>NC_090941.1:531939335-534439335 GCF_040938575.1 Ambystoma mexicanum | reverse complement strand
CCCAAAAAAGGAGCCAGATGGAAAGTTATTTTGTGACGGCTCTTGTTTTAAACTACCTGATGGCACGTCAACTGCCGCTTACGCTATCACTACCCTAGAGAGCGTTGTAGAAAGCAAAAGAGCTCCCTACAACTCGACACAAGCCGCAGAAATAATAGTATTGACCAGAGCCTGTGAAATTTCTGAAAATTTGAACGTGAATATCTATACCGATAGTCAGTATGCTTTTGGGGTGGTTCATAACTTTGGTCGACTCTGGGCTGAGAGGGGTTTCTTGACATCGCATGGGGCCAGAATTCAACATGGCCCTTTGATTGTACGATTGCTGTCTGCACTCACGTTTTAAAAGCGCCTAGCAATAGTGAAATGCGAGGCACATAAAAAGATAACATGCAAAGTGGGAGAGGGAAACGCATTTGCAGACAGAATTGCGAAACAAACTGCCACTGATTTGAATAATAAAATGACGACAGTCCAGACTGAGGAAGTACCCTGTATGATAGAAGATGGAATTGCCACTGTCAACGAGATGCAGGCTGAAGCCACGGCCGATGAGATACAAAGGTGGGCAGAGGGCTCTGCTGAGTTAGATTTAGAGGGTTGTTGGGTGGACAAGGGAACTAAAAACTGGATGTTGCCAAATTCTTATGCAACTGCAATGGTCACAATGGCTCACAGCCCTACCCACATCTGTGCAAAAAAAAATAACACAGCACCTATCTACGGTATGGCAGAATGTAATCATAAAGAAGTATGCAGAGAGGTTGGTGCAGAACTGCATTACGTGTTTACATAACAATGTAGGAAAGGGAACAGTGACTCCAATAGGCAGTTTTGGCGCGCCCTCTATGCCTTTTGAGGTAATCCATTTTGATTTCATAGAGATGGAGAGGTGCCAAAACTTGAAATGTGTCTTAGTGGTGATCTGTGCATTCAGCAAGTGGGTGGAGGCATATCCCTTAAAAGACTGCACAGCAATGAGTACGGCAAAAGTAATGCTTAAAGAATATTTTTCCCGTTTTGGCTTACCCCGTGTCATATGGTCAGATAACGGTCCACATTTTGTGGGCGCAGTGGTATTACAGATATGTGCAGGTCTTCAGATTGATAAGAGATTTCATAGTTCGAGGCATCCGAGTTCGGCCGGTCTTGTTGAGAGGCACAACGGAATCCTCAAGTCAAAAATTAGCAAGATATGTGCAGGGAGCAAGTTGAGTTGGGTGGATGCATTACCGATAGCGCTATTGTGCATGCGTACGTCTGTACAGGCTAGAACTGGGCTCTCCCCGTATGAGATTGTGATGGGGAGGCCGCCGAATGTTTGGTGCGCACCTCAGCCAAAGCGACTGAGTGAAGTGAAACATCCTGTACTTAGCACGCATTGTGGCCTTTTAATGCAGAAATTGCGTTTGATTCATCAGCAGGTGCAGGAGGCTCTACCCGTAAGATATACTGGTCCAGGGCACGCGGTGGATCCAGGAGACTGGGTGCTGTTTAAGAACTTTGAGAGAAAATTGTCGTTAGCACCCAGGTGGCGCGGCCCCTATCAAGTGCTTCTGGCAACGCAGACGGCAATACGGGTGGATGGGAGGAAGTTGTGGATCCATGCCACCCATGCCAAAAAGATCCCATCTTCACTGAAAGACTTGCCCAATCCGGATGACCAAAAAGAGACAGCGGTCCCAGAAACGAAAGAAACTGCTGCCAGTCCACCGTCGCTAAAACTGTCCGATCGGAAAGTGAAACTCGAAACAAAGCCTGAAAAGATTGCCAAAAAGGGGAAAGGGCAAAGAGTGCCCCAACGTTGCCCAGCAGAACCTACATCACTGTTGGCCGACAGGAAATCTGCATTGCAAATAACGAAAGATACTAAACGTGTACCCCTTTGGCGCCCACCAGCACTTGCCATTGCGCCAGAGCCAAAGACGGAATCCGCATCACTGTCGTGGCGCACACCAGCATCTGCCATTCCGCCGCAGGCTCACTCTGAGCCTGGATCTGGAAGTGCACCGGCACTGTTCACGGATCACACAATACCAGGAGTGAGGCGATATGATTTGCGGCCTCGAAAGACAGAGTGATCCACAGTTCTTTGGTGTTTATGCTAACCTCTGGTTCCGCTCATGGACGGAGAAGGAACTAGAGGTGTAGAGGAGAGAAGCGTGAGAATTGTGCAAGTCGGACAATTCAAGACTCGCGGCTCCTCGGTGCGATCATAAAAAGTACATGTGTCCTGAACCAGAGCGGACAAGCTGGGCACACATGGTACAAAGGCAATAGAGAACTGTTCAGAAGTCCTCTGAGCAGTATGAGAGAGGATAAGTGATCTTGCCTAGAATGAATAAGCAAACCAGACTGCAAAGGGCTGGCAGACTAAACTGTTGACAATTCCTTTGAAGTTATTGACATCCGGACAAGTGCAACGAAGAGAGATATCCACAACGAACTTTGTCAGGAAGAAGAAGGACGGTGAGAAAAATGTCGGGACCGGTTTCAGCCTCCTCCTGCACCATTCCTGAGAATGAGATAGTTATAAAGACTGTAAACTTAGGGAAAACGCATGGTAAAAAAATGGTATGCTGGCTTTGACAATAATCATGTGCTTCATGAGTGTGGTAGCACCAATAACGACAGCTTTTGTATTATGGTATGTGGAGTCTATACACCCATTGGGAATGTTTTTACCAGTAGTTAATATATCCACTACTGAAAGCCTGGTTCAGGTGATTACTTATACCTTGTCCCCAATGGAAGAGAGACACAGAGAAGGGTATGGGAACAATAGGCTATTACTCATCATGAACATGACACATGCAATTCTAAAGAAAAATAATTGTTGGGTATGCGCCTATTTACCGCAGCATGCGGGGAAAGGAATAGGCTGGTATGTACAACCATTATCATTAAGTTCTGCATGCAGTGCATCCTTAAGTGCAATGTTTCATGGGAAGTGGAATAAGGGTAGTACGGGTCAATTAAATAGAACAAACATGAATGAGTTTGAGGAAATAATTATGAGGCCGCTGGGTTGTTCCATATTCCATAAAGCACAAGTGATGATCCCAGAACCTACGCAAAAAAGTACGCGAAAAATAACACGACAAAATAGACAAGATAGATTGTCCCCACCAGTCAAAACATCTGTAATGACGTTTCGTGTAAGAACAGATGGGAACAAAGATGCAATTCCCCCTTCTTACACAGTGAATTACAACCCGAGTACTGTCCCTTTTTGTCTAAAAAAGAAAGGCTCCTATTCAGTAGGAACATTTACTGGATGCATGAATACAGCGGTACTAAAATGGGAAAAACAACCAGTAAATGTGGGAGATCCAGTCTATTTTATATGTGGAGAAAAAGCATATCCTTGGTTGCCCAGAAACTGGTGAGCTACATGTTACCTAGGTCTACTGTTCCCGGGAGTGTTCCTCTTAGAAACAGCAGACATGGCCAGGCTATCCAGATCTAGAACCCAAAGGAGTAGCGAAGGTGTTTTGATAGCGAAGGACGTAGCAAAATCATTCAGTCCATTCTTGTCCCAGATAGTGAACTCCAACAACATAAGGCAGCTGTCCAGAATACTAAAAGATACCATAAAAACAACGACAGATATACTATTTAACATGACGTTGGAAGAAAAAGGAATTAGGTTAATGACGCTGCAAAATAGAATGGCTCTCGATGTAATCCTGGTTGATCGTGGGGGAATTTGCAAGATTGTGGGATCAGCGTGCTGTGTATTCGTAGATGACTACTCCCCTACGATTTTTGAAGTAATAAAGAAAATGCATGTCCTAAGCTCCGAACTCCCTGCTGAAGAAGGGGGCTGGGGAATAGAGTCCTAGTTTTAGGGAATACTGCGTTCTTGGGGATGGAAGTTGCTTGCGATATTAGTAGTAGTGTTTGGAATATTTATAACGTGCTGTTGTTGCATACACTGCCTCCCGATAGTTTGCACTGAGATAACTGAGGGTTGTACTAAGGGATGTATGCATATGATAACAAAAAGAAAACCAATTTATGGCCGGGATGACAGAGACGCAAATGAAATGAAAACAGTGAAAGAATTAATGGCTATAGATATTAATGACGATGATGATGCTTATAATAGCATGCAAAACTCAGACATAAGCACTTCAGACTTATCGTCATCAGAGGAGGATACCATGAATGAATGAGACGTTTGGCATACGGCCAAAAGGAGGGTTTGTCGGTCTAGGAAAAATGGACACCTCTCACGATGGACGGCAAACGCATTTTGGTGGCCGAAGGCCAACCGTCTCATGTACGAAACGATAGAAATACAGGTTTCCGAGTTTGACTAATGAACGGCCATTTTGATGTAACAAGGATCGCCATTTTGTTTTCTAACGATTGCTCATTGCTTTCTGTCCAAATTGCTTCGCAGCTCATTTCTGCTTACACTGCTCGACTGTTAACATTGTTGTCTGAACGTGAAAGGACAAGGCCGCAAGGCCGCGAGGCTAATAAGAGTTAGTTGAAACACAACGTAGGCAGCTCCGGAGAGGAATGCCCGGCTACCTCCCGAATGTAGCCTTGAAGTAGAGCGGCAGGGCATTTAATCATTTCACAGCGAAAAGCCAGTCTCGTTATATGGTAGAATATGTTAGAATAAAGCAGCCAAAGGCTTGAATTATGCTCTTCTGACGGCCCCCCTTTTCCGAGCCCTGTAGAGCGTGTCGGCTCCCAGGACACGAATAGCACCTCATAGATAGCAAGGTCTGGAATGTGACTCTTCCCCCATATGTAGCTCGCTTACAAGAACAGAAGCACTGTGTTCTGTTCAACAAAGAAAAGATGTCACTGCACTTTCGAAGGTTGCATATTGTTACTAGAATAGATATTTGAAGGTGTCATATTCGTCGGAAGTGTCCATCATCAAACCGAGTTCAAAGAAACCCAATAAAGGGGGGTGTTAAACATGTCACAGCTGATTGTATGATATGCATTTTGTATATATGTAACTGATGTACGTAATTCGCTCTCTTGCGTCCCTCGAGGTCTAGAGATACATGTCGCGGGGCGTGATACCGAGTTGGCCAACTGAGACTATTTGCTTTGCAATAAACCCTAGCTTTGGGAATACAACCTAGTTTCTGGCGTATCTATCGTGTGTGGTGACTTGCCTTGTTTCCATAATACGAGGGACCCCTTGGGGCCCCTTTCAAGATGGCACCCGAATAGGGACCTTCCCCACTTGTTCCATCGTGTACGTTGTAATTGAGTAAAGGCAGAGAACGACGAGGAAGGGACGATCGAGCCGGGATCAAGAGGTGTTTGGGGCGCCCTGTAGAAGTGATGAGAGATTCCTTTGCAGATCTGCACACATCTGATCCCTGATTGACATATCTGGCTAGAGAACAAGGAGGTGACGGCCCCGAAACGAGGCAGAAGCCAAGAAACGCAGACACATTGGTTGCGTCAGTATAAAGACGATTTGTGTCCTGGAGGACAAACTGATTTACCAGGTGAGTCATACCCCGATTCAAAATAATCCTGATATTGGTTGAGAGTTGACTTTGCAAAATCAAACGCCCTAGGTAAGGTTGATTAACCAGGGGGAAGGTTGAAAGATGCCTGGGGTATTGTCCACCCTAGCAGGGTTTTTACGCTGCGGTAGACAATCTTTGGAAGATGGCCAAATTGCACCACCTGGGGGAACGCCGGCGTATGAGATGTATGTGAAGTATGGTGTGGGAGCGATAATATTCTGTGAGACTTGGCATAGGCAAACCAGAAAGCAACAAGACCATCAGTGGCCGATAAATGGTAGTTTTGAGATAGCGAGAATAGATAATTTGGAAAGGGTGTTGATAAGAAAGAAAGCGCGTCCCACAGCATTTGATATCGTTAAGGACTGGAGAAGGGAAGCAATGCTCCGATTTAGAAGTAGAGCGAAGCATGCGCGCAGGCATAAATCGAAAGGTGAAGTAGCGGAAGAAGAGGAGGAGGAGTGGACTGAGAGTCTAAGGAGGTCAGGTAGACGTGACCAGTTGAATATAGAAAAAATATACCCACAACGAGAATTGAACATAGCAGATGAAGTGATGGAAAACATATTGATCCATACAAAACAAGGCCCAAGATCAGAAGCGAGGCCAAACACGTCACTAACTATTGCTCAATCCCCTCCCATAGCTCAAACTCTCCTCCCTTAGCTCAAGCCCTCCCACAGCCACAGACTGCGCACGTAACACTTCCTATTAGCCAACCAGGCCCACAGCAGACACTCCCCGTTCCTATTGTCCCATCCGCATCTCCTGCCTTAGATACAGACTCGGTACCGTCCGTCCCTCCAGGGGTTGAAGTTGAAACCACGGGGGCAAGAGGCGGGACTGAACAAAGTGGATGCACGAGGGTAACTCGCAGTGCGATCAGCAAAGAAAGGAAGGTGGAATTACAGCAACAGGCAGAAATGTATATAGACGGGAATGATGGGACGGCAGCATTGGCTTCGATGTATGACTTCCGAAGAAGCAACGAAAGACAGGTAGTGTTGGAATGCATGGGTGAATATTTGGTGGAGAGATGAAACAGTTAATTGGGAAATTACCACTGCAGCGATTGTTAGACTTAAATGCATTAGCACGCTGTAGACAAAGAGATGAAGAAGTGAGGGAACATGTGTATGGACTTTTTGAGCTTAAAAATGAATTGGATAATGACTATGCTGAAATGTTTACTGCACCTGGGTACAGGGGTAAGGATATCGGGAGAGATAGGAAGGAAGCGGTAGAGCCATATATACAGCGACGACATTCAATGTCGTCAGTACAGAGGGGCGACAAATCGAAAGTATGTATACGAGAGGCGTTCATATGGATGTCGGATTCCAGTATCCCCACAATGGAGATACATGAGATATTTGATGAATATTCCATGCCCATGAAAAGAAAAGCACTGCAGTCGATGGCTGAACATTTAATAGACAAAGATATAAAAAACGGCAAGGCCAGTCCACCCAAAATAATGGCAGTATATAAGAGAGCACTAGAGCGAGGGACAGGAGAAACAGCCCTATCGCTTGATCTGGGAATATTATTATACATGAGAGTGGGGGGGAGGGACAGTAAGTGGGCCATTCCCTATGAGGGAGGTCCCACCTACCTTTGTGCCAAAAACAGAGGTTCCCGCAAAGGGCACCGTAGTGGCGCAGGTAACGCCAGCCCATTATACCGCCCAGTATCTACATGTCCCCTTTTCCAGACAGGAGGTGAACAACATAAAGCAGACAATTCCCGATATAAGAAAGGATCCTGCAGGATTTTACAAGGAAGTAGAGTCCTGCCTGCAATCATCCATGCTTAGCATGGGTGACATAGACCTAATATTCCCAGTGATCCTGCCAACAGACATATGGAAGCTAATAAGAAAGGTGGATGACGTAATGGCCTATGGCGCCACAAGGGCGGACTTGATAATAGAAGACAGGAATAAAGCGGTTGGAGGGACAACAGGAGCGAACATGGTAGCATTACCAGCACGCATAATACAGAAATTAAAAGAAATTGTCCCAGAGAAAAGAATTCAATGGGACAAGTTGACCGCATGTGTGCAAGGCAAGGATGAGTTAGCAACAGATTATTTGAATACATTCGAAGACCTATTCACAGACTTCAGTGGGCAGGATGTGAGCTCGGAAGTGGAGAAGAGACTATTTGTTGATAAATATGTGAGGGGGTTGAGACTTTCAATTTAGAACCTAATAATGAGATCAGAAAGTGCATGGCAAGCAAAAATTCTGGGTGAAGTATTGCACATGGCCCAATATTATGAGACGAGAGTGAATGCGGGAAAGGACCAGGAGGAGAAAGATAGAGTAAATCTGAAAACAAGGGTGTTACTGCAGCAAGTAGCAGGACATAATAGAGGAAGAGGGAACGCACAAGGGAGGAGTCATTTGAATATGCATGGGGGGCCATTGGGACCAAATCAGTGTGCATACTGTAAGGAGGAAGGACACTGGCGAGCGCAATGTCCACATTTACAGAATAGAAATGGACCTGGTCAGAGAAGACAGCACAGAGGGCACCAAGGAGCGAATGGACCAAATAGGAATAGTATGCAGCAGTACCACAATAATGAAGGTAATCAAAACCAAGCCCAAAACCAAAGTTCTCCTAACCAGAGTAAGGGTCATCAAAACCAACAGTATGGGAATCAGAGTGGGGGAAATAGAGGAAAGAATGGGAACATTTTCAATACGCAGCCAAATACGTATTACAGTAATAGTAGTGACTACAAATCGGATGATGTGTTATTACCCCAATAGGACAGCCCAGGGCAAGGGTCGGAACCAGTGTCTATTCCCGTGAATTAGAGAGGACCCTACGTAGAAATGGGAGTCGGGAATAAGGAGCACCACTTCCTTGTAGATACAGGAGCTCAAAAGTGTTCAATAGACCATCACTTGGTTCCGGATATACCACTGTCAGGGCAAAAGAATGTTTCCGTAGGGTTCGCAGGTACACCAGTCATAAACCCAGTGTCCCAACCAGTCCCAGCTACTATAGGACCATTCACTGAACATTGTCCCTTTCTCCTAACAGAAAATTGTGGGGAGAACCTGTTGGGATTGAACTTGTTGAAAAAGCTAGGTGCGATTATACATTGTACGTCAGACGGGGTGTTTCTGACGATTTGGCCACAAGATGCCCCTGTGTCAGAATTCATGTCTGAAACCTTGCCAGGAGAGTTAAGAAAAGTGCCAACCTGTATATGGGCGATGCATGACAACGATGTAGGATGCTTGAAGATAGAGCCAGTGAGGATCATTTTGAAAGAAGGAGTTACACTACCAAGAATTCCCCAGTATAAAATTTCGGCAAACAGAGAGAAAGGATTGAAAAGTATTGTTTCAGATTTGGTGAAATTAGGGTTAACTGAAGAAATTACAGGCAATACATGTAACAGCCCGATTCTTCCAGTGTTTAAGAAAGGAGGCAATGAAGTACCATATTGTTTCATAATTGATTTGCGTGCACTGAACAAAGTAGTAGATCCACAATTTCCTTTGGTCCCAGACGTCACTACAATATTGGCAATGATACCTGCCTCAGCAGAATACTTTAGCGTAATTGATCTAAAAAACGCTTTCTTTAGCATTCCGGTGGACAAGGACAGTAGATATTTGTTCGCGTTCACATTAGGGGGACGATCATTTACATTCACGCGCATTCCACAAGGCTATACGGAAAGTCCGAGTATTTACGGTAGAGCGTTAAAAGAGCAGCTAGACATGCTAGAATTACCAGTGGGGTGTGTATTATTGCAATACATAGATGATCTGTTGATCGCTGCTGATACAGAAGAGATTTGTAAAAAGAGCACTGTATTACGACTGTCACACCTAGCGGCACATGGCCATAAAGCTAGTTTGAAGAAGTTTCAATATAATCGAAAGGAGGTAGATTATTTGGGCTACCTACTTTCGAAAGAAGGGAGAAGGCTAACACCAGAACGCATAGAAAGTATTTCTTGTATGCCTAATCCAAAGACACAGAAGGGAGTCAGAGCCATAATAGGCATTGCTTCTTATTGCCGGCAGTGGATCGGTAATTTTGCGTTAATTGTGAAGCCAATGGTGCTATTAAGTAAGAAGGATGCAGTGATGCCTTTGCAGTGGAATGAAGAATGTCAGACAGCGTTTGATCAATTGAAAACTGCATTATGTTCTGCTCCAGTTCTGGGCATGCCGAATTATGAAAAAGTTTTTAGATTATTTGTATGCGAGAATGAAGGATGTGCATTAGCTGTTCTGACACAGGAACAAGGTGGAAGAAATAGGCTGTGCGGCTATTTTTCTTCTGCGCTGGACCCTGTAGCGCGCGCACTACCACGATGTTTGAGATCTGTCGCGGAGGCTGCTGCATCAGTGAAACAAACGGAAGGGATGGTATTGGGGCATACTTTAATTCTGATGGCGCTACATGCCATAGTTGTCCTATTAAATAGGACACAGACGCAACACCTCACCTCTGCTAGACTGAGAAGACATGAAATTATCTTATTCGCGCCCCATATCCAAATTATGAGGTGTAGCGCTTTGAATCCTGCAGAATTAATGCCACTGCCCACAAAAGAAATTGGTGACAACGAATCACCACCCCATGATTGCTTAATGGTCACTGAGGAAGAAACGAAGGGGAGAGTTGATTTAAGTGACATCCCACAAAAGGAGCCAGATGGAAAGTTATTTTGTGACGGCTCTTGTTTTAAACTACCTGATGGCACGTCAACTGCCGCTTACGCTATCACTACCCTAGAGAGCGTTGTAGAAAGCAAAAGAGCTCCCTACAACTCGACACAAGCCGCAGAAATAATAGTATTGACCAGAGCCTGTGAAATTTCTGAAAATTTGAACGTGAATATCTATACCGATAGACAGTATGCTTTTGGGGTGGTTCATAACTTTGGTCGACTCTGGGCTGAGAGGGGTTTCTTGACATCGCATGGGGCCAGAATTCAACATGGCCCTTTGATTGTACGATTGCTGTCTGCACTCACGTTTTAAAAGCGCCTAGCAATAGTGAAATGCGAGGCACATAAAAAGATAACATGCAAAGTGGGAGAGGGAAACGCATTTGCAGACAGAATTGCGAAACAAACTGCCACTGATTTGAATAATAAAATGACGACAGTCCAGACTGAGGAAGTACCCTGTATGATAGAAGATGGAATTGCCACTGTCAACGAGATGCAGGCTGAAGCCACGGCCGATGAGATACAAGGGTGGGCAGAGGGCTCTGCTGAGTTAGATTTAGAGGGTTGTT
Organism: Ambystoma mexicanum; assembly: GCF_040938575.1. Lineage (NCBI taxonomy): Eukaryota > Metazoa > Chordata > Amphibia > Caudata > Ambystomatidae > Ambystoma > Ambystoma mexicanum. Next base: position 534,428,542 of record NC_090941.1, on the reverse strand, counting down.
GGGTGGACAAGGGAACTAAAAACTGGATGTTGCCAAATTCTTATGCAACTGCAATGGTCACAATGGCTCACAGCCCTACCCACATCTGTGCAAAAAAAAATAATACAGCACCTATCTAAGGTTATGGCAGAATGTAATCATAAGGAAGTATGCAGAGAGGTTGGTGCAGAACTGCATTACGTGTTTACATAACAATGTAGGAAAGGGAACAGTGACTCCAATAGGCAGTTTTGGCTCGCCCTCTATGCCTTTTGAGGTAATCCATTTTGATTTCATAGAGATGGAGAGGTGCCAAAACTTGAAATGTGTCTTAGTGGTGATCTGTGCATTCAGCAAGTGGGTATTCAGCAAGTGGGTGGAGGCATATCCCTTAAAAGACTGCACAGCAATGAGTACGGCAAAAGTAATGGTTAAAGAATATTTTTCCCGTTTTGGCTTACCCCGTGTCATATGGTCAGATAACGGTCCACATTTTGTGGGCGCAGTGGTATTACAGATATGTGCAGGTCTTCAGATTGATAAGAGATTTCATAGTTCGAGGAATCCGAGTTCAGCCGGTCTTGTTGAGAGGCACAACGGAATCCTCAAGTCAAAAATTAGCAAGATATGTGCAGGGAGCAAGTTGAGTTGGGTGGATGCATTACCGATAGCGCTATTGTGCATGCGTACGTCTGTACATGCTAGAACTGGGCTCTCCCCGTATGAGATTGTGATGGGGAAGCCGCCGAATGTTTGGTGCGCACCTCAGCCAAAGCGACTGAGTGAAGTGGAACATCCTGTACTTAGCACTCATTGTGGCCTTTTAATGCAGAAATTGCGTTTGATTCATCAGCACGTGCAGGAGGCTCTACCCGTAAGATATACTGGTCCAGGGCACGCGCTGGAGCCAGGAGACTGGGTGCTGTTTAAGAACTTTGAGAGAAAATCGTCGTTAGCACCCAGGTGGCGCGGCCCCTATCAAGTGCTTCTGGCAACGCAGACGGCAATACGGGTGGATGGGAGGAAGTTGTGGATCCATGCCACCCATGCCAAAAAGATCCCATCTTCACTGAAAGACTTGCCCAATCCGGATGACCAAAAAGAGACAGCGGTCCCAGAAACGAAAGAAACTGCTGCCAGTCCACCGTCGCTAAAACTGTCCGATCGGAAAGTGAAACTCGAAACAAAGCCTGAAAAGATTGCCAAAAAGGGGAAAGGGCAAAGAGTGCCCCAACGTTGCCCAGCAGAACCTACATCACTGTTGGCCGACACGAAATCTGCATTGCAAATAACGACAGATACTAAACGTGTACCCCTTTGGCGCCCACCAGCACTTGCCATTGCGCCAGAGCCAAAGACCGAATCCGCATCACTGTCGTGGCGCACACCAGCATCTGCCATTGCGCCGCAGGCTCACTCTGAGCCTGGGTCTGGAAGTGCACCGGCACTGTTCACGGATCACACAATACCAGGAGTGAGGCGATATGATTTGCGGCCTCGAAAGACAGAGTGATCCACAGTTCTTTGGTGTTTATGCTAACCTCTGGTTCCGCTCATGGACGGAGAAGGAACCAGAGGTGTAGAGGAGAGAAGCGTGAGAATTGTGCAAGTCGGACAATTCAAGACTTGCGGCTCCTCGGTGCGATCATAAAAAGTACACGTGTCCTGAACCAGAGCGGACAAGCTGGGCACACATGGTACAAAGGCAATAGAGAACTGTTCAGAAGTCCTCTGAGCAGTATGAGAGAGGATAAGTGATCTTGCCTAGAATGAATAAGCAAACCAGACTGCAAAGGGCTGGCAGACTAAACTGTTGACAATTCCTTTGAACTTATTGACATCCGGACAAGTGCAACGAAGAGAGATATCCACAACAAACTTTGTCAGGAAGAAGAAGGACGGTGAGAAAAATGTCGGGACCGGTTTCAGCCTCCTCCTGCACCATTCCTGAGAATGAGATAGTTATAAAGACTGTAAACTTAGGGAAAACGCATGGTAAAAAAATGGTATGCTGGCTTTGACAATAATCATGTGCTTCATGAGTGTGGTAGCACCAATAACGACAGCTTTTGTATTATGGTATGTGGAGTCTATACACCCATTGGGAATGTTTTTACCAGTAGTTAATATATCCACTACTGAAAGCCTTGTTCAGGTGATTACTTATACCTTGTCCCCAATGGAAGAGAGACACAGAGAAGGGTATGGGAACAATACGCTATTACTCATTATGAACATGACACATGCAATTCTAAAGAAAAATAATTGTTGGGTATGCGGCTATTTACCGCAGCATGCGGGGAAAGGAATAGGCTGGTATGTACAACCATTATCATTAAGTTCTGCATGCAGTGCATCCTTAAGTGCAATGTTTCATGGGAAGTGGAATAAGAGTAGTACGGGTCAATTAAATAGAACAAACATGAACGAGTTTGAGGAAATAATTATGAGGCCGCTGGGTTGTTCCATATTCCATAAAGCACAAGTGATGATCCCAGAACCTACGCAAAAAAGTACGCGAAAAATAACACGACAAAATAGACAAGATAGATTGTCCCCACCAGTCAAAACATCTGTAATGACGTTTCGTGTAAGAACAGATGGGAACAAAGATGCAATTCCCCCTTCTTACACAGTGAATTACAACCCGAGAACTGTCCCTTTTTGTCTAAAAAAGAAAGGCTCCTATTCAGTAGGAACATTTACTGGATGCATGAATACAGCGGTACTAAAATGCGAAAAACAACCAGTAAATGTGGGAGATCCAGTCTATTTTATATGTGGAGAAAAAGCATATCCTTGGTTGCCCAGAAACTGGTGAGGTACATGTTACCTAGGTCTACTGTTCCCGGGAGTGTTCCTCTTAGAAACAGCAGACATGGCCAGGCTATCCAGATCTAGAACCCAAAGGAGTAGCGAAGGTGTTTTGATAGCGAAGGACGTAGCAAAATCATTCAGTCCATTCTTGTCCCAGATAGTGAACTCCAATAACATAAGGCAGCTGTCCAGAATACTAAAAGATACCATAAAAACAACGACAGATATACTATTTAACATGACGTTGGAAGAAAAAGGAATTAGGTTAATGACGCTGCAAAATAGAATGGCTCTCGATGTAATCCTGGTTGATCGTGGGGGAATTTGCAAGATTGTGGGATCAGCGTGCTGTGTATTCATAGATGACTACTCCCCTACGATTTTTGAAGTAATAAAGAAAATGCATGTCCTAAGCTCCGAACTCCCTGCTGACGAAGGGGGCTGGGGAATAGAGTCCTAGTTTTAGGGAATACTGCGTTCTTGGGGATGGAAGTTGATTGCGATATTAGTAGTAGTGTTTGGAATATTCATAACGTGCTGTTGTTGCATACACTGCCTCCCGATAGTTTGCACTGAGATAACTGAGGGTTGTACTAAGGGATGTATGCATATGATAACAAAAAGAAAACAAATTTATGGCCGGGATGACAGAGACACAAATGAAATGAAAATAGTGAAAGAATTAATGGCTATAGATATCAATGACGATTATGATGCTTATAATAGCATGCAAAACTCAGACATAAGCACTTCAGACTTATCGTCATCAGAGGAGGATACCATGAATGAATGAGACGTTTGGCATACGGCCAAAAGGAGGGTTTGTCGGTCTAGGAAAAATGGACACCTCTCACGATGGACGGCAAACGCATTTTGGTGGCCGAAGGCCAACCGTCTCATGTACGAAACGATAGAAATACAGGTTTCTGAGTTTGACTAATGAACGGCCATTTTGATGTAACAAGGATCGCCATTTTGTTTTCTAACGATTGCTCATTGCTTTCTGTCCAAATTGCTTCGCAGCTCATTTCTGCTTACACTGCTTGACTATTAACATTGTTGTCTGAACGTGAAAGGACAAGGCCGCAAGGCCGCGAGACTAATAAGAGTTAGTTGAAACACAACGTAGGCAGCTCCGGAGAGGAATGCCCGGCTCCCTCCCGAATGTAGCCTTGAAGTAGAGCGGCAGGGCATTTAATCATTTCACAGCGAAAAGCCAGTCTCGTTATATGGTAGAATATGTTAGAATAAAGCAGCCAAAGGCTTGAATTATGCTCTTCTGACGGCCCCCCTTTTCCGAGCCCTGTAGAGCGTGTCGGCTCCCAGGACACGAATAGCACCTCATAGATAGCAAGGTCTGGAATGTGACTCTTCCCCCGTATGTAGCTCGCTTACAAGAACAGAAGCACTGTGTTCTGTTCAACAAAGAAAAGATGTCACTGCACTTTCGAAGGTTGCATATTGTTACTAGAATAGATATTTGAAGGTGTCATATTCGTCGGAAGTGTCCATCATCAAACCGAGTTCAAAGAAACCCAATAAAGGGGGGTGTTAAACATGTCACAGCTGATTGTATGATATGCATTTTGTATATATGTAACTGATGTACAAAATTCGCTCTCTTGCGTCCCTCGAGGTCTAGAGATACACGTCGCCGGGCGTGAGTCCGAGTTGGCCAACTGAGACTATTTGCTTTGCAATAAACCCTAGCTTTGGGACTACAACCTTGTGTCTGGCATATCTATCATGTGTGGTGACTTGTCTTGTTTCCATAACGCAAGGGACCCCTAGGGGCCCCTTTGATACCAACTGTGGAGAGACAAACTAACCCTCTCCAAAAGGTCCCAATCCGGCCACCTAATCCAACCCCAGATCTCATCCCGACCCCCAACAACTAACCTTGCTTGCCCCCCACCAAGTCTAAATCTAACATCCCACCTTCACTCACCAGTGCACCAGGCCCTCCCTCCATCACCCCTCTTTGCATATTGTGTCCCCCCACTTGTGCCAACCGTTTTGGGGCACGGGATTTCCTATTGTCTCGCTTTCCATTGGATCACTCCCATTGCTGCCTCTGCTGGGTGGTTCGGCTTCCAAAATCTTTTGTCCCAGTCGGATAATTGCTCTCTGGTGCCACATCAAGACTTCCTTCACATGTTGTCACTCTGAACTTCCTGCATTCCCAGGAGAAAACCAAACCAAAAGGGAAGGTCCACCTATATGGACCCTTTTTCTGATTAGGAATGTTGGTAACTGGATCCATCAGCCTCCTTTTGAGTAGAGTATGCCAAGTCCTGGAAAAGCTGTACTTCCGAGCCATTAATGGTCAAACATGTACCTGCTCGTGCTGCCCTCAAGATTTCTACCTTCTGTCCATAAGGCATAAATGCAGCCAAAATATCCCGTGGTCGAGCCCCCGGCTCTTTTCTTATCGGTCCCACTCTGTGGATTCTATCTAAATGAATCTCGTCCGGGGGAATCTCCAAAAGCAGGTCAGCACAAAAGGTTTGGATTGATTGCTTAAGATCTTTGTCTACAATCTCCTCTGGAATGTTTTTAATGCAAATGTTCGAGCACTTTGATCTATTTTCAAGATCTTTACACTGAAGTTCAAAATTATGCGACATCCGTGCAAGTCGTTTTATGGCTTCATAATTTTTCCGGTAATCAGCAGCCAATTCTTGCAAAGCTCATACATTTGTGTCTACTCGCTCTCCTAACTTTGAAATGTTGCCTTTTATTTCCTGCACAGTACTTTTTATTTCAGTTTTTAAAGAGGATATATGCTCCTGGAAAGATTCTTGAAAAGTCTATTTTAGACTTTGCTGGTGACCCCCTAAACACTGCATCATTTCCTCTTTAGTAATTGCCACTGTATCCCAATGTTCTGGAGTTTCCACTTCTGATGTCAATAATTGTGAAGATTGGGCCACACTTGAAGTTCCCTGCACCTCTCTTTGCCAACACTTGGTGATCGTCCACCTAACCCCCAGAGTATTCGTCGTGGGATGTGCCGAGGTGCCATTATTGCATCTTCTTTAGTTTTCAACATGTGCTCCCCACATATTTTCTTCTTAGCAATTCTCACACCATGGACTTGGAGACTTGTTGTGCGCCACTGGCCCCACTCCTCCCTGTTTCAGTATGAAGATGCCTGCGACCATAGGCAACGTTAGTGCCCACTGATTACGCTAAAGAGTTCTATTATGGGGAGAGTCTAAATTCCAGCACTATTTTGGCCCCTTTCACATAACACCCAGTGGGCTGTACTCTCCTCCGTAATGCCAAGTCACTTTAAGTATGTCTCAACAAGTGCCTCCTCAGCTCCAAGTATATAGGTCTCAACTGCTGCGCACCTGGAGGACACAATATGATAAGGGCCTTCCCCCTTGCAGGTAATATAGGGTTCTCAATGTGGTAAGAAGTTTCCTTTTTACTAGTAGTCCCTATGACCTCCACTGACGTCGGATTAGCCCCCCCTCGCTGTGCACCACTTCTGTTAATACAATGGCTTTATTACTAGGGGCCTTTTCACTCCTCCCACAACGTGGCTCACTATTGTTCTTTAGCTGGTACGGAGCCCAGGTCCTCTTCACCTGCACTGCTTTCCTCTCTATGACCGAGTGTATATCTTGGCTGGCACAGATCTCAACAGAGGCCTGCTTTATTCTCCCAGTCTCCCACAACAATGCTTGGGCCACATATATTATGTATTTGTAGATAGGTGCCACCCTCTTCTCACGTCGTGAATTATAGTAACTCTGTGGGGTCTATTGTTGTTATTGGATTCCCCAGAAGATCATAGTCCCAACACACCTTCCAATGTGCCGGTGGGCGCTCCGCGATATATTCCAATCAGCTGCGTGCCTCCACAGCCATCACGTCCCAGCTGCCACTCTTGTCCGCATACAACCGGAGGGAAGGACTCCTCAACCACACCTCACATGACGCGGTGTACACACCTTCTCTTCGGGACCTCTGAAAGATGTAATCTGCGATGCGTCCATCACCGATGGAAGTCCTGCAGTGTCAGCTGTTAGAATGAGCCACCACGCCCTGGGCATTCTCCGGTCTCACGGCCGCCTCCATCTTGATCTCCAACTCGCCCTCAGTATTCAGGGTTGCTCATGCCATTTCCACTCAGTTGGGAGTTGCTGACCATGCACTTTCCCGGAGGGAGGGGGTGGGGATGGGACGGCCGAGTCAACCAAACACCTTTAGGATGGGCCCGCAGACAAGCTATAATTAGCACGTCCTCCCCCGACAGGCAGCCATCTTAACTCTGCCAACTTTTAATAGAAAACAAGAGAGGTTACGAATCACCCTAGGTATCACAGCTCATCAGACGTGAGCATTAAGCCCCTGAAGAAGTATTGTAGATTTGGTCTGAACAAAGAGGAATGAAACATGTCGGGCTGTCCAATGGATACTTGATCTTTAACAGGATCTGTAAATCAATTGCAATATTTGCACATATAGAGGGTCATAGAATTGGAAGCACTTTAGCACAGAGACACTTTCTATCACATTGCACTTTAGATTGGTTTTTAAAATGTGTTCTTAAATGTACAGATATATTTGTGGTTGTTCTGTAGATAGTTGCTGATACCTGTATTGTCAAACTAAGGGTGTTTAAGATTTTATTGAATGAATATTAAATATTTTCTAAATTAATTGAAATTGTTCAATCTATATTGCCGATAACTAGTATTTTGACTTGTTCTATACAAGCAGTCCAGGAGGGTTTGTTTATTACAAAAGGATACTTGAATCACCCAACATGCGTCATTTACATTCAGGCACTTAACTTTAACCCCCCTCAATGAAGTGCTAAGGACTCCACAAATGATCTCTGAAATGACACTGATGACAATACATGTGGCGGCCATAGTTCTAATGTAAGTAGGAAACCTATGCAGAGAGAAGACCACAGGGTATGAGTGCCTGTAACTATACCCACCTTGTCCAACCAGTTCAAAGATGATAGGCGATGAGCACTTTAGAACTCTTCAAAGAAATGTGTAGTCAGAAGGAAAGCAAACAACATTTCATACCTGTGTAAAGCGCTCCTTATGAAGATCGATTCTAAGTTGGCAGACATGGCAGAGGTGGAGGCAGGTTCCAAAAGCCCAGTGTGAGAAACCAGAAGGTGTCTCACCCACTAGTCCCTGGGGATCTGTCATTCAGGTGGCCGGGACATGGCCATCGATTTTGGGCCCAGTTCTGCGGGTGGACCAGTGCGGAAGGATCACCTGGGTGAAGGGCCTTCGAGGAGTGGGACACTGGATGGTCAGATGCGGTATCCCCTTCCCTGTAACACCTTTACCCTATCCTACCAGGCAGGATTCGTAGGAACTCTGTCCCCCCATCCCCTTTTTCCTACATGAACACATTCACATGGACAGCCAGCTCTGGGAGGAAACAGATTAACAGCCGAGCAGTATACCTGACGTTTCCCAATACAATGGTCAGACGAGGTCAGGCAATTACTGACGGATACTCACAGCTGACTTCCATAAAGCTAAAGAATCCTGCATTGTGTGTTGGAGATACCTGAGGCCCTCCTACATCACTAATCAAGGCGGAGAGAAGCAGCAGCCGCCATGGTACAGTCCTTGGCTCCAAGAACAAAGCAGCATCAGTGAAATCAATACAGCCGGTGAGTTGGGAAGACCGATACAAGACCGGTCTGTGTTGAAACCAAGGTTGCAAGCAGCAAAACTGTATAGAGAGTGCTGGCATGATCATTGTTAAAACGTGTGTGATAAAATACACAAGTAAAGTTGAACTGCTGGTGAATGTTTAAACTTTGAAAAGCAAGATACCATACCTTTGACAGAGTGGTCTGACACTGCATGGGTGCTCAATTGAAGGTCTCTGTAAGGTATCCAGCTGAGAAGTGGCAACAGTGAAAGTTAAAGGGTTGCATTAAGAAGAGAACAAAGATTTTGTTTTTACTTTTATCTACTTTGCACAGAATACAACATCATACATCCATATAGTTTAGTAATGCAAGTACAGTGGTTGCTTCATAGTCCATAGTTGTTAACCAATTTCACTTAACTTCAATGTAGTACATTCCAATCATTTCCCCCATCATCTCTGTCAGCCAGGTACTAGAGGAATCCTCCCCATATGTCCTTCCAGCTTATTAGTTAGAGGAAGCAGGTTAGAATACAACTCTTCCCTGTCATTTGCCGAGGTCATTACGCTCACCCATTCTTCGACCGTAGGGGCCGCCTTCCTCTTCCTCTGCATCAATATAGCACGTTTAGCAAATAACAGCCCTACATTTATAAGTCTGCGCTTCACTGGGTTCATTTTAGATGTATAACCCAATATGCATGATACATGCTTCCAGCTGACTGGCTGGTCCACCATTTCTTCCAGCGCCTCGCACACCCCACTCCAGTACACAGAAAGCCCCCCACAAGACCATAACATATGCAGTAGATCAGCATCTTCGGTTACACATTTCCAGCAACTACCGTTGGCAGACACATACATTTTCTTCAGGCAGGCTGGGGTGAGATGCACTCTATTCAATATCTTAAAGTGGATTAGCCTGTACCTGGAGTTAAATGATACCGGTTTTCTAAATTTGCACAGTTGCAGCTAGTGTGCCTCTGTGAAGGTGACACCTAGGTCTTTTTCCCATTTGCCTTTGATATCTGGCGCCTGTACCTTTCTAGTCGACAGCTCTAGTTCATATAATGCTGAAGCCGTTTTCCTCATTGTTCTAGGGGAGATTGCATAATTCAGACTCTGATGTGAGGCTGGTTCCTGCGGGAATCCATCCCACAGCGATGCCACCGCTGAACGGAGCCTAAAATGTTGTAGTTTCTGTAATGGAGCAACCCCTACTTGTATCCCAATATCGTCCCAAGACAAAAAAGGCAATCCCGATACAGATCTCCAAAATGTACTATACCATTTCCTTGCCAGTGTGCTGCCAGTATTGTGTCCCTTGGCGGGTCTAGGTAAGGTGCATCCCAGATAGGCATACCGGGGCTGTATATTATAGTGTTTGGGGGACATTGAACCAACCTCACACATGCCTATGTGACTATCACTGGGTCAAGCTGATTGCCGTTTCCCCGCATCCCCATAGCTACTCCATGTAGTAGTGAGACTTTATCCCTCCCTTGCCTCTCCAAGTCCACATTTGGCGTGTGCGGAGCGCTCTCCGTCCAATGGGTCACATAGTATGCTTGCGCCGCCAAATAGTACAGTTCATAATCTGGAGCCGCTAGCTCCCCTTGTTCAAATGGTAATGTAAGATGTTTCCAGCTGACCCTTACCTGACCCTTCCACACGAACACAGAGCATGCGGCCGATATCCTTGTGAAAAAGGATCTACATTGTGGGATACATCTACCGCCCATCAGAACTCCCCTACATCACCAAACCACATCTCAGCAGTCATTAGCAGAATGGCTGCGCTGGCGCTGTTGACCACTATCGCCTTGCCTTAAAAACTGCGTTTTGCAGTCACCAAGATAATGGCTGCGCTGTCTGACCAGCCACACATGGGGCGAGATGAAACACCAAATACCCCGAGAATTGCTGCCAGTATTTTCTTCAGTGGCACCAGAGAAAAGTTCATTTGCACCAAAAAGAAAAGAATTCAAAGGCAGCGCTGCTAGGATGCCAGCACAAAACCTCACTGAAAAAGAAATTATTTTGCCTTTTAAAATGACTGCGCTCTGATGCTTTTTTTCATCTGTTCAACAGTACACAGTTCTGATCGAGTGAGACCCAGCTATGTCCATCCATATTCAGGTGGAGCTTCAGCAAAAGGGGGCATTTCTCACTGAATGACAGGCTGTGTTAGGCCAGATCTGTGAAATAACAAAGAACTCCATTCCAAGCTGTACAAAAAAACGCTTTACTTTGCAACAACATATCATAGCAAAACTCTTTATAAAAAGCCCTCTCCTAGCTCATGTCAGTTTCAAGTGATCTTTTTTTGGACAGATGCCTGTATATTAGAAACATGACTGGGGCTTTGGAAAGATTCAGAACATGAATGCGAGATGGCCGCATTGTCAAATGATAGCCAAGGAAAATTGACCATGTGTCAAATGGTGCTTTTACATACAAGAAAAATATCTGTTTAAAAGTGAAATGTTGAATTAAGGCCCTGTCTTTGCATAGAATGTGATGGGGGTTTTGTTTGAAAACACATATAGGATGTTTTATTCCAACAGACTTGCCTCTGAGTCAGAAAAATAAATAAATGCATTTACTGTGAAACCAGCAGGACAGATTTTTCCAGGCCCTGGCCTCAAATGACATTTGCTTCCTGGGAACAGGACCTGCCTCCCCCCAAGGGGACCAACATCTGGGAGCTATGAATGAGCCCAGGAGAAGACCTTGCGCCCCCATCAGACTCTGTGGCAGTGCTCCAGCCTGGCACAATGGATTTCTGGGACACATAAGTGTGACTTTTTAGCAGCACCACCCCTCCATTCCAACTGGAGAAATTCAAAGACATATTCCATGGCAACACTGGGGGAACTGAAATTTGGCTGTGGCCTGGAAAGGAATGACCATATTTGGAAGACCAAAGCCAGCCCACCTGGCTCAAAAGACTATTTTATTAAATAAACGTTAAGAATTTTATTTCTGCAACCGGACCACGCAAGAATGCAAAAGTTTAACAGTTTAAATGTAGTTTTTGTGTCATTAAAACAAGACATAGTAGTTGTCCCTAGTAGGTAGGGAACGCGTAACGGCAGGAAAATGTAATTTATGGGAAAAGTATACATGGTGGAACTTTAAAAATGAATGCAAACATGCTCTGTGATAATAGGTACACATATATAAAATTGTAGAATTTTAGGTGAAATATTTCCCACTGAAAATTGCGAAAGGATTATTTGAAGGGCTAAATGACACCATACAAACTGGGGAGTTGGACTGCCATGCTCTGTATGCAATATGTCATTTGCCTATGTGATTTGCAAAAGTGCCACAACTATAAAAATGTGCAATTAATGTCATAACTGAGTGTTGGCAAAAATAACTGTGGGAGGGCATGGGCTTTGTAAGCACCCCCCCATAAAACTGATGTCATGCCGCTGAAGTCCAACCGGTTGATAGGAAGGCGGTAACAATAACTCCTGACCAATCCAGTTGTTAGAGGCATGTCAAGCCAAAGGTCTGCCCCCATCGTAAATCCTGTGATGTCACCCGCCTTATAAAAGGTAGAAGCTCAGAGAGACACTGACACTCTCTTCTGAATTTTCCAACTCCTGCGTATCCAGATATTCCATATTCATCCTGCAAGATTCCAGATTCCACTGCCAGGCTAGAACGTAGCTGATCCTATCCAGGCAGGACCACTGATCCAGAAAAAACCCACTAAAAATGGCAATAACTCAGGGAGAAAGGGGAAAGGTGGCTGAACCCTCATTGGGATTAACCAGTGCTGCCTGCTTGCCCTGCTACCTGATCCATCCAGCTGGGGTGCCGCTGTGTTGTGGCCAGACCTTCTGAATAAAAGAGCTGACCTGAACTCGACACCAACTAATTTCATTCTTGAATGCATTCGCCTAGCAATGTCCGAGAATTTTTTCTGTTTGAACACCAAATCTACCAACAAGTCAAGGGAGTGAGCATGGGCGCCACTTTCGCTCCAGATGTAGCCAACTTGTACATGGCCCAATATGAGGAAGACCATATATACCATCACTACAATCCCTACAAAGACCACATCAAATTATGGTGCCGCTACATCAACGATGTTCTACTCATCTGGCAAGGCAGCAAGGAGCTACTGATAGCATTCCACCTCTGGCTCAATTTAAGAAACACACACATCAAATTTACCATCGAATGGGATTTTCAATCTATCAACTTTCTGGACCTACATATATACCGCTCAGGAAACCAACTCAAAACGAACTCTTCAGAAAACCGACGGACAGGAACAGCCTCCTCCACTTTGTGAGTTACCAACCCCAAGGACTTAAATATAACCTTTCTTATGGTCAATTTCTCCGGATACGCAGAAACTGTACAGAAAAAGAGAAATTTGATTCTAATTCTAGCATGGTTCCACCAAACCAATTTCTCAACAAGTAAACATGAGTACAATCATATTGTTGAGGGGACAACTGAGTCCATCCTTATTCAGGTGTGACAAATTGTGTATCGCCCAAAAGGACGTTAACTTGAATAGGGAGGAGTCTCGTGAACAACCCCGACAACCCAACCAGAATTCAAACCATACGGTCAATGGGCTTGAAAAAGTAAGAATTACCTGATGGCGCAAAAATGAAGGAATGTGAAGAACACACCTTCCCAGATAGGTGTGCATGGAGATTCTTGGAAGTACAGCTTCAAAGTAAATGCTGAAGTTCAGCCAAGTTGTATCGATTTCGAATATAAATATAGCTTATAGGTCAGCTACGTCTGAAAAAGAGTGCACTAATGTCAAGTAATTGAAAGAAAAAGCAACTGTGGATGAAAAAGTAGTAGTAACAAATAAATCCCTAAAGTCAATTCTACAATTAAGAATGGATCTGCCGACAGCAGCGTCGTTGGTATCTTGGCAAGATAGTCATCTATCTCATTGGCTGTGGCCTTGCTCTGTGGTGAGTAGAGGTTTTCATAGAAGCTATAAAACACCTTGCAGACCTCTTCAACCTTAGTGACCACTACTCCATCTTATCTGGTAATACATGTTATGGTGTTATTGCCTCTCTCATTGCTTACCGTATGTGCTAGGAGTCTCCCTGGTCTTTCCTGTTCTCCATACCTGCTTGTAGCAGCCAGCATTTTGAAATAGTGTAGCTCTCTGTCTACCGCTTTTCTATATTCGTCCAGCTGCTTTTTAATTTCTACATTCACATGTGGTGTTGGGGCACTTGCATATTTGGCCTGTAATTTCGCTAGGGTGTCCTCTCGTCTTTTAAGTTCCCTTATATCACAGAGTACACCGTATTCAGTGGACATCCCTATTCTCCGTATGTACACTTTAAACGCCTGCCAAAGAACAGCCTGTTTACTCACCGACCATTCGTTAATTTAAAAAAAGTCAGCGAAATGCTGTGCCATACTGGTCTTAAACACTGGGTCAAGCAGGGATGTAGCTTTGAATCCCTATTGCGTTCTGTGGGGGGCGCCCTCTGGTATGTTCAGCAAAATCGACACAGGGAAGTGATCCGACAGTGTTCTGGGTAATATCTAAGGTCTCTGTCACCCAACTCAGCACCCTCTCTGTTGTCAACCATAGATCTATATGGGAGTGCATATCGTGGACTGAGGAGTAGAATGTAAAGGCTCTCCTTGTCCCATTCAGCGAGCGCCAAACGTCCCTCAGGCCCAGATCTTCCATGTGTGCATATATTGTACGTGCTGCACTCGTCAGGGCTCTAGGCGCGACAGATGTGCGATCTAGATCCACGTCGAGTATAGTATTGAAGTCACCACCGCAGATCACGTGTGCAGTAGGATATCTAGCGCATTTTCAGAACACTTCATTGTAGAATTCTGAGTCATCTACATTAGGACCATATATGTCATTAATAACACTTCGGCACTGCCCAGCTTTCCGTATACAATCACATACCTGCCACAGTGATCGCTTTCTGTTATATAGGGTGTAAATGGAAGTGACCTGTGTACCATAATCATAACCTCTCCGGCCCTGGTCGCGTAAGAAGTATAATAGCGATGCTCCCTCCACCGTGGGGCAATTTTGTGTGCTTGGTGATCTAGTAAGTGCGTTGCCTGTTCACGTATGCCATTACCTTATGCATTTTCATGGGTATGCCCAGGACCCTCACATTCCAACTCAGTAATTTAACCCCTATTGGTCTCTTGTCAGCCATCATCTCTCACACATCTCCGTGGCATTCTCCATGGCTCTGTACATGCTTTCAATTCGGTAGTGACCAGTTGTACTCCTCCTGTGCATTTTTTTAACTGTTTCACCCCAACATCCCCCAACTTCCACCTCTCGCGTAGTACCCCAAACTTTGACCATGCTTCACCTCAAGCCCACAACCCCCACTCCCTCTTTACCCTGCTTAACAAAACTGTGCACTCGCATTGGGAGCGACTGCTTCCGTGGTGGTTGGAGTTCCGATTTATACATCATTCTATCTTTGTCTGGGCTATGCTACTTGCATTAATATCCTAATTCAACGTTACCAGAACCCAATATGAATGATCATATCTACTTTCGAGGCACAGCACTTTCCTCATTCTGAATACTGTCCCGGGCATACTATGTTGCCCTTTTCCCGCTGGTCCCGGCTATGTCCCCGATGTACCACTTAGTCAAACATTCCCAAAGATAAAATGGTGGCCTTTCTGTGCATCAACAGAGTCAGAGGACATGGCTCATTCAGTACATTCAAGGTATATTAAACAGCATCACAAGAATCAATCCGTTTCTTCGGGCGGTTGCTTCTCTGGAACAGGAATGTTGGCCTCCACAAAGGATACCGCCTCTTCCGGGAACGTGACGAAATACATTTTGTTTTTTAACTGCATGCACAACCTAGCCGGGTTTAGCATAGCATAGGGTATGTTACGCTCTCTCAATAGCTTCTTTCCCCCCGACAAATGTGCGACTCTGTTGTTGCGCTGCCAGAGTGTAGTCTGGGAAAATGCAGATCACGTTGGAGTCCATCCTTAGTTCTTGTTTCTCCCTTGCAGCTTTCAGAACCATGTCTCTATCTCTGTAGTTCATTAGGCGTGCTATTATTGGCCGGGGGAACGCGCCTGATCTCACTGCTAGTGCTCTATGTCCAATATGAACATTTTAGACCAGCCTGGGTCCCCCAGCAGATCTTTCGACAGTCTCTCTACAGCCATTCCATGGGGCCCTTTGGGGCATCTTCCGGTACCCCTATAATACCGACATTGTTCCATCGCGATCTTGCTTCGAGAACCCTCGCATTTCAACTTGATGGTACCCAGGTCTTTCGCCATGGTTGTCACTGTGCTCGGTAATGCCTCTATTGCATTCTCCGCTGTGCCAATCCACGTTTTGGTTTCTGTGATACGCTGATTAGCTTTCTCCAGCTGTGCCCGGATCGTGTTGACATTGATAGTTATGCCATCCAGCTTGTCATTTATGGCAGCAAACCCCTGCTGCATGATGGTCATAACTCCTTGTAAATTCACGGGTGGTGTTGCTGGAGCTATCACCGAGAGCGCTTGAACACTCGCCCCCTCGCCCATGGCATCCTGTAACTTTGCGGTTGGTTTGGTGAATGTGTCCACTGTGCTGCTCTTTTTGGGGATGCTCCTTTAAGCATTTTACTATTCCACTGGGCAGTTCACAGTGTTCAATATGCAGTTTTTTTTAATGATGTGGGCCAGTTGAAAGGTTTCCCTTTGCCTGAATAGTTTATGCTCGGTTAGCTCGTTTATGCACAATGACATGCCCAACTTTGCTCGGGGCGGCACCTCTTGACTCGCCCCAAAGCTGTAATAAAAGCACTATTGGTGCCTCAAATGCTGCCTGCCCTCTTCACAAAAGCCTGATATAGGTTTTTAGTGCATCCTACACTCTTCAGTCTGTGCCAGAACTAAACCTTAGGCCAGGACTAGGTATTCAGTTGCCTCTTGTCAGTGCGAAGTGGGAGGGGGGGAGCCCAGCGGGAGATCCTTAATATATCATTTGCAGGCAGGCCTGTAGAAATCCGCTCTTCTGAGGGGGCTAATGTATAACCAGCACTCCAATGTCTACCTTCTAGGGAGCTTGGTGCCGTCCAGTACCTTGTTTCCTACGGATTTGTTATCCCGCCACACCAAGATGATTAAAGCCCTTGGGAAAGACACTCCTTCGGGACCCAGCAGCCGAGGTCACCTCTGTGCTGCGCCTCTGCGTCCTCAGGTGGTCGCCATGATGCTGCTAACCGGTCGATTTTCTTCAGGCTGACAGTAGCCTTGCAGGAGACCTGCGGGTCCCCCACACAAAGAGCGCAGTGATTTAGATTTGGAGGCTGATCCTCAACGGCAGGTTCGAGTTGCTGTTCAATGAGCGGGTCTCCCCCCTACTAATGGGGGGAGGGCTGAGTGATTGCCTCGTGGCAGTCGTTATTTGGGCCCAATATAGGGTGCAATACCTCCGGGTGACTGCACCGCGCAACTTCACTCAGGTTGGCTCGAGAGCGTAACCGAGATTGCCCCGGGGGCGCGGCCTGACTGCCCCGAAAGAGAGAGGGGGTCAGGGAAGGATCCCCCCCTACCATCATCCAGCGACTGCTACAGGGCCTCGGGCCTTTGGATCAAGTGGTGCGTTGACGGTGTAGGAAAAGCACCAGCACACGCTTCGGCACCTGTGTCGTGGTGTCGCTGAGGCCAGCCTCTACCCCGTCCTGGCTCCAGGCACGAGAGCACTGCTTTCTAGTGTCTCACCTCTCAGCTGCCGTAGTACACAGTGAGGATTGTGATCCACCGCTGGTGCCGTGTGCTTGCGGGCTCCTTGTAGTATGGTTATGTAAGGTTTTGCAAACGCCATATCAGCTTCCCGGCGTTGCATTTCCGAGGTTGATGGCTCTTTGTTAGTGGCTGGAACGTCCCCGGCCGGCCCGTGCAGGTGTCTCACCACAAAGATCGGGTTTCCCCAGTATAAGAAATGTCCCCTTAATCGTGGTACAGTTTGTGGCGCTGGTGCCGTATAATACAATCCTGGGCCAGCTCACCCCCTCACCTCGGTCGAGCACAGCAGCACAGTAGGGACCCCACACGGGGTGCTGCTCTTCTAGTGGAGCTGCGTCGTTGGTGGTCTCATCAGGTGCGAGTTTCAGTGTCTCTTGCTGGGGTATCCCGCTTGGTCTCGTTAGTGCTCTTTGCGCTTTCAAGCCGATCAAGAGCCGCAGCACGGGGGGCGGGCCTTCCACCCATCCGCCCGTTGACTTGGGAACCCCACCTGCGGGCTCAGCTAGCAGCGCTGTGTGCTTCTTCCCCTTGTCGTGGCACAGGGCAACTTTCACTGGTACAGCCCCAGGTCATCTCCGTTCGGGGCACAGTACGGTGCCACGCAATGTCTCCAGTTGCGGACCTCTAGTCTTTGCATTGGTTCGCCTCTATGACCACTGCCGTCCGTTAGCGACCGCTGGCCCGCCCCCACAGGGCGCTTCTCAGCTATCACAGCTTCTGCTGCCTGTGCCATTTGCCTGGGCCTGCAGGGCCCCACTGAGTATCTCCTATTCTGCCGGGGCGATTCACTCGCAGCTCGGTCAGGGTATGCTGAACCCCTTATTGCCTCTTTTCTTCAAGTTCTGCGGCTTGCCCTTCTCGTTGTCAGCTAAATTATGTCAGGGACTCCTCAACTCCCACGGAGCTCACACGAAGGCAGCCATCTTGCTGATCACGCAACAGCGCCCCCAAGAACGAAGATTTGGTAATAGAAGCGGTCCTGCGATGGGTGAAGCAAAATCACACGCACAGTCGAAAGTCTTTGATTTTGATATAGTAAAGAAAGTTTGGAAAATTAGATAATTTGGTCCGAGCATGTGGAGGAAGACCAATTGAAAGTTTTGCCTTAAAGTCGGTCTGAGCTTGGCATAGGGGGACCGGGGTGAACAGTGAATCACTAAAGAAGTTGTGCATATGAGAATCCTGAGGAGAAAGGAACTTTTGAATGTTTGTTTGTCGCATCAGGCCCTCTGACATAAGAGACTTGGGGCCTGATCACGAGTTGGGCGGTAGCGCTTAAATGTGTTAAATGTGTTACCGCTGCATTTAAGGGTCCACCCAATCTGGAGTCCAGTGTGTTTACCCCCAGCTAAGAGCTTAGTGTTTACCCCCAGTTAAGAGCTTTTTCGGCGCAATTACTGCGGCGGTATTACTGCATGGTGATTGGGTAATACCGTCAGACGGGTGGGCGCTAACGCTATTTCAGTTTGGCAGTATTACAGCCGGGATACCGCCCAACTCGTGATGAGCCCCTTTGAATGGCAAAGAGACTTTGGCCCAAATGGAGCTGATACTGAGATTTTCAACTGCATCCTCGTGCTAGAAAAGTTTGTGCTAAGCTCGAGTGTGCCGCCTTGTCCTGTGCTGAAAACGTGAGGAAGGGAAGCTAACAGCCCAACTATCCTGACATATCATTTCTTGAACACTTTTCTTTTGTATAACATTGTTTCCCACACCAGTATGTATATAGAAGTAAGGATTGGCAAAAGGTTTATTAGCATAGGCCCTTTTATTTTGACAAGAAACCACTAGGAATGCGTTATTATTATTTGATGGTCGTAGCTTGCTCCCATCTTTAGATTTAAGATTAGATAGGTATTCATTCAAACCCAATTGAAGTTTAATAAACACCCTTGAACTGTGGTCAATTGTGTCTGTCACACTGTTTGAAACCATGCCTTCCTTACACCAGGGCAATTTTCTTGGGGAAAAATTAAAAAAAGACCTGTCGGCTTATGTTTATACTTTCACAGCCCTAGATAAAGCGCAGGATAATATCAGAAAGATGTTCGCGCCTAAGGTTTTTGACAGGGCTGGAAGAGGCAGAGCCCTCTCATCTGGACGCTTCTCCCACGACTCTTCCCATCCCAGACAATACGCTTCCATAGGTGCCCATAATTCCTCCTCTCTCGAGGAGCCCAAACCACCTTCTACCCACAAAGGGATTTCCAATGGAGAGGACATGCCCGCAGAGGTGCCGATAGAGTGAAGACTACTCCAGGTAATACCACGTTTTAAATGTTTCTTCCCACAAACGTTTAGGGGAAAGGTTGACCAGGTTTGTTCCTCAGTGGGAGATGCTCACTTCAGATCCCTGGGTATTACAAACTGTAAGAGGTTTCCACATAGAATTCTATTGCCCTCCGTGTCAACGTGCAGGTCCTATTCCTCTCTTGTTCGACAAGGCCAAGCAAACAGCAGCCGATGTGCAAGGGGGCGGTGGTCCCGGCCACATTTAGGGCCTCCCAATTCATAAGCACTATCTTCCTGGTCCCAAAACCAACCCACGCAAGGGTTATAAATTCATAAATTTGCAGGCCCTCAACTCTTTTGTAGTCTATCAACATTTCAAAATGAAGGGAATTCACCTGCTCAGGCACACTCTTCTCCCTGCGGACTGGATGGCAGAAATCAAACTCAACGATGCTTATTTAGTAGTCCCGGTTTATCCTCCCCACCAGGAGTTTCTCCAGTTCCATTGGAGGACTCACACTTGGCAGTTTGCTTCCCTCCCATTTGGCCTCTCATCAGCCCTGTGGTGTTTCACCAAGCTAATGAGGCCGGTGATGGCTCATCTCAGGTCAAAGGGAATTCGGATAATTATATATCTAGACAACGTGTTCCTTCTAGTGCAGAGTTTTCAGACTCTTCAGAATCATCTAGCTTTAACTGTATCTCTTTTACAAGCGCTAGGCTTTGTCATAAATGTAAAGAAGTCAATTTTCCAACCTGCACAATGCATCCAATTTCTGGGATTCAGAATAGATTCCAGGCAGTGCCTCCTCCAAGATCCAGACAGCAAGCTCTCCAAAATCCAGAAGGAGATTCAACTCCTCCCCAGGAAGGGGATGGTCTCCCTTAGGCAGCTGGCCAGAGTTGTGGGAATGTTATCAGCCTCCATCTAGGCCTTATTTCCAGCGCCCCTGCATTACAGAGTCTTGCAACGCCTCAAGGGCAGACATTTGATCAAAAGTCTGTCTTTCTCATAACTAGTGGTCCTATCTCCCGGAGCCAGAGTATAACTCCTTTGGTGGTTAAGACACATGGATGCCTGGAATGGCAGGGGGATTTTTGGGCCATCTCCGTCTGTCGTTCTGGAGTCAGATGCCAACAGGGGTTGGCTAGGGTGCCATGATAGGGCAGGTGTCCACTGGGGAAAAGTGGTCAAAAAATCTCTACATATCAACAGTCTGGAGCTGTTAGCAGGCTCCTTTGCCGTCAAGAGTCTTCTCAAGGATCCGGGGATTTGCTGTGCCCTCCTTTGGATGGACAATGTGTCCGCGGTTCGTTACATAAACCATCTGGGGGGAACTCGTTCCAAGGCCCTGGCAGTTCTAGCGTGAGAATTCTGGCATTATTGCCTGTAAAGGCACATTCTATTGATAGCAGAGTACCTCCCGGGGTCCAGCAATGCAGTGGCGGACTGGAATTCTATGCATCTTCGGGACAGGAGCGACTGGAAGTTGGACAAAGACTTGTTTGTCAATATCCTCTCTTTCTAGGGCCGATTCACGTAGATCTCTTTGCCTCGAGGCTCAATTGTCAGGTGCTCCGTTTTTAAAGTTGGAGGATCGATCACAATGCAAAAGCAACCAACGCTTTCCTAAAGGATTGGTTGGTTCCCCTGTCTTATGTTTTTCCCCCGTTCGCTATGATAGCGAGGGTCCTGGTACAAGGGTTCAGGCAAGCTGCAACATTGGTAATAGTGATTCCCTTTTGACGCTCTCAGGTCTGGTTTCCAGCCCTCTTAGAGTTCCTCGGCTTCTTCCGCTTCACCCTCTTCTCATAACAGATTCGGCAGGTATCCCTCGCGAGCTCGTCGTTCAGGTGCGTCTCTCCCTTATGGACTGGAAGATTTCAGCTCTTCCTGGGACTTCCGAGGACTTTCGCAAGACTCTCTCTGTATAATCAAGGACTCTTGGGCAGCATCCACCAAATTGGGTTACTCATCAGCATGGAGCTGGTGGGTGGGCTGGTGCGTGGCTTGGCACCTCAATCCGGTTTCTGCCCCTCCTGTAAAAGTGGTTAATTTTTTGGTTGAGTTATTAAAGAGGGTAAGGCCTACTCAATTATTAACGGGTTCAGGTGGCCAATTCTGCTGGGCATGTGTTGGTAAATGGGGAGCCGATGGGTAGGCACTTCCTAGTGCTTAAAGCTCCTAAATCTATTTGCATCAAAGTCCTCCTAGAGCTAGGTATGCCATCCTGTGGATGTCAATTTGGTCTTGAATTTATTTAGCTCTTGGCCTCATAATAACGAGTTAACCGTGCAGAAACTCTTCTCAAAGCTAGTCATGTTATTTTTTTATTTTATTTCTTATTGTGATTTAGTTTTTTACTAACCTTTTACACATAAATAAAACAATCAATTTAATCATCACCACTAATTTATACAATGTCTTTCCAATTCATCTTGCTATGTCTAATCAACTTTAAACATCAATGGAATAGCCAATTGATTTTGCCTCATTGTGGGTCTCATTTCACGGACGGCGGTAACCATGGCGCTATTAGCGCCATGGTTGCCCCCGGTATTTTACCGAGTCCGCCATGGTGAATGGAGGAATTACCACCCTATTCCAAGGTGTGTGGGGGCGGTAATTCCCCATTCACCATGGCACTTCCCCATTCCCATTTTTGCCCCATAGGGCTCAATGGGAATGGGGAAGGCAGTAATTCCGGTACCGCAAATTGCGGTACCGTAATTACCTCCAAGGTCCTTTGCAGGTCCAGTCCTTAACGGCTGGTAAAACCAGCCGTTAAGGTAGGGTCCCACAAAGGGACCTCGTAGTAAGGCGATAAGGGTTTACCGGCACTGGTACCCTTACCGGTACCGGTAAACCCTCACCGCCGTCCGCGTAATGAGGCCCTGTGTGTTTGTGACCATGTATTTATTATCTAATATCTTATCTAAAAAGTCAACACCTGCACATACTTGTGCTGGATTCTCTCTAAGCAAAAATAAGTTCCACCATTTGTCTAATGATAAGGTATTTACATCACTAACATGAGCTTGCATAAAGGCTGTTCTCTCTCAGGTTATGGCCAGACAAGATGTCATCAGATGTTTGATTGATTCAATACAGTTCGTTTGTTTACAGAAGCGACATAGGTTATCACGACAATCAATTTGTTTCCAGGCGTACATTAGATCGTTTGTGGGGGTATAGATTTAACCTTTAATGCAAAAACTGGTTACGATGACATCGACTGGGGAACTTCATGAAATATTTCATTGTTGCATTTAGTGCACGACTTTCGAATGTCAGATCTAGCAACGATCTGTACTGCACTCTCTTTTGCTGAGTTTCAATCCTTGTGTTCTGAATTTGTGTTTTCCTGCACCTTGGTTGCTTATCAAAGTCTCTAAGGACATATCTACATGTTGTAGGGGACCCATGCATTTGTCATGCCACTTCTTTAGGAGCCAGTGATAGAAACCACTTAGTGGAGATGTTAGTATTCTGTAGGGGATTGCAGCATCTGCCATAGCTATTTTTCTTTAGAGGGATAGCGCTTTCCATACGAGGACAGATTGTAATTATTGAAGTCCCAATTAGAATTAAATAGCCACAACTGGTCAACCTCTTGGCAATTTCAAAACTGTTTTCCAAAAGATTCCCCTCTAACAAATTCCATATTGTCCTTGAGAGATTTGAACCAGCTTCTCCTCTGTATGTTATAGTGGGAACTACTTTCTGTTTATACAATGTGATTGACGGAACCATGGAAGTTTTCCGTATCTGGCATAGATAATTGCCCCCTGGGTTTTTAGCATTTTCGATCTTGATTGTAGTTCTAGCAACCAGGTCTTTTCTCTAATCATTTTATTATATCTGATACCTAAATAGCAGAGCAAGTCCACTTGTTCAAATTGCTCGCTGACTACTTTCCACTAAAAAGAAATTCCTTTTTTTCCACTATGATGATGATCAAAAGATATCATTTTAGATTTACTGATATTGATCACCAGGTCATCTTTGCACTTATATTGATGCAGTATGTTCATTTGCTGTTATAACCAATATGTTTCTGGTCAAGAAAGACTAGGTTATCAGCATAAATGATTGAGGAAATGTGTTGCCCATTACATTTTGGTGGGAAGGCTTTTGCTGCTTTTAGAGCTGTTGGCAAATCTGCCAAATACAGGTTGAAAAGTATTGACGTTAGCAAACATCCCTGTTTGAGACCTCTCTCCGTCTTTAACTCTCTTGACAGTTCTCCTTGATTGTTGACTCTAATCCGAATGGTAGTATTGGTGTGAAAGGCCTCTACTGCTTGTGGCAGGTCAGTTGGATAGCCCCAGGCACAAACTTTAGCCCATAATATCGATCTACTGACACTGTCAAAGGCTTGTTGTAGGTCAATAAACGCCAAATACGATTTGGATTTGTTTTTGATGGTTTGGATTTTTAGTACGTTTAGGAGAAAAAGATTGAGTTCACTGCCAACTCCCTTAGTGAACACAGTTTGTATGGGGGCCATGAGGTTTGCCTTGTTTGCACACCTTGTCAGCAATTTTTTGAGGTTTGACGCAAAGAGTTTACCAATCACGTCCAGCAGCGCTATTGGCCTATAATTTACCAGATCTGCTCTATCTCCTTTTTTGAATATTGGGACAATGATGGCTGTAGTCCAACAGGGAGGTAGGTCACCAAAGGCACTAATGTGATTGAATAAAGCTGAAATGAATACGAACCAATTTTCAGGTGCTGCCTTTAGCATGCAGTTAGTTAGCCCGTCACAGCCTGCCAAATGCGAATGCTTCAACTTCATGATTGCATCTCTAATGTTGTCTATGTCAATGCTGAAACTCCAAGGTTTAGAAGATGCTTTTAATGATCTATTGCTGATTCTAGTTGTTTGGGAGAAGACCTTGGAATAATAGTCAACCCACAGCTTTTCTGTGACCCCACTACTCAAGCTTGCCTGTTGGTTGACAGTAGTTTGATTGATAAGAGACCAGGTATCTCTTGAGTTTGGATTGCAGACTGCTTTAAGAATAAACTCTGCCTGTTCTTGATCACGCAACATTTAGAATCCAATTAACCAATTTCTGTATCGCTGTTCCCTTTTTTTGATTTCATCTGTCATTATGGCCTTAGGACTTTTCCTTAGTTGTTTGAGATCAAGTCGAAGAATTTTCCTCTGTTCAACCACGGCTGCGCTGGAGTGATGCTTGGGTTATTGAATACAGGGCGATTAGAGCCTAATTTGTCTACCTCATATATTAGAAAAGAGCAGAATATAGCATAGTCTCAATTTTTGCCCGCAAGTAGTTCAAGGTATTTTGCCGTAATCGAGAGAATACCGCTTTGAGTGATTTTTAAGCAATTTCTTCCTTGATTTGTTGTGATTGTTCCCGGCAGATGGATTCCTGGTTGTTTGTTTTGGAGCCTCCAGATAAGTGTTACAGAGTCATGATCGTTACTATCTTGAGGCGAAATGTCAAGTTGTTCGAAGTTGTGTAGACAATTTCACGAACTCCAGACATGGGGTCATTACGAGGTTGGAGGTAAATACCGGTCATTACCGGCATGGAGTAAATACCGTGTCCGTGCTGGTAGTAGACTGCTAAAAGCGGCCTATTACGACTTCGCAGGCCGGAGCTTTGCGCCATGCCGGTAACGACCATACCGTCCTGCCAGTAAAGCGCGAAAAATCACCCTTAGCGGCATTACGCGAAGCATAGATAGCTCCACCGCCATCCAAGCCATCTGTATTAGAGGTGACCGCTATTAGTGGTGACTGCTAATAAGCGGAACCGGAAATAGCGTCATCGCACAGGAATGGGAAATAGCACGGCACATCCATTGCCATCCTCTGTAACCAGGACCCAAATCCCGACCACACCTCTAGCACACCTGTAGCATTACCTGCAGCATATAAGAATGCCAAAATCACTTTAAAAAAGCGCAGACCGCCAGCGCAAGGAGCGCTTCACACAGGAGGAGCTGAACATGCTCGCCGAGACGCTGCAGGAACATGCAGATGTTGTTTTTTCAACCAGCATGTCCCGACCCGCATTGCTGCGCAAGAAGGCCATATGGGCGGAGGAGGCGCAGAAAGTGAGTGGCGTTGGCACCACCCCCCGCACACCGAAAGACGTCTGGAAGTGCTGGGACGACCTGCGCTTGCGCGTGCGCAACATCCTCGCGGTCAACCGGAAACAGGGGATGGTTACAGGTGGTGGTGCGGACTCCCCCATCAAGTTGCAACTGTGGGAGGAGATCTGCGCAAGCACAATTGGGATGGAGGCCATAGAAGGAGTGGGGGACATGGAGCGAGGAGCCCCGTCATTGGCAGATGCAGGTAGGTGTCACAAAATAAACACTCTAAAGTACAACACGATGGTGTCCCCCTGAACTGACAATGCAATGATGGAAGGCAGGGTCCACCAGACACATTTCTGCAAGACTGCCTACAGGCAGTGCACAGCACCAACTCGTCCACATGCATGATGCACCCCATATATGTCTCTTCCCAGACGCATCCCTTCATTACCCACCCAAAAGCCAAGCAACCCGTATGTCACTACCCCAATGGCAATCTCCTGCCATGCCATAGAAAAACAGCAACCCCAACGCCTGCCTGATGCACGTTGACCCATCACTAATGCCCTCCCTCTCTTGCTCCCCCACAGGCACGCATTCAGACACCGATGACCAGGACACCAGGGAGGATGCCGCAACGCCCCACAAGAAGGCCAGCGGCATGGAGGGACCAAACTGCCACTCTAAATCCAGGGGAAGAGGGCAACCTGCAGTATTGCGCAAGGGCAAGACAACCCCAGTACCTCCAGCACCAATGTCCATTACGGCCAGCGCCACAGCACCCACACCAGCCACCAACACCCAGGAGCCAGTGGCTGAAGGCACTGTTTCGGGTACCAGCAGTATTGTTGGGGAAACAGCTGCCATAGCAGCCGTGTCCGGCGATGAGGCAGAACGTCTCACACAAGGCACGACTGCCGCTACAGGACTACTGCATTCGCCACAACTCTCACCAACCAGCATTGACAACATCAACAGCCATGAGCTGTCTCCCGGGGAGTCATGGGCCGCCAGTTTCAGCCCCCTGCAAAGCCTGCATGAGGAACCAACGATAGCAGTGGCACCTCATAGCTCCACCAAGGCCCCAAACATCCAAGAGGGGATGAGGGCAATTCAACAGCGGCAGGAGGAGCTGGCAGGGCTGTTAACCCAGCATATCACAGAATGTGGACATGCAAGGGATGAGATGAGGGAATGCGCCTCTTGCATCAAATCTGCTATTGAGACAAGCTCCAAAGACATCTGTAGCGAATTGGCAGCAATGAGGCAGGTCCTATCCCAAATGGTGGCAGCAATGCAGGCCATGGTTCCGGCACAGGTGGCCGAACAACCTGCCACATCGTTGAATGCCAGCTCCACGAGGTCCAGCCCCCTGCATAGGTCTGGGCGGAACCTGCACAGGTCGGCCAAGGGTCCACCTGATGCCGGAAGAGGGGAAGGGGTGTAATTTCTGGCAGGCATCCTGAACTCATGTTGATTTACGGTGCATGCGAGTGCAAGCCATGTGTGGGGAAGTTGAGGGGGGAGAGGGTGTGAGAGGGAGCTGAGGGGGATGGGGGGAGAGGGTGTGTGGGGGAGTTTGGGGGGGGAGGGGGAGAGGGTGTGTGGGGGAGTTGAGGGGGAAGGGGGAGAGGGTGTGTGGGGTGGAGGGCTTGTGCACTTTGTTATGTTTCTTTAATACACCTGTTGGAAAATCATAATTCACATGTGCGGACATTGCTTATTGTGTATGTGTGCTTTATTGGTGAACAGTCTACAGTGTCCGTATCCCTGACACACCCAATGCCCTGAGTCCCACCTCCATGTCACACTCCCCATCCATGTGTGCTAGAAACATTGGTTAATCAGAGTCAGACGCATGTCATGTCCCTCCTGTGCATCGCTGCCTCCCTGAAGTGCAGCCCCATCTCCACCCTCCTCATCCTCATCGTCAGGTGGTTGCAGTTCAGCATCAGGGGGCAGAGGCACATTCCATCTGATGCACATATTGTGTAGCATGACACATGCCCTGACAATCTTGCCCACCTTCTCATGGCCGTACAGGAGTGCCCCACCAGACCTGCTGAGGCAGTGAAACCATGCCTTCAAGAGGCCAAATGTCTGCTCAATCACCACACGGGTACGTGTATGCGCACGATTGTAGTCCTCCTCGTGCCTGTTCTGCGGGTTCCGGACTGGGGTAAGGAGCCACCTCTTCAAGGGATAGCCTGCATCACCTGCATGTGGGCAACAATGTATATGTGTAAGTCATCACATCATATGGGACCTGTATCAATGACACCATAGCATGCATTTATTTCCTGTTTGCAACCACATATCCATGCATGAATAGAGACACACGATGTGATTCCTATGTGTGTATTCCTCTTATGGACAGGTGTGCGCGCCATCGTCTAGTGGGTGCAGGGGGGTCCTATTCCTTGTGAGTGCTGATGCACTGTGTTAGTCCACGCTGGTTGTTCTCATGATCTGGCTGATGTGCTGTCATTTCTAAGCTTTCATCCTGTCACCGTTGATGGCAGCCTCATGATGATCTCATTATGCACGACAAATGGTGACATGCAGTTTTGGTGGACCTCTGTGTTAGTGTAGTGGTGTTTTAATGTATTTGGCCCTCATGTGACTCCTTTGTACGCAGTAATGGAGGACTTTCCTTTCTGTTGATGGTATTTGGTGCTGTGCATTGGCCATACTAATTGCTTGTAGCTGCATTGCGTTGCGGGGGATACGGTCTGATTATGTACAGTGCACATGTTGATGGCTATGGAATGGTTGTAACACTGCATCATTTTCATGGTAGGGCAGTTTACGTCTTGCATTTTGGGGTCAGGTGTCAGGTCCAGTCTGGCCTGCTTTGGGGTGTGAGCATGGTCCAATCTCTCAGGCACTCTCAGCCAGGTGAAGAATTCATCTCTCTCCCCCCATCTCAGCCAGGTTAGGTATGCATCTCCCCCCCCCATCTCCACCAGGTGAGGTATGCATCACCCCCCATCTCAGCCAGGTGAGGTATGCATCTCTCCCCACAATCACCTACCCACATTGCATTTCCATGAGCCTAACATGCAACTCACCGAGAAGCCAGGATCTCTGCCCTGCATGTCGCTCCATGTAGCGTGGTATCGTGGAGTTCTGCATGACCACTGAATCATGAGTTGATCCGGGGAATCGGGCACAACAATGATCTTGTTTGATGTCATGTGATCATGTGTGATGATCTTGTTTGAGTCACATACCATTTGCACGTTGATGGAGTGGTATAACTTACGGTTGCAGTACACTACCTCCATGGCATGTGAGACCACCAATTCCACATGGGTGCAGTCGATGGCGCCAATGCAACCAGGGATGCCGGCCAGTGAATGGAAACCAACTTTGGTGTTGGAGATCTCCTGGGCTGTCCGTGGTAGGAAAATGTGGTCGCCTGTGTGCTTCAGGAGGGCATCAAGCACTTGGTTCAGCGTACGTGAGAATAATGGTTGTGATATGCATGCATGAGCCCCACTGTGTGCTGGTAGGTGCCTGTGGCCAGGAAGTGGAGCACAGACACTACTTTCAGTAGGGGTGGGATGGCGGTGCGTATTTCAATCAGGCTGACGATGTCGTCATGTATCATGTCCACAATGGTGGTGATGGTGTCCCGGTCCAGACGGTACAGGGTGTGGATCTGCTCAGGGGTTAGGTTGAATGGACTGGCTCTGATGCGAGGGATTGGGGGCTGCCTGCGTGGTACCACTGGCTGCACTGGTGGAGCATGCTGGCCCTGCCTAACCCTCATTCTCCTCCTGCGTCTCCTCTGTGCTGCCTGTTGTTGATGTTTTTGTTGTTGTTGTTGCTGGAGTTCCACTGCAATAATGTCCTCCAGCCCCAGCATTGCTAGTAGTATGGGAATCATTTTGGTGTGTGACTGGGTGTGGGAAGGGGTAGGGTGTGCTCCTTTTGTGCTGGCCCACTCTATATTGCCTCCACCTGTGCTGATTGTGTGCACCTGTGGCAGTTGGGAACACTGCACATGGCCGTTTACGGGTAGTCCGCAATGCTGGTATTTGCTCCATGCCGTTAAGGTACTCTTCGGGCTTCAGTAGGCCGTTATTTGCATGTCCGCCTGACTTGTGATTTTCTCCTGTTTACGACATGCCGGTATTGCCGGCATGAAGGGTCGTGTGCCCGCGCCCCTACCGTTATTAGCGGCCCCGTTAATTACGGTGCTGCTAATAGCGGGTTGGCGGGTCATAATCATGCGGAGCGGTAAGCGATGCCGGTAATCCATTACCGGCATCGTTTTTCCCTTACCTCCAACCTCGTAATTACCCCCATAGTCTATCGTTGAAGCACTGGTTTTCCTTCTCCTGTTTTTTTTACCTGGTATGTCTCCAACAGTCTGACCGTTCAGCATATAACAGTTCCTTTGACTCATGGCTTGCAACCACATTTGGCTCTTTGTATTCAAAGGAGTGGTATCAGTGGGTGCTGTTTTTTGGGGGTTGCCATCCCTGTCAAGACATTTCACATTGAGGTCACCACAGATGAGAAAACGGTTCTTGCTTAGGGCTATATAACACTCATCTATGATATTAGTCACACTTTGTAGAAACTTATGTGAGGAGATCATTGCCAGATTGCAATACAGGTTTATCACCACCATGTGAGTGGGGTGGTTTTCATCAAGTTGCTCATGTTGGAGAACAGTCCACTGAACAAAAGGATTTGACTTGACATTTTTCACAACCTCTAAACCTTGTGTATGTTTTATCATCGTTATTAGGCCATTGTACAGTCTTCTGTGTTGTGCTTTTAATCCAGGGTTTGGAAATACTGTGTAACCATCCCGTGAGGGTGGAATATGCAGCCTTGTTTCCTGTAGGCAAATGATGGTATGACATTTCAACTTCAGTACTGTGTTATTGAAGAAATGTTTGAAGCCTCGAGTGTTCCATGAGAGCAGACTTCTGCTCTTCTTATTTGCAATTTCTCTTGGCTAATGGTGTTTTGAAGTTGCCAGTGCATTGGTAAGCTAAGCCCGATTTGATTTCCCCTCCACCTTGACAGAGGATCTGCGATCTTCAAACACTTGATGGGACTGCTCCGACTTGTTACTAAAGGTCACTTTCAACTGTCCCATTTGAGAGTCCAGTTTTTTTACACAACTTTCCTCTATGCGCATTGGTATGGTGGTTTCACGCAGGCATGGTGGACTTCTTCTTTAATTGAGGTGTTGTACATGATTCAGGACTGTGTGATCTCTCAATTCGAAACCAAATGGTAGTAATGCTGGATTAGCCTCTAATAAAATCTTTTTGATTAACAGCGATTTCACATGTAGAATTACCCAATCGCGTCTTAATTCCTTTATGTATTCTAAAAATCGCGATGTCATCAGAGGCAATGGTTCTAAGTGAAAGCACACAACGCAGTAAGTTCATTACGTTTTTTAGATTTAGATTTACTTTGTTTCTTAATGTCAGAATATTTTCCACATGTTTTTTCTCCAAACTTGCATGTGTGCCATCAGTTGTTCTCGCCGTCCTGTATGTAGGTTGTGACTTTAATTGTTTTCTGTCTTGCCGCTCTCTTGGATTGAGGCCAATCATGTTGTCCACTTTATTGCATTTAGGTGCATATGAAGCCAAAGGCTCTCGATTGGGTTGTAAATGTCGTCATTTTTGTGATAGTTTTAAGAATGTTGGAGAGTTGGCCATTTGGAGTAGCCTCCCGTTTTCCTTTTGCGCTCAATCGTTTGCATCTCATCATTACTGTCAGAATGTGGCAAAGGCGGAATCCATGATCTCGCCTGTAGTTCTGCGGGTGATTCTTGTAGGGTTACACACCTAGCCTCATTTTCTTCCAGCTATTGGGACAGATCTTCTAAAAGATCAAAATCCTCAATATGGGTAGACCTCAGTAGATTCCCTAATGCAGTGAGTATTCTCAATTTCAAGTTGTGTAGCAGATTCTGAGTGGACTTGCAATATAACATTTTCATGAGTAGAAAGCTCTTGAGACTTTAGTCTATTCACGTTTCTGTTTTGTTGATTTATTGTCGCTGAAACTAGAGCGTGGAGTTGGAGTGGTCAAGTTCCTAAGGAACGCCTGTGAGCCATTTGATTTTTGCAATGGACCACAACTGACATTTTTTGGTTTCTTTCTTGTGTTTGTGATACTGACGTCTTTACAGCGAGTTGGTGGTTCTGTTGTAGTCGGCTGAGGCTGTTTTTTTAAGATCGAGAATATTTTATCATCAGGTTTACCAGGCTAAATCGGCCTACTGATGTTGAAGGTGGTATTTCTTGTAGTTGGTTCGATTACATCACCTAGTTTTGCTTTATTTGGTGCCAAAGAGGACAGAACAGTTGGTTTGTGTATGTGCCTGGTGCTTCCATTTGTCTCTTGCGCCACAGCAAGTGACTCTATAGCCTTAGAGGTCTCAGTCACACACGTCACCTCAGTGTTGTTAGCCAAGGCACAACTCAGATTTGAGAGTTGTTCTTTTTGTAAGGCGAGATCCTTTATCGCATTTCTTGATATTTCACAATTGTGTCCAGTCGAGGCTTGATTCAGGGTTTCCACGTCAATGATTGGCCCCTTGTTCGCAGTTGACTCTGTTGAGCAATGTAATAACATTGTTTTAGATTCCATTCTTATCCATTTTATTGAATCTATCAAGGCTTCCACCATGATGTCTTTGTCCGAAAGATCACCACTGACCAAGTCACAAAAACGAGATTGCCACATCGGCTTTCTTCTGCTTCGCGATCAAGGGTAGCTTGCATTTTAATGTAATTGTTAATGGTTTCATATAAAAAATGAGCCAGGGAGATAGACAGTACTGCCATTACGTTGGTGTGTATTTGAATGCCTGCTGCCACTGACAGTTGCGCCTTATCTCTGTTAGTTTCACTGGAGTGGTGATGGTCACTTGGTTCACTTGGTGACAAAAAGTTTAGTGAGTTTGATGAGTGAGAAATGGGAGAATGAGATATTTCATGCATCTTACCCGTGCAAGGTGGCAACAAGTAATTCACTTCTTCATTAATAAAATTGGGTTTGTGATGTACCATCTTCAAGCACAACTGGCGTTGAGATACTTTGCATGGCTAGCATGCCATCAACTGAGGTAGGTTGAGCAATACTTTGTCCTAGTTTCCCTTTGAGTTCAGCAATATGTCAGGTCAATCTGGCTGCTGAAGCAACCTCACAGTCACCTATTTTGTTAGATACTTTTTTTGTTTTGGCACAGAACTCACTGAAGTAAACGACTTTCATTGACTTGAGATGGGAGAAATGGAGGCAAGATTGAAAAGTGACTCCTTTGGAAGCATTGGCACAAGTGATAGTTGAGCAGTCGCAATGTCATTTTTAGCATTTGTAATGTTAGTGATGTCTGTAGTCTGAAGAGGTGATTTCAGAATCACAATGTCACTCTTAACATTTGTAGTTTTATCTACAATAGGTTCAGTAGTTGTTTCAACGGAGTCACCTATGTCTGTAACTGTATCTACATCTGGGGCTGTATCTAATGCAGGGACATACACCAAACCATTGTTTGTTGCTCACCCAGTGTCACGAGCCGGTTGTATGAGTGTTTTTCCGAGATGTTCATTAATCTGGGCCTGAGTCAGGGCTGAATCAGCTATTTGAAGCACTAAATTCCCTTTCTCTTTCTCAAAAACATTATCCGCTTCAAGCAGTTCTGCGGCAGTGAGATCAAGCTTGTTAGCATGACAAGTTTGTAAAGAGAGCGAGGCATGTGTTTTGGCAGAGTGAACACTCACCTCCACGCCTCTGGGCAGTTCGCTGCTGGTTTCTTCCCACAGGCTGCTCCGGTGGTGCTGTCGCTGGCGCGTTCTTGGTTCCATTTGCTCAACAATAGCAGAGTTTGAGGAATTGGGCATGGGGAGCATCTCCAGTCGTGCTCCAGGAGCAAATGGGAGAGACTGGACTCTCGCTATACTCCCGTGCCGGCCCTACGCGCCTCTTGCATGTTATATAGGAGGTACCAATTTTTTTAAAGCAACAGCAACTGCACACAATCTGTGTCAAGGAGAGCGAAAATCCACAGCAGCAGTACCAACAGGGAATGAGAGAGACTGGACTCTTGCCAGACTCACCACGTTATTGTGTCTAGTTTCCATCAAACGGGTCTCACATATCAGGACATTGGATGTGGATAATAAAATGTTTTCACCTCAAGGGGTGACCCATATCTCTAAAAGAACAAAATGTATATCTTCGTTATCGTACCCTGCTTTTCCAGAGGATCACAAACTGTGTGTTGTACAATGTTTAAAATGTTTTGAACAAACAGCTGTGGGGCTAAGGGCCCAAGAGGCCTCTCAGCTGCTCATTTCTTACTGTAGACCCCATATGTCTGTGACCCCGGCCAGATGGGTAAGGCGGGTCATGAAGGAAGCAGGTATTGACATTTCTTCTTTCGTGGCCCATTCAGTAAGGGTTGCCATGGCTTCTAGGACTGCCTTCCTGGGGGGAAGTTTGGAACACATTTTAAAAGCTGCTGATTGGTCCAGAGAATCTACATTCAAGACCTTTCATCATAAACGTATTGCGCATGCAGCCATCAATGTAATGCAAGGGCTTTAAACTTGCATAATATGATGCCTCCTGACTTGACATAGAATGGCTAATCCCCCTCACTATTGTGAGAGGGGCGTTTAGATTCTAATAAAGAGAAGGAGGTGAGTATTATCCCACCCTTTTTCATTTTGTTTTCATGCAGCTTCGGGATGAGGTGTGTCTGGTCCAGGAATGTTCAGGAGGGTGATGGTGCGAGCAAGGTTCTGGTTGAGGATCGTCCTTCGAGCTAAAGTGTTTGTTCCTCTGAGATGGCGTTTGTCATAGTGCAGCTACAGAAGAGGATGTGTTATAGGAAATTACTTATATGGAGGATGGTCTCTGCCAATTGGCTAGTGGCAGGGCATGACCTATCCTCCATCTAGGTTTGGGATGTTACTCTGCACTTTGGTTAAAATATTGACTTTTGGTTTTTGAAGATAATACAAACTTATTTTGTGTTTAAGTGTTTTCTCTTTGCTGCTGTGGTGTCACCTAGTAAAGATTGTTAAGCATAATAAGCGCCTCCTTGTCTTTAACAGAATCTAAACCCCTTCTCATTATAGTGACGGGGAATAACCATTGGCTCTACAACAAAGATGACGAGCCCTTTAAAAATGCCAGTAGCACACGAAGCACACAGTGACAAGTGCACTGTGTCAAGTTAGAGCAGTTGGATTAGGGGGAGCCCAGGTAAGAAGATCCTTTCCTTATATAGTTCTTCTGACTCATCATCCTGAGGAAGGAATGTATAATTTACAAAGTAAGGCAACAGTGCACCAAAGCCATTCATTAGGTGAACTATCAGGGCTTGCACCCCATCCCAACACTATAGCTCATTCTTCCATGCCCTCCAACACGGACCTGGAGGAAACCATTTCCTACTTAAAGACTGTGCAGCTGAAGAATTATTAACAAACAAACTAACTGATGTACCACTCTTTGTGACTCAAGAAAGTGGAACACAGACAATGTGTTTTGATTGAAAGCATCAACAGGGTACAGTTTATCCGAATCACAATACAGTATGGCAAATTATATGGTGCAGCAATTCACTGCATCAGTTACTCTGTACACGTCCACAATTTAACAAGTCTCTTAAACAGTAACCAATAGCAAACAAAAGGAGAATGCACTGTCTACACTATAACATCATAGTTGCTCACTTAACAGATTTAGCTCACTCTCCCCTCGTTGCGAGGAACAAACCCCTCCCCTCACCCACCTCTCCCATATTGGGATGGTGAAAGGTAGGAAATTGTGCAATCATTGGTGGGGTGGCTTCATTTTGGCAACACTGTGACATGTTACGGGACTATGGACAGCAATATCTCAGAGAAGCTCATTGCTCAGACACTGGAATCCCAATGCCCTAAATCATTTGACTGCGGGGAAATAATCTGCGCTACCTGTGCAGCTTTGTGAGACGGGGTAGTACTCAAAGAAGGAAAGCCACACCATGTCTAAATAAGCGTGCGTCTCCAGCAATATCGCTGTCAAACTGTCCATATCATATATTTTGAGAGCCTTCGCAAGCCATTCCCTCTGTGAGGGTAGGTGACTTCTCTTCCAGTGAAGGGTTATTCACATTGGGGCGGCTAGGAGCAGATTCTTCTGCATACGTGTTAACACCTAAAAATGGTTGTCACTCCTTTCCACTCTAGAAAAGACCAACAACGGGACCAGGTCCTGTTAAATTCCATCTGTGTCCCTCACCCACCCCAACACCTCCTTCCAAAATATCCTCACCGAGGGACAACCCCAACACATATGGCAATATGTGCACAGTAGCGCACAGTTTCCCCAGCTCAGGGGACCGACATTAAAATACATTTTGGAAAGCCCTGATGGTGTCAAGTGCCATCTGAACAATAGTCTACCATTATGCATGTTATATTAGGTCACTATGGAGGATAGCCAAACCGCCCTGAATATGGCCCTTTAAACGTCTATGTGCTCGGGAAGTTGGAGATCGGTGGAACATTGTGTCTGGGCTCTAGCTATGTCCACATGCCCTCTCATCAGCAGCGACAAGTACATTCGTGAAATAAGTAATTTAGAACCAGTTTGTATGCGGAGGATCTTTTCAAATTGGGTCAGGAGGCGTTTCAGGTCATTGCCCCAATATAAATCTGTCAGTACCCCCTTCAGCTGAAGGTATAACAAAGGTGCAATGGGGGGACAGGTCTATCGCTCTCTCAAGTTCGGGTTTAGCCAGGATTATGCCTTCCTTCCACATCTGGCTGGCCCTGATCAGGCCTGACTCATAACAAGCCTGAAACCTCAAAGAGCACTCTATTTTACCTATGATGGGGAGGGGTAACCAGATGCAGCTGAGTGGAGAGGGCCATATGGTGACCCCAGTCATCTCCCTTGAATTCTTCCATAGGTGCCATAACACTGCGAGAACAAAGTGATTGCAAATCCTCTGGGGTAAATGTCGCTGTATGACCCACCACCATTGCCCCAATGTGGCATGGCGAAAAGGAGATTCTCCAGGGCAACCCATTGCCTGTTCTTATGTTCCCATATATGATCGACCAAGATTTGGGAAGTGGGCAGCATGGTAATATTCATAGAGATCAGGGAAACCCTCCCCACCTTCCTCGTTGGGCAAAATGAGGATGGAATATACCATCCGTGGCTGTTCGTCCGCCCACAAGAAGCAGAGGAGAGCTCTCCTAATGTCATCATTGTAGTAGGTCGGGACTATGACTGGAAGGGCCTGGAACAAAAACAGAAATCAGGGGACGACGTTCATTTTTATGCCCAAGACAACAGGATTAATCTTTGACCACGAATGAAGGTCCTTTTTGATCATGATCCCATGTGTGGAGCGGGGGGTAAAGTTGGCTTCATACAGTTTATCTAGATCTGTGTTAATATAGATCCCCAGGTATCTTAATTTCCCCTCCTGTATCTTGATGCCTAGCTCCTGAATATCGCTGAGCGAGCAGGACAAGGTACTCGGCAACGGGAGCACAACAGTTTTCGTGATGTTAACATTAAATCCTGCGAGCCAGTCATTATCTGAGATGGTTTTCAGAAAAGCTGCCACTGACATGCTCGCAGAGCTCAGGTATGCCAAGATATCATCAGCGTATAATGCCAGTTTGTATTCCCCCGACCCCATCATTAGGCCGCGAATTGACACGTTCGAACGTATGGCAACTGCTAGTAAGTGCAGATATAAGCAGCAACAAGGGATATCCCTGCCATGTCCCACGGCTCAGGTGAAATTCTCAAGAGAAGACTTGTTTACCACCACCCTTGCACTCATGTTTTGGCAGAGTCCCATTGCCTCTGCCAGCCATATAGGCCCTATGCCAGCCTTCAACAGGGTTGCTTTTAAAAACCTCCCTTCAACCCTGTCAAATGTCCTTTCAGCATCTACAGACAGCAGGATTGCATCGGCCCCTCCTTCTACTATAAGGTTCAAGATCTTACGAATACTGTCTGTCTCCTGTCTGTCTCTAATGAAGCCAACCTGGCCATTGTGGAACAGCGAGGGGAGGACATGACTTAACCTACCCGCAAGGACACTGGCATACATTTTGGCGTCTGTAGTAATCAACAATATGGTTTGTAGGACCTACAATCCAGACATCCTTGACCATTACTATTATGCAGGCCTGTGTAAACATGTTTGGGGTGATACCTCCGTCCAACATGTCATTAAAGAGCCTTGTCGGGAACAGGACCAACAGAGAGCCATGTCTTTTGTAAAATAGCGGCATATAGCCATCCTGCCCGGGAGCAGACCCTGCCCGTAAACTTGGAAATGGCGATTTGTATTTCCTCCCATGAAATGGGTGCATCAAGAGCATCCCGCTCCTCCGGTCCTAACACCTACAGAGGGAGAGAGGGTCTAAATATTCTCAGATTGTTCCCTCTTCCCCATGATCCTTGGTGGAATATAGCTGGGAGTAAGTCTCTGAATCTGGCTGCTATCCCCTTGGGGTTGGTGATAGGCTCCGCCTTTTAATCTCTAATTTTGAAGATCCCCCTTTACGCCCTTTGAAGTCTCTGATGGGATGCCAACAATGTGTGCACATTGTCCCCTTTTAAAAAAAATCGGTTTAAGAAAACGTAAGTGAACGATCACCTTCCCCTTCCATATCTCCCGTAGCTCTAGTCTCATCCCCCTTATCTCCTGCATTAATTCTTCACAGTTGCCTCCCATGGTTCTCATCTCCTGCTTCCCCTTCATCTGTTGCTTTAACTCGGACTCAATGCAATAATCTTTCCGTCTTTGTGGCTGCTCCTTCAGAAATAAGAAGGCCACGAAAGGTGGCTTTTGCTGCTTCACACACAATATGGAGCGGCATTCCGAGGAGAGCCATCTCCGGTTCGGGAAGCACCTCAAAACCTTCCTCTTTGCTTCTGCTTTCTCTCTTCCTCTCCCCTGCTGATTCCTGGCTGAAACTGCACTGGTCACATGGCTTCCCTCTCTGCTCACAGGCCCTGCCCTGCCAGTTGCTCAACTGCACTGCCTCCCTGGCAACCCCGCACTTGGCGACTGTTTCTGTATCCCTACAGTCCCCCTACCTGCACTTACCACTAGCTGGCCGTTTATTTATTCTTATCCTTCTATCACATGTACTGCACTTTCCCATCCCCCTCCATCCTTGCACTTTCCCTTTTTCCCCCTTCCCATGCACTTGCGCGATCTGAATGACACCTGGCCTAGTAGGATCATTATCTGCCCTGTTCCCCCTCCCTTGCCACGTCGCGCCTTGAAACACTTGTGTATAGGCGCGTTATAAATGCCATATCATATCATATCTCGCCTGTGCAATCGCGCTGGAAGAAGTCCTTCACTTCTGCCCAAAAAGGGACCCTGAAAACTCGGCCCCTAAGCAGGGTATAGTTACAAACCCAACATCTGTTCAATGGGCTTCCAGGTCCCATGTCCAGTGTCACTATGCTCATATCATGGTCGGACCATCCCACTATCTGAATATCCGCCCCCGTCATCAGGTGTTCCTGTGCCGCCTCAAGGCGTATGTAGTCTATTCTTGTTGATGTCTTATGGGGCAGAGAATAGAAAGTGTAAGCACGTAAGTGGGGCTGTGCAGTCCTCCATGAATTTTAACCAGGTTACTCACCGTAGTGACCACCTTACTCCTAGTCCATAGTCCCCTTTTCTCCATACTTATGGGACATCTCTCCGTCCTGTGGGATGGAACTGGAGCACTTTATAAAAGGCATCCAAAAAATTTTTCAAAAATGTGTCCTTCCTCTCTTTCTTGCGCGGGGCCCGGCACGCGGCCATAACCCTGCCCACCTTGTCTCCGCCCCGCGCATCGCCCATCAGTCCTTTTCTATCGCCAGGTCAGAGACCCATTAGCAATAACAGAGGAACCTTATTAGAGGGGATGGCGGGCGGGCGTATGGAGGAAAGGGGACTATGGACTAGGAGTAAGGTGGTCACTACGGTGAGTAACCTGGTTATACTCCTACGTCCCGTCCCCTTTCCTCCATACTTATGGGAAATTCTCAAGCACTCCTTACAGGAACTCTGGATGGATGGAAATACCCCTTACTGAAACAGGTTCTTCAGCACAGCCTGACCAAACTGAGCATCACCGCCTTGCTGACGTAACGGCGACCAAAAAGGACACTTTCCAGGATAGGTACTTGTGGTCCACCGTGGCCATTGGTTCAAAAGGCTTATGGCACAACGTCGTCAGGACTACATTTAGATCCCACGGCGGGTGCGGACTATGAATTGGAGGGTAGAGGCGTGTCAAGACTGCAAAATGCCTCTTAACCACTGCATTACACAGAGAGAAAGAGCATTGGTCCGTAGAAAGGTAAGTGGAGACCGCTGAAAGGTAAGTTCTGCATGACAGAACATGAACACCCGACTCTGCTAAGAAGGATACAAAGGACATCACTGTGTCAATCGTAGCCCCCCCCTTGGGTCCAACTGTTTTTCCAAACACCAATGACAGAACCTGAGCCATTTACTTCTGTATTGGGATCTAGTCGAGGGTTTCCTGGCTGCCTAGATTATACGCATGTTATCCGCGGACAAGTTAAGATGTTCTAAAGACTTGAACTCAGGCACCATGCCGCCAAGTTGAGCGATTGTGGGGAGGGGTGCCACAGCTGCTGTTCCCCCTGGTGAAGAAGATCGGGAGTCACTGGCAACCTGATCGGCGGAAAAAACGACAGGTGTTGAAGTTCTGAGAACCAAAACCTGGCCAGCCACCACGGGGCTATGAGTAGAATGGAACAGTTCACCGAGTTCTTCAGCTTGCAAATTGCTCGGTGAACTAGAGGCAGAGGCGGGAAAGCGTAAGCTCTCATGTTGTGCCATGGGATCTTGAGAGCATCCCCCAGAGAGGAGGCTCCCAGTCCCCCTATGGAGGCATACTGAGGAAGCTTCTTGTTTACCGCCGTAGCAAAGAGGTCCACCTCCGGTGTGCCCCAACGCAAGAAAATCCATGAGAGGACCTCCGCCTTCAACTCCCACTCGTAGCTGACCACTGTCCGCCGGCTGAGGGCATCCGCTGTGACATTCAGCTGGCCCGGGATGTGCACTGCAAGCAGCCAAACACCATGAAGCACAGCCCACTCCCAAATCTGGATGGACAGATCCACGAGGGGGGGACTTGGTTCCGCCTTGCTTGTTGATGTAATACATCAACACCACATTGTCCGTGCGTATGCGGACCACCTTGTTGGCTAT
This sequence comes from Ambystoma mexicanum, assembly GCF_040938575.1. Taxonomy (NCBI): domain Eukaryota; kingdom Metazoa; phylum Chordata; class Amphibia; order Caudata; family Ambystomatidae; genus Ambystoma; species Ambystoma mexicanum. The sequence continues at coordinate 534,387,767 of NC_090941.1, read as the reverse complement.
GATCGGTCTGAACGCTCTGAGCGCTAGGAAGATCGCCAGAAGCTCTAAATGATTTATGTGGGGGAGCCTGTCCTGAGGCGACCAGCGATCCGAGACCTGAAGAGGATCCAACGTTGCACCCCACCCCAGGAGTCCGTCGTGATCGTCACCGTAGGGGCTGGGTCCTGAAACCCCACACCCACCGACAGGTTGCTGAGAGATGACCACCATTCCAGGTCCGCTCTCATGGAAGCCGGAATCATTATCAGCTTGGAGTCCGGGTCCAAAGCCTGACGCCAAGAACTCCGAAGAGCCATCTGAGCCCACTTCATCTTGAGGCGAGCAAGAGGAAGAGCCAACACGCACGAGGCCATGAGGCCCAGAAGCCTCTGAAACCACCAGGCCGACATGCTGTCCGACTGCACAAACATCTGACACGTGGCTAACAGATCCGCCATTCTGTCCCCGGTCAGGTACACTCTGCAGTCGATCGTGTTCCAGTGAAAACCCAGGAAAATCAAGTCCTGCGAGATCGTCATGGAAGATCTCCGCCAGTTCACCGACAGCCCAAGATGGAACAGGAGCTGTAGGAGAGACTGAAGATTGCTTGCTGCTTTCAACGGGCAAGGATTGCCTAAGAGCCAGTCGTCTAAATACGGATACACATGGATACCCTGCAGACGAAGATAGGCCGCAATCACCAACATCATCTTCGTGAAGACACGCGGCGCAGAGCTGAGGCCAAAAGGAAGCACTCGAAACTGGAAGTGCTCCACTCCCAAAGAGAAACAGAGATATCTCCTGTGTGGATTCCATATCAGAATATGCATGTACGCATCCTGAAGATCCACCAGACTGAGCCAATCGCCCCTCTGCAAGGAGGACTGTATCTGGCTGGGCGTGATCATCTTGAATTTCTCTTGGGGTAGGAAAAGATTGAACTGGGAAAGGTCTAGGATGGTGCGCAGGCCAGCCTGTTTGGGTTTGGGCACCGTAAACAGCCGGGAGAAAAAGCCCTCCCCTTGTTCCCCAAGGGGAACAAGTTCCACAGCTCTGAGGTCCAGACGTTTCTGAACCTCGGCTTTGAGCGAGGGCGAGCCCGACAGCTGAAAAGGAGGGTTGAAAGGTGAGGTAGGGGGTAGGGGTAAGCGGAAGCCCGCCCGAGCGACTGACAAGACCCATCTGTCTTCGGTGATGGTCTGTCACGCCTCCCAATGAGACGCAATGCGTCCTCCCACCGAGTTCTCGTGCGAGCGCGGAGAACCCTCATTTTGTAGGTTTTTCGGTGGTGTTGCCACCTGAGGAGGAGGCTGAGGAGCGGGAGAAAAACCGAGTCTGTTGTTGCCTACGGCGGTTATTCCCCAAAGGGGTATCCACTCTGCAAGATTTCCGGTCTAGGAAGCCCCTAAAGCCAGAGGAGGGTCGGCTTTGCGACAATGGTCTCTGGGTTTTGAAGGGGGTCTTAACAAGGACCGATAAGGACTTAGCTGTCTGAGTGCTATCCTTCGTCTTGGTGATCTCTACATCTGTTGTCGAAAGAAAGAGCTCCTTACCATCGAACGGAAGGTCCAACACCTTGTCCTGCACTTCTTTTGAGAATTTAGTGGCATGCAGCCACGCCTGTCGCGAGGTATCAACCCCCAGCATAAGGCCCCGAGCCGAGGTGTCTACGTGGTGAGCCGCAGCCTCCAGGAGATCCTGGGCCAAGACCCTGGCGTCGGATAATCCCCCTTTAAAGTCTTCCAGCTTCTCAACCGGGATGAACTCCTCAAACTCCGACAGACCTTTCCACATCCGCATATTAGCCCCCGCTAAAACCAGTTTGGCATTGGCCTGCCTGAGCTGCAAGGCCGAAGATCTTTCTCCCAAGGGAGTCAATGAGCATATCCTCCTTTCCTAGAACCTGAGTAGCCGTCGTGGAAGAGGATGCTGCAGGCCTGGACTGCAAAGTGGCTGCAGCCACCACTGTGGAGGAGGGGGGCGGACAAGACGACAGGGCCACATCTTCCGAAGAATGCAGCTTGTATCGTGCGTCAATTTTCTTATTGCCGAAAAGTCCAGAGTGTGGCTTTTCCCAGGCCCTGCGGACCTCGGCCAGAACGTCCTTCTGCAAGAACAGGCCAGTACGCTCCAAAGGAGACAGGGTGAATGCCCCAGAAAGCACACCCTCTTGCGGAGTGGGTGCCTCGTGCACCGGAACATCTAAGAAGGAAATCATGTCCAGTATCCGGTCATAAAAATCTCTGATAGAGCGGGGCAGGTCCTCGTTGTCCTGATCGCCTTGCGCGTCATCCGACAGGTCAGGATCCTGCTGAGCCGTGTCGGGTGCTGTCTTGTCCACGGGGGACAATGGGGGCAAAGGCGGAAGAGTCGGGGAAGGCACCGTAGGCAAGGGAGGCACCGGCGGAACCACCGGAGAAACGGGTGGAGCCGGAGGCGCGGGCGGACATAACTACCTAAAAAGCCCATTGAAATATTCCCTCATGGGGACAGTTTTGGAACCGGAGGAGGCCTCTCATGAGGAGGATAATTCCAGGGACGTAGCGGGGAAGGGTGCCACACCGGCCCCTCCACTGACGTATCCACATAAATCAAAGATGCCGACCCCGCAGGCAACGAAACATTGTGCGAAAGGGACATCGGGGCGTTCCAATCTTACACTGGCCGATAAGGATGCACACAAGAAACTTACCCACAGAACCAAGCCCTACACCTGAGGCCGAAGGCATAGTTGTAGGGGTAGCACTCAAAATGGCCGCCGCGGTCATGGCAGGAACGGGCACCATTTTGTCATCGCCTGAGGGGAACTGCAGCAAGTGAGAAAGTGAGACAGGGGTCCCCGTCGATGGATCAGGGGTCTTAACTTTAGCCTTAACATAAGGAACCTCGGCAGAGCCGGTACTATGAGGCCTGGAATGTTTCTGAGACATACCAACCACAAAATTAGCCTTCCCAGGAAGGGCCTCAGCACTGCTTCTTTGCCCCCTCAACAGATCTGGTGTCGCCGTAAGAGCGGGAACGGTGAGGAACAACCTTCACTGATAAGACCTTGTCAGGCCTCTCAGAAATGTGGGTAACTTTAGTCTCTGTATGAGGGACCTCGGACCCAGGTCCGGTAACAGCCTTATTTGCGCGGGCCTCGAAAATCTGTTCGGTGACATCAAGCCCACCCAAGGCCTCGGGGGGCACCCCGGTCTTATTCTTGAGAGAAGCCAATAGAGAGGCCTCAGAGCGAGCTCCGGTACCCCACGACTCAGTAGAACTGAATCTACAAACAGCTCCTACACGAGGGGCCTCGAAGCGTGCTCCGGTATCCACAGGCCCCTTACGGAGACCCTCAGAGAAAACTCTGGTACAATTATTAGGCCCAACGGGCACCTCAGGGCAATACCCGGTGACAGAGCGATCAACGCACCTCCTGCCCCCGGAACCTGGAAAAGTATCCCCCGGCCGGGGTGCTCTGAAAAGTAAAGAACTTACCGGGTGTTTTTTCTTTTCATCGATGCGAAGGAGGAGTTCGTCGGAACTCCTCCTCCCACCGCTCCTACCTACGTTGAAGTGCCCGGACGAAAGGCAGTCGCAGTAAAAACAGGAGTCCCAACGGTGATCCGGACCCAAACCCTCTAAACAAAGAGGATGGGGATCCGCCCTCGCGAAGCGTCGGTAACACGATGAACAATCTGGGAAGTCTAATTTGAACAACATAGACAGACTAGTACACGATCCCTAGCGAGAGCCAGAGAGGAAAAAGGGAAGAAAATCTTCTGCGGATGCAAGTGCGTCCAGTCCCGAACGAGCAGAGAAAAGGACTGAGGTGCGATGCGCGGGCAGAGCCAAGGTGGGCGGGGTTACGGCCCCGTGCCGGGCCCTGCGCAAGAAAGAGAGGAAGGACACATTTTTGAAAAAAAAATGTGGATGCTTTTTACAAAGTGCTCCGGTCCCGTCCCACAGGACGGAGAGATGTCCCATAAGTATGGAGGAAAGGGGACGGGACGTAGGAGTAATGAGAAAATGCTGTTGTAAGAGTGCCGTAAGAGCCACCCCCTCCTGTGATCAGGGAGGAGTGGGCTGCTTCTCACCAATGACCAATCTTTGGCGTGGTCCCTAATAAGGTTCATGTCTCCCCTACATATGAGAAGTCCTCTCCCGCAGGAATCTATCAAGCCCAGGGCTTGCGAACAAAAAAACAACTAGTACTGGTTAGGGGCATAGAGTTTGCACAGTGTAACAGCCCTTTGTTTCAAAGATCTATTCACCACCAACAACCGTCCATCCATTCCCTTCTTAACCTGGGTCACCTCAAATCAGAGATTGTTCCACGTCAGGATACCCACTCACGCTTTTTTAGTCATGCCTGAGGACCACCATGACCCTAATTTTTTTCCGTGCAGCATATACTCCTCATCTGCCTTAAATTTGATCTCTTGCAGAAAGACTATCGGCCTCAATAAGACATTGCCAGTCCGGAAACAAGGGTGCCGGAAAGCTCACCGGCACGCTTGTTTCCGGACTGGCAAATTACAATGCCTGCTGGGGCCGCTGTGCCATGGTAGGCAGACTCTTCACGGAAGCACTGGCACTGTTAGCAACGGTGCCGGCGCTTCCGTGAACACATTCCCGTGGAGTCCTACAGGACTCCACGGGAATGGTCCTACTGGACTCCACGGGAATGGGGAACAACATTTACCGGCACCTAGCTTGCCGGTCCGACAGGACTTGTAATGTCCCAGTGGCACTGGCAAGCTAGGTGCCGTTAAAATGTCACAAGTCCGGCAGCAACCTGCTGGAAGCACCGTCAGAGTTATTGTGTGATTCATAATGAAACCCTATATCTAGTTTGGACTGTCTGAACTCTCACACTCACTGCCATAGAGCATTTCCGAGGTGACTTTAGCCCTTTTACATTAAGTGAGCCACCTTAATCATTCTGTGATACTCATGCCGTGCTGTCGTGAACAATATATGCTGTCTTGCCACTGTAAAGTCCCTTCTGCAGTCAGTAGCTATCCATTCCCAGTGAATCTTCGTCCCATGTCACAAAAATAATGTAAGCCAATTGGCTGGCTTAAAACTACAAGTGGAGCCCGACAATCCCTGGCTAGACACTTTATCAAGAGAATTGCAAAGGGGCTCATTATCAGGCACTCCTGCCATGTCCACAGAACAATTATTGGTCACCAGCAATACCTTGTTATCGCCTATGTGGATGCCTATAACAGACCTGCAATGTGTTGGCTGGGGAGTTTGCAAGAACCACATATGCAGAGTTCAAATCCCATCCTGGCTTTGAATTACATTTTGAATGCCCTACTAAAACTGTATGAGAATATCAGATCCAAGCTAACTGCCCACATTCTCACCTTTCTGGAAATCGAGAGACAATCAATAACTTGGGAGAGTGCAGTTCACCATCTGCACATTCTCTCCAATGTCGCAACCTGGTTAATCTGTGATGGCAATAAAATCAATGATCAAGTTGAGTCTATACTGGTTTCAGGCAATTCACCCACCCGAGTTCTTACCGTGGAGAACCCACCACCAGACGAAATCCAAGCAAAATATAAATGTGCATCAGAAGAAGACTTAAGATCCAAAACATCTGCCGTTTAGAGCAATACATCCTCGAAATAGTTTCTGAGGTGGCTGAAACATTAATCAAAGAATGCACATACAGTGGAAGCAAATGAGTTGATTAGTATGGGTGAGTTTGGCGGTGTTGCTAAGGATGTTCAACAGGGTTATATGACTGAACCTGTAAATAGATTACATTTGAAAAAATCCAATAATAAAAATAAAATGACCAAAAACACTATGAAAAAAGCCTACATGTACATCACCGACTAGTTCAACAACCAGAGAGACGAAGAAGTTAGCAGTATTATTCATGTAATTCCACAGCTATCGTAAACATCAAGTGTGAATCTTGTACACTGCATCCTAGGGTTCCATCACCAACCAGCCACAGACTGTACGATCAGTGACAAGCTTAATGGGCCAGATGAAGGAGCCATCAAACAATGCCAGCTTTTTATCTGCTAGTTGCAGTCCAAACACCAAAGAGATTTAACAAGGGGGGTCCTGGGAGTCCCTCTGCCAGACATTAGTCCTGGTTACGAGGGACTTACCCAGAGTCTTTAGCTCACTATCTTTCACAGAGAAGAAATATCCCAAACATATCAGTCTTTGTCCTGCCCTGGGGCAGTCCAGCACCGAAATGCGAGGCAATTCTCCTCTGAACAAGAGTACCAACAGAAACCCCAGACACGTGTTTCGGTCTGGTTGGACCTCATCAGTAGGGTGGATCTGTGCCTCTCTAAGAATAGTGAGCAAGGGGTCCACGTCTGGATTCCCCTAGTAACTTAGGGTGAGACCCAAAGTTACTTAAATATGCAGATTTAACAAGGGGGGTCCTGGGAGTCCCTCTGCCAGACATTAGTCCTGGTTACGAGGGACTTACCCAGAGTCTTTAGCTCACTATCTTTCACAGAGAAGAAATATCCCAAACATATCAGTCTTTGTCCTGCCCTGGGGCAGTCCAGCACCGAAATGCGAGGCAATTCTCCTCTGAACAAGAGTACCAACAGAAACCCCAGACACGTGTTTCGGTCTGGTTGGACCTCATCAGTAGGGTGGATCTGTGCCTCTCTAAGAATAGTGAGCAAGGGGTCCACGTCTGGATTCCCCTAGTAACTTAGGGTGAGACCCAAAGTTACTTAAATATGCAGATTTAACAAGGGGGGTCCTGGGAGTCCCTCTGCCAGACATTAGTCCTGGTTACGAGGGACTTACCCAGAGTCTTTAGCTCACTATCTTTCACAGAGAAGAAATATCCCAAACATATCAGTCTTTGTCCTGCCCTGGGGCAGTCCAGCACCGAAATGCGAGGCAATTCTCCTCTGAACAAGAGTACCAACAGAAACCCCAGACACGTGTTTCGGTCTGGTTGGACCTCATCAGTAGGGTGGATCTGTGCCTCTCTAAGAATAGTGAGCAAGGGGTCCACGTCTGGATTCCCCTAGTAACTTAGGGTGAGACCCAAAGTTACTTAAATATGCAGATTTAACAAGGGGGGTCCTGGGAGTCCCTCTGCCAGACATTAGTCCTGGTTACGAGGGACTTACCCAGAGTCTTTAGCTCACTATCTTTCACAGAGAAGAAATATCCCAAACATATCAGTCTTTGTCCTGCCCTGGGGCAGTCCAGCACCGAAATGCGAGGCAATTCTCCTCTGAACAAGAGTACCAACAGAAACCCCAGACACGTGTTTCGGTCTGGTTGGACCTCATCAGTAGGGTGGATCTGTGCCTCTCTAAGAATAGTGAGCAAGGGGTCCACGTCTGGATTCCCCTAGTAACTTAGGGTGAGACCCAAAGTTACTTAAATATGCAGATTTAACAAGGGGGGTCCTGGGAGTCCCTCTGCCAGACATTAGTCCTGGTTACGAGGGACTTACCCAGAGTCTTTAGCTCACTATCTTTCACAGAGAAGAAATATCCCAAACATATCAGTCTTTGTCCTGCCCTGGGGCAGTCCAGCACCGAAATGCGAGGCAATTCTCCTCTGAACAAGAGTACCAACAGAAACCCCAGACACGTGTTTCGGTCTGGTTGGACCTCATCAGTAGGGTGGATCTGTGCCTCTCTAAGAATAGTGAGCAAGGGGTCCACGTCTGGATTCCCCTAGTAACTTAGGGTGAGACCCAAAGTTACTTAAATATGCAGATTTAACAAGGGGGGTCCTGGGAGTCCCTCTGCCAGACATTAGTCCTGGTTACGAGGGACTTACCCAGAGTCTTTAGCTCACTATCTTTCACAGAGAAGAAATATCCCAAACATATCAGTCTTTGTCCTGCCCTGGGGCAGTCCAGCACCGAAATGCGAGGCAATTCTCCTCTGAACAAGAGTACCAACAGAAACCCCAGACACGTGTTTCGGTCTGGTTGGACCTCATCAGTAGGGTGGATCTGTGCCTCTCTAAGAATAGTGAGCAAGGGGTCCACGTCTGGATTCCCCTAGTAACTTAGGGTGAGACCCAAAGTTACTTAAATATGCAGATTTAACAAGGGGGGTCCTGGGAGTCCCTCTGCCAGACATTAGTCCTGGTTACGAGGGACTTACCCAGAGTCTTTAGCTCACTATCTTTCACAGAGAAGAAATATCCCAAACATATCAGTCTTTGTCCTGCCCTGGGGCAGTCCAGCACCGAAATGCGAGGCAATTCTCCTCTGAACAAGAGTACCAACAGAAACCCCAGACACGTGTTTCGGTCTGGTTGGACCTCATCAGTAGGGTGGATCTGTGCCTCTCTAAGAATAGTGAGCAAGGGGTCCACGTCTGGATTCCCCTAGTAACTTAGGGTGAGACCCAAAGTTACTTAAATATGCAGATTTAACAAGGGGGGTCCTGGGAGTCCCTCTGCCAGACATTAGTCCTGGTTACGAGGGACTTACCCAGAGTCTTTAGCTCACTATCTTTCACAGAGAAGAAATATCCCAAACATATCAGTCTTTGTCCTGCCCTGGGGCAGTCCAGCACCGAAATGCGAGGCAATTCTCCTCTGAACAAGAGTACCAACAGAAACCCCAGACACGTGTTTCGGTCTGGTTGGACCTCATCAGTAGGGTGGATCTGTGCCTCTCTAAGAATAGTGAGCAAGGGGTCCACGTCTGGATTCCCCTAGTAACTTAGGGTGAGACCCAAAGTTACTTAAATATGCAGATTTAACAAGGGGGGTCCTGGGAGTCCCTCTGCCAGACATTAGTCCTGGTTACGAGGGACTTACCCAGAGTCTTTAGCTCACTATCTTTCACAGAGAAGAAATATCCCAAACATATCAGTCTTTGTCCTGCCCTGGGGCAGTCCAGCACCGAAATGCGAGGCAATTCTCCTCTGAACAAGAGTACCAACAGAAACCCCAGACACGTGTTTCGGTCTGGTTGGACCTCATCAGTAGGGTGGATCTGTGCCTCTCTAAGAATAGTGAGCAAGGGGTCCACGTCTGGATTCCCCTAGTAACTTAGGGTGAGACCCAAAGTTACTTAAATATGCAGATTTAACAAGGGGGGTCCTGGGAGTCCCTCTGCCAGACATTAGTCCTGGTTACGAGGGACTTACCCAGAGTCTTTAGCTCACTATCTTTCACAGAGAAGAAATATCCCAAACATATCAGTCTTTGTCCTGCCCTGGGGCAGTCCAGCACCGAAATGCGAGGCAATTCTCCTCTGAACAAGAGTACCAACAGAAACCCCAGACACGTGTTTCGGTCTGGTTGGACCTCATCAGTAGGGTGGATCTGTGCCTCTCTAAGAATAGTGAGCAAGGGGTCCACGTCTGGATTCCCCTAGTAACTTAGGGTGAGACCCAAAGTTACTTAAATATGCAGATTTAACAAGGGGGGTCCTGGGAGTCCCTCTGCCAGACATTAGTCCTGGTTACGAGGGACTTACCCAGAGTCTTTAGCTCACTATCTTTCACAGAGAAGAAATATCCCAAACATATCAGTCTTTGTCCTGCCCTGGGGCAGTCCAGCACCGAAATGCGAGGCAATTCTCCTCTGAACAAGAGTACCAACAGAAACCCCAGACACGTGTTTCGGTCTGGTTGGACCTCATCAGTAGGGTGGATCTGTGCCTCTCTAAGAATAGTGAGCAAGGGGTCCACGTCTGGATTCCCCTAGTAACTTAGGGTGAGACCCAAAGTTACTTAAATATGCAGATTTAACAAGGGGGGTCCTGGGAGTCCCTCTGCCAGACATTAGTCCTGGTTACGAGGGACTTACCCAGAGTCTTTAGCTCACTATCTTTCACAGAGAAGAAATATCCCAAACATATCAGTCTTTGTCCTGCCCTGGGGCAGTCCAGCACCGAAATGCGAGGCAATTCTCCTCTGAACAAGAGTACCAACAGAAACCCCAGACACGTGTTTCGGTCTGGTTGGACCTCATCAGTAGGGTGGATCTGTGCCTCTCTAAGAATAGTGAGCAAGGGGTCCACGTCTGGATTCCCCTAGTAACTTAGGGTGAGACCCAAAGTTACTTAAATATGCAGATTTAACAAGGGGGGTCCTGGGAGTCCCTCTGCCAGACATTAGTCCTGGTTACGAGGGACTTACCCAGAGTCTTTAGCTCACTATCTTTCACAGAGAAGAAATATCCCAAACATATCAGTCTTTGTCCTGCCCTGGGGCAGTCCAGCACCGAAATGCGAGGCAATTCTCCTCTGAACAAGAGTACCAACAGAAACCCCAGACACGTGTTTCGGTCTGGTTGGACCTCATCAGTAGGGTGGATCTGTGCCTCTCTAAGAATAGTGAGCAAGGGGTCCACGTCTGGATTCCCCTAGTAACTTAGGGTGAGACCCAAAGTTACTTAAATATGCAGATTTAACAAGGGGGGTCCTGGGAGTCCCTCTGCCAGACATTAGTCCTGGTTACGAGGGACTTACCCAGAGTCTTTAGCTCACTATCTTTCACTATTCTTAGAGAGGCACAGATCCACCCTACTGATGAGGTCCAACCAGACCGAAACACGTGTCTGGGGTTTCTGTTGGTACTCTTGTTCAGAGGAGAATTGCCTAGCATTTCGGTGCTGGACTGCCCCAGGGCAGGACAAAGACTGATATGTCTGGGATATTTCTTCTTTGTGAAAGATAGTGAGCTAAAGACTCTGGGTAAGTCTCTCGTAACCAGGACTAATGTCTGGCAGAGGGACTCCCAGGACCCCCCTTGTTAATCTGCATATTTAAGTAACTTTGGGTCTCACCCTAAGTTACTAGGGGAATCCAGACGTGGACCCCTTGCTCACTATTCTTAGAGAGGCACAGATCCACCCTACTGATGAGGTCCAACCAGACCGAAACACGTGTCTGGGGTTTCTGTTGGTACTCTTGTTCAGAGGAGAATTGCCTAGCATTTCGGTGCTGGACTGCCCCAGGGCAGGACAAAGACTGATATGTCTGGGATATTTCTTCTTTGTGAAAGATAGTGAGCTAAAGACTCTGGGTAAGTCTCTCGTAACCAGGACTAATGTCTGGCAGAGGGACTCCCAGGACCCCCCTTGTTAATCTGCATATTTAAGTAACTTTGGGTCTCACCCTAAGTTACTAGGGGAATCCAGACGTGGACCCCTTGCTCACTATTCTTAGAGAGGCACAGATCCACCCTACTGATGAGGTCCAACCAGACCGAAACACGTGTCTGGGGTTTCTGTTGGTACTCTTGTTCAGAGGAGAATTGCCTAGCATTTCGGTGCTGGACTGCCCCAGGGCAGGACAAAGACTGATATGTCTGGGATATTTCTTCTTTGTGAAAGATAGTGAGCTAAAGACTCTGGGTAAGTCTCTCGTAACCAGGACTAATGTCTGGCAGAGGGACTCCCAGGACCCCCCTTGTTAATCTGCATATTTAAGTAACTTTGGGTCTCACCCTAAGTTACTAGGGGAATCCAGACGTGGACCCCTTGCTCACTATTCTTAGAGAGGCACAGATCCACCCTACTGATGAGGTCCAACCAGACCGAAACACGTGTCTGGGGTTTCTGTTGGTACTCTTGTTCAGAGGAGAATTGCCTAGCATTTCGGTGCTGGACTGCCCCAGGGCAGGACAAAGACTGATATGTCTGGGATATTTCTTCTTTGTGAAAGATAGTGAGCTAAAGACTCTGGGTAAGTCTCTCGTAACCAGGACTAATGTCTGGCAGAGGGACTCCCAGGACCCCCCTTGTTAATCTGCATATTTAAGTAACTTTGGGTCTCACCCTAAGTTACTAGGGGAATCCAGACGTGGACCCCTTGCTCACTATTCTTAGAGAGGCACAGATCCACCCTACTGATGAGGTCCAACCAGACCGAAACACGTGTCTGGGGTTTCTGTTGGTACTCTTGTTCAGAGGAGAATTGCCTAGCATTTCGGTGCTGGACTGCCCCAGGGCAGGACAAAGACTGATATGTCTGGGATATTTCTTCTTTGTGAAAGATAGTGAGCTAAAGACTCTGGGTAAGTCTCTCGTAACCAGGACTAATGTCTGGCAGAGGGACTCCCAGGACCCCCCTTGTTAATCTGCATATTTAAGTAACTTTGGGTCTCACCCTAAGTTACTAGGGGAATCCAGACGTGGACCCCTTGCTCACTATTCTTAGAGAGGCACAGATCCACCCTACTGATGAGGTCCAACCAGACCGAAACACGTGTCTGGGGTTTCTGTTGGTACTCTTGTTCAGAGGAGAATTGCCTAGCATTTCGGTGCTGGACTGCCCCAGGGCAGGACAAAGACTGATATGTCTGGGATATTTCTTCTTTGTGAAAGATAGTGAGCTAAAGACTCTGGGTAAGTCTCTCGTAACCAGGACTAATGTCTGGCAGAGGGACTCCCAGGACCCCCCTTGTTAATCTGCATATTTAAGTAACTTTGGGTCTCACCCTAAGTTACTAGGGGAATCCAGACGTGGACCCCTTGCTCACTATTCTTAGAGAGGCACAGATCCACCCTACTGATGAGGTCCAACCAGACCGAAACACGTGTCTGGGGTTTCTGTTGGTACTCTTGTTCAGAGGAGAATTGCCTAGCATTTCGGTGCTGGACTGCCCCAGGGCAGGACAAAGACTGATATGTCTGGGATATTTCTTCTTTGTGAAAGATAGTGAGCTAAAGACTCTGGGTAAGTCTCTCGTAACCAGGACTAATGTCTGGCAGAGGGACTCCCAGGACCCCCCTTGTTAATCTGCATATTTAAGTAACTTTGGGTCTCACCCTAAGTTACTAGGGGAATCCAGACGTGGACCCCTTGCTCACTATTCTTAGAGAGGCACAGATCCACCCTACTGATGAGGTCCAACCAGACCGAAACACGTGTCTGGGGTTTCTGTTGGTACTCTTGTTCAGAGGAGAATTGCCTAGCATTTCGGTGCTGGACTGCCCCAGGGCAGGACAAAGACTGATATGTCTGGGATATTTCTTCTTTGTGAAAGATAGTGAGCTAAAGACTCTGGGTAAGTCTCTCGTAACCAGGACTAATGTCTGGCAGAGGGACTCCCAGGACCCCCCTTGTTAATCTGCATATTTAAGTAACTTTGGGTCTCACCCTAAGTTACTAGGGGAATCCAGACGTGGACCCCTTGCTCACTATTCTTAGAGAGGCACAGATCCACCCTACTGATGAGGTCCAACCAGACCGAAACACGTGTCTGGGGTTTCTGTTGGTACTCTTGTTCAGAGGAGAATTGCCTAGCATTTCGGTGCTGGACTGCCCCAGGGCAGGACAAAGACTGATATGTCTGGGATATTTCTTCTTTGTGAAAGATAGTGAGCTAAAGACTCTGGGTAAGTCTCTCGTAACCAGGACTAATGTCTGGCAGAGGGACTCCCAGGACCCCCCTTGTTAATCTGCATATTTAAGTAACTTTGGGTCTCACCCTAAGTTACTAGGGGAATCCAGACGTGGACCCCTTGCTCACTATTCTTAGAGAGGCACAGATCCACCCTACTGATGAGGTCCAACCAGACCGAAACACGTGTCTGGGGTTTCTGTTGGTACTCTTGTTCAGAGGAGAATTGCCTAGCATTTCGGTGCTGGACTGCCCCAGGGCAGGACAAAGACTGATATGTCTGGGATATTTCTTCTTTGTGAAAGATAGTGAGCTAAAGACTCTGGGTAAGTCTCTCGTAACCAGGACTAATGTCTGGCAGAGGGACTCCCAGGACCCCCCTTGTTAATCTGCATATTTAAGTAACTTTGGGTCTCACCCTAAGTTACTAGGGGAATCCAGACGTGGACCCCTTGCTCACTATTCTTAGAGAGGCACAGATCCACCCTACTGATGAGGTCCAACCAGACCGAAACACGTGTCTGGGGTTTCTGTTGGTACTCTTGTTCAGAGGAGAATTGCCTAGCATTTCGGTGCTGGACTGCCCCAGGGCAGGACAAAGACTGATATGTCTGGGATATTTCTTCTTTGTGAAAGATAGTGAGCTAAAGACTCTGGGTAAGTCTCTCGTAACCAGGACTAATGTCTGGCAGAGGGACTCCCAGGACCCCCCTTGTTAATCTGCATATTTAAGTAACTTTGGGTCTCACCCTAAGTTACTAGGGGAATCCAGACGTGGACCCCTTGCTCACTATTCTTAGAGAGGCACAGATCCACCCTACTGATGAGGTCCAACCAGACCGAAACACGTGTCTGGGGTTTCTGTTGGTACTCTTGTTCAGAGGAGAATTGCCTAGCATTTCGGTGCTGGACTGCCCCAGGGCAGGACAAAGACTGATATGTCTGGGATATTTCTTCTTTGTGAAAGATAGTGAGCTAAAGACTCTGGGTAAGTCTCTCGTAACCAGGACTAATGTCTGGCAGAGGGACTCCCAGGACCCCCCTTGTTAATCTGCATATTTAAGTAACTTTGGGTCTCACCCTAAGTTACTAGGGGAATCCAGACGTGGACCCCTTGCTCACTATTCTTAGAGAGGCACAGATCCACCCTACTGATGAGGTCCAACCAGACCGAAACACGTGTCTGGGGTTTCTGTTGGTACTCTTGTTCAGAGGAGAATTGCCTAGCATTTCGGTGCTGGACTGCCCCAGGGCAGGACAAAGACTGATATGTCTGGGATATTTCTTCTTTGTGAAAGATAGTGAGCTAAAGACTCTGGGTAAGTCTCTCGTAACCAGGACTAATGTCTGGCAGAGGGACTCCCAGGACCCCCCTTGTTAATCTGCATATTTAAGTAACTTTGGGTCTCACCCTAAGTTACTAGGGGAATCCAGACGTGGACCCCTTGCTCACTATTCTTAGAGAGGCACAGATCCACCCTACTGATGAGGTCCAACCAGACCGAAACACGTGTCTGGGGTTTCTGTTGGTACTCTTGTTCAGAGGAGAATTGCCTAGCATTTCGGTGCTGGACTGCCCCAGGGCAGGACAAAGACTGATATGTCTGGGATATTTCTTCTTTGTGAAAGATAGTGAGCTAAAGACTCTGGGTAAGTCTCTCGTAACCAGGACTAATGTCTGGCAGAGGGACTCCCAGGACCCCCCTTGTTAATCTGCAAACACCAAAGAGACCAATAGAAATCTCATAAACAAAAGTCAGTTTACATCAAAGGTGATTCTTGAATTCATTTTTTCCACAAATTCAGATATTATTTTAAATTGGGCAAACACTTCATGCCTATTTCACGACCTATCGTCTTTATGAAATTTGGGGTCAGCTGACTTGTCTCAAGTTAAATTCCCCTAGGACAAAAGAAAAGATATTGGGCGGGCAGGCTGCCGTCAAACTTGTGAATTTTTCCAGCCCCAAAGGGCTCAATGGAAATGGGAAAGCCGGATGCATACGTAATTCATAAATGATGCCGGTGCATTGGACATGCTACGCTCACAGGTGCCGGTACGCCTGCCAGGTCAGACCTGGTGGGCGAAAAGACACCCACGAGCAGAACTCGTAGTTTGCCGGTACAATTACAACGGTACTGGCAAGCTTAGCGATACCGTTGTTACTGTACCAGCAAACTTGTAATGAGGACCATTGTATTTATTCATTAAAAATAAAAAATAATAGCAACTATGTTAAAGGGAGAAGAACTGAATTTGTTGACAATGGGCGATTAACTTTTGTTTCTGACAAAAAGGACATTTGACCGGTTACAAACGAGGCAGGGAGTGCTGTCCGGCCAGAAACCTTTACCTATGGGTCCCAAAATCCACGAGGGATCACATGGGGGAATATCAATATCGTGCTTCTCCAATTATAAGAAAAAGGTGTTGTCTCTATTTGGCTATGGTAGGCTCATCCAGGACAGAGGCCTCTTTAACAGGGGAATAGTGAGGGTTATTTCCTAGAATTCCTGTGGCCACAGATCGTTGTTCAACATTTGATATAAAAATGCTTCAAGTGGTCCTGTTAAAAGACCCTCCTTTTTGCATGTGTTTGTATCAATTTTACAGAAAGCACAAACTGTCCCTAGGGTCGAACCATCAGGCGGCTTACTTACAGCAATTAAAACACACTTGGCCTATAAGATAGAAATATTGATGGAGCTGTGTCAGGGCCTTCGGGTGGTGAAACTATCATTTAAACAGCCTTCCGTTTGTCAAGATATTCTGTTGATGAACTATATTGGAATCTGGCAAAGATTGGCTTGGTGGACTTTGCAGACTCTATCAGAAGTTGTCCCCAGATGGTATGGGGAGGTCAATTCTACCTTTACTGTAATAGGAGGAGATTTTAATACATACTGGCCCGACCTGCATTCTGATTTAAGAGCAATAGAATATGTTGGAGGTAGTATATATACTTCCCGGTTGGGAGATTGTATCATCTGGGGGCAACTTTTTTAACACATGGAATCTAGTCAAAAACAGAAAACAGCGCAATGGGTAGAGTTTCACCTGCCTTTACAGGGCACTGTGGTAATGACCACTCCTTCAAAGAGTACATATTAGTTTAAAAAATGTATTTGATGTAAATCCTTCAAATGTATCATGACACAAGCTAGTGACCATAATTGGCTGCAGATTAGCTTGGATTTGGGCCTGACATTCCCAGCCCATTCTATAGCATGCCAACAGTTACTAGTTTATACTCAAGGGAACCACCTTCGTCTGTATAAAAGAGATATTAGCTCATTAAACTCCGGCCTAGAGTATTTTTTTAATGATATTAAGTAGATATACGCCAACTTTTTGAAGCACCTACTTTTAATACTTTCATACAAATATAGTAATGCCATATTTCTTGGAGCATGTAAGTACTGTGAGTGGTCAGAAAGGAGAGTCAGACACAAAGCGGTAATATTTTCAACTTCAGCCACTTTATTAAAGAAGAGGGGGTGGATAAAGGCCCCTCTGTCCCTATCCTAACAAGAGTGTCCCTGCCTTGGTAAATCAAACTAAAGATGTCTGTGTCTTGTCGTCAAAATGATATAAACAGTTGTTGTGTCCAAACTATATCTGACCCTCACACTTAAACAAATAATCAAAGATGCAAGGTAAATGTTCTGAATTTTACTTACTGAAAAGGGTTTAGAAACTAAGAATAAAAATTCAACAAATAATCCTTGAATCCAAGAGGGCTTCCCTTTCCCTGCATTATTTCAGGTAGGATAACCAGTGTCTTTCATAAGGTTCGAGATTTTAAGGATGGCTGAAATATTTCTTTCACAAAGCAGTCTCTTAAGAATGGAATGGCAAAACAAGTCTTTGTCCAAACACTGAGTCATCAGAAATAGTAGAAATGTCTCTTCCTAAAGCACTGTTTGGAAGATAGCAAAAGAAGTCCTTTCAGTTTTGAAAGATATTAGAATGTCTATTTTTCACAACTACTTCACAAATAAATGGATGGCAAAATGTCTCTTTCACACTAATGTTCCAAGAATGGTTTCCTGGTGAACTCCCCTTCCAGGGATTCTTCAATTGACTCTTTAGATCCTCTGGTACACTCTTCTGCCAAGTATCTTTCACTGTACCTCTCTCTTTCATAGGCTTTAGGGATTACGAGGTTTAATTCCCTGCCAGGAATTTCCCTTTCTGGATCTTGCAGATCTCTGTTGCACTCGCCTGCCAGGTATCCTTCCTCCAAAAAGGGTTAGCTGCCTAATGCGTTTTGCTCACCAGGTCTTTGTACGATGTTCATTTTTTTATCTTCTAGCATAGCACGGTAACACTCTTATACTGTCTATACTTCCTTGACTTTGGATGTCACTTGCCTCAAGCTCCCCCGTATGGACCTCTTGCATATGAAGACTTGTTCAAGTTCCACTTCTCAACTTCTTCATCAACACTTATTTCCTTAGGACAATGCTTGCTCCAACTTTCCCCTTATGAATTCTTCATGCATGAAATCTTGTCTTTCAGTTTCTTGGTTATCATTAATTTACTTATAATCGCATCTGCCCCACCCTTCCCATATTGACAACTCAGGCATGAGGAATTATGCAAATTCAGTCTTTTAAATCTACTTGGTCGGTATTCAAATGGCACGTTTAACTGTCTGTGTGCTTGTCGGTATGCCGTAGGGTCCCCACTATCTTTGAGCCAACTAACTGTTGTTTCATTACATCCCTGAACTCCGGCGGCGAAGTCCCAAATGTGAGAATGGCACCCCTGCTTGGCAGACCGGTTTCTGGTGCTTTTCTTGCTCTTGCGTTCACTCATGGGTAACGTGGCTGCTTCCTGCCTTCACCGCGCCCAGTTCAGCTTCCTGGCTGCTGCCGGTTTCCCTGCGGCTTCTCCCTGGAGCCTGCCACGCTCCTCGAGGTCTCTCGCCACGGCGGTACCAAAGGCTGATGAAGGGCAGCCCAGGAGCACCTGCCTGCTTTAGCGAGGTCTGCTCCAGCACGTCTGCATTTTCATGCAGCTCTGCCCTTTTCTTCATCCAGACTGCACCTTCTCTCTTCGACCCCATACACAACTATTGATTGCCAGTGAAAGTCATCTTCAAATGTCCCATGCAGCTGATTCATCTTACAACAACTAGTCTGCATGTTGTGCTTAGGGCTTTTCTTAATCCACATTAACTATTTGTCCCTCTTCTTCGTCTCAGTACCTGAGGCCCTATGGGAGTTGGAGTGCATAGGATCAGAGTTTTAAAGGAAATTCTTTTTGAGATTCTTGTCTAATAGAATATCATCATGAATAGAAGATTCAATTTGTGTTTCAGGTATTTGTGAAGTATGAATAATATCATGTCTAGGGTATTTGACAAGAAGGGGTTTGGGGATTCTAGAATTAGAGGGATGTGTATAATGACAATTGGACATCAGGGTTCTTAGAATTATAGGGTCTTCCTCACATGGAAGCGAAGAATACAGTGTCTCTCCTTAGGAAATCACCACATTTTCCCAACAGCCATCTCCGTCCTTGTGATCCTCCCTCATAATACCACTTCCAGGGTCAGGATCAGGTAGCGGCTGCCATCCTCTAGCCATACAGGAGGAGATTTTAGGCTGGGAATCAATGATGACTCCACAGGATTCATCACAATACCCAGTGATGGGGCATTTTAAAAAGAACACCCATAGATTTCATCAGGCGGTGCAGAACAAAAAAAGGGAATTACGTCATAGGCACACACAAATACAAAATTCTAACATGGAGGTAGGCGTACAAATAATGAGTGTATCAGCCACTTAACTCCCTAATAATGGGCAAATACTCCCAAAAAATAAAGTGGCTGCTAAGTGGTAGAAATAGTCTGCAGTCCTATGTTGCTGGAGCCACTTTTGGTATCGAGTTTGGAGCGGAAGCAGTTTGGTTGGGACTCCGCCTACCTACCTTCATAATCCTGTAGGGTCCGCAAAGAGGCTGCAAAGTGGTTGTTAAGTGTTAGTAGCAGTCTGCGGTTCGTGAACAGTGACAGCTAAGATCTCTGCAGCTCTCCCGGGGGAAACAAAGGTGGGTGGCGTGTGGTTTGCATTTATGCGCAAACGACTGGTGAATTGGAAATGGACACACCAGCACGTCGTATGGTTGCGGCACAAAGCCCTCGATATTCGGGAGACTATTCCTGTCAAACCTGATGAAGGGGAAAAATAAGCGCTATCATCTACGGAGCAAGGGCACTACCCTGCCATCTGAGGCGGGGTAGTGCCCCCTGGGAAATGTGCCCGGCCCCAGGAACAAGGGAGAAATAAGACCCTTTTCCCATAGTGCCAAATGAAAACATACAGTCAAGTGCTGCTGCCCAACCTTACTATTTAAGATCTGTCAATGTTGAGGGCCGCGCCATCAGAGGAGACCATTTGTGAAATGTCAGGGCTGGTGCTCAGTGAAAAAGAACACAGACTGAGTATCGCCCATCCAAATGACTGTGAGACTGAAATTGGTGCCATCGAAAGTGTGAATGACAGGTTAAGTATGTTGCCTGGATTATTTAATACTCAGGATACCAGTATCTCTCCTGACTCTACAGAGCATGATTACTAACAAACAAACAATAAAATAAAGTGGACTTGAATGCTTCTGTTAGGATTGATAACTCCTCTGTCTCGTTCCAAGGGGATGTATATTCTTTTATTGATTCCTCGGATACAAGCATGAGTTCACTGGCTGCGCTGAACATTGTCCTGCATTCATGCAGTGGATGCTTAGGAGGATAGCGCAGGGCAAAGTGCTCGCCTTGGAAGCAAGACTTGGAGCAACAGAGGTTCGATCCCCGGGTCCGCGCTTAGAATCATCTGGGTATTGAGTGCATTATAAATAACCAATCATAATTCATAATTCTTCATAATTCATAATAATGTATATGACTATGACTGTAAGACACGGTGGTGCATGAGGTCAGGGCTAATTCAGCGACCCTAAGCCCTAATCGAACTTTGTGCTTTCTTAATGGCGCAAGTTCATACCCCACCTGATAACATGAAGGTGACAATCACTTGAAAAGAGAATGAGGATGATTTAAGGCCTGGCAACTCCCTTAATATTTCCTCTACTGCGGATTTAAACACAGCATCTATGTCGCGACAAAATAAACAGTCGTCGAACAACCCAGTATCCAGCAAGAGACAGGCGGAAACTACCACTGTCTTAAGAATAAACCCCAAGAACATCAAGGGGTCCACGAGGCAAAATAACAAAGGCTCGAGGAAATTCTTACTAAAGGTCTTATATGCCGCTAAGAACAAATCAGCAAACAGCTTTACAACAAAGGGGATGTCCCCGACCTCCATTATGATTGCTTACAGTCTGGAGTCAGGCTCGTCAGCGGTAATAGTGGACAAGTCTGTAAATACAGCCTTACCAACTTCAAATATCCTGACAAAAAATCCCAGGCTGACTGTCTGACTGTCTGTAATTAAAAGGATTGGTATCAGGTAAACAGGAGGAAACTGAAGAAAAACAGGGACAGTGCAAAGTGAGTATTGTGAATCCAGTTCTGGGCTTCTTTTGACACACTGTCAGATGACCTTGCCCCATGATCAGGATAGGAATCCTTGAGATCTCGGACCTGCCTGGCCTTTGCTCCACATAACATGATTACTGCAAATGACAATCAGTTTAAAGCTAGCCGAACTCGGGCAAGAAATCAATCCAAGGATAGGACGGTCACACAGGCCTCTCGACCCAGGGAATCAAATTCAAAGACGTTTGGGGTTTCTAATCTCAGAAACTGATTTTGTTCGGTGCAACCTATAATTTTTGAATCATTCTTTGAGGAGGAGTGTAACCTTCCCCATAACAGGTGTAGGATATTGACTTTACTTTCTTCTTTGCCTGAACTAAGTTCTATCGCACCTCTTGACATACAATTTGTACATATATTTGATAAAGTCTGCAAAGGGAAACGTGCTGTCTGTTTTACCTTAAAATTAATTGAGAACCTTGTTTTCCATCATCAGGACGACACTCTATTAAAAGGATATGAAAGCTACTACATCAATCAATTTAAAAACTGGGATGATCTTCTCCCGTAAGAATTTGATGGTGACATGTCATTTTGAAAATGATCAACGCAGGCATATTTACAGAGAACAGTCCTCTTCAGGGTGGGGGTGGCTTGCCAACGCCTTGCCGGCAATCCTTGCTTCCAGACCAGGCGTCTAAGATCTTGATTCTAAGTTGGAATTCACGTTGTTATAATTCCTTAATGTAAAGTGAGCAGTTGCGTGTCTTAAGCAAATATGATTTTATTTTACTTCAAGAGACTTGCAGGGTAATTCATAGAATTAAGCACAAAACTGGCACACGCGGCTGGCGCACAGTGTGCGCGTGCGAATGTCTGTGCCAGCCGCGTGCGCTAAAATCGATTTAAGCGCACAGCGTATTCATGGATTTTAGCCTCCAAAACCAGCCGTGGCACAGCGACCCTGCAGCAGCGCCAGTTACGCTCCCAAGAACGCACTCGCGCAAGGAAAAGCCATCAAAATCTCCAATTCTGCACAAAGGGCCGCGCTAACCCTGGACCAGTTTACAGGGTTGCCAAACAGCAAAGCCAAGCGGGGAACGTGTATTACTGGGGTGCGTGTGTAGTTTCACACGCGAAAGGGCCTGTGTGAGTGGGGTACGTGTATTCCTGGGGTTCGCGTGAAGGTTGACACGCGAAAGGGCCCTGTGCGAGCGGGGTACATGTATTATGGGGTTCGCGGGAAGTCTCACATGCCATTTCAGCAGGGTACGTGTATAACTGGGGTTCGCAGGAAGTTTTACACGCGAAAGGGCCCTGTGCGAGTGGGGTACATGTATTCCTGGGGTTTGTGTGAAGTTTGACACGCGAAAGGGCCCTGTGCGAGCGGGGTACGTGTATTACGGGGTTCGCGGGAAGTCTCACACGCGATTTCAGCAGGGTACGTGTATTATGGGGTTCGTGGGAAGTCTCACACGCCATTTCAGCAGGGTACATGTATAACTGGGGTTCGCAGGAAGTTTGACACGCGAAAGGGCCCTGTGCGAGCAGGGTACGTGTATTATGGGGTTCGCGGGAAGTCTCACACGCCATTTCAGCAGGGTACGTGTATAACTGGGGTTCGCGGGAAGTTTTACACGCGAAAGGGCGCTGTGCGAGCGGGGTACGTGTATTATGGGGTTCGCTGGAAGTCTCACACGTGAAAGGGCCCTGTGCGAGCGGGGTATGTGTATTACGGGGTTCGCGTGAAGTTTGACACGCGAAAGGGCGCTGTGCGAGCGGGGTACGTGTATTATGGGGTTCGCTGGAAGTCTCACACGTGAAAGGGCCCTGTGCGAGCAGGGTATGTGTATTACGGGGTTCGCGGGAAGTCTCACACGCAATTTCAGCAGGGTACGTGTATCATGGGGTTCGTGGGAAGTCTCACATGCCATTTCAGCAGGGTACATGTATAACTGGGGTTCGCAGGAAGTTTGACACGCGAAAGGGCCCTGTGCGAGCAGGGTACGTGTATTATGGGGTTCGCGGGAAGTCTCACACGCCATTTCAGCAGGGTACGTGTATAACTGGGGTTCGCGGGAAGTTTTACACGCGAAAGGGCGCTGTGCGAGCGGGGTACTTGTATTATGGGGTTCGCTGGAAGTCTCACACGTAAAAGGGCCCTGTGCGAGCGGGGTATGTGTATTACGGGGTTCGCGTGAAGTTTGACACGCGAAAGGGCGCTGTGCGAGCGGGGTATGTGTATTATGGGGCTCGCTGGAAGTCTCACACGTGAAAGGGCCCTGTGCGAGCGGGGTATGTGTATTACGGGGTTCGCGGGAAGTCTCACACGCAATTTCAGCAGGGTACGTGTATCATGGGGTTCGCGGGAAGTCTCACATGCCATTTCAGCAGGGTACGTGTATAACTGGGGTTCGCGGGAAGTTTGACACGCGAAAGGGCCCTGTGCGAGCTGAGTACGTGTATTATGGGGTTCGCGAGAAGTCTCACACGCCATTTCAGCAGGGTACGTGTATAACTGGGGTTCGTGGGAAGTTTTACATGCGAAAGGGCCCTGTGCGAGTGGGGTACGTGTATTCCTGGGGTTCGCGGGAAGTTTGATACGCGAAAGGGCCCTGTGTGAGCGGGGTACGTGTATTATGGGGTTCGCTGGAAGTCTCACACGTGAAAGGGCCCTGTGCGAGCAGGGTATGTGTATTACGGGGTTCGCGGGAAGTCTCACACGCAATTTCAGCAGGGTACGTGTATTATGGGGTTCGCGGGAAGTCTCACATGCCATTTCAACAGGGTACGTGCATAACTGGGGTTCGTGGGAAGTTTGACACACGAAAGGGCCCTGTGCAAGCTGGGTACGTGTATTATGGGGTTTGCGGGAAGTCTCACACGCCATTTCAGCAGGGTACGTGTATAACTGGGGTTCGCGGGAAGTTTTACCCGCGAAAGGGCCCTGTGCGAGTGGGGTACGTGTATTCCTGGGGTTCGCGTGAAGTTTTACACACGAAAGGGCCCTGTGCGAGTGGGGTACGTGTATTCCTGGGGTTCACGTGAAGTTTGACACGCAAAAGGGCAACGCCCGTGCGCGACACGTCACAGACGTGCTTACGCGCAAAGGGCCTTTGGTCCAATGAAATCGCGTACGTGTGCTGACCTGCTTACGCGCTAAGGGCCTTTCCTCGAATTACACGCTGACGTGCACATTTTTCACGAGCCAAATCACTCCGTATCAAGCTGGCCACGCATACACACAAGGAAGACCACGCTCCTGCCCCGAAGGCCATTTTCCTGCCCCCCAGAGCCCCGAGCACTCTCCCACCTGCCATCTGCTGCTGCCTGACTGTCTGCTGCCCACGTGCCCTGCTATTTGGTGCCTGCACATCAGTCATTTGCAGGGGTCCAGTTGCTGTGTCCACCCCTGCTGGAACAGAAGACTCCCGACTGGGATACCATAGCTCCACAGCCCAGCCCCAGGACCCAGTTGCCCACCCACTCCTGCCTCTAGGGTTGCCATGTCGGGCACATCTCCATCTGGTACCACTGGCAACCCCCAGCCAGAGAGGCAGAGGGCCGCCAGCTTCACTGCCACCGAAGTTGGTGTCCTGGTGTAGCATGTCCTGGGGCATTATGATGCCCTCTTCGGAACATCACGCACCAACAAGGAAGGACGGGAGAGGATCTGGGACGACGTAGTGGGTGCCATCACCGCGGAGTGGGTGGCAACCTGCAACTTCAAGCACGTCAAGAAGCGCTGGGAGGACTTCAGGTCCAGGACCCTCCACAAGGCCTGGCTCCTCGCGGAGGGGGGCCGGGCACTCATGAGTAACATCCAGATGAGGGTCCTGGAACGCGTAGGCCCAGCACTCCATGCCCAGATCCTTCAGAGGCAGACCCGTCCGGAGTTGCGCGGTAAGTGGCCAAGCATTGCTGTGTGAGACAGGGCATGTTGCAGTGTGCTGCTAGTCTGATGCTTGCCTGTATGTGTGACATAGGCCATGTATGGATGTGTGTGTGCAGGAACATCATGGTCATGCATGTGAGACCAGTTATGTGTGAACCACATGGTTGGTGCATGTGTTTTAATGCAACATGGGGAGCTCTATGCGGAATGCACATATGAAAGCATGGCTGTCTCTGTTCCTGGACATGAAGGGGGGTGACAAATGGGTGCTGATGTCATGTACTTGTATGGTGCACGTGTGTGTGTGCCAGAGAAGTGTGTGTGACTTTGAAACGCCATGGCTGCATGTGACTTTGAAGGCAACATCTTGGTTTACAGGGGCCCTTCTACATGGATGTTGATGTTGATTGCAGGCGCCGGGACTGTTTCTGCATGTGTGTTGTGTGCATTGACCCATGGGTTGTGGAATGACAGGATGGAAGTGACATTTGACAGTGCCACTCATGTGTTATTGCTTCCTGTCAGGGTATTTTGTACTGTACCCTGATGCTTGTGTTCTATGTCTTCCTCTATGAAGCGTCAAGTGAAGAAGAGGGCGGAGACGACGCTGTGGAGCCAAGCAGCGGGGATGCCTCCACTGGGCGCCGACGCAAGGCCCAGCCACCCTCCCAGGAATTACCATCATCTGGGACCGAGGGGGCTGGTGCTGCGTCTGCCACAACGGCTGTGGCGGAAGGGCCGGGTGAGCCCCCACAGGGGCTTCCAATGGCGGAAGACGGTGTGGAGACATCCAGGTTGGTGGTCTCCACAGAGGGGGAGGAGCCCGCTACTGAGCCGCACATGGGGCCTGGTGGGGGTAGTACCACTGGTGCAAGTGGTGCAGTCCAGGGACAGGGGCAGGAGGCAGCACAGGTCACCGCGGAGGGGCCTGTGCATGTCGCTGTCCCTGACCCTGTGATTGCACCACCATGCACCAGCAGGGAAGCCCCGCACCAGGCCCGTCCGCAGTTAGGGGAGAGTGCCATGTCATCTGCCTCTCCACTACCTGCGGACGAGGGGTCCCACGAACGTATGGGCTCCGACCTGGTTGGTGGGTCCCTACATGTGTTGCGCACTCTGGCTGACCTCTCCTCCTCTGTGGAGACTATGCGCCAGTCGTTCTCCACACCGTCTTCCGGCCCAGATTCCACCAGGGCCCTCTGTGGACCTGGCCCGACCAACACAGCCAGCTTGGTGGAGCTCACATCCCTGCCACAGTCGGGAGTCGTTGGCCCAGCAGGGGTGGACACCACAACTGGAGACCAGCTGATGGAGGATGTGCAGGCACCATCAGACACGGCACATAGACAGCAGCAGCAGGAGCAGGCTCTAGGTGGGAGCAATGATGGCTCGGGGCCTTCAACATCGGAGGGGCAGGCATCGGCCAGAGGGCAGTAGGACCCAGGACTGGAAGTGTCTTCCGTGTGGCAGAGGTTAGGCCATGCTATAGATGCGGAGCGGCAGCGGGCAGAAGTGGCACGGCTCACGATGGTCAGGGCGGAGAACTCCATGCGGAGGGCCCTGAGGCGGGGCGAGTGCCTCGAGGCAATTCGCAGGGAGGTGGAGGAGAACATGTCGTCGTCCCTGCGAACCCTCAGGGCCATGGAAGAGGACCGCCTCCAGGACATTGAGCAGGAGTTTGATGATGCCCTGGCCCGGGACATCCAAAAGTGAGCTGTCGGACTAGCCCGCTGCGCTTGTAAATAGTTTATAGAGTTAGGTTTCCTTTATGTTTTCCTTTTATTTGTGGTCAATGGACAATGCCAGCCAAATTTGTATATAGTCATATTTTTAGGTAGGTAGGTAGGTTTCATTTGTTTGGTTGGGATCATGGACCCTTTACATCCTTGGACAATGGATTGTATATAGTTTCATCATGTATCCTTTTTTTTTTTGTTTTGCATTATGGACATGGAGCAATGGATTTTTTTTTCCTGGACAATGGATTGTAAATAGTTTGACTATGGATTGATTTTTCTCTTTTTTTTAGTTTTGAACATGAAGCAATGGATTTCTTTTTTTTTTACATTTCCTTTGGATTTGCATTGTTGGAGGCTGACTTTGGACTGTTTTTCGTTCAAATTCATATGGATTGGTTATCATTTTCATTCAATCATCATTTTCACATGCTTTTCATTTCATGTTTCATATTTTGGTATGCTTTCATTTAATTTTTGATTTCATGTACAGAATACATTTTCATTTTTTAGTTCCATGTGTGGGATTCGCTCATTGGCTTGATGCATGTGAAAATGTGGGTTTACACAAGCAATGCCAACCAGTGTATGTATGTGACGGACATGTGTTGATGTACATAGTTTTGACTTTTGGTTTGTGTCATGAGATCAGCATTTCACTGCTGGGGGTGGGGGTGCAATGGGACATGAGTGGGGGCCTGCTGGCAGGTGCCCCTGACTGCTGGGGGGTGGGGGTGCAGGGGGTCATGAGTGGGGGCCTGCTGGCAGGTGCCCTGCACTGCTGGGGGGTGGGGGTGTAGGGGGACATGTGTGGGGGCCTGCTGGCAGGTGCCCCTGCACTGTTGGGGGGTGGGGGTGCAGGGGGTCATGAGTGGGGGCCTGCTGGCAGGTGTCCCTGCACTTCTGTGGGGTGGGGGTTCAGGGGGTCATGGGTGGGGGCCTGCTGGCAGGTGTCCTGCACTGCTGGGGGTGCAGGGGGACATGAGTGGGGGCCTGCTGGCAGGTGCCCTGCACTGCTGGGGGGTGGGGTTGCAGGGGGTCATGCGTTGTTGATCAGTAGTGCAAGGTGACATGTGGCTTGGCTGGGGGGCATGCCCAGGGTGGATGGGCTGCCTGCGGGACATGACCAGGGGTGCAGGGTAGTCCCCCGTGGTGTGGGCTGCCTGCAGGGTCCGTGCAGGGTGTAGAGGGAACACCTGGGAGGGCCCACACTGCCAAATCACGTGTAGGACTCCCCTGCACCCCCGAAATACACATACCCTGCTGAAATCGCATGTGAGACTTCCCGCGAACCCCATAATACACGTACCCTGCTGAAATCGCCGAGACTTCCCGCGAACCCCAGTTATACACGTACCCTGCTGAAATTGCGTGTGAGACTTCCCGCGAACCCCGTAATACACGTACCCTGCTGAAATCGTGTGTGAGACTTCCCGCGAACCCCATAATACACGTACCCTGCTGAAATCGCATGTGAGACTTCCCGCAAACCCCGTAATGCACGTACCCCGCTCGCACAGGGCCCTTTCGCGTGTGAGACTTCCCGCGAACCCCATAATACACGTACCCTGCTGAAATCGCGTGTGAGACTTCCCGCGAACCCCAGTTATACACGTACCCTGCTGAAATCACGTGTGAGACTTCCCGCGAACCCCATAATACACATACCCTGCTGAAATCGCGTGTGAGACTTCCCCCGAACCCCAGTTATTCAAGTACCCTGCTGAAATTGCGTGTGAGACTTCCTGCGAACCCCATAATACACGTACCCTGCTGAAATCGCGTGTGAGACTTCCCGCGAACCCCATAATACACGTACCCTGCTGATATCGCGTGTGAGACGTCCTGCGAACCCGTAATACACGTACCCCGCTCGCACAGGGCCCTTTCGCGTGTGAGACGTCCCGCGAACCCCATAATACACGTACCCTGCTGAAATCGCGTGTGAGACTTCCCGCGAACCCCATAATACACATACCCTGCTGAAATCGCGTGTGAGACTTCCGGCGAACACCGTAATACACGTACGCCGCTCGCACAGGGCCCTTTCACATGTGAGACTTCCCGCAAACCCCATAATACACGTACCCTGCTGAAATCGCGTGTGAGACTTCCCGCAAACCCCGCAATACACGTACCCCGCTCGCACAGGGCCCTTTCGCGTGTGAGACTTCCCGCGAACCCCAGGAATATTGGTCCTGTGCGAGCGGGGTACGTGTATTACGGGGTTCGCGGGAAGTATCACACGTGATTTCAGCAGGGTACGTGTATTTCGGGGGTGCAGCGGAGTCCTACACGTGATTTGGCAGTGTGGGTCCTCCCCGGTGTTCCCTCTACACCCTCCGCAGACCCTGCAGGCAGCCCACACCACAGGGGACTACCCTGCACCCCTGGTCATGTCCCGCAGGCAGCCCATCCACCATGGACATGCCCCCCAGCCAAGCCACATGTCACCTTGTACTACTGATCAACAACGCATGACCCCCTGCACCCCCACCCCCCAGCAGTGCAGGGCACCTGCCAGCAGGCCCCCACTCATGTCCCACTCATGTCCCCCTGCACCCCCACCCCAGCAGTGCAGGGCACCTGCCAGCAGGGCCCCACTCATGTCCCCCTGCACCCCCAGCCCCCCAGCAGTGCAGGGCACCTGCCAGCAGGCCCCCACTCATGTCCCACTCATGTCCCCTTGCACCCCACCCCCCAGCAGTGCAGGACACCTGCCAGCAGGCCCCAGCTCATGTCCCACTCATGTCCCCCTGCACCCCCACCCCCCAGCAGTGCAGGGCACCTGCCAGCAGGCCCCTGCTCATTTCCCACTCATGTCCCCCTGCACCCTCACCCCCCAGCAGTGCAGGGCACCTGCCAGCAGGCCCCCTACTCATGTCCCCTTGCACCCCCACCCCCCAGCAGTGCAGGGCTCCTGCCAGCAGGCCCCCACTCATGTCCCCTTGGACCCCCCACCCCCCAGCAGTGAAATGCTGATCTCATGACACAAACCAAAAGTCAAAACTATGTACATCAACACATGTCCGTCACACATACACTGGTTGGCATTGCTTGTGTAAACCCACATTTTCACATGCATCAAGCCAATGAGCGAATCCCACACATGGAACTAAAAAATGAAAATGTATTATGTACATGAAATCAAAAATGAAATGAAAGCATACCAAAATATGAAACATGAAATGAAAAGCATGTGAAAATGATGATTGAATCAAAATAACTAATCCATATGAATTTGAACGGAAAACAGTCCAAAGTCAGCCTCCAACAACGCAAATCCAAAGGAAATGTAAAAAAAAAGAAATCCATTGCTTCATGTACATAACCAAAAAAAAAGAGAAAAATCAACCCATAGTCAAACTATTTAAAATCCATTGTCCGTGAAAAAAAATTAAATTGCTCCATGTCCATAATGCAAAACAAAAAAAAAAGGATACATGATGAAACTATATACAATCCATTAGCCAAGGATGTAAAGGGTCCATGATCCCAACCAAACAAATGAAACCGGCCTACCTACCTAAAAATATGACTATATACAAATTTGGCTGGCATTGTCCATTGACCACAAATAAAAGGAAAACATAAAGGAAACCTAACTCTAAAAACTATTTACAAGGGCAGCGGGCTAGTCCGACGGCTCACCTTTGGATGTCCCGGGCCAGGGCATCATCGAACTCCTGCTCAATGTCCTGGAGGCGGTCCTCTTCCATGGCCCCGAGGGTTCGCAGGGACGACGACATGTTCTCCTCCAACTCCCTGTGAATTGCCTCGAGGCACTCGGCCCGCCTCAGGGCCCTCCGCATGGAGTTCTCCGCCCTGACCATCGTGAGCCATACCTCTTCTGCCCGCTGCCGCGCTGCATCTATAGCATGGCCTAAACGCTGCCACACGGAAGACACTTCCAGTCCTGGGTCCTCCTGCCCTCTGGCCGATGCCTGCCCCTCCGATGTCGAAGGCCCCGAGCCATGATGGTTCCCACCTTGTTGCTGCTGCTGTGCCTCTGCCTGTGCCCTGGCTCTTGCTGCCTGCACATCCTCCTCCGGTTGGAGTGCAGTTGTTGAGGTGGCCACCCCTGCTGGACGTCCGACTGCCGACTGTAGTAGGGATGTGTCCTCCACCAGCCTGGCCGCAGGGTCAGAGGCAGCTCCACAGGGTACCCAGGTGACACATGGGTGGGAAGATGGCATGGAGCACGACTGGGGCATAGGGGGTTCAGTTGAGGAGGGGGTCGGAACAAGGTCCAGAAAACTGAGGAATCCGTCCCTGGTGAGCTGTCCCAGTAGGTCAACGCGGTCAACAAGCCATCCGAGAAGACTTCCAGTCTCCTCATGAAAAGACTGCAGGTCAGCTTGCATGGCCCGTTGACGCAACGCCACCCCACCCAGGACAGGCTCAACCCGGTCCCGGATAGCCACGTCCGCAGGCAGAGGAAGGCCAATTGTTGTAAGTGGATCCCCTCCCTGAAAACGGGTCTGGATGTAGGCATCCCTGCTGGTGCGGGATGATGCAGTCAGAGGATCGGGGACAGGATTACACACAGGCACCTCCGCGGTGGCCTGTGCTGCCTCCTGTCCGTGCCCCTGCACTGCACCACTAGCACCAGTGGAATCCCTACCTCCAGGCCCCGTGTCTGTCCCTTGCATGGCCTCCTCCTCCACCAAACCCCCCACCAACCTGGATGACTCCGTGCCATCTTCCTCCGTCGGGCCCTGTGGGGTCTCAGCTGCCCCTTCTGCTGCCGAAGAGTCCAATTCCAACCTCCGCCTCTTGGACCTACCCACGGCAGCTGCAGCCTGGGACGCAGCACCAGACTCCTCACTCCCCGACGAGATCACAACCTGGGAGGGGAGCCGGGCCTTGCGTCTCCGGCTGGCGGTGCGATCCCTGCCGCTGTGCTCCACAGCACACTCTCCGCCCTCTTCATCAGTTGACGCTGCAGACAGGGAGAGATAGGAGACAGGCATCAGGGCACTGTACAATGGACTGATACACACATGACAGTTCCACATGAGTGGCAGTGTCAAACTTCAGGCATGGCATCGCAATCTCCAACACACATGTAATTTCAACTCACACACATGAGCTATTCCACAGCCATATCACAACGGCCAGCAACAGCCATACACATACAACAGCATGAGCAGCCAAAGGTGAGCCAGACATCACATGAAACACAGGGAGTGCACTAGACATGCACACAAGCCACCACACTTACATGCATGTCTACATCTCCTGCAACTGTTTCTGTCAAGAGATCGCCATACATGTCACATCTGCCATTCATCCTTATCCATATCAGTGTCACGTGCATCCAGGATGCATCACATTTGCACACTTGTGAAATACACATACATGCACATGTACACAGTGCAGATACATGAATTATGAACCACCATCCGTGCCACAACCATGCCAATGTACATAAAGAGAGATTGAAACCTGTGTGCTCCCACACCTGCATATGCCCAGCATGCTCACCAACACATACACCATCAATGTGTCTCACACCTGAGAGGACTCACATGTGGCAGCCACACGCCCATGTTCATACACATCCCTACATGGCCCTACATAAACACATGTGCAACCTGCACACTACTGGCACAACACGACACGCACAGCATACCATCAACATGCATGTACACTTACCGCTCGACTCCGGACGGGTCTGCCTCTCAAGCATCTGGACGTAGAGCGCTGGGCATATGCGTTCCAGGACCCTCATTTGATGGTCTGACAGCTGGCCCCGGCGCCCCTTGGCATCCGCTGCCTTAGCGAGGCGCCGGGCCGTGTTGAGGGTCCTGGACCTGAAGTCCTCCCAGCCCTTCTTGACATGTTGTAAGTCGCGGAATGCCACCCCCTCCGCGTTGATGGCAGTCACAATGTCCATCCAGATCCTGGTCCGTCCTTCCTTGTCGGCGCGCAAACTTCCAAAGAGGAAATCATACTGCCCCAGGACTTGCTCCACCAGGACACCAACTTCGGTGGCAATGAAGCTGGTGGCCCTCTGCCTCTCTGGCTGGGGGTTGCCAGTGCTGCCAGATGGATGGAGTAGTGCTGGACATGACAACCCCAGAGGCAGGAGTGGGTGGGCAACTGGGTCCTGGGGCTGGGCTGTGGAGCGATGGAATCCCAGTCGGGAGTCTTCGGTTCCAGCAGGGGTGGTCACAGCAACTACACCCCTGACTGACGTGCAGGTAGCAAATGGCAGGGCACGTGGGAAGCAGGCAGTCATGCAGCAGCAGATGGCAGGTGGGAGCGTGCTCGGGTCTCTGGGGGGCAGTAATTCGGGCTTCAGGGCAGGAGCGTGGTCGTCCGTGTTTTTTCGCATGGCCAACTTGATACGGAGTGTTTTGGCACGTGAAATTCTTGCACGTCAGCGTGTAATTCGAGCAAAGGCCCTTAGCGCGTAAGTCACATTACGCGCGCGGGCATTTCCCTCATAGCACGTGATGACAGAGCACATGTGGAAAAACTGTACGTCCGAGTGTCATTGCGTGTAATTGGAGGAAAGCGCCCGCGTACACGCGTCTCTGACGTGTACGTGTGGGCCGGTTTAAAAGCTGCATGTAGGACGCCATTTCCTTGTACGTGCTTTTCGTGGAAAGCGAGTGGGTGAAATCTGTACTTCTTGTCGGTTCACACGCGATTACTTCACAGCGTTTCTAGTTCGTACTCCCTGTTACCTCTGACAGATCTTTTCTGATTTTTTGTTGGGCCTGTTTCCTCAAACAGAGTTCACTTCTCCTTTTGTCCTGTCTCCTCAGACAGCGTACAATTCTTCTTTTGGCGGGGGTGTTGCCAACGCGCACATGTGCATATTTTTCACGTTCTTTTTCCAGGCAGACGGTGAGTTCCGCACGTTCTTAGTAACTGTGCTTGCCCTGTGTGTCGCGTTCCCCTTCAGAGGTCATTGTAGGCTGCGTATATTACGCGTACGCTTATTTTTGTGTTTCTGGGTGCCACAGCGAGGTGCGGATTCATTTTTTCACGCACGTGGTCTACGAGGGGTTGCATGCACGTTTATTTTTGATTTTGGGCTGCCTGTGCGTTGCGTGACCTGTCATCTTCCCCCAGGCGTCACAGACAGCCTTGTTAGAGCACTAGGGTACGAATTCCATCTGGTATCCTACCCCTTTGACCCCCAATTGCCCAGGACAATAGTTTACTGCAACTCCCAAACGCACAACAACATCAGTGCCATGGTTGGGAGGCGACCAAGCGGTAAGGGAGGCAAAGGTGGCCGACGCTCAAGAGGTGGGCGTGGTGGGCGCGGTAGGGGACCTGGCCGGGATTTGCAGGGTGCCCCTATGCCCCCATGTGTGGAGGAACAATCAGGGACACCCATGCCCCCCCCCATGGTTGAGGGAAACGTGGCTGACACCATCCAAGCTCAGCCCCTGTTGGACCAGCCCATTGTGGCACCTGACCTGGCACAGGATGACTCCCTGGCTGACTTCCAGGTCAGCAAGTCTAGGCCACGTATGGCGGTGCAAGTTGTTGTCACCAATCCACGTGGATCTGGGGCAGCTATGTCATCTGCTGCCCCAAGTATGCAGGGTGGGGAGGCTGCAGGGGCAGCTGCAGCTCCATCCGCCCCAGCTCTGACTCTCCCAGCCAGGACAGTGTCAGTCCAGGTCCATCAAACTGACGTTCCCCCTGCTAACATTACCCTGCAACCAATGCCTGCATCAAGACCTATGGTCATTGTGCATTCCCACACTCCTACTACCCAGTCCACTGGTGATTCTGCCCCTATTGACCAGAGCGGTGTAAGCCACTCTGGCTCTGCTCCACCTTTAAAGAAGAGGAAGAAGGGTGCTCTGGCACGACAGGCTGAGGCCCCAGACACGGCTACACAGTCCGGTACCTCAATGAAGCCTTGCTTTAATGAACCGGAACTTGATGCACTTGTGGGCTATGTGTCGGCACACAGCCACGAAATACTGGTGACTGCAGGGTGCAAGACCACACCTGGTCAACGTAAGGCACACTGGCAGACCATTGCCGACCGCACAAGTGCCCTTGGATTTGTGAGGTGCTTAGCTGATGGTTGCTACAAGCGGTGGAATGACCTGAAACGCAGAGCAAAGAACAAGCTGGCCTCAAATCATGCCGCTACTCTGGTGACTGGCGGTGGGTCTCCACAAGACAACAACGAACTCACTGAACATGAGTCTGTTGCTGGGGCCTTCGTCACAGAGGAACAGATCCAATGTGTGGGAGGACTACCTGATTATGATGCTTTGTCCGGTGAGTGCCCATGCATGTGTGTGTAATGCATGTGTATGTTGTTTGGGTGACAGGTTCTGATTGAGTGCCAGATGAGGGTGTGTGTGCCTGAGTGGTATGGGTCACCCATGTGCTTCATGCAAAACATTCAGCGAGCTTGGATTTGGGTGTGACAGTATCCCTTCTGCCCACATTAGTAAGTTTGCTCAACATTACTGCAGTTGCTCTTGAGGTGGTATCTTGCAACAACATTGTTTGTATTTTTCAGTGTTCGTTTGGGCTGATTGTTACAATTTTCCCACTATTTCTACGCATTCCCCAGCCCTATTGTCACAATTGTGGCATGCTTCTGTCATTGATGAACCCCACATTGGCCCACATGTGTTACCTTGTTAGATGAATGATTTGACCATTCCGGCTAATTGAGTATTGGCCTGATCACAGTAATTTTTGGGGCCTGTTTGAATGTGGAACATGATAGTTCTTTCCTGTCATGTTGAAGTGACCAACCATTGATGCGTACGTCGGCCTGCAATCACTGTATTTATGTACACTGGATGTGTTGCAGTGTGTGGCACATTCCTATTTTGTTACACTGTGTAGCATTTTTGATCTCATCATGTCCATCTCACATGGATGGCTGACAGTATTCATTCACTGACATATGGATGTACTTGTGGAATGTACCATGGCTATGGTACATGCCATCTGTGTGATGGCATGTGTCATGTATGTGTATTGGACATGCCACTCACAGGCCAATGTGTGATGGCAGTGCTACCAAGCAGGCAGCAAATGCGTTGCTCTTCCATCTTGGTGTCATCAGTGTCTGCCTTTTGCCTCCCCTTCCAACTCAGTGACAGTGCATGCATGGGAGGGTTATAGTCATGTGGGACATGTGTAAATCATGTACTGGTTCTGTAGCTTGTCAGGCCTATTTGTGTGCTATGTTGCTAATGCATGTTTTCATTTGATGTCTTTCATGTTTTTGCAGGGGATGACGCACTTGATGCTGTTGAGGAGATGGTGCAGACCCAGGAGGAATCTCAGGCACGACCGGGCACCAGTGGGGGACGTGGTGTGGTGGTGGGTGAGAACTCAATCTTGCTGCAGACCATTCTGTCGAGGGGTGCCTCTGGGTGCACCTCCCCAGACCTCTATTCAGGTGCTGATTCGGATGATGAGACCTATGTGGCGTCGCAGGTAAGTGTTTCTGGCAGGGATTCTGTTCTGTCCAACCCACCTGTACCAGGGGTAGAACTCTCTATGGGGATGTCAGTGTTGGTAAGTCCGCCTTTGGCAGTTACGGATGCAGGGTCACACTCCACAACATCTAATCCTGTTCCTGGGCCAGCAGATCAGACGGGGAATGCAGTCCTGCAGCCTCAGGCAGTGCTGGCA
The DNA here is from genome assembly GCF_040938575.1 of Ambystoma mexicanum. Lineage (NCBI taxonomy): Eukaryota > Metazoa > Chordata > Amphibia > Caudata > Ambystomatidae > Ambystoma > Ambystoma mexicanum. The sequence continues at coordinate 534,351,685 of NC_090941.1, read as the reverse complement.
CAGCAAGGCGCAGATCGCCTTGCCCCAAACAGGTGTGGTGCCCGCGACGCGGTGGCCGTACGCCAACAGGCAATACCGAATGGGAACAATCCATTTACGGTATGGCAACCCAACAGGCAGCATCAGTTGAGATGATGGCTCAAGCAATGGAGAGGCTGGCCACTTCCATTGTCCCCCCTGAAAGGCAGATGGAGCAACTACAGCAGACAACAGACTCCATTTGCCAATCACACAGGGAGGACATGTTGGCGTCCAACAGGGACAGACGGGCGGCACTGGAGACTCTACGCCAATCAATATCAATAGAGTCCCAGGGCCACAGGGAAGCCCTGAGGGTAGAACTCCATCACCTCAGGGAGACTCTTGTTGACCTTGAGGCTTCCACTAACTTGAGGACAGAACAGCAGCTGGAGTGGCTCACACGTTCGCTCTCAGCTGAGATGCAGACAACTCGGGAGGAGATCCGGGCATCACGTCAGGTGCTGCATGGGGATCTCCGCACTATAATCCTCCAGAACAAGACCTTCCACACCCGCATGCTTGCTGCCATGGAGGACCATACCAGTGCTGTGCGTCGGCTGCCTCCCATAGCACCACCACCTCCTGTGGCAGCACCACCTCCTGTGGCAGCAGCAGAGGGTGATGAGAGCGACAGCAGCAGTTCTCTCACATTGGCATAGCCGTGCAGGCCATGAGCCCATGGAGGTGTTTTTTTTTCCCAACATCCACACAGGTGGGTGTTGGTGCGCACCCTGTCCTCGGACCTCCTGGGTGCCCCCCCATCCCCCACATGGCCATATTTGATTTTTGATTTTAGATTTATTTTTTGTTTTTTTACAGTGTGTTGCCTTGTGTGGCTCCCGTGGGCATCCACTGTTTTTCGGCTGGGCACATGCAGGCTTGTCCTGAGTTTGGGTTAGATGCTTGGGTTCGTGAGACACACACCCCTCCTGCTTCCCGTTTCCATGGGCTTGCAAAGGGTGTGCCCAAGTGACATTGACTTACACGGTGACGTAGGACTCCCACGAGCTGTGTGGGCAGTCTGTAGTCAATACTGTGTATACATTCCTAGTGGATATTGTTGTTGAATTGTACACTGCATGGTGTATTGCTATGTGCTTGTACATCCATGTCTTTCGCCTAATTTGCAGGTTAATTCCTCATGTCTTCACAAGGCCGTCTACTTTTGGAGATGGAGTTCATGTTGTAAGCAGTGCACTTGGACATTTGCGTGGCAGCAGCACTGTACAGTTGGAAGTGGCCGATGTGCTGGCATGATCAGGTTGTAAGACTACCACTACTTTAACTTAGTACTGTCATGTTTGGCTATGTTTGAGGTTGTGTAGCTGCATTGTATTGTTGGTAAGTATTTGGTCATTTGTGTTGTTAGTTCTACATTACTGGGAGCATATTGTGTGTGGGCAGTTTCTATTAGGGACACTGTACTTTGACACTTGTGTCATATTTTTGGGATTGCTTTGTTTGCTCTCACATAGCATGACATGCCATGGTGTGTTGGGTGGCGGTGCTGGGGAGCGGTTGGGTGACATGGCACTGTTGTCATATTGTATTTTGCAAGGGGGAAATGATTTTTGCAGCATAGAAGTGTGTCCTTTGATGACACATCATTGGTGGTGTTTGTGTAGGTAGGGATGCACACAATGTAACACTTCCAGGTGACCAATCTCAGGCTGGTAGTGACAGTTGACTGTCCCTTATGTCATCTTCATTGATTGTCAGCTTGTATGTGCCAGGGCTGTGTGTACTCCACAGGGGTGTGATTTTAGGTGAAGTAATTAGCCACCAGCTGCGTACGGGCCGGCTCACCCCGTGCCCTTTCCCCTCCCATGCGCAGCGGGCGTGCATGTGGTTAGGGATGTGGGGGCACCACCATGTCCACGGGCAGGCCCCGGCGTGTTGCAACGTTGTGCAGGTCACATGCTGCCACTATGATCCTGCACACTACTGGGGGAGTGTATAACAGCTGCCTGCCAGAACGGTCAAGGGAGCGGAAGCGTGACTTGAGCACTCCGAATGTGCACTCCGCTATGCCCCGGGTTGCAATGTGGGCTGTGTTGTATCTTACCTCGGGTGGTGTGGTGGGGTTCCGAATTGGCGTCATCATGTGGGTGCTCAGAGGGTAGGCACCATCCGCTGGGGAGGTGGTGATGGGTATCATTAGTGGGGTTGTGACATGACTCAGTATCTGACATGCATGCATGTGCTGTGGCATTTATACTCACCGAGCAGCCATGTATCGCCATGCCGCCCAGCTTCTAGGTCCCGGTGTAGGGTTGACATTCTGTAAATGAAACTGTCGTGGGTGGACCCTGGATAGTTGGCATTTACTGAGGTGATGATTCCCTTGGCATCACATACTACCTGGACGTTGATGGAATGCCAGTGCTTGTGGTTTCTATAGATGTGCTCTGATGCCCTAGGCGGACGTAGAGCCACATGGGTGCGGTCAATGGCACCTAGCACTTTGGGGAAGTGTGCCACCCCATAAAAATCCTGGACGACAGCCTGCCTTTCTGCAGGTGTTCTGGGCAGGTATATGTGCCTGCGGACTGATGGGCGTGCAGTCATGATGGCCAAGACCTGGTGTAGGCAGCGTGACTGCGTGGCCTGTGACACCCCCCTCCCACTATAGCAGTTGTCCGTTGAAATGATCCAGTGGCCAAGAAGTGCAGTACATTGAGGACCTTATGCAGGGGGCTGAGTGCTTGGGAGCACAGGGTGGGTGATGTGAGGTCATCCTCCCACTCACTGACCAGGTCGAGTATTATGTGAGGTGGAAACCTGTACCTCCCATACACCTGGTCATCAGGCATCCCAAAAAGACTGGTTCTGGGTGTAAACATTCTGGGCCTGACTATCCTCCTCCTGCGGTATCCCACGACCACTGCTGCTAGGAACGGTATATTCATCCTGGCGTCTGTGCTTGTTTGTTGTTTGCGTGCACTTTTATGCTGCGCGGGTTCACGTACGCCTGCTTCCTGCTGGCGTACGTGATTCCTGATTAGTGCGTCTTTTTTGGCACATGCCTTAGCCCCGTTCGATTCCATGAATACGTGTTTTGAACGTGCGTGTGGGTGTTCCACGCACTTGCCTCCTCTACTTCCCCCGTGACGCCCACATTTTCACGAGTTGTTCCCCATTCTGCGTGTCACGCCCCTGTTCCTCCTACTTTTGTTGTGTGCGCCGCGGTATGTGCGATTTCGCTGTGCGCTTAGCGCACGCTGTTTGGAGACGTGTGCGCCAGCGTGCGCCACACAGAAATTTGCCGCACATCCTGGGATTTCCACGCGCACGGACTTCCATGAATCGCTGTGCGCGGGTTTCGCTGCGATTTTCGCACTGGCACTGCGATTCGCACGCTTTCGCACGCTTGCACTGAAAATTTCAGCACACATTAATTCCATGAATCGGCCTCTTGGTTGACTGCTTGCCCAGTGTTTGATGGGTTTATTTTGAATAATAAGCCAGCCAAGAAGAAAGGTTTATGGGCTTGTCCTGTGGGAGGCTTGTTAACTGCCACAACGATTAGTAAAAATCGCTCCCTACAGAATTGGTATTGCATGGCAGAAGCCTTGCTGGCCACTGAGATCATAGATAGAAATGACATTAACACCTCATATATTCTAATAATAAATATCTACTTTAACTCAATTCGATCAGAGATAGATGCATTGGTATACGAAATTGAAAATATCTTGATAAAATGGCAAATTCAACGTCCAAAGAGTACAATTATTGTAGGGGGGAGATTTTAATTGTGACTGCAATAATACTGGGGCGGCTTCAGAGCTGTTTGATGAGGGCAATTCTACCTCAGTTGTGCAACCACGTGATACAAGGAAAAGGAGCTCTTATGGTAGAGTCTGGTCATCTCTATTTTTTAAATGGGTTTTTTTGCAGACAAACTATTTAATGGTCGATGGAGAAATGTTCCAACCTCGGTTGCAGCATCCACAATAAACTATTTGTTTTTTAGGGAATGTTGATACATTGAATGTCTGTGCTTTTAAGGTAATACCTACCCCTTTGAGCAACCACACAATGCTACATTTGGTACTTAACATAGGTCATACAAAGACAGTTGAAGTGGGGGGCCCACAAAAAATCTAGTTGTGCCAGGGTCAAATAATAGGATATGGTAAATTGGCAATAGTAATAAAGCCAACACCAGACTAAACAACTGGTGGGTCCCTCTATCCAATGAGAGTACGGATGCATTTGCACATTCTAATGAATTTCCATATTTATTACCTAAACTGGGAAAATCAGTGACTGAACAGAGCAAGCTTTCCTGTGTTACCTTTGTCCCTGGTCACAAAAATCTGTTTGACAGACAAACAAATTAGGAAAAAAGGAGCTGCGGCATTCAATCAAAGTATTGACTGCGAGGTCTGCCATACTAAACAGGGATGAAATAAACACGGAAAATAAATCCTAAAGCAGGCCTACCATAGATGGTTCAAGTTCCACATATTTAAATTATAAATCAACAAAAATCTGTTTCTTTTTAAGAAACTAGTTAATAAAGACACTTGTGCAATCTGGAAAATTCTAAATGACACCGATGGTTCCCATGCTAAGATGCAGTCTTTCGGTGTGTCGGAGGAAGTCTGGGTAGATTATCTGACTAATACATTTAAAGTGGCTTTGGGCAACTCAATGGTCTCTGATGGCAATGTTTTGAAGGCACTTGGCTGAAAGTTCCCATTTGATAAAACAGACATCGAACTGTAATTGGGGAACTAAAAAACTCCAGTGTAAGCGGAGCCGATGGAGTGTTAAATAGAACATACAAAGAGAATCCACCGCTGTGGTCGGATATTCTTTTCAGACTCTTTTTGCACATAGCAGCGAAGGACCCATGCACTAGTTCTTGGAGAAAAGCCCTAGTTGTTCCAATTTACAAAATAGGCAACAGAGCTGTTCCATTAAGTTATCGGCCAATTGCTCTAATCCACTCTTCAGCCACATGTTTCACCAAATTGGTATTGAAAGACCTAATCAACTGAGCTGAGTCTACTTGACTACTTAGCCCTTTAAAAACCGGGTTCACGAAAGGTGTTGGGACTGTAATGAGTGCATTAGCGCTCTGTTCATGCATGTCTGATATAGGAGGGAAGTTTGGGAAATCAATATACGTGGCAGTAATTGATCTATTATATACAGGAAATTCGATGAAAGGAAGATTGAACACCCAGGGAGATCTGTCCAGTGCCATACCTATTACAAAAGGAGTACGCCAGGGGTGCGTTCAAGACCCCACTCTCTTTAATCTCTATCTAGGTGATCTATGGTAAGAAAGTAAATCCTGGAAGGGTTACACCCGAGATGGAGACATCTGAGGGTAAATGTTATTGCCTACGTCGACAACTTTGTTCTGATAGACTACCCCCAGGCAGGATTTCAAAGGCTCTTGGAGGGAGTGGAAGGCTACTGGGGAGAAAATCAGTTGATGATCCATCCCCTGAAAACCTTCGAATTGACTTTCTCCAATGGACAAAAAATGTAATCTTATACACAGAGACTGAGCAAGATTCCCGTCACCAGGGTTACAACCATAAGTTATCTGGGCTTTCCTATATCATCAAAGTCAAATTAAAAATCAAAAAGAGCAAATGGAACGAAAAAATCATCCTACAATGTATTTCACTTATGAAGGTATTGAAACAAAAGTTATGTGCGTACTCCTTTACGCCATTAATAGAGCTTTATACGCTAAAGGTAACAGCAATGATTAACACTGGTAGAAAAACCCAATCTGAGCTCCCATCTGTATGACTGCTTAACAGAAACGCCTGATTAAACTCTTTTTTTAATAGCAATTTTCATAAACGTCTAGTCTTCCAAGAAATTATTACTTTGAATATGTTGGATTCTGAGTACATAAAAAAAGAAGATAATGCGCTGGGACAAGAGGGATTTGCAAGATTTGAAAAGATTAAAAAGGTTCAAAGAGAAACTAAGCTATTATCTTCCTTCGGTTAAGCCAAGAGCCTATCTTTCAAAATTTCCATCCCAAAAACATAGGGATTGGTATTTTAAATTTGTTCACTCAACTTCGCAGGTCCTTATGCACTGTTTATGGGGTAGGCAGATGTTAACATCAGGCCTGGATTCTAGCTCTGACCAAATTATTGGAAAAAAATGCGCAGAGCTTAATACGATACTGCAACAAGGGGAGCGAGAGTGGCGTGTGGTTTGGGACAATTAAATGAACACAAGGGATGCTTGAATATATGTAATCCTGTTCAGTTTAGTAAAACTAGTAAGGAAGTAATTTGTCCCAAATTGATCTAAAACAACGTAAACGCAGAGGAATTTCATAGAGTAGAAGTGCTATGAGTATTTAATGTGTTGTAGTCATTTTCTCCTTTTTGTTTTCCTACTTCATACAAAATGGGTCTCATTACGGGTCAGGCAGTAAAAGAATCGTAATTACCAGCATGCCAGTGCTACCGTGTCCGTGAAGCACTGCTGACAGAAACAACGGTTGCTTCCATGTTGTCGTGCACGCGCATTCCGTCATGCCGGAAATGGTGGCACTGGCATGCTGGTAATTACACCAACCTCCCCCCAAAATCCCAACACTGCCACCCTTGCTGCCGCTACCATAACTGGAAATAGAGTGTTCGCCGGAATAGGAAATCGACCGGCGGCCATTGATAAAATGCAATCCATTGCAATCCTCTGAGCACAGGAGTGATACACACATCCAGAGCACTGAACCAGAGTAAGAGAGATGACATCAAGAGTACATGCAACCCAGAGGCGCAAATCCTGCTTTAGCAAGGCCAAACTCAACATGCTTGCAGACACAATAGTGGAGCATGCTGACTAACTCTTCAGCACAGACCTCAGAAAGCAGGCCCAGCTACGAAAAAAGGCCATCTGGGAGAATGTGGCACAAGAAGGTCACTGCGGTTGGATCAACACCCTGCACTGTGCGTGACTGCCATAAAAGGTGGGACGACCTGCGTCTGAGGGTGTGCAACCTCCTGTCGGCCTAGCACCCCCAGGGCATGACCACAGGAGACAGCACTGCATCCCCCATCCACCTGCAGCCCTGGGAGGAGACCTGCAGCAGTGTGCTGCACCTTTAATCAATTGAGGGAGTTGGTGCAGCGGAGGCCAGAGGCGCGACATCCGAGGAGGCTGGTGAGTACCCGTAAGCCCAATGTCACATCAACATCCCTGTCCACCCTGCATACGCTAGAGTTGCCAAACTCGTCAAGTACGTTGTGCACAACACCAGGAAAGCCCTGCCGGCCCCACCCCCCACTCCCTGCAACCCGGTTTGCCCACATCCACATACACCTTACCTCCAAACCTCACTCATACCCCATTTACACAGTGAATGTATCACAGGCACCCTGTGATGCCCTCACAACATGCTCCTGCTGGCACTCAAACACACATCCCCCTGCCACAGCATAATTTCTGTTATAGCCACGCTAGTACAGGCCCAAAGTCACGTCAGTGCCAAGCACCTACACCACCAACAACTGACCAGCATCACACACCAACAAAACATGTGACCCACCTCGTCCCATCCACCACAATACCAAATTATCACAGAAGCAGTAAGTGCCACAGGCAGCAGGCACATGTGTAACATATCCATGGCACAACCCGCCACAACACAACATCATACAGCTTGTGTGCCACACCCCTAAAACCCTACCCAGAAAACACAAGTTCACCACGGAAGCATCTCTGGCACTGCACACACCATGTAGGCACACCACACATCCACCCACACAGTATCCCAGACACAAGCATGTGTGCACCATGTCATGTCCCCCACCATGTCCCTGGCACAGCACTGTCATGAAAAAGTCCAAGCATTCATGTCTGTCTCGTCAATCCACACGCATCACTGATGCCCTGCCTTTCTGACTCCCTCAGGCACATCATCTGGCAATGACGCTGGCCAGCCCAGTACATCGAGGGGCACCATGCCTCACTGCAGAAGGACCACCACCACCTCGACACAGGACTCCACAGCCTCAACAGGCAGACGTCAAAGTGCAACCCCATCCGCATCCCTCCAGTCGCCTCAGATGCTGGTGGAACCTGCACCCCAGCCGCGTCTGATCCCGGTGACACCTGCACCTCAGCCACAAGGACGTGCACAAGGGTGTACACTGCTGACAAGGGTGGACCCGATACTGTTGACACAGACCACAGCTACGAAGAGGCCATGCCCTTCAGCCCCATGGCCCCAATGAGCCCCCAACCTCAACCCTTCCGCAGTGTGAGGGACATAGAAGGCCGTCTGACACAGATGGAACAATGCCACGATGCTCTCACTTCACTGGTGCAAGAGTACCTTAATGAAGCACAGCTGATGCGGAAGAGTGTGCAGGCCAGTGCAAGGCAGAATGCACGGGCACTGGGCCGATGCACTTGTGCCATAGTACAAAAGTCACACAGGGTGAGGGAGGGCAACAGTGTCATGTCAACTGCAGAAACTATGGACATGTTGCTCCAGGCCTTCCTGGACCGAAGGCCACGGTCAACACAGCCTGCTCCCTCCACTAGCACCACACCAGGGAGTTCAAAACAAAGCAGCCCAAGGCGGGGCTCGGCGCAGCTGTTCCGCCGTGCACAAAGCCGCACACCAGAGCATAAAAGGGCTGCAAATAGGCCATGGACCCATGGGTACCCTATCAGAGAATTTTGCAAATGTACATAGCTATACAGGACAGGAGTTGGCTATAGATAGTTTGGTGAGGGGGTGTAGGGAGTGATAGGTGGGGAGGGATGAATTGGGAGGAGTGTGGGGAGAGATGTTGTGTGGAGGGACAGTTGGGGTGCACAGTATTAGTAGTATAGTCATTTCACAATTGTACATAGTTTAAAACCACAAAAAATAGTTGGTGTGGCAAACAGATATAATGACTGGACATTGATTATTCAGTGTGAATGTATTTATTTACATGCAATGCCAGTGCGCAAGGTGGCCTGTGCTACGTGTGTGACAGGTGATTAGAAGTAGTGTTGTATAAATTCATCATGTGCAACACGTCCATCCATGCCATCACGGCTCTGGCCAATTGCCTCATCATCATCACTGTCGTCCTCAACCTCTGGTGGGTGCATGTCCATGTCGGGGGTCAGGAGGACGTTGCGTCTGATGAGCATGTTATGCAACATGGCACAGGCAAGCACTATCTTTCTCACCTTTTCCAGGCTGAACATCAGTGCTCCCCCCGATCTGCTCAGGCAGTGGAACCTTGCCTTCAACAGGCCAAATGTCTGTTCAATTGTGCCCCAGTACGTACATCGATGCTGTGTGGTTACCTCACGGGTGTCATCAACCATGGCAACAGGGTGTAATCAGCATCATCTGCACAGGCGCAACAGAAAGTGTATAATGTCATTCTTCTGTCCATGTCATTTTGGCACAGGCTCCATAGTGTTCATTTAAGTGGACACTAAGACATGTACATGCAATATTTAGTTCAGCTAACATATGCCCATCTCAGGTACCTGAAGTGCACTATGTCAAAATGTGTGTGGGGTGTGTAGTCTGCAGTGGTATTCACTTGGTCCATTCACAGACAACATGATCTCTGACCCTTTTAGTACAAAAGACAGAAATTGAAATGCTGGATCTATCATTATTGTGCTATGAAGTAAAAGTTAACAAGATGTCCATGTACTAGGGTACTTTTAGATTACAAATGAGAAGCATGTGTGAATGTGTGGTTCAAACAGGCAGGAGACATGGACAATTGGTGCATTGACAAACACTGTTATGTGGGTGGGTGCAGTATTGGTCTCTGTCTGTCCATCAGGTGTTGTGTGTTTGCTTGACTGTGTTATTGCTTCTTGTTCTCGTTCAGTTGTGGTGCATTGTGGTACATGTTGTTCTCCTGTTTATAGTTCTACAGAATTGTTGATCTCATGTATGCACTGGATCTATTTCCTAAATTGTGGCATGCCTGTCAAGGCCTTGCACTCAATCATGCTATTACTGTGTAGCACATTCAGTCAAACCTGTACAGTTTCAGGTTTAATGCACGCAAAACACAAAGTAGATACTTTTCCTCTTTCATTTAGTAACTGTGGTCTGCTATTCTGGGTAGACTGATGTGGTATCGAACGTGACGCAGGAGTGCATCAATGACCTGGAACAGGACAGGTGAAAAACTGGGTTACGATATCCCATGCAGCTCTCCAATTGTGTGCTGGTATGTGCCTGTGGCAAGGAAGCGTAGCACAGATACTACCTTGATAAAGGGGGGAGGGGTGGCTTTGTGTAAATTTATGATGCTGACCAGGTCGTCATGGATCAGGTCCACTTTATAACTGATGGGTTTCCTGTCTAGCCGGTATAGGGTGTGGATCTGCCTTTTGCTCAGGCCGTCTGCGTGGTGAAACCGGTTGGACAAAGGGGTTTTGCTGGGCCATGATGACCCTCCTTCTCCTCAAGCACATCCGCTGCATCGTCTTCCTCCCTGGCTCTTCAAGTAATAGTCCTGCAGGCATGACCTCCAGCTCCAATACTGCTACTGCTAGCATTGTGGTGTCGTAAAGGGCATGGGGTGTGGGAGTGCTACAGCACTGCTGATCTTTTTCACCTGTGCTGATTTTTTTCACCTGTGGTATGTTTCTACACATATGATTCTACTTAACGCATGATCCGCGATGCCGGTGTTTCCAGCATGGATTTCACATTGATACCTGCATGTCCATGCCGGTTATTGCGTGTTGTGCTGCTTGTAATGTGCATTTAGTAACACCATTGCGGTGTGCCAGGCACAGCTGCCGTATCACTCCGCAGATACCGGCAACAGTGTTGCCAGATGCAGTGGGTCACTTGCGGTGCCGGTGTTACCAGCATCGCTACTCAGACTATGCCGGTCCATAACTACCGGCACCGTTGTTTCTAGACCCGGCATCCTTGTAATGAGGCCCAATGTGTTTTTCTTTTACATGATTTATGTTATGTTATGTTATTTTTCCTTGTTAAAAATGAGTGTGAAAAGTTTCATTATAAACTGTTAAACACTATTTTTCTTTTTAATAACAAAAAAAATAGGTAGCAAAAATACCCCACCCAAAAATAAGGAAACAAACAATTAAGGTGCCGGTCCCCCAGCTTTCAGTGAGACATCTTCATGGACATGTTTAAACAAGTATTACAGGTAGTGCCGCAGGAAGAAATATTATTATTATTGCCAGATCTGGAGGTAAAAAAAAAATCTTTTAATGTGCATGAATAACTAGCTGCAAAGAAGTATTTATTACAACAACATTTCTGTTTTACAGTTAAATTGTTTTTACTCGCTTATAACATATTCCCATTAAGAATGGGACTTACTTTTTTACTCCCTAAAAATAATTTTTCTCACAACTTAATTGCAAAATAGGGAGTTTAATATTCCCACTTCAAAATCTTATTTGGAGCACTGCATGGAGGGGGAGGTTGAAATGGCTTTTGCAATATATGTTTCAAATGCAAGAGATAGCGAAGTCATGGTGTATGTCGTCCGTTAAAAAAAGCAGACTTTTGGGCATTGACTAATCGGGGTCATGAGAGGCAGACCTATTATATGACCATTGTGTTATCTGAGGAATTGTGGACAAAGCATTTTCAGCAAATGTATTTGAAATGTAAAATATTATGCGAAAGTCCATTTGGCCGCATGCACTCAAGATGGTCAGTTAATATTGCTAGGGAGCACATAAAAACGTTAATAAGTAAACTAAAACTAAAAAAATGTGGAACTTCAGGCGCAGGATGGCCTAACATATGACACCTTTAAAAAATCCCCCAAACAATGGTATGAGATACTGTCGATTCTTTTTTTTCAAATACATTAAAGGGGGAGAATTACGGACTATTTGCATACTACTCATAAGGTCCATATTAATTTTACCAAAATAAAAAAAAAAGGCGATTGTCCCATTGAATTACAGACCGATCGTGTTGCTGAACATTAGAAGCAAGATCTTTGCTTCGATTGTTTTGGGAGAATTGGAGAAATTGACTTTTGAAAAATACATTATAAAAAAATACCAAGCGGGCTTTAGCCACTAAGTGGGTACCCAACTAACAGGCCGATTCATGGAATCAACGTGCGCCGAAAAACCGACACACGCGTGCGAAAACGTGCGATTCGCAGAGAAACAGCAAAAATCGCAGTGCAAGTGCGTTTATCGCACAGAAAACATCGCACATCAATTCATGGAAGTCCGTGCACGCGCGAAATGTGGGGTGCGCTGAGAAAGTGCGCGGAGCACGCTGGCGCACGCTGGCGCACGCTGGCACACAGGTCAACGAACGCCGTGCGATAAGGCCACAGCGAATTCGCACATAGCGCGGCGCACATAACAAAAGTAGGCGTAACACGGGGTGTCACACGCAGAATGGGGAACAACTCGTGAAAATGTTGGCGTTACGGGGGAAGTACAGGAGGCAAGTGCGCAGAACGTCCACACGCTCGCCTACAACACGTATTCATGGAATCGAATAGGGAAAAACAGCGCACGGTCAAAGACGCGCACAGGCCCATACATGTCCGCCACACGAAAGCAGGCGGTAGCGTCCCTGCGCAGGAAAAAAATGTGCGCCAAAGTCCTACACGCGCGAGAAGGCCCACACGCGATCGGGCCTGGGGGAGCGTGTGCGTGTATTTCAGGGGTGCGCGTGAACTTCCACACGCGATTGGCCTGCGCGCGTGTATTTCAGGGGTGCGCGAGAAGCTTCTCACACGCGATTGGCCTGGGCGCGTGTATTTCAGGGGCTCGCGGGTGTTTTTACACACGATCGGGCCTGGGGGAGCGGTGTACGTGTATTCCAGGGGCTCGCGGGTGTTTTTACACGCGATCGGGCCTGGGGGAGCGGGGTACGTGTATTCCAGGGGCTCGCGGATGTTTACACACGCGATCGGGCCTGGGGGAGCGGGGTACGTGTATTCCAGGGGCTAGCGGGTGTTTTTACACGTGATCGGGCCTGGGGGAGCGGGGTACGTGTATTTCAGGGGCTCGCGGGTGTTTACACACGCGATCGGGCCTGGGGGAGCGTGTGCGTGTTTTTCAGGGGTGCGCGCGAAGTTTTACATGCGATCTGGCCTGGGGGAGCGTGTGCGTGTATTACAGGGGTGGCCGTGAAGTTCCACACGCGATTGGCCTGGGCGCGTGTATTTCAGGGGTGCGCGAGAAGCTTCTCACATGCGATTGGCCTGGGCGCGTGTATTCCAGGGGCTCGCAGGTGTTTTTACACGCGATCGGGCCTGGGGGAGCGGGGTACATGTATTCCAGGGGCTCGCGGGTGTTTACACACGCGATCGGGCCTGGGGGAGCGGGGTACGTGTATTCCAGGGGCTCGCGGGTGTTTTTACACGTGATCGGGCCTGGGGGAGCGGGGTACGTGTATTTCAGGGGCTCGCGGGTGTTTACACACGATCTGGCCTGGGGGAGCGTGTGCGTGTATTTCAGGGGTGCGCGTGAAGTTCCACACGCGATTGGCCTGGGCGCGTGTATTTCAGGGGTGCGCGAGAAGCTTCTCACACGCGATTGGCCTGGGCGCGTGTATTTCAGGGGCTCGCGGGTGTTATCACACGCGATCGGGCCTGGGGGAGCGGGGTACGTGTATTCCAGGGGCTCGCGGGTGTTTTTACACGCAATCGGGCCTGGGGGAGCGGGGTACGTGTATTTCAGGGGCTCGCGGGTGTTTACACACGCGATCGGGCCTGGGGGAGCGTGTGCGTGTATTTCAGGGGTGCGCGCGAAGTTTTACATGTGATCTGGCCTGGGGGAGCGTGTGCGTGTATTCCAGGGGTGCGCGAGAAGTTCCACACGTGATTGGCCTGTGTACACAATTCCATTGGACCAAAGGCCCTGACAGCGCAGGCGCCTCTGTGACGTGACATGCACGGGCGTGTCCCTGTACTCACGTCCGAGTGTCAGCCTGCGTGATTGGAGGATAGTGCCTCAGTGCGTATACGCGGAAGTGACGTTGGACGTGTGTTGCGGTTTAAAAGGTGCGTGTAGTACGTCATTTCCTTGTACGTGCTTCCCGTGGAGAGCGAGTGGGTGAAATCTGTACTTCTTGTCAGTTCACACGCGATTTACTTCACAGCGTTTCTAGTTCGTACTCCCTGTTACCTCTGTCAGTATTTTTCTGATTTTCTTTTCAACCTGTTTCCTCAAACAGCGTTGACTTCTCCTTTTGTCCTGTCTCCTCAGACAGTGTACAATTCTTCTTTTGGCGGGGGTGTTGCCAACGCGCACACGCGCGTATTTTTCACGCTCTTTTCCCAGGCAGACGGTAAGTCGCGCACGTATTTACCACCTGTGCTAGCCCCGTGTGTAGCGTACCCCTTCAGAGGTCATTGTAGGCTGCGTGTGACACGCATACGTTCATTTTTGTGTTCCTGGGTGCCACAGCGTAGTGCAGGTTCCTTTTCCCACGCACGTGGTCTACGAGGGGTCGCGTGCACGTCATTTTCTGTTTTAGGGGTGCCTGTGCGTTGCGTGACCTGTCATCTTTCCCCAGGGGTTACATACAGACTTGCTAGAGCACTTGGGTACGAATTCCATCTAGTACCCTACCCCTTTGACCCCCAATTGCCCAGGACAATTGTCCACTGCAACTCCCATACGCACAACTCCATCAGTGCCATGGCTGGGAGGCGAGCAAGTGGTAAGGGTGGCAAAGGTGGCCGAGCCTCAAGAGGTGGGCGTGGTGGGCGCGGTAGGGGACGTGGCCAGGATTTGCAGACTCCCCCAAGCCCCCCACGTGTGGAGGACCAGTCAGGGACACACATCCTCCCCCCCCATGGTTGAGGGAAACGTGGCTGACACCATCCCTGCTCAGCCCTTGTTGGACCGGCCCGTTGTGGCACCTGACCTAGCACAGGGTGACTCCCAGGCTGACTTCCAGGTCACCAAGTCTAGGCCACGGGTGGCGGCGCAAGCCAGTGTCACCAGGCCACGTGGTACAGGGGCAGCCATGTCATCTGCTGCCCCGAGTAGGCGGGGTGGGGAGGCTGCAGGGGCAGCTGCAGCTCCGTCCACCCCATCTCTGACTCCCCCAGCAAGGACAGTGTTGGTCCCGGTACATCAGACTGAGGTTCCCCCTGCCATCATCACACTTCAGCTAATGCCTGCAGAAAGTCATGTGGTCAGTGTGCCATCGCACACTACTACTACACAGTCCACCGGTGCTCCTGCCTCTAGTGTCCAGAGCGGCGTAGGGCACTCCGGATCCCCACCACCCACAAAAAGAAAGAGGAAGAGTGCTCGTCCAGTACAGGCTGATGACCCCGACACGGCTACACGTTCCGGCACGCCAAGGAAGCCTAGCTTCAATGATGCCGAACTGGACGCACTTGTGCAGTATGTCTCCGAACATGACGCCGAAATGTTGGTCACTTCAGGGTGTAGGATTACACCTGCTCAACGTCAGGCACACTGGCAGTCCATCGCAGACAGCATAAGTGCCCTTGGGTTTATGAGGCGCACAGCTGTTGAGTGCTACAAGCGCTGGAACGACCTTAAGCGTAGGGCAAAGAAAAAGCTGGCCTCAAGTCATGCCGCAACTCTGGTGACTGGAGGTGGGTCTCCACAAGAGGACATAGAACTCACTCTACATGAGCATGTTGCTGGGACCTACGTCACAGAGGAGCAGATCCAAGGTGTGGGAGAACTGCCAGATTACGAGGCATTGTCCGGTGAGTGCACATGCATGTGTGTGTGATCCATGTGTATGTAGTTTGTGGGAGGGGATTCGGTTGAGTGCCAGGTCAGGGTGTGTGTGCCTGAGTGTTTTGTCCCATCCAGGTGCTTCATCCAATGCATTCTGCGCCCCGGGATTTGGGTATTTCAGTGTCCCTTCTGGCCACAGTAGGCGTTTTGCACTACATTGCGCCAGTTGCACTTGAAGTGGCACCTTGCTACCACATTGTTCCGTATTAAGCTGTGTTCATTCAGGCTGATTGCAGGAATTCACCTGGTTCTACTGCGCATCACTCTGCCCCATTGTCACATATATGTCATTCCCATGGTACATGCCATCTGTGTGATGGCATGTGTCATGTATGTGTATTGGACATGCCACTCACAGGCCAATGTGTGATGGCACTGCTAGCCAGCATGCAGCTGATGTGTTGCTCTCCCATCTTGGTGTCATCAGTGTCTGACATTTTCCTCCCCTTCCAACTCATGGACAGTGCATGCATGGGAGGGTTATAGTCATGTGGGACATGTGTAAATCAAGTACTGGTACTGTAACTTGTCTAGCCTAATACCGTGCCATGGTGCTAATGCCTGTTTCCATTTTTTGTCCTTCTTGTTTTTGCAGAGGATGACGCACCTGATGCTGTTGAGGGAGAGGAGATGGTGCAGGCCCAGGAGGGATCTGAAGCACGACCAGGCACCAGTGGGGGACGTGGTCTGGTGGTGGGGGAGAACCCTCTCTTGCTGCAGGCCATACTGTCCCGGGGTGTCCCTGGCTGCACCTCCCCAGAACTCTTTTCAGGTGTTGATTCGGATGAGGCCTATGTGGATTCGCAGGTATGTGTTCATGGAAGGGATACTGTTCTGTCCGACCCATCTGCACCAGGGGTAGAGCCCACTATGGGGATGTCAGTGTTGGTAGGTGCGCCTGTGGTGGTTACGGATGCAGGGCCACACTCCGCAACATCTGATCCTGTTCCTGGGCCAGCAGTTCAGAGGGGAAATGCAGTCCTGCAGCCTCAGGCAGTGCCGACACAGCAAGGCGCAGTTCGCCTTGCCCCAGACAGGTGTGGTGCCCGCCAACGCGGTGGCCGTCCGCCACCAGGCAATACCGCATGGGAGCAATCCATTTACGGTATGGCCAACCAACAGGCAGCATCATCCGAAATGATTGCTCAGGCCATGGAGAGGGTGGCCACTTCCATTGTCCCCCCAGAAAGGCAGATGGAGCTACTACAGCAGGCAACAGACTCCATTTGCCAATCAGTCAGGGAGGACATGTTGGCGTCCAACAGGGACAGACAGGCGGCCCTGGACAATCTGAGGGAATCAATTTCTATAGATGCCCAGGGACAGAGGGAAGCCCTGAGGGGAGAGGTCCGGCACCTCAGGCAGACTCTTGTGGACCTTGAGGCTTCCACTGTCACCAGGACGGAACAGCTGCTTGAGCGCGTCACCCGTATGCTCTCAGCAGAGATGCAGGCAACTCGGGCGGAGGTCCGGGCAACACGTCGGGTGTTGCATGGGGATCTCCGCACCATATCCCTCCAGAACGAGGCCTTCCAGGCCCGCATGCTTGCTGCCATGGAGGACCAAACTAGGGCATTGCGTGGGCTGCCTCCCATGGCACCACCACCTCCTGTGGCAGCAGCAGCAGAGGTTGAGGAGAGCGAATCCAGCAGTGAATCTCCCACTATTTAGTAGCCGTGCAGGCCATGAGCCCATGGAGGTGTTTTTTTTTTCCGCAACATTCACGCAGGTGACTGTTGGTGGGCACCCTGTCCTCGGACCTCCTGGGTGGCCTCCCCCACCACCCCCTGGCCCACACATGGCCATTTTTGATTTTTGATTTTTTGTTGCAGTGTGTTGCTTTGTGTGGCTCCCGTGGAGATCCACTGTATTCCGGCTGGGCACATGCAGGCTTGTCCTGAGTTTGGGTTAGATGCTTGGGTCAGTGAGACACACACCCCTCCTGCTTCCCGTTTCCATGGGCTTGCAAAGGGTGTGCCCAAGTGACAGTGAATTACACAGTGACGTTGGACTCCCATGAGCTGTGTGGGCAGTCTGTAGTCAATACTGTGTATACATTCCTAGTGCATATTGTTGTTGTATTGTGCACTGCATGGTGTATTGATGTGTGCTTGTGCATCCATGTCTCCCTCCTGATTTGCAGGTTCATTCCTCATGTCTTCACAAGGCCGTCCACTTTGGAGATGGGGCTCATGTTGTGAGCAGTGGACTTCCAGATGTGCGTGGCGAAAAACACTGTACAGTTGGAGGTGGTGGATGTGCTGGCATTCTCATGTTGTAAGACTACGTATCCTTTGCCTTAGTACTGTCATGTTTATGCTATGTTGATTGTATTGTGGTAAGTATTTGGTCATGTGTGTTGTTGTTTCTACATTCATGTGGGCATATTGTGTGTGGCCAGTTTCCATTAGGAACACTGTACTTTGTGACACGTGTCATGTTTGGGGGATGACTTTGTTTGCTCTCACATGGCATGTCATGCCATGGTGTGTTGGGTGGCGGTGCTGGGGAGGGATTGGGTGACATGGCACTGTTGTCATGTTGTGTCTTGCAAGGGGGAAATGATTTCAGCAGCATAGAAGTGTGTCTTTTGAACACAGCATTGGTGCTGTTTGTGTAGTTTGGGAAGCACACAATGGAACAGTTCCAGATGTACAATCTCAGGCTGGTATGGTTGTGACAGTTGACTGTCCATTGACACATCATAATTGTCAGTAACAATCATCATTGATTGTCAGCTGGTATGTGCCAGGGCTGTGTGCACTCCACAGGGGTGTGATTTTATGTGAAGTAATTAGCCAAGAGCTGCGTACCGGCTGCCTCACCCCGTGCCCTTTCCCCTCTCATGCGCAGTGGGCATGCATATGGTTGGGAATGTGGGGGCACCACCATGTCCACGGCCAGGCCCCGGCGTGTTGCAACATTGTGCAGGACACATGCTGCCACTATAATCCTGCACACTACTGGGGGAGCGTAAAACAGCTGCCCGCCAGAACGGTCAAGGGAGCGGAAGCGTGACTTGAGCACTCCGAATGTGCGCTCCACGTTGCCCCGGGTTGCAATGTGGGCTGTGTTGTATCTTACATGGGGTGGCGTGGTGGGGTTCCGAATTGGCGTCATCATGTGGGTGCTGAGAGGGTAGGCACTGTCCCCTGGGGAAGTGGTGATGGGTATCATCAGTGGGGTTGTGACATTACTCAGTATCTGACATGCATGCATGCGCAGTGGCATTTATACTCACCGAGCAGCCATGTATCGCCATGCCGCCCAGCTTCTATGTCCCGGTTTAGGGTAGACATTCTGTAGATGAAACTGTCGTGGGTGGAGCCTGGATAGTTGGCGTATACTGAGGTGATGATTCCCTTGGCATCACATACTACCTGGGCGTTGATGGAATGCCAGTGCTTGCGGTTTCTATAGATGTGCTCAGTTGCCCTGGGGGGACGTAGAGCCACATGGGTGCAATCAATGGCACCTAGCACTTTGGGGAATTGTGCCACCCTGTAGAAGTCCTGGGCAACAGCCTGCCTTTCTGCAGGTGTTCTGGGCAGGTATATGTGCCTGCGGACTGATGGGCGTGCAGTGATGATGGCCAAGACCTGGTGTAGGCAGCGTGACTGCGTGGCCTGTGACACCCCCCCCACTATGGCACTTGTCCGCTGAAATGATCCAGTGGCCAGGAAGTGCAGTACATTGAGGACCTTCTCCAGGGGGCTGAGTGCTTGGGAGCACAGGGTGGTTGATGTGAGGTCATCCTCCCACTCACTGACCAGGTCGAGTATTATGTGAGGTGGAAACCTGTACCTCCCATACACATGGTCATCAGGCATCCCAAAAAGGCTGGTTCTGGGTGTAAAAATTCTGGCCCGGACTATCCTCCTCCTTCTCCTGCGGTATCCCACGGCCACTGCTGCTAGGAACGGTATGTTCATCCTGGCGTCTGAGCTTGTTTGTTGTTTGCGTGCACTTTTATGCTGTGCGGGTGGACGTACGCCTACTTCCTGCTGGCGTACGTGTTTCCGGATTGGCCACGTTCGTTTCCATGAATACGTGTTGTAGGCGAGCGTGTAAAACTTCCCGCGCAGTCCTGGAATACCCGCACCCAGCCCAATCGCGTGTGGTACTTCTCACGCACCCCTGAAATACACGTACCCCGCTCCCACAGGCCCGATCGCGTGTGAAACCACCCACGAGCCCCTGAAATACACGCACACGCTCCCCCAGGCCCGATCGCGTGTGAAACCACCCGCAAGCCCCTGAAATACACGCGCCCAGGCCAATCGCGTGTGGAACTTCTCGCGTACCCCTGGAATACACGCACACGCTCCCCCAGGCCTGATCGCGTGTGAAACCACCCGCGAGCCCCTGAAATACACGTGCCCAGGCCAATCGCGTGTGGAACTTCTCGCGCACCCCTGGAATACACGGACACGCTCCCCCAGGCCCGATCGCGTGTGAAACCACCCGCGAGCCCCTGAAATACACGCACACGCTCCCCCAGGCCCGATCGCGTGTGAAACCACCCGCGAGCCCCTGAAATACACGCACACGCTCCCCCATGCCCGATCGCGTGTGAAACCACCCGCAAGCCCCTGAAATACACGCGCCCAGGCCAATCGCGTGTGGAACTTCTCGCGCACCACTGTAATACACACGCCCAGGCCAATCGCGTGTGGAACTTCTCGCGCACCCCTGAAATACATGCACACGCTCCCCCAGGCCCGATAGCGTGTGAAACCACCCGCGAGCCCCTGAAATACACGCGCCCAGGCCAATCGCGTGTGGAACTTCTCGCGCACCCCTGAATTACACGCACACGCTGCCCCAGGCCCGATCGCGTGTGAAACCACCCGCGAGCCCCTGAAATACATGATCCCAGGCCAAACGCGTGTGGAACTTCTCGCGCACCCCTGGAATACACGCACATGCTCCCCCAGGCCCGATCGCGTGTGAAACCACCCGCGAGCCCCTGAAATACACACGCCCAGGCCAATCGCGTGTGGAACTTCTCGCGAACCCCTGGAATATACGCACACACTCCCCCAGGCCCGATCGCATGTGAAACCACCCGCGAGCCCCTGAAATACACGCACACGCTCCCCCAGGCCCGATCAAGTGTGAAACCACTCGCGAGCCCCTGTAATACACGCACACGCTCCCCCAGGCCCGATCGCGTGTGAAACCACCCGCGAGCCCCTGAAATACACGCGCCCAGGCCAATCGCGTGTGGAACTTCTCGCGCACCTCTGTAATACACGCGCCCAGGCCAATCACGTGTGGAACTTCTCCCGCACCCCTGAAATACACGCACACGCTCCCCCAGGCCCGATCGCGTGTGAAACCACCCGCGAGCCCCTGAAATACACGCGCCCAGGCCAATCGCGTGTGGAACTTTTCACGCACCCCTGAAATACACGCACCCAGGCCATTCGCGTGTAATACTTCTCGCGCACCCCTGAAATACACGCACACGCTCCCCCAGGCCAGGTCGCGTGTGTAACTTCTCGCACTGGTACAGGGTTGGCGCAGCCCTTTGCGATGGTTTTGCGATCTTGATGGCTTTTCCTTGCGCGAGGGCGTTCTTGGGGGCGTAACTGGCGCTGCTGCAGGGTCGTTGCGCCACTCTGCGCCACGTCTGCTTTTGGAGGTGGGAATCCATGAATACGCTGTGCGCGGAAATTGATTTTATCGCACGCGGCTGGCGCAGACATTCGCACGGGCACGCTGTGCGCCAGCCGCGTGCGACACTTTTGAGGGGAATTACATGAATCGGCCTGTAAATGGTTTTGTTTTAGCAAGCCTACAAAAAATCATGAATGGGACGAATAGTGCCATTTATATCGCAACTATAGACTTAACTGCGCATTTTATTATGTCAACTGCTCTAATCTGTGGAGAAAATTAGATAAGTGGGGCCTTCCTTTGGGGTTATTGGGCATTCTCATTGCCTTGCATAAGGACACTTACATTATAGTGTGGATGAATGCCGAGGGTACATAGGTGTAAGGCAAGCTGCGTGTTAGCATCGTCCCTATTTACATATTTGTACGGCGTGTTTTTCCCTTTGAATTGCACCCCGGAGTGCAAATTACAAACATTTGGCAGTGGGGAGCTGTTTACGTTGCTGTCCAAACGTAACGGTTCTCCATTGCCAAATTACACTTCTTTGCAAAATGAGCTCCAATGTGTTTTGGCTAGCTGCCCTTTCTCTTAGGCAACTGGTTGTTTTATTCTACAATAAACAACTCGCTTAGATAGACCCATGCAGGGCTTTGTGGGTTAGACGTAGAGGCCCTGATTCTCAAAACATGTTTGGCAAAGAATTCAAAAAAGACATATGAATGTGCATTTCACAGATGCCCACATTCAGTTTATCATTTTACTCCCCTTTGTGCTATTTGCGCAAATCATGAGGCGGTTCTCTGTATTTTAAAGTGCATCCCAAATTCACAAATGTGTGAAAAAGAAACAGACTGTCCTGCACCTGTTTGGTGTAGGCACAGAGGGGTCTGAGCAACGTGGTCATTTCCGGCCCTTTAATGTATTTTTTAAGAGGTGCAGCAGCAGTATGAATATTCCATTTGTATCCCTTAAGGAGAAGTTTGTCTATTTTTAGCATTTTACAGTGAAAGGGCCGGTATGGCCTATCATTGTGAAATATGCACCCACCACCCATGTGGGCACTGGGAGTCTGCCATACATTAGTGTCGAGAGCTGGCCCCAATGCATGTATGGTAGCTTGGCCAGCGTATAATTTGTTGAACATACATGTGTGTCACAAGATGTAGACAAGATGACTTGCGCAAGTCCAAAAATTGGTCATGCACAGTAACACATTTTAAAAAAACAATTGTTTGAGAATCAGGCTCAGCGTCTTGAATTAATCCCTCGGATTATAGAGAGTGCAAATACACAAATTGTGCTGATTTTATGGCAAGACTGATTCAAGAATTAAGTGGATTGCTTCAATTTGTGCTGTTTTGTGCTTGGATAAGGATTTGGCTGGGAACCCAATAGTCAATGCAAGAGAGGGACCTTTTCAGGATGGCGATGATCCCGCCAAGAAACTGCAAATAATGGATGCACCCCATTGACGCTGCATAGGTGCAATGCTTTGTTAGTGACAACCACTGCTCCAGCTAAGATTTTGGGGGTGGGAGTACTTTACTCCCTATTTTTACATTTTGAGAGTAAATGCAATTTCAAGGGAGTAAAAATTAGTTTTCTCTTTCACAAGAGAGCAAAAGGTATGTGACATCCAGCCGTTGCATGCAAGAACTGTATGGAAATCATTAACATGCGATAGTGGTCTACACCATGACAGAAAACCAGGTTTTTCTCACAATTAATGTTAATGTTAAAGGACATGTATACTATGCACTACAACCACGAGTGGTCCTCTAGCGCTCTGGCAGATCTGAAAAGTAAGAGGGTAGAGAGGGATAGTCGGGTTCCCTTTGACAAATGAAACAGATGAGCACTAAGACTGCAAGCAAAGAAAAGGTACAACAGCAGCATAAGATGTTACCTTGCTCTCAAAGAACAGGTCAGCTTGAGTAGGAGTCATGCAGGATTCCAAAACACAAATAGAAATGGTGAATGAGGGCACCAGCAACGCAAGCTTTCATTATGTAGAAGAGGTGGAGTGGATCAGTGCAAGGTGTAAAGCAAGGGTAGAAGACTCCTACACAGAGAATGGACAACGAATTGGGTCCCAATTGTAGATGCTCCCCTCATGCTAGGATCTCAGCACATAATTCATTCCTCACATGAAACATGAACGCTGTGGGTTTCAACAATACAAGATTACAACACATAAGTCGTTGGTCACAGCAGTAGAGGTTCCAGTTCCATAGAGAAGGAACTACAGAGGATAGAGCAGTGCAAGCAGCCCCCACAGTGAATAAGTAAATGAAGGGCCTCAGAAATGCAAGCTACACTTGCATAGAACGAGAACAACATAGGCCTCAGCAGTCCAAATTACCATTACAAAGAACTTGCCTAGTAGGGGTTAAGTGATCCATGTTCCCCTTACATAGAATAGGAATAAAATAGCAGTGTGAGCCCCACCCACATCGAACAGGAACAGTTAATTTACTCTGCAATGCAACTCCTCACCGATAGAATATAGCATTGATAGCAACCAGTTCAAATGTAAGGCTAACTCTGCTCCGCACAGTATTAATCTTGTAAACTGTAATTCGAAGGAATTCAACCTTGGAACAACTAATTATTTCTGTATTAATTCCCAACCATTCTGCAAGTGGTTCACTTCCTACAGCATGTTGCAGAAGGGAATGTTACTATGACGGGAGGATAAGTCACTAAATACATATTTTATTATTCCTGCACAAAGGTCTGAACATGTACTCTCTTCTGAATATATTTTAATTCATTTTTAAGACAAAACGCGTAATAGAATTCATGTTTACTTTACTGTATAATTGGTCAGGTTTGTGAGGTTTGATAGGAGAATTGCCTGTTGATGATTAATTAAAGTCCTCATTTACTGGAACTAGTACTACTTAATGGTATGCCATTGTTGTGATACGATAGCACAGGCAAGTGCGCAATATTAACATCCATATCTAATCCCATGGTCAAATGTTGCCTGGCACGAGTTTCCTGTACATGCTTCAGAGGTCAGTAAGCTGACTATCAACTGAGCTAATAATAATCTCAGTGCTTAGAAGTTGGAGGAATCCTGCATGAAATGCCACATAAACATTTGAAATACCTTAAGAGAGGGCTTGCTGAACAGTATAATCTATTTGCACTCGGACAATAAGCTGAAGGTCATGTTGAACATGCAGGGGGCAACTAGTTAAAAGACTGAGTGCAGAAATTACCTGTGCCAGGGGTGCGTGCTGGGCTCCTGCTTGTTCAACCTATACCTTTTGGATCATGGAGATGATCTGTCACAAGTCATATTTCTATCTCTAAGGGTGGGAAACCTCAAACTATGCTGCTCAGCATATGTGGACATTGTCCTATTATTGGACTTTACACAGCTTATGTTGCAAAGATTGCTAACCACAGTTACTGCATATGCAGCTGCAAATGATTTAAAACAAAGCTTTAGTGTTAAATGGTTTGCAGATGAAAAGTGTCAATTACGGTCACAGACAGCTAAAGAGACCATAAATAAAGATTTGACTGTCAAAATTCAAACTTTTATACCACAAATGAGGAGAATAAGCTTTAGATACTGCCGCTTCTCAATTATACTATTATTACATTTCTAGTTGGGAAAGTTTGTTCCTTGACTTCTATATGGATTGGATATCAATCTTTTAGACGATAGGATTGATTTGAGCATTACTGAAGGAAAGATATGGAAGGAAGAATTGCACTTGCCAAAAAGTGTACCTAACTATGTTGTGCAATACGAACTTGGGTTAACATCATTAAAGGGGTGGCTCCAGTGGCGAGCGTTGTAACTATACAGGAACCTTGTATCTCCTCAAAGATTTGAATGGTCAAAGTTGATGGGGGAAAAGCTCTAGCCCGATGTATATTTTTCGGCATGTGGCAGAAGGTATAGTGGCTAGCTGTATAATAGTCAATCCTTATTGACTGAGAATGTAGTAGAGCCCAAAAGAAGGTTCTTCAATAAGGATTGGAGTAACACCAGGGAAAATATCCAGAGTTATAAGTTGTATCGCCATTTAAAGTGGGACATACATCGTCAAGGCGTTATACCTAACTTTTTGACCTCTGAACCTAATTCAGTTTGGCGATCGCAATGTTTGAGGTTCAGACTTAACATTCTTCACATGGGAGAGATCAGTTTGATTAGAAAGAAAGAGGAACCCCGGAAACATAGCTGTGATCATTGTGAAGAGTTGGAGCTGTGGAAAGTTTACGTCATTTTCACAGGTTGTTTGGGTTTGTTTCCCTTGAGACATACATTTTCTTATAAATATGTGGCAGGCTCTACTTAGTGAGCACAGAATCCTTTAGTATATGTATTGTGTCAAGGCATACATTGTGCTTAACACTGGCACTACTGAGATATTTAAATGAAATCAACTTAGTGAAGCTAAAAAAGCGAGAGGGTTTATGGGCATATTGTTGTTGAGATTACATGTTTTGAATTTGCACTGTTCTTAACGTAATAATGGTAATTATTTTCCTTTTTTTAAACGTGCCTTTTTTCTATCCTTTTATACTGATTTTGGATGTGGATGATTAATGGATGGAAATTATAAATGCAATTTGAATGTGGATGATTATAATTTTTTTGTGGAAAATGTTTGTATGTTAAACTAACGCACTTATGTTCTAAGTATAGTGTTGAAGATTTGAAAGAGGTTGTGACCCTTGTGATTGTTGGATTGACAGTCACTAACTTTTGAGCAGGGGCTGTGCTGCCAATGACCATTTAAATGACCGTTTACCACATTGACGCCAAGTTAAGGTTTAATGGAGGTTTAAACTAGACATTGCATACTCATCTGTGCCCAGACAAGTTTTTGAAGTGGGAGTATTGTACACACTCTTTTAATAAGAGTACAAATTAATTTGAAAGAGTAAAAATAATTTGCCCCAGTAAGAGTGTAAAACGTACGCGACAGACAATCCGAACATTACTAAGCATGAAAATGATTAGAACACATAAACAAAACTGTTGTTCAGCAAAGATATCTGGCTTCCATGGGGGACAGCCAGGCACTGATTGGCCCACGGTACCAGCTTAGCATAAGAGCTAATGGAAGGGGGAGGATAAAAATAAAAGCTTGGAAAGAATCGTCGAGTGAGGTTGTTCGGCTGAGGTCAAGAGAGAGAAAGCAGACTGAAAGATCAGCGGGGCAGGGACGGCGGAGCAGAGTGTGGAGGAGAATTAAAGACAGTGCGCAGTGTGAGGAATTGGTGAGAAAAAGTGGTACTTGGGTGTGAGAGTACATGTATGGTGAGGAAGGTTAATGGGCGAGACTAAGTAGAGAGAGAGAGAGAGAGCGAGAGAGAGAGAGAGAGAGAGAGAGAGAGAGAGAGAGAGAGAGAGAGGGATCGCCCTCATGTCGACCCTTATGAAGTCTTTAATAAGAACTCTTGAACTGTCTTTGAGAGTAGGTGTATTCTTGAGGACACCTGTAACACATACTTCCAAAATTGTATTGGGCTGGAACCATTCAAGGAGTAGGGTGGTGTAGTGGGATTTCCACAGCCAACCACCTGCATCTGCCTTTTAGGAAGCATTAGGCAGTGGCAATCCAGTTCCTACTATTGCTTCCCGTGGATCAGACATTCAAAGAGTTGACAGTGGTACTTCCTGATTATGATGGCTAAAATAATTTTAGATATAAAGGAAAGGGTAAACAAACCTGCAAAACCAGCAAACTGTTCCAAGTCTTTCATGCTGCTGCACCAGATGTGATCCTCAAGTTTCAGACCTTCTGAAATAATGTTGCGGTTACGCCCATTCAAGAGGGCAACTGAATAGCAGTGTGGAAAGCAAACCTGCAAAGTTAATAAACTAATCCAAGAAATCACTGCAGACGCCACACACCACTGCACGTTCCAATGCGTCACCTCCTAGTAATGATCCCTGATGCAGAAAACCACTGCTAAGCCACCTCCATTGCAGGAGGTCTCAATAATGATTGAAGTGCACAACAGGCACTCTGGAAGGACATTAGGAGTGGTAGTTCCTACATAGGTCATAAATTCACAAAAACGTGCACAATTCTTACACATGACCAAAATAGAGAAAGAATACTCACACAGTTTCCATAGGCAGGTCTAAACCTTTAAGCCACAAGTCAGTGAAGCTTCTAAGCTGCCACAAACAACAATAAAATACACCTTAAATTAGTCATTAAGGCATTCAAAATGTCCACCGGTTGTCACGAATGTAGGAAATGCAGCAGCAGTTTAGTGCCTTGCAGTATGCCCAAAATGCCTACATACATCTTATCCACCAAGAGGGACCTATTTCTGGCCCCATCATACCATTTCCTATCCTATTGTTCTATGCCTAGAGATTTATGTTGAAGCACAAGCCTTCACCAGAATCACTTGCTCTTCTCAATTGCCTAACATTCAACAGTGATAACCAATCTAGTGGCCACTCTCCCAGAATCTATGTTTAGCATTAACATATTGCTCGAAACATGAATATCTCTTTTCTATTTGGATAAAATAGATCTACCCCAACAAAGTTGACGCTCTATAGGAACATCTTGTGTGAGTGGCATTAATCTACTGCAACAGAGAGTCACAACTCCATCTGCACTGCAACAGCGTCATTGGATTACACATCGTTGCTTCTCATGGCATCCAAAAAGAGCTCTAAACTTTGCTGGAGAGAAAAGCTCAACCTCTACTTCGGTACAACCTGAATGAACATCACCAAAAGACTAGCCTTCAAAATGCAGTGTGAGATGAAATCACCTCAAAAGGATATGAATCAGTTTACCTAGGGCATGCTAACGAAAGACTATCCACCCTAGAAGACAGTCTGAAACATGTACAAGCCAGATTCCTTGAATTGGAAACTATTTTGTAATGATTTGGAAGGCAGAAATAGGAGCAACAGAATCAGAATTCTTGGAATCAATGAAAAAGTTGAAGGCCCTGACACTACGGCATTGCTTCTGAGATGTCTACTGTCGGCACTACAAATCTGACTCTCCCCCACTTGGAGGTCCAGCGTGCTCACCAGATCAACCTTCCCTCTCTCTCACAGGGATCAAATCACAGACCTATTATAGCTAGACTTCTACATTACAACCAAGTAATTCAGATATTAGATGGTCAGGAAGAGAACCAATAATCTTGCATTTGAGGACACCATGGGCAAATATCACACACCTGCTCCATGCAAACTATGATCAGGAGGAAGCACGTTTTGAGCCTTCAAACTATCATGCAAGCTCTATTCTCACTGAACCCCCAACCGTACCGTACCGGTCTTTAAGTTTAAAGACCTTCGGTATGGTGTTGGGGGGCCAGCGAGAATGTTAGTCACTAAGGTCATCGCTCTCTCCAAATCCTTTGACATTTCAGAGGACCTGGCTCACTTTCTGGAATCAGGCTTCAAGGAACCTATAGACACAGCTTCAACTACTACAAATTATGAATTAGAACCTTCTGATCACCCTAAATCGACTTGCATGCCAAGGTCCCCACGCTGAGCTCAGAAACAAGTTTATAACAGTTTTGATTCTAGAAGTCTCTGCACCCCAGGCCAAAATCTGGTTTCCTGGAAGCGGTTGTCACACTAAATATCTCTGAGGAGGGAAAAGATTAATACAGATCTCCATTATAGGCTCATATTTGCTCTGAGTCAGAACCACTAACTTGAATGTGAACACTGACTGAACATTCTTGCTGAACCACATTACTCTTATTGAAGTCGATGGAAGGAACTCTGTGGTAACATGCTTTTTCTAGGAATTAGAAGTAAAAATCTGGGACTGGGATGGTTTCTGTGATATCCTCCACTCCTGAACAAGCCCGGACCTTTCCAGTGATTAACTATGACTGGAATTAGGGCATTTTGTGTAGTGGTTGCACTTACTACTTCCAATGACCCCCGAGCAGCGGATCATTGTGGTAGTTGATATTTAGCACACTATATTTATTGGATATTTATATTTATTGGATATTTGTAAGGCGACTATACAACAAATGGTGTTTCAAGGTGCCACAAGACAAAAAAGGGGGTAGAGGGGGAACAAGGTAGAAGAACAATAATAGTCCAACTACGCCTTGTGACATTCGGATCGTGCAACATATGATGCAGTTCTCCAAGCTCTTTGGCTCTGTTTTTCTCTGATTCTCTACATCCTTACTAGTTCCAGGATTGGCTGTAGTGGAACTGAAAACCCAGTAAACCCCTTTAGACAGACATTGGGCCTCATTATAACCCTGGTGGTACGGTAACAACGGTGCCGGTAAGCTACCAGCACCGTTGCTACCGCACCACCAATCAAGTCCTGCTCGCGGGTGCCCATCTTCCCGCCAGGTCTGACCTGGCGGACTGACCAGCACCCGCGAGCAGAACATGATGGTAGCATCGGTACTGTTACTAACGGTACCGTTGCTACAGCCTTCCCCATTCCCATTAAGCCCAGCCATAATCAAACAGATCCAAACTTCTGGGAGAACTTAAATCATACGATTCAATCTCTACATTCCTCTTCTCTTGGTTGGGGTAGACTACAATCTCCATCTAGACCACATAGTGGATAGGAAGTCACTATGTGCATTTCATCCCTCTAAAATGCATAAATCATTTCAACAGTTTATATGGAGTAATAACCTAGCAGACTTATTTTGCCTCTGTAACCCAGATGCATTGGAGTACACTTTTCTCTCACCCGTTCACTCCTCATATTCCAAAATTGATTAACTTCTCCAACGAATTATTGGAGCTACAATTGTGTGCAGTTGCTTCCAGCATACGCTGTTTATCCTGGGTGAACCTAAGAGATCGTTGTGAGATCAACCCGTTATTGAATGTCTCTTTCGGAGATCGTCCTCTTCCAAGGACTAAGAATGGTCTCTTGGAAGCTCGCTCAATCTTTTACGTAGATAAAAATGTTTTGACTGCACTAAAAAAAAAATGCTGATCTATTGCTGCACCAACACCTTTGTGGTGTAACCTATTTTACGGGTTCTGGGTTTTTGTTCTTAATGATATATAAAAAAAGCTAAAGTTCATTAAATCCAGAGGAAAAGGTGCTCACATGGAAGCAAAGTTATGCTTTAAATTTACTTACTGCAAAATGAGAGATCTAAGTTTTTGTACCCAACCGGTTCAGTCCAGGATAGAGATGACTAACGAATACCATTAACAATTTCCTTCTCTGCATACACCTCTCAAACGCCAAACCAAACACACCCACAAACCTCTAGCGCAGCAAACCGCACAAACTTCACTACACTGCAACAACAAAACAAAAAAACACAGACTCGCACATCCGCACACGACGACTACCGGCCGCATACACCCCAGGCCCAGCCGACAGAACCACCGGGCTGAGGCTGCCAACAGCACATCACTGCAATCTTGCACTTTTCCAGCCTCCACCCACTAACCCAACCCCCCCCTCTTTCAGAGCCGCCAGAGCACCAGGGGACCACTCCGGTCGTGATAGTGCACGGTACAAATGACCTTTAACATTAACATTAACATTAACATGAGCAGGCATATGATGACATGGGTCCACAGTGTTATAATCTCCCCAAGCCTTATGTTGACCATAAATAGCTAACTGGTTGGGGTTGATTAAAAATGTGTAGTTGTATAATTGTTGGCAGGTTCTGCAGAACTGAAAGAGCTGACTACTCAATGGGCCATGTACTGGAATATAACCCGTGGAAGTTACCTGTTTGATAAATGTTTCCAATAAAATATGTCAAACAAGTTGCAATCATGTCAACATACACATATTGTTCAGTTGGTTTATTGTGCGACTCATTTTTTCTTTTAAATGCATTGCTATAAAGCAGAGTAATATGGTAGATCTTCAAATCCAAACATTCACAAATATGTACATTACCTTGAGCTGGGAGGATATGTGGTTTCAGACTCAGCACAAATCTTGGCTTTACCACTTAACCAAAATGAGTGATCATTGTCAAATCATTTAATATCGTTGAGCAGTATCAGCCAAAATTGGGATCCCTAGAAGTGATTCAATTTGCACTGTATGCTATTCCAAAAAAGCCTTAGTCATGGTTTACTAGACTAGTGGTACTTCAGATATAATAATAGTGACCAGTCTTATTCACCATGCAAAGAGGCATGTTGATCAAATGTGTGAATTGGCCTTTGGGTCTTGGTTAGTTGCTGCATTTGCACCCTGGCTCTCTCTTCTGCACCCTAGCAATGCCTCATACCGTCGAGCCAATTAAAAATGTGCCAAGAAAATGCCATAAAAATACAACTTTGTGCTGTGAAATGTCATTTTATATGTCTCAAAAGTTTCAAATTCCATAATGCGATATTCTGGGGTTGGGTCTGTTTTAGCAATATGCCGGGCCCCCCATCCTCTCCTCTGCTGGGAGGGGTCACATTTTTCAAGGAGGCAATGTTGGAACACATTGTAGCTGCGATGGAAGAGGTGCTGAGAGCCTCACTGTACTGCCCTCTCAGCGAAAAGTAAGCATCAGCCTTGGGTTATCCCAAATCAAGCAAAGCTGACAAGATGAAGGTGCATGTACTATGTGGGAATGATGATAAACTGGAATGGTGGTAAGCGGCAGCAGATGGAAGGTGAATGGTGGTGTAAAGTGAAGGGGAGTAGATGGACCATAAAGGGAAGTGCAGAGGGGAAGGGAAGGTCAGTAGATTGATACTTCTACTCTACTTTTCTTACTTCTTGGTATCCTGCTTTTTGATCTGGGTTTGTACCATTTTTTTCCAACTCAATAAATACATACATTTTGAATAAAAGGCATACCTTTCATTCTCAAGGCATGATTAATTGGGATTCCCCCCTCAGGTTCTTTTCCAGGGAACTTTTCATTTAGCATGCTGTGTGAAACATAGTTTTCCTTACGGGCGGGGGAGAGCAGATGGAAGGGTAAGAGAGTAGTGCATAGAACATGACATAGGAGTAGAGGATTAGAAGATGAAGAAAGTGTAGGTGGAAACTGCGGGGACTGAGGGCAAATGGAAGAAGAGAGTGGTGGATGAAAGGTGGGGTGTGGGGCCTTACGGAAAAGGAAGAGTGAATGCATGGAAAAGGAAAGATGAGAGCAGAAGATTTTGTAAGGAGAGAGCTTGTGATTTTGGAAGGGAAAGCGGGGAACATTTGATTTTGGAACGGATGTGTCGACGGAAGGAGAGGAGATTTTCCAGTTGAACAACCTGAGTGATTTAAGCAAATTGGTTTATTTCTGCAAAACCTGTTGAGGTGACCAGGCTGTTTCCAGCTAGAGTGAGCCTCCTAAACACATAGCTCTAACAGTAAAAAAGACATCTTAAAAACCATGAAACATTTGTCTGTGAAATTCATTGTTGTGATAGGCATTAACCCAGCAAACCCTAAGCTCTGCCTTCATAAACTGCCCACTGTGGGCTGTCTGGCAATCTTGTCCACACGGCCCTTTACCTTAAATCTGCCACTGTTTCTACCTGCTCCCAGCTTCCCCAGATGAACATAGTCATAGTCAAAGCTGTGCTGTCCCCGACTCACATCCAATGACTTCGATGACCAGTGGAGCGGAATTCAAAACCTGTTCCTCACTCGGGGCTTTACACAAAAATGTTTGAAGTCCACTGATGTAAGGTCATATTTTATGTATCTCACATTTGGTTTGGCAATACTTGTTAGAATTCACCTGCCAATTACGTACCATAATGAGCTGATTCTTTATAAGAGCCACCTGCAATCTCTTGGGGTAATCATCAGCTGCATAAGTCAGAGCAATTTCCACATAACTATAAATATTGGAATGAACACACACACCCACCACCCAAAAAGTTATGGTGGGTTTAAAAATGCTAGAAAAAAACCCTTTCACCTGAAATGTGAACGTGGGATAGCCCACTTGAGCCAAGTCACACATTCCACAATGATGCTTGGTAACCATTGCTGGAAGTTCACCTCCAGTTCTGAGCCACATCAGCAAGGCATTGTGGGTATGCAAATTAGCCCAAATGCAAGCCTTTCCCTACAGGAAATTGTCTTTATTGTAAAGGGCAGTTCTACTTTATATACAGCTTAATCAACCCAAGGCAGATATTTTGCAAGGCTGCCAGGACAAGGACAATTATATATCTGGTTTCACCCTTATTAGGGATCTTCAGTACAGTATAGTCCTGGCAGCCCTGTGGTTGGAGCACATGGGTCATCAGTGATGTCATCCTTGTGGGCAAACGTTGCGCAACAAGGGGAGCATAGTTAAGGCAGACTTGCTTGAAATGTGATTGCAAAATTTCAGGGGTTTTGTTGCATTAAATCTAATCACCTTAACTCTCTCTTAACTAAGGGTGTTTTGTTTCACTGAATTTCAAAGATTTCGTTGCTTTGTATTTTGTATTTTTCACGCTAAAAATCTGATCGCCTTAACTCCCTCCTAAATAAAGTGTGTATATATATATATATATATATATATATATATATATATATATATACATGGTAGTGGCCATGTAGTTATGGTTAAGTTGCTGTTTCCATAGGAAGAGCACTTTTTGGGTGGCTTATAACTTCGCTCCCCCTGGACGAATACTCACCAAACTTTGCAAAAAAAGTATATGGCCCACTCTGAATTTTTGCAAAGTTTGGTGAGGTTTGCTCCAGGGGGGGCAAATTTATTGGGGGGGGTCCCAAAATGTCTTTTTTCCCATAGACATAATGGGAAAAAACTTTGCTCACGCCTACAGCCCAAACCGCTGGATTTACACCAAATTTGCGGCAGGAGCGGCGGATTGGTCCCGAAAGCGTGCTTTTTTAAATTTAGTGTAAATCCGTCCAGTAGTTTATTTTTAAATGACCAAAATGTAAAGCAAAAAAATGTGTGATATCTATGTCCGCTCCGCGGACTCACTTCCCTGTTCGGTCTGCGGACTGGCTTCTGATTGGCTGTGCTGTCTGTGGACTGGCCACCAATTGACCAGAAAAATTTGCAGACTTTTGCGTAGTCCGCGAACACCGGGACGCGTCCGCTGATTGGATGGTGAGAAAACGTGAAATGCGTCTGTTTTCTTGAAACGCCCGCCATCTTGGATTCACTGACTTTTTTGGGGTCCGCGAAGAGCGCAGTGAAAACTTTTTTTTAAAAAGCCGCATTTCACTTGTCAAACTCGACAAACAATCTCTGGGGAGGTGGGGGGGATGAGGATTCGATTGGATATGGCCATAAGAAGCCAAAAAACGGTTTGTTTCACCCCCCGAAGGTCTGCGAACACTCTGGATGTCCTGGGACAGTCCTGTGGTGTTCACGGTCACTTCAGATGTCCTAGGACAGCTGTACCTATTTTTGCATTACAGGGTTGGGGAAAAGTTTTGGGATTCTGTTAAAAGGGGGCAAAATTAGAGGGGGGTCCCAAAATATTGTAAAGGCATATAAATGTGGTGTCATTTGACGAATCTGCACAACATTTGGCAAAACGATTTTGGATCTAGATATATATGGTTTTCTAAAGTCTGGTGTGATTTTCTCAAGAGGGGGCAAAATTAGAGGGGGGGTCTCAACATTTTTTGATGGCTTATAACTTTCAATGTTTGTGTAAAGACTGAATGGACTTTGTCGAGTGTGGGCTAAGTTATTTGACTATTGTATGTATATACATTTTGACACTTTTTAAAAAATAAAACATGGGCGGATTTCGAGCAAACTCGTGAGGAGCATTGGCAAGGACATTAAAGCATGGTTTTGCAAATGTGCCCGTGTTTTATTTTTTGACAAGTGTAATAATGTAGGTACAAAAAATAGTCATATACCTTTGGTGACTGAGGTATATCCTGTGGCCGTGGGAAGTAGCCACATTTTCTGGGTCATGGCATAAGGTTATTGCACAGACAATCTGGCTACTGGCCATGACCGCTAGGGACGAAAAATGGTGTTAAATTGGCTATGTCTACCTGGGACCGGCTATGTGGTAAATATATTCGAAAGTAGGATAGGTTTGAATGGGAAAAAAAGTGCTTGTGGTAATATGTTCATAGGGTTTTGCGGGCTGCCATGGCAAGGGAAGAGGGGCTGTGTATGGAGCCCCGCCTTCTCTTTCCATGTTGGCTGTCTTGGAAAAGGATTGTCCTTCCTACAGCGGGACGCCGCAGGCGTCCCCCTATAGGAATAAAAATCTATGTTTTAGCACCCTGGATTCCCGCTTTGGGAAACAGGGGTGCTAATGGCCTTTATCCCCCATTTCAGGGGCTGCAATGGACGATAATGGTCTGTAGCCCTCCTTATTTAGTTAGTTATTTCTAACGCACCAATGCCCACAGACATCAGACTGTGTGGTTACAGTATTTGTTGAGGAAGATGAGGTGGAGGAAGACAGCTTACTACTTGCTGAGAAAGGAATAACCTTTCTGAGAGCATTGTGGTCATTGGATTTGGTGTGGCGGCGCATGGAGGTGGTCCCGTAGGAGTACTGTCCAGGTAGTCTGCGACTGAAATTGCACTCAGTGCATTTCACTTTGGTAGCTTTAGCCTTTGGTACACTCCCAACAGTAGCAAATAACTGGTACACCCATGATTCGATCTTGGTGCTAGAAGTACGCACTTCCTCTACCTCATCTTCTTGGTCCTCTTCATTGTCTTTGAAGGTACTGTGCTTTTTTTGTAGTGAAGGTAATGCAGCTGGTGGTGGTGGTGGCTCTTGGGGATGAGGGATGGCAATAACTGATGCCATTTTTAAGATAAATAGCAGTTTTGATAAAATTCTTCGAAGTATGCACTGTGTACTAGATTGGTAATGGATAATGAGCACGAAAAGGTGTCGGAGGTGTTCAAGGGAAATTTTGAAGTTGAAAGTTCCTAGATCAGTAGAAAATGCAGTTCTGAACTGTCCGCGAAGGACGGATCTTATCGTGAAGTGCAGACGGGTTCTCGGACACGTCATCATGCCGCGCGCCAGCGTATGGTCATGTGGCACTGTCCGGAAGGTCCGCAATGAAGTCAGATGTTCGTAGATATCTACGGATGCAAAACTAGTTGAAATAGTTGTAAAAAGTGTATAGAAGTGTTAACATTGATTGTAGAAGGTGGGAAATGGCAGAGTTTTAACGTGACATTTTGTAAATTGGACACAAATACAAATATCAATGATATTTGTGATGTCATCTTAGGTGTTAGTCTTAGCAGTGCACGGTGGTGGCGCGAGTTATGGTTGCTTAGCTTACCATAACTGGCGAATTTCAGGGGTTTTTCGATTTTACTTGTAACCATAACGTCCTTTTAACAATGTTTTGTTACTGAATTTCATAGGTTTTTATTAGTGCAACTTTACCATAACGTCCCTTTAACAAAGTTTTTTCATTGAATTTCATAGGTTTTTATTAGTGCAACTTAACCATAACGTCCCTTTTTCATTGAATATATAAATATATATATATATATATATATATATATATATATATATATATATATATATATATATATATATATATATGGCAAAATGAGGCTTTTCCAAGGAAAGGCAACTGGTGGAATGCACTCCAGGGAGCAGCTGCGAGGGGAGAAATGTCCCTGCAGCAATTAAGAGGAAACAAAAGAAACCTCTATATTTCCTGGCAACACAGTTTTCTTTATTGATATTTATGCGTCAGGAAAAGGAACCATCCTGGTAAAAAAATGACACGTTTCGCGGTATACAAACCGCTTGATCACGTAGGTTACAGACAACACAGATGATGGACGAAGATTTAAACCTTGACAACTCTATGATTCTGGATATAGAGTGTCTACCTGCTGATTGCCGCTTTTTTAATGTTTTGTCAAGCGGACATCTTTGAATATCTAATACACATGGGTGAATGCAAACAGTTTCCATTTACACGCAAAGCCTAAAAGACAGTTCTAAAATGTTTTAGAATACATTCACTATTTCAAAACCAATGCAGTAAAGCCAATATTAGTGCCGTTATAAATATAACAACTTTCATAAAAGACAATAGTTTCTTGCATACTGTCTGTTTGTGTAATGTTTAATAACATTTCGTGGGAATGCGAAAGATCGTGTACTGTACATGTGTTCAAGCAGAAATATGCTGCGCTGCGTGTATAATACCTGGTTGTTGGATACTGTGATGTGTAGTACAACAGGCATGGGTAATGCTTAAAAAGAGGGCATGTAGGTAATGTTACCTATTTTATTGGGCTGTGCAAATACGCAAGAATACGAATATAAAGATATGTGCAAAATGCGGTTGCATAGCAACAAAAAATAAAGTGCATAGTGCTCTCGGTCCATGCATGGCACTCACCTATAAATGTAAGGCTCCGTAGTCTGATGTTTATATGTGGATTGTGGTATCCTCATTGTATTAAGGTAAAGAATATCTCTATTAATTCATTTTACTCACAGAGTCTACAGTGCATGCATGGGCTGCATGTTTTTAAAAATAGGGGGGGTTCCTCTTATAAAGTGCAAAGTGCGTGCAAATATTGCTTTGTTATAAAGTGCTGTGTGCATTAAATATCCATATTCATAAACATGCCTGTAAGTCATATTAATTAGATATTTGCCCATATTCATGCATCTTTTTTAGAAAAAGTATTACAAATGCAGTTTAAAATCACTATATATTGCACCCATTGTGAATTACCACAGATTATCACAGTTAAGCAGTTTAAAGCAAGTCCAAAAATCTCTGTGTTAAAAGGGCCACTTTAAATAAGTACCAAAACCTATACAACTACAAAGTTCAAACAATGTTTAAAAACACTCAATCTGCAAGAGAAACAACAAAAACCATGATTATATATATTCTAAATCTTGGCCTCAATTTCTGCCCAACCGCCTTTTTTAATTATGTTCGAACCCGCATTGACCTTGATCATTTTGTGTGCAAACTACGTCTAAAGAAATTCTTTGCAATTAATCAATTTGCCACTAAGAAAACATGCAATGAAGGAGGCAAAACAGACCTAACTATTAACGATTTGGAAGTACTAACAACCCTGGCCAATCTAGAAAAATAAATAGAGCCGGACAACGAATGTGAAGAGAATACACTGGACCTCGAAGATCTTGATATAAGGACAGACTGGACCGCCAAGAGTAAGCTTAAATTCAAGTCAAAATGTAACCCTATGGCGAATTTGGGGAACAATATTGAAGCATTTCAGACTCTTGTGATTGAAGATTTGAAACATTATCGAAGGGTCAAAAAACCGAGATTTAAAGACAATCTGACAAAAAACGAGAGGAATGTCTTAAAAGAGCTACAGACTATCACCAACTGTGTCATTAAGCCCTCAGATAAAGGACGTAACATTGTCCTTATGAAGAAAGAAGATTATATCAAAGGGGCATATAAACAGCTCAATGATAAAAAATGTTATGAAAGACTTGGGTATAATCCAACTAGTGAGCTGGAAGACAAGGTGAATGATTTCCTCCAAGTCTGGGAAAATAAAGGCATCCTCAGTGAAGACAACTATACGTTTTTGTCAGTAACCAATTCGGTTATACCCACGATTTATTTCCTTCCGAAAAAACACAAAGATATAAGGAAACCACCAGGAAGACCCATAGTTTCATCAATCGGTTCAGTTCTAGAAAATATGTCCAAATATATCGATGAGGTACTTTTTCCTTTTGTCTCTTCACTTCCCTCTTATCTCAAAGACACTACTGATTTTCTGAAACATATTGACGATGTGCCATGGGAACACAACTATATCATGGCGACAATGGATGTGGTGTCACTATACACTTCAATCGGACTTGAATTTGGCAAACAAGCTTGTGAAAAATTCCTAAAGACAAGGCCATTGAATTATCTAGAACACACTAAGATGATTTTAGAGATGATTGATTTGGTTTTAACTAATAATGTATTTATTTTTAACAATGAATACTTCAGACAATTGCAAGGTACTGTGATGGGCCCAACATTTGCCCCATCATATGCAAATCTTACTATGGGGGCATGGGAGGCGTCCGATGTCTGGTCTGATCAGAATCATCTGTTCACTGAAAATATTGTACTCTGGCTGAGATACATTGATGATCTCTTTATTATTTGGAAAGGATCTGAAAAAACTTGGATCGATTTTGTGAAGTTGCTGAATACAAATGAACATAATTTGAGATTTACAGAAACACACAGCAATACTTTCTTAACCTTTTTAGATGTGAACATCAGAGTTGTAGACCATATGTTAACAACAGAATTGCACAGAATACCAACTGGAACTAATACACCTTTGCATGCGACAAGTGGCCACTCAAAAATGCTAATTTGGAGCATACCGTATGGTGAATTTATAAGAATCAGACGAAATAGCTCAACATTGAGGGCCTATGATCAAGAAAGCCAGATTGCAGCAAAAGGGTTTTCTGATCAATGCTATCCGAAAAAGGTGATTGAGAAAGTCTATATAAAAGCTAGAAAGCAAGAAAGATCGAATCTCCTTACAGGTCCGAAGACAACAGCCAAAGTGGAAAAGGAGAAAGATACAACACGATTGATTTTGACGTTTAAAAGTGAAACACAGGAAATTAAACGCATTCTTCAGAGACATTGGAAGATCCTTTTGGCCGATAAAGACCTTGCAATGAGCCTGAAATTTTACCCAGAAATAAGTTTGAGACGTAATTGTTCTCTGAAAGACACTTTGGTCCAAAGTTTTATGAAAAGTGATGCGACATTGGCAAAGGGAACATGGCTTGCATCACAGAAATTGGGTTTTCACAAATGCACAAAATGCAACATCTGCAGATATGCCAGAAACTGTACGACTTTTGAACATCCAATTCTGGGGAGCCCAATTAAAATACTGGATACCATTACATGCGAAACAGAGTATGTGGTATATGCATTGGGATGCACTGCAAGAAATGGTACATAGGCAGCACCAAATGCAAGCTGAAGATAAGGATTCAGCAACACGTACGGGCCATTCGACATCAGGACCCTAATTATCCAATGGCTAAACACTTCAAAGACCATCATGCAAGCGACATGCAAAGCTTTTATTTCTTTGGTATCTATAAAATTAACAAAGAATTGAGAGGTGGAGATTGTGAAAAAACACTCCGCCAAAAAGAGACATGCTGCATACTCGATTTTGAGACCAAATATCCCACTGGCCACAATATGGA
The DNA here is from genome assembly GCF_040938575.1 of Ambystoma mexicanum. Classification (NCBI taxonomy): domain Eukaryota; kingdom Metazoa; phylum Chordata; class Amphibia; order Caudata; family Ambystomatidae; genus Ambystoma; species Ambystoma mexicanum. The sequence goes on along the minus strand of NC_090941.1, from coordinate 534,311,208 downwards.
CAAGGAAATGTATACATTTCTGGTACAATGATGATTTTATAAGGAAGTCAATCAGTAATAATTGCTTTTAGTAGTGTGACCATTGATTCCTTTTGACCTTTCATTCCCTTACTCTGAACCTTGTAGTGTAAAGGGGAAATTTTCATGCCAAAGTGGACACCTTTGCATTTCAGTCTATCTTAAACCCTTTCACCTATGATGTGTGTCTATTCTTCCGTGTCTCTGTCTCTCTTTTCTCCCTTCTTTGTCTTATTCTCATTTATTCTTTCATGTTCCTTTTCATTTTTCTTAAATTACGATTCAGAAGAGTAGGTAGCCATGTGATATGAAGGCCCAGTTTGGGTACCTTCTTTCTCGGTTTTGCACTTAGGGTGGTTCTTAAACTTTTTTAATGGTGAATCATGTGGTAGGTTTAGAAGGACAAGAAAGAGTGGAGCTTTTAACACAATTTTTAAGTGAAATCGGTATACTTCATGTATTTGTTATGGTAAAAATGTTCTTATTTGGAAGTTATATTTTGAAAGAGGCATTCATTTTCTAAAAAAATATTTCGAATCTTTGTATACAATTGAAAGGATGGACAGATTACGAGACACAGGTCTCTGGATAAATCGTGATTGTACTAACAATGATTGAGACAATGACTTTAATCAAATCTAAAATGTTTGATTTTCAATCAAGGTTCTTCCAATATAGTCATTATGTCCTTCCAATTTAGCAGATGAAAATCTTGAAATTACATTAACCGATGCCTCTGTGTATATATATTTTTTCTGATTGGAAACCATAAGACATTTACCATGACATTTTGGAAAGTATAGGTATCGGCATGAATTGTGGAACGTATTATTGTTATATTTATTTGCAAATACATGTTATTTGTTACATCTGACATACCAAGATGGGGACAAAACTAAAAACACCCCATGAGACGTGGTTAATAATGCTTTAAGAAGATGAAGTACAGCTGCACTAAGCACTTTAGAAACAGCAATAACAAAACGATGCACTTTAAAAATATCAATTTGCACTTTAAATTTTGCAGAGTTTGCACAGGGAACGATCCCACCCACATATATTACAAGTGGGCAATGCACTATGCACTATAAAGGAATCATTTGCACGTTGCACTTTATGCTGGTTTCTGTTTTTATATTACCTGTTTTTTAAATGGCAAGAATATTATCCTCCAAACTGTCAAATAGGTCTTCAGATGATAATGCAAAATGTAACATGAAAGAACTTGGAACATCTGAACCCGTTCCAAAATGTCTGACCCATAACTGTGGCCCACTCAGTCCTCTTTCTATAGTCAACTTCCTGTCGCATGGGGGGTTTTTAAACTGTGTTCATTGTATGGATCACTTGTTGTGAGCAAGCAGTGAGGTAACCGCGAAACGCGTCAGATTAAGCCATACATTATGGAGCACCACAGTTTAGGTGGTTTTTACTAACAGTCATGTGCTATGCATGGTCTGAAGAATAAAGAGGACATTTTTTCACCAAGAAAAGTGTCTGCCTGGTGATTTCGTAAGGAACAGGGGAATGTCTCTCACTCGGACTGTGTAACTACAGTCTCAAGATACATATATATATATATGCACCTATTAAATCAAAAATAATGGGGAAAGGTATTTATACCTAGAGTATACAAATGCAATTTAAACATTCCATAGAAAAAAGGCATAACAGAAAATATATTTAGCCCGATCTATACCTGGGAAGAAAAACAGCAATATAATACATGTGAAGTCTGATCCAAGCAAACCTAAGAAGGAGTCTACAAATAACCTCATGTGCCCAGGAAGGTATATAATTCCTCATCGAGGTTATGACCCCTGGGTTTTTTTGTCTCGAGGTCTAAAACACATTTGGTTTCCAATTGTCTTAATGTAAGTCCGCGATTGTCACCTCGGAGTGGTTTAGTTACTGTATGTATTCCAAAGAAGGTAAAATCCTCTAATTTACCACCATGTTTGTTCTTAAAATGAAGGGCCATTGGGTAAGTCGGATCATCATTCTTGATTGCCCTAATGTGCTGTGGCACTCTCAATTTCAGTTTTCCTTTGGTGCTTCCGACATACCACTTATTACATGGGCAGTTTAACACATATACCTGTCAGGAAACGCTCCCAGATATGTAACGCTCCCCCCCCGGTACCTTATCCTCTGGCAGGCAGCAGTGGGCACTTTCACCTGGCATAACGCGGCGAAGGGTGGCGTTTTGTCCGCTAGCCGGCGTTCACAGACGCTCCCATCTGGGCCCGCATTTTCGGCACTTGGTTTGGAAGTTGCCATGGCGACTGGGGCAATGGTCACGTCGCATCTCACGTGATCCCGCACGCTGCGGATCACATGATCGGAATAGTGCCGGAACTCCGGTATTTAACTCCTCCTAACTCTCCAGTCGGCGCTTCTGATCGTTGTTCCGACAGCAGCGTTTTTCTTGGATTTTCGTTATTCTGGACCTCGGCCTGTTTCATCTGGTTTTCGCTTGGATTGCCCTCGTATTGTTGTTTTCCTGGATACCTCGACCTCGGACTGTTCTTAGATTGGCTTACTTAATGGTTTGGTGTTTACTTGGTTCACATATCTTGATTTGGGTGGGTTCCTGACCACTAGCTTATCTGGTGCTCTTTGGGCTCATCTTTTGTCTACCTTTTCTGGGCTTTATTTTTTCCACTTGCCTCTATTACTATCACACACCCCTGCCCCTATTCTCTGAGTCTCGGTCTGGCTCTGTTTATGCATTAGGCGTCCTTCGTTCCGGCGGGTACAGGATTGGTGCTGGACTAGAGACTGCCTGGGCACCGTAGGCGTCCTTGTGTCGTCAGATTAGGTGCATTGGAATCAAGTTGTTCTCGGATTGGATCTTGTTTACAAGAGACTTCACGGCCAAGACATCAGATGGTAACAACTCGCATTTTGTGCACACTGGTAAGAGCTTCTATTCTTCTTCCTGTCCTTTGGTATCTTAGTCACTTGCTACGCTAAACATATTCTTTGTGGTCTGCAGAACCCATCCTCTTTGATGACTGATTTTGACTGCAAGTCTTTGGCATACTCCACATTCCTCTGCAGGTTAGTGTTCTGACTTATGTTAGGTATTGTTTGGAGTTGTCAGATATAGTTGGTAATTAGTTGTGTCTTCCTCTTCAGCCATCGAGAGTTTCCTGTATGTCCATAACATCGTGCAGCCATCGGGGTTTTCCAGTGTCGCCATAACATCTTCCGACCAATTGATTTCTCAGTCTGTCCTCTCGTACCCCTGAGAATCACATTGGTAGGAAGAACTCATTTCTTCACGCCGAGCTCAACCATAAGCAGTTCCTAAAGGATTCTGACAGAATCAGAAGCCGCTCTTATGGATACAGCAAGTGACCCATTGGCCGCACTGGTCCAATTAGTGGCTGATTTGCGTGTGGATATGTCAGCCGCACACACTGATACCCATTGATGCATTGATGAAATGCAGGCCGGATTGAGGGAGGTTACAATCGGGTCCCCATCTCAGACGTCTGCTTCTGGTTCAAGTCAGGCGGGGACCACAGCTAGACCAGACCCTGTGCCTGTGTACATGGCCGCTCAGTTCCCTCTAGCTCCCCCCGAAAGATTTTTGGGGAACCCCAAGACTTTTAGGACTTTTATTAATCAGTGCAGATTACATTTTCTGTGTCGGCCTTCTTCGTTTCCTGATGCCACTACTAAAGCAGCCTTTGTTTTGTCTAACCTTGGAGGTATGGCCGCAATTTGGGCTAACCCATTGTTGGAACAGGGGCGCACTTTATTGTTTGATTGTGATGTGTTAATTAATGCTATGACTCGGGTTTTTGATACTCGATACAAGACACAGGCAACCGATTTGGAACTATTAAATCTTCGTCAGGGAGACACTCCTCTGTTGTCTTACCTTGCCAAATTTAATCAACTGATTGCGGAAACCGGTTGGCCGGAGGAGAAGGCGGCGGCATTATTCTATAAGGGACTATCAGACTCCCTGAAGGATACTATAGCCACTGTTCCAGTAGTTCCTACGTCGTTTCCTGATTTCCTGGATTTGGTACTCCAGATTGACGCCCGAAGGGCCGAGAGAAAAGGGGAAAAAAGGACAACTCCAACCAACCCCGCTGGTTTGTCTGTCCCCATGACTAATTCTGAAGAGCCAATGCAAATAGGTGCAGTCAGAGGCCCGTTGTCAATGGAAGAGAGAGAAAACCGTAGACGGAACAATCTGTGCTTTTATTGTGGGTCTTCTAATTATTTGCTTCGTGCCTGCCCTAAAAAAAAACACAAGTCGGGAAACGCCAAAGCCCGGAAGTAGAAGGAACCCCTACTCCGAGCTGTCACATGCAGGATTCCTGGGTATCTGTGTTCTTTACTGTAAGTGTCACGTTGGTTTATCCACAGGGAGTACCCTGGAATTCTGCAGCTATATTGGATTCCGGGGTTACGGGAAATGATATCAATGCTCAATATGTCCAAGAGTGGCATATTCCCCTCGTTCCTAAGGAAGTCCCAGAGGTGGTTAATGCTGTTGACGGTACTACTCTTCTTTCGGATTGGTTACGGAGCATGCTGTGCCTATGCAATTGACCATTGGTGATGAGCATTTGGAAACCATCACTTTCGATGTCATTACGGCACCACAATTTAAGTGTATTTTGGGACTACCATGGCTTAAGCTACACAACCCAGGGATTGATTGGGGTACTGGTGCTTTTGCCTTTGATTCTCAGCAGTGTGTCACGCATTGTAAATCGGCTGATCCTGTACCTACAGATCCTAGTCAGGTTTTACTGGATTTAGCAGCAACTATTGGCGCTGTTATTAATGCCATCCTGCCTGCAGAATATACCATTTATTCCGATGTCTTTGATAAAGGAAAAGCCGAAAAACTGCCTCCTCATCGGCCATACGACTGTCCGATTGATCTGAAACCAGATGCTAAGGTGCCGTCAGGACGCATTTACTCTCTTACTCAAAAGGAGGATGCTGTTCTAAAGGAGTATCTGGATAAGGCTCTTGAGTTAGGGTTTATTCGTCCTCCTTCACAGTCTCTGTTTGCTTCTCCTTTGTTCTTTGTACCTAAGAAAGAAGGCGAGTTAAGACCCTGTATTGACTACCGCGAGCTTAATGCAATCACGATACGGAACCAATATCCCATTCCCCTAATTTCTGTTTTGTTGGACCAGTTGGGTTCCTCTGTGATCTTTACTAAGCTGGATCTTAGAGGGGTTTATAACTTGGTGAGGATTTGTCACGGCGACGAATGGAAAACGGCGTTCAAGACCAGATACAGGCTATTTGAATATCTGGTAATGCCATTTGGACTCTGTAACGCCCCAGCCACTTTCCAGAACTTTATTAATGACGTCCTCCGTGATATGATAGATTTGTTATCGTTTATCTCGCCAATATACTCATTTATTCTCCATCTATGGAGCTGCATGTGCGTCATGTCTCTGAAGTTTTACAACGCCTGCGAGACAACCAACTTTTCGTGAAGTTGGAAAAATGTGTTTTTCACGCTACCCATGTAGAATTCCTTGGTTATGATATCACTAATAAAGGAGTTCAGATGAGTAGAAATAAGGTCAAGGCAGTGTTAGATTGGCCTGTACCCTCTACTAGGAAGGAGTTACAGTCTTTCCTAGGTTTCTCCAACTTTTATCGCCGCTTTATTAGGCAATTCTCGTATATCGCAACCCCACTCACTGAACTAACTAGTAGCAAGAAACCGTTTGTTTGGAGCGATAAGGCTCAACAAGCATTTGAGGTTTTGAAATCAGCCTTCACCTCTGCTCCTGTATTACTACATCCGAGTGTCAAGCAACCTTTTTATGTCGAGGCCGATGCTTCTGATGTTGCCATTGGAGCAGTTTTGTCACAGTCATGTTCCGAATCAGGTGACCTCAACCCAATTGCTTACCATTCACGTAAGCTAACACCTTATGAGCAAAACTACACTATCACGGAGCGAGAATTACTGGCGATTCGAGAAGCTTTCACAGTGTGGCGGAATCACCTCTTGGGTACGGATATTCCGGTTCAAGTATATACGGACCACAGAAACCTACTGGCTTTACCATCTTTGACTTGTACCACTGCCAGGCACGCCCGTTGGCATGAGTTCTTTTCTATGCACAATTTTGTCTTGACCTATGGTCCAGGAGCGTTGCATTCCAAGGCCGACGCTTTATCTAGAATTCATGGGGAACCTGTTTCACGTCTACATGATGGGGTGCGGATGTTGCCTACACAAGTGATTTGCGGTTGTGTGTTACAACCTACTTTAAAAACAGTTCTCCAAGCCTGTGTAGCTAAGGAACCAGCTGAGATAGCGGAATACAACATGGACATTGTTAAGAGTTTGCCATACGGCCAAGGTCGTGTTTATATGCCGATCATGATACTCGCTATGCAGCTATTGCATTATGTCACGACACGGCTATCGCAGCTAACCCCGGTTCTCGCAAGACCCTGGAGCTCCTCAAACGCTGGTGCTGGTGGCCGTCAATGCAGCGAGACATCACCCAATATATTTCGACTTGCGCAATTTGTGCCCAGTGTAAATACACCACGGCAAAGCCAATGGGGCTGCTGCAACCGTTGCCGGTACCAGCCAGACCATGGACTATGATATCTATGGATTTTGTAGTAGAGCTACCATTGGTCGAAGGGTACGATGCCATCTGGGTGGTGGTGGATAGCTTTTCTAAAATGTCCTTGTTTGTTCCTTGCCGAGGATTACCGTCTGCTCCTAAGCTTGCAGAAATGTTTTTACGACACGTGTTTCGTTTTTTTGGGCTTCCGGAAATAGTGGTTTCTGACAGGGGGTCCCAATTTATGTCACATTTCTGGAGGCACCTCATGTCCTCATTGGGTGTGGATGACCGGTGCTCTTCGGCTTTTCACCCACAAACAGACGGCCAAACTGAGCGTGTTAACGCTACAATGGAACAGCATCTCAGATGCCTCATTCTCCAGCATCAAGAGTCTTGGTTAACGGTTCTCCCTATGGCAGAATTTGCCTATAATAATTCGGTCCACTCTTCTACTGGAACGACACCTTTTTTTTGCATTATATGGTCAGCACCCTCGCACCCTGCCTTTGGACTTGGTGCTCCCCGCAGACTGCCCGGCTGTACATTCATGTATCAGAGATTTATCAGTGGTTCATGCTAACGTTTTGGAACATTTAGTACAAGCTCAGGCACAAGCCAAGTTATATGCAGATCGTAAACGCCGCCAGTCACCTAATTAAGTCCCGGGAATGCGAGTTTGGCTTTCCACTGAAAATCTTCCTATTCTGGGAAGTCGATGTCTTCTGCCACGTTTTGTTGATACTTATGTTATCAAGGAAGTACTGAACCCTTTAGTGGTCAAATAGGATTTGCCCTGCTCTTGTAAAATACATCCAGTGTTTCATGTATCCTTGGTCAAGCCTTGCATAGACCAAACTAGAATCACTGCTCCTCCTTCTCTGGTGGTAGTCCAGGGCGTGGAGGAGTATGAAGTAAACGCTATCCTTGACTCTAAAGTCTCCCGTGGGGTGAGATTCTTTTTGGTGGATTGGAAAGGCTACGGGGTTTAGGGGTACCTTTAGGGGAGGATACTGTCAGGAAACGCTCCCAGACATGTAACGCTCCCCCCGGTACCTTATCCTCTGGCAGGCAGCAGCGGGCACTTTCACCTGGCATAACACGGCAAAGGGCTGCGTTTTGTCCGCGAGCCGGCGTTCACAGACGCTCCCATCTGGCCCCCGCATTTTCAGCACTTGGTTTGGAAGTTGCCATGGCGACTGAGGCAATGGTCACATCGCATCTCACGTGATCCCGCACGCTGCGGATCATGTGATCGGAATAGTGCCGGAACTCCGGTATTTAACTCCTCCTCACTCTCCAGTCGGCGCTTCTGATCGTTGTTCCGACAGCAGCGTTTTTCTTGGATTTTCGTTATTCTGGACCTCGGCCTGTTTCATCTGGTTTTCGCTTGGATTGCCCTCGTATTGTTGTTTTCCTGGATACCTCGACCACAGACTGTTCTTAGATTGGCTTACTTAATGGTTTGGTGTTTACTTGGTTCACGTATCTTGATTTGGGTGGGTTCCTGACCACTAGCTTATCTGGTGCTCTTTGGGCTCATCTTTTGTCTACCTTTTCTGGGCTTTATTTTTTCCACTTGGCTCTATTACTATCACACACCCCTGCCCCTATTCTCTGAGTCTCTGTCTGGCTCTGTTTATGCATTAGGCGTCCTTGTGCCGGCAGGTACAGGATTGGTGCTGGACTAGAGACTGCCTGGGCACCGTAGGCGTCCTCGTGCCGGCAGGTACAGGATTGCTGCTGGACTAGAGACTGCCTTGGCACCATAGGCGTCCTCGTGTCGTCGGGGTAGGTGCATTGGAGTCAAGTTGTTCTAGGATTGGATCCTGTGTACAAGAGACTTCACGGCCAAGACATCAGATGGTAACAACTCGCATTTTGTGCACACTGGTAAGAGCTTCTATTCTTCTTCCTGTCCTTTGGTATCTTAGTCACTTGCTACGCTAAACTTATTCTTTGTGGACTGCAGAACCCATCCTCCTTGATGACTGATTTTGACTGCAAGTCTTTGGCATACTCCACATTACTCTGCAGGTTAGTGTTCTGACTTATGTTAGGTATTGTTTGGAGATTGTCAGATATAGTTGGTAATTAGATGTGTCTTCCTCTTCAGCCATCGAGAGTTTCCTGTATCTCCATAATATCGTGCAGCCATCGGGTTTTCCCAGTGTCGCCATAACATCTTCCGACCAATTGGTTTCTCAGTCTGTCCTCTCGTACCCCTGAGAATCACATTGGTAGGAAGAACTCATTTCTTCACAACGAGCTCAGCCATAAGCAGTTCCTAAAGGATTCTGACAATACCACATATTCAGTTTCACAAGTAATCATAGATACAATCTTAATGTTCTCTCCTAAAATGGGATGTAAATAGCAATTAGTGTTAACAGCAAAGGTGCATGCTTTGCATTTAGAACATTTTTGGAAGCCCAGTCTTTTGGTGTTCATCCAACTGGCCCCTGGTTGATCGTAAAGAGGACTCATGAAGCTGGGTACAAGAGTATCTTTAAATGAGGACGATCTATGAAATGTGATGTTCACTTTAGATGCCAGTATCTCGCCTAGATGTTCATCTAACTTTAGAACATGCCAGTGTTTCTGTATTACCTGGCGAATATTCTGGCCACCGTTACCGTAGGTCAGGATCAGACGTATATCTGCATTATCAGCGATCTTGGCTTGGACAGCATTGGAAACCAATAGTAGAGGACGATCCATGTCCCTAGCTTTTAAGAACGCTCTCTCCAGTACTTTAATTGGTTAGCCACGATTTTTGAACCTATGAGCCATCAAGGCACATTCGCTGTCAAAGGTGTTAATGTTGGAGCAGTTTCTACGAATGCGAATAAATTCCCCATAGGGGATACTCCACTTTAGGGCTGTGGGATGGATGCTCTTTGCATGCAGTGCAATATTAGAGCTGGTGGGCTTCCTATATAGGCTGGTGGTAAGTTCGCCATGGGCCTCGGAGACTGCAATATCCAAAAATACAATATCCGTCTTACTGTGACTTTCAGTAAATTGTAGGTTGGGTTGAGCTCAATGGTATTTAATACACCGACGAAGTCTAGCCATTCCTGATCGGTGCCATCCCAGATCACAAACAAATCGTCAATGTAGCGTAGCCACAGTGCTATTTTGTCTGTGTGTCTGATGTTTCTGGGATGCCAGACAACAAACTTCTTCCACCAGCCCATGGTCAAATTCACATACGAGGGAGCGAACGTAGTGCCCATAGCAGTGACTTGGAGCTGGATGAAGAACTCTTATCAAAGAGAAACAGTTATTGGTTAAACAGAGTTTAATCATCTCTAGTATCATGAGGCCATGTTGTAGGTAATTCATGGACCTGGTGTACAAAAAGTGCTCTCATGCTTTAAGGCCATCAGAGTGTCTGATTGATGTATATAGGGAGACCACATCTAATGTTGTTAGTAAGTAAGACGATTCCAATGGTATTCCTTCTATCCTACTCAGGAAATCTTTCTTATCTCTCAAATAAGAGGGCAGAGTGGTAACGAAAGTAACCAATGTTTCATCCACAAAACGTGAGAGATTTCCCAACAGTGCCCCACATAGTGTAACTATTGGTCTGCCTGGGGGTTTGGTCAAGCTCTTGTGGACTTTAGGCAGAAAGTAAATGGTTGGAATAATAGGGAATGTCGGTTGTAGAAATGTACAAATGTCTTCGTCTAACAAGTCTCTCTCCTTCCAAGTTTGTGAAAGGTTAGATAGTAGAACACTCATGGCTTGTGAGTGATCATCCTGTAATTTAGCATAGCAATTCCTGTCCATTAGTTGTCTGTGGGCCTCCTTAATATAGTCATGCCGGTTCATAATGACTATATTGGTCCCCTTATCTGACGGTTTGATTATATAGTCTGTCATTGCACCTAGTTGTTTCACTGTGTGTTGTTGTACCGGGGTTAAATGTGTTCTCAGTGGAGCCCATTTTTTCCGGCTGCTTTTAAGATCATTATTAACCAGGTCCTGGAAAGCCTCAACATGGCCTCCCGGAGTAAACATATGGTTAAATCGGGATTTAACTTTTAATGCTGTTTTCCCTGGCCAGCAGGTGTCAACATTCATTAGTTCAAGTTCTTGATCCATATTGTTGGTATGGTCTGCATTTTCAAGTTCCAAATCTTCAAGATTATGTAGGGTGAGAGTGTCCTGAATCGAGATGTCTGTGTGTCCTGGGTGGCAGACTTTAGGTTTTGGTTTAGGCGGGTACATGGCAAAGAATTTTTTTAGTCTGATTTTGCGCATATATTTGTCAAAATCTATGCGAGTTTCAGCATAATTGTAAACAGCTGTGGGACAGAATTTCAACCCCAGTTTTAAAATCTGTTTTTCTACTGGGGTCAGCACGTGGATGGAGAGGTTGATTATAGACATATCTGGTAATGCAGGAGTGATTAAATTAATTTATTTGTTCTAGAGCGTGTTAAGCGCGCCGGTTTTTCCACATTTGCTGTAGATGCAGCGTCTTCCCCTCCTTGCTTTTTTCTTCCTCTTTGGCCCGATGCTTTGCCTCGTCCTTTGCCTCTTGTTTTTTTGCCATTGTTTAGTCTGCCCTTCATGCCTAACAACCTCATCTCTTCTAAAAAAAATTGTTTTCTGGAGGGTTGTTCACTCTCGCATTCAGTTGTGTCGACGTCCGAGGATGATAATTCTATGGAGCTAACATTCGTGGAAGCAGAAGGTTAAATAGGGAGTTTTTGTCTTAGTGTATCGAAGTGTTTTGCAAAGGTCAATACTCTCCCTTGTTCATAATCATTTTTGTCCCGAATGAATTTCCTCTCCTTGCGTAGTTTGATGTCTTCCTCAAACGTTTTATATCCCTTTTCCATGTTAATACGTATATTTTTACCCTCTTCACTTGCCTCTAAGTTCTGCAACTGTTCCTCCACTTCCTGTATTTTGTCCAGTATTTTATGTCTATCCATTCTGGCATATTTAATCAAAATGTTAAGGAAGTTGGCAGAGCAAGTACTGCTAGACTCACACCATTCTTGTAACACTGCAGGGTCTTGTTCTTCGAACGAGGGTGTGGTGAGGATACGTAGACCTCTAGGGATACGTCCCACATCGATGTAATTTTGAAGAGAGTATTCCTCCCACCATTTACTAATCTCTCTTTTTTGTAGCTTCTCCAACTCTCTTAGCAGTTTCACTTCATTGTTAGGCTGTGCCTCTTTCTTAGGTGTTCCTTAGGTGTGTCTTTATTAGGTGTGGGTTGCTTCTCACAAAAGAGTGATGCAGCTTGTGCTTTTCGCAGGTTTTCCTTTTCCTGTTGTGTTGTCATAATTGATACGTGCTGTGTTGTCAGTGGTTTGCTCTCCTGCATGTACAGCCGACAACAGTGTGAATTGGCTGTATTTGCTTTAACGGGCTGCCTTTGAACCTCACAAAGCTTATGTGAAGAAAAACAGGAAGGAATAGCAAGATTGCCAGACAGCCCACAATGGGCAGTTTATGAAAGCAGACCTTAGGGTTTGCTGGGTTAATGCACATGTGATGTCATCAGTGATGTCATCAATGATGTTTGTGATGTCATCTTTGATGTCCTGGGTGTTAGTCTTAGCAGTGCACGGTGGTGGCGCGAGTTATGGTTGCTTAGCTTACCATAACTGGCAAATTTCAGGGGTTTTTCGATTTTACTTGTAACCATAACGTCCTTTTAACGTTTTTTTACTGAATTTCATAGATTTTTATTAGTGAAACGTTACCATAACGTCCCTTTAACACAGTTTTTTCATTAAATTTCATAGGTTTTTATTAGTGCAACTTAAACATAACGTCTCTTTAACAATGTTTTTTCATTGAATATATATATACATATCTCTATCTCAGGACAGCAAGTGATCCACGGCAGTCTAGATATTTCGCTAAACGCACATATGGAAAAAAATAAACAAAGCTCGAGTGACGTTTTCCACCTGGATGGGTGAGTTGGCATAACATCTGGTCTGCCCATATTGGTAATTGTAGTATTTAGAGTACTTATCTGCATAGGGTGCCACTGTGCAGACAATAGATTGTAGTGATGTCATCCAGAACCTGATGGGACATCAAGGTTCCAATTGTTGCAGTTGGGATCTTCAGGATGGGAGAGTTTACTGAGAAGATGTGTTTTACCTAGCTCCTGTCCCATTCAATTAAGCTTACCCTGTAACTTGTAATAAAGCTCACTACTTTTATATAAACTCTGCCTCCAACATCTTACCTGCTTCTCCAGTGCCGTGAATACTACAGAATACGGCAGAAGCCGTCGCCGTCGCGCAAGGAGGAGCGGGCTGGAGCCCTCTCCCCCCATCACCAGGACCCCAGGAAGAAGTGGAGCCCCCAGAAGCCCCCACCACCCGCAACGAGCAATGTGGCCCTTCCCCTATTTCTGCCTGCTTTTGGCATCCTATCTAAGTGCATTTGCACCCGACCCGGCGAAATTGCACATTTCGCATATTTTGGGCACTGAACACCCCAAATAGCCCGTGGCCCCACTGCCTACCATTACACATAACGTGGTCAATGGCCGCCGCCTAGGTCGACCCTCCGGCACCAGCAACAAGCCTAGGAGCACCCGAAGCCAGTGATTGGCTGCTCCTGCAATCACCCGCCCCTGCAGCTTTCCGATAGGCGGCAGCCGAAGGGCGAGCCTAAGGGCCTGTCTGCGGCTGTTTTGCACTGCAGAAGCCGTCGCCGTCGCGCAAGGAGGAGCGGGCTGGAGCCCTCTCCCCCCATCACCAGGACCCCAGGAAGAAGTGGAGCCCCCAGAAGCCCCCACCACCCGCAACGAGCAACGTGGCCCTTCCCCTATTTCTGCCTGCTTTTGGCATCCTATCTAAGTGCATTTGCACCCGACCCGGCGAAATTGCACATTTCGCATATTTTGGGCACTGAACACCCCAAATAGCCCGTGGCCCCACTGCCTACCATTACACATAACGTGGTCAATGGCCGCCGCCTAGGTCGACCCTCCGGCACCAGCAACAAGCCTAGGAGCACCCGAAGCCAGTGATTGGCTGCTCCTGCAATCACCCGCCCCTGCAGCTTTCCGATAGGCGGCAGCCGAAGGGCGAGCCTAAGGGCCTGTCTGCGGCTGTCCGCGGCGGGCAGCAAGGAGCTGAGCAGCCTGGTCTCTCCTGTAAGTACTCCGCTGCACTATACTTCAGCGCAACTAACCTACTTATACTGACCCCGCTTCAGACTATTTGTGTACGGCCACCGTCACTATCTACACTGTACCCTGTTCTCTCAAGTATGCCAACAGTCATTTGCTCATATGTACTGCTTTGCCTCCATACCCCTGGACGGTCTATAGTCAACTGTTATATAGCATATTAAGAAACTACCCTCTGTACTGTATGCATTGTATTACACCACACATATGCCTTTGTATGCACCATTATGCCACGTGGCCCACCAAGCCTACAGTAACGTGATGTTCGTATCTCTGTCAAACCTGCATGGCCAATCCGGCTTCCCAGTCGCCGCCCATGCATGCAACGTAATTATGTCACTCTGCAACTAGGTATGCCTCTCAGCCATGAAGACTCTCTCAAATTTAGGTGTTGCGCATTTTCAGCCATTGTGACACTCCTAAATTCAGGTGGTGTGCCTTTAGCTAGGTGCTGTGACCTTAGCCTTTGTGTTGCTCTCTATTCTAGGTGTTGTGCATTTTAGACATTGCGATATCCCCAAATCTAGGTGCTGTGATTTTAGCCACTGTGTTACTCTCTATTCTAGGTGTTGTGCATTTTAGACACTGCGATTCTCTCAAATTTAGGTGCTGTGACTCTAGCCACTGTGATACGCTTAATCTAAGTGTTGTGCTTTTAGCCATTGTGAAACTCTCAAATCTATGTGAATAGATCACCTTACCCCACCTCAGGAAACATCCTCCCTGCATTACCACTACCCTACTAAATAAGTGTTAGCTCCACATAATGCCTAGCCTATCTAGTCTCTACTGCATTATGGCTACTGCTACACTCCTTGCCACTTGCAAGCAGGTCAGCTACACAGAGGTCCCATTACATGCACTCGGACCCTTCCCACCCACATCCACAAATATAGATACCAAAACTTATGTATACACTGACTCAAAATTCCGAGCTCTGCCAGGACCATCAGCTTACATATCCCGGCCTAGTTCCACGCACGATAGAAATAATAAACTACGTGCTAGACTTAATAAAATTCACGAGATACCCAGACGACTCCTCCCTCCCATAATACATGAGATGAAACATCATAACGGCAAGGAATGCAACGCTTCCAATATCACCCCAGCCTCAATGTATTTACAAACATCTAAATCTAAGACAAAATCCAGTGCGATAAGCACTCCTAATCTTACCCATCCCAAAGAGGAAACAAAGGATCACTCCTACAAAGGAGCGGTTACACAAGGCAGCAGGACCATCACTTATGCTAGCCATCCCTGACGGTTACACTATATGTAGGCAAGACCGAGAGGGCACCCGCGGAGGCGGAATTGCCATCATCTCCAAATCGAGTCTCTCGCTAAGACTAGCCCCTGCCCAAACTTTACAATCTTGTGAAGCCCTCACTGCAAAATTCCTCATAAATAATAACCAAACTCTAACCATTCACCTAATCTATAGACCTCCAGGTCCGCTCGGGACTTTCGAAGAGGATCTGCACAAGCTACTAACCTTCAATGCCAAAACTACCTCACAATTGCTGGTACTAGGGGATTTTAACTTAGGATTTAATGACCAAGCAGATGCACACGCCGTGACCATTGCACATGCTATTAATTCCCTAGGATTCTCCCAAAAAGTCAACAACCCAACCCATACGAAAGGCAGAATACTAGACTGGGTCGCCGACTCAAACTGTACAGCAGTTATCTCATCCATCTCGGCTTTATCATGGACTGACCATTCACTAGTGTCCTTCAACCTCCTTACCTCCCGACCATCCTCTAAAGTCGTCCCCTTGGCACTTCCATGCCCAACAAGAAACAAAAAGAACATGACAATAGACAATGTCATACCCGCTATTCTTCCAACATTAAATGCACTGCCTGACAACCTAGACCCCAGCATATTAGTGCATGAGTATAACAAAATTATGACTGATACTATGGACAAAATTGCCCCTCTTAAAATGCGCACAAGTAAACCTAAAGCCCACCTAAATAAATGGTTTACTCCTGAACTCATGGCCCTACGCCTCACCAAGAGAAAATATGAATCCAACTGGAAAATATGCCCAACTGCTGAGAACAAGGCCATCCTAACATCTATTTCCCGACAATACAAAAATGCAGTCTGTCTGGCAAAGAGGAACTCATACAATGATCGTATCGCCAACTCTAATTCAAGCATGAAGGAACTCTTCTCCATACTGAAGGAACTTGAGTCACCCATTGCCATACCAGACACTTGTACTAAAGATCAGACCTGGTGCACAGATATCCAATATGCTCTAACCAACAAAATTAACACCCTCCAAAATAAAATCCAACTGAAAAAAGACTTGCTCAACCTTCCTACTCTGCCACCACCCAAGGCTACCAATAAGCCCCAGTCTAGCAAATTCTCTGTCACCAATAAGCTTCAGTCTAGCAAATTCTCTTTCACCAAAACCACTACACTAGAGATTGAAAAAATCATCCTCACCCTCAAACCATCGAATTGCAAAGGTGACATCTGCCCAGCACAGCTAATAAAAGACGCTGCCAGAGATTTATCACCGTTTATTTCCAAACTTGTCAACGCATCCTTCGCCACAGGCATCATCCCAGCTAATTTAAAACAATCCTGGGTGCTCCCGTTGCTCAAAAAGCAAACTCTTGACCCTCTCATCCCGAATAACTACCGTCCAATCACTACAGTTCCATTTCTATTGAAAATCCTGGACAAAGTGGCCTATATGCAGATTCAAAAATACCTTGAACTGCATAAGTTACTTGGATCTAGACAATCTGGCTTCCGCCCACTACATGGAACGGAAACAGCCCTTATCGACTTAAAGACCCAAATAGATGCATTGAGAGATCAAGGCAAGACAGCCCTCCTCCTCCTACTAGATCTCTCAGCTGCATTTGACCTTGTGGACCATAAGGTCCTCTGCAGACACCTGGACACTGCCGCTCACTTCTCCACCCAGGCTATCAGCTGGATAGAATCCTTCCTGAGTGAGAGAACTATGAGAGTCTTTTCCCCATCGGCAGCAGCAGACCCTATACCCATCACCTGTTGAGTCCCTCAGGGATCCTGCGTCTCCCCGACTCTCTACAACATATTCACTAAACCTCTGTTCGATGATCTGGACAATCTTGGTATCACCTACACTAACTATGCAGATGATACACAGATTCTCCTCCCACTTTCCGGGGATCATAGTAGGGACAGGGAGTTGGTGAATAGAGTGTACCTCATCATTCAGGCATGGATGGCTACTCATGGTCTTTGCCTGAATGATGATAAGACAGAGTTGATCATTCTGGGTACACAAGCCAATATTAACAAACTGGGCCCGGACTACTCAGCTTTCAACATTGATGGAAATGTTATCAAAGTCTCGAGGGAAGTAAAAACACTTGGTTTCTACCTCGATTCTACCTTATCCTTCACTAAACAGGTCAACTCCCTAGCTTCCACTACTGCCTACACCTGTAAATTGATAAGAGCAGGCAAGACCTTCCTGTCCAATACTAGTTGTCTAACCTTGGCTAGAGCCCTAATACTCTCCCGACTCGACTATTGTAATGCCCTATACAGTGGTGCCAATAAAGCCATCACCCAAAGACTACAAACACTACAAACAATGCTCTTAGAGCTGCATTAGGCATAAAGAAGAGGGAGCATATCTCCTCTATTAGGCGGCAACACAAATGGCTATCCACAGACAATAAAATCCACCTAAAGATGATCTCCTTGACCCATAAGGCCTTAAATAATGCTGCTCCTAGCTACTTGACAGACAAAATAAAAAGAAAAACATCTATCAGACCCATGAGACTCGTCAATTCTAATTGCCTGGTAGTACCCAGATTTAGACTTGCCAAAATCGGTGGCGCAAGCTTCCCTGTGAGAGCTGCCAACTTGTGGAACGCTCTGCCACCCAACCTTAGAGCAGACCAACCCTTCCCACACTTCAGAAGGAACCTCATCAAACACATCAACGCTAACAATGACTAGACACCTGTAATGAACCTTCACAAGTGTTGCCCTACTCAATGTACTCAGATATGTGTAACCCTATGTTTATAACTGCTAACTCTGTATATTGCTATTGCACATTCATGTAAATACTGCAACCGGTAATGTATAGTCCTGTAATATTGTAATACGTAATATTGTAATCTTATTCATGTAGATTTGTAACATTGTAAGCCTCGCATATACTTGCTGTTGCGCCCGGTAACCTATGGGTCTGGAGCGCATTATAAATAAATAAACAAACAAACAAACAAACAAACTACAGTAATCTACTGCTTTTACTACTTTGGTGTGATGCAACTTTTATATGAATAAAGACACGTTTATAAATTTAGCACGCTCTTTAGTGCTTGGGCATGTTTTCGTTTCCATATGTGCGTTTAGCGAAATATCTAGACTGATTTGGATCTGGCCTACTTAGGGTAGTGAACAAAACAGATGGAGCCACACATGTGATGTCATGAATGACATTTGTGATGGCATCTTTGATGTCATGGGTGTTAGTCCTTGCAGTGCACACTGGTGGTACGAGTTATGGTTGCTTAGCTTACCATAACTGTCGAATTTCGGGGGGTTTTCGGTTTTACCTGTATCCATAACATCAGTGTAACAACGTTTTTCCATTGAATTTCATAGGTGTTTGCTAGTGCAACTTAACTATAACGTCCCTTTAACAACGTTTTTGTTAGTGAATTTCAAAGGTTTTTAATAGGGCACTGTAAGCAGAGCATTGCTTTAGCATAGTGTATTTATAAATGATGCTATGTTTGTAGTACAGCAGCTGCACCATAACGTCCCTTTAGCAATATTTTTTTCTGTGGCTGATTATGATATAAAGCTCCTTGTAGAGTGTCACAATGTAAGTGGCAATGAAGGGAGGCAGTGCGAAGCGCATTGTATACCCTCCACACAATTGTGTGCTAAATGGAAGGAACCGTGGTACTGTGGAAAACACTGCAGTGCAAACAAGTAGAAATGGGTGGCTGTTGAAACAGATGGTTGTGCGTGTTGCAGTGCGTTATCAAGAGCGCAACATCAAGCACAAACATCATTCCTATACTTCCAAAAAGGGCAGCAAGGCAATGTGTATAGAGCGTGCAGAATACGGAAACACAGTAATATCAACAAGAACGCTATTTGTAGGGGAAACTGCTTGTGCTGTGAAACAATGGATTTCCATTTCTACTGTATGACATTGGCACAAGTTGTAAAAAGACACAAATACAGTTCTTCACAATGTACCACGCTTTCTCCATTTCCGGACCAAATAAAAAATAACGCGCCTACATGGGTGTCTGCATATTGGGATACAAAATTATGCAGGAGATCAGAAACAGAAGCATTTCCTGGCCTACTAGCTCCCTCAACACCAACACCACTGAAAATCGTGTTACATGGTGTGCTTTTGTCCCTCCACAATCAACAACAATAATATCGTCAGGATCGAGCGTCACCAAAGTCTCACACACACAAACGAAAAGCAATCACTACAGTGTAGGTGCTCCATACGTGTACAAACCCACATGATACACTCCACACAACTCCCACCAGACTCTGTTTTCCATTCACTGTCAAGTAATGTACATACAATTAACCCACAAAGCATACGCTGTGGCGCGTACAACACACAGCCATAAGCTCACCCTCTGGATGGAGGTCGACAAATATACCGAATACCACAGTTTGTGTGTGCACTCCACACCCAGAAAGCTTATTGCGCAATCCTGTGTCCTACACAATCCCAAATATAAGATGGCCATATGCAAAAGGGGCGAACGTTACACGTACAACCCTCCAACTGTTGCGATGTCCGCAGACTTTTGAAGGAGTGCGCGCGTGGGAGTACGAAAATAAACGTCAACCAGGGTAGGAGATGTCCTTTGTAGTTGTGGCTCTTAAAAATGCCGTTTTTTTTTTCAAAACCAGCTTCCACAGTAACATCTCTTTTTTCTGGCTTTTATAATTGTTTTTATTTGTTGCACAGTGCCTCACATTCTTACAAGAGCGTCTTCAGTGCAGCCTGTAGATTGGAAAACCAAATGTCATTGCCACTGGGCGACAATGAAATGCCATTTCCATTGAGAAGGTGCACATATCGAAAACCAATGCTGTAATTCTCACAGGAGTACATTCCAGCAGCACGCAAAAAGTTACACATGCTTCTGTTGATAAGACGCCTTCCCACCTCTTGCTGCCGGCAACATTCACTGGAATAGTTATATACTGGACTTGTTGGTATACATGAGAAAAGCACCTTCGCACTGGCAAAAATGTGCTGCACTTCTTTCATCATCTTTTTGAGTTGACGGTACACACTTGCACAAGCTATGGAAACCAAAAGCAATGCTCCATAGTGCACTACCACAACGTGTACAGTACCTAAAGTGGCCCCTTGTCGACATTCTGCAAGCAAATGGTTGAAAGTATTGACAGGGACACTGCACCACAAAGTGTCTGCTTTGTCCAAATTCAAATTGCCATTAAGGCCTCTTTCCACGGCATACTGGAGCAGATCTAGCACAAAACGATCACCCACTATGAAAACCGTGCGTCTCGCCATCTCTGCCAGCCTCACTACACACAGTAATATAACCAAATATGGCCGCCCTTTCCTGTGACACACACTCTAACCACCTGATTGGACAATTGCAACAATCACATTTCCATTGGCCAGCATGTTCAAAAGCGGAGAATGTAACATCCACCACTGCCCTCCAAGACTTCACCATCTTACAATGACAGTTCTCCACAAGACTTCATATGTACCATTACAAAATCAGCCTGCACGTGTGCTGTTATTGGGAAGCACGTCCAGTAGAAAGTTCAGTGAAATATTCCAGGAGTTATACATGCACATTCATCCACATAAGCACCCATCACCACAAAACAAAGGTATGTAAAAATGTTTGGCAGTATGGTCAGAACTCTGTTATAAGTGCCTCTGCGCACGATAACTGCCTCTAAGCATCCACTATGTGTTTAAAACACATAGGCCCTCATTACGACCCAGGCGGTAAGTTACCGCCTGGGCCGTGACTTTACCACCATGGCGTAAACTACGTTCACGCCATGGTGGTTGGCGGACTTACCGCCCCATTCCGACCTTGGCGGGGCGGTAAGTCCCCAATCCCCATTTACCCTTCCCCATTCCCATTTTTGCCCCATAGGGCATAATGGGAGTGGCGAAGGCGTTAATTACGCCACCGTAAATTACGGTGGCGTAATTAACTCCATGGTCCCTTAGCGCCATGGATTTTAACACCTGCTAAAAGCAGGTGTTAAATCCGCCATGGCGCTAAGGGACCTCGTACTCAGGCGGTAAGGGTCGGCGCTGTTTACGGCGCCGTAAACCCCTTACCGCCTGAGTTGTAATGAGGGCCTAATGATGTTCTTCCCATCTCCTGCCATGAAGTGTCAATTTGTTGGTATGTGCTGGCAACGTTTCATTTACCCATATCATACACTATATTAGCGAAACAGGAACTATGTTCTTTTTTTCCCACAATGGTACGCAAATTGTTCCCCACTAACCTACCTACTACACAACTGATAAAAAGAAGTCACTAAAGCCACCACTGACTGTATTTTAGCACAGCCACTTTCCAAAAGGTCAGTGTCTGCACGGGTGTGGTGCTTTGTACGCTGCACTGTTGCCACAGGCTCTTTTTAAATCTGCCAGCTTCCACTCTGCGCCATCAGCAACTCATCCATAAGAGGAGAGCGCAACTTGTCCTTCACCTGAAAGGCAGGGATCGTATCTCGGCTCGACTAAAATGGCTGCTAAACTCCCAGTGGCTGCGAACAATAAAATAAAAGCCCTGTACATTATGCAGAAGGCCTTCTAGTCCCTGGGACCTCAAAACCTTGCACTCTCACTTCCTAAATATCTGCTTGCTCTAGCTCATCCGCCTCCTACTCCCTCCGAGTCAGTTGCTTCTACACACAACCAGATGGTGGTAGATGTATTTCTTCTGCTGGGGCCTCCTTGTGCAACACGCTCTCTGTCTCCCTGGACCTTGAGGATAAGCATTGTAGGCTCTGAAAGCACCTGAAAACCTTTCCATGTGCTTCTTCTTTTTTCGCTCCTCTCCCCTGCTCACTTCCTGGCTAAAAAGTATTCTGCACTGGTTTCCAACCCACCCTATAATCTGTGACCCAGGTCACCTCCCTCCCTACAATTGCACCCCTGCACTGGCTTTCTGCCAAACCCCAGACTTGAGGACTGTTTTCTAGAACCCTTACAGTCGAGCCACCACTTGATGTCTACACTTGCACGTGCCAGCACCGGTCGTACTTGAATCTATTTCTATTTTGTATTGTTCCCATATACTGCACTTTGCCCTCCCCTTCCCATTCACTTGCGCAATCTCAATGAACGGTGGTATAGAGGAATCAATATCTCTGTGTGGCCTCCGTTCCGCCTCCCTTTCCTCAGCACGCCTTCACACACTTATATGGTAGCGTGATACAAATGGCACAAAATACCATAGCAGATCATTTCATATGATGCACACTCTACACTCATAGCACCATGATGCGTGCCATATACCTTGTACACTTCACAATACTGTCTTCCCATTGTAATGCATGTACTACAAATGTCGGAAAAGCAATCCCACAAAAGCAGCAGGGAATGTATATTAGCAACGTTAAGCAAGTGCATGCAGTGCATACATACAAACAGGATGCATGCCCCTTACCTTGCACACTTTCACCATAGCCTCCTACATTTATCTGTACAAACAGACCTTCTGTCAGAGTGTTTGTGTACACACCATAACCAGCAACCACATTGCCCAATGGCTTAGCCTCCATAGTGCCAATGCTATAGGTGCCATCCTAAAAACCGCTGGATCTGCCATGTCTAATCCTCAAAGTCCTGCGGAATCCACAGAATTACCGTGCTAGAAAATGGAGGGGATACAAGGGGTGTTGGGGGGGAGGATGTAAAACAGGGGTGGGGATTGTGTTTTTAGGAGTGTCTCCAAAAACACCTATATATTATTTTTTTGTCGTGTTTTTTTTTAGGTATGTGCATTCAAAAAAATAATTCTTGTTTTTCTCTCTATTGCTCACTGTCTGTTTGCTTCTCCTCCTGACATTTTTCTCAACTGAAGATGAACGGTTATCTTACATTGCTACATGACTCTCCTCAAAGCTTCGTGCAGAGTGGCAAACACAACAGCATTGCCAACAGAAGTAAAAACAATGCAATTTCCTTGGAACCACTGGAAATCTTGCTGGTTATTAATGCTTCCAGCATCCAAGCACTGCAAATAAAGTCGCACATGCTTCCGTTTATCCAACGTCTCCCAACCTCTGGCTGTGGACAAATTACACTGGTATGCTCCCAATGTCCCCTTGGTGTCATCGATGAGAAAAATCACCTTTGCTGTAGGAAATATCTGCATCAGAGCTGTCATCAACTTTTTTAAGTAAGCAAGCAAATGTGAGCAAGACGTGCGCCTCAAATATAGTCCTCCAAAATGCACAACCACATCTACAGTACCAACAGAGGCCACACATTTGCAAAGGAGATCTGTGCACCCGAAACACCACTCAAACTGTTTCCCCAAAAAGCCTGCACTCCTTCCAACTGAAAGTCAGTATCGAAGCATCTTTCCACGGCATAACTGTGCAGATCGTGCACAAAGGTATCACCGACCATAAGCATTTGCTGTCTGTCCATCTCTGCCAACTCCACTGCATCGAACTTTGGGTAAATATGTCACCGCCCCTTCCGGTGAACCACACCTTCAAATCCTCATTGGAGAATCCCCACAGTTTCATTTGCGAAGGCTCCAAGCTCAGAAGGCCATGATGTGGCACGTGCGCTTTCCCAGCTATAACTAGGGCCACGCCCCAATAAAGCAGACAATACTTCTTCCCTTTGCACTCGAATTTTCTAACACTCCCATACTGGCGGCTATTGGCGACTATGAAATTTGCAAAAACGCCTGCACCAATCACTTACTGAACCTCGGCATTGCATACTATGATTTCTGTACACAACTCCATATTTCCCATTAAGCACTCTGAGAACACGTTCCCTTTGCTTCCAAAGCCCCTCACTAGAAACTTTTCCAACAGGATGCCCTATTTCAGCATCCACAATGATCCTGCAGCGCACCCAGCACACTTTCGCCATGCACGCAACAGTCTACCCTTGCCCACACCCAGAACAACACTATGAATCCATGCATGCCATCATGTAGGCAGCTAACATTGTGCACAAACGTAACATACATAACAGCACTTCAACCCAACTCCCTCACACCAGAAAGCACCCATTCACGAAAACTGGTCGCAATTAGTAGCATCCACAAACATACCACAGCCTCCATCACCCCTACTCACTGCCATTCACAAAGTATTGTGTCACTACCACCCTACCCACAACCTTTTCACAACATTGGCCCTACTTCAACAAATCAGCACTCAGCATAGTAACCAAGCACATTTAAGGTGCACTTCTACCTTATCATCTTCCATACCAACAGTATGCAAACCCAGCACCCACTGCAGGACTTTTCACACCACCATCGCCAAGTACACATCAAAAACGTTACCATGTTGTAACAGTGTCCTCACCTGCAAAACCAAACATGCACGCATGGCACCTCACTTCTCCTGCTCTATTGCGTCTGAAATGTGCTCCACAACCATTCTTTACAGGTCACCACCCTCTAACTACTGCAGAATTCCAATGCCTGCACCAATCACTTACTGAACCTCGGCATTGCACACTATCATTTCTCTACACAATTCCATATTTCCCGTTAAACACTCTGAGAACACGTTGCCTTTGCTTCCAAAGCCCCTCCACCAGAAACTTTTCCTACAGGATGCCCTATGTCAGCATCCACAATGATCCTGCAGCGCAACCAGCACACCTTTCACCATGCACACAGCAGTCCACATTTGCCCACACCCAGAACAACACTATGAATCCATGCATGTGACATGTGGGCAGCTAACATTGTGCACAAACATAACATACATAGTGGCAATTCAACCCAACTCCCTCACACCATAAAGCACCCATTCACAAAAACAGGTCGCAATTAGCAGCATCCACAAACATATCACGGCCTCCATCACCCCTACCCACTGCCATTCACAAAGTATTGTGTCACTACCAACCTACCAACAACCTTTTCACAACATTGGCCCTACTTCAACAAATCAGCAGACAGCATAGTAACCAAGCACATTTAAGGTGCACTTCTACAATATCCCCCTCCATACTGACAGTATGAAAACCCAGCACCCAGTGCCCACACTGCATGCCTTTTCACACCAACATCGCCAAGTACACATCAAAAATGTTACCATGTTGTAATAGTGTCCTCACCTGCAAAAGCAAACATGCACGCATGGCACCTCACTTCTCCTGCTCTATTGCGTCAGGGCTCCACCCTCTAACTGCTGCAAAATTCTAAATTCATTACTGCTGTGTGTCCTAAAGTCCTAGACTCTTGAGTGGATGGCCTACGGCCTATGGCCTCCGGCCATGAACCCAACAGTGTAGGCCTTCAACACTCTCACTGCTACATTATGGCACCATCCATTTCACCATGTGACCAACTATGACAATCCACATACACAGCACTGCCACCGGCACTCCTATCCAACCTGCACACCACCATACAGCTATACAGAAAAATTGCTACGCTTACCACAATGTAAAAACACAACACTGTCTCCTTCACCCCTGTGTACTTACGTACCCATTTCCATTCACAAAGTGATGTGTCACTGTAAACCTACCCACATATTGTTCGCAACAGTGCTCCTACTCCAACCTATCTGTGGACACCACACTATGCAAGCACCCCCTCTACCGGATACAGAGTCACACATGCATTGCTCCAGTGTGTGATCTGAAGCCCTAGGCTGTTGAGAGCATGGCCTCAGTCCTACGGCCATGCACCCAATAGTGCAATCCTTCACCAAACCCACCCCAACTGCGTGCACCCATGCATGCCATCATGTCCCCACCACCACTTCCATCTGCATAGCACAGGCACCCGTGCTCCCACCAACCCTATGCCATAATCAATTCACTCCCCTTCTGAAATTCACCTGCCACCACTCACCATGGAAAGAGGTTGCCGCAGACAGCTCGCCAATATAGAACCAAAACACTGTCTCCTGCACCCCTGTGCACTTTCATTCACATGCTACGGACGTACCCACTTCCATTTACAAAGTATGGTATTACTGCCAACCTACCCGCAGTGTTCTCTACAGTAGCCGTACCTCCAACCAATCTGCACACACCACACTATGCAAGCACCCACCTTTATCGGATACAGAGTAATACATGCATAGTTGCGGTGGGTGTGATGAAACACTAGGCTCTTCAGAGCATGGGCTCTGGCCTACGGCCTTCGGCTATGCACCCAATAGTCTAATCTCCCACCCACCCTATGCCATGTGCAAATCAATCCCTTTATTAAAATCACCTGCCACCACTCATCACGGAATGAGGTCGCCGCAAACCACTCTCGGCAGAAGCGATCGTGCCGTTACGACAGCTGCCTGAAATCACCACACAAAGGTGTCGGCTGTCTAGGTACCCAGGAAATCACGCTCTACGCACCAATACTGCAGCCACTCCTCTGTCTTCTCCCACCTACTTACATATGTCACATTAACCACTTGTCACTCCCCCACCCTTTCCCTCCCTTGCTCCGACCAACACATGGCGAACGGTACATTTTGCAGACCCTTCCGCCGGCGCACTGTCCTCCGAGACACCATGGCGGCGTTTCGCAAACATTGTTGACGCACAGCACGCTTCCCTCCAGCCAACCACCGGCCGCGTTCAAAGTTCTCCGACAGTACGCCGTACCGCAGCCAATGACACTTTGGTCGCGGAGCGAACAGGGAAATGGGGTATTTAGACTTTCCATCGAAAATCTATTCATCTAAGTCATTTCGATCTATTTATTTTCATTGAAAATACGTTCCATCAAAATGCATTTTCATTGAATAAAATTCGATGGATATTCAATGGACTTTTTTAATTTAAGAATTAGGGTTAAGGTTAGGGTAAGGAGTAGGGCAAGGGTTAGAATTAGGGTTAGTGTAAGGGGTAGGGCAGGGGTTAGAATTAGGGTTAGAGTTAGGGTTAGAGTTGGGTTAGGGTTGGGAGGGCATTTTGAGGGCTGCAGGGGTTACCCTGCCCCCAAAAAAAACAAAAAGAAAAAATCAAACGTTACATGTAGTTGGTCAGTGCAGAAATACTGAAGATTTCAGCACTGGACAGCTCCATGTAACATTTTAATCTGAAAAATAAATGCAACGAAATGCTATCTTTTACATTTAAAAGTTCATAACCATTGGAACTTGTCCATTCCTATATTCAATGGACAAGTTTCGATGGATATGTACCTTTACATGTTAAAGATAGCATTTCAATGGATTTACATTCAATGCATTTCCATCGATGGATTTGCTTTTCGATGCATTTCCATTGATGGAGAGTCCATAAACCATTTTTAGAAATGTACATTTCAGTAGTTTCCAACAAATGTACTGGTCGGATTCCCACACACAAGGACGCTTTCTGACCCAACCCCCCACTCCTGCCGCAAATTTGGTGAAAATCCGCCCAGCAGTTTGGGCTGTAGCCGTGCGCAAAGTTTTTCCCCATTCAGTCTATGAAAAACATTTTGGGACCCCCCTATAACTTTGCCCCCACCGCATGAAACTTCCCTCAAAAAGCAACTTGGAACAGCATATATATGTTGATCTTTGTGGCACCACGTAGAGGTATCTATCACCACAATCCATCCGTTCCTCGACACCCAACTCAAAATCGCATTACGTAGTGCAGAGAAATGCATAGAAAGCTTACCTTCACACACAGAAGGCAGAAGAAAAATGCAGCCCAGGGACAGCAGAGAGTGTCTGAGGTTGGGCTTTAGGCAGAGGCCAAGGGGAATGGGTACAAAGGAGTGCAGGGAGTGGAGGGATGCTGGGGGAAAGGAAAGAATTCAAGTAATTTGAAAGAGAGGTGGGCGCACCGGATATAGTTCTTAAACACTAGAGTTGTGACTGTGGCTAAAAAAGGCTTTTCTATTTGTCATACCAGGTATACATATGCGTGTGGATCAAGTGTGGTGGCAAGTGCAAGAACAGTTTGGCAGCAGCGTTACTCTGCTCTTATTACGCTTTCAGGAATTTCTATCCAAGTGATTAAGGCTCTTACGTTGAGTTTTTTTGGCCTGGCGGAGGCTGAAGCGACTCATCTTGCCTGCCTGGAGTGTTTAAAATGTATTACCTGGTGATATTTGCAGCCAATGACAGCTTTCTATCTTGGATTTGCTTAGGAAGCTTTGGGAGATGTTGTGCACTGTGGTATACTTCGCACCAGGGCAGACAACATTTGACCAGTCACGGGGGGACCTATACTGTGCTTGAATGTATTCAGTGCTTTGCCTGGGTGTGTCACCAAGGGATCCAATGAGCCCACTTGTTTTTGGTGAGTTTCAGAAGGCAGATTAGATAAAGGTTTGAACCCATTAGATGTTTCTACACGCTCAAGATCTAAAGGGGAAGTAATTGCTAATGATTGGTTTGGATCCCTAATCGTAATGGAAGACCCATATGGAGTCCGCTGTTTTTCTTATTACTAGGTCTTCCTCAAGGTCGACATGCCCTTTTTTCGTTAAAGCAATTTTTTTTATCTTTGCACTGCCCATTAATACACCAGGACACAGCATGTTTCACTGATTTGAATGACTATTATGAAAGAACTGAAGTCTACTGAGATTATTTCAAATAGACTAAGAAAGAATAATTGCGGTATGAGACAATCTGCGAAACTATTTGATATGAATATTGCCACAGAAAAGAAAAAACGTAGGGGAAGTAAAGAAATCTGCTTTAACCCCATTGACGGTTCATTGTGAAGTGAGCAGATTAAAAGCCAGGTATAAAAACTTGCCACAAAATGTTCTATTGCTACAACTCACAAATCATGTTTAATGCTCTACATTCTGAAGATTCTCACACATTTATTTTACAATCGCTTTGAATTTGAATATTCTGATAAAAGAGATTCATCCCAGCTCTGAAAATTCCTGATGTAATCAGGTGTGTGATCTGTATTATAAGCGCCATGCTTCCCCTATGAATATTACATACTGTTAAACCCTTGTATTATGGTAGAAACTGTCTCGCTTTTTTCAGTGAAGGATATTACCAACATCATTCAAAAATTGAAACCTTCCCAGGCCTCCGGCCCGAATGGGGTTGGTAACTTAATTTTAAAAAAGGGGTCCAGAAAAGTGGGCAACCATTATTTATTAAATCTTTAGGCAAATTGTGGACACAGGTGTTATCCATGGTAGCTGGAGGAAATCCATACATGTTTAAAAAGGGCTCTTCCTATTGGCAATGACTGATTCCTTTCCAAGATCTTCTGCTAACTCATGTTAGAGAACGTGAATCTATGGGTTAAATAGTATGATATTCTGAATAACCAAGTGTCAGATTGCTTTTCGGAAGGGTGTAAATACCTTGTCTGACCCGTGGACTTTAAATTATCTGATTTGCTCTACATTTATAACCAAGAGGAGAGCTCTCTATATTTGTTTTATAGATTAAACGGCAGCCTTTAACTCAGTGACCCGCCAGATATTAGTGCATACATTGCAGTGCTGGGGATTGGATTCTTCTATTTTGCAACATATGAAATCATTACATGACGGAATGTCCTGTACCTTGAGGTTAAATCAAGAAGGCTTTCTAACTTCCCGGATTGATAATAATTTCGGATTAAAACAGGGCTGTGTCCTGGCACTTTTTATATAATATATCTATATATGCCGCGAATTTAGATGATACTCAAAAATATGTCATCATTTTCCACCAGGAATTGGCCAGAAACCGATTGCCTGGCTCATGTATGCAGAGAACACTGTCCTATTTGATCATACACCCATCGGCCTGCAGGCAGTTTGCTTTATAAATATTCTACAGACAATAATTTGACCATACATTTAAAGAAAACCAAAAATATGGTCTTAAAGGCCAAGGGGG
The DNA here is from genome assembly GCF_040938575.1 of Ambystoma mexicanum. Taxonomy (NCBI): domain Eukaryota; kingdom Metazoa; phylum Chordata; class Amphibia; order Caudata; family Ambystomatidae; genus Ambystoma; species Ambystoma mexicanum. The sequence continues at coordinate 534,281,351 of NC_090941.1, read as the reverse complement.
TGAAGATACTTGGCTTTACTTGGAAGGTAAACAATACTGTTTTTGATGTGGTTAAGAAATATGTTTACTTAGGGTTTCCGATTTACAAAACATTGAATGCAAGTTTACTTACAAATGGTATCATGACTAAAGTACAAAGGAAATTCAGTGCAATTAGAACTTTTGTGATGAACAATGAAGGCTTCTCTGTTGAGAGCCTTCCCAAGATATACAGGAAGAGTAAAGTTGCTTGCACCCTGTATGGTCTTGAGATTTTTCACAACAGAAAAAGACATTGGCTTAAGGTCCTCTAGGGTAAGCAATGGTGACAGCATTAGGCTTATTGAAATCTACACCTCTTGAAGCGATCTGTAACGAATTAAGCTTGACTTCCTTGTCCACATGTTACAAGAGTTCCTATAATCTATTTTTTATCATAAACTAGTCCAAGTACAAATAGAACCTCGTTGCTTTCCTCTTTCTCTAATTTGATAAAAGAAGAACCCTGTGCTGGGATTCTAAGAGAATGGCTCTTGGATGTCAAGGCATTTCATGATGAGATTGATTTTGTTTTGTCCTTTCCATTAAATTGGACTGTGTCATCTAAATTGCTAAAGAAAAAGGCAATTGAATGGGATAAATGTAACAACACTCAATGGCTATCTACTAAATCAACCTTTACATATTGTGTATTGCAGGCTTTTTCAATTAATGTGTCTTTTAAATATATTGAAAGATCTAGGAACCTTTTAGAAGCTTCATGATGCAGTTGCGTTTTTGCCAGCTTCCTACAAATGAACATTTAGGAGCCTGGGCAAAAATCCCATATTCGTGTGGGACGTGTCGCTTATGTGACCAGGAGGTTGAAACGATACAACCCCTGTATACAGGAAGGATTCTGGTAAATTTGTTGCAGATTTGGAGAATGTCCAATCTGATCAATTTTCGGCCTTCTATTTTCAGGTGATGTTACTGTTCTTACATTTGCAGGGCATCATATATCGCACATTTTGATTAATAGAATTTTCAAATAATTGTATTTCTGTTTTATGATTTTGTTAGATCTGAATATGCATTTTAAACTATGGAAATCTCTGAATCTTGTAATATGATTTTGTATGCTTGCCTTTTGTTTGTATTATTAGTGTTAAGGTTTATTTAACCATTAAACTTAAATAAAAATAGAAATATATGCCATTCACTATACTGTCGCCACTGTGGGGTGGTGTCACAGATTAGGGTCAATGTCCCACAAGCTTTTCGATCTTGGTGACTAGGGGGAAGGGTAATGCAACGAGATTGCATAATATATGGTGCTCTGGACGAAGGTATGCTGGTTTATTAGCCACCATGTTGCACAAAACACGCTCCTACCTCACAATTGACATACAAAACACTTGCAATAACAAAGGTTTAACATTGAAATAAATATATTGTGTTATTTATTGCATGCTTTTCATTCTGGAAGGCGGAACCAATGAGACTGTTTATTATATGGTGTTACCATGTTATTTATTGTAATCTTCATTCTTATAATGTACAGCAAGGTGGCACTGATGCAACTGTTCACACTGTGGTATTACCGTGTTATTTATTGACCATAGATTTAAATATATCTGACTGTTAAAAGATTATCAAGAACAAGCAGATTCCTTGTTTGCTACATTTTACAAAGAAGTTACCCTGTTTGCTTACTTAAGAGAACAGCCAAAAGGGTTTGGTACACTGATAGCCTCTTTAAGAACAACAAACACAATAAGGCCAATTCATCTGTGATTGTGTTACTTCTTACTCCAGACACACACCTACTTGAAAACAACTGATTCGCCAACACTGGAGCTCCTTGCAACTATCCAAACTGTCTCAGTTAAAACTATTGTTTGCTCTTAAACGAAGGTACAACCTTACAGACAAATTTATTATTATGCTTTATTTTCATTTATTTCAAAGGACTTTTACAACATTTATATATAAAAAAGCACATCGAATAACTAAAACTCAACAAATCAAATAGCTATTGTTATTGTTACAGTGGTAATGCATATTGATCTTTTGTACCCACATTCATTCATACCCAGCACCGTGTAAAAGTAGTTAGATCTTATTCTAAAATTCATTACATTATAAAGTTCAACAAAATTTAATAATTTAGTTTGACTAAAATTCCTTTTAAAATTACCTTTTTAAAATCCTTTGAAATCCTTAACATCATTTAATATACACACTTTAAACAACAAGTTATTAAGAATACTTATTCGTACCTAAAAAGGCATAATAAAATCATAACATATAACTAATTCATCTATGTACACTGTTCAACTGGGAGACAATAGGCCTCATTAAGAGTCTGGCGTTAACCCTGCCGGTGCTAACAGCGGGTTGCCGCCGGACACGTAAATATTTACTGGCGCTTTACTTCCCGGTGTCAGCGGGAGATAAATCCGGCGGGCCGGGAAGTAAGGCGCTGGTAAAATGTAAGTCCCCATTCCCATAGGGCTCTATGGGAGTGGAGACTAGGAAGCACCGGCACCGTTGTTAAAGGTGCCGGGGCTTCCGTGAAGGGTCTGCTTACTGTGGCCACTGTGCCCGGCAGGGTTAGACCTGTTGGGCGCAGCGGCCAACGCAGGCCGACAAGTAGTTTGCCAGTCCGGAAATAAGGGTGCTGGTGAGCTTACCGGCAGTCTTGTTTCCAAACCGGAAAACTTATGAGGCCCAATAATTAATAGTTTTATATATATCAACTAAAAGCTGAAATTCCTTTCATTTAGACATACACAGAGATAGTCATAAAACTGTGCATTAATTAACCTGTTCCCCACTTACACTAAGCATTGCTTTTACAGCAACACACCATGTTTGATACAGGGCCATCTGTATACTCTTACAGACTCTGTGTTGATGCAATAATTCCAGAAATCCCTGTTTTATGGCATCATATTCATGCACAAAGGGGCCTAATATAGTCATGTATGCGGTACTGAGCAGTTTACACTCCGTAAGAAGGTGTTTATCGGTTTCTAATTCTCCAGGAGTATTACATATTTGACAAATCTACCCTGCTACCTGTATCTTTTCCCTTGCACCAAGGAAAATCTGAAGTGGTAGTTGATTAGTCCGCAACCTAAATAGAAAATATTGTATTACAGGGCTAGGACACTGCTGCAGATATCTTTGGGGCTGCAGGAAGGTGTGTATGACATTAGATGCATATTTATAGGGATTCAAAGAATATAGGTGCGTGTAATTATTCATCCAGTCCCATTTCTGGACCTTACTTTTAAATATACTTTTTAATGTGGTAATGATGGTGCCTCAGGAAAGGTCGGGTGTCCAACCAATGTTCTCATAGAATGTATTGATCCTGTCATTGAATTCCAAACTACCACACTTTGACCATGCTCCATTGTTGGTCCCCAATAGGGCCAATAGTTAACATTTAGGATCGGAATACATTTTTATATGAAGTAGTCCCAATCTGATCAACAATTGACCCTTTAGGGAAACCAATATCAACTCCAGTCTAAGGTATTCAATTGGAACTGATTGCCGTAGTTTCAATATTCTTTTCCAAAAATATCCCTCAATGGTATCTAACCATTTGAGTTCCCTGACGGCTAGAGCCTCCAGACCGTATAGGACCATGGGGCAAAAACATTGGGTATATAAGGTGATAATACCCTCCAGTGAGTAACCAGCCATTTACTTTGTGAATTTATCCAGATGCACGTGCCCCCCTGTATGTGTGGTTAAACATAACCAAGTCATCTGCGTACAGCATACACGGTATCGGGTATCTCCAACTTTTGGGTAACACCCAGCCCATATGGTAAAACTTTGTGGGATGTCTGCTAAAAATGCATTGTACAAGAGGGGTGCCAGTGTACAGCCCTGGTTGACCCCCCTTTGAAACCTAATCGGGTTAGAAGTGTTCCCCTGATCTTCTAGGCGCACCCTCGCTTGCGTGTTCCAGTAGAAGCCACCTGGGGATCCCCCCCCATTTTCCAATTAAATCCAGAGTTTTACCCAGTTGACACTGCCAAAAGCCACCCGGAAGTCCACATAGATTACATACAGTATGGAACCACCGGGGGCAGAAGCTCTACGGAACAAAATGGCCAGGATCCTCAGATTGTGTACCGTGCTGCACCCAGAGCGGGAACCCGTTTGTGTAAAGTGTAATAGTTGGGTCTTTTCAACCCAGTTCTCTAATACCTTCAAAATAAGCGTAGCAAAGAGTTTCCCCGTTACGTCTAAAAGGGACAGTAAATGATCATTCTCAGGTAGAGAGCAGTCCCCTTTTTTATAGACTGCCACCAGCACCGCCTGCTGCCACGAGTAGGGAATCTCCTGAGTTTGGCACACCCTAACATATAGAATTTTAAGGATTCTTGTCCAGATCTTGAGGTTAAGTTTTAAGACAGCATTTGCAAGGCCATTCGGTCCGGTAGCTCTTAAATTCTTAAGCTTTCCAATAATGTTCTCCATCTCCGCCTCCCCGATTTCTAGTGGCCATCCACCTGCCGTGTTGTGTGGGGGGGAATACCTCAACCAGGGACTCTCCATTCCCATTTAAGTGCTTTATCCATATTTCTTCTTGGATAGGATTCAAAGTCTTAGCTTCTCGAGGTCTCTTAGCACTAGTTAGAGTAGACCATATATTCCTAATGTTTCCGCTACCAAGGGTCTTAATCATGTTTTGCCACTGCGCGTTAAGGATTGAACACTTCCATCGCTTAAGCCAACCTCTAGAGCTACTTTTTATATGTTTCGTCTTACTAATCAGCTCAGGCATGGGGCACTGGTTACGGCGTGCCGCCCTAATTTTCCTACACATTACTCTTTTAGCATCTCGAATGGCAGAGTCACATTTACAGGTCACATTGTGGCATGTAACCAGGAAGCCCTTAACAGAGGAGCCAGTCTAAGCAGCAAGGTCCTTACGCCGATGTTCTATTTCATTGCCATTCAATACGTACAAGCCCTCTTTGGTGCTAGTAGGCAGCGCTGCTACCAACGTCCTGACCTTGCCCAATTGGCGAGTGGACCAGATAGTACGGTTTCCACCGTGGTTAGATGGGAGCCCCGAACATCAGGGAGTGTTATGAACCGTGGAGTGCAAGTCTAGGGCAAGGGCAAGTATATCATGGTCACAAGCATTGTTCAGGGTCACCCTAAATTCATGAACCCATCAGACAGGCGTTATTACCAAAGAACTTATCGAGGGTTGACTGACTGCCATTCCCACCCACGCATACTTACCCGGGATACCCCCTTTAGTTCTTCCATTCATCATTACCAGGTCCCATTTTCTAAGGAATGAGACCCACTTTTCTCCCTTATAATTACTCTTCTCCTGCAGCATCTCACACCGTTCTCCCACATTCTTAAAAGGAGCGCATTGTTGGTCATCTACACATCTAGCATTAAAATCTCCTCCCACTAAAATTAGATATTCCCCTGGGGACTTCATTTCCACAAAGCGTGGCTCCTCGAGCAGATCTAAAGCTTCCTCCAAGTTCTTAAGGTAGGGAGGAACGTATATATTCGCCAGTAATATCCTCCAGGCCTCCCCTCGCACATCAGATCAAAGTTCTACCACTTGTACATAGTCCCCAATACTACCAACAATCCCCAATCGAGAGCTGATTTTTTGGCTCATTCCAATAATAAGACCTCCTGAGGGTCTACCTTTACGTCCTCTAGTGCCCATATCTTGGTACAGGTGGTACCCTTTGACCTTTGAGGGCACAGGCGAGCCAGGTCTCTTGCAGTAAAAAAAAATCAACTTAGTTAAGCTTTGCAAAAACTGCCCAGTCACAGTAAGGTGGCCAAACCCACGCGTGTTCCAACTTCTGACCCTTTGCGGTCGCTTGTGTCCCCTCTGAGGATACCCCAAAGAGGGCTCCTCAGGTACGGTATCCAAATAAACTGCTTCAAAGTTGGTGGATGGGCAGACAGACAGGCCCAAATCTAACTGCTGCGTTGGTCGGCTATCTGTAAACGTCTTAACTTCTTGGTTTTCGTTTCTTACATTCAGCACCCCCCCCAGCCACCTGTGGCTAATGTTATCCCAAGAATTTTGAGGCAATTCACGGCACACAATAAGCCTGAGCCCCAAAGATAGCAGAGCATCAACATTTGCATCCGCTAAGGACACAACTGTGGCTGAAGAGAAGCGTATCAAAACCCAGTTAGTTTGGCTGCCCCATTTCAGGAGCTCAAGCAGAAACATATCTGTGGAAGTAATGGTAGAGAGTCATGCTACGGTAGACCAAAGTCGGAGAAGAGTTGTTCTATTAAAGAATGGGCTGGAGTTCGTGGGCTTCATTCACTTTCCTGGTTTCCTGGGGTGCTTCACCCTTATGTTTTTTCAATATCGTCGTGAATGCCGGCAAGCTCGTAGGGGGAGCGTAGAGGAGTGCGCAGTGCTAGTGGAAGTCTACCTTGCCGGAGACCTCAAGGATGTATTACTTTCCGGTACTTCTGAGTTCAATTTCTCCATCATAGAGATCTTCGTGTATAGAGCTTCTAAGGTGTCCTCCTCGTTCCCAGCTGTGATATTCAAGAGTCTTGTGATCTCCCAGAGGCCTCCGATACCTCAGAAGAAACCGAAATTCGTGACTCTAATCTACCGCCAGTTCCAGTATTGCTGCTCACACATGGTCTGGTAGTAGGCCAGGACCGCTCCTCAGGTAAGGAGTTAGAGGCCACCCCAGTGTTCTCTGTTTCAAGCCCTTGTTGTAAACAGCTTACCCTTAGCTGGATACTTGTTGCCTTCCCTTGCATTTCCCATTCCAGCATTGTAACCCACTTCTTTTCCAAACCATGGTGGTCAAACGCCACCACAGAGCAAAGAATGAACAATGCTTTTAGTTTTGCCATCATAGTCTTCAGGTACGGGATTATTCGTTCCACGGTCAGAAGTGAGTCACACTGGTGAAAATTGGTCTCCTGGCTCAGTTCTGGGGCTGCTGCATCATTCAAGTCAGCAGTCAATGCTTTGAGGTTTAGACTGGCAGATAGGTTCTCTGGCTGAGTGTCAAAACATGCCATGTTATTTGTGCCCTGGGGGTTGCCTCGTAATGATTTGCACAGTGTGAGCAGGGAACCGTTGTTATCCAAGGATAGCATAGAGCCAGATAATTGTACACGAGCATCACCAGGAATGCTTAGTTCTAACATCGTGGGCTGAATTGCATCATTTTTGGCACCCGCACAGGTAGTTAGGGCATCAGGCATTAGTAGACTCAGTGGAGTTCCTGTATTGGACAATTGGGTAGATACTTGGCCAATAACAGAGATAAAAACTGGAATACTGGTTTGGGTGCTTAGGGTGCCACCACCCGCGGGTCCTCATTCCCTTTTCCCCTTTTGGTCTTAGGTGCTTCTATTGCAGTTTTACGAGCCAGCGTGGGACTGCAGGCACGCTTCCCCCACAGTAAAGCATTGCTACACAGCCCCAATGTTCGCTTTAAGTTAGTCTTATTCATACTGTGGTACAGTCTGCCTAAGTATATAACAAAAATAAAGAGAGCAGGGGAAGGAAAAAAGGATAAGGAGCGGTCTAGTGTATGGTGGCCCGCACACCACTCAGAGCTGACAGAAGCAGCACTGCTGACTCCATGCATGGGAATGGGCTCAAAGAGCTGACAGTAACAGTCCCGGAGTCACCCAATCCCAGAATTAGGGGCTCAATGGGCTAACTGTGGTAGCACTGCAGTCTCCCAATCTGCAAGAGGCTTGAATGGCACTCAGTGAAGGGCCTATGGGCCTCATTATAAGCATGGCGGTCTGGGAACTACGGTACGGGTAAGCATGCCGGTACCGTAGTTCCCGGACTGCCATACTATGTGCTCTGCTCGCTGGGGCCGTTTCACCCACCAGGTTTTTCCTGGCGGGTGTAACGGCACCCACGAGCAGAGCACGTCGGATGCACCGGCACAACTCTGTATGTGCCGGTGCATCCGACCTCCCCATCCCCATTCAGCCCTATGGGGCAGAATGGGGATTGGGAGGCCCTTGATTCCGTTACCCGCAAATGGGCAATTAACGGGTCCACCGTGCTCGGCATGACCCGGTTCTTGCCCATTCGCGGGTGCCGGAAAAAATGCAACTCCGGCGGCAGCTGTGCCCTTAATAAGGGCACGGCTACCGCCAGAGTTGTAATGAGGCCCTATGTATCTCAAAAATAGTCAGAACTCAAATCAAAGGGTGCAGCACCTCACAGTCGCCAAAAGAAGTGAGTAGGAACAAATAAACAATAATCAGTGTACAATGACAATGACTGTGGGTGGGCACTTAACTTTCAAATGGGACTGCCTATGTACATTGGGCCTCATTACAAGTTTGTCGGTAGCCTTGCCGGTAAAACTGTCCGGCTGCTGCCAAACTTGCTATTTTTTCTGGAACCCGCGAATGAGCAATTACGGGGTCATTACGGCCCCTGTAATTGCCCATTCGCGGGTGCCGAAAAAATGCTCCCCATTCCCATTTGAGCCCTATAGTCTTATAGGGCTCAAATGGGAATGGGGAGGTCGGATGCACCGGCATGGTGCCGGTGCATCCGACATGCTCTGCTTGCGGGTGCTGGTCTGCCCGCTAGGTCAGACCTGGCGGGCAGAGAGGCACCCGCAAGCACAACTCTTAGTTTGCCAGTCCAGTAGCAAGTGTGCCGGTAGCTTTCCGCCACCGTTACTACTGGACCGGCAAACTTGTAATGAGGCCCATTGTCTGCTCGCAGCCTGGTTACCACAAGGCAGCTCACTCCTGGGTCTGCTGCGGGGTGTGCATTGCACTCACCGCCACCACCCAGTTAAATAGGAGCTGTGACTCACCTCGCCACATCAGGGGAAATGATCAGTTGACTACTTGTTCCCGGCTTGGTGCCGGTTGTATTCTCAAAGGGTACTTGCAGCACTGGTAGCGTGTTCCTTACCCCCCTGCAGTGTCGAAACACCAGTGAGCGGGCCAGCAGTCTCACTCGCCTTGCTCACTTACTCACAGTGACTCGCAGCCAGCATGGCACAGCAGGCTTTGGGGTTAGAGGAAAGGAGCAAGAGACATCAGGAGGCGTCAAGCCGCGCAGCTCTCAACCTTCAACACAGAGCATTGAACTGCCGCTTCCGACACCACAAAATCCAGAGGTTCCAGACAAATTAGTACAAGCTAAACACCAGAACCCTCCATCATCCAAGCCCTTGGATGCACCAAAACAATCCTGACAGGACAATTTACATGAGGCCCTTGTTCCACATGTCAATTTACTGAGAAAACAAAAGGCTTTTCACAGAACAACATACAGTGGACCCTAAAACACTTTACAACTTGCCAAACTAAGACCACTGTATATGGCATCATTTGTCCTTTGGCCAGGGAGGTGAGGCAGCTACCTGAGAGTCCCCCTGGGGGAGGTACTCAGAGGGAGAATCGCATGGGGAGAGAAAACCTCACAGAGTGCAAACAATCCCGGGTAATGCAGTACCCCTTTGACTTTTCCACCTCTCAGTATCAACCTTCCCATACCACATTACCGAGTGGCCTCATTGCATTTCTGCTGACTATACCAAGTAGGGGCCACTGGGATGAGGAAGAACCTAGAGCAATTAGGATCATTGAGACAAACCAACACACCCACTCTAGCTTCTTGAATGATCCAATTGGCAAACTGTCATTCAAAACAAGAGAGGGAAGAGAACAATGGCATCTTCATCTTGGCGCGGACCGAGAGCTTAGCAGGCTACGCACAGAAAGGCAGAGCGGGGGAGCAGGTGGTTTCTGGAGGAGAAGCGCACCTGTGAGGCCTACGAAGCAGGAAGCATACCAGCGAGAAGGAGTTACACTCACCGGTGCCCGGAGGTGCTGGGGCGCAGAGAAACCAACGCTGAACTGCTGAAAAGACTTGCGGAAGACCAGGAAGGTCCCGGTGAGTCAGAGAAGCTGCAGTAGATAATGCGAACTGCGAACAACCAGAGGGTGATGTCCAAGATCCTGTAGGTACTAGGGTGGATAGGTTGAGGAGGCATGAGACCCTAAGAAACCCTAAGAAAATTATTGAGTGTCTCTTCACTGAGAGAGAGCAATAAGATTGGAAGGGGGTCTGGGACCCACACTGGGGAAATATACCCCGAACAGCAGTAAAGAAGAATATGTACTTTACACGTACAAGTGGTATGCATAGACCTTGGCAGGAGAGTAAACCAAGACTGTGGGTCAAAGTGAAGAGAAATAAAGAGAACTGCAAGAGCGAAAGCGTTGAGTACCCTATTTGGTAGGCGAATTAACCAAGGGGTTACTGAGATCAAGGATCTGGGACCCTCAACACAGCGTGGGAAAGGTATCCAGGCTGTTCTTCTTGGTCGCAGTATCTGGAAGCCAGGTCTGCTTACAAAGGGTCTAGGACCTTCAACATAGCTTGGGAAAGGCATCCAGGTTGTTCTTCTTAGTCACAGTACTTGGAACCCGGGTTTGCTCACAAGGGTCTGGGACCCTCAACACTGCCTGAAAAAGGGTATTCAGGCAGTTCTTTTTCAACCCTACACTGAGAGCCAGGAAAGCTCAAGAGGGTCTGGAACCTTTTTGGTTTGGAAGCATTACCCTATATGATGCCTCTCTTACCTGAATCAAGTGTGTTAGTTTGGGTATATTAGGCCACATATCTCCCAATATTCTTCTGGTATTTCTCCCCGCAAGGGTAGTTTCCCACCTCAGCATATACGACCACTTATGGTGTGCAGGTTTCTCCTGTACTAGCTTGTGAACAGAGGATACCAGCTTTTTTGTGCCATCCTGAGTAGTAATACATTTCTCAAAACAGTGAGAGGTCTAGTCGCTGCCTCCCGAAGCGTCCTATTAGCCAGCCTGTGCCTGAGCTAATAGTACCCATGCCTATCATTTTCCCTCACCACAATTTTCTGCTTGCATTGCTCGAAAGTCATTATATCGGGGCCTTCATACATGTCCCCCACTTTTGAGCATCCCGTACTCTTCCATTGCTGAAACGCCCCATGCTCCAGGCTCACTGTAAACTGTGGGATCCCTAATAGCAGCATAAAGGGCGCTGGAAAGGTCGACAGTACTGCATGCACCACAAAGGAGTCCCATACTTCCCCCACCCCTGAGAGTATACGACTTATGTGCATGTTAGGTGGCCTATCTAGCCACAAGGCTCCCTACAGTGGGGTAGCCGCTACCGCTCTGTCCATGCGTGACCAGCGCTTGGCCTCCTCCCCCATTAACCATTTCCCAATGACCCTCGGTCGGGCCGCCTGATAATACTTCCGGAAGTCTGGCACCCCTCGCCCTCCCCTCTCTCTAGCCGACATCATTGTTCTTATCTGAACTCTTGGGCTTTTGTTTAGCCATATAAACGCCATGATAATCTTGGGATCTGAAGAAAGTGTTAGAGAGAGCAATGGGTAGCACTTGGAAATAATATAGAACCCAAGAAAGACAACTATCTACACTGTGGCTATTCTCTGCAGCCAGGATATGGTAAGGTGGTTCCGTCTAGACGCATCCTCTTTGACTTTTTGCAGCCAGGCCGGATAGTTTGCTCCTTATATTTGATCGAACCACTTGGTAATGACTACCCCCAGGTACAACCCTACATACACCCTTGGCTGTGCAAATTGTCATTAGAAAATGCTCCAGGAACAAGGCGTAGAGAAGAGGGGAAAGAGGACACCCTTGTTTCGTACCCTGTGCAAGAGATAGCTGCCTAGACAGGTGGCTGTTGATTGCTAGACATATCGAGGGAGAGTGATAGTTTGCCCGTATAGATTGCAGAAATGTTGGCCCAAATCCCATGAGGGCCAGAAGGAGAAACAACCATTCCACGCGGTCAAATGCCTTTTCGGCATCTAAGGCCACGACGACTGTGGGTGTCTGCTTGATCTCAATATACCCTATAATGTGGCAGACCCTCCTGATATTTTCAAAGGTCTGCCTCACCGGGACAAATTCCCGGCTGGTCGGGGGCCACCAACATGGAAAGCAATGGGGCCAGCATCCTGGGCAGTATTTTGGTATAAATTGTTGCATACAGGTTCATTAGCGATATGGGTCCTTGCCGGGCTTAGGACAAATACCCGTTTTTGCCTCTTCCATTGACCCAGTGACCTCCCCCATCTCCCTGAATGTATTTTTACCTAAACCTTTTATAGAATAGGGCCGTATACCAGTTTGCCCCTGATGCCTTGTTTAGTGGAAGAGACCCAATTTCCTCCTCTTCCTGCCGAATATCCCCTTCCAGTTCATACCTTTCCCCATTGGTAAACTGCAGCAGCTGGACTAGATCCAAATATGCACCTTGCCCCTGTTCATCAGGGAGGTCCGACGAGTAGAGACGCTCATAGAAGGCCACAAAAGCTTCCACTATTGCCCCGTTCTCAGTAACTATTTCCCCCGATTCCGACACAACCTCAAGACTGTCTGAGCTGCCCTTTTCCCTTTAAGCTGTCTGGCCAACAGGCGGTCCGCCTTGTTCGCCCCCACATAATATTTCTGCTTCGCATACAAAAGGGCCTTCTCCGTTCTGCGGGTCTGGCAGGTCTAGTTGGTCCTGGATATGCTGGTATTCCCTTCGCAGCACTTGTCTGTTTCCCCAATAATGCCAACCTAAGCTTGTGCAACTGGTCATTAAGCTTTTTTTTCAACTGGACCTTCTCCTGCATAGCCTTTTTGGCTATGAGTTCCCCCTCAACACTACTTTGAAGGCGTCCCACACCCTCGCCTGCCCAACCGCCGGCGGGTCATTTTCACTAAAACATTGCTTAATCTTTCCCCCTAACTCTTCTGCCAGACCGGGTCTCCCAAAATATCATTGGGTCATCCCTATCCCCACGTCTTCTGCCCAGTCCCCGGTGAACTAAGCATAATTTGTATGGGGGCATGATCCGATATTGACATTGGGCCCAGCTCCACGTGCAATGCCCTCCACATGAGTCCGGGGTTCACCCATGTAAAATCAATTTGTGACATTGTGTTGTGTACATGCAAGTAATATGTACACCCATGCTCCTCCCTCTTCAGGACCCTCCAGGTACCCAGGACAAAGAGACCCTCATATCTTTCTCTCTGTGCCTTTGACAGGACTGGTGTGTGCGTTGCCCCCCCTGAACTTCTATCAATTTTTGGGACCCGCCAGGATGATCTCCCATCAGCGAATTTGCCCAATACGGTGAGAACCTCTCTCAAAAAGACATCCTGTCTGCTATTGGGAGCTGTGAGAAAAAGATGGTGCTGAGGGGTAGACACAGACACAAGGATACAAGTTTCGAAAACCATTATTTATAAAAATGGGGTTTGAAGAATGCCTAACTTGTCCCATTTCTAAATGGGAGTAGTCTCGACCATTGAAATAAAGAAAAAAGAATAGTCCAAATGTCTGTCTGTCAAAAGTAAATAATCTATCTGAGTCAAACGTAGGGTTGCCCTCACGTTCAAACTTTAAAATGTGTAGGGTTTTGGAGAACATATATACATGTCGCAAAAGTTTCTTCTCAACTCCCTTCGCACAGCCTAAGTCACTCGGGATCTTCAAAAGTTCAATTCGTACCAAACAGTTTTAAAAAATGCAGTTTAATAGTTTTCTCATTCGGCACAGTTCATGTACTTATCTCAGGCTTCTGTCGTCTGATTCAATACTTTCTAGCATAAAATAGTTCTACTTTAACAATGTTCCTGGGTGGTTCTTTCCGGCTTTCCTCACCAGAGCTTAGACTCTCTTAACTCTTTAGTATTTTACATTACTTTATCATTATTAATATTATTATTATTCTTTATTTGCTTATGATTCTAAAAGAATGTTTACAAAAAGATGTAATTATAACATTTGTTTAAAAAAAATTAACATACTATTTTTAAAATTCGTAACTTTCATATTTCAACTATTTCAATTATTGAAAATGCCCAATCAGCGCTTATACAACAACATCATGAAAACATTTAAAATACCACCATTATGGCTTCCTAATTGTACAGTAGCTGGAAGACTTCAACATATTACAAACACATTATTTTCTCACAGTCCACTTCAGGTTGAGATCACTTTATCTATAGATAATTGCTTGGCGATATGGCGCCACAGCCAATAGAGGCTAATATGAAGGCTTTCTAAGTCTGAATTGAGGAAATAAATTCAGAATGCGTCACTCTTTATGGACATGTTGCCAAAATAGTAATGTAAATATTGCCCATGGTTCGGCATTCCGTGAATACATGTGTGGGGATCTCTATAACTCCCAGAATTTTACACATGCAGCATGCACTTTGCCCACGAAGACCAACAAGGGGTAGTTGGTTGATACGAAGTCTCAAGATGAGAGTACGTACTGCCAGGGAAGGACTTTGGCGAAGATATGGTTGCAAACTTAAGTACCTATCTACCAATCTTGCCACATGTACATAGGACTTTAGAGTAAATAGCTGATTGTAATTGCAAATCCAATCCAACTCGGCCAATTTATTTCCGAACAGGGATCTTAGTGTTTCGTATTTAGTTCCCAATTCAAATTTAGGATACCATCCTAAGTCATTGTATAAACTCTTGATGATATGGGGAAATTCATTGACGCCGGTTTTCCAATTTTTCCCCACTATCTGCTCCAACAAGAGCCAGTTGTTTACATCTAGGATTGGAGTTCACCTTAAGATGCAATCCACACTGGCGTGTATGCAATTGTCCCTGCAGGGTAACCAAACCCAATTAAAGTGTTATGTATGCTTACTGAAGTACTCTTCGCCAGCCTCAGGACATTTTTCTAAAAGTAGCCCTCTAGTTAATCAAGCCATCTTAGGTCTGTCATGGCTATAGCATCCAGGTCATATAGGACCATATGGCAAAATCTTTGCTGATCTAGTGTTAGAATGCCCTCCAATGAGTAGCCAGCAGCCTGGCGAGCAAACTTCTCTATCATATTAGACAATCTGTGTCCCTTTGCCGTTTTGGCCTCGATAATATGTTTGTACAACAAGTTCTGGCTCATGTGGAGGCCCAAATATGGATATTTGCTCAGGTATTCAATAACACCCAGGCTCGTATTCATCTGGGGACGGTTTATCTTCTTTGCAGAGATCAGCATTACCTTGGTGTTTTACATATTGATGGTCAGTTCATTTTTTGAGATGAAATCAACTAGGATTTCAAACATATTCTTTATTCCACCTAGTGTGTGGCTAAATATGACCAAGTCATCTTCATAGATCAAGCGCGTGATGGGTATCCCACCTGTGCTAAGGCCACGGGCAAATCACTCATGTAGAGATTATACAGCAGGGTAGCCAAGACACAGCCTTGCTTGACTCCCCTGTTCAGACTCAGCGGGGGCAAAGTCAATCCAGCATCATTCATTCTGACTCGTCCTGATGTATCCTCGCGGAGACTCCTCAAAACATCTAGAAGCAAACTAGGACAGTTTAGCCCATAATCTAGTGCGGTTGACCCCACCAAATGCGGCTTTGAAATCTATAAAAATAACATACAACGCAGTGGCACCTCTAGTAATGGCTGCTCTAATCAACGTATCCAAGATTCTCAAATTGTGTGTAGTCGAGCAACGTTGGAGCCCGTTGGTGTAAATTGAAGCAACTCCCTTTCCTCCACCCATAACTGAAGATGCCCCAAAACCAATGAAGAGAAGACCTTGTCAGTTACATCAAGCAGTGACAATAGCCTATAATTCGAAGGCAACAGTCTATCTCCTCTCTTATAGATAGGTAGGAGAATTGACTACTGCCAGGATTTGGGAATTTGTCGCTCCTCACAGACTCTACTAAACAAAACATGTAGAAATCAGGGCCACCCATTTGGGTTCTCTTTTTGGACTATACTGGCCAAACCATTTGGGCCCGGTGCTTGAGATCCCTTAAGTTTCTTAACAATATGCTCGATGGACTCTATTGAGAATATTAATGGCATCTCATGAGCACCGCGCCTTGCCCTTGGTTGGATTTCGTCATTCCCTGCTTTGTCCCCCAAATAGAGTAACCAATCATTTTTCTGGATAGGGTTTATATATTGTCTCATTCTATCCCCTTTCGCACAGGATAGAATCTGCCATATAGAACTGCTATTTTTGCTTCGTAGTGCGCTTATCATGTCTTGCCAATGAGTGTTTCTAACTGAGGTATGCCAACATTTTAGCCATCCTCGATATTCAGCTTTTATTACTTTGGCCTAGCGTCTTTTGTCAATCTGCGAGCTCCCACCTCGATGGAGTTTTCTTAGTTTACTTCTCATTGAGCATTTGGCGTCACGTATTGCTATATCGAATTTGTTAGTATAGTTTTCAATTATAACCATGTTTTCTCCCTGGTCCCTTCCAAGTTTTTCACCCAACTTTCTATCTCATTTCCATTTGCTTTATTAAATAGTTGGTTTGCCTAAGTAATGTATTTCGCAGTCCAACTAATTTAATTGCCCGCTTGGTTAACAAAAGCCCCACTACAGCAATTTCTGTCCTGTTTTTTGTGTGTAAAAAGCCAGAGTTAGTAGCAAGATGGCATGTTCGCTGAAACTATTAGATTTGATTTTAAGTTCTCTAGTTTTCAGCATGCAGGCATTGTTACCGAATAAGTAATCTAGAGTTGCTCTGCTCTTATTTGAACAGCAAGTGAACATTCCCGGCACATCTCCCTCTGCTCTCCCATTCAGCATGGCTAGCTCCCATGTTCTAAGAAATTGTACCCATTGGTTCCCCCTGAGGTTACCCTCTTTTTGTGTCATTTTGCATGTTTTTATTACCTGCCTATATGATGGGCTTTCTTTATCGTCTATACATCTGGCATTTAAGTCTCCCCCCAAGCAAAATGATCTGCTCATCCCACTGACCTGAATCTGCAGTCAGTAGCTCGCCCAGGGCTTCCTGTGTATCTTCGAGATTGTTAATGTCCGGAGTTATGTACATGTTCACGATCACAAGTCTAAGTTCCTTTTCTGCCCCCTGGAGGGGGGTTATTATAGAGCTAATTGTAGAGATAAGCGCCCGACATTGAGCACCCACGGTGTGGCTAATGCCCCTGTAAGGCCTAACCCGGGGGCCCCTGTTTGCCTTTACTTGATATTTCTTATATCCCTCCATGATCAAGCAGCAGGAAGACAACCACACTTGCTTGCAATGTGGCAGTAGTCTCTTGTATTCGAGCTGGCAATAGTACAACTTCAGAGGTCCATGTGGCCCAGTTCTATATAAAAGTGGGAGACAGGTTTTCTAAGCCCATCCCGATTCATGTCGACCGGGTGTCCCCGGCTAATACCCCGCTGGTGTGCATTCACACAGCAGACTGTTCATTTAAATCCTAATGATCTTAACGTTTCTGTGCACATACACAATAAGGAAACAATAGCTGGGGAAGCAAAGGTTATCAATGCCCAGTTTTCTGCACTTGACCATGTTGGAAGACCAATTTGGAGCATATCTTTACTGCTGATAAAAGACAAGCTCAGAATAGCAAACCAAAAGCGAAGGAGCGCCGTACAGTTCAAAAAAGGGCTATCAGCCGATGGGTTAAGCTCTTCACGTTTTATCAAGGAGCCCAAAGACGACCACTCTTCTCGTACAATTGAAGGAAAAGGTTGGTAGGAAGTGTTGGGGAAAGGGGAGGGTGGCGTGGGAGGGGCTGGAGGTAGCAATTTTGGGCAATAGGCAGGGATTTGGCTGTGTTGTTGCATAGTCGCATGTGTGCAATCAAACAAATTGCTCCTCATCCCGGCCCCCATTTCGCACCTTTTAACACAGTAGGTAAGCCGTGGGTCACTAGTTTCAATTGATTGTGGACCATCTCTACTGGGCAACTCCCAACAACTTGTGTTTGACCCCGGGCACTTACTGTTAACAGGGTTTTTAGAGTTGGGTACATTAGGGGCGTTTACCGGTACCAGGGCAGGTATGCTTGTTTTACCAGCCCATTAGTCCAGTGGGCTAGTTAAAGAAACGTGTCTTCTGGTCCCATCCCCCTGATCCTTGGTAACAATCGTGTGGCCCGTATTATATCTCTTCAGGCTTTTATCTTTGTTTTAAGCCAGTTTGGGTGGTGGAGGAGGTAAGTTCGGGAAAGTGACCTGTTTTATGGGGTTAGGCGTAGCAGCCTTCATTCCATTGTCCTTTACTTCTTCTCTTTCCATCATTGACAGTTCATTACATAGTGCATCTAGTGCATCGTTGTCGTTTTATGCAAAGATGGTTGAGAAGTCAGTATTATGGTTAGTGGCGGCTAGAAGAAAGGCAGGACCTGCAAGTGACATTTCCATTTTGTGCATCTTTTTTGCCTCAGGCTTCTCTGGTTCTTTTATTTCATTCATGTTCATATCCTCCCGGGTTGCCTTTTGCATGGTTTTTGTGGCTTCTGGGTATGAGGCTAGGACAAAATACGCAATTTTGTCCATGAGGGTTTTTAACTGTAGTTGGTCGGCTGCCATGTCAATGCAAAGACTATGTAGGTTTTCAATTTTTTATAGCATCGTAGCCATTTTTTTGCAATATGGTTTCGACATCTGAGACCATATCATGACCTAGCAAAATGCTGAAGGTGGTCTCTTTGAGCTTGCTAACATCATTGTTTCCTAACCCATTTACCAGGTCTGCCATATTGGGGCTATTTGACAGTGTAGTTATATTAGGATTTTTATTCGAGAAACAGATTAGGCCCCAATGAGTTTCGCTTGAACAATCTACACATTTTCAACAGTGAGCCTTTATTGTCAATAGATAAAATAATGCTCAGTATGAGTTTGTCAAATTCTTCACCCTCTGCAGAATCTAGGTTTTTGCATGGTGATTTCCATTTGCTGGGTACCGTCTTTTGCGCCTCTACTTCATTGAGCTCAGTTGCGGGCCGAGGGGCAGGTTGAGCATTCGGCACAAAGGAAAAAGGTAGTGAAACTCTTCATCTGTTCACAACTTTGTAGTAGCCCGCAAGTAATGGTTAGTTATGGCTCAAGCTTAAACCAGTAATCTGTAGGCTTTCCTTTGTTCCGTGCCCATTTTTGGAGGGGCAGGAGTATGCTGCGTTTCACAGGAGCTGTCTGGCTGCGAGTGGGTATGTCAGAGTATTTTGTCCCACTACGCAGACCCGGTCAGCGCTGGTTTATGGGTTTCACCATGATACGGTGATGGCCCATACTACAGCGAGCCGGATGCAAGAAGTTCAAACAATCAGGAAGAGAAGGAACAGGAGAGGGCAATGCAAGGAAGAAGGGGGGAGGGTAGGAATCAGAAACAGGGGAAATAGCTGAGTAGGAGTAGGGAGGCTCAAAGGCACCAAGGCCCGCAGTCACCTCCCTAGGTAGTTTGTCCAGATTATATTTGCCAGAGAGGTTATATGCCAAGGGCAGAGTTCGAATTCAGCTCCAAGTGTCCTCCTCCTCTCTCGTTAATGAGAGGGTTCAAACGCTCAAGGGCCTGCATTCACCTCCGTCTATGGGTGCTTCATAGAGGCTTGCAGCTGTCAGGGATCGATTTGACCAAGAGATTTAGGTCTCTGGTAGTGCTAGTCCTCGATTCTGACGAGTAGACAGAGGCTAAAAACAGTCTACTGCTAGACACCTCAGCCCCTTACCGCATGGTGAGGTTCAGATCTTCTTTCAAGGAGCGAAGGAACTGGTCATGCCGCCTGTCCGGACCTGCACGGACTGTAGAGACTGTCTCTCTGTCGCCTCTCCATGCTGTTCCGTGGTGTAGGGGAGGTTTTAAGCTATTGTCACGCCTTCAGTTTGGGCTGTAGGAAGACTCAGCAAAGCACAGCCTATCCTGCTGAGACTGCCTTCTGCGCCACTCTGTGCCGCTCCACGGTGTAGGTGAGGTTTTAAGCTGTTGTCATGCCTCCAGTTTAGGCTGTAGA
Source organism: Ambystoma mexicanum (assembly GCF_040938575.1). Lineage (NCBI taxonomy): Eukaryota > Metazoa > Chordata > Amphibia > Caudata > Ambystomatidae > Ambystoma > Ambystoma mexicanum. Next base: position 534,261,536 of record NC_090941.1, on the reverse strand, counting down.
AAGACTCAGCAAAGCACAGTGTATCCTACAGAGACTGCCTCTCTGCCACCTCTGCATTACAATATTTAATAATCTTGATAGAAAGGGTTCCCTTCCTCAACCTTCCTGCTTTCTTCATGCGATTTATGTCAAAGACTTGCGAAACAGCACAGCTATATTAATTCATATGTCTGACCACTCCCACACTGGTGTATTCTGGTTATTGTATTCCTTATACCCTGTTAGTGTTTCCTCGAGCGTACCTTCTAGCACCGCCACATGCTCTACTTCCTTGTCTCTGTCTCAAACGTGCTCCTTAGCACCCCAACAAGTTCCACTTTCTTATCAATTCATGTAATCACTCAGTTCTGTTTTCATCCGATCCCCATCGGGATCTCAATATTCGCTTTCTTAGCCTTTCCCGTCGACTTTCACTTTCATTAACTTTATTCAACTCGCTTTTCACTTAAGCGATACTTAGTTTAACTTTTGCAGTTCACAGAGACTTTCGACAATGCAGTATTCCACAGGACCACTGTAATTTTGTTTCATCACAGTTCAAAACAATCGAAGCTTTCTTTGAACGCGTCTTGATTCTTGCACTTAACCTTGCTTGCAACTTGGTAATCTTTGTATTGTTACAAACCGGGCTCTCTCATCACTTTGAACTCACCGGCTGTACTTAAACAATGCGTCCTTCACGATTCTATTATCTGAGGTCACGGTCTCTCCCCTCCTGCCCCTCAGACCTTCCTGGGAGGCTTCGCTGTCCCAGAGAAACAAGCAATCCCTTGGCACAACGTTGGAGCGATTAACCAGCTTCTCGGCTTCCTTTGACGAACCCTTTCGGCTTCTTCCAGACATGGCTGCCTCACCACGCTTTCTCTTGCTTCAACCTGTAGCCTTGTAGCGTCTCGGCATCCTGTTCTCTCAAGCCTGGCTGGAGAGAACAGCATCTGCTCAACACTAGCATCTGCTCAACTGCTCGGCTGCTCGAACTCGACTTTGCCTTCCTGGCTTTGCGTGCTTCCTTTGTGAATCTTGGTTCCACATGTTATACTTAGTTTGGTTCTCAATTGGATTCAGGCATTTGTGATCGTAGCTAAGTGCCTGACCCTCCCTGGCCTTGATAGAGTGACAGAGCCATGGAACATTACCACAGGTAATCTTCACAGCTTCGGTCATCTTCCACATCTCAGTATTAGGACTGTCATAGGGAATATGGGATTTTTAGTATCCTCTAAGGATATTCGAGGTGTCAGATCTGTAATTGCTAGAACAGTGTGGATAATAGTTTTGTGGTATGGGTTTATGTTTATGAAAACGTTTAGCGTAACAGGGAAATGGCATTTCTCTTTTATTCATTGTCTCGCTCTCTTTCTAAGAATGATAATGAATGAGAGGATTTGGTTTCACAACAACTCTGAAAGTTGGAGGAAAGGGAGGATGGATTGTTAGAAAGAAGAGTTGCATTAGATTTTAATGCAACTTTTCCCCTTTTGTTTGGTACTTTCCTTTCAGAATAGGGTTTTAATGTTTTTTCAGATTTCCAAGATTGGGCTTTGGAATATCCCATAAAGGCTTCTGTTATATTATTCGCTTCTTCCACTTTTGGAAAAAACTTGTCTCACCTAAGGTCTTCCCTCTAACACTCCCCAAAACTCCTTCATCCAGGTGATCATTGCTCGCTTGTCCGTCCCCAGGATTGGGTTCCAAGAGTAATGGCTCTTCCCTGGCGACCTGGATCAAGGATCCCCAGGATTACATGAGACAAAATCTTCAGGTTTCTCAGAGCATACACAGAGGCTAGGATATACAGCTGCCCTTCTATGTGAGCTCTAAAAAACTGATACCAACCCTCTTTGTCCCCTTGTGTGCTCACAACCTGTACATTCAGGGAGACCCTGAAGGCCACCAATACCCCACATGTCTTCCCCTATCCATAAATTAATTAGACGCACAAGTAGTGCGGTAGCCTCACTACCAGTCTGTCCTGTTTTCTGATATGCGTCTCTTGTAGCATTAGCACACCAATCTTCTCTGTCTTCATATACATTTCTAGCTTGTTCCGCTTGACCTTCGAATTCATCCCCCTAACATTATATGTTAAGACATTAAACAACCTCCACATGTTTGTCATTCCCTCCCATGCCTCTGCTCTTCATATCACACTAGCCTCCTACACTCCCCCCTGTTGTAGGCCCCCTAGCCTGTCCCCCCACTAACTTCCCCAACACCTCTCCCCTCCCCCCAACACCTCTTACAGCCCTCCTCCCCCAGTTGCCCAGGTTGAATCCCTAATCCACGGGACCCCAGGGATCCACACTCCCCACACATGACCCTGTTACTTACCCAAGCCATAATGTCGAAAACAAGCAAGCCCTCCTCTGCCACTCACCCATCCCCTAACCCCAGGCCTCCATCAGCACCTCTTAGAGCACACCCTCCCCTCCTACAAACAGTCTCTTTGTGCTGCCACCAGCCGTGGCTCCTTTCATCTGACCCCCGATACAGTGCATCTACCAACCGACTCCTCTCCAATCAGCTAAATTGAGGTCTGAGCCACCAGGAGCGGTCAGTCCCCCGGTGTTCCATCCATAATACATCATAACGCCCCTTCGCCTCCACTGTCCTTCCGTGGGATGAGTTCCCACTCCCAGCCTCATCTGCTCCTCCCTGTCTGTTTCCGGGCGACTTAGGATTTGCACCCTCTTTCTTGAGCTGCAGAATGCTTTCCCCTTCTTCCACCATTGTAATTCGCCTCTGCCTCCCTTCCCATGTAAATAGTAGTCCAAAGGAGAAGGTCCAACAGTATTTTACCCCTTTCATAGTGAGGACTTTAGTTATTGGATCCATGGCTCACATCTATTGAAGTGTGTATTGCGGCCAGGTCTTGGAAGAGGAAAATCTACGCTCCATTGACCATTAAGCATTGCTGCGATCAGGCCGCTCTCAGAATGGTCCCCTTTTGACCGTACGATGCCATTGCGGCTTACATGTCCCGCGGCCTGGCCCCGGCTCTGATCTTTTTGGGCCCACCCGATGAATTCTGTTGATGCTAATATTCTCACTGGGGAGATCAGTGACCAGTCCCCCAAAACACTGTTGCATTGTGCCCTTTAGGTCCTTGTCTGCAATGTCTTCCTTGAGGCTTTTTATCCTGATGTTGGACCTTCTAGATCTATTTTCCAGGTCCTCACACTGGAGATCTAGTTTTTGTGAGAGTGTAGCCAGGTGATCCAAGCCTTCAACCATCTTTTTAGCATCGTCTGGCAGATCCTGGAGAGCCCGTTCCGTAGTATCCATTCTTTAATCCATTTTTCCGATTTCAGCTTTCACCTCCCTGGTGGACCGCCTAACTGTGAACTGTTCCTGGAAAGAAGATGTAAGACGGTCCTGGAAGTCCTTCAGGCATTGGATCAATGCTTCCCTACTAGCCACCATATTATCTTCAACAGCGTCTAGGAATTACATCCCAGCGGGGACTCTTGGCCCCCACTCCCGTCACCTACTTGTACCAGTGCCGCTGAAGCCCCCATTCCGGAATCTGGTGTATGGGGCTGCAGAAGGGTTGCACTCAACCTCTCCAGTGGATTTTTCACTTTGGTGCACGGCATCAGCCGGTCCCCTGCCTGCCGCCTCCCCGTGCTTCTTCAGCTTCTGCTGCACACTCAGCTGTGTCCAATGTATCTCGCGGCCATGGTGGGCCCTCACTGTTGCACCCCTGTACCAATCCTGCTGTCACTGGCGGGGGTGGGGTGGGGCCATCTGTCGCCACTAGCCTTCACTCACTGGGGTTCAGCGGGCAATACTGCACCTTGGCACCAGCCTCTCCAGCACCCGGTGTGCGGGCCAATCCTCCCACAGTGTTGGGTGAAATCCCTGTGGTGGGCTAAGGCATGCGACCTATCCACGCTGACATAAAAAAACGGCTGCCTCCTCTTGCCTTCTGCTGCTCGCAATCCCCTCCTCACCTGTACTTCTACCTTTGCAGGGACCGCGTCTCCTCCGCCATGCTCGCTGTCCTCTTATTCTGAGAGCGGGTACCTGCCCACCCCTTCTTCTCTGCCGGGCCCTGCCTTCATCGCTGGGCCTCCGGTACATTAACCTGAAGTGGCAGGGGAAGCGGAAGGAGCCGCGCGTATGTCTGCTGGGACCACCCGTTTGAAGCAACTCAGCTTCAGTGTGGGTCTGTCCACCCGCTGAGCACACTTCAGCTGCCTTGCCCCCTTCCCTGCTGCACTGCCCCCTATGCTATTGTGGGAACCCACAGCACCCAGGAGCTCTGGTTCCTTTTCAGGGGGCAATCCTCCTCACAGCACCTCTGGGAGGTCGTCACACTCACTGTCCCCGCACACTCGGCTCAGCAGCGTTGTTCACTGCCTTCCCGGCGGTTCCTCACACCAGCTCCCACTGCTGTTCTTCCTCGCGTTGGGTTGCGCCGACCTGCTCATCGGGTCTCTGGCACTTTTACTGCAGGGGTCGCCGCCACGAAGGAGGGGCTCTACTTGCTTCAGATTACTGCTTCATTGAGGCCCGCAGAGAGAGCTCAACGTCACGTCCTCTCCCATCCTGTTTCCATCTTGGAATCAAACCTGTTTCTTTTTAACCAAGAGAAGGGAGACATTTTACGAAACTTGAAGAGACTAAAAGTGGAGGGAAACAACCCTTCTGAACTTTGGGGACCTTTATTTGTTTGGAGCACCTTTTTGTTTGTTTGAAATTTAATGGAGAATTACAAAAGAGGGCTGCGGATGACCAGCCTAGAGACATTTTTCCCTTTCACCTTAAATTAAGTTTAGTTTGTGAGGGATAGGTTAGGATTATTTTCTTTTATTTATTTTATTTTTTTATTGAATGTCATAGTTTGTTACAAACCTTTTCACTCATGTTTTATAAAAACATGTTTTAGTACTTTCATTTAAAAAAAGAAAAATGTAATAAATACAAATTCAGTATATTAGGTTTTTGATTCCAATTCTGGGTTACGTAGATTTGATTATCGAGCTCCAGAACTGAATAACTCTGAACGTCAGCTGTTTATCATTTCTGCTTAAAATTAAAGCCCAGCGTTGTTTAGTTGCCAGTTGGCAGTTTGTTTGGGGGAGCATCTCACTAAACAAGAGTCTTTTGTCATCCAGTGCTTCGCATTGCATAATGATATGATACAAAGACTCTATTTGATTTTGATCTTCACAATATCTGCAATATGCAAGTGACTCTGGTATTTGTTTAGTTTTAGACTGAATTTCTCAAGTTGAAAGTATGTTGGCCACGGAAACTGTTGTAAATAGCCTGGCAATTGGTTCAGGGCTCTGATGTAAATTTCAGATGTTTTTGTAGTTTGTATCAAGCATTTTGCTGAATTGTGCGTTCCCAATCGTTTCTTAGAAGTTTTGTTTTCGCTTTTTGAGGTGGATTTATTAACATGTCTTCCGAGATGTCTTCACAGTCTAGTATTTTAATACAAGCATCTTTCCATAGATTCAGCATTGTTGCCTTTGTTGTTGTTTGCGATCTGCGTAAAATTTTGATCGATGGAATATGATCTTTTATCAGCATCTTTCTATATAGGGCTAAGGATTTCCATGTTTTCTCTGATTCCAGAGATTGCAGCGCCAATTCATGTCTTATGCGAGGCGCAGGATATGTCGGAGGAAGGGACAGGATTTTCCTCCAGATTATCCCTTCAAGACGGATCCACATCTCCGGTGGTGCATTCAGCATGGTTTTTGCACTGTATGTTAGTATTGCCATTATTTTCTGCCTGAAAAATGTAACAACGGTTTTAACGAATATGCTCCATATTTCAGGTGCAGGATCCTTCCTTGTTGGGCCAAGAGAATGCTTTTTCTTTCATTTTCTCCACCCAATGTGTTTCAGTTTTTGACTGGTTTATCGTGATCCCCAAGTATTTGATCGAAGACTGTCAATTTTTTTTACCTTTGAGAAAAATGACCAAGGGTTTCTTTTTCAGGTTCGAATTAACCGGCTGTCATCACTTGCGTTTTTATGATATTTATCTTTAGTTCATTTGCATTGATATATGCGGCTAAGCCGTTGATTCTTTTTTGAAGGCCCATCTTCGTTTTGTCAAGGATTAACAGGTCGTCTGCATATAATAAATGTGTCAATTGAATGTTGTTCAGCTTGGGAGGGTTGGCATTGATGATTTTTTGAGTATCCGTAATGTCCGATTTGAACAGGTTAAAAAGTGTTGCTGCCAAGGGGCAGCTTTGCTTCAGTCCATTCACTGTTTCGATCTCTGATGACAGGTGGCCAGCTTGTGATAGTCTGATTTTAACTGATGTATTGGTGTAAAGGGCTTTAACGGGTTGTAATATTTCATTGGGACAATTCCATTCCTCAAGTTTTGCCCATAGCTTCCTTCAATTGATAGCATTGAACACTAGCTCAAGATCAATGAACGTCGCATGAGTTGTGGATTTCTCTTTCAGTGCTGCCAGTTCCGGAGATTTAGTAGGAATAGATCGATATTGTCCCAACATTTTTGATAAAGCCTGCTTGCCTATGGTCACATCTTCCTGACACATTTGCCCATGTTACCAGTTTTTGCAGTAGTAGAGAAGCGAAGACCTTTCCCAAGGGATCTAACAATGCTATGGGCTGGTAATTTCTAGGATTTTTCCTATCTCCCTGTTTAAAGATCGGTATAAGAATGGCTGTTTTCCATGTATTTGGAATAGTATTTGTAATATCAATAGCCCTAAAATGTTCTAGGCAAATATCCGTCCAAGCCTCAGGGTTTTGTCTGATTTGTTCGTTACTCAACCCGTCAGGCCCCAGGGTGCGTGAGGGGTTTAGTTGATTAATATGATTTGCAACATCCATAGCATCCCACGATAAGGTCCATTTGAAATGTATGAATGGAACATAGTTGTGATCGTGTTCATTCCTCCATTTATATAATGTTGTGAAATAGTTAATCCACACTGTTTCTGAGACATTCTGGATCCGTTTTTTATGGCGTTCTGTGCTTTGTTAAGCAAATCCCATAGGTTTCTGGTGTTTTGAGTTTGCAGAGCCTTTAGCATTGTTTCTGCATCATTTTGAATTATGGTTGCCTTTGACATTCTGAGCCAATTATGATAGTGTTGTTTCGGCTTTTAAATGTTGGTGTTAAAGTGTGTGCCGTCCCATTTTTTCTCTTTTTTAAAATTCTTCCTTAGTTCCCTTTTCTTTACAGCAATGTGGGTGTTGTAAGCGTATATGTGTTTTTTTTTTGCGCTTTCTGCTTCTGTTTGTTTGGGAACATGAAAGGTTTTAACAGCCATCCGTATTATAATTTATCTTTCTCATGTCATAGCGATGCTTTAAAGGTTCTTGGTAATCCAGCAATGTGTGCCTCTAAGATTCTTAGGCGATTCAAGCCATTATGTAGATCCAGAGTAGGCAATTGTATTTTCTGTGATTTTTCCAATGTTGCCAGCCATTCGATCGATATTTGATTGTGGTCACTATTTGCTCTCAGAGTATTTGTATATTTTATTATATTTTCCGTGACTCCATCAGATGTATATATGTAGTCCAGAATCGCAGCGGAGGATTGTCCTCTCCAAGTTGGTTTCAGGGGGGGAATTTTCGGTGGCGTATTCATTGATCAGGGTGATCTGTCTTTTTTCCATTTCTTTCGACCATATTCTAGCTCTTGGGGCTGTTTTCAGTGGGTAAATTATTTACCATCCTGTGTGTACAGATGTGTATTCAGGTCTCTACACATAACAATTTCTACATTATTATGTTTTAGACGTATATCATCTATAGCAGAGGTAACTGTATCTATGAAGATAGTAGAGCATATTGCTAGGGGATTCCAATAAAGGTTGAATATCCCTAACTTCTTCATTCCCATCATTTCCTTCAGCCTTTGTGTTTTGTAAAGGACAATGATGATTTGTGTCCAGGGATTGGGTTAGTCACTTGCTCGATTTCAAAAGCACCATTTGGTTTAATTAATGTAAGTTGACCCAAAGCTGGACAACCTTTTTGTTGTTTGATTGCAGGATTCATGTATACTTCGTATCCTTTGCAGGTTGGAGCAGTAAGAAGGTAGGTTTTGTATAAACAAATTATTTCATGTTCCTGTAGATCATTGTATTCACCTTGCATCATATGACCTGATCCCCTGGTAGTCCAGCTGCAAGGGGAGATATTCAAATTCTTCTTCTTAGTTAGTTGTTAATCGATGTTTCCATATCGAGGTGGGCTTTGCATTTCTGGATATTCATATTCTCGTCTAATTGGATGGTGGTTAGGGCTCAATTATCTTCATCTATGCGGTGACCTCATTTGAGTAGATGGTCTCTGGTCGTAGTCATCCTTGTTGTCCAAAATCTCTGAGACTGACCCCTCCTTTTGTCCTCTATTACTTGCTATTGTAGGATTTGTGCTTTTTCTCTGATGTTTCCATTTGTTTGTTTTGTGGGCAGCGCCGGTTTCTCTTTTATTCTCTATAGTGCATCTGAAGGCTAGTTTTTCCAGCAGATCAGCTTTGCTCATCACCTTTGTTAGTATTTCTGACGTTTCGTCGCATTGGATTTGCAATAAGTCGGTTTTTCTTCCATGACAAAATTAAACTAGCTTAATATCCTTTGATTTTAGGTTTTTTAATCGTGGGATTGCTTGAAACAGTCTTAAAATGTTTGTTCTGTTCATCACAAGCCCATCTTCCTTTGGGTTTATTCGTTCTATAATTATCACAGACTTTTGAATACTGGCTCTTGGGTCCAGAAAAATAGGTACATTAATCCAGAGCTCTTTCATATTTTCATTGTCATTCGTTGAAATTCATTATTTTTAGTCATAGAGCCGTGTATTGATTGGTTTTGAAAAGTTTCTTCTGTGATATTACTATATTCTGGCTCAGATGTGGGCATTTCATCATCTGAGATAGTTTCACAGGAGAGATTATGGGGTTGGTTGCTTTGGCTATGACTTTCTTCAGACTTGTTTATAATAATTAGAGACATGTTCTCGTCTACTTCCTCTTCATTTCTTGATAGTTCTGATGCCTCATCTATATAGACTGACATGTTCATAATTCTGTCTTGATCAGCATGTTCTTCTGCTGTTAGGATGACCGTCTGTTCTTTCTTATTTACATTTGATTCTTTGTCTTTCTCATGTTCTTTATATGCTGGTATTGTATCCAGAGTTTGGAAGGTGTTCGGTTTCTGTGGCGTTGATCGATTTCTAAAAAAGGCCCTGGAGCCTCTTTTAGAGTTCTTTGTCTTTTTAGTTTGAGCGGGTGCCTTCTTTTGTTTGATGATCATTGACAGCTGTTTTGAGCACCGACCATTTTTCTGTTGCTCGAAGATTGGGGACGTTTCTGTCTCTTTCTGGAGTGTTGTTTCAGGAAATACATTTCCTTGAGATCTTGTTTCCCCTATTGGTATGCTTTCTCCCATTTGCTGCTGCTTTTCCACTATATTGGGATGATGGGGGAGCCTGATATGCAGATTTATTTCCTCTTGGCCGGTCTGGGTGTCTCTGTCTATTTCATTTACTTCTGTGCATCTGGCACCTGTATTCATACAGTTTTGGGCAACCTCAACCTGTTTTCCTTTATTTTGTATATCAGGTGCACGTCCCCTGTCAGGCTTGTGTATGTAGGCATTTTTCTTTTGTTTGTCAATGAGGACTTCTAACATTGTAACAGTTATTTGTGCTTTATCCGCTCTGTCGCTTCTGGCCATATCAAATAGCTTTATCTGCCATTGGCTCGAGGCTTCCACTTCTGTATCCAATCTTGATTCTATTTTAGTTAAAAATCATTCTAATGGAAGTTGTATCATCGCCAGAAGTGTGGCTTGGTCCCCCCTCATAGTTTCTGCAATTGTTTCATACAGTTTAAGAAACGGGTTCAGAGCGTGAGTTGTTACGGCCATCATTATGTTTTGAAGTTGGACCATAGATGTTGGAATGGCTTCACGAGAATGCTCATTAGGATGCTGACAATTACATTTCTCATTCTTGATTTGTTGCTGTTGTATTGTTTCATGTTCCGAATCTTGATGAGTCCTAGAGTTCGTTTCCTCTTTTGTTTACAGGGTTGGAATTCCTGTAAGTCCTTGGTGTAGCCTTAGCCATCCTAGTTCCCTGCCTGTTTCCATGAGCGGAGTCGAGGTAAGATTTGTTGTTAATTTGGGAGGATGCGTTGCATCGTCTATTACAAAAATGTGTTTCCGTTATTCATGATTTGACATTATGTCTTCAAGTTCTGTAATGTCTAGTGATAACCTTTCCATTTGTTTAGATTGCAAAGATAAATATTTCTTCCTCTTGTCATAATTGATTTGCCAGTTTAGTTTGGCTTGAATTGCTTTGTTTTTCAGAATTGAAGTTGGTATGTTGGCATCGTTATGTAGGCTTGGTTGAACTAAATCATGTTGTTTATGTTTCCCACCATGAGTAGTTTCTGATTGCGATTGCTCAGTTGCATTAGAATCGAGTGGCAGTATGGGCGTTCCGTTTGTGTGTATTTTGGGTAAACAAAGAGGTTCTGGTTCATTTCGATCCAGAAGGTGAGGCGTGGTGTGTTGCTCAGTATTTGTGAAATCTTGCAATATTGTCAGTTTGGATTGTTCATTATTTTCGAGAAAGAAAAACTTGTTGCTTGTGCATTTTATGTCTGTGTTAATTTCAGACCGACTGAAAGAGGAGGAGATATCCACCATGTGTACCAGGGCTACCCCTATATCTTCGCTCTGCGGCGCCAACTGCACAGAGCTTACATTTGCATTGCATATCGCATCAGTGTTCACGTTAATCTCTGGTGTTCCGGGCGCTTTCCTGTTGACGTCGCTGGTTTTGCTCGCAGTTGTCTGCATTGCGAGTGAGGGGGTTCCGTGAGTGAGGAAGGAGCTGGGAGTCTTGACACTGTCATGTATGCGGACTGGTCAAGACTACCATTCTCCCCATAGGCACTAAACTGTCAGAGCCGCCACACAGCCTCCACTCAGACTCCCTCAGACTCTGCTGACTCGGCGCTGCTCTGCGGGTCAGGTAGGTTTTTATGCTGCAGCTCCTCCTTCAGGATAGTAGAGATGGTAAAGTTACTAAACACCAGCAGCAAGGTAAAAAAAAGAAAGTAGAGCTTGTATTGCAAGCAAAACGGGACAGCCTCCACTCAGACTCCCTCAGACTCTGCTGACTCTGCGGGTCAGGTAGGTTTTTATGCCGCAGCTCCTCCTTCTCAGGGCGTGACACCTGCTCAGTACACGCTGGATGAAGAGAACCGAGGCAAGCTGTGTTAGGATTCGGACACATGACAATGAACTTTATGGACATTCCGACAAAGTTTCATTAGCTCCTTTTGTTGAGGCAAGGAAACCCCTCTTAGAGATAGGGCTAGTTAGGATTTCCTCCAAAAATCCAGTTTTTGTTATTAATAAAAGTATTTGCCAATCAATATACCACTTTTGTGTCTGAGTCTTACTCCTGCACCCGCACAGTGGGTATAACCACACGCACCACCATCGCCTTTTTAAACTTGAACAACAATGGAATCTACAATTAAACAAACATAGGCATCTAGTCTCAATTAAAATATCAATTGGACTACAATATTTTATAGATAACTGGGATCACTGCTCAATAGAGCTCATTCACAGCCTATGATCCTCTAATCTTAGCTGCCCAATTAAAAGAATTCAAAATCTCTTCAATGCCAATATGTAATCGTGGCTCACAATAATATCTTTCCCTTCCTATCCTCATTTGACATGGCTGCCACCTGCAGCACACACTCGTACTGAGTTGACAGTCCAGACTTTTGGACCTCAACTCGTATATGCGCACTTGAGCATTAGCACAATTTGACGTACCATCGAGTTTAACTGAGCATACCTCACGCCTATGATTCTCAAATTTTAAAATCTCTTAATGCCCATATGTAATCATGGCTTACAATAATATCTTTTTGTTCTTATCCTCCCAAAAAACTAGTATGCACGCACTCCAGAGTTAGTCCATTTTGATGCTCTATTGGGTATAACCAAGCACACCTTGCACCTCTGTACAAGACACGGCCTTCAGACGCCGATTGTTTTACACAGGAGTAGAAACGCAGCGTGTTGAGTCCATGGGCAAGTTGGATGCTGGCTCTTTATTTATTTGTAATGCAGGCATTGGGGCACAACAGTTACACAATAGTACAAACAGAAAAGACAGGACAATCGAGATCCTAGGAGGGCCTGATAAGAGTTGAGCAGTCTGTTACTTGAAGAGAAGTGTTTGTAATCCTCTGTGGAAAGCCCTTGTATTTTCTTCCAGTCTAAGCGCTAATGGAAGGGAGTTCTAGAGTTTGTACTCGCATACTGGAAACAATCTACCCAGACCGTGTGATTGTTTGTGTCCTGGCCAGCCAACATGCATCTGTTTTGAAAAGTGTAATGTGTCACGACCCGTGGCCCAGAACCCCACTGGCATGGTCAAATGCCAGGTAGGGTTAGGGCTCGGGGGTCATTTTTGGCCCCAAGGGCCTTGCATTTTCACCGGGGACTATCCTGGAGTCAGTCCTGGCGTCTTTGGCGCCAGGCTCATATTTGGAATGGGACTTGAAGGGACTACTTTTTATGTGGAGGCCTGCAGCCAACATGGAGTCACCCACACAGTCTAGTCGCTAAGAACCAGATTGTGCGGTGCAGTGTTTTGGGGTGTGGTAGCCCGGACTACTTTACCTGGACTACTTTACAGGGTAGGCTATATAAACCCCACCCAAGCTAAAGAACGTGCTTTGCGTTATTCTGCAGCCAGCAGCGTAACGCTCACCGTGTTCAGAGACCAGTACCCGGCGTTCCTGGAATCGCGGACCTGCAGAGGAGACAAAAGAACATCATTAGCAGTTCCAGCTTACCTGCAGTCTTCCATCCTTCTCTCCCAGCTGCTCGCGGTCTTCCATCCCGTTGGCAGCATCTTCAGGACATCGCGCTCGCACTGGAACGAAGCACCTGGAGAGGAGAGAAAAAGGGACAACGTTAAACAGGTTACTCATGGCAATCACAGCAGCAACTGAAATCTCCTCACCTGGCTGGGCATATCTTGGCCGGTTCCGCTCTGGAAATCACTGCACGCCCAGAAAGACCATCAGTAACCTGAAAAGGAATAAAGAATACAGGTTAGCCCAAAAAGACATTAGCGCTCCGCACTTCGTGCTGAACCTACCTTTCTTCATACGCTCCGCGTCCATAAATCCCGGCAGGAGCCGAACCCAAGCAGCGCACCCAGCGAACCTCTGCATACCTAAGGGGGAAACAATCAGGGAAAGACATTAATAGCCCGAAAGAAAAGCAAAGGCCCTCAAAGACTGCAATAATCGAACTTACCTCTTTAAAGACACTTGAATGGGTTGGCACCAGTGAAGTTAACTTGGTCGCTTCAACCCGCAGGAACTACGCACCCCTGCGCAGAAAGAAGGACAGAGAGCACGCCAGAGATCATAACAAGGTGAGGAGGGGGCCATCAGGTCGAGTCCAAGGGGCTGGTGGGAGGAAACGAAATCTGTGCCTAAATCCAGTCTCCTGTGTTTTCAGGCCCACCTGCCATAGAAGACATCATCCCGAATTGAGTACATCTGGGGGGAATCTGGCAACCAGGGCATACAGGCGTCCCCGTAGATACCAGGTGAGTGTAACAGAACGCAAAGCCTCATAACAAAATCCACCTGGGCGCCATGGAGACTTCATAAATGGACCAACTTTCCCAGTTATTAGGACAATTATGCGCCGAAGTGCATTCGGCTAGGCAAGAGACTAATACCCTACGAAGGGATATTGTCACCAAGGATCGCACTGAAGAACTCAGCAGGCAACTAGTGCAATCACTGGCCGGGCAAGCTCCATTACCTGGAACAACTTTGCCGGCACAGACAATCACGTTGTTTACCACTCCAGTGCAAATAAATTTACCTGGAACAATACCCTTAGCACCGCCAGAAAGGTTTTCAGGAGATCCAAGAAAATATGCAGCATTCATGAATCAATGTCGCCTTCTTTTCCTCTCCAGACCAGCTGCATTCCCTAACGATCAGGCACGAGTAGCATTTATTTTATCATATCTAAGTGGTAGTGCAGCAGACTAGTCAGTGCCGCTTGTGAGCTATGATGATCCGTTACTACGTGACTTTGGGGGCTTTCAAAGGGAAATGGAAAAGCTCTTTGCCCGACACACCCATGAACAAGCTGTAGACAACAAACTCTTGTCACTCCGGCAGGGGAATCAGGACTTGCTAACATACATAGCAACCTTCAATAGGTTGGTGGCCGAAACCAGGTGGCCTGAAGACAAGAGAACCACATTGTTTCACCAAGGCCTTCGAGGGGAATTAAAGGACGTCTTGGCTCAGGTAGTTGATCCAAGAGACTTTAGTGAATTCATCAATCTGGTGGTGCAACTAGATCATCGATTACAAGATCAGAGAGCGGATCGGTCCAAATCTGACACACGGGCCGTGTATCTACGAACCAAGGATACTACTCCGCGCACGTCAGAGAATACCACAGAGCAAATGCAAATTGGAGGCATACGACCACCGTTAACAAAAGCCGAAAGAGACAAGAGAAGGCAGCAGCAGTTATGTTTGTACTGCGAACAATCGGGGCACTTCCTAAAAGACTGTCCAATAAAACATCCCAGGCGAATTGTAGGAGCTACAGAAAAGGATGAGAGTAAGGAGTCGGAAAACTGCCTAGCTCGACAAAAGTAGAGGTCAGTTTGTCGAGTGAGAAGAATGAGCCACCGACCTCACATTTTGCAATACCAGTAATCCTAATCAATCACCAACAACCTTCAAGGATGCATTCTGTTGAAGCTTACATAGACAGCGGGGCAGTTGGGAATTACATTGATCAAGATTTGCCCGCACGGATGGGGCTTCCCTTAAGTTTTAAGCCGAACACAGAAAAGGTGACCACAGTAGATGGGACTGAAATTGCTTCTTGACAAAGTAACCCAATGTACGGCATTGCGCCAAACTGCGCCAACACCGACTATACGCAAAACTCGAAAAATGTTCTTTCCATGTAACCGAAGTTGAATTTCTTGGTTTCGTTCTTACTCCGAAAGGCATTAGAATGGATGCACAAAAGGTGGATGCCATTCTAAAACGGCCCTCTCTGACCTCAGTAAAAGGGATCCAGAGTATTCTGGGTTTTGCAAATTTCTACTGTCGATTCATCCCAGACTTTTCTCAGATTGTGCATCCAAACACGTTACTTCAAAAAAAAAAATTTAAAAAAAATGTATATGGTCAGAAGATGCTGAAAAGGCCTTCCAAACACTAAAGGAAAAATTCACCTCAGCCCCGATCCCCCGACATCCTCATCCAGATCTACCTTACATCATGGAAACAGATGCTTCCAGTATGGAAATGGGGGCGGTTCTTTCTCAAAAAGACCCTGAAACTGGCCAAATGCATCCTGTGGCCTTCTGGTCACGAAAATTCACACCTCCTGAACTCAATTATGCCATTACCGATAAGGAACTGCTTGCTATAAAATCCGCCTTCAAGGCATGGCAGCATTATCTCTTAGGGGCCAGGCATACGGTCACTGTAATTACGGACCATCGGAACTTACAATATTTCAAAACAGCAAAGGCGCAATCCTCGCACCAATTATGATGGGCCCTTTTCTTCGCCGAATATGACTATACAATCACTTATCGACCAGGCATAAGAAATGGGAAAGCTGACACACTATCTCGCATGGGCATCGATGAAAGAGAATATGCAACTCCAGATCCAGTGGCCATTATACCCGAGGACAAGCTTTTAGGCCTCACCACAGCTTTAACACAAACTGAACTTAGAAAGGCGATCCAACAGGAAATAACCCCAAGCGAGTTACTGGAATGGCATACCAAAGGAAAACAGTACATTGTTAGAAAACAACTGCCATATTTTGGTGAACGCCTGTACATGCCTAAGACCGAGCTACAACAACAAATAATTTCAGAATATCACGACTCTTTGATGGAAGGTCATCCCGGAATCGCCAAAACATTAGCCAAAGTAAAAAGCAATTATTGGTGGCCCACTTGGCGTCAAGACGTCATCCGATACATTCAGTCATGTGGAGTGTGTGCACCAAACAAGTCATTGAAGCAAAGACCAGCTGGCCTCCTGCAACCATTAGAAATACCTCCGGCACCATGGCACACACTCTCTCTCGATTTCATTACTGATTTACCTCCCAGCCAAGGGTTCAATACCATTTTAGTTGTAGTGGACCTATTTTCTAAAATGGCACATTTTATCCCTTTCAAAGGCCTTCCAGATGCATCCCAGCTAGCAAAGGTGTTTTTAGAAAACATTATCAAACTGCATGGATTCCCTTTCAGTCCTGGTCTCTGATCGAGGAAGCCAATTTGTATCAAACTTCTGGAAAAAGTGCTGCGCTATAGCTCACATCGACATACGGCTATCCACCAGCCATCACCCCAAACGGATGGTCAAACAGAGAGGACCAGCCAGACTCTCGAACAATACCTGCGATGCATGCTGCATCAAGTTGAGGGAACCTCGAGAGACCTATTATGGATAGCCGAATATGCTTATAACAATTCTGTACATTCCAGTACTGGGCAAGCACCCTTTTTCACCCTCTACGGCAGACATCCACATACTTCCGAACATGACAGCCCTCCCAGCCTCGAAATGCCGGCTGTAAAGACGCTTCATGCAAACATCACTCAGGCCTTTAAAAAGGCATCAGAACAATTAATCCAAGCCAAAAGTAAGCAAAAAAGGTTTGCAGACCAAGATGGAAAAAAGGCTCCGGACTATCAGATAGGAGACAAAGCTTGGCTAGCAACAAAATACATACCACCAAAGGGAACCCGAACCTTTCGCCCTCGCTATTTGGGGCCTTATCCTGTCCAAGCCATCATCAACAAGGCAGCAGTTAAACTAACATTGCCAGCTAAAATGCAAATTCATCCAGTGTTCCACGTCTCACTGCTAAAACCAGTACAACCCGGTACACGAGTTAAACCACCACCTGAACCCATCATGATCGATGGAGAACCTGAATATGAAGTGAAAGAAATCCTAGATTCCAAATATACCAGATCCAAACTATACTATCTAGTGGATTGGAAGGGTTATGGCCCTCAAGATAGATCCTGGGAACCTAGTGAGAACATTCATGCACCACGTCTAATTAGAACGTTTCATCAAAACTTTCCAGACAAGCCTGGACCAGGCAGGAGAATCACCTTAGGAGGGGCCTTGGGGGGAGTGCTGTCACGACCCATGACCCAGAACCCCACTGGCATGGTCACATACCAGGTAGGGTTAGGGCTTGGGGTTCATTTGCGGCCCAAGGGCCTTGCATTTTCACTGGGGACTCTCCTGGAGTCAGTCCTGGCGCCTTTGGCGCCAGGCTCCTATTTGGAATGGGACTTGAAAGAACTACTTTTTATGTGGAGGCCTGCAGCCAACATGGAGACACCCACAAAGTCTAGACCCTAAGAACCAGACTGTGCGGTGCAGTGTTTTGGGGTGTGGTAGCCCGGACTACTTTACAGGGTAGGCTATATAAACCACATCCAAGCTAAAAAACATGCTTTGCGTTATTCTGCAGCCAGAAGCGTAACGCTCACTGTGTTCAGAGACCAGCACCCAGCGTTCCTGGAATCGCAGACCTGCAGAGGAGACAAAAGAAAATCATTAGCAGTTCCAGCATACCGGCAGTCTTCCATCCTTCGCTCCCAGCTGCTCGCGGTCTTCCATCCCGTTGGCAGCACCTTCAGGACATCGCGCTCGCACTGGAACGAAGCACCTGGAGAGGAGAGAAAAAGGGACAACGTTAAACAGGTTACTCACGGCAATCTCCTCACCTGGCTGGGCATATCTTGGCTGGTTCCGCTCCGGAAATCACTGCACGCCCAGAAAGACCATCGTAACCTGAAAAGGAATAAAGAATACAGATTAGCCCAAAAAGACATTAGCGCTCCGCACTTCGTGCTGAACCTACCTTTCTTCATACGCTCCGTGTCCATAAATCCTGGCAGGAGCCGAACCCAAGCAGCGCACCTAGCAAACCTCTGCATACCTAAGGGGGAAACAATCAGGGAAAGACATTAATAGCCTGAAAGAAAAGCAAAGGCCCTCAAAGACTGCAATAATCGAACTTACCTCTTTAAAGACACTTGAATGGGTTGGCACCAGTGAAGTTAAACTCAGTCGCTTCAACCCGCAGGAACTACGCGCCCCTGCGCAGAAAGCAGGACGGAGAGCACGAAAGACATCATAACAAGGTGAGGAGGGGGCCATCAGATCGAGTCCAAGGGGCTGGTGGGAGGAAACGAAATCTGTGCCTAAGTCCAGTCCTCCTGTGTTTTCAGGCCCACCTGCCATAGAAGACATCATCCCGAATTGAGTACATCTGGGGGGAATCCGGCAACCAGGGCATACAGGCGTCCCCGTGGATACCAGGTGAGCGTAACATAATGATCTGCTTGGAGCATAATGGGAGACTAAGGACTTCAGGTATGGAGGAGCTTTCCCAAGGAGGCAGTGATGCACAAGGGTTCCGGCTTTGAAGTTTATACATTCCTGCACCGGCAACCAGTGGAGGTTCCTTCTGTGATCCAAGATATGGTCACTTCTTCGGATTCTCTTGATAATGCACACAGATTCATTTTATATGACTTGTCATTTTTCCAGGCAGGAGTTGGAGGCACCGATTAACAAGGCGTTACAGTAATCTATCCTTGAGAGTATTGTGGCTCGAGCAATGATAGTGCAGTTCTTTTCAATCAAAGAAACCCAAATGTTCTTTAATAGGTGGAGATAGTAGTTGCTGTTTCGACTAACCTGGTTAACATAGGAATCCACATTCATAGAGGGCTCTACAACAATGCCCAGGGTTTTCACTTTGCTCCGCACTGGAATGGAACACTTCTAGATGTTAAAGCTTTTATAGACTGTGTTCAGTTTAGAAACAACCTGCTGAGAGTCAAAGATAAGCTCGGTTTTGCTGCCATTTAGGCATAGCCAGATTCTAGACATCCAAGACTCAATTAGATCACACTTGCCGAGGAGATTGGCAGAGTCTAGGGCATAATTAAAAAAAATATATAACATATATTTTATTAGTTTTTCAACATGTGCATCATACAGTGTAACAACCAATATGCATTTCAATTATCTCGTGCCATTCCACGTTATATTTTCTCCCCCCTTGGACCCCTGAGCGTAGCAACCATTTCAGCCTCCCTCATACCATTTCTGCGGGCGTTCCTCCACCCCCCCCTCCCCCGAGGGCCGTCTTCCTTCTAGCTTACTTGGTCAGATCCGGACAGTGTTGCTACTATTTGCTTCCAGGCGATCAAAGTGTCCGCTTCCTCCACCCCACCTCTATTTACTGCCTCGTCCCACGCTGCGGTCTCGGCATTCGCCCATTTCTGTAGATCGTACCACCAGGCCTCTACTCTCGGTCTCCTACTTGCTTTCCAGTTCATTGCTATTCTGCACTTAGCCAGTATGTATGCCAAGTCTTTAAGTTTGCTCACATGCTTAAGTTTACTGAGCCTGGGGAACGCCCCAACATGCATGCCCACAGGGAGTTCTCATCTAAATTAATCTCCTTTCTTGCCATGAAGCGGGCCCCCTCCTCCCAAAATCTCCTTATTTCGGGGCATGCCCAGAACATATTTGCCATTTCTGCGTTTACCCCCCCGCATTTCGGACAAGGACGCTCCTTTTTTTCTAACCTTCTTCACTCCCAAGCCTCTCATCCTCGTCGTACCTTCCAAACCCTCTCACGCCTCCTCTCTCCTCCCTCTCCTCCACGTCTCCTCTTTCTCCCTCAGACTTCGCTAACTTCTTCTCTGAAAAAATGTGTTCTCTTTGTCAAAAGATTATCTGCTCTCCTTCTTACTCCCTGTCCCCTCCTTCTTTGCCCTCCCCCTCGGCTTTCATGTCTGAATTCTCTCCTATCACTCTATCTGACATTTCTCTCCTCCTATCCAAATCCCACCCTACTGGCGCTCCCTCTGATCCCATCCCTTCCATTGTTATACCTAAGGTTTACCCCCTACTCATCCCCTATCTAAACTCCTTCTTCAATACTTGTCTTTCTACAGCTACCTTCCCTACTGCCTTCAAGCATGCCACTATTATCCCTATCCTTAAAGGAATGGTTTGCCCAAAAATGTTTATTGGCCAAAAAGATGGGCAATAATAAAAGAAATATACTGGCACTTTTTTATTTAAGTCCCTATGTAAAATTTTGAGCAAATGAAGCTCAAAGGGAAGCACATGGGTGCATCCATTTTGTGAAATTGATGCCCGCCTGTGCTTGCTTTTGCTTTTGCAGCACTAATGAAGGAAAAGCCAGCCAGCTGTAGTAAACAAAAGCTACCACTGGGTGGCTTGTCCTTCATTGGTGCCTGGACTCGCATGACGGAGACCGGAGACTACAGGCAGAAAAGCTGCAGCTGCATCTCGGTAAGTGCTATTTTTAAAAAAAAGAAAAAGCACTAGCTGCGTTTTTTTTCTACGTTTTCCGGGCTGGAGGAGCCCGGAAAACTTAGAAATAAAACCGCAGCTTTAAAAACATTGGGCCTCATTCCGAGTCATGCCGGTAAGTATCGGAATTTTCCAGCATGGCGTAAAGTCCGACACCGTAATGGTTGTAGGTCGAAAATTACGACCCATTCCGAGCTCTCGGACACGCGCTTTCCGCCATGCTGGAAAAGGACCGCGCGACCTGCCGCAAAACCCCCCAAAAAACCCCTACCGGCATGCAGCGACACGTAAAGTACAACACCGCCCTGTAAGCAAGTATAACGGTGACCGTAAATTACGGTAACTGAAAAAAAAAGGAACCGGAAATTACGACATCGCACAGGAACGGGAAGGAGAGCGGCGGCCATCTTTAAAAACACAATCCATTGCCATCCGCAGCCGCCAGCAGCCCTGTGAGGGAAACAAAGTTGGGAACCGGATCAGGCACTGCAGGACATGCCGAAAGCACCAAAAAGGGTGGCGGATCGCATCCGCAAGCAGAGATTCTGCCCCGATGAACTCCAGGCCATGGTAGACCACCTGGCAGAGCATGCTGATGTAGTCTTCAGTGGCGACATACGGAGGGAATCGACCCTCCGCAAGAAGACCATCTGGGCGGAACTGGCACAGAGGGTGAGCGCTGTTGGCAACACCCCCCGCACCCCCTGCGACTGCCGCAAGCGGTGGGACGACCTACGGGTGCGGGGCCTCCTATCCAGCAACCGCAGCCAGGCACTGCAGACGGGAGGTGGGCCAAGCACCGCAGTACAACTCGAGCCCTGGGAGGAGACCTGTGCGGAGCTCATTGGCACGGAATCCATTGAGGGCGTGGGGACCATGGAGTGCGGGGGAATGACTTCTGGAGAAGGAGGTGAGTGTCGACAGTGTACACTGCCAATGTCCATTGCATGATGTAAACTGACCCAGGGGCCATCGAAGGCACCCTCTCGTGTTGCCCTCCTCCCATCCAACAAATGCTGAGGCAAGTGCCGCCTAATGCTGGGCCAAGTGCGAGTACCTAACGCACATCTACCATAGTGCATTGACTTGCACATGCCATCATGCACATTGTCCAGCGTGGTAGGCATAGTAGCAGCCAAAATGTACATGAACAGGGCACAATGAATCACTCCCAGACATGTGTATATGTCATCACCATGCACATGTACCACTGATATAGCTACCCCCCAAACAGAACAAACCGTAAATGACCGAAATGTCCATGCAACCATGTATGCAAATAGGACATTGCACATACACTAATGTTGTCCCTCTCTCCTACCCCCACAGGCACAGACCATGACAGCACAGAGCCCCAAGGAAGCCGCCCAAGCACCTCCGCGGGTACTGGCAGGGCCAGGCCGAAGCCAGCAGCCAAAAAAACCACCCCCCAGCCTACGGAAAGGCCACTTGAAGCTGGCAGACCAGCAACCCACCCAGCATCGGCGGCAGAAACTGTGCAAACCCCTAGCTCAGCACAGTCGAGCGTCTCAGGGGAGGCTGCTGCTACCGCACCGGATGAGTGGGAGCCCAGCCCACCACCCATCCAGGGGCCCATGTTGGAGGACGACCAGGACAGCATGCACATGCCGGAGCCATGCCCTGTGACCCTTGCGTCATGCAGTGACTCCGGGGATGCACAATCACCTATGCACAGTGTTGAACTTGACCTGCAGGGGTATGACGTCGTTCCCCCAAGTCCACCCATACTACCCCCTGCAGGGCATGCTGGTGCCAGTGGATCCTCAGATGGTCCCCCTTCCCATGACCAGCCCCAAGTGCGCCAGTTGAGCGATCTCATTGATAACTATGTTGAGGACAATCGCCAGGTCTGGGTTGAACTACATGAGGAACTAAATCAAATGCGGCAGTCCCTCACTGACTGCACCACCAGATTGTGCGACTCCCTGACGGACAATACGACCCGGCTATGCCATGTCCTGAATCGCATTGCAAATGCCCTTGAGGCAGGCCAAAACAATACCAAGGAGGGCACATCCGCGACAAGTGAGGCCACGCAATGCAGCCCGGAGAGAAGCACTCGACGTTCCTTGCGTCACCGGGATTTGCCTCCCCCAGACAAGGGGGGGCAAGAGACATTAGCCATTCGCCAATCCTGCCACATGTGGGCCCCACACCCTACATGGGACGACTGCACTGGAGTTGGGGGGGAGGTGGGTGATGGTTTGTTCTGGAGTTGGTGGGGAGGGGGGAGGTGGGTTATGGTTTGTTCTGGAGTTGGGGGGAGGGGGAGGTGGGTGATGGTTTGTTCTGGAGTTGGGGGGGAGAGGGGAGGTGGGTGATGGTTTGTTCTGGAGTTGGGGGGGAGGAGGGAGGGGACATGGACAGTTGCTGATGGAAGCACTATTTTGTTTTCCTTTTTTTTATCACAATACACAATTGGTGTTGCAAAGTTCAACCGTTGTGGACATTCATCATTGCACATTTGTTCATTGACTACTGCCAGTGCATGGTGTACAAGTATGCACGAATCCGTTGCCCTGTGTGCCCATGTCATGACACCCTCTACTGACTTGTGTCCTGGAGACCTTGTCCACTGTAAGTGCAGAGCATTACATGGCCCTCAAGTGCACAGCCTCAATGGACCTTTGTTGGCACTTCACCCTCCGCCTTCACCGCATCGTCCTGTGGTTGTAGCAGTACCATGTCAGGGGTGATAGCCGCTAACGTAGGGATGCACTTTTTGTCCATCTGCACATATGACATGGGCCCATTTTACACAAAATATCATTGGAGGGGTCAGCCACCAGTCCTGGTTCGCCGGCACATATGTGCATCACGCAAGCCTGGTGACTGCTTCATCTACAAGCATGCACGTGCATGGCCATAGTCTGGTTGCCCCATGGCCCTGTTCAGGGGGTTCATGACAGGGGTCATGTGGCTTGCTGTCAAGGGACAGCCAACAACAGCTGCATGTGTCGCCAAATGAGGTTGGTGTGTGGACTGTCATGGTGGAGGACAGTACTCGGATGTAATGGCAGGGTTTCTATGATGGCCATCTGGACATGTCCATGGATGTATTGGGTACGGTCATGGACACAAATATGTGTACGATGAAATGTAATGCAGTGGGGTGTTGTCTCTACATGATGGTCCGTGAACGATGGTGTGGACATCTTGAGGTACATGTTCCTTTGTTGCATGTGTCAGGAATGGCACTCTGTCAAGAGTGGCACAGGGTACCCAGGTAGGGTTTGGGTGGTTGTGCTGAGGTGAGGTAGCAGATAAGCACACACAGCAGGAAGTTCAACAAGAAAGAAGAGTAGGAAACAGTAGCTGTGAGCCAAAAGGGTCAAAAGATACAAAGGTACAAACAAACTGGATTCCCTCTTGGGGTGTATGCTGAAATGGGAAAGAGTGTTCCACGAATCATAGGAAAATCCAGCCTTCTGCACTGATTGCTATAACAGAGGCCCACGCTGTATGCTCATGGCTGGGAACAACAGCAGTGGGTTTCTGTAACACTGAAAACGGGACAAGGGAAGGAGCAGAGGTTGCCTGCCGGAAACCAACAGGCAAGCTCTGTACAAAGGGATTACATAAAACACATGAGAAGACAAGAACAGATATATCCAGCGAAAAGGAAGTCAATGAGCAATCTAGCAGAAGGAAATGAAGGAAAGGCAGTTAGACTGAAATAGATAACCTAAGGTGGAGTACAGTGGACTCAAGGAAGAGAACAAGGAACAGCAGTCAGGAAAACAGAAGGCTGCAAAGTAGGAAGCAGGTCTGCAGTCAAGAGTGGCACTAGGTGCAGGCAAACTGTATTGGACTGCGGAGGACTGTAGTAGGCTGAAAGGCAGGGAGTCCAGAAGAACAGGACAGAGAGAGATTAGTAGTAGGCGACAGACAGAGAGCCCAAAAGAATAGGGCCACTAGGTAGGGAGCCCAGAGGAGCAGGGCTGTAGGCAGCGAAGAGGTGCAGGCTGCAAGGCAGGAAGCCCAGAGGACAAGGGCTGTAGGTAGAAGGCAGCGGAGCGTGATCGGCTGCAAGGCAGGGAGCCCGGAAAGGGCACTGGAACAAAACAGGATAAAGCAGCAACAGGAACAGCATACAAAGTAAAGGGTCAAGGCAAAACAGGAGCGGGGAGAACTCAAGAAGCAAGACACTGTGCTCCTGCAGGCAACTGCTTATATACAGCCCTGCCCTGTTCTGAGGCAGGCTAATTGACAGCACCTGTAGCAGCACACCTGAAGACAATCTGCCTCCTCCCTCTCTGGTCCTGAGCAGGTGGAAGCAGCACTGGCCGCTAGGGCTTCTGGGGATTGTGGTCCCAATAACGATGAATGAGAATAGCCAGGAATTGAGGACTGCACCCAGGTGCATTATGATAAATGTAGTTAATTGAATGAAATAAGAAAGAACCAAAGTCGAGCAAATGGAAATAAAAGACCAAAGCGTGAAAAGGAGTTGTTCAAGGAGTATTAGGAGGATAAATGAGTACCAAGTAGTCCATGATGGTTGCCAATGCGTGCGCCAGCGGCGCGGGCATGACAGCATGCTGCTGTCCTGGTGTCGGATCATTGTGGTGCTGTTTACTGAGTTTATTCTTATTTTGGTGTGATGGCTGTAGTCTGTGGAGCATGGTTTTCATCCTGCTCTGATCCATTCTATGGTAATTCCCAACACTCCTATGGGGGTGCCATGCCGGTGACGTGTTATCGTACCCCTGCTGCCCTCCGTGAATTCCACTCCCAGGGATGGGTCTCCAATGTGGTGCAAGGCTGGGGGATGCCACATTGTGCATGTGCAGTGTGTCCTCCGATATGCGCTTATGGTTGTGATGTCCGCCAATGAGTGGTGCTGGTGTAGTGTGCTTAGCCCTTGTCAGTTGGTGGAGATGTAGTGTGATGTGGGTGCCTTGTTCTGGCAAAGTGGGAATCTGTTCACATGTGCCGTTGCACTGGTTCTGTGGCAGGTTTGTTGTCGGGGTGAACACCGTACAATGGCTTCATCGTTTCAACGCAGTTGGTTCATGCGGGCACCCACCCCGTGGCACCAGTGCACTTGCATGACACAGTCAGACGACTCAACAGCCAGCCAGACAGGTCGCCCTGCATGTTGGGCCATGTTGCACGGTGGCGTGGTGATCAGCTGGCCCTTTGAGTCATGTGTAGTTGTTTGGTGTCGGGCCACCCATGTGTGCGGTTCTTGGTAGCGTTGCATTCCATCTGCACGTAGGGGGAGTGGTATTGTTTACAGTTGCTGTCCGCAACGTGCATGCCAAGCTGGTCCACATACGACCTATGGGTGCTGTCAGGGGCACCATTGTCATTTGGCATGCCTCCATTTGCATTAGGTCCAGCTTTACTGTTGTGTATCTCATGGGTGGTCCATGTTGGGGATTGGTGGACCCTTGTGTGATTGGGGAGGTGTAACGTCACTTGTATATGTGGCCGCATGAAGGACGGTTGTGACATACCATTGTGTGCTGGTGGGTGCCTTTGGCATGGGTGTGGGGCACAGGCAACACCATCACTTGTGCCGGGTTGGCACTGTACATTTGTATAGTGCTCGCTTTTCTTGTGTCTGTGGCGCAATATGGTGGTGACGGTGTCACAGTCTAGGTGGTCAGGGGTGTCTATCTGGTAGGACTTCTCCTAGAGCGGCCGGACATGCTGCGTGTGCATGGGGGCTGCTGGGGTGGTAACGGAAGCTGCACTGGTGCTGCATGCAGGGCCTGTCTCCCCCCTCCTTCTATTCCCTGTGTCTCCTCAGTGGGGGGGGGCGTGGTGTTGTTGTAGGGGTTTGTGTGGTTGTGGCCTTGCTTGTTCGATTGGTGTCGTCTTGGTGTGGGAGGGAGGTGGTGTGTGGGTGTGTTCCTTTTCTGCTGTGGCAGACTCCTGGCCTCTGTCTGTGTTGCATGTGTGCACCTGTGGCTCTGGGTCCCACTGCTAAGGGTTCTTTACTCCTTCTCTGAGATGCCTGTATGTACTCCATGCCGGTAAGGTACTTTACGGCCTTGAGGAGGCCGTAATTTACGTGTGCTCCTTACTTGGAATCAGCTCCGGTTTACGCCATGCCATTAACTTCGCCATGGTGGGGTGCGGCGCGCACGCGACCAAGGAATGTAAATTACGGCATTGTAATTTACGGTGCCGTAATTTACGGTCTGTGGGGTTTGAATGGCATGGAGCGGAAAACCATGCCGGTAAATCATTACCGGCATGGTTTGGACCTTACCTCCATGCTCGGAATGACCCCCATCGTATTTATGTTTGCGGTAGCTTTTTAAGCTACCGCAAACATAAATACAACGTTATTGTGTTTGAAAACGCTGCGGTTTTTCTTTCTAAGTTTCTCAGGCTCCTCCGAGCCGAAGGAGCCTGAGAAACTTAGAAAGAAAAACAGCAGCGTTATTGAAACACAGAACCCTGTGCCCCTAGTGTATGTTTTTGGGCACCTGTGGGTGGCCCACAGAGCAGGGTATGGGCTGGTGGCAGCTCCATGCTGAATTTGACAGGTGCGCGGAGTATCCTCCATATTGGGATACCCCGGCCCTGCCAAGATGGGCTCAGTTGATTCCTGATGGAAAACAAGATGGCCCCGGTGGCCTCTTGCTTTCTATTACCCATTACCTTGTTTTCCCAAAGTCCTGGGAAGCCCCGACTCTGTCCCTTCCCCCTGACTGGCTGTTGGATGGGAGTGCCATATATGGTGTTGTTGTGAAGGCCCGGCCAGACTAGCTGGAGCCTTCCCGGTGATGTATGTTGTGGGTACCTCCTGTGGGTGGGACCTGGGTGAATAGAGTGTGTGACGAATATGCATTCTGTGTTGTGGGTGTCTAGTATCTGGTGGTTCACACAATGACTGAGACAACCCTGCCCGAAACCGGTATGAATGCAGCTTGGAGTGTTGAATGGCTCGGTACTTGTCCCAATACACATAACTTGTTGTGAGTGTCTGGAGCGACGTGAATGGCCTGAATACCTTGTGTGCCTGATTGGCTGCCTGCCTGCATGAATGCCCGTAGTCATGATTGGATGTTTGAGTGTGACCCAGCGGAATTAATGGGAGATCAACAGTATATCTGGGGACCTCTCACTGCTAGGAATCGTGCTCAGAAGCTGAAGTCCACTACGACGAGTAACTGGATTAACAGACGCTTGACCTTGAAGCCCTGCTGGATGAGAAGAAGTGCTGTTGCTCTCCTTCACAATCTGAAAGCTGCTGTGCCTCCAAGGACTGACCCAGGGAGGACCTGGTAAGGCGCCCTCTTCCCGAGCTACGAGGGACCATTGTGCACAGCTGATCTTTGCCAACGCTCCCTGGTAGACAGACCTACGACAGGCTGCCGACCCGATACAGGGACTGCTGCGGAACTCCAAGGAGAAGCACTCGGACTGTTGTCCGCCACTGTCGACGACCGCCGTCGCCAACCGGAGCCGCCGTGCTCCCGTGTGCCTAAGAACTTCATTGATCATCGGACGCTCTCGTCTTCGTCACCCGCTTGTCTCCCGCTGGAGAAGGCCCGACCGTCGACGCGCCGAGGAGCATCCACCCGTGGGTTTCCCGCCACCTACAGACCGCAGAGACGCCGACGACTCGACGCCCTTGCTGGGCCACAGTTCTTCATCATCTCTTTGCGGTCCAGAACTATTGTCACCGAGGTGCCCCGCATGCCTCTTCCTCGCAGAACGCCAACGCTCTGTCGTCGACGAGCACCGCTAGGAACGAAGCTGCCACTTCCCTGCCATAGTTCACCCTGTTCATCGTCGGACGTTCAACGACCCGTGACTCCTGCCTTAAAGGGAGGGCACACAAGAAGGGCCGTCGATTCCCCGACACCGAACGCCAAGTTCCCCGACACCTCTCGACGATCCGTGGCTCCCGCCTGAAAGGGAGGCACTGAAGAAGGATCGGTCGGTGCATCGTCGGAGAACTCTACTCCACCAGGTACATTGCGGGGGGTAAAACCTTAATAGGAAGAAGTAAGACTATCAGACAATATATGGACTGGGCTTGTGCTATATATCTTTATTTACAGGTTGCCCAGGTGGGGCGATCTCCACACAGAACTGTGCCTAGTGGTAGGGGTCAGCATTCTGCCTATTGTTTCAACCATCTTGCGTTCCTTCCTATCTCTATTGCTGGTTTACTCGTTATTGATCTGTGTGACATTTTAACCGTACAGTTGATGCACTTTAATGAGATTTAATAACATTATTGGTGCCACTTTAGACGTGTATATATTTATCATTATTGACTTCCAAGTACAAAGTGCGTTATTGTGATCGTGTACATAACCTTGAATATTAATTATATAAAGACTGTGTTTTAATTAATACAGTGTGTGGACATTCCTTTGTGGGAGCTTGGGGACTACACTGTACTTAAGAATCAGCCCGCATCACCTCCTGAGAAGCTAGGCCTTGATTGCTCGTCCATTGCTACCGTAATAGAGAATCTTGGCTGGGGTCTGCTGTGCCTCTCCTCTACCATATAGCGAGCGGAAAGTACAGACACCCCTTACCGGTCTTTACAACAGCCCCGTCCATATATGAACTTATCTTAGTATATAGGTTCCTAAAATAGCCTGTGGTGTCTTGGTTAGGGACATACACGTTGATAATGTTCACCTCTCTATTCTCCACCAACCCTTTTATTAACACCATTCTGCCATCTTCATCCATAGTGGACTGCAGTACCTTAAACGGGACGTGTGGTGCTACCCATGTTATGACCTCTCCGGCATATGCCGAATATGCCACTCCCAGGGTTGTCCCTTGCCATTTTCTTTTCACCACCCCCTGCCTCTCCTTGGTCAGGTGAGTTTCTTGGAGCAGTGCAATATCTATTTTTTGTCTCCTCAGGTACATCATGACCTTATTTCATTTAATTTAGCTATTCAATCACCTTACATTCCAAGTCACTATCTTCAGGTCTCCCATTCTATCCATTTATTTTCCCTCCCATCTCCGCCCCTACCCTCCTCCTCTTATTTCTTGGCTTGCTCCCTTTTAACTCCCCAAACTCCCACTACTACCCGCCTTTGGAACTCCCCAACTTTTCCTCCACCCACCACCCTACCCATCCCCAACTGTTGCCCAGCTCCATCCCTGGATCGCAGGCTACCCCGCATCTAGTCCTTTCTTGGCCTCCACCGGTACTTGGAACACAGCAGGGGGATACTGCACTACTGGTATCCAGACTAAACTAACTACTGGGGGTAAGAATGTGTTCTCTCTGTGTCTCCCGCACTAGTACCACAATCTACTGCGCACACATGTATCTCACACCCTCCTGCGCACATGTCACTTATTATGTTTTATATTCAAGTCCAGAGGCTCATATCATAAGTATATATAGAGGTCCATATCTACATTCTCTTTTTCACATAAGGTGACCCACTGTGGATTTTATTACTACCCTACGTCTATGTCAGTGATACAGGCGCTAACTAACATCGACCATGTCAATCAATAGTGCAGTACGGGAGAAGAGCCGGTTCACTTATCCTGTCCGTTCTAAGTCTGATCATCTGCTCCCGCCGGACAACCCAGTGTGACCAGCCAGCTCACCACTTCCTCGGGTGTCTCAACGAAAAACGCATTGCTCTTATGTAAGACCTTCAATTTTGCTGGATATAGTAGCATGTATTTGAAGCCTGATTCCCGCAGCCGTCTCTTCACCGCCACGTAGTGTAGTCGTTGTCTCTGGACCAACAAGGTGTAGTCCGGATACGCTGTGACGGTCGCTGACGCTCTGCTTATCATCCCACCTTTGCGGAAGTGTTCCAGAATCTTTCCCCTGTCTTGGTGGTTCAGGATCTTGGCAATGATCGCCTGGGGAGGGGCTCCCGGTTTAGGTCTCCTGGCTGGCGCTCTTTGCGCCCTCTCTACTGTGAACCCTTGGGTGAGCACTCCTGCTCCTATCTCTTGTATCAGCATGTTCTCTACATAGTTCGTCGGGTCCATGCCTTCTTCTCCTTCCGGCAGCCCGACCACACATATGTTATAGCGTCATGCTTGCCCTTCTGCCTCTTCTGCTCGGCTTTCCAGATTGCGCACTTGTTGGTGCAATATATGAACCTCCTTAGTGTTGGCTGTGCTGGTGTCTGTGTTGGTTTTCACTCTGCTTTCTAAGCCACTTTTGTGCTCTGCCAGCGCTCTCACGTCCTGTCTCAGGAGGTTGACGTCTACACTGACTGCATCAATTTGGAATTCCAGTGAGGATTTTAATTCCGCCATGGCTGCATCGATCTTACTCTCCCACGAGGATTTCAGTTCTGCAATGGCTTCCAGGATATTTTGATCATTATGTGTTGGAGCGGTTGTTCCTCGGGTATCTCCTCCTGCGTGTGTGGGCATGTCCAGTGATAAGGATGGTTTGGCAAAGATGTCCATCGTGGGTTGCTTCCCTTTAACCTTGCTGTTTTTGGACGCCATCAACTCCACCGTCTCGCTGCCGTTAGTTATCTACTTCCACAACGCTTATGTTGTTTCTTGTTTCCTGGGGTCCAATTCGCTGGCCGTCGTTACACTCAAGTTAAGCTTGGCTCGATGCCATTTCGTGTGGTTCTACTAGGACCATGCTCCTCGTTGCATCACCAGCACGTTTCCCAATAGGAGTCCTACGTGCCTTGGCGCAGGCCTGTGCCTGTTCGTGCACTGCGCTTCTACCTTTGCCTGTACTGCCTTTGCGGCGCTGTCTCTGCTTGCTCAGATGTCCCATACAGGCTCAGCTCTGGCAGGTCCGTCTCAACATTGCCCAGCACCGTTATATGAGATCACCCCCTCGTCTAGCGTCTGTCCGTTACTGTGGGTGGGTGCGCTAGCCTCCAGCTATTTTCCCCCTTTCTCACTCTGTGCTCATGGTCTTGTCTAGACCTTCTGCTGTACCTTCCCAGCACCGCAGTGTTTTAGTTATCTAGCATGGCCCCCAACATTATTTGGGCCGGGCCTCTGCGTTCCGTGATTCCTCTTCAGCCCCATACTCAGCTCTGGCTCTGTCGCTGCGCACACTCGCTGTATTAGTGCTCTGCCAGCAGTGTCCCTGTTGCTTCCCAGCTCATGTGATGGTGCGATCACGCTGGGAGACAGCCTATGTTGTGCATTAGCCCCTCCTCCATTGAACATGTGCCTGTTCCTCAGTCTCTGCACATGTCCATTTCATCCATAATAAAAGGGTTTCTCTGCTCTGTTGTGCCTGTCATTGTTTCACCATGGTAATTTACTGCTACAACGACCCCTTCTAGGTCCGAAGGATTTCGCTGTACTGATTTGTGTTTTCGCACCTCTCTCGAGTGCAATTCAATCCTGTGGTTTTGTTGCCTTTCTGGGTGTCCCCGTGGAGTTCCGAGCATCCAATGTCCCTGCCTCCCCACAGTCATCCATGCTACACTGTGGGAACAATCGTTGCGCAGGGGTCCCTCCACTTGCTACCTGCGAGCCTCTTCATGGGCATCTCGCTGAAGGAGCGTATTTCGTTTCAATGGTGTGCACGTTCCACTACCAGGGCCCTGCATAAAGCCCTACCGCCGTTTCTCTGCAGTTTATGCCCACTCCGTGTCTACAAGGGTGTGTGTCTCCACTGGGTCTGCGGTGTGCGCCGTGTTCATTTTAGTAGCAGGAACCCTCTGTAATGCTGCACTACAGTCCAGTCCCTGCATGAATCAACGTGGTCCTTTGTTCTTTGTGCGGAGTAGGCCGACATTTTCTTCAGAAGTCGCTGCAGTCTGCGCTTGCCACATTTTGCATCGTAACTTTGTTGCCAGTCCGGTCTTCTACAAAAAAGCCTCACAGCAGTTCCACATGGTTTCGCACAACTTCACATATCTTCTTATGGCTCGTGCATCAGTTTAGGCATACGAATGCCACAGGATCTTGAAAGGATCAGCAGGAGACAGCCCGCAACACGTCCTATCTCATGGCTGCTTAGATACGCCCCACCACCCCGGGTCTAGGGCATAGTCACTGCTGACTTCGAGAACTAGCTGCATGTCGTTAGTGTAGTTAGTAAAGAATATGCCTGAGTCCTCAAGGAGCAAGCAAAGTGGTCTTAGGTACAAGTTAAACGGCAAATGCGAACGGAATGCTGTAAACCACCCCCCCTTTTTTGCCTGCACTCTATTTGGTGGTACATCCACTCATGCATGTATGACCACTACATGTAAAAACCTCAAATCTTTGATCCACATAGGGTGCACACGAACCTAAGCAAAACAAACCCCTGCAGGACCCTCATACCTTCATTGTAAACGAAGCTCATAAGTACTGATTTGCTGCATATTTGGTGCCTCATCCGGAGTTGGGTGGCAGCCCTTAAATCCGGCAATAATGGAATTGGCTCCGCCGGATCAGGCATCGGGGCAAATACTGCTGGCCACAAAATGAACCAGCGCTATTACAGTCGGCGCTAATAGAGCCACCAGCACAAAGCACAATTACAGCTGAATCCCAAGTACATGCACGCGGTATTAGCGCCGAAAAACGGGCACTAATACAGCCGAGAATTGCCTCCAGCTGGAGGTAAATGAACACAGGTGCCAGAAATTAAGCCACAGATGCACCCAATCCACCCCACAGGGCTACAGGCATATGAAACAAGCTTATGCCTTGTTTCATATGTCTAAGATTCCTATATTCGCCATGTATCATATGCCTAAGATTCCTGTAACAGCGCCACAATGCTCTTGGGCTCCTGTGCACTTTATAAATGAATAAAATACAATAATAAGGCACATCCCTACCCCCAACACTGTTTCCAACACCATGCTGACATTATTCGCTGTGAGCTGGGACAGGCAGCTATTCATGCTGCGCCTGAATCTTGAGATGCTGGACAACGAGGCCAGGGCACAGGGAGCACAGGGGGGGGGGCCGGAATAGGAGGAGGAGAACTGTCCAAGCAAGGCGAGCACCCATCCCCAGGGTCAGGGTCAGGCCATCACCCTGGGCCTTCACCAACATCCAGTTGGTCACTCTGTAACACCTCAACAGGGAGACCATCACCGATTTTCTGGGCCCAATCCTGGAAGACATAGGGAGCAAGATCAACATCCGGACAGTTGTGCCCCCACTCTTAAAGCTCGTGGCAGTCCTGCAGTTCCTGGCGACAGACACCTTCCAGCACTCTGTGGCCATGATGCACGGCATGGCACAGCCCACATTCTGTGCTGCCCTTTGTCAGGTGCTGGATGCCCTCCTGGGGCAAGTGAACCACCATATTGCACTGCCCACCACCCCAGCCCACGTCAAAGACATGAAGGCAAGGTTCAATGCCACCGCCCAACTGCCGAATGTAATTTCAACCATTGACTGCACCCATGTTGCATTGGTGACACCCCAGGCCCATGAGGTTGTATACAGAAACCGGAAACACTACCACTCCTTCAACGTGCAGGTGACCTGTGACCCTGACCTTATCGTCACCCACTGCTGTGCCTGCTACCAAGGTTCCACCCACAACTCTACGGTCATACGGAACAGCAAACTACTAGGATACATGGAGAGGCACAGAGGACAATAGACATAGCTAGTGGGGATTTGGGGGGAGAGTACAATTTCTGCCACATATGCACTGTGAAGCACCTGAGCAAAATTGGGGGCAGGGGGTGTTAACACTGACAAGAAGCATTGCATGACAAATTGATGTACTAGCAGCACCTGGCCAGCACCTGCACCACCATCAGGGGACATCCAAGGGAGCATGCACACATCGGACACACCGGGACACATATACCGAGCAATGACTACACACATGACCACATGTACCACAATGCATCAGACATGAGGCACAGCAAATAACCAAGCTGCAGCACCCAACAGCAGGCCAGCCAGTGCTACAACCCTGTACCCACATGTTGCCACCTGGGATTGTACACCAACTCAAGGCATAAATTAGTTTTCAAAAATTGATTAGCAGAATTTGCTAATTAAAATATTTTTGATTAGCAAATAAACCTATTTGATTAGCAATTTTGTACTCCTATTTTAAATGTCACCAGAAGTTAGTTTTTTTTTTAACCAACTTTATTTTCATTTTTACTTAAGACAAACATTAGCCTTTAGTTCCAACATGTTATAAACATTGTTACCCATTTGAACCCATTATTCAACATTCTTAAACTTTGTCATTGAGTCTAGTATTGTCTTCATACTTTTCTCGACCCCTCCCACCCTTGCCCACCGTTCCCGCCCTCTTCCCTTATTTCTAACCAACTTTAGTTTCAATAATTTTAGCATGTAAGACAACCATTAGCTTTCGATTATATCAGGAATGCAACCATTATTGGCTGTATAAACATATTATTTTGACCTACCTGAACTTTGGCCTTGAAACTATTATTGTCTTCCAACTTTCCCTCCCGAGAACCCCCCACCCTCACCCGCCCCATCCCACCCTCTAGTCCTTAGAGAAAATCTGAACCAAACTGTATCAAGGTGATAACCAGAGCAAACAAAAAAAAATACGTTTTTTTGAGCTTCTCCCTCCACAATGTCTTCTGCTGTCATTATCTGATGTGAATGTTTCTTAAAATCCTGGGTTTAAAGAATTGGACCTCCCTTTCCCCCACATAGTCTTGAAGTGGATCACATATGGCTAGGAATTTCAGGTATGTCCCTGACTTTGTGGCGCAAATGTTCTCCATCGCCATAACTCCCCACACTTTCATCCACCACCAAGGGGCTGTAGGGCCTTCCACTGTTTTCCATCGTTGGGCGACTGTCATCCTTGCTGCAGCTAGTAGGTGGGTGATGAGGGCTGCTCTATTCCCTGAAGCTGCGTAAGTCTCTTCTGCCATTGCCCCCAACAGAATGACCTTGGGGGATTGTGGTAGGTCTGCACCTGTTATGTTTTTGATTAAACTCAGTATTTCTTTCCAATACACCTTTATCCTTGGGCTGACCACCACATATGGAAAAGGTCACCACTTTCACCACACTGTCGCCAACAGTCTGAGGGGTAAGTGGGATTCATTTTATGTATTCTGTTTGGGGGCAGATACCATCGGTAGCATAAGTTATATGCGGATTCTTTGATTGCAGTGGATTTAGATAGTTTGTGAGCCCTCCTCCAGATTTGACTCCATTCTTCCTGAGTAATCTCCTCCCCCATGTCCCGCTCCCAATCCTGCATGTATTGGAGGGTATCATCTGTTTGCGATTTGTCTAGTAACTTGTACAGTCTGGTAATCCCTTTTCCTTGTGCCCTCTCCCAATTCGTGAGTTCTAAGCCTACTGGGGGTCGTAGGCCAGCCCTTTTTACTGCAGGGTGCGAGATCCAGTGACGCACTTGTATATATTTAAATCTATGCTGTTCAGTGATGCCAAATCTTTGTTTCCATAAATCAAAGGATAGTGGGGCATCGTCTTGGTACAAGTCTCGTAGGGACATTGCGTCTGCTCCCTGCCAGCCATCCCAGAATCTCAGTTGGAGCCCAGGCGAGAAATCCGGATTGTGTAAGATAGGGGACATAGGAGCCAGACCTAGTTTGATCCCCCTGCCATGGATCGCCGTGTCCCAGGTGTGAAGTGTCGTTTTTGTCGCTTCCAGTAGGATACCACCCCTCTCTCGTGCTTTTGGTCTAAGGAATGGAAGCACACGTAGTGGGGTGTCAGTAGCGAACTGTTCTATTTCCCCCCACCCTGGGAGGGGGTCACTGCCTGCCCATTTCAGTGCTGGCACCAGTTGGGCAGCTAAGACATATCTCTTTATGTCCGGCACTCCTAGCCCCCCCCCAGAAGGGTTGGGCGCATCATGATTTTTTTTGGATTCTAGGCTTCTTATTCCCCCAGATAAATTTGAGCACGGCTTTTTGGAGTTGCTGAATCAGTTTTGGGGGGATCACCACCGGGGTGGAGCTGACCACGTACAACAATCTGGGTAGCAGGGTCATTTTTTCACCGCTATCCTAGCAAACCAAGCCAATTCCTGGAGGTCCCATCTCTGTAAGTCTTCTTGCAGGCGCTTCCAAAGGGGAGTGATGTTCGCTTTAAGCAGGTTTTTCGTGGATCTAGTGATGCGGATTCCTAGGTATTCCAGGGACCGTTTTCCCCACTGTAGGGTGTAGCGTTCCTCTAGGTGTGTTATGTTTCCTCTACCCTCAGTTATGTTCAGTGCTTTGGATTTGGCGTAATTTATTGTGAACCCTGATATTTTTTCGAATCTCTGCAGTTCTATAATTATATTGGGTAAGGTGTGCATTGGGTCTGCCATGTAAAGCATAATATCGTCTGCGTATAGGGCTATCTTATGTTGGGTGTCACCTGTTCGCACACCACTAATATCCGGGTTCTCCCTAATCCTGTGGGCGAATGGCTCCATTGCCATGGCAAATATAAGGGGGGAGAGGGGGCACCCCTGCCGAGTACCTCTCTGGATATTGAGTCTTTCTGATGTATAGCCGTTTACTATTAGGTGTGTGGATGGAAACTGGTAATTAGCCAGCACCATCTTGGTGAATGTTGGCCCACAGCCGAAACCTTCGAGCACCTGCCGAATGTATTCCCAGTCTATGCTATCGAATGCCCGTGTGGCATCAAGTGTGGCGATAGCGAATTTCTGGGCGCTTCTGGTGCCCCAGTCTATGATGTCTAATACCCGCCTGACATTATCCTGAGTGTGTCTTCCTCGTACGAAACCCGCCTGGTCTGCATGAATTATCTCAGGCAATACTGTCGCCAACCGATTTGCGAGTATTTTTGCATACAGTTTCGCGTCAGTATTGAGGAGGGCAATGGGGCGGTAGCTGGAGCATTCCACCGGGTCTTTCCCCGGCTTTAGGGGTAGAATTGTGACCGAGTGTCCCATGTCTTTTGAGACAGCACCCTTATCCCTAATTAGGTTGAGGAGACGTGTGAGGGGAGTTGTCAGCTGGGTGAGGAAAACTTTGTAGAACCCGTTTCCCAAACCATCTGGGCCGGGTGCCTTTCCCCTGGACAGTGCTGCTATCGCGTCACCCACTTCTTGTGTTGTGAAAGGGGCTCCTAATTGTTCTTTCTGCTGTACGGAGATCTGTGGTAATTGTACGGCCGACAAATAGGACACTTGATCCGCTGCGTTTAGGTTCCCACTAGACATCAGGTTTTTGTGGAAGTGGACCATTGTTTCTAATTTCTCATTATCTCCCGTTTGTAATACCCCCCTACTGTTTCTTAACCGGGTAATGTCTGTTTGCGTAATTTGGCTGCCAAGAATTTGCTCGCTTTCCTCCCGTGTATGTAGTAAGACTGCTTAGTATTTAAAAGCAATTGCGCTGTTCTGTCCACCATGTGGTTTTCGAGTTTGGATCTAGCTTTTTTGAGGTCTCGCCAGGCTCTGGGCATCTGACGGGTCTTATGGAGCTGTTCAGCATTTCTTACCTCCTCTTCTAATTTCTGTGTTATAAGGGCTTTCTCCCTGTAGTATTGCGTTGCTTGAGCTATGAATTCACCCCTACCAACTGCTTTCCCCGCGTCCCATACAACCCGCCAATCCACCTCTCCATTGTCATTTTCCAGGAAGTAATTACTTATGACTTCCTCCATATGTGCCCTAACCGCTACGTCTCGCAGGATTGTTTCATTCAGCCTCCATTGTGGGTGGGGCCTCTACGATGTTTTCTGCAGTTCTATGCGGGCTACCACTGGGGCGTGATCTGAAAGGTATTGGACCCCAATTTCTATTTCCTTGACATGGGGGATCAGGGTGGAAGACACCAGGATCATGTCAATTCTAGAATATCCTCTGTGTGCTGCCGAGTAATGTGTATATTCCCTGTTTTCTGGGTGGAAGAACCGCCACGTCTCTATCACCTCCAAGTCTCTGAAGAGTTTACCCAGGGCCTGCCTATTTCGCTGGTCTGCGACTGTCGGGGGGAGTGTTTTATCCATTTTTGGGTCCATAACGCAGTTAAAATCTCCACCTATTATCACTCTGCCCTTGCACCAGCTCCCTATCTTCTGGAGTAATTTGGGGATATACTGGTCCTGTTTTTCATTGGGGACATATGCTGCTATAATTGTGTACATTTGGTCATGGATGGTACCCTTCACCCCCAAGTATCTGCCTTCCCGATCCCCCATGACCTGTTGTTTGTGGAAGTCTAGGTCCCTGCTACAAAAGATCGCCACCCCTTTCGTTTTAGACTGACTTGAGGCAAAAAATTGGAGAGGGAATGATCTACTACGCATCCTTCTTTCATCTTGCTGGAGCAGGTGTGTCTCCTGGAGGATTGCTATTTCCGTTTGCATGGTTTACAGCCTACTCAGAATCGATCGTCTTTTAGCAGGGGAATTCAGACCCTGGACGTTAAGCGAGATTATGTTCACTTCTGACATTGCACTCTAGGAGATGGGGTTCGGCTTATTGGGTCTTGTGTCTTGCTACAGAATTTACCCTCTATCTGAAGACTTTCTGTTAAACCCAGATGTGGAGGTGGCTTATCTTTGCTCCTTGTTTTTGGTTCCTTGCATTTCCCATCTTTGACCACTTCCTCCCCCCCTTCCTATCCCCCACATCCTGGGGGAATATGAGGCCTGGGCCCTTCATGGGGTCCTCCGCTGAACCAACGGATGTAAGGCCTCTAGGGTCCCCCCAGTTCACAATGGTCAGGAGTAGATCTACTCTGACCCGGTTCCAAGAAGATTGATCTCCTACCTCCGTGAAGGTGCTTCGGAGACAATTTGCAGTCTTCTCACTTGTAGGTGGGGCTTCACTCATTGTCTGTGTGTCTGGCTGCCTTCGGATCTGGTGGGCTTTTGGGTTCACAAACCTGAACCGGTTGGGTGTTACCAATTCTACCCATTCTTCCTCGTCTTTGCCTTCTGCCCATTGACCATTCCCATGGTTTGCTAGACTGGCCAGATGCGTTTGGCCGAGGCCGCTCGGGTGCCTCCTGCTGATCGTCCTCCAAGTGTAGGAGGGCTAGACCCTCTGCACAGTTTCCAATGCTCCTCTGTTTGCCTTCCCATGTAAATGAAAGGGCGAATGGGTTCAACCATCTATATCTGATTTGGTGTGTCCGAAGGGCTTTCGTGACTGGTTGCATTAGCCGCCTTTTGTGAAGGGTGATTCGGGCGAGGTCTTGGTATAGCTGTATGCGGGACCCGTTGATCGTGAGATCCCTGTTCATCCTTGCCGCGTGTAGCACCTCTTCCTTCAAACCATACGATGTCATTGCTATTAAGACATCTCTGGGTCGTGACCCCGGTTCCTTGCGTATCGGGCCTTCTCGATGAATCCTGTCGAAGCCTATCGTTTCGGGTTGGACATCGGTTAGTAGGCTGCTAAAGCAAAGTTGCACAGTGTCTCTTAGGTCCTTGTCCAATACTGATTCCGCCAGGCCCTTAATCCTGATATTGGATCTTCTCGACCGGTTTTCTAGATCCTCCGCCTGGAGTTCCAAATTGTTTGTTGCGGTTGCCAACTGGTCTAGAAGCAGGCTATTTTGATTAGTCTCCTCTGTGATGTTCGAGAGACCTCTTTCCACTATGTCTACTCTTTCACCCATCTCTGCCATTTCCTTATTAACCTCCTGGTGGGACGATTTCAGGTCCTCCCTAAGTTGTTCCATTTGAGTGTGGAAGGCTTTTGTCATTCTGGTCTCCATACCTTTCGAGCAATTTAACAGTTCGTATTTGTCGGTTGCCATATTGCTAGTTGGGAGGGCCAGTGCTTCAGTGAGTGGCGCTGGGGGGGGAAGAGGGTAAGTCCGCTTGCGTACGGCTTCTTTGTTGCCAGCACTTCTCAAGCTGTCCCTCCTGGGGCCTGGCCGGGGTCCGAGCTCTTGATGGACCCGTTCTGGATTTGGTACCTGGCATCTGAGTCGGGCAGCTGTTGTCGACGGTTTGTATGTCTGAGGAAGAGTAAATTACGATGTTGCAGTCGTTGCTTTTCACAATTTTATGTGTCCCTTGCGGGGTTGTGGGTCATGGGCAAGTCCAGCCCAGCGTGGTGTTTACAATGCAGGGCTCTTCCTTGGCTTCTGTGTTCTAGCCTTATATCAGTCCATGAGCATCCAACAACACAAAGCGTTGTTATGTGCAGCCGGATTCCCGCAGACCCTTCAGTGCTACCCCTGAGGCAGCCACCTCATAGAGAACGTTGCGGACTGCAGGGGCCAGGCGATCGAGCCCCACGCTCAATTCGGGATTTCTTCCCTGCTTGTGTGCCCTCCCGAGCGTTCGGGAGGCTCTTCTGTTTTCCAGTATCCCCCTTCGGTGCGGGCAGTCGCTCACAACTGTCTGCCGGTGCAGCGTTGAGCCAGGCTCCACTCTCGTCCCATCCCAGTCATCGATCAGCTCCCGGCCGCGGCTCCCGTTCGGCCCCTCGCCGCGTGCACGCCGGGGGCTGCGTTTACGGGCAGCCCGGCGCCCAGCAGGCACAGCTGGTGTTCAGCTGGTGTTCCGCAGTGCCCTTCTTTTGTCGGGCCGCTCCCGGTCAGTTCGTGGGCTTCCCCCGTTGTGATGTGCAGTGCCTTTTTGCAGACTTCTCTCTTATTCCTAGTGGGGTATGTAGTTGCTGCAATCCTCAGTGCTCACTGGAGTGTTTCCCTTTTCCTTTCTTGCGGTGTGCTGAGATGGTGTGCGCTGTTTTGCGAGGTACCTGTATGGGGGAGGGGGGCCTATCGGCAACCAGTCTTCGCTTGCTGCGTAGGATTGGCCCAGATCACTATGGGGGACTGATTGTGGGCACCTGTGTGCGTGCACTCTGCGTTGTTCTGTTAGAGAGGGGGGAGATTGATCTCAACCTCTTTCCTTCTATATCTTGGGATGGAGGAGGGTGGTTTAGTGCGCACCCTGGAAGATCTGTAGACCACAATGTTGCTCCTTGTGTTTGGGGTTGTCAAAAAGTTGTATATCCGGAAGGGGCAAGCGTGACTTGTTTGCTAGTTCCCCCCTTCTTTGTCAGTATTGCGGCATTGCAGGCACCGTTCACCCGCTTACTGCGGCTCCTGCTGCTTTCAGTAGCGTACGCGCAACACAGCACGATTCACTTCCTCTCCTTCCTGGGTGGTTGTATACGCTGTTCTGCTGGGGGGCTCCCAGAGACTCCTGGACACCCACCCAGTGTCTCGTTACGACCTCTCTCCCCTCCCAAGCCCGGAGGAGGGCTTCTTGATTTAGGACCGGAATATGCTGGGAGAGCCTGACTAATATTGAGGGAAGCGGTGTCCGGGTGGAATCTCTCCCTCTGTGGTCTCCAGTGTTCGTATGAGCGTTTGGCGCCCTAACTTCCCGGCTTTCCTGCTCTGCGTGTGGTAGGGGAGGGGAGCCGTGGACTTTTCTCTGCAGATACACTGCCAATCTTCCCCTTTCTGCAAACGTTCACCGCAGATATGCACTCAGTGCACCTTCACACACCCTTCACCATCTTCTTTGTTTGCTTTGGAGTGGATATAACGCTCTCATTCATCTCTATCTCCGTCGCTTGATCGGGCGCCTCCGGACAGGCTGAGCCCCTTGGGGGTTGGTGGCAGGGTGCTGCTTGTAATTCAGGATTGGCCTTGTGGCCTGCAGTTCCCAGCAGGGCTCAGAGCCGTGGAGCAAGGATCTATGCAGGAGGCGCAGTACTTGAAGAGGAGATACCGGGGGTGAGGGGGTGAAGGAGTCTCTTAGTTGTGCCTGCTGCAGGTGTGGATGGCCCAGCTTTGCGTGGTCTTGTGCTGCTGCTGTACCCTGTGAAGGGTGAGTTGAGGCGTGGGAGGTGACTCCGGGGAGGAAGGTTGCACGGGTGTAACAGGGTTTATGCAGGGGCGCGGGGCATACAGTGCCCATACAGTGCAAAATGCGCGCTGTACCTGTGTGTCTCGTTGTTGCAGGGGTATCCGCTGGCCGGCTCCTCCGGCCTTCTGACGGCGGCCACTCGATGCTGGCCTGGGGAGGGGGGCCTCCACACCCTTCCGCGCACCTCCTCCCTCACATGCGCGACGGGCGGGAAGCGCTGCTGACAGCTAGGGATAGCAGGCAGGGGGAAGCGTAGTGAGAGGGGGAGGCCCTTGGGAGGAGCGCAACACTGCGACTCGACTCCTGCCTCCCTCTGCTGTTGTTGTTGGTGGGGGGGTCCACTTCTCACAGATGTGGGGGTCGCCGTCCACACGGATCTGGGCTGCTAGCAGCAGTGTTCTTACTCTGGGGCCCCAGTCAGGTTATGGTCGCAGAACCCTAGGGGGCCTCTTAAGTGCAGCGTTTCATCTCACAGGTTATCTCCCCTGTTCATGCAGCCCCCTTGCTGTCCTCGTGTAGCTGGTGTTTTCCAAGGCGGTTTTCCTTCAGGGTTTGTACGTGAGGTCCACCATAGGTTGCTCAATTTGACCCAGTTTCCTCCTGGCATTTGCCCACGCAAGGGGCGGGGTAGTGTGCCTTTCGTGGTGTGGCAGTGCCCCGGTACTGATCGTTCAGTGGTGTTAAAGGGTCCCTCGCTTACCAGCGTCCCGTTTCAGGCCGCCACCGGGGGGGGGTGCAGCCTCTCCTCCCTCAGTCTGCTCTCTCCCTGCAGCCCGCAGAGGACTCCGTTGGCTCCGCGCCTCCCCCACCGCGTCCTTCAGGCAGTCGAACCCCGCGGCTCCGACACGTCTGTAATCGCGTTCGCCCAGAGCTCCCCAGGTGCGTTTCCTTGCCGCCTGTCTTGCTGCTTGCTCTTGCTTTTAAGTTCTTGCCAGTTGTGCGGACCTCTCGGTTCTCTGTGCGGCTGCAGCCTATGCCGCTCCTCCCCCTTCAGCTCTGTGGCCGAGCGGGCGTGCCCGCCATTTTGTGTCACCGGGAGGGAGGGGAAGTCAGTCCTTACGGTTTTTCTGCATTGCCACTTGTCCGATTTTTTCCGGATTCAGTGCGGTTCTGTTGGGAATCGTTTTGTCTTCCTAGCGGTGTCCTTTTCTTTTAATGTTGAAGCAGGATGATCACAGTCATCGGATCAATGCGAGGATCTCGGCCGTAGCTGTGTGCCTTTGCTTCCTCACTCCATGCGCGCCAAACCACGCCCCCCACCAGAAGTTAGTTTTACCCCAAGACATACAGTTAGCAAGAATACAGCAGTTCTATGTACCTCTGCAGTGATACATTGGTGCAATGTGTAAAATGTAAAGGTTCACTGCATGAATGGACTACATAAATCAATCTGATAAAAAAAGCTCTGAAAACATTTTTCAGTTCAAGCCTCTGTGCAGCTGGGTCATGCAAGAGTCAGTGGTGCATAGTGCAGTGTCCATCTCAACAAGATATCAATAAAGACGCAATTGTGTGTGTGTCCTTTTTATTTTATTATCAAGTTTCATTTGACTAGTGTTTGCCATAAAATAGTCACAAGCAACTGCCCAAGATGAAGACACCAGCTACAATGAGTTTATGACGAATTGGGGACATTTGTTATCTTATTCTGCAGAACCAAATGGCTAGATGCCAGTCTCTTGGTCTGCCCAGGTCATTGAGGCCCTGATGCAGCACCTACGAGTTACTAGGGCCATAACGTTGCATCTGC
The DNA here is from genome assembly GCF_040938575.1 of Ambystoma mexicanum. Lineage (NCBI taxonomy): Eukaryota > Metazoa > Chordata > Amphibia > Caudata > Ambystomatidae > Ambystoma > Ambystoma mexicanum. The sequence continues at coordinate 534,217,602 of NC_090941.1, read as the reverse complement.
GAGACAAATAGGCCCAGCAAGTTAACATGTAACACCATCAATTTGTGGCCTGGCTTATTGCAAGACAGCAAAAACTGAGATGATTTAATAGATCAAAATAAATTATCTAAAGAGGGAGTGCCGTCCCAGACACCTAAATGCCAACAGAAAAATCATCAGGGTGCCCAAGAGGTCGGAAATCTCTTCTCAACCTATGGCGCACAGGTACCACATTTTGTGACTCCACAGCGTTGTTTGAAGTACTGAGTGGCAAGTTAGCAGCAAATTGTGCAATGTAATGCCCATCAGGCCACCAACACTGCCTAAGGATAAATAATGCACATTTCTGTTCTTGCCAGCACACTGGTGTGGCTGGGTTGGATCAAATGATTTGGCCAGGATCACACAGTTTGGTTAAGCAGTGAAGCCAGAATTTGCCAGCAATTTACCACATACCTTCCAAGCTCCAATTAGTACACATTTGTTTTGTGTTTCAAGAACCACAAAATGGTTGTTTATTTGCAAAGAACAGAAATCACTCAAAGCAATCACCTTCGGGGGAGTATTTGCACCACCCTGAACATAAGACTACAAGTGACAGCCCCTTTTAAATATTGTTCTATTCTTGTAAGGCGCTGCCTATGGCACCAACACAAAAGATTTTTTTTAGTCTAAAAAGATGGGCTATGCTTTTCTTACCTCTCTGGTGACTCTTCGTTTGTTGTCAGAGTCAGTGTGAAGGTTCACTCTTTCCTGTTATCATCCTCTACAGACACATTCCAATGTCTACAAAACAGACAAAGAGCTACTGATTACCCACAGCAATGTGCTTAAGTGGCTGGAAATATTTGTCCCACCGGAACGGGTAGGAGAAATATTACTGCCAACCACTTGCAAACAAGCCCTGCAAACAGGGACAGCATCCGGTCCTTTCAGCCTTTTCATTTCATAAGGGCCATCACCCTCAGGGATGTCCACAGCAACTACCCCATGTTGCCAGTTTGCAGTGTTATATAATAACAAAGCAATTTATATATACTTTTGTTCTGGGGATTAATGCCTTAGCTGCATTTGCAGGAGCCTTTCCGGCCGTCACTTCCCTTGGGGTATACAGAAGTGTTACCACCTTGTTGCCTTTTCACAAGGGTTCCTCCACAGCAGGCACTTGCTGACATAGGCTTTATATAGGATTTATAGCTTTTCAGTGGGTATTATTGTTTCAACTTTCTGCTGCCTGGATGTTTAGTGATAATTGGCAGCTGTTAACCCCCCAGATTATTTCTTTGTCATTTCATTGGGTAACATTGATGTGACATCTACTGTGATGTCATCATATGCTACTTACTATTTTTGAAACTGGTCCCAGAATGTTGGCATGTCACAGTCTTCTATCAGATTATCTAGATGGATAGCAGTGTGCTTTAAAACTGCAGTTATCTGACATAAAAAGACGTTCCAAAATGGATCAGGCTTCACTGGAACCCTGGCTTTCAGTTTGGGTGCTTAGAAAGTGGTGATTATTTCCACCCACTTTCTAAGCACCCAGGCTCTGTACTAATAACACCATAGTGCTGCAGAGGGCCTTTAGATAATCCTTCAGTCTTGTGATTAAGGTGCCACAAGCACTTTAATCACAAGACTGTAAGCCAGGGTTCCAGTGCACCCTAATCCGTAATGGAACTTCTTTGTAATGCCGATCAGGCCACCTTAGTGTGACCAAATTTTAAAAGTAAAAATATTGGACATGGCAACTAACAATAAAGTAGGACTAACTCTTGAAAGTGGCTGTCAAGGCACTACACTTCAGTAGCGTTTGATGGAGAAGAGGGTTTAAGTGTTGCTGTTCAAAGAAACACATATTATAATAAATGTATTACAAACTAGCACTATCTTAATTTGTAAAATAAAGCATTTCTCCTGTGTGAGATTGTGCATTTCTGCCTGCAAGCTCTAAAGACCTACTACAAAATACCGAGACCACTGCAGTTTCCAATGGGAAAATAATCTTGAGAAAGGGGGACAGAGCACCAAATACAGGGACTGGATTACAGGATACGGGCTGGAGAAATACGGGCTGGAGAAATATTATTTACCGCCACTTTCTAAGCACCCAGGCCTGCAGTAATAACATAGCCTGCTTGCAGAGGGCATTTTTAATTTTCTTTGTCTCGTTATTAAAGCGCTTGTGGCACTTTTAATCACAAGACTGAAAGAAAATGTTAAATGCCCTCTGCAAGCAGGCTACGTTATTACTGCAGGCCTGGGTGCTTTCAAAGTGGCAGTAAATAATATTTCTCCCGTCTGTTCGGGCGGGAGAAATATTATTTCCAGCCAATTTTTGAAGCACCCAGGCCTGCAGTAATAACATAGCCTGCTTGCAGAGGGAATTTCAAATATTCCTTGCTTCTCGCGAATCACGAGAAGGAAAGAATATTTGAAAGGTGATCTGCCAGCATGCCATTTTACTGTGGGGCTGGGTACTGGCAAGTGGCTGGAATTAATATTTCTCCCACCCGAACGGGCAGGCGAAATATTTCTTCCTAGCCGTGGCCACTTGCTAACACCCAGCCCCGCAGACAAGGGGCTCGTAGAAGGGCTGCACCCTCCCCCTCCACCCTCCCCTAAGCACCCCAGCATAACTCCTTACCTCGGATTGAAGCCGGGTCTGTGAGTGGAGCTGGGGTGCTCCTGCTGAAGTCTTCTCCGCGTGACTTCAATGCCTCTCCCGGGCTGGGCTCACGCATTGATACAATGTATTGAGCCCAGCCAGGGAGCTTCTGCCTGCTGCCTGCACACTGTCAGTGCAAGGAGTGCAGAGTTTAAATAAACAGGCACAGTAATCTGTGCCTTTTAAGCTCTGCGCTCGGTGCCATGAATCATATCGCAGTTTCCACAACATGATTCTAAAATTAAAAACGCAAACCAGTGGTATCGTATCGCAAATTGCGATGCGATACCGCTTATTTTATGCCTTGCCAACTGCCCCTAAAAGAGTGGGCAGGACACCAGGCAACCCAGCATGATCACCATCTACCCCATCCCCTGGTCAGACCACTTCTGTATTAACTTTCACATAGACACCTCCACGCGACCATCTCAACCCTCCATCCTTCTCCCTGCCGCACTCTCAAGGAGCTCTAAGAAGCTGACAAAAGATACTCTCCTACCTCACCTGCTTGTTCCAGGTCTACAACCACCATTCCCCAATGATCCTGTTCTCCTAGCCAACACCTTTAACCGGGTAATAACTACGGCTGTAAATACCATCACCCCCTTTACTGCAAAAAAGCAAAGAAAACTAAGCATTCCAATGCTTGGTTCTCTCAAGAACTCATGGATCTACGCACAAAAAAAGAGGGTATCGCTGGCCACCTGGAAAAGAAACCCTACCGAACCTAACAAAATTGCCTTCAAGACCATGGCTAGAGAATATAAAACAGCCCTCACACACACTAAAGCTGAATCTTACAACACAAGGATTAATAACGCCAGCTCAGGGACAAAGGACATTTTTGCGATTTTCAGGGAACTGGAGTCGCCCTCAGCCCCCCCATCCTCCCATATCAAAGATGAGACATGGTGCAACCAAATTCATTCCCTGCACACTAAAATCTTAGCTCACCAAAAAGCTCTTTCATCCCTATTTGCTTGCCCCACAGCACAACCAACCTGGAACACTTCGAACCAGGTACCTAAATTTGAATTCTCTGACATGAGCGAATCCGAAGTCATTGCCCTCATAAAATCTATCAAGCCTTCCAACTGTAAAGGGGACGCTTTCCCAGCTCACATCATCAAAGATTGTGCTCCAGCCCTTGCCCCTTTCGTCACTGCCTTCATCAACTCGTCCTTCCAATCATCTCATGTACCGACTTACCTCAAAGAAGCCTGGGTCTGACCACTTCTAAAAAAAAGTCTCTTGACCCATTGATCTCTGGGAACTACAGACCCATTACTACTGTACCTTTCCTGTTAAAGATTTTGGACAAAGCAGCCTACCTGCAAGTTCAAAAATGCATTGAGGACAACCACCTTTTGGGACTACGCCAGTCCGGCTTTTGTCCTCGTCATAGCACTGAAACGGCTCTACTTGACCTAAAAAATCAAATAGATGACCTGAGAGACGCAGGCAAACCTGCGCTCCTTCTGCTCCTAGACCTCTCTGCGGCCTTTGACCTGGTACAGCATAAAACCCTATGCCACCATCTCTCCTCCACAGCCAACTTCTCCCCTAAGGCATGTGACTGGATTAGCTCGTTCCTTCAGGAGAGAGTAATAAAGGTCTTCTCTGATTCCTCTAGTGCCATCCCCAGTCCTATCAAATGTGGTGTCCCACAGGGCTCCTGCATTGCCCCTACCCTATATAATCTCTTCACCAGACCCCTGTTCAGAATCATTGATGCACTGGGCATCTCATACACCAATGCAGATGACACACATTGGTGCTCATACCGCTCTCTGGGGACTATCTAACTGATACTAACACCCTCAATTTCATCTACTCCACCATTCAATCTTGGATGGCAGACAATTGGCTCTGTTTAAATAGTGAGAAAACCGAACTCCTGTTGATTGGGTCTCCATTAACTTTGGGCAAACTAGACAAGGAGTATCACTCTTTCACTATTGACAACATCCCCATCACAGTCTCCCAAGCGTCAAGACAGTGGGCGTGTACCTTGAACCAAGCCTTACCATGGACAGGCAGGTCAATGCCATCGCCTCCTCTGCAGTGTATTACTCTAAACTGATCAATGCTGTTAGGACATTCCTGTCCCAACAGAACTGTATCACCATAGCCAGAGCCATCATCGGCTCCAGACTGGACTACTGCAATGCCCTCTTTATTGGAACCTCCCAAAGAAACCTGGCTAAACTTCAGATAGCCCAGAATAATGCCTTAAGGGCCGCAACAGGCATCTCACGCAGTGAGCACATTTCAGGGGTCAGCAGGCAGGTACACTGGCTACCCATCAAGGAAAGAGTTGTCTTCAAAACACTGGCCCTTACAGATAAATGTCTTCATGGGCTGGCACCCAGGTACCTAGCGCAAAGGATCACCAAACAAACAGCATCCAGACCATCTAGGACCGCCTATGCTAACCGTATCGCAGTTCCCCACATGCGCAGAGTGCGTGCTGAAGGCGCAAGCTTCCCAACAATGGATGCTACCCTCTGGAACAACCTCCCAGCCCACATTAGATCAATCGACTCTCATGCTACCTTCCGCAAGGCACTAAAAACCAGGCTCTTTGTCTGAAACAGCCAGCCCCTGTATATGAAAGGGCTGTACGTGGGCTTATCCCTATGAGTTCTATACTGCATTTGGTACCTTTTATTAACCAATGACTATCACACTCTGCTATGCAGTATGTATACTACTATTACAGTACTATTTAATATAACCATGTAAGCAACTGTTTTAAGCCTTATTCGTGGGCCGCCTATTAGAACCCTCAAGCAAGCCTTCTTAAGTATCCATTATGGCGCCTCGATGCCTGTTGGCTGTAGTGCGCTCTACAAATCCAAAAATAAAAATAAAATAAATACACAAGAGCAGCACACAGCCGCAAGACAGCCACGAGGGACACAGCATTGAACAACCGCCACAACAACGTGCATGTTCAGGCAAAGGAATTCATGTCGTCATTGACAAAGGCTGCACAGACAACACACATAACATACACATAGCATGGGGGGGGGGGAGTACACATGCATGCACACAGTGACCAATGCCCCGATACTGTGTGACACTATCCCCAGGCATGACACAAATTGCCAATGTTTGTGCTCCACCCCAGGTAGGTGACTCCGGATATCCGCAGCTGTCGTGGCTCATTACCCGTGTGCGTGACCCACGTACACCGTACAAGACCGCCTACAACCATGCCGATAGCCGGACCCATGGGTGCATTGACCGCACCTTCCGACTCCTCAAGGCACGATTCCGGTGCCTTGATCATACTGGCCGTGCCCTGATGTATGCCCCTGGCAAAGCTGGGAAGATTGTGCTAGTGTGCGTAATATTACAAAACATCTGCGTGAGGAGGAATGTGCTACTAGCCCAAGACGCGGACATGCCACACGCAGAGGAAGACCCAGATGAACAGCATGAGGCCGGAGCCAGAGTAGCCACGCCCAGTGATGACATGAGGGATGGGAGAGTGGCACGGCAGGCACTAATTTCTTCTAGGACAATACACTGGCACAAGCCCACTTCTTACAGCACTGTAAATAAACTGCACATGAGCACAATCAGGAATGTCCTCAAATGAATGATGTTCAACAATTTTTAATGTAAATTTGTGCACTAACTACCCCCCATGCCCCTGACTACCATCAATTCCCCAGCACACTATCCCCTCCACCCCTGCCCACCACTAACTCCCCAGCACATTATTCCCCCCACCCACCACCAACTCCACAGCATGGCCACTGCAGGCCAATGTTTGCACATCATTATCTATATCCGTGCCATCTTCCCCACCACTCCTAGCAGCCGGTGACCTAGAACTCAGCAGCACAGGGACTGGCGCCTATGTGTGCAATCTTGGGAGTCCCCTGTTGGTATTGTTGAACTAGAAGGGATAGAGCTGGCCCCCAGGAGCTGTTGGCATAACAGCTCATTGCTTTGGCGGATGGCCTCTGCAAGAGCAGAGACGCCTTCCATCATTGCTTTAACTCTTTTGGCCAAATGCTGTCAGTGCAACTGTATTGGCAGTTGTCACCCTCTTGCTCCTTGCATTGTCCAGTGCAATCCTGAGTGTGGCCCCCTGGATACTGCTGCATATTACCTTCAAATGTCTGGAGTGGGTGTGCCTGATTGCCTCCATTTCCTTCTCTCTTTGCTCCATGTCCCTCAGCCTCTGAATCAGCATGCCAAGTGTTGCCGTACGCTGCGTTGGGGGGAGGGAGTGGTGCGCTGTTGACAGGGGAACCCACTAATGGTGTGCGGCTCTGGTGTGGTGTAGGGCTGCTTGCGGAGACTGCACCCAGGGGTTGGGGGCACTATCGCATGAACTGTGTCAAGGCTGCTGTCTCCCTGTGTTTCTGAGAGCACTAGAATGCGTTGCATATCCTCTGTGGCGCTGTCCGCAGGTGTGGGTCAGGCTGCCATTGCCTTGCTTCTGGTGAGCTGTGGGTGGGTTGTGGGCCTGGTCCTGCTGTGCTCCAGTGTGTCATGGCACGACATTCGTCTTTGCGTGGCCTGTCTGCCTCTTTGCGGGGTGGTGGTGTCTGAGTGCCAGGATGTCACACTCACAAATGGCCCTGCTGACTCCACATCCTCAGATTCCTCTGGCGTTGCTTGTGTGCCTGTAGGTGACATGGGAGGTGTAGCCAGGTTTCATTCCCCCATGTGATTTGGCATGCACAACATGCATTACATGGTGCTCAGTAGGTCCCCGGGCATTTGGGCTGATGGACATGGTTGGTCAGATGTATTGGCAAGTGGGCTCACGATGATGGGGAGGGATGCAGATATGTGGGGGGGGGGTCACATGGGCAGTTGTATTTGGTCTGTGTGTGCGGATGGCAAGAGGTCCGTGCTGGGGCAGCTGTTGTCTGGCATTCATCCTTCTGATACCATTGCACCCACGTCACCTCCACAGAACCATTTGGATTGGGAGGTGGCTGAGTATGGCACTGGCAGGTCACTATGGGGCACTAATGTGCTCCGGGAATCGGTGTGAATGGGTGTGCGGTGCATGATACTTGGATGGATCCTTTGGCTGCCTTCCCACTGCTCTTACTCACAGGGGTGACCTTGGTGCACTGTCACATGGATGCTATGTTAGGTGGCTGTTGTGGCACCCAATCACTGCATCCTGTCACAATGCCCAGCTCATGGGTCTGTCCACTTGGGCATCTTGAGCTAGGCTGTCAATGATGCGTGCTGGGAGGTGGGAGGGTTGACTCACCTTCCGCATCCTGGCTACTGGCACCGACCTCTGCACCTCCAACTCCCTCGATGCCCTCCATATCCAGCACCGAGCTACACTTCTCCTTGCATGCAGTAAATAACAGTGGCTCCAAAGTCCCTCCTCCGGTAGCCATGATCTCCTGCTAGTGCTGGGACAGTGGTCCTCTGACCCGGACCAGCATGTTGTTCCAGCGCTTATGGCAGAATTCCCTTTCACTGGGGGCAGTGGACACTGCTGTCACCTTCTGGCTGATCGTATGCCAGAAGGATGTCCTGCGCTGGGCAGATGTTTTGCATTGCCTGGCCCTATAGAATTCACCATCGTGGGCAACCACCTCATCAGCAAGCACAACCAGCTCCCCCTCGCTGAATTTTGGTTTGCGAATACGATCTTGTGCAGCCTTGCCTTTGACCCTCTGCTGGGACATTCTGTGTTGTTTGCAGGTCTGGGTGGCTACAGGGAGCTGTGATAATTGATGGATTCCGATTTTCAAAATGGCCACTGAGGTGCTTCCCGTTCCAGCAGTGACGCAATTCCTGCCGACATTGGCAGTGCTGATAGTGCCGGCGCTCATAGAGCCGCTTATGGGCAATATTGTTATTTGTGGCAGGTTTTTCAGAGGTATCCCTTGTTTCGACACTATTTCCGCTGGGCACAAATTGCATTACCGCCAGAGCAGGATGCGTGTGCTCATGATGTTGTGTTGCAGCTTTATTTGTGCCACAGGTCACGGCGGTAAGGCCATTTCCGCTCAGTAGAAATAGCACCTGTTTACCGCCCAACTCCTGATGAAGACCTTGGTCTTTTGCCCTGCTGGTGACCTTATTTTCTCAGACACCTCAAATATACTTGCATTATTTAATGCACAGAAGGAGATCCCGCTAGGGAACGTGGATTCCTCAACACCAATACTCCAATTAATTAGAACCGGCGAACTACCGCCAGTGGAACTCGCCATTTGATTTCAATTGCAACTTCAAGTTGACCAAAAAGGTAATCACACCCACTAACTACATTTGCGTGGTCCCTACAGACACGGCTCCATAATTTTACGATATTAATTGTAAAATATCTTTGTCTTTTCACAGAGATTCTACTTGGATAAACTTCAACTCCATGCCACAATCTTACTGTTACTTCAAGTATTTTCTCTGTCCTGATGAATGTTTGGTAGTTGGGTTTTTACGGGTTTCAACCTTTTTAAGCGACCTATTCCTCTCGTTGCCAGTTGAGTACATGTGTGAGATACAGGGAGGTCCATGTACCCTACTTCCAAAAACTGCATTCAACTTGAGTTCTCACCAATCAAATGTGCCACAAAGAAATGTAAACAAAATTCTTTACTATATAGTCAGATCTCTGGATCTCCATTTGTAGGAGAAATCCTTTTAGATATGTCTCCAATTTGCAAATTGCAAGAGAAGCCCTTTCTGATAACACGTGTTTCGGTTCCTCAAGAACCTTTCTCAAATCAGGGCATTTAACTCATTCACATGTGTCCAATAGATGTTCATTTTCATGTTAAATATGATCTTGAGTCAATGTATTCTCAGGTTAGAATCCCACCATGTATCCAATAGTTGTTCATTCGTTGTTAATTGCAGTGTCGGGAAAATGTTGACGAAATAATGTTGTTGAACGATGGCTGATGGTTTTGGTTTTCGGTTAAACACAATAATGGGCCTCATTACGAGGTTGGAGGTAGCCTTGCCGGCTTACCGGCAAGGCTACCTCCAAACTCGCATCCGGGTCCGTCACCCGCAAATGTGCAATTACTGGGCTCTTCCGGCCCAGCCGGACTCGGTAATTGCCCTTTCGCGGGTGCCGGGCCTGGTGCATCCCCATTCCCATTGAGCCCAATGGGGCTCAATGGGAATGGGGCGGGTGGTAGCACTGGTACCGGTAATAGCGGTACCGGTGCTACCATCATGTTCTGCTCGCGGGTGCCGGTACGGCCACCAGGTCAGACCTGGTGGCTGCAAGGGCACTCGCGAGCAGAACTCCTAGTATGGCGGTACAGTAGCAACGGTGCCAGTAGCGATACCGGTGCCGTTGTTGCCTTACTGCCATACTTGTAATGAGGCCCAATGAATAGTTTTCTAAGTTTCAATGATTTATTGATGTAACATGTTATACCTTTTAATTCATGTGATTTGTTTTGTACAAAGCCCTTTGTGGCTCTATGTATAAATAAAAATAAATAAAAAATATTTGTGGTAGGTGGAGAGTAGCTTAGAGGTGGAGAGGGGAGAGAAGATTTCTTTTTGGACTTCACAACAGACGACAAGCACCTTAGTTTGGTTAAGAAGGGAAACCAATAAACTAGGAATAGTCAGGCATTTTTCTATTATTTGAATAAAGAATCTTGAAATGACAAAAATGAGTATGCCTCCTCCTTCAGGCCTAGCACACTGGGCATGTTTACATGTCCCAGTTGAGCCTGAAACTCAAGTGACTTGAGTTGATGATGAATCTTCGTTACATTATATTCAGCTTCCATTCGTTTTTCTTTAACTTTATCACTGCTCTTTTTTGTTTACCTACTAAACTTCAATCTGCTTTTGTTCAACTGATGTATCACATCATTTGATGTTTTTTCATTCTAATTTTAGTAGAAACATGCTTGATTGTAGCACTTAGGTAGCAATCATGATCACTGTTATTCATTCTTATTAGTCTTTGTATTGTCTTCTTTTTTACATTGCATGCATTTTTCATTTGCTGTTATATTTCGTAATCATTATAAACTGACAGAGAAACAGAGTTACTCCATGATAAAATGTCCTTGCACACAACGTTTCATGCACGTCTTTGCACTTCCCATTTTTCTGCGAAAGGTTGAACAATGTTGGAAAAAGTCTTGCACGGATGAAGATTTTGGGAATTTCTCTTCTCTTCATTCTTCCTAGGACTTTTAGCTGCTCAAAAACAGTATTTCTTTTCTCTTAGTCTTTCCCCATCATCCTCTGTGAATTTCCAACTTTTAACTTCTATTCGCACTCCTCGTACCCCTGATCCTTCTCTTTCTGACTGATTTTTCTGATTTCTGCATGTCTAAAGTGACTGCATAGATTCCCCATGGGCTTCAGAAGATGGCGGAGTTCCAGAGAACAAAAAACTAGGAGTCTTAAGGATTTCGGATTTTCATTCTCCCTTTCGGGCATCCACCTGTAGCGCCAAGTCTACTAAATCAGGGTACTGAACAGGCAAGGCATGGACTACAGCCAGAGCATCTTTCATGGAGTCGCTCAGGCCCCTGTAAAAAAAAGCACAGCCTCCCTGTTCTCAGTCCATGAAGTTTCGGTGTCCAGTTGTTTGAATCTGGTAATATAATCCAACAGACTGGCCTTGCCCTGAACCAACTCAAGGAGTTCGCGATCCCAAGCCTGGGCCTTAAAACGTGTGTCAAACACTCTCGTAATTTTTGCAACCAGCGAGTCAAAATCATAGAGGATGGGGCTATTACCTTCCAGAAGCGGGTTTGCAGCGGTGGCAGCCATACCGCTTAAGTGGGAGAGGGTAAATACAGCCTTTGTGGTAGAGTGAGGAAAGGCTTGAGGTCTGCACATGAAGTGTAATTTACATTGGTTAAGGAAGGTGCAGAATTTACGTGGGTCGCCATGCAATTTCTCTGGTGGGGCCAAAGAAAAAGGGGTAGGCACATAAACACGAGCTTGTGGGGAAGGGTTACCAGGCAGCGGCTGCTGAACTGCCAGGGTCCCCAAATTCCTCAACAGGGGGACGGGGATGACGCTCACTTTATATAGCATCTAAGCGTTGGTGAATGGCTACAGTGACGGCTGACATGTCACCCCGCAGCACCGTAATGGCCTGCACTAAGGCGGCTACCGGGTCACCGGCGGCAGCGTCCATAGTCCTCGTAGAAGAAAGGAAGCTTCTCAGTCTGTCAAGACGTGGTCTTCTGAGTGGACTTAATACCTCCGTCCCCAAGCACCAGTCAGAGAAGCGAAAACCACTCCCTGACTAGTTATTAGGTCCACAGGTGGACTGGAACTGCAGCACCGGATTCCCAGGCAGCTAGAAAGGAAGGAACAATATTAGGACACAATAATTTGCACTACCATAATGTATGGAAACAGGTCTTGTACCCTACCTAGCAAAGCGCCAAGAGGAGATAGAATGGAGGAAAGGGAAAAACCCAGATGTGGGAAAACCGCCCTCAGGGAATGAGTGTGGCATAATGGAGAGTGTTCCAGTCAATGTTCCAGTAGTAAGTTCCAGGGAAAAAATCCAAAAGAAGCAGAACCCAATTCCAAAGTACTTTGGAGTCCAAAAGCAAATTCAGATCGCCAAAGCACAAGGGAAATCCAGAAGCAGTCCAAAATAGAAAAAAGCCAGGGTCAGTCCAAAGGGCAAGCCAGTAGACAAGAGCCAAGGTCAAAACCACAGAAACAGGAAATCAGGAAGCAAAACCCAAAACGCCACTCACAAGGATAGCTGAGAAGCACTGAATAAAAGGTGGTTAGGGCTTTTATGGGCTTCTTCCTGGTTGTGTCTTGTCACGTGACCTGATGCTGGTAACGTGAGCGGGAATGTGTTGTGCTCGCCATGCCTCCAGCGTCGCCATGGCAGCAGCCAACATTGTTCCAACGAGCGCAGTGCAGAGACGGAACATGGCAGGTCGCTGGAAGTGCCACAGAGCAGTTATCACAGTGCAGGAGAACCCCGGCACCCGAGCGACTCCTGCAGAAATGGAGGTGAACAGGCAAGGTCGCCACATAGTCGGCGCAAAAACAGGGACCTAACAGGAGACCGACTCCGGGACCGCACCCGTGGTATGCTCATGACAATTATTCACAATCCTTACCCTTAGGGCTCCTCGTAGTCCTGGGACGAGACTTTTCACAGGGTGTGACTTCCCGGTCTTGGAAGTTAAGGATTCTGGCAATCATTGGTTGTGGGTGTGATCCTAGCGGAGGCCTTTTTTGGAGTGATCGGTGGGCTCTTTCGATAGCAAATCCTTGTCAACGTTTGCCTGCTCCAATCTCTTGGAGTAATAGGTTCTCGATGTACGAGGTGGGGTCTGGTCCTTCGGTTCCCTCCGGTACACCTAGAACCCGTACGTTGCTTCTGAGCGATCTGCCTTCGGCGTCTTCTGCATGTATTTCCAGAATGGTGTTTTGTTTCTCCAGCTCCTCAACCCTCTTGTCTAGGTCCTTGGTAGAGTCTACTGTGTCTTGTAGGAGCACCTCCGCAGATCCTGCCGGAGGAGTTGCACATTAATTTTGACCTCATCAATCCTTGACTCCAGGGACATACGTAGAGAAGCTATTGCTGTGACAACTTGGTTCTCTTGCGGGTCTGGTGGGGTTGTGGGAATCAGTTGTTGGTTATGGTTCTAGGCCTGTGCCACATTGCTATTTTTCCTCTGCACCATGAAAGATTCCATTTTCATGGGCTTATTCTTGTTCTTGGTAGGTGACATGATGTGGCGGTGCTTGGCGAGCAACGTTAATTGCGCTATGTCTTGATGTTCAGCTAAGGCGCAACTGTGCTTGCAGAATAGTTCCCGGGGAGGTCCAGGGAGGTTCCTTTGCGGGCGTGTAGTCTGTGGTGGGATAGTTTGTAAGCAGCTGAACCTTCAAGTAAGCATGCCACCAGGGTGCAGGCAGCAGGGTTTCCCAGGGCAGTGTCGTCTGTCTGTGATTTGGCAAGTTGAATGAGTGTTGTTGGTTTTGTTATTGGCCACATAGGGATTTGTTGCTGAGCGTGTAGGTAATTGTGTCCACTGATCTGAATATCACTATGTTATGGCTGTCTGCCCCACAAAGAGCGCTCACTCCAGGGAGGTCAGCTCCAACCGCCCAGCTGAGCATGCATTTGGTCGCGATGCCTGGTTTGTGTTTCATGTAACTCCGCAATGTAGGGGTAGATTACTCCAGCTCCTCAGGTACACTGGTGGGAGGAAGGAGGTAGTGGGAAGTAAAATCTGGTCCAGCAGCAGTTTTAGGGTTTTAGCGGGGTCACATGTGACTGTACATTATATGGGCCCTGGGGGGCCCGGCGGCCAGCTACCCCCCTTCACGTGGCGCAAAGTTTTAGGTTTGGGTCTAGGCACAGGAGCTGGTTGCCTGGCACGTGTCCCTCAGTATGGGTTGCTGGCGAGGTGGTTAGCCAGGGAGGGAGAGCTAGGCAGAGTGGAGGGTCAGGCCCCTTGGAGCAAATTCTGCCCAGGTGTATGGTGCCTTGCACGCAGGTCGTTATGGAGAAGGTCCTGCTCTTATCAGGCACTGGCCGAGGGCTTAGAGTTTGGGGGCAATCACCCACACTTACCATGTGGCAGGGACCAGCTGATTCAGAGCTTTGCAGCAGCAGTGATATTCCAGAGGCGTTCACAGAATCAAGGTTGGTGGGGCCTCAGGCACGCACCTCACGTGAAGAGGCAGGATGATGCCGCTTTCTGTGCAGCAGGTCCTGCCGGGGGGCCTCCAAGCTACAAGCTGCCTCCTCATCTATCGTGGAGGCCAGGAGTTGACTGCACCAGTGTTGCTCAGGTGGCACCTTGCCTTCTGGGCACTTGCAAATTGCAGGGCGAGCGCGGTGAGCGGGCGAAGCAATTATGCCTGCAACCCAGCCATTAGTATTCGTCCCTCGTTGGGTTCGCCATCTTGGAGCGCAGGGTGAGGTCCTACAATTTTAGTATTTCGTCGTTGTGGCACTCTGATTTTCCCAGGAGATGAGTTCAGCAGGTGGACACCACGTTCCCCTGCTTATAGGTAAGTTCCTGGGTTGGTCCAGAGCATCTCTGCTGCCGTTATAAGGAGAAATACAAGATCACGGCGGGAGCGCCACTCAACTGGGACATAGTGCATTGGCTCAGGCCACACCCTCAGGGTTTCATCCCTTAAACTTCCAATCCCTTCATTTCACAGCGTCTCGCACGTCTTAAATGATCATCTAAACTGAGACTTTCGATTCGGTACTTTCACTATGCCGGACCACTCTGTTACTCTGTAGCATCTGTCGACAGTTCGCAAGTTATAGGCAAGGCGCAGATGTCTGTTACGCTCACCTGGCTCCCACAGAGGCGTCGATCGGAACTGGACAGCTGCGGTCTCCATCAATGTGACGCCTAGGGCCGAGATGACGGACTGGACTGGCCCACCTAGCTTTGTTTGCTTGGCCCGTAGGAATATTCTTCTGCAAATGGAGAAAGGGAATTAAACACCCGTGGAGTTGAGCGTAAATCCCCCCCAACCCCGCTGTTCTCCCCACAGATCACCTTTGATGTCCCCTCTTATAGTCTCACCTGATGGTTTGAAAAGATGAGCTCTCCATCCTGCATTGAGCGCAGGGGCGCGTTGATAACCAGTTGCTTCACTGGCTCGAAGGGATTGGTGAGTTCCAGAACAATATTGACTCCGAGATTCCCGGCAAGACGCCGTAAGTATAAAGTTCGTAAGAGTTCAAATGCCTGACTTTCACTCTTGTCCGATTCCTTGCAGGTTGCAGCTTGACCCTAATGAAGAGTTCCTCGTGGCAACTGGTAGTATTCTGGTAAGGATTTGTATTTTCCAACACAGTTCGATAAAATAATGTCAATATGTAACCTGTTGCTTTCTCCCTTATTCAGGCGCTGAGAGAAAGTGTGAAGTCGCGGGGAATAATACCTCCGGCGGTAAAATCAGGTAAGTCTATTGTGGTGAGGAGGGTTCCCCTTGTTAGTCCCTTTGTTTCACCTTGTTGTCCTTTTGTTTCCCCTTAGGGGCCGGGGTTTGGCGAAGATGCAGTGGAAGCTGCGCCGACCCGTGAAGAGGAATAGTACCCCCGGTGGTAAAATCAGGTAAGTCTATGGGGGGGTAACTAATATTCCTCTGTGTATGCCCTTGGCTCACCTTGCTGTTCTTGTCTTCTCCATAGGTGCCAGAGTGCGGCGGGAACATGCAGAAGGATGCGGTGGAATGTGAAGATTCTGCGAAGGCCGGTGAGTACGGCACGGTGCTGCAGCAGGCGAGGTGACGCGCATAAATAGCTTCTTTCTTCCAGCTCAAAGGCGCAATGGATCGGGAATTCAGGTAAGGATCAAAGGTATTGCTCTTGTTCTAACCTTTTCTCCTTCTTTCTCCCTTTTTCTAGGAGCTCCAAACTCGAGGCGGGCGTGGCAGAAGGCTGGATGCAGACTTGCAGGCACGGTGAGCGTTACGCTGCTGGATGCAGAATAACGCGAAGCGTGTGCTGCTCTTCGGGCGTGGTTTAAATAGCCTCCAAAGTAGTCCCAGGTAAGTATTCCTCCCCAGCCCCGCCGAGTAAAATATAGTCCCTAAGTAAAGTAGTCCCTTCCAAGCCTCTTTTGGCTTGGAGCTCTTGCAGCATGGTCTGCATCAGGTAAGTTTGCAGCATGGTCTGCATCAGGTAAGTTTTAATCTATGAGCCTGGCGCCTATGGCGCCAGGACTGACTCTCCATATGAGCCTGGCGCCAAAGGCGCCAGGACTGGACCCAAATAGCCCATAGCAGGGGTTGTTGGGCTTGCTTGGAATAACTTGATGCCTGCTTCCGGGGTTGCAGGACTTGGTCTCGGTCCCCGGGGTAGGCAGCATGACAGCACTCCCCCCTCAAGACCCCTCCTAAAGTCGTTCTTCCCTGTGGTTTCTGTTTGTCTGGGAAATTTTGGTGGAATTTTTTCACCAAACGGGGTGCATGAACATGGTCACTAGGTTCCCATGACCTTTCTTGTGGTCCGTAACCTTTCCAGTCGATTAAATAAAAGAGTTTTGACTTTATCAGCTTGGAGTCCAGGATGTTCTTAACTTCAAATTCGGGTTCTCCGTCTACAAGGATAGGGTCTGGTGGCTTGGTTAGTCTTGTCCCTGGTTGCACTGGCTTCAAAAGTGACACATGAAAGACGGGGTGAATTTGCATATTAGCAGGTAAGTCCAACTTGAAAGCCACCGGGTTGATAATGGCCTTAATAGAGTAAGGTCCCAAATATCTGGGGTTAAAGGTCCGTGTTCCATTTAGAGGTATATGTTTTGTGGCTAACCATACTTGGTCCCCTATCTGGTATTGTGGAGTATCACTTCTATGCCGATCAGCATCTTTCTTGTATTTTTCCTTCACCTGTTTTAAATGTGTAGTTGCTTCCTTAAAGGCTTGTGTAATCGTAGCGTGCAGATGGTCCACTGCATGCATTTCTAAGTGTTGGGGTGAGTCAAGGTCTGAGGTTCGAGGATGGTGCCCATATAAGGTATAAAAGGGGCTTAGTCCAGTTCCAGAGTGTACTGAATTATTGTATGCATATTCGGCGATCCAAAGAATGTCTTTCCAATTACTCTCAGTCTGATGTAACATACAACACAGGTACTGTTCGAGAGTCTGGTTGGTCCTCTCCGTTTGACCATCGGTCTGGGGGTGGTGACTGGTCGATAACCTCACATCGATTTGCGGCAATTGACAGCATTTTTTCCAAAAATGTGAAATGAATTGACTGCCCCGGTCAGAGACCAATATGGACGGAAATCCGTGTATGCGAACAATGTTTTCGAAGAACTCCTTGGCCAGGATTGAAGCTGAAGGTAATCCCTTTAAAGGAATAAAGTGGGCCATCTTGGAAAAAAGATCCACAATAACTAGAATGGTGTTAAATCCATTGCATGAGGGTAGATCAGTAATAAAGTCTAACGATAAGGTGTGCCATGGTGTAGGCGGAATGTCTAAAGGTTGTCCAGCTGGTTTTTTCTTTTGACTTTTGTTTTGGGCGCAAATGCCACAAGACATCACAAATGATTTAATATCCTTTCGCCAGGTGGGCCACCAGAATTGTCTTTTAATTTTAGCTTCAGTTTTTGCAATACCCGGGTGCCCCTCCATTAGGGTATCATGATAACGGGAAATGACTAGCTCTTGTAGTTCCTTGTGTGGCAGAAATAGCCGCCCTTGGTAATAAGGCAGATCATTGGTGACAGAGTAGTCTGGGCCTTTTTTTACCCAGTCCTGCAGGGCTGTAGGATCAAAGAGTTGCTGGATCTTTACCTGAATGTCCTCTAGTGTCTGTAGAGTAGTCATGCCAAGAATCCTTTGTTCGGAAATTATAGGTGTGATGCTGGAAATGCATCCGAGGGACAGGGCCTCTGAATCCTTGTCCTTTACTGCTTTTTATCGTGTGTTCTGTCGTGTTTTCTACCCAGGAGTCCATGTGGGACTCCTGGCAGTGCAGCTCTCTCTTTTGGTTTGGTGAACAGACCCATGGGATACCCTTATGGCACCCATGGGTAGGGGTACAACCCTGTGCCCCTAGTGTATGTTTTTGGGCACCTGTGGGTGGCCCACAGAGCAGGGTATGGGCTGGTGGCAGCTCCATGCTGAATTTGACAGGTGCTCTGGGTGTCCTCCATTTTGGGATACCCAGGCCCTGCCATTGGGATCAGTTGATTCCTGATAGGAAACAAGATGGCCCCTGTGGCCTCTTGCTTTCTATTGCCTGTTACCTTGTTTTCTCAAAGTCCTGGGAAGCCCTGACTCTGTCTCTTTCCCCTGACTGGCTGTTGGGTGGAAGTTCCATGTATGGTGTTGTGAAGGCCCAGCTAGACTGACTGGAGCCTTCCCAGTGACTGTATGTTGTGGGTACCTCCTGTGGGTGGGACCTGGGTGAATGGAGTGTGTGACCAATATACACTCCTTGTTGTGGTTGTCTGGTTTCTGGCATGAGAGACAAAGACTGAGACAGCCCTGCCCGAAACTGGCCTGAATGCAATGTGTAGTGTTGAATGGCTGGGTACTTGTCCCAATCCACATTCCTTGTTGTGAGTGTCTGAAAGGGAGGAGTGTGGCCTGAATGCACTGTGTGCCTGATTGGCTGACTGACTGCATGAATGCCCTTCTGTATGATTGGCTGCTGAGTGTGTGCCAGCAGTGTGGATGAGAGACAGAATAATATATCTGGGGACCTCTCACCACTGGTAATTGTTCAGAAGCGTTCAGAAGCTGAGTCTCCACTCTAAGAGTAACTGGAACTGCTGATCCTCGACGCCCAGCTGGAAGAAGAAGACTTGCTGTTGCACTTGCTTCGACCGATCTGAAAGCTGCCGAATTCGTCGAGGACTGACCCGAGATAGGACCTGGTAAGGCGCCCTCTTCCCGTGCTCCGAGGGATCATCGAGCACTGCTCCATCTTCGCCGAAGCGCCCTGGAAGTCAGACCCTCGAAAGGCTGCCGACCCGAGACGGGACCGCCGAGGAGATCGAAGTGAAGCACCCGGACATCGCCGCCGTCAAAGTCCATTGCCGTCGACCAGGGTTCGCAGGTCTGTGTAACCGCTGGAGGCCCGTCGAAGTTGTGTTGCCCAGCCGTGGGAACCACTTGACGCCGTGCCGCCGACGACCGGAGCCGTCCGCTCCTTGCCTAAGAACATTTGAATCGAAGGACTCCCTCGTCCGCACCGTCGACCGCTTTATCCTGTCGGAGAAAGTCGAGGACGACCAATGCGCCGAGGCGAAACCTGCCGGTGGGTTTCCCGCCACCCGAAGACTACAAAGACTCGAACGACTCGACGCCCTTGCTGGGCCCCAGTCTTCACGAATCTTTGGGTCCAGAACAATTGTCTTCGAGGTGCCCCGCACGCCTCTGCCTTGCAGGACGCCAACGCTCCGTCGTCGACGAGCACCGCTTGGATCGAAGCTGCCGCCTCATCGACGCTGTTCTACCCTGTTTGTTGTCGGACGTTCGACGCCCCGTGTCTCCCGCTTGAAAGGGAAGGCATTCAAGAAGGGCAGTCGATTCCCCGACGCCGAGTTCCTAGACGAACGTTCGACGCCCCGTGTCTCCCGCTTGAAAGGGAAGGCATTCAAGAAGGGCCGTCGATTCCCCGCCGCCGAATGCCGAGTTCCTCGACACCTCTCGACGATCCGTGACTCCCGCTTGAAAGGGGGTCGCTCAAGAAGGATCTGTCGACGCCTCTTCGAAGAACTCGACTCCACCAGGTACATTGGGGGGGGTAAAAACATTATAGGAGGGAATAAGACTTGCAGAACAATATATGGACTGGGCTTGTGCTATATCTTTATTTTACAGGTTGCCCAGGTGGGGGGATCTCCACACAGAACTGTGTCTAGTGGTAGGGGCCAGTATTCTGCCCATTGCTCAACCATCTTATTTTCTCTCCTCTCTCTATTGCTGGTTTCACTCTATTGATCTGTGTGACATTGTTACAGTATTGTTGATGCACTTTAATGAGATCTAATACAAAGGGTGGTACCACTTTAGAATTGTATGTATTTGCCATTGTTGATTTTCCTAAGTACAAAGTGAGTTATTATGATAAGTGTACATAACCTTGAATATTGATTATATAAAGACTGTGTCTAACCGATACAGTGTGTGGACATTCCTTTGTGGGGGCTTGGGGACTATACTGTACTTAAGAACCAGCCTGCATCACCTCCTGAGAAGCTAGGCCTTGATTGCTCGACCATAGCTATCGAATAGAGAATCTAGGCTGGGGTCCTCTGTGCCTCCCCTCTACCATATAGAGAGCAGAAGTACAGACCACTCCCTACCGGTCCTTTACAGCTGGTGGCAGCGGTGGGATGCTTATGATTTTAAGAATCAGTGTATGACCGTGCCACTTACAAAAGATATCTGCACTTTATTAAATTAAGGTTTAGTTGTGTACAAGATAACTGCATTACAAACAATGGAGTTATTGCAAATGGCAAATTGACTCGGATGAGCTTGGAGGCTCTCCAGAGTGCTTGTGAAGCCAGGGAGTTAGACTTTGTGGATACGTCTAGGGCTGAGCTGATAGCTGCCCTGGTGGACTACCAGACTGATGGTGAAACTCTTGATGAGGGGGGGGAATGCAACCAATGAGGACTCTGTCCCTGGGGTTTCTGCTGAATCTGTTTCTGGGAATGCCGCCATTCCTGCTGCCTCTGTTCCAAACCCCAGCAATTCCTTGGAGCTTGAGTTTTTAAGGATGAAATTGGCCTTTGAATACCGCAAGTTGGAAATAAATGCTGAACTTAAGAAAGAGGAGTTGGCTCAACAAGTGGAGCTCAAGAATAAGGACCTTGAACTCAAGAGCCAGGACACTGAATGTCAGAGAATCCAGCTAGAGAAAGCTAGAGTGGAGACTTCAGCTAAAACCAGTGAGAGTGTCAGGTCCCCAGCCACCAAGTTTATGAAAGATTTGGTTGGTGTATTTGTGGAGGGTTCAGATATCCTCCAATGGATTGAAGCGTTTGAAATGGCTTGTGCGATTCATGATGTTGATTAAAGAGATTGGGCTAAGTGTTTGTTAAGCAGAGTGCCTCAAACTGGACATGACTGTATTCTGAAGCTGAGTGTGGAAGAAAGGGGTCAGTTTGAGTGTATGAAGTCTGCTTTGATTGCCAAGTTTGGCAAGACACCTACCCAATACCTTAAAAGGTTCAGGGATTTTAAGAAAAGAGAGAATGTGTCTTGGGTTGACTGGGTGAGTGCTGCGCACATGAACATTATGGGGTGGATTGATGGATACAAGGTTAAGACTTTTGTTGAATTGTCCCACCTCTTGTTTTTTGAGCATTTTTCTGAAGCCTGTTCACCAGAGCTGCGTCAGTATGTGGCTGACCAGAACATTTTGGACCCCTTTAAGCTGGCTAGGTTGGCTGACAAGTGGGTCTCCCACCGGGTGTCCCCCAAGGACTCCAGTGGGAAGGACCAGGACAAAGAAAAGGGGGCCTCTCAGAAAGCTGAGGAGTCCCACAAGCAATCACAGTCGGGTAAACCTAAACCTTCCTCTCCCAAGACCCATAAATCTAGTGGGGATAAGTCATCTGTGGGTGGGAATAAGAGTAGTGGCCCACCTGCTGCAAAGCAGGTTCCCAGTGGTTCCAGTACCGTACCCCGCACTCCTGGCACTTGTTGGGACTGTGGGGCTCTGGGTCACAGAAGGGGTGACTCCAAGTGTAAAGGTAAGGCACTTGGAGTACAGGCTGTCAGCCTGACCTACCCTTACCCCGTGTCTGAGGTGGAGGCCATTGTCCTCCCCTCCTCTACCGGGATCACATTTGGTGCTCCGGTAGAGATTTCCTTAGTGTCCCTTGGGGCCTGGGACCAGTATGTAGAAGTACTGGCGACTATCCCACAGAACACCCGTAGGTTTTTGAGAAGTGTCCTCTTGAATGGCCAGCCTTCTACTGGTTTGAGAGACACTGGGGCAAGCATGACAGTGGTGGACAGGACCCTGCTCAAGCCAGAGGACTATGTAGGTGCTCCTCTGAGAACCACCAGGTTAGCTGGTGGGCCTCCCAAATTATCGCCTGTAGCCTTAGTCACACTCATGATGGGAGACAAGACAGCAAAGCTTCCTGTCCTGGTTCAGGACAATGTCCCAGCTAACATTCTGTTAGGAAATGATCTAGTAGAGTTGGGGTTGATCTCGGATGGTCTTCCCATGACTGCTGCTGCAGTCACTAGGTCACAGGTGACACCGGGTCTGGCTGTGAGTCAGGTACCCGAGCCAAAGGCGAGGCCTAAGGCAAGAAGAAGGAAGACCAAGAAGGCCACCTCTGTGGAGGGAACACCTTCTCTTCCTGCTGTTCCGACAGCACCCATTGGGATCCATGCTCCGGACGGGCTGGGTCCAGTGGAAAACCCAAACTCAACTCCTGTGGGAGAAGAGACAGAAGACTCTCCTGTGGGAGAGGTTCTCAACCCGGAGGATCATCCCGACCTTCAATGCTTGTTAGCTGAAGGGGGACCCTCCCGGGCAGACTTCTGTAAGGGACAGAGAGAGTGCCACTCTCTCGAGGGACTGAGGAAACAGGCCCTGTCCCAGGCACAAGGAGAAGTGCCAGGAGATTCCGGATTTATTGGGAGGGTGAGCTCCTTGTTAGTGAGCCCACTAAGCCTGAACCTGGTGCCCTCAAGAGGTTGGTGGTACCCCAGGTTTACAGGCCCTTCCTACTGCAGTTGGCGCATGAGGTGCCCTTGGCTGGTCATCTTGGGACCAAGAAGACTAAGCAGAGGCTCTCTGCCCATATCTACTGGCCACGGATGGGAGTAGAGGTGGAGTCCCACTGCAGGACCTGCCCAACTTGTCAGTTGTCTGGCAAGACTGGAGGCAGTGTCATTGCCCCACTGCAGCCATTGCCAGTGGTTGGCACACCATTTGAGAAGGTGGGCATCAACATCGTCGGTCCCCTTGACCCTCCCACTTCAGGTGGACATCAGTTCATCCTGGTCTTGGTCGATCATGCCACCAGGTACCCTGAGGCAATACCCCTTCGGACTGTTACTGCCAAGGTGGTTGCCAGGGCTCTCCTGGGCATTTTCACCCGTGTTGGATTCCCCAAGGAGGTTGTCTCTGACAGAGGATCCAACTTCATGTCTAGTTACATGCAAACCATGTGGAAAGAGTGCGGGGTAACCTACAAGTTCTCCACCTCTTACCACCCCCAGACCAATGGTCTGGTTGAGAGATTTAATAAAACTCTCAAGGGCATGCTAGGGGCTTTGGAAGAACCCCTAAGGAGGAAATGGGATCTCCTCCTGCCATGCCTGCTGTTTGCTTACAGAGAGGTACCTCAAGAGGGTGTTGGTTTCAGCCCCTTTGAGTTACTCTTTGGACATCCCGTGAGGGGGCCCCTCGCCTTGATCAGAGAAGGCTTGGAAGCCACTCCTCCAGGTCCCGCCAAGCAAGTGGGGGACTATGTGTTAGGCCTCAGACGGAGGATGACACAGATGATGGGTCAGGCAACCGCAAATCTCAAGGCAAGCCAGTAATTGAATAAGTATTGGCATGACCTTAAAGCCTCGCAAGTGGATTGGACTCCGGGACAGGAAATCCTTGTGATGGAGCCTACCCAGCCTAGAGCTTTGGCAGACAAGTGGACTGGACCCTCCAGGATCATCTCCAAGATGGGCGAAATCAATTATCTGGTTGACATGGGAGCCTCTGGGGTAGCCCCTCAGGTATTCCATGTCAACCGGCTCAAGCCTTTCCACCGGCGAGCAGAAGTCTCATGTCTCTTGCTAGCTTCAGGGCAAGAAGAGGATGAGAGTGAGCCCCTTCCTGATTTGCTGCATAGCAACCCTCAGGATGGCTCAGTGGAGGGAGTACATCTCTCTCCGGATTTGACAACAGAGCAACAAAGGGCCTGCAGGGCTTTGCTCCAACAGTAGGCCTCTCTGTTTTCACTGACGCCAGGCCTTACACCGTGGTGTAGGCATGAAATTGACACTGGTGACAGTGTGCCTGTCAAAAGCAGGTGCTACCGTATGTCAGATACCATCAAGAACCACATCCAGGCTGAGGTCGCCAAGATGTTGGATCTGGGTGTTATTGAACCCTCAACCAGTCCCTGGTCCAGTCCAGTGGTCCTTGTCCCCAAGGCAAGTTCCCAGGCGGGTACCAAGGATTGGAGGTTCTGTGTGGACTACCGAGGAGTCAATGCCGTCACCAAAACTGATGCGCACCCATTGCCCAGGGCTGATGAGCTTGTGGACACCATAGGTGCCGCCAAATTTGTGAGCACCTTTGACCTTACCTCAGGCTATTGGCAAATAGCTCTGACGGACCATGCCAAGGAAAAGACGGCCTTCTCAACACCTGAGGGACTCTACCAGTTTAGGGTCATGCCTTTTGGGCTGAAGAATGCCCCTGCCACCTTCCAGAGATTGGTCAACCATGCGCTCAGTGGGCTGGAAGCCTTTTGTGTGGCTTACTTAGACGACATTGCCGTCTACAGTTCCACCTGGGAAGAGCATTTGACACATCTGGATAAGGTGTTGCAGGCCTTGAAAAGGGCTAACTTCACTATCAAGGCCACCAAGTGCCAGATAGCTCAGGGGAAAGTTACCTATCTTGGTCATGAGGTAGGAGGGGGTCAAATCCAACCTCTCTCCAGTTAAGTACAGGATGTACAGAACTGGGAGACTCCCACTACTCAAACCCAGGTGAGAGCCTTTTTGGGCCTCACTGGGTACTATCGCAATTTCATGGCAGACTATGGAACCAAAGCTGCACCCCTGACAGCTCTAACTTCACCCAAACAGCCTAGGAAGGTTAATTGGACCGAAGACTGTCAGAGAGCCTTTGATGGCTTGAAAGAAAGTCTGTGTAGGGCACCTGTGTTGTGTGCGCCTGACTACAACCGACCCTTTATCGTCCAGACGGATGCCTGCGACACCGGAATTGGAGCTGTCTTGTCCCAGTTAGATGATAAAGGGAGAGAACATCCTATCATATTCATCAGTAGACAACTCAAGGGTAGAGAACTTAGGTGGGCTACTGTTGAAAAGCAGTGTTTTAGCATAGTTTGGAGCCTTAGGCGTTTTAGGCCCTACCTTACGGGGTCTACCTTCAAGGTCCAAACAGATCATAAGCCCCTGAAGTGGCTTATGCAAAGGAAGGGAGAGAATCCGAAATTGCTCAGGTGGTCCATTAGCCTGCAAGGGCTAGACTTCACCATAGAGCACAGACCAGGGAAGAGTCACGATAATGCAGATGGCCTTTCCAGAAGGTATGTTGACCGTCTGGATGAGGGTGTCTATCCCGTGGGAGATTAGACACCCTCCACCTCAGTCTGGGGGGGGCGACTGTGATGCTGGAAATGCATCCGAGGGACAGGTCCTCTGAATCCTTGTCCTTTACTGCTTTTTATCGTGTGTTCTGTCGTGTTTTCTGCCCAGGAGTCCATGTGGGACTCCTGGCAGTGCAGCTCTCTCTTTTGGTTTGGTGAACAGACCCATGGGATACCCTTATGGCACCCATGGGTAGGGGTACAACCCTGTGCCCCTAGTGTATGTTTATGGGCACCTGTGGGTGGCCCACAGAGCAGAGTATGGGCTGGTGGCAGCTCCATGCTGAATTTGACAGGTGCTCTGGGTGTCCTCCATTTTGGGATACCCAGGCCCTGCCATTGGGATCAGTTGATTCCTGATAGGAAACAAGATGGCCCCTGTGGCCTCTTGCTTTCTATTGCCTGTTACCTTGTTTTCTCAAAGTCCTGGGAAGCCCTGACTCTGTCCCTTCCCCCTGACTGACTGTTGGGTGGAAATTCCATATATGGTGTTGTTGCGAAGGCCCAGCTAGACTGACTGGAGCCTTCCCAGTGACTGTATGTTGTGGGTACCTCCTGTGGGTGGGACCTGGGTGAATGGAGTGTGTGACCAATATACACTCCTTGTTGTGGTTGTCTGGTTTCTGGCATGAGAGACAAAGACTGAGACAGCCCTGCCCGAAACTGGCCTGAATGCAGTGTGTAGTGTTGAATGGCTGTGTACTTGTCCCAATCCACATTCCTTGTTGTGAGTGTCTGAAAGGGAGGAGTGTGGCCTGAATGCACTGTGTGCCTGATTGGCTGACTGACTGCATGAAGGCCCTTCTGTATGATTGGCTGCTGAGTGTGTGCCAGCAGTGTGGATGAGAGACAGAATAGTATATCTGGGGACATCTCACCACTGGTAATTGTTCAGAAGCGTTCAGAAGCTGAGTCTCCACTCTAAGAGTAACTGGAACTGCTGATCCTCAACGCCCAGCTGGAAGAAGAAGACTTGCTGTTGCACTTGCTTCGACCGATCTGAAAGCTGCCGAATTCGTCGAGGACTGACCCGAGAGAGGACCTGGTAAGGCGCCCTCTTCCCATGCTCCGAGGGATCATCGAGCACCGCTACATCTTCGCCGAAGCGCCCTGGAAGTCAGACCCTCGAAAGGCTGCCGACCCGAGACGGGACCGCCGAGAAGATCGAAGTGAAGCACCCGGACATCGCCGCCGAAGTCCATTGCCGTCGACCAGGGTTCGCAGGTCTGTGTAACCGCTGGAGGCCCGTCGAAGTTGTGTTGCCCAGCCGTGGGAACCACTTGACGCCGTGCCGCCGACGACCGGAGCCGTCCGCTCTTTGCCTAAGAACATTTGAATCGAAGGACTCCCTCATCCGCACCGTCGACCGCTTTATCCTGCCGGAGAAAGTCGAGGCCGACCAACGCGCCGAGGAGAAACCTGCCGGTGGGTTTCCCGACACCCGAAGACTACAAAGACTCGAACGACTCGACGCCCTTGCTGGGCCCCCGTCTTCACGAATCTTTGCGGTCCAGAACAATTGTCGTCGAGGTGCCCCGCACGCCTCTGCCTTGCAGAAAGCCAACGCTCCGTCGTCGACGAGCACCGCTTGGATCGAAGCTGCCGCCTCATGGACGCCGTTCTACCCTGTTTGTTGTCGGACGTTCGATGCCCCTTGTCTACCGCTTGAAAGGGAAGGCATTCAAGAAGTGCCGTCGATTCCCCGACGCCGAACGCCGAGTTCCTCGACGGACGTTCGACGCCCCGTGTCTCCCGCTTGAAAGGGAAGGCATTCAAGAAGGGCCGTCGATTCCCCGCCGCCGAATGCCGAGTTCCTCGACGCTTCTCGACGCCTCTCGACGATCCGTGACTCCCGCTTGAAAGGGGGTCGCTCAAGAAGGATCTGTCGACGCCTCTTCGAAGAACTCGACTCCACCAGGTACATTGGGGGGGTAAAAACATTATAGGAGGGAATAAGACTTGCAGAACAATATATGGACTGGGCTTGTGCTATATCTTTATTTTACAGGTTGCCCAGGTGGGGGGATCTCCACACAGAACTGTGTCTAGTGGTAGGGGCCAGTATTCTGCCCATTGCTCAACCATCTTATTTTCTCTCCTCTCTCTATTGCTGGTTTCACTCTATTGATCTGTGTGACATTGTTACAGTATTGTTGATGCACTTTAATGAGATCTAATACAAAGGGTGGTACCACTTTAGAATTGTATATATTTGCCATTGTTGATTTTCCTAAGTACAAAGTGAGTTATTATGATAAGTGTACATAACCTTGAATATTGATTATATAAAGACTGTGTCTAACCAATACAGTGTGTGGACATTCCTTTGTGGGGGCTTGGGGACTACACTGTACTTAAGAACCAGCCTGTATCACCTCCTGAGAAGCTAGGCCTTGATTGCTCAACCATAGCTACCGAATAGAGAATCTAGGCTGGGATCCTCTGTGCCTCCCCTCTACCATATAGAGAGCAGAAGTAAAGACCACCCCCTACCGGTCCTTTACAATAGGTACTGGTTCTGGGTTCACTTCTGCCTCTCCCATCCCTATTCGGGATAAGGCGTCTGCTTTACCATTCTTACAACCTGGTCGATACGTTATTACGAAATCGAACTCGGCAAAGAACAATGCCCATCGGAGTTGACGTGACGATTGGGCCTTGGCTGTCTTTAAATACTGTAAGTTCCAGTGATCGGTGATCACAGTAATGGTATGCCTGGCACCGAGAAGATAGTGCCGCCAAGCCTTGAAGGCAGATTTAATGGCTAATAACTCCTTGTCGGTAACCGCATAGTTCAACTCGGGTGCCGAGAACTTTCTGGACCAAAATGCTACTGCATGAAGCAGGCCAGTTTCAGGGTCCTTTTGAGACAGGACAGCTCCCATGGCTAGGCTGGAAGCATCAGTCTCCACTATGTATGGAAGTTCAGGGAGCGGGTGCTTTAATACAGGTGCAGACGAGAATTTCGCTTTCAGCTCTTGAAAGGCATTTTCAGCTTCTTCAGTCCACATAAAGCGTTTATTTTTTCGCAAGAGTGCTGTGATGGGATGTACAACATGTGAAAAATCCGGGATGAATCTGCGGTAGAAATTGGCAAAGCTGAGCATGCTTTGTACTCCTTTAACTGAACTTGGTGATGGCCACTTAAGGATTGCATCCACTTTTCATGAGTCCATTTGGACTCCCTTTGGGGTCAGGATAAACCCAAGGAATTCAACTTCTGTGGCATGAAAAACGCATTTTTCCAGTTTTGCATATAGTTTGTGCTGGCGCAATTTCTCGAGGACTGTTCGGACGTGCTTCACATGGTCAGATTCTGAAGAGGAGTATACTACAATATCATCGATATTGTACGACAACAAAAACTTCAATGAGTTCACGAAGGACATCGTTCATGAAGTATTGGAAGGCTGCTGGTGCATTGCACAACCCGAAAGGCATCACCTGGTATTCGAATAACCCATACTTAGTGCAGAAAGCAGTCTTCCATTCGTCGCCTTCTTTTACACGTACCAGATGGTATGCCCCCGGAGATCTAATTTAGTGTATATACAAGCGTCCTTCACTTGGTCTAGTAGTTCGGGGATCAGAGGCAATGGGTAACGGTTCTTAACAGTTATCTGGTTCAATGCGCGGTAGTCTATGCACAATCTGAGGTCACCTTCCTTTTTGGGCACGAAGAACAAAGCTGAAGATGCGGGGGACTTGGATGGGCGAATAAAGCCATTGGCAAGGTACTGGTCTAAGTATTGTCGTAGGTGAAGGTTCTCAGGTTCCGTAAGGGCATAGATCCTGCTACAAGGAGGTTGTGCACCGGGTATGAGATCCATTTGACAATAGTACGATCTGTGAGGAGGTAAGGTGTTTGCCTGTTCTTTTTGGAAGACATCCTGGAATTCTTGGTATTCTGGAGGTAGTTGCATGACTGCTGTGGTTACTGTGGCCAGGCCTGCGTTCTGATTTTTCTTTGGGTAACAGGTTTGTGCACAATCCGGGAAGGTTATTCTCTTCTCTCGCCAATAAATACAAGGATTATGTGTTTCCAACCAAGGTATCCCCAGTATTATTTGGAACTGTTGGGCTTTGATTAGATCAAACACAATAGTCTCTCGATGCCCATCCTGACCCAATAGTGTAATCTCTGCGGTGGAATGAGTTACAGGCCCAGAGGCAATTTCAGTTCCATCGACTGTGGTGATGACATCTGAGGTGTTTTTTTTCGGCAGAGAGGTAGATTCATCCTGGAAGCCAATTCATAGTCCACATAGTTTCTTATGGCCCCGCTATCAATGTATGCCCTTACTGCGTGCATACTCGATGGCTGCCCTGGATCTACGAGGACCATTGATATGATGAAACGCAAGGTCTGAGTATCCTTCTTCAAGCTCGGCAAGCGGACCTCTACGCTTGTCGGGCGTGGTCGTTTTCCCGGGTCTGACTCCATATGGCTTTTATTAGCAGCTCCTACCACCTTCTTGGGTGGTTTTACAGGGCAATCCCGTAGAAAATGCCCAGAAGTTCCACAATATAAACACAATTGCATTTGCTGTCTACTTTCTCTTTCCTTCTGGGTTAAGGATCCTTTAACCCCTCCGATTTGCATGGGTTCTGAAGCATCTGCTCCTTTGGGGTTAGCGTGGGTTTTGACCAACACCCGATTCTCAAACTTGGCTCGATCAGCCTTTCTGTTCTAAAGTCTGTAATCTAACTGGACTACTAAGTCTATATATTCAGTGCAGTCTTGAGGTGGGTTCACGACTTGAGCCAAGACATCCTTGAGTTCTCCTCGAAGCCCTCGATGAAATAACATGATTCGTTTTATCTCAGGCCATCCAGTTTCCACTATCAACCTATTAAAGGTTGCGATGTAGGATAGAAGGTCCTGGTTACCCTGTCGTAGGGACAAACGTTCGTTATCCAGGGCCTGTCCTTGGGAGTGCCGGGCAAATAGTCTTTCCATGCTCGTTTGAAAGCCTTGAAAATCCCGAAGAATTGGGTCATCCTGAGTAACTAGTGGAATTTACCAATCAGCTGCACTGCCGCTGAGATATGACAATGCAAAGGCTACCTTGGCTTGATTGTTTGGGAAGGCTCCAGGTCTGCATAAAAAGTGCAAGCGGCATTGGTTCATAAACACGGCAAACCTTTTGGGATCTCCGGCAAAGCGTTCGGGTGGCGCTAATGGAATATTTCCTGGTAGGTTTATTTGCACAGGGTTACTCGATAACACAGGAGCTGGATTTCCCCCGGAACCAGGTAGGGGTGCTTGTCCAGCCTGGTTTTGCAATAGTTGCCTAGCAAGGTCATCAGTTCATTCCTTTGACAAAATCAGTTCTCTCCTAAGTGCAATGGTTTCTTGACGGGCGGAATGCACTTCAGCCCTCAGTTCCCCTAGTAATTGGGCCAAATGGTCAGTCTCTGAGGTATCCATAACGCCCGGGTTGGAATTTGTGGGTAGGCTTCGCGTTCTGTTATGCTCACCTGGCACCCACAGAGGCATCGATCGGAACTGGACAGCTGTGGTCTGCACCAATGTGACGCGTAGGGCCGAGATGACGAACTGGACTGGCCCACCTAGCTTCGTTTGCTTGGCCCATAGGAATATTCTTCTGCAAATGGAGAAAGGGAATTAACCACCCGTGGAGTTGAGCGTAAATCCCCCCAACCCTGCTGTTCTCCCCACAGATCACCTTTGATGTCCCCTCTTATAGTCTCACCTGATGGTTTGAAAAGATGAGCTCTCTATCCTGCATTGAGCGCAGGGGCGCGTTGATAACCAGTTGCTTCACTGGCTCGAAGGAATTGGTGAGTTCCAGAACAATATTGACTCCGAGATTCCCGGCAAGAGGCCGTAAGTATAAAGTTCGTAATAGTTCAAATGCCTGACTTTCATTCTTGTCCGATTCCTTGCAGGTTGCAGCTTGACCCTAATGAAGAGTTCCTCGTGGCAACCGGTAGTATTCTGGTAAGGATTTGTATTTTCCAACACAGTTTGCTAAAATAATGTCAATATGTAACCTGTTGCTTTCTCCCTTATTCAGGCGCTGAGAGAAAGTGTGAAGTCTCGGGGAATAATACCTCCGGCGGTAAAATCAGGTACGTCTATTGTGGTGAGGAGGGTTCCCCTTGTTAGTCCATTTGTTTCACCTTGCTGTCCTTTTGTTTCACCTTAGGGGCCGGGGTTCGGCGAAGGTGTAGTGGAAGCTGCGCCGACCCGTGAAGAGGAATAGTACCCCCGGTGGTAAAATCAGGTAAGTCTATGGGGGGGTAACTAATGTTCCTCTGTGTATGCCCTTGGCTCACCTTGCTGTTCTTGTCTTCTCCTTAGGTGCCGGAGTGCGGCGGGAACATGTAGGAGGATGCGATGGAATGTGTAGATGCTGCGAAGGCCGGTGAGTTCAGCACAGCGCTGCAGCAGGCGCGCGACGCGCATAAATAGCTTCTTTCTTCCAGCTCGAAGGCGCGATGGATCGGGAATTCAGGTAAGGATCAAAGGTATTGCTCTTGTTCTAACCTTTTCTCCTTCTTTCTCCCTTTTTCTAGGAGCTCCAAACTCGAGGCGGGCGTGGCAGAAGGCTGGATGCAGACTTGCAGGCACGGTGAGCGTTACGCTGCTGGATGGAGAATAACGCGAAGCGTGTGCTGCTCTTCGGGCGTGGTTTAAAGAGCCTCCAAAGTAGTCCCAGGTAAGTATTCCTCCCCAGCCCCGCCCGAGTAAAAAATAGTCCCCAAGTAAAGTAGTCCCTTCCAAGCCTCTTTTGGCTTGGAGCTCTTGCAGCATGGTCTGCATCAGGTAAGTTTGCAGCATGGTCTGCATCAGGTAAGTTTTAATCTATGAGCCTGACCTATGGAATCCCAGGGAGGGACATACAATCCATTGCTGAACCTACCCCAACTGGTGGGCGTACGGAGGTCATTTTGAACCTCTCTTGCACACACACTGCCAGGTTTACAGAGTAATAGGACAGTAGGCAGGGACCCCCCACTAGAAGTCAAGGGAGAGACCCATAACCTTCCTAACCTAACCATCTCTAACCCTAGGGTGGGGGCGGGGGGAGCACACCTCCATGACTCATGTCCACATACCGCTAGACTTCTACAGAAGATAATTACCACACTGCAACGTACCTGCCGACTAGGATGCCAAACAATATCAAAGCACACAGGATGGTCATAGATGCCGACCACAGAAACCAAAGCAAAGAGGTAAGAAACCTCATTTTTCCATAAACTCTTCTCCTCCAGAAACTCAGTCGACCACATCTCTGCACAGAAAACCGCAAATACTTCACCACACTGCAACAACATACAAACACATAACCATGCACAACAGCACATGTGCATCGCTCAGACTCGAAAATGGCACCTAAACTCAGCGAACGGTGCAAACCGATCTGAAGCTGCCAACAGAACATCATATTTCACTTTCCTATTCCCGCTGCACCCTACTAACTACTCCCACAGCCTCCCTGTTTTACACCGTTCTTTTTCAGATCCACCAGAGCGCCAGGGGACCACTCCGGTGGTGATAGTGCATGATACAAGTCACCTTTAACATTAACATATATTTCGGACAAGTTCCCACTTCAGCCTCACACGTGTGCCGGATTTCCCCTCACTCAGAAACTCACCGGCCACACGATGCTGTCGGGAAAAGACTTTCCGCTCTCAGATCCAAGGTCAGGGTCTACATGGGGATCAACATCCACCCAGGAAAAGAAGCACTGAATCTGGCCTGCTGCGAGTAGCTCTCCTTGCTTTTTGGCTCTCTCTCCTAAACTGCAAGCCTCCAGCCACACTGGGTCAGCCTTCCGGCGTCTCGCTTTTCCTTGGCCCAAGAAGCAAGTGGGGCTGGGATTGAGAAGAGATCCGCTGCTGGACTCAGCCATGCAGCCTCCATTCAGTTCCCCCAACTGCTGCTCTCTTTTCTGCCAGGAACTCAACCTTTTATACACCTGGGTTTCTTTAACAGGCTGCATGTGTGAGTTCTGGGCTGGGTCTGCCTGTTCTTGCCTGACTCTATTAATGGGACAGTCCAGTATTATCATGGGGCAGTCTGCCTTCTGTCTCTCTGTGTGGTTGAGTAATCTTCATTCTTCTCAGTAGCCTCCTCTTCTTAGTGATTTTCGAAATTGGGGAGGGGGAGTTGTGATGGAAAAATTGTCCTTTAAAGGCAGAATGGGTGTGATTGTGATTGAGCACTTCACTCTGATTGGTCTCAATGGGGCAGGGCCACTGCATATTACTAGAGGTATTCGTTCTACTTTCTTTTCAGCTATATGGTTTTATAATAGTTTCTGAAAATGTAACCCCCTATGATTTGTATATGATTTGTTTTTTAAACTGTCTTTATTTACATTTTACAACATAAAGTATGCTTACGCAAACAGCGGGCAAAAAAGAAACCACCACAACTACACACCACAAGGAAATGTACCCCCCTGTGGCACAACCCTCCCCCACCCTCTCCCCAAGCATATTATTAGCAGATTACTTTAGCACCAAGAGAAAGAAAACAAAATTAAATAATAACAGATACAGATAGAAATAAACAGTTTCAGCACTACCATCCTTAAATTCCGGCCATTACTTTTTTCCCCCCTAAATATACAAAACCACAGACCGTGCAGAGTGGGGCGCACTCCTGGGCTGTCCTCCCATGGGCTACACGTCAGAGCCCGCTTCCGAATCCTCCTCCCTAGCCACATAACTCCTGAAGGGGCCCCAATAGTCCTTAGGTTTGCTTTTAGAAGGAAGCGTTAAGTTGTACAGAGTCTCTCTGCGTTCACAGCAAGCCATGAGGTTGAGCCAGTGATGGAACGAGGGCGGTGCCGGGGCTCCCCACTTACGCGCCAGTAGTGACCTTGCGACCACCAAAGCCATACTTACAAGGCGTTTCTGGCAAACGGAAACAAAGTCCATCAGTGCCAATAGCCAGCATTCGGGGGTAAGAGGGATAGAAATGTCGATCATACTCGATATAGCCTCTGCTATACTTGACCAAAGAGCGAACACCTGGGGGCACAATCATGCAACATGGAGGAAATAGGCAGGGGTCTGACATCCCCTCTTACACTCCGGGGGCTGAAGAGGATACATCTTGTGTAGTCTAAGGGGGGAGAGATATGGTTGATGTAAAAATTTAAAGTGTATCAAACAAAATCTACTATTGACAGAGATGGCCCTGGTCTGAGCGCAAATCAGGTTCCACTGCCGTTCAGACAACACTTTCCCCAGGGCGTCCTCCCATCTACCCCTATAGCAGGTGTGAGGCGTGGTCTGAACCGTCCGGGCCATACCGTACAGGGTCGAGACTAGCTTCTTAGTGGATGCTGGCGCAGTGGTATATGAAAAGAGGGGGTAGGGGGTCGGGCGCATGGAAACTCACTCCACCTGGTTCTCAGTACTTCCCTCAGCTGGATATATAAAAGCTGTGTTATAGGTTTCCATGAGCCCCTCAGCGCAAGATGCTCCCAAGGCATAAATCTACCATCCGGCTTAACATCAACCAGTGTATGAATCTGGAGGTTAGAAAAGTGTTGTATAAAAAGAGTCTCGTGTGTGAGTGGAATGCGCCGAACGTGGAATATGGCCATTGCAGGGGAGTACAATTAGGACAAACCAGCCCACTCCGCAAGCCGATTCCAAGCTCTAATGGTGATGTCAACAGGCTGGATTTCAGTTCTAGATTTCTCCCATAGGGCCCATAGGAGACCTTTAAGATCGTCAGGATACACGATGGCCCTCTCCAAATGGGAATGAGGTAAATCGACCGAGGGGGACCACCACCACACGGCGTACTGCGTCTGCGCTATCAGAAAATATAAATAGAGATCCGGTACATATATCCCCCCTGAGAGTAGGGTCGGCACATAGTTTCCAAGGAGACTCTAGGATGTTTCCCAGCCCATAATAGTTTAGTCATCATACTCTTAACACTTCGCCAAAAAGATGCAGGAGGCCAAATCGGAACATTATTAAACACATATAACAACTTAGGCAGAACCATCATCTTAGACAGCGAAATGCGAGCAGCCTGAGAAAGGGGAAGGCGGACCCAAGTATCCACTCTGTGCTCCAAAAGTTTTAAAACCTAACAGGAGATGTGGACACACTAATACCCAAATAGCGGATGCTTAGTGGACGCCATGCGAAGGAGTCCCTG
The DNA here is from genome assembly GCF_040938575.1 of Ambystoma mexicanum. Classification (NCBI taxonomy): domain Eukaryota; kingdom Metazoa; phylum Chordata; class Amphibia; order Caudata; family Ambystomatidae; genus Ambystoma; species Ambystoma mexicanum. The sequence continues at coordinate 534,182,012 of NC_090941.1, read as the reverse complement.
ACATCTATGGGAGAAACACAGAGGGTGAGCGGAAGCACCTCAGATTTTGCCCAATTGATACAAAGGCCAGATAAGGCCCCAAATAAGGCTCCGAGACCTCCTCTACCACAGGGTTCAGATTAGTTTGCAGGTTTTTTATGTAGATTAACATGTCATCCGCATATAAGGAGACAATAGACGTATGGGACGAAAGTGAGACCCCCCTATGGGCGTGATATTCCCCAAGAGCGCAGGCTACTGGCTCTATGGCCATAGCAAATAGGATAGGGGAAAAGGGACAGCCCTGCCTGGTGCCCCCCGTTGGATAAATGCGTCGGACTGGATACCATTAGTATATACCAAGGCCCGCGGGGCTGTGTACAACAGGCGGATCCACTGTAGGACCATGGTACCTATCCCTGCCCACCTGAAGACCTCAAACAGGAAGGGCCACTCGACCAAGTCGAATGCCTTGTCCGCATTGAGTGCTGCCAGTGCTATGGGAACCTCGGGGTTAACGTTGTGCATCAAAGTGAACAGTCTACGTAAGTTATTCTGTGTAGAACGGCCCGGTGTGAAAGCAGCCTGGTACGGAAGAATAAGAGGTAAAAGGTTATCTGCTAACAGTTTGGCAATAATCTTGTTGTCAGTATTCACCAACGACAGTGGCCTATACGATGCACAATGTCTGGAATCCTTGTCTGGTTTAAGCAGGACAGTCACCAAAGCAGTCCTAGTGGTCTCGGGGAAAACCCCGGAAGAAGTGGAGACATCAAACATGTTATGCAAATGGGGGATTAGAGACTGAAATGCCTTATACAGCTCGGCGGTGATGACATTTATACCCGGGGATTTACCATAAGGGAGAGATTGAATAGCTTTAAGCAATTCTTCGTCCGTGGGAGGGACGTTCAGCAACGCCCCCACTTCCGGGTCTAGCCATCCCAGCGCCACCCTGTGTTGGTACCGTGTGATGTCATCATGAGACACCGTAGATTTAGAAGTATACAGCGTCTCATAGTACCGCCAAAACGTTTCATTAATTCTGCCGCTATCCCTAGTGGACTCACCCCCTGCAGTCACGATTTCCACAATAGGTTGTAGATGATGTTCCTGCTGAATGGCCCACGCAAGCGTTCTGCTCGGACGGTCCCCCTCCACGAACCTGGCAGCTATAATCGGGTCTCCCAAAAATCTGTCCTCAGCGGCCATTAGAAGACGTATTTCCCCATTTCTTAACCTCAATGCTATCCTGGGTTTCAGGGGAATTATTCCTGGTCAAGCACAACTCCAGTTCCTTTAACTCCTTTTCCTTTGATGAAATGGCCCTACGGATACACCTCAGGACTCCTCCCTCCTGAGAAATACACCAACCCTGAATTAACACTTTAAACGTTTCCCAGACTACCCTAGGGTCCGGAACAGAGTCAGCGTTTATTAGAAAGAATTTGGATATGGCCGGTTGGATATCCTTGCGGAACGCTAGGTCCTCCAGTGCTTGAGCTCTGAATCTCCACCGGTGTTGTCTAGAGAGAACGGATGGGGCATCAAATTGGACTAAGACAGGAGAGTGATCAGACAAGGTGCAAAATAATATCAAAGATTTAGAAGAACCACGGGACAGTTCAGGGGACCAGAAGATGCAATCTATTCTAGTGGAGCTCCCATGCACACTCGAATAAAAGGTAAATTCCCGGCTGCTCGGGTGTTGAAGGCGCTAGATGTCAACCAGGGAATAGTCCGAAGCAATGGAGGACCATTTGGTAGCGGCATGAGAGAGAGATGTCTGCATTGAGGAAGACCCATCGGGTGTCAAAGACAAAGCCACATTGAAATCCCCCGCCCAAACCACCTCATACCCTGGAAACTTAAGTGCATAGCGCAATTATGAATACATTCCGGGCAATCATAGTTGGGGCCATATATGCTTACAAATAGGACAGACCAACCGCAATTTCCTCAGCAACCAGGACAAAACGACCCTCTGTGTCCGTGAGTGTTTTATGCAGTTTGAAGTTTAGTGAACGGTGAATGTAGATTGCCACACTTCTAGAATGGGTAGAGTAGACGAGGCATATCTATGTACTCCCCGCCTGTTAACGCTGGCAATTTATGCTCCAGCCCCAAGTGGGTTTCCTGGACACATAACACATTGGCGCGATGGGTCCTCACACAGTTCGCAAGGAGGTGAGTCTTTTTCCCGTTAGTGAACCAACAAATATTCCATGTGACCACGATGAGTGTCGTATTAGAAAGTTCTTCAGCCCCTCGGCGCTGGGTTACGTCAAGTGGGAACTAGGACAGTGAATAGAGGCAGCTAGTTTGTCATGAAGGGTGTATACTGAACGTAGTGGACACGGAATGGAACCCCAACGTGCCAATAATTTCAAAGAACTGGAAGAGAGAACCCGCCCACCCCCCCAGAAAAAAACAATAGTACTTCTCGTACAACCATCAATACCCTCTGAACTGGAACTCCCACCCCTCCCACCCCCCACCCAAAAACCCTATACCTAACACACCAAGCAAGAAAGCACTGGGCATGGGGGGTGCTGGCAGCCGCTGCAGCTCCTTCTGTCCGGAGGCTATACCATATCCCCTGAAGTAGATACCATAGCCATATTGCCCCTTCATTTTCAACAAGGACATTTAAACAGACAAACCCCGGGGGATTCATCCGGACCCAGAATTTCAGTTGCAAATCTCCCTGCCGCATCTGATGAGGTGAAAAACAGAGTCTTGCCATCGTGCACCACCCTAAGCTTCACAGAGTACAGCATTGCAAAGCGCACAGCCTTTTTCCTTAGAATGTTCTTAGCATTTTTAAACGGTTTCCTTTGGTCCTACACTTGCTGACTCAAGTCCGGGAATAACCGTATTGTTGCAGAGCCCCATCGCAGAGTTTTCTTCTCTCTCGCTGCCCTCAGCAGCGTGTCCCGGTCTCTATAGCTGAAAATGTGGGCAATGATGGCCCTCTCTGGAGAGCCCGAGGGAGGCCGGTTCGCCAATGAATGATGCGCTCACTCCACCATGAAGTGGTTTGTGACTGGAGGGTTGTCGAGGATTTCCATCAATAGTCTTTCCACAAACTGTTCCATATTATCAATCTGGGTGGATTCTGCCACCCCCATAGATTTGTATATGATTTTCTAACAAATGCTGTACTTTGCACAAGTACAAGTCACTTTTGTGGTGGGATGCACTGGTCACTTTATGAAGCAAAGGTCACTTTCTGATGCGTTTATGAAGTGTTTTATATGATACCTTTAATAAATAGAACTGTTGAACAACTGATGAGGTGTCTTCTTTTGAAGGTTGAACTATCCTTGACAATAAGGCGCCTCTTGTGAGGTGGAGTTCTAATGAGTTTGACTATATCGTAGGGAGACCTATTGAGTAATCTTTATAGAGATACAGAGTTTGATAGCTTTAGAGTGTCTGTGTTCCGGGCAGCTAAAAGTGGGCCTTCTTGGCAAGGTCTGTGATGTGAGGAGAGAAGGAGAGGGAAGAGTTGAAGATTACACCAGGCAACATCAGATGGGCTGCGAAAATTGCGCGGAGTGAGCTGCTGAGTGAAGTTGCAGACTGTGGCAGACTCCGAGTCTTTCTTCAGTGGACATCGTTTTCCCAGCTCACCTGAATTGTACCTGACTCTTCAAATAGTCACTCCAGCCGCGGAGCGGCCGTGCAGTGAGCTGCTGAGTAGAGTTGCAGACTGTGGCAGACCGTGGTGTGACCGCGGTCTTTGAGGACAAATGGTTAATACGGACTTACAGCCTCGCATAGACGAGACCGACAGGATGGACTCTTCATCTGTGGGACAAACAGCAAGAGAAAAACCGCAGCAACTACCGCCTCCATCGAGCGGCCCCGAAGCGGATGCAGGTATGGCGTTCCTTCCCTCCACCTTTCCGGAAGATGTAGGCGCTGTAAAGTGTCTCCCTGTTCCAGTCTCTTTACACTCCCTACCCTTTCCTCCCTTGCTTTCCTCTCTCCCATCCCAATCCCTTCTTCCTGTAACCTTGCCTTTCCCTCTTTCCTCGCTCCTCCCATCCTTCCCTCCCCGCCTCACCTGCTCGCTCGTCAGCTCCGAGACCGAAGTCCCCCGACGGGTGATCCGACCTTTGAAAGAAACCCTAGCGGGAAAAACGAACTTTAAGAGGCGGGGAGAAAAGCCATCGGCGCCTAAGCGGGTGCCAAAACGGACTATTTCATCAGACCCGCCCGAGCTCGCTACAGACTTCCAACCAAAAAATGCGAGGTTGTCAATGAATACCTACAGCCGCAGAGAATTTATCTCTGAGGCTGGAAACGATCTCAGCTTGGCACCGTTGCTGGGGACGCAGAACGAATACCTGCAAGTAGAGATCCTGCCAACGACTCTCGCTGAGGTGGCCGGTTCGATTTCCCAGTCTGCGTGTATCCCCCCCTCAGGAGAGGGGCCTCAGACTATATGCAAACGGACTGGCCACTTGAATGTAGCCGTGTGCACACTGATCACAGAGAAGCAGGATGAAAACTCCGATCGGGACGAAAGCTCCACTGTGTTGTGCCCCCAGTCGACTATCACTACCGAAGATAAAGCACCTGGCACATAAGCCCCGTGGGAATTGAACAGGATGAAACGATACATCCAACAAAGGGCCCAGTAGAAACTGTTTGTGCTATTCAAGTGCACCGTGCTCTAACATCAGAAGACCGGGAGGGCCGCACAGAAGAGGTTCATACAACACCAACCAGCGTCAACAGAAATAACGGAGAGCTACAGAATGGTAAAAGACGCCATCGAAATCCAACTGTACCTGATCCTGCTCTCTGTAAGCACAATGATGAAATCAAATCTGCTAATGAACCTGGTATTTCTAGTGAAAATCCAGAAAATCTCGCAGTTGCTTGTATGCAAATCGTCATTTTACCAAAAAAAAAAAAAAAGAAAAACAAGGAGTCCAAAATGAGGAGCAACACAAACTACTCCCAACGATGACCACGAAAACTCACTGTTACAATCACAACAAGGTGAGAAGAAGATTGACCTCAAGACTCAAGGTCCCCCTAAACAAGAAAATGGGCCCAAAGATTGGACCAACCAAGCCCTTTACAGTGACAGCTCTAAATGACTTCTTCAGGAAAAAGACGGAGATCCGTCTAAATCCTCAGCAGGAGCTATCGGATTGTGAAATCCTAGAGAGCCTGGTCGATGCAGAGGTAGATTCTCCAACTATGAGATGCCCTGCAGAGGAAGTCACCACAATCTCGGAACCTTCAAAGACCACTTCACTCGCGACCCCGGCAGCTGCTGTACCACCACTCAGATGGCATTACTCAAATAAACCCACACTGATGGCTGAAAATGTAGATCCTCAGGAAGAGACTAGGGAAAAAAGTAATCAAGAAAAATTCCCTGGCGAAACAAGAACTGAAATTGAGAGTACTGAAGAGCGGTGCCCGAAACAAAAGCCAAGTCCTAGTTTGCAAGAAATCTCTCCTGAACACTGCTACCACGCCCCAGATTCACGAAATGAAGAGCCGAGTATCGCGGAGAGCCCTGGGTTGCAGGCAGTCTTGGTTCAATCTCCAACGACAAGAAATTATGCGTGGACAAAGGAACCTGATCAAAATAACTCTCAGAAAGACAATGACTATAAATTGACAAAAATACTGCCGTCGATCTCCACTCCAATATCTATGCGGAGACCTAGTGGATTTCAACAGTCCCCTCCGCAAAACTCTGTTCAACAGAAGTTGGACCTAACAACCATAATTTCCACAGTAACGATTGCAATGACACCGTTTACCAAGCTCTACGAGAGCATTAATGACACGCTCCGTGACCAGGTGTCCATGCTGGCCGTAGTGCAGTCAAAATTACAGTACCTTGAAGGCTACATTATGGGGTCCCAAGGATCTGAAGATGTCAAAATAGCCGGGAGAAAAAGGCCAGCTGAATCCAGCTCTTGCGACCATCTGCCCGAATCTCAGCCATCTGTGGATGAATGTTCAAACCGACAATCGCAACACACCAATGTTCCACCGGCAGCTTTGTCTCCCACTATACACGAGATAACTGGACCGTCATCTCAACAGGACAGAAACCTTGCTATTCCAATATGCAAACAAGGAGCTGAGCCTTTAGACGCCATCATTGCCATACTAGAGGAGGAAGATGAACATCCAGTGTCCACTCAAACTATGGTCATAGAAGCTGTCGAAAAACAAGCACCTAATCCCTTTTCCTATATAAAGACTGCAGAAGGTGCGCGAAGAACTAATAAAGGCCTTGACACAAATCCTAAGAACTTTATATATGGCATATTTACCCAGCAAAAGTCGATCGTAAATCGAAACCCCAAGAGGGACGACAACATGTCACAAGCTATATTGGGCTCGCAAATCCAGACGAGGCAGCCAAAGGCTGCTGCCAAGAGAGAAGACACCCGTGCTAAACCTAAGAAGTTAGCCAGCTCGCACCAGAATCGTGCGTTGGAAAAACGAAACCACTACATAAAGGAAACTGTCCCTGTCCTTGTTGAGGAGCAGTCAGACTGGAGTATTCTGACAGCGGATGAGACTGGGTTTGAAAATAACCCAAAAAAATCATCAAAGAGAAAGGCGAACAAAGGGATCAGACTCTCCTAAAAATGAACCACCAAACAAAGTACAAATCTACGAACTCTCTGTTTTGCGGTCAAAGTCCCCCAAGCATACCCAAAGACTTCAAAAAGTGGAGTCCGTGGACACCATAAAACCAAGGTCTAGGGCCCCTGAGGAAAAAAGACCTGATAGGGTGCACAGAGTAAGTACAAACATATGGAAAAGGAATAAATATTCCCATACATCAGTCCACTCTCGGACACGGGATGAAAACGATGACCAGAAAAAGATTGTAAAGCTTAGTAACGAAACAGGAAAAAAGGCCTCAGATTCATTTCTTCAATATATCTCTCAGTTGAATAAGAAGAAAAAGGAAAAGAGCAGATCGGACCCAGAATGTGATCGGAAAACGGAATCGCAGCAAATTGTGAGTGACTATATGCTAAGGATGAAAAATATCAACTTAAAGCAGGATGGCCTGATCATGAATAGAACTAACATCATCAAAATCTTAACCCAAATTCCAAGCCTGAAGAACATCCAAAATAAGGATCTCTGTATGGTGGAGCCAAGTACGTCAGGCAGAATTGACTACTCCTACATACATCTAAATTCCAAAATTATCAAGCTCCATTTAATGAGAGAATCTGACAAACTGTTGTCAGTGGGTTTCGAACTATCGGAAATCAGACGCTCTAACAAACAAGAGGACTCAGTAAAAAGAACTGAAAGCGAAATAAGTAAACAAAAGGATACCCTGAAGACGACCAAGGACAATCGCATCCGCTATATTAGCAGGATGTCTCACGCTTGTCCTTCACAGTCCGCTCAATTAACAAGCAAATCAGGAACCCACAACTCCAATCAGGGGGAAAGAGAAGGATCTGGGAAAAATCTCCAGTCCAAACGCAGGCGGGAACAGATTGATGCCCGGAGTAAAAGGTCCCAGGAAACCTCTCGAAATGACCAAGGTCGAAGCAGGCAGGGAACACCAGGGGCAAACCAAGTTGAACCTTGGACCTGGCCTAAAGCCGACGCCAATTCAAGGAAAAAGCATTAGCAACGAGTGCCGGAAAAGAAGATCCAGCTACAGATATGCCAGGAAAAGGTCACTGAGAAGCAAACATCCCCGCTAAAACTGTTAAAATTGGGCTGCTGGAACACGAGGGGCTTTGCCCATCTCACCAATGAAACCAATGTCAACCTGGGCAACTTTGACGTTCTGTGCTTGCAGGAGACCTGGTTGACCACCAAACCCCAGCTGGACGGGTTTGAAATAATATTTACGAGTGCCAAGAAAGGTTTAACAGGATGTCCTTCAGCTGGTCTTATCACAGCTATCAGAGCCGGATCGGGTGTGGACATTTCTGAAATCCTCCCGACACCGGACTGGATCCAGGCCTCAATACTTACAAGAAAACTCTTCTCTACTGACCAAAAAGAAAGCACAGTTCTCTTAATAAATGTATATTGGAACCCTGAGACAACAACGAATGAAGACTTCACACATGATCTTCGAAACGTCCTGGATGAAGCCCAGCAAAAAAGGACCGATTACAGTACGATCATAAATGGTGACTTCAACGCCATATGTGAAGGGATTGGAAATCGTTCAAAACTGCAAAATCAAAAATCCCTAGCACGGGATAGAGGGAAACTTCTTGAAAAGATAATGTCTGACAGGGACATGTATAATCTTCACTGGCAGCGTTCCAAAGCAAACCTGCCAATCCCGTCATGGCAAAGAGGTGACCAAAAGGGACGATAGATCATATATTTGTTTCAAGAGACATCTTGCCGGAGATCCAGTCCTTCGCAATTAGACCTACAATCTTCAGCAATCACAACCTCCTAATCATAGAAGGCTGGTAGTCCAGATCTCAAACGTTCTCGTGCCCTCTGTCACTCGAGACAGCGGAGAGGGGCAAACGAGTTAAGATTTCTGAAAAAGGGTTGCTTGAACTAGAAACTCAACTGACACGATCCTGAATTAAGACCACGGCAAATGCAAGAAAGAACGGAATCGACCTGGACTATACACCCTTATTAACCAGATTCCTCATGACTACAGTAAAAACATCTACTTTAAAGAAAGACCATCCACATTCTTATAGCAAAGATCTGGTAGAGAAAAGGAAGGAGCATAGAAGGATTAAGAGACTGTATCAAAAGGTGCCATCTTCCGAGAATCTGGCAAATTGGTCAAAGGCAGTGCGCGATTAAAGAAGCTGGCTCCTGCACTATCGTCATAAATTATACCTGAATGACTCACAACAAATGTTGTCTGCCATCTGTGGAAATAAGCCAAAGGAATTCTGGAACCTGATTAAGGGTACACAAAGTAACATCAATGATAATAACCAGAACAACGTGGGTGAGGCCCGCTGGATTGATCACTTTTCAAAACTATTCGAACCAATCACGGATGAGAATAAAATCAAATCTCCCAGTAGAGAATGCCACAAAATTAACACACCGTGGAACATCCCTGATGACAAAGATTCAATCCTAAACAAACTCAAGAAATTGAATAACTCAAGGGCCCCCGGTCCTGATGGTATCAGCAATTTGGAACTTAAAAAACATCCTGAGTTGTGGGCCAATATCATGAGCAAGCTTTTCTCAGACTGTAATCGGACTAAGGAAATTCCACCGACCTGGAAAAAGGCAAACATCGTACCTATCTTTAAAAGAGGCACAACTGATGATCCAAATCAGTACAGGCCTATTGCCCTATTAGATGTCATGGGTAAAGTTTTCTCGTCTCTTGTACTGGATGCTTTCCAAAACTGGTCTCGCTCCACCAATGCAATGGACCCCTTCCAGAATGGTTTTATTAGAAATTCAGGAACAACCACCAACATCTTGCTCATGAGCTCACTGAAGGCAAATGTTCTACAAGGTGGCCTTCCGATCTACGTTGTCTTCATTGACCTGGTCCAAGCCTTTGACCAGGTCAACAGGCAGCGCCTCTGGCCGAAACTATAAGCAAAAGGTTGTCCAGACTCAATCTTAAATCCCATAAAGGCTCTACATCAAGAGACCTCCATACAAGTTCGCCTCAGTGCGGACAGACGTCTATCTGAGGAGATCAGGACAGCACGAGGAGTTAAACAAGGTTGCCCTTTGGCTCCTTCTTTATATAACTCCTATATCGCAGATTACAGGGAATCAATCCACATGGTAAGGCATTTCCTACCCTCATTGGGAGTTGAGAAGATCGATCGTCTACTGTATGCCGATGACATCATCCTGATGGATTTGACGCCCATAGGCCTTCAACACCAACTGGATAACTTGGTAGCCTATATGTCAGAAAAAAACCTCCGACTAAACAACGAGAAGACAAAAGTGCTCATTTTGGGCAGGCCCTCAAAGAAGAAACAAAAACTCTCCTGGCACTGCGATGGTAAGAAACTAGAAACGGTCCATGCCTTTAAATATCTTGGAATTACAATCAGTAACGACAAGGACGAAAAGACCATGCAAGAAACACTCTGGCTAAAGATAAAAAATCTCACAGCCCCAGCAAAGGTTGTGGACTAGAAGCATGGTTGTTTCTCGATCACCCCTATCTTGAGATTTTTCAAGTCAAAGGTGGTTCCTGTCTTGATATATGGCATGGACTCAATGCCATTGGTTCCGAATACCATATGGGAGAAACTTGAAATTTTTTTCGGGCGAAACGTCTTAGGCCTGGCGACATCCACACCAATTGCATTAATAAGGAGAGAACTTTGCATATCATCACTGCTAGCAACAAAAATGAGAGCCACCTTGATGCTTTATCGCAAAGTCATCAACAACCCTGAAGCACGAGTGTTGGACCTCATACGAAAAGAAATTGTTGATGGTGACAACTGGATGCTCACAAAATGGGAACAAACGAATCTAGCGATCTTGAAAGAATTGGATCTGACGATCGAGACACTAATTCAAAATCCTGATAGAGTATCAAAAAAACTGTTCGAAGCAGACTGGATCCATACACAAGAAGTGGCATATACGTATTCTTTGACAGCCAATTTGCCATCTGCTCCGATGAAGCTTAACGCATTGCGAGGCTACCTTCATAGATTTCCAGACAGACGTCTTAGCCGGATGTTTTTAAGATTTAAACTAAACCAACTGAAAACCAACGAGATCCTTGCAATTCGTAAACAAGTGACATCGAACACATGCCGCTTCTGCAAATTAAAGGAAAACACAGAAAGTACAAAGCACTTGATAATGGAGTGTTCCAGTTTGGTAACGGAAAGGTCTCGGTTTCTCATGGACCCGCTGAAGCACTACTCAACCCTAGACTTGGAAAATCTTTGGTCACTGTTGACTAATGGGAACAATAAGCGATGTGTCATAGGAGTGGCTTTGTTTCTCAAATCGCTGAAATTGTAGTAGAAGAAATTTGCTTCCGGAAGAAGTTACTGAAAATGCCTAATTGTGAACCAACTGAAGGTTTCTTTGTTCTGTATGCTGGGACTCAGGATCAACAATGAATGTCGAAGCTAAAGCCAAATCATGGACTTGTCTTATGGAAGTTTGTAGACAGGAGTCCAGAAATGGTTTTCTGTTTTGTAAAAATTGTCATACAATTAAATAAAAAATAAAAAATACAAAATAATTTGCCTAACAGGAGGGTGAAGGGGTCCATGGAGGGCGGCCAGAGTGTGGGAGGGAAAGAGGGAGCAGGGGGGCTAAATGAGAAGGATCTCTGCCTTACTGGCATTAAGGCAGAGATCGTTAGCAGTGCACCATACCTGAATAGCAGACAGGCAGTCAGGAATGAGAGAGGAAGAGGAGGAGGCAGAGGAGGGAAGCTTGAAGAACAGCTGTGTGTCATCAGCATAGCACTGGAAGCTAGGAGAAAAGGTGAGGATCGGGTGGGCTAGAGGGGCCAGGTAGATGTTGAAAAGCAAAGGGTAGAGGATAGAGCCCTGAGGGACTCCACAGGTGGAGAGTGAGATGGTGGAGAGAAAAGGGCCCAGTTGAACCTGGGAAGGACAGTCTGAGTGGAAGAAGATCAACCAGTCCAGAGCCAGGTCCATGAATCCAAGGGTATTCCAATGGCAGAGGAAAGGTCAGGAAGGATGAGAAAGGAAGGAGAGCTGGTATCGAGATTAGAGAGCAGGTCTTCACGGGTGTTTAGGAGAGCAATTTCCGTGCCTTTGGCAGTTCTGAAGCGAGACTGGTGGTCGTGGAGACAACTAACAGATTCAGTGTGGAGGGTTGCCCAGAACAATGTCAGAGGTTAAGAGTAATTCTAAACCTTCCAGCCATCACCTCTTTTGTTTTGCTTAGTCACCCCAAGTGGGACGGGAATTCCCAGATGTGGGTCTCATGCATGCTGGGCCTAGGAACCAAGCTACTCCTCAGTGATGAGGCCCAACAAGGCTGAAACATGTCTGGGGATGCTTGTGGTCTTGTGCAGAAGGGATGTGACCAAACAACTCCGGCTGGACTGCCCCTTTTGGGGTGGGACCAAGCCTGATTTGCATATGCTCATTCCCCTTTTGTAATAGATTGGCAGGCGAACAACAATGGTCTGGATGCCCAGAGCAATGCCAGAGGTTAAGAGTAATTCTAAACCTTCCAGCCATCACCTCTTTTGTATTGCCTAAACTGGGAGTTTGCCCAGGAAGGGGGTAATGGAAATAGGGTGGTAGTTTGCCAAACAGAAGGGTCGGCAGAAGGCTTTTTGAGGAAAGGATGCACAATGAAGCACTTGAGGAGTGAGGGGAAGGGTCCAGTGGCAAAAAGAGTGATTGCAGAAATTGGCCAAGGCTAAAGCAAGGGAGACATTGTTTTCCTTGATAGTTCTGGAGGAGCAGGAAAGCACCTGTTTGGATTAGATTTTCATAGAGTGAACTTGTCTAGAAACCTCTTCAGGTGTTATGGGAGAAAAAGAGGAGAGTAGCAGGGGCGGGTTGGAGATGGCAATGTCTGACGAGATGAGAGGATCCAAGGTGTGACCGGCTGAGTGTGTCGGCCCAGAGGGAAGAATGGAGAGGGAAAGAGAGTTACAGGGGTTGCGGTAGAGCCCAGAGGCTGCATTAGGGGCGTCGAGGGGAATATTGAAGTCTCAGAGGAGGAGAAGCTTGGAGAAGGAGGCAAGGAGAGAAGATGGGAGGTCAGCCCATTCAGAGAGGAAGTGGGAGACCTTGCCAGTCAGGGAGAGGCCAAGAGAGACACCAAGCCTGCAGACAGGGCATTCGAAAGAGGCGTATATCTGAGTGGATATGATAGTAGCAGGGACCCACTCAGGGAAGATAAGGGCAACTTCTCCCCCGGGGCGGTTAAGCCTGGGCTGAGACAGGTTCTTCTACCCCCCAGGGAGGAAAGTGTCAAAGCTTGTGTCAGAGCAGGCAGTTAACCACATATCGGTGAGAGCGAGGACTTCAAAGAGGTGGCAGATGTTAGAGGAGTGTTTGACAGTGAAGCATGTTGCCACTTTTGAATAATCTGGCCTTGTCCAGAGGGTATGGGATCCACTCCCAGTCGTGGGCAGGAGACCTACCTGGGAGGGATCTAGAGCCAGTCCTGCCCAAAGCAGACAGTGGCAGCAGAGAGGTCCCCAGTTCCTGTTCCCTACCCCAGTGCCAGCATGTCTGCTTGCAGATCCTTATCACCAGCTTTACCTCATAAAAGAGATACTCGCAAGTTCCTATTATTTTTTGAAAATCTGAAGCAGAGGTCACAACTCAGCCCCAACAGAAGAGAAACCAGCACTGCCAATAGGAAAACATTGGGCCAGAAATGCGAGTAAGCTGCAGACGAGAGCCGAGGCAAAGCAGGAAGCACCAGTACTGTGCATTGGAGGGAGAGAGGAGTCGACAAGCTACGCAGCCACACTGAAGGTCTTGCAGAGCTGCCGGAGAGCCTGAACAGGCACCCTAAAGTCCCCTGGACCACCAGGGAACAGGAAAGGACAAAAATCCAAGGATTGAAATTAGAATTTGGCAAGCATGAGCTAAAAGAAGTTCCTAGGTATCAGGCATTAAACAGTGGCTGGGAGCTATCACTGGGGAACACAGAGCTAGTACAGTTACCTGCAAATCGAACTTCCAGAAAAGAGGCAAACATAATATTTTGTCCTTTATTTATTACCTCTTACGCGATAAATGCCATATAGAAGCTCAGGGTTTGAAATTGAGGGGAGCTGGGAGCTATTTAGAGCCTTCTTAGCTTGGCACCAACAGCTGCAAGAGCAACTTCTGGCTCAGCAGAACAACTGATGCTGAACAAACACATGCCTATGTGACACTGTGTGTTTAGGACAATCTATAAATTAGCATTAGAACACATCTTTATGAGACCCAAAGCATAGACTGTCATAAAACAATGTGGAAGTTTATGGGGCGTGGCTTGGAGCCATGACGGTCGGTCTGGCTCTGTAAGAGCTCTCGGCCATGGCCACGCATCCAACGAAATATGCCCCAGTGAAAGTGTTTACCCTGCAGATATCTACGGCGACTCTGGCTGCGGAAGGGTTCCTGCATATAACAGCCAACTTTCAGACGCCAAGGCTGCTTGGGATCCAAGGTTCGGCCCGGGTTTACCCTGAAGAGGGCAGCAGCAATCAAAGCCCACACGAAAAGGCAGGCTTTGTGCTGGCGGGAGAGCCACGCGGAGACCGCTTATCGAAGAACCCCTGATGGCTGAACCGAAGAGGTCGGAGGTATCCAACTCAACACACAGGCGGTCGCTCTGCTGAGACATCCCCGCCATCAGCTGCCCACAGTTTTAAATCCTGGTGCCCGTGCCTTCGACAGCTCTGGGGACCTGCACCATCGCCGGGCCGCCCCATCTGAGCGGATTTAGCTCTGACAGCCATCACGAACAAAGAGAGTGCCGCAGTGATCCCAAAGCGGCAGACCTTTGTAGCGCTAGTGGAGGGAAGACGTTCCCACCCTGCCCGCAGTAATTTCAACAGTGTCGGGTCAGTGGTCCTCTCAACAACTCGGTTGCCGGTCCTCCCCACAACACGGCGGCCACCCACAGCAATCTGGATGAGCGTATGCTGCCGCACCCAAGAATTCCTACTTTGGCTGTGCGGCTCTGCGCCCAGCCACGAGGTTAGTGAGAGGAGGTGATGGAGTCGCTCGGACGCTAGGGTATCCATTCTGAGAGGGGGCCGGTCGAGCCCCAGCACCTGCACAAGCTCGGAGCAGCCGTGTAAGGTGGGGCGGCACCTGCTGCTCCTCTGACTGAACTCTTCCAGGCACCGGGGATCGGGATAGGTCATACCTCTGGTCCCATTCAACCCGGTGTACACCCTGCAGCGCACTCCACAACGGGCAGCAATTAGGGGGCAAACCCACGCTGCAGCGGACTGTTCCAAGGATCCAGCGGGGAGCGGGCTCCCACTAACTGGTGCTCGTTGTCACAGCTCAGAGTGCCCCATCAACGACGCCCAGCGCAACCGCCGCGATCCCAGCAGAGGGCAGACATTCTCCCCTCCCCCTCCCTATGAAAGGCTCTGACTGCCACCTTTTGCGCTCCCACAGAGGGGGCTCTGAGGAGGGACCCTGGTAACCTCCACTGCCACGGCTCCCCCACCCCCATGCAGAACCTCTTCCACTCAAAGCCACCATTCAGGTCCTTAGGAGTCAGGGTGGCTCCGACCACTGCAGGCTGCCCCGGCCCCTTGGAGGGAGATTGGGGGCCGGCAGACCCAGCAACTCTCCAGCACACCGGCATCCCAGGCCTATCTGGGGTGACCGGGGGAACCTTTGGGGAGATCAGCTAACAAGGCAGGGTTGGCGCAGCCAGCTACCAGTATAGCAGAGTTTCAGTTCGAAAAGGACAACAACAGCTCGAAACTCTGAGTCCTATACTTCAGGAATAAAGGACAGGACACTAACAACTTGGGAGCCCCCGGTGGCTTCAAGATATGCAGTACATAATGTCTAGAAACTCCAAGCTCACGAAACAGGTGGATATTGCCACCCTGCTGTCGACGACCATGGCGGAGAAATTGAAGAAAGGAGAGCGTACTGAAGATGCAGGCCCGGGCCCACTCACAGAACCCGGCCTGACCAATAAGCTAAGGCAATTACGAAAGGGGATCTCCAAGACCTCCTATCGGCTATCACTAAGGAATACCAAAAAGGAACCAAAGAATTAAAAAGCAAGATCTCAACCCTTGACAAGCGTGTGGGGGAAATTGAAACCAGAACAGAGGAAATAGAAACCACACTATTTGAACAAAATTCGAAATTGGGAAGGGGCGGACAGGCTTGCAGCGCTGGAGGCCAGGAGCAATGCCCTCGAGCTCAAATAGATCCAGGCACAACAACATCCGCCTGCGGGGAATCCCCACAGCTATTACCGACGAGGAACTAGGGGCCTACGTTAATGACCTGCTCCGCTTCATCCTAAAGCCCCGTTGGAACTCGCATAGTACACAGGACAAGAGCAAAGCAAAGCAAAACCTCCCCCGGATGTCCTGTTAAGGGTGCACTTCTATAAAATCAAAGAAGAAATCATCCCTGTACCAAGATCTAGCAGCTTCTACCCAAGCAAAAAGAAAAGCCCTGAAACCAATGGCTGAACAGCTCAGCGAAAGAAAGATCACATATCGTTGGAGTTTCCCTACTGCTATCTCCTTCGCATGGGAAGGCAAGCCCCAACACATTCTGTCCCCCAGAGAAGTGGAGCACTTCATGAACCCGGAAGACAAGGCAGAGGACTCTGACAAATTCACACACAACATGGAGGGGGCGCAGCAGGGAAACCCAAAATCCTGGACCCGTGGTGAGAGCCGTCGCAGACTACGCGGCGCCCAAGCTAAAAAAAGGAAGAACAACAATTGCTGAAAGGGGTGACCTTCCCCCCGCGCATCGTGAACTATAGCGCCACAAGGGAACTGCACCGGACAAAAACTGGCTGAGTCTTGGGGCTCCCCGCCCGGCCTACCACATAGCAGGCACTTCATATTTCAGAACCCGGATGAAGCCAGGGGGGCCAGCTCTTATAAGAACTCCAGCAGTCTCAAAACCCAAGGAAAAGTAAGCTGCAATATTTTTCTGCTTCACTGGATGAACAAGAGGCGATGTTGCCTCCATTCGAGATGCCATGTTGGTCCAGCCGCCTACCCCGTTGGCTGAAGGCTGGTCCGGAAGTTTTGTCAGTTGTTGAGGGGGTGGAGAGAGGGTTGGGGAAACCTGGAGGGGGGGGGCACAACAGAAGGAAAGTCTGCAAGGCAAGACTGACCTACCACCGCGGGAGACACCACATGAAACCACCATAGGCCTATACGATGGGCTCCCAAGATAAAATAGTCACTATAACGACCTGGAATGTGCAAGGCCTGAACGCCCCAAGGAAGCGAAAACTAGTTGAACACAGACTTGATCAACTTATGTCCGACATCGTCTGCCTTCAGGAAACACACCTTATAGCGCCAGATGAAAAGCAGATAAACTTCTGACGTTACCCGAAATGCTACTTCGCCTCTGCAAATCAAAAAAATAAGAGGGGTCGCCATTTTACTCAGCCGCAACTTACCGCTGACTCAGATCTCAGTCAAGAGGGACCTAGAGGGGCATTACCTACTGCTAAGGGGCCTCTTGGTAGAACTTCCCATCAACCTACTGGCAATCTACAGTCCAAACAAGGAGCAAGGCCATTTCCTCGGCAGGTTCTTACCAGTCATAGCATCATTCGCCAAAGGTCACCTACTAATCGGGGACGATTTCAATCTCCCTCCAGACCCAAACTTAGACAAAACACTCACGTCATCAAGGGAAGATTTCGTCAAAGCCCTAGTCATGGCGAATTCCTAAGGGAAACAGAAACCATTGACTTGTGGAGCCTATACAATCAGGGAGCGAAGGACTATACATTTTTCTCGCACGTCCACAAAGGATACTCGAGGATTGACCTGCTACTGGCCGCAAGCGCACTCGCCACTTGTGTGGAGGACATACAAATTGGACATATCGCTGTTTCGGACCGCATTCCAGTGTCCTTGAGAGTCCGGGCGCAGGGCTTCCTGAAGCCCCTCCAAAGACAATGGAAGATACAAGACCAGATCCTGTCAGATGTAGTCATTAGCTCAGAACTTGCTGAAACGCTCACAAACTACTTCAAGGAGAACACGAACCAAGACACTTCATTGGCAACCGTCTGGGATGCGATGAAACCTGTCATCCGGGGTGTCACGATGGATGCCAAAGCAAGGCTCTGTCGGCAGAACCAGCTGCAACAAGGCAGGCTGGCGAAGAAGGTAGTGGAACTGGAGGGTAGCCTCAAAAAGCGCCCTACCAAAACAATAGGATGAGAACTCAAAAGAGCAAAAGCGGCGTTGGAGATGCACCTGGCTGACCGGGCCGCGAGAGCTTTGACGAACACCAAACAATTTTACTACCTCAACAGCAACAAGGCTAACCGCCTCCTGGCGCACAAACTGAAGAGGCTGCAAATGTGGAACTATATCCAGTGCCTGGCTGAGAGTGACGGCAACCTGCACCACACAGGGGCAGAGAAACTCATTTAATAACACAACACCATGAGGAGATCATGACTGGGACCCCAACAGCTGCACCGATCCTATCAAAATTCCTGGCCTCCATCCCAAAAGCGCTACCTCACCCGTCTCTAGAAGCCTTGGAACACCCAATAACGGCGGAAGAGGTAGGAGACATGATCCTCTCCCTGAAACACTCTAACCTAGGGCCAGGCGGGCTTTCAACGCAATTCTATAAAAAGTTCACCTCCATCCTGGTGCCCCAGCTGGTGAGTCTTTTCAACTCGTTCCTATCAACGGGCTCCCTCACAGCCTCCATGGAGGAGTCAATAATGGTCCTCATCCCGAAGCCAGGAAAAGACTGCGTACAATGCGCATCAAAGAGGCCCATAACGTTACTAAATAATGATGCTAAGCTATTCGCAAATATCCTGGCGAACAGACTAGCCCCAATCCTCCTGGAAATAATCCACCCGGACCAGACGGGCTTCATTCCGGCCCGAAGTACCCAGGACAACATCCGAAGAACCATAAACATAATTGAGTCGTCAAACACGTTGGGTTCAGAGCTGGTTGTTCTCTCCTAGGACACACACAAAGCGTTTGACATGTTGGACTGGGGCTACTTAAGAGAAACCCTGATCCACTATGGCTACGGCCCGAACTTTGTAAAATGGGCACTTGCTAACTACCAGCACCCTTCTACGAGCCTGAGACTGAATGGGGCCAGATCAGATCAAATCAAGATTACCGGTCACTAGACAAGGATGCCCCTTTTCCCCACTCATATTTGCGCTCTCCATAGAGCCATTCGCCAGCAGGATTCGTCGCAACCCGGCGATTCACAGCCTGGAATTCAAGGGAGAATCCTAAAAAACAGCATTATACGCTGACGACGTGCTCCTAATGATTACCCAGGCGAAAGAATCCATGAAGGCCCTATGGCAAGAGCTAGAAGAGTTCTGAGAAGCCTCCAGGTTCACTGTAAACATCTCGAAATCCTGGGCATTAATGTGCCTGTAAACCTCAAGGTAGTGTTGCAAGCCAAATATCCGATACCATGGGCAAAGTCACAGATCAATTACCTGGGGGTTAAGATCCCAAATAAAACTGAAAAAATATACAAGGTAAACTTCCCCCTGCTGCTTAGAGAGCTAAGAAATGACCTGGGACACGGGCAAAAGCAAAAAATCTCATGGTTCGGGCGCATCACGACGCTGAAGATGTACTTAACAGCGAGACTACTCTGCTTTGGCCTAGCCCTTCCAGTAACCATCCGGAAGAAAGCTCTCCAAAAACTACAGGGGGACATCCTGAAGTACGTCTGGGAAGGAAAGAAATCGCGAATTCTGAAGCGCATCATGCTCCAGGGCTCGGCGACGGGCGGCCTAGGGGTCACAGACGTGGCCAGGTACTGCCTTGCAGCTCAGCTCTCCCAGGCCTTTGCTTGGAAGATGACCACCAATCGTCCCTGATGGTTGAAAGTGGAAGACGATTGGTGCAAGACCCCGACAGAAGCGCTATCACACATGAAAGAGATCAGCATTACCCGGAATACAGACCCACTGCCAGCAACAAGGAACATAGTGACAAGCTGGAAAAGGGCAGCACGCCTATGGAAGTGTAGGAGCAGGACAGGTCCACTCTCGCCGATTTGGGACAACCCAGATTTCTCCCCAGGCATTGCACCACACAACTTCGCCAAAGGGAGAGAGGGTGGGCTGGGGGTCATGGCTAACTTCTTCGAGAACGGAAACCTGCTGAACTTCGAAGCTTGAAAAACCAAATTCCAGGTCCTGGAGACTGAGAGGTTCTGATACACACAGCTCAGGCACTAGCTATCAAGCGAGTCAGCTAGGAAACATGGCAGCAGAGAATTGACGGCCCTAGAACAAACACTAACCGTGAGCCCTCCCAAAGGGAAAATATTTACGCTATACAAACTATTGGACGGATCAGACCTGACCAAAAAAGAGCCCTAAATTGCTAAAGTGGGAAAAAGACATAGGCAGAGCCATCGAACTGGAGGAATGAATCCATATATGGTGCTGAGCACACAAAAGCTCAAAATACACGACAAACAATGAAGGAGCATTTAAAGTGTGCTTCAGATGGTACCGCACCCCGGAGATCCTGAACAAATGCAACCCGGACTTCCCCCACAATGCTGGAGAGGATGCCCCGACTTGGGCTCACTCTTCCACCTCTTCTGGTCTTGCCCGAAGGCCATCCAATTCTGGAGGAACGTCCTAGAACAAATCAAATCAATAACAGGCCTCACGAACCCATGGGACCCGGGAATCGATCTTCTTGGATCTACGGTGGAAGGCCAATTCCTGCTAACAGGCCGAATGGCGGACCTATGCTCTCACCTCCTAACAGCCGCGAACATCTCAATTGCCAGACTTTGGAAAAACCCTGAAGGCCCACACCATGCAAATGTGGTGGTCCAAGTGCTGGGAAATAATTGCGGTGGAAAAAAATCACAGCCGTCAGATTTGGCAATAAATCCAAGTTCGACCAGACCTGGCCGCCTTTTCTGGACTACACATTGTATTGAACATTTGTATGGTACCTGTACACAGGTGTTTCCAGGTCCCACAAGACAAGATGGGGGGAGGGAGCATGGGAATCACAAAAGTAGGACAACAAAAATGGTTATATTGGCCTTGTGACAATCCTACCGTGCAAGTGCAAGAAAAAGGTGGTAAGTGCAAGGGGTAGGGGGTAGAGGGAGAAGTGCAGGAGTGGGGAACCCCGAAGGGTAGGAGTTGGTAAGTGCTGGGCAGGCCAAGGCAGCAAGTGCCAGGGGAAGAGAGGGGAGGGAGGATGAGTGTGGTGGACATCGCAGGCCCAGTTGGGCTAGCCCGGGAAAGGGAGCCTGAGGGCAAGTGCTGTGAGAGGATGCTGGGAGGACTGATAGGGGGTGGTCTGGCCCCTGTATGGCTTTGGGGAGGCAAATTTAGCTACTGGTAGCTGCTGGTGTCAAGTTAACCAGGCTCTTTTAGGTTACAAGCAGAAGCCAAATAGCTCCCCTCCATTTGAACCCTGAAAATCCACCCTCCCGAGAAATACTTCTACCCCACTGCAAGGGCAGCCAGAATACAAACGGAGACTCTGAACTGCCTACTCTGCCGTTGTTTATACATGGCGGATCCGCGCACAGAAAGTGAACGTGCTAAGCCTCCTTTTCAAAACATTGAAGTAGACTGAAAGAAGGGTGCTTGAGTAGCTGGCCGGAGTAGAGTCGTACTAGTAGGATAGTGAACATATGGAGGAGGGGAGTGGTAGTGGAGAAGAGGAGTAATGGTAACATCAAAAGGTGGAGGAAAGAGCTAGGAGAAGTGAAATATCAGGGGAACGAAATAACAAGGGGAGGAGTAAAATAAGATTGGTGTGGTATTAACAGTAGAAGGGAAGAGGTAAACATGGGTGTGAGTGAACCATCCAGAATCCAACTGAGTAAGACAAGTGCACAAGGCTATCCCAAATTCCATTAGAAACACTAACCACTGGATAGGGTAGGGGCAGTTAGGAAGTCCATTGGGGAGAATAGACAGCCACCGTTTTAGCAAACCATCTGTAGTATAAGATAAGCTTCTAGACATTAGGAGTCGACATTCAGTAGCACCAACCAGGGGTTTCTGACGCATGGGTTAGAGAGGAGGTTAAAAAACAGATAAGAGGGAGGGGATCGGCCTTAGGCCCCACAAGGAGAAACATTTAAAAATGTTGAACTGTCTCTATGGCTCAGAGTTATTTTTGTGCAGTCTGCGACAGCAGTCCCACAATGACCGCCCTTCTCGGAATAGTCAACTCATCTCTTAGCGAACACACTTTTCAAGACAGACTACAAACAGGGCTCATACGCCTCCTCTTTAAAAAACAAACCTTTGACCCAAAGGATCTCACAAACTACTGTCCTATCGGTAGGCTGCCTTTTAGCAGAAAAATGACTGAGAAGGTAATTGCCAATCAACAGCTTGATAAAATTCACAAATTCAGACTTTTTCTAGATTATCAATCCAGCTTCAGACCAAAACTCAGAATGGAGACAACCACTATTGACGTGGTTGATGAAGCCTTGCATATTATCGATAAAGCTGATGCATGCCTATTAGTCCTCCTCAACCTCATTCTACCTAGACACGCTGCCATCCCTACTTAGTCAAAGAATGGGCTTTGCAGGTACAGCGGTTGTCCTCATACCTGTGTAAGAGACACAAAGCTGTCCAAATGGGTTCTCTAAGGTCTACACACTGTCAATCCTCTCCATGGTTTTATTCAGTCAATACACTGAACCCCTCAACACACTCCTGACTGACAACTGAATACACCAATACGCGCGATGGCACTCAGCAATACCAAAGAGTTATGGATTTCCAGGACATCACCCATCTCTGCTTAGGCTTTACTGCCATTCAAAATTAATGTGAATATCTTACTTGAAACGTAACCCTACCGAGACAGAATTCGTTATCCTAGGCTTTCGCTCACATGTGGCTAAACGGCTTGCGCTTGGACAGACTTACACTGCAGCTCACAAAATTTTTGAAAATCTCTCAGATTCATTGTGGAAATGAAAGAATCCTTTCAACGACACATAGCTAAAAAGCCCAAACGGCTGGCATCAAATCACCCTACTTTGCAAGATCAGCCATTTATCTCCTACTTGTTGCCTAGTACAGCCTGTTTTTTTTTTACTTTTCTTTACTCAGTTTTTGCATAGAAAGATAAACAGAAACAAACTTTTCATATCCAGTCACAAGAATCAATAACAGAAACTACCCACCCCATAAAATTGCAATTCTTTACATCAAATCGTACCTATGTAGTATCCCTCAATCCCCACGCTCATTATATCAAACTCCCCCATACCTCCCGCTTTTCCGAATAATCCCAACAATAACATGTCACTTCCATAACAACCATAGACCCAACCCCCACCCAACTTCTTCTGATATTCGTCTCATAGGGGTTTCAAGTCCGGGGATGAAACCAGTTCGTTCAGCAATTGACCCCAGTCCATTACCCTCCCCATCTCTGTACATCATGAAGCCATTGCTTGATAGTCAGACCCAATGCGTTGATCCGAGCCATTGCTACCCTACGTTTGGATAAAATCATAAAAATGTGTGCCAGCTTTCGTTGTGTTTTGTGAGACTTTTTCCCGGGTATCAACCCCAGCAGACAGATCATCAAGGAACACTTATGTGCTATTCAATAATGAATTAAGACAATCCATCACTCCCTTCCAATAAGGCCTGATCACTGGGCACTCCCAAATCACGTGCCAGAAGCCATCAAACTCTGGCATACATCGTGGACATTCGTGTGGTACTAAGGGATTAATTTTGTGTATTCTATCCGGGTCATATATACTATATGTAAATAGTAAAATTGGGATAACTGAAAGCGCGCATTTCAAGAGACCTTTTTTACCTGCTCCCAGATCTTAGACCAATAGACCAATGTTTCTCCGTAATAGAGTAACCTGCATCGTGCTAATCGGGTCCCCTCTAGGGCAGCGTATAGCCTGGTGACCTATGGCCCCCCTCAGTGTCAATAACTTCTGCATCAGAGAGCTTGTCTCCCGGTACCTCCAGGATACCATTTCACAGTGTGGCCAACTTTTGGCATATCCTTGCATAGGCAGGAAAATGGCCCGGTAGCATAACAAACGCTTTCTTCCATTGCTCAAATGTCATCAGTTGACCCCCTTCAAAAAGATTCCCCAGCACTATGCAATTACCATTGCTGCCAACCCCATGGACCTCCAAGATATCATCATCTGTGCATCAAACCCTATTGGCAACTCAGCAGTATAGAGACTTCCCGTTCCCAATTTAATCAACAACTTTTTCCATAATCCCTGAATGACCGTAAAAATAGTAGAGCCTGGTTAGCTTGACATCAACAGCTACCAGGAGCTATTTTTGGCTCCTCAGGCCATCTGATGCCGAAATAACACACCAAAGTGAATTGAACTCTGTGTATTTGGGACAACCTATAAATAAACATTAGGGCAAATCTGTATGACATTTAAAGCATAAGGGGTCATAAATAATGGACACAAAAATGTTTCCAGCTCATGTGAAAGTTAGATTTGCTGAATGCTATGTACTAGCTCCTCATTCCCCAGTGGCAGCTCCTGGTCACTGGTTAATGCTGGATACACAAGAGCTGCTTTTAGCTCCTGCTTATCCAATCTTAATTTCAATCTCTGCAAGATCAAACCATTCCTGCTGCCACAGGACTTCCGAGTAGTAGTGTAGGCTGTGGTGATAAATTGATCACTACTAGCAGGGCTACCAGCCAAGTAGCTAGCCCCCTCCTTAAAGAGATACACCACACAGTGGGTAGCCTCAATATCGTGGCAGGCAAATTCGACCCCACATCTCCTCCACTATGGGATCTGACTGGACACCCTTACCAGCTAGGATCCTGTTAAAGGATGCCTGTATGACCTACAAGGCTAACTCGGCAGATACGCCATCTTGCCTGCAGGCTAAGTTAAACAACTCAGGCAGAATGCAACAAATGCACAGTAGGATGACTGCCATGCACGAGACTAGATGGACCTGCAAGGAGAAAACTAGGAAACAGCCATTCTCCTGCTACGCTCCGTTCCTACGGAATTCTATCCTAGCAGTAATCCGGACTATTCCCTCTCTCCTTGTGTTCTGTAAAGAACTGAAACCCTTCCTATTTCAGTCACACCTTGACATTACCTAGACCAGAGGGCAAAATTTCAAGTTCCAAGTTAGTAGTCAGTCATAAAAATGTCACTCATCACCTCAATGCTATGCATACACACAACACGACATTTCGTACTCGCCAAGGGGCAAATATCACTAGCCGACGACTAGTGGCGAGTGCAAAGTTTGCTTCCTGACCTAGACTGCGAGATAACGCCAGCCACAGGGTGACTATCTATAGCTGAACACGGTGCTGTTGTGTTGTTTCATGGACACACAATACTGCGTTACTGTCTGCCTCTTGTAAGGGTAAGTAAAAGGGGAATTAGTACCCGGAAACGCAAATCCAAGGGATACACTTGTTGTGGATTGGCTCGTTTCTGAGCCATACCACAATGTAATCCTGTGGATGCACGTACGTGCTTCGCACGGCGGGTGCACTGTTGTATTCAAACCTACCCTCTTTTTTTTCTTTGTTCAGGCCACTATGGAAAGGGGTAAGGGACCACACGTAGTCCCTTCTCCCTGTTCCATGGCAGCCATTTTCTTTGTTTACTATGGCCGCCGCGGAAAGAGAAAACGGACTATGTTTTCTGGCTGCTGCTGCCATTTTTGAATGCTTTTTAAAACTTTTTTTCCGGCTGAGAAACGCAACACGTCTCGCAGTCGGGAAAAAAAAAATTACTACCCCGGTCTAACCGGCCGGGATACTAATGGCAATAAGTCCCTCGACGGTGGGCCATTACCGCCTACGGTAATGCCCCCGGGGCCTTCGTTAAGGCCCTTGCTACACTTCGGCCTGTAACTATTGCCCCGGGGACATTACCTTAGGTGGTAATGGACCGCCGTCTCGGGGCTTATTGCCTCAGTAAGACTCTCTGACACAGAGGAGTCATTGTGGTTGATATAAACATTTGTTCATAGTGATAAATATACCCCTAACTATAAGAGGGGTTTCACTGCTTTAACCAAAAATACTAGGGTCAGCGTCAGGATGTCCAAAAGTAAAAAGTCCACAGTCCGATGTCAGCA
Organism: Ambystoma mexicanum; assembly: GCF_040938575.1. Lineage (NCBI taxonomy): Eukaryota > Metazoa > Chordata > Amphibia > Caudata > Ambystomatidae > Ambystoma > Ambystoma mexicanum. The sequence goes on along the minus strand of NC_090941.1, from coordinate 534,156,245 downwards.
TTCTAGCTCTGTCCCTCACACTCTATTTTAAACTAAATCAAAAAGGAATTCTTCCTAGTCCAGAGGAATGACTCCCTTCCCCTGGATAAAAAAATAGTTCTGGGCTACCAGTTACTAAAAGTTCAATTTCAAGTGTTGGGGCAAATATCTCCCTTCCCCAGCCTTTCTCAGGCTTCTCGTACAGTTCCTCAACTGCTGGGAGACTGTCTCTCCCCACCCCCCAATCGACTTTTCTCTGGTTTCTTGGCTTGGAAGCTCCTCCAAGCTGCAGTGGCTCCCTGACCGCGTTGGCAGTCCTGGATTCCTTCTACCAGGCACTGTGAAGAAGAGTGGCTTGGATTCTGCTCCAAGCTGTGGCGGGTCCCAGACCCTGGTTGGCAGTCCTGGTTGCCTCCTACCAGGCACTGCAACGATGAAGAGTGGCTTGGATGCTTCTCCAAGCTGCGCCTGGTCCCTGACCCTGGTTGGCAGTTCTGGTTTCCACTTAGCAGGCACTGCGACAAAGAAGAAGGGCTTGGATACTACTCCATAGTTTGCATTTTTTATCTTGAAAATCTGGTCCCCCTACCCTCTGCATGAGGAAGCAATCTAAAAAATAACTATCCGGCTTACTGTGAACTGTTATGCTGGAAATTACGTACCCAAATGTGTCCTACTGCACAGGATAGTCACGTATGTCCCACTGCACAAAACACATCTCCCCTCTCCTGTGCTGGAAATTGAAAAAATGAACTGGGGGAATCCTCTCATCCTTGGAGGGGTGGGGCAGAGCCCCAAGCTAGGGCATGTAATACAATAGTTCTTCAGAAACCCCAATCCTGGGGAATTGCATAAAAGCAAAGAGCATTATGGGAACATAAGCATGTCCACAATTTTAAACACGTCTTATAGTGATTCAGTAAGACACCCTTTTGAGTGAATAATGGAAGTTAGACTCTGCAGTTTTTATTGGTCACACCACTCACCCTAAGAAAAAAATGTCTGTACATTGCAGGACATATCCCAGTTTGGACAACTGCAACAAGTATGATATGATATGGCATTTATAAAGCGCTATACACAAGTGTTTCAAGACGATGCAAGGAAGGGGGAACAAAGGGAAGACAAAGACAACGATCTTCCTAGGCCAGGTGAAACTGAGATCGTGCAAGTGCAGGGGAGGGGGGAAAGGGTAAGTGCGGGAGAATGAGGGGGCAGTGCATGCAATACATAAAATAAATAAAAACAATAGGTAAAAGTGTGGCAAGTGTAGGTGAGGCTTTAGCTGTTTATGTATTCAGTTGTCCCAGCCTAGTCTACTAAAAGTGTTTGTATAAGCATGGGTTGCTCATGCATGTGATAACTCAGCTTTTAGGGCGCATCCTGTTCTAAAAGTAGAGTTATGAACAAACAACACGCTCTACAATGCGCTGCAGTCTTCTGAAAGCTGCCTGCTCATTTAAGCGTGGTCTGCGAGTGTCATGGGCATGGGTCAAGTTTTGTCGGAGCGCTGCTCCATCTTTTTTCATGCGCTGCGCTCTCTATTGCACATAAGAAGTACCCAAAATACCCTCTTGAGCGGGCAGGACAAAAACGCCGCTCCACTGAAAAAATATATAAATAACTATCTGCATTACTGAAAACTAGTATTCTGGAATTTCGCCTGCGAACCGAGGAATGCCCGTGCTAAGCACAACTGCACACAAACCATCCGGTGGCACATAAAGAATCCCCAAATTACACAGAAATGCCCTCTGCTCCGTGCAGACCAAATCGACCCACTCCGCGAAAATAACAAGCTTGTTATAGCTTTAAGACTTACTTACTCTAAACCAAATTCGCTTGGGAACGGAGGGATTACAGGGTTCATCAACTCTCAGCCAATAAAATGCGGTCTTAAGCTACAGCCTTTCCCGCGTACAGCCACGATGCTGCACCAGCGTTCCCGCTCAAGCCTTGCAAAGACTACGAGCTGATGAAGGGCGCACCCTGACGTGATTTCCCAGACACGTCCGAACGTGCAACCCACGTGATGTAGTGGAAGGGAATCGTTGCTAAGGTCCGTTTCTCGGGTAGGAACTACACGCTGCAGTCTCTTAACATCCCAATCACAGCCTGCATCAGCTACAAGTTATATCAGGAGTATGGCAGAAAAAAGCGGGGAGTTGGACCTTACCGGAGCAAAGCAAAACACCGGAATGTGGCTTGTGAAGGTAAAGTTCTAAGAAGGGTCATTGTCATTTAGCCAATAAAAGTAATGATGTGTTATTTATATAGAACCGCGGCACATGGGCCAAGAAAAGTGACGGTAGGAACATTAGCAAAGAAAAACGAAGGGGGATGTAAGTCATTTGCCAGGGAGCGAATCATGGCAACCAGGGCTGAAATAACGAGGGGACAAGGCACCGGAGCCATTGTGCACGGAGGCCAGGGGTAGGCAAAACCATAAAGGACAATATATTACAGAGACATTTCTAATTCACAAATGTGGGGACACTGAAAACCAGGGAGTACAAATGGAACTATAGGGCAGGGTGGTGAAGGGGGCACACACCAATAATGATCAACAAGCCAAAATGCTTTAATTAAACGTATATTTTACCAAAATGTTTGTATTTATTGAAACGTTCACATTATACATCTTCAGAGTATGCTAAAGTCATTAAAAAGTTTGCATCAAATTCATATACACCTCTCAAAGGCAACATATTCAACAGTTGCGAAAATTCCCCAAAAAACTCAAAATGTTCTTTATTCAACATTCATTATTTAATTTGTTGCTGTTGCTTTAAACCATTTAATGGAAAAATGCATAAGAAATTCTGCAATCGCATACCTAGCCTCCCCTTCATCGTACCTTCACAATCCAAATTGCAGTTCCATGAGTTGCAACCCAGCCTAACCTACGTATTAAACCTCCAACATGGCAGTGCAGTGATCTTCTTTAAAGTGGCAACGTAATGCTTTAAATAGACACCCCACCCCATAACAATGTCCCATCGGACCTTTTGTTCATTGCTTCAAGGTTTTCAATAACCAGATCATCTTTTAATCAGTGCTTCATGACTGTAGTGGTGCTAGCAGGCAAATATCTGGTTTGTGGTTTGTGTGTCTAATTTAAGGATATTAGTAAATTGAAAAAGTGAACTGGTCAGTTGGCGAATGGAGAGATGTTTTGTGGCACCTAAGGAATAGGGAGGGGTGAAAACTTCACCAGCAGAGCAAAACAGGTGTAATTCGCCTCAGATTTTGCTTCTGCTTACCTTCCAGAAATAAAAGGCGTTCCCACTTTTTCGTTGGTTTCACTCCACTAGTGTAACTTTCGCCCATCCAGGAATTGTGCGCGCCCTCAGCAAGTTTCGCATGCCTGGCATTGTTCCTGTTTGGCTCAGTTCGTTTTGTGCCCCCAGTGTGTTTTGTTTAATATGAAACGCAAAACCTTGAGCGGTTACTTGAAATTCTCAGGGCCATAATGGTTCTTAATGTCAAGTTGTCAACTGTTAGCACAGGCCATTATCCAGTGGGCTCTATGTGATTTTCCGTTTACCTGTTGTTTTTTAAAAAAATTTGTATTTATTCTTATAAAGCGCTACTAACCCATGGGCCTCGGAGCGCTACACAAAAAACAAAAACTTACAGACGACATAAATGGAATAAATGCATAAGAACAACCCAAAAAGAGAAACATCAGGGGACTAAAGGCATTAGGGAAACTTTAACACACTGCAAATCTTAAAAAAGAAAGTTGAGGAACCCATTAGAACAAGGCGCATCAAGTTACTACTACAAATGGGAAACGAAATCGGACAATAAACTCAAGATTCGTAGAGCCCATGGTCATTTACAAAGTTTAAAATACATGGGACAGTCACTGTTCCCTTGGGAGCACCAATTGGCCAAGTCAATTATGTGCAAGAGTTTCAGATCAGAGGAGCGCACTACGCCTGGTCCCGTGGCAAGGACTAACATTGTTAACATTGTACCATTCATTTGAGGTCACAGACCTGCTGGCTCACCCAGGGTATTATAAATAAATACGTGTGGCTGACTGTCACTGACGTCTGGCTGGCCTGTGTATCTGACGACTACACTGCAGTTGAAATACTGCTGTACCAAATTCCATTGGTACGCAATGATAATTAACTCTATCTTCTCTCTACTGTGGTTCTGTTTGTGTGGCGTCGTTCTTTTGGCCAATTGGCATGGCTCTTCTCCATTTTCATTGAAATATGTGCAGTGTAGCAGGGCCAACTTGTTTATCTCTCATGACTTTGGTGGGCGCAGCTTGTTCTTGTTGTGTTGCCAGGCGTCCGCTTGTTGTTGGGTTGTGTACATTCTGATTAAATGGTGCTAAGCATTTGGTTGGATGGTTGGTGCTTTGTATGTTGCTTTTTCAAAGACAGTTGCAAATACCATGGCCACCTTCATGCGCTGGATGTTTCTGCCGCACTTTCTTTTGAAGATACAATCAATACAGATATATGATATTTATAACACACTTAATAACCAGAGGACCGAACCTGTGGTGCTCCGTGTCGTCTTGCTTCCAAGGTGAGCATGTTGCCCCTTTTAATCCTGGGGGCTATAACAATCTCACTGGCGCTGGCCACGAGTGCGTTGCTTGCCTTGAAAAGCTGAAAGCAGCAACACTGGCAGCCCCAATGGCCCAAAAAAAACATAGATCCATATTGAATGCAATGTCTCTAGTTGAGGGCTCAAAGGACTTTTCTAGAATTGAGGAGCATGAGGAAGTCCTTCAAGCAGAGTCTGGCCACCTCTGTAGCACTCGGCAGCAAGCCTATGCCCCTGCTCCACTCGCACAAACCACACTGCTGGCCAACCAGGGAGTAACATTGCAGTTTGTTCTTTGTGTAAAAAGTTGAGCTGGGGCAAGGTGGAATCACATTGGGCCAGATAGCCCGCATGAAAAAACACCACAATTATGTATAGAGCCAAGCAGGCAGAAAGAGGAGCAGCACAGATGGGCCACTAGTGTAAGATTAAACAATAAAGGACCCAAGTGTAATGCCAACTAAAATACACCCAAAGGCAATATGTGTCAGCCGACATTTGAGGCTTTGGAGAAACAAATGGCTTACAGTGACAAATATGCCATTTCTCAGCCACTTCAGGCTCTGATGGTGAAGCTGCTTCCTGCTAATCTGCTGCCCTTCTCCTTTCTCGAGAACCAGGGCTTTAGAGAACTGATGGCATTCCCCATCGTACCCAGGTGAAATATTCCATGCAATCATTGTGTCTCAAGGGTAGCAGTGCCAGCTCTTCCTAAGAAGGTGATGGAAGACGCACCTCACCATGGATATGTGGACTAGTGCACAGAGTACAGACTAAAGACAGTAATGGTGTACTGGGTCTCCTTTACTAACCCACTCTCTGGGCTGACAACCATACCACGCACTTCATCAAACACCCAGCGCAAGCATGCATGCTTGTAGGAATTTATTCAGATGTCACTCAAGGCATCAGGCACTTGAACCGGTTATCGCAGAATGGCTTAGTTCACACGCTCTTAAAGTTGGCTCTGTCTCTGTGAATGGTAGCAATATTGTATCAGCCCTGAACTAGCCGGACATAACCCACATTATGTGTTCTGTATATGATCAACCTTGTTTTGCCCGGTTCCTAAAATATCCCACCCTTGCCAAAATACTGCAGTGCACTCACAAGATATGTGCACGCTACTGCTGCTGGGAATGCAATGGCCCCTTTCCAGACAAACCCCATCTGCCAGTCCACCATATCAAGCCAGAGTTTGTTACTCGCTGGAATTCCACCCTCAACGACTTGCCATAATAGACTATTGCGTGGCACCCGGAAAGCCAAGGGATTAGTCAGCACTGCTCTGTCGGTAAGCCAGTGGCACTTCATTCACTTTGTCTGCAAGGAACTTTGGAAATTTGAGGGGGCAGCTGTGAGGGTGGGTCAACAAAAAAAAGTGGGCCTGTCTGAAATCGTGTCACTCATCCTTTCTCTGTAAAGGAGCCTAGTGAACAGGTGGGGTGGGGGCACAGTGCAAGTGGATGCAGGGGGTGGGGGCACAGTGCAAGTGGATGCAGAGGGTGAGTCACTGAGGATGCTATGGCACAACTTTTCTGCAACATGTAACAAGTGTAGAATGTACCGTGCACTTGGGTCTAATATTAATTTCCAAAGGCCCTAGATACTCGAAGGAATTTTTAGGAGAAGTTCAGATGTGTCTTGGACAGGGCTGGTGGCAGCTTATCATTTCGTGTATTTTTAACCCTTTCCTCCCAGGTAAACCGCGGTTACTGCGTTCGCCACAAATAGGTGGCCTGGCTCCAAAATGGCCATGCCACGAGGTTCTTTGTCCTGTCCTTCAGCCATCTTGCCCCCTCACCTTCCCCAGGTTGAGCCGACCCGGGCCAGTCTTTATTTGGGCATGCATTCTCCCGTGAAACGCCAAGCTTTCGCAGGCTTCTGCATCCGTTGTGTGTATGCCTCCAGGATGTGGGCTGGAACGTCTGGTTCCAATACACATTCTGGGTGCCAGAGAGTCTGCGGTGCTGTGAATGCCTTGGACCACCGTGGCCGCGATTGGTCCACGTATGGTATGCCTGTCTGTGAGCAGATCTCCCATTGGGTCCTCTTCGTTTTGGCGCAAAGGAGATTTTGAATAAGAGAGGGCTCCAAACACCAATACCATGTCGATCCCTGGCGTTCTCACTGAAGGAAGGATAGGATCCAAGTATCCTGGAACTAAGAAGCCAAGTCAAGGAACCGCTGGTGACTTGCTGGAAGTTTTGGCACCCTGAGCCTGCTGTCGTCCCGTGGGACCCCTCTGCACCTGGTCGTCCTAGAAGGCCTGTGAAGACGCTTTGACCCATTGGAATAGTGGGACCAGCTATTCTCTGCACCTTCATCAAACTCTGCAAGTAAGCCTTCTCTGAAGTGTCCCTGGGCCAACCAGTGGGCTGAAGAGCTTACGCAGAACCTTTGCCCTGATACTGCTGCCGTTTCGTGGAGGCCCTTGAAACTTGGTACGTCGCTAGCTCAGTGTTCACCGCACTCTCAAACCATATTTCGTACACTTGGCGTTCCCAGGTCTGGAGTAAAGTGAGTGAGCCCGAACCGAAGCATACGTGGTTACCGTGTCGCCCAGACGTGGTGACCATCTTTGCTTGTGTGCTACTTTTGTGCCCCTCTTGCCCCTGAAGCCTGCTGCAGTGAAACTGGCCTGATCCATCCACCAGGAGCGGAGAAATCGCCACTATCCCGTTTGGGAATCCACGCTGTACCTTCGTCGCTGAAAGCCTCGCAGCCGCCAAGTGCCTCACTTGATCCTGCAACCAAAGTGGACTCGATTGCCGAAGTTTGGTCCGGAGTGCGCCGGGGGTCGGTGAGTAATTGCAACCCTAACTGATGGCCCCTAGCGCCTCCATCCATTTTTACTCGCAAGTGGCCCCTGAGGGCACCGCTCCTTTCCACTGCTAATGCAAACTATTCCCAAACTCTGGAACCTGCTCTACCCTGTTGGGGAGACCCTCCACGAATAGTGGGAACTTATTCTTCATCACCTCACCCACCTTCCTGATCTGCTACAGACCCTTGAAGAGACCCCATTTTGCCCATCTGCATTACCGTGTGTGCCAGCATTGCAAGTACATTTGAGCATTAGGCTCCACTCTTCTTGGGATTGGACTGCCTCTCAGTTAGGATTGTGTTTGATGCAGAAGGGACTAAAGACTATTTGCACTGCCTGTTTCCTTCCCCTTTTAGGTTGTGGTCCCATTTCGTGCATTCACTCTTTAGACCCCATTGGTCTTGTATATATGTATAGTGATAGGATTTTGTTGGCTTTAAAGTATTACTGTGATTTTTATATGTGTGTAGAAACTCAAAGGCCTTGAAATAAATGTATTTGTATTTTATATATATATATATACCTACCTGACTGGGTGTGATTTGAAAATGTGTCCTTTACTCATTGAGGTCTTTGTCATCCTCACCCCTCCTGAGACCTAGTCTTGACAGCCGCCAATTCTACCTTGATTGGTCTGGTTTGTCCAGAACGTTACCTTGTTCCAAGAAACTAGGCTGGTTTTCTGAACCTCTGCCCACCAGGTCAGAGTTCAGAAATAACACTCACGAAAGAGGACTAGCGCCCTCTTTATATCTGCTAATACTGTTGGAGGGTTATTTACATCGCACATCTCTAAATTGTGTAGCACAGCTTCAGCCGTGGCAATGTCTTCTGGATAGTTTTCAAGATCCATTTCATTAGACCTAGCGAGGCCTCGGATATAGACTTTTGTGCTTGCAGTACTCACCATGCCCGAATTCTGGTTAAAGTATAATATGTTATCCCACATTGTAACATGGAATAAGGAGCACTGTTGGGGTGAGTGCATTGTTGGTGCCCCAGACACAGCAAGGCGAATCAGTGAGTGGCCCGAGTACATGCGGGGAAGGATGTTAAATGTCCCGACCTTGCAGGGGATCGAAGAAGAGAGCAAGCATACATCTATTCTAGATGTCATGTCGTGCACAGTCGAGTCGAAAATGTAATTGTGAGATGTAGGGCAAGCCATACGTCAACCAGTCCCAGCCTATGCATACCATCTTGAATGACACGTGCCGCGCTAGTTATGGTCCTGCTTGTGCGGTCAAGTGTGAGATATGATAGGTTATTTATAACGTGCTTAATACCTACAGGTTTTTAAGCGCGGACCCGGGGGTCGAACCTGTGGTGCTCGGTGTCGTCTTACTTCCAAGGAGAGTACGCTGCCCCTCAGCTATCCTCCCGAGACCAGGTCAAGAACGGTATTCATATCTACACCCCATATAATGGGGATTTCAGGGTATGACTGCCATACTGTTGAAAGTTCCTGAAAAATTGTTCTCATCTGTGTTAGGCTCATAGGAATTAACAGCGGCTCTTTATTCAACAGCACACCATGTATGAGTACAAAGTGGCCCTGCAAATCTACTCGGATGTCGATGGGTGTGAACTGTAAGAATTTATGGATGATGGCCATAACCCTGCTTCCTTGTGATGATGATGTGTAGTACCTGTGGGCACCTCAGATCTCTCCAAATGTGAGGCACGTAGCCGCCATAGTGTGTTTCCTGCAACAATAGTATGTTGGCCTTGTGTCTGCTTATGTAAGCCAGGAGCTTCCTAGCTTTCGCTTGGTTCCCTAGTAATAATTTAGCATTTATATAGCGCTACGAACCCTCTGGTATCTGAGCGCAGCTTATTACCCACGGTGTGTGGCGCTCATTTATCGACCTCGGAAGGATGAAAGGCTGAGTTTGGCCCTGCCGGGATTTGAACCGGCATCAGCAGGCTCTGCACAGATGTCAAAGCGAGCGCTCTACTCGCTGTGCTATCGGACCGGCTAGTATTGGGCCTCTTGCATTCCAGCTGAGGAGCGCCACTTCACAGTGCATCATCATGTATACGAGCAACATAATGGCCATTGCACTTGAGTGTTATGCTGCCTGACGGGCCCAATTCTACCAAATCATATGAGAGTGAAGTTAGCCAAGCGTTATAAAGGCCCCTGCCCGACCCTCCCTCACCACCAGCCTAAACTTGGCAGTGCATATCCTGAACATGGAGAAACCCAAAAACAAAAAAAATAACAATCGGGAAGTCGGCAATCGGGCTTGAGGCTTCTGCTGTTCCGACAGTCGCTGCATATGAAGGAGAAGGTATATGAATCTGCAAAGGCTCCCAATTTGTGCAAGTTATATAAGCGCAACAGAGAATACATAGTCACCCGTTCAGTGTTAATGGAATGAGCACAGGTGCTGCACCAATTATTCAATGGAATCTTTAGACCTGCTGAAACAGCCATTGGCCGCAGGAGCTGGTGCGGGAAGATATGCTTCAGTGAAGTTAGTAGCTTCATCTGGCAACGTGAAGAAGAGTGTCTTGCCCTCATGCTGAAAACGTAATTTTGCCTAGAAAAGCATGGCGGCGTAAGGAACAGATCTTTCCCAAAGGAGCTTCTTAAACGCAAAGAATGTTTTTCGCTCTGCTTGCACTGCTGCTGAGAAATCTGGGTACATGTTGTCTTCTTATCTTAGCGCTCCTTTCTCGTGGGCCAGCCGCATCATCTTGTCATAGTTCCTGTAATTGAATATGTGATGCACTATCTGCCTCGGCGAGCCGCTGGGTTTGGTTTGGGAGTGATGGCACGGTGCTTTTGTTCAACATCGAAGTGTGGCGAGAATGTTTCAGACCGTTGTACATTCAGCAACAGCTTTTCCACAAAATCTTCCAATTGGCCATAAGTGGCCTGCTCGGGTATGCCAATAATGCAGATATTGTTACGGCAGGACCGGGATTCCAAGCCGTCGCATTTTACCACTTCACGTCCTGGTGTAATTGGATGAGGTCGGAGTTCACAACTGTTAGCAGATCATCCTTCACTTTGCTAATTCTGCTCTCTGCTTCCGTAATCCCAGCTGCCACTTCTTCCAACTTAGTGTGTAGTGTATTGATACTTGCTGTGATGTCATCCAGCTTAGAATTAACGGTTGCCAAGCCGGTTTTCATACTGTTCAGCAAAAGTTTTACCATTGGCATCTCTGGATCTATTAATTGTAATTGGTTATTTATAACCTGCTTAATACCCAAAGGTTTCTGAGCACCGTCTTGGGGGTCGAACTTGTGTTGCTCTGCGTTGTCTTGCTTTCAAGACGAGCGCGTGGCCCCTGAGCTATCTTCCCGCGATAATAGGGGTCCCGCTGCTTCTTCATCAACCTCGCCACATGGCTCAGCTCTGTACGGTGAACTGTACGTTGCCTTGACTGGCTGCTTTTGGGCCAACAACAGAGGCTCAGTTTTATTTCAGTTGGAGTGAGAAACGTGGACTGAGGCTTTGGAAGCAGCTTTATAAGTTACTCTACAGAACGAGTGGCACTCTTCTTTTTGGACCATTCGATTATGACACAGCGCACATTAAGGTCTGGGGCTGTGTGGTTCTCGGGCATTTCTTTGTCCCCTTCTAGCCATTCTATTGATATTGTGCACTCGTCCCTCTTGTCCAGTGAATAGCAGCTGGAATTGGCAGAGGGGGGGCACAAATACAGCCGAAATTCTCAGAAGATCAACAAAGTACCACAACATCCCAGGGGACTAACCATACCATGCCATCAAGGGTGAAAGAAACAGAGGGGGGGCCTCTATCCCAACCACATTTGAGGCAGTTGAGGATACCATTACCAGTAACTCTTTAGATGGGCACTGAGCCCTTTAATCAAGATCTTATTGGAGGTAATTCCAAGCCAATTGAAGGACAAATGGCTTTAGCGGCCTCCAAAATAACTGAGGCATTGGGAAGAGCACACCAGTCTAAACTTGCTTCTTTCTGGGTTTTGGATGCTACAATTACCAAGGAAATGTACGTGTATAGGTTAACGTCAACAGACGGATCTCTACCATTCACCATTCGTGGGTTTTGTAAGCTCCACGGAAACAAATAACCAATCAATTGGGTAAGGAGTGTAGAGGTTAGGAATGGCAATACATTACAGGAAACTTGTGTTTTTGGGGGGCGGTTTAGGCGAAACTGCCCTTGCAACAAGTCCTAGAGATATGACAATGACGGTCCCATCGGGTGCCTTTGCTGTATGTAAATGTGGCATGCTCCTTGAAGATCATTGGGTGGGAGGTTAACAAACAGAAAATGGCATATTACGCCTGAATAGGTGTTAGGTCCTGGAGCTTTTTAAGCACGTTGCCCCGCTAAGGTCCCTACACTCTGGTGATATTTAATTCATTTCACTCTCTGTTGACACAAATAACCGCATGGCCTCCTACTGTTTCTGAAATTGTTTCTATGGGAACAGAGGGCTATCTTTCATTCCCTGTGCTATGGCAAATAAAAACCTTCTGAATGGCATGGAGTGGGATACCTTTTATGACTAGCTGGGATATCTATCAATTGGTGGTTAAAATGACTGACCTTGTTCCTACTTTTACCAGGTATAGGGGCGAATCCAACTTGTGGATAGATTACTTTTTTTTTTCTCTACTCAGCTGAAGCTCATGTCCTTTAATCTATATATTTATGATTCAGGGGCCAGCAACCATTTGATGTTACATTTTACTTTGAAATAACTTTCAGCTAGAGATGAGGTCTCTATGTTGGTTCCTGTAACACCTGATAGAAACGGTCTAACCTGCTATTGGTATGGGACTCTGTACAATACACTCATCAAATAACTTTTCAATGATAATATCAAGGAGGACCTGAGGTCTGTGGTCTGGGCAGTCCATCTATGGGAATGGGCTATAAGCCTTTGGATTTACACATCATTGAGGTAATCAAGAGGATAACGTTTGAAGCCAAACGGTTGAAACCATCCTACCCCCATGCATTTTACCATAGAATTAAGGAATCTAAAAGTGCTAAAAGATTGGCTTTTAATAAGTTTGGGCAAAGGGACATTTCGAGAGAGAACATAATCAAAAAGCAGGAGGCCCACAGGCATAGGAATCTCGTGAAGTCCCTGAGATATGAACTGCTCTTTAAGGACGTCCATGCCAAGACCAGACAATTTTGGTCAACAATTTATCTAAAAACAAATCCTTCTGTTACGACTGCTGGTGATGCCATACAAGAAGAGATCTGGGTGTCTTTATTTTCGGGAAAATGTAACCTCTCTTCCTGATCGAACCTGCAACATGGTGCTATGGGGATTCCCCGTAATGATGGAACTTGCCCCTGGGCTCTTGAGGACATTGTTGGGACTATAAATAAACTAAAACCTTCCTGGGCTCCAGGTCCTGACGGTCTTCCTCTATTTATGCTTAAAAAGAACCCATTTGCCTCGGCCCTTTTCCTCAAACTCCACTTTGATGCCATATATTCCTCACATATGGTCCCGACCCAGTGGACACAGTCTATTATTATTCCCATATATAAGAAGGGTGACCCGAAGGAGGTCGGGGGGGGGGGGGCTGGGGGCGTGGTTTCCAGCCATGTCGTGAGGGCGCACTTTCTGCTGCTCCTGCTTGATCCGTCCTGATCCGAGTCGAAGTGACTAACACTTGCAAAATAAGATCCTCGCTGTTGCTGCATGAACCGAGGGAACACCTGAGGCACAGAAAGAGATGATTTATGAGGGACAACAGTGCTGGATCGAGCAACTGACCCACCAGCCCAAGACCTCAGCAGGCCGAGTAAGCGACCAAGATGGCGGTGCGCATACAGAGTGGGTTCTGAAATGGCCCGATATCCTGAGAGCACTGCAAGCTCAAGCAGCAAGACATCAAGGGCAGCAAACATGGGAAGCAGACCGCATCGGCACCCCTAAGGAGGAGCGTGATCGGAAGACAGCCAGAGCTCGAGCTTGGAGGGTCGCAACTAATGCAGACCCGCTGAAGAGGTAGGCGGCAGACTGACTACCCGCGAAAAGAGGGACTCTTGGGCCCGGGAGAGCTTCCAAGGGCTCCTGTGCCTAGGTGGCTGACAAGCAGGAGAGTGCCGTCAGCAGCCCCCCTGGGGGGACTTGGGACGCAGGAGGCGGGAAACTCTGCCTGCGGTGCCAAATGGGGCAGTGTGCCAGGGATTATTAATGCGGCCCAACACACCACAGGCATCCAAAGTAAACAATAGGAGGTGCCAGCAGAGGCAAGCATTCGCACAAGGAACGGATAGTCGAAGGCGTGCTGCAAGGGGGCCCTGCAACCAGTGACGCATAGTGGTGGGAACAGAGGACAATTACACCAAAGCTAATATGCTTTTTGCAGCGCAGGTGTCACCTGAGACTCCCCACATGGGCCAACGCAGATACACGTGAGAATTGTGGCACACAGTAACCCGGGGCTTCCATCCGGGTAGCGCAACCAAGCACTGCAGCAAGCATGCAGGACACACAATACCTTGGGCACAAAAGAAGAGGATACAGTACAGTGCACCTTGAAGGAGGCCTAAAGGCCATACCGCAAGCCGCAGAGGAGCTCTACAATTCAACTATGACTACGGGGCACCAACCACACATATGGTCTTTTCATATGCCTCCCAAAGCATCCAAACACTGCTACAAACAGCCCACTATTGACACATTTGCGAAGACCGTTGAAGGGACAGCAGTGACTACAAACATGGCGACTCCGTCTCAAGCTATACTGGCGGAGCAGAATGGAGGAGACCAACATGTCCTGGAAGCAATAGCAGCCCTAAAATCCTCACTGGAAGCCAAAATGGACGTCATTACCAATGTGTGGGCCTGCTGAGGCAGGATGTGCGAGCACTAGTGGAAAGGACAGGTATGTTGGAAAAACAAGTAGCCAAAAACAGGACCGGCTTCAAAGACACGCTCTGAGATGCTATGGTGATGCAGCAACGAATAAGGAATTTGGAAGAGACTGATGATGCAGAAGGGAGGGCTTTGAGCAATAATGTTAGAATAATTGGCCTTCTGGACGGCGAGAAAGGTACAGATCCCACAAATTACATAGAAAATATGTTATCACAGGAACAAGGCCCTGGTTGCCTCACGCAAGGCTTTATTGTGGAATGAGCAGACAGATCACTTGCAAAAGCAAAAAAAAACACCAGTGGCACCTCTACGGCTGATGATAGCGAAGATATTAAACTACAAGGACAGAGAAACATTTCTGGAGTACTTTAGGACGGGGAGACAGGATCATGAGAGCATCGACAAAAATCACTGCATATATAAAGCAAAATGCGCTTTGCCTTTGTAAAGAGGCTCCGGGAAACCAACCCTAAATATATGCTGCTATACTCGGCACACCTGAAATTCGTATGCAGGGGCTGTGCTCTTTTGTTCAAAACTCTGGCGGCTGCGGTTACTGAACGCCTGTTACCTATGCCAGAATGATGACCAGAACACACGGAAGGGACACAACGGCCTACATCCCGAAGGCCCCCCCAGCAGGATGAAGCTATAACCTGACGGTCATCGAAGACGCAACGGCAGGAGGAATGGTTAACTAAGAAATGTCAGAGACAGCAAGCAGGACATTAAATAACCTATAGCACATACTTCGCATGGATGCTGCAAGATGCAGGAACAATACCAAGGAGCAGCAGACATAGAAGTGTGTCCTCTGCCCACAGCCATTTCACTTTTGGGATACTAGCAGTTGCGTGTCCACCCGCTGCACAACCGACACCGCAGAACTGCACTAGGCTGTACAGGAATGAGAAGCAAGGATGTCTGAGCATACCAAATATAGCTGGGCAACAATGTTGGGTTGGGGGCACTGTTTGGGAGAGGGCAGTTGTCGTGGGTTTGTTTGCACGGTTTCATACCGCGTTTACACTATGAGCTGGATGGCCAGCAAGCAGCTGGGCAGCGCACGCAACAGCGGACCCACCAGCGGCACCTTGATTCCTTATAGACGGGCCCTGTAACTACTACAGCAGACATGACTGGGAGCCTTCAGCTAGTTACCCGAAATGTCCGGGGGCTAAATAACTATATAAAAAGAAATAAGGTAATGACATACTTCCGCAGGAACAAAGTAGACATAGCACTCTTGCAGGAAACCCATCTAACCCTGGAGAAACGAGCAGTGTTAGCCAGGAAATGGAGCAGCACCACGTTGGGCTCCCCCTACTCTGTGTATGTGAGGTGGGTGCTAATTTGGAAAGCGCCCACCGTGCCTTTCCGGGTGCTTAAAACGATCAAGGACAATGAGGGCAGGATGGTCCTAATTCAGGGGTTCGTGGAGAACAAGGAAGTATGTATCATCAACACCTATGCCCCAAACCATGATGCCTCAACTTTCTTCCGCTCACTGTATACCAGAGTGGGTCCAGTCAGAAACAGTACCATCATATGAGGAGGGGGACTTCAACTGCACTCGTGATCCCCTACTAGATGGGTCTGACAACAAATGTACACCCCCTGCTTCCTGGCCAACGCACTTAATGCCTTGACAAGAGCCTTCAACCTAGTCGACATATGGAAGGAGATACACCCACATGCCAGAGGATATTCACACTATACAGCCCAGCAGGATTTAAACACTAGGCTGGATAACTTTTTCGCAGACACAGAGACATTGGGGGAATTCACAGATGCAAACTATAAAGCCAGAGTGCTATCAGACTACCCCTCCCCTCCCCACCCACCAAGTATTTCCCAAGGGTACAGTTACCGTACAGTAGCACAGTAGCCAGCGTGAGAACGAGCAACCGGATAACGGAACACTGGTGAAGGGCACTAGGCAGGGATGCCCATTGTTTCTTAGGTTGTTCATCCTGACCCTTGAACCAATCACAATATACCTCTGCAACGTAAATAAGGAAGCAGGCGTAAACATACATGGCCAGTGACATCTGTTGTCCCTATACGCGGACGACATGTTGTTATACACACAAAACCAGAAACTAACTTACAATACATACTAGACATCCTTGAGAGTTTTGCCAAACTCTCTGCCATCACGGTCACCAGACAGAAGTCCAGTCTGTTCCCGCTAGCATGCCTCGAAGGGAAAGGGTAGGGCTCCTTACCTACACAAGGTGGAATGCTGACACGTTTCGGTACCTAGGTATTGATATGTATATATCTCTACCCTTGCGTAGAGAACACATGCACGCAGCAGAAGGAGTAACAAAATCAATGGACTTCTGGGCAAGGCTACCTCTTGCTGAGGAAAATGGTAGTCCTCCTCAGACTACTACACTACTTCACTAATGTCCCACACAACATCCCCAAAAGCTTCTTCACAAAGCTAGATGCAACATGCAGGTAGTTCCTATGGCAAAATAGAAGAAGTAGGCCAGCGCTTAACAAACGCCAAAGACCATATGAACAGGGGGGCATCAGAGTTCCTAATTCCCAATTATATTTTATAGCAAGCCAAATTCAATTCGCCACAGTATGGCTGTCCGATAAACCAACCAAGGACACCCTTCTATTACAGCCCACCTGCAGCCCATTCTTCCTGAAAGAGGTGATGGGGATACACACCTCACACTTGCAGCACCCACCACATCTGCTGGCACTGAGGAGGAGCTTATGGCACAGGACCTGCAAACTAATAAGGAATACAACACCTTACTCCCCTCAGATCTCGCTGGCTACACTGACGGTGACCAACCCGCAGGGTAGAACAATCATTATGAAGTACTGGGAGCCAAAGGGGGTAGCAACCGAAGGGGATTGCTTCTTGAAGGGAAGGTAGCCGACCTCTAGACCCTCATTGCAGAAACAAGTTACACGTGGGTCAGTACATTATGCATGCCACGTTGCTTGGGGCACTTAAGCAGAGATGGTCAGCAATGGAAGGGCAGATGGAGGCAAATGAAGTAGTCGAAATGTATGATGTATCGGGAGGACATGCAGTGTCTAGGTTATACAAACTTTTCCTGGCCCAGCAGGCGGACAACACACTACATGCCTGCCAAATGTGGAAGAAAGACCTGCAAGAGCAGTTTACAGAAAGGGAATGGCAGCAGGTGATCTAATACCACAAACTGGTGGTGTGAAATGCCAAACTGCAGCTCCTACAGCTGTATATAACTCACAGGGCGTATCTGACGCCCCAGAAAAATGGCGCAATTCAATCACTCAAACACATAATGCTGTCTCAAATGTAGACTGGAATACGCGGACATGTTGTATATGTTCTGGGCCTGCCAGAAAATGCAGCAGTATTGGGAAGGTATTGCACAGAAACCATCTGATACAGCTATAACCTGAAAGGTAGAATCCACCTCTGCTTGCTTGCTTGCTAGGGATATTTCCACACCCGACGGGAACAAGGCACATCTGTAAACTGAAGGACTTGGCTTATGTGCTGGCAAAGCGCAGGATAGCTATGGGTTGGAAAAAACAAAAAGGTCAGGTTGTGCGACTATGGTGGAGGGGTCTACAGAAGTGGACCATGGTATAGACTGCTGTCTGGCAAGAAGCAGCCTGTCGGGGGGGAGGGAGGCACTGGAATTGAATCCTGGAAAGTAGTACTACAAGAGGTGTTTACTACCACACAAGCCAGGACTCCAACAGAGGAAATGGGACAGACACACACAGAATAAGAGCGTATGGATCCACAGGCAAGCTGAACTGTCTAGCACCTAATTATTCAGAAGTGTGAACAATGCACACGTTAATTGTTAGTTGGAGGCAAGGGGCGGGAGGAAGGGCCAAACTGCTAGGCAGACTGGCTATGTTAATTGTACATTGATGTAGAGCACCATAAGCTGACATCTGTCTGTTAATGTAGAAACAATAAAAATATATATATTTTTTAAATGACACAAAAGAAGGGTGACCCCGAACGATCAGTCCAACTATCGTTCGATTGCCTTGATCGATTCTTCTGCTAAGGTTTTCTCCATTTTGTTGCATAGAGATCTGAATACCTATGTAGCCAAAGCAAACATCTTATCCCGCTTTCAGGTGGGATTAAGCTTAACGCTACCATAGCTAAACATCTGCTGCTTAGCACTAAGGCTTTACGGGGCGGCAATATCTATATGGCCTCCCTGGATTTGACTTCAGCTTTTGATTGACTTTGGGACAAACTAATTAAGCTTGATGTGCCCTCTAAGCTGGTACACTTAATTGCAGCTTTACATCAGAATTCGACACTGAGAATTTGTTTTAACAAGGAAGGGGCTCTTTCCCAATCTATCAAGGTCCACTTAGTGCTACGACAGGGGTATACATTGGCGCCCATGCTTTTCAATCTATATCTTGGTGCTATCAAAGATCTGTGGGTGCCCAAGATTTGGTACCTGTCAAACTGGGGCACCTAAAATTTCATTGGTTGGCCTTTGCAGACAATATTATTTTATTTGATAGGATTCCGCAAGGCTTACAAAATAAATTTAACATCTTTTACGAGCACACCTTATTGACCAATTTGGTGGCAAATGGGACGAAATCTAAGGTGGTCATATTTTCAAAAGCTAAAAAAACTAAGGTAATGCAGTGGTTTATGGGGCCCGAATTGGTTTGAGTGTGTCCCGGTTATGCAATATCTCGGGTATCATCTTTCTAACACTACCTCGATTGTTATTTGGACATCAACGTTGAAGGCTAATATGTATTCTCTGCTTTCCCATATGAAGGGGTTTATGTAGAAGCTCTGTAGATTTTCAATTCTTCCCGCTTTGAAATACTACTTGCGGAACATCGAATCTGTTCTGCTTTATGGTTTAAAAATGGCCTCCTTTAAGTTTTGGTCCTTGTCTGAATTCCATGCAAGGTTCCCTATGGAAAAAGGTTCTGGGGTTTGCCCCTTCAGTCCCTAATGCGGTTATTCGCAAGGAGTTGAATTTAATTTACCACCAGTCCAGGGTACATTGGAGACACTCATATTCCAAGTTTCTTAGTCCTCCGTCCAACTCCCTGTATGCGGATCTGAACCAAATTCTGGTTCAATGTTCTGTACCGTCTCTTTTAGGGATGAAATGTCAATGTATTGTTCTACAGAGTCTCAATTAATGGGAAATCCAGACGCTGTAAAACTTGTTTAGAGATGACTGGAGGGTCACGCTCAAAACCCTCTCAAACTATTCATTGTACAGGGAGTATCCTTGGTTTCCGTGCCTTTTTGGACAGATGTTTGCTTATCTTAAATGTCTTCCTTGTTCTAAGTCCTGCATAGTTTTCATGATTCTGACTGAAACCATTCCCCGTGAGGGGAAAGGAGCAAGAATTGGTTCACTATTTCCACAGACAGGGTCCATAAGGAGGTCTGTCGTTTTTGTGAGGGAACCACTGCCAAAGAAACGTTGAGACAGTGGATTCTGGATTGTCATTCCTTGAGTCCGATGAGAGCAACCTGCTGAACACACAATGCTCTAAGGAATTGTTTTGGTCACGTCTCATGGGTGGTGAGAATCTATCCCTCACTATAGCACTTGTTTGTATAATAAATTGAAAGACGGTTTTAAATATTGAAGGTATGTCTATGTAATGAACTCATATTGCATGCATGTTAAATGAAATTGTGAGAATCTACCTACTTCTTTGTATGTTGAATGAATTGAAAGGAGGTTTTAAATTGTGTATGCATGTTTTGTAATGAACCTATCGTGCCTGTATGTTAAGTGGAATTGATGTCTGTGTTTTGTAAAAATGAATCTCTGTATTTAATTTGTGTAAGGCTTTATGCAAACCACATCACAATTAAAAAAATAAAATACAAAAATTAAATAAGAAGTCGAATGTGACATAGGTATTAGAACCGAATCTGCAAACATGGAAAGCTTATGTTCCCATCCCTTTGACGCCCCTCCCCCAAATAGTATTCTCAGTATGGCCGCTTTTCACCTTACCTCTTATCGGAAAAGGTTTAGCTTGGTACCCTGTCCTAATCTCGCCTCCCGGACGATCCCTCATTCACCTTAATTCTTGAAATGGGCCAAGCATTAAAGCCCAAGTAAAACTTGATTAGTTCTTAGATTTCTGTCTTGGGCAACTGCTGTGCGCTGCTTTGCTGCCCTGCCACATCCCACCTGCTGACAGAAATTATTTGCTGCTGAACCCACGGCCAACAGTGTGGAAGTCTGGCCTGGGCTTTCTGCCTTGATGTGCATTGTGACCTGTGCATACGTTTCCTGTCCTGCCCACCTCTCCTGCTCACAAGAACTGCTATCCATTGAGCCTGTGGAAATCCAGCAGCCAGGGGTGTGGCAGTTTTTCCCTAGGTGGTAAGCAATCTCATTATTTGATTTAACTCAGCATGAAGTCCTCCTCTTATTTTTACCTATTTATTCCAACCCAACGTATTCGCCGTCGCCCAACTTGGTGTGATGACTATATGGTAACCCATTCTGTGACGTCACTCTGTGGGCACCACAGATGGACATGGTAGTTCCGCTTTAACTTGCAGGCTTCTATTCATTTTTCACCAGCACTCGCATTGTTACCTTCAGACTCTGACCATTTGGTGCGCCTCATACCCATTCTCTTAAATTATTCAGACTACAGCAATCTGTTCGATGAGCTTGTGGCTTTTTATATTTGTTCATTGTTTTGTTACAGTAGGCAGAGTGTTGTGGGAAGTGTTCTGGCGTACCTGTCTGCTCGTTTCTCTTTCTGACACAGAGAACGCAGGTCATGAGGAAATCTTGCTGCTTGCTCTTCATTTGGTGTTTGTGTCTTTAAGAGGCTGTACTTTAAAAATAAATTCTGACGCAAAGCATTTTGCGAGGTGTTGTGGTAGGTGTTCTGGAGTGAGACCCAGAGGAAGCAAACGCTGGAAATAAGTGGGATTAAGCCTCACTATAAGTTTAACATGTCTAATATGCTTAATCAAGACCAAGCACCATGTGTGTAAAAACGATAAGATAGCATCTGATTTATAGTGCAATATTGTATTTCAGTTGGATTGACGCCACTTTGCGTTATTGATCAATGGTTAATAATAACATTGACAATATTTACGTAGATGTTTTGAACGTATACAGTTTAAAATACAAAAAGAACATAGTTTCTTTCCAATCGCGGAGTGCACTGTTGGTGGGTTAATGTGTATTGCTGTGTACTGCCACATTCGAAATTCTTGGAGTGTGTTGGCTAATTTTGCCTTAGAACCCATGTTTACTGTTTATTGCAATATCGTAATATTAGTGGGCAACAACACTCTTGAGTATTTAGAGCAAACGACATGGGTGACTGCCGACAGATTCTGTCTTTGAACCCCAGTGGGATGTTGCCTTACATTGAGCTGCACTTTCACTCTTTCTTTGGATACTCCATATTACATCACTGAGATGACTGCAGGCTATTACTGCCTTTGAGCCCAGTGTGTTATGCTCTTACATTCTAGTGTTTATATCAAAAGCTAGAAAAAGTTACGTTGGTGTACATCTTGATATAGTCGCTGAGCATTGAACTTTGCATTTTTCTGAAGTGCTATGTGCGACTCATTCATTTGCAGGGACTGACTTTTTTTTTTTAAAACTTTATTTAACAATCGTGGTGGTACACTTACTACACAACATAACATATCATAGCATTTCACATTACGTTTCTCCAATATCGGAACTTGGTTACAGTGGAACGATTTTACACACTTGGCACAGTAACAGTTCCCCGGGGGCTGTTTCCAGCCGACCCCAATTCACACAAGTATACCCTGAATGGGCCCCATATGTCCTTGGGTTTGCATGTACCTGGCAAGGACATTATGTAATGTTCTTCACATTCGTTGACATAGGCCAGCTCTTTAAGGAAGTGGTTTGCACTCGGGGCGTTCGTGCTTTTCCATTGTTGCAATATACATTTTTTGGCCACTGCGCACGCAACGTTGAATAATCGCCGGGCCCCTACTGAGATCTTACCAATGTCACCAAATATATATTTCTGAGGAGCTAGGTCCGCTGGAATCTGTGTAATATCTTCTAGGATGGATGCCACTTCACCCCAGAACTTGTATATGAGTGGGCACCTCCAATACATGTGGAATGAGTCGGCCTGTTCGTCTCCACATTTCAGGCACCTGCTCGATCCATCTCGTATAAATTTCGCTACCTTCTGAGGGGTATAATGTAACTTATTTAACACCTTGAATTGGATTTGGCGGAGACCCGCGTTGATGGAGACTCCTTTTGTCAGAGCACAATATTTCTCCCATTTCTCGTTCGGGATCGTGATCCCCAGGTCAGATTCCCATGTCAGTCTGATCCTGTTTGTTGTGGGTGTGTTTACCTGCATAACTGCATATAGCCCCGAGACACTAACTCCCCCTTGGGCAGTCAACACATCCAGGCATGGATGGGTGGGTGGTTCCTCCGGGAACAGAGGCCATCTAGCTTTAAAAGATAGTCGCATGCGATGGTATTGCAATATTTTCAGCGGATCTCTTCCCATCCCTACTTTAAATTCCTCTAAAGTTATGAACTTGCCATTAGGGTATATGTCCCGGAGTTTAAACTCACCATCTGGGTCCCAGTTTGTGCGGATACCCGGATCGTAGGACGGTGCTATACCGGGAAAGTTCCAGAAGGGTGCTTCCGGGCAGTAAGGGACTACTATTCCAAGCCTGCCGAAGAGTCTAGACCACGCGTGTACTGTAACGCTAACCGGGTGGAATGGGCAGTCATCCTTATGTTTCTTATTAAAGATTATGGACCTTATATCGGTAGGGAGAGCGGCGTGCTTTTCGATAACAACATGTGGGGAGGTGTCCAGGTCGTCGTACCAGTATTTGATAAATTGGGCCTGTGCTACAAGGTAATATAATTCGAAATCCGGGGCAGCTATTCCCCCCTTGTCATAAGGTTCCACCATCTTTTCCCATTTCATCCTGGCCGTGTTCCCTCCCCAGACAAATTCCACCGCCAGTGATCGGAGGGTTGCAAAAAACTGTGCCCCCGGCCACAGCGGAATGTTGGTGAATATGTATAGCAATTTCGGGAGTATTACCATTTTTAGTATGGCCACTCGACCAACGAGAGAAATGGGGAGCCGTGTCCACAACTTAAGTTTAGTAGATATGTTGTCTAATAGCTGATCATGGTTGTCAGCATAAAGAGAGGCTGCTCCAGTGGACACCACTATTCCCAGATATCTCAGCTTGGCGGGGGACCATTGCAAACCATATGTGTTGGTTGGGCATCTCGTGGCGGGGGTTAAGGGGAATATCTCGGATTTAGACCTGTTGGTTCTGTAGCCCGAGTACTCGGCAAACTCATGTATTGTCTCTATCGCAGGGCCTAAATGTACATCTGGTTCTCTAATATATAACAGTGTGTCGTCTGCATATAAGGATATGGATTGAGTCAGACCTGCCATTTTTATGCCCCTCTGCCCCTGATGCTCCCTGATTGCTGCTGCAACCGGTTCCATCGTGAGGGCGAACAATATAGGGGAAAATGGACATCCCTGTCGCGTGCCCCTGCCCAGCTTAAACCAGTCAGACAGCACGCGGTTGGTTAGCACTCTGGCACCCGGGTCCGAGTATAACAGCCCAACACATCTTAGAAAGTAGGGACCTATACCAAATTTATTTAGCACCTTGAACAGGTAAAGCCATGACACCGTGTCAAACGCCTTTTCAGCGTCTAGTGAGACTGCCACTGCCTGGGCCTCCGGTTTTATCTGGGCCATTATACCGAACAGCCTCCTAAGGTTGAGGGCCGTCGATCTGGTAGGGATGAAGCCGCACTGATCAGGGTGTATCAACGTGGGCATGTGTGGGAGAAGTCTAGTGGCCAGGATTTTAGCAAAAATTTTTGCATCACAATTAAGTAAAGAAAGGGGGCGGTAAGAGGACATCTCACTGGATGGTCGCCTGGGTTACAGCAATACTGTGATTATGGCTTCTCTCATTGATGGCGGGAGAGTACCCACCTCCACAGCCTCCTCCCACACCGACAGCAACACCGGGGTTAGTTCCTCACTAAGCTCCTTGTAGAATTCTGCACCAAGCCCGTCCGAGCCCGGCGCCTTCCCGTTGGCCAAAGATTTTATCGCATCGGCGATTTCCTCAGTGGTCAAGGGTTGGTCCATTGCCAGCTTGTATTCGGAGGGTAGCGACGGGAGGGTGATGCCACGGAGGTATGCCTCCACCTCCTCGGGCGTTTTCGAGTCGTGATTAGAATATAGATTAGAACCGGGTGAATTCCCTATTTATCCCCTCCTCACTGGTGACCACTGAACCGTCCTCCAACAGTATGCTGGAAATCGGTGTGTGTTGCCTCTCAGCTTTCAACAAGTTGGCTAGAGTGCGTCCCGCTCTGTTGCCCTCACCATATCTGCGTGCTCTGCTGGGGGTTGACATGTACAATAATTCTCTGTTAGCCAGTTTGTTGAATTCTAGCAGGTTACGATTGATGTCCGAAAGGGTTTCTCTATCGTGTTTTTTAGTGTATCTAGCCTCCAGGTTCGTCAGGCGTTTCTCCACTTCCTCGAGCTCTATCCGAACCGCCTTCAACATACCCGAGGACTTAGAAAGCAGTATACCTCTCACCCAAGCCTTAAAGGCCTCCCATAGAGTGTGGCAGCTATTCACTGAACCCCTGTTGGTGTCGAGGAAATGCCCCACCTCTATATGTAAAGACTCCACTACCTCTGGGTCGCTGAGGATATTTGGTGGCATCCTCCATCTTCTGGCGGGGGGTGTTATGTTTTCTAGCGTGATTGTCATCATAACAGGGGAGTGGTCTGAAAAAGTACGGGGAAGTATTTCGCAGCTGTCTAACTGGTGTATGAGGCTTAGAGAAACCAGCCAATAATCTATCCTGGACTCTGAATCATGTACCGACGAATAAAATGTGTATTGTCTCCTACATGGATGCAGTGTTCTCCAGGAGTCAACCAGTGCCATTTGTGACAAGATCTGCGACAGCATCTCTGCCGCTCTGGAGGGTGTCTGGCGTTTTGTGCTGGAGCGATCCAGCGTGGTGTCAAGGATGGTGTTGAAGTCTCCCCCCCACAAAATGTGTTCATTACCCGTGCATCCTATTTCAAGTGCCACAGTTACATAGAAGTCGGGATCGTCCAGATTTGGCCCATACGTGTTCACCAGCACCACCTCCCTTCCCGCTATACTCCCCCATACTATGACAAAACGACCCAACATGTCCACTTTACTTTTCCCACATCGAAACCCAACCGAGGGATGTATGAGGGTTAGGACCCCTCTCGCCTGTGTGGAGTATTCCGTATAGTATCGGTTATGACCCCAGTTCTTCAGGAAGGCCGTGTTAACTTTGCGAAGTGCATGAGTTTCTTGCAGCATGATCACTTGTGGGCAGTGTCTAGTAATATAGGCTCCCAACTTTCTTGATTTAGCTGGATTGTTCAGGCCCCTAACGTTCCAAGTAAGTAGCCTCAACTTCAATCTCTTATCTTTTACTCCGTTACATGCCATCTCTGTGTGTTAGACTCATCATATTCATTCCGATCGTCCCAGAACGGATGTCCTGTGTAGCGTTGTGTCCACCACTTTTAACTTGAAACACCCTCCCAACTGAGCTCCCCCAACTCCCCAAGCTCCTTACATGAGTCCCGTATATCCCAACATAAATGGTTTTATCCCACCCTGTTGGATCCCTCCCCACATCATCCACCCCAACTTGACGATGTTGCCCAATAACATTCGGGACTTCCCCGATGGGCATACCCCTGAAATAACCTTGGAACTTTCCTGAGGGTAGCTGCCGTCGCTGTCCGACCACCCTGTCGGGGGCTCACGGCCCGGTCCTACCTTAAGTTTATGTCCAGGCCATTCTTTGTGTTGAGACATGTTTCCCGGCGGCATAGTACGACAGTGCAGGCCTTTCAGTCTGCCGCATCCAGTCCCTCTGCCCCTGGCTGGTTTCCGGCGTTTTTATCGTGTGTTCTGTCCCTGGGAGGGAGAGGGATAGAGGCCTCCACGTATGCCATGGCTTCTTTGGGGTTTTCGAAGAAATGGGCCCTACCTCCATGTTGAATTCTGATCTTCGCGGGAAAAATCAGGGCATAGGGCACATTCCGCATCCGGAGTTGTCTTTTTACCGGCTCATAGGATCTGCGTTGAGCCTGCACTCCAGCGGAGAAGTCAGGGTAAATGTGGATCCTGTCATGCTCGAAGTGCAACGTGCCTTTCTCCCTGGAGAGCCGGAGGATTGCGTCTCTATCTCGATAGTTGAGGATGCGTGCTATAATGGTACGCGGTGGTGCTCCGGGCTTCGGCGGTGGCGCCAGGATGCGGTGGGCCCTTTCGACCAGAAAATGTTCCGAGAGAGAGTCAGAACCAAGGATAGTTTTCAAAAGGTGTTCCACCTGCCGCTCCATGTCCCCTTTGCCGAAGGTCTCCGCTACTCCGACGATTCGTATGTTGTTCCTGCGGGATCTGGATTCCAAATCGTCGCACTTACTCTGGGTTCTCCGCAGTTCAGATTGGAGTAGGGCTATATCTCGGCCATGTTGGGATATCGTATCTTCGCTTGCACTGATTCTGTTTTCTGTATCCGTTATTCGCGCACTCTCCTTCTCTACTCTGGCCTTCAAGGATCCGATCGTTGCCACTATGTCATCCAGCTTGACATTGACGGCCATGAACCCGTTCTGGACCATCGTCGCCAGGCGTTCCAAGGGGTCCTCTTCCTGCCTGTCCGGGGGGTGCTGCGACCCACCAGACACCCCGCATGCTTGAGAATTAGCGAAGGAGTCCATTGGGCCCACCTTTTTGCCTCCTGCCCCCTTCCTTTCAGTGCGGCCCATATAGGATGGTGAGCGACCCTAAAGTGGGTTATGTCCTCCCCTGGAGGCCAGTTGCACTACGAGTTGTTTTCTGCGACGCGTGGCTACTTCCGTGTATTTTGAGCCACGTAATGTGCCTGTAGAGGATGAGGGAGGCGATGGGGGCCCGTACTCACTTACGTCGCCGGAACGGCGGTATTATCGGCCGCGCTCCTCACGACTCCGGAAGAGGCCGCTAGGCAGAAGGTCCGGGTCTCGTGCCGCTGTGCTCACCAGCACTCCAACGGCGTGCCCCCAGTCGTGCCCCCCTCCTCCCTTGAGCACCGATCAGCAAAACCGGGCCGTCGTTGGTTCTTCCAGGAGGTTCCACGCCTCTCTTCCCTCTCCGCCGTGCCCCTCCCCCACTGCGGCCTGTCCCTCCTGCGGCCTCTAGTGGTTCTGCCGCGGAGCCGTCGGCCGGCGACGCCGCCTCTTCCCAGCCGGTGCTTCTTTCGATTCAGGATTTCTCGGCCGAACAGCTGCGATTTTGTCCAATTTTTGGAGGGTGTCTGCAGGAGATCTCTCGCCACTGGAAACTTCAACTTCTTCGTGTGTAGAACGGTTCAGGAAGGATATTTATTCAAAGGATTTTCTGGCCGAGCCGGAGCTCTCCCTTCAGGCGGCCATTTGCTTTGCGCGCAAGCCACGCCCCCGCAGGGACTGACTTTTTGAGATTCTGTGTTTAAACAATTTCCCAATCTAGCTTGCATCTTCACACATATTGACACAGGAAACAGAGTATAGATCTTAGAACTTGCATGCAAATGTATAACTTGCAAAGTTCAATATTTGAGGACGATCTGAAAGTACCGGAAATGGATCACCAGGTAATGATGAACCATAGTACGCCAGCTTCCATAATAGGTTCCAATATAGAAAAATATTAAACCGAGTCAGTTACTATTGAAGAACACTATGCTCCAGGACTGTTAACTGGTTCTTTAAATGCAGCAATTGCAGATCAAATCAAGCTGCCTACTCCCTCTCTCCATCTGGTGAAAGACACTTTACCACACAATGTAGACTTTACTGTCTCCACTTCAATGATGAAACGCCACATTAATGATAT
This sequence comes from Ambystoma mexicanum, assembly GCF_040938575.1. Taxonomy (NCBI): domain Eukaryota; kingdom Metazoa; phylum Chordata; class Amphibia; order Caudata; family Ambystomatidae; genus Ambystoma; species Ambystoma mexicanum. The sequence goes on along the minus strand of NC_090941.1, from coordinate 534,128,041 downwards.
AGCACAAAAAAGACAGACCAGATCTCACAGTTTAGTGCTTTGGAAACAAATGTCCTGGGCAGCAAGCCCTGTTTGCTCTAATCATGAAGGAAATCAAGATTTGGAAGATCTTCCTGTATGCGATATTTCACACATCTCATATTAACCTTGCGCAATTGTTTGACTTTACTGAATATGTTGAAGAAATGCTCAAGGAAATGGTGATCATACTGTATTTCCTCTACCTATTGCAACAAGTCCTCAATTAAAAGAAGCTATTGTAGTTGAAGCGCTTGATAATACTTCTGTGCATAACAACCCTACTGAAAATCCCTCAAATTTAAGTACCTTGAGAGCGCAAGATTCGACTTTGTCTGCATTAAGTTTTGTGCTAAACTCATTAATTAATGTTTTCGAATCTTTGAAAAAAGAGGTACACACATATTCCGGTATTCTCATGGAGCTCACCAAAGAAGTGAGTTGCTGTGGTTCTACATTAACTGGGCTGAATGATGCAATGCAATGCAGGCCCACTTTAAAGATTTTGTAAGTCAAATCTCACAGAATGAAAAGACCCAGACAAACGCTATCGAGATCCTTGCTGAAGAATTGTGTGTTCAAAAATAGCCAAGAGCTAATGTTGTCTGATACCAAAACATCTCTCACTGCACAAAAATCAATTGTTCACGCTGGGTTTAGCCACTAAAGAGAACTTTGCAGGTGATGATACTTCATTATCTGCGTCAACACTTGAAAAATACATGCGTCTGGCTCAAATTCTGTATAAACAAGACCAAAATGTGTCCCTTTTTAGTGTGTCATGAAATTACTCCTGGGAGTAATATATAATTCTCAAATCCTCATCCTAAAGCACAAGAAGATGAGCATGTCGTTAAGCCTATTTTATCGGATGAAGGACTTGAATTCTGTGAAACGCCAACAAAATCAAGCACATCTAAGAGAAAATGAAAACGGAAAGCTCAAGTAAAAATCGTTGTGATTGCTGCCCTAAATGGCTCATTGAAAAATCAACAAAATAGGAAACAAAAATAAAAAGGAAAAAGAAACTTCAGGGCGTTCGAACATGTAACTAAAACAAATACATAATCTACCAAGTCCTCTAAAGGAACAAAAGCCAATGTTGGAAAAGTTCATGTGAAATCTAATGTCGAGGGCCAATGCACGGAGTTAAGTAATTCATTGATAAGTCACTGAATTACCACCATCCTTGGGAATAACAAAAAAGACAGACATGGGGTCACAAATGGACAAACCTATGCAATCTGAAAAAATACTTTCAAAAGCCTTGAGATTAGCACCAATCTTTTGTAAGAAAAGCACTTCAAAGTCAACAAACACTAGTGCACAGTCCAACCTTGGTGTCCAAATTGAAAAGACACCAGCAAAAGTGCTGAAAATGGTGCCAATCTTTTGTAAGAAAAGCATTATGAAACCAACGGGTATCGGCGCACAGTCCAACTGTGGTGCCAGCCACAATTCTAAATCAAAAGAGCCGATGGCAATAAATTGAAATTCAATACTTCAACATCCGAAGTCAACGTTGATATTACTTGTGAACTTGTTCCAATTAATAAACCATTTGCTGCCCCAAAAGTGTGACTGGAACAAACTAATCAAAATAAAGATAAGGAAGCCCTGAACCGAAGTAACTTTCTCTTATACAAAAAAGAATACCGGACCTGTACCTTTTTTTTTTTTTCCATCCAACGACATAGACGGACTATCCATTCCATAGGATAGATCACCTCATATAGCCAAACTTATCTTGCGAACTGACGGTGCAGATCCTCTGATTGCTTGTGCTACTGATCTTCAAAATCTAGGAGTGGAGATCTGTACAACAATTCCTCTGTTAAGAAATGTAGCTCTCTCTGAAACGCACACTGATTCTGCTTCTGTTCTTATGAGATCAGCTATATATGACCAACAGGCACTGGAATTAGAAGTAATTCGATCAAAAGGAATAAGTGCAGTTCATGTCGACAAAGAAAATTGTAAATTATTGTCGACTTCCAGAAATTATAGCATAAGTATTTCAATGTTTAAATGTTTCTGATGTTCGTCTCTAGGCTAATGATGTTACCAAACTAGTGTGTTGGAATACAAGAGGGCCTTTATCATTTCAGTATGAAGATATCTGTGAACCTATTTTCACAGAGTTTGATTTGGTCGCATTACAAGAAACTTGGTTAAAAACTGATAAATAGTTAGATGGTTTCACTGTAATTTCTCAATTTGCGACTAGTTCTAGTTTGGGGCGACCGTCTGGCGGTCTGCTGATCGCTATTCGTAATATGATGGGCCATAACATCCAATGCATAAGTAAGAACATTAAATGTATTGTGGTCCTACAATGCAATATTAGATGGGACACAAGATCGAAAGGTCTCGAGGTGATAAATGTATATTGGAATCCTGTTTTACAATCATTGCCTTTGTTCCTCGAAGATTCATCCTCCATCCTTGTTGAGCTAAATATGATTCCCAGATGATTTGCTAATTATATGTGGAGACTTTAATGTATGTTGCTCATCAATAGCAAGGGTCTCCTCTAAATCTATCATCCATGATGCCAATGGCGAATTGTGGGAAGAGTTGTTTAAAAATTTGGAATTTAAATATTGTAAACGGAAATATTGATTCCGACTGTGCCCCCGCTCCAACTTGGTCAACCGGTAAGAGTTTGTCCACAATAGACTACTTAATAGTATCCCATGAGTTATTTGATCAGTGTAAGTGTTTTAGAGTAATGCCTTGGCATCAGAGTGATCATAATGCACTTCAAGCTGCCTTTTTACTAGAAAAATATGCAAGTAATGACACCTATGTTTCCAAGTTAATTCAAACGGGAATCGTATTGTTAACTTTACAAATAAAGGTCAGAAATTGAATGCAAAATGAGCTATGCAGGGCTCCAGGGACGCCAAGAAATTGTTAAGCGCCCGTGGCTCATTTATTGAATTTATTTGGGACCTGAATCCTCCCCATGTAAAAAGAAAAACTATTCTGAGGAAAATTCATGTGCACACATTTGATTGGAGCACTCGTAAGCACAGAAAACAATTTAATAAAGATATTTGTGATCTAAAGGCACAGAAACATGATCCTTATACTTGCTTGAGAGAAAAGACCAAATTAAAAAACAGCTATAAACATTGGTCATGCGGTCATCTTCAGTTCCGTAACATAAATGGACAAAATAATTACTACCTGCTCGAAGTAAAATCTTTAGGGCCTTTAATAATCATTGTGCATCTCAAAGCAGTCGTCAATCATGCACATTGTCTGCAAATGGTTACAGGTTCTCAATCTATGATAGACAACACTATAAGATGGAATTTGCAGATAGATGAGGAAGATATTTTGAATTTAATTATGTCCGCTTCCAAATCTCGTGCCGCCTGTCCAAACGGCTTAACTAAACAAATTTTCTGTTCAGACCCTTTTACATGATCAACTATTTTGTCAAAATATTTGAGACGATTGTGTGGTGCAAAGTAATTCCAGCCTCTTGGAAGCAGCCGATCATATTTCCCATTTTTAAAAAGCCGACAGATTAGATCCAGTTAACTATCGTCCGATCGCCTTGATGGATTGCGATAGCAAAATCTTTTCCTGCTTGGTTTTACAGGATTTACAAAAATGGGTCTCTAGTCATCAAATTCTATCTAAATTCCAAATGGGATTTTGCAATGGTCTCTCAACAATCTTAAATGGTCAGACTCTCAATACTTTGAAAGCCCAAAGTAAGACAAAGCAATAATTACCAACTTATATTGCCCTGATTGATTTATCAAAGGCTTTTGATCAAGTTGACAGGTCAAAATTATGGCAAAAACTAAAATCACGGCAGATTCTTGAGTAAAGTAAGATTACATTTACAAGGTGATCTTTCATCAAAGATACGTACTGACAATAGTGTTAGGCAAGGGTGCATACTTGCCGCTCTACTCTTTAATTTATATCTGGCAGATTTGGATCCATTCTTAAAAAATGACACTTTTGGTATTTCCAATTAAGTGAGATGCAAAATACATTTATTGGCTTATGCCGACGATACCACCCTTATTGATAATTCTCTGTTAGGGCTAAAACAATATCAGCAATGGAGATATATGCTAAAAAATGTTTTATAATGAATCCCATAAAATCAAACTTAATTATGTTTGGGGTTAACAACAATGCAGCATAGCACAGCAAATACTCCTGTTAGTAAAAAAGGTAAAATACTTAGGCGTGAATTTCAGAACTAATCAGTCACTTCAATACTTAACAATATAACTTGAGTAAAGTACAACAATTTGTGTCGGTTAAAGAAACTCTTATGAACCTATTGTAGATTCTCTTTGATGCCTCTCATAATATTTTACAAAGGTAAAATTGTTCCATCACTTCTATATGGGATGGAATGTTCTTCGTGTGCTTGCACCATCAATCAGGACTTATTCGAGGGCCGACTATGGGGAAAAAAAAACATCTCTACCGCAGTCTCTTTCCATCTCGGGGCTGAGATACGAATTAGGTTTACGATCTCTTCAATCCCAATCCCATTGCAAAGTTTTGGCTCTCTATCGTTTATTTTTGAGCCCTCCGGATAAATCATTGTATGTAGATATCGGCGAGTATTCACGTATGCAAAAGAATTGCTACCTACTAACATTCGTGACAACGCCGAAAAAATTCTGCAGCAATGTGAATGTACATCTCAAACCTTGATAGAAAATCCTGATCAGGCCAAACGTGCATTGTATCGCTCTGACTGGATTAAAACTAGAGCGCAGATTATGAATCTAAAAAGCATCAAAACTTTAGCTTGTGTGAAAAAATTAAGTACTTATGTTTTACCCTATACCAGAAAATGTCCACATCATTTATGGCGCAATGAGTCACTACGGTTTCATTTAAATCTAATAAAAAATAAGGCGACCAACCGTATTTGGCAAAAATTAGAGTATTCTGCTGGTGAATGTACTTTATGTAAAGAAAGATTTCAATAAAATATACGCCATGTATCGATTTCATGTTAAATTTACTTTAACCCTTAGGGTTAAATACATCTCAGGTTTTGTTTATGATACGAATTGGATGTCTACTCAAGATTTATGGTACAGGCTTTCAGCAGGAAAGGAGATCCGACTGTCTATAGCATTACTAAAACCTTTGAAATAACTGAACTCCTAAAATTACTGCTATAATTCTGTATATGTGGGTTTATTCTAATTTTGATTGTAAATAGTATTTGTTTTTAATTGTTTTTATTTCTATTTTTGAAAGTTGCTTCTTTTGTAATAAAAAATGTGTAAAGTCCTTTTTTGTGACTAAATGCATAATTTAAAAATAAATTGGGTTTTATTTGCATTTGCACACCTGGACACACGGGTACTTTTTTTTACTTATTGGTGTTCGTTTCTTTATTGTGCCCGATTCCTATGACTGTATGTATTGAGAACTTTCTTGTGTGCGTTTTCTTTATTTACAGAGTAGAGTCAGACCCATCTGTCCCAGTGGACAAGTACTATTATTTTTTTTCTTTACTCCCTCAGTCCCCATATCTCCCTATTGAATTCATACTTGTCTTCACCCATCTTTGTGTGTTATTTTGTTTTCTTTCCTCTAGTGACCCTAATGAAGGATGTATTTCCAAAATGCACTGGCCATTTAATTTCATTTGCTTCTGCAACTTTGTGAATCAATAACCCATTGAACTCACATTGGTGCAGTACCTGATCAATTTTATCTTTGGATCATCTGATAAACTTTAAGGAATATGATGAGACTTTAGTCTCAATGAGCAATCTCACAGTACTGGGGTCACCCCACCTCGGTCTCCCTCTATATAGCTAAGGCAGTTCTGGCATCAGAGCTGTCTTGCTTGTCTTGCTTGTGTTGCTCATAGGTATTTCATGTTCAGACCAAACGGACCTGCTCAATTGCGGCACAGGAAGTAATTCAGTGCAGGACTGTCATAAGTCATGGTCTTACCTTCAAGAACACAGTGAGCACCATTTGCTGCTCCACTACAATCAAACGGTGTTCTGCTTTTGGAATAACATGGAAACTGCACTGATAGACCCGAGTGAAGACCTTACCTAGAACTTAAACTCTAAACACATGAAAACAGTGATCCCCCCCCCCCCTGTCTAACGTGCAGGAAGCCAGTCAAACTGTAGTTAATCTCACCCTCTTGCACACACTAGACACCTCGGCATTAAAGGCATAGTGTTGGAATGGATCTCCTCCTTCCTGAATGAACACAAAGCTATGATGAAATGCAGGACTTTCAGGTCCAAATACTTCCCAGGCTGGCCTCTCTCCTGGCTTTTTAAAGCCTATAACTCATTCACAATATCCCAGATCTTCCAGTACTTCAAGGTGCACATTGTCATGTATGCGGATGATTCCCAGATCATAGTCAACATGCAGACATATCACAGTGTCCATGCACAATGAGTGACCATCTACTTTTGAGCAAATGGTACAACATCCAAGTGGCTGCATCTCCCACCAATCACACAGGTCACACACATTACCCTTCATGAACCCCGGCTATTGCAGAAAGTGGCCTTCAACTAATTGTGAGGTGGCCACTGATCAATTTAATTTTTAAATATACTATTGGAGCTCTTTGGCATGAATAGTAGGCTTGGAGTTATGACTAACTGTATATAAAATATGATAATACTCTTCAATTTATTTTAACACTTGGAACATCCCCAAGATGACACTGTGGCGCCACAGAAGTGCAAGGGCAAAAAGCAATTCAACGAATAAATGTATTGTGCAAAGAGAACATTAAGAACATATTTTAAACATATCATGAGAAGAGGAGTGGATTAATCCACTGCACATGTCGTACAGCATAGAAACATGCTCTACCGTGCGTGGTTAAAGACATAAAAGGACCGTATGATTAAAACTCAGTGAGAAGAGATGCACACAATAATTAAAACTCAGGACTCCAGAGCATTTTATAGGAAAATATGACCCTCTAAAAAAAATTATGGAGGTATTTGAAAGTGTATGGAGCATTCTAATCAGTTTTGGGCGCCAATTAAAAAGTGGCCCACAGTTGTAAATGGCAATTCATTATTTTGTGAGAAACTGATTAGTACCCAAGAGTTTTTTTTTTAAATAAAAGGTGATGCAAATTGTGCATGTTAAAGAATATTTATTCAGTAACAATGGTCAAAACTACTAGTTGCATGGTGAAGTAACTCACTGTCCCACATTGTCCCAAAGTGGCTTGCGCTGGCCAGAAATACTGGCCCACACTAGCATTTTGCGTTGTGTTCGGGCATTGCCCTATAGGCTAGTCCAAGCTTGCAGGTGACCCCAAATGTGTGATCGACCTAATGAATTGTAACCCCCATGTGGTGCCGGCACTCTCGGACGTTAGACAGTTTGTTGGTGTGCACCTATAAACTGAAGAAATATGTGAAAAGACTGGCGTTTTCTAGAGCTGACTTGGGTTTTACCTTCGCTTAACATGCCCTCCCTCTCCATATTCTAGTCCGTACAGGCAGCCACTGACGCAACTGATTTTGGCCCTGCAATTCCTGCGTCTTGGCCTTTCTTTGGGTGGTAGCAAACAATAACAAATGTGTGCGTCACTATTCCTGCGTTTTGGGAGCCAAGAAAACTTGACATGAATGTCGGTTAAATAAAATTGTGATGAGTTCTATCCCAAATAGCCGTTTGTTGTAACCACGTACCTGCATGGGTGAACCTTCTTGCTTTAAGGGAGACAGTGGCTAAATTTTATAGTGGTGTATAATTTTACTAAAACATTATAATGGCAATTCCCACCAAGTTATCACGTGGTCATTCAAAAACATTTACGATGCTTGTTTCAATAAAGGCATGTGTTTACATGATCAACCTATTTTATTTACTGGGCTTTTCCAAAGGCAACAAAGCTTCTGGCCACGCTTGGCTACTTCTACTTTTTTGTTTGTTGCGTCTTGTCCCCTCTCCTCAGTCCTACAAAATTGGCATTGTGTCTGTTCAGTTGTGATTCGCCAGCTATGCCTCTCTGCCCTCTGCATATTATATATGTAGATATTTGCGGACTGTGTTTTACAAAATGGATTAAGTGTGTGTAGAATGTTTGTTTCTCTAAAGTTGGTTGGGCTTTCTTTCTACTCTTTGACCCACATTGAAAAATGTGATTGGATTTTCAAATTGTAATATTTTTTTCATACTTTGAGAATGCCCTGATCTGATTCTTGTGATCGCCTTTCTCCGTTTTTGTAAAGCACTTATCAGACCAGTTAATGTTGATTATGCATGTTAGCTATTGGCTTTAAACGAAAATCTGGGAACAATCTGGACGAAATGTTCAAACTGTGCTATAACCTATGCAGCACGTTTCAATTTAGCTTGTGCAAGTAGCAAAATGTCCTTTTGCATTCAAACAGCCCAATTATTTTGATAACATGGTCTCCTAATTCTCCTTGCACCTATGGATGGCTGCGTAACAACATGGAGGTATATTAGGATGTGTGTGCCTTGCGGTCCAACTGATTTGATATGGCATTTGTAACGCTCCTATACACAAGTGGTTCAAGGCGCCACGAGGCAAGGAACGGGGAACAGAGTGTTGACGGAGACAACGATCTTACTAGGCCAAGTGACATTGAGATCGCGCGTGCAGGGGAGGCTGGAGGGGGAAAGTGCCAGGGGAAAGGTGGCGGGGGCAGTGCTGTACATAGGATCAAAACAATAACAAGTAGTATGGCGTGCAGGTGGCAAGTAAAGTGCAGACAGCAGGTGCCCAAAAGTGCAGGTAGGGGGACTGTAGGGTTACAGATAAAGACCCAAGTGCAAGGGTTGCCGGGAGGCAGTGCCAGTGTACAACAGGCAGGCAGGAACCTAGGCCCGAATCCGAGGGTAGCCAGGTGACCAGTAAAGTATCAGACAGGAAATCAGCAGGGGATAGGAAGAGAGAAGGCAGAAGCAAGGAGGAAGGTCTTGAGGTGCTTCCAGAACCAGAGATTGTTCTCAAGTTTGAGAGGCAGGGAGGATGTGCCAGAGGGGAGGCCCCAGCCAAAGCTAGAGATCTACCAGCAACTCGTTGCTTGGAGAAGCGACTGAGGGAGTTGGAGGAGCGAAGCGCTCGAGTAGGAGGGTATTTGCGAAGAGAGAGTTGGAGGTATTAAGTACTCGGGCCGCAGAAGGCCTTGTGGACAATGCAGAGGGTCTTGAACTTGATCCTTGGAGCCAATGCAGAGATTTCAGTGCCCTAGAGATACGATCCCTGGGCTTGAGGCCGAGTCTCGCAGTCCTGTTCTGGATGAATTGGAGGGCAGAGAGTAGAAGCAGGCAGATTTAGAAAGAGGCTGTTGCAGTGGTCCAGCCTAGAGAGAGGCCATTCCATATGTAACCGTGCCTGGCACTTAAACTTGGACCTAACTTTACTAAATGGTATTTGTTTTTTCAGCATGCTGTGAGCAAATTGCTTTGAAACGTACAATGGATTTACCACTAGTTCAGGTTCTGTCGATTCTCGGTTGGTTTGCAATAGACTTCAGGTGTGCTATGAGGCACATTAGCGTTGTAAACTGGAGTTGAGTGCTGGTTTTCTTCATGCATGGCCTCAACTTGGGTCTCATTGCCTAATAGCGTGGACCAATACAAAGTCGTCAGCTGAAGTGTTGCTCTCAGCACACATCTTTCTTTTTCTGCGCATCTGTGGCCCACAGTTCAGCTATCTCCAAGGCCATATCGATATGTAGTAATTCCCTGGAGCACAAGCCCATTACTGAGTTCTCGAGCTGACCTTTGAAATGTTAAAGGTTGTTCACTTGTATTGATGAATTGGCAATAGGAAACACTTGGCGCAGATATGGTTTGTGTTCTGAGAGACTCTTGCAGGTGTGGTTTTGCCAGTCCGAAAGAGTTCTTGCCGGGACTCTGAGCACTGTTTGTTGGCTCATTTGATCACTGTGACATACTACGTACTTAGCAATGGCCTTTACCACATTACAAAGGTCATGCACGGTTCAAAGCCTATCCATCCCGAGAACACCGAGTCTGAAACAAAAAATGTCAGCTTCATAGCCTTTGGTCATCTTTGGCCATGTTTAGTGCTGGTTAACGGCTCAAGAATGCAAACCCAAGCACAGAAATGGCAACTAACTTCATTGCGTGGTGGTATAATCTGGTGAATGAGTTCAGGGCTTGAAGACCGTGTTTAAAAGCTTGTGCAGCTACCGGTGTGGCTGCAGTGAAGTTATGTTCACACCTTGATGGGTAAAGGCTTTAATTGGGGCATGAACGGCCCACGGCATCTCAACAGTTAGCACACTCCAAGGCACTAAAGCAGATTATGTGATGATGTCATCACTCCTTTCCCAGAGGCAGCCTCTCTTCATGTGGCCAGGGAACGACAGCCACTACCTAATCATATGACCCTGGCGGTGGCTATGCAAGGGAGCATCACATGAGGGGAGGCGACCGTCGGAGGGGGGGGCAGGCGTCATCAGATGACACATGGTATTTCCCCCCGCCCCCTCTTAGGGATATCCCCTCCATTCCCCATGCCTTGATGGCATATTGTGATAACGCTCTACAATATCCTGCAACAGCTTCGTACGGAACTCGTAAATATTTTTCACCTAGTAAAACCGCATGTACTGAGATGAAGAAGAGGACTGCCGTGAGAGAGAATGAGAACCATAATGTGCAGTCTAGTGTTGTGAAGAATATGATTGGTCACTGATATTTCCCAGCCTGGAGGCGGGAGTTTAATTCGGCCGCTCTGGGGAAAATGGAGAGGGCTTCCTTTTGCAAGAGTCAACTTGGAAACCAACAGAAAACGCACGTGTCAGTGCAGCGCAGACCGCGTCTCACTCTGAGTACGAACCCTGAAGGCATGCGAGTGGAGGCAGTGAGAGAGGGAGCCTACCCAAGCACCCCTGACCGGTCAGACAGACTAGGAAGCAGTGGGGGACCGGTAGCCATGGTCTCAGAGCACTGCGGGTGAGAGGAGAGGTACAGAAGTAAGCTCCTGACCGTCGGCATAGTGAAGCAGTGCCGGTTGACAGTGGAATCACCAGGCTAAGAAGAAGGAAGTCAACGGCTGGAGGCCAGGACATGCTTGTTTCCAGGAGAAGGGGTGAGAACGCTCTGTGCCACTGATTGAGGAAAGCCGCTAGAGTCCAGCAAATACCGAGGCGAGTACCCGAATACGTATGGGTGGAGTGAAAGAATGTATATGTTGTCTGTGAACCCAGGGAGAAGAATGGGATGCTGAAACTGAAGCAAAGAGACGCTGAAAGAGTGAATTGGTTGCCGAGAGTGGGGAACAGAGTAATCCTCATTGGAATTAGTGTCATCTTCATAGTCACAGTACTTTGCCGTGAAGCAGCTTGGGAAAGAGCCATGCCCCCTTGCACTAATTGAGTAAGACAGACCGAAATCCAAAGGCCTGGCAGGAGAGTATGCCAGGTGAACTACGAATGTGGGATTTGCAACTGTACAAACCTGGCTTGAGTGTATACCAGATGCTTTGCAAGTCTGGGACCCGCACCCAAGTTGTGCTGTCTTGCAAAGAGAATCCCAAGGAAGACCCATGCCCTTCGAATCTGAACATTGAACGTGATAAACAGCCTGGGGAAGGGAACCATTCCCCCTGCATTGGATTGTGACACCAAGAGGATTGAGCTATCCTCTTGGACTATAAAGAACTTGGTTATTCTTTTGTACTTAAGTTTATTCTGGAAACAAACCTGGGGAAGGGAGTCATTCTGCAGAAATGTGAAACCTATCTATTTGGAACTTTTGTTGGAGTTCTACCTTTTTCTGAACTTGAACATTTGCACGCTTTCAAAGCCACAGCTACAAGATAAGACTGTGTAACTACATTACAATGTTATGCAGGTGAGCCAATAAAAGGCTGGCCTTTGTGTATTTTAAGCTTCTCTGGTGGATGTTTGGCCAATTTAAGAACTTCGAGTTCGATTGATTGATTGATTGAATGGATGGACTAAGATTACAGTCCTTCAAAGAATACAGCGCGATTCGGGATTAGCTTGGGAGACCCATGCATGAGTTTATCTGGACTGTAACATTCTCCCTGACCCAGGTGTCATCAATTGCATATTTCCCCAGTAGTACAGCTCATGGTAAAACATTGAAGGCGTGGAGTTTATAGGTATGCTAGCTTAAGTCCCCGGCTTCGCCTGGGATTGCAATTCTCAGATTTTCATTTCATATTCCACTGAAAAAGATGAACATATATTGTTGTTTGCCACAAAGGAAAACGCGCTACATGTTAAATAAACACGTGGTGTTCAATTAGTGAAATTATCTCCCATTTACATTCTCGCTTGAATATCATATTTGCATGCTTACTGTGATTATTTGCAGTGTTAGCAGCGCTGCCAAACACACACAATGCAAATAATCAGAGTAAGATATTCATGTGAGAATTTAAATCTGGGGTAAATAAAAATGTGGTGTTAAATTCATTAGTGAAATTAACACGTATCGAGGTTATTGCAAAACAAATCAATGAATAGAAAGACACACACACTCTTTAAAAAAAAAAAAAAAATAAGAGAACAAAAAATACACAAGACCAGTTCAGCACAGTGTGATGATGGGCACGGTCTACAAATGACCTGTAGATGGCGGCGGAACACCACAAAACGTAATGCTGAAGAACTAAATTAATTATCTCGGGAATGGGATGACCTATCGCGCTAGTTCATTCGACAATTAAAGAATATTCCCTACAAAATACATGACGCCAGACCTCCCTGTTCATGAAGTTGTGTCCCCAAGATCAACGCCACATACAAACCCACAAACAAACATGAGTTTGTTTTATCTATGGATGGATGGATGGATGGATGGAAGAATGGATTCCGATCACCAAGAAAGATTCAAGTAGGCACTTCAGGGGATAATGCCACAAAGCTTATTTTTAGCCCGCTAAACAGAACAAAGGTAGAACCTGACATTGCCTGGCATATTGCAATGGGTGGCAAATTAAGTGCTTCTGTCTGCTCTGGACATATTGCATTTCAATCTGGAACTCCCCAACAGAGTCTACAGAAAGGCTGTTAAAACAGACTGATTGCTGCTTCCTGGTCACTCCTTATAATGGATAAGCAATTTTGAACCATTCCTATCACATCAGTAATACCATCTTTTAGATCCTAGATCACCTTCTGAAATGCATTTTCATTGGAATCTGATGTCTGAAATCTCTGCTGGACTGCCTGTCTGTCTCCTTGATTAGCATTATTGCTAGCGGCCACATACAGTAATTACCTGATGAGGATGCTTGACCTTACACACAGTATTTTAGGGTCCGAGGTACTGCAGGTAGCTGTTCTTCTAACACGTTTGATATGGGTGCTTTTTGTATAATACCGGTCCAATTCTTCTCTTTTATGAAAGTATCTAGGGATTGTGTCCACTATCTTGGGTTGAGTGTGAAAGAATGCAATGATTTGACACTGTTTACCTACAGATATGGCTTGAGTCAGTGAATTGTTGTGGGAATTCCACAGACGAGGAGGTCCTATGCTGGTCTCTGCTCTTACCTTCTTGGGATCATTTCCTTAGATTGTGCACAGAATAGGCTTCCCTGACGCATAGGTTATATGCTCAGTGCCATTGCACTCTAGAACCAGGAAAGCATTGTAGTACCTTACATTGGGTGCAAAATATGCACTAGCCGAGAGAGGGAGAGAGAGATTTTTGCAGCAACAATCAACTTCAAAATATTCACTCTGTCTCACAAAACATGTAAGTGACTCCAACAGCATGGATGTAGTCAACATTGTCATAAGGATCAAACCAAGCGTTTCGTGGAAATATTTGGAGCTTGGTTCTTACCAACTTTCTTTCTTCTCTGGATACAGGGATAATGGGTACCAACAGTCTGGACTTTCAATTACAGAAACTTTGAATCTACAGCTCTGTGGCTGGACCGCTACATCTCTTATAAAATGGCATCCATACATGAACCATGGTTGGAGATTATTCAGTTCCAGGATCTCTCCCTTCGCAAACATCTGAGGAACTCAACGGCTTAATAATAATTTGTTGGTATATGATCGAGCGACAGAAATAGGCTATTGATTAACTTTCTATGAGATCGAATTTGAGAGGGCGAATTTTACCAATAATTATACCAACTGTAAAATCTTAAAGGAACTTTTTCGATTGTTATTCATGGATTGCCATGTAATGTTGGAATGTTGTAATAGAAAAATATTTGTGATTGCATTGTGTTATATATTAATTGAATTCTATACATTGATAAATATGAAATGTTTGTAATGTACCAAAAAACTAATAAATACAATTAAGAATACTTTTTTTGCTTAAAGGTAGATCGAGAACCATGCTCAGAATGTTTCCAGATGTCCATGCGATGAAAAGGCTAGTGAGACTCAACCAAACAGAATTTAGTACACTACCAATATTGCATAGAACAGTTTCAAAAGGTTTGCCCAAAATAATTTGTTCATGGCGTTAGCAACCATGAATGCTTTCTGTTTCTAAATGGGCAACATTTTAGTATTTTCCTGATCTTCTGGGGCTTCCTGGTTGCCAGCCATTTGTCGAAGATACATCGGCTGTTTTTCTGTTTCTGGCTGCTCAATGAGGAGTGGACAGTTGTTCTGAAATACTGTGTCAAGCATCTGGGAGCAGGCTTGAGATGATCCACATCTTGTGCCTCCATTGTACAGTAGGCCAGCAGTTCTGAAACCTCTTAGTTTGATTACTTGAATGGCCAGTCTGTAGGAAAGGGACATATTGAGTCTTCTTATGGATCTTCTCCAGGACTCAGTCTGCTGCCTTGAGCGTGGCTTCTGGAATTGCTTGGACAGCTCCTACCTGGAAGACATTTCTCAGCAGCATTGTTGCAAGCAGCTGATCTTGTCTGGAAAGGGTACTGAGGGAAATGTGCAGATCCGGCATGATCATTTTCCTCCCAAATAAAGAGCTCAAATGGCATTTTACTCCTGCATAAAGATGGAATGACAAATTATTCAGACTGCTCATCAGCACACATGGTCTACTTAGTTACCCCTCCCCCTGTTGAAATTATACATTTAGTCAAGCTCAACTATATACAGTGGGTTACTCCCGCTGTGAATCCCCTTGACTGTAGCCTAAAAGGAATAGCGAATTGCAGATCTCATAACCAGATTTCCAATTTCTTCCATAGTGCTTTCACTGTAGAATGTCTGAGCCGCTGTCCTAGCGACTGCACCCCCAATTGGCTGTATGACTGATTTGCAATCTCTTTTTTTTCTGAGAAATTACTGAGATGAACCGTGTGCCTTAATCGATCACTAAGAGCTATTTATAAGTTTCGCTGGAGACAATGGGCCCATGTGATCCAAGTATTGAACAACTATATTTACATCATTGAGAATAACCAAGCACTAGCACAAATACCTATAAAGGGGGATATTCAATTCAACAAGTTATCCCGATGAAGCAGATGAAAGAAGTGGATAGCTACTCATCCAGGGCTTGCATCTATCCACATTGGGTGTCTGCAACCATACAAATACTTCCTGTAAAGGTATTGGTTTGAAAAATTAGGTCAAAATGTACATAGTAAATTGTGTTATGTTTGGAACCATTTTGTATCAAGATCAAAACCCAAAAGAAGATCCTTTAAGGAAAAAAGCCAACGCACCTTATATAATCTTTTGGTCTCGGTAGGATGCCCAAACATGTCTCCTTTTATCTTGTCAATTTCAGTAGCTGAGCAGGTTATAGCTGCTGTTGCCTTTTTCACTGTGTTCTCTTTGGCGTATTTGTCTGTCAATGCTTTGAACGTGGGCATCGCCCCAAGGGTGTGTTTGTTAAATGTTCTAGATCTGTTTTGTAAATTTTGTTTTGTGCTACTGTCCTTGAAGCCATTTTGAGCTCACCAGTATAAACCAGTATTGGATGCTCGGATAATGGCATCTAAATTTTAGAACAACAAAGTGGGTTTCTTTGAATCTGCCTGGCCAGAGCCAGCAAGCAGTACCCCATGCAGTTCAGCAGTCTTAAGTGGTTGGCACCTCCCAAACGTTTAGTTGCTATGTCAGAATGCACATAATTCTATTAATGTGTGAAGCATCCTATAATAGCTGCACAGGCAGCTGAATACATTGAACGTGTGCCTATGGCTGGAACAGCAGACCATCACAATCTGTTATTTGACTAAAATCAACAATGGAATCTCAGGGAATGTAGGGGTCTGGCTTTGCTTACCTACTCCAACCCAGTTACTAGTGTAGTTTTTTTTTCTCTCCCATTTGCAACACGTCGGGGTCATAAGCTGAACTAGAGGCATGTTTATATGCATAGTGATGATTGCAGCCAACGTGACTTTTTGCACTATTGCTTACAATCAATCTCTTAATTCCAGAGTAGAATAAACATGTGATCTATGTGCAATTTGTTTGGTACCTCTCAAGTGGCATATAATGCGAGTGAAAACATTCTGTCCTGGCATCAACAAAGCATCTTATTCTCTCTCTTGCAGTGGTCTATCAACCAGTGAGTCGGTTTGGAGTTTTGTTTGAGCAAAGCATCTAACTTTATCAGTAACTCTGAGAAGTTATTGTGACATAGCCGCAGGAATACACAAGTATGGACATCAGAATCAGTTTAAAGTGGTTTATTAAACAAAAGGCAAACCTAAGTCTATTGCATGGAAATTGGTTCAGGATGGCTTTAAGGGTTCTTGGGAGACTTAGTCCCTGAACTCAGAATTGTAAACTTGGGACAGTAAACAAAAAGGCATTCAGAAAGTTCCAAATTGGAAGGTGTCATGTTGAGGTTGCTCTAGCAGTCTATCACTTCTTCTGGGGGCCTCTCTGTCTCTCTCGGGATTTGGGGCTTCCTCCGTTTACCAAGCGTCCCAAAAGTCCTCATTCACTAGGGGTTTCCTTCTCTGTTAAATTCCCTGATCCAGGGCCAAAGGGCTCTCCCGCACCCGCCGTTTTTTTCACTCCGGGATATGGTGCTCACTAATCTGCAAACCGGGATATAGTGCCCTCTTCTCTCTTTTATCCAAAGCACTTTGACATAAGAAAGATAGCACAGTGGGCGTGGCTACGCACGTCGATCTAGATGGCTCCCAAAGAGCCTCAGACGTGGAAAAGGCGAGGAAAGCAACCTGATGCAGTGAAATAAAGCAGGTGCGAGCAGCTGTGGCATAGTTTCTGCTGTTCGGCGCTTCTCCAACATCTAAAGGTGCCTGCATGCCAATGATCGATCTGATGAGAGACGGGATGTTAACTCGCAAAATGGCGCCTCCTGGCCTGGTCCCAGGTAGAAGACGTCCGTTGCGCTGTGCAGCTCCACCCGCTCCTGATGTCTCATCTGCCCCTTGACATCCTGGTGTCGTGGTGGCGCTCGAGGGTCGTTGCCCGTTGAGTTGATGGCGCTCGAGGGTCGTTGCCGGTTGAGTTGCCACGTCCATGCAGCTGTGGTGGTTGTGACAGTGAGTAGGACGAGTGATCCCAGGGTGATGGCTGGACCGAAAGCTACGTGCCACCTGCCGCCAGTGACACTGGGCAGCCACGAGGTGAGGGTTGCTCCATATGGCTTCTCCCCTCCTACAGAGACCACCCGGATGTAGCAACGGCCATATTGGTGAGCGCGTATGCTCCCCTTTTGCTGTTTGAGCCGCAATCTTGGAAGTGGAGGTGGGTTGTCGGCAAGCTATACAGGGACCGTTCCAGTATGTTCCTCCCCCATGCTGTGCCCATCATTACTAGTGTGATTTTGGCCCCGGGGGATGTACGGCAAGCAGCCCCAGTGCGCATACAATCTCTTGGGCACACGCACTGCCTGCATTGGCTGAAGCGGCTCCCAATAATTCATCTACCAGGCAAGGTCTTTTCACACACATAATACCCCTAATATAGGAGTTGTCTGCAGCATTTTGTACCCCATCTACTGGTCTGACATGACCATCTTGGTGCAGCACACTCCATTATATCAGGGGGCACTTGGGCTGCTCACCGGTGGACACTTTTCCATTTATTGTGTGCCACACACCCTGGGCGCAGTTCTTGCGAGAGCATCGCCTTGTCTCCTGTACTCCACGGCAACCCCATCTGGAGGAGCGGCACCTGTCATAGCACCACCAGGTCTCTTCACTTGCAGTATTACCAGATTGTTTGGTGTGGATAGATCCTGTATTGGGCTACTGCACAGGACAGAAATCTGCGATTTTCATCAATCGGGTGGTGTGCAACTCTGCCTGTGCCCTTTACATGCCCTGTGCTGCTGTCGGAGGTGCCCTTTTTATGTTGTGGTGGCTTTTGGTGAGGACTGCCTTCGGGCACAGTTTCAAGTTATTAGGTGTAGTGTGCACTTCGTTGTGGGAGTCTTACATGAATTGACCCCCAGGATCTCCTGACTACTACACTCATGATAGCTAAAACAACCAAGACCGGCAAATGGGGGGAGGGGGGAGGCGAAATGTTGCTGCAGTGCTACAGCCTGCAAGCACATGGAGGTGGTGACGACCCAGATACCTGGGGCTGACCCACTTCCAGCTATGCTCACACAGATGTCTACCAAGTCAGATCTGAAAGACCTTTTGGCACCAGGACCTGAATTACCTTAACTCAGGGTGGACCTCCGGCTGTATTGTCCCGTGTACACTTCTTCAAATGGAAGGAACGCATAATGACCGCGGCCAGACTCCTAACGCCAGTCTTTTTCCACAATATGTCACTTTCCTTCATATCGGGATCTGGCCTTTACAACCTTGGCAAAGAGGAGGGCGCTCAGTGCATTGACTGAATGATTACACAGTAAGGAGGTGGCTTGCAGATGGAGTTTTCCCACAGTGCTCCACTTCTCCTACCAGGGGAACCGCTGGGCGCATTAGAGACTGAAAGAAGCTGAGCGCTGGGGAGGCGGGTGGCAGGCGTTCAGAAGGAGGGAGTCCCAAGTCCCATTCCAGAGGCCTTGCAAAAGTGTAGGAAGGTGGGTGGGGGGGGGGGGGGTGAAGGGTCCGATCAGGAGGACTTGAACAACTTTGCGCTCAGCATGGCTGTGTTAAGAGTTGCTGTGCCTCTTCCTTCTGGGGTTGGGTTCATCTGGCCGGGGGTTGGGCGATGAGGTGTTTGGGCTTTAGGCTCAAGCACAGAGGGGCAGCCAGGAGTTTGGGAGTATGGTTTGAGCATGGCTGTGTTGCCTTCCAAACTGTGTTTTATTTTTTTTATTTTATTTTTTTTCTCCTTCCACCCATTGGGATTTTCAAATGTTTGAGCACTGTTTATGGTTGGGTTAATGCACTTCTCAGGAAGGTACATTTTGGGATGTGAAGAGGGGTGGGGGGGGGGAGCGTGTAATAGCTAATATAGCAGCCCATGTGGTGCGGGGAGGACCTGGTCTTGATGGGCACGTGCAATGTTCAGGGGTTAATGAATGTTCCCCAATGAAAAGGAAATCTGTCTTATGCAAGTTAAGGGATATGTCCTTCTCTATGGTTTTCCTGCAAGAGACCCACTTAATTGTGCTGGATGCGAAACGAATGAAGGCAAAAGCATTCCCAAATTCTTTTGCCTCTGGGGGTGAGAAGAAGCGGGGGTTGGCTATAATGATTGGTGAGCAGATCCCAATCTCTAAGATAAATATCTTTTGCGATCCCCAGGGGCGATATGTTTGTGTTAAGGGCCTGCTCGCGGAACGCGTGGTTATATTTCTCTCTTTGTATGTCCCTAATGTTGGACAAGATGCCTTCCTGGAGAATTTTCTCCTGTAGGTGCTTCCATTTGCAGAGGGGCAGACTTTGATAGGGGTTGACTTCAGCCTGGTGCCCAACCCCCTCGAGGACAAGACTCTACCCCCTACCAAACTAGATTTCAAGCATGCCATCACCTTTGGGTAACTCATTTGTGAATTGGGGCTAGTTGACACCTGGCGATTGTTACATGTTGAGGAGAAAGATTTTTCCTTCCATTCACATGTTAACCAGGGTTTCTCTAGACTGGATCTCATGCTCGCACCCATCGTGTTGTACCCATGTGTCAGTGGGGTGGAATTAGGAACTCGTACATTGTCTGACCATGCCCCAGTGTCTCTGACCTTGTCCGTTGTGGGATAGACCTGAGAGACCCCGACACCATTGGAAGTTGTACGACCAGGTACTCGGGGGACCCAGTGGTATATCGAGAAATAGAGGAAGTAATATCCAACTACTTCCAGGAAAACAGCAACTCTGGTCCTTCACTGGGGATTGTTTGGGAAGTTAGGAAGGCAGTTGTCTGTGGCGAGTTAATTCATAAGTCTGCAGCATACACTAGAGATCGACAGCTAGTTGGGCTAAACCTGGATGGGGAGGTAAGACGGGCAGAGCAGGAGCAAAAGAGGGTGGGGTCACGTAAGGCACTACGTGAGCTAAGAATGGCGCGCAAGAGGTTTAAAGAGCATCTTGCTGATAAGATGACCCAGACAATGTTGAAGACCAAGCAATACTATTATCTGAACGGAACCGAGCTGACCGTTTTCTGGTAGCTCAGTTACGGAAGCTCCAACACCGGAACACCGTATTGGCCCTGCGTGATAGTCTGGGCATATGGCAGCGGGTGAGTCTGATATACGGGGGTTATTTGGGACCCATTTTGAAGCGGTATTCTGGGGTGAACCCGCCCCCGGCTGAAGGTCGGGCTCAATACTTGAGGGATGCAGACTGCCAAGGCTATCTGTTGGGAACATGAGGCTTTGGATGGCCCTTTCTGCTTGTGTGTTTTTTTTTTTGGGCTATTAAGACTCTGAAGAATAAGGCCTCTGGCCCTGATGGGTTCACAGCTCACTTCTATAAAAAAGTTCTGCTTTCTCTTCGTCTCCCCCCACCCCAGTGGTTCTCTTTAACTCCTTTTTTGTTTCTGGTAGGGTTGCCCCTTCTGTGGGTATCTCCATGACTGTCCTGATTCCCAAGCCAGGGAAGGATCCAGTGCTTTGTGATTCCAACCACCCCATCACTCTTTTTTTTTTTTAATTTTTTTTTTTAACTTTGTTTATTTTAAATCAAGGCAGGTTGACAATTACAAACATTATAAGCAGTGATTATTTAGGCATGTTGATCCCCAGTCCTTTATTTCCCCCCCCCCCTGAGTTTTCTCCCTCCCTCCTCCCTTTGGTCCCTGTGTCCCTTAGGCCTTGTAGGCAGAATCTTCCCTCCTGGGCTGTCCAGTTTGTGCCTCAGCGTCTATGTATTTACCTCAGGGGTCTCTTGATTTTTCAGGATCCAGCGGGCCCCGATAGGTTTATACGTCAGGGCGGGGAAGCGCTGGTCGAATTCCAGCACTGGGGCCCAAATATTCTGGAAACGATGGAGAGTTCCCGCTTGTGCTGCCGTCACCTTCTCCGCTACCAGAATGTCCCAAAGTTTGGTCCAGCATTGGGCTATTTGAGGGCCTTCCGGGGTTTTCCAGGCTCGGGCCACCACAGTTTTCCCTGCTAGTAGGCAGTGAGTTAGTAGTTTCGATCTGGTCCCGGAGCTCGGGGTAGATCTCGGGGATTGGAGCTCCCAGCAAGACTGGTTCTGGTTCCAGGGGGATTGTTGTTCCAGTAATTTGTGTAATGGACCCCAGGCATGATTTCCAGAATTGTTGGACCTTTGGGCAAGCCCACCACATGTGGAAGGAGGAGCCTGGGTGGCCGCATCCTCTCCAGCAAGAATGATCCACCTGGGGGTTCATATGATGAAGTCGGAGGGGTGGGTAGTACCACCGCAGCGTGATCTTGTACGCACATTCCCTATTGGTAATGCAGGTGGATGAGGTGTGTGTTCTGTTCCATATGTCCACCCAGGTTTGGTCCTCTATTTGGGTGACCCAGGTCCGCCTTCCATTGGGCCATGCAGCAGGTCTTTGTGGTCAGAAAGTCACTTAGGAAGCGCCTGTATAGGGTGGATACTCTGCCGCGGGTTGGCAGTTTGGGGGGGGTGAGCACCAGTGGCGTAATTGAATGTAGGTGAATCTGTCTCTTTCCTGGAGTTGGAATCTCTCCTTGCATTGGGCGAATGTGAGAGGTCTCCCCCCCCCACCCCCCCATATACAGCTGGTCTATGGTCTCCAGCCCGCCCTTAATCCAGTTACGAAAATTGTGAGGATTCGTTCTCCACCCCATCACTCTTTACTAATGTAGATTCAAAACTCTTCTCCAAGATCCTGGTCTGATGGATATTCTCCACAGAATTATAGATTGTGACCAGACAGGCTTTATTGTGGGACTTGATAATGCAAGGCGGATTCTGGGTCTATTGTAGGTGGGGCACTGTTCAGGGGCGGGGGATGGGAATAATTGCACTGGACGCCCATAAAGCCTTTGACAGGGTGGATTGGGTATATCTCCGAGGGGTCTTAGAGCAGTTGGGGTTTGCTCCGGGGTTCACCAAATGGGTTATGGCCAGCTATTGGAATCTGTTTACCTCCCTTTTGTGTTAATGGGGGACTGTCGTTTAGCCTGGCAGGGCTGCCCTCTGTCCCCAGTGATTGATTTATTTATTGCCTTAAGCATGGAGCCGCTTGCCTGTCATATCTGGAATAATGCAGCTATAGAGGGGATTCTGGTAAGAGGGGGTGTAAATTATATTGTTTCTCTTTGAAGATGGTTTTCTCATGCTGCACGACCCCTGTACTTCATTGGTTGCAGTTTTAAGGGAATTGGCTGATTTTAGATGGGTTTCTGGGTTTAAGGTGAACTATGATAAAGCACACAGTTTGGATGCTTCCTTTAGGCCCCATGACAGGATCTCGAGGTGTTTTAGCCCCGATACAATGGTCTCAGCGGGTCTATCCCTAACTTGGGTATAATATCCCCAGCAGCAGAGTTTCAGATGTTTTTTGTTGCAACGTCCCGCCATTGTTCCAAGAATTGATTGAGGATTTAATCAGGTATGGTTGACCGGAAATATCCTGGTTTGGCAGGATTGCTGAGGTTAAGATGATCCTCATTCCTTGGTTACTTTACCACTGCGCAGCGCTGCCTGTGAGGGTCCCTGACTCCGAACTTGGCACACTTCAGGGAAGGATTCTCAAATTCATATGGGGCAACAAGTGAGCCAGGATCTCTCAGAAGCTATTACTGAGGCCTGTGTGGAGGGGGTGGGGGGGGGGGGTGTCCTGGGAGTCCCAGGAGTCCCAGATGTATTCTGCTATAATCGGCTGTGCAGCTTTCCCATGTGATCACCTGGGGTGATGCTAGTTTTCCGGCCACTTTTTCGAGTAGCATGCTGTTTTGTTTGATTTCCTCTGACACGCCATCCTCTGTCACATCCACTCTATTCCCAAGCTCATTAATTTCCCTTCTGACTTCCTGTAGCAATTGAGCTCCTGCCTCGTCTTCCCAAATTGGTCCTGGAGTGATTCCATCATCCTGTTTTCCATTCCTCTCAGTCTTGCAGCTCTACCTTACATAATGTCATGTTAGGAGGGTTCTCAATGTTGTCCCTTCTCTCCGTTTGTTTCTCTGATGCTTCTATTTGGATGTCCTCCTGTTGTTTCTCAAACAATGCTGCAGTTGTCCTCCTTGCGCGTTTTTTGTCCCTCTTGCTGGGGTGCTCCTGGGTTTTGTCCCTGGCATCTGGGAGCTTTCCCTTTATTTCCAGTTTGCCACTAGTGATGCAAATCTGATTCTCCCATAGTATGTGTGCACACACTCTGTTGTTCCTTTCAGGGACGAAAGACCCATATTCAGTGAGCCTAACGTATAGAAAAGCCAATATAATATAAGGGGGCTGTATGGTAGGAACAGTAGCTTGTGGCTCTCAGCCCTTGTTCCCAGCTTCCTTCCCCAGTGTCCTCAGGCAGCTCATCTGTTTCTTGTCAGCATAAGAATTAGGAGGGGTTTAAACTGTTAACGTGTTCCTGGCGTCTCTGTGCCGATTGCGCTGATCTCCACCCCTTTAAACGTACTCTTATTATTGCAGCCCTTTCGGCTGATTTCTGTTAATCGTCTTTTCAGCCGGCTGCACATTCCCCCAGCCACCGGCCCCCAGTGGAGCGTCTGTCCGTCAAGCTTCTTTTTCCGTTATCTCCTGCTTAGGCTCGGCAGTCCCAGCCTTCCACCCCGATGGGATCTTTATTTTCTTTTTTGACTGGCCGAGTATTGCCTCCTACTCTGGTGGCCTGACCCTCAGTTGAGTGTGCCGCCACTTCGTCCCTTTTATCGCCTCCTGGGGTTGCAGATGCCTCAGCGTCCCTCCACACTGGCTTCCGTGGTGTGTTTTCAGCTTTCGGCTTTGCAACCTGCTCTTGCTCTGGATTTTCATTCGAGTCCACTGCTATGCGCCCTGTTGCGGAGCTGCCTTTCTTTTCCGACCACGCTGTCCTCTGGTATATTGCTTCCTGCTCGCCCAACAGGGCTTGTGTTGCTGCTATCCCCCATGTCTTCAGTGCAGATCCTCAGTCTGTTCCACTTCCATGTTGTCAAGGGGTGTAGGGGGGCAGCAGTCTTCTGTAGCCACGTAACCTTCCGTAGAGAGGGTGAAATGCTCGATTTGCAGTTATTGTTGGCTGCTAAGAACACCTTATATCGTGGCCCGAGACGGAGCACAAGGACGTGCACCCTCATGGTCCTGCAGCCTTCTTGGAATGTCTACTTCCCCTTTTTAAGGCAACAGGGGTTTATACAATACAGGCCTGTATTTTTAATCAATTAACCCCATAATATGCTGTACAATGTAGCCTGAGCCCTACAGAACCTTTTGTGAAAAGCCAGAGTTGGAATGATGGAGAGCTAGCTCCATAGAGATGAATGGCAAGCAGAGTTGTATCTGATTCTGTGTGTACTTTTTAGGTGTTTCTACTTGAAGATTCTGAATGTCCATTTTTGGATCTTTGGGTGATGCTAGATGTGATCTATATGTTTAGTTGCACTTTTCAGAAAAGCTATTTAGCTTATGTTCTTGCAGCTGCATGTTAAATTGTGAGATTATGTATTTGATGATTCTTATGTTTCCTAAGAATTTCAATGCCTTTGGCACTCAATTGTATCTTTCTACTACTTTGTATTAATTGGGATTTTAGTAGTTTGTACTGCTTTGGTTGTCCTATCTTTTGCAATTTTATCTACCGAAATAGATTACCATTTTCATCAAACCTCCATCCCAAAAATATTTCACCGAAACCTGCAGTTCGGTTTAGTTTTGAAAGCCCCAGTCTATCATGTGAAAACCTTTTCAGCGTCTAATGATAGGATAAATGTGGCGTCCCGGGAATTAGCGAGTTTTGTTTGTGTTATCTATTATCTGCCTCACTAGAAAAAAACTCACCTGGTGTGGGTGAATCCAGTCTGGGAGCAGGGTCTTCAATCTGTTAAACATTTGGGGGAATGGTTTACAGTCCCTGGTTCAAAGAGCAACATGGCACACAGGTTCATTTCTAATGTTTGCCGTAAGGCTCCGGTCTGCTTCACTACTGGATTTAGAATGGCAACAGAATCCCGAAAAGGGTTTCAAAAGTTTGTTGGGTGTTGGTCGAAGGAAAGAGAATACCAGAAAAGGGTTTATATTACTAAGACATAGGCTAATTAGCTAGTGGATTGAGCCGGGAAAGTGACCTTTTATGCCTGGCTAGTAACTTGCACCTTCGGATTTTAGCCCCTGCATAAGACCACCTGGTCCTGTAGTCTTGTTCGCTTCTAAGAATTTAATTTGTTCTGAGATTTCTTTAACTATAGGGCCACCAGTGCTTCTTCTGTTCCTTGGAGCAGGTCCTCCCCTTTCCTGCAAATTATTTGATTTTCAAGGTCTAATGGCTGGGGAGCATATGATGGACTGTAGACTTTTTTGAAGGCTTCTACTTAGGCTGTTTTGTATAATTTCTTTACCCTATTCGCTCTGATGCCAAGAATGTGCATTTGATTTTTCTTTGCCCTAAGGCAGAGGTCCAAAATTACCTCCTGGTGTACTGCTTTTTAAAAAAATGGTTGTATCTTTATTGCCATTTTGTGAAGTGAAGTTTTTCTACTACTAAGACACCCACCAGGTAAAAAGGACTGTAACCATAAAAACTACTAGCATATCACTTCTATAGGTCATAAGCCCTCACCCTTGAGTCTGGTAGGGCCTTTGCCTTTGATGCCAATGGTAACCATTGTCCAAAAGACAGTCAATTACCTTTTTCCCCCTGCTGCACCCATAAAGAGTAATTACATGGTGTGTCTGCCACAACACGATATTCCCGGTGGAAAACACTGCTGCAGAGAGGAACCATTGTATGGGTCCAGGGTTCGAAATTGAGGGGAACACGGAGCCATTTAGCTTCTGCTTGCAGCAAAGAGGGAGCCTGGTTAGCTTGACGCCAACAGCGACCAGGAGCTACGTTTGGCTCCCCTGGCCAACTGATGATGAACAAACACACCCATGTGAATTGCATTTTGGAAAATATACATAAACATTAGGACACATCAATGTGACATTTTAAAGCATAAGGGGATCATAAATCTTGGACAAAGTGATATGTTTACATCTTATGTGGAAGGTAGATGTGTGGAACGCTTTGTACTAGCACCTGCTTCCCAAGTGGTAGCTCCTGGTCACTGGTAAATGCTTGATACCCAGGAGCTGCTTTTAGCTCCTGTTTATCAAATCTTAATTTAGAGTGGATTGTGTCCTCCCACGTATTCCTCATATTTTGATATTTTCTTTTTGGCAGCGGGCGCTTTGCGGCGAGTCGAGGGCGACATCATCACCAGTGTATATATAGGCTGTGCAGCACCCGTTGACTACAGTTCAGTTTTTCCAATTACGGAGCACTTTTGGTTTTTTAATAAAAACTACGACACTCGAGAACCATGTCTTCATCTCCAGCTCCATCAACACTGACGACCGGTTTAAAGAAATGCCATGTGTGTCTGTGGTGTCTGGGCACAGGGCATCGAACAGCTGACTGCGACTCTGGTAAGGCTTTAAAAGTCATTAAGGGAAACTAGTGGCAGGTATGACCCCCCTCGAAATACCTATCATCGAAATATAAAACCAGATTTTCTGACCAGTCGAGAGGACTCTCCTCAGAAAAAAACTATGCAAAAAAACGATCTTGCTCCAAGAGTGGGTCTCGCCATTGTGCGACAGGTAAGCATGGTATACCATGCATACCTTTGTACTGTTTAGACTCCTATTTACCTCAGGAAGGAGTATTTGGGAAGGCAGTCCTTCATTCGATCCATGACTAATATTAACTCTGAAAATTGTTATACTCCCGCCTCCAAAACAACACTGCTTTATCAAAAGATGAGGAATACATGGGAGGACACAATCCATTCAAAGAACAAGTTGCATAACCCAGTTAACGTTCTTGCATGGCACGTTAGACTCTTTTAGAGTCTGATACGGTATGATGCTAAGCGGGCAATTCCGCAAAGGGGTTTTCTGAAGCTGTAAAAGATGATATAAAAACATGAGGAATACGTGGGAGGAACATCCAGTCGAAAGAACGTTACCAGGGGTAAATAACTGGAGAGTGTGCCAGCAAGGTGGCGGAGGAAGATGGTAGCAGAGTAGCCAGAGAAGATGAGTAGGGTGCCAGTGAGGTGGCGGGAGAGTGTGGGGGGGATTAGGGGGATTTGGGGTGTCTGTAGGACTAGCAGGAGAAGGCAGTTGATAAGATGCGGGAAATGACCGACATAAATGATGGTCTTGGAGTCATGAATGGGAGCCAGGACGGCCTCCCACCGAGTGCCATTATTAATATTAGAGGAGGAAAAAGGGGAGAGAACAGAGACCATAGGAGGGAACCATAGGTCTGGAGCCGGAATGCCAAAGAGGATCTCGGTAAGGGTCTGTCTGGAGGAAGCACTGATGTAGGTATCGGCGATGGGGAGGCTCGGGTTGGCAACTAGGATGTTGCTCTTGAACTACTTCCTTCCATACTTAGTGAGAGGGATAGGATAGGATAGGATAGGAGATGAGAGTAGCAGTTGGAGAAGATGGGAGAAACAGCGAGCACCATAGATGGTGCGGAGAATGGAAGAGGACCTAAGGGAAGAGAAGAAGACGCACAGCCCTGTAGCACACAACTCGATGTGCATAGGTGGGGCCGGGGTCACAACAAAGGAAGACACAGGAGGGCAACAAGTTACCCAAAATAGTGAACGGCTCGCCATGCAGAGGGATCTAGGGTGGGATGGAGCCTTAAGAGACCCAGTAACGGGGCCTGTTAACCCCCTTCAGAAAAAACGGGAAGTTCAGTTATGTTCCTGTTGTGCAATCAAGAAGGCAGCCATAATTTATTATCTGTAAAGCACCTAACCTAAAGTTTCAAGCCTTTCTCTCTAGAATCGAAGCATTCATGACCTGAAGTTACATGGTTTACTCTCTAGCATTGAAGTTTTGTGTTGCCTATGGGGTTCGGGGTTCACAGCAGGAACACAAAAAAATGGCAGCGAGCATTCCTGGTATTCTTGTATACCAATTTGTGAATGAGCACATATTCTATAAACATTTAACAATATATGTAAAGTACATGCCAATATGGGATTCATCATGACAATTACTTGAAGACCACCTGGTTACAACAAAAAATTCAGTCATTCCTTACCTTAGTGGTGGACCTGCAAACCTTGTCAACCAAAATGTTACCAACCAAACCTTTAGGTGAACATGCCATCAACGAAACTGACACTCTGGTATTGCATAGAAAACCTAGATTACACCTAGCAAGTGCAGACTGCAAACACCTGTGGTCAGACGCTCAGCTTGAACCTTTTAACTTCCATCACGCCAAACCAATCATTGGTATTCACTGGGCCTTGATTTGAATCAACACATCTTTCATCCCTCATGTTGATATAATTTTAGGAGTCCTTTTGTTTCTTTAACGTCACTTTAATATTGTCTCCATTTCTACCCTAACCCACAATAGCAGGACAATTCCTAAAACTGTCATGATTAGACCACCGCAGTTTTATCTTTGTACTAATACGTTTAAGCAGGCATGTGCACACGGTAAATTGTGAACCATGCCACTTTCTGCCTAATGCCCGCACCATTGAGGTGAGGTGGTTGTTTCTGGCTGTGATTTCTGTGTCTTTAATAGGCCCTCATCACCCTAAAGACCTTTTATTTTTTTGTTTTTTTTTGTGTTTTAAACAACTTTAAATGGGACTATTTATTGTATTGCATCAAATAAATTTGTATTCCAAACAGTGGCATCTACCCATCAGACAAATACTTCAAATAATTAATAAAAATATCAATTCCACGTAAAACCTATAGAATGAAGCTAAACAAAATAATCTGCATTTTTACAGTTTTTGTAACCATGCAAGCATTGTTGGGAAGAAACCTTTATTTAATCCAGATAAAATGTAAGTAGTAGTCTCCACATTTCGACAGTTGTGAAGGCTGAAATAAATAACCTTACGTTTTCTAAAGCTAGAGGTCATGGCTTGGCTGTGTGCCTGCTAGGAAGTGTTCTGCAGGCACCACAGATCTTCTGAAGATGTAGTGATTCTACTGGGGCGCCGTGAAATCTATCCACTGTTGTACCTGAAGCTGTTGTGACCATGGGGAGTGAGTCTTCACAGATGCTCACCTCTTTGCTCTGGCAGTTTGGTGAAGAGTGCCTTTCACCCAAGACAATGTTGGAAAGTTGGCACCCAAGCTAAAGCAGTGAACCACGCTCTGTACTGGAGCCTGTTTTCTGGCTTTGTATGCAGCTCCCCACCTAATCTGGGCTGCAGTGTATGAGATATTGCCTCCTTATGATCTGATGCTGGGGCAGGAATCTTAAACCTCTTTGGTAATGATGTGCACCCTCCCTGGGGTACTATGGGCACAGTGCAGAGAAGTTCACTACTTGCATCTATTGCCAACTGCTGTGGCCCCAGAAGAGGGGCCCGCAGCCCTCAACCCAAGCTGTGCCTCTGCCTGCGCATTGCTCGGAGGATATAATCTGTACTAGCCCTTGCAATGGCTTCACTGTGGAAGGATATTCACCAAAGTGGTTGCCATGGGTGCTGCCACTTGAGGTGATGTCCCCTGACTATTGTGTTTTAGGAACCGTAGAAGGACTTCACCAGCCTTCTTAACACCAGAGGGAAAAGTTTATAGCCTTGTAGCAGAACTCATGGCTGCATTCCAGCCCTGTTGTCTCACCAGTGTTCGTTTAATTGACCCTTGTGAATATGCTTGGGTGGACCTGCAACTAGTGCTTGCAGACACTGTAACTGATAACCTATGAGCCACTTCACTGCCCACTGGTGCTCTGTTCTTCTGATCTGAATCCTGGAAGGGGGGTGGATGCCACATTCTCTGCCGGTTAATGATTGATATACATTGGCCTGTGCAGATTCCCCCCCCCCCCCATCTGATCTCCACTGTGCCCTGCCCCTCATATAAAAGATTGATTCATTAATAACGCGCTTAATAGCGTTGAAAAGTGCAGGACCAGGAATTGAATGGGTGTTGCTCTGCGTTGTCTTGGTTTCAAGACAAACACGTTGCCCCTAAGCTATCCTCCCACCCCAATATCTGCATGCCTCCATTTTATGTGCTTACCCTGGCAAACCTAGAGAGCACTGCCCAGCCTCCCAAATGTAGTATCCAGCTAGTCTCACAGGATGTAAAAAATGGCACGCTTCAAATTGGACCTCATTAGCAATCGAAAACATGTTTTGGCTGTTAAGTACTGCGAGACTGACCTCTGGTGGTACTAAAAAGGGGATCGAGTGTTGGTGCAAAGTAAACTGCAGGACATTGGTGTTCTTCAAATAAAGGGAAAGTTAATGGAGTGCCTTGAATCCTAATTTCGGTCTGTGGTATAGGAAAAGTCCAAAGGAATATTTCTGTTACTGTTGGCCTTCTCCATGGGTGCTATTCTGTTTGGAGAGATCTCAATACTGTGGTGGACCTCCACCTAATGCCCATGATCCGAGATTTATATTTCACTTAAACCTCCTACATTCACATTTTAACGCTGGTCTACTTTATGCATGCTGCAAATGCTGGAGAAAAGAATTGGGCATTCTATTGAAACCTATACCGAAGCTACTTTAGACTTGATATTTTTTAAAAAAAAATGTATTGTAATATTGGTTTGAACCAAGCAAACCCTACACAAAAAGAACATTTCAACATGTAAACATGTTGATTTCGACAGACAATTAATTCTATAACAATACTATAGATTATAAACGCAAGACTCACATTTTCATAATCCATTCCGTACAAACAACCATGTTGACATTTAAAAAATAGTTAGTTGTACGCTAAAGTGCTAAGTGCAAAAGTCAATCATTCTAAAATAAAACATGTATTTTCATATTAGCATATTAAATACATTTTTTCTAAAACTTAGAACTGCGATTGGAAGGAATATGTCATTCCCACTTGAGAGATGAAGCCAAAACTTTTGCATCAAAGACCATTCTTCATTTATTTACAAATGGCTTCAGTAATATCAATTGTGAATTATGGGAATCAAACGACTTCATCACTAGATGTTGTAGAGATTGCTACACTAGGGCTCTGCCGCAAGAATATTGCCCTATCCCACACACTTGGAGTTGTTTTCTAATGACCATGTCTCCCCTCTCAAAAGTTGCGCACGTTAATGTACGTTTGAGAACTTGCTGAGGTATCTCGGAAGTGTTCCAAGCAGTTTTATCGAATTTCATGACCTGATTGTACATTTTGTAATGCCCTACACATGTTATTGCTTTACACCAATCCTGTCAAAACAATGTTTCCTTAACCCTTAGAGGGTTCTCAACTAAAGATTCATCAGTTTCCATTATACTCTAAAGAATATCTTCACTTTTGACTTTAAAATCATAAATGGGACCAAAATTCAGATCTGAAATATCTTTTTTTAAATCACAGAACAAAGAATTATTTGGGGATCCAAAATAAACCTATAAAAAGTTACAATGTTCCGTTGTAGCCTCACGTAAAGTGAAGACAAACCTAATTCAAAATGAATAATTGGCTGTGATGAATCTAGCGAAGCAGTCACTAACTCACCGGGGGAAATCTTCCCTCATGTGGCCATGGAAAGGCAGAAGCTACTTGACACTGACCCTGGGGGTGTCTATCTGTGGGAAGACCACACGTGGGAGGACAATCCTCAGGCAGGCGAGGTAAATTCACTGCACCAAAGCAAACGGAACATTTTTATCTTTTTAAATGTGGGTAACACTCACTTGCCTTTTCCCCATTCTTATGACCTATTGTAATATGAATAGATAGTCTCCAACTATAACTGATCACCAAGCTTACTTGCATCCCCCTCTAATCAATACTGAGATGAGGAAGAGGGTTGGAGTAATGAAGGTAACTAGAAGAGGGAAGCCAACACTGTTATACTGGTTGGAGAAGATTAACAGGTGCTGGGACATTCAAATATGGCTCACCTGAAGAGAGCAGGAGACTCGCCTCTCCTGACGCTGGTTGGGACACCGGAGGAAAGCAAGCTGTAGACCAGAGCAGAGAAGCTGTCGTGAGAAGTCAGACCGATGAAGGTTAACCGTGCTGGTGCCGCAGGAGCTAACAAGTGAGGAAGGATAACAGGCGTGAACAGAGGAGCCGATGGGACACGCTCTCAGCCAGCAAGCAGACTGCAGTGTGAACAGTGAGACGCAAGGAATGTCGAAGCTTCCAGTGGAGACTGGTAAGCACAGAAAAGGAGATGGAGACACTGGGGCGCTACACTGAGAATGCTGCGTACTGTTAACACATCAAAGGAGCCCAAACCTGGGACATTAAGAACTGCTTAGAAAGGGTCGCTGACCCAGTGTATGAAAATATAATTAACTGGATGCAAGAGAAAGTGATTCATAAGTGTAAATCTAGGATTTGCACCCAAATACTGAATCGCCTGAAAAGTCCTGCAGAAGAGCCAACCAGACATTGGAGATAAAGGGAAGAGTCTGCCACATGTGAAATGGTGAAAATCTCAAAGGGAAGAATCGTACCTCTTTGGAGTTTTAACATTGTTGAACTGTGAAACAGAAGGAAACTTGGGGGACGGGGGCGGTCATCCCTTTTGAGAGTGTGGACTATATTAAAGTGACATTGAAAGGTTAGAGCAATCCTGGGGAAGGGAAGGACCCTTTCTGGTGGAACTTTGTTGGTTTTCTATTCTGCACTTTCCAAACTTTGTGTTTGAGTTTTGGAAAGGAGTTGCAGGTGTTCAGCTGAAAGACATCCCCATGTTCACATTATATTGAGTTTAATGTTTGAGGGTCGTTTTAAGATTTTTTACAGAGAACTCTTTTGATTTGGGCATTCTGATACAGACGTTCCTTAGTTATGTTGAGGCAGGGAAACCCTGTCTAGAGTCGGGGATGGGTAGCATTTCCCCGAACCCCAATCTTATTATATTAGTAAAAGTCTTCAACCAACACCAAAAATGACACTGTGTTTGAGTCTTACGCTTAATCCCTTAAGGACACAATTAGAAAGGGCTAATATTTATTTCCATATCCCACTCGCAATACTTGAAAGATACTTTTCGGACGGAATATGACACATTTCCATCCCATATAAAAGTGTTGGGGCTGTTTATGAGACCTATAATTGTATTAGTGATCTGATTTGAGAATCTGCAATATGTTCTGTAATTTCTCTTCATTTGGGAAATGCGTAGTGCCATTTGACCATTAATTGTTGCTGATTTGTTTTTTTTGTTTTTTATGGATCTGAGTCCTAGCGAAAATCCAGATATTTAGTCTGATTCACATGCACAATCCTATTGGTACCCACTTTCCATTGGAAATTGAGATTTTATTTTTAGAGGTTTAATCTAAGCGAAGGATTGTTCTTTTATAGCGTTAATCGTAAGGGCATTAAGTGTCTGTATACTGACGTGAGTCACTATGCCAAATTATGTATGGTCTAATAAGGTGACATAGTTTGCATAGGTAAGAGAACATATTTTTTTATGGTTATTCATTCTAGGAGGGAAAAAGGATAAGCGGGGGGGGGTACTCTTACATATCTGAAACATATACATTAAAAAGGTATGGAGCCAACACACTCCCCTGACGTAGACCTATGTGTGCTTGAATTGGTTTGGTCACAGTACCACCCTGATCCAACCTAACCCGAAGGCAAGTATCTGTATGGAGATTTAATAAATTCAATAACAGTGGTTTAGGAATAGCCCACTCGCCTAGCTTTTCCCATAAAAGAACTCTATTCACAGTATCAAAAGCTAGAAAAATAAATCTAGGCCACGTTTTTCGTGCTGCTTTTTGTTATACTTAACTTGGGCGTCCTGCTGTTCTGTCTTCTATGTGCTGCTATGCTTTGTGCTGTGCATTTTGGTTTTTGCACAATGCATTTGGTTTTGTTATTTGTGTATTAACATTAAAAGACGTGTAATTGTTACACTATGTCTGCAATGTTTCTTCTGACTTCTTACTGAACCTGGCATTGGGTTTTTTTGGGTGCCTGCGGGAGTGCGGTTCGTTTTTTCCTCCCTTTCTGCTATATATATATTCTTACATCAAGGATACAATCATTCAAAGTTGCTTCTAGCCCCTTCCTGAAACCAGTTGGCTATTTAATGGTCCACGTTTTTTGGGGGTCTTCATAGCGATCAACATTTTAAAAAAGAAAATACAAAATTGCTACCCAAATCCCAAAGTTAATTTTATTTATTGTGCATTTGTTAGGCGCCTATACACCAAAATGGTGTTTCCATGTGCCACAAGGCCAGTGGGGGGGGGGGGCAAGGGAGTGGCAAGGAGGTAAATGGCAGTGGCAAACAAAAAAACAATCGTGGTCCTACTAGGCCTTGTGGCATTCGGACGAGTAAGTGCAAAGAAGAGAAGTGTAGAAGTGGAAGGGAGATTATGGGGTGGGGGGGCAGGTTAAGGCAAGTGGGAGCCCGGGAGGGGAAGTGCCAAGGCGGGAGGCCAGAGGCTAAGTGCTAGGGCAGAGGAGTCCCAGGGAGGGATGCGCAACCACCAGGTGTGTGCCCGCAAGGGCAGTGCTGAGGGGGAGAGGCTTCTGATGTCGACTGGGTGGAAGGCTTGGTAACCTATGAGATTCCCGAGGGAACCAGGCCGCCAGTCTCAGTGGGAGTAAAGGCAGGGAAGGGAAAGAGGAGAAGAGGTAGAGAAAGGCAGAGTTTTGAGAGGTTTACATAACTTAAGGAGATTCGGCTCAATTCTGAAAGGGGTAGGGAGGTTGTTCCAAAGAGGGGCACCAGCTGAACAGAGAGACCTACGCCCCCCCCCCCCCACCCTCTCTGCTTGAAGTGTTTGACAAGCAGATAGTTGGAGTTAGAGGAGCAGAGTGCTCTAGCAGGGATGTATTTGGGGAGATAAAGTTGGAGAGCGTGGTCCCAGGCCCCAGAAAGCCTTGTGGATGATGCATAGGGTCTTGAATTTGATCCTTGCAATCGCTAGGAGCCAGTGGAGAGATTTTAGGGCTTGAGAGATACAGTCCCTGGATTTGAGGCCAAGATTAAGGCTTGTAGTCCCATCTCTGGATTAGCTGGAGGGGACGTAGGGAGGAAAGGGGGAGGTTGAGAAAGAGGCTATTGCAATAGTCTACCCTAGAGAGGACAGAGCTCTGGAGGACTTAGGCTTTTAGTGGAAGGTGAGGAAAGGGAAAACGCCTTTAAGGAGGTAAAGCTGGAAGTGGGCCTCCTTGGCAAGATCCAAGATGTTACAGGTGAAGGTGACAGATGACCCCAAGGTTTTGGCCTTACAGGATGTTGAGGGTAGAGGGCCCAACAAGGGGCCAGCGGGTAGAAGTGAAAAGGAGTGCAGGTGTCCCAATCCGAAGGATCCTAGGTCCTACTGGTATTGAGACAGAGCTCATTAGCCGCACACCATGCCTGGATAGCGGTCAGACATTCAGGGGGTGAGGGAGGATAAGGGAGGAAGAGAAGGAAAGCTGTGTGTGTCATCAGCAGAACACTGTAAATGAGGGGAGGAAGAGA
This sequence comes from Ambystoma mexicanum, assembly GCF_040938575.1. Lineage (NCBI taxonomy): Eukaryota > Metazoa > Chordata > Amphibia > Caudata > Ambystomatidae > Ambystoma > Ambystoma mexicanum. The sequence goes on along the minus strand of NC_090941.1, from coordinate 534,092,150 downwards.
TGAGGTGAACCAGTGGGGCGAGATAGATATTGAAGAGCCAGAGCGATGGGGTAGAGCCCTGAGGGACGCTGCAGGTAATGAGTGAGGTGGTAGAGAAGAAAGGACCCAGTTGCAATGTTACTCTTCAAAATAGTTACTTAAGCCGTTGGGACCCGCTGCCCTCGAAACTTGATGATCTCTTTAAAAATAATGAGATTATTCCAAGATGGCTGCCGGCACAGGTAGGTCGTGAGCGTCAGTGCTCCGTTAAGTTGAGGCCGGTATCAAAAATCAACATAGCAACATCGATCAAGAATAAAGTGTGCAGCGGACCTAATCGGAGGGTCCGGTTTGTGGCTGCAGATCTGTGGACCATAGAGGCAGCCGTGGCCTGTGGCAACAGGGGCAGGGGGAAGGCAACAGCAGCGTGCGGAGGCGAGAGAAACAGAGCCTGGCCCCCCGCCCTCTCCCCAAGCTTATCTCGAGGGCAGTTGCCCAGAATATGCAGGAACTATTATGGGGATGATTGAGTGATGAGACTGGACAGTGTGAGGCCCCATTCGCCAGGTACTTATCAAAGGCCTCGAGACGAAAGGTGGCGTGCTCAGGGCTTCCCCATTGCAGAGTACCATAACTCTGCCAATTGAGGAATAGTGAGACTGCTAACAGAGGGGTGCACGGGCGAGGACAGCCCAGAGGGCCAGGGAAAGCAAAGGAGGAGCTTGCGGACACGGGACGGGTCCGAGCAGACGGGCCCACCTGTGTCAGTGAAGAGCACAGACGGGCGGAAGCCCCCAACAGGGCATTGGAGGTGGGCCCCAGTAAGGTCCGTGATGGGGGAATCGTCCACCTGCATGTGGAGAGAGGATTACCCAAATCGATTGTTTCGGATTGACCGAATGGTACAATGGGCTGAATTCGGCCAGTACCATTTGGTCGTTCCGAAACCACCAATTTCGGTAATCACTACCAAACGTGGGGAGCGGGGTCAGTCCCCCGCACCCTATGTTCAGTAGTGATTGCCTTTAGGGGCAGTAGGGGTGTCACCCGCTTCCAGAGGTATGGAGTCGGGGGAGGAAAAAAGAAAAGCGGATGGACCTGGCTGCATTGGATCCGACCCGCGTAGTAGGGACGGATCCGACACTGCAGGGTCAGTAAAGGCCCAGATGGTGAAAAGTAGGAGGGTGGGTGGGGGTTTAAACAGGGTGGTTTTGGCTGCGTCAAAATTGGCTTTGCAGCCGAATTGACTACAGTCAATTTGGCCGCGACCAATTGTGCCATGCCCAAAACCTATACATCCAGAGACAGTCTGGTGACAGTTTGACCAGGGTGCTCAAGGGACCATGGGCCCCAGTACAGATCCACTTTGGGCCGTGGAGCTGTGCGGACTACAATCTCCTGGCTGGATATTTGGAAGAGGAGTGTGGGTCTCGCGTCCTAAAGCAGAGGGGAGAATTTGGGCTCGAGCGCAGAGGAAAAGTGGGGGCTCATCCTTCGCTTTCAGAGATTTCAGTGCGTGGGCCCCCCCCCCCCCCCCAAGTTGGTGGAGACATCAAAAGGTAGTCGGGGCCTAAAGGTACAAAGGTAGTGAGCCTATCAGGGTGGTGGGGTGGGGATCTTCATTGCCCAGAAGCAAGAATAAAGAAGGGTCTACCCCTGCCCAAACTCCTTGGCAACGGCAGGAAGGCAGCCTTCAGCGGTGCTGGCGTCAAAGTGAACCGGCAACCCACTTAAGGCCAGAGGGGGTGCAGCCAGCTCCACCGATATGGCAATGAATGGGGAGGAACTGAAACAATGCTTCAGTGGCTTCCAAGATAAACTGGTGGCATTCCTACAATTACAGTTCGCAGAGTAAACAACTGACTTGAAACAGGCCCTGCAGGATATAAAAGGAGACCTCGCCAATCTGGAAGCACGCTTGGATGCCCGGAAAAACAATGATCTACAAGAAAATCTCTCCAGGGTGGTGTAGAACTTAGAACTGCAATGTGAATACTTGGAGAACAGGTCGAGAAGATAATCTATTGGAGAGCATCGAGGATAAAGACTTGAAGGAGACAGTCTGACTAGTGACCAGTTTTAGAATTGACTTTGGTTGGGTGTTAGGTAGGTGGGAAGGCTTGTAAGGGGGTGGTTTCGGGAAGAGGGAGGTTTCGGGAAGAGGGAGGTTTCGGGAAGAGGGAGGTTTCGGGAAGAGGGAGGTTTCGGGAAGAGGGAGGTATCCAGACATGGGAGCACATACAGGTCATGGACAAGAGATAATGGCACAGGGGCCAAGGTCACTGGAGCGAAGGGGAGGACACTTACACTTGTGCATGATTCAAAACTTTGTGATGTACAGGGTCCAAATTACCTGCTTAAACAGAAGAAAATAGAGCAATGTTTGAACACAAAACGCCAGGATATCATAGCCTTTCAGGAAAAGCATGTGCAAAAAAAGGACCGATTTAAGTTGAAACTAAGGGGTTATCCGAATATGTACCAGGCGAATGCGGAGGGGAAAACGGGGCATTCTAATAGCATTCATGACGCGTATGGCAAAGGATAGTAGTAGAACGACTCAAAGGGAAAACATGCATAAGAGGCCAACTAGATTTATTGTATGCTAGGAAAGTGGAGAAGGCATTATTATACGCGAAACAAAAATGATATAAATGCAAACAAAGCTGTGGCATGTTGGCTAGATATCTGAAGGGACAAAGGGCTAGGCAGACAACCCTACAGATATCTAACCAACAAGGAGGATGGTTACAACCATGAAGGACATTACACAACTATTTGAAGGATTCTATTCATCCATATGTTTTAGATTACCCTAACCCAGTAGATTGAGCTGTGTACTTAGATAGGCTTCCACTTCCAAAAATTACATCCACTGCACAGGAGCAATTGGAGAAAGAGATAACGGAGGAAAAGGTTTCCCGGATGATTAAAGTTCTCCCACTCAATAAAGCTCCTGGGCCAGATGGATACTCTGCAATTTTTACAAGACGTTACATTGACCTCTCTCCCTAACCTGTTTAGATTGAAGGGTAGGATATCCTCCTCTATGGAAGAAGCCAAGATGGTATTTCTTTTTTTTTTCAACTTTATTTAAATTTTGGAGCACATAGACATGCATACATTAATAAACCGATCAATAGCATATATGTAGTACTTCTTACATGTCACTTCCTCGTTACCCCTACTTCTTAAACTGAATATGGACCCAACACAGTGAAGTTCTTACCGTCCCATCGCATTAATGAATCTGGATGCCAAAATGTATTCTAAGATACTTGCTAACAGATTAGAGAGGGTCCTACCACACCTGATCTCACCGGATCATTCAGGTGTTTATCAAAAACAGGCATTTGACAACACTAGGAGGGTTTGCCATTTAGTGGGAAAAGTAACAAAAAAGGATATCCCGGCCATACTGGTAGCACTCGACGCAAAAAAAGCTTTCGACCAGGTAGAGTGGCCTTTCTTATTTCAGATCATGGAACACATGGGCTTCGGATCGCACTTTCTTAGAATGGTTACGGCCAACTATAATGCTCAGCAGGTTAGACTGTCAGTTCATGGATCCCTCTCTCGTCCAATAAGCATTAGGAGATGGACTAAATCGAGCTGCCCGCTATCCATGTAATATGCTATTTATTTAGAGCCATTACTCGAGACACTATGCTGACGATATGCTGCTTGCAATTTCAGACCCCAACTCATCACTACCTGTGCTCCCTTCTTCACATTTTGGGTATCGCCACAAGGGGAGGGAAGGGGGGGTGAAAGGCGACACGGGAGCTGGGACAGCTCAATCCGCATTCAAGTGGCTAACACATAATTTGAGGGGATTGAACACCCGTTTTAAGAGAAAGAAATTGGAGCAATTTACAAGAAAGGAGGGTCCAGACATTTTGGGACTACAGGAAACACATCTTAAACAAAAAGACCAGGGGCGCCTGAAGCTACGGGAGTTTGGCCAGATCCTACATGCATCGGGGAGGAGCAAATCAGGGGGAGGGGGAGGTGGTCGGTGTCGGTGGAGGGGATCGCTTTAGCCATCAAAAACACAGACTTTAGAGTCTCAAATGATAAGGAGGGTAGGTTTATTATAGTCCAGGACATATCGGGACAGCCCTTATACGCTGGCAGTGATCTATGCTCCAAATTCAGGTCCGAAGCAGTTTTTGAAGCGTGTTAGGGATATTGGAAGACGAGGCTTGGGGGCAAATAATTCTGCTGGGTGACCTTAATATAGCGTGGGAGAGGGGACGGGACAGGTCGGAGGGGGTCCCACAAGAGGAGGGGGCGCAGTGATGTCGGCAGACCTTAAAGAGAGAATATGCGGTGTAGGGCTGAGGGATGTGTGGTGGGAACTGAAAAGGGACGAAGAAGGTTACACCTTTTTATCTGGGGTCCACAGGTCTCAGTCTAGGATGGACGATATTGAGGTCACATTAAGCCCGGTGGGCAAATTTGAGAGGTAGTGACAGGCCCCATTGGCATAGCAGACCACACGGTGGTCTCCATGAGGATGGGTCTAGGACATAGGGAAAGAGGGGTGTGGACTTGGAAGTACCCAAGGTATCTTCTTGGAGACCCAATTATCCAGCCGGTAATGGAAGAAAAGATCAAGGATTTCTTCGAGCTCAATAAAAGGGGGGGGACACAAGGGAGGAGAAGAGATGGGACTCTTTCAAAGCTGCGTTGAGGGAGGAACTAATAGCAGCAGCGGCACAGAGGGAGAAGCAACTGAAAGTGCTGGAAACGCAGTTGGAGGAGGAAGTTGAGAAAGCAAGACCGAAGGCGGGGATAACCCGACTAGGGAGTCTGAGGGAATATCGCAGGGCACTCGGGCAGTTAGAGGTCCACCGCACTAAAAAGGCTGAAGGTGCGCTGCTTCGCGTCTGCCAAAAATGTTACGCTAAAGCGAACAAGGCAGATGCACTCCTTGCATGCCTACTAAGGGGAGCCCAATCTAGGAATGTGATCACGGCCCTAGAAAACTGGTTCAGGGGAACGGGTAACACGGGTAGGGAATATGCAGGAAACGTTAGTAGAATTCTACGAATCTCTACGTGTCACAGGAGCCTCAGGCCTACTCACAAGTAGAGTTTTTAGAAAGGGTGGAGATGGGAAAGATCGGGAATAAGGTGCTGGATTCACTTAACAGGGAGATTACAGAGGAGGAAGTGAGAGGGTGATCTGTAGCTTACCACCGAACAAGGCACCAGGCTTGGATGGCTATACTCCAGCTTTCTACAAAACTTTCACAACTGAATTAATCCCACACCTGACGCACCTCTTTAACACCTTTAGATCAACAGGGAAAATAACCCCGTCCATGGAGGAGGCAAGGTTGACCCTCATTTTGAAACCAAATAAGGACCCTGCAGGGAGGGCTTCTTATAGGCCCATAGCGCGGATTAATATTGATGCCAAGATATTTACGAAAATATTGGCTAAGAGGTTGGAGGGCTTTCTTCCGGATCTGATCCATCCGAATCAAGCGGGTTTTATAAGAGGCCGACAAACGGCGGACAACATCAGGAGGGTGGCCCACTTGGTGGGAAAGGTTCAAAGGACGGACACTCCCGCGGTTCTCCCATCTCTGGATTCAGAAAAAGCGTTTGACCGTGTGGAGTGGTCCTTCCTGTTTAGGACCATGCAGAAGATGGGCATCGATGGGGAGTTTTTACGTATGGTCCAGGCCAATTATCAGGCACCAACCATGAGAATAGCAGGGAATGGGGCTATGTCTAGGTCCTTTAGATTGAGTAGGGGCACCAAGCAGGGTTGTCCCCTGTTCCCAATGCTTTATGCAATCTATCTGGAACCTCTTCTGCAGGCAATTAGGGAGACGGAGGGGATATAGGGCATTCCATTTGGGGGGGAAAGCACAAAAGGTGGCAGCATTTGCCGACGACATGTTACTTACGCTGACGGCGCCCCGGGAGTCTATTCAAGCAAGCAGGGTTTTGCTGGAGGAGTTTGGGAAGCTTCTGGCCTGAAGATTAACCTTAGCAAATCAGAACTCTTGAATTTGACCCTAAACTCAGGGGACCGCGAATCGCTGAGGGCGGCCATCCCATTCTTATGGAGCCCGTGCGGCATCGGGTATCTAGGAGAGAAAATTACGCCAACCCTAGCAGGTTGGTACCAGGCAAACTACCCGCCATTGCTGAAAGACATCAATCGGGATTTCTGTAGGTGGAGGGGCCTCTGCGTATCCTGGCTGGGCAGGGTAGCAGCGGTTAAAATGGTGACTTTGCCCCGCTTGCTGTATCTCTTCCAGGCAATAACCCAAGCAATACCTGCGGGCTTCTTTAAGGAATTGGGAACCTTGACCAGCGAATTTCTGTGGGAAGGGAAGAAGGCGCTGGTCAGTAGACAGCTGATGAGGGCCCCCAGATGGGAGGGGGGACTAACACTACCGAATTTTCAGCAGTATTACGAAGCCACGCAGCGACGAGAGATTGGCTCCGGGAAGGGGAAGTTGCACAAGATAAACAGTAGGTGAAAATGGACAGAGCGGTAGTGCACCGTAGTTTGGCGGACGTATTGTGGCTCCCAAAACAGCTTAGGCCCAAGCATCTATATGAGTACCATAACGAAATTGATGGCAGAGAACAGGGATAAACTGGTAGGAACTAAGGGGATTATGACTTTTCCATCCCCTTTTACACCACTGTTCGGCAACAGGGACTTTACTCCAGGGCTGGAAGCGGGGGCATTTAAGCAGTGGCAGGAGGGGGGGTTGTAAGTAGCTGGGTGACTTGTTTCGGGGGGGGGGGGAGAATTCTCTCATTCGAGGAGTGCAAGAGGGAGTATGGGATAAAGGAGGGGGAAAGGCTCAGATACGCGCAATTACGACATTGGGGTCTTGAACACTGTGAACAAGCAGGCAGCAACAAGAGAAAAAGACGCGGTTCGAGCGATTCCTTCTGTCTAATGGCGGGTCCAGGGGGCTAATATCTAACTTATATAGAATTCTGGATGAGGCAAACACCAGGGGTCAATGGTAGTATACGCGGAGGTGGGAGCAGATTCTAGGAAGGGCAATTGAGCGAGAAGAGTGGGAGAGGTTATGGAGAAAAGGGGGCACGCACAGGTTTGTTTAAAAGTTACGAACTCTAGCGACTGGTCCAGGACGCAATGGATCAAGAACACAGTAAAGCTGCTTTTGGGGGGGGGGGGCGGAGTTGGGAAATGCATCATTGTTGTTGTAAAACAAATAAAAAGAGGTTTAAAAAACAGTTCTATTATATCTATATTTTTTTGTTGTTGCTTAAACCCGCGTTTTTTTTTATCACCTCAACACATCAAATTGAGGACACTTCATAACACACTTTTCACGACAGAACCTCGCATGGTTATTTGTTATTTTGTTCAATATGGCTCTTAGTTTTAACGTTTAGGGACTCGCAAAACATTGCAAAGTACACTATGGAGGCCAGGATGATTTTTGTTTGTACATCAGTGAAAGTCTAGATTTTGCGTGGGCTTCCGTCACAGGGTACTGCTCTGCAAATTGCATTGAAACTGCACAGATGAAACAATCGGGCGGCGGCCAGTGCCAACAACTGTCAATGATGATGGTTGCCGTATTTATGCGATTTAGCAGAGCTTAGTATCTGGGAGTTGCCTAATCAATTGGCACATATGCAGGTGGTAGTAGTCATTGCTGGAGCGTACGTTAACTGTGGGTAATTGACATTTCAAACACCTGGGAGTAGATTAGTGCAGTGGCAGATGGAGCTAGGTGCAGATATTGACTGCAGGGGGAAGATGAGGATGGATAATGGATTTATAAGGAACAGCTGGATGTGGCATGCCTTTTGTAGATGAGCAAGAAATGGACTGCAGTTTTTAAGTCCTGCAAATGAGCCTGGTGGTATAGTGAACTCGGACAGGCTGCCATCTCACGTAATCCTATGCATCCTACACAGTGTAGTGGTTTCAGTAGTGTGTGAAAATGATATAATTGTTCATGATGCCACGGAATAACACTACTATCCTTTTAAGCCTGCACGCCAACAGGTAGAAGAAGGGGTTGGGAAAGGGTACTGTTTTGCGGGAATGAAAAATATATTTTTTTTGTGAATTAAATTCTCAAATCATTAAAAAGTCATTGACACAATATACTAGTATGTTGTGAAAAACCTAGATTAGACAGTCATGATATTGACGTAAGTGAACATAATCTGATGATTTTAATACCAATATTTGTCAAAACCAATTCCATTAAGAATACATCTTTTAACATGTAGAGCTTAAGTTACAATTCACCAAGGTATTGAAAGACTAAGCCAAGGTCCAAAACACGTGTCAATTTACGGACAAAGTGTAATTTCACGTAAGAGAGTAGTGGGTATACTCTAAGCCTGCACACAATGCCACAGAACGTTTGTTCTTTAAACCAAGCAGAATTACTGACTTCCTGTTGCACCGGGACCCCCCCCCCCCACCAAAACCCACACCAATCGGGATCAAATATGTTGCTATGCATTGTCTTGCTTCCAAGACAAACGCGTTGCCCCTGAGCTATTCTCTCGGCCTTCATTTGCAAATCAACATACACAAGATGTGTATTAATGACTACAGTTAAGAAGCTATGGCTGAGTTTTCTAATCCAATAGATTTTTAACGAGACAAGCTAAACGGCACTGAAGAGAAACCTTAATTCTGTGACACAGCTGCTTTACAAGTTGAGCTTATGCCCCTTTGAACTAGCATCTTTTACTGGATGGCATTACACCAGAATAATTCTGAGTCCAGATAACCGGACAAACTCAAGAAGATGGCACATTACTGTTTTAAGAATTTTCTAAAACGGGGAGGTTACAACGAACATCAACGGACGTACGCTCAGTCTCTCAGTGATTTCCACAAAAAATACAATGTATATACTTCATTATGTGTTAGTGACGTCATAGTACATGGCAATAGTAAAAAACCTATCAAGGGTCAGGATTGGTTAGGGGAAAACTCTAGATATGCAATCCTATAGGAGCTAGGATTGCTATTGGCTGTACGATATCAGGTGGACAACTTATGCATACCTCTTCAAGCATGTCATTTCAGGAAACTCAGTTAAACAGCGTTTCATTGGTTTCTCAAGCTGTAAGGTCCTTCGTTATACAGACTAATACACTTGGTTTGGCACGCTTGTGCCATGTCTGAACATTTGGTTCATTTAGCAGCACGTAAGCCAAGACCCAGGGACATAGGACATGAAGCTACCTCACCACCCAATTAGCCCAGCATCTCTCGTCACCCATGCCTTCCATCATGAAATTGTCTTTGTACTTGGCCTCGCAGAGTATTCTCATCCTAGGAATATACACGAGTGAGGGCACTGGCTATCGCGTCTGGATCTCAAAGTTCAAGCCCTATTTTCAGCCTCGACTCATGTGATGGGAGACCACGATTCTGTTCATTCTGCAAGCTTTTAAATGAATTAAGACTTGGCATCCTTGGTGGTGTTTCTAGTACCTTAACATGATAAGATTCATCCTCTGCACACCCGTTCTTCAGTGTAGATAGCTTTCCTCGACTTCATAGTTCTTGACTTCAGGCCAGACAGCCTCTCCACGCAGCTCCACCAGCCTACTATTCTACTGTGACACAGATTTATATTCATTCTTGATGTTTCTTTGGCTTACTTTTTAAGGATTCCAGTGTCCAGTATGGTGGCTTCACGAGCATTCTACCCCCTACTCACTACTTTAGCGTTTGTACATTCATTAAACGTCTGCTTTCTGAAGCACTTTGTTAACGTGTACTCTTCTTTTCCACTTTGCTAGTTCACTCGATTCTTTACTTCATCATTTGTCCCCTACGATACATACATCGTCTTCATTCAATATCTCAAGACGTTGTGTACACTTTCTGATGTCATCAGTTCATCTTCTTGGCTCTTTCTCATATTCCTTCAGGGAGTTCCTCCTGTAGGCTGTTATCAAGATAGGTATTTATTCCCCGATTATCTTCTTCTGCATTCTTCTTATGCTGTTTGACATGGCCAAAGAGGTCAAAGAAATCATCATAATTTGTACTCCTACTTGGAGAAATCACAAGTGTTGTGTTTTTTAATTGGACCATTAGGATAATAAAGACTTCGAAATGTGAGATACAGAAAGAAGAAAATACACAGGTGTGTATATATATATATATATATATATATATATATATATATCTATATCTATCTATCCCTTCAAAGCACTGATGACATCAGGCAGGGTGAGTAGCACTCTTCATATCACAAGATGTGCGAAGTCTGAACACCAACGTTCAAGAATAATAGTAATATGTATTAATGCCTTACAACGTGGCACAAAAATTAAAAAGCCATCAAAATTTGGCTCTCTCAAAGTGTCTGTGCGCGTTGGGAACGTTAACGCGTTTCGCGGCTTACCTCACCGCTTGATCACAACAATGCGTCTCCATCAAACCACAGAGTTTTAAACAACATGGTGTAGAGCAACCGCCACTGTTTTAGCCGAAATAGAAGAGGGACTCCATTGGAAACCACAACCTCCTTAACGCAGAACCATGGTGGGACATCTTTGACTGTTGCAGATCGCAATTTTAGCATAAATGCTAATGCATTACGTTGCCACCTAATGTATCTATAGAGACCCTATAAATAGGGATCTGATGCGGAATTACTGTGTGTATTAATTAGCCTATTTGCCTGCCATGGACTGCCACAGGTAAGATGCGTGTCAATGAAGCCCCTCATAACAGACCATATCTTTTTCAGCACTTAGCATGCATTTGGACATCTAGTTAAGCTCGAATAACAGACCCACTAAGAAAAATCGGACATTAGCATAATTTGTAAATCATAAAATGGCAATCAATTTATATGCTTTTCCCAGTTAAAGTGCATGATGCAAAAAACACGATAAAGTGCAACCATCGCTTTAAAGTGCAAAAGTCACAATAAAGTGCATAGTGCAGGGAAATTGTGCTAAGGTGCATAGGTTGTTTTTAAAGTGCAAAGTGCACAATTCAACAGTCTGTTTTTTTTTTTTTTTTTCTTATTTTATCCAAGTGCCTGCCATCTCGTCTCCTTTTGTTCCGGCTCGGCAGTTACTTCCACAAGCTCTACATTACATGTTAATAATCAAACTCTGGTTAAAAAAAGACTAAATCTATTGTCGCACAAATGTAAAAATATTACTTAATAGACAACCACCTAGTGAATTAAAAATATGCTTCAAAAAAGTTTAAAACCAATATTAAAATTAGTGTTTCCAATGATGGAGGGGCAAAGATAATTATCATCTTCCTCTTAGTACTCTTCATCATTGGAAATTACGCATCTTACAATATTGGCGGACTCAACATTTGCAGAATCACTCAGATTTCCTTATCTTGTTTTATATGATGTCTGCAATTTACAGGAAGAGGGGAAACAGGGGAACAGAGGAACAAGGCAAAAGAAGAAGAAAGAAAATGCAAGCAAAAAAGCATAAAACATCAATGGAGGAAACCAGAAGCAGGGAGAATCACTTAATTGTCAATTACTGGCCTAGAAATGTATAGAGTTCCTCGTCTGTTGTGTCCATTTGGAAATTTGCTTTCAAAGTCCAATATATAGCGAGTCTCTTCCTGTCTCAGGATCTTTTCTTTATCACCTCCTCTTGGTCCTGTCTCAATTTTGTGAACACCAAAAAACCCAAAACTGCTCATGTTTTTGTCGTGGAACTCGGCAAAATGTTTAGCCATCAGGTAATTGGCATCATTGTTCACAATTGCCCATACATGTTGTTGGATACGTGTCTTTAATTTGCATTTGGTGCTTCCTATGTACCACTTGTTACATGAACAGGTCAGCACATAGACAACGTATTCTGTCTGGTAGGTAATTTTTCCAGATATAAAAACTGTTTGGCCACTAATAGGATGTTTAAGAGTTCCGGGTTTTTGCGTATTTACAGATGTTGCAACGAGTGCATTTAAAAAAGCCCTCGTTCTTATTTTTAGATAACCAACTCGTCTTGTTGCTCTCTTCTTCATGAGTCATATAGCTCTGCACTAAGACATCCCTTAAGGATCGGTTTCTTCTGAAAGTTATCATGTGGGCTGTTTCGAAGGTTTCTACTGAGATCCTGGTCTGCCATCAGGATTCTCCAATGGTTTGTTAAAATGCGCCTGATCTTTGGTGCCTGAATATCAAAAGTTAAAATTAGACGAGTACTGTTTTTCTCCATATGCTTCTTTCCAACGTGTTTGGTTCCTGCTAGGGAGACTTGGCTCTAGCTTTGAGATATGCTCTTTCGACCACTCTCCTTGGATATTTTCGTCTGGCGAACCCTTGAGCGGTGATTCTGCTCTCCATATCATAGGATTTCAAGGTGCTGTTGTTTCTTGGTAACCGGATAAACTCTCCGTAAGGGACACTCCATATCAGGTTTTTGGGGTGTCCACTGTGTGCATGGAGTGGAGTGTTTGTCCCTGGGGTTTTTCTGAGTAATTCCTGGTTAACTTGTTGTCTACTATTCTCACGTTCACGTCGAGAAAAGTGATCAAGGTGCGACTGTGTTTCTGTAAACCGGAGATTGTTATCGTTATGATTGAGACGGTTGACGAACTCCATCCATCCTTGTTCAGTTTCCTTCCATACCATGAAGAGATAGTCAATGTATCTCAGCCAGAGAATAATATTATCTGTGTATTCTTGATTCATGTCCATCCAGACCTCCCTTTCTTCCCATGTGCCCATTGTAAGATTTGCATAGGATGGCGCAAAGGTGATACCTATAGCAGTTCCTTGCAACTGTTTAAAATACTCATTATTAAAAAGGAAAGTGTTGTTGGTCAAGAATAAGCCTATCATTGACAATACCATTTGAGTGTGTTCCAGGTAATTGAGGGATCGAGTATGTAAAAAGTGTTGACACGCTTGTTTCCCATATTCGTGATCGATAGACGTATACAACAAAACCACATCCATACTGGCTAATAGATATTCTTTCTCCCAGGGAATGTCTTCAATTCTCGATAGGAAATCAGTTGTCCCTCAGGTAAGATGGTAGTACCGAGACAAATGGTAACAAAACCTCATCTATGTATTTAGACATATTTGCGAAACCGATCAAGCAAACAATGTGTCTTCCTGGGGGGTTCTTCATGTTTTTATGTACCTTGGGAAGAAAATAAATAGTAGGTGTAATGGAGTTGGTAATCGTTAGGCATTTGCGACTCTCTTCAGACAGAAGGCCTTTTGCTTCCCATTCTGTAAGTAGCGTATTGATTTTGCTTTCAAGTTTTTTAATTGGATTTTGAGCAATTTTCAAACAGCTCAATGATAACAAAATAGCATTTGTTATCATTGAGCTGTAATATAGGCTTCTCTTATATAGTCCTTTCTGTTCTCTAGGACTATATATCCGCCCCTTATCAGAAGGTTTGATGATGCAATTTTTGAGTTCATGCAACTCTTGTAACGCCTGTCTGTCTGCAAAAGATACATTTTCATCCTTTCTTCTAATTTTTTTAGATCTTCGATCACTAAACTTTGAAATGCCTCTGTTATTACCAAGGTTTGCCACAGGATTGAACTTTGACTATTTAGAAAAACATTTGGTGCGCCATACCAATACTCGTTGAACTCCCGCTATATCTATAACCCCATTTTCTTCTTCCCGAATCATTTTAATACACATGCTCAATTTACATTCGTAGTTGCACAGTCTGCTCAATTATTGCAATTTGAAGCCTTTTTATGAGTGGACCGTTCTTTTAATCATGAATGAACGTGAGAATATTAACTTCTCTCCTAACAAGGGTAGGGTGTGACTGAAGTATAAACACACAAATAGCAACTACAAGCCGATGTGTCCCCGTCGACGTGTATCATATATTATCCTTGAAACAGATATGCTCCTAAAAATGAATCTGGGTATTGATCTCTTCCAATTTCGAATAAGGAATTGGCATTTGGGCATAGTACCAACAAAGAATCTCAAAGTACATTTAAGCTCTGGAATTCTCAGCAAGTGCATGCACTTTCTGCTAAAATTTTAAGGAGTGTCCAATGAATTCCAGTCTAAAGAAATACCCTAATTGCAGTAGGGGAAACTTCTTCTACACAGAAAGGACCATTAAATCTCGGTTCATGCCATTCTATGTGTAAAATTCTTTATAAGCACTTGGTCTCCAACATAGAACTTTGGTGGTGACAATAATTCACTGTGATTGGTTACTGGGCCGTCTTCTTCAGTTTCCCTTGACCCCTCCCTCCGATGCTTGACTTGATCTGCAATGAAAGGAAACACTGATGGTCATACATGTCAAATAATCGTGCATTTCATCACCTAGAGCCTGCGCTACACTCTGAACACCTGTCTGGCGTAAGAGGTGTCCTCATGAACCTGGCTGGTTTTGAAGGGCTTATAAGGCTAGGGGTAGGCAGTATAGCCATCCCTTTTTCAAAGTTAATCAGATCTTGGCTAAGCTTTCTTTTAGGAGGCTGTTGAGTGTCTCATATATCCCGTTTGCTCGTGGACGATAAGCTGAAGAAAACGTATGTTTTATACTCCATAGAAATCCTATTTGTTCAAATAGCTCTGACAAAATGTGGCCCATTATCGGACCTCAATACTTCGCACACACCCCACCTTGGAAATACTTTACGCACTAGAAACTTTTCTGCGCAAGTGGCATCAGGGTGTGTACAAGGACCGGCTTCGATCCACCTAGAAAAGGGACACACCACCACTAATGGTACCCTTTGCATGTCTGCAGCATATCAATGTAATCAATCTGCAAATGTTGAAAATATTTGGCTGAGGTATTACTCCTTTGATCTTAGTGTATGCCCAGCTGTAAACTTCTGACACACGACGGAATTCACAATGAACTTGTGCAACGTGTTCCAAAAGATATCACATACACATCAGTCTTCTGCAATGGTGGCAGCAAGACTTTCTCTGGTTATATATCACTGGTTTTTCAGTGCTTTCAAGTCTCCATAGTGCTTCCGTGAGGGGATAAAGGACACCCCCCTACATTTCCATAGCTCATGCTCTTCTTATGGGGCTCTACCCGAATCTCTATTAGATGCGTAATTTACAGCATATTAAATCCTTCTCGTACTAGCATACTTTTATTCAATATTTCTTTGCCATTCTCAGTATCAAAACTCAACATTTCAGTAGAATACCTAACTATTTTGGTTTCCAAATCTGCGGCTTTGTTTCCGCGAGAGATAAAATCTATTTAGTATGCGCTGTGCATTTTACCACCGCTATGGCTACTAGGATTTGTAGTGCCTTAAGCCTGTCCAATAAAGACTCAAGTTCCACTGGAGTGCAGCCTGCGCAGATACAACCCCTCCTTTTCCACCGTGACAGCCCTGCGTGTACGGTTGACGTCACATAGGCGGAGTCCCTGTGCATGGTTACTTCCTGACCTTTGTGTTTCTCAAGCGCAAAGCGCTACCTATTCTGCTGCCTGTGCTGAAAAATGGGACGGCAGATCGTGAATGCCCCTTCACTAGTTTGGTCAATTTTCGAAAAAACCATCAATATAGAATATTTCCCCCTCACGTTAGAGCATTTTCTTTCACCCGGGGTATATCATCATAATATTTAACATAATTTCAGCAGCCATGCAGATGATCACCTTCTACATGTGTAGCTACAAACTTGGCTGGGTTCACTATTTTACACCTCACTATTTTAATTTCTGTATTCGAGATAATCACCTTGTATGCGGATGCTCTTTGTGACTTCAATGTACCTTCTGAGTTTCTCTAAAATGGCAAATGAGCCGTGCTCCACGTATAGAGTCATGGAACAGCCCATGGTAATACTTGTGGACTTCTCAATTGCAATGTTCTTTGTGTGAGTACTGCTGTCATTACTGAACCATTGGTGTGTGAAAACAAATAAAATCATTCGCTATAATTGAGAATTCCTAAAACTGGAGCTGTACAGATTGCTTTTTTAATTCCTCAAATCCTTCCTCTAATTTCTTCAGTCCATTATATCTTTTACTTCCCAATTTGTTCTTTAAGTGCTTTCAAAAGCGGTTTTGTGCATGTGCTGCAAACGAACATCCGTGCCCTACAATAATTGGAACAGAACATTACATTTAAAAAATCCATTCATCCCCTCAATGTAAATTGTTGGGATTATTAGATGATGGAACCAGAAAGAGTGATGGCTTCGAAAATGTAAGCGAGGCTGTATTCAATAGAATACAATGGCATCTGTTGTATAACAAAAATACCTCATAAGAAAAGCTGAAACGGATATATTCCAATAAATCAAAGCATGGGATTGGATTAGGAATTATGAACACATTGAACAACTAAAGAATTATACTTATGCTTCTGAGATAGTACATAAGTACTTACAATCCGAAACCTACTTAAAATGCCCAAAGCCTAGCTGTCGGATATTTTTCCACTAAGGATGAGAACCAACCAACTTCCCTTATCGTCACTGATGGGGGCACAACAAAAAATACTGCGAGATGAAAGAACATGCAGAATATGCAAAAAACAAAATATTTTGGAAACGCCACAGCATGTTCTATTACAATGCCTTGAATTGAACACTGAATACATAAAAAATGTAGGTCACTTAGTACATAATTATGACCACATCAAAAGTGATGCTTTCTGGGCATACTGCTTGAACACCGAGTCGCAGGCAGTACACATAAGCCTGTACCAATTATGGAAGTGTATAAAATAAAAAGCTTAAACGAAAAGTCTGATAATAAGGTGAAGAATAAGAATGTCAATTAGATGGTCTACTATAAAGGCTAAGTAAATAAGTTGAAAATAGAAATCGAGAAAACCTGAATTCATTTGAAACATAATTGTATCTCCAAAATGTAAGGTTTAAAGGATTTTAATAGAGCATTGTAATAATGCAACCACTTATGTTTGATGTTGTGCATGTATGTAAATGTGATTTAGACACAAGGAACCGTAGAAAGTATCATGTATTTTATTAAGTTTTTTTTTTTTTTTAAATTCAATTTTATTGATTTTCAAAGAAAACAGGGAGCATGTTATAATCAACAACTTTGGGCAAACGCCCACATGAGCAATACAAGGAGGCCCCCATTCCCTGATGTATTCTCACCCGCTCCCCCCAATCCCGTTGTCTCGGGACACAGGCACCTCCTGTCCGTGGTGAATCTCTGTGGGTAGCTCCGACCAGGCTGCAGAAAGTTGGTAACAAGCAAACTTCCCTAAATCAAAGGCAATTTGTTCTGTACTTAGGCAGATTATGGGCCGAGTCGGGAGCCTGTGTGAACTTCAGGTCGCTTCCTCTGTGTTGACAAACGGCTCCATGAATTGTAGCCAATCAGTCTCTATCTGTGCACTAGAGCCCTGTATCGCTGTTGTGAGTCTTTCCATAAAATAGTTGTCCTTAGCCACTGCCACCCATTCTCTCCTTGTGGGGAGGGTGGGCCTCTTACATGTTCTGGCCCTAGCGGCTCTGGCTGCCACTAGTAGGGAGTGTCAGATCCGGGTGTTTCTCACAATGTTCATCTCTTTGCTGCAGCTCGAATATCAAAAGGACTGGGTCTAGTGGATAAACCCCCCCTCCCTCCTCCTTAAGCCAGCTGAGGACCTCTGACCAGTAGGTTTGAACTTTATTGCATGACCACCACATGTGCCAATAATTGGCTTTCACATCAGGGAACATCCTGGAGAGTCTGATTGGGTCATACTGCCACCTGTGGAGGAGTTTGATGGCGTGCGTCTTAAATTGGCACGAGATCGATGTCTTGAATGCTCTGCTACAGAGTCGCCCCCAGAGGCTATCCCCAATTTCACAGCCCAGGTCCCTCTCCCATTTTCTTCTCAGACTTCTCGTTGTTCCCTCCCGGGGGGGGGGGGGTCATGAGTGCTCCATAGAGGAGGGAAATTAGCCCCTTAATTTCTACATGGGTATCTAGGATTTTCTCTACGGGGGTGAGCTTTCTTTGTATGCATGGCTTTAGTTTCGGCTTCATCAAGACTCCCTTAAGTCGTAGGTTTAAGAGGGGGGAGAGCGCACCAATTCCCAGCGCTTCCTCGCGGTTCCTGAATGCTTATGAAGGTGTCCTCTCTCACCAGTTGGCCGAAGCCTACAGAGTCCCGCGCCAAACCAGGACTGGTAATGTTCATGACCTGGGATTTCTTCTAACACTGGCGTGGACCAGATGTTCCTCTGTGGGGAGGGCTATTTGGTCACCCTTTCTCCACTACCCTTTCCTGCTAGCGCTTTCCACATTGTGCCTAGTATTGGGTGGT
This sequence comes from Ambystoma mexicanum, assembly GCF_040938575.1. Lineage (NCBI taxonomy): Eukaryota > Metazoa > Chordata > Amphibia > Caudata > Ambystomatidae > Ambystoma > Ambystoma mexicanum. The sequence continues at coordinate 534,073,915 of NC_090941.1, read as the reverse complement.
CCTTAATTCTTTTTGGGAGCTTTTTTTAATGGTACCCATAACCATTCCCCCACTGTGACTGGTTGCAGGTGGAAGTTCTCGAGGTAGACCTATTGTTTGTTAGGGTCCTCCCTGAGGTGGGGGGCCAGTGCCCTTAGTTGAGCCGCTCTGTGGTAGGTCTGCAGATCCGGGAGGGCAACCCCGCCTCTTTCTTTGGGGAGTGTGAGGGTCTCGCAGCCTATTCTAGGTCTTTGGCCTTGCCATATGAATTTCAGTATATGCTTTTTGGCCTCTGAGGTAATTTTCTGGGGACTCCAGTGGGAGCATCTGAAACACATGAAGCACCCTGGGGCGAAGGTTCATCTTTATGGCATTTATTCTTCCCATCCAGGATATTTGCCCCCTTCCCCAGCTCTCCATGTCCCTGAATAAGTTATTGAAGAGCGAAGGGAAGTTTGCTTGACTCGGGTCCTTGTTGGGTCTAACAATGATGATCCCCAGGTGTATTATTCCCTCCGTGCAGATCTGGAGACCAAGCGGAGTGACTTCCTCCAAATTCCTATCTGTGTCAGGTGTAAAGGGGAAGATCATGGCTTTGCCTATATTTACCCTAAAGCCTGAAAACCTTCCAAATTGTTCAGTCACCTGCAGAGCGGCTGGAACTGAGCTGGTGGGCTCTCTCAGGTGTAACAGGATATCGCCTGCGCAGAGGCCAAGTTTAAAGGTACGGTCTCCCACATCAATACCCCGTACTCTCGGGGAACCTCTGAGATAGTCCGCGAGTATCTCCATAGTCATGGCGAACAAGAGCAGGGAGAGGGGGCAACCCTGCCTAGTCCCTCTTTGAAGGCTAAAAATACGTGACAAGCACCCGTTCACCGTGGCTCTAGCTGATGGGGTTGTATATAGGGCCTTGATAGCTTGCCGGATCCCTTCTCCCAAAGTCCAGTTTCTTGAGTACTCCATGAAGGAAACCCCAGTCCACTCGGTCGAACGCCTTCTCCGTGTCGATGGCTACCAGGACCGGGTTATCCCCCTTTGGTGCTGCCTCTCTCATAAGATGTAGAGTTTTTCTAAGGGTGTCCGCCCCCTGCTTTCCCTGTATGAAGCCCACTTGATCGGTGTGGGTATATGGCCATCCAGCCTCGTAGCAAGGATCCTGGTGAATAACTTGGCATCCACATTCAGGAGAGAAATTGGTCTATAGGACCGGCAAACTGTTGGGTCCTTCCCTTCCTTCGGGATTACCGTAATTAATGCTTTACCAAAGGATGGGGGCGCCCTCCCTGACACCATGATGTTGGAAAAGAGATCTGCTAGGAACCCCGCCAGGTGGCCCACGAAGGCCTTATAGAAGCCTGCAGTGAACCCATCCTCCCCTGGGGCCCTAACCAGTTTCAACCCAGATATTGCTCTAAGCACCTCTTCTTCTGTTATCAGGGCATCCAGGGAGGACGCCTCTGGGATTCCGAGGATAGAGAGGGTGACCCCATCGAGGTATGCCTCAAGCGCGCCCCCTTCTGCCACACCTTCCTTCCCGTAAAGTGACTCGTAAAAGCCAGCGAATTCCTCGGCTATGCCTTCCGGGTCAGATCTTTCCCTCCCATCCCCGCTCCCAATTCTTGCTACCCATCTATCCGGCCGTTGGCCTCGGAGTTTAGCTGCCAGCATGGCGTCGGCCTTATCGCCTTTTTCGTAGTATCTTTGGCGCAGATGTTGGAGGCCCGCTACGATTTTGCCCATTTCCATTTCCCTCAGTCCTTGTCTCTTCCCTCGTGCGGAGTCCAGGTCCTTCTCCTTCCCCCTCTGACCTCTCCTTTCCCCTCTGACCTCTCCAGTTGAATTATCTCTGACCTCAGTCTGAGTCAGGAGGGTCCTAACCCTCTTTTTGGATGCCCCTTCACTAATCAGCCTACCCCTTTAGGTAGCCTTCGGCGTCTCCCATACTGTCTCCCGGTTGACTTCTCCAGTATCATTCAGCTCAAAGTATTCTCTGATTGCCGTAATCCTTTCCTCCTTAAAAACTGCGTCTGAGTAGAAAGTCATTACATTTCCATAGGGATTCTGTAGGTTTGAGGCCTGATGAGCAAAAATCTGAGACCTGGTCTGATTAGCTGACCGGGCGGACATTGCAAGAGTCTACCCTGTGTAGTATTCCATCCCTGTTTGTGTTCTGCTTACAACGTCCCTGCCTGCCGCGAGGGTAGGAATGTTTATAGTTGAAGGAGATTCTATTGGTGAGGGTTAGAGAGAGGGAGAGGGGGAGACTAGAGTGTGAGCGGCAGTGCAGGGCGCCGGATAATTATATGTAAATAAAGCTTCTTATTTACACGACGCTGTCCGACTAGCATATCTCATTTGGTGACGAGGATTGCCGGCGTCCTGAGGACCCACAAAGTCCTAGAGAGGAAGCAGTAACCGAGAGCGGGCGCTCCGAGCCGTCGCACAACGCTGTGCTGGCTTGTGCTGCATGGAGAGAGTGAGGGCAGATGCTCCGAACTAACGTTAAACAAAACGTTTGTTTGTGCTGTTGTATAAGACATCGCAGGGAGAGCAGATGCTCCGAATCGACGCTTGAAGTCGCGTTGATTTGTGCCGATCACTCAAGTTTCAAGGCTAATCTGATTGGCTGCTGAGCCAACATCAACACGGATACACCGTGTTTCTGGTATATTGGAGTAAAGGACCCGCCTCGCACACACGAATCACATGACTTGTTTCTCCTGGAGTCAGGCAGAATGAGGAGTGAACACCAGACTCCTCATCCTCTTCACAGTTTTTTAAAAAAAAAAAATATATATATATATATATATATATTACACACACAAGAGGTGGAATTTGAACAATTCTAAGCTACAGTAAACACTGAATTTGGAGCAATTTCATAGTATCCCTTCTAACACTGACACAACCATACAGAGTAATGCAAGGCATTAGCATACAACCCTCAGCGAGTTTCCTCCCAACGGCTGGGCAACCTGTTGTAAATTTGTTGGAATGGAAAGAATTTTGGCTAAACTATGTCCAAACAATTCACCAAGAAGGTCTAACCCCTCATAAGAAGAAATCGCTGCTGCTTCATGCTTTAGGGTTAGAAGGACAAAGAAAATACAGAGAATTACCGGAGTTGCCAGTAGAAGAAGCGGGAGATGCTGACGAACATGAAAAATCTGTAAGACAACTAGACAAATACTATACCCCTGAGACTAATGTAGCGATAAACAGGTATAATTTCTACACCAGGACTCAGAAGGAGCACAAATCTATTGAAGATTATGTGTCAGCTTTAAGAGTGTTGTCACGCACATGTCGTTTTGGCAATGGGATCACACTGGATAAACTTATAAGAGACCAAATCATCATACATGCAAAAGATAGCTTGGTTCAGGACAGACTGTGGATGGTAGGAAACCCATCCTTGCCGGAAACTATGGCCATTGCCAAGCGTATAGAGCACAGCCATCTATGTTCCAAGGAAATGAAAAATAAAAAACAGGAGGCTGTTCTGAACATGCAACAGAATGACAAATCCTCATTAGACTCAGCAGAACAAGCCATGGTGAACGCACTGAGGACGAGAGAACGAGCAGAAAGCCATGCTGTCAAGAACAATAGGTCTAGAGGATATGAAAACAAAGGACAGTCAGTCAGAGGGAAAGGTTGGGTGAAACCCGAACCCAAACCTAGTACTGCACAATCCAGAGAAGGTGACAGATGCTACAATTGTGGAAGGTTTGGTCATTTTGCTTATGCTAAACATTGTCCTGCAATAGGACAAAAGTGTGGGAATTGTGGAGTCAAAGGACACTTCGCTGTCACATGCAGACGAAAAAAGAGAATATCTGTCATCCAAGACGAAGATGAAGATTCGGATGAACAGACAAGATACCACCAATCACCACACAACCGGGTGTAAGGACAATAGCAGCGGCGCTAGTCATGTGGAGGGGGGGAGGAGCATGCAAGGTTATTAAGGGAGCGGGCGGAGGGGACAGCTAGATCCTCAAACGGCCTCGAATGGAAAATCGGGCACGTACCTCCTGAGGCTCAGGGTGTACAAGCATCCCGTCGGGTAAGATTACACGAGCCCAACCGGTTTCAGTCCAGGATAGAGATGACTAACGAATACCATTAACAATTTCCTTCTCTGCATACACCTCTCAAACTCCAAACCAAACACAACCACAAACCTCTAGCGCAGCAAACCGCACGAACTTCACTACACTGCAACAACAAAACAAAAAAACACAGACTCTCACATCAGCACACGACGACTACCGGCCGCATACACCCCAGGCCCAGCCGACGGAAGCACCGGGCTGAGGCTGCCAACAGCACATCACTGCAATCTTGCACTTTTACAGCCTCCACCCACTAACCCACCATCCCCCCCCTCTTTCAGAGCCGCCAGAGCGCCAGCGGACCACTCCGGTGGGGATAGTGCGCGGTACAAATGACCTTTAACATTAACATTAACATGAAGAAAGAGTGTTTACCATCCGTGAACCACCTGAGGGAGATTTCAAATGCCCAAGTTGTCATAATAATTGACAATTGGAAACTCAAAGTAGAAGTAGACAGTTGTTCACCATGGACGATCATCACGAAAAGAACCTGGAAGAATTTAGTGACATGCGGTCTTAAGAGCAAACTACATGAACCAGATATAAAAAACCCTGGTGGATTTGAAGGGTCGAAAATCAAGATGATTGGCTGGTTTTCAGGTATTGTAGAATTTAAGCACAGACGAGCAGAGGTGAAGATTTACATTGCAGAAAAGGGAGTTAACATTATTGGCTGGAGAGATCAAGCTGGTCTGCGGATCAGGTTAGATCCTTGTGAAAATGAACAAGTTTTGGTTGTCAATACCAGTCACAAGCAGAAAGAAGAAATTAAGATTGTGAAAGGTATACAACAGAAGAAAATGGGACTATTAAAGGACTTTTCACATAGGATTCGCTTGAAGGATGGTGCCGTACCTGTCAGACATGTGAAGTCTAGACCCATACCTTTTGCCATAGCAGACAAGGTTGAACAGGAATTGACACAGTTGGAAGCAGATGGAGTGATAGAAAAGATCGAATCGTCGGAGTGTGCAAGCCCCATTGTGGTTGTGATGAAGAAAAGTGGGAAAGTTAGAATTTGTGTTGACCTTAGAGATGTGAACAAAAACGTCATAGTTGACATTTATCCGCTTCCTGTAATATCAGAATTGCTAAATCGCATAGGTGGTGCAGATGTGTGTTCTACTCTAGATCTCTCTAGTGCATACCATCAAATATCTCTGACGGAAGACTGTAGAGACATCACAGCATTTGTTACCCCACACGGTTTGTATAGATACAAACGCATGCCGTTTGGATTGGCATCAGCGGCGGCAGTTTTTCAAAGGGTCATGGAACATGTGTTGAAGGGAATATTTGTTTATTAAGACGACATCCTTGTATTTGGCAAAGGTCGAGAGGAACATGACACAAAGTTGAAGGATGTTTTGTTGAAGTTGGAGAGCGTGGGTTTGAAAATTGAAAAGAGTAAATGCAAATTTGGAATGAATGAAGTTGATTATTTGGGACACACGGTTAATGGCAAGGGATATAAACCAAAGAGTGATGCTATGAAAGCAATCAGGGAATCTCCCAATCCCAGTAATGAGGATGAGCTTAGAATATTACAACAAATTTGTTGAGAAATTTGCTAATATAACGGAACCATTAAGGAAATTGTTAAAGAGGCCAAATTTGTGTGGAGTAATGAATGTGATGAAGCAGTAAATTGCATTAAGAGACAAATTTGTAATTCCACAGAATTGGGTGGGTATGTTTTTGGGAGATTGACCAAAATTACAGTGGATGCTAGTGGAAATGGTCTAGGAGCAATGTTATCCCAAATTGATGAAGGCGGCAAGGAGAAGACAATATGCTATGCCTCCAGAGCGATTTCGGACACAGAAAGCAGATATTCCGTAATTGAAAAAGAGCTATTGGCATGCTCACGGGCTGTAAACTATTTTAGAAAGTATCTATGGGGGTTACAAGTTTGTCATACAAACGGACCACAAGCCACTCGTTGAAGTGTTGACTGTGAGAGGATTGTGTAAAGCGTCACCTAGATTGGCTAGATTAAGCATCAAGTTACAGGATTATCATTTTGTGACAAAGTATGTTCCAGGTAAGAGAAATGTCATTGCAGACTATTTGTCACGCTTACCGTTAAAGAATATGGATTTAGAGTCAGAATGTAATGAAGAAATGGTGGCGGTTGTTCTAGAAGTGACCTCTAAGAAGAAATGGCTAGATGAGTTCACTAAAGACGTAACACTACAAAAAATTGCAGATTTTGCAATGTTGGGTTGGCCAGAAAAGAGATCAGTTGATGGAGAATGCCTGGAGTTTTGGGAAGTGAAAGATGAATTGTCCATGGAAGAAGGATTTTTGATGAGGGGGAGTAAATTGATACCTCCGAAAGTGTTGTATGAGGAGCTCATAGAAAAAGTACATCAAGGTCATCCGGGCATCACAGGGACTAAAAGTAATGTACAGTTGGTATATTGGTGGCCAGGAATGGATCTTTTAATTGAAAGATTTGTTAGAAACTGCTGGCCCTGCCAAAAGAGTGATAAAAGTTGTAAAAGTTTCAAATCGGAGCCTGTTGTCAAAGATAAAGGAGAGGCTCCCTGGATGAAGTTAGGTATTGAAATTGTTGGACCATATGCAAGACTAATAGGAGAGAAAATGTTTTTGATAGTTATGATGGATTATTACTCAGGTTGGTTAGAATTGAAGGCTGTCAAGAAAATTGATTCAGGAGAAATTATCAAATTTCTTAAAGGGGTTTTCAGGAGAGAAGGTTTTCCCAAAACCGTTATCAGTGATAATGGTGTTCAATTTAAAAGCAGGGAAATTAGAGATTTTGCCACTACATCTGGGATTGATTGGAAATATTCTGCTCTGTACCATCCCCAAACCAATGGGTTAGTGAAGAGATGTAACAGGATGGTTGTGGAAACAGTGGAGTTAGCTTTGAGAAACAACATGCCTGTGAATGAAGCACTGATGGAAAGGTTGTGGAGTTTAAGAATGTCAGTCAAAAGAGGTTTGGAGTTGTCTCCTTTTGAAATGATGAGGGGCAGAACTCCCAACACTCTGCTCACTCCAGAGTGGGTAAATTGCAAAAGGGCATCAGAACATAAAGAAGTGAGGAATTGTAATCGCCATGAATTTAAGGATAAGATGTCAATAGGATACAAGCGCAGATTTCTCCAGGTGATATGGTAAGGATAAAACTAGGGCACAATGTTAGGAAGGGTGATTCCAAATACAGCAGACCAGTTAAGGTTTTGCAAGTGCGCTCGGTAAGGCAATAAGAGTACGTGGTGGATCAGTATGGAATATTGACAGAGTGAGCAAATGGAATTGGGAGATGAGGCATGGTAGGGGGAATTATCCCAGGCAGGAACAAGGATTTAGTCAATGGTTGAAGAATGATATAGGATTTCAGAGTGGTAGTGAGGAGAATTTGAATGTAGCGTCTAAAGTTGGATCACAAAATGTGGAGGAGCATGTACATGTAAGAGATAACTGTGATACCATAGCTGGTAGCCAAGTTCCGAGACGAAATCAGGAGGATGATCCTGGGGAAGACAGTTTAATTCAAGGAAGTAATATTGATGCAATTGATGGGAATAGAAATGTTGAGTCATGAAGGCCTTATAAATTGTGAAATTGTGCGCAACTCTAGAGAAAGGAGGTTACTGTTCTGGTCAAGAGACTATGTCATGGGGAAGTAAAGACATATATAAAAAAAAAAAAAAAAAAAAGAAATTTAATTGTGTGAATCTGTTTCCCCAACTGCAACCTGTTTCAATGTTTGCATATTTGTTAAGCATTTTATATTTTTATCTTCTATCCATTTTATGTTATTCTTCATTATATTACAGGTGTTATATTGTTGGAGTACCTTTTACTATTTATTGTTTATAAAGGGGAGGTGGTGTAGTTTGCTATCTTCACATTGTTGTTTTGTTCTGTACCATTTTTAATAACAATATTAAAAAGGGGGAGGTGTAGTATTCCATCCATGTTTGTGTTCGGTTTACGTCACTGCCTGCCGCGAGGGTAGGAATGTTTATAGTTGAAGGGGATTCTATTGGTGAGGGTTAGAGAGAGGGAGACTAGAGTGTGAGCGGCAGTGCAGGGCGCCGGATAATTATATGTAAATAAAGCTTCTTATTTACACAACGCTGTCCGACTGGCATACCTCACCCTGCTCATGTGCTGGTGTCCCGTGAGTATATAATCTATTCTCGTCCTAGTGCCATGGACTGCGGAATAGAAGGTATATCCTAACCTAATTGGGCGTAGTTCCCTCCATATGTCCACCAACCCATGCTCCCACATTAGGTCATGGAACCCCCCCTTTGGGTCTTCCCCCCCCCTCTACTGCCCGGCAGGATGGTCTTCCCCCCCTATGGTCCAGCTCCCGGTCAGCCCACATGTTGAAGTCCCCACCCAGGAGCAGGAGCCCCTCCGCTTTGGCCCTCACTTCTCCCAGGGCTTGAGTGAATTCCATCTGGCCCACATTAGGGCAGTATATAGATGGCAGGGTGACACTGGAGTTGTGCAAATTACCCAATACCACCATGGCTCTTCAGTCCTCCCTTCCCCAACTCACTACCTCAGTAAGTGTATGATTTCTGTGAAGAACAATTCCTACGCCCCCTCTTTGTTTTGCCGGATGCCCAAAAAGTCTGTCCCACATGTGCCCCTGGGATGGCCCTCTCCTCCCCCTCACTGTTCTGGTTTCTTGCACAAAGAGGACATCTATCCCCACGTTCTTCATTTCCCTCCCCAGAAGGGAGCGCTTTGCTGGGGAATTAAGTCCCTTTACATTGAGGGAGCCCATCCTAAATGTCTCAACCCGGCCCCTCTTCTCATTGTTTGCCATAAGATCTTTGCCTTGTACTCATCTTCTAAGTCCTGTGGGAGCTACCCCATCCCTTTTCGGAGCTGGATCCCTGCTGAATCCTAGAACCCCTACCCCCAACTCCCTCTCCCCCCACCCCTCCCTTGTTCATGACGCTTGCCAACGGGCAAGCCACCAGGGTGAGAGAATGTCCGTCCACCGCCACTCCCCTAGTTAACTTCGTGTCCCCGGTCGGGGATGCTTGGCTATAGGTTTTGCACGTCCTGACAAGATGTCTATAATGCACCTAGTCCTCTTCTGCATTCATCGTCTGGGTATTGGGTTTCTTAAATTTTCTTCTGCCCTTTGTCGTCGTCTTTGTGGACATGGGGCCCTCCCGTTCACTTCTGGTTTCTGGCAATGCTTGTATTCCCTCCTCATTTCCTTCCGCCGGAGCGTCCTCCTTGAGCACATGCAGCACTTGTGAGGCCTCCTTACTGCTAGTCACTCTATAGTCTACGCCGGCCCGTTCAAAGGAGAGGGCAAATGGGAAGGACCATCTGTATCTAATGTCCTGGCTGGTGAGCCACTGAGTAAGCGGGTGGCACTCTCTCCTGCGGGTGAGGGTGGAAAGGTCCTGGTAGATCCCGATTGTATACCCTTCGAAGACGAAGCTCCCCAGCCTTTTTGCCTTTTCCAGAACCTCCATTTTCTCCCTATAGCGGAGGAATCGCACCACGATTGTCCTGCGGCCTCCCCCTCCAACACCTCCACCTCGGTGTGCTCTTTCTAGCTGGACTTCCTTACCCCATTCTATCGTGAAGAATTGGTTTATCAGACCTTGGACTTTCCTCCCCATGTCTGCCCGTGTCTCACCTCTTTGTTGAGTCACGCCCATAATGCATAGATTGTTTCGTCGTTCCCTGTTTTCGAGATCGTCCATCTTCAGGGTTATGTCCTCTTCCCTCATTTCTAGGTCTGTTAGCCTCACCTCATATTTCATGTCCAGCAGGTCAGTCTGGAGGTGGTTTTCCATTCCCTCCATTTTATTCTTCTAGGGTTTCTACTCTCCCCCTGAGGTCAACTATTGAGGCCTGTATATCCGTCCGGATTGCTTTGATCTCCTGGAGAATGTCCTTGATCATCTTTTCTGAGCACTGCAGTGGGGGGGTGGGTGTCACCACCTGTGGACATGACTTCTTGGGCCTCACTCGGGGCCATGTGTGATCGACGGAAACGTTTGAGTGAGAGGATTGCCCTGATAGGTGTAATCTGCTCCAGGTTCTTGCTATCTGGGTGCACCTTAGCATGGTGCTACTCTCAAAGTTTGCTAAAGCGGATTCCAGTGTTCCCCTCTGCGGTCCCAGCCCCTCTTCATTCAACGGTGGCCGCCTTCCTGGTGGCGGGCCTTTGTGTTGGCTTAGAACGTTGTGGGGGCACCAGCACTAGCCTCCGGGCCCTTCCCCCCCTCCTGATGGGTAGCCACTACTCTGTGCGGGAAGAGAGAGAAGCCGCGTCATCCCGACCTTTGGTAAGTAGTTCTCCTTGAGTATGCCCAGACGAGGTCAGGCCTAGGTGAGGAGGGGGAGGGCAGATCCTCACACCTATATCCTCCCTTTATGGATTTCCCTCTCCACCCACTCCCCGCGATCTCCTCACCTCCACCTAGTCGCCGCCTCCGGCTCGGGTTCAGCTAGGTGAGTGTTGGGGTCCAGCGAGTGTCTCTACGTGTCCCTGGGGCCGACACTCCAGATCCAGACTACTTCTCTGATGACACCTCCTTGTGCGGGCCGCCGGTTGGGGATTTCCGTTATGGGGGGCGGTTGAGGGGCCCCTGGCAGAGTCTGGGTCTGGGCCGCCTGGGGTCCCACGGGGTGTCCACCTCTCCGGTCCCGCTCCGGTGTAGGACTCCCGGCTGGGGTCCAGAACTGGCTCCTCTCTGCTTCCTGTGGGGCGCGGCGGCTCACGCTGACAGTGTTCGTGTGTCGGAGCCCACCGCTCCAGATTATATGCGCCAAGGCCTCCCTCTCTGCACCCCACCTCAGTGTCCGCTCTGCTGGTGTGACTGGTGCCCGCTGCGGTTCGGGCTCACCGCTGCCTTCTGGGGGGCTGGCGAGTCTGTGGCGCAAGGCCCCCCATCTCCTGGGTGCGCACTGTGCTTGGATGCGGGTGTCCCTTGATAGCCCCCGCCGGGGGTTCCGCTGCGGGCCCATGTGGGAATGGGCCCCTAGTCCTGCACACTTAGTGGGGTATGCTGCTTGGGCGCAGGGCCCCCTCGGCTCTATTCCAAACTCCCAGCCGGGGATTGGAAAAACACTCTAGGCCCAGCGGGGCTGATGGAGCGTGAGCGTTACAGGTCTGTCATGCTCCGCGCCCCCTGGCGGTATCTCTCGATACCATTAATAGATTTTGAGATATATAATTTGTAATTTGCTGAAAATTTTTTAAAGTTTTTCTAAAACTAAACAAATATTGCATAAGCCGAGAAATTGCTGCATTTTCCTCACTGTATTTGGCTTTGGTGTTTTCGTGATAGCCTTAGCTCTTTCAGGTGCCACTTTCTTTCCTTCATGTAAAATTAACTGGCCTATGTTACAACCTCTCTTCCTGGCAATACTGTAATTGCTCCTTGTGTACCTTGTAGTCTTTGTCTGCCAATATAGTCATCCACTGAACAGTCCTGTCTACATTCATCCTCTGTTTCACTACAGATTAATATGTCATCTACGTACTGAATTACTGCACTCTTGAGTTCAATGTTACGTAGATCCATCTGAAGGACCCTGTTAAAGATTGACGGGGACTCACAGTACCCTTGAGGAAAATGAGTATGCTTTAGTCTCTTTTGTCTGAACGTAAAGTAAGGTATTGTGAGTCTTTCTGCAACGGGATCGAGAAAAACACATTTTTCAAATAGTTCACTGTGAACTACTTGGCTTCAACTGGGATGCTACACAAGATTGTCGCAGGATTCGATTGGAAACTCTGCTTCTTCAATCTGATTAATAAGCGCAAGTCCGGGATAGATCTCGACGACCCCTCCCCTTTTGATTTTTTTGATCTGATGCAGTATTGCACAGTGATTCCAGTGACACTAGGATTCCCTGATTCATCAATGCTGAAATAATGAGTCTTCACCAGCTTCTTGAGACATAAAATGCTGTTTTTGCTCAGGGTAAAATTGCTCCTTGCTTGAGTTTTTATTTTAACCTCTCCTATTCGCTTCAATAGGCCTACATCATATGGGCCCGTGGTCCAAAGGACACATGGCACCTTTTCTAGGTCTTCCTGGAAGAACGCTGGTCGTTGCCGATTTAGTGCCATTATTTTTTCAATTTTGATCCAATATGTAATGCTTATAAAAAAACACTACTCGACATTTACACGTTCATCTCTGAACACATCTTCATCTGTTAGGTCAGTCAACCTGTATTCCTCCTCAAGAGCTATCACTGTCCTCCATGATTTTGCCTTCGTCATCTACTCCTTCAAGCATTGCTATTTCTCCTCGTATTATAGCTGCTTCTAATTCTACAGCAATAGTCTGCTCTTCTTCGTCATACGTAGGTACTTGTGGTCTAAACAAGAATTCATCAGGTATCCTCACAATTTCCCCTGCTAATTCAGGTAGCCATGTTAATAAAATTCTCACCCCAAACTTGAAGACTTCTGGATCTACCATGAGTCCTCATAGAGCCACTTGCCCTGTGAATGGCAGTATAAACTCTCCCACGTTTAAATAGTGTATTCCTGGAATGGAGCACACTATTCCTTGGTCCGTGAATGAAATTGTCATGTTAAGTTTTGTCATCATTTATGCACCCAAGTTTTAACTGGTGTTGGTCCTGAATGTAACAAGGGCACAGACATGTCACATTCCCGTATAGAAATGGGTAATTTATCAGTAAAAGGAACTAAATTCGTAGCTCCAGAGAACCCTTGAGCATTCATGGCAATAGCTGGTATTGGACATTTTCCCTCCCGTATGCAAGAGCGAGTCGCCTCAATGTTCAGAAGAAAAGGATTTGCCTCTTATCGTCGCATCAACCCTTGGTTCCTCTTAGGGGGGGGTCTGGTGTTACTGATCGTACTGAACACATCAAATCACCCTGTAAGCTGTCCTATTGAGGGTACAAATTCATCCCTGTCCCCGCAAAAGGATTCCCTCCTGCCACAGTGATACCTTCTATTCTAGGTGTCATCATTTGCCCTGCATTTGCATTCTGTTGGTTGTGTTTGCTTAGGTGCTTGTTGCGATTGCCCTTGCAGTGTTTGGGTACTGTATGGCGCTGGATAAGCTATCTCCAAGTTTTCCATTTTGCTTCGCATTTCCTCGCCTCTACATACACGTGCAATACACCCTGTTATCCCACAATTCCAACACACTGGGGGTCGCCCTCTGGCAAACACACTATTCTATCCTCCCTGAGGATTCTGACTCCCACCATGGGCATTTTGAAATCCACCTCTTCCTCTAAATCCTGCACCTCGTGTCCAAAACCCATACCCACTTTGATCCGTTAGGTGTACATTATTTACCTGTTATTTCTCTCGTCTTCACTCGTCAATACTGCCCTTCTATAGCAAATTTTGAGAATTTTTTTCTGAACTAACTTGGCTTCCTCGATATTCCTGTTCTCATCTTTCTTTCTGTTCTTCTCTTGTAATAACCGACAATGATGCACGATAGTTAATTGTATCTGAACCCACGGCTTTGCTTCCATTCCTACTTGTTTTTTCCTTTGTCTCTCTCTACTTGGCCTGGCAACCCCTCACACAATATGATGGAATAACGCCACTGTTTTTTCCCACGGTGCATGCATTTCAAGCTCTCATCTCTTGAATATCCTGCATATAAACAATAGGATCCCTGTCGTCTTTCATTTTGTGTCATAATTGCTCCCATATCTGACGTACCAGTATACTGTGCCCTTAGAGCCCTCCAAACATCTGCCCTGCAATTATGAAATGGCACTCCATCAGGCGCTGTGTTGTGTGATGTCACACTCACATCCCGCTTGTCTCCAAATGTCATCAGCTCTCTCCCCAAGAATAGTTGCCAGTAGACTTTTATGTCTCCAATGGCCAGCATATTTTTCCCTGTCATCTTCTCTAATTCGTATATCCACTTCCCAGCACCCGAAGTCAAACTAGGTAACTTACATTTTAAGTTATACCTAGCAATCCGGCGCCATGGAATATATTGCGGTCTTGCCCCCACCCCCCCTTCTCTAGCAAGGGGAACTGTGAGAACCCCATCCCAAAACGGATCCCATTATTCGTTTACCCAATGGGCTAATTGTTACGATTCGTCTTTGTGCTGGTAACAACCTTAACCTACTCGCATAGGGTGGGGATTATCCCCCCCACATTAATTTATTGTCTTCAGGAAAGTTCGGGATATGACATTGGATCTGGTGTTCTCTCCTTCGGGTGTTCCAGATCTGACCATCTTGCCTCCTTATCTAGATGTTGACTTCCCGGGGGGGGACACAACACTCCCCTTTTTATCTCACAACCTGACTCTTTCCTCGTCGGACATTGCTAGATCCCAACTGGTGCGACGATGGTCATTCTCTTCTCTATCTAAATTTAATCTTCTTAACGACAATGCTCTGCGTTAATCACTGAACATGTTTTCCTTCTCCTCCCGTGGTTTAGGTATCAGATAGTTAGCTGCTCCCTGGAGTCCTACACTCGCTGTTCAGGCTCAATTGATGATATTTTGTTAATTCGCTCTCCAATACTTTCTTAATCATATTGCCTCTTCCTGTTCTACTTAAAGTATTTCTTGACTCTTTTCTCTTATTGGGAGAACTTTTTGCTTATCGTGTCCCATCGTCCTTTTATTTCGTCGCTCGGTCTTATTCGTTCCTTAAGAACGAGACTGGCATCAAGACATTGCTGCCTTCTACTCTGTTCCATTCCTTTTTCAACCTCACTTCGCTCTCTCGCATGCCTCCTTGCCATCTTCTTGCTTTCGTGCTTCCCTTTTTATTTCTTCCCTTCGTTCTTCTCTTCTCTTCTTTGTAATCTTTTTTCCCTTCACTTTTAGTGCCTCTTCTTCCTCACATTATTTCTCTATCCATTTCTTCCTACTGTCATACTTCCTTTGTTCCTCTGCCCACTTTTCGTCTTTTCCTTGTTCTTCTCTATATATCTGTTCATGTCGTTCCCTCCTTTTGCTTCCTTGCTCATCCTCCCTCAACCGCTTTTCTCATTCCCTATCCTTTTCTTGCTCATCCTTTTGCCTAACCTCCTCGAGACTCTTCCCAACTTAATTACATAATATCTGTCCTCCCATACATTAATTCTGTACAAGCATTACCTCATCAGCCCTATCCTTTTCATTTCTTAATTTCTCTTTCTATATCTGTTGATATATTCGATTTCTCACCTCTTTCTTCTTTATCTCGTATGAGCCTACAGGCATCTTATTTCCTTTTGCTCTCTTCTGGACTGCCATCACTATTATAAGCAGGGGGTTCATACATTGGGTTACTATACCCCACCACTGCTTTTAATTCTTTTAAAGGATAAAATCATATCTCCTCTGCACCTATGCTCTTAGTTTCAGGTGCAGTAAGGGGAGCCGAGGGCTCGATGCCCTCACCTTTATGTTGATTAAGCATCCTCCGGTGTTGGGTCCTCTATTTCTCTTGATACATTTTCCAAAGTTCTGAAACTGACAGTCTTTTCTCCAATTTCTCCCTGTGTACGTAGCATGCACATATGTGGTCATGTGTTGTAATACTGCCTTTGAAATGATCCACCTTGTAGCCATGGCATGCTGATTTTATCAGCTGCGGCCTTTACCCATTCTGCACTGTACTGTTTGAGCTTGGGTGCATGCCGGGGTAATGTTTTACAAAGATGCATAAGAGGAGTATCCTCCATATTGACAAGTCGCAATAAACTGTTGATACTTAACAGGTCGTTAATAAATCTCTACCTACCTCAACGCTTGTTGCTCAACACATTTAATCTAAAAAATAAATATGAGCAAGCACCATCAATCGACGCTCAATCCTCTTTTGTTTCAACAACCTATCTGTCTTTTGATTGTGGCCAATCGTTTACTACCCTTAACTCAAAATAACATCACCTCCAACCTTCACAGCATATTACCTCCCGAAACTTCATACTTCAAATAATACTCAAAATAATAACATAATACACATTACTAACTCTTGTGATCACCTTCCCTTTTCCCTATAATCATCTATAGTAAGATGTATTCATTGCTCGCCTCCACTTATATTACCCCATACAGAGTTTGATGTCAACTTACACAGTCCTGACTTTGTGTATTCTCTCTCTTAATATAACGACTGGATTTTAAGACGTCATCTTCCATCTCCCTTGAAATAGGATTACCTAGGTGTTTCTTTATCCACACAATTTCCCATTACCCAAAAATAACACAATCCCGCCCCTTTTGTATTTCCATTTCCCTTAGTCTACTTGCATCCATTTAATCAACTCGAGGCCTGCAGCATCGATGACTCCTCCAATCCGACCACTTCACTTTCCGCCCGTGGAAACCAAGCTGGGATTTCTTCAAAGAGGGACCTGCCCACTGTCTCGGTTCTTCTTGCAAGTTTATTTCTATCGGCCGCTCTCCACAGGTAACTCCATGATCTTCCAGCTAATGGCGGAGGATGCCTGATCGTCCGATACTCTGAAGTTAAACTAGTTTAGATCTGAAACCATCCACACTGCTACCACATGAGTTCAAATAACTCAAGAAGATGGCACGTTACTGTTTTAACAATTATCTTAAACGGGGAGGTTACAACAAACGTCAACGGACGTACGCTTAGTCTCAGTAATTTCCACAAAAAAAATACAATTTATATACTTCATTATGAGACAGAGAGTTACGTCATACTAGGTGGCAATAGTGAAAAAATGATCGAGGGTCGGGATTGGATAAGGGAAACATCTAGATAAACATCATATAGGAGCTAGGAATGGGGTTGGCTGTCTAATATCAGGTGGCCAACTTTTGCCTACCTCTTCAAACATGTCATTTCAGGAAACTCAAGTGTTTCATTGGTTATATGGACTAATACAATTGGTTTGGCATGCTTGTGCCATGTCTGGAACGTTCGGTTCGTTTAGCAGCACGTAAGCCAAGGCACAGGTGCGGGAAGATGGGACATGAAGCTACCTCACCACCCAATTAGCCCAGCATCTCATCGCACTTGCATTCTGCCGTTAAATTGTCTTTGTACTTGGCCTTGCAGAGTATTCTCATCCTGGGAATGCACGTGAGCGAGGCCACTCGCTATTGTGTCTGGAACTCAAAGTTCAAGTCCTGTTTTCATCCTCGATTCATGTGACAGGAGACCACGGTTCTGTCCCTTCTGCAAGCTTTTAAATGCTATAAATGAATTAAAACTTGCCATTCTTTGTGTTCTTTCTTGCACGTTAACGTGAGAGGATTCATCCTGCGCACACTCGTTCTTCAGTGTAGATAACTGACCTCAACTTCTTAGTTCTTGACTTCAGGTCAGACAGCCTCTCCATGCAGCTTCACTAGCTTGCTATTCTACTGCAACACAGCTTTTCATTCATTCTCAATGTTTCTTTGGCTTACTATTTCATGATGCCAATGTCCAGTTTCTTTACAATGGCGGCTTCGCGAGCATTCTACTTACGGCTAGCCTATACAATGACTTGATCGATCTTGCGTTTCTGCGTCTGTACATGCATTAAACTTCTGTTTTCTGCAGCACTTTAACGTGTAATCTTCTTCTTTTCCACTTTGATAGTTCACTCGATTCTTTACTTAATTTGTCCTCTATGATCCATACATCGTTTTCATTCAATATCTCAAGATGTCGTGCATACTTTCTTATGATGTCATCAGTTCATCTTCTTAGCTCTTTCTCATATTCCTTCAGGGAGTTCCTCCTGTAGGCTGTCACCAACCTTGAGGGTACATTCGATATGGTTGTCTTTAATGCATACCGTTTTCCATATGCTCACTGTATTATTCGTACAGTCGCTGAGGTTAGATGGGGCATGTTCTCATGACTCCAATACAGGGGGGGGGGGGGGGGTGAGTGGGTAGGTTCCTGCAGATGTATACGTCAGCTTCTCCTACAAAGTTACTATAAAGCTAAGCAATGCAATTTTAGATTCCTCAGTGACAATGTTTACACACCTACAGAATAATTGGAAGATAGACAATGAGGCGGATAAGTAGAATAATGGATGAGTGGGGGCGGTAGGGAATGGGTGGTCCGAGGTTAGTTGGACGGATGATGGAATAGATGTTTGGCAATATAGATGGTTTGACTGAAAAAATGAGAGTCCGACAAATAGACCTACAGGACAAAGATATGCAGAGAATGACATTGGCCAATCCCTGGATCTATCCGACGCTGTAGTCAAGAAAAGTTACTTTTTGAACACATAATACATGTAACATTCTAAGACTGTCACCTAGTAGCTAATGTATGCATTTTCTATTGCATTTGTATTTCCATCTAGTTCTTTATCGAGTGCCCCATTTACAACATGTGTAACCAACAATTTTTTGGGTTGTCATTTTTGGGGGTGGTGGGGTGCAATCTGGCGTAAGAACGGCCCTGGTGGCAAGGCTGTAGATCAATACGAATACTTCGGAAATGTTTCATCTATCACTGAATAGCGCACACGTGGCAGAGTTTGGGCAGAGCACTCAATAATTTCAATGGGCTAATAAGCAGATCACATACTTAGGAATACAAATTGCAAAGTCCATGGACTCGTCGTGCACAGTATGCTGTGGTGGCCAAGAGTGGGCCCCTTCCCAAGGGCTCTTCTTGGCAACAGCCTCACGTTGCAGCAAATAAGAGGATCAGACCCAGACGGGTGTTAAATCAAGCTTCTTGTATATAGATAGCAAATACACAGCATACCGAGAATTTGAGTAGCGAAGAATACAGAAGGATATGTGTCCCGGCAGTCAGCACACAGGTTCTCTAGGGGGCCCACCCCTAGAGTGCCGGTTATATAGCATATTGTTGGTAAACACTAATATGATATGGCAGTTTCACCATAGGGGGTGTTACTTGGCACGATATTGCAGACCTTGGAAAGAACTGTCGACATCTCACTTGTGAACTTGTGACTTAGCCCTGCGGGGACATCATATTGTATTATGGATAAGCAGCATTTTCAGAAACCCTACTATTAACTCCCCTATATGTTGCTAATGTTATACTTGTAGAGAATAGGCAGAAGAGAAAGTCTGACGTGGCCTCTGGTCTAGGATGGGTTTGGGCCTGTGCGCTGCGTGCAGAGGCAGCAGTGGGAGGTGACATGGAGTGTCTGCGGCCTAACTGTATGGGAGAGCCTAATGTAGAATAGCATAGCATTGCACAACATAGCATAGCATTATACTCCTGCATTCCATAGTATAGCAAGCCTGCATAGCATTGCATAACATAGCATAGCAATCCTGTGTCATCGAGCCCCTGTTTGGTCGTCCCTGTGACATACGGCTAGGTTGGAGAGGCACAGGGACTGCTACTAAAAGGATGTTGTTCCTAGAGACAGCGATTATGGCCCTAAAAAGGTCCTTATTAAAACATTCAGTCCAATCTATGTTGGACATTTGACTGAACAAGCCTATCATTTTCTGTTCATTGGAGGCGTCCTATGTAATTTGAGTGGCAGCAGCCTGGCCTCGGTAGGCAAGGGAGCCACCTATCTAGCACAGCATGACCGAAGGCAGTGAATAAGAAAAACTATCATTGCAAAGGTGGCAATTATAACAATAATTAAAATGCGATGTAGAATGGAAGTGGACCAAAAGTGTTTTCAATCCAAGTTAACAGTGAGCCGGCATATACCGTCTAAGGTGGTACCAACCCATTGGAGTTGTTTTATGACATCCTCCACCTGGGAGGAGTGATCGAGTACCCAAGTGCAGCATTCTTGTCCTGTAGTTTTATAGGTACCCCCTTGTGCCTCTAGTAAATAATTGAGCGCCATTCTATTCTGGTGGACCATAGTTCAACCTGATCGCTTTTAAGTATCTGTATTCCTTTGCTGTTTTATTGGCTACCTGCTTGAGGAGGAGCGATAGGCCATGAAGATCAGCCCTGTTAGTTGTAGTGCCAATGCTGAGGATCAGGAACCCTACAAGGCCTTTGAACCATGTCCAGGAGTTGCATTTGGACTGACGGGGTGTGTAACGAGCCACTGGAAAAGGGGACGCATGGCGGATTGCTGGGCGAAGGAACACAGTGCTGCACTGACCAGTCCAGTAAGCTGGTAGGCGCTGGCCCCACCAAGGAAATATCCTCTGTGGGTGTAGAGTGCTATGTTGGTGCTATTACTATGAAATCGCACTATCTTACTGACAGCTGTGTCGTTTTAGGTGGGGGTAGTAGCACTTCTGTTAAGGACATAGGTTGCTGGTGCGATGCCCGTTGAAGGCAGCATGCTTATCGTGGTTAAAGTGATCAAAGCGTGTGGCAAAAAAAGTGGTCGGTATCTTGGGTGTTAAAGTACTGGCTTAGCTGGGGTAGAAGTATCACTGGGGAAAAGGGATGGGTCATATTGGGACAAGACAAGTCATTGATAAGGAGGTCATAAAACCATTCAGCAAGATTGAACAGCATGGGGGATGAAAGGGATCCCCCCCCCCTTTACTGGCATACATGTGTGGGAGCATATATAGCAATCCGAGGCATTCATTAGGTCCACATAGGCCCAAGAGAAGTTGAGAATGTTGTTTGTGTCTGGGTGTTGGATGGTGGATGTAGGGTGAGGCAGAAGAAATACCATGGTAATGAACAGCAACATGGTGCAAATACTTCACATTTACTAATGCAATAGCAGCACTATCCTAGCGTTCGCAGCCCAACCCTACGGAGAGTGAGGTCTTATGCCCAAATGTTCCAAAGCGTGTCAGTTTTTACAGGACCCGGTAGACATTCAGGATTCCTGCCAGAATGACTGACGGATGCCTAGAGCTGGAGAAAATCTTCTACGGCACTGGGCGCACTCAGCTGGCCTCCAAAAACCGCTTTGGCCTGAGGACTTATGCACCTACACTGCAGCGTTATTGTGGCTTCTTGGTGACAACCTTTGGACTCGATGGGCCACCCACAGGACGGAAGGGTAGCAAAAACATTTTAAAGTGATGGGGGGGCCCCCCCAACCCTCTCATATGAGACAAGGGTAGCAAACTGTTGAGAGCGATGGTTCACCTGCTGATGTCGGGTGAGATGGTGGCAGCACTCTGCAAATTGTACCTTTTGGACTGGTATCAGAACTTCATTGTCAGAGTGCTGGATGCAGAGTCTCCAGTGTTTTAGCTGCTGGTACCCCAGTGGGCAGCTGAAGAGGGGTGCTTTTCTCCTGTATCCCCTGTAGATTGCATCTTTGCTGTGTCTTTGGTGATGGTTTGGTTCCTCGGCATCTTGCTGTTGTCTGTCGTCAAGTGGAGGTGCTGTTTTCACACACTGGCTGGTGTAGGTTGTCAGCAGGCACTGAAAGTGAACTTTCCAACGAGGATGCAGGGATATCTTTTGCTGATGCCTTTGCAGGACCACCCAGTCCCCCGGCAGGAGGCTGTGGCACAGCGTTTCAGGCGGTCGAGGCAGAGCCTCTTAGATTGGCTGGAAGTGAGAAATGACAACAAGCGTTAGTCTTTTGCAATATGACCCAACAACATCATAAAGTTGTAAGTCACAGATTTTAGGCTAAGGTGTTGCAGTAACTGGTATTATCATGGGTGTCTTGTGGGGGGGAGAGGCCACTATTAGATTTCATCGAAACTGGAAGGCCAGGACTGAGAGATGTTTGGGTGTCCTCAAATGATAGGAGAAGCAACAACATATAAACAGGAGCCTTTGGGTCATGGAGGTTGTTTTGAGAAAGAGTATGGTGCATTGAGAATGGGAGTACCATGTGCAGTTAGGTAAACTCTGTTCCCACAGTGTCCCGTAGTCGTGTGATCTACCAAAAGCATAAAGTGAATCGGTGCATATACTGGCTGTGCATTGTGTGGAGATCGTACAAGCCTGTTTTAAGGCAATGAGTTCAGCAACTTGTGCTGATTGTATTGATGGGAGCTGAAAAGCTTCCAATACTTCAAAGGAGGTGCAAATGGCAAACAACCTGCCTGTATACTTCCAGTTGAATCACTAAGACAAGACCTGTCAACAAAGAAAAGTCAAAAAACCAGTCCAGTGGCAGAAAGACAAAGGTACCCAAGTGCTTATGTACCCAGTATATATTCAAAACTGACAAGCGGGTGACTGTAGGGTGTGGGTATTCTGCCCAATACTCCACAAAAATTTTAACAAGTTGTACAATCACACTGCGCCAATCACTGTATAGTTTACTGCATAAATGCTTTCAGATGTCGGCCTACATGCATTGTGCATTACAAAAACCTGTGATGATATATATACACCCAGTACTATATAGTACTCGTGTGTGGACCCATTAAATCTTTCATACAGTTAGATTACATACTAAATAATTGGAAATAACCCACACATCTTGTTAATACTGTTGTGTGAATCTGGGGGGAGATCCAATATTGCATGGTTTGAACAATTCAACATGTTGCCATGTATAGAAACACAGAAAATGAATGGTCTGTGTTTAAGCCATGACTCACTGTCCTGTGTTGACCAATAAGTCTTCCCTCCAATTGTCTTAATTTTAATTCAAGATTGCCCCCTCGCTGGGGTAAATTGACTTTAGCCATCTCCGCAAACTTGATGTTTTGTGTTATCCATCTGATGTGTAGTTTGCCAATGTGTGGCCAATGGAAATTCGGCTTCTTGGTTAGAAATTGTGGATCGATGCCCTCTAATTGTAATCTTTAGAGGCCTAATTGTGCTTCCAATATAATGTAATCCACGCACGCAAATTATACAATAAACAAAATACTTGGAAATTGCAAATAATAAAGGAGGGAATGACATATTTGCCTAATTGACACGTGTTTCGAGCAACTAAATCTCTTCTGAGGCTGATTATTCATAATCCACATAATAATATTAATAGATCATGATGTGTTGCGCAAAACCAAAGTTATACACACAGTGGGGAATCATGTACATTCATGAGAATGCTCCATAGAGGCAAAATCATGCCGATGTGAATACAACATTTAGCGATCCATGTCAGATGCAAATTATTATTGTCAATTGCACATAGCCCAATTAGGTAGGGTATGATGACACAGGACAAACATTTAGGAGAGAGTGAGGAGAAATATGTGAGCACACAGTTAGTAATAATTGTCTCATATAGCTTCATGGGCGGTACGTCACACGGACCGTGCCTCACAGAGACTCCAATTGTAATTACCTCCGAGTAATCTTGTCGATCACCAGACCTTGAAATCAAATGAATATAACACATATATCAAGAAACCACTATGAATGGCAATATATGTGCCTGTCAAAAGTCTCAATCATCCTCAATCCATCACCTAAAATGTGTCACTAATAAATTGTCTCTAATGCTGTCAACAATCTGAAAAACCATCCTCTAGCATATGAATACACAAGGATGGCCAAGCCACTTGCCGCTAAATTGCCACGGATGCAATTCTGATCTCTTGGAAGCATTATATAGTAGATGTGTAATAATACACCTTTAGTTCCAGATTCCTATTGAATCAGAAGGAAATCCAGCAACAGCTCAGGATATGGCTTTACCATCACCTTTTTTAGACAAAATAAGCAGTTTCAAAAAATGAAACCGCCAGGCAGCTATCAACAAGTCAGAATCCAACTCCCCAATGGCCAAAATGCACCAATTGCAGGCACAAACCAATGGGTATAAGGGGGGGTCAACATGGCAGGTGGAGACGCCACCCCAACACCTCATCGGCTAACAAGAGCCTCATATTGGAGATCATTACAGAATCAAACCAGGTAGACTTAGTTTATAATTTAAGTACCAACTCTCTCCAGAAGAACACTGTTCTTAAAGGATTTTCCGTTGCCCCGTCAAGCATGAACAATTTTGTTCAAATAGAGATTGATTTGTTTAAATTTGTGCGAAAATTAAAACATTTTTTGCTACACAAATTCGAAAATATTCACCTACAATCCCAAAACCAGTGCTATTGGATCTTACATTGCAAACTGTTGACTACACGTGTCCTAATGTCACTTCAAGAATTAAAGCATGATGAGGAAGGTAGTGTATTGGACACTTTGAAGGAATTGGATGTCCAACGGCAAAATCTGAAATTCTTTTTTCAAAAAGACATTATTGACCCCTTTTATCAAGCGGTGACCAATGACATACATCGGCTGGCGGATAACCGTCAAAAACATAGACATCAACGTAGATGGAATTTGAACAAAGCAGATTCAATTGCACTGCGGAAATTAGCATGCAATTCCAACTTTATCATTAAGGAGGCAGATAAGGGTGGGAACGTTGTCATCATGGACAAGACAGATTACATTATAATGTGGCTGCAACATTTGAGCACTGCGGGATCAGATTTTGAATATCAATCAATTGAAAGAATTAACAAAACAATCTCTAATTCAAAAATGGTACATTAAAGGGATCCTGACCGATGTAGAAAAAATATTTCTATTAGTAAATCGACCCACCATGCCGACCGCATATTTCTTACCCAAGATTCACAAAGCTTTTGAGACCATTCCAGAAGGGTGGACAATAATGAGCGGAAGAGGGGGAATTTTGGAACCTATTGGTGCCAAGCCAAGGCAGGCAGAAACACAACGCGGTTGTGTTTCTGCCTAAATCTGCTTTCCCATTTGGGGCTCTCGGGCTCCCCACGGGGGGCCCAGAGAGCCCCAAATGGGAAAGCAGATTTAGGCAGAAACACTGCAGCATTTAGCATTTCCCATTTGGGGCTCTCGGGCCCCCCGTGGGGAGCCCGAGAGCCCGAAATGGGAAATCAGCTGTAGGCAGAAACACTGCGGCATGTAAACACAGCCGCGTTGTGTTTCTGCCTGCCTTGGCTTTCACTTTGGGTCTCCGGTGCTCCCCTGGGGGGCCACCGGAGACCCAAAGTGGTAGCCACAGCAGGCAGAAACGCAACCCGCTTGTGTTTGAAAATGCTGCGGTTTTTCTTTCCGAGTTTCTCAGGCTCCTCCGAGCCGGAGGAGCCTGAGAAACTTGGAAAGAAAAACCGCAGCGTTTTCAAACACAACGTTGTATTTATGTTTGCGGTCGCTTCAAAAGCGACCGCAAACATAAATACAATGTTTTTAAAGCTGCGGTTTTATTTCTAAGTTTTCCGGGCTCCTCCAGCCTGAGATTCAGCTGCAGCTTTCCTGCTCTGGTCTCAGGTCCCCGTCCTCCGTGTACTGCACCAATGAAGGAAAAGCCACCCAGCGGTAGCTTTTGTTTACTACAGCTGGCTGGCTTTTCCTTCATTAGTGCCGCCAAAGCCTGCACAGGCAGGCATCCATTTCACAAAATGGATGCGCCCATGTGCTTGGTTTTGCGAATTTTGAGCTTGAATAGCTCAAAATTTTACATAGGAAGTTTAAAAAAAAAGTGCTAGTATTTTTTTTTTTTTTTTTAATGTTGCCCATCTATTTTTTAAATAACATTTTTTACTGGACTATCCCTTTAACGCAGTTTTGCATCCACAAAGCTGCCATAAACAGTCAGTAATAACAAATATACCCAAAGGGCAATACACTTAGCAAGAAGAAATTGCTCGAACCCTGATGACTTTAAATCTGAACAGGCATTGATTAATACCAGATTTCAAGCAAGAGGATACAAGAAGACATTTTAGTTAAAGCAGAACAAGAAGTGTCAAGAATGAAGAGGGTCGATCTGCTCACTTCTAAAACACGATCCATTATTTCACAAGCTAATAAATTAAGATTTATTGCAAGATACAACACTGATGGCCAAAAAAAAAAATATATATATATACAATTTTTAAGGGTCATTGGGACTTACTTCAACTGGACCGTGATTTAGCCAAATGGCTTGACCCAACTCCCAGCATTATTTATATATATATATATATATATATATATATATCTCAAAGCACCAACCTTCAAAAATATACTCTTTCCCTCTTTCAAGTCTAATCAAATCATTAGCTAAACGTGGCTATCCCAGGGACAGAAGAAAGGTTTTCATGAATGTGTTTTTGTACTGTGTGCATAGGCACTTGAATCTGGATTTTTGAGTTTAATGAAAATTAATCAATTGTTATGAAGTAATTTTGATGTATCTGTGGAGGTAATCCAGTGCCTTAAAAACACCAAATGAATTGGTTGAAACATGATCTGATCAACTTAAGTTCATAATATGGGCAGTAGCATGTTGGGCTGTATGTCACGCTGACCCTGAGCTTTCGGGATTGCCTAATAGTCTTATGGCTCAGTTATATGTAGGGTATTTGGGATTCTAAATTAAGTTGGCTTTGACGAATGCAGTCATTGTAGGCATTAGGCCATGCCCTTTTCTTAACTTGAACAACAAAGATTAAGGAAGTTTGCATTACACGCACACTATCAGCAATTTGGAAGTAACGCGTATCGGGCAAAATACATATCAAATTTACTGAATGTATAACTACCCATGCAGCTATTATGTGACCTTAGTGGGATATGAGAAGGAACGCAATCCTCTGGTTACAAATGCAGCGGAACAAATGGTATGGAGACCTCTTCAATTTCATACACAGCGGCATCCTACCAAAATGGTGGACCGCATTTAGCATATTGGCGCGCAGCAGTTGAACGCACTAGACTTTCAAATAAGGTATGAATACTGGCAGAGGAACATCGCGCAAGCTCCCTTGTAATGCAGTTCACACGCCAAAAGGCTGGTAAGTGTTAAGCAGCATAATTGTGCTACAATCCCTTGGGTCTCCTGCTTAATTTATGTGCGAAAATGTTAGAGCGCACTTCCAGTGAAAGTAACTAAGTCTGTGGCCTCAGGTCCAGTCTCTCTTCCTTCTTATTTTCCCTCTGCCTACTCTCACACGGCTGCACGCGTTTGATCACCATGACCACTGCAAATGACGAATGCGGTTTGGATAATTTTATATTTGTTGAATGGACTTGGTCTTTAATTCGGTGAGGCGCAACAGCACAATTATATTAAGGTATGCACAATGCTTTTTCTAATATTTTTGGAATCTTTGGAATTTATGTTCTAACAAGAATTTTTGAACAATTAGCAAAATCTCTGGTACTAAAGATGTCTTATAAATACACATATTTACTATATAATGCTTCCAAGAGATCAGAATCGCATCCGTGTCAATTTAGCTTCAAATTTAATGGCAAGTGGCTTGGCCATGTAAGTGTATTCATACACTAGAGGATGGTTTTTCAGATTGTTGACGGCATTATAGACAACTTATTAGTGACACGTTTTAGGTGATGGATTGAGGATGATTGAGACTGTTGACCGGCACATATGCTATTCATAGTGGTTTCTTATCTTTGTTACATTAATTTGATTTCAAGGTCTGGTGATTGACAAGAATACTCAGAGGTAATAATAATTTCTCTGAGTCCATGTGGGGCACAGACCGTGTGATGAACCACCCATGAAGCTATATGATGAGATAATTATGATTTTTCTCAAATACTGTTCTCACATATTTCGCCTCACTCTCGCCTAAATGTTTGTCCTGTGTCATCGTACCCTAAGTAATTGAGCTAATTCATATAAATGACATGTGCAATTGCCAGTAATAGTTTGTATCTGACATTGATCGCTAATTCTTGTATTCACATCGGCATGATTGTGCCTCTATGGAACATATTCTCATTAATGTACATGATTCCTCACTGTTTGTATAGCTCTTTGATTTTGTGCAACACATCTATTAATGTTATTATGTGGATTGTGAATAATTATGTAATCGTCTCAGAAGAAGAGCTTTGGTTGCTCGAAACGCGTGTCGAACATTAGGCAAATATGTAGTTAATTTATTCATTGCAATTCCAAGTATGTTTGTTTTTTATTGTATCATTTGCATGTGTGGATCACAGTATATTGGAAGCACAATTAGGCCACTAAAAATTTAGAATTGGAGAGCATCTATCCACAATTTCTAACCAAGAAGGCAAATTTCCATTGGCCACACATTGGCAAACTACACGTCAGATGGATAACAAACAAGACATCGAGTTTGCGGGCATGGCTAAGGTCAATTTACCCCAGCGAGGGGGCAATCTTGAATTAAATTTAAGACAATTGGAGGCAAGACTTATTTGTCAATACAGGACAGTGAGTCATGCTTAAACACAGACCATTAATTTTCTGTTTCTATAAATGGCAACATGTTGAATTGTTCAAACCATGCAATATTGTAGCTCCCCAGATGCACACAATAGTATTAACAAGATGTGTGGGTTCTTTCCATTTAAATAAATGGAAAGATATATATATATATATATACACATATATACACACAGGTTTTTGTAATGCACAATGCATGTAGGCTGACATCTGAAAGATTAAAACTATTTCTGCATTTATACAGTAAACTATACAGTGATTGGTGCATTGTGGTTGTATAACTTGTTAACCTGTCAACAAAGAAGATGAGGTCTGAATTGGGGAGGTGGATATCCTTGGGGTCTGTGTTTGGTGATGATACGTCAACCACTGCAAAGCAGTCATGCAGGTGACCGTCATCAGGTGTAGGCAGGAGCAGAGCAGGGTTGAGTGGGGCGCATCTGATGAGTGATGCTGGTGGCAGCGAGGAGCAGTTTTTCCTATTTGGTGAGATGTGCAGCAGATAGGTGATGTGTTTTACCCCTGAGGGGGAGTGCGAATATACGGCCATGTTGTCTGCTTTTGTACGGAGAAGGGCAGTTGCAGCTACTGCTCGGATATAGTAAACGAGGGCACCTGGCAATTCCCTGATCTAGCTAGGTGAACACGCATATGTATAATTAACAATTGATCAAGGCAGACCCAGATATACTGGACCACAGAAATATGTAATGGAAAGGCCTGAGTGGAGACAAACATAAAAATGCTGCTAGTGTAATATATTTAAACAATGCATCACAGGAAGTTGAACTAACATGCATTAACAAACTCATGCACATCTGTTTTTCAGAATACTGTATGTCAGGTGTCGGTTAGTGTGATGTGCCTGAATCGCAGACCCATTACAAGAGGTTCAGAAAAAGTAAAAAAAATACGTAGTATGAGAAGGATGCCTTTTGATTTGCAGGCCGCGTTCCTTTAAATCAAGGAAAAGCTGTATGCTGCTAGGAAGCACCTGGTGCTCAACCGAACTGATGCATTTGGAAAAGGCAGAGTCTACAGGATCTAACTGGGAGCTAAAATAGGTTACAGGGCGTTGTAGGTCCCAGTGCTTCTGTGTGAGTATGCCCAAGGGATACCTCACTTTATCATTACAGAACAGGGTGAATGATTTAGAGTAGTCGGGCAGGGCGAAGGCGGGAGCAATGGAGAGAGCAGTCTTGATCTTGGCGAAGGCTGTGGAAGCGTCGGGAAACCATGTGACCCTGTCAGGCTGGGATTCATGTAGCATCTTCTGCATAGGTACAACCATGCAGGCATAATGAGTGCAGCTGCCTTTTAGTGGCGGGCATCGGACATTGTAAGATGCAGGACACTCGGTAGTGGGCAAGGCACCTAGCGCCATGGGAAATGTCATGTCCTAGGTAGCGAACTGTGGTTGGGCAGTGCTGCAATTTTTGCTTTGTTTACCTTGTGACCTTTTTCTGCCAGGGCACTGAGGAGCACTTGGGGGGGGTCAGTGAGGGGGACCGGAAAGGAAGGTGATGCTTAACAGTAGGTCATCCATGTTATTGGATCATAGTGGAGCCCCCCCTGGAAGGTAACATCCGAGAGGTCTGTGAATTCAAAGAGAAACTGACAGTCATTGTGGATGGGGACAGAGAAGAAGGCAGTGGCAAGATCAATGCAAGTGAAACATTTGGTGTGGGATGGGATACAGGGGTGGTCTGAGGGTCCAGGACCACTGGATGTGAAGGTATTTGCCGCCTTAAGTGCTCGTAAATCATGAGCAAAATGGAATTTGCCTGTGCCCTTTTTTTTCCATGAGGAGCAACAGAGTATTGCATGGGATAGTGATGTAGTGGAGGATCAATGAGGGAAGAGATGACGGGCTTCATACCGTCCTCTGCTTGAGGTGATATTCTGTACTCTGGCACGCGTGGGAGAGGGACCTCTGGATTTAGAGTGATGCAAATGGGTTTAGCAGAGAGAATGTGTGTCCTACCTCATCGGCATATACCCCCCAGAGGGCCACTGACACTGAGTCAATAAGGTGTTGTACCTGTGTAGCTGGTGTGGGTCTGGGTGTGAGTAGTGAAGGAGGCTCTGTAGGATGCTCCGTGTGAGGGGGCTGTTGGAGGAGCAACAAACATTTAGCTTGTCTAGATTGTGGAACCTCCTAATTAAGTACCATCAGGAGAACAACAAAGGGTACAATGCATCTTGCATAGCAGATCAATACATAACAGATTTGCAGGTGAGCAAGGGCATAACCGAAAGGCACGGTGTTCAGTGATGGGACCAATAGAAACTGACAATTCATTTGATACCGCGTGTGGAATAGTGGTGTCAAATATGCCAACAGCATTGACATTTCCTTTAAGACATCCACATTTTGGAAATTCAGCCGCTCGCAGCGTGGAGCGCCTGGCACCAGTGTCAAACAGTTCTCACTCCTCCTTTGGATGTCACATTTGAGAAAGGGACCAGACGGTCTAGTGGGGGCAAAGCAGCAGAAAGTAGGGCAGGGTCCCTCTGTCAATTTCATTGTGGACCATAGGAGACATGCATGTCTTGGTAGCCCCCGTTAAGGAGGTGGAGGGGGTTGTGGCAGGCAGTAGGGTAGCAAAATGGATATGTAAGTCTGTTGTGGCAGGTGACCCTGTTGAAAAGGTGGCAGAGGATTCTGTTTGGCCTAGGGCTGGTGTGAGGTACCCGGGCTCCCCCACATCCCTGTGGCAGTCTTTTGTTGAGCATGCTGTGTTTGCAAAGCCATGAGGCGGCTAGCCCCATCTTGCTCCTGGCGTTTGAGTTTGTCATAGAAATGTTAAGCTGCATGCAGTGCTTTTTCCAATAGATTCAGCCTGCCAGCCCGTTTGAAAATTCTGAATATTGTTTGAAATTTTAGGAAGGAGCACATTCACAAAATGAAAAATGAATGCAGGTTTAGCTTCCTCTGCCTTCGCCATCCCAGAGTATTTAGTGAAACAGTCATTTAATCTAAACAGGTAGTCGAAGGGTGATTCCGACTTTTTTTTTTAAAAAAAATTTATTTTGCAGATGGTGATCTTTGACCAGTCAGCTTTGACAGGTTATTTCTCTTTGAGGGCGGTAAGTGCTGGAATGTGGGCAGTAATAGCCTCACCTTCTGCCAGTGTGGCAGGCCATTGCAATTTGACCATAATTTGTTTGTATAGCATGTGTTTGAGTACAGCCCATAGGAGTTGTTTAAGCTCCCTAATGGTGGGATCATAACGGGCAATCACTTTGTTCAAATGTACCATGAAAGCAGTGGGGTTGTCTGGCAATGTGGGAATTGCTGTGCCATGTGTTATAAGCTCCAAGGAGTGTGAATTCTCATAGGTTCCAAATTGGTATTTGTCATAGGGAAGGTGCGCATAGGCATATGGGTTGTGGCCGCAGCGGAGGATGTTGAGGCATCCACTGTGTGAAACAAGGGTGGCCCAGGCATGGATGAATGTGACAATTGAATACCTTGCCTGGTAAATTATCCTGGCCTGGAGTTAAAAACATAGGAGTTTGGCAGTGCCTTCAAGACATCCATGTATTTCTGGCAGATTGAGTCAGACATGTGCCTGTAGGACTAGGAGGGGTAGCCAGGCGAGTGGATGTAGATCGAGGTGGGAATCGTCTTGGTTGGGAGCGAGTCCAGGGTGGCGTGTAGGTAGAGGCCACTTGCGGCAGAAGTGGAGGTGGGGCAGTGGAGGGAAGAGGAGGCAGCCGTGGGTGCAGGCAGAGTTGGGAGAGATGGGGAGGGTGGTGGCGGGTAGCTTGACTGGCATGGCAGCTTGCTGTGGCGTGGGATGTGGTGGGTCCTTCTGATGCAGAGGTGGTGAGCGTGCCCTAGTGAGAGGCGAGTAAGGTGCTTCTGAAAGGGATTCATTAATAGTGTCTGCAGAAACACTTGGGTAGAGGCCAGTTTTGCAAGTGTGTTTACTGTTTGGCTGGCCTTTGAGGGGTGCTTGTACTGCTCTTATTCTTTGTCTAACCTAGTTAAGTGATCTAGTCTGACTGTCATGCAAGGTAGTCTGTAGGCGCTTTGTACTACGTGAAATAAGCTGACCAATGACCATCGGACACCTTACACTTTTTTTTTTTCCAAAGTCTTGCGCAAGACAACAAGGTGATCCGCATCAAACGAACCCTAAAGTGGCCACTGAAACTCTTTTTTTGACCCAGGACAAAAAAAATCCCACTTTCAAATATTTACTGGTGAATGCCCCATACCTTGAAAACATGAAGGCATTGGTCCCTACTGCAGGTTTAAGTGGTGTTGTGGAGAGCTCAGAGCCCATGGCTAAGTCTAGAAATCAAGAGTGGGGAGACACAATGGGAGGTAGGCCCACAGGTACTGAAGATCAAGAGGGGTGGTGCAAAGAACCTCCTGGCAATTGGTATTTACCGGTGGTAACAGTAGAAGGACAAACCAGAGAGGTGGTACACAAAGGGAGACTGGAGCAAGCAAGGATTGATAGTTTGCTGAATATAAAGATAAAGTCGTATAGAAGGTCCAGAGGAACCACATCTGGCTTATTTGGCAATTGGCCCTCAAGATCACCTCTTCAGTCGAAATAAGAACTAATATATATATATATATATATATATATATATATATATATATATATATATATATATATATATATATATATATATATATATATATATATATATATATATATATAGCATGTCATCAGGGAGGCGCTCTTAACTTGCAGCTCACAGCAAGTGCAGGTGATAATCAATGATTTGTGCCTCTTGTAGGGGAGGAGTGGTCCAAAAAACCCTCCTTGCCTACATCCCCTCCCCAGGTGAGGGCCATGGCTCATTGGGCGTCCTCTCAGACCACCCGGGCCCAGGTGGTGGAGGGTTCACCTGCTGAAGACATTGCCCACACGTATTGAATTTAGCTAGGCCCAGAAACCATTTTGCCTATCAAAGATGGTGTGAGCTCAGCGCACTGTAGCGCGGCCCCCACCCTCGGAGAGTTTCAATTATCCCTGTCGCCGCAGCACCCTGGCAGATCCGCTGTGAGCCTGTTCCCACGAACAAAACGGAAATGAGCTAGCATAAGATACTAACACTGTAACATTTCACCGTCCACAGTGTATCACTGCTCCCAGCATGACCCGGTCAGCGAGGCCTGGGTGATGGGGAGAACTGTAGAATGGTCATCCGATGAAAGCAGAAAAATACCCAAATACGAATGTCAAAAACTATTTGTAATACGTGTATCCTTTCCATAAAACTACTTCTACTAAAGAAACCTGTAAAATTGTGTAATTATTGTAAGAAACGCATGTTTACATGACACCAGCAATGAAGGACTCGCACCCCTGCAGGGGTGTGCAAATGATAAAAAGCATTCCGGGGGATTATTCTCTATATGTATCATTGAAAACCGTACACCCCGCGGTCCCGCGCCATAACTGAACTAATGCTGCTAGAGTGCAGGGGAGGACGAATGCAACTATACATAAGGCTCGTGTGAAAAGACGCGGGCAAATGCGCCAGTCATGTGTACATATCTACAGCCCTTATATGCCATTACCGCCGCGTACAATGGCGGGTCTCGTTCTCTATGCTCCACCAACCACACTACTACCTCACGTAATGCAAATATATATGCATATTACTAAATGCTGTAGTTGTTAAAACATAATGTACTAGTAAGGTGCTTAGACTGGCTATATTCGAGAGACATGTAGTGAGTTGAAATGTATGTTTTCAAGTGATCTAAATGAGTATTATAAGAATGTTCAAATGTTTATGATGGTCTCATCAAAAGTCGGCAACACACGAGAAAAATACCTTTGTAAATATGTACAAGGCCATTCCCCCCCCCCCCCCCCTGCAAAGTCTGCCAAATAAGAGAGCTAAGGCCTGCGCCACGCTGCTCCACCTCCCCCAACTAGGCTGGAGCCGCTTCAAAGATTTGTAGTCCCCGCTACAGCACCCAAGGCCACGGCCTGCCACCTGCATTATTTACAGCCCAGCAGTAAACATCCGCTTGAATACACAAATCCAAGGCGCCCCCTCGTAAACCCCACAACCCCCCGGAACACCTCAGACTTATGACCCGGTGCAACGAAGACACCCAATACTGTGGTAACACACAACAGCCCATTCATAATAACTTCTAACGAGACAGACATGTACCGCCCGTCCCATGCCCGGAGACTTAGCCCCACGACCTATGGTACCGGTCAAACAGGACACTGGTAACCATGCACGGATAAATCGCCATCAAACCCCTCACAAGGTGCATTCCTCCTGTGTTGCATTAACCTGTAGAATAACCTATTGATAGATTTACTAAAGAAGATAACATTGCAATGACTGAATGACTGCGGTGTGCATGGCATAGGGCAAATAAGTCAGGAAAAGACATTCATCTCTGACACTGGCCACAATGGCACAACAACACTGCCCGGATGAACTCAGCTGACCTGCCAGGCCCAGCCCAACCGACGAGGCTGACCAGTGACGTCCTCCAGCCAAGGCCAACCACATCGCAGCAGCACCTATAGCTAGTCATCGCCACCCAATCCCATTGAACTTGTGCCCCTTATAGTATGTAGGTACTGATGACGTTTTTTGTAAATAAATACGCCTGTCTTTGCTATTGTCAGACAGAGCGCTCTCGGAGTTTGCAGAGTTCTTTGCATGCCCTATTCTGATTGATAAACTCCCATTTAAGCTCACCCGCACTCTGTCTTGGCTTTATTCCCGACTTGGGAGAGTCCGTCATTGTCGCTCATTGCGGGGAGGATTGTGCTGGCTGGGGACGCTTGCCTTCACTCTTCAGTTGAAATGAGAACTATGAGATATCTATCGCTCTCTCGGCTCTGAGTACTGTAGTATATAAAGTAATGAAGGTGGGAGGCCAATCACAAACATTTAGTTATGCACACACTTTTTTCTTGTCAATCAAGCCCCCTCCCCGTGCCTGGAAGCAAAGCATGTAGGTATTTCTGTAGCCCTAAATTGTCTGTAGCAGGGACAGGGCGTGTTGAATAGTAGCAAAAAAATCTTGACGGTGCACACAATAATCAATAAAATAAAGAGTAATTTCATTAACCCCAAAAATACAAAATCACAATGACGCGTAACCCCCAAGGGAATAAGGCAATTCCCTAAACACGGCAGGCCTGCAGGCATAAAATTAACTGAGGAGCTGACGCTTGGAGACGAACTGGGACCTTCTTGGGCGGAATTTAAACCCGTGATTTTTTGCGGACCAACACAATATTAAGGAATGAAAAAGAGATGCTTGTTCTTTATTTTGAAAACACATTTGCCCTGATTTGAAGAAGGCACATGACGTGTTGAAACACGTGCCATCTAGAGGGACTCTTCTATGGAAGTTAAGAATAAATTCTAAATATTTGTTCAAATGAGATTTTTGGAACCATTTTTGTCGTGCAGTTCTTGTGTGGAAGTAACAATTTTGCATGCTGACAAGAGAGGTGGGGAATCTGTTCACAAGTCTTTCGCACGCACGCGACCCGAGATATACCAGAGGGGGGAGACTGGGTCGCAGGGCCTAGTAGGTTGATATACAAAATAAAACCCATAAAACTTTTATAAAATTAAACACATCTGGTGTAGGTCCAAGGAAGTGTGGTAATTGCATAATGGCATAATAAACCACACACAATCCAGCACCTGCCAACTCTTCACGATCCTATATGAACGCCAGTCTCCCCTAACTTAGACCTCATCATAGACGACACCTGATGCACCAAGGTACAAGAAGCCTCTCTCCAGGCGGAAATCTGTGCCAAGCAACTGCCCAACGTGTGCCAAATCACCACCAGCTACCTCCTCGCCCCCACTCCTCTTACCATACAACCCATCCCCCAATTTGACTTTTGCCCGGTATCGGAACCCGAAGTCACTCACATAATCAAAGCCCTGAAACCATCCCGCTGCAAAGGAGAGGCCTGTCCGGCCCCCTATCATTAAACACTGCTCCGAGACGCTTACACCCATCATATCCATCATCAATTCCTCCTTCACAACAAATGCAGTACCAACTGTCCTGAATGAAGTCTGGATCCTCCTGCATCTATTAAAAAAAAGAAACTCCCTTCACCACTCCATCCCCACCAACTACTGCCCAATCACCAAAAATCCCCGACCGCACAGCATATATCCAGGTTCAACAACACCTCGAGGACAACCACTTCCTGGGCATCCGCCAATCGGGCTTCCGTCCAAGGCATGGAAACGAAACTGCCTTGCTGTACCTTTTTTAAAAATTCAGCTAGACGATATCAAAGACTCAGGTTAACTTGCCCTGCTCCTCATCCCTGACCTATCAGCAGCATTCAACCTTGTCGACCAACAGACACTTTGCAACCACCTCACCACAACAGCTAACTTCTCCCCAGCAACATCAGACTGGATCAGATCCTTTCTAGCAGACAGATCCTGCTGTGTCTTCATGGACAACCCTGCTGCCCCAACGACTACAATGACCTGTGGAGTCCCACAAGGGTCCTGCATCTCCCCAACCTTGTACAACATTTATACCAAAACCCCTCTTTGATCATTTAGATGCCCTCGGCATATCCTAGACAAATTATGCCGATGACACCCAAATCCTCCACTCCCTCCCTGGTTCATGTCACCTTGACACCACAAACTTCAACTCAGTTTATGACATTGTCCAAAACTGGATGGCAACCCAGCAGTTATGCCTCAATGACGACAAAACGGAGATCCTCATTGTAGGCTCTCGCTCCACCCTCTGCAGCATTGATCCAGCTTACAAAGATTTTGGCATTGACGGCAACTGTATCCAAACATCTTCTGCAGCCAAGACCGTAGGCATCTACACAGATGCTACCCTTGACCTCTCTCGCCATGTCAGCAAGCCGTTTCTCACCACAAGTAACGGACTCGCCAGAGCCATCGCTGGAGCCAAATTGAATTACTGTAACGCTCTTTGAAGGAACCTCCAAACGCAACTTGTGCAAGCTGCAAACCATCCAAAACAATGCCCTCCGAGCAGCCCTAGGTTTGTCCAAACATGACCATGTCTCAAAGGCCAGGAAAGACGCCCACTTGGTCCCGATCCATGAAAGGATTCAATTCAAAAACCCTCCATCATACACGGGTGCATCACGAACACTGCCCCGGCCTACCCATCTCAAAGGGTGGAGAAATACTCACCCCCCCCCCCCTCTCCCTCTAAGATCCACAAACAGCCATCTCCTCAGAGTGCCCACCTTCACCTGAAAGACGGCAGGAGGACGGAGCTTTCCTGTCGAGGCCGCCAAGCTCTGGAGCAGACTCCCCATCAACCCAGGAAAGGAACCCTCCTACTGAACCTTCAGAAAAAAACTAAAAATGTGGCTTTTTTCGCCTAAAGATCCCCTGAGCCAACTAAGACCTTCCGATACCTGTCCCCCTCCCCTCCTCCTCAAACCAAGACTCTTAAGACATCATGCCACCCCTCCCGGTCGTGTTTTCTAGTTTGTTTCTTGCATTCGCTGTACTCTGTATTTTATTTTTGTCTCACAATGTAACTAGCGCCTAGATACCCAAAGGTTCAGCGTGCTGTAACAAATGCAAAAATAAATAAATACCACATTGATCCCTCCGATTGCGTGGCAAGGCAAGCCACGACTGAATAACGTGGCGGAGAAAAAAACAAGACAGCCCTGTCGGTTGCAATCATAGAAACGGCAGCCCACAGGAATGCACCACAATCTACCAGCAACGTTCCTCTTAGAAAGCACCCTTAACAGACACCCAGGGGCAAATGTCTCGTCACCGCCATCAAATCCCAGGGGCCATGCAACAACGCACATGGACCCCCATCCCCTAGTCACAAACCGCTTCTATGTGGCGTCACACATAATTCACAGGCACAGCATCTCTGAAACTCACTCAACCTGGAGATGGCAGCATGTCTCAATAGCTCGAAAACCAGAAATTGATCGTTACGTCACACAGTGGCCCAATTCCTAAATCGCAAGAAAATGCAATGAGAATCTAAACCACCTCTTTAACCAGTGCAAGAAGCAAAACTAACATTAACCCAAACTGTTAATCCTAAACTGACGAATTGAGAATCCAAACATCTGAAAGTGAACCCCAATTTACAGGAGCACCCCTTAAATATTTTGGGGTAACTCCTGATCACGCTCAAACCAGAGTAAATACACCTCTCTAGGAAATTAAGGTCATGAGGATTGGGGGAATGGCAGAGGACTTTGCCATTTCCGCCCAGAATTCTGTCGTCTGTGGCTGGCTTCCAAGTCCTGAAGACTGGTGCTGGGCCTGGAGCTTAAATAATCTTGACTTGGTTACTGGATACCTTCAGAAGCTCATCCAAAACTGTTCTTGCCAAACAAGGGATTCTGCAAAGTCTTCCTTTCTTCATCATCAGCAATTCCTGGCAGCCATGCTACTTAACATATGAATACCTTACATAGACACACACTGCAGGCTTCAGATTTTTACAAACTTTTATAACTAATTTTCATTCATACTCTACACATCTTGCTCATATTTTTATGTGGTTCTACAATCTTTTAAACCTAATTTCATAATTCTGTACGTCGTGCATTGACTCTGTACACTCCTATTCTTAGTCTGCATGGGCTATTGATGAACAGGAACATCTGCTGAGTTACCTCGTGCTCTCTGCCAGCCTGCATACAGTCTATTTCTAGCACAGGCTGAATTCACTGTGTGCTTTGAGCAAAGCTAACTACAATTTAACAGTTTTACAAATATACCCATCTAAATAGTTATTTGCACCTTTTTTATATTTCAATCCTAACTATCTTTATTTAGTGACACTCCTCCCCCCTGGACTCTTGCAGTGCTTAGAAAACAGTTAACAAAAGTATTGCCTAATTCTAAAGCGCTTGCAAAGTTTGGAAATTAAGGAAAACACTAGTCTCCTTCCCAACACATCCAATGCAACAAGTGATACAACATTTAACAGTAATAGAAACAAAAGCAGAACATGACCACTAGACCGCAATGACATTACACAATAGATCAGTTGTTTGCCAGAAAGGCCCTTTAATATAGAACTACACACCACCTGCATTCTGTAGTTCAGAGCTCGACTTTCATTGTTTTCTGTTTGCCAAGATCATTTGCGAAAACATTAAACATTGGCTTCGATGTTGAGCTGTCAGTGCTTTTCCGTGTCTGGGTTGCGCTGCCCTATATGGAAGAGGTGGTCGGGGCTGGAAGTGCTTCTGCGAATGCATGTGCACTGCTCTGCTACAGTATAGTACAACTGTATGTTTCTCTATTTTGATTGCCACAAACCGTACACTGACTTGCAATCCTAGGGATCTCTCAGCAGACGGCAAAAAAATTCAAATGTTACGCGCAAGATAGATTGCGGCACTAATTCATGGGAATTTCATTTGAGCTCTACATGGAAACCAGCAACTAGTGCCTAGAACCCAAAACAGATGAACCATACACAAACCCAATTAATGCGCTCGGCAGAGGTGAAACTCTCTGCCATGCAGCTATCTACTCCGTTACCTACAAATACAAAGCATAAAACACCATGACGTCCAGGGAGAGAGAGAGCATATACGACATGGCACATCATAGTCAAAATAACATATAGTGCAGAGAAGAACAGTGATCGAACATAAGCAGAAGTTTGTATTTACTGCTCAGTCTGAGGGGAATCAAACAGGTTCGCTGAAGTGCGCTGCGACAGATTTCCCATGGGCTGCTTCTCAATCACACACAGAGTTTGGCAACTTTGCAGATAACAGGTGTGCCACGCTTTTTACAGCCCCCTCTGGTATGATGAGGACCTTATGTAGTCAGCCTGCAGTAGTGGTAGATGGCATCTTCCCCCCCCCCCACAAACTCCTGCGCAGTCCTGGTCGGAGATCACAGCATAATTTCTGTGGTAGATAAAATGAGGCCCGCTTCCCAAAGGCTCCCCCCTCGGCCAGCCTCAGTTTGCAGCAAATAAGGAGATCAGACACAGACCGGTAGTAAATCAAGCTTCTTGTATTATATAGCAAATGCACAGTGATCAGCAGGGAACACAGCAAGACTAGTGTTCAGGCAGTCGGCACACAGAGCTCTCTACGGGCTCACCCCTATAGTGCCAGTTATATAGCTTATTATAGGCAAACACTTATTTGATATAGCACTTACACAATGGGGGGGGGGTGTTACTTAGCACGATATTGCAGACATTTGGCAAGAACTATCAACATCTCACTTGTGACGCATCCCTGCAGGGACATCATGTTGTATCATGGATAAGCGGCATTCGCAGAAACCCTACTGTTATCTCTGATATATGGGGCTAATGCTATACTTATAGAGAATAGGCGGAAGAAAAGGTCTGACATTGTCCTCTGCCCTAGAAGGGATTTTGGCCTGTCCAGGGTGCTGCATGCAGAGGGAGGCAACATGGAGTGTCTGTGGCCTAACTGTATGGGAGAACCTAATGTAGCATGGCATGGCATGGCATGGAATGCCATTGCATAACATAACATAGCATAACATGCTATAGCCTTATAATCCTGCATAGCAATCCTGCCTAACATACCATAGCAATCCTGCATAGCATAGCACAATAATCCTGTCGTAGCAGCAGCAACTGGAAGAACAGATAATAGAGGAAGAGGTTTTCCGGGTGATTAAAGCTGTGCCGCACAATAAAGCCCCTGGGCCAGATGGATACCCTGCAATTTTTTTTTTTAACAAACCATTCATGGCAACTTTAACGTCAGAATTTACCTCTCTATATAACCTGCTTAGGTTGAAGGATAGGATTTCATCCTCTATGGAAGAAGCCAAGATGGCATTTCTTAAATGAATAAGGTGGCAGGCCTGAAGATCTATAAGAATACATCAGAAATGCTTAATCTATCAAAGACTAGGGCATAAGTGGCAGAGAACACAATTTCAATGCGCTAATAACCAGATCACATAATTGGGGGGGGGTTAGGAGGGCGGGGAAACAGATAACTAACTACATGGACTCATTGCACACAGTAAACTATGGCCCACTCCTTGGGATGGTTAAACAACAATTAAGTAAATGGGGCCCCATGAATATATCATGGTTGGGGAGGATTAATACCTTTTTTAAAATGGTGATTCGCCTGAAAATACTTTCTTTTTCATGCCCTCCTAGTAAAAGTCCCATTGTTGTTCTTTAGATCATTAAACACATTGATAACTGCCTTCATTTGGAATAATGGGAAACCGCGGATTGCTCCTAGCATATTGATGGTTCCATGAAATAAAATGGGCCTGGCCCTTGCCAATTTGTATTTTGCGGCTGTCTAATCGTCATTGAAGAATGGTAACAGGGAAAATCCTGCCGTAGAATGGATATGGCAGTGGGAAGGAGGTCTCTGGGTGAGATTCTATGGTTGCAGCATAAGGATGCACCTTGGAATATGCATTTGAGTAAGATAATGACACTGGTGGAGG
Source organism: Ambystoma mexicanum (assembly GCF_040938575.1). Lineage (NCBI taxonomy): Eukaryota > Metazoa > Chordata > Amphibia > Caudata > Ambystomatidae > Ambystoma > Ambystoma mexicanum. The sequence continues at coordinate 534,032,344 of NC_090941.1, read as the reverse complement.
CGATATGGGACCGGCAAGTACGGAGGAGTGGGAGCACCACATTTGCCTCCCAGTTCACCCCAATTTTTCAGAACCCCCAAGTAGGGCCGGGATCAGAATGGGCACGTACGATCAGTGGTAAATAGGTGGTTTCCTAAGGTTGCGGGACATGACACAGGGTCCGGAGATCAAATCAGTCGCCCAATGTAAAGCTGAGTTTGAGCTCAAGGAAGGTGAAAGATTACAATACTTTCAATTGCAGCACTGGCTGGCGCACCCGACAGTTAGGAAAGCTGCCAATTAACAATTCAAACATTTGAAACTGTACCTATAATCTAATCGTGAATGTATTCATTGAACAGATTTCTTCTTCTGCGCCTTGATGGCCGCAGGCTCTGGCGCATTACAAACTAATAATAAACCTGGTGATAAAAATGTGTTTTCGGAGCTTCACAAACTGTTCTCGAAGGTACCCACTCCTCCGGCGTGGCCCTGTATGAAATGATGGGAGACGGTGCTGGGATGTGAGATTCCTGTGGAGAGGTGGGAGGGTTTGTGAGGCGATGGCCCTAAAAAGTGAAACATGCCAGAAACGCTATACAATTACAAGTTATTGTGATGTTGGCAGATTTGGCTCTGGTGACTAGCATAGTGGTGGCAAGCCAGTTACCTCTACAAAGGATTAGTTCTGGGGAGTGGACCAATGATCAGCTAGTTACTTGTGGGAGGAATAGGTTTTAGAGTTTCACCAGAGACCGAGAAATTGGCCACCTGCAGGAAGGATGTGTTCTGGGGATTTTTAAAGTGATTGAGAACCTGTGAGGAAAAAAACTGTGAGAGTGGCTTTAAGTTTAATGACTCAAGCTGAGCTAGCACAACACCCTATTCAACCAGCCATGGTTGGGGACTGACCAAATGCCCGTGCAAAGTACCGCTACCTTACACATAGGTAGCACAGACCAAGCTTAAGCTCTCGGCAAGATGTACCATTTGATTAATGACTCACAATTACATTACAAAATATAAGAATAGATTGATAACAACAGGAATGCTATCTATCAAATGTAGGAAGGGTGTATTCAGATATTCTCACCCAGGGATATAGAACCGTCAATAAGAGAAATAACCTGTTCTGTGTCTTCAACTAAGAACAGGCAACATGCCACGTGTAGTAAGGAAAAGTTTGAAGGGGGGGGCACAAATATATAAAATATATAAACTATAGAAACAATGATTCCTTGAGTTCAAACAGCTGGATAAACTAACGGTATGAAGGATGGTTTCATGCAGGGATGGAGAATCTGTCGTCTGCAGAAAGAAATATCAGCCTTCTCTCGAGAGACTCAGAACTTTGCCTGTAGGAAATATGGGCATCTGGGAACTTGTTCAAGGGAATTGGAATAAGTCACATGCATGAAAGGATGGTTTTGAGGGGATTGGGTACTCCGACGTATTCCATATCTATGACAGGTAATGTCCACAGCTGTGCTGCTTTGGAAAATCTTTGGCGTCTGCGTCCTTCGTTGATGACGTCGATGCGCCGTCCCCGAGGACCTCCTCCGACGGCCGACGTCACCCGATGTGATAAGTAGGACGCACGACGCCCATAGCCTCAGTTCCGTTTTTTCCGCGAACGTGTTCGCTTCGTGAATCTCGGTATGCCTCGACTCGTTGGAGTTGCTGTTTTCTTTCTCGGTTCGTTGATCCTGTTCGGTTTGTTTGTGGCAATGTCTTTCTCATCTTCGACCCCGCGTCCGGGCTTCAAGAACTGCGGGGACTGTGGGTCCAAGATGTCGGTAACGGACTCGCACGATGCCTGCCTCTGGTGCCTCGGGGAGGCCCACGACACGGACGACTGTGTCGACTGCCAGTCGCTCACTGCGAAGGCCTTACGTGAACGCAAGAAGAAACTGTTGGTAGGTCGGGTGTCTAAGCCCTGGAAGTCGAGGTCTGCGGGGCTTTCGACCGATGACTCGAGGGGTGACTCTCCGCGTCCTCGTTGGAAGTCCGGTGGGTCTCCTTCCAGGAGTCGGTCTCGCCACTCCTCCGCCTCTTCTAGGCATTCCAGGAAGCGCCGGCATAGGTCGCCTTCCCCGTCCTCTTCCGAGGACTCCGCCCGTCGGCGGGTCGCTTATCCCTCCATGCAAGCGACACCAGAGGAATGGGCTTCCTTCGGGAAGCAGATGTTAGCGATTCTGGAATCGCAGGGCACCGGTCCATCTGCGCCTCCGAGTGGGGTCGGTCGGCACCGGTGAGAGACACCGCCCGTACGGCTTTGGGCTCGGGTGGTCGGCACGGCTCGCGGGAGAGGTCCCGCTCGGACAAGGGTAGCCGTTCTCGCCATGCCCGTTCCAGGTCCCGGTCCTCGATGCGCTCGAGACTGCGTGATCCTGTGCCGTCTTCGAAGAAGACGTCGACGCCTGTGGCGCCGAGGTCATTGACGATTACTCTCGAGGTTCCGTCTTTGAGGGGGTCGTCGACGCCGTCGGCACCCAGGATGTCGAGACACGCTTGGAGCTCCGGCTTCGAGGACTTTGTCGACGCCGCCGATGCTGGAGGCATTGCAGCTGACGTCGACGCCGACTCGCTCGGCGCCCTCGACGCCTTTTCTGTCGACGCCGACTCGCTTAGCGCCCTCGACGCCTTTCGAGGCGGTGGTGTCGGAGGAGCCCCGTGGCACAGGGTTTGCCCCTAAAAAGGCTATGGCTAAGGTCTGGCACTGCTTTGGTCCGCAGAGGTCTTCCTGTCCCCACCTGGAGTACATTTCAGAGGGTGATGAAGGCTCTGATGGCGGTCTGGTTCCGGTTACGGTTCCGGATGAACTTCTCTTGGGCCATAGTCAGCTTGATGACCTGAGGCAGTCACTGCATGATGCCAGTGGATTGGACACCTCTCTGGAGGTGGAGTTTTGTCGGTTGGAGCCTGGCACTCATGCCGATTCGTCATATTGGCGCCTTATGTCTCGGGTTACCGAGTACTTGGGTTGGTCGGCTCCCCCAGGGGAGTTCGTTCAGGATGATCTCACGGACATCCTCGATCTCAGTCCACCCACTGACCCGGTTTTGCCTTTTCATATGGCTTTGCAGAGAAGGGTGGCGGCGCCTTGGACTGCTCCAGAGAGTCTCCCGGCAGTGGGCAAGTCTTTGTCGCGAAAATACCGTCCAGCCAGTAGGGACCCCTGCTACTTGTTTAGGCACCCCACCCTGGAGAGTTTGGTGGTGCAGGCGGCTACGGCCCCGGCAAAGCAGGCGTCGTATCCTACCATCCCTCCGGATAGGGACGACAAACGTTTTGACGGCTGGGGCGAAGAAAGTGTTTTCTTCTGGGGGTATGGCGCTTCAGGCGGCCAACTCCATATGTGCCTTGTCTCGTTTCACACACACACTCTGTGGAACTGTGTTGCATTAGCGGCTGATCATATTCCCGAAGGGGACGAACGGGATGGTTTCCTTGCTATGGTTCAGGATGGCAAGGATGCCATGTGTGAGGCCGTTCAGTCGGGTTTGGACTGGGTTCGCTCCTGATGTGCAGTCCCGGCTCCTCAACATGCCCTTTGACGGTGAACACCTTTTTGGCAGCAAGGCTGACGAGAGCCTTGAGCGGTTGCAGTCCTCCAAAGCTGCAGTGAAGTCGTTGGGCGCTGCAGTTCGCCAACCTCCGCCTTTTCGTCCTAGGGGACAACACTGGAGGGGAGGTTCCTTTCGCTATTACTCGTCCTTCAGTAAAGCGAGAGGAGCTGGCAGTCAAAGGGGCCATCGTAAGAGTGCCAGAGGTGGAAACAAAGGTACTCGAGGTGCCAAGGCCGCTCGGGCAGTTGCCTCTTTGCCCTCAGGCAACGCTGCAGCCGCTACCACTCAGTCATGAGGCCAGGTCCCATGGATCGCCGGTTGGGGGAAGGCTGGCGCAGCATCTTGTAGAGTGGCAAGCCATTACTTCAGATGTGTGGGTTCTGGAGATCATAACCCACGGCTACTGTCTTACTTTTCAGCAGAGGCCTCACGACAATCCACCAGGGAACCTCTCTTTGAAGAGTCCGGATCCGCTACTTGCGCAGGAAATTCAATCCCTGCTGGAGAAAGGCGCCATAGAACTGGTGCCTGCAGCGGAGAGGAACAAGGGATGGTATTCCCCTTATTTTTTTATTTCAAAGAAAGACGGGGGATTGAGACCCATCATGGACTTGCGCGGTTTGTACAAACTCCTCAGGAAGGACAAGTTCAAGATGGTGACTCTTTCTCAGGTCCTCCAGGCCCTTCAACTTCAGGACTGGTTGGTGTCTCTCGACCTCAAGGATGCTTGCTTCCATGTGCCGATCCATCCCAAGCACAAAAAGTACCTGAGGTTCGCGGTTGGCGACTCGCACTTTCAGTTTCGGGTCCTGCCGTTCGGATTGACCTCCACCCTGAGGGTTTTCACCAAGCTCATGGTGGTGGTGGCAGCGCATCTCAGGAAAGGGGGGGGATTCACCTCTACCCTTACCTGAACGATTGGTTGATCAGGGGGAGCTCTCCCGAGCAAGTCCTGGATCATCTGTCCGTCACCTGCCACTCCCTTCACAGGCTGGGCTTCTCCCTCAATTTAAAGAAGTCCCATTTGACACCAACGCAGCGGCTCCAGTACATCGGAGCAGTGCTCGACATGTCCCTGGGGCGTGTTTTCCTCCTCCAGGTGAGGGCCCTTCACATTCAGCAGATGGTGCACAAGTTTCAGTTTGCTCAGACTCTTCCAGCGTCCGAGTTCTTGAGACTGCTCGGCCTCATGGCATCCTGCATTCTTCTGGTGCCAGAGGCTCGTCTGCGGATGAGATCTTTGAAGTGGGCACTCCAGCTCCAGTGGTCTCAGTCGTCCGGCACCCTGTTCAGGTGCCGCCCTCGGTAGCCCGGGACCTTCTGTGGGGGGCCGTCAAGGGCAACCTGATGAAGGGTGCCCCATTTTGGCTGCCCTGGCCGGAGGTGACGATCGTGATGGACGCATCCCTCACGGGATGGGGAGCTCATGCCAACGAGCTGACAGTCAGCGGTCGTTGGTCTCCGTCGGAGTCCAGTCTCCATATCAATCTGTTGGAGCTGAGGGCCGTCAGGCTAGCCCTGAAGGCTTTTCTGCCGACTGTGCGCGGGAAGAGTGTCCTGATTCTGACGGACAACACGGTGGCCATGCACTACCACAACAAAAAGGGGTGGGGGGGGGCAGGGTCACTTCCGCTGTGCAGGGAGGCGATGCAGCTCGAGTTCTGGGCCATCCAGCAGGAAGTTTCGATCTCGGCAGTTCATCTAGCCGGAGACGACAAAGAGAAGGCGGACGCTCCGAGCAGGCAGAGCACGATCTCTCACGAGTGGGAGCTGGCTCAGGAGATTCTCCTGGAGATCTTCGCCCGTTGGGGGACCCCTCAAGTGGATCTCTTCGCCTCCAGTGTCAACCGGAAGTGCGAAAGGTTTTGCTCGCGGGAATTTCCTCCAAAAGGAGCCTTAGGAGACGCGTTCGTGGTGGAGTGGTCATTCCCACTGCTGTACGCGTTTCCTCCAGTCCCCGTCATCCCGCAAGTGTTGCAGAGGTTACGGCGGTTCGGTTCCCGGATGATCCTCATTGCTCCGGCGTGGGCCCGGAGGACGTGGTACCCGGACCTTCTAGACTTGTCCACCTGCCCTCCACGTCGTCTTCCCTACCGAGACGATCTGCTCTCACGGGAGGGGGGTCAGGTTCTCCATCCAGAGGTCAGATCCCTCAATCTTCACGCTTGGCTTCTGAAAGGTTGAGGTATAAGGATTGGGACCTCCCTGAAGACGTGATGGAGGTGTTGCTCTCGGCCAGGCGGCCGGCAACAAAGTCTCTGTACCGTTGCCGTTGGAGAAAGTTCTGCGACTGGTGCAGAGTTCAGAATGTGGATCCTTTTGAATGCAACATTCCTGTGGTTTTGTCTTTTTTGCTTTCTTTGGCCCACAGGGGCTTGCAAGTGGGGACCATTAAAGGTTACCTGGCGGCGCTGTCCATATTTAAGCGCCTATCTGAAAAGTGTTCCTATTTTAAGATTACTTTAATTTTGCAGTTTTTGAAAGGGCTCATCAATGTGTTCCCTCCGTCACCTTTTTTGGTGCCAGGTTGGGATTTGAACCTTGTTCTTGAGTTCCTTATGGGTGCTCCGTTTGAGCCTTTACATTCTTGCCCTTTGAGGCTGTTAACTCTGAAAACTGTGTTTTTAGTTGCGGTTGCTTCCGCTCGCAGAGTGAGTGAGTTACAGGCACTTTCAGTTAAGCCACCCTTCAGTGTATTTCATAAGGACAGGGTTGTCCTTCGAGTTCGTCCTTTTCTTCCGAAGGTGGTTTCGGAATTTCATTTGAGCCAGAAGGTTGTTGTTCCGGCGTTCTATCCTCCTCCACATCCTGGTAAGGAAGAGGAGTGGCTCCATAGGCTTGATCCTAGGAGAGCGTTGAGCTTTTATATCTCGCGCATGTCCCGGGTAAGAGTGGACGATCAACTTTTCATTGGTTACGCTGGAATGCGTTTGGGACAAGCTATGACGAAACAGACTTTGTCTCGTTGGATTATTTTAGCTGTCTGAGTGTTAACGCTTGGCGGGTAAGGACCCTCCGGCTGGCTTGCGGGCCCATTCTACAAGAGGAGTGGCTGCGTCTACTGCCCTGCAGAGGGGAGTTCCTATTCGTCACATCTGTGATGCAGCCACCTGGGCTTCAGTACATACTTTTGTACATCACTATTCCCTCGATTCCATCAGGGGGCAAGATCTGGCCTTTGGCAAGGCAGTTCTCTATTCCGCTATTTGATTGGGCATGCTAAATTTGTATCCTAAATTCTTTCCCACCTCCTTGCTTGGTACTGCCATGGGAGTCTGTCATAGATATGGAATACGTCGGAGGACCCAATCCCCTCGAAGAACAAGTTACTTTCTTACCTGGTAACATTCTTTCGATGGGATGGTCTGACAACGTATTCCATATCGCTCCCTCCCTGCCTTCCCCGCTGCAGAATTTCTTTTGCGATTGCAGCTTGCGTTCCGCAAGGCCTTGTGTGTCTGGCAGAAAACTGGTGGCACACGTTCTGGGAAAAAACTATAACTGAGGCTAAGGGCGTCCTACTTATCACATCGGGTGACGTCGGCTGTCGGAGGAGGTCCTCGGGGACGGCGCATGGACGTCATCGACGCAGGACGCAGATGCCAAAGATTTTCCGAAGCAGCACAGCTGTGGACATTACCTATCATAGATATGGAATACGTCGTCGGACCATCCCATCGAAAGAACGTTACCAGGTAAGAAAGTAACTTGTTCTTCTGATCGTTAAGCCTATCAAATAGATTTGCGATTTAAGAGCCTGCCTCAGACATTTGTATTTAGACTAGAGAAAACTGGTTCGAAACCTGGCAAGTGCAACTCAGATCTTCACCAGTTTGAGGTCTAAAAAGTGACTACCATTATAATGGCTAATAGCCACACCTATTATCACAGGACTTGGAGGTGGGAGGATTCTGGCGACATGGGCTAGAAAAAACGTAATCTAGTAGCAGAGAAACTCACAAAACAGTGGAGCCATCTGGAATTAGCAAATCATTACATAGCCTCCCATCTCAGGGTGGAAGGTCCATAGTACTTTCACAGGGATACAAATGCTCCCAGTCCTAGACAGGATAGGTTGAAGTGGGTAGCCAAGGGATGCAGAGCATTTAATCTGTACTGCAAGATGGGCTCAGTGGATCAGAGCAGGCATACATAGTCGGTCACATCAAATAGTGGACAACTCCAAAAATACTGGAAAGGGACAAAGGATTTGACAAAGTAACAGAACATTCTCTGAGTTGATGGGTTCAAGAGCTGTGCCTAGGAGCATGGGGTCTGTCATAATCTCTAGGACCAAATGGCTTTAGAAAATTGGCACAGGGGTTGAGCTCCAGTTTCAGCACCACCCTTAAAACTGGATGATTTTTATTTTTTTTTATTTTTTGTTTGTTGGGTTTATTGGTAAAATACAATTTACCCATATCCATCATTAAGAAAAAACATTGCATAGTTACATAAATATTATGGTTTAAAACCTGCATCTCAATTACCAATTTAGAACATTTGCATAATGTACACAACTCATGAACTTCTTATAAAACATTATCTATAAAAAACAAATAATTGACTATACTGTGTTAAAAATGTGACCATACTTCTACAGTGCGATAAAATCTAAACGTGCATACTTTTGGTTAACTGTCAGATATTTCCGGTTGGGTTTTCACAATTATTTGCCGTATCTAAAAAGTAGTGTAATTCAATTTGACATGATCTGAGAATATTTGGGACCACAATGGACCATTTTGCATGTTCCTAATATCTGATACAAAGTTACTGTAACCTTTAACATAGATCTCCATCAGTTCTGAGCAAGAAGTTAGCAAGTGTTGGATGGACTCAATTTTTCCATGACACACACAACATAGCCTTTCCTCATAAGGAACTTTAATCCGAGCTCCACAGTACTCAAGAGTAGGTAATTGGTCAAAACGTAACCTCGTAAATCATCACGTTTTTGAGTTTCGAACTTAGTAGACGTATTTAACTGGAACTCTGATAGTGAAGGCTAGTTTTATGTAACTTATGAAGGGCACCTTACTAGATAAATGTTTGATGTTCTTCATACGTTTTATCGCCTTAGTGCCTAGACCAACATTTTTGCCATAAATTCATTGTCTGTGTTGAACTTTCTAATATCTTGCAACAAACAATCCATCACCTTGCATGGACCATTGGGACCAAGCACTAGGTCAGAGCCAAAATAAAGAAATTCCTGATTCTTGCTCTGTTCCATCATCCGTAGGAAAACGGGCTATGGTGTTTTTTTCATAATGTGAGCATGGAAGTAATGCCCAACTTAGGTAGATGGAAACAACCCCAGTGTACCTCACCATCATTTTCTCTCAAGGATACCAGTGCAGCCCCCTGTAAAAACAGCTTCTCCAGGATATATATATATCCATGATTTGCACGAATAGGCTCACTCAACTGTCCATTTATATTGCTTCTATTATATTACTTCAAACTAAGGACTCATCCTATGCACTATTCTTCTTAACCTTTTTCTTGACTACATTCAGGATTTCAAAAATATAAATATGGTGTAAAAATATTTATGTAATAAAACAATACTATTAAAACACTTTCTGTATCCATACTGTGCCCTAGAAAGAAAAATGGGTAAGAAGTATTTCATGCAACGACAATTGTATGTGAGAAACTACACATTATTCCAATCTGCTAATTCACCTTGCTGCAACACGTGCATCTCTTGCCCATCACGGGACACTGTTTCAAGACCCATGTTGTGAACTTTGGTGACGTGACGTTGACGAGGCTTCACATTGTTCCTTTGGCACACACCACCATGGTGTAGGGAAGATTCTGAGAACCGGCTCCCTGCTCTCTAAAGTTATTGTGTTGGACCAGGCAGTTTAGCATTCAGCTACCTTGGCAAGGCTTATAACTTGGTTTAGGATGGGGTCTGATGCAGACCACAGCTTGTCACTGGGCTGGTCGGTGCGGATGTGTACCATGAGTTGGTTTCAAAGCACCTTTTCTGTGTTTGCTAAGAAGTTACAGGTGGAGATGATTGCACACAGGGCAGTGCCATATTATTCCATGGACTTGCCTTGTTTCTGAAGTCTTATGGAGAGTTGGTTTCGTTCCATGGTGACACTGAACTAACTGAGATAACATAACAGGAGTGTTTGTAGAGCGCACGTTCACTTCCAGAGATGCATCTTGGCGCTATAGACAGATGGCAGATGTTGCTGTTTACCCAACATACTGGTACTCCTTTCATCGACCTCCGAACGATGAAGGGTTGAGCGGACCTGCCAGGACGTGAACCTGTGACCATGAAGTCAAACCCAGGCCCCTGTAGTGGATGCATTAGTCCACCGAGTCAGACACAGCGATAGTATATATGCTCAAATACCTCAACGTTATCACTTGAGTGGGGGAATGGGACGGGCGATCTACTCGGCTTTGGACAAGGGCCATTGAAACAATGGTCCTCTTCCTGCATGCAGAGGCATCTTCCCATTCAGTGGCCTCTAGGTAGGCCGGGTATAAGACGGAGACAGGGCTTTGGAGGGATTTGGGGGAGTAACCTGCATGACCACAGAGGAAGCGCGACACGGGACAGGGAGACAGCTGAAAGTTGGGATTTAAGGGATGAAAATGCCAAGAGAAGGGTGAGGGAATCGTTCAGGGGTCCAAAGGGGGTGGGGGTGGCGGGAGGGGTGAGCGGGGGAGGGGGGAGCGGAATGCGTGGGGAACGAAATGGTGGCTGCTTTCGGGATGACCTTTAAAAATGTTGCCGGCTGTAGCTAGAACAGGAATAGCTAAGTATCGAGAAAAGGGTGCTACAGCAACTTAACTGGACGGGCCTTGGTTGGCAATCTCTTTAGCTGCTTAAAGGCATGGTCTAGTAAAAATTTTTATTGTCCCTACTGGTCGGCCATGTTTTTTTTAAGCCCAAGTTTCTCGATTTTAGAAAACTTTCCTATGGACCTTACCCGAGTTTTCTTCCATTAAACGCACGCGAAAACAAGCACCAGGGAGCTGCCATTTTCTGATAATCCTATCTTTTCCCCGATCGCCCTGGCTGACCTGCTTTCGCGGCACTAAATCAATTCCCCCGCCCCTGAGCCTGACATTATCAGAACATTCATATTCCCCGCCTCTCCCCGTGACGTTACTGTGCTGCGTAGGCAAACGCGCCCAGTCGTCTTCTGCGCGACTTCACACACAACCCGGAAACCAACACAGATCAACTCGCAACACAGCGAGCCACAATTCGGAACATGAAACTATACTTTAAAATCAAACAGCAACACGGTACATTTGGTAAAGTACATTTATTTGACATTCAATGTTTAGAGAATATTCAGCAATTGCCATATGAACTCCGGAAGCCATTTATTTTCTTTTATCTGTATCCGCAATAACTGTTCCGTTTCATCTTGAGTCACGCGCTGTTCCTTTATGGCACACAGGGTGTTCATTTTCGTAAAAAGAATCACTTTGGAAGCATGGTGAACCGCAAGGCTGTTCCATCAAGTAGGCACTAGTCCAGCCTAAAGGTTGATCTATTGCTTCTAGCCACTAGTACAGCGTAAGGGCATGTGGGCCCTTGGCGATCGTCCCATAATATGGTGATTGTGCTCCAGTTGTTGACCCGAAGCTGCAGGTGTCTGCTGAAGAATCCATCCACCAGTGTCTCAGATGGCAGTGGCAGAATGGGATCAAATGCCTGTTATGAAAACAAAAAAATTATAATTAGTCTCGCTAGCCGAACTTCATTAATATTACTCATTTTATTTATTACGGCCGATCGGAAACTATTTGCTTGCAAGGATAGTTCAATGGAGTATGTTTGTCTCTAAAATCAATGCGAAAAGTAACGAGATAAATCGAGGCCAACACACAATGATGAACGACATTTAGTCTACATGCGTGAGGAATGATATGATATGGCATTTGTAACGCGCCTATACTCAAGTGTTTCTAGGCGTGACGAAGCAGGTGGGGAACAAGGGCAGACAGACAACGATCCTACTAGGCCAGGTGTCTTTCTGATTGCGCATGGTGAAGGGCTGTACATGGTTAGTTGAATACAAATTAAATAATAGGGCCAGCTGGTGGCAAGTGCAAGGTAAATGCCGGGAGAAGGGGCTGAAGGATACAGAGACAGTGCCGTAGTGCAGGTAGGCAGTGCAGGGAAAAGTGGCTGGGCCAAGGACCGAGATCGGTGAGACCAGTGGACCTGCATGCCCATGTGCCCACTACGAACAGTTTTACTTGCTTTTCCTAGCTCTTCATTCATTTATTCATGCATCCATTCATTAAATCTTCATTCCGGTATAAAAGCGTGTAAAGATTTACTTACATTATATTTGAAATTTCCATTGTGTCTCTTCGTAATGCAGTCTGTAAAACGGACCGTGCTCTTGACAATGATTTTTCGTATACTGACCTAAAACTGAAACTCGGTCTAGTTTCTGAATTTTCTGCCTTATCGTCTTACGTTATTGCGCACTCCCTTCAAATGTAGGGATATGTCCCTGTCTCAAGGTCAAAAAACAATAGACCCTTATACTTCCAGGCCGACTTGTGGGCCTCATCTGGGCGCTGTGCTTCGCATTCTTTATTTGCAACATCACGTAGTATAGGCATCTGTGAGAACTTGAAGTTTAGAATCCGTCTATGTAGTGCGCCTCAATGTGCAAATGCGAACTGGCATCTCTCCCAAATGCCATGGCCCGCTTGGCTGGCGCATTCTAAGTGCCCCAATTTTGTCCCCGTTGTCTGCGAGCTTTGCAGCCCAAATTGAGACATTTAATTTTTGGCGGAAGGTCAGGGAAAGTATAAAGTACCACAGGAGTTGAGTTAAAAGTGAGATTTATTGTTTGTTTTTATTATTTGCAATACGCAAGCCTCCCCTCCGTTAACAGTGCACAGCATTTACATTTACATGAGATATGAAAAAAATATATACATACACATATGTGAGGTGAATAGAGAGAATTCAAAGATGACACCCAGCTTGTTCGCCACCCATGATGGTGAAGGTAGGGGTTAGGTTTACAGGTACACTGTACAATAACATTTATTTACAAAAAGACAATCGTATTGCAATTATTTAAACCGGGATTTGTACTTCATAATCAGCTGTGCTTCGGGTGGGCATGGCACAATCGCAATGTTCGGTGGCAATGGATCACTGCTCTGCACAGAAACGTCCAAAATTCCATATCTGTGCTTCTCTAACACAGCAACAATAAGGCCTTTCACAAAGTCGAACTGCATTTCATCATAGACTGGTTTGATCACCCATTGCTTACTTCGTTTTGAAAACACCTTAGTGTAGCGAGGCATCCTTACTTTACCCCTAGTCCTAGATTGTTCACGTCGGACATTGCTGTTATGGGCCAAGACCGCTAGTAGAGTGCGATGTTTCATGCCCCGAAAGCTAAAATGCAAGCGCCTTGGCCTGTACTTTAGGCACATATTGTGGAACACCTCCACATCTCCTGTGTGACAGAATTCTGTCAGTCCTCTCAAATCTCTTGATAGAGTTTTGTCGAAAACAATCTTCTCAATGGCTTTGTGTGTCGGTGAAGATGGAATCAACCACTCCTTCTTCCGTGCCTCCTTTGGGGACAAAGGGCCATGTTCACATTGGTGGAAATGTTCATTTGCTGTCCAGCGGTGAACGTTGGTACAGTGGTGCATCAGTGACCGCCATTTTTCAAGTAGTATTTCCACTGACCCCTCACGTTTTTGAGCTCCACCAAAGATGGTTGGTGATAGAATGTGACCACTGCAAAATACTTTCAAAACCTTTTTTTTTCCCTGCAGCCGAGATTTTCTTATTGATTTAGGAAGATGCCATACGTCAAATTGATGTTTAATATGTGGGAACTGCTCTCTCATTGTCTTGGCAATTGAAACGTGTCTATCCGTGCCTATGAGTCGATGTGCATTCCCCTCGATTGTAGATATTCCACTGATTTTATAAAACCTAGTTTCTCCATGGCCACTGAGGATGTACATTGTGTTACCTGCACGACCACCGAACTCACAATTTTCTTACTATCCATGTCCTGAAAGTGGTAGGTGCAGTACTTGGCAGAAAATCCAGGGCTGTCGCACTGTCCATCGCCGGCTAGCCTGAATCGTTTGCCTTCGAATGTACTTGCTAGAGACAATTGTTCAATTTTCCAAGCATCACTAATGGCCGGAAACAGATAATCACGTTGGTATATGTAGTACAGCGCTTTAGAAATAAAATGGAGTCCCACAAACTGAAAGAAAGCCTCTAACTTTCTAAAACTGGAGCCACTAAAAAGTGATGCAGCTGCACACAGTAGATTGCCTGCTGGCAGTTTCCCCAGCATCGATTGTGCAGACCATGAGAACCTAAGATTTAATCTACAGGCGGCATTTATTTTGACGTTACTGCCTTTTATTTGACGAGTCACATTAATCCATGGCTTCCCACATACTTTCCCTCTAACTCAATGCACGCATTGCAGCATACTTATAATTTCCATCAAACAACTGTCGAATACAATGTATTTGCTCTCTTTCATTAGACTGTCATCCTGAGTCAACGTTGTTTCGGCCTTTGACGTTGTGGAGATTTGAACACATTGGAAAGTAATATCGCTGATATGAAGTTCTGATGCGTCTATGGATTCTGCGCCTGGTTCATTCTGTCATTTCAACATCTATTACTTCAACATTGATGGGAGAACACAACAATGTCGACAGGTTTTTTGGTGGCAAATTTTTGGCGGGTGTAGATTGTGTAAATTGATCTGCAACTACTTCATAGCTATCTTCAATACATTCAATAACCTCTTCTTGTGGTGGTGCGGTCCCACTGTAGATATGGTCCAATGCAACTTTGCTGTAGTCTCCAAACACAGTTAATTCATGTTCTGGCCATTGAACATGAGCATCTCGAGCCTGAACATGCCTCGCCTCATATAATAGTTCCTCCATAGTGTACACGGTCTGACAAGCCACATCTCTCATTCGCTTCACTGTCTGTGTGTGTGTATAGTTCTGACACCCACGGGTAACTGGAGGAGAGATTGGAAAAGGGATGTTCAGTTAAACACAAGATTGAGTGTAGTAGAATTGACTGGAAAGAAACATAAAATAGTCCCCAGCACAAACATTTTTTTTAGAGTTAACTGGTTGTAACTAACCTTTTTTTTGTTTTTTTTTCCTTTGCAAATTTTTTGACTCGACCTTCAACATCTGCACGCTGTAGCTCCGATTCGTTTCCGCATGTCCTCCCTTCCTCTTGCGCTGCAACGACTATATTTTCTGTATCCGCATAGACAGCACGGAATGAGGCTCCATCGTCTCCCTGAAACATAGTACTTTCATTACTATGTATCAAAATATTGTTAGCATAAAACACACGCGAGGACGAACACACAGGTACATCTCAATAGCCAAAAACGATTTAAACATCGTGTGCAACAATCAAACGACAAGTATTCGACCAGTGATGATCTATTTCGATGGAGCTGTCAGTATCCATACCTCTGGCTCTGCATGGACTGCCATGAATGGTTGTATTGGAGAGGAGGCATCCGCATCTCCCTGAAACACAGTACTTGGATTAGTATGCTTTTCAATATTGGAAACGCAACACACACTTGGGGTCGACGGCACAGGTACATATGAAGAGATAACCGCAAATGATGCATTGTCCAAAAGAATCAAGGAAAATCTAAATATGATCACATTTCATCGACTTATTTCTCTGATTTATTTACATCTGCATCATCTAAATTGGATGTTGTGATTGTAGTGGAAGCTTCGTCGTCTCCCTGAAACACAGCACTTGCGTTAATAGGGAAGAAAGTATAGAAAATGGAATCACGTTATATGATCACGCATGATGGAGCTGTCATTATCCATACCTTGTGCTGCTGAAGAATATCTATGGATGTTGCAAATGTAGTGCGCACTTCCGAAAGCTGTTGCGCCGATTCGTATACGCATGGTCCCACTTCCACTTCCTCTGGAATTACTTGAATGTCAGGCTCTGCATCAAGTGCAGGGGTTGACGCTCCATCAACTGCCTCAAACATAGTACTTGCATTAGTGAGGATTACAATAGTGAAAACATAACACACACCTGGGGTTGACAGCACAGGTACATATCAACGGCTAACCACGAATGAAACCTTGTGTAGAACAATCAAACAACAAGAATTCCAGCTCTGATGACGACGCTCAATGGAGCTGTCAGTATCCATACCTCCTGCTGTTGAACATCTAGAAATGTTGTAGATGTGGCGGACGTTTCAGCATCTCCCTGAAAGACAGTACTTGCATTAGTATGGATAACACTAATTATAACCGAAAACAAACACCAGTGGACGATAACTAAGATGTATATCAATTGGAAAGCACTAACCAAACATTCGGTAAAATGATTAAACGATAAAATAAAAATATTACTTGACATGTATAAAACAGGTCTGTAGCGGATTAGCCTAGTAAGATTACCTGATACGTGCTAGAAGTGGTTGATAACTGCGACCACGTCAAGGATGTAGAATGTTCTTGCTTCAGATTCAAGGGATAGTCAAGAAGTTGTAAAGGTAAATTAATGATTGATAATGAAATGCCAATATTAAAAATAGCCATGTAAGGCGACAGAATACTTGTAAAATGCTCAATACAGCAAAGTTCCCTGTACCCATACATATACATTGCGTTTGTGGGTTATGAAATCGAAAAAGAATATATTGGTAAATGTCATTATTCAAAAAACTATACAATCATATCAATATCGAAATTATTACAAGGGATAGAACACCTACAATATCAATTAATCCGTTTGGATACCTACACACTACCCCAAGGCCTAAAGCTAAATCCGGACACTTGACTCACCGGTGGCGGAATGTGGACGAATAGAGTGGGAATATCGTTTTCGAGCAATTTCCGTGTCGTTCGCCGTTTATTCTTCTTTGTTACCCAATATGTTGTGTACATGTCCAAGGAAAAGTGCCGGCTGAAGATGCGGTATCGATCACCCCTCTTGTCCTGTAAGACTTGTTGGACTCTACTTTCCAGCTCATCCAGTGGATATCCGCAATGTCTGACCCATTCTCTTATTCGATCAACAGTTTTCGGGAATACATGCATTGTAGTGCCTTCAGATTTAGCATGGGTCTTCGAAGGGCAACCGCTAATCGAACAGGCAGGCATTGTTGATGAATCTGAAAAGTAAATATTGACATTATTATACAATCTTCAAGAATACAGATTTGATACAAAAGTAAATGAATCATACAATGATCAATGCAAGGTTTGTTTTGGTCGCAGGAACTATACCAGTTCATTATGTGCGGCTTAGTATTTGCATAAATTGCAGAAATGTATAAATGATGTGACTAAAAACTGAACATGTGACTCATCCCTTGGATGTTCTTTATTGCACGAGAAGGAAACATGCTTACATCATAGACTGGACCCCCGAAGGATGCAATTCGATGACAATTGACACAGATGAAAATAAATAGATCTATTGATAGCATAGCAATGGAAATTCAAGTCAATAGCAATGAGACCAATGAACATGGCACTATTGGGTACTCTACTCGCAAATAGATAGAAATTTAAAAATCTGAGAAATATGACCAGGATACATGGCCTTACCTTGACCAACAAACAGTTGGATTCAGCAAGCAGAGCAGCATTTTGCGGGAGAATAGGTGGATGGCCACAGGTAGCGCACTTATGGGTATGCTCGAAGCGGTCACAGAAGTTCACGGATAGCACGACGACGAGCAGATTAGCATAGATCTCAGTGGTTCCCAGGTAGCACATTCAGGAGTTGACTTGCAAAGCACAAAGATGTTCTCATGAGACATATCGAGTGGTTTTTAAAGTATTAGAAACTGGGGTGTGTTTGTGAATGAATGACGTATGTATGTCGTGGTATTAGGGGGGCGGCCTGCTTGAAGGGGAGGCCTGGCAGGAGACACGGGGTCTGAGGAGGACATGTGACCGATGGTCCCTTGGCGTGGGACATCTTTTGAAGTGTACATGTAGTTTGGCACCTTGGCCGGTTGCGCCTGTCACAGCCCCCCATGCCAGCGCGCATCCACCGGCGCGAACCGCCTTTGATACAGGGGGGTGGGATGGATGGCCCTGGGGCGTGCAGATAAGGCACAGGAAGACTGCTGAATGGAGACACACTTATGTGGATTGCAGGGGGGCGGCCTGCTTCAAGGGGAGGCCTGGCTGGAGACACAGGGTCTGAGGAGGCCATTTGACCGATGGCCCCTTGGCGTGGGACACCTTTTGAAGTGTACATGTAGTTTGGCACCTTGGCCTTTCGCGGCCCTGACAGCCCCCCATGCCAGCGCTCATCCACTGGCGCGAACCGCATTTATATCAATATATAGTATATCGCCTTTATATCAATGATAGTATATCGTTGCTTATCAATAACAAATGCCACATACCAGAGATTCTTGTGAGCACAGACCCACACTTCAACCGTTGTATTATAGTGGTCAAGACCCTAAGGCCTGTATAATCCAATGGTAATTGTTAGTATAGATATATGTGTGACTTTTATAGAGACATAACCTACTGAAAGACTTTGAACAAGTGTTATTTAGTGCATGCATTATCGAGAATATGTTATGTTAGCTTAGATAGATAGTGACCACCCTGCTTCACAGCGACTAGACCTTCACCCATTCGGAGCACAGATGTCTGACGTCCATCCTTGAATGGAGACACTCTTGCTTCATTTAAAAAATCGAAACAAACGTTGTTAAAAATATATGTGGTGTTTTATTTTGTATCTTATTTTCATGACACAAAAATACAAGACTTTAAAGATTATACAGGTCAGGTTGCAGCACAGCGAGAGAAAATCCCCTGTACTGACCGCTGTCATTCGGGAACATTTCTCTAATGGCACGAACGGCACAGGCGGGGTATCACTCTTCGAACACGGTGTCCAAGCCTCCCGTGGAGCCACCATGTAAAGGAACGATAGGCCACCAGCCTGTACCACCTGTGAAAAGGAATGAAACCAACTGTTTTTAAATGACCAAGATAAGTTTAATAAACGTTTGTTGTCAATGACAATTCTTGTAACTAATGGCATTCTGCACGGACAAATGCTATCTAGACAATGCACACTATTGAACGACTTACATGCGTTACAATGATATATAGATGTAATTTTGGAGATAGTAGAAGAACATGAAATAGGAGTGGCATGACAAGCAGAGTATACTTACTCGGATTACGAGGACGAACAGTTGCGCGAAGTTCGTGCATAAGCACCATCATTATTCTCAACACGGCCCGTGTGAGGCAGGCTGCCCTGAAGTCTGGCAGCTCGGTGATGCATTGCGGTCGTGGCTCGCCTTCCCAAATGTAGGCCAGGCATCCCGAGTTTTCTCGGCAGCAGCAGTTCTCGTCCTCAGTTGGCATTAGCTTGCACCGATCGCATGTGCACCAGGTGGAGACGCCGTACATTCGACTAGGCCCAGGCTCTTCATCTGTTGATTCGTCCTGCCAACTGCCGTCCAAATCCCCATCGTTTTCGCGTGCTTCCCTTTCCAGTAGTTCCTCCTCGGTATACTCGGGCTCGTACATGTAGGGCATTATTGTAGCCATTGTGTGTTAAGCAAACTAAAATAATTTATAGCGGTGGTACTGGTATCTGTTCACACGGGCTACAAGCGGCGAAGGTAGCTGACCAGAGCACTGAAACGAGTCACAGAATACTCAAAGTAACACAGAGAGAGGAATGGAATCGAAAATCTGCTGCTGTGTGTTGTGAAACGGTCTGTTTATAGTTATTGAGGAAAGGGGCGTCCTGCCATTTCCATGGCGACACGTCATTAGCTGAAGCGCAGCGAATGTTGACACGAGACGTGCTTTGGTGTTGGGAAATGGGCAGTACGAGTCTGCTGATGGCAGGCTCAGGGGCGGGGGAATTGATTTAGTGCCGCAAAAGCAGGTCAGCCAGGGCGATCAGGGAAAAGATAGGATTATCAGAAAATGGCGGCTCCCTTGTTTTCGTGTGCGTTTAATGGACGAAAACTTGGGTAAGGTCCATAGGAAAGTTTTCTAAAATCGAGCCACTTAGGCTTAAAAAAACATGGCCGACCCATAGGGACAATACAAATTTATACTAGACCATGCCTTTAAACTGCTTTTCTTGTGGTTTTTTGTTGCTGCATGTTCTTTTTCGTTATTTTGTGACTCATAGCAGTAAGCCACTGTGCGCCGAGACAATTTATTCATTTGTGGGTCCTTGGATAGAAAACTACAATGATCATATAATGATGTGTTATTTATATAGCGCCTTAATCCAAAGCGCTTTACAGAGCACATATTTACATACAATATCACCCAACCGAAATTGGTACTCATTTATCGACCTGGGAAGGATGAAAGGCTGAGTTGGCCTTGCCGGGATTTGAACCTGCGACCTGCAGATCACGCTCAGATCACAGCACCGAGCGCTCAACCCGCTGAGCTATCTTACCGGCCTTGGGAGGAGGCCTTGAGAGAGCATGAAGTGCCAGCAGAAGAGGCGTTGCGGGCAGTTCTGGAGCCACACTGTAGAAGGAGCTGATGTGCAGGGAGGCGGAAAAACTGTCCACGTGCGAAAATGCCAGATGTTTCGATGCCAAAAGTGTTGTCATGGTATATGGTATATGGGGAGAGGGTGGGGGGTGGGTCGTAGGTTCGTTTTAGGCAGCACAGAAAAAACTAAACGTGGGATGAATTTAAGAAGACATAGATCACGGAACCACAAGAGGCTGTGTGGGTGGAGAGCAAGGCAGTCCTTACCCGGATCCATGGTATGGGGAGGAGATCAGGCCCACGCCGGGGAGTTGACCGTAAAAGAGGCTGAAAGCCACTTGAGTCGGACAGAAGGAAGGCCCCCGAATTGCAACCGAAGCCACTGGAGAAGTATGGCAGGTCCTGGCATTGCAGCACAAAGGCATCGGGTAGAGCTCCTCACCAATGTTGTAAAAGAAAGTCGGAGGTAATGTGAGTAAATACACTTTTTTTTTTTTTTTTTTAAATTTTTATTAAGCACAGCCAGCCTTCTCTTTCCACTGTCAGTCAACTGATGTGAAAAATCGAGCAAGGGATGCTCTAAGAATACCTGGGTGTTGGGGAGGGGGTGGTTCTATGATGTAACACAGAACTAGGTGATGGAGAGAGAAAGGCAGGATAGAACAATCACCCACCCTGCCAATCATATGGTTCCCTGCCAAAAAGGCTGCCTCCAAAACTAAAAATAGAGTTTCTGTTAATCATAATAGAGAACTCAAACCTGTCCTGTCCCCCTCCTCCCCCCATAGGGGGTGGGTGGGCTCATGAATACACTCTGACTTGCCGACGCACAGACTGAAAACCACTGTGCTATTGTTAAAAGATGCCATCCCAAATGTGTCTACCCACACCCTGTACAGCCCTCTGCTACTCTCGAACTAGGTCTGTGCTTTAAACAAAATAATTAATAATGTATATATGTTGCACTTTATCAGTGATCTTCGTAAATCAATGATCTTTGATCTTCTCAGTTTAGCCTATTATTTTAACTTTGTTACACCACTCACAGCATATGCTGGTATTCAAGAAGGTTCTCGAAAATGTTTTCTTGTATGTATGTTCTAAGCTTATTATTTTGCTTAAAATAGGCAGTTATTTGCAGATTGGAATTCCTTTTCAGTAGAGGAATAGAAATACCTCAGTTTTAGTCAGTTAATTTTGAGCTATCTTTGCTGTTTTATAAAGTCTGTTTAATTCTCCAAATCAAAGCCTGCTAGCAGCAACTTCAAATATATTCTACAAGGTCAGTAAACAACAGTACTATTTATCAAACCACTATAATGCATGTATCATGTTTACCTGAATGGATAGAAGCCTAATAAAACCTCTTTTCCTTTGTGTGTTAAGTAGATCAAGGCAGAGGTCAATATTGTGGCAATAATTACCCTCCCCCACCCCCCATGTTATTGCCTGAGGCAAAGTTGCCGGCTATAGGTTGGGGGAAGGGCTGTTATCCCAAGCTATTATGACATTTCATAAGGTCAGTACGGCTATTAGCACATGGAGATGTGCAACTAAAAAGAGAAACAAATGAGCATACAAGTAACTGGTTATGTTAATGTAATGACTATGGAGCTGGCATCGGTAAAATGTCAACACTTTTCCGTTTCATTGCGGTTTGTTAATTTGGGGAATGTGACTGCACCTGCCCCTATCTGTCTTTGAATAGCTGAAGACAATGGTTTCTGATCTTCACAGGCTGGAATCGGGGATTTTTGGAACAAGATCTTTACCAGAGATTATAGACTGCATTATAAGCATTCTTGTTGGCTGAGAAGGGGTCCATAACTGAATTATTCTACTAATTATATTTTCGTACTTCTGTCATATCTGTCAACTAGTTATAAACGGTTCATTAATCAATAGTCTTTTTGACTTAATTATAGTTTGTTTACTGTGGGTATCAAACTTTTTCACGTCGTCATAAACAATACTTGCTCAGCTAGTTCAAAGAACAAACCAACGATATGTTTGTTTTTGCTCCAGACAGTGTTTAGGAGGGTGGGATGATTCTCCACGCTTGCCTTTCAGAGGTTGTCGGATACTCGCATCCAACTTTGTATGTGGTCTCTGTCGATTTGTCGGCGATCTTCATCAACGTCGACCACCAACGCTTATGGAAGAAGCAAAAACGTTAGGCTAAACCGCAAATGTGACTGGTCTAGGGACATTCGGGTTGCAAGGGGGGGTCCGACAAGGTTGCGTAGTTGCGCCCACCATTTTCAATCTATACCTGTCAGACTATTTATACTGGCACTAGAGCCGTTGGCAGTGTATCTCAGAAGGGAATACCAAGACACGGGCATAGATATAGAGGGCAGCAGAAATTTAATTTCCCTATATGCTGACCTGCTTTTATACTTGCAGCATCCGGAAACTAATCTTCAGTATATTTTAGATGTGCTTGAGCGCTGTGCAGACCTATCGGGTATCACGGTTAACTCACAGAAATCATGCCTATTCCCTTTGGCAGGATTCAGGGACAGGGTTTTGAGCGCATTGTCTGCACTACCAATTAAGTGGGAGGTGTCCACATTTCGATACTTGCGAGTGGATGTCTATCATGAGCCTAAGACAGAACACTTGCAGAATACAATCAGGGCGGTGGACAAAATCTATGGCCTTTTGGGGGAGACTACCGTTCTTGCCGATGGGTAGGGCATCGCTGCTAAAGATGGTGTTGCTGCCAAGGTTCCTCCATTTCTTCACCAATGTCCCATACAATTAAGTTTCTTTAGAAAATTGGTTGTGATATGTCCTAGTTTTCTATGGCATAACTTGAGAGTATGTATGGCACTAACAATTACAGAGGCCGTATGACTAAGGGGGAATTAAAGCTCCCCACTGTGAGGCATATTTTGTTGCGTGCCAACTGCAAGTCGTCACAAATTGGCTGTCGGATGAGCAGACCCAAGACACCTTGTTGTGTTATGTTATTTTGCATTTATATAGTGCCTTATATACCATTGGTATGGTCTGAAGGTGCTGATGGGTTGAACGCCCTACTGCAGCCACTATGCACCCCATTCTTCTTGAAGGAGGTGATATGGACCGCAGCACTGCGTGCGCCTGGACCTCGGTTGCTGCGAACGCTGGGCAGATCGGTATGGCAGAGGGCTTATCACTTCCTGCATGGGGAATCCCCCTACTCTTTCCCCCTCCCCAAGTCACTTTGGCGGCACTCAATGCAGAACGCTCACAACTCATATTAAATGTAAGGAAATATTGGGAACCAATGGGGGTTGTGACAGTGCAAGACCTGCTACGAGAGAGTAGACCGGTGGATTTTGGCACCCTCACAGCTGAACCGCCAAGGTTACCCAGTCACTGTCCCAGTTGGCTGTCTAATACCATGATGCATGTGTGGTACAGTGCAGAGTAATACGGTAAAATGATGTGGGGAATGGGCTGGGGCGGTGGTGGGGGGGGAGTTGGGGTAAGGGGGTTATACAGACACAATTGGTTGCACATCATTATGTAATGGTAAAGGAGTCTGCAAGTTGTATTTTTAATAAACCAATAAAAATGATTTTTTTAAAACCAAAAAATATTTTTAAGTGAACGGACAAGCCATAGTGAACTTGGAGGGAGGCTGAAAGTAAAGAGGGGTCAGCGCCAGGAAGACGGAGCCCCCAAGGTGAAGAATCCTCACCCAAAGTGAAACCAGGAAACAAACTTTAATTTTGTTGAAGGAACTTTTGTTTTGTTATTGAATACGTCAGGCCCTCAAAGGCAAGAGACTTTCAAGAGTAACAAGACTTGGCCATCGATGCTCCTGATAGCTGCAAGTGCAACTGTCGACTCGTGCTGGGAAAGCTCAAATGTGTGCTGTGGTCTAAGATCCCATTTTAGGAAGGGAGACCGAAGCTACCGCATCCTGACCTTTATTTGTGAACACTGCTTTCTTTACTTTAATACCATTTCACACCCCTTTTTGTATTGGTTTGGCAAAAGGTTCCTTAGTATAGGCCCTTTTTTATTTGACGTAACACCACTAGGACTGCTTTACTTTCTTTTGATGGTCGACGCTTGCTCCCATCGTAGATTTATATATAGATTAGGTGTTTTTCCAACCTGCAAACAGTTTAATAAACACCCTTGAACTGTGATCACTTTTCTGTCTTTACTGTTGCCACCATGGGTTCCTTACACTTAGCTCTAACAACCGTTATAAAACAGTCATTGCTGACGCACAATAGACCTGTCAATGTGGCATTCATAGACTATAGCGCAGCTTTTGACACAGTTGATAGAGCAAGACACTGGGGGAAATTGACTCTGGGGAATCTCTCCTGATTTGTTAAAATTGATTATGATGTTACATGATGAGACTCGGGTTAAAGTGCGCCTGGAAGGTAATGGGGGGAGGACCTCCAGCTGGATTAATACTTAAAGCCGAGTCATGCAAAACTGTATCTTGGCTCCCGTGCTGTTCAGTTTGTACTTATCCGACATGGACATGACATTGGTCAATCAGACTTGTATAACGCCTAAATTGGGAGAGGAGGTTTTACAGTGGGTGGGTTACGCCGATGATATTGTCGTGCTTGACTTAACTCCAGGGGGGCTTCAAACAGCTTTGAGTAATATTTACACATACTCTGTCGTTAACATATTAAAGGTAAATACCTGAAAAACCAAGATCATGGTATTTGACTTCATACACAAAAAGGCGGTTAGGATCAATTGGAATATGAATGGGGTCCCCTTTGAGGTGGTCCCTCGTTATACATACCTTGGCATTACCCTAGATATTAGGCTTATAAGCACTGTCCACTTTGATCAATTTAAGGTTGGGACGGCAGAAACACTGAGTGGCATTTGTTCCTTTTGGGTGTAAAGGGCAATGCTACTCTGTAAGGACTTTGACCAAACTTTACTCTACAAAAATGTGGCCTTCTATTACATATGTGGCAGAGGTGTGGGCATTTGGCAGCCTAGATGCTATTTCGAAATTAGAAATAATGATTTGAAAGAAAATGTTAAGGTTGCCTTCCTATACTTCACCGAAAATGCTCTACTTGAAATTTAACTTGCTGCCAATTAGAGAGCTAGTTATCTTGAATTGTTCAACTCTATATTGGAAAGTGGCACATGCTGAGAAAAACTCACTTATGGGATGGCTATTTGATGTGTTTTTTAGTAAAATTGCTTTTATGCAGTCAAGTGTTTTAGCATCGATTAAAAGGGAAGCCGATAAGCTGATTCTTGGAGTCCAGGGCGATCCCTTAGCAATGAATTTGGCTGCTTATAAAAGAGCAATGAAGGTCTCATCAAATTTTTTCATTTATGACTAGCTGATCGTTAACTTGGCTTCTAAATCTGCGGGTGAATGATTAATTCCATATCCAATCGAGAGACGGCTGGTACCTTCATATGCACAGCACTTCATTGGTAATTCCTTGGTATGGGAATACTTGTCATACATTCAATGCAGTTAAATCATTTGAGATCAGGGGAAATTTGCGGCAAAAAACGCTGCAAATAACATCCCACGATGAAAGGATGTCGTACCGACTCGAGATTCCCAGGAAAGAAGGTTTCTGCTATCTCTGTGGCGAATTAGAACCCGAGTTGGTTTGCCATCTTCTTTTTGAATGCTCTGCAATAATGGTGTTGCGATCAGGTGCAATTAGAGCTGAAGGATTTGATCATTTCCATCACCGCTGATGAGCTTTGGACATTTTTTATGTCCAGAACAAATGAAGGATGTATTATATATTTTACTAAACTTTGGAAAGAAATCTGAGGGATTATTTTAGAATAACTATGCATTTTAATGTTTATGATGTTGATTTTATTAACTTGATTGAAGTGGAATGTATCAAGTTATTAATTTAACTGTATAAAAAAATCATTGATTTAACAACTTTCTTTTGACGAAGTGAGGAGACAAGAACTGTGTTGGGTCTTTGTTGCAAACCCGTATTTCCTTGTTTCTTTTTGTTGAACATTGGAACTGAATCTAACCTAAAACCTGCGGAAGGGGAGTCCACCCAGGTTCTACAGAAAGACTGTGAATACATTATTAATGCAGTTGCTGCTGATGTTTTGAATTGCCATGATATGATATGGCATTTGTAACGCGCCTAAACACAAGTGTTTCAAGGCGCGACGAGGCAGGGGGAGGGGAAAACAAGGGGAGACAGACAACGATCCTACTAGGCCAGGTGTTATTCAGATCACGCAAGTGGAAGAGTAGGGGGACTGGGAAAAGTGGAAGTGGAAGGGGAAGGGAGAGGGGAAAGTGCAGTACATGGTTAGTAGAATACAAGATAAATAAAAGGGCCAGCTGGTAGTAAGTGCCTGGAGAAGGGGCTGTAGGATACAGAGACAGTCCCGTAGTGCAGGGAAGAGTGGCTGGGCCAAGGACCGGGATCGGTGAGTGGCCCAGTTGCAGATTCAGTGCAGGTTCAGTGATTTTAGCAGGGGAGAGAGGGAGAGAAAGCAGAGGCAAAGAGGACGGTTTTGAGGTGCTTCGGGAACCAGAGATGGTTCTCCTCAAGTTTCAGGGAGGCAGGAAGGCTGTTCCAGAGGGAGGCCCCTGCTGCGGAGAGAGATCTACCCCCAGCTCGTTGCTTGGAGAAGCGGCTGACCCTGAGGTAGTTGGAGGTAGTTGGAGGTGGTTGAGCGTAGAGCTTGAGAAGGAAGATATTCAGGAAGAGAGAGTTGAAGGTATTTTGGCCCAAGGCCCCAGAAGGCCTTGTGGACAATGCAGAGGGTTTTGAACTTAATCCTCGCAGCCACTGGGAGCCAGTGTAGCGATTTCAGTCCTGGAGAGATACGGTCCCTGGGCTTGAGGCCAAGGACAAGTCTCGCAGTCCTGTTCTGGATGAGTTGCAAAGGGCGGAGAGTAGAGGCATGAAGATTTAGATAGAGGCTGTTACAGTAGTCCAGCTTCGAGAGAACCAGGGCTCTGGAGACAGTGAGCTTCTGGGGGAAGGAGAGGAAAGAAAGGATACCTCTGAGGAGGTGTAGCTGGTAGTGTGACTTCTTAGAGACGTCAGATATGTGAGGAGAGAAAGAGCGTGTGGAGTCGAAGATGACCTCAAGGTTTTTTGCCTTGCAGGAAGAGAGCCAAGGGAGGCCGGCCAGAGAGCTGCAGGGAAGGAGGGAGTGGGTGTGCCCATAAGTAGAATCTCAGTCTTCCTGGCATTAAGGCAGAAGTCGTTGGCGGCACACCATTCCTGGATAACAGAAAGACAGAGATGAGGGAAGGGGAAGAGGAGGCCGAGGGTAGCCTGAAAATGAGCTGGGTGTCATCCGCATAGCACTGAAAGTTGGGACAGAGAGCGGCCATGCGGTGAGCAAGAAGTGCCAGAAACTGTTTGAACAGTCAGGGGGAGAGGTTACATCCCTGGGGGACAGTACAGGTAGAGAAAAAGATGTCGGAGAGGAAGGAACCCAGTTGGACCTGGGAGGGTCGATTGGAGAGGAAGGAGGTCAGCCACGCCAGAGCTTGACCAGTGAGACCCAGGTTATCACGGAGACGGTTGATCAGGATGGTGTGGTTGACGGTGTCAAAGGCAGAAGAGAGGTTGCGCAAAATGAGAACACAAGGGGTGTTGGAGTCCAGGTTTGAGAGCAGGTCCTCACGGATGTTCAGGAGAGCAGTTTCCGTGCTTCTGGCAGCTCTGAAGCCAGACTGATGGTCATAAAGACTGCCAACAGATTCAGCATGGAGATTAAGCTGGGAGATGGCCAGTTTCTCCAGGAGCTTGCCCAGGAAGGGAGTGATAGAGATTGGGCGATAGTTAGCTGGGCAGGAGGGGTCGGAAGAGGGTTTCTTAAGAAGGGAGTGCACAAGGGAGTGCTTGAGGGGGGGGGGTGGGAAGACTCCAGATGCGGAGGAGTGATTGCAGAAGTCCGCCAGGGCAGGCGCTGGGGAGTCGACGTGGTTCTTGATAGTTTTGGAGGAACAGGGGTGGACCTGTTTTGACGAGACTTTCATAGATCGGACTTGTCTCGAAACTTTGTCAGCAGAAAAAAGGGGAAAGGCAGAGAAGGAGGGAGGAGGGGTGGCTGCAGAAGGGCCAGAGGGAGAGCAGGGAATAGAGATGGGGAGGTGATAGGAGGAGAGTGAGGACAGGATGTCCTGAGTTTTTGAAATGAAGTGAGAGGCCAGTGCCGTGCAGAGGGCCTGGGAGGGGACAGGAGAGGTGGAGACTGCAGCACGGTTGACCAGCTCCTTGCAGATTTTAAAGAGTTCGGCCGAATTGTTAGATGCCGCAGGGATGTGGGCTTGGATAAGGGCTCCCTTCTTAGTGAGAACGGAGAGCCGGCATTGCCTTTGGAGCAGGCGGCAGGCCAGTTTGTCAGAGGATGAACATGAAGCATGCCATTTCCTCTCTGCCACCCTGCACTTGCGTTTAAGGGTGACGAGATCCGAGTCATACCAGGAGTTGCATTTGGCTTTGGGCTTCAGGCGGATTCTCATGACAGGGGCAAGGATATCAAGGGTATCAGATATAGCAGAGTGGAGAGGGCTGTGTCAGGGTGGGAGTCAGCCAAAAGGTGAGGGGGGGGGGCGAGAAGGTGGTAGCGAAAGCCTCAACTGACACGCGCTTCATGGGTCGGATGACTGCGAAGGTGGGTGGCAGTGATGAGGGTGGCTTTGCCTGTGGGGTAGGGAAGGTGAGGTGAGAGTATAGGAGAAAGTGATTACTCCAGGAGAGGGGAGTGGAGAGAGGGACAGAGAGGGGAAGGTCAGAAGAGATCAGAGCATCAAGAGTGTGCCCTGCAGAATGTGTCGGCCCAGACGGGAGAAGAGAGTCGCAGAGGTCGCAAAAGAGTCCAGAGGGAGGATATATTTTCTTGTGTATTTTATGTATATGTGTGAGGGCCAGATATCCTTTGTTAGAGTGCTTCCTTTAGTTTGATAGGCAGGGAAATCCTCATCCGGCTAGGGATAGTGAGGAGTTTATTGAAATGTATACTTTAATAAAATGGCATTTTTTGAGAAATCCTCCAAATGTTGTCCGGCTCACATTACTGACCCCCTCACATAATCCTTACTGACCCTGCCACTTATTCTAACTAAAGACCAGGCGAATGCCTCCCTCCTGGAGCTGCGTATACAGCAAATGTTTCTTAATATAGGATTGTCAAGTAGCTTCCTGCTGTATCCTGTACCAGTTTGTTCAACACTTTCAGGGGATTACCCCACTTCCTTTGCTTTACTCCTCTTTGCACTTTCAAGATCCTCTCATTAGGCTCCCAGGTCTTTAAATGTGGATTGATTCACTCTTTTCCATCCAGTTATTACAGCAATTTGTTCCTTTCCTGACATCAGTTCCTCCAGTTTTGTATTTCTGGAGTTATTACTCATGATCCCTTTCTGTACTCTTACCTTCGCACTGGGATCTGTGTAATGTACCCATTAACCTGCTTTACTTCGTTCATACGCTTTCCACTCACTATGATAATCAGGTTGTGTTTTTGAACACTTCTCGCACTTAATGTCTTCACACGCTCAAAATCATTTGGGCTCAGTCCCTGTGACTCTCATGCATGTCAATGTATTTCCCTTCACTGAGATGAGCATGCAGAGTCCCTTGTCGATTCCTACTCTTTTTATAATATTCGCTTCCAGTGGGACAAGCAGGCTGATTCCCTTTTGTGGTTATCGCGCTTCTTTCAGTATATTCACTTTCACTGGAATGAGGATGCTGAGTCCTTTTTGTGATTCTTGCATTCTTTTAAAAGGTTTTTAGGTTCACTGGGACGAGGAGGCTCGGTCCCTTTTTGAGAATCGCTCTTCTTAATGGATTCACTTACACTGGGACAAGTATGGTGAGTCGGGCTGTAATCTTTACTCTAATATATTGAAATTCACTGTATTGGTAGGTTAAATTCCTTAATGAGTCTTGCACTCTTTAATGTATTCAGATTCACTAGGGCGACTAGGCTTAGTCCCCCTGTGATTGTCACTCTTCATACAATATTAATTTTCATAGTTACTGGGAGAAGTATGCTGACTCGCTTTCTCGTATCCGTTTGTGCTTATTAAGCTTCTTTTGACATGTGATTCGTCCACTGGTTCTCATGCTCTCCCTTTTACCTGTATTTTGGGACGGCTGCTGTTACTTTTGGCTCTTCCTCTCAATCCGACACCCTTGGGTGTCTGTCTTCCCTTGTGGTCTCGGCGTGGAAAGGCATTTTCTCGCCGTCTTCCCTCCAGCCACCACCTGGTAAGAATTCTCTCTGTTTATCGAATGTCCCAGCAGGGATCGGTATCTCTCCTGCAAGCTTCCTCTTTTCCAGTCTTCACACCATGCCGTTGGGGCACCTCTGGATTTGTAATTCTCACTAGGGTTGAGAACAGCATTCTCTCCCAGCTGCCAGCTTCCTTCCAGCTGATTCAAACTCCAAGTTCTGTGCGTCTCCTGCACTGGCTCTACCCCTTTTTGTGAGTTGTGGGGCTTTCCCATGTGTAGTGCTTTCTTTGTGTTGGACTCTCAGCATAACTCCTTTAGGTTTCTTCGTCCCAGTGTCATGCAATTGGGTAATCTTTCTCCTTCGTAGGTTTCCACTCATCTCAGTGGTATTTAAGTACTTGTCTTCTGCAGCGATGTTGCAATAGCAGATACAGGAAGACTGATTCTCTGGTGAACGATATAGCCTCAAGGTGTTTCTGGGTGTAATGGAAAGGGAGTCCCTTGTTGGAACAGGAGTCCTTGTACCATGTGAAGTCGCTCTTGCTGCTCCACCTAGAGAGTGTTTAACAGGCTCACCTCCTTAGCCTCACATGAAAAGGCTTCCTCCTGTGGAGAAGTGACTGAATCCCTCGATTCGTCACAGCCCATTCAGAAATACTTTCCTACCTCCTCCCAGGATACAGTGGTGTTTTAAATATCTTGCAGAAAGAATGAGATATTGAATGGCCGGTTGCGTCTCCTCTGCAGTTTTCTCATAAGGTTGCAGCTATTGTATCCATGTTTTTTCCCTTCAGCTTTTCCAGTTAGATTGTGACATCGGGTGCTTAAAGAAAAACAAGTTTAAAATCATGTAAAATGTGCAAAATACCACCCCCGAAGTTCAGCAGTTGATATTATTTAGGAATGTGAAGGAAAAAGAAGAAAGAAAAACGAACGAAAAACTAGCTTTTGGTATGGATTTTCAGCAATTGTAGGTTTAATGTATTTTTCAGCTCAGGACTCATGAGGGGCTTATCCTCCTCTGTATGAATCGTCAACTGGGTGAAATGGGGATATGATCCAAACCAACATATAAAGGCTCTCTTCTGACGACAACACTGTTAAATCCTGAATGATCCATTGACTATTCTGTTACTATAGAAAGGAGTGAGTACACTTGTGTATGTGTTTGACACCATACGTGTGTCCGTACATGCTTAGCATGTATTGCGACGGAAGTTATGGGCTGAATTTTAAACTGCAGTGTGCAGGTTTTTTTGCCAACTAAGGCAGAGTTCAATTTCTTAATGGCTAAAAAGACTGAAACATGTGATGCCTTGAAGCGATATACGCACGACCCCACAGGGCTCAGCTAGTTCACCTTGGGTGGCCCAAGGATAAAACCGACATCCAGGTTTGTAAAGACTCACTGAAGGGAAATGTCTCATGGGAAAGTAAACAGAATTTCGTAACCTGTTGTCACCACTAATTTCCAGGGGAAGAAACCCTGCCAACCAACCCTCGGAAGTGCTGAACATGCTGATGAAACAAACCAGTGGCTTGATAAACTGTTCGGCCCCATTCACTGCACTATGCCGAGAGAGTGACTTGGTGAGCCATCTTCCGCATGGAATGGAAATCAGTCATATGAAAATCTTGCACCAGCAAGGTGAAAATGCACAGTGTGCAGACAGTGGGGAAATTGCCTTTGGAAAGCTGGAACGGGGGGGGGGAGAATCAGCGGTCCCCCATGATACTGCTGCCTGATAAGGCCAGACTCATTTGGAGGAGGTGAAACCATTAGGGAGGAACCTATTGTGAGCACTCCTGCCAATGGGTAAACCGACCCAGCAACCAGATCTTATTCAGACAAATACTGGCAGGTCTTCACTCTAAAATACAGTTTGCATGCTCTCCCTGGCTCTCTGGAAACCCCCTAAAAGGAAAAAGGTATTTGGAAATATTGTGAATGCTTGTACTAAAGAACACCTACGCCAACATTCAAGTTGGCTTTGCAGTTTCAGAATTATTATTCATGAGGTTACCTGCGATACTATGAATAGACATGGCAGGTATTTAAAGCCTACATATCTACCAGGATTGCCCAATCTCACACAAAAGCCTCTCACGCACACAACACTCCTCGATATCTACCATATAATACCCCAACATTGTCTTTGCGTAAATCGGCTCAACTCGTACTGCTTGTCATCTCTCTTGAAGACAAACACTGCCATCCATACTATTCAAAGCATTTAGCCCTGCCTAATACCCTTCCTGCATCTCCTATTCCTCCCTATGAGAACCTGGCTAGCTTAAAATCAACAGTTACCAGGAGCTACGTTTGACTCCCCAGCCAACAGGTGCCTTACAAACATTTAAATGTGACATTAACTTTGAGTGTTTTAGAATGTAAATAAAGATGAATTGTGACACATCTACGACACATTTAAATATAATGTATCGCACATAATTGACAAAAGGTAAAAGCATGCATATCATTCGAAAGTTGGATTTGCAGAGCACTGTGTACTTGCTACTGTTTCCCCAGTCATAGTTCTTACCTGCTGGGGGGGAAGCTTCGACCCAGGAGCTGGGTTTTAGCTACTTCTTATCAAAGCTTTATTTTGAAACCTATATACTTCGGACAAGGACTTGGTCATTTAAAACCACTAAAGTGGTTATTTGGTGCAGTGGAAAAGCATAGTATACAAATGGCATATTCCTCTTGACATTGAGGATGCTAGGATGCAGTTCCAGAGTCCACTTTTGTATGCGAGAGTGCCCTCAACGTTGTTAACAAGTTCACGTGTTCCTTCATGTCGGTGTTTCTGAGAACTGTTCGTCTTCCCACCTGGGTGAATAACATTGTCTAGCTCGGACACATCACATGGTTGAGGACCACGAAATCGAGCTCTTGTGGTCTGCAATTTGAGGATTTATTCAATTTTCTCTGCAGATCGCCCCTTGTCACTTTAGGTCTGGAATGTGTTTCTTGTCTCTGACCTTGTTTTCAAGCCCTGACCTGCTGTTCTGTGCAGCCTGGTTCTGCTTTCCCTCATCTCTTGTCCTGTGGCTTGTGGCCTTATGTGATCCTCGTTATTCTTGTACTATGATTTCTACATATCTATATCATACTATGTTTTCCATAGGTTAGTCATATTTGATCCTGCCAGGCTCCTTATGTGATTCTGTAGTTCAGCGTTTCTGCACTTGGCAAATGAGAAAAATAATAAAACCTTTGACAGTGTGTATATGTATCTGTCCTCTATCTACAGAACTGTGTAAGCATGTTCTTCGTGTATTCACCTGTTTGTTTGTGTATCGTTGTGCATGGCTGTGAGTGTACTTCGTGACTAACGTGGCTATGTCATGGTGTCGTTAATGACTTCAGCACATTGGTTTTCTCGACATTAGTCAATGTTATCCATCGAGGCATTTGGGTCCATGACCAATGTTGAAGCATCTGTACCCATAAACATTTATTGGATGAGGTTTGAATGGCTGTCTGAGAGAATAACATTCCGCATACGTGTCAGTCCCTGGTTCTCCTGGGGGCTGTCTGAATAATGAGTTTTTGATCTTGGGGCCGTCATGTTCATGGGGGGTGAGGAGGTGCATTCCATGGACCCCCTCTTCAGTATGCATTCAGGAGAACCAAAAGCCTGCTACAACACCGGTTCCCGCAGCGCAACGTCTGCATTTAAGGCCATCAATCTTGGATACCATCTCTCAGTACCGACATCCGTTTCAAAGTTAGCGGTGTCTCTGGCGTCTTTTTCCTTTCTTCTTCCACTGCAACTACGACTGGCAACCTCTGCAACTACTCCACCGCCTTGTTCTAATGGCCTGCACCTAAGGGGGCATTATATATTCAAAAGTCTCACTCTGGTGTGGGCCATTGGAACCACTAGACTAGTGTGCGAGTCCCTCTTCCTCATCCCAGTACTTGGGTCATTGTGGGACTTCAAGTCCCCAATGTTCTGATTACATTTTTCTTCATGATTACAAACTTCATCTTTATCGAATTTTCTCTGGATATTAAATGGATCTCCAATGAAGGGTTTTTAGAAGTGTTAATGGTTGGTCCAGATTTAAGGAAGAATTATATTAATCAGAAGTCGGGGTACACAGCTTCTGATTTCCACATATATTGTTCCCGTATTCTACAGGGGAAGCCAATGAAGCCAGCAGCCAACAGACACCAACAAAACCATAAGTGTGGCATGGGTGTGGTGTAGAGCAATTACTCTACTCCAGAAAGCCCTCACCACTCTACCTTACCCCTCCTACCATAGAATTACAACATGCATACTTAGAGAGATTTGTGACCACCAGCCTAAATCCATTCTTGGCATGGCGGTAAATGTTGCCTTGAATTACGCACTAACCTACTAGCCAATATTAACTAGTACCACACCGAACGGTCAGGGTTAGCCTGCGCCACCGTTAGACAGGTGTAATAATGTTAACATGCGCCACACTTGGAGGGAATCCTCAACTTTAAGCTTGAGCCGTATCTAGACAGGATTGTGAATGTTAGCATGTACCACACTTAGATGAAACCGTGAATGATGATAGGTGCAACAGTGGAATGGAATCGTGATCACTAGCCTGCCTCACATCTAGAAAGAATATTGACAATTAGCAAGTGCCACACCCTGATGGAATAGGGAATGATGACGAGCATCACACCTAGACATAATTGCAAGGAATGCCAACTAACCAAACCACTAACCATTTCATCCCTCTGCATACACCTCTCAAACTCTAACCAAACACAACCACAAGCCTAAAACGCAGCAATCCGCACAAACTTCACCGCAGTACAATAACAAAACAAACCCCACATAGACTTGCACAACAGCACACGACTACCAACCGTAAAACACCCCAAGCCCAGCCAACGGACCCACTGGGCTGAGGCTGCCACCAGCACATCACTGCTCTCTTGCACTTTTCCAGCTTATTCCCACTAACCCCCCCCCCCCCCCTTTTCCTCTTTCAGATCCGCCAGAGCGCGAGGGGACCACTCCGGTGGTGATAGTGTGCGGTACAAATATCCTTTAACATTAACTTGTGGGAGGAAGCCAAGTCCTGGGGCCTGGGGATTTTGGGGGGGGGGGTGATTTCCTCCTAGGTGGGGTGCATTGCATATGCAGACGATGTAATACTCCTGGACTTTACTCTGGCAGGATTACAACACTGCCTGACTGGGTTGGGTACTTATCTGCGAAATAATCAACTGCATGTGAATCCAGCCAAATCTATGGTTATGACATGCACTAAGAAAACAAAACAGGTAAGTTGCTCTTGGAGAATAAATGACTCCCCACTCACAAGGGTTGATTGTCTGCAATACTTGGGGTTTTCCAGGGCTTTAGAATGAAAAGGAGAGTGGAAGAAAGCAGGATGGAAGGAAAGGTGGAGGCTTGCATTTCACTGACCAGGAGAGTAAAAACAACCCTGTGTGAATTCTCCCTTCCATTCATCGAATTTTGCTGGGCTAAGATATCTGCTCTGGTCCTCTATGGTTGTGAATTAACAACTTGCAGGGATAGGCTGTTCTTTGATATTATGGAGGGGAGGATAATGAAGAGAGTAGTTTCCCAAGGGCAGTTCCTGTGAGTTTGATCAGACTCTAGTTTGGTCTGGTGTCGTGGTGGGCCCAATTTATGAAACCTACCTCTTTTTCAAGATTATGATGCAGAGGAACCACAGAGACTACTTTCTGTATGCGAATATGGCAAAAGGTAGGAATCCCTCCCTAGTTAAAATCAAGAGTAAGTGTTATAATGTCATGCAGGTGCTTGATTTGCAAGCACCTGTGTCCGATGGTGTGTAAAAGGCCAGGATTAAAAGATGGGAGAATATAACAGACCTCAAAGACCTAGGCAGATTAAGAATATACAGGGTCTATGAAACCGCTTTCTTGCCCACGAGACAGCTGAGATTATATGTTGGCAAATTTCCTTCAGCTAGATTTCGAGAATGGTACTTGATGTTCAGACTAATTGTCTTCCCAAATTGGAAGTAATGGGTCCTAGGTGGGCATTTTGCCAGAGATGAGACTGTAGATTATGCGATAAAGTAACAAAATCATTATCATTGAAGCGCCTGGTAGTGGATGGCCAGTTGGTGTTGGATAGAAGGATACTACTTCTGGAACCATTTGTAAATGCACTAGCAGGTGTTATAGGGGTCGACCTGTGGCACAGACTGCTGACATCCCACCGTCCCCTCATTGTCCTTGGTGAAACTCCTGATGTGGATTTCTGAAAAACTAGAGGGCATTTTGCAGGCAGCAAGAGCGGAGGTTATTGAACTTGATTTAGTGTGGAGGGGTATGAGGTTGGTGCATTGGCCTGAGCTGATGCACTTAGCATGAATGGGGGAGTATTTAAAACAATTATGTGCTGGGAAAATGTTTGGTTTTCAAGGTTATAACAATAAAGTATAGTTGTGTTTATGATTTTTTGTTATTTTTTTTTTGGACTCTGAGAAGAGACTTAGGAAATTGATAGCGATGGCTGTTGAGAATTTGAATTTGTTTCGTTATTAGTTGTTTGGCCTATGGATAGGCAATGTTTAATTTAAATAATGTTCTGGATAGAATGTAAAAGCACCATGTATGTTTAACACTTTAATAAAAAAATGTTTTGTAATATATTGCATTCAAAAATCACATGTGTATCTAAAAAACCTGATGGACCGTCCTTGTAGCGACAGTTTATTTTTATCCATAAGTGCGATGGACAGTGTTAATTGTCATACACTAATAAATGTGCCTCCAGCAAGACTCCTCCTTTAGCTTTGTTCTAATGTAAACAAGTCAACCTAGGAATCCCATCCTTAAGTCATATCACTCACACTGCAAAATTAAGTGTTTCACACTGTATCCCGTGGTTTCAGACGGAAATCATTTCGAAGCAATTTACTTAGAGATGTTTACTGCAAAATTACTTTGAAATATATATGTAGTTGTGGGTTTAGGGGCAAAAAGGGGGTGGGTGAGGGTTATTGCGTTTAGATAGTGTTGGGTGGAGCACCCCCAAATCTAAACACCATTCCGTATAATTTTGCAGTAATCACTTCAAAATAGATTGTTTCGAAGTGATTTCATTGGTGAAATGACATGGAACTGTTTCACACATCCCTTGTTGCAGCATATTCAGCACGTTCTGAGCTTAACATCAATATTCTTCCTAGATCCCACAACTTCCAGCATTCCTAAATTTAATTAAAACGTGATGAATAGTTTTCTCAGACTTTTATCAGGGAATGCGGTTAAAACTAGGCAGGGCAAACTTTTGTGTATTGTTTTGCCAGCTCTTATTTTGAAAATTAGTATAATTATTCGGCCAATCCTATAATTTTACTTTCATTTGAATGACCTAATCAAAGATTGTACAGGTCCATCTATAACCCACTGTTTCTTTTCAAAATATTGTTCATTAATCTTAACAAAAGTGTTGACGACTTTACTAATTTCCATACATTTTGTGATAATACCCAAAAGGGAATTGCCCATTGTTTTCCATAATTTCAAATGGAGAACCACTTGGCGCTTTGATACTAGCAGTGCCAGAGATAAGTGTGTCCCCAATGTATTGGGCTGGTGTACTTTCGAGTAAAGAATGCTGGCCATCAAAGCCACCCTACTAAGTGATGAAGCCAGGTTGTTCGAGAAGTGGCGTCTGTGACACATAGTATCATGGTACATTCTTTTTGTTTGCTTTCTATTACCACTGTGAGACTTTGTTCTCTATACCTGCCATCAAACTGACTTAGCATTGCCATCATTGGCAGACATTTGAGTCCATTCATAATTTGTAAATGATTCCTTCATGCAATTAGTGTGTTTTATAAACCCAGATGCAAAAATGTATTTGCTTCCTCAATTCATTCCTCTTTCAAAAACGAGCTGGATGATCCATTTTGTCTCTTGACTGTAAATGGATTACTTTGGTCTCAGCATTATTTGCTTGAAGCAAAGTAATTAGAGTATTGATGCATAGCTCTTATTGCTACATCTAATCCAATCTTAGTTTGATACGAAAGGATGATGTCCTTCTCCATCCATCAAATGTGCTAATTTCCCGATTTTGGGGGCAGGGGAGATGTTGATTTTAATTGAAAGCTTCTGATGGTTCTGCCAGGTATAGATTGAAAAGCAGAGGGGCCAAAACCCAATTCTGCTTTAAACCCTTGATTCATATTGATACAGAGCCCATTGAAATGGCAGAGGTGCGCGGTATATACAACTTAACATGACATAACATTTAGTAAAGGCGCTTCTTCTATCCAATTGAATACGGACTATGTTGTCACTGTAGAATCGCATCAATAGTTTAACAAACAGAGGAAGGCGATATTGTGATCAGCATGACTAATAACAACGCCAAACGACACTCAACACAACAATCCTAATAAAGGGCTAGAGGATCCGATTTTTTACAGCAAAAAGAAACAGAAAACAATCAGATCATCAAGAAAAGGATTGTCATGAACGTTCCCCATGGATCAACACAAGAACTAGACTGGGAGGTTCAGGACCCTATCCCTGATCACCAGATAAGCAAGGAAAAGGGAAAACAGAAGATGCACAAGGACGCCAAAAACAAAAAAACCTGCAAACCAAACAAAAAATGGGGGGAAAGTTGTAAAATCTAGTTCAAGGAAACAGAGGATTAAGTACAGTAATGCATAAAACTGTACTGACTACCTTGATGAAGGGGGAATCCAGGAACACATTCTTTGCTCTAAGGAATTCACATAAACACCAGGAACTAGAAGAAATTTCAGATGCAGAGCTCTTAGACAGTGTCCTACACTTGGGCGAACAGACTTCAGATTTATCTAAAGGTAGTGGGAAAATTATGCCGGCACAGCAGACGCAGCCAAGCCCAATGAAGAAATCCACCTCAACACTGATCAGATGGCATTTGAACAACTCCAGGACTCAATCTAAGGAAGTACTCGGGAAGCAATTATCACCGATTTGTTTATGGAGAACACAGCTCTCTACAACCAGAAAAGCAGAGCGAGAAGTCTTCTAAATCGCAAAATGCAGGCTTACACAATGGGAATTTAAAACCCAAAGAGATGGAAGTAGAACCAAGAGTAGAAACAAGACTCGCGGACAATGCAGCGAGGAACGAATTGACCCCTGGGAATCGCACTTCCCCAAAAGGTACCCAAACTACATGGTCTAACCCGGAGCGACCATCGCAAATAAAAGGGATGTCAACAGCAACACAAACGGACGCAAGATCATCCAATGATGAAAATAAAGATCAAACGCCAACGAAATTGAATAAAGGCAACATGAAGTCTGGGACGAAAGGGAAAACTATGCCGATTACACCAAGATCAAATTGAAGACTAAGCGAAGTGATGTCTTAGGGGCAAACAGAATCGCCACACAAAGAAATAGACTTAATGTCTATAATGTCTACCATAACTATAGCCCTAGCGCCCTTCTGAAAACTGTACGAGACTTTGAACGATAGTGAGGGATCAGACATCGCCGATAGCTTTGATGCACACAAAATTAACCTACATGAAGGCTACATATTAGCCAAAGAATCAAATGTAACAAAGACAAATGAGATACACAGAACAAGAAACACAGTGGAAAACTGCACACAACTCTAATAGACGAGCAGCAGGTCCTGTTAAAGGAGGGACCACTTAACATTTTGAAAGACACGTCTGAGAAAAAAAACAAAAAAAAAAGTCACAGGAAATCCAAATGTTTTCACATTTGGTATATTCACCAACCAGAAGTCTGTGATAGAGAAACCTCTTACTACTACCAGTAGGAAGACCATCACGGAATGCAAGAAGGCAACAAAGAAAAAAGAGGTAAAAGAAACACACAAGACTCCAACGCGGCAAAATATAATGAACAGCTGCAGTCAACCAGCAGATGACACAATAAACTCATCGCATGGCACAACGGAGTGGAGTATATACACGGTAGATGAGGCGGACTCTGAACCAAACTTGACCCCTAGTTATAAAAGGAAATCGGCGACTTTAAGTTGAACTGATCAAGGGTCTGAGATGAGCAAAAGGATTTGGATCAGGAGCAGGTCCAACAACGGGAGCAAGTGAAGCAAGCAGACTTGAAGGTAAACTCTGATCAAAGGGGCGACGACAGAGGAAACAAAACGAGGGGTAATCATGATTGGTGGAAGAAAGGATCATCCAGGAAACCTCAAACATCAGTCGCCTACGACTCCAGTTGCTCTGGAAAACGAACCCAGAAACGGCCCAAGGAGAGAAGCTCCACGGAGATGTCTGAGATTATTAAAAGACAAGCTGATGAAACCCTCACCAAAAAAGTCAGAACAGTGGAAGAGGGCATCCCCAAAAATAAAAAGCACATGTATCTTTCAACTAGAACAGAAATATTGGGGAAATGATGGTCTAACTCTGAACAGGAGAACTATCATAAAACTATTTGAACAAGTACCAAGACTACGTGAAATCCAGAGTCATGATTTATGGATAGTAGAACCATGTGAAACAGGAAGGAAGGGCAGGTCCTATCTTCATATTAGATCTAGATAGTCGGTGCAAGACAATGAGCACCGTAATCCCAAAGATTCAGGGAGAATGAGAGAATCAATCACCCACGGAAGAAATCCAACATGGAAAATAAAGAAAGATCAAGGTTTGACAAATCAAACGAAAAGTCAACAAGAAATGGGGCCAAGGAAGAGCAGGAACAAATCGAAACAATCAGCCTCATCACATAAAGGTAACCTCAGAGCAGCGAGAAAGCCTATTCCATCAGACTCGGAGGAAGAAAACCTGTGGACGAAAAACTGAGATGGACAACCAGAGCGTCCTCATAAGAACAGGAACTCCAGTCAGGACCGAAGGGCTCGAGCAGACCAAGAGAAGAACGTGGCATTGTCCAGGCAAAAGAATAACACAAAAAGCTCACCTGCTAAGTGGACATGGAAATCTTCTTCTCCACACCTAAGCAAAAAAAATAGCAAACAGATAAGAAGGAACAATCTCCCTGGATCACCTCAAGATTACAATTCTCAGGACCAAAGATGATTCTAAAAAAATCGATTGACATGGCCTCATGGAACACCAGAGGCTTTGGCCATTTAACGACCAAGAGTGATGTCAACTTGGACCGATGGGGGTATAATCTGCCTTCAGGAGACTTAGCTACTAAAGAATCCTGAGCTGGATGGATACATAACTTTTAGCACCCCGGCAAAAAAAGGACTGACTGGGAGACCATCGGCCGGCTTATTAACAGCGATCCGTTCTGGTAGCGGCCTGGAGGTGGTGTAACAGCTGCAAACATCACATCTATTCTTGGACGCACACAGAACCACTGGCTACTGGGGAAATGGAAGAAAAGATACTTTTGATGAACAACCTACTGGAACCCCGAAGTCATCACCAACAACGTCTATCTAGAATCTTTGGACAACTTCTTTAAGCAAAGCAAGTATAAATCACTGGCACAACTATATAATAGTAACCAGTGATTTTAACGCCATTTGCCCGGAGATAGGAAACCAATGACCACATTTAAACAACTCGGCACCAATATTAGAGAGAGGAAGGAGCCGTCACAATTTACATTGGCTTAGAACAAAAGCAAACGTGGATATACCAACTTGGCAAAGGGGCGATCAAACTGGCACAATTGACCATACGTATGTGTCAAAGGAACTCTGAGGGCTGATGACCAAATTTGTAGTAGAGAACTCATCACAGCGACCACAACCTACTACACGCCTGTTGGATTAACCACCAAAAACTAACGCATTGTTACCACCATGACCTGGAGGTGAACGTGAGGGGCAATCGCCTCGAGCTGAACGAGAACTCCATCACACAACTGATGAAGACCTATACTGTAATGTGTAACAAAAGAACTAGTGGGGGTGGGGGACTGAAAATGACACCTTGAACTATCCACCTCTCCTACAGATTTTTATGATAAAGGGGAAGAACAAAACCCTACAACCTGAGTACCAACATGCCTATAATCGGGAAGTAGTTGTAAAACGAAGAATCCTGAGAAAAATAAAGGCTGGCAACAGCTTCTGGTACACTAGAGAACAAAAGGAGATGGATCACAGCCCAAAAGGAATATAAGGCCTGGATACGACAAGAGACCACCTCTACCAAATTGACTCTGGATTTTCATCCAGAGTGTTTTCAACATTTTTTCAAAGACCTCTGGTCCCTTATAAACAGAGCAAGACCCACAACAAAGCACTCCACAACCGCGTAAGCGAAACCAGGTGGATGTGTCACTTCGCGAAATTGTACAGCCCAGTCTACAACGCAAGCTGTGGGAATGCGTGTAGAAATGACCAAAAAAGTGAGACAAGCCCTTGGAACATCCCTGACAGTGAAGAAGAGATCCTGTTAAAAATCAAGCTAAATAACTTGAGGGTGCCTCGCCCTGATGGGATTGCCAATAGTGACCTAAAACTAAATCCGGAACTATGGTCAACATTCATCAGCAAGGTATTTAAGAACTGCAACCAGGAACATAACATCCCGGAATCGTAGCGATTGGCTGTTGTGGTCCCAATTTTTAAGCGATGGGATAGAGAGGACCCAGCGCACTATCGTCCCATCTCGCTTTTGGATGTCATTGGGAAAATCTTTGGGATCTTCGCACTGGACGCCTTCCAAACCTGGCTGAAACAGGAAAACAGGATTGACCCCTTTCAAACAGGCTTTGTCAAGAATGCACTTCCACAAACATACCAACGCTGAGTGTAATAAAAGCAAAGGTTGTACAGTCTGGTCAACCAGTGCACATGGCGTTTATTGACCTGGGACAGGCTTTTGACCAAGTCAATAGACACTTACTATGAAAGCTGGAACGCAACGCATAAACTGCAGTGGTTTTACCCTAGATCTAATCAAAGTCTTATATCAAAATACATCGATTAAGGTTTTACGTGGGCAAGCGGGCCTTCTCTCAGAAGAAATTAAAACAAGAGGTGTCGAGCAGGGCTGTCCCCTAGCTCCTGCACTGTATAACTCATGTTGCAGACTACTCCGATACGGAGGCCAAAGTGAGATGTTTCCCACCAAAGATCGGAGGAGAACCAGTAGCGCGCCTTCTCTACGCAGATGACATTATTTTGCTGGACCGAACGGCAGTCGGATACAGAGGCAACTGTCAAACCTGGCAGGTTACTTGAACAACCACCTTGAAATTAACATAGCCAAAACAAAGGTGATGGCATGGGAAAGTTCTGCAAGAACGAATCAAAAGATGAACTGGTTCGTGGAAGGCCAGAATCTTGAAAAAGTTAATATCTTTAAATACGGGAGTCACCCTGAGCAATAACAGCACTGAAAGACCAATGCAGGACGCGCTCTGGATAAAACTCAAAGCTTTAACTACACAAGCGCAAATAATCGATAAAAAGTACGGCAGATTCTTGCTCGTGGCAGTAATCCCCTTTTATAAATCAAAGGTGGTTCCAGCAATAATGTACAGGAAAGAAGCTATGCTCTTTCTTCTGGATAACCTTTGGATTAAATTGGACAGCTACTTCTGGAGGTGAGTCCTTGGACTGTCAAAGACCACCCCTGCTGTCAAATGGTGATGACACTCGCTGTGTGATTGGGGTAACTTCCTTTTTTTTTTAAGTATTGACTTGGAGCAAAACGCGAGATGAAAGCTGAGGGACGGAGGTGCAAGGCCCGATGCATCTAGGGAGTTTTGCCCCATAAACCCTCAGGGACTATCCGGCCCCAATGGATGTACCAGCTTCTGAATACTGTATGAATTTATAAACCTTTTTGGCTAGTCAAGGTACAGACTTGATAGAGGGATTATTTTGACGGTTTAATTATTTTTCCTTGATAGACTTGAGTGCTTTCCGGATAGATGGATTTTTTAAATTCTTCTTTTTGTAAAAATAGTTAAATCAATTAAAACAAATAAAAAAAATGTTTAACAAACTGGGTTTAATAACCTGC
Source organism: Ambystoma mexicanum (assembly GCF_040938575.1). Lineage (NCBI taxonomy): Eukaryota > Metazoa > Chordata > Amphibia > Caudata > Ambystomatidae > Ambystoma > Ambystoma mexicanum. The sequence goes on along the minus strand of NC_090941.1, from coordinate 533,988,081 downwards.
GTTCTAGACAGGTGGACCCTGGACTGTTAAGTGGAGCGGTATTGCTGTGTATTCTGCTGTTTTTGGAACATTATCCTGTATTTTGGAGAGCAGTGCGACTATTATTCTTTGCTGATACTTGGTGACGGGGATCGACTTTCTCCTACATGGGTTTGCTTAGCTGTCTGCCTACCTGATTACAATCAACCGTTATAAGCATTTTACCCGTGCGATATGGGCAAGTGGACTGTTAAGTGGAGCAGTCTCGCTCTGCGGTGAAGTCGGGAAGGAGCCGTTCAGTAAGTGTACACTCACTCGTAATATCTGGTTATCTCCTATCGTATACAACATTTGGTGACAAAATGCCTGGGAAATATCGAGCGAAAGATTCATATATAACCTACGACACAAGACTTCACATGTGTACAATAAAGCTTCTTTAGCTAACTCGGTCCCCTAGGCGCACACACAGAGGGGGGAAAAGGTCAAGTAAACAGAACCTCATCTAGTTCCCCGAGCCATAACTCTGCACAAGAGTAAAGAGGAGGTAAAATAACTTCCTTCTGTACAACTGAAAACGGCTAGCGCATGTGTTGGTATTAAGTCAGCCCGAGCGTCTGTACCGGGACTTTTATGTATGCAGGTTTAGAACTAACGCCATACACTGCAATTGACAATAATAAATTGTTGGATTTATGCTACACATTTCAACAGAAAATGAACGTGGAAATGACAGGTGCACCTATTGAAGTTGCTCAAATGGCCTGTGGCAAATGGAGTTGGGTGCCTAAAGACACGGGCCGGTATACAAATACCATCGACGTCAGAGGCTGTCGGCCTCTCCTTATGTGTGAGTAGTTTCACTGGGGGAAGCCACACCGAAAGAAAATTATAACGAACTCCATGTATCGGGGACAGCCATACGATTTGCCATTAGGGTCTTATTAATACAATGTGGCAAAATGTTGGAGGTGGTTAGTATTGAAGACATAGATCATGTAAATAACATCCCACCTGAGGAAGATCCGGATGATTTAATTGGAGCTTCTGATTTTAATAAAGGAGCCAGCGACTATAGACGTTGAAAGACCCACTTCACAAGGCAGCGCTGGAGAACACGAGAACATGGAAGTGGTGATATGTTGAGTGCTTTATCCGAATTCCTTATGACACGTAAGCAAAAACGCCAGCTGAAAAGGCGACAAGCACGCATTTACATAATACCACCTCCTATTATAAACTCGAAGAGATGAATATGGTGGATAATAAAACTTACCAAAAAATCCTGAAAGAAGGCAAACGGGAGAAATCTGGCATTTATTTTAACTAGAGTGCTGATAAAGCTCCATGCCGGAGCTAAAAACCACATTCAGAATAATGATACTGAACTTTCCGAGAATGTGACTGATCTCATTAATGCCACAGAGGAACTTGAGTACCTGGACATTTCGAGACATGGCAGAGGTGGGGGAGGGCCATTCACAGTAGTGAACGCTGGCATTTCAAGAGTGTACAGGCCATTCCCACCCAGTTCTGCCCCTCCCCCAAAACACCTCCTCATAGGAACTCATTGAGCTTGCTTTAATCAAGCCCTACCATCCAACCTTGCACTCGAAGTATGCCTGCCTGAGTTGTTTCACAGCAGTCTTCTTCGAGTTAATGATTTAATTGGAGCTTTAAACCTGCTACTGGTGTAATAAAAATGTCTTAACCAGGTCATCCAACCATGACACAAACCCGCAAAGCTCCCACACGATACCTTTTTTCTTTTAAAGTACTTTTCCGTAAAATCACTAAGACAACCTATTCAAATAACATGTTCAATGACACCTATGGACTTAAACCCACAGAATTTCCCAAGTACTGAGATAGGAGGATGCAGGAGTTTGAACAAGGTAGCAAGAGCTTTGAAGCACAATATGCAATCTAATTGTTTTTGCAAAGGACCTGTGCGCGGTATATTTAAATTTGACGAGTGCACTATTTGGAGAGGCAGTGCAGGAGAAGGCATTGGCTCCTGTCCCAAAGCTCACGAACGCGAAGATCACGTACTGGTGTTGCGGAGCAGGCTGCCACATTAGAGCGAGAGATGCCGTGCCGGTGACCGAAGTACTGCGGAGACGCTGAGAACAGTGAGAGAGGTCCTGGGTTCTCGGCAGGTCGAGAAGGTGGCGTTTTCCACTTTGGGGCCTGCAGGGAAGCAGGCGTGTGACCGCGGGGCCGCAATGCAAGCCGGAAGAACGTCTTCACAGTCCAGTGTGAAAAGCGGGTGAAAGCAACATGCAGCAGAAGCACGGACCGCAGATGCTGGAGAAAGCCAGTGAGTCTACCAGACCCCAGTGAGGACCGTGGAGCGTTCTGGCAACCACGTCAACAGAAAATTGAGCATAATACCCATCTTAACATAACAAGAAGACTGTTTGAATGCAAGAAAGGCAAAGTACAACCGCCAATGAGCTATGGATGCATGAAGTGCGATTGAGGGGTAAATCTTGAACAACCTTTACCGCAAACCTATATATCAAGCCAAGAGCAATACATACAGTATTGGTAATACAGAGAAGCTGTGAAGCTCATAAGAAGTCCTGGCAAAGCAAGACGACAGGCAATAGAAGCACATAACTCCTAGCAGGAGAGTACACCAGGCAGTTGTTTCATAACGAACCCTGGCAGGGGAGTGTACCAGGCAATGTGCAAAGCTTCCAGAAATGTTAAGGAAAGACAATGTTTTCTAAACCAATGAGAGATTGGTATTAAAGAAAAGACTGTTTTCTCTAAACCAAGGAGAAGGTTGTGTTAAAGAGACTGTTGCAGAACTTGTTGCCTAAACAGGACCCTTGTGAATCCAGACAAGACAGAAAGGAACTGTTACCATTTCCATCCTACTTAAGAATCCAGGGGAAGAGGTCCCTCAACTGGATCCAAGGGCTTCCACCTTGGAGAACATGGAACTATTACTTCAGTTGTCAACGCTTTTTGCCAGTACGGTGAGGGTCAGGAAGGGATGTTTTGGACACAAGGATGGCCTTTCAGTTAATGACTTCCAGACACAGACAGAGCCTTAGTTTTAGTTCATACGTAGGGGACCTCATCATTAGCATAGGGCCAGAGAGGCAGGTTCCCAACATTTCATTTAATAAATATCTTTGATGAAACGATGACAACCTTGTGTCTTGCTCTCATTTTTGACCCCTCACATACTGCTCCCACTCTACTGATACTGCTGCTCCTCTATTACCTCATCTGTATAATCTCGCTCTTCCTGGCCCTTACTGCTTCTGCTATTTACTACTGTGACCAACTCTCCTTCCTACTAATATTCTGCTTGTCCTACTACCACAAACTTCCAATTACCACTGCCTCCTCCCTCCTCCTATCACTACTCCCAATATGACTGTCGCCCCTACTCCTACTACACTCCCTCCTTACAATTGCACACAATCATTCTACAGACCTCTCTCTCTCCAGTAACCTTCACACTCCTGTCGCAATCTCCTCCTCTGGTCTCCTGTGCTTCTTTCTCCACCTCCTGTGCTTATGCAGCTAACACCTTCCCGAACTACACCCTCCCAGAATTGGCCAATTTATCCAGACCAATAACTTACCTGGCCTCTGAGTGGTGTGATGGGTGAGCATCTAAGGAGGCTTCATAAGGTCTTGTAAGCCCTACCTCCTGCTCCATGTAACCTTGTAACATGACTGTTGCCTCCTGTTAGGCCTTCTTGTGGGCCCTTTAATAGTAATATCCCTGGTGGGCTAGTGGACTCTATTTAATAGAAAGTCTCTGCTGATTAATTGGGTCTGTCCTAATAAGGCCTTCATGGAGGTCTCTGTGAAATGAAACCAATTCCTGGTGGGTTGGTGGATGGCACCCATGTGCGCAGCAGACTCTATCTGCTGGAGCTGCAGTCAATTTCTGCACTCCGCGCTGTGGGATCAGGCAGCTATTTGCGCTGTGTGAGAACTTCCCCCATCTCTCTTCTCGGTCATGTTCTTGTGGCATCACAGCTGCCACATTGGCAGGTAAGGCAGGGTAGGGAGGGGGCCTGCCTGCACTAATTCGGGCACGTAGGGTGTTGGGCTCTCTCCCTCCCCTGACGGGGCCCAGACAGCGGCCCCGTCACTCTCCTTACAGAAGACTTAATCCGAAGTATGATCTGCCGCATGTCCTGGTCACTGCATTGTTTTGCATTAGATTAAGATTTTGTAGATTATGATGAAATAAATTGCAATACATTTTCGTTTTTAAGTCTACTAGTATCAATGTTTTTTCGCAGCAGGGCAACAATCCAAGGGTGAAATTTGCTACTGGTGTGACCAAAGCCACGTCATAATCCGCCACTGCTTGTGAGCACTCGCCCGTCCACCTCCCTATCCTCAGGCCCCTCTCGCACTATCTGCACTAAGCCCTTGGACTCTGTCTCCTTCCAACCCTTATTTGAACTGCCCGGCCCTATAGCTGGAACACTTTGCAGCTAAACCCACCACTAACCAACCATGCACGGTACTTTTTAGGAATTTTAGATTAAGCTCCAGCTTTTGTCGCATAGCTCAACGTTCACATCCCTCAACCATCGCCAAGGTGCACTCTTCTCTTGACAATCCCACAACAAGACCAGAGTCTATAGGCATTAACAACTCCAACACAAAGTCTCCATGAATCTCAATAACCAACTCCACCACGGCCAATGATGCTATGATTAAATGGGGCCCATGTCAATGCCAGGTCCCTCCTTGCTCACGCTCTTGACGTTGCAGACTTCATTGTAAGCAAAGACCTTGATTTCCTAGCCGTCAGAGACTTGGTTACATGCAGCAGCTGGACCTATACTCTTCTTGGCGATTCCTAATGGTTATTCAATCCTTAGATGTGACCGTAACACAAACAATCCAAAGGCGGAGGTCTTGCCTTCATTTTTAGAAGTTGCATTGGGCTTAGACTCATCCCTAATCAACAGATTCCTTCAGCAGAGTTGATATCTGTCAAACTGCCTATCTCACCTAATCAAACCGCCACCCTGCACCTCATATATAGGACTCCTGGACCTATCGCCACCTTTGCGGATGATATTGCATCCCTCATTGCAGCAAATACCAAGCCCAATTCACAAATTATCCTACTAGGGGATTTCAATCTTGGTTTCCAAGACCCCAACTACCTTGACCTTGCCAGTACACTAACAGATCTGGGATTTGCCAATCGCATCCAGGAATCCACTCACATCAAAGAAGCTTTGGCTGGCCAATCTGAACTGCAGCATTACCATGGTGTGTCTCACCCTGCGCATGGTCAGATCATTTAATAACATTCAACATCAAAGCCAATAACCAATGCTCTAAATAGAACATTGCACCTTCTATTAGCACTAGAAATAAGAGGGACATAATAAGGGAGAAACTGCTCCCTTTAATCCTTCCTATTCTAAACGACGCCTCAGTGTCATGCGCAGACACCAGCCTTAGTCAACACTTTCAATCAAACCATACTGAAAGCCATGAACACAATTGCCCGAATTAAACTTCGGAAACCCAAACCTAGCGCACACCTCAACTTGTGGTTCACGCCACACCTGAGAGCATTACGTAAGGAAAAAAAAAGAGGCCCGCTGGAAATCTTCCTTCCGATGCGAACAAGAACATCCTTATCATAGTTTCCATCAACTACAAAGAGGCAATATTCCAAGCCAAAAAAGACACCTATAACAAGCACATTCTGCATGCAGAATCCAATACTAAAGAGCTCTTTAAGATACTTAAAGAACTAGAATCACCAGTAGCCCCCCTGACACCTGTAGCAATGACAGTGCATGGTGTACTAACATACAAAAGGCGCTCCTTGATAAAATCTCCACTCTACAAACTAAAATCAATGCCAAAAAATGCAGTCTACTTACTGACTCGCAGTACATCATTCCCTCTGACAAAACCGTCCCACCTGCACTTAACCTTAAACCATTTAGCTTCTCGCCCTTCTCCATTAAGGAGGTTGAAAACATCATCAGTAAACTTAAACCATCCAATTGACTGGGTGATACGTGCCCAGACCCCATCATTAAGGAGGCTGCCCATGAATTAGCACCTTTCATCACCACCCTCATAAACGCATCTTTCAACTCCAGCATCGTCCCTGATAACCTTAAGAATGCCTGGGTCATCCCCTTAATCAAAAAAACATCCTCTGACCTGAGCAATCCCTCCTATTACCACTGTCTCCTTTTTACTTAAAATCCTGGACTGAGCTGCTTATCTACAAATCCAGGATTGTCTAGACTCTAAAACTCCTCAGCCTCTGGTTTCCGACCTAGGCACGGAACAGAAACTGCCCTTATCGATCTAAAACTCAAATCGAAGACCTAAAAGATAATGGCAAATTGGCCCTCTTACTTTTGCTTGACTTGTCGGCAGCATTTGATTTGGTCAATCATCAATTTCTGTGTCATCACCTTAAATCTGCTGCCCACTTCTCTGAAGAAGCCACTACATGGACGTAGCTCAGCAAAGTCAATCCATTTCTCATTTATATAAATATCACTAATCCATTGAATTCCGCCAAGAAACCACTCCGGCAAAACAACACCTTGCCATTGTCTGTAATAGCTTTATTTTGCCAAATAGATGCATCGGGTGATTTCAGAACTACTGAGTCACACATATCCAAGATATTTTTCCAAACGTCTTTAAGAAACTCGGTCAAGTGACATCTTTTACCGTGCCTGCTAACAGTCGTGAAGACCGCTCTTGGGGCTAGGGGACCTGTCACGCTTGCCTCTGTCATTGCCCACTCACTAGGAGATTCCCTCAAAAATGGAAGGAAGAATTGGCATGAGAAGGCCAAATGATATGCCTTAAAAATCGGGAAAACAAGCCCCCTCCTTCTCGACTGGAAGCTGGAGTTTCCAAAGCTTTAGTCTTGGCGGCTTCCCATCCCAAATAAAGGATTGGAGAGTGGTATCAATCAATTTCCAATAATACTGGCCAATTTTCAGGGGAAGCATACTCAGAATATAATTAATTTTTGGCGCAGCATTCATCTTTAGCGCATTCACTTTACCCCACAGAGATAGATGCAAAACCGACCACCTTTAATGTGCGAATTTTCCTATTGAGAATCTCTCTATCTCGGACTTTAGGAAATTGAAGAGGTGTATTGGTGAAGTACATTGTGGCGGGGATGCGAATTCTGAACTTTTCACTACTGGTGTTCAGTCGCCTGCAAGTAGGGTTTATCATCGAATTGTAGCGAACTATAAAGAAAATACTGATTTGCTGAGTGAATGGAGCAGAAGATTGGGTTGTGAAATCACTTCTGACCTATATATAGCTTGATGTGTGCGAATGTGAAGCTTTGCTAGATAAGTTTGATTGAACGTTCTAGACAAATTAAAATTCTCAATAGTTTATTGGAGCCCGGAGAGGCTTAAAAATAGAGGTTTATCAGATTCTGATGTTTGTTGGTGTTGCAGAAGTGAGAAAGGCAGTATGGAACATCTGCTGTGTGATTGCGTAAGAGTTTGTGGCTTTTGGCGTGAAGTATGTACTATGTGTCTCAGGGTTTTGAACCGAAATGTTGACTTGGACTTTAAAACAATGGTTTTAGGCTGCAGTGATTTACTTGAAGACCTTTCCTTATGGGAAAAGAAATTGTTATTCAGAAGTGCTTCTATTTGCAAAAAAAAAATGATTTTGAGGAGCTGGAAATCTCGCGTCTCTCCAATGTCAGAGTACTGGATTGCAGAAATGAACTGCTTGGCGAACATTGAGAAAGTTATTTACAGGAAAATGGGGAAAGTTGCATTTACATACAAAAGTCTGGGGTGTTTTGAGTATGTACTAGTTCAGCTCTGTAATTGTATATAGATGTGTTTCTTTTTGTTTTTCTTTTCCTGTTTTTTTAAAATATATTTTTCATGTTTTGAAGATTTGTGATTTATTGCCCATTCATGTACTGGTTACTGAATTGTAAATAAAGAATTTAAAAAAAAAGAAGCCACTACATGTATCAGATCCTTTCTAGCAAAGAGATCCATGAGGGTCTTCTCACCATCGGCCTTGGCTGAACCCTTGCCAGACTTGTGCGGGGTCCCTCAGGGCTCTTGTGTTTAACCGACACTTAATAACGTGTTTACAAAGCCACTCTTCAATATTCTTGACTATTTAGGTGTCACCTATACTAGCTACGCAGATGACACCCAAATACTCATTCCCATCACTGGTGACAACTCTGTTGATTCCAAAGCCTTAAATGATGTCTATTCGGTCATCCAGGCCTGGGTGGCTCAACACGGGCTCTGTCTCAATGACGAGAAGAAAGAACTACTCATCCTAGGCTCCCACTTCAGACTCAACAGACTGGATCCATCCTTCAAATCCTTCATCATTGATGGTAATACCATTAGTTATCTAATGACACGAAAATTCTAGGCATTTATTTTGATTCCACCCTGTCTCACACGAGGCAAACAAACACTGTTGTTTTGGTGTCTGCCTACACATGCAAACTTATTACAGCATGTCGACCATTCCTTACCTCTTCTAACTGCATCATCCTTGCTAGAACCCTCATGTCTAAAATTGACTACTGCAATGCCCTATATCTCGGGACCAGTCAAAGGAATCTCAACAAGTTACAGGTAACCCAGAATAATGCCATCAGGCTGCTTTAAATATCCCTAGGAAACAGCATATCTCCGATACCAGACGTAGACTTCACTGACTTTTGGTTGCCCAAAGAATCGCCCTCAAAACTCTAGCACTCACGCACAAATGCCTGGCTAATCAGGTCCCAGAATATTTGGTGAACCGTTTCACACCTCATACCTTCATCCGCCCTCTGAGATCAACCCAAGCACACTGTCTTACACCGCCGGGGTTCAAGCTTCAGAAAGCAGTGGGTCTAGCTGTCTGGTTCTTACATCCAAATTATGGAATTCACTCCCCAACTCACTCAGATCTGAACCTTCTTACCACTCTTTCAAGAGTAAAGCCAAAACATGGCTCCTTGCGCAGGATTCGCAAAGCACACTTCTGTCCCACTGCAGGTAATAACTAACTACTTGCAAATTACTTGGCTGGCCGGATCAGCCCGGCTCTGCCGACTTGACCTTCATTCTGTAATTGTATAAATACCATGTATAATTACACTGTAATATGTACTGGCTATGACCTGACCTTCACCTGTGTAATTACTGTGTATATACCCTGTAAGTAGACTTTTATTATGTAATGTTTAAAGTGATCTGTATTCTTTACAACCTGTAACCTGAAGAAATGCGCTCAGAGGCCCCCGGGCCAGGCACACTACATAAATACATACAAATAACATGGTTGGTGATATATCAGAAGAAAGTGCAAGATTTAACCTCCAAAAGCAAGAGTAACATTGCATCTCAGCTGGGAATAGTTCTAAAAGGAAGTTTTGATTAAGTTATTCAGAAAAGCATAAATACAAACCCACCTCCTGAAGCTGCAGGGCAGTTTATGGTTAGTAGCTTGTAATTCAGAGGAACAAGACGCTATGTGATAGGTACACAATCGTGCATCCACCATAATTCTGTGGTAAAGCATATATTCTTCAACTCCAATAGAACATTATGTAGTTAACTCCCATGTTTTACTATAGGTCTAAAGTTAACGAAAGGCAATTTAGGTTGAAGAATTGATCATTCATCTTCCCAGCACATACAGTAGGATTTTGATGGTGGAGATTATTTTCTTATGTCCCGTTTTACTTGGTTGTACTAAGAAGCTAAAATGATTCATTATTTTCTACCCAACAAACCGATCTTACAGTGGACGAGTTTCAATTGTATTTCCAATTAACTCGCCTTTTGCTCCTGGTAAGGTTTGTTTTAGGTCAATGATGTTTGTCACACACGGCCCAGCACTCAAAACTGATATATCGCGCTATGCCAAAGACTTAAGCAGGCATGTGATGGAAATTGGTACAGACCTGAACGTTCAAATGGACATAGTTGAGGGATGCATGGTGGTGTTACAGGAGGAGGGTTGTTAAGCCCCTTTTAGCGAGAGCGTTAAGAGGGATCTTTCACTTGATTGGAATAGACAGTCGTCTGCATTGACGTTTTACTGTTATGTAGAGGTTTGAATGGACTTAATGGGGTGGGAAGCCCTCTTCCCTTCCCGTAGGCCTAAGACTTTTAGCTCTGGTAGGTTCTTGCTAGGTTTTGTAATCGTCCCCAAAAGATTACCTGTAAAGGTAGAGGTCTGGAGTGAGAGCCAGGTTGTTGCAGTGAAGTCCGGCACAGTGACGATGATTTGTTTTGGTCTTTGACTTGCAAGAAAAAGCTGTGTCTGTCTCTGCTACCACTCTTAATGGAAGTGGTTTCTTTTCAAGCACAAAAGGTCAAAAATATTGAGTGCCCTTTGGAAAGATAACATTGTGGAACGAAGTCTTAATTTATAATACTTAGTCTTTGTGGCTATCGAGTAATCGCATAAAAAAATGCATTGTTTAACCAGTAGTAGTCCTGTAGTTTGCGGTTTTCTGATTACTGGTTGGCCTCCTTACTATGCATCTCCGTGTAGTCCAGGAGGGTGTGGAATGACTGGTGCAGTAACCAGTGCTTATTGTTTTAACAATTAAAGGCGCCTTATGTTGTTTCATACTAAAATTAACAGGTGCCAGGAGTCTGGTAGTGGGAAAGTGGGGTCTTTGAAAACCCTGAATAGCTTATGCAATCAATTTCTTAATATTGAATATCAAAGAAGTGTGGTGTTGTCTGATAACGCACATAGAAATCACTCCCATCAAGCTAGCCACCCAGTGGAAATCTGTAAAGTGCACCTACCTGACTTGAAGGGCAACGGGTAGCGACCCCCCACCCCTGCCAAGCAGTGGCTTGAACACAAATGTTATATAGACTGCACTATGCAGCAAACGAACAGTCTTCTATTTCTGCATGTCATTCAATGTGTTTAAATAAGTAGGCATTAAGAATGCATAGACCTACAAGCAATTTTAATATTTACTGGAAGACCCAGTGCATGGCAAATTACCTTGAATTACTTTGGGAGCTTGTTACTTGCGGGGGGACCTTGATCCAACCTGTATGAGGCCAGGGAGTAGATTAAACCTCAACACCTCAAATCTCTGCTCAGAACCTTTATGTGCATGGACAGACACCATGGAGCTGTGGAGTACTTCCCGGATGAGAGTAATTTAGGGGGATGATTTGGTGGTCTGTGGAACCCTCGCATTCTAAACAAAAATCCAACTTCCTACTACCTCATGGCAATAATAGGGTTTATGGAACCTCACCCCCAAACAGCTGCCACCCTTTCTAGACTGCGATCTTTTCAGTCTATATTGCTGAGATGTTCTCCCAATTATGTAGTGCCAAAATGTCACAAAGGGCTAGGCAAACGCTGACTCCCCAGTTTTCTCCATTTTGAATGCCATTCCTGAGAGACTGAAAGGCATACATTCAGTACCAGTTTATATTGTAAATTGGAGGCTGCCTCCCCAGACTGGGGGAGGAATCCCTACGAACCTTTGAGAGGAAAGCCCCCTCTCTAGTCCTGGTACATATTCGGTATTCCCCTTATCAGAAACTGCTGCTCTTTAGAGTCTCCACTTCCTTCCCTGCTGATGGAGACCCGGCTTTCAGTCCCAACTGTCAACTCAGTCCCGTATCTTGTCACTCACTATGGATCCAACTGTTACATAATTCATTTGGTCCCCCCCCCCCCAATCCCCACACTGCCCAGCTTTCCCCAGGTTGTGGCCACTCACAGCAGATCCAATTTATATTGAGCTTGAGGGGATGGTACTTAGTGCCGTGGATCTGTGACTATTGTCATAAGCTCGGACCGCTATCTAAGAGAGGTGGTAGTAAAGAAACCCAATTACCATGTAATAAGGTATAATTTATGCATACTCGTGAGGAATTCGACCATCTGCATGGTGGGTGTGCGCTCGCTTGGGCTTTTTGAAATGTTTAATTTAATGGAATGATGGTAGACCAACCTCAGGAAAATGTGTGGGGCTAATCCACACACATCTTCCTATGCTCACACCATGACAAATGCATAGACCTGTGCACTCTGGATGGATACAGCCTATAGGAAAAGTCGGCCCTGTCATATTTAGTTGGAATGTGACAGCCAGGTGTACACTGTCATCTGCAGGAAGGGGGAGGACCAAGCGTCTCCCTGCCATGGCCATCCTGATTAACTAACAAAGGCTCCCTGAATCCACCTTGCCCTTTTGTTAGGCCCTGCAGCTGGTGGCATCGATTAACATACCAATAGGGTGCACTTCAAACAGGCCCACACAGGGCCTGACTGCCAAGGTTAACAAAGGAGATGGGGAAAACCAACAATCGTTCATATGCAACTGTGACTGCCCTCAGTATCAATGACAGTGAGATGCTATGTCTGGGACTGCTGGGTACAGTAAACCACCCCGCTAGGGATTGCCTCATTCATAAGGTACAAGTATGTGACTTTCAGGAACCAGAGAGTCTGATCCTGCTGCAGCTTCAAGGGAGACCTGCCGCTTTAACAGTGACAACATGGGAAGGACCATTACCCAGAGACCTTTGAGATCAGTTTGGCCCACTTGGCTTTGAAAAAGCCCCTCCTTAGTCAGATCACATGAAGACTTTACAATAAGTCTGTAAGAAGAACTCAACCTTGGACCCTGGCTGAAGGTACAGTCTGCCTTACATCTTCTGCCAGTGAAGGAAGGCCAGGATATCCAAAGAGGGAAGCAAAATCCCTGCCCTAAACCTCTCCCAGGGAACCGAGGCAGATGCAGAACCCAGAGGACCCTCCAGCCACTCCAGAACTGGTATCCAGCCAGCACACAGTGTGACCTGGTAGGCTCTGCAGCAAGCTCCCTGGGCAAGGAGTGCCAGAACTTCTCTGAACCTAAAACCAAAGACCAGGGAGCTGCCTGCAACACACTCCAGCTGTCGGCCATCCACCTTAAAGGACAATACAAGCCCATTGAAGCCGGGAAAAGTGCCTCGATGAGCATCTACCAACGTCAGTTTTAAAGGACATTTTCAAACTAGTTGAGTTCCTCGATCCGCAACCGACAGCAATGCTGACCGTTGTCAGGCCACCATTGCTTAAAGACATCCAAGACGTCTTGACCAGTGCTTCAAAACCACTGATCAGCACTGAAACATCGATTCATGACCCTGAGCTGCCGTTTAGGCCAGCCTACAGCTGTTCGTCCAGCTTTGCGCGCAGTACCGTCTTGATGCCTCATATCCTCAGCTGACTCCCGTCTCTAACTCTGTCGCAGAAGCCTGCAAGGTGCCCTGAAGCCGACTCGACCCTGTCGAGCACCAAGAACACCTACAGCACAATATACATTGTGGGTCTGTCCCCCTGGTCCTTCCCAGAAAGCCAGTCTAGACATATTAAGACGCGTTGCTCCCATTGTGTTGAAGCCAAGAAATCTTAAACTGTTGTGGTTATTTACCATACCAACTACCCTCCTGCCAATATCCAGAGTGCATCAATTTTTCTTCTTGGAACTGTTTGTCTTCTGCATTTTTATACAGGGAGGGTTGCATTTTGTAGTGTTGCTAGAACTGTCTGTGATATAAATAAAGTAGCTGTTTTTGATACAACCTTGACTGGACAGTCCCTTTCATCATTGGGTAATAATTGTATTTTCGCTGTGTGTAACTAACCAGCAATCCGTGTCCTTTCAGAGATGAGCCTGCTGTTCCGTCGACGTTACCAAAACTGTATAAGGAGGTGTAGAATTTGCTTGGTTTTCAGTTTGTTTGGATCCCTTCAGGTGTATTAGAGGTGTGGTGCTGATTGATAGTTTAGAAACCGATATTCACATCTGGACCAGTTGTACCCCAGAAGTTGATTTGACACAATATTGCTTTTAGCTGCCATGGTAGGGAAAGCCTGAAATATGAGTGTGTCACCTCAGAAAATGGGCAGACTTGAATAAATCGATTTCTGTGTAATTGTGTTAAATTCATTATGTTTATACTACAACTTTAGTGCCTCATCACTTTCAAAACACATTTCTTTCTCTGGCATTTAAACTGTCTTCATGATTAAATTGTTCCACTGCGTCTGTGTTTTTCAATCATCTTTCTATCTTTCTGTTTTTAAATTAGCTGTTTTCCGCAACACTTTCTACCTCTCTAAGAACGCCTCCCTTCTTTCTAGCAACTTACTAAAGATTGATTTAAAGAAGCTCGGGTAACCATGACACCAACCTATTCCTGTGTAAGAGCGTTGCAGTGTGTTCTTTAGCATGCACCTCATATACTTAAACTTTGAACACCTTCGTGCATATATTTGCAGCTGTCGGCTTGAACAGGTCTAGATTCTTTCAATTATCACATTCCAAAAGCATGTGTAAATGAGCAGCTCTTGTACTTTTCATTTGTCAATTTGCGTTAGTACCGAGACAGACAAAGTCGGTCGGCCACATCAGTTTCCAGCAAAGCTCGTGCAGATCTGGAAACAACGTCTATTTTCATCCAAGTTCTCAAATGTGTGTGTGCAGATCCCCTGAGGGGAACAGGTACATAGCAAAACTAAATGGCCTCTTCTGAGGTTACTACGAATCCCAAGATTTATGAATTTCCATTCCTGTCATTCTCTTCTGAGTGCTGGTCTGTAAAGAAAATGAGTCGCTGCAGCTAAATGGGTCATGGGAATCCTGATCTAGAGGAGGATTTCTTTGGCTAAGCATTAAAACGCTTGTGTTCATGCCAGATCATTTTATAAACTTGTAATGGTTTAACCAAAACGCAACTGCTCACTTTTAAGAGATGACCTTCTGTACTATCAGCAATTTTCAAATGTTATAGCCAATTCATCTTGGTATTTAATCATTGGGTTATGTTCTTTTGATTTTATACCATGTGGAAGGTGCTGTTCTATCAATACACTATCTATAGGTAATTGAAGAGCGTGGGGAAAGACCAATATGGGCCCCCAAGACCAGCTGGGGTTTCTTATAATCCTTTAAAGTTTGTTTATGCAGTAGAGTTAAATGTGAACTTGTTTGCTTTGCTAGCGTGCTCGAATGTGTTTCCCCGACTGCAACACTATACAATAGTTTCCTATGGTCTATGAAGTCAAACGTAAACGGGGCTTCATGGAATCGCTGCAAACAAGCATTGCAGAGACTTCAGATTTATGAATGCCACTGTATGCTGAGCACCACCCCCACATTCAAGGTGTGCATCAAAATTGTTTTCCCAAAACTTCAGGTGTCCTTTAAAAACATGTTTCTGTACACCTACCTCACCCCAGCCAGCAGGTATGCTAAGTGATTCGTTGGCTTTAAAGTTTTCCATTCTCTCACCGGGGTAGCATGAAAGACGGTAGAAGACAAGCTCTCTTTCAACCCGAGGAAAGTCTTCAGTATGAATTGAAAACAGAAAAGTGAATATGATCGTGACCCGCTCTGATTACCTGTTTTTTTTTTCCACTGTGCGTACCATTCGTGGATGAAATGAGGCCCTGCCAGTTGTATCTAGATAATTAGATGGTAACGGTTTCAAAGCATCGCACTTCTCTTAACGGTAACCCATGTAGTGTAATTAAATGTGTAGGAGTATACAGGTCTCTAGAAATAACATGCCTTCATTGGTAGGTTAGCATCATGGAAAAGCTTCGTTTCTGTTTTTCTAATTGCTGATTTAATGCATTTCAAAACATGTTTATGGCAGTAAAGTAAAATAAGTTAAACCAAACGTGCAGTTGACAAATGCAATGTATTAGTCCAAAAAGCATGCAGAGCTTTCATTAAAGTGCCTATTTTATTTTTGTACAAGCTAAATGTGTAATCGTTCTGAAAGGCAGACCTTTGAGGTAAATGTTGAGACTAATCCATCTAAATTCTTTTTAACAGCCATCACATTAAATTGCTTAACACCATTTTTAGTTTCTTATATACAATTCTGATAATACCATCAAATCTAACATTTGTGCTTTTTTCCTTTTTGAAGTGGCTATGTTTGCATGTGCATCCTCGTTCTCCATGCCAAGGCATTATCCATATATATTTTTTTTTTACTGGAGCCTGCAATCGTATATTTTGACAATTTCATAGTGCTGTAAACAGTTGATTGTGCTTTGCCTGAATGCAAGGCATTTGAATTCTCGTAGTGGTGATCATGCTACTCTTAGGTGTAGTGTCTCTTGGAAATATCAGAAATTGACTATCATGTTTCAGAATCCGAAAGCAATCTTTCATTTTCTGCAAATTAGCTTTTCAATAATTGTCGGGGATATTCTCATGGCCTGTTGTCCAATTTTATATTTCAGAAACCTCTTATCCGTCTATTTTAGATTAAAGCGCTATATGAAAAAACACATTTATTATTTTCATTACTCGTTTTCACTATTTTTGTCTCCCATATGAAAAATAAGCTCACCAGGGTTCTTTGAATGGCATGCCTTTTGGTATTGTATGATGGCCAGTGGAAGTTTTGGCTATGGGGTTGATTTACATTTACTCCAAGAAATTCACACACTAAGCATTGAATGATGCGGATTTGTCGCAGTTGAACGTAGTTCCATAGCTTGTTTGGATCTTACAGAAATCCTCTGCTCTACTGGAATAGGACAATCAATATTTTGTCTACTCTGTGGATCCCACCACCACCACCCTGTGTCCTATGCACAATTGCTGGTGCCTGGTGGACCATTTATACCTCACTGACCAGGCACCCTATTGGCACACATGCTGATTTTTGCTAGAATGTGATGGAAAGTCGAGATTAAATTAAGAGCAATTCACTCTTACCCTTCACCAAAACATTTTCTAGAATTTCAATAAAGTTTTTTCACCCAAAACCTAGGACTACAATTCCCATGATTTCCTGACAACCATAGATGTTCCAGTATGTCACATAGACATTAGAATTAGCAGTCACCCATCAAGTCTCTTTGACTGCTGCAACTAACATTACAAATATTACATTTATGGATTTCAGCTTACTTGAATGTTGTGGTTATTAGAGTGGCTGGCTCAATTGCGGAAGCTCTGCATTGCTGCCACGGTACTATTTGATTAGGGGACAGATTTTCAGAGACGTCATGCTTCAAGTTTCTGTGGAGAAATGTTTTTCCCCCGAACAAAATGCGCTAGCTCAGCGATTTGAGGGAGATGTGATTGGTTAGGTTTAAGCTTAACAGTGTGGAGAGGCACCATTAAAACTGTATTGTTCCGGTGGCACTCCAGGTGGTGTGAACTGTCCCTATTCCTTCCGTTTCCTGCAGTATGAATGTGAAAGCCGCCGGGAGGGTTGCAACCCTCTCTATTTTTGTGTGGATAAGCATGTGTCTTGTTGAACCACCAGGTTTCATAATGTGTCTATTCCGCGAAGTAATAGAATGTAAATGTACTGCAAAACTTCATATCTCGACTGACTTTTTAAGGTTTCACATGATATGTGGTTGCTTATCTGCCCATATTAGCCTCAACGTCAGCGGTTTCGTCCTGTATGACCTGAATATTAATGAAAATATACAATAACATTCTAACTAGGACTATTTTTGCAAATTATATTCTAGCCATTTAGGACGGGGCAGCTTAATGCATCTCTCTCCTTTAACGTACATGGTGCCAAACATTTTGACATATGACTATTCCCAAGTATTTTATTCAATCGAGGAGCAATTTAAAACCCATCATTGGGACCATCTGTGTTGTGCTTGATGCTAATGGAAGAAGTGTTGTCTCCCAATTTTATCTGCGGACCCGATAATTACCCAAACATTTTGATATCCTAGACCACTGGATGGAGATTTTGCTGCAAATGTTTTCTAAATAGTAACTTATCATTTGCCTACAGGGAAGCGATACTAACCAACAAGTACAACTGTATACCCCTGTAATGATGGAACTTTCAAAGATAACCTGGAACTGGCTCCATAAACAAGGAGAAGAGGAGCAGGGGGACAGATGGCATCTCTGCCTTGTTGATCCCTCTAGTTCGGAAGAACAGTCTGGGCTGAATGCGTTAGTTAAAACTATTGCCCTGGGGTTAAAATACAGTATCTGTATCCATGCCGCAAACTGCGTACCTAGCCCAGATCACCTCAAAACTTGAAATATTAAAACCATTCCATCGAGTCTAATGCTTTCTCTGCATAGAGGGTGGCAACCTCAGCTGGGCTATCTGTATTAGGATTATGTATTAGCGCAAACAGTATATGTAAATTGTTCTGAGTAAAGCGTCCCAGTACAAACCCCAACTGATCCTTCAATATTAAGGACTGCATGGCGAGCAGAAGACGATGTGCTAGTAGTTAGGCCAATATTTTATTGTTTAGATTAACCAAAGATAATGGTCTATAGGATTGGCACTTTAAGGGAAATGTATTAGTTTTAAGCGCAAAATGCGCAGTAGACCTTGCTTCATCAAGCTCTCCTACATCACCATAGGTGGGGGGGGATGTGGGAGTGCTAGTTCCCAAGCATGCACTTTGTAAAACTCTGACGTTCAGCTATCCCCCTGTGGTGCTTTTTAATTTCCCTGATTGTGATGGGAATGTTCAGCATCAATCCTTACTCTTTGCCCAACGAAATCCCCACATCATCTTGTATCAGCGTACCCCTATGATCAACTACTACTTTTATCGTCCTTTTGTTTGCAAATCATCCAGGCTAGGGTTCATCCTGGTCTGTCTCTTTCCCCATATTGCTTTACCTGTTGTAGTCGCTCCAGGAATTCAACCGCTATTCTTTATCTGACATTTCATTAAAGCTGCATCTTGCCTCCCGCAACCTACTTGGCAATTATGGGGATCTACTGAGTGCAGGTTTTTGTTCCAGCTCCTTTGCTTTCCTCTGTGTGATTGACTGATAAGGGGTTTTTAAAATGCCCCCTTTCTTAACTATGCAAATCCTCCTGATGTATATGTTTAGAAGTTTCTCACAATATACAGTAATCCTCCACCGAGCACCGACCCTACGTTCCTCTTAAAACAAATTGAACCTCCTGCAATTTCAGCTTGGAATATACCACCAGTTAGACACCTGCTTCAAACATCTTGTAATGCACCTCACTACTCTGGATGCAAGGTCAGCATCCAGCATCACTGTGGAATGGTAAAAGGCTCTGGGAAAAATCGTACACTCCACTGCCTGTTTAAGAATATTTAATGATACTGTAACATGAGCTATCCTCGAAATGATGCATGAACATGCACGTTGTAAGTATATTCCCTCTGCCCAGTGTGAAGTTGGTTCCAGTCAGATAAAACCCTGAACTAAGGGCTTGCCCCGGATATCTGTGTGCAATCTGCTGTGGCAGGTTCGAATCCCAGCAGGGTCAACTCGGCCTTTCATCCTTCCGAGGTCGATGAAGTACCACTGTGGGATAATAATGTCTTCTTTTATTTCAGTGCTCTGAGACGGTTGGGTGTGTAGCGCTACATAAGAAATACATTCTTATAATTATTACATGCCATACACATTTTTAATGATTTATTGTTCTATTTATCTGCAGCATTTGAAAATACATTTTTAGTGGAGTTTAACCTATCCAGTCCTAAAGCAAGAGCATTGAAACCTCCCACCAAGAGTAGCTCCTAATCTTGGCAGATGCAAAGAGCAGGTCTCGGGGGGGGGGGGGGGGGGTTGTAGGTCATAGGATCGTCGACAAAAGGATCGACGGGTCAAAGGATCGAATTTCATTTTTCTTTTTTTTCACTTTATTTTTTTGGGGGGGTGCCCCCCTCCCCCTCACACCTGTTTTTGTGGTAAAAACCACTTTTTTTCCCCTAAACGAAAACCCCCAAAAAATATATAATTAAAAAAAAAATTGATCCTTTGACCCATCGGTCCTTTGAATTCGATCCTTTGACCGGACAATGTCTCAAGTTCTGGGGATTTGGTGTTTGGGGCATATATATTTGCAGCATAATCCCGGCTATGATCCACACTCCTCTTTTGAGGCTAGGGAGGTGAACTTTACCACAAGACCGTCCCTAAGGGTCTGGACATGTTGGACCTCACTGGGAGAGACTGCCTTTGGGGGCAAGGACTCCTGTTCTTGTGAGGAACTCCCTACACTCTCCAGCCCAGTAGCATGTGTTTGACTATTAGATCTGAAGAATATTGCAGTAGCAAGAGACTTGGCTGAAGGTAAAACTAAAATCTATCTTGATGAAAAAGGAAAAGGATCTGTCTTTTTAAGAAAATACATACAAATAACAGACGAGACTGAAGGAAAAGAGCACGCAGATGAAAGGAGAAGCAAAGGCAAAGACCGAGGACCGCTCATGGGTAGTATCAAGAAGCACAAGAAGGCGAATGGATGAAACCAACCTGAGCGAGTACCAAGTCTGAGAGTGTTTATTTATTTTTAAATTTGTTTATTGGCATTTCTCAATGTGACAGTTACAGCATCTCATTTGAATTGCATGCCAAAGCATTTGAACACAACATACAACCAAACAATACAAATAAACTGCGGTAGTCTCCAATGTATGGTTCTTAGTCTAGCCGGATGGGTTCCTGGTAATTGCAGGAGGGGTGTCAGGGTGTGGGGGAGGGGGAAAAGAGGGGGTACATGGAGAAGTGTCTTTAGTTCTTATGCCGCCATCCCCAAGAGAGCTATCCTGAGGTTGGGATGCTGGTTATTGACAAGGTTATTCACCCAAGGCGGTTTATCACCCGAAGGGTGAAACAAGTCTAGTGTCAGTTTTCCATGCATCCAGCACCGCACTTGCGCCGTCTGAGGATCTCAGGACCCCATCTTCCCAGGCCTGGGTTTCTGCATCCACCCACCGTTTCATTTCCCGGTGCCATGTTGGGCCGTTAGTCTGCTTCCAGGCCATTGCAGTATTACTTTTTGTTAGCACGCAAGCCATGTCCATGAGTTTTGTTACATGTTTTATCTTGGCTAGACGGGGGATATGTGCCCAACAAGCATTCCTTGGGAGTCCAGTCGTATCTGATCATGCCGGCTATCCTGCATGTTTGTTTCACTTTGGACCAGAGGTGGCGCACCCTGGGGCATCCCCAGAACATGCGCCATAGGTCTGCATTTTCCATTTTACACCACACACATCTGTGGGGGGGCTTGGGTGCTGAACTGGGCCATTCTGTGTGGAGTCGTATACGTGCGGTATAGCATTGTATCAGTCTGAACCTGGCATTTCTGGATGCTTCCCTGGGGAGCGCTAAAGCCCTTTCCCATTCTTTGTCTGTGATCTCCTGCCCGTTCTCTCATTCCCATCTGGCTTTCAAATCTGCTCTTCGGTGGTTGTTTATCCGTGAGTTGGCTGTATATCTGGGATACCAGTCTCCCGCCGCCCCCCAGGTTATACAGTAATGTCAGAAGGGGGTGTGCCTCGGGCTCTTCAGGCCATTCTTCCCATTTTATACGTGCAGTCCGCTTGACTCGTTGGTACCAGAAGAATTGCCCACTCAGCATGCCATCTGCCGTTTGGAGCGGTGTAAAGTCCCTGAAGTTGCCCTCCTCGTATAGGTCCCCCCATGTGTAGACCCCTTTCCTTTCCCAAAAATCTGATCTGTGCCAGATCAGTGCTAGATTTACATAGGTCTGAAATCATCGGGACCTCGGGAGAGTATGAGTGTTTTACGTTTAGTAGTGCCCTGGTTCTGGACCATGTTTGCTGACCTAGGACTACCAGCATGGGTGCATTGCTAAGGCATAGTTATGGTGCCCCAATAAGTTCTTTCAGGCGTAGGGGACTAATTAGATGCTGAAGTAGTCCGGTTTCTGCTGTGATGTCATCTGACAGCCGTCGGGCCACAAAACTTAGTTGTGCGGCTAAGTAATAATTCTCGAAATCTGAGAGTTGGATTCCACCTGCCCTGTGGGGGTAATGTTAGTGTGGACAGCGCTAACCTTTGCCTACCGGTCGCCCGCAGGAAGTCTCTAAAGATAGTTTCAAGTAAGTGAAAGAATGAGGGCCTAATGTAGTAGTAGACGTTTGAAAGTGGTAGAGAAATCTAGGAAGGATTATCATTTTGATAATTGATGCCCTACCCATCACTGACAGGGGAAGTTTGGACCAGGAACCAATTGACTTGCGCACGGCTTTAAGTGCAGCTCCTGTGTTATGATCATGCATTAGTTCTGGGGTATGCATCACAGTAACACCCAAGTACCTGAACGAGGTTGGTTGCCACTGGACTCCCACCTCCGGAAGATCCTCTACCCTCACACCCTTAAGGCCTGCTAACGGGGAAAAGACAGGATTTCTGTCTACTAAACCATATGCCGGAGACAGTGGAAAAATTGTGCTGGACCTCCAGTATGCAAGGCACGTTTAAGTGGGGGTCGCTGACGTAAAGGAGTACATCGTCGGCATATAGTGATATTATGTGATACTCCCCACTGGCCAAATGCCAGCATCGAAGAATTGCTTTCTAAAGTCGATTATGATTGGTTACAGACCTAATATGTAAAGCATAGGGGACAGCGGACAGGCCTTTCTGGTGCCCCTGCATATATCCCATATCGAGGACACAAGTGTGCCGGACTTCACTCTTGCTTTTGGATTGGTGTAGAGAATCTTCACCCATTTAATAAAACCGGCCCCAAATTCCCTGAGCGTGGCGAGTAACCATTCCCAGTAGATGGAGTCAAACGCCTTTACGGCGTCCAATGACCGTAGCGCATAAGAGCCCTCATGTTGGTCAGTCTGGGCTATGATTTGCTGGAGCCTGCGAAGATTTGCTGTAGTGTAATGGCCGGGTATGAAGCCATTCTGATCATTATGCAGTAACTCACCAATCTATCTAGAGAGGCCAGTATCGTGGTCAATATCTTATCATAATTAAAGATTGCAAGTGGGCGGGAGGAGTCACACTCATCAGTTGGTTTTCTAGGTTTAAGCATCAGGATAATGATTGTTTCTCTCATGCTCTCGGGCAGAGTCCCTAGTTCGTATGCTTCCTGAAACACCTTGAGTAGTAATGGTGTGAGGGATGGTTCTTGGTTTTTATAGAACTCTGTGGGCAGCCCATCAGTACATGGGGTTTTAGAGGTGGCCAAAGATTTTATGGCCTCTTTGATGTCTTCTGCCGTGATTTCTGCTTCCAGGGGGTCTCTGTTCAGGTGTCAATTTAGGTAAATCAATCTCCTCTAGTGTGTCTAGAATGTTCTCCCGTGGTATGGGGGTGTTGTGCAAATAAAGTTGGACATTGAAGGACTTGAAGGCATCATTGATGTCCTGCTGTGTCTGAAGTGGGGTTCCATCCGCCCCCTGTAATGTAGTCAGGAGGTGTTTGGGATGCTCCTTTTTGCAGAGCCAGGCCAATAGGCGGCCCAGTCTGTCGGCCTCAGTGTGTGCCCTAGTGGTTCTGGCCGTGTAGTTCAACTTGGCCAGTCTGCCCCATGTGTCGCTACATTTGCGTCTTAGCTGACGCAGTGCCTCCTTATCTAGGTGTGTGTTGGCGGAGGTGGATTCAACCTTTTTTAATTTAGTCTTCCACCACTCTTAATTCATTCCGTAGTAGTTTCCTGATACCGCCGGCTTTTGCAATGACTTCCCCCCCGCATTACTACTCTAAGGGCCTCCCGCACTGTGCCCACCCTTTTGACACTGCCCTCGTTTTCCTCTACGTACTTCTCCAGGGAGTCCTGCAGGTTGCTTCTAAATGCTGGATCTTTCAAGGCCTCAGTTGGCATTCTCCATAACGGGATGGGGGGCGGGGGGGTCGGGGCCCGTCACACTCCATTGTACCTGCAGTGGCGAGTGTTCAGATATGGATCGCCCTAAATATTGTGCCAAGTCTATGTGGACAAAACATTCCCTGCTAATGAACATGTGGTCAATCCTGGTGTGAAGATTGTGAGGAGATGAGTAATGGGAGTAGCCCCGCCTCCCCGGATGTAATTCTCGCCAGTCATCTGTAAGGTCTAGTCTTTCTAGTGCTGAACTCGGCACGGTGGAGGCCGCTACAGCACGATTTAGTCCAGATCTAGGTCACGGACGCAGTTAAAGTCCCCGTCCTAGCTCCCCCTCTTCCCCCTGCGATGAAAAAGCTGTTCCTATGGTGAGTTACTCTAGCGTACATCAGCTCTAGGTGGGCCGGGATGTTGCAGTTGGGGAAGTAGTTCACTAGGCACACATCTACCAGCTCTGTGTATCCCCGCACTATCGCATATCGGATATCGGCACTCCGGGTCCGATTCTACCTTGAGCAGCTTGAAAGGAGTCTGTGGGCTAATCCACGTGAACACCCCCCTGTGCAAACTCGGAATAACTTGCTCCAAACCATGGCCTCTCCAGCACTCCTGAAGCTTGGCCGTGGCATCCCTTGTCAGATGGGTCCCCTGCAGTAGGGCTATCCCCACCTGCTTTCTGTTCAGGTATGATTTAATTCTGATCCTGCGGAGGTAGGAGCCCAAACCCCAGATGTTCCAGGTTAACACTGTGACTTGCGCTGCCATTTTGGTGTTGGAACCCATTGCAAGGTCAGCCGCCCACCACCTTCACCATACCTCTGTGGGACTGCATTATGATACCCCCTGGCAGCTCGAATGGTGAGAGCTATTCCCCATAGGTCCGCTGTTACCAACCCTCCCGCACCACACTCTATTTCTTCTGGAGACTCCCCAACTATCCAACCCCCCGTCTTTGTGGACGGAAAACAAACCGTAACAATGAACTGCTCCCAGCTGCCACTTCGGAGGGGTGCATTACCGTGAGCAAAGAAACAAACCATATCAACAAATAACTGCCCCCAGCAGTTGCCGTCAGCTGGCAGCGCTCAGGAGCCCCCGCATCGTCTAGGCTTATCCAGGTCATTTGATGCGGGAGGTGTGCTGGCAACAGCCCTGCACAGGTTCTGGTAGGGTGAGTTGTAGCGAGTTGCACGTGTGGCCCTGTGGGCTCACCGTCCATTTTAGCAGTTAAGATGACATTGCAGTGTTAGTTTATTTGGAACCATGGCTTTTTGCAGACCCATAATATCACCGCCAACTCGCGCGGAACCCCTCACCCCCTCCCAGTTTGCAACCGCTCATGTAATGGGCTCCTCATCCCCGGGCAAATTGTTGTGCTCCAGCCACATGTTGGCCGCAGCAGGTGTCTCAAGGAATATCGCTTTCCCTTTGTAGATCACATTGAGGTGCGATGAATACAGCAGCATGTATTTAAGGTTATGTTTCCGGAGCCTCGCTTTCACTGGTATGAAGGAGTTCCTTGCCCGGTGCACTGTGGGTGTGTAATCTGGATACATGACAATCCTGGAGTCATTTCGCCTGATCTCTCCCTTCTCTTGAGAATTTGAGTATTATTTCTCTGTCCTGGAAGTTTAGGATTTTTGCAACCATCGGGCGTGGGTACGAGCCCGGTGGGGGCCGTTTTTGTAGAGACCTGTGGACTCTCTCCACCGCGAAGCCCTGGGAACCAAGTCTGAGAGTGTTACCCTGCAGAACCAGAGGTAACCGGGAAAACGTTAGAACCGAGAGGCTGCCGGGACATTGTTATAAAGTGGGAGAAACTCATCCCAGTGAAAGTGACCAGTACTAAAACATACATTCATTTTAGTGTAACTGTGCTACTGCGATAAAGAGGAGAACAAATAAGCCCGAAGGTGAAGTCATTAAGACTTCGGCCCAAATATCCTGGGAAGAGAGGAAAGGGCCCCAGAGATAAAGAGTGGAACTATCTAGAGAAAGTATTCCATGAATGTGAATTGAATGGAAGTGTGCTAGATTAGGGAAAAGGTAATCAAGCTGAATAACCCCAAAAGAGGGTGAGATTCAAACCACAAGAAAGTATATCCCGTCCAGGGTTCCAAATTGAGGGGATCTGGGGGCTGTTTAGCTCATGCTTGTAGCATAGAAGAGTCTGGTTAGCTTGACTTCAATAGCTACCAGGAGCTACTTTTGGCTCCCCAAGCCAACAGATGCTGCACAAACACATCTATGTGAATTTAACTGTGCATATTTGGGGCAATCTAAAAGTAAACAGTACGACACATTTATACAGTATTTAAAGCATATGGGGTCATAAATGGACAAAATGATGTGTGCCTCTTAAGTGTAAGTTGCATTTGCTTAATGCTTTGTATAAGCTCCTTTTCCCCAGTGGTAGCGCGTGTTCACTGGTTAATGCTGGATACCCAGGAGTTACTTTCAGCTCCTGCTTATCTAACCTTAATTTCGAGCCCTGCCATCTGAAGAAGCCAGAGTTCCAAGAAACCGTATGACATACAAGCCTGGGTCAAAGTACGATTAAGTGTGATATAAAAGACTACTGAAAAGATACCAGAAAAGAGGAGATACAACCGAAGAACATTGTGAAGGAGTTACAAGAACGAATCCAGAAGGTGGCAATTGAGATTGTTTAAAGATTTCGTATTAACGAGAACTTTGGAATAAAGAAGAAACTTTTTGTTTCGGACAAACTAGAAGAGGGGAAACATTCTCGAAGTCTGATTAAAGTGAGTTAAAATAGTGGTCGGCTCAGTTAGAACTAGATTTGGACGGTCGGCATATTCCGTTGGGACTTCCTGATGACTGACAAGCACCTTTTTAGTTATTTACAGGCAGGGATAACCCTCAAGCAATAGGGAAAGATGGGCCTTATCCTTATTATTTAAAAAAAAATATAATTCAAAATGTCTATTTAGTGTCTGCCTCCTTCTTCTGACCCACCGCACTACTCTGTAGTTTGGCTTGATGCAGGTATACCCCAGACTACCATCAGGGAACTGGCAGCCATTACCTTTAGCTACCCCTCCAGTTTATTCAACCCTACCTCTCCTCTGGGACTTTCCGAACCCCCCAGAAGGTGCCTCTTGAAAATTAAAAACAAACTACAGCTAACCCCAACAAACCTGCTTGTGATGTTCAGCTACATCACCTCAAGGAGAGACATGAACTTTTTGATCCATCCAGCAGTGAGCATGCCACAGAAACAGCCCTTTCCATTGATGTCGATTCTAAGGTTAGGGTGTAATGTTACCTTCATTTTTGTTGAGATGTCTAAATAAACACTTCAACTTTAATAGTTTCCGTAGTTGTTTATTTGAAGTAACGAGCAAAGAAAACAGGCCCGCGTGTTACTTGACTCTATCAACCCCTCCAGAATTAATATAAGCAATCAATGTTTTCATCAAATGTTCCATTGACTAGTGTACTTTTTCCTATTTCATATTATTGTACTGTTGTGATAAGACACTTTTAGATGAGGACTAGACGTTGCACTGGGCCGTCATCTGATTAATTCACTGTCTCGTATTGCAGTTTTCACCGGCGAGACTTTGAAGCAGAAAGAAGGGTGTGAATCACGTGTTGACCCCTTTATTTGCTTACATCACCAAGGCTTGCTTGTTAGTCCAAATATGCAACTACACAAATTATACCAAAGTACTAACGGGCAAGTACCGGTATAAGTACCGCTTTCCCGCTTGTAACGCTGCTCTCGTGATTCCTGAAGCCCTTTGGACTCGTGGACTGTGATCCTGTTTAACTATTCAAAGCGTTTTTCAGCGTTCTTCAGCGTTTTGTTTCCACTCCTCTGCGAGGCTGTAGTGATTGACTTTTACTCTTTGGAGCCCGCCTCATTCCTACACGGATTGGCTCCTTTCTCAGCCTATCGACATTCATTTCATTACAAGTTGCTGGCGCATGCGCACAGCGCGCGCACACGGGCAAGTACTGGTATAAGTACCGATTTCCCGCGGTCTGTGGCAATTATTTTTATCCTCAATTATTTGTAACTATTCTTATTTTTTTTCTTTCATTTTTTAATTATGTTTACCTTATGTTTATTTAATGATTGTCACACATGTTCATGATTTTACCTTGTTTGACTGATCTGCATTTATACCATCATTGTTTTTTCTTTCAATTTTTTCTTCTTTTGTTTTCTAATCAAATCATTCAGTTGTTAAAATTTAGCCTTTTGGAGAATTCAGATTACTATCATCTGACAACTTGATCAACCTTCATTTAATGGTATTTCATACTTACAAGCTTACTTCAAATATTCCTAATACTGCTTGTGCTCTCCTAAATCTGGCTGCATGCGGACAGGTGGCAGCTCAATCCCCCAGATTTTTCACTGCTATTGCACTAACTCCACTTATAGCGCCTCGCTCCAGTGGCCCAATCCTACCATCTAAATTTCCCCTCCGACCTGTGCCGACTGAAAGTTGTCAATCGTCATATCTGAATCACTCTTCAAGGCCCGAGTGCCTTGGTCCCAATGTTTTATCTTCCACTATCAATCGACCATTCCATGGCTGCAAAACCCTGCAGGCTTTCACGAACACACATCAACTGTCTGTTACCATGTTGAACTCGGTCCGTCCTTATTCCTTGGTGCCAAGTAAACCGTCCATTCCTTCTCCAATTCAGTTCCCTTCCCTGTACCCCAATGCATCTGATATCTTCATCCATGCATCGTCAAATGCCATCCCAATCTCTGTGAACTCTGGCGAAGCACTCACAGGAGTCCCCATCCATTCCTCAGCCATTCGGTCTTCGTCATTTATTAACTCATTTGCTTTGCCGACTCCTAGAGAGCCACAGACAATGCCCCCAACTGCATTGTCTCAACAACTCGCTGCTCTCACCTCGATCAACCTTGCAATAGCTACTATGAGCAAATTTTATGACACCATTGACCTCAAGCTTGCAAATCAGTCCCCTTTTTGAAGAACTTGCCCAAGTGGCTGCATACACACGGTTGTCCTCTCACCACCATACCGTCTGCTAATTTTTCCTGCCCAGTGGCCTTGGATGACAATGTACGACAACTCAATGAGCCGTCTTCCAGATTGTTTCATTGTCCCATTGACCACTCATCTCCCCACTATCCCAGGTGTGATTAGACCTATAGTGACCCCTTCACTTCCTCTGCCCCCGGTTTCACAGCATTTAACAGCCGTGCCTGTTTTTCAAACTCTCGATTGTCCCAACAATATTCCTCAGCCTCCTACCAAATCACCTCAGGTATTTGCTCCTAGACAGGCCCCTTCTGAGCCCTTGACTGTTCCGTTACCATCTGTTCAGCCAGCCTCCATCCCTCTCCCTGCCCCAATTCCTGATGCTCCTTCTCTCTTTCTGCTTCAGCCCCCTTCCTCAAGTCACTCTCCCCTAACGTCGTCTCAGGATGCGTTGGCTCCGGCGGACAAATCTATACCTGTCATCAAACCACCAAACCGTAGATGTTGCCCTGTCACCAAGAAAACAAAAAATTTGACGGGCATAAAACACTCTAAACGGTGACATTCCCCCAACCCCAAATCCTGCCCAGTTCTAACACCATGACGCACCTGGTCTCATCTCCAAAGTCTCACCTATCACCTTCTGATGCTACTCACTCAGCGTCTCTTTCTCCACTAAGTCAATTAGTCCATTCCCTTGATCATCAGGCCCCTTCACTCTTATCCTCTTCTCACCCAGTTCACTCTCAATTACCAACCATAACTTCTCAAACTCCTTCTATCCCTTTGACTCCAACTAATCCTATCATTTCAGACGCTCAATTTGATTACAAAGCTAGCATCGATGCTTACTTAGCCACGCGATTGTCTCACCTACAGATGCCGGTAGGCCCTGCAAACTCCATGACCTCTCGGCCGCTCGATCTAGCCACTGTTTCTCAAGCTGATGTTCAAATTGTACAAACTGTTCCTCTTTCTTTAAAACATGTTACTTTCTCACAACTTTCTGCACCATCTACATCTCAAACACTAACTTCTTCTGGTTCTGCTTTGTCAGATCTAAAAGCTAGTGTTGATGCCTATCTAGCTTCGCGATTGGACCCTCCCAAGGCACATCATGCTGATCCTGAGGGCCCATCGTACCTTGTATCAGCTCAAGCAATGCATGATGAAGAAATTGCATTGCGTTCGTGCCTCAGGTTGACCTCTGCAACAAAGGCCACTAAGTTAATTTACTAAACCTTTGCCCAAAGTCTCAGTGCCCACTCACAACCCCTCTCACTTTTATTCTTAAGTGTCAAAAGGGAAATTTTCCCAAATACGATCTCAACCGTGCAAGTTTTTTAAACCTCTTCGGAGACATTGAAGAGCTACACGATATCACGACTCGTGATATAGACCAGAT
This sequence comes from Ambystoma mexicanum, assembly GCF_040938575.1. NCBI lineage: Eukaryota > Metazoa > Chordata > Amphibia > Caudata > Ambystomatidae > Ambystoma > Ambystoma mexicanum. The sequence continues at coordinate 533,958,070 of NC_090941.1, read as the reverse complement.
TGAATTTGTTTCAGATTCTTGCTTTTCTGTGGTTAGACTTGGCATCCCGTCTGGCCTAGTCTGGAATACAATCTGGCGATGCAAAACGCAACTCTTCGGACTAGGCTTTCTCCTAGCTTTATTTCCGGAATCTACTTCGCATCTATCACAACCTACTAAGACTAAAGTTAACATTTACCAAGGCACTTTTCACAAATCTATCCACTCTTCCACACCACTTTCTTATTGCCTTTCAAATGTTTCAATTTCATCATCTTTGAAACTTGCTAGCTGGAATACCAGAGGCAATGCACACCTACATATTTCTATGTTTTATCTGTCTTACCATATCGTAGCCCTTCAAGAAACCTAGCTTCTGACCCCACCAGTATGGGATAGTTTCGTTCTCAGTTTACTTCCAGCTCTGCCCACCAAGGGCAGACCGTCCTTGGGCCTATTAGTCGCAGTTAACTCTCAGATGGGCCTTTCAGTCTCACAAGCCCGTATTCAATTGGTGAAGATTAGCCATCAAACTTTTACAATTGTATTGGTTAACATCTACCGCAATCCTCTCGGACAAACTGATGAGACCTTTTTTGATGGTTTGGCTTCTATTCTTGACACGATCTTGACAACTCCATACATCTCACACACAGTTGTTCTGGGCGACATAAATCTTGACTGCTGGAACCAAGCTCGCTCAAATCAATCAACCTCCATGTGGTCCTCTTTCATGATGAGACGCAACTTTTATATGGTCAACGGGGCAGTTCCAGGTGACGTCCCCCCTCGTTGCACGTGGCATCGAGGAACCAGTTCGAGCATCATCGACTATATTTATGTTGATGCTTCCTTGTTCCAACACATAGATAGCCTCACCATCATGGATCTAACCCATAGTGACCACAATCTACTCTCTATGAGCATTCAGTGGTCCCATTCACACGAGCAAAGCCAGTACTTTTTGCCAGAACTTCTTACCAACTCTGCCAGATCTCGAGTGCGCTGGAATTTGTCTTCTTTGTCATCTCTTAAGCATAGTATTGAATATCATGCACAATCTTTACATATCCACTATTCTGAATTGTTGAGCCCTTTTGCCAATACTCTTACCACTCTGAGAAAGATGAATGCTAGACATCGACACTCCTTCGATTTGTCCATTCAATCAACAAAGGGCGACTATCGCAGGGCACGTAAAAACATCAGACGGCTGAATTCTCCCTCTTGTGGTCGTGACCTTTCCACCCTCAAAACCAGATACAAGAATAGGCTTAGAAGCAAAGGGGCTTTTCTCTTCCAACATGATAGTGAAATTATGTTAAAAGCAATGAAGAACAAAAACTCCAGCTCTATGTGGCAACTACTCCATGCTCAGACATCCCATTCACAGGGTGCTTCACAGATCAACTGAGTCTCTGATTTGGCTTGGCTAACCCATTTCTCAGCACTATATGCTGATGCAAAATTTTCCAATTATAAGTTCTATCCAAATTCTTCCATTCCTTGGAAAGTTGTATTTTCAATCTCTGATATTCAAGACCGAATCATGAAAGCCAGTTCGTCACGAGCTGCTGGCCCTTATGGCCTCTCTAACATGATTTTTAAAGCACACCCTTTTGAATGGGCTCATATTCTATATATTATATTTTGCAATATTCTGAAGCATCAGCTAATTCCTCTTTCATGGAAGACCTCTTTAATCATCCCAATCTTCAAAAAGGGCGACCGTAGTCTACCATCTAACTACCGCCCCATTGCACTTCTTGATGCGCCGGGCAAACTATTTTGCAAATTCATTCTCAGTGACTTTAACACATGGACTACAAATTTTCACCTTCGTGATCCTCAGCAATCGGGATTTGTTTCAGGTTTAGGCACCACCATTAATTTAATTTGTCTTAATGCACTAAAGGCACAATGTCACGCCACTAAACAACAAATCTTTTTCGCTTTTGTAGATCTGCACGCGGCGTTTGACTGTTAGCCGACTACTTCTTTTTACTAAACCCTCTCGTGACCAGTGCCCATCCACTTTATTTGATATCATTTCTGCATTACACACCGATACTTCCATACAAATTCGTCTTTCCTTAGATGGGCGCTTATCCCCAAACATCTCCACAGCCCGTGGCCTCAAGCAAGGTTACCTGTTGGCCTCGGCAGTCTTCAATTATTTATTTCATTCAAGACATGAGACTTGCCTTTGAGAATATCATTTCAGATTCTCCTAAATTTAATAATCATTCTATTAAAGCATTACTATATGCCGATTTGGTCCTCATTTCCAAAACTCATTCTGGTTTACAGACGCTCCTTAATGCATTTCATAACTACATCTTTTCCAATGAATTGAGAGTGAATACGACAAAAACCCAAATTCTGCCCAAGATTACATAAATCACTAATCCACTTGTGGCACATTAATCAGATCCCATTGACTGTGGTCTCACATTACACCTATCTTGGAATGATCTTTGAGGGCAAGGCTCATGCATCTGGTCATACTTTACATTTGTCTGCCAAACTGAATAATGCGATCTCCCAGGCTTCTATCATTATGTCGAAGTATAGCAAATTTTCAGTGATGCCGGCATTACAATTTTGAAATTTAAAAGTCACTCCTATTCTTCTTTATGGGCTTGAAACTACAAATGAAGATCTGTCATCCCTTCTTACCGTATGGGAAGCTAAATTCTGGAAACGGGTTTTACCACAATGTGCGACTTGTCCTTGGATCCAATTTGAATTAGGCTTAGTCTCATTACAAGCCTTGCACAATTGGAGAGTGTGTGCCCTCTTCCGTAAGTGCCTTATCTCAACCTCTTACATCTCCATCTTACAACGGTTTTCCAAATACATGTTTTCGGTTAAACATGTGTTAATAAACACTTAGTTGTCAAGTGTATACAATATTTTGGCCACTGCAGAGGTCTCAATTGATATTCTAATCACGAATACGGACAGAGCAAAACTCAATTTATCAAACTGATTGGCTTCTGACCAGAGACCTCTGCCTACAATACAAAGATGGAGACGGGCTGAGATTTCCTCACAAAAAAATCCGTACTGTGGCCCCATACTTGATTCTTTCACCCACCCCACAATATCGCCTGGGAATTCTGCGCTTGAGGTTTAACCTATGGATTACTAAGGACATTCAAGTCAGGCGCAAGCTTCTATCTCCAGCGGAGAATAAGTGTCGCTTCTGTCTGTCACCTGACACTCACGAAACTCTTGTCCACCTGATTACTCAATGTGTGCCTCTTCGGGGCAAACGAGAAATTCATTTCTCAAAATTGTGTAAATATTTAGGTCTTTTAGACCCTCAAGACTGTTGCGCAGCTATCTTAAATTCATCTTGTTCAGCTATACAAATAGCCACTGTTAATTTCCTGAATACCTTGATGCTTGAATCGACTGTTTGCTAGTCTAAAGCTGCCATTACACTATTGTGTGGTGGTTATAATGATGTATCTGATTTATATTATTTTGTTGGTTCGTTTAGTCTTCCTTTTTTGTATCGTTGTTTTGTGATACTTTGCTATTAATGTACGATATTTGTAATCTTGTAAAGTGACTTGTTTTATATTTGAAAGGTTGATTTAATTCAACTAACCAAATAAAAAAAAAATGTTTATTTATTCCTTAGACTTCTAACATACTATTGCTATTGCTCAAAGTTCTGAAATTGGGCACCTTTGGAGTGTTGTCTCTTCCTACTTACTTGTGCAATCCAGATCACTACTACTTGTAGCCAGTGGGTCGTGGCATTTCTGACTTCCCTTCTACTTATCTATTGTCGTGTAGATGTGGCCTATCTCCTTTGACAAGAATACCATCTATTTAAATGTCTCAAAAGAGATCGTTTATTCATATTGTGTGAGGTACTTTTCCTATGCCATTACCTTCTCCAAATGGCCCGTTATCAACTGGCATAAAATGGCGCAAATGTAGCATTCATGGCAGTTCCATGGAGGAGTTTATACATCGTGTTGTCAAAAAGGAAGCAATTGTGTGTGAAGTTCAGCATTTCTATCAGCATGTAGTTGCATGCTGCATAACCTGACATCAGAAAATATGGTACAGCTCCTAGAACTGGTTACTTATTAATATAAGTATGCTAACGTACCTCATCCCCTGGTTCATTGCCAGCATATAGTTATTGCCATGACATGTTGTTCAGTTGCTCTAACATCTGTGGTGTTTTCACTTAAGGATTACAACACATGTAAAAATGGTGCACAAAAGAAATCTACATATTCTGAAATTCTTTCTTAGTGACCAACTTCCTTTTCTGCATGGTGGGAATTAGTAGCCTTTTGTTGTATCCTGTTAGTCAGCCAGTGTGGCGCTGTGCGCAGCAGGGCAGCGATTTCATAGATATAACGCTTAGCCAGTCAGTTGAGGGAAAAGTTCTAAGGATAGCAGTAGAGTGGGAAAGAAAGGATGGGCCAGTGGATGTACTCATCTACTTAATGTAACATGTTACTAGCTGGAGTTGGCACTGGTGACGTTGCTGACATGGAAACTGCCTCCAGAATCCTTAATGCATGCATGAACACAGCATTGTGGTAATGAAGTGAACCTGCTTGGTGTGAGTGAAGGAGGGCAACCCAAACGCTGCATCCACAGCCCCAGATGTGACCAATCAGCCACCTGGTCGAAATAACATCCACCCTTGTGGAACCTGTGAGCCTTCCACTGAAGGAGAGCTCATTGAGCACTTTGCCAAAAGTCTAGGGAGATAGTAAGGCCGTTGAGCTGGCTTTGGTGAGTAGCAGAATACCATTGTGCCCCCCTTCCACCAGGGACATTCTTCAAGGAGAGAATGGCCTCACCAGACCCTTTGCCCCACCTGGAAGAAAGGAACCATCTCCTTAATGCCTTGAATCTCATCAAGACCCCCAACCTACCCTGCTGCACCACGGGCAGGGCAAGAGGAGTGTCTGAGCGCATCTGTTTTAAGCCAATAAGCAGCAAAACATATACGCCAGTGAGCATCAACAGGACTTTGCCAGTGAGCTGCAAATGTACATTACAGACTTGCTACGAGGAAGAAGTTCCAGTGAGTAACATTTATGAGGCTCGTCAGGAAACCAGGACTGCTCATTGTACAGCGTGTGTTGTACAAGTGCTTCGAGGTCAAAGTACTTTGCCTAAGGTTTAAGAATACAATGCATTGCATTAGTAGCGGACTAATCACTACATTTCCAGCATGAGGACCGTTTGAATATGAATGGTATGTCCTCATGCGCTGCCTCAGCTTTTTAATGTGCAGTGCTTTTCACGCCTTGAATATGGAAACACGTTTTAACTGTAATTCTACATTGCATCCATACATATACACACATCTATATGTGCACATGCTTTTGAGCACCATGGTACATTCTTGCTGCACGCGTTTTGACCGTTATCCACATTGCATGATAAATTAAGACTTGTACTTGGCACAAGTAAGATTACTTTGTCACAAACTAGAGAGAGGAGCAGTGTTGCATACAGCGGAGCATACTTGTGCAAACAGTTCACCTCCTTAGCCACCGCACACCCTGTGTGGTTGAACCACTGTATTAAGGAAGTTGAGCACATTGAAATTATCAAATTGAATGTTCGTTCTGCTCAGTGAACATGCCTCCCAAAAGAGAGAAAAATAGGCAGATCTCGGTGTCAGATACCTTTTTCAGAGGATGAAAAGACTCAAGATTCGGACAGTTACCATATTGCCGTCCAATGTAGGTCAGAGTAGAAAGAGTATTTCAATGTGGCTTCCATCTTTGAAAAATACACGCAATGAATATCTAGGTCTTGAGCAACATGACATAGGGCAGATGGCGATTCTGGACAGACCAGCAGCAGCAGAGGAAAGGCAGCCAAGAGAACAAAAAGGCAGGCTGCTTTTAGCTTTAATGCTGTGATAAAAAAACCTCTGTGTAGATGGTGTTTTTACTGTGGCTGCATACAAATAAGGCGTAGGTTATCAAAATGTGATTTTTCTAATAGCCGTTTTAGTTTTTGAAGATGACACTAGTGTTTGACATGTTTTTATTGCTGAATCTTATCACAATACACACCTGATCCGTGCTCGTTGTTGCAATAGTAACCAATTACTAAAGATGAGGCATGGTTTAACAGCATACAAACTGCAATGCTAAATAAAATAGACATGCTACAAAACAAAATTCGTAACCACCACCAAACCCTCTTAAACCAAATTAAGACAGCCGGCACTGTCTCCGCCCAAAAGTAAAACCTTCAACGTCCCCAAATTCACTTCCAAAGACAAATCTGAAGCAGAAGACATAGACATCCTTAAACACCGCAAACCTTTGCAATGTAAGGGTGTGTGCCCACCCAACATTAAGGACTGTGCAGAGCCATTGGTCCCTCTCCTTACCGCCTTCATTAACTCTTCATTCAAATCAGGCATTGTCCCCGACAGCCTCAAGGAGGCTTGGGTGCGCCCCCTCCAAAAAAAAAAAAAAAACCTACATTAGACCCTGCCCAGCCGAACAACTACCAGCCTTTAACAATCGTGCCATTCCTGTTCAAATTACTAGATAAAGCCGCTCACACCCAGATCCAACTATCTAGAAACCAATGCCATCCTAGGAAAAAGGCAATCAGGATTCCGCAAAGGGCACGGAACTGAAACCGCTATGTTAGATCTAAAAAATCAAATAACACAAATCCTGGACAACGGCAAACCCGCACTCCTCCTCCTCCTTATTGACCTCTCTGTCGTGTTTGACCTCATTGATCATAAAACACTCACCACCCACCTCACTCAGGATGCACACTTCTCAGAGCATGCATCGACTTGTATATTTTTTTTTTTTTTTATTATTATTTGTTTATTTGTTTTGGTAGTAAAAATAAATTTACACCTTTACAAATTATACATAACACATATAACAGATATAAAATCTCATGATACAAACGTTAACACACGAATGTTTATACAACCAAGCAATACTAAAATCAATATCTCATTAAAACATTACCTAAAGCATCAACAAGAATCCTCAAAGTCACCAACTCGTAGAGTCACAAAGTCACATAACCATCGCTGCCTCGCCGAGTCACCACCTCGCAGAGTCACGATGACACAGAAGCACAAAGTCACAGAAAAGATCAGTGGTACTGAGTAGTAAACCTAACCCGTCCTAACCTACCCAACATAGTGGTGGTACTAGGGCATCGCAAGGCTCCACCAATATAGTGGCAAAAAACCACTATTCATCGAGTATGCAAAATCACACAGATATAAAAGTTTACCCACTCCAGAAGGTCCTATTGAGTGGCGTCAGATGTTCTTCGATTATTGCAACGAGTCGAACGGTTGCTAATATGATAGAGTTGGAATTTCCCTGCATACATCGCAGCCATACTAGATGACATTCAAACAGGGAAGACGAAGAAAGGTACTCAGCCAAACAGCGTTGTCTCTGCCTGGAAAAAAAGTTACAGTACATGAAAAGGTGAGGCAGGGTTTCAGGCTCAGATGTAATTAGACAAAATCTGCAACCCTCCCATTTTGCCAGTGTCCTATAGCCATTCCAATTTCTGATGCGAGCACCCGTCTGGATAAGATCCATACGGAAACGCATGTAATGCCTTCTTGCTCCTTTGTCTGGAAAAGCTAGAATGTAAGGCAGCCGAGGAGCGACTGCGTGTCTAAAGGAGGCGTATGTAGTGAAGGACGGGTTGCGTCCAATACGATCGCAATTTTGGGCCCAAGCATTTTTAAAGAAACGCCTTTTGACTTTGGCAGGATTATTTACCAGGTCATTCTGCGTCATATTCAAAGAGATTAGAACCGCTTGTATCTTATCTTTCACGCTAGTGATCGAACTGGGACACTTTCCGGCTATCATTTCCTGGAAATCCTCATAAAGTGAGTTAGGGGGAGGGGAAATCATTTTGGAGAAGGCAGATACCATCCGCCAAGTTAGTCTGTCTTCTAGTGGATATAGACCCAATTCGTGAATGATTAAAGCATTCGGTAAGTAACCGGGCAACCCCAAGATGTTCTTCCAAAGTTTACCCTGTAAGATGTTTAAAAGGGGCCCCAAATTCAACAAGCAGATGTCTAATGCGTAGAGAAGGATGGGCTCTATCTTCATGGTGTAATATTGTATCAGAGGCAAAAGAGAGTAACGACAATATTTGGTGAATATGATTCTCATTTGGGCCAAAAGGGGGTTAAACTTTGCCATCAATACGGAACGCCACTTATTCACTGATATTCCATTCGATATATGGTAGCCCAAATACTTAATCTCATCTTTTCTCAAGATCACCTGGGCATTTATGGTAAAGTTGAATCTCGGAAGCTTTTTTTTGGTAGAGAAGACCAGTATATGCGATTTGATTGAATTAATAGTCATGTTGTTAAGCTTACAATAGTCTCCAAACAGATTTAATTTGTTTTGGAGTCCAAACGGCACTCTGTCAAATAATATGATGTTGTCGGCAAAAGCTAGCCAATGAAGCCGCATAGAACCCAGTGTAACCGGAAAAGAGTTGGAACCCTGCCAGATCGCCTCGACGTCTGCGAGGTAAAGATTAAACAGGACTGCTGCCAAATTGCAGCCCTGCTTAACACCAATGAACGTCGGTATGTTGTCAGACAGGAGCCCTTCCGCATTGATGCGGACTCGATAAGAAGTCCTCTGATGTAATGCCGCGATTAGTGCAACAAGTGGAGAAGGTACGCCATAGGCCAACATCTTCTGCCAAAGCCGTGTGCGTAGTACATTATCGAAAGCAGCCGAGAGATCCAAGGCAGCCATGTATATAGTTCCATTTGTTTCGATGTGAGCATTCCGAAGCAAATGGGCTAAGATCGTGGCATTTAATTGAGTGCCCATTGCTCTACGGAAACCGACCTGTGATTTGGAAAGAATCTTTAGCTCATGTATACAGCGTTCCAATTCCACTAAAAGCAAACGTGCAAAAATTTTCACGGCAGTGTCTATAAGGGCAATAGGCCTGAAATTTGAGGGGTTGTTTAGCATACCCTTTTTGTGTATGGGAATAATTATGGCAGTCAGCCATGATTCCGGGATCTTACCAGTTAAATAAATCGACTGGTAACATGGAAGAAGATATCTAGCCCAGAAATGGGGGTCTTCTTTTATGACGCAAGGCGGAAGCCCGTCGGGACCGGCTGCTTTGGAGAACTTCAATTGGGAAATTGCCCATATGATGTCCTTGGCGGCCCATGGACAGACTCGTGGTGTAGGCAAACACATATCTGAGCTCTCAAGAGTGTCGTGGGTTGAGGGGAGAGCATATTTATGAGAGAAGTACTTCTCCCATTCTGAGCCCGAGATGATCGCCACAGATCGAGTCTCCACCTTACCATAGGGATTTCTTAGTATTGCCCATATCTCTCGAGTTTTTTTTTTGCAGAGCAGGCTAATCATGTGTTGATTAGCGAATGTAAAGGCAGCCTGAGAAAGAGACTTGATATGGTGCTTGAAGCACCCATTGATATGGTTTTTTTCACGATGGTAGGAAAGAGGGCAAAGGGCCTTTTTTCTTAAAGTCGCCAAGTCCCGATTTTTTTGCTTTCTCAGTGTTGCTATCTGGTTCGGAAGTGTGTTGGTAGCGGATGGGCTGCCTTTGGCCAGAGCGTCCTTCGCTAAAGAAAGTAAGTGAGACTGAATCATGTTGATGTTTCTATCGTTGATTTTTTTAATGTGCCCCTGCGACCTAAGGTTATCATGGTTAGGTATCAGATCTCTGTTCACCAGAAACACCAATTTCCTACACACTGCCGGATTCCAATTGACAGAGATGGTATTTCGGTCAGGAGCCACCAAAGAAGCCGAAAGTGAAGGACTGAGGACCTCGTGCCTCATATAAAGGGTAGAACACAACATGTGGTGGTCGCTCAGACCCAAGTGTAAAATTGAAACTGGTTCAAGCATTCCGGAGCACACTTTGGACGCAAGGATGTAGTCAATAAGGGATGAGAGGTTACCTCGTGACCATGAGATATGGGGGGAGTTAGGTGCAAATTGGATTGGGTAAATACCCCATTTTTCAAAGAATGCTAACAAGTGGGACCCTCTATAAACAGCATGTTGGGCATAGGAGGAGAGGGAGGCAAAGGAGCCTGATGACTGAGAGTACTGAAGGTATGAATTTAAGTCACCTCCAATCACAATTTCATGGCAGGGACACGAGACTGAAGCATGCCCCAACATCCTTTCAAGGTCATCCACGAGCAGGGAAAAAGAGACAGCCTTAGGATTCCAGTACAGCGAGATTAAGAGCAGAGGGACGGCCTCAGCAGATTCAAATGACAGCTCCACTAAGACACAAGATTTCGAAGAATCAAGAATAGAGGCCACTGCTTTTAGACCATTTTTGATAAGGATGGCAATACCGCCAGAAGGACGGCCTGTAGAAATACGACTGGCTGGAACCGAAAAAGTGGCGTACCCATCGAGAAAAAACTCGGATAGGCACATGGTTTCCTGCAAGAATAAGATATCAGGTTTCTGGGCAGAGGCAGCTCGCTTATGCCATACGACCAAATTGGAGAAGCCACAACAATTCCAAGATGCAATAGTCAGGCTCGACTGTTATGAGCCGAGAGTGGGCCCTTTGGGGGCTGCAGCTGTTTTTATCAAGGGTTGCAACCACGCTAGCCCACTCAATGCTTGGGTTAGCGATGCTAGCTGGAGGGCTAGTTGCGTAACCTGAGAGTCGGATGAATCGATGGGCGGCCCGACTGGACATAGTGGCAAGGGAGGAGCTACCCAGTCAAGATAAGCCCATGCACTATCCATGTCCGAAAATAGGCATGGAGTCAGACCAATAGAATGGAATTCCTCAGCAAAGTCCAACAGCATTTTAGTAATAATCTGCGATTGGACTCTGCACAGGGCTCTATGATTGTTGTGGGTTGCCAACTTGACCCAATCTAGGTCTTTAGATGAAAGGTTCCTAAGGGCTGGAATTTGGAAGAATGAGTTCATCAAAAAGGACCTATTTATGCGAGCAGGGCCGTTTATGTCTGGGTTGCTCATCCAGCCAAGAATTAATTTCATATCCTTTGGAGTATTCGAGAAGGATAAGACTGCTGGTGGAGAAGATCCGGCCACTAAGGGCGGGAGAAGCTTATCCTCCACGTGAGGAGACACTGATACCCCAGGTACTTCCAAAGGAGACGGAGAACAACCAAGGTCTGCTCTTACCACATTTTGGGGAGGTGGGGGCATGATGACAACATCCGTCCCTACCGAAACGAGATTCAACTGGGGGGGCGCATTGTTTGGATTCAGGACAAGTGTAGTAGCAGCCTCGGCTGGCATTGACGTGCTCACCTTTCTGGGTTGAATGGAGGGAAAAAAGGAAGGTAACTGTGATTGAAACTTGGCCGTAGGAGGGCCATGGGGGCCACATGCGGCGATTTGTGTGTTCCCAGGATTCGTAGCTGCCACCTGAAGATGTTTTCTACTTTCTTCATCAAGGTCGCAGAGGGTTGAGCCAATGTCATCGTGACTAGCCCCCATGCCCAAGGATACTGTGGGTTCGGGAATCGTCGTGGCACAAGCCGGAGGTTGTATGAGAAGGTTAGCTTTCTTTAGACCAGCCTTGGTTTGATTTAAGCGTTTTTGAGCTCTTAGGAAGGACTTTCTCGCTTTGCGCGAGACGAAGTGTCTTCCTTCATGCACCACAGGTCCTTCCTCCAAGTCCGAGCCCAAGTCTACTGCCAACGATGCGGGACTGGGCTGAGCCTCAATGATGTCTGTCAGGGCGGAGGGACTATCCAAGGAAGTAGCAAGACCTTGAGTGGCGTTGGGACCCTCTCTTGGGGGGACCGCTGGGTCAAGAGGCTGTTTGGTGTCAGCTAACTTATGAAGGAGCTGTTCCACCTGTAGTAAACGTTCGTGTTGAAGTTTTAGAACCTCCACCAAGTCGGTGGCCTCCGAGGTGGCATGAGTCGTCATCAGGGGATTAACCCCAGACACTGCCTGAGAGTAAGACATCTGTGGGACAACTAAGGAGCCCGTTGCCGGCTCAGTCTGGGAGCCCTGAGTGTGAGTCATAGAGGGGGTGTGGCGCTGGAGGGCTCTATGTGGGACATTTTCCATAAGTTTTTCAAAGTGGGCCAGGTAGAAGGATCTAGAGTGCTCCTCAGCCAAAATGAAACCTTCAAGTCTGGCCATCTTGTCTTTCATGAGGGAAAATGCGACTTGCATCTCCCTTAGAGTGCAATGGGTCAACTCATGGCCCTTATCCAATAAGTTGAGAATGCGTGAGATAACTGGAAAATTAAAGGGTTCACTTAGCTGCGAGTATGCACTATAGTCCTCTGGGGTGGAGGCCGATCTAACCTCGCCCTTTGGAGCAGTGGCGTCAGCCTCTTCAGTCGCCAGGGCGGGTGGAACCGCACCTCCTACGAACGAAGACTCTACTGCCGTCACTGTACCAAAAGATGTGTTATCATATGGGGTAGCAACATCCCCTTCCAGGCCCCTATATCGAGAGGTCAATGGAGCCGTCCCATGGTCACCATTTATTTCGCTGTTAACTACTGGGGGGATGTAAAAATGTACTTGTTCGCGAAGTGGAAAAGCGGATGACGCAGGGGACGAGGGGCCCAAGGAGAGCCGCACTCTTTTGCTTAGTTCGCTAACAATCGTGGGTGCCAAGATAGACGTCTCTGTAAGACAGGGAAGGCCTCTAAGGCCTTGTGGAGAGGGGCAATCAACATTAAGCACATGATTGAACACCTCGCCCTCGTCGCCAGCATAGTCATTGGCGTCTTGGACGGAAAAAGTTGCCATGGCTGATGCTAAAGATGGACCATACAGTGGAGGGGAGTTGGCAAAAGATGGTGTGGCTGGATTGGCAGGTTCCATGTATCCCGCCTGGGCCCGTCCCACCCCACTCTCGATGATGGGGCTAGACATGGGTGGAACGGGGACAGTAACTACCGAATGCTGAAGAAGGACAGGGGATGGAATATTGGTGGAAGCCTCTGGGGCGAGGTCCTGTAAGGGGGAGCCGATTTTACAACCACTTCTTAAAGTCGGACTCATGTTCAAGATCGGTCTATACCCCAAAACCAAAGCGTCCGGGACACCCCTTGTTAGCCAAGTCGAGGAATACAGCCAGCTAACAGTGAACCAAGTACTATAGGGGCCCAAAGACCACAGTTCAGGGCGAGTCCTCTATAGGTTTACAAGGCAAATTACAAATGAGTAAACCAGGCCTCTAAGTACATGAGTTATAACAACTTAGGAAGGTGACAATAGTGTGGCACCTTTGTGTGAAGTGTAAACACAATGTTGAGGGCACCCCCCACGGAGCACCACACAGGGAACCCCACCCAGTCAGGGATTCCCCGACTCCCACAGGAATAGGCAACAATATCCAAAAGTATAACAAAAAGTGTCAAAATAAATTAGAATAGGCTAAGAACCATAAGTCACAAACCGCGAGTGCTTCTAGCTCGAAACTTGACGCTACCAGGGGCCTACAGACCTCGTCCGCGCTCCCGCAAACCGCGAACAGCCAACAGTACTTAGAATGTACTTGGCAGGTGCGCGGCGCGGGTGCGCGAGGAGGCTGGTATTAGTAGGGCTTCCTGGGCGTCGCTCGCCACAAGGGGGCGGGGCCTAGAGAAAAGAAACACAAGAAAGAAAGACAAAAGAAAAAAAAAGCATTAACCACACCTTCCGGGACAATACAAAGCGGGGCATACAATTGAAACAGTGTGGGGGCAGGTACTGACGTAACGGAACGGAGCCCTTGCCTAAGGTTGAAATCAATTGGAGACAGTTTGAGGGGCAACGCAATGGGCAGTTCGATGGATAGCCCAGTGGGCAGTTCAATGGGCAGGGACAAGTTGGAGCAAAGAAAGCAGTCCCCTCCTTTCCACGAACGGGGGCCAGGCAAACTGTGTGTAACACAGATGGACGTCCTCCAGATGGCCGGGGAGCTCCGAGTATGCACGGCGTCCAAAGGCGGTCCAGCACAAACAAAGGCGGTGCTGCGGAGAAAGTCCAAAGGCAGCGCAGGGCAGTCCGCGTCCACAGCCAACAGTACTTAGAATGTACTTGGCAGGTGCGCGGCGCGGGTGCGCGAGGAGGCTGGTATTAGTAGGGCTTCCTGGGCGTCGCTCGCCACAAGGGGGCGGGGCCTCCTTTCCACGAACGGGGGCCAGGCAAACTGTGTGTAACACAGATGGACGTCCTCCAGGTGGCCGGGGAGCTCCGAGTATGCACGGCGTCCAAAGGCGGTCCAGCACAAACAAAGGCGGTGCTGCGGAGAAAGTCCAAAGGCAGCGCAGGGCAGTCCGCGTCCGCGTCCACAGCCAACAGTACTTAGAATGTACTTGCATCGACTTGTATAACCTCCTTCCTAGAAGGAAGAGCAATGAAAGTCTTCTCCAACACACCTTATGCTAGTCCAACCATTATCCACTGTGGTGTCCCCCAGGGATCATGTACTGCCCCCCACGCTTTACAATCTTTTCACTAAGCCTCTGTTTGATAAACTGGATGCACTTGGGTGTCATCGGCATAATTAGTGTATGCAATCCCAAGTGCTCCTCCTGCTTACCGGCTTCTACACTCAATATGCCAGTACCCTGCAGCAAATCTACCCCACCAAACAAGCTTGGATGGCCACAAATGGCCTTTGCCTCAACGGGGACAAGATTGAAATTCTGATTTTAGGCCAAAAGTCCACTCTAGCCAATCTAGATTCCCTCTACACTAACTTTAATATAGACCACTGCATCATCCCCGTGCTTTCATCTGTCAAGACTCTAGGAGTCCATATAGATGCTACACTTTCCATGAACAAACAGGTCAGCGCTATTGCCTGTGCCTCCGCACTAAGCACTAAACTCATCCCCATCAAACCCTTCTTAACCAAGGACAACTGTCTCTCTATAGCCAGAGCTACCATTGGGGCAAAGCTTGACTATTGTAATGCACTGCTTGCTGGCACATCACTAAAAAACATTAACAGACTCCAAACCACTCAAAACAACGCCTTAAGAGCAGCTCTAAGTATACCTAAAAGAGATCGCATCTCTCAAGAAAATCAGTCCAATGGCTCCCAGTCAAAGACTGTATCCCCTTTAAGATTCTTACCACCACACACACATGCATCAATCTCACTGCACCTTCCTACCTATCAGATACTCTATCCAGACCCACATCAACTAGGCCCATAAGAACCCGCTACACTAACCAACTCATCATCCCACGCATCCACAGAGCTAAGGCTGGAGAGATAGGCTCCCCATATCTTGCTCCTAAACTTTGGAATACGCTCCCCTCTGAAATCGGAGCAGAAAATTATCTTCTTGCATTTTGCAAAAACTTGAAAACGGCACTCTTTAGACACGTGCTATATCCTTCCTATCTCCTCCTTCAGCCTGCTAGCCGCGCCACGTACCATTTGTGGTACACCCTGTTTCGGCGACGCCGTTTCGGCGCAGGCCGGTTTGCCGCAACTACTTTGGCGCGGGGGCCAGTTCGGCGTGCCCATTTTGGCGCAGAAGCCTATTTGGCGCGAGGGACGTTTGGACGTGGCTGACATTGCAGCCACGTCTGAACTCCCTCACGCCAAATTCAAAAGTATAATTCTTATCAAATGCAACACGTTGGCAGGTAATGTTAACGTGTTGCATTTGAAAAGAAATGTGGGTGTGGGACCGGAGCAGACCCTGCGTGAGAACTGAGAGCTGTGCCACTTTATAGTATAGGGGAGAGCTCTCCCCCCATGCCAATACCTGCGCCAAAACATCCTGGCGCCCGAACATCCCCGCGGCGAACTGGCCGTGCCAAAACGGGCTCTGCGGCCAAGGCCGCGCCAAATCGGCCGGTGCCAAAATGTCCTGCTCCGTACCATTTGTACCCATATGAGCCCAACCTCCTGAGCTGTTGCGCGCTATACAAATTCGAATAAATAATGTATATGCTCGAGTTTTCACACTCCTGCAGTAAATACGCTCTTAAATTCACCCTGTCATTACTTGTAAGAAACTCTGCACTCTGAACCTATTTTCCTGACATTCATGTCAAGTTTTCTTAATGGCCAAAATGCAGAAAAAAAGAAAATGCTCATCAGGATTCCTAGCCAGTCACCAAGCTACACACGTGTGGATTGCAGGCACATCATCAAAATCTGATTTGTAACCATTCATATGATCTAAGGTATGGAGAGGATAGATGGAGCAAAAAAGTTAACTCGTCTCATGTTGACCCAAACGAGCCCATTTCTTTTATAGAATTAAGCTGATTGTGAGCTGCAGCGTGTCCTTTGCGTCCTTTACAAAGGCGGAACTCGCCATTCATCCAAGGCAAAGGAGCACAAGGCGGATCCAGCGTAGGGAAGTACGAGAAATGTTTAGATTTCTCTGCAAGTGTATCACAGAGAAAACGTAAGGCTGCCTTTGCTACCAGATAGAACTCCAAAGACGTGTGTGGAGCATCAAAGGAAACCTCCTTTGAGCGCTCGATTTTAAGCACAAGACATGCAATGCGTTCGGTTGAGCACTGACTGGCCCCAGACAGCTAGGACACCTGGCGCATAATGCATGTCGATAAGGGCAGAGGCTAACCCGGGAGAGACTGCGAGCTACGCCACTGAGTTACAGAATTCACACGTGCATTACACTGCAGCACAAGGATGAAAATGTGCAATATGAGGTTATGCTGAATTTGGAGGCCAAGTGCTGGCACCAGACTGCTGAAACGCACTAGTCTCAATCGGATAGGAAGAATGCAAAGTCATAGGTGAATTCATGTTCTGCTACCATTCCATATGGTTAATATATATATATATATATATATGTTGCTTGAAATATTAATTTGTACATTCCCCTATGTTCATAAGCCTGTTCAATGCTGCAGTAGGGCAGAACCAAATTTAAACAAGGCATCCAACATCGGCTTAACTATCAGTAAGGACACACATGTGCATTATAGACGTTTGCCCTGGTGCCTGCGGGTTATGGCACGTTAAAAATATATAAATACAAAATAAGATACCACTCGAGGGAGCAGGGAGCAATTTTCAATGAGTGAAAGGTGCTTTAATTTCTGTATAACTTGAGGATGCAACTAGTCAATGAGCACACAGGTAAATTTTGTCTTGTATGAAGACGCATCAAATAGGTGCAGATTAACCAAATGCACATTTATTTTGTGGTTCAATAATCTCAAATCAAGCAATTCAGAGCTGAAGGTGCATTCTTGTTGGAGGGACAAATGTGCAATGGTGTGCTGTAAGTCTTTCATGTACATAAGTGCTGTTAGTCCAGGTTACAGGTCAAAGCCAGTGTAGGTATTGTCAAACATAGATGAAGAGTTAACTAATGCAAAATAATGAACGGAACAAACACTCATGTTATGATATTGAAAGAGGGGAATAGGGTTAGTTGCCCAATTGAGATGTCTGGGTGCATGGGTGTGTTGACTAAAGTGCATAATTATACCAATATGGGCACATTACAATTAAAACCTGTACAGTAATACTACTCTCGGAGCACAATGGTGCACATATTCAATCCTTCTGGCACAATAAAAGCAAAGGTGCGCCTTTCCCGGTGCCTACAGACTTTGAGAAGTACAATCGGTAAGTGTTGTATAATGGTTATTACCCACTGTAAAATCTATTTTGGTTAATGTATGGCTTCATTAAGTGGACACCCCTAATCTAATGTCCCTTAGTGTACAGTCCCAGCCCACAATCCTGGGCAAGAGACAAGTGGTTTGATCAAAACTTGAATGTATTTAAATAAATGAATTAAAGGTGGTTCCCAAGCTTTATGTAGGGGAAATCGCCATATTACATAATCACAGGCATCTTTCCCACAACAAATGAAAATAACCTGCCCGGTTGAGACTCCATTTCTCACATGCTGACTTGATTGCTTGTGGTCCAGCTTGATTCCTGCCCCCTCGCTCCACCTCAGTTGAGGCTGTGGAAATTGGACATGGAATCGGAAGTCCTGCTTTATGATAATACGCACCCAAGGAAGTGACCTAGTGCTTGGGACAGCCTTCCTGAGTGTTTGTGCTCATTAGCATAATTTAACACAATGCAGCCGGGAAATTTGTGAAGTTCTTTTGGACTCAGACAGCATTCTGAAGCATTACTCAGAAATATGCAATTGACACTGAGGGTAGTAACTTCACATATATTATTTATGACCTCTATCGTCTACAAGCTCTAATTGGCATTGCACAAGCTATACCAAAAGCTACTGTGAAATGGCACATTACCGTACATATGAAAAAGACTGCTATGTAGGCGAAGAGCCTAGTTTACATCTATTTAGAAACGGACACGTGATTTAGTTTAGCAGCTTGTGTGACCTGGGATTTATACTATGTTATGCTATGCTGTGGAATGGTGTAACATACCAAACGCCTTTTAGTCTCAAAATGCACACAGCAAGACTTCCACATTTTAACTCGCGCTTAAGGATAAGATGTGCTGCATACGAATCGACCATGGCTTCCTGCCAAGCAGGACCTGCTTATCTCGCTCGGATCTGTGATGACCGATCTCTTGCCAGCATCCTGGGACTTGAGCCTGCTGATTGATGTGTGAACCTCTGTCTTCCCCCGATCATCTTGGTCTTTGTATCTAAGACGGGACTTAGTTTGTCTATCATGTGTGTCACTTCCGCCACCTGGAAGGTTAAGACCAAACACTTTTCCTTTGCTTGCACATAGGACATTCCTATGTGCAAATTTAAGTGGCAGGAGTTGTCTGTGTTCGCTGTTTGTCCCACCATAGTTACTGGGCTCCCATTCAGTGACCGGGTAAAGAGTATCAATTGGTTCCACACAATTTCAAACTCCATTATATTAAGTCGGCTTCTGAATGGGTAATGCATATCACTTGTTTCAACACACTTTTAACTGTGCTTGTGTATTTTGGTGGTGTGCTTCCTGTCCTTTGGATGCTTATCAGATGTGAATGGTGTAAAAAGCATATTTTGCCCTTGCTACGTGCTGTTTAATGCAGGAAGTAACCACTTGGGATTTGGCTTCTCTGCTGGAGGGGGAAGCTACAATTTCCTACTCATCGCCTTTCGCTAAAGCCAAGCAGCAAGTTATGGGTGTTCTTTGCTAGGGCCATTCATTCAAGTAACTTGTATTATCTGAGGCAAGTGTCTGCTTTTGTCCCTTGTAAAATGACCGTACCTTGTTGGACAGTATGTGACTGTTTCCTCTGCACTGTGCAAAGTTGCTTGATGTGTGAGCAAAATTGCCTTCTCATGCTTACTATCCTTTACTCCCCCCTCAAGGCTATTTTGTCGCAGATCAAAAGATTTGTAGCACTCTGAAGTCATTAGTACACTTACCGGGAGCTAGATTCACAAAAAATAAAAAGGTTGCCTGTTGGTGGCAAAACACAATGAAAGCATTCATGTTAGCAAATAATTATTTCATGCAAAAACTAACATGAGTTGTTTGTTAAATTGCTCAGCGCCTAGAAGCATGTCATATGTGCTATACACAATAAAAAATCAGCGACTGCATCACATTTTAAATAGTTAGCACTAATTGCCAACACCAGCATTAATGAATACATGTGTCGAACATGGAGGTATTCAGACTGAGCCACGATATTGTAACTGGACCCAGCTAAGGATGCATGCATGCATGCATGAATGAATGCATGTATTCAGTGTGAGGGTAACTGAAAATCTTACTGGTAATAGCTTCAAGATACCACAAAGGATCCTTTGAGAATCTATTTGCAATTAACAACCAGCATAGCTTAGCTCCTGGCTTCTTGACCCAGTGCGCTTTGGATTGTGTGATCTTGAGCACATATTGACTTGCGTACACTGTCAATAGTTTGAATTGGTGTCCTTGAAAATAAACCAATATGTGAGTGCCTTTGTTACCCACAGTAATTTGCACGTGCAGGTCATCCAATTCGTACTTTTGTTTTGCACCCACATTTGCATCATGAGGTATGATGCAATATATTTTCAGTTCTTTAACCCCTGATTGAGCTGCTAGCTTGGGCGAATTTTGAAGAATTTCAGGCATTCTGAACTCAGGATTAGCTGCAAGCCTTCTTCTGACATGTGTTAAGAAGCACAGAGGGGACGAAAACAGGATGCGCATGTCATTCTGTACTGTCACGGGCACCATTTCTTTGTGCCATATACTCCTGGAACCAGAGGAATCCATTGCTCGTCTGGCCTGCGTGAGATCCCTGGGATTAGTTTGCGAGTAGGCATTGATCATCTTGTGGCTAGCTTGTGTCAGGCTTTGCGACAGAGGGTCCAGCTGCTTCCTTGGCTGTAGCGTTGGGTGTACTGGACGCATTAAGCAATAGTCTGAGGCGCTTTTGTCATTTCCTGAGCAGTTTATCTTGCTCCAGCATGTTCCCATGACAAGGCGTGGTGTCGGGGAATTTCAATGAACTCACAGTAGAATACTTGTGGGAAGTACCTTTTGTATTCCGCAAATGTCTCTATGCACAGACAATGTTTTGCCAAGTCTGCTGCGCCAAAGCGCAAGCCTGGGCGGTGAGACTTTGACTCCCACATTCTTGGCAAGAAGTGATTCTTTGGCACAAACTCTGCATCTGGCAATGGCTGACACCATAGGCTTGCTTCTTCCTGATGAATGATAAAATGAAATGTTTTTGAAATTGAGAAAACTGTTCGTATCCAAGATGTCTGCAAAGTTCTGCTCTGAACCGGACACTAGTTGCTTCAAGGCCCTTCATATTGCGGCTTGTCATGATTTCTGTGTCTGCGGCAAAATATGAGACAACTTTCAGGTATTACCAACAGCAAGCACTACCACGCACAACAAAGTCAGAGTTCTAATGACTGTGTCCAAGGTAATTAACCCTTTATGTAGGGCACTTGTGGCCGCTGCTGCCACCACAGAAAGACCAGTATTGAACCCACTGAACTGTCAATCAAGGAGTGCATGTCTTCTTGCATTGTATTTTCTGATACTAGCAAAGATGCAATCTGTTTGACCACAGCAAAGTGTGCTTGGAGATATGTATCTTCAGTGCTTCGCACCTCACAAAGCATTTTTAACAGCCGTGCTATGTGTAAGCTCAATTTTGGGTACTCTAACTGCCGTAACGTGAAGCTGGGCCAATGTAATTATTTCAGTCGAACCAATCTAGACCGCTTCAAAATGAAACTGCAACATTTAACTTTTGCATTTACAGTGATCGGGTTGGCATTCCCACTGTGACATGACAACAAGATTGATTAAAATGTACCAGATATGAACCGTCAGATAAGCTATGCGCTCGACTGTAAAAGGAAGCAATTGGTGCAACAAGCAGTGTGCGTTTGGAGTTACTGTCACAGGAATTCGCTGGCTCAGCCTGTGTGCACGCCATTCATGTAGAGCCCGTGCATTCATGTAATGAGTACAGTGTTATATCAGGATTTCATAGTGAAAGACATGCATGTGGATACGGCACAACCAATCCTCTGACCCACGTGCCATTTACCCAGTGCACATTACCCCATGAATGTAGTTCCTGATGTATCATAAAAGGTGTTGTTTGAATGGGAATATTTAGCACCCCTTGCACCATCCAATTTGTTGAGCTTGGTGACCAGGCAGATGCTGCTACAGCACTCTTTGCCAGTACACTAAGTAGCAAAAAAGTGGAGCCTGACATCACTTGTCGTGTTGCAACCTTGGACAAGTTAAGTGCATGTATTTGTTCTGGCCATGAGATTACAGTCCAGTCTTGAACCCCTCTGCTGAGAGTGTCCAGAAATATCAGTTACCACAGAAAGACTTACTGCTGCATCTTGGTCACTTCTAATAATAGGTAAGGCATTTTGAATCAAACCCACTACATCTGTAATGACATCTCGTAGCGCATAAAAGCCCTACTGTAGCGCTTGATCATTCGATTCTGCAGCATGAAATCCTAGCTGTACTGCTGCACTTTCAGTCTGCAGGATTTGCATTACTGCTTGTGACCAAGTGTAGGTTCTATCTGTTATGGACGCTTGTCCCACCTCACAAGGTACACTAGGGTCAGAGGTGGTGCAAGTGGCCGTTCTCCTGACACTCCCACTTTGGGTGTGCCTCAGCCCAGCAGCTGACTGCATGTTAGCTGTCCAATTCTCTTCTTTTATGAAGTTATCTAGAGATTGTATCACCTCACTCAGGTGATACTGTGAAAGCATTCCTTGGCACAGCTTACCTATGTATATAGCTTGTGTCAGGGAGGTGTTATGGGAGCTCTAAGCCCTATATGGGCCCACACTGAGTCCTGCTGTTCATTTATTGCATTAATTTGCTTGAACCACACATCACAGGTCGTCCTGATGCATAAGTAATATGCTTGGTGCCATTGTGTTCTTTTGCTTCTCTATAAAACACACTCCAGAACTCGCCTTCTTCCATTCTGGGTAGAAGATCAAGTTCCTATTACTACAAGTGAAAAATACATCAAGTGTGGGAATATACATGCCATGTCTAACGTGTGATCACCTCTGATTTGCCATACCTGTTCACCCCAAGTAGACCATAGAGGGACAGTTTCCCTCCATGTTTGTTCAGTCAAGTTTGCAAAGTATTCTCTGTCAAAGATGACTGAATCTGAAACACACATGTGTTGTGCATTATGTGGCTATGGAGGGAATTTATACAGATTTTCTGCTTGGTATGGTCTCGGTGAAATATATGGGAACTGTGCCTTGAATTCAGGACTGTCTGTTTGAAACGGCACTGCAGTGATCCCAGAACGTGTATTTGGGCCACAGAATGGGTTCACGTTGTACAATTAAAAAGGCATTGTAATATTGCACATAACACGCATGAGGCCCCATTTCATGGAGATCCTCCACATCATCAAGCACATTAAATAATGCATTTTTTTGGCGCAAATGTCTGGAGGCTAGTTCTTAACAGTTCTCTGTATGTTCTGGACACAGGATTGCTGGGTGCAAACAGTCTGGATTCATCAATCACACAAAAAGTGTAAACTTGCAGCTGTGTCGCTGGACCATTAAATGTCTTAAACGATGGCATCCACACATAACCCATAGTTAGAGGAAACATTTGTATTGAGGCTGGAGTTCCTGGCTCCTGGAGCTCTTTTCCCTAACGTGTGAAGAACTTAAGGGCTTTAGAACAACTTCTTTGCTTGCAGGTGGAGTGGCAACCTGGCTGAGAAAATGCCCAGAAGTCAGTGAGAGGAAGAATAAAGTGAGGCTGAGCCATAGTAGTAGAAAATACTGTCAGCATTTTATAACACTGTTTCAGAAAGTCTGTATAAAAAAATTCTTTCATTACTTTAGCAACTAGAAAGGCTTTGTTTCCAAATTGGCAGACCTGCAGTACTTTCCTAAATTGTGGACGTATAGTCAAGGGCGGCATAGTCTTCCTCATCTTGAACGTCTATCAGCATCATTTGACGGCTCTCCATTTCTTCAACTTCCTCTGGCTCCTCACTTGGAAGTGGAGGATTGCATAGAAACATTGCGGCGACCATCTGGAGCGGGTTTCAGGTGATCCACAGAAACTTGCCTGGTACCTCTTTTTGGTGGTAATGCGGGTAGGGCAGCAGTTCTGGAACCTTTCAGTCTGATTACTTGCACTGCTGGTCTGTAGGCCGGGCCAAACTGAGTTCTATCATGGATCTTCCCCAGGACACAATCTTCTGCTTTGAGTGTTCTCAGGACTGGCCTCAGCAGCTTCCACCTGAAGGGATTCGCTCAGCAGCGTTGTCGCCAGCAGTGGCTCGTGCCTAGAGAGGGGGCTGGGAAGAGTATGCAGATAAGACATATACATCTTTCTTCCAAACAAGAGCTCAAATTGAGCCCTGTGCATAGACTGGCGTGGTAAATTGCTTAAACTCCTGATCATTAAGGGCACATGGTCTATCCAGTTACCTCCAAGTGACAGAATTCATTTAGTCAAGCTCACTTTTATGGACTGGTTTGCTCTCTCCACAATACCGTTAGTTTGAGGCGAAAACGGTTGTGAGAATTGCAGCTCTGTCCCCATGCTTCTAATGCCTTCTGAAGAGCCCGCCGTAAAAAAAATGGACCATTATCAGCATGGAATGTTTGAGTTGTGGTCATCGCTACTACACCCCTAAGTGCCTGTATGACTGACTTGCAGTCTGCTTTCTTTTGAGAAATCATGCGGGTGAACCTAGTGCAAGCATCCACTATTACTAGAATGTACTTGTACTTATTTTTTTTTTAACAATTTTTATTATTTTCTTTAACAACAAACCAAAACATAAACATCTCACCTGACATTTGTGTTAAAAATTTGCAGCTTACATCTGCATGTACTTAGTCTGTCTTCTCCCCTCCCCCCTGTATATCTCAGGCTTCCGGTAATATTTTGGGCTTCCCTTCTAGGGGTTTATTCTCCTTCGCCACTTTCGGCTGTATCACATTCACTGGAGATGGTCTGGGATGTTCCCAATAGTGTGGCTATCATTTGTCTCCATGCTACCAGAGGTCCTACTTCTTCGCCCTCCCCCTTCGTGGCCGAGTCATACCATGCCATTGTTTCAGCGTCTGCCCACTTCAGGAGGTAATTCCACCATATTTCTAATCTGGGTCTGCTGGCTACTCTC
The DNA here is from genome assembly GCF_040938575.1 of Ambystoma mexicanum. Classification (NCBI taxonomy): domain Eukaryota; kingdom Metazoa; phylum Chordata; class Amphibia; order Caudata; family Ambystomatidae; genus Ambystoma; species Ambystoma mexicanum. The sequence goes on along the minus strand of NC_090941.1, from coordinate 533,933,488 downwards.
CAGCACATAGCATTCTTCTTTTGACCAGGATGTAAGCTAGGTCCTTAAGTTTACATACGTGTTTCAATTTGCGTGGTGTAGAGAATTCCCCCCCCCAGTAGGCAGGCCCATACAGATTCCACGTTCAGGTTAATCCCCTTACCAGCTAGCCGTGTCTTAATTTCAACCCATTATATACCCACCTCCGGGCACGCCCAGAACATATGGATCATCCCAGCATCCTCCTCCCCACACTTAGGGCATTTTTGTACTCCCGCTCCCCCAAACCCGGAGATCTTCCGGGGGGGTCATATATGCCCTATGAGTGATGTATAACTGGATCTGCTGCAGCCTTGCATTCCTAGACCCCTTTTTGTGGTATCTTTGGGCTCTTTCCCACTGTCCATCTTGCATGGGTTCTCCCGCCTCCTCTCATTTGTGTCTCAGTTGGAGCAGCTCCCTACCTACTTTGGAAATTACCAATTCATACATTCGAGATGTCTCGTGCCCTCCCTCCGAAATGTCATACATAGTTTCTATAACAGTATCCGGTTCTTCTGCTAATAGTCTTTCGGGCCGCGTTTCCTTCACCCGTCTAGCTATTCTGGTATAGGTGATGTGTTGCCCAATGTGTATCCCCGTTTCATCCACTAGCTTTTGAAATTCCAGCACCCCCCCCCCTTCTTGCCATAAAATGTACTTGTACTTATTTATTGCTGGTAGTGGGCCTATATGATCCATCTATTGAATCTCAAAAGGCAAGGCTGCCTTTCTTAAAGGAACTGCCTTATGTTTTTTTGCTCTGGTCCGCAGTTGTCGCCAAGCATGTATCACAGTTTGCTATATATAGATCTTCACCTCTTGAAGTAGCCCTGGCCACCAGTAACGGTCAAGGAGTAGCTGTGCAGTTGCGCTCACCCCAAAATGGGCGGATGCAAGTCAAGCGTGTGTGGCTGCAATCGGTTTTTCCCTGTCTGCTCTGTTAGGGATTCATCTTTGAATAGGATCCCCTTTTTTCATAGACATGGTGACTATTGCTTTGTTACTTTCAATGTCATAAACATAATTACTGGGGAAACCTTTTGGCCTAGGTGTACTACCTAGATTATAAATCCGGCTCCTGGTGAGGAACCTATTCTGCCCAGAGAGGCTACTTATCAGACAAATATACAATTGAATAGGTCAAGAAAAATCACTTTTTGCACTCTCCTTTAGTCCTAGGACCATAATAAATGTACACAACACTTCATGCGTGTTACCCAGTGTGGGTAAATACTTGATTATTTCTTTTTTCTTTTTTTATAATTTGACAGGTTGCATTTAGTCAAATGTCTTCATAACAATCATACAGGGTGATAGAACACAACAACATAAACACTGATTAGTCCAATTGATTGTGTATCAGGACATGAAATGAATCAATCACTGCCAGGGCTTGGTAGACATGCAATAGAGTGAATTAATGAACATTTCCAACAAAGACAACAAAACAAATAACAAAATGTTGTATTAGAAAACAGTGACAATACACTGTGGTTTAAAAGGTGCGTCGACAACGGGGTGTTTCAGCCGTCTGTGTGGGCTAAATGAGCCTCGTATTTGACACGGCCTTCATCAGGATGGGGGCTGTATGAGATGAATATACGCAGAGCGTTGTGGATAGGGAAAGTGAGAATTAATCAGGGGAGTGCCCAAGTGAAATAATATATAATTTAAGAGTAACTAAATATATTTACTGTGCCATGTTAGAAAAATCATGGAGGAACATCTTACCTAAGGGGATAATTAACCCTAGGCACAAATATGGACGGCCGTCTCCTGTCGTGGTGGTCCCGGATTGCTCCTAATGTCAAAAAGAGGGGGAGGGGGCACATATTGAATATATTGTCCTCACGTGTAAGGCACGGTATCATGAAAAAAGCGCTACCCGCTAAAACGAGCTTACCTCAAAGTGGAGGCTGTGATCACTGGCTTGTGTTCACTGCAGGGGTTTTGGCCTAAAAGAGGGCATTGTATCAATATTCTGTTTGAATAAATCATCTGTGTGTAACTGACTTTAAAGAAGGTCTGGTACGTGCTGCATATCTTTATAATTCCATTGCAAGCGGCGCTCGCGGGCCGCGAGTAGCTGACAAGCTGCTGCAGAGCCACGGATTGCTGAGTCATTCCGTGGGCACCAGGGACCTGGAAACGAAACGTTACTAACGCTGTTGCCAGGTCCCAGGACTCTATATATGGGCGGCCATCTTTGAAGGGTATTCATGGGCGTAAAACATTGCTCCGGGACAATGCGTGCCCCGAAATCTCTGAAAAATTAATTTAGACAGGTCGCCCGGTCGATCCCCTAATTGTGATGTAATTAGGTGGAATGTTTATAATGGTTGTCATGGTAACCATTGGTTGATCGCGACAAGACGATCGGGTCTTAACAAATCCCTAAAAGCGGGGAAACCATTGTGCCAGATGGTATTGGACTGTATGTTTCTGCAACAAAGGAAAACGCACATAAGGGCACAACGTGGTGCCTTACTGATCATATGCTGACAATGTGTATAGGAACACGAAGGGGGCAGGTGAACCCATCTGGTGGCATAAATTGTCTCAAACACAGGTAAAATTCAAATTAATTGAATACAATAAGTGTCTTGATTGAACAGTAGTGTCAGTCGCCACCATGTAGTTCGAACAAATGTAATGTGAACGAGGGATTATGCATGTGAAAATGCTATCTTAGACATAGGTAATATGCAATGTAAATATTTACAAAAAGCATTTTAACACATAGATCAAGACAAATGTGTCCCCCTGGGGTTGCTGAGTTTGTGAAAGCAGTGTCAATATTAGTATATACAATTAGTATCTAGATTCAACATTTGTGTCAGTTACCAGCACGTTATACCAGCAAATATCATGCAACTGAAGGATTGTGCATATAAAAGGTGCTATCTAGACATAGTCTACCAAGCCCTGGCAGTGATTGATTCATTTCATGTCCTGATACACAATCAATTGGGCTAATCAGTGTATATGTTGTTGTGTTCTATCACCCTGTATGATTGTTAGGAAGACATTTGACTAAATGCAACCTGTCAAGTTATAAAAAAATCAAGAAGTTACCCACTCTGGGTAACACTCATGAAGTGTTGTGTACTTTTATTATGGTCATAGGACTAAAGGAGTGCAAAAAGTGATTTTTCTTTACCTATTCAATTTATATTTGTCTGCTAGGCGCACTACCTAAATAAGCCTCTTTTATTTCCTCATCCATTGCAGTCGCTGAGCAAGTTATAGCTGCTATCGTCTTTCTCACTGTGTTCTCTTTAGCATATTTATCTGCCAATGCATTTCCTGTGCTATGAATGTTCCCTTTAGTATGTGCTCTTGTGTGCATCACCAATAGCAAAGGGCAAGTCTGTTTAAGGTCCCAAACCTGCTTCCAGATTTGCCCCGAAGCAATAGTTTTATGCCTAATGTCATTCTGAATCCACCAATGCAAATCAGTATTATAAGCCCTGACAATGTAAATCTGAGACTACTAGTGTGGGCTTCCCTGAATCTTCTTGGCGCAATGCAGTAGTCTGGGCAGACATGTCTCCCAGATGCTTTGTGGCAATATCCGTGTTTATAAATACTTATTCATGTGAGAATTGTCCTACGACTGCTGCGTGGGCAGCAGCGTATTTGGAACGTGTCCCTACCGCTGGTATCGCAGACCCATCGCAGTAAATTACCTGGAAAAATATCATCCATTGTCCAACTCAATCCACTCGGTCTTTGCAATTCTGCCTTATTATGGTACTTTACATCTGGAGCATGTTGAGATGCTGACCGTTGAATCCATCAGGTATGTAATTCCTTCGCATTGGGCACGCTAACTTTTGTGACAGCCCAAGTTGATCTAAAGGTGCGTTTATGTGTATAGTTCTGTTTGCTGCCAATGGCCGTTCTTTCTGAATAGTCATCCGAACTGAAGCCAGAATTTGCTCCTTGGGTGTAAATTTTAACTTGGGTGTGGAATATACATGTGATTTATATGCAATTGGTATAGTCTCCCCTAGATTGCACACTGTATATGTGAAAGCATCATCTCCCACCAACAACAGGTTTATTTGTAAGTCTTTATCTGTATTTCTGTCCTACAACGGTCCAGTTTGTAATTAATGAATAGGGGTGTCACGGTATTAGTTTTATGACGGTACAATAACCTTCTTGCCAAATGACGGTATATCATGGTTATCACGGTATAGCAGGTGGAGTTAACTAATCTTAACAAATATTTTCTAAAAAGTCATAAATTGTCAGATTTATCATCACAAACAAAACCAGGCACCCAGGGCCAGAATTGGGCTTTTCAACATACTTTCCACTGAAATGCCACCCCTTGCTTCCAACAAACGCGTGTGGAGAGGAGGCGGGGCGGGGCGAGCCCTGCTGCGACTGGCAAAGCAAACTGAATAGCTTTTCTTAAGTGGTCATTTTCGGCTTTTAGTCCCCCCACTGGCTACTGGTGAAGATGAACATGTTGCCATCTTGATAAACTGCATGTCACAGATCAATGGAGTCTGACACACACACACACACACACACACACACACACACACACACACACACACACACACACACACACACACACACACACACACACACACACACACAGACACACAGACACTGACACACACAGACACTGACACACACACACTGACACACACACACACTGACACACACACACACTGACACACACACACACTGACACACACACACACACACCGACACACACACACACACACACACTTTAAGTTACAGCCTTTAGTTTACTTGCGGGCCAAAAGATGTTCAGTAATCACGGACATGTTACACTTTGGTATGGCAGCAGGGAATACCCACAGAGATGAGTAAATTTCACACTGTGACTTATTATATATAAATTCAATGATGGAACCAGGGAAATCCCCCATTGTCATATGTTTAGAAAACATTATCCATTATAAATATATAAACCCCAAACCGCCAACCCAAAGTAAACCCTTTTCCTTCCTGGCACTGTGTTTATTCTTCCTATTGCTAACATATTGATTTTGTGTCGGGTGCGTGTGGTTTATGGAATGGCATTAAAAACTGCTCCAACTGAAACTACTTGGCAGACAGCACATCCAACAGTGCAAGACCAAGACTGTGCAGCACTTGCTTACTGCAGCCTTTCCAAATCAGATTGAAAAGCACACTTAACGGTATGAGCGGTATAAACAATGTGACGGTTATTATTGTTCAATTAAGTGGTTCACGGTATCTTTAACGGTATACCGTAATACCGTTACATCCCTATAAATGAATACACATGGTGCAGAATGTGAGTGTTCTGGCAGCCAATGAGCTGATTTTGAAATTCGGTTTTATCAACGCATACAATGGTTTCACTAGGTCAGCAAAATTAGAGACATACGATCTGCCAAAATTCAACAGTCCGAGAATAGCCGGTAACTGCCTAAGCTTGGTGGGTGGTCATATCCTGGCACACTTCTCAAGAAAATCTGCTGACCAGCCCTTTTCGTCTGAAAGAGTGAATCCTAGAAAGGTAGCCTCACAATGAGCTATTCTTTTTCTTTTTTTGTTTTTGTTTTTAAGTTAATCCGGTATCCTTTTGCAGCCAATGTGTGAATGACTCTACTTGTTGCAAGTGTTCACTGAGCTTCTCATGGTTGATGTAAATATCATATACATACTGCCAACAATTAGGAATGTCGACAAGCAAGCTCTGTATTCTACTTGAGAATGTGCTAGGTGAATTTGTATACCACTGTATTATTCTAGTGAACTTGAAATGTGTTCCCTTAGAGGTGAATGCAGTGTATCTCTGGCGCTCTACACTGTGTGAAATACCCATTGCCTAGATCAAGGTGTGTTTTATATTTACATCTGTTTAAGTTGGCTAGCAATCCAGAACTGTGTTGGTTCTGGACTGCCTCTGTCTTATAATGTGCATGCAAAATGCAAAAATCCGGAGACGCTGCATGCGCGAGCCGTGTATGTGGCCGTAAAGAAACTCACTCCCAGCGGCCGCCGAAATCCTGTACATTTATCCTGATCCCCTGCGCCAATCTAGTTGGGGAAACAAAATATTACGGCGGCGGAATACCTCAGCTACACCCAGCAGCAATCTCAAACAAAATCAGAGCCGCAACCCTAGGAACTGACTGCTAGGCCCTCTGTGGAGCGAGCAACACCATATTGGCGCTGGAGAGAGCTTTACAGGCACACTGCTGACCCGCCTGATTCGAGTGCCATGCCCCTCCACCCCCCCCCCCCCCCCCCCCCTTCCCGCCTCACCCGCTTCTTGACGCCTCGCTCCCCGCAGAACCATGTGGCAGTTTCATTGCCTGCCGGCGGTTGGACACGCCCGCGCGAGCCCAAGTGCGGCACACCAAGACACCCAAGGTGAGGCAGAAGGGAACCCAACCCCCCGCATGCAACCTGACAGGACCCGCATCACCAAGGACCCCACCATCCAGTATCACCCTGCGGCCTCCGGACTGCTCCTTGGCCTGGTGATGGGGGTGTTACTGGAGCCCTGGGTGCATGCCCAGCTGATCTAGGTGCAGCCCCACAACCCGGGCCCTTGCGCACTGTACAGCGGTGACGTTGAACAATAAGGGCATGAATAAGAACTTGCGGCAGGATCCTAGTGGCTGACTCAACCGCCCAAGAGTTAGGCGGCGACGGGAGGCAAGGGGACACTGACATAGAATGAGATAAAGGGAGCAGGGGGAGAAAGGACCAAGGGAGCACATTTCTTTGCTGCAACACCCCGGTGGGAACATAGCAGCTAACGACTACAAGGTGATTAAGCCCCCAAGTATCACACTGGATTGTGGGATGCGCCAACCAGGACGGTAAGGCACCCCCGGATAGATGGGCATGGGTACTCCACCCCAGAGCCACGTATAGGCGGACACTCCTGCGCCGTCACCTCAATAGTGCCTGTGGTGAGGGAGAGGAGAGAGCAACCCCAGCTACCAGGGAGAAGAACTACACAAGGAGCAGGCTGTGGAGAGCACCCACCCCTCCAGGCGACATATGGAACAATAAAGAGACCTTGGCAGACTACCCCAGCTAGGAAGGACACAGCCCTGACTGAGAGGCCCGCCCCCTGTTCACACCAGTGCCACCTCTCTCCAGCTGGGAAACAAGCAGGCAGACACCTTGGTAGACAGGAGACAAGCCACAGGACACACTGGTTCTTTACTCCCCTCGTATACCATGGGGAGCCCAGTACTTCCACAATAGCTGCTCCCCCCCTGTAATGCTTACCTTGTCTCCGCAGGAGCGTAAATGATCCACAACCCCGGTTGATCTGCTATACTGGGTTTTTAGGGTTTTCACCCTGTCAAAAAAGAGAGAAAACAGGAAGGGGGAACTGAAATATAAATAGTAAATTCTAATAGTGCTCTCCCCTGCTTTTCACACCCTGAATTGGCTCCCCCTTTACTTCTAAGGCCCAAACTCTCCTCACCTGTGTTTTGGGAGCTCTCCGTCCTGCGTTCATGCAGGGGCGCATAGGTGTTGAGGCTCAGAAGACAATGATGCTGTTAAAACGGGTAAGCCTCTGAAGGTAAGTGTCTTTTTTATATTTTGAAAAAAGTATTTTGTCTGAAAAAAGGGGACTGGTGTTTCAGAGAAAAAATGTTGTATGGTTGGAGAGGTCTCTCTTGCTGACTTTAATAATTCTTCTATTCTTTTGCAGGTTTTTCTGAAGAAGGAACTTTCACTGATGAACTCGGGCGTTGTCGTGGGAAAGAAACATGAAACCTTTTCTTGAGGTATGTTGGCATGCTTGTGGTAGTGAAAGCGCACAAAACGGAGTGCCTTCGAAACCCAGCTATGAGTTTTCTATTGAGGTAAGTATGCGTGCGTAATAAGGTAAGGTGGGCGGCACAGCGTGTGTTCGTTTTGAAACTAAAACCTTCTTCTGTGAAGCGCGGAGTTGGAATGTGAGGAAGAAACTTGTCGGAGCTTCAGGTACGTATAATTTTCCTTCACCTTTAATTTGTAACATTCGTTAATCAACTATGCTACCTTTTTGTCTTTGCAGGTTTTCAGAGGTCGGAAAGTCTCAGAATGATGCTGCGGATGAAGACGGTTGACTGAACTGCAGACTACAAAGGAAGAAGTCACCTGTCGGAGGACTGCGGCTGTGGAAAATTTGGTTAGGTTATTCTAAGTTTGTGGTCTGTAAATATTCTGTGAGCGATTCAAGTTCTTAACATTGCTTTTTCTTTTATTCTGCAGGTTCTGTGAGCTGAGCACCAGTAGCCTTACACCACTGCCAGTGGACCTAACGTGAAGCGTGCGTTACTGCGGAGGCAGGGCTTATGTAGCCGGCTATGCACAGTGTCTGTTTCTGTATGATAACTTAACAGTGACCCACAGGGTGGCCATCTTAGATGAATAGGACACTATTGAATTTCTATGGGAGACCATGGTTACCTTGATACTGAGGAATGTGGGAATGCCACGTTTACCATGCTAAAACCCATCTAGAGCCTACACATCTGTACAACGAATCCCTCCTGGCCTGGACTCCTGAACTTAAACAAGAAACACTGGAAGTGATCATGACTCCCCCCTCCCGGTCAGATGAGACATACTTAAGGCTGAAGGAGAAGACCACCCCGGACCCTACTGCACCAGACCCCCCCCCTTCCCCCAGGAGAAGGTCCCACTTGGGGGCACCTGGATATTTCCACTAGCGCTCCCCTGCGGTCCCGCAACCACTGGCTCAGAGGGTCCCACGCAGTCGGAGAACTGCAAACCAACACCACCACACAGGACTGACAACGCAATGGGCAAAGACAATGCTAAAAGGCAGACTCTCCAGGGCAAGATGGACCTTTATACGGTCAGGGCCCTCCAACTACAACTCTGGAAAATGGGGAAGCAAGAGAGGACGAACTACCATTGGAGAGTCGCGGACATCCCTTGACGGGAAAATTGGAGGCCTGTCTGCGGAAGTGTCGTTCCGGCGGCAGGACCTCCATAATCTGTCCTAGAGAGTGGGAGAAACGGAGCAGAGGATTTCAAACTTGGAGGACGCCATGGGGCGGATGGAGAAGCAACTTGCTGCCATCACTCGGGTGTCACAAAGGTAGAATAGAGCCGAAGATGATGAAGGGGGAGCGAGGAAAAACTATATTTGGATCCTCTGAATCCCAGAAAAAGATGAGGGTCCTAGTGTCGAGCTCTTTCTGGAGGACTGACTGAAGTATTCGCCCCCAAGAAACTCTCTAAGTTTTTCTCTATCGAGCGAGTCCATAGAGTCCCAACCGGATGCCCTGGACAGGAACGACTGAGGTCCGCCTCTATGAATCTGTTAAGATGAGAAATGTAGAATCAAGTGGGCTACGCATTGGCGGCAACTGCGGGAAGATGGGAACTTGGTCGTGGTTGGCATAAGCATCCCATAACATTCATCAATGTTCTGGGTTCAGGTTCTGCGCCCAGTTGGCACATGTTTCGGGCTACAGGTGCTTCTGGTTTGGGGGAAGTGCAGGGTGGGACAAAGGGATAGCTGGGGCTTGGTACGAAACAGAAAAATGGTAAGGCCCACGTTGGGCCAGGTTTCAATGTTGGGGATTCCGAGGGGCGTACTAGAGCCCATAGTTGGCCACCAGATAGGGACCCAGACGAGAGGGTGAGTGGCAATAGCACAGCAATTGTCTTGGTTCCTTTGTTGTCTTGTTATTATGGTCACAAAGTCACGATCTTCATTAATTGGTCACAGTGTGGCAGGGCACGGGGGTGGCATAGGGAACACTATAGCTACGCACACAGGATACATAACCCCAGGGTCTGCGGGGACACTGGAAAAGGGCCAGATCCCCAGGACCGGTGGGGCTCAGACTATGACTCCTACCCTACACGGTTTTGCTCAATAGGATCCCAAAGTCATGGGTCAGACGATTATGTAGGGATCCACGTAGTGATACTCACTGGCAGACATGGACTAGGAGAGTTTAACAAGTACAGGGCAAACATCATCTCCGACACCGATGATACATGAGGGACACTTAATCTTCCTGACGTGGAATGTTAACGGGTTGGGCTCCATTATCAAACCTTGGCTAGTCATTCAATATTTGAACAGGCACTCACCTGATATTATTCTGCTTACTGAGACACACCTCATGGGCACGTACTGTAAGTTCTTTCGTAGATCCAATTGCGCGACCACCTTCCACGCTGGCTTCTCAAGCGGGTCACCGAGAAACAATGATCCTTGTACACAGAACGGCTGCTTTGTGATGGTGACCGGTGGGACATAGGAGGCAACTCCTGGGGTGTAAATAATGGCAACATATGCACCCCCCTGCTCATGCAGGACCTGCTGAGGGACCTCCGAACACTAATGCTAGATAGACATGCAGACCGCTTGGTGAGGATTGTAACTAGGAACCCTGACCACCCGACCAAACTAAACTCATTTGCAAGAGCACTCGAGTATGTAGACGCTTGGCGTGCCATGCACCCCATGGACCCCGACTTCTCCTTCTCGAGTGCACAGAAGTCCCTATTGCGCATTGACAATTTCGTTGTCCCATACAACATGATGCACAGGCTTCAGCCGGCTACACACCTGGCCATGGGCATCTCAGACCATTCCCTACTCATCATATCCATTAAACAGAGGCTGAAAATACCTAACCCTGCCCAGCGTCTCAACACATACTATCGCTGGATCCCGGAAGTCATGGAGGGACTCGCTCAAAAGACGGAAGAATACTTCTCCCTGAACGAAGGCTCAGTTGAGAGCCCAGTCACACTATGGGAAGGTTACAAGGCGGTTCTCCGGGGGGGTGGCGACGCTTTCCCTTGTATCGGCCCAAACGAGTGATGCATGCCTGGGAAATTGGAGAGGTGGAGGAAAACACAGCCTTGGGAAGAAGAGTGCCTTGGGATGGAGGCCGCAAAAAATGCACTTGTAACAGCCCAGGAGGTACTCTGGAATCTGGCTCTAGACAATGCCAGAACTGCCCACTGGGCTATGCGCAGCCCGATATACGAAGCTCGGGGGGGGGGGGGGGGGGGAGTGGGGAGCCGGCAAGACACTGGCTTGGTTGGAATGACAGAAAAGCAACAAGGGGTATGTGCGCGCTATACGGGGGCCCGCAGGGGAATTATTCTCCAAAGATGCTGAGATAGCGGAGGCATTCGCCAGATTCTATGAACACCTCTATTCCCCCCCCCAAATAACACCACTGAGAACATCGATACAATCTATCGATACAAACTTGGTCACATTCCCCCAAACTCTCCGACCACCAGATAGGTAGGCTTGAGGCAGAAATCACAGAGGAAGAAGTAGCAGCGGCCCTGACCCAACTTCAAATTGGGAAAGCATTGGGCCCCAACGGTTTGGAAAAGGCTAGGAGAACCGCTCATAGGCCACATGCACTGCAAGCTGGTGCGCTCCCAAGATGAATGGCGGCTCCTCCATGATCTTCGACAGGCAGCCATTGTGGTGATCCCCAAACCGGGGAAACCACCGAGCTCTGCGCTTCATATAGACCGGTCTCACTTATCAATGGGGAGGCCAAGGTCCTCGCCTGCGTTCTTGCTAATCGATTACTAGGGGCCATACACTCCCTGGTCCACCCGGACCAATGTGGATTCATGCCATCCAGGTCCACCTGGATGAATCTTCGAAGAGTGCAGTTTGCTATAGACCGAGCTGATAAGATTGATGACCCACTTGCACTATTGGCGGTAGACTTTGAAAAAGCTTTCGACTCAGTGGGGTGGTCTGCCCTGTGGGCCATTATGGACAAGATGGGATTCGGCACTAACTACATGTCGTGGGTCAAGCTGCTATGATTCTCCTGAAGCCGCAGTGAGGGTCAGTGGGTTCACCTCCAGGACCTTTCAGTTGGGGAAGGGCACCAGCAAGGGCTATCCTTCTTTTTTTTTTTTTTTTTTTTTTTTTAAAAAAATGTTATTATTTTTTTCCTTACTGTTTACATTGGCCATAGAACTGCTTGCAATCAGGTTCCAGTCATCAATGGAATGGTCCGGTTTTGTGTGGCCGTGGGACGGGTAAGACCAAATCTCACTCTACGCAGATGACCTACTCATCTACATTGGTAATCCCAAGACCTTATTATGAACATCCTTATCGAATATTGGTCTTTCTGCGGCCTGAAGTAAAAACACAAACGGTCCTCTTCCTGCTCAAGGGCAGAGCTGATGCAATTCTGGGCCACTGTCCTTATTCGATCTCCATCCAAAACTTTGTATACCTGGGTATCACCATCAGTCATAACCCCGAATATTTCATCCGCCTCAACCTACAGCCGGTTATCGACAGATTCGTAGCAGATGTCACCCACTGGCAATCACTCCCACTGACATTGAGGGGCAGGGCGGCCCTTTTTAAAATGCTCTCTCCCACTTTTTCTGTATGGTCCTCTGAACGCCCCCTCCACATCCTTACACAATTTTCACGGTCATAGATCGGGGACTCATCTGGGGAAGGAAACAACCCTGCATAGCGCCAAAAACCCTATAGCGCTCTATCTGGGAGGGAGGTATTGGCCTACCATGCCTCCGGGCGTACTATTGGGCTGCACACCTGGCAGTGGTGAATGACTAGCTCCATGGGGACCCCGGGCTTCTGCATATAGGAGGAGAGAGCAGAAGCTGGGGGATGATCAAACCCCTCCCAGTGCTATATGGCATAGATGGGGACATGACTGGTCTGTCCGGGATGACAAGACAGGTTTGCAAGGTCTGGGCAGAAGCTACCCTACATATGGGCTGCGCTGGAGACCCACGCTGGGCCAACCTCTCCGGAATAATGCATGCATCCCTGAAATACTCAAGATGGAACACTTTATCAAGTGGGAGGAAATGGGGATACGGACCCTGGCAGATGTGCAAGATGGGCACATAGCACCATTCACTGATATGCAAGATAGGTTCACGCTACGCCCTAATGAGCGATAGACATATCCAACTCGCACACGCCATTCGGCCCAATTCCCAGCACTGGCGGATGTCCCCAAATGCTCACCCTTGGAAGCAAACATGCTCCACACCGGGATCCTGGCTAAGATCACATCTACACTGTACCAGGTGATCACCGCCTTCGGGGCCCAATAACTTGCTGGGCTCCGGGAGAAATGGGAAAGGGTAGTGGGCACACTAGAATCGGAGGAATGGGTTGAGGCTTTAATGTCCACACAAGATATTGACTTAGACTCCAAGCTCTGCCTAATACAATTCTAGATATTGCATCAAGCATATTACTCCAGGACCTCAATGATGAAGTGGGTGCTGGTGGAGGATGGGGACTGACCTACGGTGCCGCAGGGCATAGGGAACCATTTTCCACATGCTTTGGGGCTGTGACGTCATCCAGGACTTTTGGAGCCAATGCATCTGCAAGATCAACACAGTCCTGAGATCCCGGTACCTCTGGACCCTAAGATGGTGATACTTGGTATCTGGTGGGAAATGTACTACACCGAATGGGAGAAAACCTTTCTCTCAGTGGCACTTGGACTGGGAAAAAGACTCTGTGCCTCCACACGGGGATCCCCAGATAAACTGTGCCTAAACCGATGGGCTAACAAAATGGACCAATGTGCATCACTAGAGAAGCGGATATACATTGCCACGGGCTGTCCTGGGAAGCACTTGAAGGTTTGGGCAGATGGATTGAGAACACTTAACCCCATAGACCAGGGGGTATGCATGACTGGAGAACATGGAGCCCGCTGAGTGAGGTCATGACCATGGAGCCCCCCATTGTTCCCCCACCCCCACAGGCTGCTCCCTGGGAAGCCCAATTGCACCCCCCCTCATCATGCCACTCCCTATCACCTCAATAACGTAATGTATCACCATTGGTAATGTGACCATTTCCAACGAACGCTTACTGCTTGACTTGTTTATTGTGACTTATTTATATTCAATGAAAATAAATATTTAAAAAGAAAATTCTCGAATCCACAATATAACGGTAAGTACCATCCGGTTTTAAAACTGGGAGCACTGGACTATTATGTGGGCTAGCTTGCTTTATGATTTAACCCCTGGTCCATTAGCTGGTCTACTATGGTTTGCATGTGGGCAACTCTGTGTTTTAACTGGATACTGCCTCTGTGGCAGCGGTGGTTTCAGTACTGGAATCGCATGCGCTGGACATTCCTTATCATGCCCTGAATGATTTTTAAACAGCTGCACTGCTGCCAGCGCTGACCAATTCCTTGCATATTTTTGCATTAGTTCCCCACTCACTTTGTTGAAAAGGCAGGCCTTACCACTCTTCACCTCTTGGTCCTTGTCACACGTATAATGGTGGCCAATCTTGATATGCTAACAGTAATTTTATATTGAATGTTTAACTGTGGCCAAAATAGTGCTGCAATCTTTTGTTTGCTCGCCTTCCAGCTGAATAGTTAAAAAAATACACTTCATTATGTGCTAATGTCTGCCCAGTGGGTGTAGTTAACTGTGCATTTCTGTGTGCCTTTGTGTGCTCCAATAGTGACTTGTGGCTGCATTCACATATGGAAATGTCAGACCCGGAGTCTAATAGGACCTCAATCCAATGTGTGTCGCTTAGTCTTGGGAACGATTCGAGAGTGTGTGGATTGCATTCTTTGAAACCTGTATGGCTGCTGTGTTTTTCTCACCCTAAACCTAGCGGGGGTGCCTATCCCTGGGTGGAGTGTGGTGTATCGCCTACTAAAAAGATATAGAGGAGAGTGCTGTCCCTCAACCTTCTATACTAATGACAATGTCTGGAAACAGACACGGGTCGTCCAGAACAACAAGGGGCATTTTAAAACAGTGGTAGACTCCAGAGGGTTAAGCAGCGTACAACAAGACAGTGAATTGGGTCTTGAGGCTGCTTGATCTTGAGTGTGGATCCAACCTGTAAAACAGGTCAACTGCTTATATTCCATCCAGAGTGTGCAACTTTATTGATACCCGTAGGTCACTGTGGTTGGGGTATGTAAGAGTACTGGTGGAGTAACCACTGGTAGGTCAGTAAAAAGGTCCAGCCGGAGGGCTGGGGGGCTAGAGAAGGCTCTTATAAAAATGTGTGGCTCACTCAGTGATTATGAGTGTGCTCCAGTAGATAGTTATTCAAGGGTTGTGTCTCTTAAGTAAATGTATAAGAGATCAAGCGTTGGTCATGAGAGCCCTCATGACCGAAAGGGGTCGACCGGTTTCAATGGCGTAGGAGATTCAGGCCATCTTCTTCAGGACCGTGATTTGGAATGCAAACGGGTTTGCCAGGTGTTCAGTAAATTGCTGAACCGAAATGAAGATACTGATGTCTCCTGGAGGGAGACAAAAGAGGGAAGGGGGAGAGAGATAGAGAGCATTCAATGACAGGGGTAGAGAAAAGAACGGGGGTTTTTGGGGCACCATGTGGTTGGTGCCAAATGCTACGGGGTGGTGCTTTTAACATGCCTGTAGTGAAGCGTGTGGGAACAAGGCCATTGAATGGTCAATAAATTACAGGAGTAGTCGGGTGCCTGTGCACCAGTGGTTGAACTAGTCGCCAAGGTGGGGGAGAGGAAGGGGGTGCCAGACAAGGTCTCTGGAGGTGACTGTAAGGCTGCTGCCAGGAGGTGAGAGGCGCTGGTGTGCACTTATTGGGATGCAAAGTGTGCACTACAGGGTGGAGATGGTGAGCCCCTACCTTATAAGCCAGTTGGGTGTTGTGGGGACAGCCCGCGCCCGGCTTGGTGCAAGGGGGGTGCCTATGGGGTGGGGAAGCAGGCTGAACATACCTCTAAGCCAGGCACAATTTTGACCTGAAACCCGGAGATTTGATTAACCCAGATTTACCGTTTAGATTCCAGCTCACACGCTGGCTTAGAGGTATGTTCAGCCTGCTTCCCCACCCCATAGGCACCCCCCTTGCACCAAGCCGGGCGCGGGCTGTCCCCACAACACCCAACTGGCTTATAAGGTAGGGGCTCACCATCTCCACCCTGTAGTGCACACTTTGCATCCCAATAAGTGCACACCAGCGCCTCTCACCTCCTGGCAGCAGCCTTACAGTCACCTCCAGAGACCTTGTCTGGCACCCCCTTCCTCTCCCCCACCTTGGCGACTAGTTCAACCACTGGTGCACAGGCACCCGACTACTCCTGTAATTTATTGACCATTCAATGGCCTTGTTCCCACACGCTTCACTCCAGGCATGTTAAAAGCACCACCCCGTAGCATTTGGCACCAACCACATGGTGCCCCAAAAACCCCCGTTCTTTTCTCTACCCCTGTCATTGAATGCTCTCTATCTCTCTCCCCCTTCCCTCTTTTGTCTCCCTCCAGGAGACATCAGTATCTTCATTTCGGTTCAGCAATTTACTGAACACCTGGCAAACCCGTTTGCATTCCAAATCACGGTCCTGAAGAAGATGGCCTGAATCTCCTACGCCATTGAAACCGGTCGACCCCTTTCGGTCATGAGGGCTCTCATGACCAACGCTTGATCTCTTATACATTTACTTAAGAGACACAACCCTTGAATTACTATCTACTGGAGCACACTCATAATCACTGAGTGAGCCACACATTTTTATAAGAGCCTTCTCTAGCCCCCCAGCCCTCCGGCTGGACCTTTTTACTGACCTACCAGTGGTTACTCCACCAGTACTCTTACATACCCCAACCACAGTGACCTACGGGTATCAATAAAGTTGCACACTCTGGATGGAATATAAGCAGTTGACCTGTTTTACAGGTTGGATCCACGCTCAAGATCAAGCAGCCTCAAGACCCAATTCACTGTCTTGTTGTACGCTGCTTAACCCTCTGGAGTCTACCACTGTTTTAAAATGCCCCTTGTTGTTCTGGACGACCCGTGTCTGTTTCCAGACATTGTCATTAGTATAGAAGGTTGAGGGACAGCACTCTCCTCTATATCTTTTTAGTAGGCGATACACCACACTCCACCCAGGGATAGGCACCCCCGCTAGGTTTAGGGTGTTCTTCCTCAGGGTCAGGTACGCCGAGTCGGGTGGTCCTCCCCCCTTTTTCATGTGTGTTGAGTGTGAGCACTCTAATTGACTCATTTGTTTTGCAATCCTTTGATGCAGTTTTGAATACCTACCTTCCTAAAAAACCGCTTTTGTTGTGTTACCAGACGTTATCTTGTTAACGGTTTAGGATGAATACGGTGCACCAATGCACTTTAGCTACATAAGCTTTCCCTGTTGTTTCTTAGACATGCTGTGTTTTTCTCAACTTTCACGTCTTTTCCCCTCTGCTTTAGAACTAGCTGACGTCCTTTCCTGTGGGGAAGGAGAAAGACGCTCATTGGTGCCGTTTGTCTGTGGACTTCCTGTGTTTCCCATCTCTAAAATCATAATCAGTAGGTCTGAAATGGGACTGCTTACCCCCATGATAGTCTACCCCTGTGATTGCCTTACCACTGCAGGGCCTGTCTATCTCCTGCAGCGTTTCCCATTTTTTGGCTCGTGTTCAGAATATTTTTCTTCCTCGATTGGCGATAACTGTTGTCTCTGTGGTTTTGTTGCCCTTCTTAGCATAGTACGATCCTCTGTCCTGTCGAGGTCCTTCCTTTGCAGTGTTTCCTTATCTGGCTTACCCTCTTTGTTAGCTTTTTTCTGTCTCTCTGCAGGTCTCCTACCTAAGTGATCCCTGCCTAGCGATTGATAAGTGGATGTCACTATAACCCCAAATTGCTCCCTTTTTTCTTGTTCATTCAATTGTGACCATTTCCTATGCACTACTTCTAACCTGGCAGGATCTCCTTTTTAATAAGAGTAGAATTATGCTCTCAACATTTGGTATTGAGATGCTATGGACAGGCCTAAATTCATGGCTGCGTCCGCTCCTTGTGTTCCCATGATGTCTGCTAGTATCAGTGCTAGTGATGTGATAGATGGCGTGCCTATCGACTGTAAATAAAGCCAGGTATAAATTGAGATCCAGCTGTCACAGCTTGCTAAAGGCGGTGTGCAGCCAGATGGAAGGAACATGGCTAGTGCCCCATGTTTGTGCTGTGGGGTAACTTGAGGGTAGGCTGCTTGCAATTGTCCTAGTTTCTCTGAATACCACTTTGGTATGTCTTCATTTCTGGACAGACAAGATCCTAATGTTGTTCTCAATGTCTATGTACCCCACTTGCATCCAGCTGCTATAACCTGCTGTGCCGCATATTGTAGTGCAATATTGCGCATTGTGTCAAAATGGACGGCTAGCAATCGGTAGTCAGTCTGCAAATATGGACCTCCCCGGTTTGGTTGAAACTGCGCCAAGAATTCTAGTGACAGATTGGTTTTGGCTAACGGGCCATGCCTTGCACCGGTTTGTGGATAAACTAGATTACCTCCAAACCAGTTGATATGATTTGTATGTGTTAAAGCCAATTCAGGAAACTGGTATGGGCGATACTGGATGGTGTCTAAGTCTCCCCTCACAAGGAGAGTTGCATATACATTATTTGTCTTGTTGGCTGTGGTCTTTAAATAAGTAAAGAGTGATTTCTGCTGGCAAGCCACCAAGTTGTGCCACTGCTACTGTGAAATTGGTATTCACTGCCTTACCGTTAGCGGATTTTAGCCATTTATAAAGCGCCATTCTACAATGGATGGGAATATTGATTTCATGGTGAGCCGTCTCCTGTACTCACTCTAACTTCCCATTTTAAAAAAGCTTTTTAGAAAAAAAATTTGCCCTGTCCTTTTTATCTTGACTGGGACATAAGGTTAATTATTAGTAATGCAATGAACATCTCTAAGACCTCCCATCTGTACAGGTTCCACCTGACTTGATTGTTTGTGGTTAAGCTTGATTCCTGCCCCCTCCTTCCACCTCAGGTGAGGCTGTGGGAATTCACATGGAATCAGAAGTCATGCTTTATAATACGCACCCCAGGAAGTGACCTAACGCTTGGGACAGCCTTCCTGAGTGTTTGTGCTCATTAGCATAATTTAACACAATGCATCCAGAAAACCTGTGACGTTCTTCTCTACTCTGAGACACCATTCTGAAGCATTACTCAGAAATATGCAATTGACACTGAGGGTAAATTTGCATATTTTTAATGACATCTATCTTCTACAAGCACTAATTTGCATTGCACAAGCTATAACAAAAGCGACTGCGAAATAGCACATTACCGTACATATGAAAAAGATTGCTATGGAAGCGAAGAGCATAGTTTACATCTGTTTGGAAACAGACAAGTGATTTAGTCTAGCAGCTTGAGTGACCTGGGATTCATACTATGTTCTGCTATGCTATGGTGTAACATACCAAACGCCTCGAGTCTCAAAATGCACACAGCTAGACTTCCACATTTTAACTCGCGCTTTACGGTAAGATGTGCTGCATACGAATCGACCACAGCTTCCTGCCAGGACCTGCTTATCTATCTATCGCTCTCTCTTGCCTCTGCTCTGGGATCTCTGATGACTGATCTCTTCCCAGCCCCCCGGGCGTTGAGCCTGCTGATTGCTGTGCGAACCTCTGTGTCCCCCGGTCAGCTATGATATGGCATTTATAACGCGCCTATACACAAGTGTTTCAAGGTTCGACGAGACAAGGGGGGGGAACAGGGGAGGAAAGAGAACAATCCTACTGGGCCAGGTGTCATTCAGATCACGCAAGTGCATGGGAAGGGGAAAAGTGTGAGGGTGCAGGGGGAGGGGAATGTGCAATAGATGGGATAAAGGGTATGTATAAATAATGGCCGGCAAGTGCAAGGTAACTGCGGGTAGGGGGACTGTAGGGGTACAGAAACAGTCTCCAAGTGCAGGGTAGCCAGGGAGGCAGTGCAGGTGAGCAATGGCTGGGCTGGGCCTGTGAGCAGAGAGGGAGGCCGTGTAACCAGTGCAGTTTCAGCCAGGAATCAGCAGGGGAGAGGAAGAGAGAAAGCAGAAGCAGAGAGGAAGGTTTTGAGGTGCTTCTGTAACCGGAGATGGTTCTCCTCAAGTTTCAGGGAGGCAGGAAGGCTATTCCAGAGGGAGGCTCCTGCCGAAGAGAGATCTACCACCAACTCGTTGCTTGGAGAAGCAGCTGACCCTGAGGGAGTTGGAGGCGGATGAGCGAAGAGCTCGGGAAGGAAGATATTTAGGCAGAGAGAGTTGGAGGTATTTCGGCCCCAGCCCCCAGAAGGCCTTGTGGACAATGCAAAGCATTTTGAATTTAATCCTCGCAGCCACCAGGAGCCAGTGCAGAGATTTCAGTCCTGGGGATATACGATCCCTGGGCTTGAGGCCAAGGACAAGTCTGGCAGTCCTGTTCTGGATAAGTTGCAGAGGGCGTAGAGTAGAGGCAGACAGATTTAGATGGAGGCTTTTACACTAGTCCAGCCTAAAGAGAACCAGGGCTCTGGAGACAGTGAGCTTCTGGGGCAAGGTGAGGAAGGGAAGAATACCTCTGAGGAGGTGCAGGTGGTAATGGGACTTCTTAGAGACGTCAGATGTGAGGGCAAAAGGAGAGTGTGGAGTCGAAGATGACCCCAAGGTTTTTTGCCTTACAGGTGGGAACAGGAAGACGGCCCGAGAGGCAGGCCAGAGAGTTGCAGGGAAGACGGGAGTGGGTAAAGCTTGGGCTTCATATCTAAGACGGTATTTAGTTTGTCTATCGTGTCTGCATCATTTCCACCACCTGGAAGGTTAAGACCTAACGCTTAAGAGTGTTCCTTTGCTTGAACATAGGACATTCCTATGTGCAAATTTAAGTGGCAGGAGTTGTCTGTAGTTGCTGTTTGTCCCACTATAGTAACTGGGCTTCCATTCAGTGACCGGGTAGAGAGTGTCAATTGCTTCCACACAACTTCAAACTCCATTATATTAAGTGGGCTTCTGAATGGGTAATGCATATCACTTGCTTCCACACACTTCTAACTGTGCGCATGTATTTTGGTGTTGTGCTTCCTCTCCTTTGGCTGCCTATCGGATCTGAATGGTGTAAAAAGCATCTTTTGACCTTGCTACGTGCCGTTTAAGGCAGGAAGCAACCACTTGCGGTTTGGTTTCTCTGCTTGAGTGGGAACCTATAATTTCCTGCTCATCGCCTTCCGCTAAAGCCAAGCAGCAAGTTATGCATGTGTTCTTTGCTAGGGCCACATGCGCCATTTATTCAAGGAACTTATATTATCTGAGGCAAGTGTCTGCTTTTGTAAAAAGGACGTACCTTGCTGGACAGTATGTGCGTTTTTATCAAGGAGCATGTGTAGCACCCTGACTGTTTCCTCTGCACTGTGCAAAGTCGCTTGAGGTGTGAGCAAAATTGCCTTCTGTGGGATATTTAAACCCATGCCAATGCGCCCTATTACACCCCTTTGCCAATGGGGAAAGAAAACTGCCAAAAATTGATGCACTAACCCCTGTGTGTGACAAATCTGCAAAACTGTGCATGGTTCATAAACCACAAGAGCTGCACACCCTCCCACACACAGGCAAAGTTGATGTCAAAACAGAACTCCCCGCAGGAGAATGCTAGGGGGTGCTGTTACCCGTCACATGAAGCTGGCCACAAAAGTGGGCTAAAATCCAAAAATGCCTTTAAATGCAGCGTCCCAGTCAATGGCAACCTTCAAAGTGCTGTTTTGGCGCTAAATTCAGTTATTTTTCCCAGTGAATTATTGAAAGGAAAAGTGTGCTGAAATCAGATTCTCCAGTGCAGTCGGAGGAATCCAGACCTCACTGACTGACAGCTGCATAAGAAAATTAGCTGTCAAACCCAGTTTAAAGGTGTTTCTTTTTCCTGAAGAAATTGCAAAATGCGCCTATTTAAACCAGGTTTGTGAAGGGCTTAATTGTATGAAATGTCCAAATCCCTTGTAAACCGTCCTTATTTTTATGTGTTAAAGAAAAGACTTTATTGTGAATTTTAAAAGCAACCCAGTATTGGAGTTAAGTAACTGCTTAAATCTGATTGGGGAGTGATCAGCCTGGGAAAGTTTGACATCTCAGTTTGACACTCCCTTGATACAGGAAGCCTTAATGGTACCCGCATATTGACAACAAGGAGCACAATGAGACCTCATTAGACATTCGTCCTTTGGCTGAGCCAAGAACAAAGGACAGGCTGACCATTGACCTCTGCTGGGGATGGGCACGATGCTTCCCTCTACACCCCAACCTGATCAAAGGGATCTGACAGCTGTTTGTTGAAAAGAGAAAAAAAATAACTGCTGGAACTTTTTGATGTTTAAACCTTTGTGATTAAATGTGACTCTTTAACTGTGCAACCAGAAGAAGGATAAGTCTGAAAATTGGTAGATGTTAGCCTAATTTTAGGCTTTTGCTTTGAAGACATTGATGAAACCTGTATCACTTAAGGAACCAAAGTTACGGAAAAAAAAATCTCATTGTAGTAGAACTATTAATGTTGCAAGTTAAGATTGTATGTACATGATCCACTGATAAGCGCCTAGAGATGTACCGAATTAGAAATTATTAATCCAAACTGTTAAAATTGAGAAAATTCTATAGAATGGGAAAGACGGCTTGCACAGAGATGGGTATTGAAGGTGAATATAGCCCATCAAATATGAAATGTATATGTCCGATTTTATTAGGGAACATCATTTTAGAAATGTACATTTGTGCAAAAGTTAAGTTTTGGTCAAAATCATTGTGGGAGTTCCTAAATCCCATCGTAAAGGTGACAGCTCTGTTCTGACTGCCAACCAAAACAAGTCAAGTGCCTGTGGCCACTCACAGCCGTGGGGGTGTGTTTTTAAATTATACCCACACCAGAAACTTGGTGATGTCATTTGATAGTATAAATATAGGAACTTCACTCCACATAAGACACACTGCTTCCAGAACACATCCAGATTTCCACACAGCGTCTTGTTCCTGACTTCTTCATCTTGTCCAGAACTCTTCACCTTGCAGCTGACTCCCGAATTTATTTGCAGAATCCAGGCCTTAGCATTGCTGAACTCTTTTTAGGTAGGCCCAAATTCAACCATCCCAACACTTAAAAGAATAATTCGGATTTAGCTTGGCTTGCTACCATTAAGTCTTGCCCGCTGAAACTTGCATCATGTAATCTGCCGTGTCCAGAGACCAGAAAGGCCCACCAAAATCCAGTCTGAGGTGCAGTCCAAATTGACCAGAATAGCGCCGCTGATCCAATCCCTCCAGAGGTGCCCTGCTGCCGGTAGACCTGACCTGATGATCAGAACTTTGACGGTCCAATTTTACTCACAAGGGACAGTAAGTATTAATGGGAAGAACAGTGACCCATAGTATATTTGCATTATCTTATCCTATCTCAACCCATCCCATCTTTAAATTCAGAACCCTAGTATTGTCAAAACCATTCTTGCGCTGGTTTTCCTCCTTTGTTTTACCTTGCGCTAAATCATTAGTGATTTTGAGTAACTAAAGTAAATCCCAGAAAGGAATAGAGTATCCACCATGTGAAGGGTTACGCTGGCCATGTAACTGAAGATTCATGTGTGGCATTCTCTTTTTCATAGTCATTTATACAGTGTAATAAAACCAATCTGTCATTTTTAAAACCGAATTTCTGTTTTCAATTTTGCGCCTATTTTGCTAAAAACGCCTTTCACTTAAACCTCTAACTTCAATTTTAAAGATAGAAACGAAATTTCAACTCTCACTGATACCCAAGACCCTTAGCTACCTCCTCAACCAACCGCCGAACAGTATATTTGACCCGTTTTTTTCAAATATTGAATAGTGAAATTTTGCCGCGAATTTGTAGTTTTCCAAAGTTTACACGTGTCTTTTTCCCATTCAAAGTGTTTCTGAAATCCCATCCTGATCTAAAGTGTGTGCTGTGGTTTATGTGGTAGCTCATGTTTGTTAGGACCTGTTTAGTGTTGCTTTCCTAAGAATTTTTATCCATTTAAGCATTTTTTGCAACTTTTGCACTTTCACAAAGCCATTTTCACCTGTCGATTTTAAAAAGTGTCAATCTCCAGAAACGGTTTTCTCGCTTGTTTGGGGAGGGAAGATTGCTTTGAAACTCTAGACATTGTCTTTGATTCCTGAATACCTGCTGATTACTGACATCTGTGTAGGATTGCTCATTTGTACCTTGAACTTTTCAGGGGGAAATATTAACCAAAACGCGATCTGCTCACAAACAAAACTGTTTTTCCCTGTGTTTTACCTTCTGCATTAACATAAGTGAATTCAATTGCTTTACTTATTTTTAATTGTTTTGTGGTTGCTGCCCCATATATCTATATATTAAAATGTATGTGTGATTTGAATATAAAATAAATATTTACCTATACAAACTAGCCAGATTCTTGGTTCAGTGTGCGCTGGGGGGTATTTTGAGACGGGTGTGATGGGAGTGGTATATCATTCAGAATGTTGAACTTATAGACACAAATAAATAAGGGTTTCATTGCACACTACATGCTAGGCGAGACCTGGGTGTGTGCCTGATTGAAATCCTTAACACTTCTCATGCTTATTATTCTTGAAACTACAAGCTTCTATTTAGATAATAAAATCTCTTTGTTTACTTCGGAACAGGAACTGCCTTCTAGACATAAATCTACTGTCATGAGCACTGTTTCCAAGGAGTCAGGACAAGCCCAACATCCCCAGAAGCAGGCTCACAACCCCCGCCCCTGGTCCCAACCGACCCCTATCGGGGCCCTCTGGACCATGTCCTGGCGCCGTTGGCGCCAGGCTCATAAGAATCACTGGTCCCGGCGCCAGAGGTACCGGGCTCATACTTTGGGTAAAGGTGCTTGGGTGGACTTACCTGTAGCAGACCATGCTGCATACTCACCTTCACAAGTCCTGGCAAAATGAAGCTCCAGCCTTCTGCTGGGTGGGACTATTTTTCCAATCTGGAACTACTTTCTTACCTGGGTGGGGCTGACATCACTCCTTGACTCTGGAACACAGGAACTCTTTTTCTCTTGGGCGAGGCTGAGGAGGAAGACACCTAATCACCTCAACACTATTTAAACCACACCCGATTGGAAGAATGTGCTTCGCGCTATTCTGCATCTGCAGCAGGACGCTCACCGAGTCAGCTCCAGTCTTCTAGTGATATCTTCTGCTCCAGCCTGTGAAAACAAGTCAGATCTTCACTTACCATCCAGGGATCCAGTCTCCGGCCGCACCTGTCAGCAAAGGAACATCAGGTTAGCAAAGGGCAACGTTTTAGCAGCCGCGCTTACTTACCTGAACCCACGGCATCTCCCGAATCCCGCGGCCTCTACCTGCAAGACAAAGAACTCCGGTTAGTTCAAAAAAAGGGGAAATTGGACACAATTATATATTCACTTACCGGAGCTGTGCGCTCCTCGCCATCTCCTCTTCTGCTGCATCTCCGCACCTGCAAATCAAGAAAAAGACATTAAGAGGTGCGAATAAACCTGTCGGCAAGCATATTACTTACGTGCTCCTCCACGTGCACGGACCTTCATACTTACGTGCATCCGTATGCTCAGCATATAGCATTTCGACACCTAAGAAACAAAGGCAAAGACTTCATTAAAAGGTGCTCTCGAACTTTACAAACCGACCAGCATCCGCTCGTGCAGAAAACGACGGCATCGCTTCTTCAGCAGCTTTAAACCCTCTGAGGCTACAAGAGACTTAAAGCAATCCCAGTGAAGTAACTGGAACCCAGCGCCCCTGCATCAGTCGCAGGATGGAGAGCCCAGCATTTACATATCTAAGGTGAGAGCTCATTCAGACTTTGGGCGGCCTCAGGGAAAAAACGAATAAGGAGGAGAAGCCCAACCAACAACCAGCCATTAATCCCTTTTTCTTCCGCCTGCAGACACCTTACTCTACAAGTCAGACATTCCATAAGAGGAGGTCCGGTCCAGAGAACCATCCGAGTCCTGCGCTTCTCAATTGAAGACACGGTAACTGTCCAGCCAGGATCTGCGCCTCTGTGGGAACCAGGTGAGCGTTAGAGAACGCGAAGCCATCCAATAACTTCCTACCCAGGCGCAATGGAAGCCTCAGACACTGACCAACTAGCCCAGCTATTAGGGGAATTAAGAGCAGAGGTACATGCAGCCCACCAGGAAACGAATGCCCTGAGGACAGAATTGATTGTATCAAAAGAACAAACTGATGATCTTGCCAGACAGTTGTTACAATCACAAGCGGGGCAAACCCCTTTGCCTACAGGAGGGAGCTACATTCCTGCAGCCTCGGCCAGTCCGGTACAAATCAATCTACCCGGAAACGTGCCTTTGGCTCCGCCCGAACGCTTCTCCGGTGATCCTAAAAGGTTTGCGGTTTTCATCAACCAGTGCCGATTGCACTTTCTGTGTAGACCAGCTGCTTTTCCGACGGACCAGACTAAGGTAGCCTTTGTGCTTTCGTATCTTAGCGGCAGTGCTGCTGATTGGTCGGTCCCTCTAGTAGCACAGGATGATCCGATTCTTCATGATTTCCAAGCCTTCCAGACCAGCATGGAAAGACTGTTTGCAGACATTCCCAGGGCCAGGCCTTGGATAATGAACTCCTTTCCCTACGGCAAGGCAATCAGGATCTCCTGGCTTATATTGCGTCATTTAATAGGCTAGTAGTTGAAACCAGATGGCCCGAGGACAAGAGGATCACGCTGTTCCACAGAGGTCTGCGGGGAGAACTCAAAGATGTTCTAGCCCAGGTAGTGAATCCTCCTCAGGATTGCTCTGAATACATCGATTTAGTGGTCCAATTGGATCACAGATTGCAAAACAGGAAGGCAGACCGCTCCAGGTTCGAAACTCGAGTGTTCTCCAAACCACAGATTTCCACCAAGGGAGCTGAAGCCGTAGTACCTATTCAAATATGGGTCATGAAGGGCCCTTTAAAACAGAAAGAACGCGACAGGAGAAGACAGTTGCAGTTATGCCTCTATTGTGGAAATTAGGACATTTCCTTCGAGAATGCCTAGTGAAACCTACAAAGAAGACAGTGGGAGCTTCTGATAAAAATACTGAAAGGCCCGAGCCGGGAAACGACCTCGCCCGACAAGTGTAGAGGTCTGCTTGCCGAGCGTTAAAACCAGTTCTTTGACCTCGCATTTCATAGTCTCAATGGTCCTCATGAATCCAGAGCAACCGGATCGTTTGCATGCTATTAAAGCATACATTGATAGCGGAGCAATCGGTAATTATGTAGACCACGAAATGGCTTCCAGGATGAACCTACCCCTCTGTCCTAAGGAAATTAAAGACGTTATTACCACAGTGGATGGTACGGAAATAGCTTCTGGACCAGTGACCCATACCACCACAGAAGTGACGTTATTAAGTCAAGATGGACATTGTGAGGTGATCATGTTCGATGTGATCAAGGCTCCTCAATTCCAAGTAATATTGGGGATTCCCTGGTTGGAAAAACACAATCCTCAAATTGATTGGTGAGCAAAGACAATACGGTTTCCAGAGTGTGCCCCCACTTGTTATCCTCGACCCAGTATTGGACTGGCAGCGACAACGCCCGGAAGTCCGCAACTGCCTATGGAGTATCAGGAATTCCAAGACGTCTTTCAGAAGGAGCAGGCCAATACTCTACCTCCCCACAGGTCGTACGACTGTCAGATAGACCTGATACCCGGATCCACTCCCCCCTGTAGTAGAATTTATGCCCTTACCGAGCCTGAGAATCTTCATTTGCGACAACATCTGGACCAGTACCTAGCCAACGGATTCATCCGTCCTTCAAAGTCTCCAGTATCCTCAGCTCTGTTCTTCGTGCCGAAAAAAGGTGACCTTAGGACCTGTATAGATTATCGTGCCCTGAACCAAATCACGGTAAAGAATAGGTATCCCTTACCTCTAATTCCGGAACTCCTTGACCAAGTTAAAAGCGCCTGTATATACACAAAGCTAGATCTTCGGGGAGCGTACCACTTGGTACGGATCAAAGAAGGCGACGAATGGAAGACGGCCTTTCGCACCAAGTATGGACTATTTGAATACCAAGTGATGCCCTTTGGTCTTTGCAATGCTCCGGCCGCCTTCCAGTACTTCATGAATGACGTTCTTAGAGAACTTATAGACGTTTGTGTAGTCGTCTACATTGATGACATCCTTGTGTACTCATCTTCTGAAGCAGATCATCAGAAACACGTCAGAGCTGTTCTTGAAAGGCTTCGCCAACATAAACTTTTTGCCAAGCTTGAAAAGTGTGTTTTTCATGTCACCGAGGTCGAATTTTTAGGTTTCATTTTGACACCCAACGGGGTCCACATGGACTCGAGGAAAGTTGACGCTATCATCAAGTGGCCATCACCAACTTCCGTGAAGGGAGTCCAAAGCATGTTAGGTTTCGCCAACTTTTGCCGCAGGTTTATCCCGGAATTTTCACGAATAGTTCAGCCCATTACGGCTCTTTTAAAAAAGAATAAACGTTTCGAGTGGACAGCAGAGGCAGAACAGGCCTTTCAGGAGTTAAAAGCCAAATTCATCTCAGCTCCTATATTAAAACACCCGCGCCCGGACCTTCCTTATATCGTTGAGACCGACGCCTCCAGCTTGGCAATGGGGGCAGTTTTATCACAGAGGGATCCAGAAACTAACCAATTACACCCTGTGGCATTCTGGTCCCGCAAGTTCTCGGCGCCCGAAATCAACTACACCATCACTGATAAAGAACTTCTAGCTATTAAGTCCGCCTTCAAGGCCTGGCGGCACTACCTCCTTGGAGCCAAACACACAGTCACAGTAATCACCGATCATCGCAACTTACAGTATTTGAAGACCGCTAAAGCTCAATCCTCCAGACAACTTCGCTGGGCTCTGTTTTTTGCCGAATTTGACTTTGTAATCACTTATCGTCCAGGCAACAAGAATGGCAAAGCAGATGCCCTTTCCCGGATTGGAATGGAGGAACACATGGTCAATCCTGAACCCGTACATATAATTCCCGAACAAAGAATCCTGGGCCTGGTCTCCTCGCAATCCATCGAAGATATCGAAGCAAAGGCCAAACAACTTGTGACTCCTTCAGATCTACAGAATTGGCAACAGAAAGGAAAGGACTTCACCGTGACTAGGGATTTGCTTTATTTTCAAGGACGACTATACTTACCTGGTACTGATTTACCAAAACAGGTAATCTCTTGCTACCATGATTCTTTAATGGAGGGACATCCTGGCATTGCCAAAACCTCAGAGAAGATCAAGAGACACTTCTGGTGGCCGTCATGGAGAAAGGACATCAAGGACTTTGTAATGTCTTGTGGGGTGTGCGCCCAAAACAAAAGTCAGAAAGAAAAACCAGCAGGCCTCTTACACCCACTAGACATCCCGCCACACCCCTGGCATACCCTTTCCATGGACTTCATTACTGATTTACCCTCATGCTCCGGATACAACACCATTTTAGTAATCGTGGATTTGTTTTCTAAAATGGCCCACTTCATCCCACTGAAGGGCTTACCCTCAGCTTCAGTCCTGGCCCGAGAATTCCTCAAACATTGTTCGGTTACATGGTTTCCCTTCAATTTTGATCTCAGATAGGGGAAGCCAGTTTATCTCGCACTTTTGGCGAAATTGCTGTCGTCTAGCTCAAATTGATGTGAGACTTTCAACCAGCCATCACCCCCAGACCGACGGGCAAACCGAGAGGACAAATCAAACTCTGGAACAATATTTACGGTGCATGCTGCAACAGTCGGAAAGCAATTGGAAAGACATCCTTTGGATCGCCGAGTATGCCTACAACAATTCGATCCATTCAGGAACCGCAAAAAGTCCCTTTTACCTCTTATACGGGATTCACCCTCGAACCTCCAATCTTGATCCACCTCAGGATCTCGGAACACCTGCCGTAAATCATCTACACACTGCTATCACTCAAGCTTTCAAGGAAGCCACGACCCATCTTCAACTAGCCAAAGAACAGTATAAAAAGGGAGCAGACCGACATCGAAGGGAGGCCCCCCAATACCGGGTTGGAGACCTAGTTTGGTTATCCACTAAACATTTAACTCTTAAAGGACCGCGCACCTTCAATCCAAAATATCTGGGACCATATCCTGTCACCGCCATAATAAATCCAGTGGCTGTCAAGTTGGGCTTGCCGTCCCACATGAAAATACATCCAGTTTTCCACGTATCTCTACTAAAACCAATGCAGCCTGGAACCCGATTGACTAAAGCTCCAGAACCTATTCAAGTTAATAGAGAACTCGAATTTGAGGTCAAAAACATCCTGGACTCCAAGATCATCAAGTCCAAGCTATACTATCTGATTGACTGGAAGGGCTACGGGCCCCAAGAACGATCATGGGAACCCTCTGAATACGTCCATGCACCTCGCCTAATCAAAAGATTCCACCGAACTTTTCCCGACAAACCAAAACCCCCGGGGGAGACAATTTTGGGAGGGGCCTTGAGGGGGGGTGCTGTCATGAGCACTGTTTCCAAGGAGTCAGAACAAGCCCAACATCCCCGGAAGCAGGCTCACAACCCCTACCCCTGGTCCCAACCGACCCCTATCGGGGCCCTCTGAACCATGTCCTGGCGCCGTTGGCGCCAGGCTCATAAGAATCACTGGTCCCGGCGCCAGAGGTACCGGGCTCATACTTTGGGTAAAGGTGCTTGGGTGGACTTACCTGTAGCAGACCATGCTGCATACTCACCTTCACAAGTCCTGGCAAAATGAAGCTCCAGCCTTCTGCTGGGTGGGACTATTTTTCCAATCTGGAACTACTTTCTTACCTGGGTGGGGCTGGCATCACTCCTTGACTCTGGAACACAGGAACTCTTTTTCTCTTGGGCGAGGCTGAGGAAGACACCTAATCACCTCAACACTATTTAAACCACACCCGATTGGAAGAATGTGCTTTGCGTTATTCTGCATCTGCAGCAGGACGCTCACCGAGTCAGCTCCAGTCTTCTAGTGATATCTTCTGCTCCAGCCTGTGAAAACAAGTCAGATCTTCACTTACCATCCAGGGATCCAGTCTCCGGCCGCACCTGTCAGCAAAGGAACATCAGGTTAGCAAAGGGCAACGTTTTAGCAGCCGCGCTTACTTACCTGAATCCACGGCATCTCCCGAATCCCGCGGCCTCTACCTGCAAGACAAAGAACTCCGGTTAGTTCAAAAAAAGGGGAAATTGGACACAATTATATTTTCACTTACCGGAGCTGTGCGCTCCTCGCCATCTCCTCTTCTGCTGCATCTCCGCACCTGCAAATCAAGAAAAAGACATTAAGAGGTGCGAATAAACCTGTCAGCAAGCATATTACTTACGTGCTCCTCCACGTGCACGGACCTTCATACTAACCTGCATCCGTATGCTCAGCATATAGCATTTCGGCACCTAAGAAACAAAGGCAAAGACTTCATTAAAAGGTGCTCTCGAACTTTACAAACCGACCAGCATCCGCTCGTGCAGAAAACGACGGCATCGCTTCTTCAGCAGCTTTAAACCCTCTGAGGCTACAAGAGACTTAAAGCAATCCCAGTGAAGTAACTGGAACCCAGCGCCCCTGCATCAGTCGCAGGATGGAGAGCCCAGCATTTACATATCTAAGGTGAGAGCTCATTCAGACTTTGGGCGGAAAAAACGAATAAGGAGGAGAAGCCCAACCAACAACCAGCCATTAATCCCTTTAAGACACCTTACTCTACAAGTCAGACATTCCATAAGAGGAGGTCCGGTCCAGAGAACCATCCGAGTCCTGCGCTTCTCAATTGAAGACACGGTAACTGTCCAGCCAGGATCTGAACCTCCGTGGGAACCAGGTGAGCGTTACATCTACCGCTCGTTGGTCGCCTATAATTGCACACAGTTATATTTACAAAAATACAAATAGCTTGGCTTTCTAGTGCAAGTGCACTGTAAATTTCATATTTAATGAATGTATTATGGTATCACCTTTCCTCCAAACCCCCACCCCTTTCTGGGACTAAACCGCAACAATAGGGTTGGTGGCTAGAGAGCAGATATCCTTTCATTTGTTGAGTTCTCATACATTGGTTTAATCTTAAAAGATGCAGAGCCAGCAGAAACCCTCAAGCGGTCCAAGGAAAGTTTGTCGGGCATCTCTTGGTTTGCCTACATGAAGTTATAACGGCCTCATGTTCCCTTCTCTGCAAATTGCCTTGTGGGCAGGACTCCTCCCCTTGGAACAGGAATCCCACTTTGTGCAGCCCTTATGTGTTTCTCCCTCATTCAGCCACCCTGTAGGAACAGCTGGCATTCCTTCCTGCCACTTTTTCTAGAGTCTGAATGATTTCCCCTGTGTGCTCCCATTTTTTTTTAAAATGTAAAATGTTCCCATTCTTATGTCATGATTGTCACACTTTTTGATTGGCCTGATCTTTCCATTGGCCTTCCTGATGGTCACACTCCTATAGAATACACCCCCCCCCCCCCATCTCCATTGTTTGATTATATACAATCTGCTGTTGGGAAGTGGTGGCAATCGCCCCAGGCCGTCCCCAATAGGTTTTGAATACGGCAGAGGCTTGGTCTTTGGCGCCAGTAGAAGTTGCCTTGGGGCGGGGGGGTAGATTGTACATTACATAGAACGCCATCTTGGAAAATAGCAGCCATCTTTAAATTGAGGTCTGCCTTTGCGCTGCAGTCACAACAGTAAACCCAAGCTCAAGACATTTATTTTATTATTTATTTATTTGCATTTATCAAGCGCACTTGCAGCCCATAAGGCATCGAGGCGCTGTTACAGAGGCTAAGCAAACTTAAAATTACAGGCGGGTGCCCAGTGGGCTCATGGTTACACAGTAGCAAGCCCATATGCAGGAAAAGGCTGACATATTAGTGTTTGAAATTCAATTTAGACAAATGGTCCAGTTTTATAGCCTTATAAAAGGCTAGGTGTGATTCAATCTGTTTTAGGTGAGGTGGAAGTGCGTTCCAGTGCTTGGCTGCTAGGGTGGGGAAGCTTGCGCCACCAGCACGGACCTTACGAGTCATGGGCGTGACAATCGTGTTGGCATAGCATGATTTTAGGGGTCTGGTGGCCGTGTGCCTAGTGATTCTACTTGTCAAGTAGGGGGGGCAATTTCGTGGAGGCATTTGTGGGTGAGGGCAAGAGTTTTGAATGCAATCCTCTTTGACAGGGACCCAGTGTGCTTGCCTTCTAATTTTGGAGATATGGTCCCTTCTTGCAGTGCCAGTGGCTGCCCTGAGCGCATTGTTTTGAGCTAGCTGCAGTTTGGCCACGTTTTTGTTGGAGGTCCCAACGATGTGTGTGAATGTGGGAACGAGCTGCAGCCTGGGCGGTAGTGCGGAAGGCCAAATTCACGAGGTTCCGTAAACCTTTCACTGTTTTATACTGTTAGCACATGTAACCAAGGAAGAATTCGTCCAGCAAGGCCATGAGGGGCCGAGAGTTCCCTGCAAGCATTTATTCCATGCGAAGGA
The DNA here is from genome assembly GCF_040938575.1 of Ambystoma mexicanum. Classification (NCBI taxonomy): domain Eukaryota; kingdom Metazoa; phylum Chordata; class Amphibia; order Caudata; family Ambystomatidae; genus Ambystoma; species Ambystoma mexicanum. Next base: position 533,900,160 of record NC_090941.1, on the reverse strand, counting down.
GGGCATGAGCCTCTGACCTAGTCCGGCCCAAACCTTAAGTTATAGTAATCAGATGCCCAGATCCCCAAGACCCTAGCATTCCACAATAACAGCCACCCCAAGACCCCAGACCATAAAACTGGTCAAACACCAATTTGTTAAGATCACAACAGAATATTGAAGGTCCATGTGATTTGTGCTGCAAGGTGCCAGGGCGGAAAAGTAACACATGTAACATTCAGGGTGGGAAGGCCTGGAACGGCGCTGACGCGCCCGGGATTGAATTGGGGTTTGTAAGATAACATGACCCCAAATGTAGCCTTGGTGCCCATGTCTGCAGTACCAGGTACATAGTAGGCCACTGATGTGGCATTTTACGAGTTCACTTTTAATTGCTAATTATCGAGCCTGGTACCTGATTAAGCAGTGAGAAGAGCCCCATGTGGAAGGAGGACAGGAGAAGATGGGACCAATGACCTGGCATCCCTTATGGAGCAGGCCGCCTATTTATAAGGTCACACCAACCAGCTATGTGGATTTGTACCCTATGTAATATACGGCAATTGTGATGCTTTTTGCCCTTATAAGCTGCTGTCCATGTTGGTTTTGTACGAGAGCTCCATGGCAGCAGAGTTATTTACTATCGCATACTTTACTTTTGTGAGAATAAACCCTGTTCTCCTTCTAAGAGGGTCTTTTTCCCTAGTGGGTTGTATTTTTTTGAGAGAATAAACCTTGTTCTCCTTGCAAGAGGGTCTTTTTCCCTAATGGGTTGTATTTTTTTCTGGTGTGAGTTGAGGGCTTCTCTACACTGCACCTAAAGCTTTTGGCTGTACATTTGTTTTTATTCCTTTATTCATCGTAGCAACCTGCCACATTGAGAGATGGATTTCTGTGCCCTGTCATCACAGATGCACGCCTGCATATGCAACAATAATTTGCAATAAATATTCATTTTAATAATTCTTATTGTAAGGATTGCGAATTTGCCGACGGATTGGAGAGGACATCTGCTTCAAGACACCCAGTCCCATGTTTCAAAATTATTTGTTTCAAAGTGATGAGCCAAATTTGTTTCCATAGATGAGCTTTTGCCCTATGGAACCGCATCTCGTGCTTCAGCACATGACTCATGTAAACAAGTCCAAATAATGGGTTCAATGAAAGATTGATTCCACATAAGATGACTGGCCTGCTTTTTCCCCTGCATTAGCCTAAGAGATTGCTAGTTTTATTGCTATGCAGAGTTCAGTTTAAAAGGTGCCACTTTTAATGGAATAATTTCCTTTTGAAGGTCAGTAATGAAACCGGTTCAGATTGACGGATGCTAATCTCCAGCCACACTGCAAACCTTGAGCTATTGGGATGTTCCTTTTTTCTTTTTGGAGTCGCCTGGATAATACTCCCAAACGTAGAATATAATTTGCTGTGAAGTGAAGCTCTGGTGAACTTTAAGTTGGGCAATATTGGGCTGAAATTAACACAAGGTGATTCAAACTAATACAGAAGAACCATTGCTTTTCAACATATTTACTCTGTAAGATATTAGGTACAATCGGCCATGTTTTTATAAACTTTGTACAATAATTTGGCAATGGTTGGGAAAAGAAATAAAACATTACATTGGAAAGACTCTGAAATTATGATTACTTTTCTTCACTTAATGCACAGTAGGGAAACCACACACCATTCAGAACACTTGACAACATCCTACAAATGACTTTTGTCATTTGTAAATATTATTTCTGTTACACAGGTTATGTTTTCCGGTTAGCAGAATTATATTTTCTACACATTTGGGACTTTGGATTTTTCGTATGTGCAGTTCCAGTGCGGCAGGCACAGTTCTCCATAAGCACAGAAGGTTTTTACTGTTGAGCTTTCCTGCTGTATATTCAAAGTTATTCAAACTCAGTCTTTGGGGCAAAATGTACTCGAGCCCCAATATTATCTGGAGATGGTTTAGTTTGTAGTTTGTGGCACTGTACGTACTATTAGAGTGCGGTCTCTCAGATGACTAGGTGACTGACTAACCCTATTCGTAACAAAGGAAGGTATATGATGTAAGTGAAGCAGGATGAGACACTATTCTAGCACCTCTCACTTAGAATTAAAGCAGTATCCATTTGCCTTGGATTCTCCCCACACCACTTTGTCACATACTACCTCTTTTTGTTCTTAAATGCCCCAGTCTGCATGCGTACTTGGTTGTATCATTGAGTAACTAAGATGAAAGGATGTGTTGTATACTGTGCTAATGTTAAGCCATTGTAGAGCTGTGAGCAGCAGGGCAATGATGCCACAAAGGGAACTCCTAGCCAGTGAGGTAGAGGAAAGTTCCAAGGAGACCTGTTGGACCCCAATGGAGGAAGAGCGAGTCTAGGCCACCAGATGTATCGATATGCTTGATGCAACATACTATTTAGTGTTCAAGAAAAAGAAGTACAGGACTCGGCGCCATCAAGATAAATGTGTATTTGTTCTTAAAGCACAGTTATACATGAAGAATGGAGCCCTTGTGTGATAACATGCCTCGGCTCCGCTGAGCCTTTTTCAAATCCGGGCCAAAATCGAAAGTAACCAATTCTTAGCACTGTTGTGCCTGTAGTAATAACGGGGTATTATCCCCAATCACAATCTCTGTTCCTCCGTTCGGTAATCACACACGTCAGCAAGCAAAAAACTATTTAGTGTTACCAATTATTAACTTCTTACTGTGAAGAATAAATGCAGTCCTACATGGAACCTGCTTCAAAAGTCATCAGTGCATGCTTGATCAAGAATACTACACCTTTGTATGCATTCTGTATAGCAGATGCAAACTAGAAAATACTTAATGTGATAGCAAAGAAATGTTGTTATCTTTGTAGATCAGATCTAGACTATATCATGCTTGTATTTTATCATACGTTTGAGGCTATGTAGTTGTCATTGGATTCTTCACCCCATCCTTTTATGTTCAGTTTATTTCAGCTGTTGACTTTTTTTTCAGTATAATCTTGATTCTTGATAACCCTATATTTGCATTTTCTGCAGATTTTATTTGTTGTTGGGTATCCTTGCTAGCATATCAATTGATATTTAATTTGTTACACTATTTAATGGTAATGTAGTCCTCATAATCCCAGTTTGTCATCAGGATTTCAAGATCTGTCAAATCCGATATAGAATGATATGCAATTGTAGGTGTCTGTTTCTGAGGATTCACTGCACGGGACTTTTTGTTGAAGTTTTCTTACGGATTTGATTAGGTCTGTATGGCTTTTGGTGGTTGAAATGTGACAACCATCTTCTAGATTGAACATTCTTAGTTTGATTTTCAGAGTAAGCACTCTTGTCACTCTTGGGCCCCCCGCAGCAGCTCCCTTTCCACTGTGTTTTTTAAACTTGTTTTTACTCTATTTACTTTCCCGTCCTTCCTTGCAAGTACTCTCTCAGCCTGCCTCTCTCCTTTCTCACCTCACGCTCATTGCAGCGCGGATTGGTTGCAGAGCAACCCACGTGTCAGGAACAGTTGCACTTCAGGAACTTCCCTAGGGCAGACATACCTGGCCACAAGGCAAAGGGCAGCACCCAACTACGCAGCTCCACCCTGTGTTTGCCCGTGTTCTCCTGGAATGCCTGGCAGTCAACCAGCATCGACTGAGAAGGGAAGTGTGGGTGGGGAGTACCTCCATTACTTTACTCCAGTAAACCCCTCCACTCTTATTACCCAATATCAAATAGCTACATGCATTTAGCCTATTTGTGCAAGTTAACCTCATTCTACATTTAGCCTAATTGTGTAAAGTATAGTTACCTTGCTTTTAGCCCATTTGTGTTAGTCGACCATATCCCGCATTTAGCTATCCTGATTATGTATGGTAGCCTTACCTTGCTTTTTAGCTCTTTTGTTTAAGGTAGCCATATTTCACTGAGCGTGAAGGATAAAAGGTTTGGGCTTGCTATTAATGACCTGAAACAAAACACCAGAATACTGATGTGGGACTGATCAGCTTGGCTGCCAGGTGTAAACTAATCAAAATTAGACTCTGTAAAATGCAAATGTGCAAGGAAACATTAAGGATAAGCAGTGGAGGGACTTGGTTCAATTATGGTCATCTTGTGCTGTGGATGCTTGGCAATATTATGCAAGATTTAGTTTAATCAATGTGAGGGAATGCCTGGCTTGACATTTAAAATACAGTAGGAGCAGTTCACAGCCAAAACTAAATGCATTGGTCTAGCTGAAGATAATTGTGCCTAAATGCTTGCCTGACAATTGTATTTGACGGGCTGTAAGCTTCTACGAGAACTTGTTTCATGTGAAAAAATGCCTCTACACTCTCCAATCAGACAAGCTCTCTAGCACTCTTAGCTCTCGCAAGAGACAATGATGTGGCATCATTCCACAATTCAAACCATAAACTATGACAGGAATACCCATTCACTCGCTAGAAACGATTACCCGAAACCTGGGAAATGGGCCCGCTAGCACTTATAACCCCGCTTCAGAAATGGGCTGACTCTATTCCACATCAAGAGAATACGCTCTGAATCAGGTGAGGAATCTGGCAAGCTACTGCAAGTGACATTGAGTTGCTGCAGTCTGTCATCAATACTCTAACCACACTGCAGATTGAAACACCTTATCCCCTGCAGCATGTTACAATGCCAGTCAGGCACACCACTAACATTGCGGCTTGATCTGTTGATGGACCTTCTGATTCCCTGAGTACTAGTCTTCACACCTAGGATGTACTCGTATGTCCGATAGACCAGAACTGAAGTTAATGCACATTGAGAAGATGTCATTTTATAAGCATTTGCAGACTCAACATGACACAAAATAGTCGCTGATCCCTGGACCTTGGGTCCACTGAAAACCAGTCATTGATTCTAGTTAGTATTTGTAAGTCTGAAAGAACAGAACTGAATTTAACTTGACAACAAAAAGGTGTCATCCACTAAACCTGGGCAGACTCAACGAGACGCAGGGACGACCATAGAACTGCAATCCACTTAACCCAATAAAGATTAGGAATAGGGCAGCTCAACACAGATGACACTGCCAAGCAGGAAAAGACAACCTCGAGCCTAGTAATCAGAACAAACTCCACACTAGAAAGATTTTTTTATCAGAGGACCAATGCTCTGACCCTCTTGAAAAGATAAGGTTAGCTCAGCAGGCACTGGAAGGTAATCGGGAATAGGGGTCTCCCAACAATCCGCACACACTCGCACATACCAATATGCTCTCTCTCCTCCACATCATCAAACAATAGAATGTAGCTATACCCCATAATCAATTTCAGCCTAACTGCACACATACCTCCATGAACACCAACAGTCTTTAGGACACAGCTTTACCCCACAAAATAAATTGGCCTAATTGCACACAATCTCTTGAACAAGCTCCACCACATTTATTTCACTATGAATGGCTGGCCTCTGGGTGGCAATAGTGTGCCAAACAAAGTGGATTTGTGGTGGCCTGCTGTTTTACAGAAATGGCATTTACATTATTTTGTGATCCTTTGCTATGGGTTAAGTACATTTCTCTTAGGGTGAGTATGATATAGTGTATTTATATAGCACCTATACACAATGTGATTCCAAGCAAGGTAAGGAACAAGGGATAATACAATGACATTCTTACAGGCCATGAACAATAAGGATGTGAAATTAACTATCGTACTCAGCTCTTGTACCATCTGAAATGTCGTCAGGCCAAGTCCTAGATGAGGAAGGGAGAGTGGGAAGGAAATGGAAACAGACGGATGACTACAATACTAGGCCTGACAAAATTTCTTGTAGAGCCGCGGGGCGGGGGAACAAGTAAGGGGAGCAGGGAGGAGACAGACAAGGTTGCTATAATACTAGGCCCATGGACAATTCTGATAGAGTAAGTGCATAGAAGAAAGTAAGGGGAGGAAAAGAGAGAAAGGGAGAGGAGGAGAGAACAGAGTAAGCAGTCAAAGAGTGGAGAAGCAAAAGGGGAGAGCAAATACAATTGCAGGAGTTGATAGTAACACATAATGTTGCAAGCCTGGATACAAGATGAAGTTAGGAACAGCATGATTCAGGGCCACCATGAGAAAGGGTGACGCACCTTGAATCAGTGAAGTCCATAAAAGTCAAATCAAGCATTAGCCACAAGACGGTGATGGTGAAACCAGAATGTATCGGGACAGACTCATGCAGAAGGCTTGGGGGGGAGGGGGGGGGGGAGTGTGGGGGAGTGGGGGAGCGGGGGAGCAGGGTAGAAGAATCATGCAAAACAGGCAACACCTGTGTAGTTAAACCAAGTTACTTGATCTGCAGGTATAGCAGAATTTGAAAGGATTTTCAAGGCTTGGCTCATCTCACTAATGTCTTCATGCTTTATAGTCAAATGTATGTAAATCAAGCAGTATTTTGTACAGTAGCAATACTGTAATTATGTATTATATAACCATTTACATGTTTAGGAATGGAACTTCAGGACTGTCTATAAAAAATAGTTAACACATAATGGTCTTTGCTAGGCAGGATATAGTTCGCTAAATAACATTATTATCCTGCTTGCCTCTGGTTTGTAATTATTTGAAAGTATGAACATCTTGCCTAGCATCTTGCCTAGCAATCCTACACAGGCATTTGGCACCTAGAGTTGAAGAGATGAGTACTGCTGCACTCTCTCCATTACTCCATTAGCATCTTCGAACTTGGTGTTAACAGAGAGAAGTAGCCCCGCCAGCAAGAGAGGAATACAGGTTAAGCTGTGTTCTCATTGAATTTTAACTTAAATAGCTAGTTTTGCTACACAAGTTACAATTTAATTAGCAAACCTACAGAACTGCATAGCAAATTGCTATGTGACACTGCTTATGTTATGCCTTGTTTTACATTTAAATATGTGCACGGAATGCATATCATCACAATTTTAAAGCAAAATATAAGATATTTGAACTGCTGGATGCCAGATTTCAATTGTTTTCAAAATCTGCGCTGCAAGCAATTAGGGAGTAAAATAAAACTTAAAACGTGAAGTGCATTTCCAATTTGAATTGGAAAAGGGGAATTTCTGCCTTTTCACACTCAAATCTTCTCCAAGATCCTGGCTCGCCACATGATGGAGGTTCTCCCTAGGATTATAGACCGTGACCAGTGTACAACCAGGGCTTCCAACCAGGGAGTGACAGCCCGAAAATTGAGGCATGAGTAACCAGTGGGTTTGTGACACTGCAGCAGTCATATAGGGATGGGCGCCCACTGACCTTTCAAGAGTGTAAGGAAACCTTTGCCCTGCCCAACACCAAGCAGTTTCGCTATGCGTGATTAAGACATTGGACCCTCTGCCCACAAAACATGGGGCCAATAGGCAGATGAATGTTTTTGAATTGGTTGTTCATAGGGGGGTGGTTTCTCTGGACCGGGGGGTCTCTAAATTCTATAAGGTACTGGTCACAGGGGATCCAGTGGTGTGCGTGCCATATAGGAGGAGGTGGGAGGAAGATCTAGGTGGGCCGATAGAGGATGAAGCGTGGTTGCGTATATGGGTGAGAATGCGTAAATCTTCCAGATGTGTCACAGATGTGTTATTTTCCTACAAGTTCCGTCACAGATGGTACTTCACACCGGAGAGGCTTCACTGCATGTCGGCTTATTAATCTGCAAATTGCTGGCACTGCTGCGCTGAAGTGGGTTCTGTTTTGCATATGGTATGGACATATGGAAAGGTGGTGCTCTTCTGGTCGAAGGTGCTGCCCAAAATTGACTATTTCACAGGGTTGTTGCTTCCCATGGATACCCTGGTGGTTCTCCTAGGTGATGGGGAGTGATGGCAGATTTCCCCTAACTGGTCCAGTGGCCAGCCTAATTGGACACACTTTTCGCAGCTAAACTGACTTTTGCCCGAAACTGGAAATCTGTGGAAGGTCCGGTGGTCCAGATGTGGTGGGTACAAATCTGGGATATGCCTGTGGCGGACAAAATTACTGCATTATGCGAGGGGAGGTATAGCAAGCATGTGTCTGTCTGAAAGCCCTTTATTGACTGTGCAGATAGTGGTCTGAACCTGGTCTGAACGGCGGTGTTGTGGTTGAAGGCCTCTTCTGCTTTATGCGGTTGTGGGGTTCCGAGTTGTCTGATTTGTAAACTCTTGCTTTTGCCTCTTGGAAATGTAATCTTTGTGTTCATGCATACGTCATTTCTCAGTGTCTTTAATAAAATTGTTTTTGGAAAAAATGTGTGTCCAAATAAAGAAGTGTATTTAAAATGCTTGAAGTTGAACATTTATTTCATTTCAGGTGCCCAAATACTTGTCTCAGCAGTGGGCAAAATCTACAGGAAGAGGCGAAGTTGGAAAATTAAGAATTGCAAAGTAAGTTTGTTTAATTTTGCTCACCCATAAAATCAGTTGAGATCAATCATTATGAACAGTACTGTATTTGTTGGGCAAAAAATGTTTTCCATGAACCACTGGAGCAGACCTTGCACAGCGATTTCCCGTGCTGTTTTGGCTGAAAATGCTGGTCATGTTCATTCCCTTCTGCCGTGTCATTTTCAGATGTTACAATTTGTATGCAATGTCCTTCCAACAATGTAATAAATGAAAGCCTACTATTGCAATTTAAAATGTATTTTTATAAAGGTTATTAGATGTGAAACTAAAATAATTGTGGTTGAGATACTGTTTCTGGGGACAGTGTTTTTTTTAATTTATTTTATTTCGCAGAGGTGCTTCACGGGGCACTGGTGCTGGCTAAAACCTTAGCACCAAAGGGCATTGCTTATGGAAGTAACTAATGGTAGGTTGTTGTATGTTGAAACCAAAATGTATTTTGGGAGGCCGCATTACACCTCCATATATTGGTTTCTGAACTCTTTCGTCACCTACTGCTCTTCAGTCTAACTCCTCTAACTCATTACATCTTTTATTATGTCTATGCCCAATTAGTAAACTGGGGATTTAGTGTGAATGCTACAGTGGCTTCTTAAAGGCATTTTGTTTTCCTTTTTACGTAACAACCCATCAATCTCCAAATCTCTGAGCTTTGTATGGCGAGAATTAAGTGCTGCTATATTTGTTTGTGTGAAAGCGAACAGGAGTTGAATTATGCGGGTTTACGTTCACCTAAATTGAAACACAGCATAGAAAATATGAATCACTGTCGGTTGGTGAGGGGGTATATGTTGTGGGGTGAAAAAGTCTGCTACTGCAGGTAAGGGAAGTGACCATATTTACTAAGTTCCAGTGACAAGGTATGTACATCGGGTATGTCCAAGTGTAAGTAAATAGGAAGGTACAAAGGATGCCTCCACCGGCCTCCACTCTCACAGGCTGCTTCACTCCAACTGACATTCATGGAACTTGCAGGGGCACTCACACCACAGCATTCCAGACATAGCATTCCACCAAGCATTCTCTCAAGCAAGCATTCATGCAGGCCCAAGGTTGAGGAACACAAGACAGAATACATCTCCCTCCTCAACAGAAACCAAGATAAAGGTACGTAAAGAAGCGCAAGGGAAATACACTGGGTAATACGACCAAAGTGTAAAACCAACAACACGCTTACCACCTCCACTCCAAACCAAACTCCAAAATTCTATGTAAATCCCACTCACTCCGTTCCGAAGAACAAGGAGACATGCTCCCGCCTACCTCGTCCCTTCAACGACCTGCAATGAAGCCAAGCAACCATACAAAACGCTGTCTGTCGCTGGCCTAACGGACACTCAAACAAAGGAACCAGCCCTAACTCAACACACCACCATTCCACACAATCCCAAAACAGCACCCTCATTCATCCTGTTGCCAACTAAGGTGCACTGAAACGCAGCACAACCTTCATCTTCTTTTATTCTAAACCAGAACAAATAATCAAGATTCAAGCAGCACAGACCACAGGCACCCACTGCCGTGCACAGCAGGTGGAGAGAACCAACCCCTAACGTGCCGGTGTCCAACTCCCCAATGCATGTGCAGGAAACCCCCTTGAGTGTGGTGTCCAACACCCCAATACTTATGGCACGGGTGGCACAACAGCCCTATAAACTAGTGCTGGCTTCCAAACCCCAAAATAAGTGAAACGGGTGGCAGAACACTCGTATAAAGCCGGTGCCAGGTGTCCAACACACCGGACGGCCCATGGCCAGGTCAGGCTCTCACTGCACCACCACAGACAGGTCGAGCCCTAAAAGTGGACACTGAGCTATACACACAAACACAAACTCAACACACACACACCCCCCTCACACACACACACCCCCCTCACACACACACACCCACTCACACACACACCACCCCTCTCACTACCACCCCTTTCACTTCCCCACACCCTTGACACATCCCCACACCCTCGAGAGACAGACACACACTCGCCCTCGAGAGAGAGACACACACACACGCTCCCACGGCCCTCGACGCGCCCATCCATTGGCAAAATTACATTTAAGGCATAGCAAGTAAAACAAAACCCTACAATGATACCTTGAGCTAATTCAGTCCAACATTTTTGATGGTCCTGTGGAGGCAAAGAATGGGTACTCAATGTATTCAAGACACACAAATGTTTCTGTGGTAATAGCTAATTCCCAATAAACAGAGGCCATGTCAGATGATCACGAAGCCCACACAATCCATGTCATCATACCCAAGCAAAACACCAATGCTTCCACTTCAAGCTATAACCGTGCTTAACTTCAATTCTCAAGAAAAGGCCTCACATGACAACTATCCTAAGCATTGACAGACATGGACAACAATGTATTTTTATAAAACTATTGTTGCAACTGTAAACACCATATTGTTGAAGTATAATGGGATACCATGCCCCCAACGTGATGGCAGGGTGAATGACGCCAGTCAGTAACCACAGTCAAAACGAAGTGTATCTTCAAGAGAAAATGCCAGCAAAGCATCTTGAAAACACAGCTGTACTCTGCGTGAACAGATCCCCAGCAGCACCAAAATGCAGGCAACTGCCACGCATCCCCCCACAAACAGACATTACCTCTGTATCTTCTTAACTGTCTCTCATGGTATAAGTCAGATGACGTCACAAACGCCGGAAGAAAACAGTTCCAGTTGGTGCAACACTCTTTACGCTTAATGACTGTGGAGCTCAATGTGAAAAAAAAGAAAAAAGAACCCTGCAATGTGCGACGCTCTATGCAGCGCACAGAGAGCTATTGTTTCCAACGCCAGTACATCACCATCACCACCGGGTTCCTTTTGGACGTCAACATTCTCTCTCCATCTCCCGGTGAGTGCCGAGCTATGGCGTCCCTCCCAGATGCTCCAACTTTCATATTAGCTCAGGCTCCCCGTGCGCTTCGCTCCGCAACGGTGCACTCTCTCCACAACACGACATCCAAAAACAAATTGCTTGTCTGCGTATACCTCTCCCAAGTTGGCATTATGGCCAGCAACAACCTGCAGTGGCCAAAAGGATAGATCCTCACCAGGACCGCTGCCAATCCCTTCCAGTGGGGAGCGCTGCACCAGTGGCCAAATGCTTACAGGTGGCACCACTGGGAACTGCCCAAATTCTTCAACCGGTCATTCACCATTCACTCCCAGACTCGGCTCCCAGCAGCCTCCAGTGGCCAAACTACTGCAAGGTGGCCCAAATGATGCTCCAACTGCCATATATTGTCAACTCCCGCCCCAGCTGCCCCATTCCTGCCATGCAACTGCTGTTGGGCTATGGGACAGGGGTCATCTTACCTCTGCGGGCATGGGGGCCATCGATGTCCCCTCCTGTGGTCTCAATGGTTTCCTTCCTTCTAGGTGCAGCTCACTCTGGATAACTGCAGGTTCCTGGCCAGCTCATCACCAGTGTGGCGGGGTGAAATGAGAACTCTGATACTGTAGGTAATGGACGTGAACTTCTTAACTAAGTTCCAGTGACAAGTTATGTACATCAGGTAAATTCAAGGGTAAGTAAATGGGGAGGTACACAGGAGACATCCACCGGCCTCCACTCTCACAGGCTGCTCCACTCCAACTGACATTCATGGAACTTGCAGGGCACTCCCACCACAACATTCCACAGACATAACATTCCACCAGGCATTCTCTCAAGCAAGCATTTATGCAGGACCAAGGCTGGGAACACAAGACACAACAGTTTGAAACTTAATCCTGGAGGAAGTATTGAGTCATGAGTTGCTGAAGGGACACCAATATACAGAGGGAGAAGGTGTTTCGAGACCAGGATTATGCAACTGAAAAGGTGTGGCCTAAACTTGTTCCAGAGGTGAAATGCAGGAAAAGGACCCAAGACGCTGAGGGTGAAGCATGTGGGGAGGAGGACCCCACTGAACAAGTTGTGCCAGGACATGGGAAGAATACACCGAAGTACAAGTTAGCGGAGCCTTGGCAATGTCGGAAGAGGAAGTACTATATAGGCAACAGGAGGGGATGAAAGGGGTATTACTGGATGTTGGAATAAAAATGCTACACCGTTTTGAACCAAGAGAAAAGCGTTCTGCGAAAGAGCAGAGATGCTGAATTCTGAAAGTTGGAGTAAAATCCCATAGCATTGCCAATCAAGATGGAGACTGAGTGAAAAAAGAGAACACTGCTGGGTAGAACTGCCCAAAAGAATAATGAAAGGGTGCAAACCACGTCTGAAAGAAGTACAATTGATTTAAAAGGAGAATCACAGGCCTTATCCGAATTTGTAACAAAAACACAAAATCTGTTTCCAGGTGAGGAACTGGCTCAGAAAAGTGTATGCTCCCAAGTAGAGAATCTGGCATAAGATCAAAAATGGAGCACTGGAAGAAATGGGGTTCAACCTATGGGTGACTGGAGAGACAGGTTGTGAATCAACAAAAGGGTGGCACACAGACCAATAGAAATATTCGGTTTATGATGCAATATGTCTTCCAGGATGAAGAGGACTTGATTATGAATTGCAGCACCATCTTGGCCCAGCTACATGCGATTCCGGCGTTGCGACTAATTACCTCAAGGGACATCTCAAGAGTGGAACTCATTTCGAATCACAATTTGGACATAGCAGTGATTGACATCCCATCCATCTTGGACCAGAACCATTTATTGGTGCACATAAATCACCCAAGATAAAGGAGTATAGATGGCCATGATTTAACTGACTCGACCTTTACCTGTGCCTTCCGAGGATGGGGAACGGCTAAGGCACAGCAGTACCATCCCTTGTACAAGATCTGGAACTGATGGGACGGTGGGTATGGATACTGGAAATGGAAGAAACCACAGGAGCCTGAAGCCCAGTTTGAAAGACCAGGCTTTTAACATTGCCAGTTGGAACTCCCATGGATTTAAGCACCTCGCTGATCAGGAGAATGCCATTAAGAAACTTGGCGACCTTGAGTTGATCCTAATACAGGTGTTGTTTTTGACACATGAAGCGATCATCACAGGTTTCCTGGTATTCCAGCAAAAGCCCTGGTAAATTTGGCTGGCAGGCCTCGGGGAGGTTGAACCCCTTGTCTTCAGGCAGTGAAAGGAACCACTTTGTTGTGATTGGAGTAAAACATTTTTTTTGTGTAAATCTTTTTATTTTTCATTGTGCCATCACCTTAGTGTTACAATCAATATTCAATATCAGAACATTGGTATTCACCCCCGCCCCTGCCATATACTCAGCCCCCTCCAAACTAGCAAGAACAACTAATAACACACGACTTGCAACCTACAGAAGTTCCACCAGCGGTACCTCCTCCTCTCCCTCCTACTCCTCCTCCTACTATTCCTCCTCCTCCACTTTCTCCTCCTCCTCCCTCGGGTCCCACTCATCCTGCCTTCTGTACCTTCAATCTGTCTCCGCTATATCACACTCCTCCATCCTACCACCCTGGGAACTCGAGGGTTTATCATCCGGCAAGGCCAGAAGTGACTACCAGGGCGTTCCAGGCTGCCACATTCTCTGAACGTTTTAATTTCTGTCTACAAAGCATTAGACCATACTGTAGCCTCGGCTATGGACCACTGTCGCAGATCATTCCACCACCCGTCTATACTTGGACCCTTTCGAGACGTCCATGCCTTGGTAATCCTCCTCTTTGCTAACATCCAGGCCAGGTCCACCAATCTGTTCTCTGGTTTAGCGTTCTTTGGACGTGGGAACACCCTGAGTAAACATGCCTCTGGCGACCAGTCCTATCTTGTTACTCCTTCTTTTCTGAACCTCAATTCCATCTCTCGCCAGAACCTCCTGACTACCGGGCACGGCCAGAACATGTGCATCATGGCTGCCCCTCATTCTCAACACCTGGGGCACTCCCCTCCCATCGATCCCGGGAATTGTGTAATGAGAACAGCGTCATATAGGCTTTATGCAGCACATAGTACTGGGTCAGCTTAAGCCTAGCAATACTTGAGAACTTCTGGCCCCCAGACTTATCTCGAAATCCCATTTGTTTTGTGCCTTACTTTGGTAACCGTCCCTGGTACAATCTGGACACTCCATACGCCCCCAACACAGCCCTCCCTCCCCCCCGAAACATCCTACAACAGCCCAATGTGCTATCTTCCTCTAGGAGGCTCAGGGAGTCTGTCACTTCCTCCGCCCCTCATGCACCAATATGGAATGTCATGAACTGTCCCCACTACACCCCAAACACCTCTTCTCTCTCAACTCCATGAGCACCTCTGGGGAAAGCAAATCGCCCACCGTCACTAGCCCCTTTTCCTCCCATTGGGACCAATGTCAGGTCCACTGTGTATTCTCCATAAATCGCTGCTAAGGGTATGTGGGGAGAGTAGGTTTCTCCTTAGCACCGCCTTAGTCCTGGGCCAAATCTTCCTACCTAACTAGGTCGGTGTGCTTTTCATCTCGCATCCTTTGTTGTGCACAGCTTGTAATCCATTTTAAAATCTTAGCTAGGTGGGTGTGCTTTTCATCTCTCATCCATATTTTGCACACCTCACTGTAATGTGGCCTGACATCTTGCATTCTTGTGTACTGCATTGTATTCCTTTTGCACCTCCTTTTTGCTTTGCATTGTAATTGTGCCCTGCTTACCACCTGTGAGTAAGTGCTAAGGACTGTGCAGCCCTTACACCCTTCCTTCTTCCTGCTCACATCTCTCCTCTGCCACTGAGATGGCTCTCACCATCTCGCCAGTCCTTTTTTAATTGCTTCACTATCACCTATCCTCTCCGAAAATCTGGACAGAAAAAGCACAAAAAAGACATCCTGGGTGCAAATCCTGGCCTTACCATTGCAGAGACCTATGCCTGTACATCTTCCAGATCTTCACCCCCCTCCAAACCTATGGACTCCTCATCTCTACTCTCTCCCCTTTCTCATCCTCTGCCATTAACGGTGGCACCAAGTGGGAAGGGCACTATTCTGGTTCAGGGTCCTCGGGCCAACCTCCTTCATTTGAGAGCCTGGTATGCAAGCTGGTCATCTCTCCATCCTCCACCCTGACCATTGCTACCATTTACCGGCCTCCAGCTCTACCTCCCTGTTCCTCTCTGAATAGGCTGATTTTCTGTTCTTCCTTTCTTTCCACCTCCTTCTACCTGCTCCTCCTAGGGGACTTTAGGAATCTGCCAGGAGTGTCCAATTGATGTTAATCATTTCATTGAAATAAAGCATTGAAAAGACACACCATCGAAACCAAAAACATTTACCAATGCATCGACAGGCTATCTATTACATGTAAAAGTGCTTTTCCATCTAAACCAGTCCATCGAAAATATAAATGGCTGGTTTCAATGGAAATGCACTTTTACATGTACAATGCATTTTTTTGTAACGTTAAAACGTCACATGGAGCTATCGCACTGGTCAGCTCCTTGTGATGTTTTAATATTTTTTTGGTATAGTGGGGGAGCAGGGGAGGCAGACCTGCCCCTGCCCACCCAACCCCCACGCCCAGCCCCCCTAACCCGAATGTAACCCTTAATCTAACCCCAGTTTCGATTATACCATTGAATTATAGTCCATGAAAAGGTAATTCGATGGTAGTGCTTTTCGTTGAATATAATTTGATGGTGTGGCATTAAATGGAATGGGTTTAGATGAATTGATGATAACCTCCTGGCACAGCGTTCTCTTTTCATTGACCTCTGCCCATCCTTGTCACGCTCCAGTCTCCTTTCTGGTCCGACACACTCTGGACGCCCTTATCCACTTTGACCTCCATCTCCCATGATCGCCCCTCTCTTGGTCAGACCACTCCCTTCTCTCCTCTCACCTGGGTCCCTATGACCCGGTCACCTTACCTCCAAAAGCCCTACTAACCTTGTTCATGAACAGCTGCCCGATGAAACGAGTGTCAGCTGCTGTCTTCACTTCCACCTTTACCCCTCTTCCCCAACTCAGTCTGCCACCTACACTGCTCTCAGCAACTACCACCTTTCCATCACCATCTCCCTTGACGTTCTTGCACCTGTCATGAGGATCCACTTGAAGCCCGCCTCTAAGCGCAACAACTTGTACGACTCTGAACTTGCAGCCCTGAAACTAAGCTGCGGAACGGAAGTGGCAAGCCTCAGGTGCACGTTAGTTGTGCTACATGCTTTGCTTCATGGTGACACACTCGTGCCAGCTTGCAAAGACCTATGGTAACACGATTACTCTGTGTATGGGGCATCAGCCTATTGTTGTAGTCAATGGATATGAAGCTGTGAAGGACTTGCTGGTATCCAATTCAGAGGCCACATCTGGAAGAGCCATGACGCCTTTCGTACTGGACTATGCGCATGAACAAGGCAAGAAACACCATTAATTTACCACACAGGCACCACATGTGAACCTGTGCCTCATCTACGCCGAGTGTCCCAGTCACCCCTACTCGAGGTTGTCACGGAGATGCGAGGATTGGCATGCAGCCTCAATCTCACGTTTCTAGAGATTGGTTTAACACCTCTAGGGTACCTTGATTCAACCCTGATGAAGGTGGCAGCATAAGACTACCGAAATGCGGTCAGCAGTATGGGGGGGGGGTCTGCTTCTGGATCCGTAATTGGACATTTGTATAAGTCGTTTTGGACTCGATGGATTGTCTGGAAGCACACTGAATTGTTTTTTTTTCATTCTACTCACCCTACACGCATAGGCAGACCCAATGAGGGCTTTTCATGTAACCCATAAATTGGACCCCCCAAAAAAATAGTCTAATTTAGTAATAGCCCAACGGCAGACCCAATGAAGGCTTTTTACACTAGCAAAAGTTAAAGAAATAAAAGTTTGACCAATTGTTACTAAACCCTGATCCCATATTACACTGTCGAAAAGGAGGTTTAGCCCTGAATCAAGACTACAGGCTGTATGGGTATACACATTAGATCAAGAGTATACATAACTCCCCGGTGTAATGGATCAAGACCCAAATTTGTCTTTGCAATTGCCAAATCATTTTTATGTTTAGAACTTCTCTTGCAATTTTACTTTTATAAAACGTTCTGTAACTCTTTTCTAATACGTCTGTACCTAGAGACATTCATTTCCTCTCCCCTAGCACTGGGTTTCTATCCACTTTCAACTACTATCTCCTTTGTTCTCCTTTCCTCATTTCAATAATAAAGATGGAAGATCATTTAGCTGTTCATTGTTTATATTTAGTGTTTATATACAATTTTGTTTTTGCCTTTTATGCAACTCGATATGTACAAGAATTAAACTGTATATCCAAAATGTTACCGCATATGTGTTTTTTCACATAAATCATGCATTGAATGATGGGTCGGGGATTCGATTTGGTACAACCCTGGCCAAGAGGTACTTTACTCATTTAGCACATGCCCTAAGGTCTATAGTACCGTGTTTTCTGCAGCATTTTGCCTTCTGTTACTCAAGCGCACCCTCTGACAAACTGGCCTGCCGCCTACTCCAGAGGCAATACAGACACGCTATCCGTGCCAAGAAATGGCCCACATTCAGGCGCAGGTATCTGGCACATCCAAGAACACGGCTGAAAATTTCAAAATCTGCAGGGAACTAGCCAACCCTTCGCAGTATCTTCCCCTACTCCCTCACAGGGCCTCTGCAATGCACTCGCCACTTGCTTCACCACCAAAACCCAGGACATCCTGAACAGCCTTGTTACACACACACACACACACACTCCCATCCCTCACCCCCTTGCCACCTTTGCCCTCTTCACCCCCCGCCTCCTTGTCTCACCTAATAGTCACCAGAGTTGCCTGCTCCATGAAGGTCTCTTCCAAACAGGTTTTCCCTTGCTCTTTGAGAACCATCAAGGACAACCATCAAGGACAACATTGGCTCTCTTGCCCCTGCTCTTGCTGATCTCTGTAACCACTCCTATGCTACTGGTTCTTTCCCCTTCTCCCTTGTGTGCCCCCCTCCTTAAAACAAATATCAGCTGACCCTACCTGTCCAGCTACCTACTGCCCTATCTCAATCAGCCCCTTCCTGGGAAACGGCTGGAGAAGTTGGCCCTGTCCCAATTTAACTCTCACACTGAACTTGTTGGTGGTCTCCACAACCATCAATCTGGATTCCGAGCATCCAGAGGCACGGAAACATTTTCTGAAATACTGTGAAAAACTGCTTGCAGCCCTGGAATCAAACTCCCCAGCCTTCCTTATCCTTCTTGATCTCTCACCTGCATTTGGCACAGCCAACCACTCCATCCTCATACAAAGGCTCCACAACACCCTTGGTATCTCAGAGCAGGCACAGGACTGACTGACTGACTGACTGACCTTCCTTACTGACCCAAACCTCTTAAGTCATCCTTGACACCTTTTCCTCTCCTACTTCGTTCTCCTTGTGGTGTTCCCCAGGATTCTATCCTCTTGCCCTGGCTCTTTAACATCTACCTTTCTTAGCTGGCATTCCTCATCTCCTCATTTTCCCTCAACTTCTACTGTTATGCAGACGACGCACAACTCTTCTTCAAAGTTTCTGCTGACCCTCTTGCACCTTCCATCATCCCCGACTGCCTTTCTGCCATCCATGCTTGGTGCACTTCCAATAATAGTTTCCTCAATACCAGCAAAACTGAGACCCTTCCCATTGGATCCCCTGCTCCTGACTTCTTCCCTTCACTCTGGCCTTCCTCCATGGGCTCTCCCCCTGCTCCCTCCTCTGTTGCCAGAAACCTTGGAGTTACCTTCGACTCCTCTCTCTCCATCATCTCTCACACTTAGGACATTGCCAAGAAATCCCACGTTCAGCTCTTCCTTCTCAAAGGAATTTTACCTTTTCTCACCTACCCCCAGAAGCTCAATGTTACCCGCGCCCTGGTTCTCTTTAGGCTTGACTATTGCAATAGCCTCCTCCTTAATCTTCCTTCTTCCACTCTGGATCCTCTCCAGCTAATCCAGAATATGGCAGCAATAATTATCCTTGGCCTCAAGTCCAGGGACTGCATCTCTCCTTCCCTAATAAGTCTTCACTTGCTCCCGGTTGCTTCACAGATTGAATTCAATTTCTTCAGTATAATCCACAAGGCTTTCTGGAGCTGAGGGCCACACTATCTGCAACTCTCTTACTAAATATTCCCCCTCTAGCGCACTACGCTCCTCTGGCACCAACTCATTATGTGTAAAGCGTTTAGCTAAACTGATGATAGGAAGTCGATCTCTTTACTCAGCTGGCTACCTTCTTTGGACTAGCCTTCCCCTCCCTTTTCGTCTTGAGCAGGACTTTATTAAATTCCGGAAGCTCCTTAAGACTTGCATCTTTACCTCTGCCTCCCCCACCCCCAACTCTCCTCTGCTAATCTCAGTTGTTTGTTTGATGTTCAGGGCCCTTATGCATCCACGGGGCTATGACCTCCCACAACGAATCACCGCCAACTTCTGTCTATCCTCAGCACTTGCCTCGGCTCAATCTCCGTCCTGGAGGCTCACACTTACCTTACATTGCACTTCATTTGTTGCTCACCCATGATCACGACAGCACCTATCCCATTCCCCCTCCCTTCTGCACTTGCACGTTCTGAAAACTCATACATTTTAGTAGGTTTGTCTCCGCCTCCCCTGTATTTATATTTCAAATGGATTGTGTCCTCCCATGTAGTTCTCATCTTATGAAAAATATCTCTCCAGCTTTGCTGCTTCAGAATATTTTTTTCGACAGAGGGTGCTGTATGCAGTGACGAGTCGATGTCCCTTGAGGGCCTCCGTTTGACAGTCAGCGTGATCATTATAAATAGCGCGAGCAGTGCCCATTGGTTTCAGTTCCCTTTTTCCGAGCGAACGCTTCGAGTGAATTACATCACGCTTCCGTGAAAGATTTTCGTTAAGAAAATGTATTCTTCTACTTCGACACCCAAGTTGGGTTTCAAAAAGTACCAGGCATGTGGGTCTAAAATGTCAATCACCGACCGCCACTGCGTGTGTCTGTGGTGTCTGGGCTCCGGACACCGTACCGCTGACTATGGATCCTGTCAGGCGTTGACCAAGGAGGCTCTTGGGGAGTGTAGAGGTAAACTGGCAGTGGGGAGGTGTTAGGCAGAAACCTGTGCAGTTCCCTTGGGGAACACTGCAAAAGATTTAAGACTACAGGTAGAGCAGTAAACCCCTTTGGTAGCAGTCTGTACCACCCAGATTTACCTGGTAGCTGTGGCTGAGCAGTCAGACTTCTCTCAAGAAGAGTTAGGCAGTATGTAAAGTATACACAATCTGTACCAAAACACAATAGCACAAGCAAACACTGACCAGAGCTTGGTTTCAAAAGTATATAGTTATTTATTTAAAATACACATAAGTTAAAAACACTCTAGCAAAAATATAGTAAAAGCACTTCAACACAGTTATAATGAAAGTAGATTCAATCCTTTCTCCTATCTAGACAACTCTAGGTAAACACCACTTAATTAAAACAGAGGTGAGTGCTTAACGTTAGATGACACTCTAGTAGTTTCCAAGAAAGGGAGAGAAAAAGCAGAAATGGGTTAAACACACCACTCTAAGGTCCAGAACACTTGCAATAGGCTCAAAGAAGCACAAAGTCACAGGTGAGCAAAAGTCACTAGGCAGGGCCCACTCTTAGAGTAGCCGGAGCGAAAATGTGCCCAAGATCACACTGTTAGTTAGAGATTCAAAGTCTTGCAAAGAGTCAAAAAGAGTTTAGAGTGGCTCAGAAAGTTTAGCCAAAGGGTCCCAGGCACTCCCAGGTTCGAAAGCCGGGGACTAAATCTACCCCGTACAGTCGGTGGCAAGGGAAGCCAGGCGGAACACAGTACCTTAAGCGGAAAGGATCCTCCAGCGGTGGCAGTTGTTCCAGGCAGTGGCAGCAGGGCTCGACGTCGGTCAGGGGAGAAGAAGTTCTCGCTGAAGAGCAGAAGAAGAGGGTCGTTGCACTGCCCGGGAAGAAACCAGCCGCGGAGTCCTCCGGTTAAAGGGTTGGTACCGACTTTCGCGGTATGGGGGTAAAGTGGGGTATTCCGGTTGCCGGGGTGCTTGGCACAGGCAAGGCGGCCACGAGATACCTCAAAGAACGGAAAGAAGGCGAAAACTGGTTGTCCCCACCAGTCAAGGGAAGGAGCCACTCCGTTAAGAGTTCTCCTCGGTCGTCGGGAAAAAGTGGTGAGACGGTTCAGCAGGGCTCCACCGGGTGGTGTCGTCGAAGCAGGTCGGCTCAGCTCTTCCCTCGTCGGATTCTTGGTCCTGTGGCGACTTCTGAAGTCCCAGTCCCCAAAGCCCTGCTTTTATGCAGCAAACCCCCATTCACCCAGCCTAGCTGTCACTCAAACATGCTAAGTGGTGAGCCGGGCGGCTCACCACTTGGGCCAATCAGGACGGAGTGCGACTTGAGTTACCAAGGTAACTCAGTCCAGGGTGCCTAAATCCCCCTCCACCCCTCCTAAGTACCCCAGACAGAGTGGCACCACTTTGGAGGGCTTCTGTGGAGAAGCCCGCCAAAAGTGGAACAAAGGGCTCCACTTTGGGTCAGAGTTACAGAGGCGAACACCAACGCCATTTTAGAATCAAGTTTTGGCAAAAAGTCCCAACCGGAGTTATAAAAATAAATATATAAACCGGCGGTGTGTTTAAGGCTACCGTAAATAAATAATTAAATGTGTTAGCCTAAAACAATGGGAAATCCCATAGGGAAATATTCGCGGTCGAATATAAAAAGTAGTTTCCACTGCCACCAGCCAAAACTCGATCAGGGGGGACGGAGACGTGCCCCCTCGACTAACAGACCCTGGGGCAATCGAATTGCCCCAGCCAGTACGTCCACAATATGATGGTTTGTACTGGTTCTGTTCAGGATTCAAGACTAGCAAAGTCTTTGGTGACTTTACATGCCCTGGGAGACAGTAGTCAGTCCCAGGGTATGGAGTCTATGTTGGGGAGTCCCTAGGACACCCCTGGGTCACGGCACAGAGGGTGCTGTGTAACCCACATCACAAAAATACATGCGGCCCTATGGAGTAAAAGACCCCATAGCCCATTCAACACAAGGTTAACCAAGAAAACACACTTCAACATGTCCAAGAGTGAGGGTAAAAGAGTCTCACTCTTGGCAGGAGAAAAAAAGAAACCCCAGAAATCCAGCAAAGCTGCTGGGGGACTCACTAGGTAGGGAAATTCAGCCTAAACAGAGAATTCTCCCTAACAGGAGGTTGGCATTGAATCACCTTCGAAGAAGGAGAAAAAGACCAATGAGTAGAGGGATTGTTGCCAAAGCAAAAAATCGGTCCAGATCGAGGAGTTGTTCGCACCACTCTTCGTCTTCCTTTAAGAAGGCCAAGAAAAGACGCCATAGGTCACTTTCGACCTCTAGCGATTCCTCATCGGAAGTTTTAAGGTGTCCTATGAAATTCTATTCCACTGCTAAGTGGGGCGCATTTCGTAGTGAGATGATGCAAATCTTCGAGAATGCGGCCTTGACCCCCCCCCCCCCCCGAATGAAAAGTAAGCGCCATGGCCAAGCCAAGTCGCTGCGGATAAGGACAAGGGGAAGTCTTAAGACTACACCTTCGAAGCAGAGCTTAAAGCCGGTGTCACATCGAGAACATTCTCAATCTGACAAAAAGTCGTCGAGAACTGAGTCCAACTGTGGTTCCGTCGAAGAAGCACAATGCATCGAACTTCATAGTCTTCGCTGACGCCGTTGGTGCCTGAGCTGTCAACACTGATATCTAGGTTGACGCCGGCAAAAACGGCACCAGTTTCAAAGCCACCTTCGACAACTACTTCGACAGTGCAAGACAAGGTTTACAAGCCTTTGCCTAAAAAAAGACTATTTTAAGTCTTTCAGCCATTTCTGAGGAAGACCAACCCTCTAATGATGATGCATCACCATTTGGTCTACAGTTTGGCACCCCGAATGTGCCAGAGGAACTTATTTCTGACAAATCCAGAGATTTGTATGATTATCTCCAGTCAGCTTGTTGCTTGGATACATCACCAGAGTTAGAGTTTGGCAGGCCTGACCCCTCTGAGCATGCTGACTCATCGTACAGAAAACTGATGGGAAAGGTCATTGAATTTATGGGATGGAGTAGGGCTACTCCATCATTTGAACAAGATGATATGACTGACATCTTGGACCAGGGTCCTTAGAAAGACACAATTTTGCTTTTCCATATGGTACTACAGAAGGTTTCTGCTAATTGGGAGACCCCGGAAACTGCGGCTGCAGGAAATAAAAACTTTGCAACAGACATTCCAGCAGTAACACAGAATATCTTACCAAGCATCCCACACGTGAAATCTTGGTGGTTCAGAGAGCAACATCTACCAGGAAGTCAGCTTACCCATCCATCCTTTCTAACGGGGATGACAAGAGTGGATGCCTGGGCATGAAAAGTTTTCACTGTGGGAAGTATGACTTTGAAATCCACTAATGTGACTTGCACATTGTCTAGATTTACGTTTACACTGAGGGACTGTGTTGTCATGGCGGCTGATCACATCCCGGAAGGTGAAGAAAGAGACTGCGTCCTGGCGATCATTAAGGATGGTAAGGAGGCAATGAGTGAATGTCTCTAGTGAGGTTTGGATACTACAGACAGCATTAGCAGATTCATGGCTGCTAGAACGGTATTACGCAGATTTGTGAGGTTGAGCAAGTCCGGGTTTGCACCAGATGTGCAGGCAAGACTACTCAACATGCCCTTGGCGGTTGAGGTTGTTTGGCAGCAAGACGGATGAGAGTTTGGAGAAGATGCAGACCTCAAACGCAGTGGCTAAATCCCTTAGCGTCTCCATTAGACAACCTTAACAACCCTATTCAGGCTCATCTTCTTGAAGGGGGTAAGTCCTTTCATTTCTCCTCAATTGGAAGAGGACGAGGACAAGCCGGTCAAAGGGGTCAGAGAATATTCCCTCGTGGTGGATGAGGGAGAGGTGCTAAGTCGGCCCAAGCAGCAGCAACTTTACCTTCAGCCGTTGCTTCAGCCGCCTATAAACCACTCTGAGGCCTTAACCCACAAGGCCCTGGTGTGAGGCAGACTTTCTCAGTATCTGAACGAATGGCAGGGCATTACTTCAGATGCTTGGGCATTGGAAACCCAATGCCCAAGCCCAAGGTTACAAAAAAGACCTCCGGGTCATCCACCAGGATACAACTTTCTGGATCCGCTCCTTATGCGAAAATCTTGAACCTGCTAGAGAGGTGCAATAGAACATGTACCTGTAGCGGAGAGGAACAAAGGTTGGTACTCCCCGTATTTTCTAATCCCCAAAAAGGACAGAGGATTGAGACCCATCTTGGACTTACACTTGAACAGGTTCCTCAGGAAGGACAAGTTCAAGATGGTCCCTTTCGAGGGGATTGTGTCCTTCGACTTATTCCACATCTACGACAGGAATGACCACAGCTGTGCTGCCTCCGAAATTTTTTCGCCATAGGCGTCCTGCATCGATGACGTGGATACGCTGTCCTCGAGGACCTCTGTCGAGGGTCGGCGTCACCGGATGTTATATCTAGGATGCATGGAGCCCGTAGCCTCAGTTCCGTTTTTTTTCCGTCAACGTGTTCGCTTCGGAATCTCTGCGCACTCGATTCTTCTACTTCGTTTGTGAAAATGTCTTCCTCTTCTTCTACCCCGAAGTCGGGCTTCAAAAAGTGTCAGGATTGCGGTGCCAAAATGTCCATTACAGACCCGCACGACATCTGCCTCTGGTGCCTCGGCGAGAGCCACGCCACCGACTACTGCCAGTTCCTGACATCAAAGGCCATGCGGGAGCGGAAGAAGAAATTGTCGGTAGGTAGGGTTTCTAAACCCTGCAAGTCGAAATCTGATGGGCTTTCGACCGACGACTCGAGGGGCAACTCTTTGCATAAATCCAGGGGGGGGTCTCGGTCTCGGAGTAGGTCCCGCCATTCCTCTGCCTCTTCTAGGCATTCTCAGAAACGCCTTCCCCGTCCTTGTCAGAGGACTCCGGCAGACGGCGGGTAGCTTGTCCCAACAAGCATTCATCGCTGGCCGAATGGGACGCATTCCGCCAGCAGATGATGGTGATTTTCGAATCGCAGGGCACCATTCCTCGGTGCCTTCGAGAGAAGCCGGCAAGGAACGAGCTAGAGCCACCGCTCGCACGCGTTCAGGCTCGGGTGGTCGGCACGATCATCGGGAGCCGTTGAGGTTCCGATCAGACAAGGTTGATCGCCATAGCCGTGCCAGGTCCAGGTCCCGGTCCTCGACGCCGTAGAGACCGTCGGAGCGCCGAGGCTATCTGGGCTCTGGCCTCAAAGCCGTTGTTGCCTCGGTTGACGCCGATTCCATCGATGCCTTTTGAGGAGGATTTACCAGAGGTGCCCCGGAGGGCCGTGGAAACTCTGAGGAAGGCTCTCAGTAAATCAGTGAGGCCTGTGTTTGAGCCCTTCTCTGGTCATCCCCCCCCCAGGATGGATTTGTTCCAGCCTTTGGATCACATTTCAGAGGTGGAAGAAGAGTCGGATGAGGAGGGGGTTGTGCCTCTTGAGGTTCCTGATGACCTGTTGTCTGGTCACAGCCAAATGAAAACCTACGTCAGCCCTTACATGACGCCAGTGGTCTTGACACCTCTCCGGAGGTTGAATTTGGCAGGCCTGAGCCTGGTACACTTGCCAAGTCCTCGTACAGGCATCTCATATCGAGGGTGAGTACTTGGGGTGGTCCCCTCCACCTGTTGATTTTCTGACAGACATCCTGGACCAAGGTCCACCCACTGACCCAGTGTTGCCATTTCATATGGCCTTGCAAAGAAGGGTGGCAGCGGCTTGGACTGCTCCGGAGAGTCTCCCGGCAGTGAATAAGGCGCTTCCGAAAAAATACCGTTCAGCCAGTGGTGACCCGGCTACTTATCTACGCACCCCACTCCGGAGAGTTTGGTGGTGCAGGCAGCTACGGCCCCAGCGAAGCAGAGTGCATACCCTACCATCCCTCCTGTTGGGGACGATAATGATGGTTGGGCGTAGAAAGTATTTTCATCTGGGGGTATGGCTTTAAAGGCAGCCAACTCCGTTTGTGCCTTAGCAAGATTCACTCACACTCTGTGGAATTGTGCATCTTTGGTCGGCTGAACATATTCCCGAAGGGGGGGGGGGGGGTACGGGATGGCTTTATAGCCCTCGTGCAAGATGGCAAGGATGCTATGTGTGAATCCATTCAGTCGGGTCTGGACGTGGCAGACTGTGCCAGCCGGTCCATGGCGGCGAGCACCATAATGCACAGGTTTGCGTGGCTGCAGAAGTTGGGGTTTGCTCCTGATGTGCAGTCCCGGCTTCTCCACATGGCCTTTGATGGTGTCCATCTTTTTGGCAGCAAGGCTGATGAGAGCATTGAGAGGTTGCAGACCTCCAAAGCTGCAGCAAAGTCATTGCACGCTGCAGTACGTCAACCTCTGCCTTTTCGTCCTATGGGACAGCAATGAAGGGGAGGTTCCTTTCGGTACAACTCTTCCTTTGGTAGATCGAGGGGAGCTCCCAGTCAAAGGGGGCAATTTAGGGGTACCAGAGGTGGAAAACAAGGTACTCGAGGTGCCAAAGCCGCTCGGGCAGTTGACTCCTTTCCCTCAGGCACTGCCGCAGCCGCTTCCGCTCAGTCATGAGGCCCCGGCTCATGCCATGGTTAGCCGTTTGGGGGAAAGGTGGCGCAGCATCTTGGAGAATGGCGTACCATTACTTCAGATGTGTGGGTTCTGGAGCTCATAGCCCATGGCTACTGTCTTCCTTTCCAGCAGAGGCCTCACAACAATCCACCTGGGAAGCTCTTTGAAGCGTCCGGATCCGCTCCTTGCGCAGGAAATCCTGTCCCTGCTGGAGAAAGGCGCCATAGAACTGGTGCCTGTAGCGGAGAGGAACAAGGGATGGTATTCCCCATATTTTTTGATCCCGAAAAAAGACAGAGGATTGAAACCCATCATGGACTTGCGTGGTTTGAACAAGCTCCTCCAGGAAGGACCAGTTCAAGATGGTCACTCTCTCTCAAGTCCTCCAGGCCCTTCAACTTCAGGATTGGTTGGTGTCTTTCGACCTCAAGGATGCTTACTTTCATGTGCCGATTCATCCCAAGCACAGAAAGTACCTGAGGTTCGCGGTTGGCGACTCGCATTTTCAGTTTCGGGTCCTGCCGTTCGGATTGACCTCCGCCCGAGGGTTTTCACCAATCTGATGGTGGTGGTAGCGTTTCTCAGGAAAGGGGGATTCACGTCTACCCCTACCTGGACGATTGGTTGATCAAGGCGCACTCTCCCGAGCAAGCCCTGGATTATCTGTCATCACCTGTCACTCACTTGACGAGCTGGGCTTCTCCCTCAACTTGAAATCCCATTTGACACCAACTCAGAGGCTCCAGTACATCGGAGGAGTGCTCGACACGTCCCTGGGGCAGTGTTTTCCTCCCAAGGTGAGGGCTCATCACATTCAGCAGATGGTGCACAAGTTTCAGCTTGCCCAGAGTCTCCCAGCGTTCGAGTTCTTGAGATTGCTCGGCCTCATGGCATCCTGCATTCTTCTGGTGCCGGAGGCCAGGTTGCGGATGAGATCTTTGCAATGGGCACTCAAGCTCCAGTGGTCTCAGTCCTCCGGCAGGATGTCAGACCCTGTTCAGGTGCCGTCCTCGGTCGCCCAGGACCTTCTGTGGTGGGCTGTCGAAGACAATCTGATGAAGGGGGCTCCATTTTGGCTACCCTGGCCAGAGGTGACGATCGTGACGGATGCATCCCTCACGGGATGGGGAGCTCATGCCAACGAGGTGACAGTCAGCGGTCATTGGTCTCCGTCGGAGTCCAGACTCCATATCAGTCTGTTGGAGCTGAGGGCCGTCAGGCTAGCCCTGAAGGCTTTTTCTGCCGACTGTGCGAGGGAAGAATGTCCTGATCCTGACGGACAACACAGTGGCCATGCACTACCTCAACTAAAAAGAGGGGGAGGCAGGGTCACTTCCTCTGTGCAGGGAGGTGATGCAGCTCTGGTTCTGTGTAATCCAGCAGGAAGTTTCGATCTCGGCAGTTCATCTGGCCGGAGACAAAAACGATACGGCGGACGCTCTGAGCAGGCAGAGTGCAATCTCTCACAAGTGGGAGTTGGCTCAGGAGATTCTCCTAGAGATTTTCGCCCTTTGGGGGACCCTTCAAGTGGATCTCTTCACCTCCAGTGTCAACCGGAAGTGCGAGAGGATCTGCTCGCGGGCATTTACTCCAAAAGGAGCCTTAGGAGACGCGTTCGTGGTGGAGTGTTCATTCCCACTGCTGTACGCATTTCCTCCAGTCCCTGTCATTCCGCAAGTGCTGCGGAGGTTACGGAGGTTCGGTTCCCGGATGATCCTCATTGGTCTGGCGTGCGCCCAGAGGACATGGTACCCGGACCTTCTCGACTTGTCCATCTGCCCTCCACGACGATCTGCTCTCACGGAAGGGAGCTCACGTTCTCCATCCAGAGGTCAGATCCCTCAACCTTAACGCTTGGTTTCTGAAAGGTTGAGGTATAAGGATTGGGACCTCCCTGAAGACGTGATGGAGGTGTTGCTCTCAGCCAGACGGCCAGCAACAAAGTCCCTGTACCGTTGCCGTTGGTGTAAGTTCTGCGACTAGTGCAGGGTTAAGAATGTGGATCTTTCTGCATGTGACATTCCCATGGTTCTGTCTTTTTTGCTTTCTTTGGCCCACAGGGGCCTTCAAGTGTGTACCATTAAAGGTTACCTGGCGGCGCTGTCCATATTTAATCTGCCGTCTGAAGTGTTCCTTTTTTAAAATTCCTTTAATTTCCCAGTTTCTGAAAAGGCTCACTAATGTGTTCCCTCCGTCGCCTTTCCAGGTGCCCGGTTGGGATTTGAACCTTGTTCTCAAGTTTCTGATGGGTGCTCCGTTTGAGCTTTTGCATTCATGCCCTTTGAGACTGTTAACTCTTAAAACTGTGTTTTTGGTTGCGGCCACTTCCGCTCGCAGAGTGAGTGAGTTACAGGCACTTTTTCAGTTAAGCCACCCTTCACTGTGTTTCATAAGGACAGGGTTGTCCTTAGAGTTCGTCCGTCCTTTCTTCCGAAGGTGGTGTCGGAATTTCATTTAGGCCAGAAGGTTGTTCTTCCGGTGTTTTATGCTCCTCCACATCCTGGTAAGCCAGAGGAGAGGCTCCATAGGCTTGATCCTAGGAGAGCGTAAAGCTTTTATATTTCACGCATGTCCCGGGTCAGAGTGGACGATCAACTCTTCATTGGTTACGCTGGAAAGCGTTTGGGACAAGCTGTGAAGAAACAGACTTTGTCTCACTGGATTATTTTGGCTATCTGAGTGTTACCGCTTGGCGGGTAAGGACCCACCGGTCGGTTTACGGGCCCATTCTACCAGGGGTATGGCTGCCTCTACTGCCCTACAGAGAGGGGTGTTCCTATTCGTAACATCTGTGATGCAGCCACATGGGCTTCGGTACATACTTTTGTACGTCACTACTCCCTCGATTCCATCCAGGGGCAGGATCTGGCCTTTGGCAAGGCGGTCCTTTACTCCGCAATTTGATTGGGCATTCTAAATTTCTGTTTTCTAAATTCTTTACCCACCTCCTTGCATTGGTACTGCTTTGGGAGTCTGTCATAGATATGGAATACGTCGGAGGACCCAATCTCCTCGAAGAACAAGTTACTCTCTTACAAGTTGCTTTCATTTTTAAGCGCTCCTCAGAGGAGGATTCATGGTTTAAGATCCCCCTGATATCCAATTCTTGAAAGGCCTTACTAATGTATACCCACTAGTTCCATTTAAGGTACCTGTATGGGACCTCAATCTTGTGTTAAAGTTTTTGACATGTATTCCCTCTGAGATTTTACATTACCGCCCTTTAAAGCTCTTGATATTAAAAACCGTGTTGCTTCTCGCAATGACGTCAGCCCGCAGGGTAAGCGAGTTGCATGCTCTTTCTTGCAAACCTCCTCATACGTTATTCCATAAAGACAGTTACACTCAGTGTAAAACCTTCTTTTTTACCTAAGGTAGTTTCCGACTCCACTTGTCACAGAAAATTACCTTGCCAACATTCTACCTACCTCCTCATCCAGGAAAAGAGGAGGAGAGACTACATAGACTGGACCCAAAACGGGCTCTCGTTTTTATATATCCATAATGGCTAAATTTCGCCAAAGATGACCAACTTTTTATTGGCTATACTGGTCCCTAATTTGGCCTTTCGGTTGACTTTTGGCGAATGCTACAGATTAGCGGACAAGGACCCGCCGGAAGGCCTAAGCGCTCATTCCACAAGGGGCATGGCAACCTCTGCTGCTCTTCAAAGGGGTGTCTCAGTCAAGGATATTTGTTCAGCGGCCACTTGGTTGTCTATCCATAAATTCGTAAAGCACAACTGTCTGTATTTATCCTCCAGTCAGGGAGGACTTTTTCCAAAAGCATTCCTCATTCGGTCCATGATTAGATCTAAATTTTATTGGTACTCCCACCTCCAAATTATTACTGCTTTGGGAGTCTATCAAAAGATGACGAATACATGGGAAGACCCAATCCATTCGAAGAAAGTTACTTACCCCGGTTAACGTTTTTTGATTGGATGTTCCTCCCACGTATTCCTCATCGAGCCTACCCCGCCGTACAATTTACGTGTTATTACACTCCATGCTTTCTGTGAGCCTATGGTCTTGGGTACGCTTAGTAATTCCTCTTCAGAAGGGGGGAAAAACGGAACGGAAGCCAACGGGAGCTGCATGAGCCATTTATACTGATGACGTCGAACGGAGGCCCTTGGAACATCGACTCGACGACACTGCATACAGCACCCTCTGTCGAAAGAAATTTCCGAAGCAGCAAAGCTCAAGAGCTATTTATCATAAAATGAGGAATACATGGGAGGAACATCCAATTGAAAGAATGTTACCTGGGCTAAGTAACTTGTTTTATGTATTTCGATCGTTTTTACAACCGCTAATCCCCTCCATGTTGCCCTCTGGGCGTAATGAAACAGGATATACTTCCTGTATATGTGCCTAAGAAGTGAACCATAAATAACTGTAAGAGGTAGGGTAGGGTCTCGGATTCTGCCCTTCCCCAACCACAGTGCCTCCCTCAGCAAGTAGGCAAGCAGTCGCCGCTTGCAGCAGTGTGTGAGGCAGTTTCTCCCAAAACTTAATTGAGCGTGCCAGCCCCATCTTGGCCTGCAGTGTATTCTCCGCGTGAGCCTTCCTCTCATGATAAGTTAACAGCTAGATATCTGAATGTGTGTACCCTCCACAGCAGTCCCAATTCCGGAAGGCATAATTTCTCTATTCCCACCCATCCTGACAATGGAAATATACAGGACTTTGCCTTACTAATCAATACCCCGGACACCGCTGCAAAGTTATCCAACACCTCTAGTTATGACGCTAGGTTATCTTCTGGGCTACGCACATATAACAAAATGTCGTCTGCATATAGTGAGACCACATGATGTACTCTGCCCACCAGGAGCCCTGTGTCCCTAAACTCCTTTCTCAAAAACACTGCAAGGGGCTGCAGGGCTAGTACATACAGCATGGGGGATAGTGGGCATCCATGTTTCGTGCTTCTGTATATGGAACTGTTTAGATGCGTATCTACCTGTCTGTACCCTCGCAACCGGTGTAGAGTTCAGCATCCGGACCCGCCTCATAAACCCCTCTCCCACCCCAAATCCTTCTAAGGTGGTGCATAACCAATCTCACCCTACTGAATTGAATGCTTTATTTGCAGCCAGTGCTACCACCGCACAAACCTCTGACCAGGTTTGCGTCCTGTCTGACTGCATGTCGGCTCCTTAAGTTCCGAGAAGTCGCTCTTTCATGGACATATCCCATCTGTTCTAGATGGATCAATGGCCCCCTCACCCTCTCTGCAAGGACCGCCGTAAGAACTTTACTGTCCCGATTAATCAATGATATCAGGCAGGATGATTCGCAATACCGGCCTGCTTTCCTTGGCTTTAATATCGGAACAATAGATAATTTCATGCTGGGGGGGGGCTAGACGCTCCTCCTCAAAGGTTAGCAGTAGCTTCAGAGTCACCTCAACCGCAAATTCTTTATAAAAACCGTCGAAGGCCGTCTCCCCCTGGCGTCTTGCCCGGTGGGCAATGCCCAGATCACTGCCCTTAGCTCCTCTATTGTGTACGGTGCGCCCAGAGCCTCCGCCTGCTCCCTACTTAGGGTGGGTAAGTTTATCTCTGACAATGTTTCCGTGATCCTCTACCCCATCCGCCCCATATAAATCTTGGTAAAATCTCAGGAAAAACGTGTATTTCTTCCTGTGACCTCCATAGCTCCCAGCACTCGTCCTTTATTGGTGATTGGTAATAAGGGGGGTTGTTTAGTGTGTGACAATTAATGTCAAGATATATGATAGTGTTGAGATGAGACGTGTAGCGTCTGAAACCCGGTTTCTCCTCGTTCAAGGAACGTAGAAGGTATTGTCTCAAAATCCAGTGGATGAAACTAGGCTGCACACAGATGGATCTGTGAGAGGAGACAATTCAAACTCCCATCTAAGTATTTTTAGATGCTAGTGAAAAGAGGTGTCATGACGGGCATGGGAGAGTCGACTAGTTTTTTTTGGTGAATTTTATGTTTTAAAGAAGTGTTGGAAAAAACGTCAGGCTATGTTGGCTAGAGGCAAGTTATTATCGACCTTGGGTCAATATCAGCGCTGACTGCAGAGTAGATTGAAATTATTGAGAAGTAAATGCTTTGAGGGGCGAGTGTGGAGCACGCTCATTTATTTTCTGAAATGTATTTTGTGTAAACACTGGTACGTATAGACAGTCGATTGGGACTTCTCAAAATGGGAGAAGAGACACCACTGATGCATATGTGCAAAACACTGCCCAAACACATGCCTAAGATCATACAGTATAGTGCAGAATGGGTAAAAGGCACAGCAGATAAGATGTTCATGCCGTGGCCACAAGGGGGGGAGGGGGAGATCACTGTCGAAATTGGTTTTGCAACACATGACCACATACCTGTACCCAGCATTCATGGGAAAGAAATTAGAAAAGATGCTATTTTAGAGCTCTGGAAAATGTACCAGGAGGAGTGAGAGGATCTGCCTACTGAGGAATGGATGCTTAACCAGAGCTCCCTCTACTCTGTCGGAAATAAACTGCGATAGTACAGAAGATATAGGACTGTATCCGTTAAAGGAACTAAAACCGGCGACAGGATATAGCAATCCAATATACGAACAACCTGCGTATAGCAATGGTGATAGTTCACAAGAAAGTAAGATAAAGGAAGAACTCTTTAAGGCCTTACAGAGCAAGGAGGAGAAAAGTGAACGATCAAACGGGACCACAGATATAGAACAAGAGATTAAAAGATGGAAAGGAGAAAAGGATAAAGCTGACGAGAATGCTCGTACAGATCAAATGGATGGGTGGACAGGTATTGCTTAAACTTGATGGGGGGGGGGGGGGGAAAGCATCAAGTAAGTTGGGCAAGGAGAAGACCAAGTCGAGCTAGATAAAAAAAAGACCGGGAAACGAGAAAGAAGGTTGAGGGAAGATGAAAACCAAGAGAGAATAGACGGCAGAGAGAAACATATATCAGGAAGAACAGCAAATAAAGGAAGAAAGGACAGAGGAGCAAAGGAAATATGGCAACAGGCAGAGAGCACTTTAAGAACAGGATAGACAAGAAAAAGAGAAGAGGAAGCACAAAAATTGAGAGATAAAAGGATACGGAGACGAAGGAAAGAAGACTGAAGCTGAAGTGAAATAAGGAAGGAGAAAGGACTAGAGGAGGAGGAAAGAGTTAGATGGGAAGCGAAGAAAAAAGAGAATTACACTAAGAAAAGGAGTGAAAAAGGAGATGGGGAGCACACGAAATTGATCGCATTCAGAAAGAGCTAATGGAACCGGAGTCCAGTAATAATATGGAGCCATATAGAGAAGTTTCTCTCGTCACAAGGCGCAACAGAGCCATTTGGAGTAAACCTAGGAGTTTCTTCCATTAAAGGAAGCAATACCTGGACTATCTATGGTAACACTAGCGGAAGATTTTGAGATGGGAAGTATCGGAGATAGAATCGACAAAGTTTATCAAGAAATGAGGACAAAGGATGAATTGGGAAGCAGGGGAAAAGATTGATCTATAATTGCCCAACCGTGAGGCAAGGAAGAAAGCCTGTTTAGTCATTAGACATGCTGACGTTGAGAAAGGGACAAAAGTCAGACTAGTTGGGGACTAGATATGTCAGACGAAGAAAGGGAAGCCTTCTGAGGGGAGGAGGGAGAAAGCGCATGTGATCCGGAAGGATGCATGCTGTCAGACAAGGAAGTAAGATGGTCAGATCTAGAACAACCTAAGGATAGGACGCCTGATCCTATAAGCATATCCTGAGCACCCTAAAGGACGAGCGCATAGTGAGAGGAGAATCGCCACCATATGTGTGCAGACAAAGGTCATTGCCAGGTAGAAGGCGATGTGGAACCATGGTCCCTGCTAGGGATAGGCAGACTGTAAGAGCCGAGGTCGGATCTTGGTATACACAGTTCCCCTTATTGGAGAAGGGAGGAGCTAGGCCACAGTACATCCCATGGCCGCAGATGGATAAGGATAATTTAAGATGCAAACTCCCTAGATTAATGGGGGTTGCGGGAAAATTGGTTTAGGAGCTAGAGAAAATGACAGGAGGAAATACATTCTTGGTGAAATGGCTGACGACATTTGAACACTGCAGGTTATTCTAGTGTCACGGCACAGAATACAGCGCATGACGGAGTGCCATTTAACAATTCAGATATTTGGAAAGCCCTGAGGGTGCAGTATCCTGACACCTCAGACATGGGTGCAATTATGGCACGGAAGATGCAAAAAGGGGAAGATCATCTTGCTTCCATTCAAACCATTCAGGAACTCTGGACTTTGGAAACTCGCGAGCCTTGGAGGAAATCAGTGGTGGTATTTTACCACTTATGTCACAGACTGCCGGAGCAAGTGCAGAAGCAGCTCAAGAAATTAGTGGGAATGGAAGCAAGACCGTGGGTAGAAATACAGTTGACTATAGTGCATTGTCGACCGCTGCAAGAGAAGAATAAGAAACGAGATGAAGCTAGTAAACTTGAAGCCAAGTTAGTTGAGACAAAATTGTGAAAGTACTCTCTCGAAGGGGCAGTTTTGACAAGCGGAGAAGGGCCGGGAATGCGCAACCTATGGGTGTATCGCAGGTAATGATCAACGTCTGATGGACCATGGAGGAAATGGGTTTGTGAAGAGTGGCGAGGAATGGGCTTTAGAGGAAGGGTTGGTTTTCAAAATAATCAAAGCAGTTTTCAGAATATGCAGAATGGCAATCGGAATGTACAAGGATGGCAAATTAGATGAGCGCCTCTTGTATGTTGCGCATGTGGCATGACGGGCCAAATCTCACGCATGTGTGGAAGCAAAGTGTACATACATAATGGGTAATTTTTCAAGAGATGCGACAGTTTACCCTACGGCATATAGCCCACAAGTTAGAAATGGGTTTGCACAAGATTAGACAGTACATCTACAGCAAGCACCGCAAATTCAACAAGCTCCGCAATCCCAACAAGCACCATTGAGTCCGCCGGAAGGGCAGTCAAAACGCGCACCCATGCAAATACAACAGAACACAAACACGGGACAGCTAATGACACCTAGAGTGGGTGGTACTACAGTGATGTCAGGGAGGCCTTTCACAGGTACTGGAATGAGCATATATCCACAATGGGACAGCTCACAGGGCGACTTGATGCGTTCAGTACTATCTGCAACACCAGACCCCCAAGAGGAACTGAGGGTTGATGTATCAATAGAAGGCAAATCTTTTTCTTTTTTAGTAGACACGGGTGCAACTCGCTCATGTATACGAGAGGGAAGCGTTCAGTTATCAGGAAATGCTATGAATGCTCAAGGCTTCTCTGGAGCTACAAGTAGACTTCCATTTATTGATGAATTGCCAATCTCTGTGGGAAAATGTAACCTGTCTGCACCTTTATTGTATTCATGGCAGACACCAGTTAATATTCTGGGGCGAGATTTAATGACGCTATCTACTGATGATGGCATAGTATGTGCCACTCCTGGGATAAACTATTTAAATGTGGGCGAATTTATAATTGGCATTTACAGGGCATATGGCTCTGCGAGGAGTGCCACTTGAACCTGAAGTTTTTCTATATGGGATACGCCTTCTGTTAACATGGTTGCCTGGCTTAGTGGGAAAGACTGAGGATACCAGATGAGTTTCTATTAAGACCACAGATACCTATGAACGAACAGGGGGGGACGAGTCATTCCTCTAGAATTTGTTGCAGCTGCAATGTGAGGGGAATTGGCTATGCTTGAAGGATGGGATAAGGGTAGGCCATGGAGAACAGTCATTGCCATTAGGGAAGGGCGTAGACTGACTGTCACAGATGAGGATTTGTTTAAGGACGATCCAGAAGATGAGTTAATATTTGAAATGAACATTAAATAGTTCTCATGACCTCAGGCGACGCACAGGCACATACTGTAGGGAAGGCCTGCACTACAATGGTAGCTGGCTGGCGTAGGCTGCAGCTTGTACCCATTTGCAGCCAAACAATTGTAAAGGCCCCACCAAGATGGCCCTCAGAGCAGGATGCCTAACTGAACCTAAGATGGCTCCTGGAATTCCATGCTACGAAAATCCCTGATGGTCTAGTGGTGCTGGCTACAGCCCAGCACTATATAAGCCCTGCGCTGGGCCACACCCAGCGCTTAGCGTTTTCTCCAGCTGCGATCAGCAGACCGCGTAACGCTCGTCTTCCTGTCAGTATCTCCACGTGCACCGGCCCGTTATTCCAAACCAAGCACCTGAAGTCACCGGTCCTCAGAACACGCTGCTCCTGGAACACCTGATCTTCATGTGGTTTTCCGCTCTTCCCCGCACTTCGGATACTTACCACTGGAACGTAGGAGGCTTCTGCTTCCATCCCGGCTCCTGAAAAGGAAAAGACAGTACAAGTCAAAAACTGAGCGTGCCGCATGGTTTTAAACTTTACAAGGTCAGTTACCTGTTCTCCGTCACACAGACCTGGACCGCATTCACAAGCGTTCCACGCAGCGGGAACTGCTGGAGCTGAAGGACATTAACGTTCAAGACACACGTGTGCACCGAAACGGGACGCACAGACTATTTATGCAACACGCTTATCTACAGAAAGACACATGACTTCAAAGAGCAGAAAAGGACATTTTGCAGGGATTGCAACATCCAACAGACATTAAGACAATAACACTCAACAGGTGCGCCGCTGGAGATCTGGGCCATCAAACCCAGTGAAATGACTGGAAATTAGAGCCTGTTCAACTTTTCAGCACTCCAAGTTGATTATGTAAGGTGAGCTGAGTCCAGTATTGGCGGTCAGGTCACCCTGCCCTATGGAACAACACTGGAGGTGGGGGGAGAGCAGGTGCACAGTCGCTTACCCACTTCATCATTTTCCTTGGATCACCCTGTCATGATCACTGCTTCCAAAAGGTCAGGGTTTTCCCAACTCCCTTGGAAGCAGATCCATAACCCAGGTTCCGAGTACCAACCAGTCCCAATTGGGACCTTTTGGACCCAGTCCTGGCGCAAGTGGCACCAGGCTCATAAATATGCCCAGTCCCAGCGCTGGAAGCGCCGGGCTCATAATGCTTGGGTGGACTTACCTGCAGCAGACCATGCTGCTTACTTGCCTGCCAGTTGAGCCTCTGATCCTCTTCTGTTTGGAACTACTTTTCCTCTTGGGTGGGGCTGGAGCCACTCTAGATTTAGAACACTGGAACTCTTCTGGAAGGCAGGAACTCTTTTCTTACCAGGAACTCTTTTCTTACTTAGGCGTGGCTGTGGAAGGAGACACCTAAGCACTACAGGAGGCTATTTAAACCACACCCGGTGGATGAATCTTGCTTTGCGTTATTCTGCACTCTCTGCAGCAGGACGCTCATCGTGTCTTCTGCATCCAGTCCTGGGCCTAAGGAAAAAGGCTTACCATCCTGAATCCAGTCTTCAGCAACACCTATAAAGACAAGAAAGAACAGGTTAGCATTCCGGCATCTGAAAGGCAAAGGCTTACCATCCAGAATCCAGTCTTCAGCAACACCTATAAAGACAAAGAACAGGTTAGCATTCCGGCATCGGAAAGGCAAAGGCTTACCAACTCTTTGCACGCTCCGGAGGCCTTCGGCGCTGCATCCGCATCTGAAAGACAAAACAAGGTGCGTTTAAAGACATTGGGGAACTTTAATACTCACGTGCCATTACTCCTTTCCACATCTAATCCAGTGGGTATTCCGGCACCCTGCAGCCGCTCCGAACTCGTACCTGCAAAATAAAAAGACAGTTAGAGTGCATCGTGAAGCAGGCAACAAGCGCTTACTCACGTGCTTCCAGGCGCTTCTATTCATCACACGGGCTCCATCTTCAACTCACTTCAGCCCGTCATCCGCCATCGCCGGAAACCTGCAAAACAAGAGACATCAATACTAAAGACTTTAAAAAGACATTTGGATGACTCGAAACTTACCGTTCGTGCAGTAAACGACGGACAGCAGTCCTCTGAAGTCAAGAGGCCTGCGCTACCTATCCAGTGAAGAAACTGGCTACAGCACCCTGCCCCGAGGCAGATGGAGAGCTCGGCATTCACTTACCTATGGTGAGAGCGTTAACCTTTGGGGTCTACAGGAGAGGAGGAAAGAGATAGGGACACCCCAATAACCCCAGTTCATTAACCCCATATTTTCTATCTGCAGACATCTTACTCTACACGTCAGGCATACAGTGCACAGAGGTCCAGCCCAAAGAGCCAACCGGGTGCTACACATCACCTTTGAAGATACGGTAGTCGCCCAGTCAAGACCGGCGCCTCTGCGAGAATCAGGTGAGCGTTACACACCCAGAGGGTCCCAAAGTCATATCAATATCCTGGGAATCCTATCTAATCACCCTCAACTATACTGTCTGCTGGGCAATCGCCTTTTCGGTGTGACAGAGTGGTTGGAGCAAACCGCACAAGGTCAAGTACCGCACACCGACAGTCCGGATCAGGCACTCTTGTAGGGCACCATATGCAAGCGTTACAGAACGCTAAGCCCACGTGCCTCGCCCTGCCTTATTGTCCTGGCGTTGGAAGTCGACCAGTTAGCAGCATTAATAGACGAGTTACGGGCGGAGGTACCCACTGCCCGCTCGGAGACCAGCGCTATGAGGAAGGAGTTGGTAGTTAACTGAGGGAGAACTGAAGAATTAGCCCAACGCCTTACCAGAACCCAAGCAGGTCAAGTCCCTCTATCAGGTCCACCTCAGATACAAGTAACCACCCCTGTCACTGTCCCTTTGGCTCCTCCAGAACGGTTCCTGAGGGACCCACACAAATGAGCTGTCTTTATGAATCAGTGCTGGCTTCATTTTTTGTGTCGGCCAGGGGCGTTTCGTGTCGGCCAGGGGCGTTTCCTACTGACCAAACAAAGGTTGCATTTGTTCTTTCATAATTGGGGGGGGACACGCAGCCAGTACCGCAGTTTAACTCAGATGACCCTATTTTGTACAATTTTGGGTGTTTCCAACAAGAACTTGCAATTTGCCCGTAGAACACAGGGTCAGGCATTAGATGGGGAGTTACTAGCCCTTCGACAGGGGTCCCAAGACCTGTTTGTGTACTTCACCACTTTCAGTTGCATGGTAGCTGAAACAAATTGGCCCGAAGAGAAAAGAACCACGCTATTTTACTGGGGGCTTTGCAGCAAATTGAAGGACATCCTGGCACAATTTGTGAACTAACCCGAACGCTGTGCAGAATATATAGACTTGGTGGTACAGTTTTATCATCAGTTGCAGGAGCGACGGTCTGACCATTCTCGTATAGAGGGATGCCCCTTTTTTAGGCTCGTCCTTGGGGAAGTGCCCTCCAGAGCCCATGCAATTGGGTAGTGTACGAGGACCTCTAACCAAAGAGGAGAGATAACGACGCAGACACCAACAACTTGGCTTGTACTGTGGCAAGGCGGGACACTTTCTGAAGGATTGTCCGTGTAAAACGCCCCGGAAGCCACTGGGGGCTCTTGATTCAGGCACAATAGAACCAAGGGGATTGTCTGAAAACTCTACGGCTCGACAAGGCTTTTCGGGAAAGGAAAAACGTCAACGGTCTCGCACTTTACAACACCAGAAATCCTGCATTTCCCCCAACAGCCTCAACAAATGCATGCCTTAGAAGCATATATTGACTGTGGAGCAGTAGGTAACTACATGGACATTAGTGGCCCTGCGGATAGGTGTTCACATTCTGAAGTGGGAGAAGATTGACAAGTCTCCATAGACGGAACACAGCTCTCCTCTGGGCCCGTGAGCCAATGTACCGGGAAGGTTGTACTGTTGTGTTACGGTGGCTATAGGGAACATATAGTGTTTGACCTGATTAATGCACCTCAGTTCCAGCTCATATTGGGTATGCCCTGGTTGGAGTGTCATAATCTGGTCATAAACTGGTGAACCCACATGTTGACCTTTCCTGCCGAATGTGTACATACTTGATATCCGTCCACTCGCGTCAATGCGCAGGTACCAACAACCGGAGCTCAAGACAATGATCGCGCAGTGGTGATCGAAATCGTGGAACAATTGTCGCCAGAATACGAGGCCTACCAAGATGTCTTTCAAAAAGAAAAAGCGAACACCCTGCCGCCTCACAGGCCCTACAACTGCCAAATTGACTTACTACCAGGAGCCCAACCTCCATGCAGCCGCATATACACGCTTACGGAAAAGGAGAATGGGCACATGCGCAAATATTTGTATCAGTATCTGGCCAATGGGTTTATCTGACCCTCCAAGTCACCTGCTTCCTCGGCTCTCTTTTTCATCCCTAAGGAGGTAGAGCTCGGAACTTGTATAGATTACAGAGGGCTCGATAAAATCACCATCAAGAACCAGTACCCCCTAGCACTTATTCCGGATCTAATGGACCAAGTAAAGGGGGCGAAAATCCATATAAAACTGGACCTCAGGGGAGCATATGATCTGGTCCGCATTAAGGCCGGGGATGAGTGACAGACGGCCTTCCGCACAAAGTTTGGGCTGTTTGAATACACGGTCATGCCCTCCGGACTGTGCAATGCACCCACTGCATTTCAATTCTTTATGAATGATGTGTTAAGAGAACTCTTGGACGTCTTTGCTATGGTATACAAAAACAACATACTGATCTATTCCACAACGCTGGAAGAACACGTACTCCATGTGAAAGCAGTCCTGGAAACATTACGCCAACACCATCTGTATGCCAAACTTGAGAAGTGCTCCTTCCATGTGACTTAAGTAGAGTTCTTAGGATTTATCCTGACGCCACAAGGAATTCAGATGGATAATCGCAAAGTAGAAGCGATACTCCAATGGCGGTTGCCCACTTCCTGTGGTTCGCCAATTTCTATCTGCGTTTATTACAGACTTCTCGGACATAGTTCAACCGATCACTGCATTACTTCGGAAGAACAAAACATTTCATTGGACCACCAAAGCAGAACAGGCTTGTATGCAACTAAAACATAAGTTCACCATTACTCAAGCATCCAGATCCTGAACTCCCGTATTTGGTTGAGACTGATGCATCCAGTGTGGCTATGGGGGGGCAATTCTGTCCCAGCGAGAACCTGACTCCCACCAGTTACATCCAATAGCATTCTGATCCAAGACATTCAGTCTAGTTGAACTGAACTGTGCTGTGACAGATAAAGAACTACTCACAAGCAAAGCCACCTTTACGGAATGGCGACATCTCCTTGGGGCACGTCACACTGTCACAGGGCTCACTGATCACCGCAATCTTCAATTCGTATAGACAGCCAAGGTTCATACCCCCCGACAATTACGATGGGTACAGTTTTTCACCCAATATGACTTCACTGTAACTTACCGTCCAGGTGTACAGAATGGAAAGGCGGATGCGCTATCCCGAATAGGGTGCGACACTGAAGGGGAGAATGTGTATGCCAACCCGGCGCCCGTTCCAATAATACCAGAAGAAAAGCTGGGGCCATTAGTGTCAGTTCACCATCTCTAGTCGAGTTACAGGACAAAATCAGAAGGTCCATGAAACCAGACCAAGTACAAGCATGGCCCGTACAAGGAACTCAACTAACAGAAGAAAATGGCCTCCCATATTACCAGAAAACGTTGCATCTACCGAGCTCCACGATGCATACCCAAGTACTTCAAACCTACCACGACATGCTCACAGCAGGCCATCCAGGGATTGCAAAGACTTTGGCAAGAATCCGGCAGAGTTTTTGGTGTCCTACGTGGCAGAAAGACGCCATACAATATGTGAAGACCTGCAAAATCTGTGCCAGAAATAAGACCCCTAAAAACAAGCCACAAGGACTCCTCCTTCCATTGCCTATACCACCGGCTCCATGGCACCCAATCTCTAGACTTTCACTGACTTACCACCCTGTAATGGTTATAACATGATACTGGTTGTCGTTGACCTTTTAACTAAAATGGCACATTTTATTGCTTTAAAGGGATTACCAAGCGCAGAGCTGTTGGCACAAACAATTTTAGCAAATATAGTTAAACTACATGGTTTTCCATCAGTGATCATCTCCGACCGAGGTCGTCAATTTGTGTGCAGATTCTGGAGACGCTGTTGTGCTAAGGCCCAAATTGAGATCCGATCCGTTTTATCTACAAGTCACCACCCACAAACCGACGGCCAGACCGAAAGAACAAATCAGACTCTTGAACAGTATCTGCTCTGCATGCTTACTCGGGTAGATTCAGGCTAGTTAGAACTCCTGTGAGCTGCAGAGTATGCGTACAATAAGACCACCCGTAGTTCTACAAGGGTTTTGCCTTTCTTTTTCCTACATGGGAGGGACCCACGCACCACCGCACTTGATCCACCAATGCCCATTGAAATGCCTCCTATTAGTACCTTACACTTGAGTATCAAAGAGAGCCTGAAAAAGGGTACCTAGACTCTCCAAGAATCAAAAGCAGCTCATCAGCGCTTTGTAGATGGAAAGAAGTCTAAAGAACCCAAATATGAAGTAGGGGACAAGGTATGGCTTGCCACAAAACGCATCCAACTGAAAGGGCCAAGAAATTTTCACCCACAATATATTGGCCCTTACTCCATTGAGTCCATCAACCTTGTGGCAGTTGAGCTGGCCCTGCTGTCCACACTTCGCATGCATCCAGTCTTTCATGCATCATTGCTGAAACCCATGCATCCAGGTACTCAGAACTCTCTGAAGCAGCTCCCTCCTGTTAATATTCATGGAGAAGATGCTGAATAGGAGGTCAAGGACATTTTAGACTCCAAGGTGGTACGACGAAAGCTCTACTTATCTGGTTGACTGGAAAGGGTATAGCGTGTTAGATCGAACTTGGGAACCAGTAGAAAACATACACGCCCCACGTATCTTGAGCTCGCTACCATTGCAACCAGCCGGGGCGACCAGGACCTGGTATAGCCCTCCTTGGGGGCACGGGGGGGTCTTTGGAGGAGAGTGCTGTCATGACCCAAGGCGAGGTGCAGGCACATACTGTAGGGAAGGCCTGGACTATGATAGCTGGCTGGCGTAGGCTGCAGCTTGTACCCAAACAACTGGAAAGGCCCCCACCAAGATGTCCCCCAGAGCATGATGCATAACTGAACCTAAAATGGCTCCTGAAATACCATGCTACGAAGATCCCTGATGGTCTAGTGGTGCTGGGTGCAGCCCAGGGGTATTTAAGCCTGCCCTGGGCCACACCCAGCACTTAGTTTTCTCCGACTGCGATCAGCAGGCAGCGTAACACTTGACGCCCTGTCTGCCTTCCTGTCAGTGTCTCCACATGCACCGGCCCTTTATTCCAAACCCAGCTTACCTGAAGTAAGCGGTCGTCCAAATACACCGCTCCTGGAACTCCTGATCTTCACGTCGTTTTCCGCTCTTCCTAGCACTTCAGATACTTACCACTGGAACGTCTGAGGATTCCACTTCCATCCCAGCTCCTGAAAAGGAAAAAGCAATATGAGTCAAAAACTGAGCCTGTCGCATGGTTTTAACTCGTGCATACCTGGACTGCATTCACAAGCGTTCCACGCAGCGGAAATCTGCCAGAGCTGAAAGCCATTAAAACACACGTTCAAGACAGACGTGTGCACTGAAAACAGCGCACAGACTATTTATGCTACGCGCTTATCTACAGAAAGACATTAAAGACTGCAAAGAGCAGAAAAGGACATTGCAGGGATTGCAACGCGCAAATGTCATTAAGACCATAAAACACTCACCTTCAGGCATCAAGTGCGCCGCAGCAGGTCTGCGCCACCAAACCCAGTGAAGTAACTGGAAATCGGAGCCTGGTCAAGTTTTCAGCACTCTAAGTTGATATATAAGGTGAGCAGTCCAGTATTGACAGTCAGCTCACCCTGCCCTGGAGAACATGGGAGGTGGGGGACAGCAGGTTCAGTCGCTTACCCACTTCATCATTTTCCTTAGGTCACCCAGAGGGTCCCACAGCCGTCGCAACATCCTGGGAATCCTATCTAATCACCCTCAACGATACTGTCTGCTGGGCAATAGCCTTTTCAGTGTGCCAGTGAGGAGAGAGTGGTT
The DNA here is from genome assembly GCF_040938575.1 of Ambystoma mexicanum. Classification (NCBI taxonomy): domain Eukaryota; kingdom Metazoa; phylum Chordata; class Amphibia; order Caudata; family Ambystomatidae; genus Ambystoma; species Ambystoma mexicanum. The sequence goes on along the minus strand of NC_090941.1, from coordinate 533,855,265 downwards.
GGAGAAAGCAGCACAGGGTCAAGTACCGCACACCGACAGTCTGGACCAGGCACTCCTGCAGGGCACCAGAGGTAAGTGTTACAATATTGGATTAAGAAAAGAGGTTCTGCAGCCAATGATAGAGCGTCCGTCAGCTTCCAGAATATATTGACAAGGACTTAGAGCCAACCTCGTTATGGTCTACAGGCCCCTATGATGTAGGCCTATTGAAGGGGGTAGGAGAAGTTCAGATTAAGCTAAAACCAGGAGTAATATTACCTTGAGCAAGGCAGTATCCCGTGTCTCGAGAGGCAGATGAGGGTATCTTTAAGGCCATTTCCGCATTAATGGAACAGGGTATCCTAGTAACGTCAGTCACGTGCAATAACGCAATGTATCAGATTGAAAAATCTAAGGGAGGGTCTTGGCGTTCCATTCAGGACATGAGGCCGATTTAACCAGATTGTAGAGGCAGAGTTTCCTCTAGTTCCAAATCCTGCAACGATATTATGTAGTATTCCCATTGAAGCACGATATTTCAGTGATTTACTTGAAAAATGCATTTTTCTCAATCCGTTGCATAAGGACTCTCAAGATCTGACGTCATTTACTTTCCATCAGACGAAACTGAAAAGCACACATTTATCTCGGGGGTACAATGAGTCCATCGATTTTCTTCTTTATTTTTTTTTATATTGAATTGAAAGGGAAATGTGTTGTACTGCAATACGTAGATGTCAGTTTAGTTTGCAGCACGGCAGAAGATGAGTGCACGGAAGACTCGATTCAGATAATGATCGTTTTTAGCAGAAAAGGGATATTAAGTGGATAAGGAGAAATTACAGTATTGTCAAGAAGGAGGTGTTGTACATAGGGCAGTTGATCTCGCAAGAGGGAAAAAAGGTTACACCTGAAAGACATGTGGCAATAATGAAAACAGTAAAACCGCACACTATTCAACAGATGCAACAGTTCCTGGGATTGTACAACTATGTTAGAGCATCGGTATTTGATTATAGTTCATATACAAGACCACTTTTGCAGTATCTCAAAGCACAAGCGAATAATGATAAAATTGAATGGAGGAAGGATTTAATGAGTTAAAGAAAGCAATTGCTACAGCTCCAATTTTCGGAATTCCCAATTATTCTGAGGAGTTCTACCTGTTTTCGCACACAAATGGGACAGTTATGACAGCAGTGCTTACACCGAGGACTATCTTGGGGTATACCTCTGGCATATTACACTGGGATTTCAGATCCAGTTATAAGAGGACACTTTCCTTGCAAACATTTGCTGGCAACAGCTGCCATTTCCATTGAGAAGGCTGCAAGTACAGTGATGGGATGCTCTGACATTATTTGTTGAGCATGCTTTATTTGCAATTTTGGAAAAACCTAAGGGCACATTGACGAATCCTGCAATTAAGATGGTCAGATGCAGGATAGTGAACTCTGCCACATTTGTAGCTGAGCCCGCGGCAGATGGTGAGCATGTGCACGATTGCGCCAGCTATGAGGAGTCGTATATCGACATACTGCTTGTAAGTGCAAATGCGTTGTCAGAAGGAGAGATTCTCTTTATTGATGGGTGGTCGAAAATCGATCAAAATAATGGAGAAAGGCAGACTGGTTCAGTTGTGAGGTACAGGTGAAATGGAGAGCTTGAAGCAGTGGCAAGCATAAATTTGCCATCTAATTTTTCGACACAGGCAGCAGAATTGGTGGTGCTTATTATCGTGCTTGAGAAATACAAGGGGAGGAAGTGACGTTGTATAGTTACTGTGACGTCGACTGTGCATGCAGGGCTACCGCATTGGAAAAGGAGGGGCTATCTCAGAGCGGACGGCACTCCAGTGCAGCCCGCAGTATTATTTGACAGGCTTGTTAGGGCACTTCAGCTCCCAGCAGCAATTGAAATAGTTAAATGTGCAGCACATACTAAGAGAAATAATTTTATTTTACGCGGAAACAAAGCCATGGACAAAAGCCAAAAGGGTTGCAGATTCTTCAGATGTTTCAAGTTTTGATACTCCTAGCATAAAGTGGGGGGTGACTATGGCTATGGTAATGCAAGAAGGATTTGATCATTTAACGAAAACACAGTTGATGGAAATACAAGGAAATGCTCCACAGGATAAGGAGCTATGGGAAAGAGGGGGGGGGGGTGTTCTTTATCCCCTACTGAAGCCTTATAGCGGCAAGACAGCACTGTAAAGCCAGTGATCCCAGTAGCATTACTGAAGGTAGCGCTTGAACAGCTGCTCTACCCTGCGCATGTAACTAGGGTAAGCCTTGCAGCTTCTATTGTGGAGGACTGGTTCGTACCGAAATTGTTAGAACCCGTTGCATTTTATCTACTAAATTGCATCACATGTCAAACGTTTACTGCTGGGAACACACTGTGAACAATCGGGGGAGTAACCCTAGACCGAACTGTCCTTTTCAGCATTTACATATTGACTATGTTGATATGCTGCAGATATGTAGTGGATATAGGTATATGATGGTGGTAGTGTGTCCCTTTTCGAGATGGATTGATGCCTGTCCATGCACACAACCTGATGCCACTTGCACTGCGAAGTTTTTAGTCGAAGTATTTCCTAGATGGGGAATATGTGAGGTGCTGAGATCCGACAATGGGCCACATTTTGTAAATGATTATTTGAGCTGATAAGCTTGTTATTGAATATTATGCATACGTTGTCTTCTTATCACCTGCAAGTGAACGGGATATGTGAGAGACTCACCGGTGTTCTCAGAGAGAATTGCTAAATTAAAATCGACACTGAAGGGATGGCTTTATTGCCTTCCCTTAGCATTATATCGATTAAGGAATCAGCCTGGTTCGGACCATCACTTCATACCCCATGAATTAGTTACTGGGAGGCGAATGGGAATGCCTCTGACTCTATCAAGGAATAAAAGTGATGCCCCCGAAGACAGCAGAAATGTTAGGAAATGAGATGAATGATTATTTGACATGTATCACCGCTAGTATCTGTCATTTCGGATCAACAAAGCAGCAAGGGGTGTCGGTCTCAGGATGCAAGCAAAGGCCATTCAGCAACCGGACTACAAGAACTACCTGTAACCTCATTATTTTTGGGAGACCCAATCCTAATTCAAAACTTTATTAGAAAGTGGCATGAGCCTGGTTTTATTGGTCACTTTATAATCGAGAACATTACCCCTTCAGCAGTAAAAGTCCAGGAAAGACTTGCCTGGATTCATTTAGGCAACGTCAAGCCATGTACAGGTGAGACCGATCCACCCCCCCCCTTTTGATTCGGAACAAAGTCAACACGAAGTAGTTCAGTACGTGCAGATTCGATCGATGATAAGGAAGGAGGATGCAGAAAGTGCTGAGTAAATAAATGAAAGTATGCATTTGGACTGTGGCTTTTCGTGAACACTCCATATTAGCAGGCCTGCAAACTTGTTGCTTAAGCCACAGACATTTTTTGAACTTTGACTTTAGAAAGCATTGAAGTCCTGAAAAAGTATGCCAGATCTTGGTTTCTATTTGATGATTGGAAAAGGGAACAGTTCCTCGATTCATTCCTCACTTAGTTCTTGTTTGGTCTCCCTAATGGTCCTGTCTAATGACGATTCCCACAGATTACTTGTTATGATCTTTTACTATATACTTCAAGTTCATCCTCATCTTGTTTGGTGCAACACCAACACTTGTGTTTCTACAAGATCCTATAAATCGTCCTGCAATCAGTTGGTTACTTGTGGAGGTAATCTAACAAATGCGGCAGCTTCCGTAGCATCCGACAAACTTTTTTTCCTTCCTTTAAAAGTAGTTTGCAGTCATAATGGGGAGTCCTAATAATGATACAGTAGTATACAATGAACAAGCCCAGCGACGTATGAGGAATCATCGCTCGTAGGGATTCATGTATTGGTGTATGATATAAGCATGCACCACATTCATCATGGTTTTCCTGTTTCTCATGATAGTTAATTTGTTGGTCCAAAGAGGGCAGCTGTTCCCTTGATTCTTCCTAACACCAGTGACCCTTACAGACATATCTGTTGTACGAAGGCCAAGACCATATGTGATTATCCGTACACCAGTGACGGGTGCAGTCTCACCTATCCCTTTGATAAATTATCCGATGGTTCCCCCTTTAGGAAGGATGTATTCTGATGTATTTCATGAGTTACTAGCACATACTCTTCTTGCACGAAAGGGACCCAAAAGAGGTCTAACAGAAGATGCTTATGAGTTGAATAATTATCTTGACAGCACACTTGGGGAATAACATGTGGTATCAGAAGTGGGCAAAAGTACTTCAGAGGAGAGTTGCTGTGTGTGTGCGCTCTCCTATTTTATGCATTATAGCTATAGAAATAGATGTTCAGACAGCTCATTGCCTGACTCACCTTGCACTCTGTCATATGAGAGGTCAATTCCAGGGTCGAACAGCATCCTTAGTATGGGTGATAAAATGGTCAGCGCCAAAAGAAGATGATTATGTTCAGGGTTTGAAGACCAGAGCAAGACCACACACGCACACCAAGGATCATGTGCTAAGATACGAACAACCTGGAATAAAAGGAGCAGGATTCAGATGGGAAATAAACAAAAAGCTTAATTGCCAAGGAAAGACTGAAGAAATCCGAAGAGGTAAGGAGAAAGGACAGATGCAGATATGGGGAACAGTACTTTCCCCAGATGGATAGGAAGAAGGCATAGTTGTATGCAGAGCACTGGCAGTAGCAGGACACCGCAAATCAAATGGAGAATATGTAAACCTCTATTGCTGAAGCTTGCTAAGCTACTAACGAGGGTTGAAGATGGAGGAGGCCGAGTGCAGATAGTGCCTCTGGAGAAAGCAGAACTGTGCTTCAGAAATAATGGCACTAGAAAGGTTGGAGAGAATTAACTGTGTGGTCGAATCTTCGATGACCCAGGAAGGTAGGATGGGACAGTAGTGATAATGGACCACTACAGGGCCTGTGGATCCAGATCTTATATGAAGTTACCCAGATTGTGGAGGACTGTGTTCCAAAGTAACTATTCATGTTCCAGCATCAGTAATTCCAAGGAGTAACCTGAGCATTGGAGAGATTCCAGGCTTATCTAAGGAAGAAGAGATCACTTGGATTTCTTCATCAAACAAAAAGGGAGAATTGTTTCTCAGCTAAGTCAATAGAAGCTTTCAATTCTATTCCATATGAATGCAGATTGTTTAGCAAGACTGCATCAGCATTCACGACTATCTTCATGCCAGCGATCCAGATGATGGCAAATCCAAAATAGTTACAAATAACCAGATGGGAGCTCCTGCAGATGATCAGCACTACCATAAAGGGATTCAACGCGATCAAAGAGTGCGAGCCATAAGACTAATGACACTCCAGAATAGCTGTCTTGGACATGATCACAGCCATGGATGGAGGTGTTTGTGCCAAAATCGGGAATCATGGTGCACATTCATCCCTTCTCACAATGACGAGAATGGGACTTTGACAGAGGCCATAACGTTGCTAACAAACTTGCACACCAAGATGGAAGATGAAGTAGAAGACACTGCAGACGACAGCTGGTTTGCATTGATCTTCTCATGGGTTCCACAATGGATGGAAAATATCTTCAAGTACCATGGAGCATTACTGGTGATGATAATGCTTGGATTCTGTGTGATCAGGATGATAGTTACATGTTGCAAAAATAAGATGAAGAAAGCAGTAGGAATGAAGATCATGATTGTTGAATCTGGACTAGAACCCAACGAACTGACTTATGAAGAGATCATAGACTGTATAAAGGCCAGCATTCATGCACCTGAAAGAACGAAGTTCCTGTATCCAAAACACCACAAGAAGTATGTGGGAAGTTGGATCTACTGCAGTCCAAGTGGTCAATGCAAGCATGCGTTGATGACCATGTAAAATGAGCAGGATTTTTGAAAGGTGCAATGAAGATATGGACTCCAAAGAAGCATTTCTTCAAGAAAGGATGTTTAAAGATGGATAGTGATGGAGTGGTTGATGAATCAACCAGAGGAGTTGGGGGGTGGGGGGCTATAGGAGGGGCCAAAAGCCTCTGAGAAGTCCCGCCCCTAATCTGCCTATATGTTGGGAACCGGAAATTGTGACAAAGGCGGCACCTGTAATGATGCATATAACATGAACAGCCTTTGAAGCAAAGTACCAGTTGAGAAGACCTTTCTTTATGTATCCAGGAAGAGCTGACAGTCTCTTGGGAAAGATCCCTGAAGAGCGGGAGAAGATGAACGAAAGAGCAGACTGGTGATATCACATGACGAGAAGAGATTATAGAAGAGAACATATAGAATCCAGTAACAAAGTAAGAATTGAGTAAACATTCGCAATCAAAATAAAGATTGCACGTGTGAAGAGCACAGAAGAAAATGCAAACCGTTTTTATAATTGTACAGATGCAGCAACGCAAGTAGATTAATCATAAAATCTAGTTATACGTAGTGAACAGATTGAAGGCGGTGCCGCCAAGGTATATACATATGTAAGATATGTGGATTTTCCACATTGTGTTTTTAAACAAACTGGGATCCCATAAGCAGAAAGGCTAAAAGTGTGGCGCAGTTCATAAAAGTAGCTGACGAGCAAGAAAGAATCAAGAAGGCTTGTCGGGCCCAGTGTCAAAAGGCGAGTGCAGCCGAGAACTGGTTGTCTATTTTCAAAGGATACAATGAATACAAGAGATGAGCCAAGCTCCTTCAAGGGTACAGCAAAAAGACAATGAGTGCCAAGCTCTATTTGTTTTAATATTATTAAACATCAAAATGAAGCTCGAAAGATGGTCTCCAGTCACGTGACCTAGATGGAAATAGACTTGAGCAGACTAAGCAGAACACCAGAAGATAAGAGCTTGCCAAACTCCCTATTCTCAGGAGTTGTGGGACCTACAAGGCTGTGTTCAAAGGCTAATTGAATGAGCGAAAGTAAGAGTGATGATCGATGTTGGGCTAATTGGGTGGGGAGGTCTGGTCAAGACCAACCCACCAGCACCTAGGGTACCAGCTTGTGCACTGCTAGCGAGTGGAATGTTCCAGAAGGGTACAAGTGTGCCAACCAATTATAGAGGGCCACAAATCATAGAGCTCTATAGCTTGATACCGAATAAATAGTCGTGTTTGTTGTGAAGATGAAGACGACTTGCACTAGGGGGAGGACTTAGTTGCCCACCTGACAGTAGAGATCCTATAACAACCCCACACCCCGTAGAAATTATATGTAGATGTATCCCGTTACCCTATCACAACCCCACATAAGTTTTTACAATTTGCCACGTAGGTTGACGTCACTGATGATGAATATTTACTATATAAATGTTTTTTATGAAAATCGCTGAGACACTGTGCCATGAGACGTCTGTCAATGTCCGTTGTACTGCCTGATTTAGACCATTGTTAATAAAACAGCGTACCTTTTGCCAACTTCCTGAGTCGATTTTTTTTTTATTGATGCATCGCAGTCCTTCCCATAAGAGTGCCACCTCGTCTTAGCGAGCCCATACAGGTTGAGACCTCAGTCTATTAATCTTCTTAATGTTGTCAATGCAACCTGGAGTCTAACACCGACCAGCCCACTATCAGTTTCATCTGACTCACCGGCTGTGCTGAACTTGTTGGCGTTTCTTTTGCTGCTGGAGTCGAGGATGGTACCAAAATGGCAACCGCGTCTTCCCACCCTGGCTATCCCTGCAGGAGGGTTCCATGTACCGCTGATATCCGTCACACCACTCGCCAGCTGTGATTCTCGGTTTTATGTTTTTCGTCGGAGGCTTCGCATTCTGGGTTGAAAAGGGCGAAGGCAACTCCCTCCTTGAAGTCCTTTCAGGTCTCGCCGCCTTTCTCCTCTGTTTGAACTGCTGTCCTGGAACAGCTGCTTCCTCGTGCTTTTGGCCTTGCTTAAAGTGTGCACTTGTGCTCCACCTTTTATCCCAGTGGGGAAGGGAAAGGGCAGTTGGTTGTGTGTAGTTGTTAGCAATTGCCTGACTCAGCCTGAGCCTTGTGTTAGGACATGTCAGGTAAATGGCTCTGGTATTAGTCCGTTGTCGCTCATGGTGTGAGAAAGTGTTTGTGTTGGAAGAGGGGGTGTAGTGTTTCTAAGTATCATTCTGGGCAGGATGGGGAAAAGGTGTTGTAAGGAAGGGGGATACCGCGTCTCACCCTTCAGTGTCCCACTTCCACTCCCCAAAGACCCCCTCGCCCACCATCCAGGTGATCATCCTGCACTGGTCCACCCACAGAAACTGGATCCAATAGAGATGGCTGTGTCCTGGCCACCTGGATGACAGATCCCGGGGACTAGCGGGTGAGACACCTCACCCCACTCACCAGAACCTGTCTGTAGAGGTGTCACCGGCACTTGTCCTCGTAGGTTGACAGTGGGGCTTGTTGCCCAATCAGCATTTCAGGGCGGGCTACAGGGCAGAAAGGGGAGGGAGGCACAAAGGAGACAAGGGGAGGCTGGACAGGCATGGATGGCAAAGTACCGAAAACCACAATAAACGGGGAACACTCCCACCACAATCCAAACATCAAATGGTCTGTGCCTGGGCTGCATCCTGGCACCTTTATTATTCAACCTATTTTTAACAGACATTGCTGTGGAATTTGGGGATGCAATGTTTGTCTCCCAGACTGTGCTTGGGCAAAATATCTCCTGGATCACGTATACAGATTTTCTCTTACTGGGTCAAAGTTTGAAATTCAGTGACACCTTAAGGCTTTCGGCATACACGCTGCGAAAAATGCTGTGATTATTAACACCACTAAATATAACATTCTGGTGTTTCACGCAGGCTGTAGAAAGCTGTCCAACACTTGGAAGCTCAACTCCAACAAAATGAAGTCCGATATTTAGGATACCTGGGATTTAATATCTATGGGAATAGAGGAAGAACACTCCTGATAGAGCAGGTGATAGCTAAAACAAAGCATAAGCTATGCCAAATGAGGTCATTACAGCAACAATTTAGCGAATTTTAAATAATGCCTCTGCTCAGGTTTTACAAAGCTAAAGTTGTTGGGGCGTGGCTACGAGAGCCATGTGAGGAGTCGCGTTCTGGAGGAGCTCTTGAGATCCGGACATTGATCCTTGCTGAAAGTGCAGATACAGAGGCACATACGCTCTGTAAAACTCCATGCCGGCCCATTAATATGGCACACTCGTGTGCAGAAACTCTGGAGTTCGCTGGACACATGGGGACGCAGAGAAGAACTTTGCCGTAGTCGCACATCTGAGTACGACGGTCCAAAATGGCGGACGGGAGGCTCGAACAAAGAAAACAGTCGCCTGGGTGAATATAGATCAAAGAAGACAGAGAATATACCCACCCGCAAGGCATCTTACACGGGCATCCCGGCATTGTATGCGTGAGCCTGATGGCTTTGAGATCCGGGAGGCGGCGGAACGATCCGCGCCCGGCACGGCGTGGCCAAGAAACTCACTGATCTGCCCCAGGGGCACGCCATCGGCGAAGCACGGCGGCCCTCTGCGACCCTGCCGGCTGTGCAAGACTGAGTTGCAGAGCGATCAGACCGGCCCAAGCCAACACGGCCCCCGTAATAGCATAGTGCAACAACAAGGCTGGCTGGGAAGCAGCCCGAAGGAGAGGCGAACCCCTTAAAGGGTACTGAGGAGCCCAGCGCAGGACTGCGTTGTGACGCCCGCGGAACCAGTAGCGGAGCGGCCTGAGGCATTCCAGTCAGGAGGAGCTGCAGCAGACCCAGCAGGGAGGAGTTACCAGAGGCGGGACGTCGCCGGACAGCGCATGGGGGCCGGAGAGTGAGCCAAGGGAGCGGCGGCCTGGAGCGGCACAACCCCAAATGGAGGTCCGCATCGGGCCTGCGACCCTGCACCGGGGCTACCGGGGCAGCCGCGGGGCAGGCACTTCTGGCGCAGATTCAGGCAGAAACACGCGCGGTTGTGTTGGAAAACACGCTGCGCTCCGAGTCGGAGGAGCCTGAGAAACCTGGAAAGAAAAACCGCAGCGTTTTCCAACACAATAACGTTGTATTTATGTTTGCGGTCGCTTCAAAAGCGACCGCAAACATAAATACGTTTTTAAAGCTGCGGTTTTATTTCTAAGTTTTCCGGGCTCCTCCAGCCCGGAAAACTTAGAAAAAAAAACGCAGCTAGTGCTTATTTTAAAAAAAATAAATGGCACTTACCGCGATTCAGCTGCAGCTTTCCTGCTCTGGTCTCTGTTCCCCGTCCTCCGCCTACAGCACTAATGAAGGGAAAGCCACCCATCAGTAGTCTTTGTTTACTACAGCTGGCTGGCTTTTCCTTCATTAGTGCCGCAAAAGCCAGCACAAGAGGGCCTCCATTTCACAAAATGGATGCGCCCATGTGCTTGCTTTTGCGAATTTTGAGCTTGAATAGCTCAAAATTTTACATAGGAAGTTTTAAAACAGAGAATGCTAGTATTTTTTTTTTGTTGCCTATCTATTTTTTAAATAGAAATTTTTACTAGACCATCCCTTTAAAGAACTTGGACTCCAAAAAAGAAAACTACAAGCTTTATGGCGACAATCCCCCCATGGATGAGAACAAAATCTAGTTAACTAACTTTGCCAACATTTATAAAAAAAGAAATAATCACTACTAAAAGAAACACATTCAATGACAGAATTTCCAAGGCTAACTCTAAAACCAAGGAGCTATTCACCATCCTTTGGGAAATTGAGACCCCCATTGCACCCACTGATAATGTCCCGAAGGACAAACAATGGTGCACGAGCATCCAGAATGCCCTGTCCAACAAAATAGCCAATAACAAGCATCCCTGTACACCACTGAGCTACATCCTACCTTACCTACTGAAACTACTAACACTCCCTTCAGATTCACCAAAATCTCCATTCTAGAAACTGAGAAAGTCCTACTTTCCCTGAAGCCTTCAAACTGTCTTGACCATATCCTGCACTTGACCATGTATGCTATTCTTTACATATGGTACCTGATAATGTATATCATGTATCCTACTGTATTGCAATCTGTCTATTGTACCGCTCATTTCATATGTTGTAATCAAGCTTAAAGTATACTTGCATCTTTTGCGCCCAGTTACCTAAGGGTTTGGCGTGCATTACCAAATAAATAAATAAACAAAACATTGCATTGTGGGCAACACAACTGTAATATGAACTAGTATAGTGGTGGCCAAACAGAGTTGCAAAAAGTAGGAAAGTTAGGTATTGAAGAACATGCATGCATCATACCACATTACATTTATGAAATGCTAGTCCAGTTTGTTCTGCAGTGTCTTTGCTTTCTGGTACTGACTGTGCTGGATTCCCCATTATAAATGCAGAGAAAAGAAAATGACTTGACAAACATTACTCCAAATTCACTATATACAGTTCCTCCCCCTCCCCGCCCCAAGGTTCTCTTCTTGGCCCCTTTTATTATACAAAATATTTAATGGCCACAGTCTCCTTGTTCTCCTACCAAGACTACTTCAACCGCACCATGACCGCTGACCCTGGTTTCACTTTGTGTGTGAGTGTTTAGACAGCATAATTACCCTTTCTACCATCATTTCAGCCCACCATCACCATCTTATTTTGCCTCTATCCTTGCCGACTATTTAAGTTCCTTCTAAAACTGGCCTCTCTACCCTCTTTAAATTGGGATCCATAGAGACACCAGTCAGACTATTTCTATCACTCTAAAAGTGCCTCATTCATTGGTTCATAGCTGTATGTAACCAAGAACCACCTATGTTGTACTTATCCAGGGATTGAATAGCACACCAGTGCGAAAAACATTGATGGTTTTTTTTCATATTAATGTCTTCTGGCAAAGTGTTTGGCATGAGATCAGACCCCCTCTGCACCTTCTAATCAGTACTCAAACATCTAAAACTTTGATGCTTTTTATCGCTACTCCTCCTCCAGTGGATGCCTGTACAACAGAGTATATCCTAGACTCTTCTAGACTGTAATGCATTTTATTTTACTTCGTATCAATCTTCTACTGTCTGGCATTTAGGAAATAAATGACCAATAATGAATGAGTGAGATATTTACTGTTTTTTTTTTAAATGCAGAAATCAAGGAAAGACCGAAGTAAGTGATTTTCTTTTTTGGTTTGTTTTGCTCTATTAAAGCTTTTTTATTTCTGCTGTTTATTGGATTACATATTGATCTTGGCATACTGTATTGTTTTGAAAGATCAAAGTTCTGCATTATTTCTGTTGTCGGTTTGCAAATTTTGTTTTGTTCCAGAATGCACCATGCTAAAGAGCAATATATTTGCTATACATGCCAAAGAGTGAATCATTGCTGGGCCGAGTTGAGCACAGATTATGTGAAACAATGCAGAGGGTTGGCAAGGTCGCACTGTAGTGGACCTGAACCCTATTAACCAAGGATTTCATCTCTTGTGTACAGTCGGTTTTCTGATAGTTTCTGTTTTAGAATATTTTGATACAACTCTACAAGTGGCTTCGTGTACCGCAGGACAAGCATTCAAACGCAAAGTCTTGTGTTTAAAGTCCAATAGTACTGGTAATATTTGCCATAGATGCATATATAGGTTCAATTTGCTTGGACCTTGTTAGCCAAGGGCTTAATGGAGTGTTGAGCCAAAAGAAAGCGAGTCAATGCCTTAATTAGGCTAACAGTCATTTTATTTTGCTTTTTGCTATCTTTTTTTGGTATTTCACCACTACCTCAGGCAGGGATGGAATGAAGACTTTGGAAAGCATTACTTCTTAAATAGCCTCTCTTGGAAATACTGTTATCTGTGCCTGTCTGTATACCTCATATGTAGTTGTGTTCGGAGAGGCATGTGTTGGATGTTAAACTCTGCCGCACGTTGCAGTCTTTAAGGTCTAATTGGTACATGTGTTATGTGGGGGCAGGGGTCAGTGGAACAGCTCTGAAACACTTGTGGATGAGCGCAATAGAAATAAAATATCAATCAACTGAAGGGAAAGAAATGCAAAGAAAAAAACACAGCCCACCCTGTTAGTGTGCTGTCAGGAGTGGCATGAGGGAACGGGTTAGTGTTGTCATGGCAGGAGCAGTCCAGTTGTAACTTGAAATTGTTTCTAGAACGCAAAGAGGCCTATTTGATGAATCTAATGGAGTCAACACTAATCTCCCGGTGTTGACCTCCTGCCATGGGCCAGGCGACTGCAGCCGCTTCCTCCTTCAGGGTCAGGATCACATAGAAGGAGACAACCTCTGGGGAGACGGCATGGCTTCATTGGATAAGACCTGGTATTCCCCATTTCACTGTGAAGATAATCCTCCCATACCCAAGACCCTTATGGCCTATTGTCATTCATTTAGAAGTCCTCCATTGAAGAATAGGGAAAACCCTTCCCCACAGTAAATGTGCCAAACCTCCAACCCTGATCTAACTTGTAGAAAAAAGACTGCCTTTTCCAGGTCCACTTTTCAATCATCCAAAAATACTTTACCAAAGCTTGAATAATCACTTCCAATAGTTTTAAATGGCAATCAATCACCAACAAAGGACTTCTTGTCCCAGAATCAAACCGCAAGCCCACCGAGCACTCTGGTCTTTCCCTGCTGACACCTGTGCCTGAGAAATGTAATGGTCGACACAAGATGCTAGTGGCTGCTGTTGGCGAGACAACGTTTCGCCTCTCCTGGAGGCTTGCTGGAACAAGAAGCAGGCGTGGTGGAGCCGGGCAGCTCACAAGCAAAGAACAAGGGAAAGGTTGACGAGTGGGTCATGCTGCAAGGACACCAGGAGCCAGGGAAAGACTTGTAGGCGTTCGCCGACTGCCACAAGCAATCCCTTTCTTACCAGAGCTTGAGGCAAAGCAGGCGAGCGGAAGAGATGCTGAGAGATGGGGAAAACGAACAGGAAACAGCCACAAAGGGAAACCAAATGATCACGAGATCGCCAGCAAGAGCCGTTGAGGGAGCCCAAAGACATTAGGTAACCTGGGCGTATCTGCGATCGTGCCAATTAACAGTAACAAGACCCACAGAAACAGAGAAAGCGAGGCGACTAACTGTAAAAAGGGGATGAGAATTAAAACCATTGTCCATATGTGAAATGTGTATCAAGAGGATATATTATCTAGTCAAGTAATTAGACAATTGTGGCAAAAGATAGAAATTCCATGTGGATGCAAGAACCCCTGGCTGGAAAATATACTAAGCAATTACAAGTTTGTGAAAACGAGAAGTCCTGTCAGGAAAGCATACTAGGCAATTACAAGCGTGTGAGAAAAGGAAGCCCTGGCACGAGTGTATGCCAGGCAATCACAAGTGTGTTACTACAAGAAGCCTTGGCAGGAGAGTACACCACTAGTACAAGTGTGTTGGGAACAAGAACTTATAAGTAGAGGAAAATCAGAACGGTGTTAAACATATGAGGAAAAGCCAAGTCCTGACAGAAGGATTTGCAAAGCTAGGGAGCTTTGGTTGTGATAGTACTATTGTGGGCCAAGAAAGACACAAGGAACTGTTGTATTCATTGAAGATAAATCCAGGGGAAGAGAGCCTCAGTTTCTACAACAGGAACTCTTGACACATAAAGAACATTTTTGTGTTAGGATTATTCCTTCTTCTTTTATGAACCTTTTGCAAGAGCTTGAAAGGTTAAAGACATTGCCCTTTTCACCTTTATAGTTTTGTTTTGGTGTGAGGGTCAGAATATAACATTTGGATACAAGGACAGTTTGATTTTGACATCCTGACACAAGCAGGTACTTAGTTATGGTAAAAGTCTTTAACCAAAAACATGGCTATCTTTTGTCTGAGTTATATTCCTGACTCGTCACGCCTAAGACTTGTTGAGCCAAGTGTGCTAAATTTGTCTCAAATATTATTTTGGGATTATGCAAATTCACAATCCCGAGGAAAGGGTCGGGTTTAACTTGAGATGGGGCCCGGACCCTGACAAGTTTATGGGAAGCTTTTGAGTTGGGGCATTTCAATGGCAGATGGGTCTGGGTTAGAGGAAGTCCAGCAACAATTAATTGCCTTAAAGAGGTCTTTTGGGCTGTTAGTGTCTGCCTGTGAACAGCTTTGGAAAAAATAATGGAAGGTGTCATGTCTGAATGTTGTGATGCCTGCTTCTCTATGGGTGGAAAAAGTGAGTGTTCGTTGCGATAGTGACTCATGAAACCGCAATCTCTGTTCAAGTCCCTGTCTGTGTATTTAAAATATGCATACACTTGAATGCTTCATAGGTCTTTCTGGCTTTATCAGTCCTGAAATTACCCTAGAGTACAGCAATTTGGAGATCATAGAGGGTATGATCAGCTTCCAGAAAATGCTCACCCACTGGATTCTTTTTTTGCGCATCGCTTCACACTCTGGTGGGGGTTCATGTATTTTATGTAGAGGTTGACCAGTGTCCCTTACATAGTAGCTCCCCCTGTATCATCTGCAAGGCTGCCTGGGGTCGGGGACCACACTGTCTGCAACTTTCTCTTACTAAATATTCCCCCTCTAGACCTCTGCGTACCTCTGGCACCAAATATTTATGTGTAAAGCATTTTGCTAAACAGAGGGCAGGAGGTCGATTGCTTTCCTCAGCTGGCTCCCTTCTTTGGAACAGCCTTCCCATCTCTCGTTGTCTTGAGCAGGACTTAAATTCCCTCTATCGCTTTCCCTCCCTCTCTTCTCTGTTAATCTCACAGTTGCTTTGTTAGGTGTTCAGGGCCCTTGTGCATCCTTGGGGCCCTGACCACCTACACAGAATCGCCCCAGCTTCTGTCTTTCCTCAGCACTTGCCTCGGATCACCCTCCACTCTTGGAGGCTCGCACTTACCTTACATTGCACTTCACCTGTTGGTCACCCATGAGCACCTTAGCACCTATCCCATTCCCTCTCCCTTCTGCACTTGCACATTCTGAACACTCGCAAGGCATAGAAGGTTTGCCCCCACTGTATTTAATATCTTATATGTATTTTAATTTTCTCCTCCCTTGTCCCCTCCCTGTTGCCCTATGAGCGCTTTGAAACAGTATTTACTTCCTGTATAAGTGCCTAACAGGCAAAAAATAAATGAAAACAAATAATCAGGTAAACAATATTGCTGAATGCACATGTAAAATGCCCCAAAATATTGATGTCCTGCCCCCTGTGGGGTATTTTGATGCCATCATACAGAACTAGGGGGCATGTCTACAAGATGAAACTGCACAGTAAAAATAGATGGCCATTGTCCCCAGTGATGAATGTTTCCTACATAAGGAGACTCGGGTTACCCTGGCTGAAGAATACAAATCTGTAATACCCAGATGCCACGGTAGGTTGTTTACGAGACCCACATCAGGGCCAGGGTCTGCAGAGAACACACTTTTGTGCTGCTGGTGGCACGTTGCAGGTTCCACTCAAGGAAAGGGGGGGTCGGAGAATGTGTGTTCAGCCCTGAAAACGTGGGGAAAGTAGTTATCATTTGTGCAATCTTACAAAATATTTGCATGTGCAGTAATGGCCCTATAACCCCTGAGGAGGACCGAAGTACACCAGACTCTGATGTGTAAGGCATAAAATAAGCAGTGTCGCATAGCAATTAGCTATGCAATTCTGAAGGTTTGCTAATTAAATTGACACTTGAGTAGCACAACTAGCTATTTAAGTTACCCTGTTCAATGAAACAGCAGCTCATCCTGCATTCCTTTCTTGCCCTCAGGGCTCTCTCCACCCTCTTTTCTCTGTTCACTGCAAGATCAAAGGGGCTAATGGAGAGAGTGTTGCAGTTATCCTCTCCTCCACTCTTAAAAGTGCCAAAGGCCTGTGTGGGAGTGCTAGGCAAGAAACTTTCTTTTTCAAATAATTGCAAACCGGAAGTAATCCGGATGATGGTTTTATTAAACTATCTGTCCTGTTTGAAAAGAAGAGTATATGTTCAAAGACAGTCCTACAATTCCACTCCTAAATATGTAAGTTCTTACATAATGCAGAATTACAGTATTGCTACTGTAAAACACTACACTTTCTGTTTTTCAGTAAAGTTTAGGCTAGTGTATCCAAATCCATAGTGTCAACCAGGCCTCCAGATAAGCTGCGTACTCAGCCTTTTTACGCATGCAAATCTTGTAAATACAACCGCTTTATTATTTTCCTATGTACATTTACACACAAGTTTAGAGCAGAGGGCAGTGGAAAGGTCAGGCTACTTGACAGAAACCAGAACGCTGCTTTTGATTTCTAACTACATGAATGTAATTGCAAGCCATGGAGAAAAGCCTCTGAAACAGAATGTATTTCTCTGAAGCCTTTCAAAAAAAGAAAAGCACCCTGTGATAAGGGGAATGGTTTCTTTCCATTCAGCTTCTGCTGCGTTGATGTGAATGGAGCAAACAGAAGCACTTATTTTCCTAGCTTTTTAAGATTGGATAATAAATAAGATGAACAACTGAGATGCAATTGAGAATTAATCTTTTGTAACACATTATGCTTTTCTTTCCAGTGAAGCAAACCAGTATTGCACATTTGTATTTTTCAGAGTTACTGTGCTGTGTACATAATCATGCAAAGGCAGATTATGTTTACTCTTCTAATTTAATGTACACTCTAATTATAAAAACAGTGTGTAAACTGAGTATGCATGGTCTAGTTTACATCCATTCAACCTTTCAGTCAATGGAGTACATTACTATAAATGGTAAGTGGCAGCAGAGTCTTTGCTCAAGGGTGAATGATTGTCATTACACCTCTCTCAGGTGTTACAGCCTCTCAAATCTCAAGACTACAATTAAAACATCCAAAACCTGACTCTCCAGGAAGTGCAAGCGCTGTTCAAAAACAGTTACATTTGTAATTAAAATAGAAACTCAGCGAAACCTGTCTCTTTAATAATCCAGATAGGTATATAACTTTATGTAGTCTTCATACGTGGTTTTTCCAACATCTAGGCACTGTGATTATTACACCTCAGTCGATACTCAAGTTTACCAAACTCTGAAGGATTTTAGCCAATAAGATGGCTCAGCCAGTTGAGCGCTCGTTGCGGCGATCTGTGTGTGATCTGTGTGTGATCTGTAGGTTGTAGGTTTGAATCCCGGCAACGCCAACTCAGCCTTTCATCCTTTTGAGGTTGTTAAAGGAGTACCGACTTCGGTTTGGTGATAATTGTGATAAATATGTTCCATGTACAGCGCTTTGCCAAAAGCGCTATATAAATAACCATTTGGCGATTAGATTAGATATGAATTTTAGCATGGAGTCCTTGCCTCTCTGCTCTCATCATAACATTGGCATGCCATTAGGTGGTAATAGCTCCAAAAATTAGGACTTTCATTAAACATCAAAAGACAATTCTGCTATCGAACCTCAAAACACACAATACAATTTCATGTTTGCTTTACTATGTAATTGGCTAGGTTTTTATGTTTTCAACCTTTAAATATATACAGGATAGTTCAAGTGGCCAGACCTTAGAGAAAAAATGAAAGGTGTATTCTGTCACAATGCAAAAAGCTTGCAGCATAGTAATGATTTCTATATATTGTTTGCAAACGTTGGCTGGATGTCGCACACATTTTACTCTCTTGCAAAGGAGAAAAGTCATTTTTACTCTCTTGAAATCACATTTACGCTCAAAGTTTAAAAAACGGGGAGTAAAATACTCCCACCTCAAAATCTTATCTGGAGCACTGGTGTCACCTATATTTAATTTTGTTGGGCAAGGCGCCTTATATTGACAAGTGTACACTTTTGAAAATGTACATGATCACAAGGCCAAATGATTTTGATGGCAATCCTATTTCTGGGGCCTGCTGGTTGCCTATATCTGTGCAATAGGTGCTCAATCAATGTGCTGGTCCCAAACATGTTGACATTCTTTCTTAACACCTTGTTGCCTTATACCAGCTACCCTGAAAGTGAGATGGCCGCAAACTATAATATTCCACAATGTTTGCTCAGTTCTCTGCCTGCTGGGCCATCCACTTTGCTTAGTCTCTTTCTTTCCTCATGCATAATGAAAACACAAAGCGAACTAGACTCTGGTTTAAGGACTTTTAGCGGGCATGCCCTCCCCCGAAAGTGGTATTTAACGCTATATTGAAAACTGCTTATATTAACAGGCAAGGGCCATCTTGTCCACCTTACGTTGGAAATTACCCTACCTGCTGCAAAGCCACATTACAGCCTTCAGGAATAGTGTGCTCAAAAATTGTATTTGCCGGAGGAGCCCGGAAAACTTAAAAGAAAACCACAGTATTTATAAATGCAACATTGTATTTATAAATGCCATCGTGTCCATAAAAAAAAGAAAAGAAGCACTTAACGGCAGCAGCCTTCCTGCCTGCATTCTCTGCTCTCCAGGACTAATGAAGCAAAAGCCACTGTAATAAAATCTACCAGCAGGTGGCTTTTGCTTCATTAATGCCGCAAGGGCAGAGATTAACACAAGCAAAGGAGGCTCATCCATTTCACAAAATGGCTGCCTCCAAGTGCTCGAAATTAAAGGGGTTTAAACATTTGTGCAAAATTTTACATAGAAACTTTCTTTAAAAAGATGTTTAATATGTTTTTTTTTATTATTGCCCATCTTTTAAGATGATCACATTTTTGAGTGCACTATTCCTTTAGTCTCAGGCTTTGACTTTCCTAACACATTGTGAACTTTTTGATTTATGAAACTTCTGAACTTCTCCTTGCACAGCAAATGATGGGTCAAGCATAAAATATTCAAGACACTGCCCTGTACAAAACCGACTGCACCCAGCTGCACAGAACCTTGCACTGAAAACTGTTTTCAGAGCCTTTTTATCATATCTTTTAATTTGTGCCCTTTCGGGCAGCTCACCTTTACATTTTAGACACTCATCTCACTAATGTCATCAGCTGTACATAAACATGCTGTGTTTTTGGTCATTTTATGTTTTGGGTACAAATAACCCCTGGTGACATTACAATTATAAGTAAAAAAACTGCTAATCAAGAACATTTTAATGAGCAAACTATGCTAATCAATTTCTGAAAATCAATGTATGGGTGACAGGCAAGTGTGCAGTTATCGCAGAACTGGATGGTCGTGGTGAAGTAAGGAGGAGCAGCTAATTAGCCAATAATGTTTGCAGGTTTACTTCTGGACCAGTCTTGACACGTATAACACTGAACATTGTGACAAGATCAGGGAATTGGAACACCTCTCAGCCTGGGGCAGTAGGCCTACCAAGGTGTTTGCCTGAGCCAGACCTCCTCCAGAGGCTAGTTGAGGGTTTTAAGAGGGCCCCAGTTTCTGTCCCCTCAACTTTATCTGGTTAAATGTACAGAGTACCACATGCTATGGTATGGTAATGTTTATATAGCACCTATACAGAGGCAAGTGTTTCAAAGTGCTCATTGTCTATCACCCCTTGCTACCGCCTCACGTGCTGGTGAATGTTTTTTCTCTTTCTCTCTATGACTGCAATGTCTAGAACTCCATGCAGCAATGAATGCCTCTGGTAATCCACTGCAGAGTTAGGTGCGGGGGAGTGTACAGCAAGCGGAGCGTTCCTGGATTGAACAGGGTTTCAGAGACTCGTCTTGCTCCAAGAGCAATCTTAAAAATGGGCTTTGCACACAGCTGCCTGCCATTGCAAGACCCTGGCAGACCCGCGCTCACTAAGGTAACTGTGAAGGGTATCTTTATGGTTGCATGTCATTGCAATCCGCCTCAAAGTGAAAAGAAAGGAAACAATCGGCCAGGGGATCCAGCTGAGTGGAAGGGCCCACAGGAGGTGGGAGTAGGACCAGAAAGGAACACTGGGAGTACTGGTCAGTGTGGGTTGTTCAGCTGAGTCCAAGGGAGGAGCAGGCGGGCCGAGAGACCAGGAAGAGGAAGGATAATGTAGGAGAGCATGGAGGAAGATTACAGAGCGCGTGTTCAAGGTGAGGTATTGGTTGGTGAGAGAAAGTGGTACTTGGGTGTGAGGGTGCATGCATTGTCAGTGAAGGGAGTAACTAGATTAACTGTAAGAGAAGGAGGGGAGAGTGTAAAAGGAACAAGTTAGTTACCTGTAACTGTTGTTCTCCAGCATGGGTCTGGCATGGATTCACATGCTCATGAATATTCCCCGTCGTCAGGCTGGGAATCCTCGGTAAAGAAAAAACCAGTATCAGTTTTGTTTCTGATCCGTCTTTCGTAGTAATAACCAATCACTGATCTCTGCGTCATAATGACCACAGCCAATGACTGCCCTCTACCCAAGCCCCGCCCCTGGCAGCCATCTTCAGATTTGGAAGCACGTGAAGTGGCAGTATGACCAAGTGAAGAGCCGCAGAGGGGTAGGCGGGAGGGTTCGCATGTGAATCCATGCCAGACCCATGCTGGAGAACAACAGTTACAGGTAAGTAACTTGTTCCTTCTCCAGCATGGGGTCTGGCATGGATTCACATGCTCATGAATAAAGAATACATAGCAGTACACACATGCACAACCACGGGAGGTGGCAACAGGCTCAACATTAAGCATCACATCAAACTCAACATTAAGCATCTTACCTCCTCACCAGGCTCACCTCAGGCGAACAGGTTGCACAGCACTGCTTGGCCGACCCTGGACTCCTCCCTGGAATCCCGGTCGACGCAGTAGAATTTCGTGAAGGTGTGCGTCGACCTCCACGTAGCAGCCCTGCATGTGTCCAGCAGGGGCACACCAGATAGGAACGCCGTGGTAGCTGCGATCGCTCTGGTGGAATGGGCTCTCGGACGGCCAGGCAGCGGTCGGTTTGCCAACCGGTGACAGTACATGATACAGCCGGAGAGCCATCTGGAAATGGAAGCCTTCGAGAGAGCCTTCCCCTGATTGACAGGTCCAAAGTTCACAAAGAGTTGTGACGTCTTTCGAAAACACTTTGTGCGGTCCACGTAGAACTTCAGCGCTCTAGCCACATCCAGCGAGTGCAAAGTCCTCTCAGCCGGCGACGAAGGCGACGGGAAGAACACAGGCAACACCAAGGGTTCGTTGAGATGGAAGTCCGACGGTACCTTGGGCATGAAGGAGGGGTGCGTCCTGAGCACTACCCTCGTGTCGTGAAAAGTCAAGTACGGGGCCTTGCAGGAAAGGGCCTGGATCTCTCCCACTCGTCGTGCGGAGGTGATGGCCACAAGAAACGCTGTTTTCCACGACAGAAATTTCAACGGAGCTGAGTGCAGAGGCTCCAACGGAGGTCCCATGAGCTTGGCCAGCACCACGTTGAGCTCCCACGCCGGGGCCGGAGCCTTCACCGGCGGGAACGATCTGAACAGTCCCTTCATGAACTCTTTCACCAGACGATGAGACCACAAGGACGTCCGCCCCGTGGTTCTGGTGTATCGGGAGATCGCAGCAAGATGAATCTTGATGGACGCGTGTGCCAGTCCAGCTTTGGCCAGCGTCAGCAGGTACGGCAGTACTTGGGGGGCCGTAATCCGTAGAGGGTTAATCTTCTGTGCGTGGCACCAGACAGAGAACCTCTTCCATTTGTGTCCGTAGCATTTAAGAGTCGAGGACGCCCTGGCCTTTGCAAGAACCTCTCTGCAGTCGGCCGGTATGTCGTATCCTCCAAACTCTAGCGCTGCAGGAGCCAGGCCTGCAAGTTCAGCGATTTCGGGTCGTGGTGGAGGATGGCGCCTCCTTCTCTGGAGAGTAGATCCGCGTCCACCGGCAGCTTGATTGGCGGGGACGCTGACAAGTCCAGAAGGTCCGGGAACCATATCTGCCTCGGCCACGCAGGTGCGACGAGGATCATCCTGCACCGTGACCTCTTGAGCTGGTTGACGAGCCGGATTAGCAGTGGCAAAGGAGGGAACGCGTAGAGGAACAGGCCCTCCCAGGGGAACGAGAAAGCATCGCCCATGCTCCTCGCCTGGGGAAACCTGCTGGCGAACCTCCGGCACTTGGAGTTCGTCGCCGTCGCGAACAGGTCGATCTGGGGTGTGCCCCACCGTCGGAAGAGGCGATCCACTAGATCCTGCCGTAGCTCCCACTCGTGGCACGAGCGCAGCTCCCTGCTGAGTGAGTCGGCGATGGTGTTTTTTATCCCTGCCAGATGAAACGGCACCAGAAATATCCTTTGGGCGACGGCCCAATGCCACAGGTCCTGCGCCTCCTTGGACAGTGCTGGGGACCTGGTTCCGCCCTGTTTCCTGATGTAAATACATGGTGGTGGTGTTGTCGGTGAAGATCCTCACCACCTTGCCCTTGAGGGACGGAAGGAAGGACCTGAGGGCCCAAAACACTGCACGGAGCTCCAGGACGTTTATATGTAGGGATTTTCGGGAGCCAAAGGCCTCTTGCGTGCAGATTTTCGGTGTGCGCTCCCCACCCTTCCAGGGAGGCATCCGTGGTCACTGTCTCCTGGTGGGCTGGGGTCTGGAAGTCCATGCCCGCTGTCAGATGCGTGCGGGTGCCCCACCACCGGATCGCTCGTCGGAAACTCTCGTCGAGTGTGATCCTTTCCTCGAAGCTGCCCGTCGTTTGGATCCAGCGCGCGTCCAGGAACTCCTGCAACGGGCGCATCCGGAGCCTGCACATGGGAATGAGGTAGATGCAGGAAGACATCATTCCGAGGAGGGACTTGATGGACCTCACCTTGGCCGCGTCGGCCACCAACATCCGCTGCACCTTGCCCAGGATAGTCCTGGTCCTCTCCTCCGACGGGGAGGCCAGAAGGGACACTGTGTTGAGCCTCGCTCCCAGAAACAGAGCGTCTTGCGCGGGTACCAGGTGGGATTTGGTGTAGTTCACGGAGAATCCCAGGTCCGTGAGAAGTTGAACGGTCCTTGCCGTGTGAACCACGGCGAGCTCCTTCGTCTTGGCTCGGATGAGCCAGTCGTCCAGGTAGGGGTAGACGTGGACCCCCTCGCGGCGCAGCTGCGCCGCCACCGGTGCGAGGCACTTGGTGAATACCCTGGGTGCCGACCGTAGTCCGAAGGGGAGGGCTTTGAACTGGTAATGACGCCCTTGGACCACAAACCTGAGGAATTTTCGGTGCCCCTTTAGGATGGGAATATGGAAGTAGGCATCCTCCAAATCCAACGACGACAGGAAGTCTCCTTCCTCCAGCTGACCCAGGACGTGCTGGAGGGTGACCATCCGGAACTTCTGCGCCTTGATGAACTTGTTCAGACGTCGCAGGTCCAGTATGGGGCGCCATCCCCCCGTCGTCTTCTTCACGAGGAAGTATCTCGAGTAAACTCCGGAGCCCCGAAGCCTCTTTGGGACGAGTTCGATGGCGCCCTTCCTGAGCATTGCTTTTACCTCCAGGAGAAGTTGAGGGACGTGAAGTTCTTTCCTGACCACGGGGGGGACGCGCGGACACCGTCTCTGGAACTCGAGCGCGTGGCCCCGGGCCAAGGCGTCCAGCACCCAACAGTCGGTGGAGATGGACTCCCACACGCTGACGAAGCTCGCCAGCCGGCCTCCCACCAGGGTGCTTCGGTGGGGGCCCGACCCCACGGCCGGTTCAATCCTGCTTCGACGAGGCTTTGCCGCCTTGACCTCCTTGGCGACGACGGCGGGGTCCGCCAGACTTGCCTCGTCCTCTGTAGGCCTCCTGAGACGACGAGCGGGCCGCTTGACGGTAGGTGGAGAAACCGCCGACGGAACCTTTGGAGGCGCCCTTGCCTCCGCTGCTCCGAAAGGGCGTCCGTCGTTGTTGCAAAACTCCCAGGGCCCGGGTCGTCTCAGTGTCCGCTTTAATGGCCTGAAGGGAATCGTCCACTGTTTTCCCAAACAGGTTGTTCCCATCGAAGGGCATGTCCAGGACTCTGGTCTGAACGTCTTGACGGAAGTCCGTAGCCTTGAGCCATCCACGCCACCTAAGGCAAACGCCGTTGCCCAACTGGCGGAACCCAGTGTCGGCGATGTCCGTCGCAACGGTAATGGCGTGGTCAGAAGCCACCTCACCTTCCTGCAGGATCTCCAGGGCCTCTGTCCTCTTGTCGTCCGGCAGGAAGTCCGGCAGGGGAGCCAGTTTGTACCAAAGCTCCCTGTCGTAGCGGGCCACGATAGCCAAGGCGTTGGCCGCTTTAATCGTCGTCGCTGCCGACGAGATGACTCTGCGTCCCATAGCGTCCAATTTCTTTCCCTCACCGTCCGGTGGGGAAGTCGAAGTGGAGGCCGCACCCCCCCGCTTTCTTCCTGGCCGCCGCGGAGACGACGGAGTCCGGGGTAGGCTGCGCCCGGAGGCACAGGGGGGCCGTGTCCGGGACCCGGTACTTCTTCTCGTACCGGTCTCTTCTAGCTGGCGTCGTGGAAGGGTTCTTGAGGAGGGTGAGGCCCTCATCCCAAATGTCGTCCAATAGAGGCACTGAGAGGACCGTCTTCCTCTTGGCCTCGCGCCGCTGATAAAGGAAACCTTCCTTCTTCTTCTCCTCAGGGCACAGTTGGAAAAGCTCGGATGCCCTGGTGATCATAGAGTGGAACGATCAAATCTCGTCGGGCGGAGAAGCCCTGGTAGGAGGCGACGACGGTACATCCTCGTCGTATACCTCGTCGTCCGTACCTGTCGCTGCCGTGTCAGTCCCCGTATCATCCCCTCGGGTGGACGGGGAGGAGGGCTGGACGGGGCGCGACGGCTGAAAAGGAGGTGGAGGGTGGATCCTTCTTTTCTTAGTAGGGGGAACACCAGAAGGTCCCGGTTCTGGGTCCCCAGACGGGAGAGGTTCCTCCGTCGGCAATGGTAGTCTCCTCCTTATCTCTGAGCATAAGGACTGTATAGCCAACAAAATGGCCGCCGAGTTGTCTCGCGGCGCTGGCAGAGGGGAATCCGACGGGCGAACAGGGGCCCCGTCGGTACCCTCGGCGATGTCGTCACCTGCGTCGGGATCCATCCCGACGGGTCGGTCTTCTTCCACGCAGAGGCCGTGGCTTAAGACCTCGACCAGTTCCTCCTCCGAGGTTGAGGCCGACTCTACGACGACGCCCTGCCCCCCCTTTCTCTTCCCCTCGGGGGATTTCACGGGGGTCCTATCGATGGGCACAAAAGAGGACTCCCTCCGGGGTGGTAGGGAGACTCTGAGCCCCGAGGTCGCCACCACTGGTGTAGCCTGCACAGGCTGAGCCAGGGCCGCCGCGACAGTTTCGATAGAGGGCTTGGCCGGATGGATTAAGGCCTTCACCACCTTAGGTGCGCTCACCGCCTTATCCTTGAGGGGGGACACCGCCTCACTCCCCCTCCGCCTTCGAGCTCGACCGGGGCCTCTCCAGGAGCTTCGCCGGGTGCTCGGCCTTCCTCTTACCCGACCCAGAGCGTTGGCTCGTGGTTGATGGTGCCGGGGAGGGTGCGCCCTGCCTGGCGCCCATAGAGCCCGACCGTTCGGCGCTCCCGGTGCCAGCGGACTCGCGGTGCTTGGCCTTATGTTGGACCCCCGTCGCCGGGGCGTCCTCAAAGGTCTTAGAAGACCGCTCGGATTTCTTCCTCTTCTTCTCGCCGGTTGGGCTTTTCCCTTCTAGCCAGTTGGCGAGACGTTGATGGCGGTCCTTCATGGTCCGCTCCGACATGTTGCCGCAAAACGCACAGTCCTTCTCCACGTGCGTCTTGTCCTCATGTAGGCAGTAGAGACAAAAAGAGTGTTCGTCCTCCTTGAAGACGTTCTGAAGCTGGCATCCAGGGCAGACCCTGAACAGCTTTCCGGGAGTCGAGCTTCCCTTCTCCTGGGCCATGACTGGGCCTGAGAAACTTCTGGAGTCCTCCAAAAGCGTAGCTCGACGAATCTTCACCCTTGAGGGGCGCAGACGAATCCGACACGGGTCCCCGTTGATCGGATAGAGAGTCGGTGGAGCTTGAGGCTCTTTTGACCGAAAAAACAAAGTTTTTGAGAAAAAAACGTGAAAAAATAGCACTAACGCTCGAGAGCAATAGCACGAGGATCCCAACACATGAACGTGCGGTAAAAATCTGAAGATGGCTGCCAGGGGCGGGGCTTGGGTAGAGGGCAGTCATTGGCTGTGGTCATTATGACGCAGAGATCAGGGATTGGTTATTACTACGAAAGACAGATCAGAAACGAAACTGATATTGGTTTTTTCTTTACCGAGGATTCCCAGCCTGATGACGGGGAATATTCATGAGCATGTGAATCCATGCCAGACCCCATGCTGGAGAAGGTGAAAAAGCTTGTGAAAGAAGGTTGACTGTGAAATAAGTAGGGGTGGAGAGGGGACAGTAGAATAGTAGGGCACAAGGAAGGGTAGCAGGAGAGAGTATCGGAGGGTCAGAGAAAGGGTCGGGCGGTGGAAAATGGGAAGAAGATAAGGGAGGTGTAGAGGGACGTGAAAGAAAGGTCAGAAAATCAGGGAGTGGAGTACAAGGGTGTGAGAGGGCAAGGCTGTGTGAGACCTGGTTGATTGAAAGGCATACCTTAGGATCCTTTTGTCTTGTGGAAACCGGTTGGGATCCACCTTGAAATCCTGGACGGAGCCAGCATGAGAAGGTGATTGCTTTAAGGGCCTCATGAGTAGCCAACAAGATCATAGACACTAGGGTTTACCAATCTCTAGTGATCACCTTGGGATTTAGGGACACCTGGGCCAGGGAGGGAAAATCTCAGGGGAATACTGAGAGGTGGGACAAGTGAGACAGGATTCAAATATTCAAAATAAAAACCCTTGAACCGTTTTCTTGGAGTACTCTTCAGGGCAATGTTTGACAACATATTTCACTGCATTAAAATTACTATGAAACAACCAAAATGTGTGACTTGTGTAATGTGCAGGAACAAGTATTCATAATGTGAACAAACTACATGCCCTCCCACTTCCCTAGAATTGAATGTGGAAGCCTTCCAGCTTCCTGCGTCTGGTTCTTTTCTAAACTGGGTTTCTCTAATGTGCATGGGGCCACTGGTGAATGATTGGTGGTGTGCATGGAACCAAGATGTGCACTGCCTCCTGTCAGTCAGCATGCCACAGTGGGCTAAGAGTATCAGAGGATGGGGATGGAGATGTCAGTGCAGGTGGATCTGGCGGACTACCAGCTGGGGTTACAACTTGAGGGTCAGTCAGGGTCCCATTCTTAGTTTTGTTGCTTGCTTCAGAATGCAACACTGCTGTGTAGAGTGCACTGCGGCTGGCCTTCCACTCCATTGAAATTTGGGTCGTCCCATGAGTCGAGAGATTAATCTCCCAAAAGCATTTAAAAAATCTCACTCGAGGAGCAGACCCTTCTCTTCATCATCAACAAATAAGAGCAGACCTAGATCAACCACTTCTTCATCTCCTTCCTCCGTTACTTCTCAGGAAAGGATCGTAGTCTGCACGACTAAACACCAAAACCTGGCACCTCCTGCCCACCGCATCGCTACCCTCTGCTCCAACTTTGTGTTATGCCGATGACACCCAGCACTCATTCAGGCTCCCCTCCGCTGCCGCTACTCTTTCTCTCATTCCAGACTGTCTGTCCACAATTCAGGAGTGGTGTGCCGCCAATGATCTCTGCCTTAATGCCAGTAAGACTGAGATCCTCCTCATCCAAACACCAGCTCCCTCCTTACATCTCTCTGGTTGCCCACTTTGGGCCCTATTCCTACCTATGAGGCTAAGAACCTTGGGGTCATCTTCGACTCCACTCTCCTTCTCTCCTCACATCTCTGACGTCTCTAAGAAGTCAAACTACCAACTGCACCTCTTCAGAGGTATTCTTCCTTTCCTCACTTTCTCACGGTGTGATGCTCACCGTCACCGGAGATCTGGTCCTCTCTAGGCTGGACCACTGCAACAGCCTCTTTCTAATTCTTCCTGCCTCTACTCTCGGTCCTCTACAACTTATCCAGAACAGGACTGCAAGGCGTGTCCTAGGCCTCAAGCCCAGGCATCGTATCTATCCAGCTCTGAAAACTCTTCATTGGCTCCCAGTGCCGGCAAGGATCAAGTTCAAGACCCTCTGCATTGTCCACAAGGCATTCTTGGGCCTGGGACTGCACTAGCTCCAACTCTCTTCCTAAGAATCTCCCTTCTCGAGCTCTCCGCTCATCCTCCTCCAACTCTCTGATGGTCAGTCGCGCTGCCAAGCAGAGAGTTGGGGGCAGATCCTTCTTTGGCTGGGGCCTCCCTCTAGAATAGCCTCTCAAACTTGAGCAGAACCACCTCCGTCCTAGAAGCAGCTCAAGACCTTCCACTTCGCTTCCGCTTTTTCTCTTCCTCTGCCCTGCTGATAATTATATTTTTATATTTGATTTAATTGTACAAAACAATTCTTACAAAGTAAAGTAGTAACTTCCTTCAAATCCAACTTCAATAACTCCCTTTCTCTTGTTGATTTGTTATTATTAGTTCCTGATTCAGACCAGTAGATGGATCCTCCCGCTCTCACTTATGTTTTATTGTCTCCTCGCAGATTGTTTCCTTTCTTTATTAGATTGTCCAGGCCAATCTGTCTGAAGAAGCCCACTACTGCTATTACCCAGCATGTTTTTTCACCAGCTAGTAAGTGGGCCCACCATTTAGCTTCACTATAGGCGTGTAGATCTTTGAAGAGGTGACCTAACCAAACATTTCTTGCTGATTATCAGTCTGCTGCACTGGCCACCCTCTGAACTTGGGCCCAGGTACCTGCCTGTCCAGTTGCACCTTGCGCTGCCTCTTGGCTCCCCCAGCACTTGTGATGTGTATCTGTAACCTACAGTCCCTTCGCTCTGCACTTATGAGCCACCCGTTGACTGCACATTTGATAAGCTGCACTTCTCCACCCCTCCCCACCGGCTCCCCCTTGCACTTCTCACCTTCCTCTTCTCTGCACTTGCGCGATCTGAATGACACAAGGCTGTTTTGTCCTCCCTCTGTCTCCCCCTCCTTGTCTTGTCGCGCCTAGAAACACTTGTGTACCGGCACGTTATGAATGCCATATCATAAATCCTACACTAAGGCTGAGTAGGACCTTTTCAGGAAACAAATGACTAAAATCTTTGAGAAAGAGGCCCATTTTCCTTGAAACACCAGAAAAGGGGCCATGCTCCAGTCGATGACAAGCAGAAGGCCAAGGCAAAACAGTGTGTGCCCTCTAGCCCAGGTCATAAGCCCAAGACTTCTCGAGATTCTTCTAGTACTCATTGCGATGAGAAATCGTCGAAGACAGCCTGGTCAAGGGTCAAGTCCCTCAAACCACAAACCCAAAAGGAAGTAGTCAATCCCATCAACGCCATCAATGCTGATTACGTCTCTAAAAGCAAGACGTCGACATCTGCAGTGGTTATCAAAGCCTTTGCCACAAAAAACGCAAGAAAAAGAAAGGGTTTTTAATCCTTTACCTAAAAAGGATTTTTCTTTCACCTCAATATGAGGATTGTGAGACGTCTGATGACAAACCCACCTTTTTGGCCTTCAATTGGATACTCCTAATATACCTAATGGTACTCCTAATGTCCCAGAAAGTTTCATCTCAAGGATACCATAGTCTGGGGTGGGCTGCATGATACCCTACAAACAGCTAGTGGGGTTGACACTACTCCAGAATGAGACTTTCGGAAGCCGGAACCAGTTGATCATGCAGATGCGTCCTATAGAAGTCTGATGACTAGGGTTATAGATTTCCTAGGTCCTAGGATGCAGTAGACCTGCTCCTCCATTTTAGCAGGATGCTTTTACAGAGGTCCACAAAATGACCCTATACTACCCTTTCATGTAGCACTCCAAAAAGAGTAATGTTAAACTGGGAGGTACCCGAATCTAGTCCTGCAGTTTAGAACCCTCCCAGGAAATATAGGCCATCCAGTAGCAACCTAAGCTACCTCTCAAAACATCAGACACCAGAGAGTTTAGTGGTCCAGGCAGCAAAGTCCACCCCTAAGCAAGCTGCCTACCCTACTATCCCCCCAGATAGGTATGTTAAATGTATTGATACCTGGGCAAACATAAAATTCTGCTGTAAGCGTGCCATTGTCTGCTAACTATACATGTGCACTGGCAAAATGTACATTCACCATGGAGGACAGTGTGCTATGGCAGCTGATCACATCCCCAAGGGGAGGAAAGAGACTGCTTCATGAACCTGATATGAGATGGCAAGAAAGCTGTGTGTGTCTCTTCAGTCAGGACAAAATCAGCAGAGCCATGCCGGCAAGCACTGGAACACGCAGATTTGCGTGGTAGAGGAAGTCTGGATTTGCACCCGACATATAATCTAGACTCCAACGTGCCCTTTGACAGCTCTCATTTATTTGGTAATAAGATCTGACGAAAGCCTTGAAAAGCTGCAGACCTCCAAAGGGGCAGCCAAGTCCCTAGGTGCCGCCATCAGGCAGCCACTGCCATTTCACCCCAGCGGATCATCTTGGAGGGGTAGGTCCTTTTTATTTCTACTTCTCAGTTGGAAGAGCGAGAGGACAGGCTGGTCAAAGGGGACAAAGGAGATTCCCTTGTGGTGGTTGACGAAGCAGAAGTGCAAAGCCCACCCAAGCAGCTGTGTCTTTACCATCAGCCGCTGCTTCAGCCTCCTCAAATCCTCGGAGGTCTTGACTCACGACACACTGGGGGGGGGGGGGGGGAAGCAGACTGTCAAAGGATCTGAAAGAATGGCGAGATATTACTTCGGATGCATAGCCCAAGATTACTGCCTCCCCTTTATACAGAGACCTCAGGATCATCCATCGGGGAGACATTTGCTAAATGTTCCAGATCCATTCCTGTTGCAGCAAGTTTTGAGCCTGCTAGGGAAGGGTGCTATAGAGCCAGTACCTGTAATGGAGAGGAACAAAGGATGATGCTCTCCCTATTTCCTGATCCCCAAGGAGGACTGAGACCCATCTTGGACTTGAGATACTTGAACAAGTTCCACAGGATGGGCACACTTTCTCAAAATCCTTCAGGCCCTCCAGCTCCAGGATTGGATGGTTTCAGTCGACCTTCATGATGCTTACTTTCGTGTGCAAATCCATCACAAGCGCAGAAAGTACCAGAGGTTCGCTGTTGCCGGTTCTCATTATCAGTTTCAAGTTTTGGTCATTCTGGCTTACCTCCGCCCTGAGGGTTTTCACCAAGTTAATGTTGGTGGTGGCAGTGAGTCTCAGGAGAGGGGGATTCATGTCTACCCCTACCTGGACGATTGGCTGATCAGGGCATGTTCACCCGAACAAGCTCTGGAACAGCTCAGCGTAACCTGCCACTCTCTCCACATACTGGGCTTCTCCCTCAATTACAAGAAGTCCCACATGATACCATCCCAAAGACTCCAATTCATCAGAGCAGTCCTGGATGCATCTGTGGGAAAAGCCTTGCCACCCGAGGTAAGGCTCAACACATTCTGCAGATGGTCAGCAAATTCCAGAATGCCCAGCATTTTTCGGACTTCGACTTTTTGAGGTTGCTCAGCCTAATAGTATCCTGCATTTTCCTGGTGTCTGAGGCTTGCCCGAGAATGCGATCCGTTCAATAGGCTCTCAAAACACAATGGTCTCAATTTTCAGGCAGAATGTCAGACCTACTTCAGGTTCTGAGCAAGGTTGCACAGGCTCTCCTGTGGTGGGCCTGCAAGGAAAACATTCTGAAGGGGCAGCCCTTTTGGCAACCATGGCTGTGGATAACAGTAGTTACGGACGCCTTACTCATGGGGTGGGAAACGCACGCCAACAATCTGACAGTCGGCAGTCGTTCGTCTCCATCAGAGTCCAAACTACAGATCAACCTTTTGGAGCTGAGGGCAATCAGACTAGCGCTGAAGGCCTTTCTGCCCTCTGTACAGAGAAATAATGTCCTGATGATGGACAATACAGTGGCCATGTACTACGCCAACAAGAGAGGAGGTGTAAGGTCACTACCCCTGTGCAGAGGGGCAATGCAGCTCTGGTTCTGGGCAATTCAAGAAGGAATATCCCTGTCAGCAGTTCACCTAGCTGGGGAGGAGAACACAGCAGTGGACGCTCTGAGCAGGCCGAGCACGGTCTCCCACGAGTGGGAACTAGCTCAGGAAGTCCTTCAAGTGATCTTCACCCTTTGTGGAACCCCTCAAGTGGATCTGTTCACGACCAGTGTCAACCGGAAGTGCAAACTGTTCTGCTCTAAGGAATTTCCCCCAATAGGAGCTGTAGGAGAAGCGTTTGTGGTGGACTGGGAGTTTCCACTACTGTACGTGTTTCCTCCAGTCCCCGTCATTCGTCACGTGATCAGGAGGTTGAGAAAGTTTGGGAAATCCATGATCCTAATAATTGCCCTGGATTGTGCCAGGATGACATGGTACCCGGATATTCTGGACATGTGCATTTGCTCGCCAATGAGTCTTCCACAAAGAGAGGACCTTCTCGCAAGAGAGGAGGATCAGGTTCTCCATCCAGAGGTCTAGACACTCAACCTTCACCCATGATTTCTGAGCGGTGGAGATGTAAGGATTGGGACCTCCCTGATGATGTAATGGAGATTTTTTTTCGGCCAGAGCAGTAACACAATCCTTATACCACTGCTGGTGGAGCAAGTTCTGCAGCTTGTGTAGGGAGAAGGATGTGGACCCTTTTCAATGCAATATACCTACTTTGTTACGATTTGCAAATCGGGGGCTCCAGATTGGAACAATTCATGGTTCTCTGGCAGCACATTTAATATTCAAGCGCACTTCGAAGGAAACATCATACTTCAAAACACATTTTTAATAAATCAGTTTCTTCAGGGACTCATAATTGTGTTGCCTTCTACACCTTTCCAAGTCCCAACTTGGCACCTTAATTTGGTTTGAAAGTTTTTTTGATGTGTGCTCCTTTTGAGCCACTCCATCCCTGCCCAATAAGCTTTCTAACCTTAAAAAAATATTTTGTTAATTGCGATAACATCAGCCCGCAGGGTGAGTGGGTTGCAGGACTTAACCTGTAAACTTCAGTTTACCACCTCTTACAAGGGTAAGGTTGTCCTTAAAGCCAAACCCTCCTTCCTACCTAAAATGGTATCGCATTAACATTTAGCACAGAAAACTGTGCGTCCAACCTTCTATCCACCACCTCATCCTGGCAAGGAAGAGGGACGATTTTCATAGACTCGACCCAAGTAGAGCTCTAACCTTTTTATATTTCAAGAATCTCAAAATTATGCTCTTCATTGGGTTTACAGGACATAAACTAGGTCTGTCAGTTACCAAACATACCTTATCCAGATGGATAATATGGCTATTTCAGAGTGTTACAGGCTAGCTGGAAAGGAAGCATCCTATAGTAGGCTTAAGGGCTTATTCTACTAGGGGCATGGCAACTTCCTCTGCCCTTCAGAGGGGAGTTCCGATGAAGCATATCTGCGAGGCAGCTACCTGGTCTACCATCCACACTTTTACAAGACATTGTCTAGATAATTCTAACAATGAGGGACGATTTGAGAAGGCAGTTCTATGCTACATTTGTGACAAGTAATTACGTTCAAAATTCATACACCCTCCTCCAAAAAATGTAATGCTGCTTTGGGAGTCTATCATAAGATGAGGAATGCGTGGGAGGAGACAATCCATTCGAAGAACAAGTTACTTACCTTTGGTAATGTTCTTTCGATTGGGTGTTCATCCCACGTATTCCTCATCGCCCCTCCCAACCTACCCTACTGTAGAATTTCCAGGCATTGAACTTTACGCTCTTTGAGACTTAATGTTGGTAATTCTGCATATGGGTGGCATAAAAACAGAACTGAAGCCAACGGGCACTGCACATGGTATATATACTCGATGGTGACGTCAACTGAGATGGAAGCCCTCGACGGACATCTGGTCGACCATGTCCACTCACAGCACCCTCTGCCGAGAAGATAATCAGAAGCAGCTGAAGCTGGAAACTAAGATATCATAACATGAGGAATACGTGGGAGGAACATCCAATCGAAAGAAAGTTACCACTACAAGTAGGTACATATGTGTTAATTCCGAAGAGGCCAGAGTGTATTTCATTTGTTACTTATCGCTGCAGTGCCCACAATCCAACTCAATGCAGTGTTGCCCTATGCCCAACGGTACCTCAACATACCAATCTCCACACCACTGGACCTTTGCTTAGTCTGCAGTTTCTCTCTGTGGGCCCCTTGAAATGGCCTTCCATACCTTTTTGTCTAAAGTTTTCTGCTCCCCTCACTGCAACTCCTGGCTGTCGTCTCCCCTCACTCTCGTTGGTATGGACTCAGCAGCTGCTTACGGACTCCACTGCATGTGCTGCGCCTCCTTTAAGCTCTGGCTACCGCTAGTCTCTTAGCAGAACTCTGTCCGAACCCCTGCACCGCCTTGCATTCTCCTCTATGCAATGGTGGCAGAGTGTGAGACACCAACACTGGGCCACTTCAAAAGCTCCTCTGGGGATCCAGGCCCACATGCATCCACCCCTTCACCTGCTTGCCTTCAGATGCCCATCTCCCCACTTACCCCCAGCATATACCCTGCTACTGCCTCTGTTAAGGAAGCACTCTATGGCACCATCTTACCTGCAGGTCTACGATAGAGCTGGTGCTGTTGCACTTGAAAGTACTTCAATGGGCACCAGGGACACACTCCATTCTACATTCTGAGGGGGTCTACGCAGCGGTCCCTTGCATTTTTGGTATTGGTGTGGGTTTAGAATCTGGTGGTGCTGGCTACCGAGGCTTGCATCTTCCTGATTGACCTGCCGCTAAATGCACCATCTTAAATCTTGTGATTTAAAATATATATTTAGATGTCATTGTGCCTTTTTGTATTAAAACATCCCTGAAACTATCCTTTATAGCATTCAAAAGTAGTTAAACTGTATTAAAATATACCACCTTTTTCCTACTGGCTTAATTGTGAGTTGAATCTTTTCTAGATCCTTTGTTTTTATAATACTTGTTTACCATTTTTAAAGAGCTTCTCGTATTTAGATATTTCGATACATACCAAGGTTGGTCTTCTTAAACCCCTTAGCAGAGGCCTTCAGAAATGCCTTTGTAACGGTCCCAACGAGTATTTACAGCATGGAAGAGGAGGGGCTCATAGTTGTGGGATAACGGGGAGGCTCATGGTATTGACTTTCAAGGATAGAGGAGATAAGTTCAGACTTCAAGGCATAGTTGGCATCAATGTGATCCAGAGAAGGGAGTTCAGCGAACGGGTACCAGGAGGGTAAAAGAACAGAAGCGGCATGCAGTAATATAAATATCTATTTCGTGTATAGCACTACATACCCATGGATCTCGGAGCACTGAAATAACGGAGGACATTATCCTACAGAGTGGTACTCCATTTATTGACCGCAGAAGGATGAAAGGCTGGGTTCACCTCGCCAGGATTCGGACCTGCCTCAGCAGGCTACCCACAGATATCAGGGGTGAACGTTCAACTCGCTGTACTATCTGACCGGCTAGTAGCAGAGGAAAGAGAAACAGATGGATTGAGTAGTGGACTGGAGCAGACGGAGCAACTAAAGGAGGAATTGGGCCTGGGGTGCACCACATACGGCCCACTGGTTAAATGCGGCCCTCCACCCCGTGATATGCTGCCCACCAAGAGTGTTTGATTTTGAAATGAAAAAACACTTCCAGCAATCGCCACATTTTATTACATAAGAAAACAGTGTGCACGTTGCTGGGTCAGGCATAGGTGACAAAGGTCTGCACTACACAGAAATCTTGCAGTTAGAAACCAGCTCTTTACTCGGGCCCAGCTAAAGGTGTGTGGGACCCTTTTCAACATTAGTGTCTCCGTCCTCCCCCTTTGCTTAGAGGAGAAAGCAGTCTGAAGCACCCGTGGTAGGGGGGCACACATAATGGAGATAAGTATAAGGTTAATAGCCGCCAATTATAACGAAACAGCTGGCCAGCAGGTAGCTGAAACACTGAATGCCCACTGAGTAGCAATGAATCCTTCTCTGCAAGCAAATAGCGGATTTCGAGGAACCAGTGTTTGTTTATTATTTGATAATGCGCACAAAACCCAGGGGTAGCCGGGCGCAGCGGGTACAAGGTTACTTAAGCTTCGGTTACATTCAGAGTATAAAAGACATAGCAATACAATACATACATGTCAATACAGGAGGTTGGAATGAGAAACTAACATGTTACAGTATTGAGAATGTGTACAAAGGTAACAAGAGTGGGAGCAGAATCGTCTTAGACTAGGTTGCAGAAGTATCATGGCTGTTAGGTACCATGAAAATGATTTGTCGTTGGACCAGAGCCAGTTTTTTTACCTTACTTCTGAAGTTAGAGTAGGGTAAGTTAGCTCTCAGCGCAATGGGCAATGCGTTCCAGGCCTGGGAAGCTCTGACAGGGAAGCTTGCAACGCCCGCTTTGGAACGTCTAAATCTGGGATTTTCGTGCAAGAAGTGGTTGGTGGCCCTGGTGTGGTGGCTAGATGATTTTCTGGTCAGTCTGGCCGAGATGTAGGGGGGGCTGTGTTGTTGAGCCCTTTGTGGGTGAGCGATAGTGTCTTGAGCAGGACTCTGTCGCTGATTTTAAGCCAATGGTGGTCTTTCCTGATGGTGGAGATATGTGCTCTGCGGGGTATGTCAAGGGCTGCTCTAAGAGCGTTATTTTGAAGGATTTGCATTTTATTTATAATGGTTTTATTGGCTCCTGCATAGAGGAGATTGCAATAGTCCAATTTGGACATTACTAATGCGTTGGCTAGCATGATGCAGTTAGTTTTAGAGAGGTAGGGTCTACAGGTCCTGATTAATTTACAGGTATACGCTGTGGAGGATACCAGGGTGTTAACTTGTTTTTTAAGAGAGAGAGTGGAATCGAGGTAAAAGCCTAGAGTTTTTACCTCAGTAGCCACCTTGATTGTGTTACCATCTGTTGAAATTGCGATAGTTGGGACTCAGTATTTTTAGGTTGGAGTCGGAACCCAAGATCAGTATCTCAGTTTTGTTGTCATTTAGACAGAGGCCGTGGGAGGCCATCCACGCCTGAATGAGGAGGTAAATTTTGTTTACTAGCGCTGTGTCTTCGACAAAGTTGCCTGAAAGTGGTATGAGAATCTGCGTATCGTCCGCATAATTAGTATAGGTTACCCCTAACCTGTCAAGTTTGTCGAAGAGAGGCTTAGTAAAGATATTATACATTGTCGGGGAGACACATGAGCCTTGTGGAACACCACAAGTGATCTGGATTGGGTCCGCTGCCGCTGCGGGCGAGAACACTCATCGTACGGTTAGCTAGGAAGGATTATACCCATGCTATAGCTTCACTTGAGAAATGGGCGGCAGACGCTAAGTGATTGCCTAATACTGCATGATCCACCAGGTCAAAGGCTGCTGATAGGTCAAGGAGGAGGAGCATAGCTGTACTACCTTTATACTTCAACTCGTCGATTTGTGTCTTGAGGTCGATAAGGGCCGTTTCAGTACCGTGCAGTGGTCTGAAGCCCGATTGCCGTGAACCTAATAGTTGGTGTGA
Source organism: Ambystoma mexicanum (assembly GCF_040938575.1). Classification (NCBI taxonomy): domain Eukaryota; kingdom Metazoa; phylum Chordata; class Amphibia; order Caudata; family Ambystomatidae; genus Ambystoma; species Ambystoma mexicanum. The sequence goes on along the minus strand of NC_090941.1, from coordinate 533,817,060 downwards.
CTCCAAATAGTTTTGATTTTGGAGGTAGGCTACTCTGTTGATGATTTTAAGGAGAAATGGGACCGTAGTAATGGGTCTGTAGTTCGTGGGGATTGCTGGGTCAAGTGTCTGTTTTTTAAGTAGGGGCAGTACCCAAGATTCTTTGAGGTTCGTAGGTACAGTACTTTTGTTGAAGGAGGCGTTGATGAGTTTTGAGATGAAGGGTGCGAAATCTCTGGCTGCATCCTTGATGATTTGCGCAGGGCAGCTGTCGCCTTGGCAGTTTGATGGTTTAAGGGATAGAATGACCTTTTCTGTTTTCCGTATGGAAATATTAGTAAACCTGAAGGGTTAAAAGTTGCTTTGGGTGGATGTGCTGGGTATCTCTTTCAGGGGGGTGGAGTGAGTTCCGCTAGGGCTCAAGGAGGCTTTTTTCTTAGCAATTTTAGATTGAAGGGTTGTGATTTTATTTGCTAGGGCATTTTGGATGCTGGTGCACCAAGATTTGTCCTTGGGGACATTGTCTGTAGAGGCAATTGGGTTTTCCAATTCACAGAGAATGGTGAAGAGCTCTTTGGAGTTAGAGTTGGCTTTACTGATTCTATCATTGAATGAGTCTTTTTTGGTTTGAATTATTTCCTTCTTATATTTATTGGCAAAGTTGGCAAGTGTGGTTTTGTTATCAGCAGGAGTATGCTTCCAGATGGCTTGGAGTTTGCGTTTTTGGATAGGCATTTCTTTGAGATGGGGGGTGAACCAGGAATTAAGATGAGTTTCACGTTTACTTTTATGGAGTTTGATATGGGCAATCAAGTCTAGAGTTTTGGCCATGGAGTTGTTGAATGACTCAACTAGCTCGCTAGGGTTAGATTCATTGGAGCTAGCTGTGAGAGCTGGTAGGAGAAGTGGGAGTAGTTTATCAGCTGTGATTTCTTTTTTGCTTCTCGTTGGCATGGGGGTACTATTTTATTCTTGTTAGGTTTGGGAGGCTCAATGCTGGCTGTGAAGCATATAGGATAGTGGTCCGTCCATATTTGAGGTAGAATACTAGAGATAGTGATGTTGCAGTTGTGGTTGGCTATCCAGTCTAATGTGCGTCCTTTTGTGTGTGTAGGAGCTAGGACATTTTGGGTAATGTTATGATTGACTGGAATGGATTGGATCGATTGGGCTTGTTTGTCTTCAGCGTCATTAAAGCCCAGGTTAAAGTCACCTAGTAAAAGGAGCTGGGTGGAGTCTTTAATGCTGTTGGTGAGGAGGCTGGATAGGTTTTTCTCAAAGTTGCCTAGTGGGCCTGGTAGTCTGTACACTAAAAGTATTGTTAGTGTGCTATTGTTTGAGATCGGTATTTTAGCTGATAGAAGTTCTCACAATGTGATTACAGGGTGTGGGGTGAGTCTAGCAGCTAGCTGCGTTTTGGTTATGATGGCCAGACCGCCTTCTCTAGTGTTAGGTCGGTCGACTCTTAAGATGTTGTAATTGTCCAGAATGGCAGTCATGAGGGCAGGGCCAGCTGCATCATGGAGCCAGGTTTCAGAAACAGCAAGGATATCTAAGTTGTCCATAGCCAGTATATCAGCTATTTCAGTGTTGTGTGCTATAAGGGACTTAGCATTGATAAGGGCTCCTAATAATGTAGGAGTTGTAGTGGTGTCTATAGCAGATCTGGGATTAGGGTGGTTGGGTCTCCTTTGTTTGTAGTATGGGTCACTATGTGGCTCAGTGCGATTTATCGTCGCTGAGTCTAGGAAGTTAGGATAAGTGGTAATAGAGGTACGTGTAGGTACCGGTGGGCTGGTTCTTTTATTTTTGATGTCATAGAGTCGTGGCAGCCTGGCTCTAAGTCGCAGGTTTCTGTCTTGCAAGTTGCAAGGTATAGAGTTGGTGAGGGCCATTGTTATGGTGATAGTTAGAAGAGTCCAGGCTAGGGACCCGAGTGTGTGAGAGGAGCAGGTCTTAGTAGCGCGCATGTTGTGAAAGTGGCTAAGTGGCAGGGTGGCGCCTGGAGTGCAGATGTTCTATCGCGGAGGCTGCTAGATTGGGTAATCCTGTTGGTGTCTATAGAGCAGACATGCTACAACAGGGCATCTGGCTTGGAGAGTCCTAATCGTGGCTACCATGCATACATGCTGCGACAGGGCACCTAGGATTGAGAGTCCTAATCATAGCTAAAAATGCATACATACTACAACATGGCACCTAGGATTGAGAGTCCTAATTATAGCTAAAAATGCATACGTACTACAACATGGCTCCTAGGATTGAGAGTCCTAATAATAGCTAAAAATGCATACGTACTGCAACATGGCACTTACGATTGAGAGTCCTAATCGTGGCTAAAATGCATGCATGGTTGGGCACAGTACAATTGCGGTGGCATCTAGAATAGGAGTATTACAGTTGGATGGTAGATCAGCAATTCTACAGGCAATTGGGCTGCAAGTCATCAACTCACGAGACAGTTGGGCAGATAGCAATTATGATAGCATCTAGGTACGAAAATACACCGTTTGGGCAACAGATCAGCAATTCAGACGGTCAGAGGGCAGTAGGGTACAGAGCAATTATAGTAACATCTAGATTCAACATAATGCGTTTGGGATATGAATCAGCGATTTTATAATGCAGTCGAACGTGATGAGGGAGAGTTTAGGTAACGCACACGCGTGAGACTTAGTGTCATAGGTAGTTGAGAACAATGCGCTAGTATCACCCGAGGGAAAGCGGGGTGCCACAAGTGGGTGGGAAGCCCATGGAATACCAGGGTATTGAGAAGACGTAATAGGCTGGGCAAAAGTGTTGCAGAGTGGTGTTGTGCTAAAGGGGTCGTTGGTTGCAGGAGATCAGGTCAGTTTGTGGCGGAAGTTGATCAAATCAGGCCTCTAAGCTGCAGTAAAGATATAGACCCAGGGTGTTACCTCAGAGGGCAGGTGTTGGAGGTCCAGGGGTTCTGGCAGACGGCAGAGTCGGCAGTAAACTGGCTGGGAACAGGCACCGGCCTTGTTCTCTTGGGCCTTGGTGGACGAGGGCTGCCTTCGCCTGCCGGCTGCCAATGGATGAGGTAGTAGCCTCAATGGCCAATCAGCAAGGCTGGTGCTGCTGCTGGGTGCCTGGTAAGGCACGGATGGTTTAGGCCATGGATAAGGCAACCATCTTGTAGAGGGGTACCGCGTGTACCTTGGAACTGGCGCTGGGAGCAAAGCAAACTCCTTCAAGTGCCAGACGGGTGCAAGACTGCACAGGGCACGGATTCCTAGATTGGAATCCCAACATCAGGTATAATAAGGTTGTTGGTGAGAAAAATCTGGGCTCGAGGCAGATTGTCGGGAAGTAGCGCAGAGGGGCGGCACTTACCCGCGTGCATCAGCTGGGCCGCAGTGCACTCCTCGGCGGGTCCGCTGCTCCTGCTGTGTCCATGCCCTGCATGTGGAGCGCCTGCTCCTCGGCTGGAATCCGGATCTGCTGGCAGGCTGGGAACAGGCACCGAAAAGCAGAGGTGATAACACTTATATTTTCTCCGATTGAAGTGAAGGCTGGACGGGCTCAGCAACCACAGCCTGTAAGGCGAATGCTGCAAAGCGCACACTGTAATCCCCAGAATGTAAGTAATCTATGAAGGAATGTATTGCTGTTATTAGACTGCTGACTGGCAATATGGAGACAGTTGCTGGGGGCCTCCCTGAGGCTCGAGGCCCCTTTCATTTGAAAGGCCCTGATGCCGTCCCTGTCTGTACTAATAAAGGATCTTCACCCTGCGATGGATGATCTTTGTTTAATTTCCAAAGACACTTTTGGCAGATGGCAGTCTTCCGGGTACATAGTGATTTGGCAATAAAAGAAATAAAAACTTCTTGCCATTGCGTAACATATAGTTCTACAGTCCAGGAACTTCCTGGGCAGCATTTCTTTGTTCCCTGGGCATAAATAATTGCTTTTTAGCATTACATTAATGTATTCATTTAATGTGTTGCATGGACCTATTTTGCAATGCTTGTTAGACTTTTCTTTTTTTTTTATATCCATTTGTATTCACACATAGTGAAAAACAGATAAACACGTCATTTACATAGCATTAACAGTTGCTCACAACTAATAATTATTACTAATGTTCAGGTGTACCGACAACAAAAACACAACCCAAGAGGATCTGTGACGTGCTTCCGTGCATGGATACAGTGCCACATGGCCTGTGGGCACATAGCTACATTTGTAATAGTTCCTTGGGGGTTTCCCTTATTCTACAAAGGCATTACCCTATATCCGATGGCGCTGACATGGCTGTCTTGCCCATGGGGGACCATATACATCTGTGCTCACTTCTCTCATCCTGCTGTGTATTTCTTTGTGCAAGGCAGAGGACTCAGCTATTGCCCAGCATTCTCTGCCTACCAAGCTTCAATTCTAGGACCCTCAGCCGACTTCCAAGTCATTGTGATTTTACGTTTAGCTAACCGATTAGACCCTTCTTGCTGGTAAGGTGTGCCATGTGTTTCCTCCCTCTCTGGTACAAACCCAATAAGCGAGCTTCTGGTGACTGCGTGTGCATCTGCATCCCTCCCCTGGCCACCTTGTCTGCCATCAGCTGCCAATAACTGGGCAGGTCCAAAATGTGTATGAAATCTGCAACATTATGTGCACATCTGGGGCAGTACCACTCCTCCGTGCCTCTGAACAATATATTCCTGTGGGTGTGGGGGGTAGGGGGGGCTAGGTATACCCTGTGTGTAACATAGTTGCATGAGTGAATGTTAGCATGCCCACACCTAGATAGAATTGTAAACATTAGCCTGCTTCGCATCCAGATAAGATTGTAAATGTTAGCATGCCCGCACTTAGGTGAAACTTGAATGTTAGCACGACCACACTTAGAATTGTGAACATTAGCCTCATCCCATCTAGATGGGATCATTATTGTTAGCATGCTCACCCTTAGATAGAATTGTGAACATTAGCCTGCGCCGCATCTAGATAGGATTGTGAGGGTTAGCAAGTACTACACTTAGACAGAATTGTGAATATTAGCATATTAAATGTCAGGTAACCCACTAACCAATATAATCTCAAACTCTCTGCTTACTTATCACGCAAAATACTCACACAAACATCTCTCGCACAACAAGCCGCACGCACTTCACAACACTGCAACAACACATAAGCTGCACCAACAGCACACGCGGACTAACACCGATCCAATACTCGCACCAAAGCTCAGCACCCAGTGTATACCGAGTTGAAGCTGCCAACAGAACACCACTCCTCACTATCCTACTCCCTCTTCACCTTACTAACCCACCCCACCTTGTTGTTTACAGATCCGCCAGAGCGCCTGGGGACCAACTCCGTCCTTTAGTGTATAGGAGGATTCTTGACCATTCGGCATCTGAGAATGTCTTACGCAAGTCTTCCTCCCATTTTGAACCCACAGCAAAAACCGGTTTGCTAAGATTATTCGGGAGCAATTCGTAAAATGTAGAAACCGTTACCCCCCCCCCCCCCCCCCCCCCCGCTGCTACGTAATACATGGTCTGAAGTGTCTGGTCACTCTCAATGCCTCCCAGGAAGTCGGGCCATCTCACTCCTATTTCCCTCACTAAGCTCAAGTATGTCAGAAATTGGCCATTATGTATGCCAAAACTCAGTGTCAGTCTAGTAAAGACCATCAGTTTCCCCTCTTGCAGCAAGTCCCCTAATGTTGCATTCCCAGTACTTACTAATGTTCTTGATGAGGCAAGCCTGTTCCCGACCAGCTCCACCAGTGGAATATTCGGGGAGTAGGGGCCCGAGATTCCCATAATTTTCCACACCCTAGAGCCCCTATGACACAAATCCCCACCTAATACAAGGCGTCCTGACGGATGAAAACGTCTGGCCTCCCCAACCCATATCACCTGCTTCAAGAAGTATTGTTTGATCGACTGTTGCAGGAGCGTTGTGTCCAACATGATCTCATCCACTAACCAGCTAACTACAAGCTGCAGGTGTCCTGCTATATAGTATATTTTAAAGTGAGGCAGTTTGATTCCACTGTTACTGTGGTTCCTATGCATGGTACTCGGCATAATTCTGTTCCCAATCACTCCCGCCCCCCATAGGAATACTCGAGCTACTGAATCTAGCTTACTAAATAAACCTCTTAGGTATGTTGTAGGATATATTAACAGTGATCTAACAAGCGAGGTAGCACTACAATTCTAAGAAGGGCAGCTCTGCTTTGACAAGTGCAGCCATTTCTAGACCATCATGGATTTGATAACATTGTCTAGGGCCCTCTGTGTATTATGTCTGTGAGGATGTGAAGTCATGCCAGACATTGACTCCCAAATATCGAAAGGTGTCTGTGTTCCAATGCAGTCCTAGGTCGGGGAGCTTATTCAGTTTCAGGCCTGTAAAATCTGCAAGTGGGAACAAACCAGACTTGTCGCGCTTTATATGGATGCCGGAGATTTCTGCAAAGTGATCAGTTATATCTAGGATGTACTGTAAGTTAACTTTTAGATGAGTGATGTAGAGGAGCATATCCTCTGCATACATTGAGATCCGGTGCCTGACCCCATCAATCAACATCAGTTTCAGCATATTTTGATCTGAAGAAGACTGAACGGTTTGAGGGCGAGGATAAACTGCATCAGGGAAAGCAGGCATCATTGTTTAGTACCTTTGTGCAACTCCCATGCTTCAGAGATCTGCTTCCCTGTCCTCGCCCTGGAATGTGGTTTCGTGTAAACAAGCTAACCCACCTCAAGAATCCCACTCCTATGCCAAAATGTCACAAGGTTTTATGCAGCCAGTCCCATCTGACTGAGTCAAATACCTTGACTCTGTCCAGTGAGGCCACCACACAATCCACCTTTTAGGTGCCTAGTGCTGTCTATCATGTGGTTGAGCCTTCGCAGGTTCCATGAAGTGCTCCTGCCCGGAACATACCCAGGTTGACCAGTGTGAATCAGATCACGCCCTTCAGCCTGTTTGCCAATAACGCTGTGAGGACCTTGCAATCCCAATTCAACATGGAGCAGGGCCTATAAGAGCTGCAGTCTGAATGGGGATTGCTGGGTTTGAGGACGGGCACAATTATGGACTCTCTCAGGCTACGGAGCAACTTCCTGTCTTCGTAAGCCTCTTCAAAGATCTCCAGGAGTCTAGGCACCAGTGTCGCTGCGTAGGTCTTTCAAAATTCCCCTGGTAATCCATCTGGTCCAGGGCTTTTACTAGACGGTAAGGACGTTATGACAGACCCGATTTCGTCCAAGGTGAGCGGGGCATCTAACATGTCTACTTGTCCAATCTGGGCAAGTTAATCTGAGCCACTGCCTCTATCAACCTCGCCTCCTTCCGCCCCCTCTCTGTACAGGTTTTTATAATATTTGGAAAAAACTTCATTGATCCCACTCTGAGTTTTCACCATGATGCCTTCCTTATCTTTAATGGCGCATACCATATCCCACGGTTTCTCTGTGCGCCATAGTCTCGCCAGCAGATCACCCAGCCTGTGCCCTTCTGCATGCAGGCTCTGCGTATATTTAACGAAACTGAATTTTCTCAGCCATACTCATTCATCCCAGCATTTTAGATGCAAAACCATTAAGTCTTCAACTTCCTCCCCTACTATGCCACGTTCTGCTCTGTCGCTGCTTCCGTATTTGTGAAGGCCTCTAGAATGCCTTTGAGTCCACCCATCTTGCCTGTCGCTTCCCCTCGTAATACAGTCTTCTCCAGCATGGGGTCTGGCATGGATTCACATGCTCATGAATATTCCCCGTCGTCAGGCTGGGAATCCTCGGTAAAGAAAAATCAGTATCAGTTTCGTTTCTGATCTGTCTTTCGTAATAGTAACCAATCACTGATCTCTGCATCATACTGACCACAGCCAATGAATGCCATCTCCCTAAGCCCCGCCTCTGGCAGCCATCTTCAGATTTTTACCGCACGTTCAAGTGTTGGGAGTCCTTGTGCTTAGCTCTCGAGCTTTTGCTGCGTTTTTGCGCTTTTTCAGGTGAATTTTCAAATTTTTTCGGTTAATCGAGCCTCAAGCTCCACCGTTTCTACTCCCGTTAACGGGTACCCGTTGCGGGATTTTCCTACGCCCCTCAAGGGTGAAGATTTTGTCGAATCAACCTTTGGGAGGATTCCAAAAGATTTGCGGCCTACTTCGAGATGGCCCAGGACGTGAGTTTGTCACCCGGACCCCAGCTCTTTCGCAGCTGCCCTGGATGGGGCTGCAGAATGTGTTTAAGGAGGACGAGCATTCGCGATGCCTCTGTCTTCATGGGGACAAGACTCATGTAGAGAAGGACTGCCAGTTCTGCAAGAACTTGTTGGAGCGGACCATGAGGGACCGTCGATCCCGTCTCGCCAGCTGGTTGGAGAAGGGCTCAGCGGGTGAGAAGAAGAAGAAAGGGTCCGAGCGGGCTTCTAAGTCCTGTGCGGGCGCCCCGGCGAAGGGGGCCCAACACCAGGCCAAGCACCGCGAGTCTGCTGGCTCCGGGAGCGCCGAAAGGTCGGGCTCTTCGGTCGCCGGGCAGGGCGCACCTTCCCTGGCACAGTCAACCACGAGCCAGCGCTCCGGTTCGGGGAACAGGAAGTCCGAGACCCCGGGTAAGCTTCGGGAGAAGCCCCGTCCGATCTCGGGAGAGGGAGAGCGAGGCGTCGCCCCTCCCCCTAAGGAGAAGGCCCGGTACGCACCTAAGGTGGTGAAGGCCCCTACCCAGCAGGCAAAGGCTTCTATCAAGGCGATCGCGGCGACCCTGGCCAAGCCGGCAGAGACCCCGCCAGCGGAGACTGCCTCCGGGACTAGAGTTTCCCTGCCGCCAAGGAGGGAATCCTCTTTTCAGCCCATCGTCATGGCCACCATGATGGAAGAAGCGAGGGGGGGCACTGTAGCCTCCTCAAGCTCGGAGTCCGCCTCGGAGGAGGAACTGACCGAGGCTGTGAGGAATCTCGAAGTCCAATTCGAGAAGGTTCGATCCCGTAAGGAGGATCGTCGGGAGATAACCGAGGAAGCGATGATGGCGAGGAAGAGCAGCCTTCCCTTCCGGTGCAGCCGGAACCTAGGCCTCAGGATAGCTCGGCGGCCATTTTGTCTGCGATCCAGTCCTTATGCTCTGAGATAAGGACGAGATTTCCACGGCCCAGGCCGGAGGACCCGTCACCTGGCCCGTCGGGAAGTCCTCAGAACAAATGACGGAGGACCCAACCCTCTCCTCGACTCGCCCCCGTAAGGCCTACAGTTCCCTCCTCATCCTCCCACGAGTCGGGAGATGACGGTGCAGTGGGCTCGACGACGGGTTCTGAGGGCGACGACGGAATGGGTCGCTCGGGCCTCTCCGCCCGACGAGATTGGCTCATTCCACGCCATGATCGCCAGGGCGTCCGAATTGTTCCTGCTCTGCCCGGAGGAGCAGAAAAAAGAAGGTTTCCTCTATCAGCGCCGGGAGGCCAAGAGGAAGACTGTCATCGCGGTGCCTCTAATCGATGACATCTGGGAGGAGGGCCTGTCGGTACTCAAGAACCCCTCCACGGCACCAGCCAAACGGGACCGGTACGAGAAGAAATACCGGGTCCCCGAGACCGCTCCCCTGTGCCTCAGGGCCCAGACAACGCCAGACTCGGTCGTCTCGGCGGCGGCGACGAAGAAAGCGGTGGGGTCAGGAGCCTCAACGTCGAATTCCCCTCCGGACGGCGAGGGTAGGAAGTTGGACGCCATGGGGCGACGGGTCATTTCGTCGGCGGCGACGATCAAAGCGGCCAACGCCCTGGCGATCGTGGCCCGTTGCGACAGGGAGCTCTGGTTTAAGCTGGCCCCCATATTGGACTTCCTACCGGACGACAAGAGCTCCAAGGCCCTGGAAATACTCCAAGAAGGCGAGGTGGTGTCGGACCACGCCATAACGGTGGCAACCGATATTGCCGATACCGGGTTCCGCCAGCTGGGCAACGGAGTTTGCCTACGACGACGGGGTTGGCTCCGGGCGACCGACTTCCGTCAGGACGTCCAGACCAGGGTGTTGGACATGCCATTCGACGGCAGCAACTTGTTCGGGAAGGAGGTGGACGAATCCCTCCAAGCCATAAAGACGGAGACGGCCCGCGCCCTAGGGGCCCTTCAGCAACGACGGCCCTTTCGGAGCTCCGGAGGCAGACAGGGGGGCCTCCAAGGGATCCAGCGGTGACTCGTCATCCTACCGCCCGGCGGCACACTCCTCGTCTCAGGAGGCCTACAGGGGTCGCGGCAAGCGGGGAACGCCTCGCCGCCATCGGCAAGGTGGCCAGGGCGGCAAGGCCACCACTTCCAAGCAGGACTGAACCGGCCTTGGCCTCGGGCCCCCACCGAAGCAACCCGGTGGGAGGCTAGCCGACTAAGTTCGTCGGCGAGTGGAAGTCCATCTCCACCGATCGTTGGGTGCTGGATACCCTGGCAAGAGGACACTATCGAATTCCTGAAGAAGTGCCCTCACATTCCACCTGTGGCCAGGAAGGAAAATCACGTCCCGCAACTGCTGTTGGAAGTACGGGCGATGCTCAGGAAAGGCGCCATTGAGCCCGTCCCGAAGAGGCTCCGGGGTGTACTCAAGGTACTTCCTCGTCAGGAAGAAGACGGGCGGCTGGCGCCCCATCCTGGACCTTCGTCGTTTGAACAAATACATCAGGTCACAAAAGTTCAGGATGGTCACCCTCCAGCACGTGCTGGGACAGCTGGAGGAAGGCGACCTCCTATCGTTGCTGGACCTGGAGGATGCATACTTCCACGTTCCCATCCTCAGAAGTCACCGAAAGTTCCTCAGGTTCATCGTCCAGGGACGCCACTACAATTCAGAGCACTGCCGTTCGGATTGAAGTCGGCCCCCAGGGTCTTTACCAAGTGCCTAGCACCTGTGGCGGCGCGGCTGCGCCTGCAGGGGATTCACGTCTACCCCTACCTGGACGACTGGCTCATCCGCTCAAGGACGAGGGAACTCGCCGTCGAACACACTGCGAGGACCGTCCAGCTACTCACAGACCTGGGATTCGCCATAAACTACCCAAAATCGCACCTGGTGCCGTCGCAGGTGGCCCTGTTTCTGGGAGCGAAGCTCGATACAGTGAGGCGCCTGGCGGCACCGTCGGAAGAACGGATGAAGACCATTCTGGGCAAAGTGCAGCGCCTGCTAGCCACGGACGTGGCCAGGGTGAGGTCCATCAAGTCCCTCCTGGGGATGATGTCCTCTTGCATCTACCTGGTGCACCTCTGCAGACTACTGTCAGTTCTCCCTGGGTCCTGTCCGTCCCCACAGACACGCCCCACCGCCCGTTAGGTGTACCCAAGCCACCCTTCCGGCCCATGTAATTACCCGAAGCCAGCATATACTGCCATTGTGAGACTTCTAAGCACTATAATTCAAACAAAATACATCTGAGCCATGGTTTCAAAATTGCAGGTCAAATATAATATACAATATAAATACATCAAAATAAAAAACTCTTGAGCGGACTTCTGCACTCGTCAAACACCCGTAGTGGTTTGTACTGAAGTGTGAAGTACTTGAATGGTACATAGTCTCTTTTTATACAAATTGAGACTGCACCAACACAGTTGGTTCATCATTAATTTACAAAAGATGATGAAAGATGAAATACAAACATGTTTACCATATGTACTCCACAATTTGACCAATGCTTCTCCAGTCTCAAGTGGGTGTGGCAAGTTCCCACTGCGTCCATACGGGCAGGGTATGCAGCGGCTCCAGCAGCCTCCCGCTACCCCATCTGTATCCCCTACCACTCCTCCGGCCTGTGAAGACAGGTTCTTTGAGAGGTTCCTCGGGCTCATGAAGCCCACTAGGATGGGGCTTATCATCAGGGATGTGTTCCCTCCGATGCTACCGGCACCACAAGCGCCTCTGCCGGCGCCCCTAGCTCCAGCGCAGCCTCTGCCTCTGCCTCCGGCTCCCCAGCCAATTCCTCTGGCGGTTCCGTACCAGCCTCAGCCTCCGATCCCTGTACCCCAGCCTCCGGCTTCCGCTACTACTCCTACGCAGGATCCTCCTGACCCACAGGATACAGATGAGGAGGAGCATCCTGACACGCCATCCTCAGCCAGGGCCTTCCGTGAACGTCTTGCAGGGCTGGCGGAATATCTGGGCCTACCTCAACCCGAGGTTGAGCAACCGGCGGAGGGGCTGCTTGCTGAAGTCCTCACGTGACGCCCCTCCGCCAAAACAGGAATTCCACTGCACACCGATGTAGTCTCCCTGGCCAAGAAGGGTTGGCTCAAGCCCCACTCAGTACAGCTGGTCAATCGATACCTGGATGCCAAGTACAGCCAGATGGAGGGAATACACCCTTGTTATTGGCCCATCCTCAGCCACACTCCTCGGTGTTCACTGCAGCATCACTATACTCCAAGCCTCAGTTGTCCTCAGCCTCCACCTCGTGACGCTGCTAGGCAAGGAGAAGATCTTGGAAGCGTACTGGAAGAAGCTGTATTCCAACGCATCCTTGCATCTTGATCAGGCCAACGCTGATGCCATGCTGGCTGCCGTTAACCAAAGTTAATGGCGGGAAATTGCGGACTTCCTCCCGCAACGCCCTACGCAGAGCCAAACATGTTTCAAGGCGGGACTGGCTGAGGCCAACCTGGTGGCGCAGGACCTCATGGAATCCACTGTGACACATATTGACACATCTGGCCATGCCATCTGTACTGAACACGGACATACGGAGGACAGCTTGGCTCTGTGCAAATGAAATTCAATGCGGACGTCCAGGAACGCATTAGACCTGCAGTTCGATGGGGGAGGGGGACCTCTTTCACTCCACCACGGATGAGGAGCTGGACAAAAAGAAAAACAGCTAACAAACGGCCAAGTCTTTATCCATTTTGACAAAGACCATGCCCAAATCGTACACCCAGTCACAGCAGCGCTCCGACAAGGAGCATACGTATGGAGGGTTCCACGGCTTCCAGGAACGGAGGTCCAGCAGCCTGACCTATCGCCGACTCCAAATCAGCGCAAGCAACAAAAAGGGGGAATGGGTGAGGGGGTTAAGGGCTTTTGCCAGTCCGCCCCCTGCGACAGCCTCTGAGGGGAAAAAAGGCATAACGCACCCCTACGGGTCCACTTGTCTCCAGTGGGAGGCAGGCTTGCTCTCCATGCACATTTCTGGTGCCAGAATTTCGCAGACCCCTGGATCCTCTCCGTAGTATCCGCGGGGTACCGCCTACCAATCGCAGCCTCTCTTCCCTCCTCCCCTCCACTCCCTCAAATTGGGACAGCAACTCTTCCGGCGGAGATTTGGTCATTCGTAGAGGGCCAGGCAGTGGAGGAAGTCCCAGCCTCCCAGCGAGCTTTGGGCTTTTAATCCAGGATTTTTGCTATTCAGAAAAAGAACCAGTCGGGCCTGAGAATTGTGCTGGACGTTTCGACCCTCAAACTCTCCTTACCTCTACAAAAATTCAAGATGGTTACTCCAGCTTTTATAGCGGAAACATTGTGCAAGGGAGACTGGATGTGATCCCTGGATCTGAAGGACGCGTACCTACACGTCCCGATTTGGCAGCCCCATCGTTCGTTCTTACGGTTCAGCATCATGGGCTACCATTTCCAATACACGGTCCTTCCTTTTGGTCTCAACTCGGCCCCCAGGGTCTTTACCATACTCATGAATACTGTGGCTGCCCTCCTTAGAGCGCAGGGCCTACACATCTACCCATACCTCAACGACTGTCTCGTCAGGGTTACATCTCCGGAAGCGGTTCACGACTCCTCCCATGCCCTTATGAATACATTGCACGACCTGGGCTTTTCGCTCAACCTCAAGAAGTCGCAGCTGCAGCCCATGCAGACTCTGACATTCCTGCGCCTCATCTCAGACACGTGCTCCGAGAAGGTATTTCCGTCGTAGTACAAGATCTCACTCATCAAGAGGGACACCACCCACTTCCTCAGCAGAGAAGTGACCTTTGCATGGTGGTACCAGCATCTCCTGGGTCTCATGACGGCGGTCCTATTAGCCGTCCCACACACGAGACTGAGGAGGATTCAGCTGCACTTCGCGGCCTCATGGAACCAGGAGCAGAGCTCTCAATCCGAGATGATCAACGTTCCTCCATCTCTACACGTGGACCTAACATGGTGGTCCAGGGACAGCAACCTACGGACGGGCAAGCCCTTCCGGCCTCCCACCCCGCAGGTCACCATCACCACAGACTCCTCGCTCGAGGGTGGGGGAGCCACCCTGGACGAGCTTTCGGTCCACGGGACCTGGCCTTGAAAGGAGCAGGAATACCACATCAATTGGTTAGAGCTGAAAACCATCTGGCTAGCACTCAGAGCATTCCTCCCACTTCTCAGGGGCAAGATTGTCCTCGTCCAGACAGACAACTCGACCAGAATGTACTACGTCAACAAGCAGTGAGGCACCAGATCCCCCTCCTCTGTGCAGACTGGCAATCGGCATGTGGGAGTGGGCCCTGTAAAACATCTACCTCACGCCAGTCCACCTCCCGGGGGAATCCAACATGGGGGCGGACAGGCTCAGCAGGTTGGGAGCAGAGAATTACGAGTGGCAGCTAAACGACCTTGTTATTCAGGACATCTTCGACAGGTGGGGTCATCCCCAGGTGGATCTCTTTGCCACCTGGCACAACAAGAAGTGCCCCCAGTTCACCTCCTGGCAGGGCCAGGGCCCCGGCTCCCTGGGAGACTCATTTTGGATTCAGTGGAACGGCATGACGGCATAAGCCTTCCAGCCCACTCCGCTGGTGCACCGAGTGATTTGCAAGATCAAGGAGTCTTGTCAGCTCAACATCATTCTAATAGCTCCATGGTGGCCGGCCAGGCCATGGGTCTCGGAGTTGCTCAGCCTCTGAGATGCCACCGAGTCACCTCACGATGGGCCTGGCACCTCTTCTGGTGCAGCAGGGGGTCAGGGCCATCCACCCGCGCCACAGAAATTAGCCCTCATAGTGTGGTTCCTGAGCAGGTAACGCTAAGGCACTTCAGCCTCTTCAGGCTAATCTGGAAATCATACAGGGCGCAAGGAGTAAGGTTTCCAGGGCCCATTATAAAAGTGGACTAGGTTCTGCCACTGGGCAAACTCCAGGGAAATCGACCCCCCTGACATGTACTTTGGACAATGTGCTCTCTTTTTTGGCGCACCTCGCCCACTCTGGCGTGCAGGTGGACACCTTCCGCACTTACCTCGCAACCATCGGTGCTTACAGGAAATCGAAGGAGGCCATCTTCTCCTCCAATCCTATCGTCAAACATTTGACGGGGCTCGCATGGCTGTACCCGCCCATCAGGAGGCCGCACTCCGTGTGAGACCTGAACATAGTCTTGGGCGCCCTGGTGCGCAAACCGTTTGATCCAATGGCGTCCGTGGCCATCAGGCTGGTCACCATCAAGACGGTCTTACTAGTCGGCCTCACCTCTGCTCAGAATTACTGTTTGGATGCCGGCTCTAGATATAATGCAGCTTTCGGACAGGCGGTTCTCAGGAACCGATTTGCTTAAGGAGGGTCTCCTCTCAACCCTCGGTCTACATTCAGTTGTAATCGGCCATGCATTATGGAGGAAAGGGGACCGTACATAAGAGTAATTTGAAGTTACTCACTGTAGTCACTAACTTACTCTTAGTCCCCTTTCCTCAATACGTCCCACCACCCCCCCCACCCCCCTAATAAAACTAGTGTCATTAGACAATATTAGCTATTGTCGACACGTCTATGGGGACTGAGTTGTGGCGGCGGAGTCAGGGCAGCACATGCTCCCAGGACCGCACCCCCGTATGCCTCTAAATTTAAAAAGGAAGGTTTTTTTCTGGTGAAAAAGGTTCCATCTCCTGTCCTTTGGAAGGGACGCCCATGCAGTATGGAGGAAAGGGGAATATGGACTTAGAGTAGGTTAGTCACTACGTTGAATAACTTATAATTTATTGATGGCTATTCCCTAAAGCCTAGTGTACACATCAATCACTTCTAGCCAGCAGGTCAGGTTCTCTTGCGGGATCCCAACAAAAAGGAGCATGTCGTCCACGTACAGCGAAATTTGATACACAACTCCGTCTATATCGATCCCTGTGTCCCCATACTCAGCTCTAAGAAAAGGCGCTAGCGGTTCCAAGGCCAATATATACAACATGGGTGAGAGTGGGCAACCCTGCTTGGCACCTCGATATATCCTCCAGACCTCTGAGGCGTGACGTCCAGTTTTAACTCTGGCTCTGAGATCCTTATACAGCAGCCTAACCCATCGAGGAACCCTTCCCCTATTCCAAAGTGGGCGAGGACACTCAACAGACACCCCCAGTTCACAGAATCAAAGGCTTTAACACAACGAACGATGCTATAGCGCATTCGTCCCGTCTGAGATTTGTCCGGTCCACCACGTGGTGGAGCATTCGGAGATTCCACAACGTGTTTCTCCCCGGGTGTAACCCGCCTGATCCAAATGAATCAGCGTGGGTATTGCCCGTTTTAGGTGGTTAGGCAGGACTGCCGTAAGGATTTTGACTTCTTGATTAATGAGGGAAATCAACCTATAGGAGGCACAGTCCAGCTGTGATTTGCCAGCTTTAACGATCTGTTTAATCACAGATTCCGACATGCTGCTTGAAAGCTGCTCCCTCTCATACACCTCTATATACGTTTCAAGCAATCTTGATGCTATCATGCCCTTGTACGTCTTGTAGAATTCTCCCGGGAGCCCATCAGGTCGTGGGGATTTGCCTGACGGGAGTTCCGTGATTGACTTTCTTCCACTGTAAGGGATCATCTATTGATTGGACCTGTTCTTCTGCTAGTTTCTGCAATCTTATCTCTGGCGGGGCATCTGATATATCGCCTGGCTCTACCTCTTGGTTAGGGGCGTACAAACGCTCATAAAAGCGAGAAAATATTATGTTAATGCCCTGCTGACTTCTAACCTCTATCCTGGCTTCATCGTGTATTGCATTAATTGAGTCTTTTTTACATTCATGCTTAGTGAGCAAGGCTAGAAGCCTGCCTGGTTTGCCCCCCTCTACATGCAGCCGCTGTGTATATATTTCCCATAGTCCAGTCTTCCCAGTTTCTACCAGATTTCTACACATCTCAGTCTCAGTGCTATTAGTTCTCTGGGTTCCTCCCCCATAATCCCTGCCTGGCGTTCCCCATGTTCTATCTCCTTTTCCAGTTTGCTGAGCTCTGCCAGTGCCTCTCCTTAGTCCCCCTTTCTTCCCTATTGCTGCCCCCTTACTACTGCTTTGAACGCATCCCATAGCGTGCCATTACTATATACACTTCCCCGATTGTGCTCAAAATACTCCTCCATCACATTGTGCAAGTATTCCTCAATCTCTCCCTCCTTCAATGCCTCCGGCCTCAGCCTCCATGTTGGTATCAGAGCACTTCTATGAGTGTGTGCCCATGTTGCTAGTATTGGTGTATGATCGGATAGTGTGCATGCTTTAATATTTATCCCCGTAAAATGTTTCAAAGATTCAGAGCCCATAAATAAATCTATACGTGTACATTTCCTGTGGAGTGCACTATGTGTGTACCCTCTCTCCTCGCTGTGTACCTTTTTCTCAGACGTCGTATAGCTGCAATCTGGTCAGGATCTTTTGTAACACGTTGGCTGGGGTGCCGGCTTCCTGTGCTTGTCATCTGACCTATCCAGGAGTGGATCCAGCGTGCAGTTGAAGTCTCCCGCCCAGATGAACGTTGCTTCTCTGTTCTGGGCTAGGTTAGGCGCAAGTTTCTTGAAAGATTCTGTTGCACCGTTATTCGGTGCATATGTATTTATCAGGCATACTTCCTTATTTTCCAGCATTCCATGCACCAGCACTAGTCTTCCTTTTGAGTTGCATTTCTGCTTTATTAGCTGAAATGGCACCCCTGGGGCCACCCAAATCCATACTCCCCCTGCATAGTTCGACTATGTGGAACCGTAGATCTGACCTCCCCATTTCTTGTCCACTTTGGTTTGTTTCTCCCTTGTCAAGTGAGTCTCTTGCAACATTGCTATTTTGACCTTCATTCTGTTCTGCCAGGCATATACTCGAAGTCTTTTGAGCCCTCTAACATTCCAAGTTGTGATCGTTCTCATCTGAGCTCATATTCGCTGTGCGTCTTTCGGCTCCGCCGTCCCATAGCCTTCTGTATGCCGACTGCTCCACGTCTCCATTTCACTGCCCCTGTATGAGGTGATATACCTACATGTAGACCAGTTCTCATCCTCTCTAGTGTCCATCTGTATCTTCGACACCATGGGTCTCCAGCCAGGGGTGTTCCTCTGAACCTTGGCCCCTTGCTCCTCCTCATTTCCGCCGCCTTTCGCTCCACTTTCATTGTTCCGGTGTATGCTGCTTCCTCCTCAGTTAGTGCCATCTACCAACCAACCGACTAACTATTGAACCTACGCCCAGCCACCATTCCCCTGCTAGGGCTCCGCTGCTTCTCTTGCTCCTACCGCTGAAGTGGGACTAGCCCGCCGCAGCGTGATGCCTCAAAACTGACATGTCAAACTCTAAAAACACTCTGGGGTGTGTGTCCTGTCGACCTCTGCGGCAGTAGATACCGTTACTCTGCTTTGGATTCCTTCTGGCTTGCTTAATTTCCTTTGTCTTAAGTGTCGCTGCTTTTGTTTGGGTCCCGCTCATCATCACCGGGTCAGATTCCCGTCTTCGTTAGCATTCCTGGGTCTCTGCTGGGGGATGCCTTGCTGGTCCATCCACGTGTGTGCCTCCTCTGTTGTCTCGAAGATGCACGTCCTTTCCTGGTGTATCACCTTGAGTTTAGCAGGATATAGCGGCATGTAGCGCCCGCCTGCCGCCCTAAGGCGTTCTTTAGTAAGGCCAACTCCACGCTCTTTGCTTCTGGACCATGACCGTGTAGTCTGGGTATATCTTTGAAGTTCATGATCTTGGCGATCATTGATCTCGGGGGGGGGCGGGGGGGGGTGCTCCTCGTGGAGGCTTTCAGGTCTGGGCGCTGTGTGCTCTCTACCACAAAACCTTGGGACAGCACCCCCACCCCAATCTCCTGGAGCAGCACATTTTCCACGTACCCCGTGGGGTCCCTGCCTTCTTCACATTCCAGCAGTCCAACTATACAGATGTTATTCCTTCGTGCCCTCCCTTCCGCATCCTCCGCCCTGCATTCCAGGATATTGACTCTCTGCATCACTTCTGAAATTTGCGTCTGTGTGACTGCACCATCGGTGGTGTGTTGCTGCGCCTGCTGTTCTGCTGTCGTCACTCGATCCATCAGGTTTTGTACATCCTGGCGGGGAAGGCCCACATCCATCATGACTGTGTAACTTATTTTCGAAGGACGCCTTCAGGGCATCTATCGCTGTATCCATTTTATTTTCAAGGTACGCCTTCAGTGCGGCAATTGCTTCCAATATGGGACCCTCACTTGCACTACCCACTTGTTGTGCGGCGCTTGTTGTAGCCATCGCTGAATTTGACTCGGGCAGTTGCCTGTTTCCGGATTTCCTGGTGAAAGTCTATACTGGTTTGTTTACCCTTTGTTCCTTTCATCCTAGTTGGCATTATCCCCTGCAAGGGCCCTTCGCTCTCCTTCGATCTGTTATGCTTCTCTCCAATCTTCCCCACACTTTTAGGGGGTGCCTTGGTACCCTGGTGCTCCAGGACTGGCCTTCTGCTATACAGTCTTTATTCGGGATGTGTACGCTCTCTCCCTCAAGTCTGATTGGGTCCAGGGCTGACCTCTTGCGGCCCTTAGTGTTCATGAGCCCTACCCAGGTATCTGGCCCCTTCTCTCGCCTCCGTGGCCTCCCGCTTGGAGGTTGGTATTTGCAGAGTGAGGGCCTCTAACGAATCATGTTCTAATGGTCATTCTCCCCCTGGTGCTGGTGTTTATGGCTGCCCTTCAAGCGCCGAGACTGTACTTGGTGCGAGTTGTTCTTCTCCGTCCTCTCCCTTGCTATCACACTGTCTGAATCCTTCCTGAAGTGGATGCTTGCCATCTGGCTTGCTTTCCCCTTCCCCTTTTGTCTATCCTTGTGGTGATTCCTGCTACTTGTCTCAGTCCCCCCCCTTCTTATTTTTTTATTTTCCTTTGTCCTTCCCACCCTGTTCTACCTCTTCCCCCCCCCTCTTCCTTTGCTCCCCTCCCCCTTATCACTTGTTTTTCAAAATATGGCATTTCTGACCTATTTTGTAAGCCACTTGTTCTGTCTTCCTCTCCCCCTTTGTTCCTCCTGCCTATTCCCCCAGCACTCAATCGTTGTCGGACCTAGTAAAATAGTTGCCTGTTCTGTTCTCCTCCTTCTCCCTCTTTCCAATCCCCCCTCCTCCTGTTTTCTTTCTGGCACTACCTCAATTGCTGTCAGGCATAGTAATGTAGCTGCCTGCCTTTCTGTCTCGCTCTCCTGCCCACCCTCCTCCCAATCACTGTTATGTTGCTCTTACTCTTCAGTTACGTCTGCCAGACCTATCTGTTGAAGCTTGTTTGTTCTCCCCTCCCTCCCTTCTGTTGTCCCTTCCAACCCCCCCACCACTCCAGCACTATCTGAATTGTCATCAGACATAGTAGAATTGTCGCTAGTTTTGTTCCTCTTCTTCTCCTTCTTTCCAATCCCCCTTCCCCACCCTTCTCCTGTTTTACTTTCTGGCACTAACTCAATTGCCGTCAGGCATAGTAATGTAGCCGCTTGTCTGTTTCCTTCTCCCTCCCTCCCCATCCCCTTAGCACTTGCACTATCTAAAATGTCATCAGGCTGATGATGATAGTTGATCTTAGTTCTTATCACGTTCTAACTGTTTCAAGGACTGAAAGAATGTTCATTGTATTTTTTTCCCCATGTTCCCTCCCCTCCTTGAAGCGCTTTGAAACACATGGTGTATAGGCGTTTTACAAATAATCAATCACCCCATGGCGAATAGACTGTGTCCTCCCACGTGCAGGGTGTTCACACCTTTCACTTACTCCGACTATCTCCCAGTATTCCCTACTCCGTGGTGCTCTTTAGCACAGAGGTTGCCTTCAGCAGTTATGCTGGCATTGCCCATCACCCTGCGCCTGTCCTCCCCACCTTGGCCGGCTAGGTGTGATGCTCTGGGGGTAGTCAGCCGTTAGATGTAATGGGCCTTAGTCTTATCCTTTGTCTAGGCGGGGGGGGGGGGTTTATTATCTCTACAGTCCAGATGCACTCTGGGCTCTCTACTACTCCTCCGGCATACACCAGCCCCGGCAGGCGACCAATTCTGCTTATTTGTCATGACTGTGCGGTGCCCTCTCACCTTCAAACTGCCTCCCCCCACATGGGAGTCCGCTGTGGCACTGTACAGGCCCCCTTTGCCTTCTAAAGTGCATCGCCTTTTATTGCAGCCTGTGCCCTTCCTCATTTGCAGTCTCTTGAGGATCACGGAACGGTCCGTACCCGGCCTCCTGCTCCGTTAGGGCTGCCACTCCTGGAGTGCTGGGTCTCCACCCGTCACCTTCCCAGCCAGCTGTGTCTGTATTAAATGCCTCACACCCGTGAGCCGGGGTGCTGCTCCACCAAATTTGTGTTGATGGGGCCAGGGCCGCACTCGCCATATTTTCAGTGCTTTGATCTCTTCCACACCCTGACTGCATGTGGTGCCGGGCCCCGGACTATACACCCGGGCCCACCCGGATGGGAGGCCCGGGGCCATAAGCTGGGAGGTGGGGGGTTTGTGCTAACTCCGGTGGGGCAGTGCCTTTTGGCGCTGCCCCACTTAGCATGCACATGGTGGGGTCGGGCTGCTGGGTCCCTTAACAATGGGAACCCAGACAGCGCGTTGCCAAGACAGGAGGGTGAGGTGAGAGGGGCAGGTGACAACCGGCAGTCGCTGCCCCCTGTCACCTTGCCCTCCATACTTCAAAGGCACCCCTTCCCATCCTGCGGATGCTGAGCGGGGGCCTTTTGAAGTTCAAAGAAAGGGCCGCCTTGCCCCCAGGCCGAATTTTGCCTTTATCTGTTGGGGGCAAGGTGGCCCTTCTCATGCTTCCTCCCCGTCAGCCACGAACAGCAGCAGGACGGCTGCAGGTCTACGGACGCAAGGAAGGCAGGACCAAGGAGCCCGAGGAAGCCTGCAGCAAGCGGCTGCACACGGACTTCGCACATCTAGAGCCCGAGGAGATCGGCACGGCAGTGAGCGGCTACACACGGAGCTCGCAGAGCTCTATGAAGGCGGGTCCCCGAGCACAATACAAGGAGTGAGCGGGACTGCCACAGCAGAGCCTTCATAGCACGGCAAGCTGAGCGTCAAGCTCAAGCGTACAAGGACATAGGTTCGAGCCCCAGAGAGGGCGCTAGAATTTTATTTTGGTAAACATTTTTTAATTTTGCTCCGGCTCTGGGAGGACACTGGACTCATAGAAAGCAGGTTTCCGAAGAGCTCGAGGAGGTCTGCACAGCAGCGAACGGCCGCACACGGAGCTCGCAGAGCCCAAAGAAGGCGGGTCCTCGAGCACAACACAAGGAGTGAGCAGAGCTGCAGCAGCAGAGCCTCCATAGCACAGCAAGCAGAGCGTCAGTCTCAAGCGTACAAGGACATAGGTTCGAGCCCCGGAGAGGGCACTAGAATTTATATTTTGGCAAACAATTTTTTAATTCGATCCGGCCCTAGGAGGACACTGGTTTCAAAGAAGGCAGGTCTCTGAAGAGCTCGAGGAGGTCTGCACGGCCGCACACCGAGCTCGCAGAGCCCATAGAAGGCGGGTCCTCGAGCACAACACAAGGAGTGAGCAGGGCTGCATCAGCAGAGCTTCCATAGCACGACAAGCAGAGCGTCAGTCCCAAGCATATAAGGACATTGGTTCGAGCCCCGGAGCGGGCGCAAGAAGTTATATTTGGGCAAAACAATTTTTAATTTCTGGGATTTTCCCAGACGCACATTTCAGCAGACCTGCACTAGAAGGAGGCAGATACAGAGCCCCAGCATTTTACCTCGCCTGGGAATTACAATAAGGGGGGGAAGAGGACCCTGACCCACACGGCAAGTTGGGAAACACTAGGACAACCCATTACGAACCAGCACGCAGAGACCCAAACAGGCAGGAGATGGCCAACGCCTTATCCCTGAAAGAAACATTACTCCTGGAATGGGCCAAAGCAGCGGAAGCCGTCCATGGCATGGATGTGGTACAGGAAAGAATGGCTGAGCTCGCATCCACCAGTCAAAATGAGGATGACGCAGGCGCCCTGGAAGAGGAGGTCGACGGCGATGAGGAGCCAGCAGAAAGGGAGCAGCCAGCTAGGAAGAAGCAGCGCCTTGACGTCCGCAGCATGCCCGCCTCTTCAGACACCCACCCAGGCACCAAAAGGAAAGCAAAATCAGGTACTGTGAAAAGCAATGATTTGGGGCCTATGCTTGAACAATTTTTAAAATGGCATAAGGGAGCGGGTGCTGGGAAAAAGAGGAGGCACAGGGATGACTCGAGCAGCTCCAGCAGCGAGAGTGACAGCACAGACACAGTCGGAATCTGGGGGCGAGGATGACCAGGGCCACCTTAAAGCATGGGTTGGGCCTAGCCATGATGTACTGTCTCCAACCCCTCATATGACTAAATATGGGAGGCGCACTGCCGGCAAAAGTGTAAATAGAAGCCTAAAAAAGACCATTGCATGGCACATTGAGCGGAAAATTAAGAGAAAGATATGGAAAAAGCAATTTATTGACATTTTCTGCCTATTGGAATATGAAGAATTGGGTTTTGGCATTTCAAAAAGGGATAAGAAAGAGGAAGAAAAAGAGAGAGCAAAGAGGCCCACACTGGAGAAGAATATTCAGAACTGGGAGGCCTCTTTCCAAATACTTTCCACGATAATTCTAGAAAAATTCCCTGAAGAGGGCACAGCACTGATTGCCTATCACCACAGAATTTTGGAGATCCACAATACCTTTGGGGGGGAGTCTTGGCTGAATTATGATAGAGAGTTTAGGAAGGAGATGCAGAGATTCCCTGACCTGGGCTGGGAGGAGGAAGACCCTAAATTGTATCTTTTTTCATGTACTAAAAGAAAACTCAGCTAAGAGCGCCCAAAGCAGCAAGGATTATGAACATCAGTATAATAGAAGGGGTAGAAACAGGCAACATAACCAGCGCAGGCCTCAACATGACAGTATAAATACCAACAAAAACAAACCCCCCTTTCGAAGAATGCCCCCAGGGGGGCGAAAAACAGGGCATAATCAGGGGCAGACTGGCAACCGCAGCAATGGGGGGGGCCAAAGGAAGCACTCCTGGGTCCTGCTGGTACTTCTCCAGCATGGGGTCTGGCATGGATTCACATGCTCATGAATATTCCCCGTCGTCAGGCTGGGAATCCTCGGTAAAGAAAAAACCAGTATCAGTTTCGTTTCTGATCTGTCTTTCGCAGTAATAACCAATCACTGGTCTCTGCGTCATACTGACCACAGCCAATGACTGCCCTCTACCTAAGCACCGCCTCTGGCAGCCATCTTCAGATTTTTACCGCACGTTCATGTGTTGGGATCCTCGTGCTATTGCTCTCGAGCGTTAGTGCTATTTTTCGCGCTTTTTCACAAAAAACTTCGATTCTTTCGGTCAAAAGAGCCTCAAGCTCCACCGATCCTACATCCGATCAACGGGGACCCGTGTCGGATTCATCTGTGCCCCTCAAGGGTGAAGATTTCGTCGAGCTACACTTCGGAGGACTCCAGAAGCTTCTCAGGCCCGGTCTCGGAGATGGCCCAGGAGAAGGGAAGCTCGACGCCCGGAAAGCTGTTCAGGGTCTGCCCTGGATGCCAGCTGCAGAACGTCTTCAAGGAGGACGAACACTCTTTCTGCCTTTACTGCCTTCATGAGGACAAGACGCACGTGGAGGAGGACTGTGCGTTTTGCGGCAACATGTCGGAACGGACCATGAAGGACCGCCATCAACGTCTCGCCAACTGGCTGGAGGGTAAGAGCCCGTCTGGCGAGAAGAAGAAGAAATCCGAGCGGTCTTCTAAGACCTTTGAGGGCGCCCCGGCGACGGGGGCCCAACATAAGGCCAAGCACCGCGAGTCCGCTGGCACCGGGAGCGCCGAACGGTCGGGCTCTACGGGCGCCAGGCAGGGCGCACCCTCCCTGGCACCATCAACCACGAGCCAACGCTCTGGGTCGGGTAAGAGGAAGGCCGAGCACCCGGCGAAGCTCCTGGAGAGGCCCCGGTCGAGCTCTAAGGCAGAGGAGGAGCGTGGCAGTGCCCCCTCCCTCAAGGATAAGGCGGTGAGCGCACCTAAGGTGGTGAAGGCCTTGATCCATCCGACCAAGCCCTCTATCGAAACGGTCGCGGCGGCCCTGGCTCAGCCTGTGGTGGCTGCACCAGTGGTGGCGACCTCAGGGCCCAGAATCTCCCTGCCTCCTCGGAGGGAGTCTTCCTTTGTGCCCATCGATAGGACCCCCGTGAAACCCTCCGTGGGGAAGAAGAAGGGGGGGGCAGGGCGTCGTCGTAGATTCGGCCTCAACCTCAGAAGAGGAGCTGATCGAGGTCTTAAGCCACGGCCTAGGCGTGGAAGAAGGCCAGCCCGTCGGAATGGACCCCGACGCAGGTGACGACGACGACATCGTCGAGGATACCGACGGGGCCCCTGCTCGCCCGTCGGATTCCCCTCTGCCAGCGCCGCAAGACAACTCGGCGGCCATTTTGTTGGCCATACAGTCCTTATGCTCCGAGATAAGGACGAGGCTACCGTTACCGACGGAGGAACCTCTCCCGTCGGGGGATCCAGAACCGGGACCTTCTGGTGTTCCCCCTACCAAGAAAAGAAGGATCCATCCACCACCTCCTTTTCAACCGTCGCGCCCCGTCCAGCCCTCCTCCCCGTCCACCCGAGGGGATGATACGGGGACTGACACGGCAGCGACGGGTACGGACGACGAGGCATACGACGAGGATTTTCCGTCGTCGCCTCCCACCAGGGCTTCTCCGCCCGACGAGATCGGATCTTTCCACTCCATGATCTCCAGGGCTTCCGAGCTTTTCCAACTCTGCCCTGAGGAGAAGAAAAAGGAAGGCTTCCTTTATCAGCGGCGCGAGGCCAAGAGGAAGACGGTCCTCGCAGTGCCTCTGTTGGACGACATTTGGGATGAGGGCCTTTCCCTCCTCAAGAACCCTTCCACGACGCCAGCTAGAAGAGACCGGTACGAGAAAAAGTACCGGGTCCCGGACACGGCCCCCCTATGCCTCCGGGCGCAGCCTACCCCGGACTCCGTCGTCTCCGCGGCAGCCAGGAAGAAAGCGGGGGGGGGTGCGGCCTCCACATCGACTTCCCCGCCGGACGGCGAGGGAAAGAAATTAGATGCTATGGGACGTAGAGTCATCTCGTCGGCAGCGACGACGATTAAAGCGGCCAACGCCTTGGCTATCGTGGCCCGCTACGACAGGGAGCTCTGGTACAAGATAGCTCCCCTGCTGGATTTTCTGCCGGACGACAAGAGGGCGGAGGCCCTTGAGATCCTGCAGGAAGGTGAGGTGGCGTCGGACCACGCCATCACCGTGGCGACGGACATCGCCGACACTGGGTTCCGCCAGCTGGGCAACGGCGTTTGCCTTCGACGTCGTGGATGGCTCAAAGCTACGGACTTTCGGCAGGACGTCCAGACCAGAGTCCTGGACATGCCCTTCGACGGGAACAACCTGTTTGGGAAGACAGTGGACGATTCCCTTCAGGCCATCAAGGCGGATACTGAGACGGCCCGGGCCCTTGGAGTCCTGCAGCAACGACGAACGCCCTTTCGGAGCGGCGGAGGCAAGGGCGCCTCCAAAGGTTCCGGCGGCGGTTTCGCTTCCTACCGTCAAGCGGCCCGCTCGTCGTCGCAAGAGGCCTACAGAGGACGAGGCAAGTCTAGCGGACCCCGCCGTCGTCGCCAAGGAGGTCAAGGCGGCAAGGCCGCGTCCAAGCAGGATTGAACCGGCCGTGGGGTCGGGCCCCCACCGAAGCACCCCGGTGGGAGGCCGGCTGGCGGGCTTCGTCAGCGTGTGGGAGTCCATCTCCACCGACCGTTGGGTGCTGGACGCCCTGGCCCGGGGCCACGCGCTCGAGTTTCAAAGAAGGTGCCTGCGCGTCCCCCCCGTGGCCAGGAAAGAACTTCACGTCCCTCAACTTCTCCTGGAGGTAAAGGCGATGCTCAGAAAGGGCGCCATCGAACTCGTCCCAAAGAGGCTTCGGGGCTCCGGAGTCTACTCGCGATACTTCCTCGTGAAGAAGAAGACCGGAGGATGGTGCCCCATCCTAGACCTGCGACGTCTGAACAAGTTCATCAAGTCGCAGAAGTTCCGGATGGTCACCCTCCAGCACGTCCTGGGTCAGCTGGAGGAAGGAGACTTCCTATCGTCGTTGGATTTGGAGGATGCCTACTTCCACATTCCCATCCTAAAGGGGCACCGAAAATTCCTCAGATTCGTGGTCCAAGGGCGTCATTACCAGTTCAAAGCCCTTCCCTTCGGACTACGGTCGGCACCCAGGGTATTCACCAAGTGCCTCGCACCGGTGGCGGCGCAGCTGCGCCGCGAGGGGATTCACGTCTACCCCTACCTGGACGACTGGCTCATCCGCGCCAAGACGAGGGAGCTCGCCGTGGTCCACACGGCGAGGACCGTCCAACTCCTCACGGACCTGGGATTCTCCGTGAACTACGCCAAATCCCACCTGGTGCCCGCGCAAGTCGCACTGTTTCTGGGAGCGAGGCTCGACACAGTGTCCCTTCTGGCCTCCCCGTCGGAGGAGAGGACCAGGACCATCTTGGGCAAGGTGCAACGGATGTTGGTGGCCGACGCGGCCAAAGTGAGGTCCATCAAGTCCCTCCTCGGGATGATGTCTTCCTGCATCTACCTCATTCCCATGTGCAGGCTCCGGATGCGCCCGTTGCAAGAATTCCTGGATGCGCGCTGGATCCAGACGACGGGCAGCTTCGAGGAAAGGATCAAGCGCGACGAGAGTTTCCGACGAGCGGTACGGTGGTGGGGCACCCGCGCGCATCTGACGGCGGGCATGGACTTCCAGACCCCAGCCCACCAGGAGACTGTGACCACGGATGCCTCCCTGGAAGGGTGGGGAGCGCACACCGAAAATCTGCACGCAAGGGGACTCTGGCTCCCGACGGAGAAGTCCCTGCATATCAACGTCCTGGAGCTCCGTGCAGTGTTTTGGGCCCTCAGGTCCTTCCTTCCGTCCCTCAAGGGCAAGGTGGTGAGGATCTTCACCGACAACACCACCACCATGTTTTACATCAGGAAACAGGGCGGAACCAGGTCCCCAGCGCTGTCCAAGGAGGCGCAGGACCTGTGGCATTGGGCCGTCGCCCAAGGGATTTTTCTGGTGCCGTTTCATCTGGCAGGGATAAAAAACACCATCGCCGACTCACTCAGCAGGGAGCTGCGCTCGTGCCACGAGTGGGAACTACGGCAGGATCTGGTGGATCGCCTCTTCCGACGGTCGGGCACACCCCAGATCGACCTGTTCGCGACGGCGACGAACACCAAGTGCCGGAGGTTCGCCAGCAGGTTTCCCCAGACGAGGAGCATGGGCGATGCTTTCTTGTTCCCCTGGGAGGGCCTGTTCCTCTACGCGTTCCCTCCCTTGCCTCTGCTAATCCGGCTCGTCAACCAGCTCAAGAGGTCACGGTGCAGGATGATCCTCGTCGCACCTGCGTGGCCGAGGCAGATATGGTTCCCGGACCTTCTGGACTTGTCAGCGTCCCCGCCGATCAAGCTGCCGGCGGACGCGGATCTACTCTCCAGGG
This sequence comes from Ambystoma mexicanum, assembly GCF_040938575.1. Classification (NCBI taxonomy): domain Eukaryota; kingdom Metazoa; phylum Chordata; class Amphibia; order Caudata; family Ambystomatidae; genus Ambystoma; species Ambystoma mexicanum. The sequence goes on along the minus strand of NC_090941.1, from coordinate 533,788,373 downwards.
AAGGAGGCGCCATCCTCCACCACGACCCGAAGTCGCTGAACTTGCAGGCCTGGCTCCTGCAGCGCTAGAGTTTGGAGGATACGACATACCGGCCGATTGCAGAGAGGTTCTTGCAAAGGCCAGGGCGTCCTCGACTCTTAAATGCTACGGACACAAATGGAAGAGGTTCTCTGTCTGGTGCCACGCACAGAAGATTAAACCTCTACGGATTACGGCTCCCCAAGTACTGCCGTACCTGCTGACGCTGGCCAAAGCTGGTCTGGCACACGCGTCCATCAAGATTCATCTTGCTGCGATCTCCCGATACACCAGAACCACGGGGCGGACGTCCTTGTGGTCTCATCGTCTGGTGAAAGAGTTCATGAAGGGACTGTTCAGATCGTTCCCGCCGGTGAAGGCTCCGGCCCCGGCGTGGGAGCTCAACGTGGTGCTGACCAAGCTCATGGGACCTCCGTTCGAGCCTCTGCACTCGGCCCCGTTGAAGTTTCTATCGTGGAAAACAGCTTTTCTTGTGGCCATCACCTCCGCACGACGAGTGGGAGAGATCCAGGCCCTTTCCTGCAAGGCCCCGTACTTGACTTTCCACGACACGAGGGTAGTGCTCAGGACGCACCCCTCCTTCATGCCCAAGGTACCGTCGGACTTCCATCTCAACGAACCCTTGGTGTTACCTGTGTTCTTCCCGTCGCCTTCATCGCCGGCTGAGAGGACTTTGCACTCGCTGGATGTAGCTAGAGCGCTGAAGTTCTACGTGGACCGCACGAAGGGTTTTCGGAAGACGTCACAACTCTTTGTGAACTTTGGACCTGTCAATCAGGGGAAGGCTCTCTCGAAGGCTTCCATCTCCAGATGGCTCTCCGGCTGTGTCATGTGCTGTCATCGGTTGGCAAACCGACCGCTGCCTGGCCGTCCGAGAGCCCATTCCACCAGAGCGATCGCAGCTACCACGGCGTTCCTATCTGGTGTGCCCCTGCTGGACATATGCAGGGCTGCTACGTGGAGGTCGACGCACACCTTCACGAAATTCTACTGCATCGACCGGGATTCCAGGGAGGAGTCCAGGGTCGGCCAAGCAGTGCTGCGCAACCTGTTCGCCTGAGGTGAGCCTGGTGAGGAGGTAAGATGCTTAATGTTGAGTTGATGTGATGCTTAATGTTGAGCCTTTGCCACCTCCCGTGGTTGTGCATGTGTGTACTGCTATGTATTCTTTATTCATGAGCATGTGAATCCATGCCAGACCCCATGCTGGAGAAGGAACAAGTTACTTACCTGTAACTGTTGTTCTCCAGCATGGGTCTGGCATGGATTCACATGCGAACCCTCCCGCCTACCCCTCTGCGGCTCTTCACTTGGTCATACTGCCACTTCACGTGCTTCCAAATCTGAAGATGGATGCCAGAGGCGGTGCTTAGGTAGAGGGCAGTCATTGGCTGTGGTCAGTATGACGCAGAGACCAGTGATTGGTTATTACTGCGAAAGACAGATCAGAAACGAAACTGATACTGGTTTTTTCTTTACCGAGGATTCCCAGCCTGACGACGGGGAATATTCATGAGCATGTGAATCCATGCCAGACCCATGCTGGAGAACAACAGTTACAGGTAACTAACTTGTTCCTTCAACAGAGGGTCATGTAACAAGGGCACCGAGTGCAGATACAAGCACCATTGCAGCACATGCAGTGGTGGGCACAGCAGCAACAATTGCACAAAGGCCTCTCCTTCCAGGCCCAGCCCAAAAGTCATTGAGGGCAAAAACATGCACTAGCTATAGATTAGGGGCCTCACCAATAAAAATTGACCAATTGCTGAAAATGTTAGAGAACTACCCTGACCCAGCAGCTAGAGCATCCCTGGCCCAGGGTTTCAAAGATGGTTTCCGGATCCCATTCAAGGGCCAGGGATCTCCTACCATATCCAAGAACCTACAATCTGCCTCATCCCTGGCTACCATAATAAGAGAAAAAATTGATAAAGAGCTACAACTAGGGAGAATTGAGGGCCCATTCCAGCATCCCCCCTTCACTGAGTGTTTATGCTCTCCCCTGGGCATTGTACCCAAAAAAGAGCCGGGGGAGTTCAGGATGATCCATCATTTATCACACCCAACCGGTCGCTCTTTCAATGATGGCATCCCGGCCACGGAGGCTGCTGTCTCTTACAGCTGCGTGCAAGATGCTGTCGACCTAGTAAAACTGTCAGGTAGACACGCTCTCATGGCAAAAGCAGACATTAAGTCAGCTTTCAGGCTGCTGCCCGTGCACAAGAGCAACTACCAGTGGCTGTGTTTCCATTTTGACAATAAATTCTATTTTGACAAATGCCTTCCCATGGGCTGCGCCATCGCGTGTGCCTATTTTGAACAGTTCAGTTCTTTCCTACAGTGGGCGTTCCAACAGGCCATGCCCAGAGCCAGAACGGTACACTATTTGGATGATTTCTTTTTCACTGGCCCAGCAGGATCCCTCCTATGCAGCTCATCCCTAAAAACATTCAGCGAAACCATGCAGGAGTTAGGGGTTCCGCTGGCACCCGAAAAAACTGTAGGACCACCACCACCCTGTCTTTTCTAGGAATAGAGATTGACCCTTCCATGGGGGAGTGTCGCCTGCCCAGGGACAAAATAGAGGACCTTCTTCAGACAATAAGGCAGATGACAGGCAGGGACAAGGCAACGCTGCGTGAAATACAGTCCCTTGCTGGGAAGCTGAACTTTGCCACCAGAATCATGCCCCAAGGCCGGGTTTTTCACAGAAGCCTGGAACTAAAAATGAGGGGGGTTACAAAGCCACACCACCACATCAGACTGGGCAAGGAGATAACACAAGACCTGGCCATGTGGGAAGCATTTCTTAACAACTTCAATGGCCAAGTGATATGGCGCAAACCCATGAATGGGGCAGACAAAAGGTCCCTGTTCACGGATGCGGCTGGCAGCAGAGGCTTTGGGGTATGTTTTGGTAACAAGTGGTGTGCCGGCCACTGGCCGCCCTGCTGGCAGCAGAGGGGCTGGACCATGGAACATCACATTGCTAGAGATATTCCCCCATATGGCTGGCACTCTACCTATGGGGGGACCTGTTGGCCAACACAGAGCTGGCCACATGGTCAGACAACATGGCGGTTGTACACATTTTAAACAAGGGTGCTGCCTCCTGCCCTCTGGTCCTGAAAGTGTTGAGAGAAATGACGAAAGTCGCCCTGAAAAATAACATTGTAATAATTGGGCGGCACATTGCAGGCAAAGATAATAAGGCCGCTGATGCTCTGTCCCGTTTTCAGTTCTCCACTTTCAAGGCACTAAACCCACAGGCAGAAGCCAGGAGGACAGCGGTTCCGGAAGAGGTTTGGGCCATCATGGACACACCCAAGGCAGCTCCCACCAGCCAGCCGGTAACAGCTCTTCCCTGAGATGCCCGCGCCCAGCTCTACCTCCCCCCCGGGCCTGGACAAAAGGGGTTGCCTTTCCCGGCACCACACTCCTACAGGTGAGCCTAAAGGTGTCTTAGGGGAACTGGCCAAAAAGGCGCTGGCACAGAAAACTGCCAAAATGTACAATAAGTGCTTGACTGATTTTGGAAGGATCACAAAAGTCACCAACATCAGGAATATACAGGAGTGCCATGTCAATGACTTTATGGAGTGGGCTTTCAAACAAAACAAAAAGAAGGCATGGGCTTCATCCCATCTGGCAGCAGTTTCATATTACACTAGATTAGCGGGGGCACCCGACCCCACCCACGGCACACTAACCAGATATGCACTCAAGGGTTGGTCCAAAATGGAAGGGGGTCAAGACAGACACCAGGCGCCCCCTCAATTTTGCCAAATTAAAAATTCTGCTAGACACCCTCCCTGCAGTATGCAACAATGCCTACGAGACCTCACTATTTAGAGCTGCCTTCACACTAAACTACTTTGGGGCGTTCAGGATCAGCGAGATAGCCTCCAAAAACACAGGATCAGAGGAAGGGCTGGACATAGGCGACATCCACCTGGGGAAGGATTCCTTGGCTGTGAAACTGTCTAGGTCCAAAACTGATCAGTTAGGAAAAGGGAGGATAATCAACCTGTACTGCATTGAGGAAACAGAATATTGCCCCATTTGCACCACCAAGGCATTCATGAACAAGCGCCCCAGTCGGGGGGGGCAATTATTCACACACAAAAATGGGTCTGCCCTCAGTAGATTCCAGGTGAGGTCTGTCCTCAAGAAGACTATAATAGCTATAGGATGGAATCCTACTGAGTTTGGATCTCACTCCTTCAGGATAGGAGCAGCCACTTCAGCCTGGATGGGGGGGCTGCAAGAGAAAGCCATAAAAGGGATTGGGGGTTGGAAATCGGGGGCTTACAAAAGATACATCAGAAAAGACTTGATCTAACAGTATCCTCCGTTTCCCCCCCCCCCCTCCATTTTCCTCTAACCACAGGCTACCCCCCGTCCCAGACGGCGTGGATCGTGGGCCATTCTTTCATTACCAGAGCCAGCAGATGGCTGGAGGAAACCCAAGACGGCATGCATTTCCAGGACACCATCACCTACTGGTGGGGCAAGCCGGGCATGCGCTGGGGAGACCTACACGACAAATTGGCTGGCCTACTGGGGGCCTGCTCACCTCCCCCCGATTTTTCTCATCATACACCTCGGGGGCAATGACTTGCCTCAGCTGGGCAGGAAGCTGCTCCTGGCTGAAATCTGCACCTCCCTCAGATCCCTGGCACACATGCTAAGACTTCGAACAGAAGTGATGTCAGAAATCATCCCTCGCCAACATTGGCATGGGGCAGAGTGCAACAAAGCCATGGAGATTTCTAGGCGCAAACTGAACAAAGCTGTGGCCAATTTCTGCCTTTTCTCAGGCCTCAAATTTATTAAACATGGGATCTCGGTACACAACCAGGCCATGTTCTGCAGTGACGGGGTTCACCTGTCCATTTAAGGTATGGACACCTTCACCAGGAATATTTTCTGGACCCTAGCAGCCAGAGGCTGTACTTAATTCACAATCTCTTATTTTGGGGGGACCTGGGAGACGCTGGTCAGCATCCCCTCAGGGTGGCGGCGGGGATCAGCCTCGAGCGGGCCCCTAATTGGGATTAGGGCCCCCCGCTCACCTGTTCCCTCTGTCCCCAAAATATAGTATTGTTATCCTTATGTGATGTTATGGCTGGTTTTTCTTTTGCACCATGGCTGGTACTAAAATAAAGCTTGTGGCCAAAGTTTTTTCCACCTAACATCCTGGTCGTCAGTCTCCTCATTCCTGCAATTGTCATTCTGTATTGCCTGTCTTGTAACACTTGTCATCCATCCGTGTCACCCGCATGCCACTCCCCAGCACAAAAACACTTCCAGGCTTATACACCCGGGCCCACCCGGATGGGAGGCCAGGGGCCATAAACTGGGAGGTGGGGGGTTTGTGCTAACTCCGGTGGGGCAGTGCCTTTTGGCGCTGCCCCACTTAGCATGCACATGGTGGGGTCGGGCTGCTGGGTCCCTTAACAATGGGAACCCAGACAGCGCGTCGCCAAGACAGGAGGGTGAGGTGAGAGGGGCAGGTGACAACCGGCAGTTGCTGCCCCCTGTCACCTTGCCCTCCATACTTCAAAGGCCCCCCCTTCCCATCCTGCGGGGGCCTTTTGAAGTTCAAAGAAAGGGCCGCCTTGCCCCCAGGCCGAATTTTGCCTTTATCTGTTGGGGGCAAGGTGGCCCTTCTCATGCTTCCTCCCCGTCAGCCACGAACAGCAGCAGGACGGCTGCAGGTCTAAAAAACCATCCCTCCCACCCTGCAAATAACTGTAAGGTAAAGCTATAGCGAGGGCCAGGTAGAAGATGGAACACAATCATATAATTAGGGGAGGCTAAAACGCCTCACTTCAAAAAATAAACATAAAAATTCAACTCCAAGAAGGGCCTTCTTAAAATACCGGGGGGTCTTTTTGTCTATTAGTTAATATTCCAGGAAAATACAGTTATAGAAGACCCAGGCGCTCAGAATCCACCAGATAACATCAATACAGGTGGGAGCCCTAGGGGTATAACATAAGTGAAAAGGAGAGAGGAACTTGAGCAGAAACATGTACTAGTAAGCCTCAAGTATCCACCTCCATGCATGCAGAAGGGGGGGTCTCACAACAAGTGGATCAGGAGCAGGGTAAGTTCCTAGTAAGGCTCTGGAACCCACCCCCTCACAATTTTGTTTATGCAAGATAAGCGCACTGGGGTACGCAAGTTGATCGTGGGCGGGGGAAGTTCCCAGCTAAGCCCTTAGAACGCACCCCAGCAGCGAAATAGTACAACACAAGCACTGAAGGGGTCTCACAACACAACTGGTTCGGGAGCAAGGAACATTCTAGTAAGGCTCTCCTTTTGAACCCACCCCTGCTGTAAAAACAAGCAGCGCTAAGTGCTGAGGGGGTCTCACAAGGCAAGTGGATCAGGAGCAGGGTAAAAACCTAGTAAGGCTCTTTGAACCCACCCCTGCTGTAAAAACAAGCAGCTTCAAGCGCTGAGGGGGTTTCATAATGCAAGTGGATCGGGGGCTGGGTAAAAACCCAGTAAGGCTCTTTGAACCCACCCCGACGGTAAAAACAATCAGCTTTAAGCGCTGAGGGGGTTTCACAATGCAAGTGGATCGGGAGCTGGGTAAAAACCCAGTAAGGCTCTTTGAACCCACCCCGGCTGTAAAAACAAGCAGCTTTAAGCGCTGAGGGGTCTCACAATGCAAGTGGAGCGGGAGCAGGGAAAAAACCCAGTAAGGCTCGTTGAACCCATCCCGGCGGTAAAAACAAGCAGCGCTAAGTGCTGAGGGGGGTCTCACAATGCAAGTGGATCGGGAGCAGGGAAAACACCCAGTAAGGCTCTTTGAACCCACCCCGACGGTAAAAACAAGCAGCTTTAAGCGCTGAGGGGGTTTCACAATGCAAGTGGATTGGGAGCTGGGTAAAAACCCAGTAAGGCTCTTTGAACCCACCCCGGCTGTAAAAACAAGCAGCTTTAAGCGCTGAGGGGTCTCACAATGCAAGTGGAGCGGGAGCAGGGAAAAAACCCAGTAAGGCTCGTTGAACCCATCCCGGCGGTAAAAACAAGCAGCGCTAAGTGCTGAGGGGGTCTCACAATGCAAGTGGATCGGGAGCAGGGAAAAAACCCAGTAAGGCTCTTTGAACCCACCCCGGCTGTAAAACAAGCAGCCTAATGTGCAGAAGGGGTCTCGTAGCACAAGTGGATCTGGAGCAGGGAAGACCCTAGTAAGGCTCCTAGAACCCACCCCCGAGGAAACAACTAGCCCGCGAACGGAGCGTGGGGGCTTCAAAAACTCAAGTGGATCATGTGTGGAGAAAGTGCCAAATTCATCTCCAAAGAGTGGACCAAGAGGCTAAAACGCCTCCATCCGTGGAAAAGTACAAAACACATGACCAAAAAATCAAAATGGCTCCAAGAACACATCCCGCGGAGGATCAAGTGAAAGGCTTCACAACGCGGGGTTTTTGTTCTAACAAGAAATACGGTTCAAGAGCCATAACTTCAGCGAAAATCACCCTGTGAGCAAGAGAAGGGCGCAAGTGCTAAACCTGGTCAGGTTGGACATCAGTAAAAGGCACATAAGCGCACACCTCCCCACCTCACTTGGAAAGGACAAGAGAAAGCAGGATGAACCTGCTCCAAAGACAAGCAATTATGAACATGTCACAGCTCACACGCTGTGGCCAAACAATTGTCACAAGCTTTCATATAAATGGCGGCGGGGATCAGCCTCGAGCGGGCCCCTAATTGGGATTAGGGGCCCCCGCTCACCTGTTCCCTCTGTCCCCAAAATATAGTATTGTTATCCTTATGTGATGTTATGGCTGGTTTTTCTTTTGCACCATGGCTGGTACTAAAATAAAGCTTGTGGCCAAAGTTTTTTCCACCTAACATCCTGGTCGTCAGTCTCCTCATTCCTCCAATTGTCATTCTGTATTGCCTGTCTTGTAACACTTGTCATCCATCCGTGTCACCCGCATGCCACTCCCCAGCACAAAAACACTTCCAGGCTTAAGGCTGCTGGCTCCTTCCGCTGCTCTTTGTTTTGCTGCTGCCCGCCACCTTTTTTAGCTGCGGCGCAGTCCCTGCCTTCTCCGCCTGGCTGGCCGGGGTGCTGCTCCACCAAATTTGTGTTGATGGGGCCAGGGCCGCACTCGCCAGATTTTCAGTGCGGTGGTCTGCACCGGGTTCACTGTAGGTCCAGGCACTGTTATGGGCACCTTTGTGCTCCGGTCTCTTCTACACCCTTACTGCATGTGGTGCAGGTCCCCGAGCTGAGGTTGCTGGCTCCTTCCGCTGCCCTTTAACTGCTGCCGCCTACCTTCTGTCGCAGCGGTGGAGTCCCTGCCTTCTCCTCCTGGTGGGCTCAGTCTTCCCGACAGCCCGGAGATGTTTCAAGGGGTGTCGGATCGTAGAGCCGTGAGGTTCTTCCTGGTCTCCGTGAGCTCCCTGCTGTTCATTTGTGTGCTGCGCACTCACTGCTTTCATTGTGCCACTCCCGTCCAAGTCGTCACTACGTGGTTCCTCGAACAAGGCAGCGAGTTGCCCCCGACAATTTGTTTGGCTGGCACCTTGCTCGCTTCTCCGTTCCTCTCTGCCGTGATCCTGTCTGATTTCTTTCGAACTGCTGTCAGCTAATCCTAAGACCTTCCCACCTCTGCCTGTGTCTTTTGGTTGAGTTTTAATGCATAATTCGCCAGCTTTTCAGGATCATGAGTCCGATCTTTCAGGAGCTCTCTCGGTCTGCTTCCTAAAGCATGGCTGCCAATTCACGCCCCCACCATAGGATTTTATAAATAAAACCTGCAGAGATCCTGACGCAACACATGGCTAAACTTTACAACCACATTTTAGACACAGGAAAGGCACCCGCAACATTCAGCAAAGCACTGATATCTGTAATCCCGAAGGAGGGGGGCGAGGGGGATGTGACCCGATGCCCGTCATACCGCCCAATCTCGCTCCTAGATGTAGATGAAAAAATATTCTCAAGGATTTTAGTGATAAGATAAGAAATAAATCTACCTTGCATACTGCACTTGGACCAAATGGGGTTCATAGCAGGCAGACAAGGCCCAGACGCAATTCGGACACTGGACCTCATGGAGTATGTGAAGGGTAAAATTGTGGACGAGGCACTACTAAGTATGGACGCCAGAAAAAGGCCTTTGATAGAGTGGAGTGGGGATGTCTCTTTGCAATATTACGTAAGTTAGGGGTGGGGGATAGAATGTGCCGGGCAATAGGGGCGGTCTACTGGGGACCAACAGCAAGGATGGTTGTGAATGGGATGAGATGGAGGGAGTTTAAGCTCAGTAAGGGCACCAGGCAGGGATGCCTCCTATCGCCCCTACTGTTTGCACTGACAATGGAGCCACTAGGGGAGAAGATAAGAAAGGATGATCAGTTAAAGGGGATAATGGTGGGGACACAAAGCCACAAGGTGAGCATGTAAAGGGACGATATACTGCTAGATCTATCGGACACAGCTGGGTCGATACAGAGGGTGCTTAGAACTTTGGAGGAGTACGGCAAAGTGTCGGGCTTCAAGGTAAACGTTAGCAAGTCAACCCCCTACAGGAGTGTACTGAGGATCAATTAAGGAAATGGGTAGACCTAGGGATACCGGTGGAGAGGGACAATATAATGTACCTGTGGGTAAGGATACCAAGGGACCTGAAAAACCTATATGAATGTAACACTCCCCCCCCCCCTCCCCCCCCAGTCTACCCCCCCCCACCCCCCCACTGCTACACAGACTATTTGGTGACCTTGAAGCTTGGTCACAACTAACGGTCTCATGGCTCGGGCGAGTGAACGCGATAAAAATTCTCCCTAGGGTGTCAACCTATATCAGGCCCTCCCAATAGAACTCCTGGCGTCACACTTCACAGAATTGAAAAAAAGAATACTGAGATACCTCTGGCAAGGGGGAAGGGTAGCTTACAGGCTTTTAGTGCAGCCCAAAGAAAAAGTGGGGGGGCGGGGGAGTGGGGACTGCCCGAGATGCAAACATACTATAGGGTGGCCCAATTCAGGGCCCTCATACTTCACTTGCGTATGGCAGGGGATAAGCAATGGGTAGGGATAGAGAATTACCTATTCCGGCCAGTAACCTTAAGAGAATGGCTCTGGGCGCCAGCAACTGTGGCACCGAGTAGCATACACACGCACAGAATTCTGGGCCCCCTCTGGAGGTTGTGGAGGGTCAGAAGGGAAATGGCCGGGATCACAACCTGGCCGTCACTGCTAAACCACATATGGGCACACCCGATACGGGACCGTATACCAGATCATGGAAGGTTTCGGGATTGGTTCGAGGCGGGGCTGGAGAGAGTAGGATAAGTTCTAAGACAGATTCTAGAAATAGCTGACCTTGAAGAGACACTGAGGATAGGGACCATATCGGTCTTTAAATACCTACAAATCAAGGGGGTGCTAATGTCAGATGACTGGAAGATATATTCTACAGAGGGAGCTGACACGAACAGAAAAACTGCTGAATGTAGAGAGAGGGACACAGGGGCGTTCGATCCAGAATGTACCAGGTGTTACGAGAAGCGAAGGGGGAAGATATTAGTGCACTCAGGAAGAAATGGGATCGAGATTTAGGGGTGGAACTGGAATCGGAACAGTGGAGAAAATTCTATGTAAACGACCACCGCTCATAGGTGGCATGCCAATATAAATTGCACGGTCTGAAGCTCCTGTACAGGTGGCAGTGGGACCCTGTGAAGATAGCCAAAATGTTCCTGAGGGCAGACCCTCGCTGCTGGAGGAAATGCGGTCAAGTGTCCAACTACTGGAACATGTGGTGGGACTGTGAGAAGGTGCAGCAGTACTGGAAGGGAAGTCCTGGGTTTGATAAAGGGCCTGGAGGGCATTGACAGGGATATGGACCCAATACTAGTGTTTGGAATGGAAACATTGGAAGGGGACCGAACGAAGCTCCCACATGCTGCGCTATCTTCTCCTGGCAGCCAGAGCGTGCCTGGCAGGAGAATGGAAGAGAGAGACACTCCCTACCAAGAAAGAGTGGGCTCACAAAGCACTGGAATTATATAGAATGGAATAACTCACTAGACTGCACGACCAGACCCCAACGAGAGTTATGGAATGGGCGGCATTCCTGGCAAAGTATGACCCGGAGAGATCACAAGGGGATGTTGAAAGTGAAGATAATAGGGGAAGAGGGGAACAGAGCTGGGAAAGGATGAACAGAGCACCATCCTGTCATGATGCCTACCTCCAAGGAGCCAGGTCCGACCCAGCAACCCCAGAGGCAGGCATCATTCCCCCCAGGGAAGTGCCAGCGGGCCCAAGCTTGGGCCCTTTGGACACAGTCCTGGCGCCTTAGGCGCCAGGCTCATGTTGGACCCCTGTCCTGGCGCCTTAGGCGCCAGGCTCATAAAGCTAGACATGTGTTCAAGTGTTTTAATGTGCACTTACCTGATGCAGACCATGCTGCTACATCCAGGCCCTCTTGAGGCCTGAACGGAACTACTTTACCTGTGGGACTACTTTCCACCTGGGTGTGGTCGGGGAAGGATACATACCTGATCGGTGGAAGGATACATGCCTGGAACTTCTTCCAAAGCTATTTAAACCACGCCCAATCAGCAACTCACGCTTCGCGTTGTTCTGCTCCTCGCAGCTGGACGCTCACCGTGTCAGCTCCTGCATCTGGACTTCAGCCACGCCTGTCAGCATCCTGGGTCGCCTGCAAAGGGAGATAAGAGAGGATGGAGAGAAAGAAGACCTTACCTGCTAAAGCTGCATCACGGGGACATCACACCGACGATCCTGAAAGGGAAGACATCATTTTAAAAGCATTTCGCTTCGATCGCTGCAGCGCTGCATTTCACTCACCTTTCCTGGGCGCCTCCATCTTCAGCAGCGATCATCCGGATCCGCACCCACTTCCCAGAGCCTAGAGAGAAAAGACAAGAAAACAAGGTTAGAGAAGGAAGGGAAATAGGAAAAGCTCAGTTTCCTTCTAAGACTTACCTGTTGGGTCATTCCCATTTCATTTCGGGTCCTGCCGCTTCCTGGCATTCCGGACCCCGGCCCCAATGGGGAAAAAAAGACAGACATTGAATGAGCGAATGCAAAGACATTACCTGAACGCTCATCCAGAGCTTACACTTCGGGTCGGCGCCATATCTCCGGCATTCCGAACCCCGGCCCCTAAGGGGAAAAAGACATAAGCATTAGCGCTTGCTGCAATAAGACAATGAACATTATTATTAAGCTTGAACTTTTGAACTTACAGCGCCTCACCTGAATAGTCAAGCTTATTTTGAACTCCCATCAAACCTCAATCCAGTGAAGTAACTGGGTTTCAACGTGCCCCTGCATCAGAAGCAGGATGGAGAACTCATCCTTCCAGACCCTAAGGGGAATATTCCTGCGAGCCAGAAAAGCCAGAGTAGAGGGGCCCTTCCTGTCCATCAGTCCTGCGCTTCACCATTGAAGAAGCATCAGCACTCGAAGCCAGACCTGCGCCTCCGTGGGAATCAGGTGAGCGTGACACATCCCTGTAAACCGAGGGAGCAGGAATGCTTGTAATGGGGAGATGAAGGAACAATTGAACAGATGTGCCTCGAGTGGGACTTGGAAACAGACAGAGGCCCAAGGGATGTATCCGGCATAACATTTGACCCAAAGAGACCATTGATGTGGCAGTCCTGGAGCCACGAGAGACCACCAGGGGGAGTGGGAAGGGGGGGGGGTTTGAACTTGTTGTTGGGGGGAGGGGTGAAAAAGGTTTAAAACTTATATGGTGAATTTCTGTATTCATGCACTAGATAATAACTCGACAAATTGTAACTGCTGTTTCACCAATAAATAAAAAGGTCTCTACTATAGTTATCAAAGTAGTAACCATGTATGCTGCGGTTGTAGTTACATCGGGCATTTTAAAACGCGAACCGTCACAGTATAATTCTCCTTCCGCCTGCCTTTTTACTTCTAGAGTGGCCTCCACACTGAAGACGGGCTTCAAGCGGTGTACGGACTGTGGGGCCAAGCTGTCGATTACAGACCTGCACTATTTCTGTGGTACTTGGGATCAGGCCACAAAGTCGATGACGGTTAAGGCCTTGTGGGAAAGGAAGGGGACACCCTATGCAAGAAAGCCCTCCCCCATATCCCCGGCCCTTACCCCTTCAAAGAGGAAAACTTCCTCTGACTCGAGAGATGTCTCTCCTGTTAAACGTTCAAAACATAGATATTCGAGGTCCGTTTCACGACGCTCGTCATCCTCTTCCAATAAAAACGGTCAAACGGCGTTGCAGGTCGTCGTCTTCATCTTCCTCTTTTGAAAGAGTTAGTTGTCCAAAAAAAGAACCTCGACTCTAACGGAGTTGGAAAAATTCTGCTTAAAAATGTTAGACATTTTTAAAATATGAAACATGGGGGGCATCCTGCCAAACACATTTTTTTTTACATTCACATTCATTCATGTAACATTTTAGTTTTTCATCCAATTCTTAGTTGGGGGCTTTCATTAGTTAGCCTATTCACAGCCTTGACAAAGGTTACTCTGTCTACTGGTATCATCATGCAGATATAACAACACTATACTAGATCAAGATCACAAAGCATTTATTATTTAGCTTGTGAGTTTATTTTTTCCAGCAATTATTTCATCGTTTCTGTTTGACTTTTCTTTTGTCATTATTCATACAACACATAAAAAGTGCAAAAACGTATACAAAACGCAAATACTGTATCAATGCTTCTGTATACAGGGCAGTAGTTAATATGCATTGCCGTCATAACCATGTGAGACAGCATGTATGGTCCAATATCACACACATAGGTACCATTGTAGTGCAACACAAATAATCACATACCAATATATTATCGCAACTTTAAGAAGTCTGGTTGCTATTGGGAGGGTGCTCAGTATCAGACTCCTCTCTTGACCTCCTTGAGGTCAAAATGCCGGTCAGAAGGGTGACCGAACCATAGGTCTGTGGGGACTGCTGGGCACCTAGAATGATGCGTCCAGTGAGTTTCGGCTGTTGGATGAAACTGCCTTCTTCTGGGCCATAGAAAAGGTCTCCTTTGTCTGTGTTTCTCTAAGGGGCTCCCTGAGGTGTGAGCAGCCGTTGGCTCATGGTGTCTTTGACATGGGTCCAACTGGCGTCTATGGAAGGGTTTGCCAAATCTTTATAGGCAGCGATAGGACAACCTCAATCTACAGGTCAGGGATGGATGGAGAGGTCTTTCTTTTTTTTTTTCTGTTCCTCCATATCTAGAGGAAGAGGTCAGTTTTCACAAAGAGGTCAACAAATGCCCTGTCGTGGAAGAGGTAGAGGAGGAAGGACTCCCCGTTCAGCACCTGCAGAGTTACCCTCAGCTGCATGTCGAACAGCAAAATGACTCCTTAAACTACAAACATGTGGCAGGGGGCACTCTGTTTTACCATGTCCAGAGTCGGCGAAGCATGACTTCGGATGCATGGGTCCTACAAACAGTAGCAGGCAGATACGGCCTACCATTCCTGAAAAGATCTCCCGATTGTCCGCTCCCCCCCCCCCCAAGAACAAAATCAACCTTGGTTCCAGATCTGCTCTGCCAATGGGAGATTTTCACCATTTTGGAGAAAGGTGTGATAGAATTGGTACCTGTAGCGTGGAGTTACCAAGGTTGGTACACTCCTTACTTTCTAATCCCAAAGGAGGATGGGGGAGTGTGACCCATCTTGGGCTGAGATGCTTGAACAAGTTCCTCAGGAAGGACAAGTTCAAGATGGTAACTCTTTTGCAGGCCCTTCGACTCCAGGATTGGTTGATGATATTGGACCTCCAAGATGCTTACTTTCATGTGCCGATGCATCAGAAGCACAAAGTACCTGAGGTTCGTGGTTTGCAGTTCTGATTATCAGTTTAGAGTTTTGCCTTTCGGGCTCACCTCCGCCCAAGAGTTTTCACCAAGCTTATGGCCCTGGTGGCAGGAAGCCTAAGGAGGGTGGAGATTAACATTGACCTCTACCGAGACAACTGGCTGATCAGAGCTGTTTCTCCGGAACAGTGTCTAGATCATCTCAGTTGGACCTGGCGCCGCCTCCACATAATGGGCTTCTCCCTGAACTTCAAGAAGTCCCATTTGACACCCTCTCAGAAGCTACAATTTATTGGAGCAGTCCTGGATTCAGCCTGTGGAAAAGCTTTGCCACCTGGGTTAAGGCGATGACCTCTTTTGCAGATGGTCCAGAAATTTGAGTGCCCAACTTCTTCCGGCCTACGACTTCCTAAGGTTGCTTGGCCTCATAGAATCCTGCATTTTTCTGGTGCCAGAAGCCCGTCTGAGAATGAGATCCCTTCAGTGGGATCTCAGATCCCAGTGATCTCAATTCTCTGGCAGAATATGGGACCTGCTACAGATCCCGACAAGGTCTCCCATGATCTCTTGTGGTGGGCCAGCCGAGAGAATGTGATGAGAGGAGAACCATTTTGTCAACCATGGCCGGAGACGACAGCTGTGACAGACACCTCCCTCTAAGGATGGGGAGCGCACATAAGAGCTTTCAATAAGCGGACACTGGTCTCCGTCGGAGTCCAGACTCCATATCAACCTTTTGGAGCTGAGGGCAATCGGACTAGCACTGATGGCCTTCCTGCCCTCAATATAGGGGAACAGTGTCCTGATAATGACGGACAACACAGTTGCCATGCATTGCTTCAACAAGAGAGGGGGTGTAGGGTCACTGCCCTTGTGCAGAAAGGCAATGCAGCTTTGGTTCTGGGCATTAAGAGAAGGAATAACTCTTCTGGCAAGTCATCTAGCCTAAGAAAAGAACAAGACGGCGGATGCTCTGAGCAGGCAGAGCATGATCTCCCACGAGTGGGAACTAGCTCAGGAAGTCCTTCAAGAGAGCTTTGCCCTTTGGGGAACCCCTCAAGTGTATCTGTTCATGACCAGTGTCAACCGGAAGTGCAAGCTGTTCTGCTCCAGGGAAATTCACCAAAGAGGAACTCTAGGAGACTCGTAGTGGACTGGGAATTTCCACTCTTGCATGCTTTTTCACCAGTCCTCTTCATTCGTCATGGATTTCGGAGGTTGAGGAAGTTTGGGAAAACCATCATCCCCATTGTCCTGGATTGAGCCAGGAGAACATAGTACCCTGTCCTTCTGGAAATGGCCATCTGCCCTCCAATTCGTCTTCCCCAAATAGAGGACCTACTCTCGCAAGAGGGAGGTCACATTCTTCACCCAGGGATCAGGACTCTCAACATTCACGCCTGGTATTTGAAAGGGTGAGATATAAGAATTGGGACCTTCCGGAAGACATTATGGAAGTGTTGCTTTTGGCGAGAAGTCAAGAAACTAAATCCCTGTACCGCTGCCGTTGGAAAAGATTTTGCAGCTGGTGCAGGGAAAAGAAACCAGATCCTTTTTCATGTAAACCTCCCCAGGTTTTATCGTTCCTACTTCACTTGACCCATTATGGGTTGCAAGTAGCCACAGTGAAGGGCTATTTAGTGGGCCTTTCAATTTTCCAAAGATCGCCAGATGAGGGATCATATTTCAAAGTACTGATTGCGACACAAATTCTGAAAGGCTTAACAAATTTGTTCCCGCCTACTCTTCATCGTGCCATCATGGGATCTAAACCTTGTACTAGGAGGTCTTTTGGGAGCTCCCTTTTAGCCCTTAGATTCGTGCCCTCTAAGGATGCTCGCCAAATAAACTGCCTTTTTAGTGGTCATCACATCTGCCCCTAGGGTAAGTGAGCTTAGACTCTATCTCCAAACAACCTTTCATGACCTTCTCAAAGGATAAGGTAGTTTTAAGGGTTTCTTGCCTAAGGTTGTGTCAGAATTTCATTTGGTACAACATATTGCACTAGCATCTTTTTATCCTCCTCGTTTAGACCCAAAGAGGGTTCTAAGTTTCTATATCACAAGGACTGCAAATATTCGCCAAGATGATCAGCTTTTTATTGGTTAAGCTGGTCCTAGATCATGATTAGCTGTCACAAAACAAACCATCTCTAGATGGATTATGTGCATAAGTGAGTGTTGCTCATTGGCTGGCAAGGATTCACCTGAAGGTTTAAGAGCGCATTCTACTAGAGTAGTGGCTGCTTCATCGGCTCTTGGAAGAGGTGTACCAGTGAGGGACATTTGCAGAGTGGCAACATGGAAGTCCCTGCATACATTTAGTGAATTTTACTGTGTAGATTCTTTTTCAGGAGAGGAAGCCAAATTTGGCAACGCTGTCCTCCACAACATTAACAAATGAAGTAAGTTCTTAGCACCCTCTGCCAAACTCAAACTGCTTTGGGAGTCTATCAAAGATGAGGAATACGTGGGAGGACACAATCCATACGAAGAACTCACTTACCCCTGCTAACATTCTTTCAATTGGATGCTTCTCCCCCCGTATTCCTCATTGCCCTCCCATCCATCCCCTCTTGCCTAGAATTTCTGTGTTTTACACCTTCCTTTCTCGCAACGTCAAGACTATCTCCCCCTGGAACACATCATGCTACTTAAGGAGGGGAAAAAACGAAGAACTGAGGTAACGGTCATCGCGCGTGCCAATATATATCGGCATCAATGTCACGAAGGATGCTACAGAGACCTCTGAGGACCAAGATTCGACGCTGCACGACGCTCAACCCTATGAAAATAAAGTCTGAAGCAAGCTAGCTGCAAGCATACTTGAATATATCAAAGATGAGGAATACGTGGGGGAACATCCAGTTGAAAGAGCATTACCAGTGGTAACTTGTTCTTTAAACCTTGAAAGAAAACTTGCTTTTGTTCACAAAGATGGATTAGCTTAGGTCTAATTAACTACATATATGTATTGTTATATTCTCACAGTTGTATATCTGTTCAGCGTGCCTTGGCCATGTGTGGAGTGCCACGATCTACAAAAGTGATACCCAGGCATTTGCCGTTTCTGTCAATACAACATTGGAAACAATCACACTTCAATAGAAGAAGCAAACATACCCATCCAGAGGTGTTGAACAAAGAAAATGGAAGGGGGAGAACAACCAAAAACCATCTCCCAAATCATACACCAATAGCCCAGTTGCATATATTGTACTCTGGCCCAGATGCCTAACCCGCCCGTCGCCCCTCCGCCAGGGTGGCATACAGCAGCGTCATGCCTTAAAACAGGCATTTACAGTGTCCTTTAGGGTGTGGCAGCCACCGGCTCAGACAGCTATCGCAGCTCCTTCTCTCCTTATTTCCCCAAGTGTTCTGGTCCCGCACTCTGCTACTTTGACATTGCTCTCTGGGGCTTATGTAAGGAAGGGGTCAGACCCATGCTTGTCACTGAAAACCTACGGCGCGTTGTCCCCCCCGCCCCCGTCCAGAAACTGTGCGATTCCCAACATGTCCATCAAGGTATGTGCCTCTGCTGTATCGTTGAGGAAGTGCAATCTGCCATTGTGGAGCACCTTGAGCAGTGCACTGTAAATAGACGTGTATCTTATGTTTGCTCAACGTAGCCATTCCTTAGTGGGCCCAAACATTGCTTGGCACTGCTGCACTAATACTGTGTAGTCCGGGTATATCGCCAGCTTTGCCAATGGGTGCACAATACTACTTGGAAAAGGGCAAGATCCAAGATCCTCTCTCTGTCCTTATAATTAATAATTCTTGCAATCAGAGACCTTTGGTGCAGGGGGGGCAGGGCCCCAGGTGGAGTCCTCCTTGCCAGGGATCTATACACCCGTTCAACCTTGAAGCCCTGTGTCAGCGTGCCAGGGCCTACTTCCTGCAAGAGTAGATTTTCGACGTACGACGTTGGGTCATTGCCCTCTTCTCCCTGAGGATCCTGATGTTATTCCTCCTGGCCCTACCTTCAGAATTTTCAACCTGATGATGTAGAACTCGCACCTTGCCGATCAGCTTTGCCACCTGGGATTCAATGTTAGTGATGTTAGTCGTGTTTTCCCACACTTATGTTTTTGCAGTGCCTATCCTTTCTGACTGTGCGCCCACATCCTGTCTTAGAAGGCCCACATCCACGATGACCAAGTCAATTTTCGGCTCCAAGAACATCTTCAATGCTGCAAGATTGGGGCTGTCCCCCTTGCTGACTGATGAGAAAGCAGATCCCTCAGCAGCGACTGCGGGCGGCTGTGTTGTGCCTGCACCTTCCTTTCTCATGAAGGTTTGATTTACCTTGCCCCAGGCATTTGTAAAAAAAAAGATGAGAACACAGTCTATGAATGGGCAAGTCCTGGCTCTGCAGCAGCAGCTGTATCTATGTACGCTGTGTTATGATAGAATCATGCACATTAGGTCCTGGGGGTAGGTGGGTTTATCCGGATGTCACCAAGGGTGACGCCCCCTCCTCTCTGTCCGCCACAAGGACCCCTACTACCAATATCACAATTGCAAGGCAACGTCTGCATCTTCACTATTCTCTGATGGGCAGTTTGGGGATTGCACCACTAGTGTCATGCCCGTCCACCGGAGCAAGAGGCGGTGCCAGCAGATCTCATCCTGTGGGCACAGCTCGGTCTCTTGTCTGGGATGTTCAGCCCCTTGTATCTCTGCCTCCTTCGAGATTGTCGCTGTCTAGGATGGTAGTGGTAGCCGTCCAGGGGTGCTCTTGGGTGTCCAGCAGGTCATCTCCTGTGGTGCCTCAGCACATTCCCATCAGTTCAGGTTCAGCCAGATGCATTCGTGATAATACAGACATCAGCGCCCACCCCTGGCAAACACTGCAGGCGGGTATGAGAAGCTATGGGCAGAGGCATTTTCTGATGTTGAAGGTCCTGCTGCTATTCGTATCCCCTGCGGACCAGCCACCCTGGATCTTGCAGAGCATACACTGCCGTGCCAGATCAACACACAAGGGCCCAGCAAAGACCAGGACGGCAATTTGGCCCTGCGTGGTCCAACACTTTCCTCAGAGTGCCAGCAACGCTGCGCCGTCTCCCCAGGGGAAAGCATACCCTCTCCTGTATCGGTAGGATGTACCGCCGGAGCAGGGTGTTCTCCCAGAGCTGTCCCCATCACTGGTGGGTCCAAGCGGCAACGCAAGGCGCTCCAGTCCCTTGAGCCTTGACCTGGGGCTTGTGGGCCAACCCCTGTCCGATGCCTCTGTTAGTCCTCACCTCATGGGGAGACCCTCCACTTCGACCCCCTGCAGTGATCCCACAAGAGTATCATCAGCAGCCGCACAGCAGGCCACTCCGGTCCTCCTCAGATCTGCATGAGACACTCTGTGCAATGTTGCCGGCTCCACAGAATCACACTCTGCACTTCACTGAGTAACTGCCGGAATCTTGGATCCCCGGTCTCACCCTTTCAGTCCTCTGTGCTCTGCTGTCTGCTACGGATTGGTGACTGCGCCACTGCAGTCCCCATCAGTGCAGGGTCTGACCTGCGAAACTGCAATTTCAGGAATGTATTGGGTAATGTTCAGCTGATTTATGATGAGGATCATGTAGGTGCACGAAGAGAACACACCCTCACTGCATGGCTGCTGGCAAGCCTTGCTTGTTGTTAGACTTACTCATGCAGATGCATAAGGTTTATGTGCGCTTGCATCGCAATAGTTTCTCGTTTTTGGGTCTGTCCAAAAGGAATGACCCATGAGGGCTGGGTGTCATGTGTATGAATCCCTCGTTAACCCAGAATGCCCTTTTCTAGAGGAACTGCAAAAACATGAAGTACACAGCCAAACCCCAAGCAGCTAAATACAACCAATATGGAACCAAGAAAAACAACAAACACAAATATCTCAACAATGTACACACGCACAGGAGAGGCATGAGGGGAGGATCTGAGAAACCAAGGAGGAACTCAACAAGGAATGCAAACTCGATCCCAACGACGAGGGAACAGATAAACCTGGCATTAAATGTATCAGTTTACCAAATTGATCCAGCTCTTAGAGCACTCAAAGGTCTGCCGTTTTTAGTCAAACAAACAAAGCTGACTATTTCCAAACCCAGGTAGATGTATTGAAATTGTGCAGAAGGTTAAAATTAAAGATATACTTTGAGGATACAACATTCGAGCAAAAAGAACCAGCAACCCAAGTTGCATCTAAATTAACAATAGAATTGGTAGAAAATACAGTGAATCTACTTATTCGAGGAGATTGGGTCCTCCGACGTATTCCATATCTATGACATGTAATCACCACAGCTGTGCTGCTTCGGAAACTTTTTTTCGGCGTCCTGCGTCGGTGACGTCGATGCGCCGTCGTCGAGGACCTCCTCCGACGTCATCCGATGTGATAAGTAGGACACACGACGCCCGTAGCCTCAGTTCAGTTTTTTCCGCGAACGTGTTGCTTTGTGATTCTCGGTTCACGCCTCGACTCTTTAGAGTTCTGTTCTTCGAACCTGTTCGTTTTGTGAAAATCCTTCGTGTGAAGATGTCTTCTACTTCGTCTTTGACCCCGCGTCCGGGTTTCAAGAAGTGCAGGGAGTGTGGGTCCAAGATGTCGGTGACGGACTCGCACGACGCCTGCCTCTGGTGCCTCGGGGAGGCCCACGACACGGATGACTGTATCGACTGCCAGTTGCTCACGTCCAAAGCCTTACGCGAACGTAAGAAGAAGTTGTCGGTTGGTCGGGTGTCCAAGCCCGGGAAGTCGAAGTCTGCGGGGCTTTCGACGGATGATTCGAGGGGTGACTCTCCGCGTCATCGTCGGAAGTCTCGTGGGTCTCCTTCTAGGAGTCGGTCTCGCCACTCCTCAGCCTCTAAGAGGCATTCTCGGAAGCGCCGACACCGGTCGTCTTCCAGGTCCTCTTCGGAGGACTCTGCCCGGCATGTCGCTTACCCCACCAGCCGTGCGACGCCGGAGCAATGGGCTTCCTTCGGGAAGAAAATGCTGGCGATTCTTGAGTCGCAGGGTACTATGCCGTCCGCGCCCCCGAGTGGGGTCGGTCGTGAGAGGTCGAGAGACACCGCTCGCAAGAGTGGTCGGCACGAGTCACGGGAGAGGTCCCGTTCGGACAAGGAGACTCGTTCTCGACGTACCCGTTCCAGGTCCCGGTCCTCGACGCGTTCGAGACCGCGTGCACCTGTGAGGACTTCGAGGAAGACATCGACGTCTGAGGCGTCGAGGGCGTCGACAGGCTTTCTCGAGGCTCCGGCTCCGAGGAAGTCGTCGAAGCCGTCGACGCTCAGGTCGTCGAGGGACACGCTCGAGGCTCCGGCTTCGAGGGCTGTGTCGACGTCGCCGTTGCTGGAGGCGCTGCATCTGACGTCGACGCCGATTTCCTCGACGCCGATCCTCTCGGCACCGATGCCGGTTCTCTCGACGCCGGCGCCGATTCGCTCGACGCCTTTCGTGTCGGAGGTACCCTGTGGCACGGGAGAACCCCTTAGGAAGGCTCTGGTTAAGAGCAAGCACTCTCGGGTGCCTTCTTTTCGCCACCTGGACTATATTTCAGAGGCGGATGAGGATTCTGATGGCCTGGTTCCTAGTCAGGTTCCAGATGAAATTGTCTCGGGCCATAGTCAGTTTGACGATTTGAGACAGTCGCTGCATGATGCCAGTGGACTGGACACCTCTCCGGAGGTGGAGTTTTGTAGGCCTGAGCCTGGCTCTCATGCCGATTCCTCGTACCGGCGCCTTATGGCTAGGGTTTCTGAGTACTTGGGATGGTCTGCTCCCCCAGGGGAGTTTGTGCAGGATGATCTGACGGACATCCTTGACGTTGGTCCCCCAACTGATCCGGTACTGCCGTTCCATATGGCTTTACAGAGAAGGGTGGCGGCGGCTTGGACTGCTCCGGTGAGTCTCCCGGCGGTGGGCAGGTCCTTGTCGCGAAAATACCGTCCAGCCAGTAGCGACCCCCTGCTACTTGACCAGGCACCCTACTCCGGAGAGTTTGGTGGTGCAGGCGGCCACGGCCCCGGCAATGCAGGCGTCGTACCCTACCATCCCTCCTGATAGGGACGACAAACGTTTTGATGGCTGGGCGAAGAAAGTGTTTTCTTCTGGTGGTATCGCGCCTCAGGCGGCCAACTCCATTTGTGCCTTGTCTCGTTTCACACACACTCTGTGGAACTGTGTTGCGTTAGTGGCTGAACATATTCCCGAAGGGGACGAACGGGATGGTTTCCTTGCTATGGTCCAGGATGGTAAGGATGCCATGTGTGAGTCCATTCAGTCGGGTTTGGACTTAGCTGAATGCGCCAGTAGGTCCATGGCGGCGAGCACCGTGATACGCAGGTTTGCATGGTTGCGGAAGTCGGGGTTTGCTCCTGATGTGCAGTCTCGGCTCCTCAACATGCCCTTTGACGGTGAACACCTTTTTGGCCGCAAGGCTGTCGAGAACCTTGAGAGGTTGCAGACCTCGAAAGCTGCAGCGAAGTCGTTGGGCGCTGCAGTTCGCCAACCTCCGCCTTTTCGTCCTAGGGGACAGCAGTGGAGGGGTGGTTCCTTTCGCTATTACTCTTCCTTCAGTAAAGCAAGAGGAGCTGGCAGTCAAAGAGGCCAACGCAGGGGTACCAGAGGTGGACGACAGGGTACCCGTGGTGCCAAGGCCGCTCGGGCAGTTGCCTCTTTGCCCTCAGGTAACGCTGCGGCCGCTCTCACTCAGTCATGAGGCCATGTCCCATGGTTCGCCAGTTGGGGGAAGGCTGGCGCAGCATCTTGTAGAGTGGCAAGCCATTACTTCAGATGTGTGGGTTCTGGAGATCATAACCCACGGCTACTGTCTTCCTTTTCGGCACAGACCTCGCGACAATCCACCGGGGAACCTCTCTTTGCAGAGTCCGAATCCGCTCCTTGCGCAGGAAATTCAAGCCCTGCTGGAGAAAGGCACCATAGAACTGGTGCCTGTAGCGGAGAGGAACATGGGATGGTATTCCCCTTATTTTTTGGTTTCGAAGAAAGACGGGGGATTGAGACCCATCATGGACTTGCGCGGTTTGAACAAACTCCTCAGGAAGGACAAGTTCAAGATGGTTACTCTCTCTCAAGTCCTCCAGGCCCTTCAGCTTCAGGACTGGTTGGTGTCACTCGACCTCAAGGATGCTTACTTCCATGTGCCGATCCATCCCAAGCACAGGAAGTACCTGAGGTTCGCGGTTGGCGACTCGCACTTTCAGTTTTGGGTCCTGCCGTTCGGATTGACCTCCGCCCGAGGGTTTTCACCAAGCTCATGGTGGTGGTGGCAGCGCATCTCAGGCAAGGGGGGGATTCACGTCTACCCCTACCTGGATGATTGGTTGATCAGGGGGTGCTCTCCCGAGCAAGTCCTGGATCACCTGTCCGTCACCTGCCACTCCCTTCACAGGCTGGGCTTCTCCCTCAATTTAAAGAAGTCCCGTTTGACGCCAACAGAGCGGCTCCAGTACATCGGAGCAGTGCTCGACACTTCCCTGGGGCAGTGTTTTCCTCCCCAGGTGAGGGCTCTTCACATTCAGCAGATGGTGCACGAGTTTCAGCATGCCCAGACTCTCCCAGTGTTAGAGTTCTTGAGGCTGCTCGGCCTCATGGCATCCTGCATTCTTCTGGTGCCAGAGGCTCGCCTGCGGATGAGATCTTTGCAGTGGGCGCTCAAGACGCAATGGTCGCAGTCCTCCGGCAGGATGTCGGACCCGGTTCAGGTGCCGCCCTCGGTCGCCCGGGACCTTCTGTGGTGGGCCGTCAAAGGCAACTTGATGAAACGGGCTCCTTTTTGGCTTCCCTGGCCGGAGGTGACGATCGTGACGGATGCATCCCTTACGGGTTCGGGAGCTCATGCCAACGGGCTGACAGTCAGCGGTCGTTGGTCTCCGTCGGAGTCCAGACTCCATATCAATCTGTTGGAGCTGAGGGCCGTCAGGCTAGCCCTGAAGGCTTTTCTGCCGACTGTGCGAGGAAAGGGTGTCCTGATCCTGACGGACAACACAGTGGCCATGCACTACCTCAACAAAAAGGGGGGGGCAGGGTCACTTCCTCTGTGCAGGGAGGCGATGCAGCTCGAGTTCTGGGCCAGCCAGCAGGAAGTTTCGATCTCGGCAGTTCATCTGGCCGGAGATGAAAACGTGACGGCGGACGCTCTGAGCAGGCAGAGCACGATCTCTCCCGAGTGGGAGTTGGCTCAGGAGATTCTCCTGGAGATCTTCGCCCTTTGGGGGACCCCTAAAGTGGATCTCTTCGCCTCCAGTGTCAACCGGAAGTGCGAAAGGTTTTGCTCGCGGGAATTTCCTCCAAAAGGAGCCTTGGGAGACGCGTTCGTGGTCGTTCCCGCTGCTGTACACGTTTCCTCCAGTCCCCGTCATCCCGCAAGTGCTGCGGAGGTTACGGAAGTTCGGTTCCCGGATGATCCTCATTGCTCTGGCGTGGGCTCGGAGGACCGGGTACCCGGACCTTCTCGACTTGTCCATCTGCCCTCCGCGTCGTCTTCCCTACCAAGACGATCTGCTCTCACGGGAGGGGGGTCAGGTTCTCCATCCAGAGGTCAGATCCCTCAACCTTCACGCTTGGCTTCTGAAAGGTTGAGGTATATGGATTGGGACCTCCCTGAAGACGTGATGGAGGTGTTGCTTCGGCCCGAAGGCCAGCAACAAAGTCTCTGTACCGTTGCCGTTGGCGTAAGTTCTGCGACTGGTGCCGAGTTCAGAATGTGGTTCCTTTTGCATGTGACATCCCCATGGTCCTGTCCTTTTTACTTTCTTTGGCCCACAGGGGCTTGCAAGTGGGTACCATTTAAAGGTTACCTGGCGGCGCTGTCCATCTTTAAGCGCTCGTTTGAAGAGTGTTCTTATTTTAAAATCCCTTTAATTTCACAGTTTCTGAAAGGGCTCACTAATTTGTTCACTCCGTCACCTTTCCTGGTGCCCGGTTGGGATTTAAACCTTGTTCTTAAGTTTCTTATGGGTGCTCCGTTTGAGCCTTTACATTCTTGCCCTTTGAGGCTGTTAACTCTGAAAACTGTGTTTTTAGTTGCGGTTACTTCCGCTCGCAGAGTGAGTGAGTTACAGGCACTTTCAGTAAAGCCACCCTTCACTGTATTTCACAAGGACAGGGTTGTCCTTAGAGTTTGTCCTTCTTTTCTTCCGAAGGTAGTGACGGAATTTCATTTGGCCCAGAAGGTTGTTCTTCCGGCATTCTATCCTCCTCCGCATCCTGGTAAGGAAGAGGAGAGGCTCCATAGGCTTGATCCTAGGAGAGCTTTAAGCTTTTATGTTTCACGCATGTCCCGGGTCAGAGTGGACGATCAACTCTTTATTGGTTACGCTGGAAAGCGTTTAGGGCAAGCTGTGACGAAACAGACTTTGTCTCGCTGGATTATTTTGGCCATCTCGGAGTGCTACCGCTTGGCGGGTAAGGACCCACCGGCTGGCTTGCGGGCCCATTCTACCAGGGGTATGGCTGCATCTACTGCCCTGCAGAGGGGTGTTCCTATTCGCAACATCTGTGATGCAGCCACCTGGGCTTCAGTACATACATTTGTACGTCACTATTCCCTTGATTCCATCCGAGCACAGGATCTGGCCTTTGGCAAGGCGGTCCTTTGCTCTGCTATTTGATTGACTATTCTAAATTTTGATTCTAAATTCTTTCCCTCCTCCTTGCTCTGGTAATGCTTTGGGAGTCTGTCATAGATATGGAATACGTCGGAGGACCCAATCCCCTCGAAGAACAAGTTACTTTCTTACCTGGTAACGTTCTTTCGATGGGATGGTCCGACGACGTATTCCATATCGCTCCCGCCCTGCCTTCCCCGCTGCAGAATTTCTTTTGCGATTGCAGCTTACGTTCCGCAAGGCTTTGTGTCTGACTGGCAGTTGACTAATGTCACACGTTCGGGGGGAAAAAACTACAACTGAGGCTATGGGCGTTGTGCGTCCTACTTATCACATCGGATGACGTCGGACGTCGGAGGAGGTCCTCGACAACGGCGCATCGATGTAGGACGCAGACGCCGAAAAAAGTTTCCGAAGCAGCACAGCTGTGGTGATTACATGTCATAGATATGGAATACGTCGTCGGACCATCCCATCGAAAGAACGTTACCAGGTAAGAAAGTAACTTGTTAATCTTAATGAAAAAGAGGAAACTTTCACTACACAATAATTCACAGAATAACAGGAAATCAACACCTTTATGGCAGAAGAAACATCGCTCAGACCTCAGTCAAAATGTGTGCCGACACTGCCAGAAAACAATGTTATCGATTTCAGAAAGCAATATGCAAAGACCTCAGACAAAACTATCTGACTAATAAAGGAAAACTACACCATAATTTAACCTTAAAAGAAAAACAGGTAATTGAAAAACTAGGACATTGTAACGAAAATGGCCAACAAAGGGAGCAATATTGTCTTGATGAATAGAACAGACTCTGTAAGGGAAGGAAAGTCACACCTGAACAATAAAGACTGGTATCAAAAACTATCCAACAACCCACTATCCGAAAGAATGGAGAGAAAAAAGTAAGAATTAGAATAATGAAGGTCTACTAAACGAAGAATTCCTATGCATGGATGTGACACCCCCTGTGATGGCAACAATATACTTCTTGACACAAACACATAAAAAATATAGCACTTTTCCATCCTGTCGTCCAATAATCAACAGCATAGGATCGCTAACAGAAATAATTTATCAATTCATAGATATCTATCTGCAACCCCTGGCAACTGGTCTAGCCTCTTTCCTAAGGGACACAAAGCATGTTATACAACAGTTAGAAATGATCCCATGGGAGAAAACTATATATTTGTGACCGTGGAGGTAGTTTCCCTATATAAGAGTATTGAGCATACAAAAGGAATTGCAAGTACAGAGTATTTTCTCAAGACAAGCTCAATCATGATTCTGGATATGCTAAAATTCACATTCAGCAACATCTTCATCTTTGACAATGGGATTTACTGCCAGCTGCAAGTTATGGCCTTGGGTGCAAAATTTGCCCCTTCGTACGCGAATTTGTTCAGGGGCTATTATGAATTGAAATACGCATGGCAACAGACCCTTCAATTAAGACAATAACATCTATTGGGGACGATTCATAGATGATGTGCTAATGAACTTGGATGGAGATAGATCAGGTCTCCTAAACTACGTGGAATATCTGAACTGCAATATTAAATTCACCATGAAAGACAGTAAAGAAAAGGTGGAATTTTTAGACTTGGAATTATCACCCTTGGAGATGAAAGTCATACAGCTTTATACTTCAAACCCAAATCATTTAAGTGTACTACATGCTCACAGTAACCCTCTGCACCACACAATCAATAATATTCCATATGGAGAAATAATCAGAATTAAAAGGAATTGTAGCACAAGTGAAACATTTCAAAAACATGTCAGGAGGACAAAGGAGAAATTTAGTCTAAGAGGGTATCAGCCCAAAACTTAGAAAAAAAGCAGTACAGAAAGCAGAGAAAATTCCGAGAAGCTATTTGCTAACTGATAAACCAAAAATAAACACAATGGCCAAAGTAAATTTCATCACGACGTACAGCAGTGATGTACGCATCACAAAAGGAATTCTAAAAAAAAAACACGAACATCCTCAAAACAGATGATACTTTAAGGAAACACTTGAATGTATACCCAACTATCATTTTTTGGAAAGCACCAACCATAAAACAACAAATAAGCCCGAGATCTCAGTAGTTTCTTTAATTTACCATCACCTACTGGAATGAATAAATGTGGAAACTAAATTATGCCCACAAATACTCAACGGAAAAAAGATTTGGTTCTACCGAATGGTAAAAGCAAATCCGGGTCCGTAAAACAAGACTGTTTGAACACTTGAGAGCCATAAAAAAATAAGGACCTCAGGTACCCCTTAGCAACACACTTCTGCATGGAACATAAAGATATGGAACTGGACCAAATTATATTCTTTGGACTAGAAGAAGTGGGAGTCCCAGCCAGAGGAGGTAACTGGGAACTACTACTGAGAAAAAAGGAAGCGAAATGGATTTGTCTTATGGATACCTGCGCTACAGGTTTGAATTCAGACCTTGAAATGTCGTATTGGTAATAACATAAGCGGCACACAGACCGGATTCAAGTTGATGATTTGTCACTCTTTTTCAATTTAATACATATGTATAACCAATACAGGAAACAATGTTATAGACTGTTACTCATAAATCTAGTATAATGATGAAATGCAAGGTAGAAAAATTACAATTAACATAGCATCATGAAGGAAAAAAACTATATAATGAGATGTAGAATTAACAGGTAGTTGGCATAAGAACTGTCAACAGATATCGTTTTGCAAATAGGAACTAATTACAGCTGCAGCTACAATTCCACAAAGAATTTGTAGTGAGTTATAAACATATCCCATGAATGTGCTCCCCACTAACCTACTTAGAGCACCTATTCATGCCACTGCCAGGTTTGGATAAGAAACAATTGCTGGGATAATATGAGCGCATTGAACAACAAACAAGTCTCCCTTATTTAAAATAAGGAAAGCGGCTTTCAAAATGGCAGCGGGACGCCGAGCGCGATGACGGCATCACGCTAAACTCGCGCGATGACGTCACACCGCTCGTTTATATAAAGAGGCCCAGTAGGAACCAAAACACAGCACGAATCGGCACTGAGGACAGTCGGATCCTTGCTAAAGACTAGGGTAAGACAAATGGACACGTCTTCCTCCACCTAATTTAGCTATTCTAGATAAGTAAGATTAGAATGCAAAATTCTATTTTAAGGGGTTAGCTAAAGTACAACTGAGGGATCTGAAAGTAAACAAAACTGAGCTCCAGACAACGATGCACTTTAAGATGGGACAAGAAATTTGTTTTGGAAATTGTAATTTGGGCTTCAGCACAAACCTGACAAATCAAGTTATGCAAATTGGTAAAATGGAGTTTTAAAATTTAGAACCATAATTTACAAGGGTAAATTTAATGAACATGTAGAATTGAACTCCACTATCAGCTCAATAAAGACAATGTTTTTTCTAAAGGTTACTGGATAACTGACAGGAAAACACAAAAAGTAGACAGAAAATAACTGAGAAACAGTTACAAAATTGCAAGAGGAGCTTAAAACGATGAATATGGTGAGTAATAAACAATGCATCCAAAAAAGTACAAATGAAACATGCATATGTCATGAATATTTAGAAATGTAATTATGAACAATGCTAAGGTTTTGTGAATGATTAGGTTTTTTGTTAGATTCTATCCTGATGAACCATGGTAACAAAACCATGGTGAAACGCATGTAGAGAGAAAACAAAGTGTGAGAGGTAACCAAGTGTGTGAGAAAAACAAAGTTTGAGAGAAAAAAATTAATAAAAACAAGCAAGAGCAAAACAAAGATGGATGGATTACTGTGATCATTGCTGCAGAAGCAACCACCCTAAAAATCAATACTCAAAATGAGTACCACCATTTGCTCAAAATAGGCTGATTAGCAGGGCCAATAGGATGGAAATATACACGCACATAGTTGCACACCAGATGCTTGGTTAGCACATTTTCAAATTTTGTATTAGGGGCTAGCTGCGTGAATTAAACCTCAGTTTATTCTCCAAGCTATCCCCTCATTTTAACGTATTGTTGCAGTATTGTGATGGGTTATGTAATTTGTATGTGCAATTCATGAAGAAACGAACAAATTGAGGTACACTATATTTGAAAGTACCAATCATGAAGAAATTAATTGACTTAGATAGAGGTATTTAAGAAAAATAAATGTATACAAGATCCAAACTGCCTTTTGAATTCTAAAAGCATTGAATTGCAGGGTTTAAGTACTTATGCTGGGAACAGTTTGTGTCTCTTATTTAGTTTTGCCCCTAGTTCCTGACATTAGTGGCTTGTCTCTTCCGTAAGCGGTTGAGAGTGAGGAGCAGTCATGCAGTGGTTGTGCAAAGCAGACCAGGCACACAGGACACTGGAGGAAGGGCAACCGAACCGCTCCTGCAGAGCCGCGCAGCCCAGGAGGTTGTGCATGATCCGTGGCAGACCTGCCACATGTGGAAGAACTCTTGTGGGAGAAATGGAGAACTTCAAGGGGATGGCGGTGGCACCCAGAGGTAGGTGGGAGCAAGCTCCTGGCGTGTTGGTCACAGGGGGTGGCGCAGCTGCCTGGCCCTTCAAGCAAAAGGCTCCCGGACACCCCCGCCATAACAATTTGTGAGAGAGAGGAGAGAGAAAGGGTGCTAATGTGAGAGTGGAGAGAGTGTGGGAGTAAGTGAGATACAGAAAAGGATGACAGATGGGTAGAGTTAAGGAGAAGGGATTGGGAGCGGGAAGATGGAGATGAAGAAAGACAAACATACGAGAGGGTGAGCTGGTGGTAGAGAAAAAAGAAGGTAGAGAAAAAAGAAGGGGAGATAGAAACAGAGAAACAGAAATAGTAACATGGGGAGAGAAAGAAAGACAAATTGGAGAAAAATAGTAACCGAGGTCGCGAGAGAGGTGAGAAAGAGCGACAAATGGAGGGAGAAACAGAGGAAGAAGGATAGAAAGACAGGAAAAGATAGACGGAAAGAACATAGGGAGGAGGAGGGGAAGATAATAAAACAGAAATAGCATCATAAGGAGAGAGGGAGAAGAGGGGACGGAAGGAAAGACCAGACTGACACGGGAGTCTTGTTGTTCCTTGTCACAGTACTCAAACTCTGAGGCCCCACGTCTTCATGACCAGGATGCCTTTTTTATTGCATTTTCCTTGCTTCTCCCCCTTGCTAATGCGGTACGATCACTGCTCCATGCCACACATTAGAAGTCTGGACCGCTGTACGCAGCTTCAAAGGTACATTGGCCCTCTGTGATAACCAGTTGTTCACCCCCGCTCTGCATACTGTAGAACTGTGGAATGGGTAGAGCAGAAACTTGTTTACAACCTAGTTGAAGACCAATCAGTTTTCTGGATAAATTACTATTCATTAATTGAGAACTTAATGTCAAGTCATGTGTTTACAAGGGTTCAGAATCAATAACGTGTGCCCAAGATCCTAAGGCTACACTGCAATGAATGTTCGTCTCCTAATACGGATTGCTTTCCTTTCTTCATCATGGAACACAAGAGCTTGGATTGTATTGATTACCCAAGATCGTAAGACTACACTCAATTTAAGCTATATACTTCTCATTGCGGATGTCTTGCCTTTCCTCTCCACAGGGCACAGGAGTTCAGATTATATATTTTGCCTAATGTCAAAATACTGCACACTGCAACTAATCCCTCCAACTCAGTGCTAACTGCTTTCCCTTACTCCCCAAAGAAGACCTCAGAATATGTACTCTTTGGTCAGGGTTATAGTTTTGGGAAGCGTTGCTCTCTTCTCTGACCAGAGCAGAAAGCATTTGCGTACATGAATAGAGGAGGTTAGATTATATTTGCGCCAAAGCGGCCTGGGCTCGCTGAGCAATTCTCACCTTAAAATATTATAAAGGTGGGCTGGACTTTGCTACATATGCTCTAGTTTGTATGATGCATCATGCTATTTATTTGTACTTAACACCTCAGACCTCCCAATATATTCAATTGGAATAAATGCTGACATGACCCTATACTCGAGTTAGTGACTTCGTCGACTGACCTCATCCCTGGGGTACGATTGATACCATAGAGCAGTGATATTCACTTTTATGTTGAGCCACCCCTGAGTAAAAATATTATTTCCAAGCCCTCCTTAGGTAAACATTATTGTTGCTGGCCTCTCCCCATCCCCCAGATGCCATATCTGCTTTTATTCTATCAAAAGCCGTCACCATAATACCTTTTTGAAGGGACTGTCACCCCTCCTGGACATCTTTGAGGCCCCCCTAAGGGCTAGCCCCACAGGTTGAAGACAGCTGCAGTAGAAACAACCTGCTGCGCCTGTCATAGATTAATCTTAAATAGTAACACCCTTCCTCTTATTTAGTCTGTTTTTCTATATCAAGGGTTCACAGTTTACAACTGAAGGAGGCACACTGTGAAATAGTGCAAAATGAGAATTGTTCAATTGGAAGATTGCTTTGAAAATGGATCCTTTATCATGTTGGCAAGATTTTGCAAACTGGGCACTTCATGCCTTAATATAGTGCTGTACTTTTGCGTTATGGGCAAAATAGCTACCAAGTTCTCCTCTTTCCCCCTTGAGCAAGCCACTACTACTGTCTGACAATATATCTTGAGGGCGGATAATTCCTCAAGGGCTACTTTTTCATTCTACAAAATAACGATGACTTGGTACAACTATGGCACTGGTGTAGCCAAAAAGCTTTGGCAATCTGCCTTAAATATTATCAAGGATGAGTAATGGACTAAATTCTGTACTCTGCTCAAGAGAATATCGTTAAACCACATAGATTTAGAGCCCTGCATTTCGATTTCCTCCACCAAACATATTACATTCCATTGAAAGTGCGCATGTTTGACCCTTCTACAGCAAGGGCAAGTCCCAAAAGTAAACAAGATTATGCCAACATTATACTGTTGGCCTTTTTGTCATCATGTTTCTGCCTTTGGGTCATCATCTACCACCACATTAGCCGACATAGTACAGGTACCCTTACAAGTTGCCCCATTGGGACTGATTAACAATGATTTCAGTGGGGTTTACCCATTGAAAAAGTGTGTGTGTGTGTGTCTCTGTCTGTCTGTCTCGCACCAAACATTTAGTTGATTATACAGCACGTGCTCAATGGATACATGATCTTGTGAGTGTTTACATTTATGAGATGCTTATCGTGAACTGTTGCATCCCTCCTTTCGTTCCAAGGACATTTGGTAATGCCTAAGACACCATCACCAAAAAACTGTGTGATAATGTGAACACCAATAAGAGGTGACTAGGTGTCTCTAACTCCATGAAGAGCAATGTTTAGCCTGATATCTGTGAAGAAGCCTCACCGATTTCCTGGAACATTGCATAGGTCACTGACTTGGGGATCCCGACCTACTAACATTAATTTTAAAGTGTGACAATTATTTTGTTGTAAATGTAGGGGGATATGTTAACTTTCACAAACCACCTGAAAAAGGATTGCAAGCTAGAAAATCAGGAGGCCTACAAATCTCATGTTGGACTGAAGTGTGCCAGAAAGCACAGATAGCCCACTTAAACACAAGACTTACTTTGGCGCTTGATATAACTTTCAAATAGAGACCAAGTCACAATTATAAATGTCTCTGCCAACTGTAGGAATCACATAGAGGTCTCAACACTTTTTACAGCACTTAGTCAGGAGGCAATCACACCATTGAAAAGTGTACCCGAGCATACATTCATCCTCTTTGGTAACATGAAAATAAAGTGTACGCACAGAAAACCAAGGCCTTTGAAGAAATCAGAAACCATGTGGTTTGATCAGGAATGTGCAAATGCCAAAGTGGAGATGAAAGAAGCAATTCAGTTAGGCCTAGAAGCATGCAATATTCGTGCCTTAAGAAAATGATACAAATGGCTTCTAATTGCAACAAAAACTAATCGTTGGCAGCAAATTGAAACGGCAGCAGTTCAAAACGATACAAAGACCTTTTGAAAATGTGTTGCCTAAAATGTAGGTCATTTTAAGACATGTAGTGATGCTAATATGTCAGAAGATGATTGGACAACCCATTTCTCAAACATTTTCAATGACTCGCCAGCAGATTCCCAAATACATTAAAACGAGACTGAGTGTGCTTCAACTATGGGAGGAGACTACTGTTGCCCCAAAAATAGCTATTGGTTTTTAAATGGTATTCCCAGAGAAGGAGTGTTTAGTGATTACCCAATGGAAGCAGATATCTGTAAGGGTCTTTTTACTTCAGAAAGAATTAACAAGGCAACCAACCACCTTGAAAGCGAAATAGCACCAGGGCAAAACATGATTCCTGCTGATTTAAGCATGGTTAATACTTCAGTGATCCAGCTATTCAAAGCCATTTTTCCCATTTTTGTAAGAAGCAGTATCTGTCCAACTTCTTTGTCAAACTAGATTGTCTCTTTGTATGAAAAACACCCTACTATCTTCATACATGCCTCTTAGCCAAAGGCATGGTGTTCTCTGCCATGGATCAAACCTTCATTTGCTAAAAACATGCATTTGTGTGACTTTTCTGGACTTTTTGTCTGCATTTGATTTTGTAGTAAGAGTGAGACTAAGAATTTAGAGAACTGTAATTGAAAAAAACCTTTTAGACTTCATAGCAATGCTTTTTCTCAAAGCTTTCTCTGCAGTTTCGCTTTAATTTCAGTGGAAAACCCAATAGGCCCATCAGGACGTCTAGAGGATGGAATAATACAGGACTGCTTTCTTGCTTCAGTTTTGTTGTACCTCTACACAAATGGCATGGTCTGATTTAGCTGCATTGTGCGGCGTACCGTATATAGCCGGAAAACCTGTACCCAAGTTGGTCTATCCCAATGGGTCAATGGTTATTTGCCAGGACCCAAAAGCCTTTAAAGCTCAATTGAAAGCAATATTCAACTACTGCAAATCAGATTCCTTAATACTGAACAAGGCCAAGTTGCAAATAATGGTCATAAACAAACAGGAGGAGGAATAAATATTGTTTTACATTGGATGACTAGTTAATCGAGCATGTAGATTATTTCAAATACCTAGGAGTCTGCACACTGTTCCTGGAAACCCCATATCACATCGGCTGTGGAAAAAAAGCTCAGGTAACAGCAAGAACTTTAAAGTTTGTAAGGAAAGCACAAAAACCATATTGGGCCGAACATAGAGAGCATATTACGAGCAAAAGTGGAAAAACATCTGCTTAGGAGCTGAAATGTAGAGACTGGATAGAAACACCATCAGAATAGGACTGAGAAAATTCTGGAAACGGCTCCTGCATCTGTCCCCGGGCTTCCCGACACCCGCCTTACAAGCTTAAGTATAATATTATTCACAGCAAAGAAGGGTGGCAGCCCTCTCAGCACGATATGCAGTTAAGACTAGCATTTTCAAAACATATTCTGGTGGACATGTCTTTGAAAGAACATTTCAAGCATTAATGCATATCAAATTACAGTACACAAATGGCAGAAGATTTGACTGCATTGGACGTCTAAGGGATTTTGAATCGAAACCTAAAAAGTGTACCTACTCATTGCTTATGAAACTGTAAACAAAGCAATACAATCGGAGCAAAGACCTTCTAGTTGAGTGATTGCCACTCATGAGCAATCCTGGCTGGCCAGACATTTATGGGACAAATTACCACCTGCAACCGTATTTGAGATCTATCGAAACCAAACCAGAAATGCCTTTTTTCTCCGGCAAGATCAGACAACCTAGCATTGGGTAATGAGATGAAACCGCTCTGCTGCCTCAATATGTAAGGTTTGCCGAGCAGAGGCCGAGACCCCAACACATTTTCTGCTGCAGTGCCCAGGCTATTTGTTTGTATTGTGGTATACCTATAAATATTGAATGTTTCACTAAATTCAATGAACATTAAAGCTTCACATTCAATATAGTACAACACTGATAAAAAAACGGTCACAATTAATCAGGATGACTACAACATTTATTGTGTCCATAAATTACATATAGATTTTTAAAACCAGAAACAAGAGATGAGGAAAGAACAAACTACCGATGACAATATATGTTTACTAAATATAATTGCAACCCCATGCAAGCATTGCTCTTAATTATCAATCAAGAACTATTTTTAAAAAGTTACATTTTTGTTCCATGTAAACGTTGATTTCCTAATTCTCTTTCTAAAACTACAGACTAGCGGCCCTTCTAAGGACATATGCCACAAACTCTAAGTTGAGGTCGATTTTAAAATCGATTAGGAATGCTTCTAAGAATGTCATTCTTTCTATCATAAAATCCGGGCACTCCATTGCTAAATGGCACAAGGTTGTAACATCATCTCAATGAAGGAAACAAAATGTCCTGTCTAGTCGAGGTACCGTGTCCCTAGCTCCCAAAATCTCATTGGTTTTTAGCAGATTCAGTTTTATTTTCAACAAAAAAAATCTCCAGTTAGCATCAGGGAATTTTGATAGATAATTAGGAAGCACCCTCCTGGGTTTACGATCTAAAATAATATAGTGATGTAAAGTATAGGACTTACCAGATTCAATTGTTTGAATCCAACAATGTACTTCCCAGAGCCTCCTTTTCACTTGTAAAGGATTTTCAATCAGTTAGTCTATCGAGATATCTAAGCTACCCAGGATTGAGAAACACTTTTTCCCAGGTGTTGAGAGACACTTGTATTATGTTTGAGTACCTGAAACAGCAGATACAATTAGTTTTCTAAAAAGTGATAGAATTTGCCACATCTCATAGCCCTAATAGATGACAGACCTAACTCAAAGTAAAAGATGACTTGTGCTTTTTGGGGACAGGGCTTGGGAAACAAGAGAAATATAATGGGGCCTATGAGGGTTGGTTTGACGCGCCACTGCCTCGCCCTTGACATAAGCCTGTCATTCGGAATGGGGTCCTGGAGAGAGTACAAATACTTGAATTCAACCCGTGATTTTAAGCTTATTAGCTTGGAGAGTTTGTTTTGTAGAGAGAGTTTACATAGCATCAAGTATGTTTTACCTGGTTAAGATGATTGCATTTTGTTTTTATTTATATTGTTCATATTGTATTAAATGGTTTTGTTTTCTAACGAAAGTCTGGAATAGCTGAAAAAGTATTAAATACAATCTTTAAAAAACATCTTTCATGCCTAAAACAAAATTTGAGAGAAACCTCCATAAAAGATGGATAGAATTTGGTTGGCATTACATTTGCTCTGGCGTGTGCCAGTGACTGGATAGACCTGCTGCCACTTTTAATTATTGTTAGGACTGCACCAAATGTCAAACGTTTTTTTAGGTCTGTGTTCCCTATCTTATACTTGTAAATGTTCTGATGTCTTATTGTATTATATTATTGTATTATATTATTTTAATATTTATTAGTATTAGTTTAAAAAAATAACCTTTTACCAAGTACAGCTGAAACCACATCAATTGATCATTATCATGTAAAACTTCAGCATTACAGAAGTTTAAACTAGTAACCAGGTTCACACATTCTATTTCCAGGCAAATCAATCAAAGAAAACAAAAGGAAAGGGAAGAAGAGAAAGAAAATGAAGGACGAAGCCCATATATGCAGTCGAAATGCATTAGTTTCCATCTAGACATGCTTGGTAAACTGTCAGTTATAGAGAGCTGCCAGATTCCTTTCATCCTAGCAGGGAAAATACTACTTTTAGGAAGTTTAATAATGCCAAGGTCAATGACCCGTTTTCTCCTACAATCAGTTTATCCCACCATTGGTCCTTAGTTAATGATAGAGAGGCATTGATAAAAGTGGCCAGCCATTTCTTTCTCATTTCAGTTATTGCCGGACATGTGAGGACCAAGTGTTGTACTGTTTCAGTTGTTGATTTGGAGGTACACAATCTACAAGCCAGATCTGCCCTGCTTCCATCCCTAACCCTCCAGGCACTCACAATTTCTCTGGTTGGGTAAGCATTTAGATGACCACACATGAACTGGGTGCGATGGTAACTGCTAGGGAATTTCACCAATTATTTGGGTAGTGAGTTAAGCGCACCTGCTTCCAAAAGGGTTTTCCCATAGCGCTTATAAAATGATCTATCATCTTAAGTTTGAATCCAGTCCATTGCCCACAGTTTCTGTTTTACTTTGCACGGATTGGTGATTAACATATCATCCATGGCATTAAGGCTCTTTAAAATTGCCATACAGATGTTCTCCCACTCCCGTAGTACGCCTTCAGTTCTGTCTGTAATCGCCTTCTGTAGTATCTCGATCTCTCAGCGGGGACGGTGTTCTACACTTTTGGAACAATGGTAGCGATTTCCACACAACCATTAAGTAAAGGGAGCTTAATCCCAGCTCCATTCTTACTGCTTGAATGGGCATTCCTCAAGGCAGGTTAAGGACCCGTTTCCAAAATAGGCCCTCGAACCACAGGCCAAATTGTTGCTGGGAGGGCAAAAAAAGCTTCAGCACCATAGGTGATTATCGGTACCACCTTCATTCTGTCAAATTGTATTAGGGGGAATAAGGTGAATTTCTTCTTAATGATCCCAGCCTGGTAAGCTAGCATCTTCATCTTGCTCTTTAAGATTGCCATTCTTGGAGCATCTGTGAAACTGTTAACACACATCCCCAAGTAGGTCATTAAACTAACCTGTAATAGCTTTGGGCCATTCATGTACCACAAGGATTTCTTCTTTCCTTTGGGCCCCCGATTCCAAGACGCAGGATTTTTCAATGTTACTCTTCAACCCATTCTCATGCACATAGGCCTGCAAAGCGTCCAGTTGTCTTTGTAATCCAATCTGGGTCTGGTCAATATGAACCAGGTCATCTGCATAACTAAGCCTATCCAAGGGAGAGCCTGCTATTTTTGGACGGAAGCTTCTTACGTTCATTAATGCCTTGTTAATGTCGCATATAAACAGGCTGAAGAGGGTAGGGGTTAACGCACACCTGCTTAAGGCCCTTCATAGTTGGAATTGGGTTAGAAAGCAGCAATTCCCATCCAATTTTACTTGCAACAAGGTCTGAGTAGAGATCTTTAATGGCTTCTAACAGATCTTCCAGACACATCCATTTCTCCAATTTAGACCATATAGTTTTACGGTTTATTGTATCGAAGGCCTGGGCAAGGTCTATAAAGGCTAGTTAGATCTTAGTGCCTTTCTCTCTTTTGTACGATTTTTCAGGATGTTTAACAAACACATTAAGAGCTGTGCCCACTCTTTTCACAAAGCTAAGATTGTCTGATGTCGTAGTGTCCCCCTTCCAAGCTCCAATTCGTGCAACCTTGTAATGTTAGGGTCGCAAAATTCTTTCCTGCCACATCCAGCAGGGCAATAGGCCTATAGTTGGATGGCATAGTCCTGTTGTCCTTTTTGAAAATGGGGACAATGATTGAAGTTTTCCACGAGGCTGCTACCGTCTTGACTTTCATGATGTGATCAAAAAGGACCCACAGAAATGAGGTCCACAACTCGGGATTTCTTTTTAAGCATAGCATTAGACATCCGGGCCAGGGGCCATGGAGTTGCTAGCTTTGTTGATGTGACAGAGGATCTCTTCCCTAGTTTTGAAGGTCCACCCCCACTAATCCGGGAGCATCTTTTTCCCAAGATGGGGGTCCATCGACTGAAACATTAATTGTATTATCTAAATGTATAAAGAGGTGTAATAAAAAAATAAATAATACAAAGTGCTACTTAATGCAGTTGGGATAAAAACAGACACCCAGAACACCACTTTGTGCAAAATGCAATACCAAACAAGTTCAATTGTTATAGGTATTGATTTTTTTAAAATATTGTTGCCGTTTTTTTTAATTGAGTGCATTACATTTCTGCTTCACCATTTCCATGTCTCACATTTATCAAGCATTACTTTTTAAAAAAAAATCAAAAATGTAATACATTCGAAGGATAGTTATTGCAAAATATTGCCACTGGATCTTTAAAATCACCAGTTTAGTTCCCAACCACTTATCACTTGCATTTTACCCCATTTTGAGACCTGCTTCAGAATACATCTTGCCCCAAACTGGAAAAAGTAGCAATCTCCCTGTGATGTGGCCTAAGCAGCATAGCTTTAGGGACTATTGAATGGATTAAGGCTTTTTAATATATTCTCTAACCACTCTGTTATGCAGCAAAAAAGTGGAAAAAGGCCTTAGTGTACCAAGCAGCATGGGAACAAAAGGCACGCCTCAAATGAACTTTCAACACCTCTATCCCTAGCTTACTCGGATGCATTAGCTACCACAAAATACTGACACTATATAACTGAGCTTCCACTGTTTGCAATTTTCTCTTATCACAGCCCCCGTACATTGAGCTGCGTTAGATGGCTAAAGCACCCAGCCAAGTACCGGAAAGTACTGCTTTGCCGCAAGTTCTGCCCTGCTGTGGAATACTCATCTGATGCTTACGATCCTTTTATCTGCTACTGAGGTGATTGCATATAAAGACTTTTCTTCCAAGGGTATTGGGACTCTACAAATGTATTAATTTACTTTTAGTTTGTTTATAGATCAGATTGTATACTTAAATAATTCTGGCCACGCCCCCACCTGTCTCCGTCTACTTAACCAGAAGCCAAGCGCACCAGCGCGCGCGC
This sequence comes from Ambystoma mexicanum, assembly GCF_040938575.1. Taxonomy (NCBI): domain Eukaryota; kingdom Metazoa; phylum Chordata; class Amphibia; order Caudata; family Ambystomatidae; genus Ambystoma; species Ambystoma mexicanum. The sequence continues at coordinate 533,747,353 of NC_090941.1, read as the reverse complement.
GCGCGCGCGCGCGCACACAGCTAGCCAAGTACCGGAAAGTACCCCTTTGCAGCTTTGCCGCGGGATTACAGCAAGGGGTGATTCCGGTTGCTTCTAGAGTAAGTCCCTTTTTCTTTTTTTTGCTTGTTCAATAGATGCCTAACGGCAAGTGGGCTTCGAAACTAGCGCGTACCACCCTGTTTTTGCAAACTACTGTCAGCAAAACAACCAAATGCGGATTTTGGGTTTTTTGATGGGCGATTGTAGCAAGGTCGTCCGCTCCCATAAAGAACACACAAGTCTCTCAGCACGAACCGCTTGGAGACCCACCTTTTGGTCCGTGAATTGTAAGTATACCGGATTCTATTTGAACCGCTGGCTTCGAAGGCCCTCCCTGTCTGTTTAGAGACTACCGACACAGAAGTAAATCATAGGAATGCAGTTCAAGCAGCCGCTCGTGTGGCTGTGAATGTGAATGAGCTGTTGCCCGCTTTACAGCAGACTTGGTTCTGCCCCGACTTGCATCCCTACATTAAAGGACGAAGCAACTCAAATTGCTTCAACTGTCCCCATTCTATATGAACAGGATGAGCAAATTGCTCTTAACACAAGTCCGTCTGCCATCTCGTCATCTTTCAATTGCAGCAATTTCTCTAAAGCAGCCGTGATTCAGTTAGGTTTGAACGGCTCAGGTTTCCCATCTTGCGGAGAGATAAATAACCTATCCCAATCGCCCATTTTATTTGCTAATGTATCCCAAGAGGAGTCGGTCCTAACTTTCTTAGGCAGCTCCGGCCCCTCGAAAACCAAATGCCCACAATCCTTATGTCCCCATTCCTATAGCACAATCTGTACGACCAGACTTAGTTTGAGACCCTTGATCTCAAATTAAATATGCACAAAATAAATAAGATACTGGAATGGCAATTATCTTATAATACATTAACAGAAAAAAACACTTGCTCTGATCTTACACATCCAAAAGAGAAAACTCTATTGATCAGGATAATCATAATAAAACACCCCAAAAAAATTGAAAGACAAAAGTTAACCTAACTATGTTGGGCAGCGTTTTACTTTTTTTTGTTTTATTATTTTTTACAAAATAATTCAGCCAGCTGAGCCAGATGTTCAAGAATGTGCATTAATTAGCAACCTCACATCGGAGCCCAATAAACTAGCTTATACGATTTTTCACTGCTCCCAATAAAAGTAAAAACAAAAGAAACGTATCCCAAATGACACAAGAAAGAAAAACTAAAAATTGCAAAATGCTGCAGTTGCTAACAAATTCTGCGACAAAACATTTTTTAAGTCAATTCATCTTCCCAATAAAGATTCAATTAAAGCATCGGAAGCGTTGCTAAGAAAATACTCCCAAATAACCCAATCAAAAAAAATAGAACGAACCCCAGAATCAAAAATACCCTACCCTATTCCCTGCTTGATGAACTGATCATAGCAGCTTCGGAATTACAAGAAGCTGGAACTAATAGAAAAGCTACTAAAACAATTGTGCCTCAAGTACCGGATAACAATCAAGAAACACATGCACTACAAGCAGAAAAAATAAATATAGATCTTAGATGCTAAGAAATTAGAAAAGCAGTTGACGACTATATGGCTTCTCAGAAGATCCAAATCCCCTTCCCCCTTATTAAGACAACCACCAAAGTTGAACTAGTGCATAATATAAGTCATCCGATGCTTGTAATAAAAAGATGACATGGCTACGGCCTGATGAACAATTAGTGGGTAGAAGACACGCCGTAACATGGGCTGATAAAGCTAACTCTATAGAAAGAGTGACTGCGAGAGATGAACCAAATGGCCCGATTTTAGATAATCGGCTATATACCATAGCCGATAGGCAAGACGACATTAGAACCGCAATTGAAAATTAAATGATTGCACAGAAGAAATTGCCACCATCTTCTAATCTGCAACAACCTGATTCTACAAGTTGTTTGCATGATTCGGAGCTCATACATATTGAAAAGCAGATGATGCACGCTCAGATTTCTCCAACGAAACTGACAAAATTCTTACATGCGAGTGCAATGAATTCAATTAAGAATAGAAAACTCACAAGGAGTCCATCAACTTAAACACAAAAGCAATAATTATTCTATTATCATAAGATGCCAAGCTACTCCCTATCCCACTTACGATCTGAACAGAGTAAGTATCTTGGGAATGTTTGCCAACATACCCAATTTAGAAGATATTAGCTCAGTCGATATTGACCAAATCTAATTCATTGATGAAAGAAACCTGTCAGATTGAGAATATAGCTGATATCCAGAGTGGTGCTTAATGCAATCTGGTTAGCTAAGGCAGAATTATTTGCTTTGGGATTTGAGATTACAAAATGCTCAATCCTTGATTACCAACACCAATACTCGTCCCTTGACAAAGTGCTTGCTGGAAGTTATAATACAACAAATCTTACAAATACTTATGGTAATCTTGATACTTCTAAGGATCAAACAGTCTGCTTATGTTAAAAAAACGAATACGTAACTAGTGATAAACATACCTACACTATCTGTGACCTTAGCGAGTTGGAACAATAGAGGTTTCAAGCACTTGATGAGTATTCCAGAGAAAAACCTAGACAAATATGATAGTTACTCTTCAAGAAACATGCCTATCTTAAACCCCCCTCATGGAATAATTATAACGTACTCTTGCATGCAGCTAAGCAAGCCAATAAGGGAAGGCCCATGTCCGGATTGCTAATAGAAATGAACATTAGCTCTGGTATTGCAATTGAGCTGTGGGCCACTCCCAACTTCTTCATGCAGCTGGCCAAAATAACAATGTTGATAATTTTGCCTTAGCACCTATTGGAACCCATCTGGTATATCTGACGAACCATTTTTCAAAGACCTAAATATGCTCTTTGACTTGATTAGTCTTGCCACTTGTATATCTCACACCATCCTTGACAGAGATCTAAATTTACATTGTTTAGACAAGCCGGGAGCTCAGATTGATACGAGGCTAATGCAATGGGAAAAGCTCATAAAATAAAATATGATAAAGGTCAACCGTGCTTTACACAGTGATATTCCTCTGCAAAAAACATGGAAGAGAGGTCTGCTCATTGAAATTGAGTACAAATATGTTGATCCAATGCTATTCTCCCTTGCAGACCAATTTCAAGTAATTCAGTCAAGTGAAAGAGACCATGAATGATTAACTTTAAAGTGGAAGATAGTTGTAAAATCGACAAACTGTATCCACAACAAATTTCAAGGTATTCGAACTCTAAATAATAGCCAAAACAGTTTTCGTTGGTCGGAAGGTTCTCTAGGAAAATGTTATGAGTCACTGACACAGTTTTAGTAAATCGTGAAAGAACTATGTGAATAAGGATTTCGAATATAGTGACTTATTACAACTATATCGAAACTGTCCATTCAAAAAATGGTAAGTTTTAAAACTATGCACATATTTGACCCCATAGTAAAGGAAAGAAAAGCACTATTTCGGCATAAGAACATTGCCTTGTTACTCCCAACAGGTCTTGCATGGTCTGTTCTTAAATGAATGAAGACTAAATATAGAAACTGGTTGCGCGCGTAAAGCGATCTTATTACAAAACAATGGCGAATAAATGCTAAAGTTGATGCGTAACAAGAATTCTGCCCAAATCTGGGCCCTAATAAATCGTGCAAAATCTGATTCACAATTAGCAATTCAAATCAATGGTGCCTCTGAGCAACAATGGGTGATTCATTTTTCTGAATTATATGCCCTTCCAGAAGCCACATCAAACAATTGTTGCCTGCCCACAAGCGAGCGCTTTCATCTACAATTTACTAAAGATAATATCCTATATTTCATAAATAAGGGCAGTCGCACAAGGGCTCCTGGGCCCGACAGACTCACAAATGCTATGCCTAACCAGTTCCCGGAAGCCTGGGCTGCAATCCTTTTAACTTATTTTCATATATAAATTGGAAACGGATACCAAAATCTTGGTGACATTCCATAATGATTTGCGATCAATTATAGACCGATTGCTCATCTTGACGCGCCCGGCAACATTTTTGCTCGAATCATTCTCAGGGAACTGAATGAATGGACTCTACACTCTAATAATCGTGATCCATTTCAAACAGGATTCGTGGCGAGCCTAGGTACGGCAATAAATATAACCACTTTGAGTGCGATCAAGGCGCACTGTCTTTCTCAGAGGCAACCGTTATGTTTGTCCTTCGTTGATTTTCAGACTGCATTCCACTCCATAGATTGTTATTGAGAAAAAAAACACTTTTACCCCTCTTCACCTATGATTTTAATTGATTTACTACTCTCTGGCACTTCTATGCAAGATGGGCTCTTGACAGCCTCTTTTCCAACATAGAGGCCTCAAGCAAGGGTGCATATTGGCCTCTACCATTTTTTACTTCTTTATTCTGGATTTGTGACCATCACATCTGATGCTCCCAAGCTAGGTTCTCAGCAGATCGCCTGGCTACTGTACGCTGATGACTTTGTGCTATTATCAAAAACACCAAGGGGTCTCCAGAGGTTATTAGATGGATTGGGCTCATATGCAGATAAGAATCATATCACAATTAACTTAGGAAAAAACAAATTATGGAATGTTGTAAAGTCAGCAGTGCGGAAATTGAAATCATTTACATGGACACTGCAAGGTATGTAGTACAACAGTATAAATATTTAGGTGTTATAAATAATCAGCACAATGATCATTTATATTTTAGTATTGAGTGTGAACTCACTACGGTTAGTTCGCAAGCTAAAGCATTACTTTATAAATTTGGCAAATTCACATATAGCTCTGTGATGTTATATTACAATCAAAAAGCAGTGCCCATCTTAACATATGGTGCTAAAACAAAACCAATTTGCGACCATTCATTCTGGGACAGAATAGAGGGCACATTCTGGCCAAAGGTCTTTAATTTGCCCAAATGCATACCAATTTCTATGATGCACTTTAAATTGGGTGCACTGTCTCTTTGTAATATACTCATGGAAGCTATGCTCTTTGCTAAGGAAATGTTTGTTACCGTATAAATCAAACAATCTTTTGTGCATATTAGCTGCTTATCCTTTGACATCTAAACAAGGATTCCCATGGAAATGGAGAAACTTTACCCTGAACATTTTATCTGATGCTGCGGTTTCGATTTAACTTCTGTTGCAAAACCCTGTATGTGCCCAACTGAAGCTGTATCAGTATGATTGGATACTTACCCAAAACAAATGTAATTATGTTGATTTCAACTCTACTCTATTTGGTCACAAGAAGTTCCGCTTTATGTCGGAATACTTGAACAAATGCCCCTCCCCTCAATTTAGAAACCAATATTTGAGTTTTCGATGTAACCTTTGGCCCATGAGCGATATCTTGGCCAGATGTGGAATCATCAATAAGGATGAAATCTGTCGGTTTTGCACAAAAGAAGCACAGAAAGAAACACTGCAGCATCTGATGGTTGAATGCACATCGCTATTACAAAAACCTTTATTTTAAACAGCTGTTTAATGATTATCAAATTATGTTGATTAGTGAAGCTTGGCAAAATATATTTTCTACAGGTATAACTTCAGTTAGAATAGCTACTATTCAATTCTTAGAATCCCTTGAATTAAATGAGAATGACAAAGTGAATAAGACTCAGAAAGGGCAGTAATTCAACTAGTTACTGTAATAATTCCTCTGTATGCACCGGTATTCAGATATAATAAGGGACGCACATGTTCTCAAATGTAGTTTTTTTTATATGCATGTAATCTTGACAGCATGTTGTGTATAAATTACATGTCCTTGTTTTCTACAATGGATCACACTACCCTAAAAACTTTGTAATATATATTTCATATGAAATTTTATACTGCTACATGGAACTTCCTTTAGTGTTTTTTAGTATATTATTTTAAAACGTAAATAGTCTTTTATAAGGTCTAGTGAAATTTTCAAAAGTTTGAGATGTTCTTTGATGTTTTTATGGATGTAACTATTTAGATGAATTTGTAAAAAAAAAAAAAGTTTCTTTTTGAATGCGAACAATGTGTGAAATTAATTATGTAACACAATTGTAAGTATAATTTAAAATTGAAAGGTTGAATTTCATTCAGCCAAACAATAAAAAAAAATGTAAAAGCACTTTATCCAGACCTAGAAAAGGATTTGTTTAACTTTGGGGTCCACATAGCAAAGGCTCCTTCTTGCAATCAATTGTAACAAGAAAAGCTGTTCCATTTGGTTCAACGGAGGCTGAAGTGTCAAAACATCTCACAGACATCGGTATGAACGAATCTCCCATAACAGCAGTTGATTTTTATTTACCTGAATTTGAGAAGAAAACCAGATACTTTGACCAAATTAAATCCTTGGCTCACCTGGCTGAACAACCTAAATCTCTTACTCTCGACAAGGTGGGTTTTTAGAGAGTCTCTGTAATTATCTAAAACCCGCTCTCCTGAGCTCATCTGATTTATATTACAATTAAGATTCGACATCTTACAGGCCCTGGTGAGCACCGGTGCTTGGAGAGATATTCCTAGGGAACAGCGGTTATGTAGATACTGCTCAAAATATGTCAAAACAGCACGCCATGTCTTGACTCAATGTATCTCTGAGCTCATTCTAGAAGAAGGGCGATATCAAATTCCGCAACATCGGATCTTACCAATTTCTTTTGCAATATATTTTCTGCAGAATCACTGGTCACAGCCCCAGATGCGCTCCATGTTTGGCAGATTGGAAGTCAAATTGATTGCTTCTTAAATTCTATTCAACCAATTTTCTTTAATGTGTAGGATAGAAGTACTGGGTGGAAGGAATTACAGGGGCCATAGACATCGACATTGCCAACGGCTGTTTATTGGCCTCTGTACTATGGAGTGGGCCCGGCACTGCATGTCTGCAGCAGTGTCAAACTCTGCTTGCTGCTACATACCCAGCTCCCTTATCTGTTGTTCAACAAGAACCCTAAGAGTTCAGTCCAGGGTTCCCAAAATATGCTACAATTAACAAGCCAGTACAATGTAGTCAGTAAAATAATTTGAATGCTGCTACCCCTGAAGTTGAAAATTGGCCCCAACTTTGAAAGCTGCATTACACATATATTTAAACATTCTACCCATCACTGGATGTTTTTGTATAGCTAGCACCATCGTTGCGTAAAGAGAAGAAACGGACAAAAACACCCAGACTTGCTATAACAGTAAACATTTAAGCACTCTTCAAGAAAGCCTTCGCATTTGCTGGTTGATTCTCTCACTCAAAATAGCAATAGTCATGTGATGAGTTTTGAGGCACTCCATCAGGCCAAGGCAAATGTCTCCTCCATTTAGTGACATCTCTTTAGATAGATGTTGGCGCTTAACATTTGAGAAGTCTGACTAAAATAATTTGTTTCTTGTGTGTCCTTATTAGTTTAACTGTGTTTAATTTCTTCTCGATAACTAATGGGTTACTAACAAGTATGAATGATAAAATCAGCACCCTGAAATGGCACATTTTGCAATGCTTTATTGAGTTGTCAACACAATGCATCCATTTTTCCAGGTATCCTTTACACTGAACGAAGATCTTGCAAGTATTCATGATACTACTGGAAAGCTTGCATCAGTCAGCGCACCCAGAGACCATCCGTTTGTATTACAAAGTGTGGGAGGACAGATGTTAACTGTGTTTACAGAATGCTCATCAGGTAAGGTACATTGATAATCTTGTGTTGGCGTAATCCAAGCGCTCGATCACTACAATGTTTTTTGCTGTGGTGTTGTACTGGAAGTATAAGCAGCATGTTTGTATTGTTGGAGAGCTTCAGAAATCAAGGCGGCAATGTCTTATATTTGCTTAAAAGAATAGTTGCTAAGTGTTAGCATAAACATATACAAAATTGTATATGTATGTAATTGATTTATATGGTGCAAACCTAGCTAAAAAACGAGGCATCGCTGTACAAGCATGGGATGCTACAGAGACAATGGGAAGAGGGGGAGTGAATGGTGCCCTGCCATCGGTCAGCGCAGTTTATTTTTAAGCGCACAGCCATTGCCTTCTTGAAGTGGTGGAGGTATGGAGATTTTATTTTTATTTATTTATTTTTAAGCTAGACAGGCTATGGCAGTGTAGCAGGAGATTGCTTGCATTCTAGTTTTACCGTTCTCGTGTTTCTTTATATGTATTCTGAATAGGAATAGACTGTTGTAGCTCTGGCCTCCTGAGATAGGGAATTGCTTTGGAAGGTTTATGGGGCAGACTTGAAGGTAGGGCCCCAGACAACATATTCATGTGAGTGTTTTACTACCCATCTCTTTGAGTTGGGAGTAAAAACATAATTTCCCTCTGGGTATTTTGCTAAGGAGTAAACATACACTTAACTAAAACGCATCTTTGTAATCCATACGTTTTTGCATGTAGTATTTCATGCACATTAGGATGCATTTTTACCTTAAAGTTCCTTTTCATATCAGGCAATAATAACATTAAACAAAGCTTCTTCATTTGGCACTCCACTGTTGTGGTATATTTGAGCTGAACATATCTTTGGAGCTGTGTGTGAAGCGGTAGGGAGCAGGATCCGGTATGTCATTTTATTACCTTTTCTTGGGATCACTTTTACCCCCAGTTTTATTTTTGGTGGTAGCCAGCAAGGCTTCCGTGAGAGTGTGATCGATATGGTTGCATTTCTTCAGTCCTTTTGAAGCATGCTGTGGTGTGCAAGGCTAGGGCTGGTATACCTGAGGGCATTGCCACCATCCAGGTGGGAGAGCGTTGGGGCTTGAATGATGGGTCTGAATTCTGAGGTGGCATATAGGGCTTGATTCTGAGTAGAAGGCAGATCTTATAAAATATTATTTCTGTCTACTTAATGCTGTATGTTGTGAAATGGAGGCTTCAGTCTGGTGATGCTGAGGGACTTACCTTGCAGATTATGGAGGGAAAGCAGCCAACCAGGTCAGGACTTGTATGCGTTAGATGGCATTCCTAGGGGAATCAGCTTTTTGTTTGGTTGAGGTTTAGATAGACATTTGACATCCAGCCTTGAATCAGGGAGGCTGTGTTTCAGTTGTCATCAGCAGTTCCCCTACCGGTGGAGTTGGGTGTCGTCCGTATACTGGTGGATTATGTTGTCTAGGTTAGCAGGAAGTGTCCTGAATTGCGCAATTTGTTAAGCTTGAAGGTGACTTTGTTGGAGATGGATGCTCATGGCACTTGAGGGGTCACTGGGCATTGTTGGGATGTGCAGGTTCCCATTCAGATGCGCTACGGATAATTGGTGAGGTAAGAGTTAAGGTGAAGAATTGAGTTAGTCCAATGCGGACTAGGCAAGTGTGCTATAAATTGTTGTCAACTGCAGTTGAGAAACAAAACAAAACCTGAAGTCTGATGGCAGGCTCTAAATGGATGTCCATATCAAGAAGTTGGAGAAGGCTAATGATTGTTCATAGGTGCGATTTGAGATCATCCCCTTAGAAATAGTATTTAAATGAAGAGATGTCACCATCTTGTTTAATATTTCTGCAAATTTTTCATTTTGGGCCAGTTTATAGTTGCAGTAAAATGAAGACAGCTTGATAAAGTTTTGCTGACGGTTTTTGAGATTATTTTTCTCAGACTTAAATGCACCGTCGGGCAAAATAACCTTAGGTTTACAGTTTATTTATATGGTCATTAATGTTGCAATGTGCATGCTTTGAAAGGGAGCTACTAACAGATGTTGCATATACTGACCTGTAAAAGGTACTTTTTACAATTAGTATTTGGGTAAACCTTTGAGGTACTAATAGACTTGAGCAGGTAGGATTTAGATATGATTTGATGGTATAGGATGCCGAAAAGCTAGATTTGTTTTTTACTTTGATAAGAGATGTATAGAGTGTGGGAATAAGAACCCTATATAAATCCAAAATATATTCCATGCTCAAGTGCTGGGACAGCTGAGCGCGCGGCTTTCTCACGTAGAAGATAACGTTTTGTTCCGCGGCAGCTCGGATTGCTAGGAACATTTTGTAAATCAGTGCTGGGTTGCCAGAAGACGGAGCCGCGACGACACGCGGCACGGCAAAGTGGAAACAGCTGGTGCCAACAGCTGACGAGACAAAGCCTGGTGAGTGTCGGCCGCGTCTTTGAATTTCCAGCACCTGATTAATGCTCGAACAACGAAGCTTGCAATCCTATGTCCCCTACGACGCGTATAATGCATCATTGAATGCGCTGAAACGTCCCCGCTCATATCAACTAATTCAAACACTAATATTTATTCAGAGAGCAGACACACTGATATAGTGTGGAAAAACCAGGAACTAGTAATTGTATACTCTGCCTGACCATGGCAAGCTCCCAGGCCAATAAAGAAGCAATGAGAACTGCACAGGCTGCTTCACTCTTCAATGAAACACTCAAACAGAAAAAAGCGGCCCCAAGCTCCGGGAAAACGATAGAGAGCAATAGCGAAATTGGACTTCTAAAAGAGCTGGAAAAACTTTTAAAAAAAAGAAGTTAGCAAATGGTGGGAGGAGTACTCCTTAAAAAAAAAAAAACTATATGGAAGTAGGAAGAATCCCACGAGGTCTCGTCTCAGAATATTGACTATCCGATCATTTGAGGAACAAGACCCCGAAATGCTCAAAGAATGGAGCGAAGCCACTAACACTTGCTCAAACACATTTTTGCAACTCCTGGTAAAATATATGGGAGCCGACAGCAGGAAAGCTTTGGGGAGGATTAAAGAGGTGGAGAAGAGGCTGGTGGAGACGCCTGAAAGCGAGGAAGGAAAGAAACTGAAGATCAATATGGAGACAAATCTTACAAGTTACGAGGATGAAATTAAACAGCGGAAACAACGCAAATTTTTGCGTGACAAAGAAGACTATGAAAGAGGAATTATCTATACGTTTGCCCGGAGATTTGAGTAATTAAGACAAACATCTGTTAACCAAATCCCTATAGCCATGGAGGATAATGACAAAGATGGAAACACAGAATCCTTGGCATCAGAGTCGGATGCTACAGCAAGTGAAAATGACGAGTCAACCGTACGTCTACATTTTTTAGAAGAAATTACTTTTGCAAGATGGCAAAAAACAAAAACAATCAAAAGGAGGAAACCAAAGCCAAAATGAGGAGAGGGCAGAGGGGCAACCAATGCCAGGAACAGTACACCGGCCAGATCGCTATGCTCTGGAAAATAGACGATAAAGTCAAAACTGGAGGACAGAAAATTATCAACTTGTCGACCATACCCTTACTAACCATCAGGAAAGGGTTTTAAATCTCGGTTTCAACTTCTGCCCGGCTGCATCTTTCAACTATGTTAAATGGATTGATATTGACCATTTTGTGCGCAAACTCTGTCTAAAGAAATTCTTTGCCACTAACCAAATTGCCACCAAAAAAACACCAAAAGAAGGAGGCAGAACAGATCTAACGATTAAGGATGTAGAAGCACTGACGGTCTTGGTAGATCTACAAAAAGAAACTGGGCCTGATGAAGAGCTTGGAGAAAGGAGAATAGATCCTGACGATCTTAACATAAGAACAGATTGTACCACGAAGAGCAAGCTCAAATTGAAATCTAAATTTAACCCAATGGCTAATTTGGGCAATAACACTGAAGTATTTCAGACTCTTGTTATAGAGGACTTGAAACAATATTGAAGGGCGAAAAAACTGTGATTCAAAGACAATCTGTCAATAAAAGACAGGACAGCCTTGAAAGAAATACAATTGCTTACCAACTGTGTCATCAAGCCCTCCGATAAAGGACATAACATTGTCCTAATGAATAAGGATGACTATATCAAGGGGGCATATAAACAACTGAATGACAGAAAATGCTGCGAGAATTGGAAGCAATCCCATCAAAAGGTTGGAAGAGAAAATAATTTCCTGTCCTGATGGGAGAGTAAAGGCATCCTCACTGAAGACAATTGTAAGTTTCTGACAACATAGAACTCAATTATACCCACAATCTATTTTCTCCCCAAAGTGCACAAAGACACGAAAAAACCACCTGGGAGACCAATAGTTTGGTCAATGGGCTCGGCCCTGGAAAATATGTCCAAATATAACGACGAGGTGCTATTTCCATTTGTCAGATCTCTTCCCTCGTACCTTAAAGATACTACAGATTTTTTGAAACATATTGACAATATGCCATGGGAACAGAATTACATCATGGCAACAATGGATGTGGTGTCATTGTACACATCCATTGGGCATGAATATGGCAAGCAGGCATGCAAAAAGTTTTTAAACACACGATCGCTGAACTATTTAGAACACACAAATGGTTTTGGAGATGATTGACATGTGTCGAACAAATAATGTTTTTATCTTCAATAATGCATTCTTCAGACAACTGCAAGGCACTGCAATGGGCACAACCTTTGCCCCATCGTACGGTAATCTTACAATGGGAGCCTGGGAAGCTTCCGATGTCTGGTCGGATCAGAATCTTAAGTCAACAGAAAATGATGTACTATGGCTAAAATAGATTGATATTTTTATAATCTGGAAGGGATCTTAGAAGGCATGGATCAACTTTGTGAAACTACTCAATGATAATGAATACAATCTTCGATTCACAGAGACACATAGCCGTACTTTCCTAACTTTTATGGATGTGAACATTAGAATTGTAGATCAGACACTAACAACTGAACTACACAGGAAACTGACTGGAACCAATACACCTTTGCATGCGACCAGTGGCCATTCAAAAACCTTAATCTGGAGCATACTGAAGAAGGGAGGCCACACTGATGGAACAGGTAAGTAAGTTTATTATAACGGAGCTCGCCGGTCGCCCTCCTCACAACAAGCCCACTTTCATTTTCGTTCAACTGCCGTTCCCCGCTGCGGTCACGCGACTCTCATTCCAAAGGAAAACACGAGAGCACGTGCGACCGCCGCGAGACACTTAACATTCTCTACACATCTTCCCCCTCAAACAGGGCAAATATATTTTCAATAATGCTTATAACTGTAATGTAAAACTTAACAACAATTAATAAAAGTTAATCAGAAATATTTGTCTGAACCGGAATATAATAGAAAGTCGACAGTAATGCACAGCTTGCACATGACCTGAGTACCCTCAGTGTCCATTACATCATGGATATCTTACACATGACGTGAGCACTTCAGTGTCAAGTTTCGTAATCCCTCATCCACACCGGCTTAGACCTAGCCCTATGTGAAGAATCCTCTTTGACCTTTGAAGGTCATCTTCTCCGACCTTCCCACCTGTCTTTCCCATGTTCTCATCCGGCACCCCTCCTTTCATCTTCTCATTCAATTTCATATTATCCTCCTCCACCTTCCTGAACTGTCCTCACATTCACTCCTTTCCTCATCACCCGCCCTCGCCAACCTTCCTTTCGACCAAACTTCACCACCTTCCAGAACTACCACATTACCTTTTACTGCACATATCTTCTTTGGACCCAGAAATCTACTTTCCACACACTTGTTCACTAGTCTAGGATTTTTGACATATACTTTTTCTCCAACCTTCCATTCACGTTCTTTCACCCTCATCCTGTCATCAAACAGTTCCTTATTTCTTTCCTGACTCAATGCAATAAGTTTCATAATCTGATTCCGGTCAACATTAACCACTTTGGCCATTCCTAGCCATCCTGGACAAAGCCTTGTCCCAGGCTCCCTTCCCTTCATCGAAACAAATGGAGATACTCCCGTCACAGAATGTGGCGTAGTGACATAATTCCATGTCAGCATCCTTAATACTTCTCTCCATGGTTGCCTCGATTTCATGGCCATCTGCAGGCCCCCCTTTATGTACCTGTTATCTCTTTCAACAAGTCCATTGGCTTTAGGATTATACAGAGCAGTCCTTGTGTGTTTTATACTGTATCCTGCAAGAAACTTCTTCATTGCCCCAGACACAAATTGCACCCCATTATCCGACACAATTTCAACCGGCACCCCCTCCTTAAGAAATACTTTTTCCAAGAATCCAATCAACTCCCTTGCCGTGACCTCCTTTACAGCTTCCCACTCAAACCATTTGGGATGAAAATCCACTACGACAAACACAAACTTCAAACCATCTCCCAGACCCGCTACAGGACCCATTATGTCCACTGCTAACTTGCTCCACGGCTGGTCCAGTACCACATTTGGAATCATCGGAGCCTCTCTCACCACTCTGCATTTGTCACTCGTTTGGCAAATTATACAATCCTTGACACACCTTTCCGCACACCTGTCAATTCCCGGCCACCAATAATTCTGCCTTAATTTCCTCTTCATAGCCGCTTCTCCAGGATGCCCCTGATGAGCCAGCTCAACTAGTACCGACCTAAGGGAATGAGGAGGAACAATGCACCTCCCTCTCCTTAACCTATCCTCACATAGGTTTAACTCATTTTTTACTTCCCACCAAGTATTGAACTTACAATCCAAATTTTTTCTTTCTGGCCACCCCGTCACCGTCCAACTTTTGACTAGCTTGAGATCATTTTCAGAATTCTCTTCTTTTGCCCATTCCTCCTTACTGACCGCACTTTTTACCTCCGCTACTACTAACTCCTCCTCTGTCTCTCTGTCCTCCATAGGTTCACCACTAAGAGGTAGTCTGGAAAGGCAGTCTGCCACAACATTCCGCTTCCCTGGCAAATAGCTCACTTCAAAGTTAAAGTTTTGGAGCCCCAGACCCCACCTGCTTATTCTTGGAGAACCCATGGCCCATCTGCCACTCTCAAACATCTGAACCAGGGGTGTGTGGTCCGACCTGACCACAAATCTTCTTCCCCACAAGAAGAACTTAAAATGATTTACTGCCCAAAACATGGCCAACGTTTCTCTTTCAATGACTGAATATTTGCTCTCTGCCCCTCTCAGCGTCCTAGACGCAAATGCTATCACTCTCTCAGTATTGTCCCTGTTGTACTGCACTAACGTCGCGCCCAGTCCCAACATGCTCGCATCTACTACCAAAACAGTCTTGTCCTTAGGGTCAAACCTACCTATGGATGGCGCTTCACCCACTGCTTGCTTAATTCACTCAAAAGCCACATCACATTCTGTAGAGCATTCAAACCTCACTCCTTTTTTGAGTAACATTCTGAGGGGCACTGATACTTTGGCAAAATCCTTTACAAACCTATGATAATATTCGGCCAAACCTAAGAATGATTTCACCTGCTCTTTATCTTTGGGTACGGGTGCACATCTCACTGCTTCCACCAAGTTCTTTTTAGGCCTCACCCCTTGCTCATCTATCTCATGCCCCAGATACTCCACACTATGTACCGCAATCTTACACTTGCTCCTCTTCACCGTCAACCCTGCCTCACTCAATCTGCTTAACACTTGTCTCAACACTTCATCATGTTCTTCAGTAGAACTAGCATATATCAACACATCATCCTGGAACACAATAATGTTCTTTACTCCACTCAACACCGTCTCCATGACCGTTTGGAATACGGCTGCCGTGGACGCAAGCCCAAATGGCATCCTGCAGTATTTAAATGAACCAAACACCGTGATAAATGTGGTTAGGTGTTGACAATCCTCCTTCAACGGAATCTGATGTAAGCTTGTGAGAGATCAATAACCGAAAACACTTTGGCATTGTTCAGTACTGATAGCTGGTCACCTATTATTGGTATATTAATATGTTTCTGTTCAGATCTCTCAGATCCACACATAGCCTAATGTCTCCATTGGCCTTAGCTGCTACTACTACCGGCGATAGCCATTCCGAACTTTCACTCTTCTCTATTATTCCCCTTTGGAGTAACGACTCCACTTCATCTTTGAGTTTCACGTTCAATCCATGAGGTACCGGTCTCACCCTGTGCACTTTCGGACTGGCCCCTGCCTTTAATTGAATTTCATGTTCAAAACCCTTCAACGTCCCTAGTTCCTCCTGAAACACCATGGGATACTCCTTTTCCCATTTATCCTTCAGTTCAGCTACATCAACTGGTCTCTCCGCGGTCGCCTGTATTCTAATTCCCAATTTCCACTGTTCTTCCCATCCCAGGAGTGAAGAACCTTCTTGGGTAACGTATACCTCTGCTTCGCAGCTCCTCCCTTTATACTTGATGGAAGCCTGGAACATCCCTATAATTCCAATTCTAACCTTTCCATATGCATACGGTTCTATATTGTGCTTCTTCAATTTTGTCACGTCTCCTTGCATGCAACTCAGGAATGTCGCCTTTGACATCAATGTCCATGGTGAGCAACTGTCCACCTTCATTGTCACCACCCTTCCATCGACCATGAATACATCTGTAGGTGCACCTCCCTTGCTTGAAACCTCTGTTACTTCCAATACATGCTTTGTTTGGTTGCTCTTTCCCATTTCCAGATCCTCACTTTGTTCCGACATTCTTCCACCTGCTTCAATGCTCTGCACCGTCCCTGATTCACGACAAACTCTCGCGAAATGCCCTTTCTTTTTGCATTTTAAACACGAGATATTTCTGGCTGGGCAAAACATGCTTGTGGAAATATGACGGTTACTACCGCACTTGTAGCACTTAATTTCCTTGTTGAAGACACCCTTGCGAAATCCCTTCACAGCAGCCACTTCTCCTTCCGACTTGTCTCCCTTCATAGTGGTCATATATTTATGGGTCTGTTCCATACTCCTTGCCATGCCTATGGCCGACTCCAGCGATGCATCTTTAGATAGGAACCTCTCTTGTATCTTTGTTATTTGTGCAACAAACTAATTGGTCCCTTATAAGAGAGTCAGTGAGCAGCCCAAATTCACACGTATGACTAAGAGACCTCAATGCTGCAATGAAGTTCTCCACCGGCTCTTGCGGATCTTGTATTCTTTGGAAGAACTTGTCTCTCAAATTTTATATTTTTCTTGGCTTCGAAATGAACTTCCAACTTCTTTTCCGCCATGGAATATTGGTCCACCTCTCCCTGGCCTTGTTGTGGAAGATCAGGTAATCCATCATAGACACTTCTGCCTTCGGTTGCCAGATTGTGCAGCAGGATCGCCTCTTTTCTCGCTGCTGCAAACTTATCCCCTCCAATTGCAATCAGGTACGTGTCAAACGGCTTCTTCCACCTATCCCACCTTATAGGTGGAGCACCAGGTTCTGACAGGAACGGTGGTGGAGGTGACATACTAGCCACAGCCATTTTCTTGTAAATAGTGGCTTATTCACACCAATTATCACCCCTTGCGTTACTGTGCCCTTATCTCCAATCCTATTCACTTTTGTTCGCCTTATCTCCTACTATTTGCCAGTCTCATGTGCTTGCCCTCTTAGGCGACTCTTATGTATGAAGAGCACAGGTTCACTGTATTTCAGTATTCCTTTGACACACAGTATTGTGTGAAGTCTATGCAGTTACTTTACTGTCCTCTGGGAGGCACTCTTCCTGTGAATCCTGCAATGACTTAAATGTCCACTAGGGGCTCACCGTTGCACAGCTTCAATGTACTAGACACACTTCCTTCTTAAGATGGCTCTGAGTTCCTCTCGACTGTACCTCCTCCCTGGCTGTGCCCCCAGCCTCCCCCCTCTTCCTGCTCCTCACCTTCTTATCCAATGAGAGGGGGAGTGGGCGGCACCCACCAGGCGAAACAGCCTTTCCTTGTATGGCGGCTCGAGTGAAAGTGGGGAGAGCGTGCCCCTGCAGCGCCACGCTCCGAGGCGCCGCAGAGACAGTCCCTCTTCAGGCCCCCACCTCTCCACAGGCCTCTTCCAGTCTCCGGACCTGCTCTCCTTGCTGCGAACGACGCGTTCCGTGTCCTGGGAACCGTCGCTAGGCTCCGCGGCAAGCTCCGTGTGCCCCCTCGTTGCCACTTGAAGAAGGGAGGCCAAACTGATGGAACAGGTAAGTAAGTTTATTATAACTGAGCTCGCCGGTCGCCCTCCTCACTACAAGCCCACTTTCATTTTCTTTCAACTGCCGTTCCCCGCTGCGGTCATGCAACTCTCATTCCAAAGGAAAACACGAGAGCACGCGTGACCGCCGCGAGACACAACATTCTCTACACATACCCTATGGGGAATTTATAAGAATTTGGCGCAAAAGCTCAACTTTGAAGGCACACGATCAAGATAGTAAAATCGCAGTAAAGGGGTTTTCTGAACAATGCTATCCGAAAAAGATTGAGAAAGCTTACATCAAAGCAAGGAAACAGGAAAGATCGAGCCTTCTCACAGGATCCTGAACCATAGCCAGAACACAGAATGAAAAAGAAAAAGATACAACAAGACTGATTCTAACTTTTGACAATGAAACATCGAAGATAAAACGGAAACTAAAAAGACATTGGAAGATCCTAATGGCTGACAAAGACCTTGCAAATAATCTGAAACTGTACCCAGAAGTAAGCTTAAGACGCAACTTGAAAGACACCTTGGTTCAAAGTTTCGTGAAAAATTAAGTAACATCAAGCAAAGGAATGTGGCTAACACTGAGATTGGGTTTTTTCAAATGCACAAAATGCAATATTTGCAAATATGCTAAAACATGTGCAACCTATGAACATCCGATTTTAGGTAACACTATTAAAATCCTGGACACAATCACATGTGAAACCGAATACGTTGTATATGCATTAGGATGCGCCTGCCAGAAATGGTATATAGGCAGCACTAAATGCAAGCTTAAAATACGGATTCAGCAACATGTAAGGGCAATTCGAAACCAAGACCCGAAATACCCAATGGCCAAACATTTCCGTGCACATCGTGACAGCAACTTGCAGAGTTTTAACTTTTTTTGTATCCACCAAATTGATAAAGAACCGAGAGGAGGCGACCAAGAAAAAAGACTCCGCCAAAAAGAGACTTGTTGCATTTTGGACTTTGAAACAAAACATCCAATAGGCCACAATGTGGACGAGGAACTGTATACTTTCTTGGGACAGTAATCTCAGACTTTGTGAATGCATATTCTGCTTCTTTGTCTTTTCATCTCTGGGTTCCTTTACTTTTGTTCACCTTTGTAAACTTTTAAACTTCTTGCTCTACATGACTTGCCATGGACAATTTCCATTAATCCATCTTTCATTTTTTAACTTTAACGACGGATAATGTTCATGCCTATATACAATGAGATTGGTAACTATTTTGGTTCCCATTTCCTCTCTTCCCATGTCTCTGCCTCTCTATTCATTCAATTTTTTTTCCTTTCTCTCCTTCTCTTTTTCTCTCTTTTATCCGATATCTGTAAGGATGAGGTAGTAGCCTGGTGTGGGGACAGTTATTGGGGTCTCCATTTTTTCTCTTATGCACTTAAGGTGATATTTTTGTTTTAACGGTGAGACATGTGACGGGGTTTTTTTGAAAGGAAGAAACTATGGCATTGTTGCAGCAATTTCTTTTGACAGTGGAAAGTTGTATTTTCTAAATCCGAGATAGACTTTGTACGATATAGTATGCCCTTCATATATGAACAAATTCTGTTTTGAACATCAGCTTCTGTTGATAGCCCCAAAGTTGGTGTGTTGCTATCTAGCTATTAATGTGTTATTTCCATACAGACATACAGATATATATATATTTTCAGAATTGTTTGATAATCTATATTGAACCGTTAATGTCTAATTTGGGAGTTTTCTCTGTTAAACAGATATTTGAGCATACAGGCATCACAGACTGTCCAATGCTACTGCTCAGGGAGTTGTAGCGACTTTAGCCATTGTATATACTATGCTTGGTTAGTTGCCAGACATCTATCTGACATTTTCCCTTGATAATTTCAAAAGAGACTGGTAATTTACAAATAGAAGAGATTGGGCCATTAACATTGTAATTTCAACAATAGCGATTAGGGTGAGTCTATGGAGATTCACCACACCCACAGGATACATACGGAGTATACATGTGACAACAAAGAAAACATAGATGCACTAAGCATTTTAAGGAATAATGAGCACTATGCACTTTAATGCTGGCACATTGCACTTTAATGTTGCAGTATTTTGCACGAGTTGCACTAGGCACTTTGAGTGAAATCTATGCATGAGGCACTTTATAAAGCCTATGATAACATGTTGAACTATGTATGTTTCCTTTTATACAATTTTGTATATATTTTACCTAAATTTTAACTCTAGTGGGGATGTGCTAAAGAAAGTGAGTGTTTCGTACTAAAACCATGTCACTTTATCCGTTCCAAAATGGCCAATAGGTTTACAGTTATCTGCTCAGTCCATCTTTTATGTCAAACATCCTGTCACATGAGGTAATTTAACAGTATGGTGTTTGTGTATCACTTGTTGTTATCAAGCGGTGAGGTAACTGCGAAACGCATCAATTTTGTACCATTAAGTATGGAGCAACACGTATTTTGTGGTTTTTATTAAGTCATGGTCTGCATAATAAAGAAGATATTTTGTCTGCAGTAAACCAGCTTCCTTGTGATTCTCTGTAGTGCCTCCCATTCCGACTGTAGGAAAACAGTCTCATATCCTACGTGAACAAGCAGTCGGAGCACCGCGAAACGCGTCGTTATTTCAGGTTTCTCTTTCTTATGCACTTTTGATAATTAAAGAACATTTGGTGCTGCCTGATTTTGCCGTCAAGCCTTTCATTTTGCAGAAGATTGGATTCTCTTTATTCAGTTGCTCTCGGGAGTGCAACCCGCTGGTTTTGCCCTGTTCAGGGGCTCAATTTTCGTAAGAAAAAAATTTATATATATATATATATATCCCGTTAAAGGTTTTTTTGTGTGAATTTCATAGGTTTTTAGTAGCGCTATATATGTATATGTGTATATATGTATGTGTATCTATCTTGATTGTCAGTGCATAAGGTCCATATATGTTGTGATAATATACAATCTCAATATTCTGTTATTGTAGAAGTAAAGGTTTGAGTAATCTGATTGCAGTCTGGGTGAAGGTAGATCTAATAAGTTGCAAGGATATGGGAAAGAAAGTCATCACTATGCTGGAAACTGAGACTTTGTCCCATAGTCCAGCATTTTGATACCGAGATGCGGATGGTTTGTTACAATGATTTTTCTTGACTATTTATTCTTCTGTAGCAGTTCAAGGATTCTGTTTTTTTCAGATTTTTGTTTTTCTGAATACAGTCAAATACTTGGAGAAAAAGCCAACTGTACATATATCTGGTTTTGCAGTATCCCTTTTGGTCCTAAGATGACCGTTGATGATTTTAATGAAATTTACAATGTTCAATGATTAGTTTGAACACAGATGACTGACAGTACACATGCTGCCTTCAATCTACAGCCACCAAGTTTGATAAATGCAATACCCCTTAGAATACTTGGGTCGGGGGGAAAAGGGGGCGTGAGGGCAGGTTTGGTTTTAGTCTGGGTGCAAACTTGGGGAAATGTCACCCTTAGCTGCATTTTCCTTAACAAGATTTTCAATGGATACCATATATTAGGACCTTATATTTTAAAACCACCATTCAGATTAGGTACGGCCCATGCAGCCAACTCAAAGATAAAATACCAAACACCAGAGGAGTTAAACAGGGATGTTTCTTAGCACCAATCCTCTTCTGCCTATGTATTGATCTTCCAAAATATGTGGGAAAAGCTTCCAAAGGGACTCCTGCGTTTTTTGATAAACCAGTGCCTGTGTTATTATATGCAGGTGACTCCGTCCTTTTCGCCAGAACACCAAATGCCCTCGGAGCCTAACTAATGGCAGTAGCGTCCTATTGTAACGAAAACCATTTAATACTGAGCAAAAGTTGTGGTCATTACCATCAATCATGGAAGAAAACGAAAACCTGTTTTAGAAATTAAGATGTACCCATTGAGGTTGTAGATTGCTTCAATTATCTTTGGATATCGATCACCTCAAATGTAGCTTGGAAATCATAAGTAGATTGTAATCATGAAAGCAGCAGGGAAGGTCATTATTAATCTGGTGCACAAATATAGGGATAACTTTGGGGCTGAAATCGAAACAGTCTTCTGTGGGAAGTTTTGCGGCATTGGTTACCTATGACAGAGGTATAGGGCTTAGGTAGAAATGTGAACAGAGTAGATCCATGTGAATGCCAGTTCTGGAAACATCTAGATCTTCCCCAGGGTTTCGCCAAGAGTGCTCTTGATGCCGATTTAGGCTTTTATAGCCAACAGAGCAAGGTGATGGATTCACTGGTCATGCATTCTCTGAAAAGTGACAGCGCAGTCCTGATGGATAGGGCCCAGTATAAAACATTTTCCTAGCCCTTTGTTTCAATCTATAGAAAGCAGCTTTCTCAAGACCGCATATCTATGGAGCTTGAATGGGTATTAGATCCAGCACTTCATCACGTGGTCTCCAACATGCTGCTTCTGTATGAGCTAAAAAGTAAACAATCTGAAAAAGCAAGACTGATGGTTAAGGATGAGTTGGCTCACCTGTCCATTCTGAATGGGCAGACATATATACACCTCATAGTGGTCACCAGCCACAGCGAAAGTCTTGTCAATCATAAAAGAAGATGCCTCTTTACTCCTGCCAGGGCTGACCATCTCCCACTGGTGAGCAACATGGAAAGATGGAACACTGCAGAAAATTCTCAATTCACATTTTGTGAGGGACCTGTATCATTTTCTCTTCATTTGCCCAGCCTATGAACGTCTGAGGTCAAGATGTAATGCTCCCCTAGTTGGAAAGGCAGGTTTCCTGGACAACATAGCGGTAGCATTGCCATAACTTTTAGGAGATTTTGCTAAGCATACCACAAAATTGACTGCATGGTTCTTATATGGGGGCATGGAAACTGAGATCTAATAAGAATGGAAGTAGATGACTTTCATGTCCACAGGTTACATATAGAATAGGGACTGCAAATGACAAATTAATGCCCCTTTTATTACTTCCATCTCCCCCCTCGAGAGTATTGTTTTATTTAGCTCGGCTATAATGAGAATCACTGTTGTCATGTTTGTTCATAAGTTCATGTGGATTTTAAGATTATATGTTATGGCTGTAACATGCATTTTAGCTTTCTTTTTAGAATATTGTATGTTGTATTTGTTGTATTCTTGGTAGAGTGTGTTTTGTATGTATATGCATGTTTGCTCTTTTCATGAAAGGGCTAATCAGCCGAAAGTGTAATCAAAACTGAACTTGATGGTTTCAAAGAAATTTAATTTTGTTGTAGCAAAGTTTGTTCTGAGAATGGTTTTCTGTTTGTTTTAAATGTGATGCCCAAGGACAATGTATGTCTGTTGTAGAGAATTGTACTGCTTTTGTTTTTGTCCGGTATATGGATTGCGATTTGCTTTTTTACGTATGTGTGCATTGTGAATGTAGACATTAGTCAGATAAGGGCAGACTGGTTGCATTTCTTTTCTGTAGACAAGCTGCCTGTATTTGTGTGGAATTTTTGTGGTGATTTTCTCCAGCACTGCCAGTTAGGGGATCACCTTTAATTTCTTGATGTTTTATTTTAAAGAAAACAGAATATTCCGATTAAAAACACCATGTTCTTTGTCCCAGATTTGGGGAACGTTTGTTTTGGTGGCCGTTCAACCAGCAACGTTACTCTATGAAAGGGCTTATTGTTAGGAAGTCTGATATATTTCATATATTGAAATGACACGCACACCACACAAGTTAAATCGTTTTTTGACTTAGAAGTTAGTGAATCATGCAACTGTGGGAGTCACCGGACTAACACAGACCAACTCGGCAGAAGCCATAAGGACGCGTACTCGACTTGAAAATCTGGCCATATATGGTCAGAGGCAATGCCAAGTTCCAAGGTTGTAGCGGCGCAGACTTGCAAAACATTGTCGATCTGCTGTCCAAGATCGAGGTATTGCAGATATAGCGTTGCACGCCACAAATGCCTTAACATCTCAACTACATGCCAAAGTAAATGAAATCAATACATCTATTTGGCAACTATGAGAACTAACCTCCAACGAGATAAAAGGACATGAGATCACTGTCGAGCATAACCAATACCTGGGATGTAGATTCAGACATGTGGAAAGTAAGCAATTTTAGAAATTGCACCAGAGCTTAGTGGGTACAAAAGGGTCTGGGAATAGTAAGGTCAGGTCTTGGACTCGGAGAAAGCAGACGTGCCTGTTGAAGTGCCTTTGCTACTAGGGGAGTCTGCCGGAGAGTAGGAGGCTGAAGAACTTGATGCTGAGGAAAGACTGGCAAAGACTGGAGAGGTGGAGTGCTGCAGGGTCATGGAGGTCCTAAAGAAGAAGGCTCACTAGGATAACAGAGCACCTCTCAAGTGCACAGGTAAATTGGAGTGCCAAGGCCTATGGCTTTCCACCAGCGGCCCCTGTGGAATGATGGGCGATCTAGGCCCGTAGCAGATGTTAATCCTAGAAGCACTGGCATTTCTACAAGAGGCCAGTTGTGAATTCTGTAATCCAAAGCTATGAGATTGACCTGTTGTGAACTCTGAAACAAAAGATCTGGGGAAAATAAATCTGAGATATTGGCAACCCAAGGTCTACAAAAGGACCAGCTGGGTGGGAAGCCTGAAACTGTTTAGGGAAAGATTTATGGCAAAGCCTGAAAACTCAAAATTGATGAGACACCTGTTGTGAATCTTGAAATTCCAGTCCAGGAGGGGACTGCTTTGGAACAAAGAAGGTCCCTGGTTCAGTGGAGACTGCACTGCTAAAGGACTACGAGAAAGCTGTAGAACACCTAAAGAAACAAGCACATGAAGAGGACGGCAAGTGATTGTGTGCAGGCTCAAGAAAGCTTGACGGAAAAAGCATTGGAAAACATGAGCCTTAGGAGGTGTCTCCGGAAAGAGATATCAGACTGGTGTGCTACCTGCTATCCGAACCTCTAAAGTGAAACAATCCTTTTTTTAAAAAAAAGAATTTAGAATCGGGATGGACTTTGAAGAGTAGGTTTATGGACCTTTTTGGGTGAATCCTGGGAACTTGTTGTTTTGAGTAGACTATAGGTTACGGACATATAAGATTGGTAGTGACTACTTTTGTTTTCCATCTCATTTGGATATTATGTTAGAGGTTAGAGCGTCTCTGGGGAGACAAGGACTCATGAGAGTAGGATTTGGACCTTTATGTTGTATCACGAAGGGAACACTGGAAACTGTAAGGGGCCACTACATAGTTTTACACATCCTGACTGTTTTATTCAGAACTTCCTGTTTTGTAGAATTTCTTCTAGTAGCTGTTACGGATTTATCTAACCACAGACCCCTCTACTGTTAAAATAAAGACATTTTGGGGAGGGCGGGGGTAGTTGAACTGTGGAAACTATGTAATGGTGTTTGTATGTGCAAGAAACCTGTTCACTTTTATTTGAAAACTAATAAATGTAAAAACCATAAATAAATGACACTTTTTTAATCCTTCATTAAGCGTGACGTGTATTGTTGCCCGGAATGTACCCTAAAGTATTCCGATGTTCAATTAAGAATATTTGACCTGCAAAAATAATTGTTGTCTAGCTAGAGTCTCCCCAGAAAGCAAGTGTCATCTCTCAAATCAATGTGAAAAGGTATATACTAATTAATTGTATTTATAAACAAATCCACTAAAATCAGGAACACATAAATGTGTAATACTATTATTTTGGATGCATTTATCCATCAAGATTCGAAAGATCCTGTATATAATAAATACATTAATTCCATAAAAGGGAGGTGTATAATTTTGTATACATTTCTGGAGACTCAGTAGATGGCCACCAAAATACTTTTTTCGTAAAAGAATTGTTTGGTAACTGTGCAGGAAAGAATGTATTGGGTGAAGATTGGTTTCAGTCGTAATTGGCAAAATAAATAAGTAGTGCGACTTTCAATCTGGGGTCTTCAGATGTTGCATACTGCAACCTCTATCCATATCGGCCATAGCCAGCATAGTCAATGGTGAAGGATCATGGGAGTTAGTCCAAAACAGCTGAAGAGAAACAGGGTTCACACCCTGCTTTAAATAGTTAGCCCTGAAACTTTGTTGTTTCTATGGATACTTCACCAAGGGAAGAGTATGAGCGTACTATTTTAATATAAATTCTTGAATTGATTGAAAACATATTCTTTTTTTAGTTCTTTATAATAAAGGCTAAATGAGCAAAAGGTGGACTACTAGCCTTGCAACTTCAGAAGTAGCTCAAAGAAAAATGGCTAAATGATGAGGAGCCCTCAACAAGAAGTGTATTTATAGAAGAAAAACAATTTTTTTTCAAGCACTTGGATGTCTACTACTGTCTTTTTCACCTCTCATTTGTGTAACCACCTGTGGAGGCTAGAGGGACATCGGAGGCTGTGGATGCCAACAAACCCTGTGAAGAACTGCCTGAGGATGGAAACTGGTTGATCTACCAGTCTTTCCCTCCTGCCCTGCCTTCTTTGCCAGTCTTCTCAAGTAGAAGGTGAAGAGCATGGACTGGTGTTTACAATACGGTAGAGAACCAAATGTGAGGCAATCGTACACTGTCGCAAGCAGATCCCCAGTGGATGATGGATCCTTCCTTCCTTCACTTCGACACAGAGGCTGCCTGTTTGCTGTCCAGTGTGTCACCAGAGTTGGTGCAATTGGGGACTTTAGAAACACATGGCAGACCAACACTTCAATGGTTGTGAAGCATTTCCTTGCAGTTCCACAATTTGGGGCAGCCCATGTCACAAAGGCATGCCCTCTAGCCCAATGCAGAGCACAGGTATACTCCTTTATCAAAGTCAATCCCTGAGACTGGTGGTGGAACGTGGGGCTCTGCAGTACAGAATCCACATAACACCTTTTCCCAAAATATTAACCCACAAAAGATGAAGTAAAACTTCTGAGAAAGAGGTGTTGAAACTGGCGCAGTACCAGTCCCATGAACCAAGGAGTATGAGGAATCCCAAGGCTTACTAGGTAATCAAGGTCTTGCACACGTCTATAAAAGAGTGCGTGAGAGGGAAGGAATTGGCACAGCCAACATGCCATTCCAGGCAGAAGTTGAGAAGAGATCCCAAAAAATGCTGAGGGATTCCACTCAACTGTTGGGTATAACCAACACTCAAGGAATCTGCAAAATCATCAGCCTGCTGGGGGCATATCTTTGACCCTGACAAATGTCCAGTGAGCAAGGAGGACGAGTTGTTGCAAGCACAGTGGGATGTATCTGACACTCTGGCAGAAGCCAGAGACCATGAGGAGAAAACCAGGGCCTATTGAGAGCTGAAACCCAGGAGAGTAATTCTGGGTTGGTGGGTTATCATTTCAGCTTGACAAAGACCCTGGAAAGTTAATTACCTAAGAGATGGCAAAGTAAGACCTGCTTGCTGGTAGGTGTATGCTGTGATTTCACCAAGGTAGGCAACCTCTAGGTAAATAGCCTCATTATGACTGCTTCAAGAAGAAACCCGGAGGAAGCAAAGAGGCGTACTGTACACTGTGTCTCTGAGACGCTGTGTGACCCAGAGAAGCATGCTGGACGCTATACCCGTGAGACTCTGCACCTTAATGAATCCTAGCAAGAACAAAAGATCTTTGCACTAGTTTGGTTCTCCATCCTGACTTTTTAGCATAGTTGTCCATACTGCACGATAGTTACGTCACAGGGCCTAAACACAGTAAACCAGTTAGAAGTGGAACTGCTAAAAAAACACAATCTCAAGCCACCAAATAGAATGTGGCCACTCGATGAGAAGACTTTGCCCTCTGAAATGTCTGCGAACGTAGATGCATTTGAATTAGCAGGCCTTTAAAATCCCTATGTTGGTGTGGTTCTTTTGTCTGCAGGCAAAGAAGGGCAATCCCGTCTTGTGCATTTAAAAATTGTAATTGTTTGAAATTGTTACATTTGGAATGCATGCTATATGGTCAGAATAAATCGGGGGAGTTGGTGCAGAAGTACTATGGACACTTTTCCTTTCGTGATGATATATGTTTAGACCTACCAAACACTTACAAACATTAATATAAATTCAAGATTGTAGACCAATTAATGTTTGAAAGCTCATTCAGCGTATTGTACTTAGCAGAGAGCTAATATTTCTAAGACGTTTTCAATTAATTTATCAGACTAATACGTTTTGATGAATGTAGATGAACAGGAAGCACGTGGGCAACAAGAACGTTATAATATCATATTGTTCCTTCGAGACGCTCCAGATAACCAGGTTCTTAGCCAATTTCAGAGTACAAACCTCTCCTGTATCGGGCACTGGACACGTAGTAGCATGATTTTTATCACATTTTCAAATTGCTCTGAAAGTGGCACAGACAGAATTACTTGGAGGCCTTCCTTGCATGTTGCAGTATAAACCAGGGGACTTTGCCAAGAGAAGAGGAGTCCAGTCTTGGGCTGTCTGGTTTCTTATCCTTTCTTAGGATATGGTTTATCAGTCCTCCTTGTGGTATTTGGTATTTCAAACCCCTTTTTAGAGTCTCTGGTTTCTCACCCCTTTGTGGACTGTCTGGTTTCTCACCCCCTTTGTGGACAGTCTGGTTTCTCGTCCCCTCTTGGGCTATGGCCAGAGATCTCTGCCTGGTTCACTGGATGCACAGCGTACCTCGTTCTCTGCAGCCGGTGCAGAACCGTGACTCCGGTTTCCCTCATTGGTTCACTTGCGTCCGGTTTTCCCACCTGGGTTCAACAGGAATTCGGCATCAGTTCCAGCAGGTGCTGGCCGACCGCTTCTCGGGTGGGCGTGTCTCTTCTTTGTTAGGTGGGCCCCAGCTTCTATGGCTCCCGTCCTGGTAGAAGGCATCAGCACTCCATGGGCTTTCTCACTCCTCAGCTCTCCATGCTGTATGATGCTGCTTCTTGGCTTCACCTTGAAGGGTGACTTCCCCTCATCTGCGTTACTCCGCAGCCTGACCTCACCCCCTTTCTCCTCTCCCTTGCACTCCATCTCTCTCACCCCATTGAGATGGGGTAATCCATCAGCCCTGCAACTCATTCAAGGATGGAAACACTAAAGGGGTCAGAAACCACACCAGCCACTTCTTTAGGGATATTCACACAGTCTATTGCAATGCCCATGTAGCCAACAAAGATAATGGCTTCATGAGACCAGAGAGGGTAATGCATTTCCCTGTTATGGGGTTGCCTGTCCTCTGAGGGTCACCCGCTGTGGGATCCTGCTTACCCTGTCGCCTAAGTGGGTGTTAAGGTGAAAAGGCTCGCCTCCCTATTCCCAATTAAGGTGGCTCCCACTTGGCGAGAGGGGACTAATTGCCTGGATGTGTTACATAACTCAGACTTTAATTGAAGCATGCCCTGTTTTTTACGTCTTCTCACTCAATGTGGTCTTGGCCTTCAAGTCCCATCACTCTGCATTTCTCAGTTCAGCCTCACAGCCACTGGAGTTCTCAGTTATTGCCTCTCCTATGTGTCCACACTCTCTTTCCTCTGGTGTGTCACCACTCTGTATTCAATCTTGGTCTTCTCCTGCCCTCCCTCTGATGGCCCCATTTTTCCTCTTTCGTGTTCAGTCTCAATGCCCACTCCCCAGCCTTTGCACCAGCTCCATGTTTCTCCAGTGTCCCACTCCTCATGCATAGGTCTCCGTGCACCAGCCTCCCTGCTCCCCCAATTCCGCACTCCCTGTGCTGCTCCACTCGGTTAAACGCCTCTGGCTCCTGAACATGTTTTGCATATTTACCTGGCCAAAAACCGTCCTCTCCCATCATCTGCCTCTCTGGCTGAAAGGCTTCGCCGTTTTAGCATTCTATGGCCTTGCCACTAACTAGTACTTCCTTGTAGGTCCTATGCCACTGTTCTTCATTTCCCGCCCCCTGAATTGTACTCTGCTCTCTGGCTCTCCTGGCATTCTTCAGCAGGATACATCTCCCTTATTCAAGACGCCATCACTTCCAACACTACACATTTCAACTCCTCTAGCTGACCTCCTTTAATTGGTTTCTTCAATTTTTTTCATTCTGCAATGGTGCTGTGGAATCTCTCCTTTGACCATGGTCCTAGAGTAGACTCCAGATTAGTATGTTTGGGGGTCCTTAGCACAGGTGCATAGGGAACTGTTGTTGTGTCTTCTTTGATGGGTTCACAAGTGTGAATTGATAAGTGTTCCGACAGTGAAACGTGTCAGTCTTCTTAGGCTGGCAGCAGGCACACTAACAAGAATAGATCTGTTCTCCAGGAAATAACTCCATAGATGATAAATTGTACAAAAGAAACAAAACATTAAAAGAGAGCATTACTTCCTAAAGATATTCTAGCAGGTTCCATCCACTCTGGAGAGCGCAACATTCCAAATTGTTGCAGGGGTTTATAAACAGTAAATGCAGCGCTTCCAATAACCCGAAAAGTGATGCAGTGGTGCACAAGGTGCAGACCGAAAAAAAAAAAAAAACATTGCGCTGGGAATGCATTGCACAAAACCCCACTTTGCAAGAGCGTGCATTGCAAGATGGCCCTGGATGGGAAATTAGTGTGGGAAGTGAGGACAGGAAGTTGAAAGGCAATTTAAACCGAGGGAGGCTTGGCAGCAGAGCTGGACCCGGCTAACTGGAGCGGCTGGGAACAGTGCTGGGAATGCGGACAACGAGCCGATGAGAGTGGGGGGCAAAGGGAGGTTGGAAGGTGAGGCAAAGGGACAAGAGGGTCGGTGGTGGGGGAACAGGAGTTACAGGGTTGTCTCCTGTATTGGCAGGAAGGGGACAGTGATGATGCTGGTAGGAAAGCATGGCGCAAAAGGTTCGAAATGGAATCATTTATAAGTTGTCACATAGGACTGTTTTGGTTGGTCATTGTGTTGACATATGAGATCTAGTGTAACATGGGGCACAGACAGGATTCCGCCACTGGTCATTAGCGGTTGTCGGAGGCTGAAGAAGGAATAAAGAGTTTATCCTGCATCAATCTCAAGCTTTCAGCTTTTGCTTTTTTGCAGTGGCGGTCACTGTTTTTATTTTTTAGCTTTACAGTTACACACAATGGTGTGTGTATATACTTTTCAGTTGATATTTTATATTTGTTTATTTTATGTATATGGTTTGACGCTTGCAGTGCTGTTACCGTTAATCGAATCTGTTTCATAAGTGATCTCTAACTGCCTTGTTGGCTCCTTGTAATTGTTACCATAGTAACATTTTAATGCAACTTCAATTAAAAAAAAATAAGAGAATATGGGAGGACAACGAAGGTGGTGCAGAAGGAATTCACTATATATTCATGCTCCATTGGCTGATCCTTTTGAGTAGAAATTTGCATTCTTAGCCTGATAAACTGTAATTGTAGATTTGAGTGGATGGGGATTGCTGCATTGGCTTGTAGCACAAGGGTTTTTGGGACTTATTATATTACTGGCAAAATGGCTACAAAGGTAGATCATCTCTCTAGCGAGCCTCTGTTTGGAAGCTCCAACAGAAGTGGAAAATGGTCATTACAGTCAAGAGACATAATCTGATTTCATTACATTCGTGGTAAATAACCTGCCGAGAACGTTAGTATGCACAGCATATGTACAGTTGCCACCCTGTTTCATAACATAGTCGCCATTACAGCTTTATCTTGCATATTGCTCTAGAATAAGCGTAACTAATTGCTCAAAAGTTGCTATCTACAAATCACTTGCCAAACATTTGCCATATTGTTTATATCTTTGCGCACACGCATTATATTCCAACCTGAGTATTGTTTGCACATGCGTATACTATTGCAAAACAACCACTTTGTTGTATCTATATTTCTGAGGCTTGTGGAATCTGCTTAGATCACATGCTGTGCATAGGCCGACATCTAGTGGAAGCTGCGGAGTATTACAGTTTGTTTTTCGAAACTCGAAAATGGGCGTCGACACAGGGCGTGCCAGTAATACTATCCCTAGTGTGACGTCCCCTGTACCCATGATCCCTCACGCGTCTAGGACCCTCAGATTGATTTTTTCCGCCATACTGGTCGGAAGCATTTCGCGGAGTTCCTGGCACTAAGCCATAATTTTGCAAAATATTGATAATTTTACCCCTTCTCCACCCCAACGTCGAGATACCAAATTTCTACACTTGACGCCGGATCGGAGAGGATTTCGACCGTCGACTGCACGACGACTTTGGGCCTCGAGGCTTCCGTCGCGGTCCGGGCCGCTGGCCAAGGCCCTGCAAGTAGGGAGTAGGGAGTGGGGGGTGGTCATACTCTACACTCTTGTAATATATAGACACACTTACATATTCCTACACTTACCAGCCCGCTGCCA
This sequence comes from Ambystoma mexicanum, assembly GCF_040938575.1. NCBI lineage: Eukaryota > Metazoa > Chordata > Amphibia > Caudata > Ambystomatidae > Ambystoma > Ambystoma mexicanum. The sequence goes on along the minus strand of NC_090941.1, from coordinate 533,715,292 downwards.
CAAGGGTACCCCTTTCCAATTCTGCCCCAAGTGCAATCGCAAATACCCTTGGGTCGACAGGCACGCCACGTGCAACCTCTGCTTGCCGAGGGACCACCCCGAGGCAAATTGTAGAGCCTGTAGTAGGTTTAAGCCTAAAACACTTAAGGACCGCTCAATCAAGCGTTGGGCCTACCACGCCAGGCGTCAAGAGGCCATGGCAGCGGAGGGCGCCTTCAGCGACAGCAGCGACGCCGTACTTTCGGACGGCGAGGGCTTTATGGCGTCGAAAGACAGCCGAGCGCAAGTCCCCGACCTCAGAAGGTCGGCAGGCCGGCTATGAGGAACACCCCCGGCGACACGAGCGCTTCCCATGACACCTTCACAAAACACACACAGTCCAACCGAGACTTGACGTGCACGTCGAGTTCTCGGAAAGAGGCACGTAGAGAACGGTCCGAATCGGCGTCCTCTGGGCGCTCTCGATCTAGATCGCCACACGACGCCAGGCAAGCATCCACTATTGCCAAGAGTGCCTCGCTCCCTAAGATCACAGAAGCTTGATCGTCGGGAGACGAAGCCGACTGCCACCCTCAGGCCGCACTCCCAAGAGTCGGCTCCCGCAGACCGAATTACTACAGATCCCAAAACCCTACCTTCACGCTCAAAGGATAGGGTCAAGACCCCCGAACCTCGACGCCAGGCGTCGAAAAGCTCAGAGGGCCCTAAAACACACGGGAAACACTCAGCAGTCTTTACCCACTTCCAAGCCCGTAGAACACTCCACTCCTCAAAAACAGAAAGACAAGTCCACGTCTTCTAATAACACCAAAACCCCTGCACAGGCTACCGAGTCTAGTCAGGATAAATTTGGAAAACTCCCAGAAAGGGTCATTCCCAGTTCCAGAGAATGGACCAGTGTTGACATAGATGGGGGTAATGTCAAGAATGTCATCTTTGGCAGATTGTTATGCAAAAAACCAGAACACTTTCTTGCTTATACTCCCAACGGGTCAGCACCCTCTGGCTCTAAGGATCCTATACCTCCAAGTGCAAGGTCCCACTTTGAGACACCAACAGGTTCTTCAGACCCCTCCTACGTCCAGCCCTACTCGCATTACCAGGGAGAGACATCCTTTGTTAAGGATCCAGATTTAGGCATGGTGGAGGAACAAATTGGGACAGGCTACTATGGGGATGATGAGGATCAAGATGAGGAGGAGGAAGACCCCTACAGGGTAGACTCCCCAGTAGAAAGAGAGGCCCCCATTACCGACTCCCCTGTCGACAACCAGCCACTCCTGAATGAAGTGCTGTCTCGAGCAGCCGAACATTTCCACATCGACACCCAGGGTGCCTAGGAGGAAAGAGACTTCGCAGAAGTTAGTGGGGGAGAGGAGGCCTGTTGCTCAGGCCATCCCTATCCTAAAATCTATTCAAAGAAGAATAGACCCGTCACTCCTCAATCCTAACCTCACCAGAGCAGTGAACCCTAGGATTGAAAAACTTTTCAAGGTGGCCCAATCAGACCCACTATATATAAGAGGGCATCTGAAGCCGGACTTTCTGGTTGTTACTAACACCCGTAAGAGGGCTGGAACACCCTTATCGTCCGAGGCTCCTCCCGACAAGGAGAGCAAAAGACTGTACGGGTTTGGCAGGAAAGTGGCCGCCACTTCCGCCTACCAGGCAAGGATTGCCAACTCCACCACACTGTTGGCCAGCTACAACTGCCATCAGTGGGAAGAGGTCGCGGCACTCATAGACTCCGCACCAGAACCCTTAACGAACCAATTGGCACGAGTTTCAGCGGAGGGAAGAGTCGTGTCCGGTTGCATTTTAAAAGCAACCTTTGATGCTGCGGATAACGCAGGCAGATTAATAGCAGAAGGAACTGTTATTAAAAGACATGCTTGGCTACGCCAGTCTGGTTTCAAGGCTGAAACACAAGCGTCACTATTGGAAAAACCGGTGGAGCCGGATCTGTTTGGTAAGGTGGTCGAGGACGCACTAAAGAGTGCTAAGGACGAGTATGAAACACTCAAATCCCTAGGCCAGGTAACAACTAAACCCCCCTAATCAGTGAGGGAATGGCAATTTTCGTCGCCCACACGGCCAAAATTCCCAAAGAGGTTCTAACTATTCCCAGGGGCAGGGTACACAGTGGAACAATAATAACCAGCAGTCTACCCAGGGTTACGGCAGGGGTAATAGGAGAAAACGTGGTAGAGGTAGAGGCAGCCCCAATAAAGGAGGTGGCACGCCTCCACCGAAACAGTGACGCTCCTTTTAGGGTCCCTTCTCACGCAACCGCAGTAGGGGGACGCATTTCCAACTCCACCCAAGCTTGGGAAGGGATCACATCAGACAGATGGGTGCTGTCAACAGTATCCGAGGGGTACTGTATAGAACTACTAGAGCGTCCCCGAGACATCCTCCACGACAAAAAATACATTCTTTGGAACACCAGAAGATCCTCCTAGAAGAGATCGTCAATCTGCTAGCAAAGGACGTGATAGAACTCGTCCCGGGTCACCAGGTAAACAAGAGTATTTATTCAACTTACTTCCTTGTGCCAAAAAGATTTGACAATGCGCCCAGTATTGGACTTACGGCCTGCCAACAAGTATGTCAAGCCCCAAAAGTTTTGCATGACAACTCTCCAAGAGGTAATCCCCCTCCTAAAAAAGGGGGTTTACATGGCAACATTGGACATGAAAGATGCCTATTTTCATATTTCCATGTTCCCAGCGCACAGAAAATACTTGTGCTTCAAGGTGGACAGTCGGCACTACCAGTTCAAGGTACTGCCCTTCGGGATAGCTTCGGCCCCAAGGGTATTCACCAAGGTACTGGCGGTGGCGGCAGCACACCTACGCAGGGAGGCAATCCCGGTGTACCCTTACCTGGACGACTGGCTCATCACGGGGAAACCCCAGTAATTTGCAGAACAAACATTCAAAGGACTATCAACCTCCCCTCCGAATTGGGCTTCTCAATAAACGAGAAAAAGTCAAGTCTAGTGCAAAGCACATCCAAACAATTCTTAGGAGCTATCCTAGACACTCAAGAGGGGTTGACCTTTCCTTCAGAGGAAAGAATTCAGAATATACTGCTGCAAATCCCGCAATACCAGTCCGGTCGCCAGATAACGGTACGCAAAGCAATGCGTTTGTTGGGCATGATGGCGTCATGTATTTACCTGGTCCCCCACGCGCACCTGCGCATGCGTCCCATGCAGGAATGTTGGCGAAACAGTGGTCTCAGGCAAGTGGTCAGTGGGACGATCTAGTGGTCGTTTCGCCAACACTGGTACAAAGCCTTCACTGGTGGACAAGAGCGAATCTGTCCAAGGGGAAACCCTTTTACGATACCGAGATACAGGCGGTAGTCACATCCGATGCATTCCTGACTGGGTGGGGAGCTCACCATCTCCACCACACAGCTCAGGGTCTCTGGTCTCACGCAGTGGCCAAGAATCACATCAACCTTCTAGAGCTTCTGGCAGTATTCAGAGCGCTTCAAGCTTTCAAACCCTACCTTTTAAACCTGTCAGTGAAAATCCGGACGGACAGCACTACAGCCATGTTCTACCTGAACAAACAAGGAGGGACTCGCTCGCCAAATCTGTCCAAGCTTGCCCAGAAAATTGGATATATCACAACATGTTCCAGGGGATCTCAATTCCCTAGCGGATGCTCTGAGCAGAGACCCCCTCCCAGCGAAACACGAGTGGTGTCTACACAGAGATGTCATAGAAGACATCTTCTCTCAGTGGGGTTTCCCCACTATCGACCTATTCGCCACAAGCGAAAACAGACCATGCCCAGGATTCGCATCCAGGTTCCCCCAACCAGACTCCCAGGGGAACGCTCTGTGGATGAACTTGTCAGGGATGTTTGCGTACGCTTTTCCACCAACTCCTCTAATCAGGAAGGTGGTCAACAAGATGAACAGAGAGTCGATGACGCTCGTCCTGGTTGCTCCCATGTGGGCGAGACAACCATGGTTCCCACACCTACGCAGACTGGCGGCGTGCGAACCCATCAGACTTCTGAGCTGGTACAACCTATTGTCCCAGCACCAAGGTCAAACAGTGCACCCTCAACCCAACTCGATGAACCTGGCAGCATGGCTCCTGAGGTCATAGTTTGGACATCTCAAATTACCACAGAGGTGTATGGACTTCCTAAAAGAGGCTAGGAAGCCCAACACGAGGCACTGCTACTTTGACAAATGGAAGAGATTTGTAATCTGGTGCCAGAGTAAGCAAATCAACCCAGTTGATTGCACTCCTTCCACTATTGTTACTTACATGCTCCACCTGCTGGATGCGGGGCTGGTTTTTAACTTGCTGAAGGTACACCTGGCAGCCCTGTTGGCATACACCACTTACCATAACAAGGTGCCATGGTGGAAAGTACCAGTAGTTAAGGCCTTCATGGAAGGAGTAAAGAGACTTCACCCTCCTATTTCTAACCCACCACCAGGATGGGACCTGAACGTGGTGCTATCTAAACTCATGGGCCCCCCATTCGAGCCCATGCATAAAACGAGTCTCAAACACCTGACCTATAAGACTGCCTTCTTAGTAGACATTACATCCATAAGAAGGGTCAGTGGAATTCAGGCTCCGTCAGTGCAGGATCCTTTCTTTACTATTCATAAGGATAAGCTGGTTTTACGGACACACCCTAGGTTCTCACCTAAGTTTATTTCCAAATTCCATGTAAACCAGTCCATCGAGCTTTCGGCTTTCTTCCAAAACCCACAAAGCTCGGCTGCGGTTAAACTACACACCCTAGATGTGCGTAGGGCGGTCCTTTACTACGTAAACAAGACCAGACCGTTTAGGAAAACAGATCAACTGTTTGTCTCCGTAGCCACAGGAAAAGAAGGAGATTGCGTCTCTAAGGGTGCCATCTCCAGGTGGATTGTCAACTGTATCCAGTTGTTACTCTTTCTGACAAAACTTTGCCTTTTACACCCAGAGCCCACTCGACAAGAGGCATTGGGGCCACTCTGGCTTTCATTGCAAATGTTCCCCTTCACACCATTTGCAAAGCAGCTACTTGGAGCTCTATTCAAACTTTTACTCAGCACTACTGCATTGACACCCATTCCAAGACAGATACTCAACTGGGACAAGTGGTTCTAAGACATTTATTTGCTCATGACCCTTCTCAAATCCCACCACCTTCTAACACTGCTCGCTAATCTATGCACAGCATGTGATCTAAGCAGATTCCACAAGCCTCAGAAGGGATACATTACTCACCGTAATCGTATTTCTGATTCTTGTATCTGCTTAGATTCACATGCGACCCACCCTTCCTCCCCTCTGAGAGAAGGCACATGGATGCTTGTAGTCTTATCTTATCTATCTTCTATCTGCTTGGATCATCTGTACTCACGCTACTCCTCATGCTACCTCATGTCAGAAAAAATACAATCTGAGGGTCCTAGACGCGTGAGGGATCATGGTTACAGGGGACGTCACACTAGGGATAGTATTACTGGCACGCCCTGTGTCGACGCCCATTTTCGAGTTTCGAAAAACAAACTGTAATACTCCGCAGCTTCCACTAATGTCGGCCTATGCATAGCATGTGAATCTAAGCAGATACAAGCATCAGAAATACGATTACGGTGAGTAATGTATCCCTTATCTCCTACTTCAGGCCCTCCACCCATAGTCCAGATCCACACTGTGCCCACCTAGCTACCTTGCTCAATTTAACAGATTTCTGCCATGCAGCTATTTCACAAAGCGATTGCCATCTTCACAAACTGTCTTGTCTGTTTGAACTTGTATTCACTAGTACTCACTTCAGTCAGCCCTCTTCTTATACCTATGGACACCCATATTAATCCCAGAGTGCCCTTCATCCGTTTGTTTATGGCATCTAGCCTCCCACCATCAGCCCTTATACCTCCAAGATTCTTAGCACCATGTCTTAACTCTGAACCTTTCCACCTACAAAGGCGACTACCTCCAGGTATTCGAACTGAACCTAAAGCCCAGTACATGACCAAGACATCTCCTTACGATACCACACTACCACCATACGCAATCTCTCCTTTCAGGATTACAAATGACCAGCCACAACTATCCACACAAACTCTATTGGCCACTCCACCATGCTCTAGATCATATAGAAGCCACAGACTAAGCTCTAGGTTCCTACAACAATTCTTCACCCCTATCATCAAAGCCACCATTGAAGTAACTGTCACAGCTGATCCTGCTACTTCACCATCTGGATACAGCCAGGGGTTACCTAAGGATAAACCGAACAACCCAACACCTCCAATTAAAGCTGGCCTTATCAACGCCAGATCCTTACCGACACAAGCATTAAACATTGCTGACTTTCTAACATCACACGACCTCGACTTTATTGCCATCACTGAGATCTGGCTTCATACAGCCTCAGGTACTTCCCTTGCCCTTGCAGTCCCGGTTAACTACTCTATCATCCGAACTTATAGAGATGCCTACATCTCCAAAGGAGGAAGCATTGCATTCATCTACAAAACCTCACTAGGCTTAAGAAATAATAACCAACCTATGCCTTCAGCAGAATTACTATCTATCAAACTACCCACCTCACCTACATCCACTATCACAATCCACTTAATTTAGCGTCCACCAGGTCCGACCACCACCTTCGAAAATTATCTCACCTGCTATCTACCAATACCAAAAACGACTCACCAGTCCTCATCCTGGGAGACTTCCACTTAGGCTTCCAAGATTCCAAAGACCCTAAAGCATGCGCCCTTAAGGACACAATTACTGAACTAGAGTTCACACACCGCATTACCGAACCCACTCGCAACAAAGGTAGAACCCTAGATTGGTTAGCTGACCTAAATTGTAACATCGAAATTCTCTGAATACCCCATGTGCCTGGACTGACCACCACCTAATCCCGTTCACTATTAAAGAATCCCTGTTACCCACTTCACAAAGTCAAGCGCCAGCCATTTTGACTAGGAATAAACACAACCTTACCATAGAGAAACTAATACCATTACTTCAACTGATCATTAACCCCATTACGACTCTCGGCTCTAGACGACCTGTATAATCACACTATCCTCAAGGCTATCAACACCCTAGCGCCCCTCAAACTTCGCAAACCCAAACCTCGCGCACACCTCAACAATTGTTACACTCCACACCTCAGGAAATTGAAAAGAACCTCTGTGACACTATGAAGAGCACCCCATCTCTAGCAAATAAGGACAACTTCATTGCAGTCTCCTTTAACTACAAGGTAGACATTATCCAAGCTGAAAAAGATAACTATAACAACCTTATTACCAAATCCAAGTCCAGGACTCAGGATGTTGAAAAGTTCCTTAAAGAGTTTTAATCATCTGCCCCAATCCCTGATACTTGTACCAAAGATACCCAGTGGTGCACTAATATACAGAATGCACTCCAAGACAAAATCACCATGCTCCAAAACAAAATTGAAACTATGAAAACGCTTATTACTAATGCTGATCCCATTCAGAACCCACCCTCCCCGACTAGGAACGAACAGCTTCAATTAATTTTACACCCCTTTCCATCAAAGAAGTTGAGACCATCATCTTGAAACTGAAACCGTCAAACTGTCAGGGAGACGCATGTCGCCCTGCCCCTCTTATTAAGGAGGCCGTGAAAGAAACGGCCCCCTTCATCACCTCGGTCATTAACACATCATTTAAATCCAACATCCTTAGATCCTAATAACCCATCAAATTACAGACCTATTTCGACAGTCCCATTCTTATTAAAAATATTGGACCGAGCGGCCTATCTGCAGATACAGCAACATCTTGAATCCAATAACTTGCTAGGCCTAAGACAATCGGGTTTCAGTCCCAGACATGGGGCAGAAACGGAGTTGATGGACCTTAAGACTCAAATCCAGACATGGAAAGACAAGGGAAATTGGCCTTGCTTCTTCTACCCAACCTATCAGCGCCATTTGATCTGGTGAACCATAAAATCTTATGTGAACGCCTCTCATCTGCTGCACACTTCTCTGACCAAGCAAATTATTGGATTGCGTTGTTCACTAACAATAGATCCATGAGGGTCTTTGCGCCATCAGCCTCTGCCACACCCACTCTGGGGTGTTGTGTGTCTCCTACTCTCTACAATGTGTTTACCTAGCCACTTTTTGATCTTGACTATCTGGGTGTCACCTAGACAGATTATGCGAATGACACCCAGACACTCATCCCCATTACTGGTGATTACATTGTGGACAGTAAGACTCTCAATGACATTTACCTCATTATACAAGCCTGGATGGTGAAGCATGGGCTCCGTCTTAACGATAAGACAGAGCTGCCCCTTCTGGGTTCTCCAGCCAAGTTGAACAAACTGGACGCGCTATTCACATCATTCAATATTGATGGTAATATAATTAAAGTCGCTAATGTTGTGAAAACATTAGGAATCTTCATTGATTCTGCATTAAACTTAACAAGACAAACTAACGCCATGGCTTCCTCTTTCGCATACACATGTAAGCACATCACGGCCTGCCGACCCTCCCCGACTACAGCCAATTGCATCACAATAGCAAGAGCCTTAGTCCTCTCTAAGCTCAACTATTGTAATGCGCTCTATCTTGGCACCTCACAACAGAACCTCAATAAAATGCAAGTTATGCAAAATAACGCCATTAGAGCAGCCTTGAACATCCCAAGAAAACACATCTTCGAAACCAGACACATTAAAATGGTTCAACATTAAGCAAAGCTTTGCACTTAAAACACTGTCCCTCACCCATACATGCCTATCTAACCAGGCTCCCATTTACTTGTCCAATACCACCTCCCATCACACTGCATCACAGCTCACCAGAACTGCCCAGATGCACTGTCAACATCCCACGCTACAAGCAACAAGCAGGCGGGGTTAGCTTCCCTGTCCTCGCTGCTAAAAAATGGAATACCCTCCCGCTATTTTTAAGAGAGGAACCATCTTACTTCTTATTCCGGAAAAAGGTCAAAGCATGGCTTCAAGAGCAAGACCTCAACTCGGTCGTATAACCACGACCAGACATGTACATATGCAGGTTATTTCTTGTCTATTGTATATTTTTAAACTGTAACACTCCACTAATGTATATATGTAACTTGTATGCATCCTACTGCTGTATTCCATGTTTTGTATTATTGTAACTTGTAAGCATAGCGCCCAGATGCCCATGAGCTTGGTGCGCTCTACAAATAAACTAAACCATCTTTCCAGCATGCAGTCACCAGCAGTCAAGCAGAATTGAAAGTGCATGGGCCTCCTAGATGAAAAAGATATGGCATAGTGCAGTGTAAGCAGGTGCAGAAAACACAAGTATGGGTTGCTGTTTACTGCTATTTATCAGGAAGATGTGAGAGTTTCTTAAAGTTACAGGACACGAAATCAAATGGCATACCCTCTTTCACATGGAAAGCTCAGGGTGCTCGCACAGCACTGCCCATACCTCATTTTCCATGAATCAGTGCTTTTCCACCAACACAGATCGGAGGAGCCCAAAAGGAATGTTTAGTTGGCAAAAGCTGTGGCCAGGTTCACAAAAGATAGGTGATGCATTTCCTGCCGCAAATTTGACAGATTAATGTTTAGTGCCTATTCAGGAATGTTCAAAACTGCTTTAAAACGGTAATAGACGCTATAAATCCCTGTTTTACATGTGTTTGTATGTACCTGTTGCAAATGAAGTGCTTTGATAAGAGGTGTTGTGCAAAGGAAATCGTGATGAACGGAGCAGTCGCTTTTCTGGGTGGTTTACATACCTTTACAAAGACATGATCTAGTAGTTTAAACCTCTCCCAGTCAGCGTTCCCAGGTGAGCTGTTTAGGGTCCTCTGACCCCGGTGGGCCTCTTAAAATCTTGGGCAATGTTCCTGGTTGCCCCCAGGCCCTGCTTGTTGCCTCGCCTCCCTGGCTTCCTTCTTCTCTTCCCCCCCCCCTGCCTGCCTCCCAACCCTCCCTCCACCCGTGATTGGTTAGTTCTCTGGTCTTAACTGACCCTGCGGCGAAGGGCACCAAGGAAAAGGGCGACTCCAACAGAGGCGACTCTGAATTGTCTGCAGGTGTCAGCAGGGGAACCCCGCGGCCAGCCCGTCAACCAGCAACGACGAGCAAGGTAAGAGTGGCCAGGTTGGGGTAGTAGAGCAATCACTGTACTCTGAAGCCCTGCCACATAAACCTACTTCTACTGTGATGGTAATGTGATTATTAGTTTGTGCCCCCTAGGACTGCACTGTGATTATTAGACTGCGCCCACTGGAATAATACTGTGATTGTCAGACTGCACCCCACCCATAGAAATTGCAACAACTTGATCAGATTCACATTAGAAAGTACCACTATAAAATAGTACTGTGAATATTAACGTGTACCTTCTAGGATAGTACTGTCATTATTAGCTTATGCCCTCTAGGACTACACTGTGATTAGACTTCACCCTACCCTTAGAGTCGCACAACCTGACCAGATTCACATCTAGAAAGCACCACAATAGAATAGTACTGTGAATATTAACGCACACCTTCTAGGTTAATACTGTGATTATTAACTTGTGCCCTCTAGGATTACTAGCTTGAACATCTCGAGGATATCACTGTGATTATTAGCTTGCACCCTCTAAAATAGTACTGTACTTATCAGCTTGTGCCCCCTAGGACTACACTGTGATTATTAGCTTGTGCCCTCTAGGATAGCACAGTAATCATTAGCTTACACCCTCAAAGATAAGTCTGATGGTTAGACTGCACCCTACCCCGTAGAGATTGGCACAATTGACCTGAATCACATCTAGAAAGCACTGCTATAGAAAAGTACTCTGAATATTAACGTGCACCTTCTAGGATAATACTGTGATTATCAGCTTGTACCTTCTAGGATAGTACACTGATTATTAGACTGCGCCGCACCCTTAGAGTATACCACTTACCAACTTGATTCACACCTAGAAAGCAACGCAATTGAATAGTACTACATTTATTGACTTATACCGTTCTATGACACCACTGCGATGTATTAGCCCATGCCTTCTAGATTACTACTGTGATTATCACCTTGTTCCTTCAGGACAATAGTGATTATTAGCTTCTTCCTCCTAGGATAGTACTGTGATAATTACCTTGTTCCTTGGAATAATACTGTGATTGGCACACTAAGACTATATCGTGACTACTAACCTGGAATATTGGCCTACGTCACAACATTAGTGATTTGGCAAGAAGACCTTTATAAACCACTTCTAGAGGCTATAGCACCGAAATGGTACTGTGATCATTGGCCCTGACGTTCTGAGATGGTGCCGTGTACAGTTCTCTGCTTCACACCACAGAGATGTTTGTTGCTATACGTCTCTAACAGGGAAAACTAAATTAGGGACATCAACTGACCCACCCTAGCGATATAACCCTAGTAAACTTTCCCAACTGGACAGCTCAAACTCAAGACAGCGACTGAACTACCCTAGCGATATCACATGACTAGACCACTCCAACAGAAAGAACCCAAGCTTGAATCGGGCAATGCCTGACACCCAGTCCAACACCACAAGACAGCCGGACCAAAAAAGTACAAAGAACGACTCTGCAACAACTAAATGAACAAAAACAACCAAACGCTCAAAACTCAAAATGCCACGGGAACTAATCGGACCAAAGGACAGAGAAAGAGCAGTAAGAACAAACCCAACTGAACACCACCGAAGACTCACAACTGTAGAACGCATTCGCATAGACCAGAACGATAACATAACCAGCGCTGAGAGAAGAGGGAAATCCCTATACCTAACTCATACCTCGCAAATAACCACTCACCTGAACGAACCAACCAGCGCACAAATCAAGAACGACTAACAACCAAAAGCAACCACGCAGAAGAACAGAGAAAACTAGAGATAACATGAGCATAATAGACGCCCTAACCCCTTACATCACCAAAACAAGAGGACCCTCTGCTCGACAGCCACAACATGTGGAAGACAAGCTTGATGAAAACAAAAACCTAAGACTGAACCTAGAGGAGCTTTTCGATGACACAGACACAACTGTGCCAACACCTCAACTAGAGATCGACTTGGAAGGAAACCTTAACACCAGTCAGAAGAAAACTCGGACAAAAAAGCACAAACCAAACTATACCTTCAAAATCCACTGCAACCTAATAATCCATGTCAAAACACTCAACTGAGATCTTCGACTTTCTCTGCGACAAGGGCACCAACATCCTATTCATCACAGAAACATGGCTGGATGACTACAAAAATCACACTCCAAAACTGCCTCCCCACCAACTTCAAATGCCTTCAGTTACAGGAAAAATAGAAAAGGGAGGCCTCGCAATAGAATTCAAAGAACACCTAAAAGTAAACTCTTATGAACTGCAAATCCATGGTCATACACCTATTGGCAAATCCAAAAACAAACATTTAAATTCATACTGGTTTACAGACCTCCGACATACGATGCAACCTTCGTCGACAACTTCATAGAAGCCATCACCAACATAGCCATCGAAGACGAACATCTAATAATCATGGGGAACTTCACCATTTGGTTAGAAGAAAAATACGCCAACTCTCAAAATTCACTCATTGGGCAGCTTACAACCATGAAACTACAACAGTTGGTCAAAGGGGAAACACACTCGGCAGGACACACCCTTGACGCAATCTTCGCCAAGAAAAAAACATATCACCACGGCACCACCGATACAAATAATTTGGAACTACCGTCTCAACGTTCCATTCATGATCACACTACCAACTCAAGTCAGCATCCAGCCCCTCAAGATCCCCACCACCACAAAAAGAAATTGGAAAACCATCGAAGCAAGCAACCTAACAGAACAACTGGAGACGACCAAACCTTCAACGACAGAACAGGGGAAGGCGGACCTAGACGGGAAAGTGGAGCTACTCCACAAATGGATTGCTGATACAATCGAAAACATCACCCCGGAAAAAGCATTCACCTCCTCAAGAAAGAGCAATGGCAAAATGGTTCACCCCACTGAGCACCATGAAAAAGAACAAGAAGCTGGAATTGGAATGGAGGAACGAATACGACCAAGATAAGAAAACCCAGTTCCATAAACAAATCGATCATATAAGAAGAAAATTCAAAAGGCAAAGAGAAGGCATTGTGATGACAGAATCACCAATGTCACCAACACACAAAAAGAAATGTTCAACATCATAAAAGAAATGAGAAACCCACCAGGCTGTGAAAACACTCCAATACCCTCACAGAAACTATGTAACAACTTAGCAGACCACTTCAAAAACACAAATCATACAAAACAGACCACTCAACCAACCGGACCCGACGAGGAGCCACAGCACAAACTCCAAAATGTCCAAGAAATATCAGTAGAGACGTTCATCAGCTGGTTAAACACAGCAAGAAAGCAGGATCAACCGTGGATCCCTGCCCCCTACAAATCAATCCTAGCACAAGGAACGCCATCAGAATACTACAGAAACCTCTTAAATCTGTCACTCACAACAGGGACTGTACCACGATCCTTCAAATCCGCATATATTAAGCCACTTTTAAAAAACACATGTGGTGATGTGGAAGACCTCTCGAACTACAGACCGATTTCAAACATTCCGTACACCGCAAAACTCCTTGAAACATATGTATACAAATGTACCCAAGAATATGTAGAAAAACGCCACCTGCTAGACCAAGCAGAAGTCGGCTTCAGACCCGCAAGAGGAACAGAATCGGCACTACTATCCATCTGGGACGACCTAAAAACAAACAGACTCCAACTCAACCTCGGCTCTGATTCTGTTCGACCTTTCTGCAGCCTTCGACACAGTAAGCCATGACACCCTAATCAAAAGATTGGAAGATATAGGTATAATGGATATGGCACTACTCTGGATTAAATCATTCCTAGCAGACAGAACAGAAACTGTATGGATAAAACCCTTCAAATCTACTCCACGAGTTAACGACTGTGGAGTACCATAGGGATCCCCACTATCGCCACTATACTTCAACATCTACCAAACTCCAGAAATCAGGATCTTCAAAAAATACATAACTTGCTACAACTACCCAGAAGACGCTCCAATCATCTACAAAATCGAAGACACTCAAGCTGATCACTTAACACTAATAGAATGTCTAAAAGAAATCTTCGATTAGATGAATGCCAACAGCTTGAAAATCAACCCAGGAAAGACTGAAATGCTGATAATTTCCAAAAACCAAGAGAACACCACCTACATTCCCTGGCCGACGGAAATGGGAACTGAGCCCACACCATCTAAGGTAGTAAAAAACCTGGGAGTCCTAATGGACAACGCCCTAACCTTAGAACCACAAGTGAACGCAATAATTAAGAAATGCTTCTTCCTCCTTCACACAACAAGAAGAATCCTACCTTTCCTCTCCTTCACCCACAAAACACTGACAATCGTCGCCCTCCTCATGTCACGAATAAACTACGCAAACTACCTCTACCTCGGGATGCCGGAATACCTCCTGAAGAAATTACAACGCATCCAAAATGCAGCAGCCAGACTCATCCTCAAACTATCCAGAAGAGACCACATCACTCCAGCACTAATTATTCGACATTGGCTCCAAATCAAAAATTGTATCGCGTTAAAAACAATGTGCATAACACACAGGGCAATCAGCGAACCGGGAGCAGAATTCCTACAAAAGAAAACAATCTACAAGCGAACGAGACTCCTCAGATCAAGCAATGAAATCCGCCTGGAACCAAAAATGTCAACAAAAAAACTAGGGGGCTCCTCTTTCTCCCACCTAGCCGCAAAAACCTGTAACAACCACCCAAAAGAAATAAAACACCAAAGACCACCTAAAAATCAGACCACTTCTAAAAACCTGGCTCGTCAACACCTCAGAACCAAATTGAAACTAAAACAGGAAACCCAAAGAACAGACTGACTATATGATGGCACAGACAACACCCAAAGCGGACTAAGGGTAACCCCTACAAGAACAAGAGAGACGATGCCAGGTGGAATAGAACACAAGCGACAACCCCATGAGAATAAAAATTAGCATACATGCCCAACACTACCAAAAACCTAACAACAAGGACACTAACCAATCCCAAAAACAACTAAAAACCTCACCGCTCCTCACACATCCCTCACACTCTAATGAAACACAACCAGACCTCTTAAAACCGCAGCAACCCGCAGCCACTTCACCACACCGCAACAACAACCACACCACACAGACCTGCAACCAACAGCACACGACTGACTCGGAACCCAATAACACACCAATATGCTTGTGAACGGTGTTAACTGAACCAAAGCTACCAACAGTACTAAAATGCTCCTTTGCTCTTCTCCAAACTTTATCCTACTAGCACGCCAAACCTACCCTCCTTTGTTTCAGACCTGCCAGAGCGCCAGGGGACCACTCCGATGGTGATAGTGCATGGTACAAATATCCTTGAACATTATTTAAACTGGCAAGTGGTGGGAATGATCAATATAAGGCAGAGTTTAAATTCAGCAATTAGTGTTTTGGTTGAGCCTGCTCCACAATACCCTCCCTAGGGGTAGAGGCAAGTGGGACCTCACACGGAGATACTCCTCCTCTCCACTCCCCCCTTTGGGGACAAGGACTCTTGTTCCAATTAACTCCCTAAAGACCCTCTCAGTGGTACTTCTGAGAACATTTACTGTGGAACCATTTATGAGGAAGAAACCAGCATCTGCTGTTGTCATTCAGAAGCCATAAATAGCTCTTTAAATGGAATATCCCTTTCCACTGAGACGAGGAGGCCAAGCAAGAGCAATAAAGAAGGACCTGAACGTATGCCAGGGACATCCCAAGCATATGTCACACACAGCGAGGGAGGGAACTGACAAATGAAAAGGCCTGCGAGTTGCAAAACGGTGCTGTTGCCGGTTCCTTGAAGAGAAGCAGACGCACAGCAGAGGGAAGGAGAATCTGACCCGAAGCGTCTTCCCTGGAGGAGAGGGAAGGAGCTGGACATGCAGCGTCCTGTATCCAAGAGGGAACGCAAAGCCAAGATAGACGTGCATCATTTCACCTGGACGAAAACCAAAGAAGCAGACTGACGCAGTGTGTTCAGGAGCAATGATCGAGAGAGATAGACAAAGGTGGCGTGACCACGAAAGACTTGTGGTAGACCAGGAGTCCACATTGAACGGCAAAACCATCCTGCAGACACAACCACAGAACAGTACGGGAAGTACCCTATGACCATCCCCGACAACTGCATGAGAAAGAAAGCCTTAAAGGAGTAAGCGAGAGAAACCTATCTGTACAGAGAATCAACCCCGAGCTACAAGAAGCTGCAGTAACGTTGCCCAGAGAAGTCCAAGGTAATGGGGCGAACAGAAGTCCCGGGAGGGGCTGTAAGAATCTTTATGGGAGTAATCCTACTTGTCCCAGTCAAAGTAAAGAGACTGACACTTGAAACAAAAAGATGAATGAAAATCGTCAAGAGACCAATCTTACTCGTCTGTCAAAATAAAGAAATCCATATCGTGGAACCTCAAGAAGTGAATAAGAATCAATACTGGAATATCCAGTCTTAAATGAGTAAAACGCAAGAAAATAAAACCGAAGGAGAAACTTGTACATGGTGGAACAGTTTATTCCAGGAAGAGAGAAAAGATCTCTCTAGAGAGAATCTAGAGCAGAGTAATAGACCCCACAAGGTTAATCATCTAAGAAAGCCGAAGCCAAATATATGAACTAATCAAAACTGTGATTAGAGACTACTTGAAGGTTAAATATTGAAATAAAAGGTTGAGAAGCAAAACTCACACCAGGAGAAGGGAGTCATTCTCCTCGCTTTAGTTATTATAGTGGTAGGGTCAGTTAGGTTAGTTTTGGACGCTGGATAGTTTAAGGCATTCACTGATGACTGATGATCACTGTAGCTAGCTGTTGGGTAGGCAAGCCTTATGGAATTGGAAAAGCCAGGCCTTTTTCCTTTTCTTTAATACATCTAAAAGTGAAATGGTTTATCAGAGTTCACGCACTCCTTCTGACCTGCCACAATATATGCAGGGCAGGCCATAAAATGGCACTCTTAACTAGTGGGAGTATCAAGTGATGCCCTGTGCAGGTGAGGAACTGGCATTAATTCCAGGGGCAGAGCCTTTTATGACTGCCTTGTTGATTGAAAGTGAACACTCTGAGGTACCCACCTGGGAGAGAAGTTGATTTAGGGCAATGGTATACCCAGTAACTGTGGAACTGTCCTTAACTTCATGGAGTTGGGTGTTAGTGATGGAGCCAGGGGAGAAGGCGCAACAGCAGGAAACAGCACATGGTGGATGGTGAGGGTGCGGCCATAAGGTTCTGGAGAGCTTGTGAATGTAATTTGCGAGGGCATGGGTATCCATAGAGCGATTCTGCCAGATCCAGGGGAGTTGGTGGGGAATCTTAGACCATGGATGGATTTGAGCACAAAAAGGAATTTGACTAGAAGAGTTCTTGCAAGAATAGCTACCCTGGATGTAGGTAGTGCAGGAGAATCATGGGAGCTTGTAAAGTGTAATGGCAGCAAAGTTTAAATACCTTGTTTAGACGAGCAAAGGTTAGAAGAGGAATCCTCTGAGATGCGTCAAGGAGTCATTTTGCTAGGGATCAGGGCGGGTAGTGTTTTGGTAGTAAAAGGTGAAATCGGGAGTGGATTGTATGCATGATCAAGAGGTTAAGTCTGGCTTTGATAGCTGTGAAGGTGATGACTTTAAGGTAGCCTGCAAAGAGACCCCCCAACTTGTTAGTGTCTGGTGATGGTGTAAGGTGGTCACAAGAAAGGATTTGGAGATGGGAAAACAAATGGCAGGAGAATTACCACTTAAGTTTTCGAGGACCATTCACTGATAATTGCAAATGTGCTGTCAGTGATGCGAGACAGCTCGGGGTTGAAAGAGGAGAAGATTTGACAGTCTCTGGCAACTTTATATGAGGCTCTGAAATAGGAGATTAGTTTGCCAAGAGGTGTTCATGGACAGACCATTGTGGGGACCCTTACTTGGCAGGGCTATGGTGGCCCCGTATTTCCAGAAAATGAAAAAGCTACAGATAGCCTGGTAGCAGGCCACCCAAGCGAGGACAGTGCCCCAAAAGCTAAGATGTGAGATTATATAGCGGGGGGTGGGGAGGTGTCAACCTTTTCAAATGGCATGGCAGTGGTGAGCTGTAGTAAGAGTTGGAGACATTGATGATCACTATCCATGTGTCCTGTCTGCTGCAGAATGCCAATTGATGATAGTCAGTCTTTTATCCTGCAGGTAGAGGCAAATGCTTTGAGCTACACTTTCAAGAACTTTGGAATAGTGTGGAAGGAGAGATACTGGTGGATGGCTGGCCTGGTCTGCCTTTTTGGTCAGCAGTGGGTGTCTCAAAAATGGGTCTGAGCTACATTAAACAGGATGTGATAAGAGCACATTGAGAGGTAGCTTTTCCTGCCAAACAGTGACTACTTACAGGCTTGGTTTCCTTGGTTATTTTTCCAGTGGTTTTCCCCCAGGCTCTGAGGAGCATCTCCATTCACCTGAACTGCTCCCCTTAATCCTTCAACACATCAGTCAATTGGGTGCCACCTGCGGTTCCTTATATGCAACCTTCCATAAGCGTTCGTATGCGTCCCCCGCTAACGCTGATCACAAGGACATAGACCATTTATACCTGTTGGCCTGTTTGTGCCGGTTAAGGCCTGGACAGGGCCAACCCGGAACCCCTGCACCCCAACATGAAGCCACCATTACAATGTGTTCCCTACAGCTACAGTCCATTCCCACGCCATTAGGTCACAAGCTCACGAACGCTTGTCACACCATTGTGATAAAAATTATCTCCATGCCATCCATACCCCATCGTTAACATGCAATCACCCCGCACCTTTCCAACTTAATGCCCATTAATGCACACTTGGCTGTCCCCTATCACTGCACAAAACCTCAATGCCATTTTTATCACAAACTATGCTCTCCCCATCTCTATCCCAGTCTTTGACATCCTCATCCCAACCAGGTACAGCATGCAACAAATGGAACGCACTGGCAGGTAGCAGAGGGGTGGCAGTTCTTCACAAAGGCGAATGGATCTGTACCACAGTCATGAACTCCTTAGAGATTTTACTATGCCACCTTCCTCTATTCAATAAACAGACTGCTATATTTGGTTTGTTCTATCGCCCACCACACTGGTGTGGGTTATTCCTCAATGACATTTCAAACACCATCACCTCAGCATCAATCACAAACTCAATAACCATCTCCTTTGGTGACTTTAATCTGCTAGTCGATCAAACCACTAAAAGCACTAGGCACACTCTCCTCTACCTCATGGATGGATATAAAACAAACACTAAACCCCACCAAAATCATAAGAAACGTACTCCACCTTTTATTCTCAGCATCCACCCCGAACAATGTCTTAACCCTATCCCACTTGACTTAAAAGACCATGCTTCAATCCACACCCTTGTTATGCATGCTCCCCTCAAACCGCATTACAAGGGACAGAGTAATCCCACAATGTCTGAGTTGTTCTTTTCATTACTTCCGCTGGGAAATATTGAAACACAAACTAGCAACTCTAAGATACCCTGCCACCCCAACCATTGACGCTCTAAACAATTTTCAACCAAACCATAAAGCAACTAGTTAACACACATGCCCACTTGAAACTAGATCACAATTAAACTTGCTGGATCCTGGTAAACGAAGTTACTAACCAACAAGAAGTGCACCCATCCGGAACTTGAAAAATGCTGGCATGAAATACCAATGAACAAGGACCTCCACACGCTCAAGGTGCCGGTCTCTCAATAACAAAGCCAACGCTGCATACCACTAGTGAACTATCGTGGCTGGCCTAAAACATATTTTTCAGCAATTACAACACTGTTCAAACCCACTGCCAAACTCGGTAGTCTCAGAGTATACTTTTTCATCAACAAGACACTGTATGGAACAATACATCAATGGAGCAAAATTGGTCACCCCGCCTACCTGCTATGAATCCTATGGCGAATATCACAAACCTGGGCAGTTTTGACTCCCTTCACCCCAAGGATCTTGCTGACACCCTTGTGCCACTTAAACTAGCTGTATACAAAGATGATGCCGTCTCCACTACCATCCTAAAACAAATGAAAGGGGCCACGGTCACCCTCCTCGAAAAAAGTAAATGCCTCACTTGGGGCATCTTTCCAGGGACCCTAAAAACAGGAATAATCGAAACAGGTGATTTCATCAAATCCAAAAACTAATGAAATTTCAATGAATACAAAACCACTAATACCAAAATAGAACATTCCTTTTTTGTAGTTTTTGGGGGGTATCTCCAAAGCCCCCTTGTTTTACTAGTACCTTTCCCCAACCCCCAAAATGACTATTCCCACTTCCCACCCATTTTTTGCCAAATTAGTTATTTTCGTGTTTGTTGTTTTTGTATTCATTGTAATTTCATTTGTTAATTTCTATTGAATATAATCACTGCATACCGAACATTCTGCCCTATGCTCAAAGAAATCTACCTTGGACCCAGATGAGCCTACACACTGACTGATCAATAGCCTACAATTAATAAGGAAATCATTGAGAAGGCAGTTGCCAACCGTTCTGTGATTGGGTTATCCAGCATGGCCTCCTCAGCGATCAACAAAATGTAGCATCCACGATCATGGTCATACAAGACACTCTTCAGATCATGGGCAAATCCTCATGGTCCTCCTTGACCTCTCAGCCATGTTGGACATGGATGACCACCTCACACTGAGAAGTCTACTCAGGAACAGAATGGGCTCCTCAGGCATAGTTCTAAACTGGTTTGCAGCTTACCTCTTGATAAAAACCCCAAGGCTTTCAGATGGGCAACTTCAGGTCAGACCACCACCCAGCACCCTGGAGAGTCCCACAAGTCTCCATATTCTCACTCCTTGATCTTTAATCTTTACATAGCCATTGGGATCACTTATCAATGAGCCCAACATCTGTTATGCCTCGTAGGGTTGCCTCCCCTCGATCCAAGCTTGGATAACAAGCACATACCCAAAGCTCAATCCAACAAAGACAGCGTTTATCCTACTCTGCCACCTGTCTATCCCAGGTTACCATTCAAGGTACTGAAATGACATGCACCTTGAGGATTTCATAATCTCGCCTGATCCCAGCTTCCAAATCACTCCACTTTCCATATACATGGCGAATGCGGCTTTTTGAAGCTATAAAATACTGTGAATACGCAAGATTTACATTTTCCATATGTCATTTACACAGAGGACACAGTAGTTTCTTGTGAGGTCTATCTCGCTTTTGTCCGGTAGCTTAACGAAAAGCACATGAAAGATTTACGCGCAGTGCGAAGACTCTACAGCACCACCACCCCGGTTTACTGATTTGGCCAGTTTCTAAGCACTTTCTCCTTCAAAGCTAATAGAATCCAGCAGCGTTTTCATAATTTCCCGCCAGGCAAGCTAGTTTTTCCCCGGGCAAGTGAAAAGGCCTTTTTAACCATCGACTGGTCCATGGTAGATCTGTCCCTATGGTGTAAAAGTTAAATCTCCACCAGTTAGTTAATGTCCTCTCTCGCAGCTGTAAAGCGAGCCATTATGCTCCTTTTATTCAAACATGAGCACAGGCGCTTAACATGCTAGTGTGTGACGACCTCGCCATGCTGCCCCTAGAGCGCGTCTGGCATTTAGTCTTCCCTATTGAAGGACAGTGTTGTGTTCTTGAAAGGATTCACGCTCCCAGTTACTGTGCTGTGGTGCTACCCTGTGGCACTGCTGCCAGGCACCGTCGTCCCATAAAGAGTGGTCACGAACGAGCTTTCCCTTATATTGTGAACCAGACCCTTACGTAAAAACACTTGTGCGTGCAATTAACACATCTATTTGCGTTGCCCAATTTCACCTCATGTACTTTACCATTTCCTTTCAGTGACTTAGGGTGTTCATGTCTTGAGATGTTTAGCACCACGCAAACTTAAACATATCACTTCAAATGCTTCTCCCAACCCTTGCACTTGCAATGTCAGTACGTGCAGTGTGATGCCCTGCTCCATATTCTACGTGCCACAGCTCCCCAAATTGTGTGAATTTACTAAATTTTCTATGTCCCTTATTTCCCCAGGAACCAACAACACAAGAACAAAATGTGCCCAGAAACATCTGTTTTGGTTCAACTTAACATACCGTTTGCATTTATTTAGAGGTAAACTTCTAGGGGGTGATACCATGCAGGCGTCATATTCTGTGCATTCCTGGGTCAGTGCATGTATCTGCATCAGAAGTACATTGAGGGGTCTTTTTCCTGACAGACAACGCGACGCTGCAATTATTCTGCATCTAGGATTCATTCACCTTTAAACCAGCAAAAGGAGAATGGGGTGCTGTTGCATTTAGGTGTGTGACAAAAGGGTTTAATTTGGGATGCAATTGTTATTCCCTGTTAATTTAGGGGCATGCGTATCTGCATCTCTAAGGTCCAAGGCTGTGTTTTACATTCCCGAGATGATGGCTTGTTGAAAAGCTTAAAAGAAACTGTTCTGTGCAGCTGCAGGTTTACTCTTGTACATAAACGCAAGCTGCATGAAAGTGTCAATGGATGATTTAAAGCAGATGATTATTTTACAGGCTCTTTTGAAATGGAAGTAGGAAAGTTCACAGAGATGTTATGTTGTCCCTTGTTAGGTGTTCAGCCAGTCCTGGCTTCTCAGCTCACATCCAGTCCTATGGATACGGGGTGTATTGTTATGTTGATTTATACTGCCCACCGCTACCACCCAAGGGCAGTCTCCAGGCATTCACGTGGCTCTGCAAGTAGAGGACGGAGTTGGTTAGTGAAGGAAGAGTGATAGGATAAGTCCAGAACCTAGGGAAACTGGGGTCAGTGTGTGTTGGCTTGCAGATGGTTGGTTGCGTGCACTGGCTTATTGTATCGGTGCGGTAAGGTCCAATGCCTGGGTGGTTTCTATGGGACTGTTATGTAGCAGTGTGTCTGTGTTCTATGTGTAGATTGGATGGTATTTCAGGCTGTGCACACTGGCTTGTTGTATACGTATGGTTGAGGTCCAGTATCCAGGTTTGTTGTAAGCTTGTGTGTTAGTGTATGGGTTGGCTAGCCCAGTAGGTGGGTATAGTGTTTGGTGGTGTGTTGGACTACATTGGCTAATCTCGAAGTTCTTCTAGGAGGCAAATCTACACAATTCTGTATATTGATACGCATGGTTAATTTCACTGCCTATTTAAGTGTGATGCGTGGCTAATCTTCACAGATTTATCTAAATGTGCCGCGTGGCTAAACTTCACAATCTAAGTGAGACGCGAGGGTGGTCCTTGCAATTGCTAAATGCAGTGTGTGACTACATGACACAATTGGGCTAACATCAGAATTTGGCTCGCTGGTGCAATTGGGCTAACTGCATGAAGGCATATGATATTAGTTAATTGGAGAGGTGCGGTTTTACACAAATAGGCTAAGTGCATTATGTGGCTGACTAAGACAAATGGGCTATGAGTGAGGTCAAGCTACCCTACACAATTAGGATAAATGCAAAGTATGGATACCTTAGACAGGCTATGAGTGCCGAGGTTTTAATGGAGTACACTAATGGCTGTGCTCCTCGCCCACTACACTTTATCAGTCTCTGCCAGCAAACAAACTGGCGCTGCTTGTTATGGAGCGCCCCTTTGCCTTGGGGCCATTTGCCTTGGGATGCCCTGGCGGGGGTAGTTCTCAAAAAGGGTTACTCTGCCAAACGGGGATCAGAGGGGGCTGGCTGCGGGAACAAGGAAGCGGGTCGGGGTGCCGGCTGTGACAGGGCTAGTGCACAAATGGACATCTGACTGCCTCAGCCAATTGCGATAGGGCTGGGTGTGGAAAGGAAAAAAGCCAGAAACAAAGGACTACAGCACCAAGCCAGGGCACTCGACAGGCAGACAGCACAGAAAAAGGATTGGAAGTCAGTGTATTGGCTACTTTTACCCCCTAAAGATAGGCAAATGCTCCCAAAAAATATAGAGATTACAAATATTACCAACAAAAATATAGATACATAGAGCCTGTCTTCCCACCCCCCCCCTGCTTTCCTCCACACACGCTATGTGTCGGTTTGGACAATTATACACATAGTGCGACAGAAAGAAAGACTTCTGTTATTAATGCTTGATCTGAAGAGGGATACATTTGTATTTAAATGTGCACAACAAACTTGTTGCAATGAAAGATTTATTACAAAACACTTCTGTTTTATAGTTACTTGCGCATTGAATACACCTATTCGTGATGGGATTTACTTTTTTACTCCCCAAATAATTGTACTGCCAAACTTTTAAAATTAGGAGTAAAATACTCCCAATTCAAAATCTAATCTGGAGTGCTTGGTTAATTCCAGACCACACTTGCTCGTTCCGATAGCATAAAAAGGGGGCCCAACTTCCAGGCAGCAGGTATCCCTCCTCCTCCTGAATATATAATGCTTCCTGACAAAAAGTGGACAGAAAGTGGTTATTGGTGGCTTACTCCCAGCGTTAGTCTGTTTCCCACTTCTATTGTGTGAGGAGGAGGAGCCGTTCACTTGCACCCCTGCTAACTTCCTCAAAAAGCCCCGTCTGGTGCGGCCAAGAACTGGGCAGAATGTGGTTACTGTGGTTACTGGTGGGTCGGCGCGGGCAGCGAGTACGGATGATCTGGTAAGCCTGCTCTCACGGACAAGTGGCAAGCCATTATGTGACTGTGTCCATGCCGCTCTACTGAGCTTCTAAGGCTTTCACTTGTTTTTTTCTGGCTTCTGGCTTTTTTGCCATTTCAAGCCTGGCCCACAGCTGAGGAAACTCATGACCGAATCCAGCATGAATCCAGCACCTTTAACCCTCCAAGGCTGATGGATGGACTTAACAGTGTTCCCATTGTTTCGGCACTGCTCATTGTCTGAAGGCTTCAGAGGTGGTTATTAGGATCTGTGATAGCTACTCCTGCCTTGCCCATTCGTGGAGCATTTTATTTGAGAGGCATTTTGCTTTAGCAGATTGCACCAGTTTTTAACCATTGGAACTAGTGTTTACAGGTTATTTTGCAACCAAACTAATTCCATCTAACCGCATTTAACCGTTATAGCTTGTCCACTGCTGCCCGGATAATCTTCGACGTGAGCCTTATGAGTTCACATGTCAAAGTGTGATTTGTCGTGTTTCCTGCTGATGTGCGGGTCAAGATAAGCCTTGTTTTCTGGGACACTAGCCATTAGGAACTGCAAAGCCTTGATAATCCATGCTTGTTAATGTCTGGACTCTAGGGGGATTAGAGGGGTTGGGGATGGGGTGAGTCGGACTATGGCAGCTCCCTGAGCCGTCGGGCATTCCCTGCCTACCAGAGGAATTCCGGTTTTTCTCATTTCACTTCTCATATTTGTGTCCACCATCTGAGTCCGTTATCTGTTATTTTGGGCCTATACGGATTAAGGCCTCATGAACTGTGACTTGTACTGTTCTATTCGATTAGAACTGGGGCAGCTAATACGTTAGTTGCTTCTAGTTGGAACAACCTTTAATGGTATTCTATTAGTGATTTTATCCGCTTATTATTTTATTGGTATATCTTGAGGTTGGATATTTCCATTATAGGGGATAGCACACCCGTTTTTAGACTTTGAGTAATCTGAATCCCATTTTTAAAATGTGTAATTCTTTTACTGCCTGAAGTATATTTGAATATTGAATTTTGATTGTTCTTTTTTACTTGTATCTTTTGCTACGCATGTAAACATTTGCACATTCACTTGCATATGCCCTTTGCACATTTTTATTTGTATATTTGCACTAATTTATTTTGTACTTTTGTTCTCTCTGGTCCCTGGGCTCTTGTACCCTTTGGGTATTACAATTTTCTGGTTTATCGATCCTTGGTATCCCCTGGAACTCAAAGGGAGGAGAGTGGTTAAACGCAAGGCAAATTCCATGATTTCGCCTGGGGTGTGCCCGAAAAGGGTTTATAAAGTTTTTGAGCCCATCCAAGAAGCTAATATCCTCATATCTGAAATTGAGGGGTTTATTGTTCGACCTAGATAGAGGGGTGTTGGGGTGTTGGGGTGTTGGGGTTGGGGGGGTTGATGTGAAAAGCCTGTTCAAACAATTGCTAATACCAATTGTGCAATATTGGACTAGGGTTGTAGCGTTACAGGTAGAGTTGTGGGGCGAGAGTCAGGTTGCCGGTGAATAAAACATAATGTATTAGTGGTTAAGGAGGGCAGCTGAAGTGGATCCATTAGCCAAATGGAGGTAAAAACTACCTTTTCCCAGTCCACTGCCCCAAATTATTGGGCTTTTCGGGATCTCGGGCAAGCAGTGTAATTGAAGTTCATTTCCCATGTAGCTCATCGTATTGACCCTGTTAATTCTGTGGCTGATCCTACTATTGAGTCGGATGTAATGGTCCCTACTTTCACTGTAGGGGAAAGAAATTAATGATTCTTAATGAGGGCCTTGCAGATTTAGACTCCCTTTTCCAATTATTGCCCCAGAAGCTTCTCTTTATACTGGATTTTCCCCTCTAGAGGTTTTGCCTTTGCTTGAGAGTGAAAATCAGTGCCCAAGCTCGGTAAAGTTGGGGGAGAGAGCCCACTCATCTTCTGGAGGGGCGTGAAGGTCTGTCCCAAAGGGATATGCATCCCAACCACTGTGTAGGAGTCTCAAAACTGTTAGTCTTGTTGTGGCCACAAACTCAACCTCATTGACTGCACACTTGTGTCCTGAGTGTAAATGCGATTGGAGGAGTAAATTCAATGAATTAATGACAGAGGTTGGTAAACTTAAGGAAATGGTTGGTGGCTTAACCAAAATTGTTGTTGACCAGGGGAACCAGATTCTTGAAGCCCAGAGAGGGTCCTTTTCCTGCTTGCCGTAAAGTCCAGGAAAAGCAGGATGAAGGACGAGGGGCCCCGGTAACGCAGCACCGACTAAAGACAATAGCTACAGAGATAGGGGGGGGGGGTTCCCAGAAAATCCCAACCATGAGAGCTACGAAGGAGCCCCAGTGGGTTAAACCCCTAACTGATATAATCAATAAGTACGTGGTTGCCCAACATCCCCCACCACTCCCCCCCCACCACCACCCACCCCAATGTCTCGGGAGCTATGGCAGGCATATTTCTCACCCAATTCAATGCGAGGGGGATGGTATTCCCAGTAATTGGTTTTACCCATAATTGTAAATCCATTTTTTGTGTGTAATGTGCCCAAACTAAGATTAGGTGCCTTTTGAAAAGGAGGATACATTAATCAACAAAAGTATCCATTGGATCTGCCATGTGAGGGGATGTTGCTCTGTATGGGCTGGCAGAGGGAATGTGGCCCCTGGCCAGGGTGATTATATAGAGTTGGCACTAAAGGACCTAAAGCTGGTGGAGGGATTGCTGGCAATTGAGACGACAACTTCTCCCCTCCCGTTGTCATCAATTTCATTGAGATAATTTTTACCTGATGTATGGTGTAATCGAACCTCTGGGGGACAACTATCAAAAGGGGCATCAGGTTGCACCTGGTAGGGGAGAAGGATTGGATGAGGTAGACTGACATTCTCCCCCTCCTCTGCCAGAAAGCCCCAATGTGCCTGAAGGAACCAGGGTGCTCTTCTGGAACGTTGCTGGAATTGCTTGACACTCGGTGGACCCTGACTGGATAACTTTTGTATCAAAGTATAAGTTTATATGTAACCAGGAATCTTGGGCTTTGGCTCCCATTGAGATCCAGGGGTTCAAGGCGTTTAGTATCACAGCTTCAGAGGAAGACCATGGGGGATTGGGGGGAGTCGTTAACCCTGTTGCCAGTGGGGTCAGGATGGGAAAACAAATTGTGCAGCCAAATTACCTCTGTTCTGTAACTGGTTATTGATACTAATTCAGAGGGGCTTACATTACTTATTTTTTACGTCTATAATAAACCTTATGGCCAATTGGGGACTCTGACCCCATTATATGATCTAGTGAGTAGTTGGGAGTCTAAGGTGTCTGGACAGCTCCACATAATTTTTGAAGGGGACCTTGACCTCCAGTTCGAACCCCTAAAAGAAATGGAAGGGCTTTGGGAGGCCGTAGATGTGGCCTGTGATATCCCTACATTGGAGGCTAGTTTTCCTGTGCAGGCACACACACACATGCTTTGGAGTCAGCCTGGATATTGTATGGACTAAATCTATGGGCATGTTACGGTAGGTGCATTGATGATAGGCCAATGAAAGATACCTTCTTTGGGTTTCAATGCTCCTCAAGAATAGATTATATCCTGGTCGCGAAGGGCGACTGCGGGGTGAAGTTGAAGAGTTCTTAATCTCTGACCATATGGACAGTGATCACAAAGCCCTCTTGTTAAAATTAAGATGACCGGGTAAGTCATAGGATGCGATTAAGCCTTCTGTGCCAATTAGAATATCTGGGAATACCAGACAGGCCATTAACTGGGCCAATATTATGACAGCAGGGCTAAAAAACCCTATCTATTATTCAATTCTCCCTTTTATTGAAAACCTATGTGATTATAGTCTTAGGGATGACCAGGCACTGACTGAATACGAGCACCTGACTGCTCAGCTTAGCCCTTGATTTTCTAGTTGTTACCCACGCCTCACCCCCACCACTGTGCTCAGAGGAGGGAGGAAGCCTGGCTGCTTTGATGGTGCATGTCAGCAGACTAAGGAGTATCTTATGCTCGATCTTGATATTGAAGGGAAGGTGAACAAGTAGGTATAACACCTCAAGAGGAGCAACTATAAAAACATAGTGAAGTTATGGAAAATGGAATACCATAAATCCAAATGGGACACTGTTAGTGAAGCTGCCCTTAGAGGATAGTAAGACCTTCTGGCCTATAGTTTCTGATCTGAAGGAAATAAATGATAATAGTTTGTATTGCATGATTATCCCAGAAGAATGGTTCTCTTACTTATGTGGCCTATATGTAGGGGACGCCTCCCCAGATGGTGCTGAACCAATGGGACCAGTTGGGTCTGGTCTGGTGTCAATTGATTGTACTAGTCCTCCTATAGTCATTACCCTGCAAGCTGTAAAAAAGTGCTTTATCGAATACCAAGGGTCAGAAGGCCGTAGGCCCAGATACAATCCTGATGGACCACTTGAAGGAAGAGCTTGAAATATGGGCACCATTATTAAGCCTATACTAAATAGTGGTTAGCCTCAATATGGTCCCAGAAACATGGTGTTTTGCTCTGAGATAGTGCCTGAATGCAAAAAAAGTGGGAGACAAAACATGGGACATTACAGGCCTATCTTGCTACTAGATGCTGCAGGGAAATTGTTTGCCAATGTGCTGCTCCAACAACTTCAGGCCTGGGTGACTAGCACTGGTCTTATCTCGGTTACAAGCTGGGTTCCAGCGAAGGCGGTGCACAGTTGACCAGTGCTTCCGCCTGTCCACCATCTTGCAGAATTGTACGGTGCTGAAAAGAATGCAGGTCTATGCAGTGTTTATAGCAAGGCATAAAATAAGCAGTGTCGCATAGCAATTTGCTATGCGATTCTGTAGTTTTGCTAATCAAATGAACACTTGTGTAGCAAAGTTAGCTATTTAAGTTGCCCTCTTCAATGAAAGCACACCTCGCCCTGCATTCCTCTTGCCGGCTGTGCTCTCTTCACCCTCTTTTCTCTGTTCACTTCAAGTGCTAATGGATCACTTCAAGTGCTAATGTAGGGAAAGTACAGTAGTAATACTCTCCTCCATTCTTAAGTGCCAAATGCATGTGTAAGAGTGCAAGAATTTTCTTTTCAAATAATTGCAAACCAGAAGTAATCAGGATGATACTTTTATTAAGCTTTTTATATCCTGTCTGGCAAAGACAAGTATGTGTCAACTTTATTTCTTTTAAAAAGACAGTCCTGCAATTCCATTCCAAAAAAATAAGTTGTTAAATAATACATAATTACCGTATTGAGACTGTAAAGCCTTGCATCGATCCATGCTTTACAGTATAGCTTAGGTTAGTGTATCTGAATTTCATAGTGCCAACTATATTTCATTTTGAGGAAGATGCATCATGTTGCTAGTGAATTTTTAAAAATGTACATTATCACATGATCAAATGCGTCTGATGTCAAACCTTGTTCTATAACCTGCAGGTTGCTTACATCTTGCAACTGGTGCTCAACCCATGATACAACCCATACTCATTGACATTCTTTATTAACACCCTGTTGCTTTATACCATGTACCCTGAAAGTGAGATGGCCACAGACTACAATATTCCACCTCGTTCTGCATAGGCAGTTTCTTTCCTCTTACATAATAAATGCACAAAGTGAGCTAAATGCTCACACAAAGTAGTGATCAATAGTTCCATCCAGTCTGTAGATCTACAGATCTACTGCAATGCCAAACACTATAGTTAGCCTCTAGAGCTTGCTTTGCTTTATGATTGTATTATATATTACCACCTGCAGGAGACAGCTGTCCAAACAGTTTTCATGCCCTTTTTTATCATACCTATTTATTTGTCTCGATTCATGCAGCTAACCTTTTACAGGCACTCATCTATGGCTTGCAAAGTCGTTTTGCACACCAAGTCAAGTAGATTTTAAGGGCAAGTAGCATTTACAAGAGATTTTTGAAACTTTTATTTAACATCTACTTTGTTTGCAGTAAATGTCAAATACATGTTTCACTGTGCATGGCTGGACACTGGGTGGCAGCAGTGTGCCAAACATAAAGTGGGTTTGTAGTGACATGCACCATTTTACAGAAATCACGTTATAAATGTGTTGTCCTCTGTTGCTATGGGTTGAGTGCATTTCTCTTAGGTTGAATAGGTAAACTAAGTTACCCAACCTGCAGGTCTAGCTGAAGTTTAAAGAATTTGCAAGGCCTGACTCCTCTCACAAATGTCTTATTTCAGCTGTAAGCACAACTGCTGTATTGTTGCTCATTTCATGTCTTTGATAACATCCAGTGGGCCTCATTAGGACCCTGGCGGAGAGGGTATTACGCCAGCGTAGTGCATGGCGTACCTCTCCGCCATACTACGAGTTCCCGTAGCGCCATGGAGGTTTTCTCCGCCTGGTTTTACCAGCCGGAGAAAACCATGGCGCTACGGGACCTCGTTGTTAATTACGCCACCGTATTTTACGGTGGCGTAATTAACTCCTTCCCCACTCCCATTATACCCTATGGGGCAAAAATGGGAATGGGGAAGGGCAGAATGGGGATTGGGGATTTACCGCTCCGCCGAGGTCGGAATGGGGCGGTAAATCCGCCAACCCCCATGGCGCTATCGGCGGCTTTCCGCCATGCTTCGCGGTGCATTTAGCACCGCGAAATCCGCCTGGGTCGTAATGAGGCCCAGTGACATTAACAATATTAGTACAAAATTGCTAATCAAAGGGGTGTTTGCTAATCAAAAATATTTTAATTAGCAAACTCTGCTAATCAATTTTTTAAAACGAATGTATGCCTTGTATACATCTAGAGGTACTAAGGTGGGGCCTGGCTGGGGAAACCACCATCAGTTCCCAGTTGATAGAGGTGTGCGGCAAGGCTGTGTCCTTGCCCCGCTTCTGTTCTGTCTTTATATCAAAAACATGGTCCTGGTGGCAGAGTGATTTGGGGGAGGCTTATCCTGCTTTATTTTTCACAGATGACTGTTTTGTTGGCAAAGTCGCCTATGGGTTCAGGCGTAGTTTGGAATGCTTTGTTTTTGTGTTCTCAGCCCAGCCTGACCCTCAATAGGAGTAAGACTAAGTTGTTGGTGTTCAGACCAAGGAGATCAAAGCCTTTGGTACTCTGTATGGAGGCTGGTGGGAATGCCCTGGCACAGGTGAATTATGATTTTTGTATTTGTTTATTTCTGTCGCGCCAAATCCCGCAGGCATCAGGGCGTGCACACGTGGGCAAAGACAACAAATGGAAGACGAAACAGCAGTCATTGATACAAAGAGCAAGTCACTTATTTAAATAATAGCCTTTTCAGTTTTTTTCTAAAGATCAAGTAATTTGATTCAAGTCTTAAAGGGCAGGGGATCCCATTCAATTTTTCTGCTGTTTTAACCACAAAGGAGCATCCAAGCCCATTTGATCTTTTGACACCTGTGTGTCTGACCAGACCTTGAGCTTCAGATCTCAGAGACTGACCTGGTTTGTGAAAGGTTGTTTGCTCTTTCAGGTAGATGGGAGCTAATCCATAGACAGTGATGTACAATGGTCATAGCTTTAAAGGCAATACGATCTTCCAGGGCTAACCAATGGAGTGACTTCCTGTCCTCGGAGATGTGCTCTCTTATTGTTTTCCTTTTGATAGTTCTTACCGCATTGTTTTGAGTGATCTGGCATGGCTCAACGCAGCCCTTGTTAGCTCCGGTTAGCAGGGTGTTTCCATAGTCCAGCCTGAAGAGGATTGTAGCCCTGGCGATAGTGGCACCTTTCTTTCACTCACAAAGGGTCTAATACAATTGAGCAGCCTCTGATGGTACAGGCAATTTTCTTCAAATAAGCAACATGTGCTTCAGCCCCAAGGGATGCTTCAACATATACACCCAGGGTTTTAACCTTGCAGGAGGCCCGGGATGTGTGAGTCACTGATAGTGAAAGAGATATAGTCAGAGTCAAGTTGGGCTCTGGCATGAGATGAACCAAAGATCATGAGCTCGGTCTTGCTTCCATTTAAGCAGACCTCGGAGTGAGATTCTCCGACACAGAATCATGGGCAGCTCAGTCCAGTAAGTCGGACTATTCTGGAGATAGTGTTGGCCTAAATAAATGTTTTGTGTCTCATGGAGAACTTGCTGTTTCCCCCTGCTATTAACATCTATTTGATCCAGACTACATCTGCAGTTCTCTATTGAGCTGAGTTATGAGGGGCTGGGGGGAGGGTCATGCTAACTGTATGAACGTGGTAGTAGCTGAGAACACATTTTTGAAAAAGCTACTTAGGGTTCTGTGTAGCTTCCCAAGTGCCTCACTTTTAATGGAATGTGGCCTAGAATCTATTACTTACCAGTTGTTTTGGAAACTAGTTTTCTATTTGAATGGGACTCTGGGTGTGTCCAGAGTTAGTTAAGTAGCAGGAAGCATACTTGAACTTGCTGAAATACCCTGGAGGACGTTCTTTGCAATGGTCGATTAATGTAAGGCCTCAACTTCAATTGTTGGGCCTGGATGAAATATGGCGGAACCCGCAAAATCTGCCCTGCAGTTCATAAAGGGATGTTAAGCTAATTGCTAAACGTGACATCCAAGAACGCCTCATAAACTCACGATTCAACCTGCAGGTGGGCTTTGATTATTTATCTTCGATGACTGGCCAATGTTTGGAGAGCTAGTTGGACTTAACTCCAGCGTATGCTCGCACTCTTTTTAGAATTCAGGGCTGGAATACTCCAAGTTGCAACTTTGACCTGCAGTTGGAGGGATGGCAATTCTGATATATGCCCGATGTGTGGCCTGGAGTCTGTTACCTACTTTTTGCTCTTTTGTGAGTGTTACAATGACCTGAGAAAAAAGTACTTGTTTCCACTGTCTAGGTAAGCATGTGTTAATAATGTTAGACGCAGTTACTTTATGCCGGTGCACTGCAGTGGTGAATGAGGTTTATTTTGTCGCCAAATGTATTTATTGTGCCTGGTTTCGTAGGAAGCTTCCATTGGTTATCTGATCTAATCTTCGTGGCTTTTTTTTACTAGGTTCCTAACTGGTTAATTGTATGAATTCATCTGATCATTTATGAGTTATTCTTTTGTATGAAATCTATGTATCTAATGTGTTAAATTGTATGTGTGCTAAAGGTACATTTGCTGAATAAAGCAATGACTAACTGATAATGCTTACTTCCACCTTTATAGTCTCATACATTGATGGGGTAAATGCCCTCCTCACTGGTTTTCAGTCAATGTACCTAGGGCCCTCCAACCCGTCTCGTGACGAGAAACAAGAAATTCAACCACATTTCTCCCATCCTACTGGCTTCCAATCCTAGTTAGAATATTCTTTAAAACTGCATTTCCTGTAAAACAACCACTGCTCACACAACTACCTACCTAGCTGCAAAACTCTGTAGCTCAGGTGTGTTGTGTTTCTCCAGGAGCCAGGTCATTGCTAGGCTTGTGACAAAACTGGCATGCAAGTAACAAGAAAAAAGGAAACTCGCCTTCTCTTCCCACACTCATGCTTTTGGAACACCATCCTAGTGGCAATCCAAACCACACCAACACTTTTTGCAGTTTGGGAAGAAACTCAAAGCCGCCTTCTTCATTCAATGCCTAAGTGCTACCTTGGCTCCTTGCATTGCCACATCACATGCCGCCACCTTGACCTGAACATCCTTTGCTACATATTATAACCGGAGTAGCGGCAGAGTAGCAGTCACAGGCAGTGGCTGCAGACTACTCCTTTTCCAGTCTTTCCACTGTGTCTACTGTTTTTGCACCTGGCGAACATTCAAAGGCTCCCGGACACCGCAGAGTAGCGGCAGTCACGGGCAGTCACGGGCAGTCACGGGCAGTCACGGGCAGTCACGGGCAGTCACGGGCAGTCACGGGCAGTCACGGGCAGTCACGGGCAGTCACGGGCAGTCACGGGCAGTCACGGGCAGTCACAGGACGCTGTGGACGCTACTGTCTCCCCGGCAAACCATGGCTACAGGTGAAAAAGACTCCCATCAAAGGAGCTCACGCCCCAGGACACGAGCTGAAGTGGGGAAATTCCAACCACAAAACACGGACAAATGCTTGTTGCATTTAAAGCAGACTAAATTGACCACTACAGCCTCACCACAGAGGCCTTCCCAAAGCCAAAAACTCATTGCATCGACGCCGGGGTCAAATGGCGGCTCCTGCCCAAAAACAATGTGGACAAAGGAGGCCTCTGCAAAAACACCACTTCTAGCACCAGGATCCCCAACCACAGACTCTGGTCTAAACCTGGCGGTAGCGGAGGGAATGGACGCCTTGCATGCACTTCAAAATTTGGATCAAACTACAATCTTACCTGGGAGCTCGTTGGCTCTCCAGAGGACTCCTGGCAGCGTTTCGCCCAGGCCGGGACACGTCCTGTTAGCCGCGCTTGCTCCGCTGCCTGTCGGAGGGCGGTCGGCGTTGAGCTCGATGGCGGCGGGCGGGGCCAGTCCTGTGGAGCGGGCGGCTGCTCGGGTGGGGACGCCGGAGACTGTCCCCCCCGCCCCCGAGGAGGGGCTCCATGACTGGGGGGCCCTGGAGGTGGAGAGCGAAAGCGGCGCTGACTTGCAGTCAGCGGAAGATCCGGAGGGACCTTTAGTGGCCGCCGTGACAAGGAAAACATCGGAAAAGACAGTGGCCGATGTCTCACAGGAATCTCCCAGTCTGGTGAGTCAAGTGGGAGGAAACCCGGTGACGACGATAGCGGAAATTCACCCGCGGCTCTCTAGCGCGGCTAACACACCAAATCAAGAAAAATTAACTAAACTAAAAGTCGTTGAGCCACTTGGAATTACAAGCAAACCGAAGGTGGGCCAGTTAAATAAATCACCAGAAATACAACTCGACGAAGGCCCGTGTAACAAAAAAGTGAAAACTATGTAAAAACCGACAAAAAAAAAACACAATGGCAAAACCGTTACTAACACCCAGAAAAGACGCCTGAGCTAAATGGCCCTGATTCCAATCTGGCTAAGAAAAAAAGACAAAAAAGGACAATAAGGCGAACCTTGACAAGCACAAACAAAAGTCAACAAGTAACTATTTTTTCACCTCAAAGTGTGGCAGATTTTTTTGTGAACCATAGAAAAAGGAAATTTGAAAACATTTGTGAAATAAGCGACACCGAGATGCTGGAACTGGTGTACGTTTCAAGGACATGAAGGAGCTAGACGGAAAAGTCCCCACCACTGCGCCCATAGACGAAAGGTTGAGGGGGGAAAATCTACCCAAAACACTAGAGGTGGAGATTGAGAATCCAAGTCCGGAAACTCCAAAACTTGATTCATACAAAACCCAAAACAGTAATCAAAATGACGAAGAGTCCCCAAAAAACCAGAGTGAAAGCGCGGAAATAGAGGACTGGTTTCCACCATCTGAGGATGTAAATCAACTGGCAAAACAGACAAACTCATCGGTTTTAACGACGCCGAGAAGGGAACCAGAGGACTGGTTCTCACCACCGGAGAAAGCAAACCAAACGGCAAAAAGACTAGACTCATTTGTGATAACGACGCCAAGCAGGGATAAAGGAAGAACCATGGGACAAGAATCCCAACCTGAGAAATCGCCGGGAAAAAAAACTGGACATGGTGACACTCATGGCAGCGGTGGCGGTCGCCATGGCCCCTTTCACCAAACTTTGAGGCTATAAACGACTCATTAAAGGACAACAGCTCTCTACTGGCAACAAGGCATGCAAAATTCGCATACTTGGAAGGGTATGTCATTGTGGTAGAAAGCGAAAAGACAAAGGCTCTTACGGCGCAAGCACTACAGACAGTGATGGAAAGAGAAATCCTTCAACACCGACAACAACAGAAAAAGGGACACAGATCGGACACAATGAAATAAAAAAAAAACTCAAGCCCCCCGGAACCCAACTGAGAAAGCGGATCCTCCAGAAATGGAACAAATTTCGTCAGTTCAGCCGCCAAACAAAAGTTCAAAGGTCGTAAGTCCAGTTCCGAGACCCAACCCAGTAAGGAAAGATGACGTTGTTAGAGGCGTTGGACTAAAAAAAGCGCAAGCCACTGCTCCAGAGAAAGAATCATAAAAACATTGATAAACTCAAAAAGCGGGCCAACGAAGATCACGGAAACGGCTAATAACAAAGACTTTTCCATTTTTACAGTCTGTAAGTTACCAGACATACCACTTACCACCCACGAAAAACAACTGGTTTTCTGTTTACCGGTCCAAGAAAAGAGCTTCAAAGATAGAAAGAAGACCCATGGTATGGGACCTGGCCCAAACATAATCCCAAATGGCTCAACGCGACCAAATACTGAGGCCGTCCGCACACCAACCCACAGGAAACAACTGGACTCCAGGGAAGATCTAAACACATCAAAATCAACAGCAGATCTCCTTATGGAAGAGGTCCTAGAAAATTTAAATCAACCCAGCAAACAACCTTCCCTTGAACTGATTGAGAGTCCAACTAAAAAAAGGAACAAAGGCGAAAACAAATTGGAGCAAAAATTAGATCAAGGCCTGCATGAAGGAGACAAATGGCAATTTCTATCTTTGGAGGACCGATGCAAGAAGATTTCGCACTCTGCAAACTGGGGTGACACCAAGCAGGTTGAAAAGGGGAGTAAGATCTCTAATCAAGACACGCAAAAACCTCACCCTACAAAGGAGACTCTCTTCACACAGGCGGGAGGAAAAACAACCCCTGTACCTCCCCGGAAAAAGATCTTCAGAAGCACGATAGATTCTAATACCAACCAAGAAGACAAGGCAGCGTAATGCATCGAAATAAAAAAAGGAATGAAAGAGAAGACTAAGGCCGAGGTGTGCCACTCAAAAAGCGACGCTATGGTGTACCAGCCTTTAAAGTTGAACAAATTGGAAATTGCCGTGAGTATGTGATCCTGAACCGAAGAACTGTGATGGAACTGCTACATAGCATACCGAAATTAAGATCAGTAAGATCGAATGACTTGCAAATAGTGGAGCTGCTACATGAAGGACGCCGAGCAATTGCCTACTTATTCATCTCTTCCACACTAGTGAAACAAAGCCTGCGCGACTCCTTGAAACACCTCCTAAAAATGGGATATGACATAAGTGAACTTGAGGATGGAGAGGTAAAATGGACTGATCCAGCAACCCCTAACCCCAAAAAAGGCCTGTGGAGAAACGAGAACGACTCACAAAGGGACCATAGACCTCGTGTGGATTGGAGGCAAGAAAATTTTCCAATACACTACAAAAAGAAAACTCCAGTATCAAGAGAAAAGGAAAGGAGGAGGGACTTGTCCACGCAAAGAAATTACCAAGAACGCTCCGAAAAACGAGACACTTGGGCCCCATCGTCAATAAGAACTAAAGAACGAGAAGAGGTTGAAGTGACGAAATACGACAGAAAACCATTAGGTCCACTGCTGCCGATTAACAGAACATGCACACAGATGGTGAATTTGGCGGATACAGAAATCGAAGCTAAAGACAAATCTAACCCTCTACAAAACTAGTGGGCATGGTTCCCGAAAACTGTAGGACACCACAAAAAATAGCCCAAATAAAAAGTCAGCCAATCTCTGTTCGTGGAACACGTGGGGGTTTATGCACCCGACCGTACAGGGTGACGTGAACTTTGCCTCCTTCGACATCTTGTGCTTGCAAGAGACATGGCTCACCACCAAGCCTATTCTAGATGGCTTTGAAATAGCCTTTGCCTCAGCAAAAAAGGGACCAAAAGGACGACCATCCTCGGGTTTGATAACCGCAGTTAGAGCGGGACAAGGAATGAAAATGATGAAGATCCTAACATTATCCCTCCTAATGATCTCAGTACAAGTTAAATGGAACTATTGGAATGCAACACAAGAAAACAGTGTCAACAACAGCAATAGTCATTAACTTGTACTGGAACCCCGAAGCCGTATCTAACAGACTTTCTGGATATGGTTGAACAAGAAATTGATAAAGCATATATCGAACATTCCGAAACTCATCTATTCGTGTGCAGAGACCTGAATGCGATTTGCACAAAAAAAACGACTAAAACCAAAGCCGAAGCCAGAGGTGAAGCATGGTTGTCATTGATGAAACTTAAAGATCTGGTCAATGCGAGTTCCACTTTCCAAGATCCAGATCGGCCTCCAACTTGGGAAGGACAGGTCTCTGAGGCAACTATAGACTACATCTACTTTTCCTCAGCCTTATTGCCTATCATTTCATCCTTTTGGGGTTGTAAAAACCCAGGCGAGCGACCACAACCTCTTACGTCTCTCGTGGCCAACCATCCAAACAGCCAAAACTCCTCCTACAACAAGGCTTGAAGTAAACCCGAAGGGAAATCGACTTGCTCTGAGTCTAAACAACGTCATCACCTTGACAAATAACTACTCCAATTTAGAGTCTTCAGAGCATGTTCCCCTCCTTCCAGACTACAGCTCTCTTAAACATCTTCAAGAAACCGATACTGAACAACAGATCAGCGACGAACAAGTCAATCCATACCTACGACCAACCCTTGGTTGAAAAAAGAAGACAACTCAGAAAGGCAAAGAGAAGATGCGTGAAAATCAGCTCCACCCATAACAGACAACTGTGGGTAAACAAGCTAAAAGCATATAAGTCATGGTTGAGAGAGCACCGCCTTAACACGTACCAAAAAGACTCGGAAGACATGTTGCGAAGTATTTACACCCAAAACCCGAAAGTATTCTGGGCTCTGATAAACGCAACTGAACGGACCAACTCAGATGCTTTAATTAATGATATCGCAGAAGTAAAGTGGAAAATGCACTTCGAAAACCTTTTTCTCGATCCAAAGGTGGGCATTGAATCTTCAAACTTGCAAAGTACTGAACCCTGGGTGGAGCTTCACGATCCTGAAGACATTAATTACACCCTAAAAAAATTGAAAAATTCCAGGGTCCCAGGGCCTGATGGTCTGACCAACAGACACCTAAAAGAACATCCTGAGGCATGGGCCAAATTTATCTCTGTCTTTCGTAGATTGTCAGCAGCAAGTCCTTCCAGAATCGTGGAAAACCGCAGTGATCGTCCCGATATATAAGAGAGGGTCGAGAGACGATGCCAAAAATTTTCGACCAATCGCCCTTCTAAACGTGATTGGGAAGGTATATACGGTTCCTTGCTTCTACGAGAGTTCCAAAGGTGGCGCCATGTGAAGACCTGTTGCAATTTGGCTTCAAAAAGAATGTCGAAACAACTACAAACATTCTAACGGTTAATATCTTAAACAAAAGCCTTGCAGGAGGAACACGTATCTACATGGCCTTCATCGACCTAAGACAAGCGTTCGATCAAGTAAATAGAGAGAGGCTGTGGGAAAAACTAAGGTCTTGGAAGTGCCCAGCTTCAATATTACATCCTATTATAGCCACAAGGATACAAGTTAGACTTGACAATCAAGGTACACTCTCGGAGGAGATTCAGACCAACCAGGGGGGTCAAGCAAGGTTGCCCGCTGGCCCCGGCTCTTTTCCTTAGCTTCATAGGAGATTATAAAGAAACAGAAGCAAAGATCAGATCATTTCCACCGCAAATTGGACAAATTAATATCTTGAGACTTATGTACGCGGACAACATTATTATTGCAGACCAAACAGCAATAGTAGAAAAAGCAGAGGGGAACAGGTTTCAACTGGAGGGTAATGGATAGCTGACTATGATGAGAGATGGCAGGAGAGGTGGTTAGTGTAAAAGTTGGACTTTAAGTCCAAAACAGTAGTGAGATGGATGAAGGAATGATTCCTTGTATGACGCAAGGATCGACAGTGTGTTTTGTGCTGGTTGCGTAGTTTGAGGCGCATGTGTTTGTCCTCCGCTGCTAGATGGCTGGGGGGGGGGGGGAGTCGATGGTTGACGGTATGGGTGAGATGGAGTGAACCAGCAAGGTGATGGTGCTCAAAAGAAGATATACATGTTGAATTTCACTCCAGAATTGGCAATTCAGTGGAGTTGGTATGAGCTGAGAGGCAGCTTGAAAGGAAGCC
Source organism: Ambystoma mexicanum (assembly GCF_040938575.1). Lineage (NCBI taxonomy): Eukaryota > Metazoa > Chordata > Amphibia > Caudata > Ambystomatidae > Ambystoma > Ambystoma mexicanum. Next base: position 533,674,646 of record NC_090941.1, on the reverse strand, counting down.
CTGACTTCGATTAGATTGGGACATTAGGGACAGGCTAAAATGTACGTGTTGCAATTTTAGGGAGGGGAGCAAGAGAAGTGGAGTGACCAAGTTCATGAATGTGGGCAACATTGATCAGTGGATACAGGGTCAATGAAGCTGGCCAGCAAAAATGTGATGTTGAGTCAATGAAGATGTGATCAAGTGAGTTGTAAGGATTGTCCGTTGTAGGTTATGGAAGGTGACCAGAGAGGTTGGTCCAACAGCAGCAGTTGGTGGGCCTCATAATTTTGGTAAGGGTAACATTCCCCTGAGACCTACTGGGGTTTCTGTGGGAAAAGATATATGGAAGTGGTCAAGATGGTGGAAGAAGAGGTCAAACGTACCAGGGGGGGGGGGCTGTAAATGACTATGGAGAATGTTGCACAGGAACTTGAACAGCAATGTTGTTGCAAAGAACAGGAGGAAAAGTTAAAATTAGGCAGGCAGACTGATTGACTGGGTTGATCCTGATGCCCACAGTTGCCGGTCTTGGGTTTTGGTGTGAGAAAAGGTAGCAGAATTTGTGTTGTGGTGAGTTGGACGATCTCCTTATGCTTGTATGTTAGGGGCTGACTAACCAGGAGCTGGGATGGTCTGGCTTCTACCCACTGTGTGTCTCAGTAGGAGTTTGGAGAGGGCCCCCCTGTAGCCTGTTCTACCTCTCAGAGAATGTTTGCTCACCTCACTTTCCAACTACATGGCGAGCCGAACCGCCACTTATTGCTTACAAAGCTACACAAATGCTTCTAGGAATCTCCAAGCAGTCGGGTTGCTGGCAGCAGGTGTGCTTACCTTGTGCGTATGAAATCACATTGCATATCTGACTGGGGCTCTGACAGATTTCGAAACACTGCAGAACTGCTACAGAGGAAAAAATGAATTCCATGACCATGCACACCGCAGGCACCTATGAAACCCTGTGTTTCCTCATCAGGGATAATGGAATCAATAAACCAACTAAGCAGTACTGAAATCTGACTAAATTACAGTTTAACAAGGGTAATAAGGGGAGATCCAAGATGGCTGCCGACACTAGATGTGTCTGCAGCCACTCGGTAAGTCTATGGAGATTTGTAGAATTTAACCACCACCCCAAGCTTTGGACAACCTCCATATCAGCAGATAAAGGCGCGAAGAAGCTGCAGGCACATTCAAGAGACTCTGCAGTGCAAGGGAAGAAAGAATGTTGCTCTAGAAATGTTGAGCAAAGTGGAGCGTATCAGAGCCATCAATAGGGCATATCCGTGAGGTGGGCAGTGAAGGAGACCCAGATCAAGGCCACCCAACAGTCCCCGATACCCGGCGGAGGCTGTATGCGGGCCCACCCGGGCAGGCAGGGAAAGAGGGAGAAGCGGCTGGGACAAGAGAGGGAGACCAGAGAGGACCCAGCCGGGCCCACTCCCCACGACCCCCCCCCCCCCAAAACACCCTGCTGAGGTGAGAACAGCGGTCCTGCTGGCCCGGAGGCACCGGCAGAGAGGGAAGCACGCAAAGGCACCCAACCAATACAGGAGCAGAGAGGCTGAATTAGAGGACCAGACATACACACCCAATGTGTGTGGTGAGGCAGAGGAATTATTGCTGGCACCACTGGAGGCAAGGAGGAAGCAATTAAAACGGCACAGGACACGAAAAAAGTATGAGGCTCCCGCTGAGGTGAGAACAGTGGCCCTGCTGGCCTGTAAGTGCAAGTACTGCAGGGGGCAAGTAAAGGCGGCCAAACATCACAGGAGCAGAGAGGCGGCATTAGAGGATCAGACTTACACACGCAGCACATGGTAAGGCAGAGGAGCTGCAGCTGGCACCAATGGAGGCGAGGAGGAGGAGGAGGGCAATATACATGGCACAGGGCACGGACAAGGAGGTGAGGCCCCAACGGGGAGACGCCCAAAACATTGAATCCATTCCGGTGACTGTCCTCCGGCCCAGGAGGAAGAGTACCAAACGGGCCTGGAAGCGCACGGGATGAATTCACCCAAGCACGGACATATCCAGTGAGTGAGCCTGACCAGGGGCCATAAAAGACACCAGGCAGGCCGCGTTCGGAGGCCTTCCACCCACCCCAAAGAAAGGCAAGGCGGGGGAGAGTTGCCCGGATGAATTAACTAAACTCTGGCGAGAGTGAGCCGGGGGGGGGGGCCCAGCAGAAGAGCAGGGCAGCCAGGGGCATGGCATAAGTGTCTAAACCCAATGAGAAGGCCTCAAAACAGGCAACGAGCATGGCAGATGCACTGGGCACCATCCCCACTTTATGGAGCCCAACAGAGGGGAGGGGGATCAGGTAAAGGCTCCAAAGAAATGGCAAAACCAAAGGGAACCTGTGGGGACGAAGAATACGGGGACCATCTGAAGGCAGGATCTCCACAGTAACATGCTGTCCCTCCAAACGTCCTTAACCAAAGCATTTCAAGAACAATTCCAACTAATGACATCGGGCCTTAACGGAAATAAGACAGGTCGGCCAACTAGGGGAAAGGATGGATCTCCTGCAAAAGGGGCTTCAAGAAGTGGACAAAGATACGAAGGCACAGGGGGGAAGCCATACAGCAGCTTCACGTGGCTACACAAAATCTTGGGCTCTAGATGGAAGACATTGAGAACCGATCAAGAAGAATCGGGCGGAAAAAGTGGGGAGATGTATAATCATGGTGGGGGAATATGCAGGGGTCACGTACACGTTGCGTCGATCCACACCCCCGAACGTGGGGCAAGATGGGTTCCTAAGTGGAACTGCTGCAAGGGTTTGCGCAGGGCCACATGATGTTAATGGGTGACTTAAACCTAGCATGGTCCCGGGAACTAGACAGGAGCACAGGGGGTGGGTGGGGGAGTGCGGGTGGTGGAGTGGTGGCCACCGCGCCATTGAGGGAAAGGTTTGAAGCCTTTGGAGTACGTGACGTTTGGAGGGGTGCAGGGAAAGAAGGAAGGCTTTACATTTTTTTCCAATGTGCATGGGACACAATCCCATATCGCTGGTTTGGGTGTCGGCCCCTCTCATGAGGGCAGTATCGGGTATCGAAGTAAGTCTACTAGGGATCGCAGACCACGCAGTGGTCGATGTGGATTTGCATTTGCCTGTTCGGAGACCAGGGATATGGGGTTAGAGGGCACCGGGAGAGCTCTTGAGGGACCCAGTCATCGGGGGAGAACTGGTAAATAAGATCAGGGAGTTATTTGCCCTCAATAAAGCCTCAGATAGGAGGGAGAGCATCCACTGGGACGTATTTAAAGCCACGATCAGGGGGGATTTTATCGCCTCAGACCCAGCTGGAGGCAGAAGTTAATAGTAGGAAGCAGGCTATGAAGGCCCCGTCTAGGAAACCAGCTAGGGAATATCGACAAGCAGTGGGTCAGCTTAATTTCCTGTGAACTAAGAAGGCAGAGAGGTCCTATTGTTTGTCCACCAAAGATTGTATGCTAAGGCCAACAAAGCCGACAGGCTATTAGCACGGCTGCTCAGGGGTGCAGCAAGCAAAAATACCATAACCGCCATAACGGAAGAACAAGGGCTCCACCATCCGCACAGAAGATTCAGGAGTGCTTTGCCAATTATTACGAGGACCTATATACGTCCCAGAACTTGCTGATTAGGGCACAGGCGGACTGCCTGGATAGTACCCACATCCCCAGGGGAGGACGTAAGCAATCCATTGGGACAGGAGATTACAGAAGCTGAGTTCCGGAAGGTAATTGCGGACCTCCCCTCTAATAAGGCACCAGGGCCGGACAGCTTCACAACTAACTAGTATAAGACATACTCCTACGTCCCGTCCCCTTTCCTCCATACTTATGGGACATCTCTCCGTCCTGTGGGACGGGACCGGAGCACTTTGTAAAAAGCATCCACATTTTTTTCAAAAATGTGTCCCTCTTTCCTGCGTGGGGCCCGGCCGGCGGCCGTAACCCCTCCCACCTTGGCTCCGCCCCGCGCCCATCAGTCCTTTTCTCTGCATGATCGGGGCCGGACGCCCTTGCATCCTCGGAAGACTTTCTTCCCTGTTTTCCTCTCTGGCTCTTGCTAGCATTCGTTTACTAGTCCGTCTGTCTTTTAAACTAGATTTTCCAGACTGTTCATCGTGTCACCGCCGCTTCGCGAGGGCGGATCCCCATCCTCTTTGTTTAGAGTGTTTGGGTCCGGAACACCGTTGGGAGTCCTGTTTTTACTGTGACTCCCTTTCGGTCCGAGCACTTCAACGTCTGTTGGAGCGGTGGGAGGTGGTGTTCGGACAAATTCCTCCTTCTCATTTTCAGGCGTTCATCGACGAGAAGAAAAAACGCCTGGTAAATTCTTTACTTTTCAGAGCACCCCTTTCCGGGTTCCTCTCGGGCCGGGAGGGGTGTTGATCTCTCTGTTACCGGGGTTCACCCTGAGGTGCCTGTCGGGCCTAATAATTCTACCTTCTTCTCTGAGGGTCTCCGTAAGGGGCCAATGTTCACCAGAGTATGCTCCGAGGCCCCTCCTGTGGGGACTGTTTGTAGACCCAGTTCTACTGAGTCGTGGGGTACCGAAGCTTGCTCTGAGGCCGCTCTTTTGGCTTCCCTCAAAAACAAAACCGGGGTGCGCCCTGAGGTCTTGGCTGGGCTTGAGGTTACCGAACGGATGCTCGAGGCCGGTGCCGATAAGGCTTCTACCGGGCCTAGGTCCGAGGTCCCTCGTACAGAGGCTAAGGCTAACCAGTTCTGAGGGGCCGGGCAAGGCCCTGTCTGTGAAAGCGGTTGCTTACCGTTCCTGCTCTTGTGGTGACACCAGATCTATTGAGGAGGCAAAGAAGAAAGTTTCTTCTTTTACCAGCAATGCCGAGGCTCTTCCTTCGAAGGCTCAGTTGGTGGTTGGTATGTCGCAGAAACATTCCAGGCCTCATAGTACCGGCCCTGCCGAGATCCTTACGTCAAGGCTAAAATTAAGACCCCTGACCCATCGACGGGGACCGCTGCCTCACTTCCTCACGTGCCGCAGTTCCCTCGGATGAGGACAAAATGGCGGCCGTTCCCGCCACGACCACGGCGGCCATTTTAGGTACTACCCCTACAACTATGCCATTGGCCCCTGGTGTAGGGTTCAGTCCTTTGGGTGAACCTAAGGTCCCTTGTGCGCATCCTTACCGGCCAGTTTATGATTGGAACGCCCGGATGCCTCTTCCGCACAGTGTTTCGTTGCCCGCGGGGGCGGCTCCCTTAATTTATGTGGATACGTCAGCGGAGGGGCCGGTGTGGCTCCCTTCCCCCGTTACGTCCCTGGATTTGTCCACCTCATGAGAGGCCGCCTCAGGTTCCGAAAAAATCTCCTGAGGACGCCTTTTTCGGTAAATTTCAAGCGCTTATGCGCACCGACCCATGAGGGAATATTTCAAAGGGCTTTTCAAGGAGATATGTCCACCTGCGCCTCCGGCTCCACCCGTTCCGCCGCTGGTCCTGCCGGCGCCTCCCGTGCCCGTGGTGCCTCCCCCTGCGCTTCCACCTTTGCCACCATTGTCCCCAGTGGACAAGGCAGTGCCTGACACGGCTGAGCAGGATCCAGACCTGTCAGATGACCCTCAAGGCGATCAGGACAACGAGGACCTTCCCCGCTCTATCAGAGCTTTCCATGACCCGGTGCTGGACATGAGTTTCTTAGATGTTCCGGTGCCCGAGGCACCCGCTCCGCAGGAGGGCGTGCTTTCTGGGGCATTCACCTTGTCTCCTTTGGAGCGTACCAGCCTATTCTTGCAGAAGGACGTTCTGGCCGAGGTCCGAAGAGTTTGGGAGAAGCCACACTTGGGACTTTTTGTCAATAAAAAGATTGACGCGAGGTACAGGCTGCATTCTTCGGAAGAAGTGGCCTTGTCTTGTTCGCCTCCCTCCTCCACAGTGGTGGCTGCAGCTACGTTGCAATCCAGGCCTGCAGCATCCTCCTCCGCGACGGCTACTCAGGTCTTGGGAAAGGAGGACAAGCTCCTGAACTCCCTAGGGAGGAAAAGCTTTGCCAATTTGGCCTTACAGCTCAGGCAGGCCATTGCATAATTGATTTTGGCGGGAGCTAACATGCGGATGTGGAGAGGTCTGTCGGAGTTTGAGGAGCACATTCCGGTCGAGAAGTTGGAAGATTTCAGAGGGGGCCTTTTCGATGCCAGGATCTCCTGGAGGCTGCGGCTCATCACGTAGACACCTCGGCTCGGGGGCCTGATGCTTGGGGTTAATACCTTGCGGCAAGCGTGGCTGCATGCTACTAATTTTTCGAAGGAAGTGCAAGACAAGGTTCTGGACCTTCCATTCAATGGTAAGGAGCTTTTTCACTCTTCTACTGATGTAGAGTTCACCAAAACCAAAGATGGCACTCAGACGGCTAAATCATTGTCTGTTCTGGTTAAAGCTCCTTTCAAGTCTCAAAGACCGTTGTCGCAAAGTCAACCTTCCTCTGGTTTTAGGGGCTTCCTCGACCGCAAATCTCGCAGAGTGGATACTCCTGCGGGGAATAACCGCCGTAGACAACAGCATACGCTGTTTTTCTCCTGCTCTTCAGCCTCCTCATCAGGTTCAGGTGGCACCGCCACCGATAAGCCTGCTAAATGAGGCTTTTCCGCGCTCGCACGAGACCCCGGTGGGAGGATGCATTGCGTCTCATTGGGAGGCGTGGCAGACCATCACAGAAGACAGATGGGTTTTGTCAGTCGCTCGAGCAGGCTTCCGCTTACCTTTACCCCCTATTCCACCCCTCAACCCTCCTTTTCAGCTGTCGGGCTCACCCTCCCTCAAGGCCGAGGTTCAGAAACTTCTGCACCTCAGAGCTGTGGAACCCGTTCCCCTTGGAGAGCGAGGGGAGGGCTTCTACTCCCGGCTGTTTACGGTGCCCAAACCCAACCAGGCTGGCCTGCGCAACATCCTAGACCTTTCCCAGTTCAATCTTTTTCTACCCCAAGAGAAATTGAAGATGATCACGCCCGGCCAGATTCGCTCCTCTTTGCAGATGGGCGATTGGCTCAGCGTGGTGGATCTTCAGGATGCTTGCATGCATATCCTGATTTGGAATCCACACAGGAGATACCTCTGCTTCTCTTTGAGAGAGGAGCACTTCCAGTTTCGGGTGCTTCCTTTTGGCCTCAGCTCCGCGCCGCGTGTCTTCACAAGATGTCTGTGATTGCGGCCTATCTTCGTCTCCATGGTATCCATGTGTATCCCTATTTGGACGACTGGCTCCTACGCAGCCCTTGTCCGTTGGCATCAGCGGGCAACCTCCAGTCTCTCCTTCAGCTCCTTTTCCATCTTGGGCTGTCAGTGAACTGGCGGAAATCCTCTGACGGTCTCACAGGACCTGACTTTCCTGGGTTTTCATTGGAACACGATTGACTGCCGAGTGTATCTGACCGGGGACAGAATGGCAGATCTGTTGGCCACGTGTCAGATGTTTGCGCAGTCGGAGAGCATGTTGGCCTGGTGGTTCCAGAGGCTTCTGGGCCTCATGGCTTCGTGTGTACTAGCTCTTCCTCTTGCTCGTCTCAAAATGAGACGGACCCAGATGGCTCTTAGCAGTTCCTGGCGTCAGGCTGTGGACCCGGATTCCAAGCGGATAATTATTCCGGATTCCATGAGTGGACCTGGACTGGTGGTCATCTCTCAGCAACTTGTAAGTGGGCGTGGGGTTTCAGGACCAAGCCCCCATGGTGACGATCACAACTGACTCCTCCCTTTTGGGGTGGGGTGCGACGTTAGATCTTCTTCAGGTCTCGGACCTCTGGTCGCCTCAGGACAAGCTCCTGCACATAAATCATTTGGAGCTTCTGGCGATCTGTCTGGTGCTCCAGGCGTTCAGACCGCTCATTGTCAACAAGGTGGTCCGCATAAGAACAAACAATGTGGTATGAATGTATTACATAAACAAGCAAGGGGGAACGGGCCGTGCTTCATGGGGTCTGGCTGCTTGCAGTGCACATCCCAGGCCAGCTGAATGTGACTGCGGATGCCTTCAGCCGGCGGACAGTGGTCAGCTACAAGTGGGAGTTGAATGCGGAGATCCTCTCATGGATTTTCTCGCGTTGGGGCACACCGGAGGTGGACCTTTTCGCCACGGCGGTAAACAAGAAGCTTCCTCAGTACGCCTCCAGAGGGGGGCTCGGAGCCTCCTCTCTTGGGGACGCTCTTGAGATTCCATGGCACAACATGAGAGCTTACGCCTTCCCGCCTCTCCCCCTAGTTCATCGAGAAATTTGGAAGTTGAAGAGCTCTGTCAACTGTTCTCTTCTACTGATAGCTCTGTGGTGGCCGGCCAGGTTTTGGTTCTCAGAACTTCAACACCTGTCGGTGTGTCCGCTGATCAGGTTACCAGTAACTCCCGATCTTCTTCACCAAGGGGAACAGATGTGGCACCCCTCCCCACAATCGCTCAACTTGGCGGCACGGTGCCTGGGTTCAAGTCTCTAGAGCGTTTGGGCTTGTCTGCGGATAACTTGCGCATTATCCAGGCAGCCAGGAAACCCTCGACCAGATCCCAATACAAGAGTAAATGGCTCAGGTTCTGTCATTGGTGTTTGGAGAAAGAATTGGACCCGAGGGTGGCAACGATTGACACAGTGCTATCCTTTGTATCCTCCCTAGCAGAGTCAGGGGTTCATGTTGTCTCTTGCAGGACTTCTCTCATCGGTTTCCGCTTACCTCTCTACAGACCGGTGTTCTTATTCTCTAACTAACCCGGTGGTGAAGAGACATTTTGTTGGCTTGACACGCATCTACCCTCCGGTTCGTAGTCCGCACCCGCCTTGGGACCTAAATGTAGTCCTGACGGCGCTGTGCCATAAACCCTTTGAGCCAATGGCTACGGTTGACCTCAAGTACGTGTCCTGGAAAGTATCCTTTCTGGTCGCCGTTACGTCAGTGACGAGAGTGAGTAAGCTCCAGGCATTTTCGATGGAGCACCCTTTCTTGGTCTTTCACAAGGACAAGGTAGTCCTTCGGACAAACCCAGCTTTCCTACCAAAGGTAGTGACCGAATTCCATCTGAATCAGTCGATTTCCCTTCCGGTCTGTTTTCCGAACCCTGCCTCGGAAAGGGTTCTACACTGCCTGGATGACCGAAGAGCTCTTAAGTTCTACCTGGACAGGACTTCCGAGCTTCGGAGTTCTTCCCAACTTTTTGTGACCTTCGGTAACCCTCAGGGCAGGCTGGTGTGTTTAAGGCATCCATTTCCAGATGGATTGCCGCCTGTATCACAGAGTCTTTCACCGTCCAAAAGGTGAAACCTCCTAAAGGTATCCATGCACACCTGGTGCAGGGCAAGGCAGCCGCGGTTGCTTTTCAGAAGTATGTTCCCTGGGAGTCCATCGCTAAAGCGGCTACTTTGGCCTCCCCATCTGCTTTCTGTAAGCATTACTGTCTCGATATGAGCACTAGAGTTGACACTCAGTTTGGCCAGGCTGTGCTGAAGAACCTGTTTCAGTAAGGGGTATTTCCATCCACCCATAGTCCCTGTAAGGAGTGCTTGGGAATCTCCCATAAGTATGGAGGAAAGGGGACGGAACGTAGGAGTATTACCAGGTTACTCACCGTAGTGATCAACTTACTCCTAGTCCATAGTCCCCTTTCCTCCATACGCCTGCCCGCCGTCCCCTCTAATAAGGTTCCTCTGTTATTGCTAATGGGTCTTTGACCCTGCGATAGAAAAGGACTGATGGGCGATGCGCGGGGCAGAGCCAAGGTGGGCGGGGTTACGGGGTTTGAAAAAAATGTGGATGCTTTTTACAAAGTGCTCCTGTCCCGTTCCACAGGACGGAGAGATGTCCCATAAGTATGGAGGAAAGGGGACTATGGACTAGGAGTGAAGTGGTCACTACGGTGAGTAATTTGGTAATTTGCGAATTTACTGGTCCCACATTTTACCAGCCTGTTCAACCGGTTCTGGGAGTCGGGCAATATCGGCATCTATGGAGGAGGTGAAAATCACCCTTCTCCCCAAACCCAACAAGGACCACATGAAGTGCACATCATACAGGCCAAAGGCATTAATAAATGTGGACGCCAAAATATACACTAAAATTCTGGGCAATAGACTAGGGGGATACTACCGACTCTAATCCACCCGGATTCGTTCAGGGGCGACAGACGTTCGACAATGTGACGGGTAGTGCATTTAGTAGAAATGGTGCATAAGACATCTACACCTGCAGTCCTCCTATCACTCGATGCCGAAAAGTCTTTTGATCAAGTGGAGTGGTCTTTTTTGTTTCGGGTAATGGAGAGGATGGGTCTGGGAGGGAACTCCCTACGAATTGTCCAGGCAGATTATATCACACCAGCGACACGCCTCCTGGTCAATGGTTCGATGTCCTGCAGAATTAAACTGAGCAGGGTTACCAAGCAGGGGTGTCTTCTTACACCCCTGTTGTACGCCATATACTTGGAACCATTGCTGCAATTAATAAGGGAGTCAAGCGGGGTGCACGGGATACCATTTGGCAGAGTTCAGCATAAGGTGGCTGCTTAAGCAGACCATATGCTCCTGTCTCTGGTGAAACCGGGGGAATCTAAAAGGACAAGCAGGGAAATTCTTTCTGAGTTGGGGGTGGCCTCAGGCCTCAAGATTAACATAACTAAATCGGAATATTTAATATCACGGTTAAAGGCAGGGAGGTGGCGGAATTGAAGGCTTTGTCGCCGTTCCTATGGAGCCCAGGGGGGATTAAGTACTTGGGAATCAGGATTACCCCAACGCTGGCTGGTACACGGCCAATTATCTACTCATGCTGACATCTATCAAAGCAGACCTCCAAAAATGGAAGGCACTTAAGATCTCCTGGATAGGCAGAATATCGGCGGTGAAGATGGTGACACTCCCCTGGCTGCTCTAACTTTTTCAAGCTCTCCCGGTGGTGGTCCCGAATAGGTTTTTTAGCAACCTTAGGAAAGCAACACGTGACTTCATATGGGAGGGCAAGAGAGCAAGGATCAGCCTAACACTACTGAGGTCCCTGGGGATGGGGGGGGGGGGAGGGGGGGATTTTGAGGGATGGCACTCCTGAACTTCAGACTGTACTATGAGATGCTCCAATTGCAGATCATCTGGGAATGGTTTACAGGGAGTGGGGGGACCAGTGGGTAGCAATGGATCGGGGGGTGGTGAGGCATGATCTGGAGGAAGTACTGTGGCTACCACGACAGTATAGGCCAAAGCACATGTACCTAAGCTCCATCACCAGGCTTGTGGTGGATACATGGGACAAACTGGCAGGGAAATATGGGATCACGACATTCCCATTCACTTCCATATTTCGTAACCCACACTTTTCTCCTGGGATGGAACCACAGTAATTCAAACAATGGCGAGAGGGAGGGTGCAGCAAACTGCGAGAGTTTCAGGGTTCTATTATCAGACCCGTTCCGGAATGCAAACAGTGCTTCAGGGTGGAAGAAAACAAGTGTTTCAGGTACCTTCAGTTGTGGCACTGGCTTCAAGACCCAACGCTCAAGGCAGCGGCTACCCGCGTCCTTACCCCGTTTGAAAAGTTCCTTTTGGCACAAGAAGGGTCTAAGGGGTTAATATTCAATCTTTATAAAATCTTAGACAAGGCTATTCCCGAGCGGTATGGCTGTAGATGGAACAGTGGGATGTAACAGTAGGGAGAGAATTATCAAGGGGCAACTGGGAGAGTCTATGGAAAAAGATACCAAAGGTGGCCAAAGCAACCCAACTGCGGGAATGTTGGTTAAAGCTGCTCTATAGGTGACACCATACTCCGGGTCAACTCCATAAGATTTCCTGGGTCTTCACAGGAATGTTGGAGGCGTTGTTGGGGTGGGGGGGAATACATGTTCTCGTATATTGTGGAGGTGCCCTAAACTTGAGAGATTTTGGAGGGAGGTATACAGGATGCTCAGGCCTTCGGGGACACTGATGGAGTACCACCGGAGGGGGTTGTATTGGGGTTGGATAAAGAGACCGGTGGGAAGAAAAGCATGGGCGGTGCGGACTGTGGCATCGATGTTGCACAGAGGTGGAAGGGTGATGCCATCCCCACGCTACCGGACTGGCTTCTTAAAGTTTGGGATTTTGTGGCACTGGAGTGGGCAATGTACGCCATAAATAATAACTTGCATTGCTTTTCCAGAGCTTGTGGGGGGGGGGAGGGGCGCGGTCATGGCCTTCTTAAAGGAAGACTTCAGAGAGCAATGGTGTCCTCAACACCTGAAACGATTGGACTTAAAGTTGACTGGCTGAGAGAATCTAGGCCCATACCGGACACTTGGGCCTTGGGCCTTGGGCCTTGGGCCTTGGGCCTGACGTGTAACGATGAGTTGTGCATGTAGCACCTGTTACTTACTTTTTGAAAATGAATCAAGACATTTCAATAACCATTCCCAGGGAGGAAAACAAGGAAACCTGGGAAATAGCTTCTCAAAGTACTAGAAATGGCACGACAGTCTCTTGAATAAAACGTGGGGGGAGGGCTCACAAGTGTTCTAGACGAAGCAGAACTGTGGTATGGAGTTCTTTCATGCAGGGGGAGATTGCTACAGTAATAGATTGCTGCCTTGCTATGGTCAAACATTTCTACACTGTACACAAGCTTTTAGGTACAAGGATTTTGTCAAGTGACCGAGGACACTGAGATGAAATGGCTTCTGGTGATCGTAACAGACAGCGGCAGAAAAAAAACATGCCAGAACTGCAACTTGCAAAACGCAAAATATGTATAGTTTTTGTCTGCATTGTGAATTTGAGGTGTTTAAGAACAGACTAAATCAGTGACTCACCCCCTGAAGGGTGCCTAAAATAAACCTTTGAGTCCAGCAATTATTGTATAAAATTCCAGAAAGACTATTATTCCTATTCTTTTTTATTAAGGGCCACTGCTCAAACTGTTAACCCCTTGCTTTTTTAAAGAGGCCTGAACAAGAAAGCCAGCCACTCCAGAAACAAAGAGCCACTTGGCGCTGCCCACAACCCAGGATGTCTATTTAAAATTAAAATAATCATTTGTTTTTCTTTTTTGAGTAGCAAGGGGGACCACAGGCGTAGCAAGGGGGACCCCCAGATGATGTTCCTGTTAATGTTATTTACCTGCTCTTACAGAGACTTTTTGATGCTCTGGGTGCACAGCAAATGTGCTTGAACGCTAGTTTTCCTTCTATGGTGCTGCGCTGAAATAACATAATTTTGCGTGCATCCCGCAAATGCTTGTCTTTGTAGTCTATAGTGTTGTTGATTACACACCTATCTAGTTACCTTTTGACTTGTAAAGATCCTGGTATCCGGATATAAAGCTCTTTATTCCAAGCTGCGATTTTTATGAAAGAAACCTTTTAGTCTGAAACCCCACTGTGACGAATCTGGAGACTTCGTCCCTTCTTCCATTGGGGGAGCCACCTCTTGTGGGGTTAGGGAAGTGAACCTGCGAAGCAAAACTCTCCCTATGGGTTTGGGAAAGCGGGACCTCACTGAGAGGGACTTCCCTACAGGGTCAAGGGCTCCCATTCCCATGGGGAAATCCATATACCTAGAGTATTATCTGCCCACATGGGAGTAAGAGAGACTGATAATGCATCAATATGTTGGACTCAAAACAATCCTGACATTACCTCTGTGTTTTGCCCAAGATATTGTTGCAGTCTCCATAGGCCTGACAGTTGACTGTGAACAATACACCTTTTGAAGTCATGGATCGAGACTAAAGGGCCAACACACCTGACTGGAGGGACAGAGACCATACACAGTGGCGAGCCTCTGACGTAGGGATGCCAAATGGGGGCGGAGCCGTGCTGAGCAGCAGAGCTGGCTGTGGTGCAGAGCAAGGAGGGCGGCGAAGGGAGACACTGTCGGCCCGAAACAGAAACCTCTCGCTTGCCAAGCAAAGGACGCTCAAAGCGAAATTTACCTGGGAATTGATGGGCCGGTGCCTCCAAACTGACGCATAAACCAGGAACCGAGGGAGGAGGGAATAATCTCGCAACGCAGGAGCAAAAGGGTGAGAGAATGTGGAAATTAGCAGAACCAGAGAACCGCTCGCACCCAATCCTGGAGAGCAACAAGCTAGGGAGAGTGCCATTGCTGCTGAAGAAACTCATCCTCCCTGGAGCAAACCATGCTACACTGAAGGGCACGTAGGTTGCTCATATCGGTGGGAGGCAGAGAGATGAAAGAACAAGGAGGAACGAAGAAAGGATTGCCATAACCCCATTCCAGGGTCAAAGAGGCCCAGCAAGAGAACGTATGAGAGAAGAGAAGGGTTATGGGAGCCAGAGAAACCAGAGTAGTTTCACCGTCCAGAAAGGTCACAGGAACCCACAACGGCTAAAAGAGCCACAAGGAGAGAGGCATTACCCATACCCCATAGTGTTAAGAGTCCTAGGGATAGAGGAAGCCAAAGGGGCTTAATAAACCGAGAAGAACAGAAGGGGAGCATGGAGGCGCTCAACATCTGAACCAAGAGTTGAAAGAAACAACTAGAAAAGGGGCTCACCAATACCCCCAGAGGGATAAGTGAAAGGACTAGGGGGAGGAATAAAGGACTTCCCTAACACTGTACGGGAATCACAGGTGACAGACAAGAAAGGGAACATGATACTATAAAGAGGGTTGGAGATCCGAGAAACCCGAACAGTATAAAACGCAAGATGATGAAAAAGGGATGGGGGCCGAGAACTAAACAAACCAGATGTGGAGAGGGGTCCACCCTATACAATAGGGATAATTCGGGAGAAGGTTGGTGCAGTGAAACCAAACGGAACCACCAGGGACCATAAACAAAGTGGAGAGCTGACAGGAGAACCCGGGGCACACAACATTTGTAATAGGAAAGAGGTGGAAAGGGATCAGGGAAATATCCTTCCACCTACAGAAATTTGGCCAGTTTGTTTTTACGACTTTTTATTGTTGAACTTGAGCAACTTAACAAACTTTGATAATCTGCCAAGAACTCTTAAATAAGGAGAACTGTTGATTAAGGATAACCAGTCTATTCAGATCCTGGAAGAACTCCAGGAACAACCGAGATAGATTGGGTTGTTAATCTAGCTAAATTTCTTTTACATTTTTCCTAAGTGTTAAGCCCAGTTTGGATAGGTTTGGACGGAGGACTATTTTATTTTGACTATTGACAAGCACCTTGGTTTAGTTTTGATAAGAAGGGAATTCCCCTTTAGCAGTAGGTTTAGTGAGGCATTTTCTTTTAAGCTAAATCACGTTATTTGCAAAGCCTATCCTCTGGTCCGACGCCTTTTACTGACTTGCCTCAACCCCTTTTTAAAAAATGTATTTCAATGGATTGCATTCTCCCGCAGATTCCTCATCCGATAGATATCCATTCCAGTGTGCTGATTGGAATCCTTTTCGACAGGGGGCATAGTATGACTTGATTTGGTCATCGATTCTTCTCGACTCCACCGTGTCACTTGTCGGCTCCAGACGTGACGTCGGCTGCCATATATACGTCACTACGCCCCTGTTCCTCAGTTCCTTTTTCCACATGTGCAGCACGCTGCTTTTCGGAATGAGTCTCGTGAGAGAAATGTCAAATTCCGCTAAAATTCTCATTTTGTACTGCTTTTCGTTGATATGTCTGCTCCTAAGGCATCCAGGTTCAAGCAGTGTCAAGACTGCAACTCTCAAGATGTCTATCACTGACCCACATGGCATCTGCATGTGGCGTTTGGCTAAAGATCATGTCATCGAGGATTGTGGCTCTTGTCCGAAGATGAACCCTCAGTCATTGAGGGTATGGTCAGCGAAGCTAGTGCTCGGGCGAGGCTGTCAAAATCCCTGGCTTGTTTGACGGCCAGGTATCCGGGACAGGAGACAGAGGGTCCTACGCCCGAGGAGGACGGGCATTGGAGAAAGGCCAGGAAAAGGTTGCATTCTTGGGTTCATTTGTCGTCCTAGTCTTCCCACAAAATGCAGTGCCACCGACGCAGGCATGACTTTGATTCATCGGAGAAATGCAGTAAGACCTTCCTGAGTCCGGGTGCGTCGAAAGCAGAGTGGGAGGCTTTGAAGGAACAGATGCTCCAAATGTTTCATACAGCCGCAGCTGATATGACTCCGGTCTCAAAGTTGCAGGCTTCCACAGCTCCAGTTGTGCCTGGAAAGTCTGGCACCAAGGATGCCAAGTCAGGTTCAACGCCCTTGTGCTAGACCACGAACACAGGGAAGCCGGCCATTGTGCCAAAGGGCCCGATGTTATCAGCGCTGTTAGGCGTCATGGGAATGATGCCGTCGACACCGGCTTCTGGCCGCTGCTTTGTTCCAGAGTCTCGATCGATTTTTCAACACTATGCAGTTGATTTTTGACTGGGATCGGTGCCCTTTGGCTTCGGGCCTATGAGTGACGGGGCCAGTGGAGATGACTACTTTGCTGACCAGGCTTATTTGGTTGCTCTTGCAGAAGGGCTCCATTATGCAAGTGGTCTTGGCACATCACCTGACCTAGACATGCAGCAAGCCGCCCTATATGGACATTGTAATGCCCAGTACCTCAGGACGGTTGAGAGGGTGGTAGAAGCCTTGGGTCTGGGTGCCTCAGCAAAGGCCCACGTATGACCTGACAGATATTCTTGACAAAGGCCTCTCAACAGAAAGTGCGTTGCCCTTCAATGTTGCTATTTCTGATCGCATTACCACCTTGTGGTTTAAACTTTGCTCCACTCCACCTGTGGATTCGGAGCTTACCAAGAAGTACAAACCGGCGAGTGGGGGGCTAGCCATTTCGGTCTACTACCCCTTACTCCTGAAGATCTACTAGTGCAAGCCATTACAGTGAGCTTCAGACCAGCCACTTCTAACTCGAATTTGCCAACAGACAGGGAGTCTTAAGAAGACTGATGCCCTAGCAAAAAGATTTTTGCTTCAGGTAGTATGGCCGTCAAGGCAGTGAGCGCATCCTGTGCGCCGCTTAATATTCCTATGGTCTATGGAGACTTGTCGAGCAGGCAGCAGAACACATCTATCATAGTAATTCACCCCATTCTGCCCTGCAGGGGTAAGAGCAACAGGTGAGATACCATCTAATTTCAGAATATCCCTACATAATAATAGAACTAGCATTGGCTTTAAAAGGGCGAGTAGAATATAGTCCCTTGAAGGGGATAAGCAAGAGATGTTCCTGTATCATATCCTGTGAGGATATATTAGGTTATGTTTAAGTATAGGTAGAATGAGCAAGTAGAGCGATGCATGTTTTAAGGGCAGTGTAGACGGCAATACTTAGAATAGCAAGAGTAGTGCTGAAAACAATAAAAGTATATTCTAAGCACTTTAATGCTCAAAGGGGCTCTTAAAGGCCTATATTAGCATTGTATTGAAAGGTAGCTACATGGCAAGAGTTTTAGTAGTGTCACAAACACATAGTGAGAAGTGTGTTTTTGTTAACATAAATGTATTCATTTATCTAACGATTTAATATATAAAAACGCTAAGCAGCTTGATCATATCATACATACATGCGAAGACACGCTTCAATATGTAGTTTTGAGCAGGCCACTACATTAACTCTATATGCATACATATGACATATAGCTATAATGAATAGATTGGCAGTGAAATCAAATCCACTCCATTTGCTGTTTTAGAGGAATAAGCAGCATCTTGCCTAAAAGCTAAAGAAAAAACACATGACAAGGTGCTTGAATTATGGTCATCCCAGGCTTTTAGAAAATGTAGCTTGAAGCTGTAGAGATAAATCTGCAAGAAGCTGAGACTTGATAATTAGTCAGCAAACGGAGCAGAGGTACCAAACATATTGTTTACCTTCCTCCTGAAGAGAATGGGGAGGTACTTCTGTACCTCTAAATTAGTCAGTAACGGGGGATTTACCCACCAAGAGACAGCATTTATGGTGACAGGGATTTCCAAGCAAGGGACCCTATAAATATGCTGCATGCCCTGAAGCCAGGGGCTATGACTGGGTGAGAGCACTGAGCTGCACCTTGATGTCATTTGTTAAGATGCAATGCGAGTAGGCTTGATTGAATATTGTGCGATTCTGGTCATTGGTCCTTCTATGCCTTTATGCAATGTGGCTGAAATAGGTGTGAGTGCCTTTACATAATATTGCTCAAGGCAATATTGCTTCAGTACATTAAGCATTGTGATTTGACTTTTGTGCCTCTTCATAAAGCATGGACCAAGCTTTTTAGATTGGTAGTAATTGGGATTCAAGATGAGAGTATTGATTTAATTAAAGAAAAGTGACTTCTTACCTACCAAACAGATGTTTGAATCCTGTGTTGAACTATAGAGACGTACTGAGGGACATTGAAGAAAACAAATGTGGTTGATTAATGGTTTGATTTAGCGAGATGAACTGAGGGTTTATGATTGTATAAAATAGGTATTTTATTTAAAATATGTTTCTGACTGATATATATATTTCTGATATTTGTTAATCTGCTTAGAATCACATGCTGTGCATAGTCGGACATCCAGTGGTCACTGCAGAGTATTGCATTTTGTTTTTCCTAGTCGAAAAGGGGACGTTGACAAGGCGTGTCTGTAACACTATCCCTATAGTGACGTGCAGTGTACCCACAACCCCTCGCGCGTCGAGGTCCCTCAGATTGTTTATTTCCGCTCAGTTATTGGTCGCCTTTATGCAGAACTCCTCGAGAGACCTTGCAAAATCATTTCCTCGACCCTTGGTCGTTTATTATTAATTATAACACATAGAGCCCTCCCTGGACGTAGCTGCCAAGCTGTTCTCCGCCGAGCAAGATCTTTGACGGAGGGACGAGCGGAGGAGATCCTTCGGCACTGCCGAACACATGGCCGGGCCTCGCCAGCCTAACACAGTAGGAGAGTGGGGTTGTTGGTCATTTCTTTGTTAACACTTTGAGAATGCCTTTCTCTTTCCCCTCCCTCTCTTTCGAGGTCGTAATCACATTTCATGCCCTCCACTATGGAGAGGACGCCCTTTAGGTTTTGCCCGCGTTGCAAGGGCAAGTTTACCTGGAAGGACAAGCACAAACGGTGTAACCGTTGCTTGCCCCTCGATCACAAAGAAGACAGCTGTGTGGCCTGTAAATTACTTAAACCCAAAGCTTTAAAGGACCGCAGGGTCAAAAGGTGGGCAGCCTATGTGATGTCTAGGTCTGACTCCTCGCCAGCTGCCGCCGAATGTGACTAGGACAGTGATTACACGGCCTCCGCAACGGAGGTTGTAGACCTCTCGAAGGAGCGCTCCCGCTCCTTGTCGGCCGTCCCCGGCCCGACAAGCCCGGCTCACGCCCCGCTTATGGGGACGAACACCCCGGCGACAAGGACGAACACAGGAAAACACATAAGCACATACCCCACGGCACGCATTCGTCGAAGACGATGGCAGCCATAGCGTCAACTGAGGCGTCATGCCCACCGGCGTCTTCCGCCGACCGTAAGGGTCGCAAGCCCTCCCCGCCACCGTGACCGGCGACTGGGCTTTCTGTAAATAAGGGCGCTATCCCCAAATCCTCAGGCGACGCGCCTCGCAAGAGTGCGTACGTTGCCAGTAAAGACTCGGCACCGCCTAGCGTGACGGCGAGTGATCCCTCGACGGAGAAGCTGATCGCCGATAGCCTCGCGCGTATAGCTTCTAAAGACGGCCAGAGACGGACGACGGGTGACATGTCGAGAACCGCTCACAAGGCCAAAGAAACGCCGAAGACGCTGGAGGGAAGGCTGGCACAGCTCCCACCGTCGACAGAAGACCCTAGCCTGCGAGAGGGTTTCTCAGAAGGCGAAGGGACTCCATCTTCGACTCTATGGGACAGAACTAAGCAACTACAGGGAGAGGGAACTCCCTTTCCACTCCCAGACCGCTCTGGCCTACCTTACTGGACTGCAGAGAGGTTCCAGTCATGTATGGACAAGCTAGACAGGTTCATGGCCATCCCAGAAAATAGGACACCCAAGAGGCCAAGGGAGGTACTCCAGGAGGAGCCATGGTCTAAATACCTGTAGCTCTTTAACCCCCTACAGTAAGACATGAACTTTTACGACCTCACTGAAGAGGACTCTCACTTCCAGGAAGAGGATGAGTTTGTGAATAATGAAGACCAACAAGAGGGAGAAGGCTTTCATGATGACACTAACATAGGTGAGGAGGGCTACGAGGAGGACCCAGGTGAAGGTGGCTTACAGCCCTGGCAGTCGCCATCAGGGTCTACAGACCCCGACATTACAGACATTTCTTCTTCTCAGACCACACCGGTCAGGAACCCATCTCCAGTAGACGATCAGCCCACCTTCAATGCGCTACTGAGGAAGGCAGCAGCGCATTTTGAAGTTGAAACTGGGGAGGTCACCCCAGATAGTGATTTCGTCGAAAGGATTATTAAAGAAAAACCTCCCACTAGTCAAACTATTCCTATCCTCGCCTTGGTTAAGAGACGAGTCACCCCATCGCTGTCCACCCCCGCGCTGGTAAGAGGGGTCCATCCAAGAATTGAGAAATTGTTCTCACCCTCTGTCAGACCCATTATATATCAGGGGTCACTCAGTCCCGGACTCCTTAGTGCTGACTAACACAAGGAAGAGGGCTGGGGTTCCACTGTGAACCAGCGAGGCCCCCCTAGAAAAAGAAGGGAAAAAGCTTTATGCCTTGGGTAAAAGAATTTCCGCCTCGGCAGCGTTTTCAATTAGGATTGCCAATAATACATTGTTGGCAAGCTATGTTGATGCTCAATGGGGAAAGCTTAAGCAGGACATCGAAGAAGCCCCTGAACCTCTAAGAACTTGCTTATTGGCTACAGTTACAGAAGGAGCTCTGGTCAACCAGAGCATCATTAAGAGCACTCTTGATGCGGCAGAAACTGCTGGCCGTTCATTGGTGCAGGGAATTCTGCTGAAACGTCACGTCTGGCTTCGCAATTCCGGTTTCAAGGCAGAAACGCAGGCGTCACTCATTAATAAGCCAATAGAAGAGTCAAATCTCTTTGGAAGGGCAGTGGACGATGCACTGGAAAATGCGAAGAAAGAATTCGACACCATAAAGCCCTTAGACCAAATCTCAAAGCCTCCAAACAGGCGGGGATTTGGGAACAATCGCTTTTTTTGTGGCCAACGCCAACAGCAGCAGCAGCAACAGCATTACACTGCGGGCAACTGGCCCTCTAATCAGGGTACCAGTATAACCAAAGAGGACAACGGCGTGGCAAGGGCAGAGGCCGGGGCTCCAGCCCCAGAGGCACCCCAGCAAGTAACACCAAATGACCCGAAGCTTCGGGTCCCCTCCCATGCGTCTCCGGTTGGGGGCCGGATAACATCGCTCCTTTCAGCATGGGAGGGAATAACATAAGACCGGTGGGTATTGTCAACCGTAGCCCACGGGTACTGTATAGAGTTCATTCGGTCCCCCACCTACAGACCTCCAAAGGGACGACGCCTGTCACCAGAACACCTCGTCATCCTCCTGCAAGAAGTAGAACAGCTGCTACAGAAAGGAGCAATAGAGGTCGTGCCCCTATCTCAGGTAATGGAAGGTATTTATTCAGTGTACTTCCTTGTACCCAAAAAGGACCTAACCATGCGCCCTGTACTAGATCTGTGTCCAGCGAACAAATTTGTAAAACCACAAAAACTTTGTATGGTAACATTACAGGAAGTAATTCCCCTGCTATCTCAGGGGGACTACATGACAACACTAGACATGAAAGATGCATACTTTCATATTTTGATGTTGCCAGCGCATAAAAAATACCTCGGGTTCATGATAGAGGGCAAACACTACCAGCTCAGAGTGCTACCCTTCGGCATAGCGTCTGCACCAAGGGTATTCACGAAGGTACTGGCAGTGGCAGCGGCCCACCTGCGCAGGTTGTCCATACCGGTATACCCTTACCTCGATGATTGGCTCATAACAGGGGAGTCCTACGGACATGCTTCTCAAACACCCAGAAGACAGTAGACCTTTTGTTCCAACTGGGCTTCTCCATCAACGAGAAGAAGTCCAGTTTAGACCCCAGCCAAATCAAACAATTCCTAGGGGCTCTAATTCGAACAAAGGACGGCCTCGTCTTCCCCTCCGAGAGGGTGCAAAATATGCTGTTTCAGATCCCTCAATATGTGGCTGGTCGAGAGGTGACGGTATGCAAAGCAATGCGCTTGCTAGGAATGATGGCGTCATGTATTTATTTTGTACCTCACGCGCGCCTGCGCATGTGCCCAATGCAAGAGTGGCTCAATAGCCAGTGGTGTCAGGCCAGCGGACCATGGGACAATCTAGTGGTGGTCTTGCAGGCCTTGGTTCTCTCGCTACGGTGGTGGTCGAAGGAAAACCTGGTAATAGGGAAACCATTCGCCACCCCCACATTGGAAGCCACTCTAACCACAGACGCATCCCTCACAGGATGGGAGGCTCACCTATCCCATCAGACTGCTCGCAGAGTCTGGACTCCGAGCGTAGCTTCCAAGCACATAAACTTATTAGAGCTACTTGCAGTGTTCAAGGCACTAAAAGCCTTCCAGACACACCTACAAGGGAAGACAGTGATGGTCCTCACGGACAGCACCACAGCCATGTACTACCTCAACAAGCAAGGGGGCAATCACTCTCCAGGACTGTCCAAGCTGTCCCAGAACATCTGGAAGTGGGCTCTCAGACACATGTTCCTATTGTCACATGTACCAGGGGAACTCGATCTGCTAGCAGACGAACTCAGCAGAGACTTCCCTCTGCCCTCAGAGTACGAATGGCGGTTATACGAAGACATAGTCTTCGACGTCTTCAACCAATGGGGCTTCCCAGAAATAGACCTGTTCGCAACTCTGGAGAACTCACAATGCCTAGATTACGCCTCCAGATACCCACAGAGCCGCTCCAAGGGGAACGGTCTCTGGATACCATGGTCAGGGAAATTTGTTTACGCTTTACCCCCCCCCCCCCCCCGACTCCTCTGCTGAACAAGATAGTGCACAAGATGCACCAGGAACCAGTCACCATGATACCGATAGCCCCGGTGTGGGCGCGCCAACCATGGTTTACGCACCTGATGGAGATGTCCCTGTCCCCACCAGTGAAACTGCCCTGCCCGTACAACTTGCTGTCACAGGACAAGGGCAAGACATTACACCCATGCCCACAGAACATGAATTTAGCAACCTGGCTCCTGAGGTCATAGAATTTGGCCATTTACAACTCCCTCAGAGATGCATGGATATTCTTAAAGAAGCTAGAAAACCCAACACTCGCCACTGCTATTCTAGCAAGTGGAAGAGATTTGTCATCTGGTGTACAGGTAAGAGCATTAACCCAGTCCACTGCTCTCCCATACAAATTGTCCTTTACCTGACCCATTTACTAGACTCAGGTCTGGTGTTCAATTCTATTAAAGTCCATCTAGTGGTACTTTCTGCATACACCACCTCTCAGCTAAAGGTGTCATGGTGGAAAGTCCCAGTTATCAAAGCCTTCATGGTGGGGGTAAAGAGGATACACCCTCCGATAGCAAACCCAGCTCCCGGCTGGGACCTTAATGTGGTACTTGCCAGGCTCATGGGCTCACCCTTTGAACCCATGCACAAGGCAACTCTTAAGGACCTCACCCTTAAGACTGCTTTCCTAATAGCTATTACCTCCATTAGGAGAGTAAGTGAACTACAGGCTCTTTCTATTCTAGACCCCTTCCTAACAGTTCACAAAGATAAGGTGGTTCTACGCACACACCCAAGGTTTGCACCGAAATTCATATAGAAATTCCATGTCAACCAGTCAATAGAACTACCAACGTTCTTTCAAAACCCTTCCAATTTGGGAGAAAAGGGCCTGCATACACTAGATGTACGCAGGGCTGTCATGTTTTATATGGAAAGAACTAGACCACTGAGAAAGACTAATCAGTTCTTTGTCTCGGTGGCAGCAGGAAGAGAAGGGAATGCAGTCTCAAAGTCCACTATATCTAGATGGATTGTTCAATGCATCTCTCTCTGTTTCACTCTTGCTAAGAGAGAACTACCCTTCAAGCCAAGAGCGCACACTACTCGAGGCACTGGGGCTTCCATAGCATTCATTGCAAATGTTCCCCTTGAGTCCATTTGCAAAGCTGCAACCTGGAGTTCTGTACACACCTTTACAAAACACTACTGTCTAGATGCTCACTCTAGATCTGATTCCCAGGTGGGACAAGCAGTATTAAGACATCTTTTCTCTACTGTTCCTTCTCACAACCCACCTCCAACTCAGGGTACTGCTCGCTAGTCTATGCACAGCATGTGATTCTAAGCAGATTAACAAACATCAGAAGACAATGCATTACTTACCGTAAAAGCATTTCTGATGGTTGTATCTACTTAGATTCACATGCGCCCACCCTTCCTCCCTGCTCGGATGGAAGGAACATAGACATCTTTCTACATCTCTCTCTTTTCTGTACTCCCTCACGTATAGAAGGCTCCCTCAGGGCAGAAAAAATACAAACCGAGGGACCTTGACGCGTGAGGGGTTGTGGGTACACTGCACGTCACTATAGGGATAGTGTACAGACACGCCTTGTCGACATCCCCTTTTCGACTACGAAAAACAAAATGCAATACTCCGCAGTGAACACTGGATGTCGCACTATGCACAGCATGTGAATCTAAACAGATACAACCATCAGAAATGCTTTTACGGTAAGTAATGCATTGTCATATATGTAATATATATTACAGTCGAAAGCTCATCAACAGCACTGCGTTATGTTGCATTTTGCCTCTCCCTATGCCTTTCTGTTTAGTCAATATCTCTATCCCTGTGTGTGCCTTAGGGGCAACACAAGAATTGTCATGGAAGTTTTGCGTTGCAAAACCAGTGAGTAAACTGTCAGAGGATTGTACATTGCTGTGACAGGGAGTGGAATAGGGAAACATACTTTGAGGCCCATGAATGATAAATTGAAATTTTGTAGCATGAGCAGAGTTTGCTCTGAATTGGTCAAGAGGAAGCGTCCTCTGTGATTGGGCCAGTGGCTGATGGCTTCTTCTGTCGCATTCGAGAAAACTCTAGACCTCATTCTGAGCTAGGGGTGAGGATGGCCTCATGAGGTCAGAGTTCTTATCAGCCAGGAGTGATCGTTAATACGACACCCGACACATCCCTGCTGTTGGCAAAATGAGGGATGGTTTTGTGCGGCTTGTAGATGAGGGCAAAGAGGTGGCTTGCCAGGCTCTGCAGTTGGGCCTGGACACAGCATATTTCCTGAGCAGAGCAATGGGATCGTCCACTGTGCTGAGAAGGGCATCCTTTCTGTACATGGTTCTCGCCAAATGTCCAGGCTAAGCTGCTATAGACCTAGCTTTCAATGGCGAGCGCTTGTTCCTCCTTGGAGACCTCAACATCCATCTGGATGCTTCTAAACCCTTGGGGCTCTTTAGCAATCTCTGCAACTCTTCCTATTCTACCCTCTGGCACGACACACTCTGCCGGGCACACCCTGGATGTTCTCATCTCCTCTGACATCCTCCTCTCAAACCCTCTGACCACTCCTATCTCTCGGACCAACTACTTTCGCTCTCTTCCCAGCTGACGCTCTGTCCCGCAGGTGAAGCCGACCCCAGCACTGCCACCCACCTTCCCGGCCATCTGGCCCATTAGGCATGTATCAGTGGAGACTTTCAACGCTGCTTTCTCACGGCGGACTTCCTCTGACACAGCCCTCTCTAACCTGCCTCTCTCTGGCACTAACACTAGTGATGTCCTTACCCCTGTCATGAGGATCCAATTGAATCCCACCTACAAGTGCATCTCTTGGTATGACTGACCTTGCCACTCTTAAACACATTGCCCTACACCCCACCCACACTGCACTTGAGAACTAACCCAAGAAAGTGGCTCTCTGCACTTATCCCAGGCTCCACTGACCGGGTGCACTTGGACCTCCCCTCTGTGACCGTGTGCACATGCACGATCCTTGCGCACCGTGCCTGAAGATCTGTCCGTTCTCCATTGTGTTCATCCCCTAATTGCACTGGTAAAACTGCAGAATCGCTGTCGGGCCGATTTGCTTATCTCAAACTGTTAAATGTATTTTATGCATGTACTCTGCCTGTGCAGACTATTATCGTCTCAGAATTTCAAGGGCTCTGAGCGACTTGTTTTTTCTCCCTGTTCCCACCCTCCTTGAGCGCTTTGAAACACTTGCTTGTGTATAGGCGCTTTATAAATAAACAATACCATATCTACCATACCAGTGTGGCTGAGAGGAAGTGGAGGGCATAAGGTGCACCCTCTGACAAACTAGCCTGTCGCCTGCTCCAAAGGCAATAAAGACTATGTCCTGTTCAAGAAGAGAGCCTACATGCAAGCCTGCGTCTCTGCGGCCTATAACAATGCAGCCAAACTCTTCAAAATCTGCAAGGAGCTAGCCAATCCTGCTGCAGTCTCCACCTTGACTGTTCCCTCCCAGGCCCTCTGCACAGCACTGGCTTCTCACTTCATCACTAAAACTCAGGACATCCTGTCCTCTCTCTCCACTTCCTCCTTCTTCTCTCGGCCCCTCTCTGGTCACCTCTCCCTCTCCATTCTCCTCTTTTCCTGTGTTCTTTCCTGATGATGTTTCTAGACAGAAAGTATCATCCAAGCAGGTCTTCCCCTGCTCCTCCAGAACCATCTAGGGCCACATCGACACCCTCGCTCCAGCCTTAGCCGATTTCTGCAATCACTCTTTTGCCACAAGAATGTTCCCCTCACCCTAAAGCACTCCCTTGTGCACCCCTTGAAGAAGCCTTCTGCCGATCCTTCCTCTCTGGCAAACTACCGCCCGATCTCTATCACTCCTTTCCTGGTCAAACTCCTGGAAAAGCTGGCCATCTCCCAGCTTACTCTCCATATCAAATCTGTTGGTTGTCTCCATGACCATTAGTCAGGCTTTGGAGCAGCCAGAAGCACGGAACCGCTCTCCTAAAGACCAGTGAAGGCCTGCTCTCAAATCTCATTTCTAGCCTTCCTTCTGGTCTCCTCCTCCTTGATATTTCCTCTGTTTTTGTCACAGGGTGTTATCTTGGGATTGTCGCCAGGGGAACAAGATAGGCTTATAGAGTCGGTCTCATCCGGTGGAAGGAAGATTGGATTGAATACATGGGGTTCAAAATCCCTAGCAAAGTTAAATCGTTATATAAGGCAAACTACTCCCCTCTGTTC
This sequence comes from Ambystoma mexicanum, assembly GCF_040938575.1. Lineage (NCBI taxonomy): Eukaryota > Metazoa > Chordata > Amphibia > Caudata > Ambystomatidae > Ambystoma > Ambystoma mexicanum. Next base: position 533,647,580 of record NC_090941.1, on the reverse strand, counting down.
ACTAGCGTAGAATCTGACCTCAAGCGATGGGACAAACAGGTGATTTTGTGATTGGGATGGGTCACAGCAATTAAAATGACCACTATCCCGAAGCTTTTATATCATTACTCGGCCCTCCCGAAACAGATCCCTGCACACAGACTGCACTTGTTTAAGGGAAAATGATAGCATTAATCTGGCAGCCACACAAACCTGCGATAGCTAAGAAGGTCCTGCCTTGTAGGGAGAACCTGGGCGGGTTGGCGTCCCAGATGTTTACCGCTATTACAGCTCTCGCATGTTTTTTCATGGGCACAGATCAGAGAAGCTCTTATCTGGGCACACACAGAGCAGTCAACGTCCTGCGTCCCTCTGCAGCAATTGCCATTCACTAAACCAGTTCCCGGCCTGACTGGGGAATCACTCCTATCATTAATGACGCACTCGGATGCTAGAATATAGTGACTAAGCGGTGGAGCACCCCAGTGGGTTTGGGCCCCCTTTCAACTATTGTCAGTAACCCAGAGTTCTCCCCTGGCATGCAGAAATGAGCATTCTCTTCCTGGGTTCAGGGTTGCCTGCTAGTAGTAAGACAACCCTTTAAAGACAGGGTCCTGCTCACCTTCGAAGAATGTAAACTAACATTTTCCCCACAGGAAGGCAACAGGTTCCGATGTGCTCAGCTGTGACATTAGGTGAGTCACCCTAGGACTAAACAAAGGGGGACGGGAGACCCAAAATGCATTGGAACTCACATTTTAGCGGGTCACTCTAAAGGTATAATTTCAGGGCTTTATAACTAGCTTGACCTCTATGACCCCTCTGAGCACTTGCCCGTACATGGTGAGCTGGGAGCGGGACCTAGGTACCCAGATAGTCATGGTACAAGATATAGGAACGGAATCATAGGATGGGCCGGGGTACCACTGACAAGGAATGCCAGCTGAAGCTCTGTTACAGCTGGTACTTCTCCCCAGATAGGCTCCATCACTTCGCGCCCGTCTACCCAGACGCATGCTGGAGGGGGATGTTCAGAGAGGGGTACCTGCTATTACATGTGGTGGCACTACCCAAGGCTCGTGCATTTTGGATAGATATTCTTTCACACATCAGGCAGATGATTAAGGTGACTTTGCTCCTTAGGGATAGTTGTGATGGAATATACCCATTGATCGGCAACACCTACAAATTAATCACTCATCTTTTACTTGCCACCAAGATCTCTCTGGCCTGGAACTGGAAGTCTACAGAGAGCCTGATTATAGCAATGTGGTGGGGAGAAAACTGGGATATTTTGGTCTCCGATAAAAATCACTGCTTTGGCAGAGGAGATATATTATGTTGCAACCTGGCTTCCTTTTATTAACTACATACAGGAGTCTTAATTTGGGGGCTATAGACCGAGGCTGTATAAACATTTGGGGGTTGTATGTGGAGTTAGGGGTTGGGGGCCGAGTTTTGCCTTCCTCTGATCGCCTGAACTGTACAGTCTATGGAATGTAATTGAATTGAGTTCCTGTTTCATTTTTTTTGGGGGGGGGGGGGCGGTTTCAAGATAGTGCTGTATGTTTGCCCATTTTGTTGTCCCTTTTCCGTCTCTAAATAAAGCAAAATAATGTTAAAAAAGGAAAAACATGCATTCCAAGATGGCCTCGGTGCTCTGAACACCACGGCCACCGAGATCGGGCCCCCGAGACCCTGACTGTTGCTCATCTCTCTGTCGCTGCCCACCCCAGGCAACGGAATACAGTGGCGGGGGCCCCCCGGAAGCAGAGGAGCTGCACCTGTGCCCTTTGAGCCTGTCCCCGTGGCACTTCTGGGGCCGTACGCTGGACATAGGTGGCCTGTGACCGCGAGGCAGCTCCAGCAGGATTCGGCGATCCACGACTGCTGCGAGCCTGGGACGCGGCGGCATGGGAGCAGAGGCCGGCCATCAACCCACGGGCGGCCGAGGAAAGGAGGTTGATAGCACCTCGGGGAAAGTTCGGTGGACGTGTCTTTGGGAGGCTCCTCCACACCCCCGTGGGGAGCCTCCCCCTGTGTCCATTTCGGCAGCGGCGACTGTCTGGATTCGGACGGGCCCGCAGCGTGGGAGCTTGGGAAGCTGTCGGGGTGGGGAGGATGGGGGGCCCTTGGAATAGCACCACAGGTACGGTCGCCGCCTTGGTGAGGCGGGGGCTGGCCCTCCGCCCCAGACAGTATTAACACGTCCATCCACGGAGGTCTCTGCATTGGGATCTGGCAGCTCACCCCCCCCCCCACTCGTCTCCATCAGTGAACCACAACCTTCTGTGGCCCCCTTTCTCAGGGCCCCCACCACTCCTCGAGGTTGAACTGGTTGGCGCAGCAGACAATACGGCCCGGGAACAGAAGGGGTGGGCCGGTGGTCTCTTCTCTGCTTCCTAGCATTTTGGGTGCCCCATTCACCTTCACCATACTAGCACACTCAGTAGATTTCCGCCCAGCCGGGCCTCGCCAGTGCCTGGGGGGTTGCGGCAGGGCGCTGGGGACTGTAGCGACCATCGGACCCTTGGTCCCTCAGACCGGCATCCAGTTATACCTATCTGGCCCTGCTGGGATCCCGGAACTCCGGTTTCTGATCACTCGCCATCCTGAGCACTCGACAGTATGTCTAAGAATAAAACCAAAGATCCCCAGGCCCCTCAAAGACCCCAGAGGAGACCGCAGGAGAATGCTCTCACTAAGCTATGGGCAAAAGACATGGAGGACTTCCAACCAGCATGCTCTAGCGAGTGGCCCTCAGGGGACCCTTCAGCGGATACGAACGCGCTGGAACAACCAGTCACCCAAGCAGCGCTGAAACTCCTGCTGGCCGATCTAGTGGAGAAGATCAACACGGCGGGGCAAAAGCAAATGGTTGCCTTCAGGGAAGATCTGGCCGAAGGCCTCCAGCAGATCAATAGGGTCATAAGCAAGATAGAGGAAAGGGTGGACACAAACAAGAGGGCGATCCAGGACATCGCTGAAGACGCAAGGAAAACCAAGGCTCTCCTGGATATGCTGGCTACCGCCACTCAAAAGCTGGAGCTCCAGGTCGAGCACCTGGAAAACGGGTTTAGGCGCTCGAACATTCGGATAAAGGCCCTTCCAGAGAACATCTTGGATCAAGATCTCCCCCAAGCAGTGAAGGGTATTTTTGCGAACATCCTGGAGGAGGATGGGTCAGAGGATATTGTTTTCAACAGGATATATAGTGGCCCCCAAACCTGCAGATCCAGGTGACAGGCCCCGGGATGTCCTGGTAGTGATGCATAGCTTCACGGTGAAGGAGCTTACGCTAGCAGCTGCACGGAAGGCTGGACGTATCGCTTACAATGGCACAAAGATTGCGCTATACCAGAACCTGGCACAAGTAACTTTAAATAAATGACGGAGAATGGGCCCGGTTCTTTCCCGTCTAAGAGCACAAGGTGTGCGATACAGATGGCTGCACCCCTTTGGTTTGGCCTTCGAATGGCGAGGGATTGCGCAGAAGATCACCACATGTGACCAGGGCCTAGCCCTGCTGGGGCTTGAAGACAAGTCTCCATCGCCCGCGCCGTCATCTCAAAGAGCTGCCTGGAGGGAATGGGAATGGTCCACAGCCCGCTCCAAGAAGTCGAAGAAAAATGTCAACCAACTGCTCCCGAAGAGTCTGCAAATGGGGAGTGGTCAGGGTGCGCAGAAATGATTCCTTAGTATGTCCTAATGCCGGAAAGGCAGAAATATGATGCCTGGGGTGGGCACAACAGCAGAAAAAAGTTAAATTGTCTAGCTCGGCTTCATGCGCCTAAGTTAGCTAGGGTCTTTGGGGGGTGGGGGGAACAGGGTCTTACATCTTAGAATGGGATTAGGATATCCTGCGTTGGAACTCTTGGGGAGAATTCGATGGGACGACTCTCGAGGTTTTGATTTGAGGGGGCTGAGGCCAGTCGTCCCATACTGCTAGAGGGAGGGAAGGGAGGTGAGGGGGGAGGGAGGTTCTGGGAGAGTCATGGGTCCAGAACGCATCCAGGGGATCTGCAGCGCATTAGAAAATGGAAGCCCATCTAGGGAGCGCCAGCCTCTCTACTGAGTTCAGTGGGGGACATTCTTTTTTTTTCTGTTTATTGAACCACTATGTCTACCCAGCGAGCGTTGAAGATCTTCTCTAAACGTCAATGGCCTAAATTTGCTGATTAAGTGTAAGAAAGTGGAGCGCTTCATCAGACAAGAAAGGCCAGACATTGTTACGCTCCAAGAGACCCATATTAGACCGGTTGACAGGGGAAGGGTCAGGTTTTGGGGCTATGCCAGGGCGTTACAGGCGACGCAGTCGGTAAAGAAAGCAGGAGTCCTATTGGCTCTCAGGGATGGGATGGACCTATGTATAGCTGGAAAAATGGCAGATCAAGAGAGGTTTTTAGCGGTTTCTCTTGAGGGCAACGAATGCCCCTAATACCTCGCAGGGCAGCTTCCTGCGGGAGCCCTTGGGGAAGCTAGAGAAGTTTGCTAAGTCCCCTATTATTCTTACTGGCGACTTCAATATTCCATGGGACCCCAGCGAGGGATTGATCTCTGGGAGGGGTGGGTCCACAGGGGAGACCATCACAGGCCCTGAAGGAGAAAATCACCAACCTGGCCCTAGTTGACGTGTGGCGGGAGGTACGGGGAGAAGCTGGGGGGGTGCACCTTTTACTCACACGTCCATTGGTCCCATTCAATAATAGACTATATCTGGCTATCAGCCAACCTTCTGGGGAGGGTGCTGGACATCTCGTTGGGCTCTACAACGTTATCAGACCATACTCCCTGTCCATATCTGTGAAGGCGGGGGCCAGACCCGCAGGGTTGTGGAAATGGCGCTACCCTGTCACCCTTTTCAAAGATCCTGTACCGGCCCACGAAATTTAGGAGGAAATGGCACGCTTCTTTGTTGAGAATCCCGAAGGGGGACACAACGCCACAAATCAGGTGGGACGCTTTTAAGGCTACCCTGCGGGGCTCTCTTATAGCAATCAAGGCGAGACGCGACAGGGAGCTGAGATTGGAGGAGGCCTGCCTAGAGGAAGTACTAAGGGGGCTAATGGCCAAAATGGGGCCAAATCAGACTCAGGCTACCAAAAAAGAGTATAGAGTAGTGCGTGGCCAACTAGACTTGATCCAGACTCGGGCAGCGCAGCGGAGCCTGCTGTATCTCCAGCAGAAATATTATATCAAAGCCAATAAGGCCTGCTCTCGAGAATGCTTCGAAAGGAGCAGGCATGGAAGATGATAACCAAGATCAGGGTGGGGGGTGGGACCACTACCACCAATACTGAAGACATCCTGAGGGAATTCTCTCGTTTCTACTCCGCCCTGTATTCGTCTGAAGCCCCAGCACAGGCAGATCAACTAAAGTACCTGGATAAGGTGCATTTACCCTCCATAACGCAGGAAGAGAGCAAAGCTTTGGAAAGGGATATCTCTGAGGACGAGGTAAGGGAGGCGATAAAAGATCTGCCCACTCTTAAGTCCCTGGTTCGGATGGTTACGTGGCGGAATTTTTTATAAGCGGCATAGGGAACTTCTTACCCCCATACTAACCAATCTATTCAATCAAATGGGTAGGGACAGCGCAATCGCGCGATTTATGGAAGAGGCGAAAGTTGTCCTTATTCACAAAAAGGGCAAGGACTCAACTGAATGTGCTTCCTGTCATCCCATACCCTTAATGTCGATTCCAAAATCCATGCCAAGATTCTAGCTAAGAGGCTAGACCATCTAGTACCGAAGCTGGTCCACCCAGACCAATCGGCATTTGTTAGAGGTAGAAAAACCAGTGACAACGTTAGGAGGTTGGCCCACCTGGTGAAGGCTTACAAAGGAGGAATCCCCGCTCTCCTCATGGCAAAAGACGCAGAGAAAGTGTTGGATCGGGTGGAGTGGGGATTCCTTTTCGCAACTATATTGAAGATGGACTTAGGTCCTAAATTCATGGACCGGATTAGAGCCAATTACAGAAGCCCAATTTTCAGACTGGTGGTGAACGGACAACTATCGGAGCCGATACGTCTCGAAAGGGGTACTAAACAGGGATGCCCGCTTTCCCTGATTTTGTATGCTCTCCATCTGGAACAGTTCCTTGAAGCGGTACGTTCTAACCACCTAATAACAGGTATCTCCTTCGCAGGGGAATCACATAAAATTGCAGCCTTCGCTGACGATGTGATACTCTTTCTTACCTGTCCAAGCACAACCATACCGGCACTTGGAGCGGAACTGGCTCATTTTGGGAGCGTGGCGGGGCTGAGAGTCAATCCCTCCAAATTCTCAATCTTACTGTATCGACCCCAGCACTTGACGACTTGAAGGCCATCGCTCCCTATATAGATGGGTAAACCACTCCATTACCTACTTGGGAATAAAATTGACCTCAAAATTGGAACACCTTTACTACACAAATTACCCGCCCTTACTGGAGAAACCTAAGAATAAGTTATTATACTGGGGGCCCCTAGCGGTTTCATGGTTAGGACGTATCAACACCCTAAAAATGACAGTCCTCCCAAAGCTCTTGTATATTTTTGCTGTCCTGCTGGTGAATGTGCCCCCATACTTCTTTAAGTCTCTGAACAAAATCACTAGCAGGTTTGTGTGGGCTAACAAACCCCCAAGGATAGCACTCAAGGTGATGCGAACCCCTACTGACTGGGGGGGCTTGGGTCTACTCAATTTCAGGGTATACTATTGGGCGGCACAGTTGAAGATACTTCAGGATGGGCAGAAGGACGATCGGGGTAAAATATGGAGGGCTATGGATAGGGACGTATTGGGGGAGGATCTCTTAGGGGTCCTGTGGAAGCCGATGCAAGATAGGCCAATTTAGGATGTACTGTAGCGTGATCCTGGCCCAGGTGGGTCGTTCCTGGGACGAGGGGTCCAGCAGGCCCATCTAACGACGCACCCATCCCCCTAAACTCCTCTTTTTACCAATCCGCAGTTTACCCCGGGTCATAACACGTCCTTGTTTCTGGCTTGGCTCCAGGGTGGATGTAGAATGGTACGGGACATGTATGGGGAGGGCCAGGTCAAGCCCTTCGATCAGTGTAAATTAGACTTCACCTTGGGGGAGGGGGAAAGGTTCTGTTACTGCCAACTAAGGCATTGGCTCAGTCACCCCTGTTTAAAGCAAGCAGCGACCCGACAACTCACACCTTTTGAAAAGTTTCTCAGTAGGGAATCGGGGGACTAGCACCTGATCACAGCCTTATATAGGCTTATGAAGGCCTGTGAGGGTCCACCAACGTGTCCCTACATTAAGGCTTGGGAGTCCGCTACCGGAACCGCCCTAGTGGACGAGGAGTGGGGTTGTTTGTGGAGACAGATACCCAGGCTGACTAGGTCTCTCCAGCCAGGTATTGGGGCTGGAGCTTGGGAGTAACAAAAGGCTTGGCGATGCTGGGGTTGGGGGGGGGGGGGGGAGAGGGCGTCATTAGCAGCGATTAAGAGCAAGGCGGGCCGTAAAAACTACACAATAATGATGGCTGCAGCAATGGTACTGGCCCGTAGGTGGAAAAGAAAGAACCCTCCCTATGATCACGAATGGGTGGCTAAGCTTTGGAACTTAGTGGCTCTTGAGTGGCTTACATACTCAATTCAAGGACAGCTTCACAGGTTTAGGGCTGACTGGGTAGCCTTGTTGGAATACCTGTTGGATGGCCCAAGGCAGCGTTGGTGTCCTCTGAGCATGAGACTCTTGGGTATAGTAGTGGACACACATGGAGAAGCAGACTTTTGAGGGGGTTTATCTATTTGAGTTAGTTCACAACACAGGGACACGCTGGGCTAGGGGGGGTCGGAAAATGCTGGAACATTGGACGACTCTCAGACCCGGAGTTGGGGGGGGGGGGGTTCATTGTTATGTTTGCTTGTTTAATATGAAAATGCCAATAAAAACTAAAGTAAAAAGAAAAATCATGGAAACCATGCAGGGTTTTACAGTAACAATACTGTAATTATTAATTGCATACATAACTTGAATTTTTAGGAATGGAATTGCAGGACGGTCTTTAAAAAAGAAAAAAAACAGTTAACACATGCTGCTCTTTGCCAAACAGACTATAGTTAGCATAATCAAAGTATCATCCTGATTACTTCTGGTTTACAAGAATTTGATGAAGGCAGAACTTAACTTGGCTAGCACTCCCACACAGGCCTTTGGCACTTTTAAGAGTGGAGATGATTACTGCTGCACTCTATCTCTCAATTAGCTCCTTTGAACTTGCAGTGAACAGAGAAAAGAGGGTGGAGAGCAGCCAGAGGGCAGGAAAGGAATGCAGGGTGACTGTTTTTGTTGAACAGGGTCATTTACATTGCCACCTGTGTTACACAAGTGTCAATTTAACTAGCAAAGCTACACAATAACATAGTAAATGACTTTGCAACACTACTTATTTTGTGCCAGGAAAGGCTAGCAAGATGCTGCGGAAGCTCTGGGTAATTTCAAATTCGCCCCATACATCAAGCTCATAGGTGATACCCCTCACAGTAAACCCTATGCGCCCAGCCTAAATAACCCAATGGGCCCTAGAGGGTCGACAAAGGGGACATTCTGAGGCTTTGAGTCATTCTCCACACTTTTTATGGGTGGTCTGATAAGTCTGCCTTCGAAATATACGTTAATTGTCCATATTAAGGATTCAGTATCGGAATCCAGTGAGGATGCTGTTTCTGAGAAAGCAAGGCGACTGGCAGAATCCAAAATGTAGGAATAAAAGGATTACTGATCTAGAGGTCTCTTGTTCCATTGATTATCGTCCCTGATACACGGATTGCGTGTGAGGCTGTGAAAAGCCATTCACAAAGGAGTTATGGTGAAACTGCATCAGGCCCCTTAAACCCCTGTATTGGGGGTTTGGCCTTGACTCCTGACATTCATCTCGAAGGGTTATAAAGCCCCAAGGCAGGTATCAACCATGACTGGTGCCAGGTTAGATTTTGGGCTCATCAACAACACCGAAAATAACCCGGCACTGTTTTGGGAAATGTCTGAAGATGACACTCCTAGCTGACATCTGGGGAAACTGAGAAAGAAATGTTCAGTACATAATCCAGTGGAGCCTGTCACTGCTCAAAATAAAAACTCTATAAATCGCGACTCAAATTATATTTTAATTACAGCAATCCTAAATATATTTTTATGAAGTAAAACTTAATTTCTTATATATATTGTGTCCAAAATGGCAGCCATGTAGGCAACCTTATAAGTGAATGTAGCGGTCCCTTGGGTGAGCATCGGGACGCTGATACCGACAGTGTCTGCTTGGGAGAATACGAGCAAAAGAGCAGATTGACTAGGACGATGCAAGTTTGAAAAATTGGAATGGGTATTACTGCCATGCAGAAGCCATATTGGCATGATGCATTTTAGTTCATGCATAAAGAGTTTCGTCTTCCACGGTCCTGTTAAATGTAAGATTTAACGAAACAAGTCAGAAACAAGAGGAAAGGGGCAGACTAGTGGCCTACATAAAAAGCATGCTTTGGCCTGATGAAGGCTGGGGTTAGAATGTAGGGACAGGATGGTTGTACCTGTACCTAGAGTGAATGGCTGAAATGTGGTTGTGTTGATGCAAACATTGTATGTATTGCATCTCATGAACTGTTATGCAGATCAAGATTACTCTGGCTGGTCTCCATGGAATGGACGAGAGACACTGCATTTTGAGCATTTTCCTATTTGTCGTTGATCTGATACAGGTTCAGTGATGCTACTAGACAATAGATTGATGCAAGAACTCAGTAGGTTTCTGATCATCTTCTAGCCATACATGAACTTAATCAATAAACCTTTGTTTGTCGACTTCTATTTGGTGACACGGATACTAAGCCCTGTCACAAATGCACTCTTGATTTATGTAGTTTTTGTACTTGTCTTTTGATATTCTATTTTTTAACAATTTTTAAATATGACGAATAAAGGAAATATATATTTTTTGGTATGGATATCAGTTTGAGTATTGCTTGTTAAGAAAAAATAAAAAAGAATGAGCAGAACATTGTTAGGACTTCTCCCTTTAGGTGCTTTATGCTGTTATGACACCTGCTCTGTGTAATTCTATTTTTTGTTGTTGGCCTGTACCTGTGCTTTGATGCCTGTGGGCTTAAGCGCCATATACATTTGTAAACATTAACATATTGTGCCCTACACAAACTGTACAATACATTTGTGCACAATGATGCATTAAAACATATGTTACGAATTACAATTTTTAACCATAAGACAATCACAGTGGAACTGCCCTATTGCTAGAAATTCCTACCTAGAGACAATTAAGTGTTAGATTTTAAAGCAACAAAACCACCCAACTTATTTCTTTCCTTGTAACAGTTCTACAAGGGGAACCTTGTTGCTAAATACCCTGTGCTCCTAAATCATAAAATAAATCACATTGATTATTATGTAAATCATGTTGTTTTCAATAAATGAGCAGCAACATGTCATGTAGAGTACAAGAGAGTTATAATTCTAAAGCAACAGAGTCCCTCGTGCTTTCTAGAATACAGCCACCTCATATTATCTTTTCATCCATCTTGTCTTAAATCAGTTATGCTTTCAGTGGTGTATGTGTGTGATTGTGTCTATCAATAGAATCGAGGAGGTTCCACATTAACACCCCAGGAATGGTATCACCTATGTGTTTATGCTTGAAATAAATATCATTCTGCTAAACTTCAATTAGTGATTTGCCCAAACACGCCAATGTTGGAATCACACTGATTCGAGGTGCAGCACAAATCGCACTTTTTCACTTTCCATTAGGTTGTGGGGAGAATCATTCACCTGTGTGAACCTATTTGAAGAAGGGAAAATGTTTACCTTTTAAATGAACCAAAACAGCAGTATGACATACTCCAAGGAAAAGGACTGTAATTGTGAAACTGGGACTCTGGTCCTCACAAAAACCTTCCCCAACACAGCTCTATACCTCCCTGTGCTTCATCCACTTTTGGGTATTCATTAATTCGTGTGTGTAGAGTGGAAATTAATCTTGGACAATGTCTGGATTTTGCAAACCGCACAAGGGTTCCCTCTGGAGCTATACGGCATTCCTGTGTAGGTGAGGACGCCTCTCTCCAGTGCACTTTTCCTCGCAGGAAAGAGAACTAATGGATATGGAAGTGGCAGACATAGTAAATAAAAGAGTGATTGTCCTGGTCTTTCATCTCAGGATTGTTTTCCAACCTTTTCTTGGTTTGCAGGCAAGAAGTAATACCTGTCATCTGTTTGAGGAATTTCACCATCTGGGTGGTCGAACGCCACTTCAGAATGGATGGCATTCCCCCCTCTCATGCATCTCTTGCAAGAAGGTAACGGGCTTGCTTGCTTTGCCCTGAAGGTTGCCTAATTGACATTGCTGATTGTCTTCCTCTCCCAGACATTTCCTCCGGTTCTGCTGGGTCAACCATGTTTGAGAAATTGCGAGTCTGCCGTTGTTCTATTCCACTCCTGAGTGATTCACAAAATGAATCAAGCCAGTAACCGTTTCCTTCAAGGCCCAAGGGGTGCATAGATCTGAATACCATGAACCTGGTGTCCTAGGTCAATCACATCTGACACTCGTACATGAAGATTATGGTAGTTCTCCTATAGGCTTTGGGCTTCATGTCCATTGGGAGATGTCAACACCTTGATAATGGACTAGTCCCTGAATCTGGTGGCCTCGAAGTTTCAGAATGCGCTAGACTATCACAGGCATTTCAACATTACATTAGTCTCATGGGCCTGCCCTACTCCTTGATCAAGTTTCAGCTACAGTGATAATTGCGAATTTCATGCCTTAATTGTTGGATCAACGATAAGGCTCTTAGTAGTGTTGGTGCTTACCAGTCTCGTCACAACCTCAGGGATTGCTCTTGGTGGGGTAAGAGGCCTCCAGTCTGCTACCTTCTGAAAGGCATGCACTTTGGGAAGTCTATTGAATGCAGATATTCCTTCTGTAGATACGGTGATGCAGTCCTGAGGTGGTTTGAGTCTTGGAGGAACAATACAAGTCTATCAAAGATTTGTCCAAATTAGTGATACCATTGTTTGCTCTCCTGTAAGGGAGTTTCAAACATGAGGGTGTTAAATTTCTCTAGAATTGTTTTTCACCAGACAGGTCACCTTCATAGAATCCTGGCTCTCCAAGATGGGCATAAAGTCTGCGTTGTACCCGGGATTCTCCAGCATCTCCAGCATTGGACCTTTCATGGATTCACATGCTTGGGATTTTCCCTGCCGACGGGCAGGGAATCCTCAGTAACATATTGTTATAGCTTATAATGGACCTTTTAGGCTCACTTTAGTAGTACGTCCATGTCCTTTTGGGTGCATTCTGCCTCAGCCAATGGACGTTGAGTGATAAGCCCCACCAAGGAGGCCATCTTCATATTTTAACCGCAGCATTGTGCTGAGGAGTCTCTAGGCTTTCTCTCCTGGAGAAATAAGGCCAGAAACCAACATATTGCCTTCAAAACAGGAAAGTCTTTCTTCAAACAACAAATAAGTGCATTTACTTTTCAAGTATGGAACAAAAAGCAGAACTAGTTAAAAGCATACCAGTCATACAGAATTAAAAAAGTAAGAGGGAGACAAGCATTCTGAATGCATTTATTGTCTCTATTCATATCACATCCAGGAGGATTGTGAAATTTGTGCCACTTTTAGCACAAAAAGCCTCAAGGATAGAAAAAGGAGACTAGCCCTTTGGTTGAATGAGGGCAGGTTCCCCTACCCCCTTCAGAGGCTGAATCCTCTAGTAGTGTGATGGAGGACACACTAAACAGGCCAGAAGAAGAAGGCTGGCCACCAGGGGGCGCGCGGATGTACACCTCTTCCGTGTGAGCTCTTGCCAAATGGTCTGAAAAACAGAATGAGCCCCCGCTTCTAGACCCCCCCCCATTCAAGAAAGTCAGTCCGCCGCTGCATGAATGCCCCCTCCCCACCTGGGAAAAAATTTGAAGAAAATCGGACAACATACACCAGAGAAATCAGCAGAAGAAAGCTGCGCTGCAGCACGCCTGATCCGACGCTGAGGTAGCAGGAGAGGTGAGGGGGACACATCGGAAGCCGTCCCCTGCGCAACGACTCTCCGGAAAGGGCCTCAACACTCGGCTTTTCTGCAAGCTCTGCCATGCTGAACTGGTGACGCAAACCTGACTCCAAACGGGCTCCCAATCTACCAGTACACTGCGCCTTGGCACACGTAATACCCCCGGAGGGACCCGCGGGCACCGACCCTGCAGGCCTGCTGCAAATCAAGAAGGATGCCCCAGGGATTCAGGGATCGGGAGAGCTGGAGAGGGCTGATCCAGACTTCCCAACAGCTCTGGAAGAGATACCCTGGGCCTGCGTATTCTGCGGAACAGACATGGCAGCCGGGTGAGGAACCGCCGCACGCCCCTGCTTGAGCCGGCGAACCCAGGAACTAGGCTGGAACAGAGAGGACTCATCAGACCCGGAAGCACCACTGAGACACTGTCTTGGGGTCGGGCGGTGTACGAAAGGCATCTACCTCAAGCCCAGAGCCGAGACCAAGCCGACTATAATCGACGGCTGGCACCCTGCACATAACAGGCCTCCCAAATGAGGAAACGTGCAGCAACGCCAGCCGGAGACGCATCAGCACTGCGGCGGGCAAACGGAGACCCCCAAACAACGGGGCCTAGGTGAAAAGTCCGCCTCCTCAATAAAAGATAGTATCAGACTTGCAGTAGGGACACGTGGCAGTGACCCGGAGTCGGGATTCGCAGGATGCACGGGAGTACAGCGGTGAAACAGGCAAGTCTGGATGAGAGTGGGCTGTGGAGCGGGGTGTGAGACTTTTTTCAGGCTTATGCCACAATATAAAAGTCCAGACCTTCTTTTTATGGTATCCACCCCCAGAATACACAGCCTCATCTGCTGATTAACTCCTACCCACAATTTAACAGTGGACAACCCTACGGGAGTTTTCAAAACAAACGGTCCTCGATATCTTGCAAGTCGGCCCATCCCATATGAACTATGAGGCTTCCAACCCCGACATCGGCAGCGAACTACACCATTAGGACAGCGCTCCCAAGCAACTAGGAAAAGTCTCTGAGAAGAGGAAGGCAACCTCAATGAATGACTGGTGTCCACACTGCAGTCTTGTCCCAAACTGACACGGGACAAACCTGAAGCAGGTGATCATAAACCCTTCGCCCAAGCCTGCCCTTTCCACCTCCAATAGCATCTCCTTCCATAAGAAAAGTGAGAAATGTGAAGAACTCAGACACCAGACCCAGTGACAGAACACTGTCCTCGGAGTCCAACAACCGAGCCACAGCGGACCGCTGTTCCTGGAGCCTCACCACAGGTCGAGTGATAAAAGGAGGCAGTAAAGATCTGGCCCAGCGTGCGCTGGAGGCTGAATTAACCCCCTCCCCTGCTGTGCGATACCAACCCATCAAACACCACACCCTCACCACCCAGAGCCTCAAACATCATTAAGAGGAGCAAAGAAGGCGTATGAGCATGTGACAGAGGCTTGCTATCGACGCATACGCCCCTAAAAGTCACTGCACCTCTGTCCCCACGATGGCTTCCATATCAGGCTCGAATGTGGAAACTACCGCCACGAAAGGAGATATTGCTGCACTATTGACAGAAATCAAAAGCATGGGGGCGAACATAGAGGGAAAATTGATAAACTTAATGCCTAGATAATATAGAGGACAGACTGGAAGGAGTTGAGAAGAATCGAGCTTTAATAGACACATTGGAGACAAAACTGGCCCACAGAATAATGGACTTGGAACAGAGAGAAGTGGTGTTCAAACTCAAAATGAACGATTTGGAAAACGAGGAGAGAAGAAATAACTTGCGCTTCTTCGGGATCCCAGAACAAGGGAAACGGTGGAGGATCTTAAAGGAAAACTCCACTACATCATCAAACTGCTAGCCGCAGATGAAGACATTGATGAACCCAAAACGGAACGCATCCACAGAGGTGGGGGCCCTTCTGGAGGCCCAAGGTCAGTCCTTGCCCGGTTTCACAGATACCAGGACAAAGCCTGGGTGTTGGAAAAGGCGCAAAATGGGGTACCTTTACCCTGGGAGGAGCACAAATAATGATATACCAGGACCTCTCTGCCCTGACCCTAGCCCTCAGAAGAATGTGTGCGCCTCTCACGAAATGGCTCAAGGAAAGGGACACGCGCTATGGATGGGGATACCCCTTCTCCCTCTCTTTTGAGCACGAAGGCTCGAAGATCAGGCTGAGCTCCGAGAAACAAATCAAAGCGTGTTTATCAGATTTGTTAGGCGTACAAGGACAAGAGGAAGATCGAGATGAATCAATGGAGAATGAAAGGGGATGGCGGATTCAAGGCCCAAGGAGGAGAAAGGTGAAAGGTTCAAGGAAATATCGTAGAGGCAACATCTCTCCTGACGGGGGCCAATAGCATCCAGAGAACAAGGTACACTTAACTGGAATATCTCTTGATTTTAAAGGGATCGAATACGAACAGTTGAAATACCTCAGAGATAAGTGTCTGACTTTAAATTGAACAATGATTTCAATGGGGGGGTAAGTGGGGGCTCATTCGTTATAATGAATTTATTCTGGTAAAAAGACCGAAAAGGCAACAGTCTCCTGCGGTGGTTCGATAACGGGCCAGTGCTTTCAACTGGGCTCGATCGAAGGCCACCAAACTGGGGGAAGAGAGGGGGCAAAGGGGAGGGGGAAACCGAGGCATGGGAAAACGATAAGAAAAGAGTCAGTGCAGAATATGAAATAAATAGAAATGTAATGTGGTTAATTGAGAAAATGTTGTCTTGGTGGATACGGTCACACGCTATATATATTTTGAGAGTCTATAATTATGATGACCGCTAAATCCTACCCGAGGGGGTGGGTACACTCAATGTCAAGGGACTTAACTCACCGACCAAGAGATCGCTCGTGTTCAGAGAATTCTGCAGATCGAATATTGATATTCTCCTTCTACAAGAGACTAAATATATGAAGGGTGATGAGAGGGCGGTACTCGGGAGACGGAGCGGGATAGGATTCTGGGGCTCGGGCCCGCTGAGAAAAGGCAGAGTGGGAATCCTTATCAAGAAGGGGATAGATTTCCAGATCACTAAGATGTGGTCTGATACAGAAGGTAGAGCTTTATTAGTGACAGGATTCATTGGAAATGTGGCTACAACAATCGCTACGATTTATTCCCCCAATGTCAGTCAAGCCAGATTCTTATCCAGAACAATCCCCAAACTTATGCTAGAATCTACTGGTCATGTCATTTTAGGAGGCGACTTTAACATATGGGCAGATCCCGCCCTTGATCGTAAATCAACCAACCCTGACCTGCGAAACAGAGCTGGAGAAGAGCACACAAATTTCACGGACATGATGAATGTGTATGGGATGAATGATGTATGGAGACGAATGCACCCCGATGAAAGAGGCTACACCTTCTTCTCAACCCCACACAACACCTTTACTCGCATTGATTATATTTACTTCTCAAAAGACCTATATGATACCACAACACACAGAGATCTCCCCAATCACATGGTCCGACCACGATATGGTGATCGCGGACATACAATGGGAACATTTACCGACTAGAGGCGGGAAATGGAGACGTAACGAGTCCCTATGGAAAGACCCCGTCTTTAAAACCGAGTTGGAAACAGAACTCACAGAATACTTAAAACTCAACGATACTGGAGAGGTCTCCAAACAAGTTGTCTGGGAGGCGGGAAAGGCAACCTGGAGGGGGATTCTCAAGAGAGAGGGGGCCCGAAAAAAAAGTGAGAGAGCTCTAATTGAAAGCAGACTTCGGAAGGAAATCTGTCAGTTAGATGGGGAGGCCAGAGAAGGGGACACACTAGACATCACCAAGATTCGGGAGACAAAGGATAAGAGGGAGGAACTTCGCCTCTTAGACCATCATCAAATTGTACGCAAACTTCAGCTACTTAGGCAAAAATGTTATGAGACAGTGGACAAAGCGGACGCACTTCTAGCGGCTAGGTTAAGGGAACAACGAGCGGAACACAGGGTGCAAGAGATAATAGACAGAGGGCCGGTTACTGAGACATGTGAACCCTCCAGCCCTGAAGCCTTTGCAAACTATTATGAAACTTTGTACACCCCAGAAACAGAACCAGATATGCCTACTATCAAGGTCTACCTAGCAAACGTTAACATGCCCAAGGTATCGCATACTGAATAGTCTCATTTGGAAACTCCCATAACTGGGGAAGAGATACAGAATGCGATTAAAAAGGCTAACCCTAAGTAAGTCCCCAGGAGAAGATGGTTACACGGCCAGATTCTATAAATCCTTTAGTACCCAGCTCACCACCTTTCTGGTTGACCTGTTCAATGAGATCCTAGAAACGGGAAAACCCCCGGACTCCTTTGTTAAAGCCCTCATAACGGTGATCCCAAAACAGGGAAGACACCCCAAAAGATGTGGATTGTACCGCCCTATATCGTTCCTTAACGTAGACGCAAAAATGTACACAAGAGGCCTCGCCGCAAGACTTGAGTCACTTATGCCCCACCTCATTCACCCTGACCAGGTAGGTTTTATACTCGGCCGACAGGGAGCGGACACCATGCGCAAGACCCTACACCTGATCCATGCCTCCCAAACTATGAACAATGACCCCGCTCTGCTTTCCATCGACGCAGAAAAAGCCTTTGATAGGGTAGAATGGGACTTTCTGATCGTCTTGCGCAGATTGGAATAGGCCCCAAATTTAGAAGAGGAATTTGAGCAGTTTATACGGCACCCAAAGCCTCAGGGTTTGTAAATGGGGAATACTCAGTGTTTCGAATTAAAGCGAGGCATCAGGCAGGGATGCCCCTTATCGGCGATTCTCTTTGCCCTTTCACTAGAACCCCTGGCACAGAGGATGAGAGAAGACACCCACGTACAGGGAATGCACTTAGGCCAGACTGAGTACAAAGTGGCACTCTATGCCGATGACCTACTCTTACACGTGATCAACCCTGAAACGTCCATCCCCAGAGCCATGCCCCTTCTCGGGAATACGGTCAGATATCCGGATTCAAAATTAATAGATTCAAATCAATTCTGATCCGCAACAGCTAATGAGGCTAACTATTAATTCCTTGACCTAACAATTGAACATGATAAATAACAATACTTGGGGATACAAATTACGAAACAAATAGGAACTCTATATGAAGCCAATTTCCCGAAACTCCTCAAATTTCCACGCACATCTGGCTAGATGGAACAAATTGACAATATCCTGGCTAGGACGCCTCAATGCGATAAAAATGGTTTGTCTCCCAAGGTTTCTGTACCCCGTCCAAATGCTTCCCATCAAGATACCACAACTCTATTTTCTAGAGGTTAAGAAAGCAATTTTAAAATTCCTTTGGCAAGGGAAGGAGGCCAGAATCGCCTATGACACCTTGACATTGCCTAAGGACAGAGGGGGGGGTGGGCCTCCCAGAGCTTAAGATACTCCGAAGCAGCCCAACTGCGGGTCCTCATTCCCCACCTGCGCAATCAGAGCCACAGTGGATTGCAATGGATAACCACTATTTGTACCCGGCTACAGTCGCAGAGTGGTTATGATCACCACGAAGGAGAGTTCTAAATAGATCAAGGGCACATCCAATCTTGAAGACAATATGGGAAATATGGAGGGAGGGCACGGAAATGAAGAAAGTCTACATGGCCATCACCGCTGAGCCACTTATGGTCCCTGGGAATTAACGATCATATCCCCAATGTGGAAAGATTCCAGGCTTGGTACGAAGCGGGATTGGAAAGAGTAGGTCAACTTTTCCGAAGTGAATCCTTTATCACACTCCCGGAACTAACAGAGGCTTTGGGGTTAGGGGTCCTGTCAGTATTCCATTTTATACAGATTAAGGGAGTCCTAACAAAACCAGAATGGAAAAACAAACTTAAGTAGAGAACTCGCTCCTTCTGAAAAGCTGCTGGACCCTACAATTGATATGAAGGGCCTGATATCCGTCATGTACAAAACACTGATAGAAGCAGGTAGGGGAACAACGGAATTTCTCGGAACAAAATGGGAGAACGATCTGGGTGAGGTCAATCAAACATGGGATAAAATATGCAGGGCGACATCCCCGAACTTCCATATCATGTCAATATATGTTGCATGCCATTAAGCTCTTACATCGCTGGCAATATGACCCATATAAACTTTCCAATATGTTTCAGTCAGCTAGCCCCCTGTGTTGGCGTGAATGTGGAGAAACCGCAGAATACTGGCACATGTGGTGGGCGTGCCCCGAATCAAGATCTATTGGGACAAGGTCTTGGGGTGGATTAGGGACCTAGACGGGATTCAGAGAAACCGCAGACCCCCACCTTATCCTGTTTGGCTTTGAGAAATGTGAGGATGAATGGAAGAGAGTCCAGGGGCTGGCCCCGTTATTCTGCTAGCCGCCCGAGCCCTCCTAACAATGAAATAGAAGTCAGCCACAATTCCGACTGAGAAATAATGGGTTAATGTAGCTATGAACATATGCACCATGGAAAAAATAACTGCTTCCCTACATGGGAAAGCAACACAAACAGAAATCTTGTGGATAGACTTCATAAACAAATGCATGCCAGGGATCACACGCTGAGTGAATGTGACATGTAGAGAGACTGAACATCTTTGCCCCCCCCATGCATACACCTCCCATCATCATGGGACAAAGTCCCCCATACACTCCAAAAGGCAACGTAGGAACACAAGAGGGTACCCCCCAACAAAGGAGACCCCGAGCATATTGGAAAAAGAAACCACAGACACACAAGGAAACAAAAAATGCACACGACCACTCTATTCTTAAGCAACACAAACCCAGCCCAGGAAGGAAGGAAGGGAGGGGGGAGGGAGGGAAACGAGGAAACGAGAGCGGGAACAATATATTGTAAATTGTTGAAAACAAGCAAACGAGACAACTAAGTTGATGTTAAACAATGTTTTTGAACCATTTGAAACCGCATTGTAATGTAGAACTGAATGCATACACATATGTTTTTCTCTTTTCCTCGAGAGAATTGTTTTGTGTATATAAAAACCAATAAAATCGAATTTAAAAGAAAAAAAGGAAAAACTGAAAGATCTGTCTGTCCGTCGACCTCGCCGAGAGATCCGTCCAAGACCTCAGATGGAATTCACAGGAAGCGCTCTGTCAACGGGCTCGACAATCACTGCTGCTGCCCAAAAACAGTCGACAGCAGGGACACGATTGTCTGCGACCAATTCATCGGCGGCGGCTGTAAAAACATAGTCATCGACTTTGTCAGTCAACAACCATTAAACTGTCATCTGAAACCTTGTCGACAACAAAACATACAAAATCTTTGACAATATTGCCTACACACCTGTCGACGTCATCCATGCCTTCAAAGGCCTCGACTGCAGCATCAGCTGCACCCTCGACGGTACCGTCCACGGAAGTCCAGACAATGTTGACGGCGGCAGCTACGGTACATGGAAAGTTGCCAACACCTCTCCTGTCTGCGCTATCAACTGGGGGAGGAGAGGGGGTGCAGAAAAAGTACATTAAAGAGTCCTCGTCCACAGGGACACAGAAAATGACGAAAATCAGGAAAACTGAAGGGAAATTAGACAAATTAAGACACAAACACGGGTCTGGGGACAAACACATGCCAGAAAGAAAGCAACAAGAAGCAATAGGTGATGCTGTCCCTGTACAAAGCCTAATAGTTCTCAAAATACCTGCACTCAAATATCGTAGACAACAAACACCGAAAGTGGACATGCTCGCCTTAACCAGAGGGAGACACCAATCACCCAATTGTTTAAGTGTCCAGTCCTTTATCAAATCTCCTCAATTCTTCCAGACCAGATACTGGAGCACCATATTGATTCAGAATTTGAACAGGGGTACTCGCCCCAGTCATCTGAGGACAACCAGTTTTCGCCAGGGGAAGATACTGTGGTACGAGGCCTACATGCAAGCAGCACCTTATAAAAAATGAAATACATAAATAAGAGTTTACGGAACCGACACCCCTTTAAGGCCAGCAGAACCTTTATTTAACCCACAGTCCTTGTTATCACTAAAAGTTTGATCTACTCTCCAGACTCTACTTCATCAACTGGATACTAGGCTGCCAATCAGCCAACCAGACCTGCAGTCATCCGATAACACACCAGACCCTTAGGGAGAACCCTGCAGCTCTGATACAACTGCAAGAGGACAACTTAATGAACCAAGAGGTAATACACCCACCAGGTGTACAACCTCACTTCAAAGGCCGCCTATCAATCCTATGAGGCACATGCGACCGCACAGCTCCTCTAGAACACGAGTGTCTTCTCCTGCTAGAACACGAGCGTCTTCTCCAACTAGAACACGAGGGTCTTCTCCAAAATCACAACATTCTCCTTAGTCAAGAAGAACTACAGTCTATTACAGATGACGATGAAGACAACGGGGACACTTCTACCTCAAAATCACCACAGTTGAACAACTGGGAGGACACCGACTTGGATCTAAACCAAGACGCTGATGAACCGTCACGTCAGTCTCCACCTGATGACATAACTGCATTCCACAATAGAGTCCAAAAGGCTTGTGAAGAATTTGGCCTAGTTCCATCGGAGCAGAAATAAATATTGTTTCCTGTTCGATTTAATGCACAGAAAAGACGGTAATTTCAACTCCCATTCTAGACCATGTTTGGGAAGGAGGACTGTTTTGCTCATGAAGAAACCCTTCTCAGAATCGGCATTAAAAGGCTGTTTAGAGAAACAATTTAAAGCATTGAGGTGTCTCTAAAATGCCTTACATCCCAACCGACTGCCGACTCGGTGGTTTCAGCGGCAGTGTGCAGAAAATCTAATACACAAGGTCAAAAATGCGCAGTTCCGCCTGACAATGACAGCAGGAAACAAGACTCATTTGACAAGAAAATTCTAGCCATAGGAGCCACGACAGCAAAAGTGGCAATTTAACTGACAACTCTCTCAAGATACGACCGAGATGTGGATCCGAAATGACTCCTGTATTAAATTATTTGCCAGAAGATAAAAGAAAGCCGGCCATAGACCTCCTGCGAGAAGGGGAAGACGCCTCCAATCATGCAATCAACATAGCAGCCGATATAGCGGTGGCTGCGTTTAAACAAGTCAATAATGGTATCGTACTACAAAGACAGGCATGGTTAAAATGCACAGATTTCAGGGCAGATGTTTAGTCAAAGGTATTAGGCATGTCTTTCGAGGGAGACCAAAATCGACGATGCTCTTAAAGTTATTAAAACAGATACAGATACTGCAAGATTGCTTACCACGCTAACAGTGAAACATAATTTTAGTTCCTTCAGAGGAGCCTCGGGTCGTTCCACGACAACAAACCCAGGCGGCAAAGGGTACCAGAGGAGAACCTCATATTCACAAACATACTACCAGGCGTACCCATACAAACCAAGATTACAAGCGAGCTCCAAGAGGCCGACAGACGACTTCTGCCTGTAGGGGCAGGCAGCAAAAACAAGCCTGACTTCCATCAACCAGTTGTACCCACGTCCCAACTGCAGCAAGTGGGGGGCAACCTACAGTATCTACAGCAGTGGCAACAAGTAACCACAGACATAAGGGTGTTAGACGTCGTACAAAGTGGGCACGTCATAGTTACAAGGAACCCCTCATCCGATGCCCACAATATTTCAACACCAAGCACACTTAGACATCTTAAAGTCTGAAGTAAAAAACTGCTCACAAAAAATGCAATAGGAAAGGTTCCGAAGCATCAGAGGGGCAAGGTCACCCACTCACGATTCTTTGTAGCCAAAAAACCAGACGACTCATGGAGACCAATTCTGGACCTACGATGTCTAAAAAAAATGTCAAAAAATAAAGGTTCTAAATGGTCACCCTGGCAGTAGTCCTAAAGTTAATAAAGGAGGGCTACTTCCTGGTGTCACTAGACCTCAAAGATGCATATTTTAATATTCCAATTCGAAAAAAGCCACAAAACTCCTGAGATTTGTCTTAGGCACAAATCACTATCAATTTAAAGTCCTCTCGTTTGTTCTTGGGGCAGAGCGAAGACCATTCACAAAATGCCTAGCCACAATAGCCCTATCGTTCAGAAGAAAAGGGTATCATGTGTATCCATGTCTCAATGATTGGTTAGTACAAGCTTCATCGTGCCTAGCAGCGGAAACAGCAATCCAGAAGGTGGCAGACACTCTCTTATGCCTCAGCTTTGCAATAAATTCAAACAAATTCTGCTTCAGGCCATCCAACAAGCTAGTGTTCCTAGGGGCACAATTCAAACCTGTGGCTGGGTGCACCCTTCTGTGGAAGGGGCGGCGTCCATACCCCGCCTAGTCATGAAATGTATCCCGGGAACCCGGATCACAGTCAGGACCATCGTGCAACTCTTAGACACCATGTCTTCCTGCATTCCCCTAATCAAACACAGCACGTTGCAAATGAGGCCGCTACAAGAATTCCTAGCAGATCGGTGGTCTCAACTAACTAGAACGTGGAGTGACAAGATAACAGTAACAAGGTCATTCAGACAGCTTCCGTTGGTGGCTCACACCAGCCTAAATCACCAAAGGAGTCCCGTTCCGGGGCCCCCAATTCAGGAGACCCTAATCACAGATGCCTAACTCACAGGATGGGGCAGGCATGCAAACCAGTTATCAGTAAAAGACTTTGGTCCCCGACCAAGACACAACTCCACATCACCATACTGGAGCTCAAGGCAGTAGCACATGCTCTTCACTCATTGCAACCAGTACTCAAGAGGAAAGTGGTACGAGTGTTCACAGACAACACAACCATAATGTATTATGTGCAAAAATAGGGAGGCACAAGATCAAGGACACTTTCCAGGGAAGCCCAACAATTATGGCACTGGGCCATCGAAAACAACATGCAAATGCAAGCATTTCACCTTCCACGAAAGGAAAACGAAACTGCAGATCAACTCAGTAGAGTCAACGACCAGTCACACGAATGGCAACTAGCGGACAGGAAGCTCCAACAAATCTTTAACCAGTGGGGAACACAGGCCATCGATATGTTTGCCACATAGACCAAAATATGGCAGCTGTTCGCGAGCAGGTATCCGCACCATCAATGTCTAGGTGAAACATTCACAATGTCATGGGAAGGAATGTTTGCCTATGCCTTTCCCCCAACACCAGTCATATGCAAAGTCCTGCAGATGATTGCAACATACAAGTGCACCGTCATTCTCATAGCTCTGACATGGGCGAGACAAGAACTTCACCTGTCCCAGGACCGTTCAATCCCTCTGGGTCCAGACCCCGACCTGTTGACTATGTACAACCAACATGTTAGACACCACAAATCCGGGGTACTCTGCATAAAGGCTTGGCCCCTGACTTCAACCAGTTCAGACACGTCTCGCTCACGGAAGAGTGCAGAAACATCCTAAGGGCTTACTGAGCGGAGTCCACCAACAAGTCATATGTATACAAGTGGAATCGGTTTTGCACTTGTTGCTCTCAACAACCATTGGATCCTTTTGACGTGGAACCTCACCAAATCCTACCATACCTTTTTACAATTAGCAAAAGACGGTTTGTCTCACTCATCCATTAAAGTGCATTTGGCAGCCATCTCTAGATACACCAGGTAGCAAGGAAAAGCTCCCGTTCTTGGAGCCTGGATCGTTAAGCACTTTGAGGGATCTATTCCACACTTCTCCCCCTCAGTAGAAAATTACCACCTCAGTGGAGCTTAACACTCTGCTGTTAGCCCTAATGAAGCCCCCATTCGAACCCATAGCTACCGCAAGCATAACGTTTGTGTCCTGGAAGGTTGCTTTTCTAGTGGCAATCACGTCCTTCCCACGGGTCTCAGAACTACATGCACTATCCGTTAGACCTGCGCATCTATGGTTTGAGAAAAACAAGGTCATCTTACGAATAAACCCTATGTTTGTTCCCAAGGTGTTGTCCAACTTCCACCTGTAAACTGAAGTAACCCTATCAGTTTTCTTCGCACATCCGTCCACACCAGCTGAACAAACTCTGCATGCGCGCGACCCTCGAAGAGACATACAGCATACATAGCAGAACCAAAAGGTTTTGACGAACATCTCAACTGTTTGTGGCTTTCGGCCCTCCTTACAAAGGTCGGCAGATTTCAAAGCAAGTTATTTCCAGATAAGTTTCCACAGCAATTTCCACAGTGCACGCCCTGGCCAGGCGAGCATTGCGAGGACCCGTTCATGCTCATTCCACTAGGGCAGTGGGTTCTTCGGCAGTTCTATAAACAGGGGATTCCCTGCCGGGCATATGCAGCGCTGCAACCTGGGCAGTTCCACAAACCTTTGTCAAGCATTACTGCATGGACGGACAAGGAGGAGCTGAAGCAAGGGTGGGTAGAGCTGTCCTACAACAAGGTATGCCTTCTCCCTTTACACCTCCTGTTACAAATGAACTGCTGTGGCAATCTATTCACAGCATGTGAATTCATGAAAGATCCATTGCTGGAGAAGGAATATGTTGCTTACCCTTAACTCCCGTTCTCCAGCATTGGTATCTGAGGACAGCCTGGCTCTGCAACGGTGTTCAACCCGGACGTCCATGAACGCATATTAGATCTGCCTTTCGGGGCGGGGGATGGCCCTCTTCCACTCCACCACGGATGAGGAGCTGGACAAAAAGAAAAACAGCTCACAAACGACCATGTCTTCATCCATCTTGACAAAGACCACGCCCAAATCGTACACCAAGTCACAGCAGTGCTCCGATAAGGGGTGTACATATGGAGGGTCCCACAGCTTCCAGAAACGGAGATCCAGACAGCCGGACTGCACAAGCAACAAAAGGGGAGGGGTTAAGGGCTTTTTCCAGGCTCCCTCTTCTGCGACAGCCTCCGAGGGAAAGAAGGCATGACACATCCCTCCAGGTCCATTTGTCTCCAGTGGGGGGCAGGCTTGCTCTCCATGCATATTTCTGGCACCAGAATTTCGCGGACCCCTGGATCCTCTCTGTAGTATCCACGTGGTACCGCCTACCCATCCCATCCTCTCCTCCCTCCTCCCCTCCCTCAAGTTGGGACAGCAACTCTTCTGACGGAGATCTGGTCGCTCGTAAAGAGCCAGGCAGTGGAGGAAGTTCCAGCCTCCCAGCGAGGCTTGGGCTTTTACTCCAGGATTTCTGCCATTCAAAAAAAGAACCAGGCAGGCCTGAGAGTTGTGCTGGACCTTTCCACCCTCAACCTCTCCTTACCTTCAAAAATTCAAGATGGTTACGCCAGCTTTTATAGCAGAGACATTGTGCAAAGGAGACTAGATGTGGTCCCTGGATCTGAAGGATGCGTATATACACGTTCCGGTTAGGCATCCCCATCGTTCTTTCCTACGGTTCAGGATCATGGGCTACCATTTCTAATCCAAGGTCCTTCCGTTCGGCGTCAACTCGGCCCCCAGGGTCTTTACCAGATTCATGATAACTATACTGTGGCTGCCCTCCTCAGACCGCAGGGCCTCCACATCTACACATACTTCGACTGGCTCGTTGGGGCTACATCTCTGGAAGCGATTCACCACTCTTCCCATGCCCTTATGAACACGCTGCACAATCTGGGCGTTTCGCTCAACCTCAAGAAGTCGCAGCTGCAGCCCACGCAGACTGACATTCTAGGGCTTCATCTGGGACACGTGCTCCAAGAAAGTATTTCCATCGGAGGACAAGATCTCGGCTATCGGGATGGCCACCACACACTTCCTCAGCAGAGAAGTGACCTCGGCATGGTGGTACCAGAATCTCCTGGTTCTCTTGGCGGTGGTCCTATTAGCCGCCCCACACACGCGACTGAGGATGAGGATTCAGCTGCACTTCACGGCCTCATGGAGCCAGGAGCGGGGTCCTCAATCCGAGATGATCAACGTTCCTCCATCTCTACACCCAGACCTAATTGGGTGGTCCAAGGACTGCAGCCTACGGACGGGCAAGCCCTTCTGGCCTCCCACCGAGCAGGTAACCATCACCACAGACTCCTTGCTCGAAGGCTGGGGAGCCACCCTGGATGAGCTTTCGGTCCACGGCTTCTGGTCTTGACAGGAGCAGGAATACCACATCAATTGGTTAGAGCTGAACGCCATCTGGCTAGCGCTCAGAGCATGCCTCCCACTTTTCAGGGGCAAGGTTGTCCTCATCCAGACAGACAACTCGACCAGCATGTACTACGTCAACAAGCAGGGAGGCACCAGATCCCCCTCCTCTGTACAGACTGGCAATCGGCATGTGGTAGTGGGCCCTGTAAAACGACATCTACCTCATGGCTGTCCATTTCCCGGGGTAATTCAGCCTGGAAGCGGACAGGCTCAGCAGGTCGGGACCAGACAATTACGAGTGGCAACTAAACGACCTTGTTATTCAGGAGATCTTGAATAGGTGGGGTCATCCCCAGGTGGATCTCTTTGCCACCTGGCACAGCAAGAAGTTCGCCTTCTGGCAGGTCAAGGGCCCCGGCTCCCTGGGAGACGCATTTCAGATTCAGTGGAACGGCATGACAGCATACGCCTTCCCGCCCACTCCGCTGGTGCACCAAGTGATTTGCAAGATCAAGGAGTCTCGCCAGCTCAACATAATTATAATCGCTCCAGGCTACTGGCCAGGCCATGGTTCTCAGAGCTGCTCAGCCTCTCGGAGATGCCACCGATTCACCTCCCAACGGGCCCGGCACATCATCTGGCCAGCAGGGGGGCAGGGTCATCCACCCCGCACCACAGAAATTAGCCCTCACAACTTGGTTCCTGAGCAGGTAACGCTAAGGCACCTCAGCCTCTCCCAGGCTAATCTGAAAATCATACAGGGGGCAAGGCTATCGGGGCCCAGTATAAAAGTAAGTGTACCTGTTCTGCCACTGGCCGAACTCCAGGGAAATTGACCTCCTGACATGTTCTTTGGATGATGTGCTCTCCTTCTCGGCGCACCTCGCCCACTTTGGCATGCAGGTGGACACCTGCCACACTTACCTCGCAGCCATCAGGACTTACTGGAACTCGGAGGAGGGGGGGGAATCTTCTTCTCCTCCAATCCTATCGTCAAGATAAATTTGACGGGGCTCGCAAGGCTCTACCCGCCCATCAGGAGGCTGCACCCCGTGTGGGACCTGAACATAGTCTTGGGCACCCTGGCTCACAAACCGTTTGAGCCAATGGTGTCCGCAGACATCAGGCTTATCACCATCAAGACGGCCTTACTAGTCGGCCTCGCCTCGGCTGGCATAGTCAGCGAAATCCAGGCGCTGGTCGCCTCGGAACCATATACCGCCTTACACAGGGACAAAGTAGTCCTGCAGACACCCCCAGCATTTCTGCCCAAGGTGCCATCTGCTTTTCATTTGAACGAGGAAATAGTCCTTCCTACGCTCTTTGCCGATCCTGTGGATGAAGCACAGAGTGCTGCGCTGTCGGGATATCAGGTGTGCCCTGAAATTCTACCTGTACAGAACCAAGGACTTCCGCAAATCAGATGTCCTGTTTGTCACTTTCGGAGGCGTAACACCAGGCTATCTGGCCTACTAGGCTTCCCTATACCGCTGGATGGTCTCGGCCATCAAGGAAGCGTACAACGGCCAGCACAAGTCACTTCTTGCCAACATGCACGCCCACGCAGTCAGAGCCAAGGCAACAGCCATCGCATTCCAGCGCCATGTCCCTTGGCAGGTCATAAGCAGGGTGGCCACCTGGGTCACTTCCTCAGCTTTCTGCAAACTATACTGTTTGGATGCCGACTCTAGATCTGATGCGGCTTTCAAACGGGCAGTTCTCAGGAACCTATTTGCTTAAGGAGGGTCTCCTATCCAGCCTGGGGCTACATCAGTTGTAATTGTCCATGCAGTATGGAGGAAAGGGGACAGGACGTAAGAGTAATTGTTACTCACTGTAGTGACTAACATACTCTTAGTCCCCTTTCCTCTTTACGTCCCACCATCCTCCCCTCCCCTAATAAAACTGGTGCCATTAGGCAATATTAGCTATTGTCGACGCGTCTATGGGGACTGATGTGTGGCGCAGGAGGGCGGAGTCAGGGCAGAGCATGCTCCCAGGGCCCCACCCCGCGCGCGCCTCTAAATTTAGAGGGTAAAAATGTTTTTTCTGGTGAAAAAGGTTGTCTCCCGTCCCTTGGAAGGGACGCCTTTGCAGTATGGAGGAAAGGGGACTAAGGACTAAGAGTATGTTAGTCAAAACGGTGAGTAACTTAAAATTACTCCTTCTATGGAATCCCCTTCTTTGTGTTTTCTGTTGCCTTAATCATTACGAGTTAATTACCAGCCCACAACAGGCTCTGTAGTGCTTCTCAGTTGCTCCATGCATTGACAGGCAGTTTAATCGGGTGTTGGCCTCCACTCTGGTTAGGTGGATCAAGTGCTTTACAAAGAAACTCTTGTGGTATTTCAATGTTCAGTGCCGATTCTGCCATGGGTGTCGTGGCACCATGGCCTCCAAGGTTTTTGACCTTCGAGCTAGATAAGAGGGTATTCTGAATCTAGCTAGTTGGTCACAGGTAAACAGGCATTCTAGGAGTTCTTTTTTTAAGCCAATCAAGAGGAGGTATATTGAGTGGTGGTGAATAAGCTTTAGACAAGCCTAATACTCTCCTCTGGGTCTTGCCACAGAATAGGAAGTACGATTACTTGTTAGTACAAGGGAGCTCATTTTTATTCAAGACTCAGAGGCTAGTATTTTCCCCTCAGGGTTTCAAAAAATAATCAGTGATGCACTCTGAGATGTGCAGTAGTCTCTCCACACACACACACTCACACTCTCACTCTCACACTACGTGCATGAAATCCTGGCGGTCCTTTGGTGACTGCACTGTTGGCAACCTATTAACATTTACTTTTTGTTGTAAGTGTACCCTTTTCCCCAGTGGAGTAAATACAATGTGACAAAAGTACTAGTGTTTTGCACGAGTACACAGATGAGTACTGGCTAAACCATAACTACAACTAAACCAGTAGTGATCCAATCAAAAAGGTAAAACAGACCCAGCCTGACGGACATATATTCTTTGCCTTTTGTGGTAATGTGAGCAAAGCGCAGGCCCTACCCCCAGGAGTAGTATGAAATGATCACAGTAGCAACCCAAACATAAATAGTACAAACATTCCAAAATAAATGAGTATTCAATTAAGGTCCTATAAAAATATGCATGGTTTAACCAAGAATAATACTTTCAACTAACTAAAAAAAAAAAACGAGCAACACCCCAATCTTTTAAATATAATCCAGAAGATTCAGATAAATGTAGTTTGGCACACTGGGCACTTGAGCAGGAGTGTGCAGGCAAGAAATTGCAACAATGTAAATGTTCAAAAACAATAAGTCTTGGCAGGAAAAGTCATAGACGAGGGTCTTAAAAGTGACTATGGTTGCAGAAGTGGATTAGGGGGACAGGACCTTCTCTCGGTACCTTATTCCTGGCTCAACTGCATTGGGCTGGCTTCTGGCAGTGATTCTGTGTTTGGTGCGTGAGTTGGTTCACTGGGTCCATCTCAGTGTGGTACATGCAGCACCGGCACATGGGAAAAAGCTTGGGCACAGGCATGCGACGTGTGGGTTTGTGAATATCACATGAACAAGCTGTTCAAAATGGGAATCCGGGTCAAGAGCTGTTCCTAGATTTCTCGGTTGCACAGAGGCCCATACCACGATCTCCAGAGACCAGATAATTCCCTTGGCTGTACTCCCAATCCAGGGAGCTTGGATGTGACCTACAGGGGATCCTTCACCTCAGTGAACATGGCCCTGGTTCCAGTGCAGCCAGCATTGAAGCCTTGTTCCAACAGCGTTAACTCCCATTGTTGCCTGGGGTTGGTTATGGGACAGAGCTCTCCTCTGCCTTGTACGCCTTTTGTCTTCACCTCTATGGCAGATTGGACTGAAGGAAGCCTGCAGTAAGGTGTTGATTCCCTGTCACTTTAACAAATCATCCTGGCCTGCTTTCTTCCTACAGAGTGCTTTGTTCTGCAGGAAATGGAGGGGACAAGAAGAGACCTACAGAAAAGCAAGACGACAAAACCTTCTCAGTTTCCCCCTTTCCTTTTCTGGCTATTGTAAATCCAGCATCTTTCCAAGCCTGGCACTTCAAAGACCCTTTGATAGACAACATCCTGGTGTGAAGCTGGCCTTCGTTATGTAAGTGCCCTTTTGAATTATGGTTCCCAGGCGATTATCTTGTGAGAGCTCCTAGGCTTGAGGAGAGGTATTACCCTTCCTCCCAGATAACGGAGGGACAGCAGCACCTTGCCTATTTCACTTGCTAACATGGACACAGGCAGGCTAGCCATGAACCAACAGCTCTGACACAGTTTATCTGGGATCAGAGGTTTGATACTTGTATGATAAATTGATGTGGATTAAATAAGTGTGAACTCGTAACAGTCACCACACCAAAATCAGATGTGGCTTATTTTTGGAGTTTACCCTGCCACCAGACTGATGGGGCCACAATTATGATATTTTGGATCAGAGGTGCAAAGGTTAAATGGAGCCTCAATCTGCAGTGACTTTTGGTCACAACAACTGCCAAGGATACCCATGTGACCTTTGAACCTGCGTGTTGCCACTGAAGAGCAGGTGCTGCAGTTTTGAGCGGACTGATGCAGCAGTGCACATATGAACTAAGCTTTTGACATGCAGCTTTAGGAAATGGGAGTCTGATTAGCAGGTTTCCTAGAATTACCGGTTTCATTTTATTCTTTAACTTTTTAAAAAACTGTATTTCGCACCCTGCCATATGCAGTCTGTACCACAAGCACATTAAATACCCACACGGGTGTGGGAGCGCAACACAAATATGACATGTACAGATCACAGTAAGTATGTGGTAGTTTTTTGATGAACAGTTTATTTGAGATATCTTTATTTTAATCAATTGATCAACATTCAAGTACGTCATCTTTTTGATTTCATATTCTACTACATAATTATCTTTTTGACTAACTTTAATTTCTCAATCCTATGTACGCTAAAGGTATGATTCACAAAATGTTACTTTTTGCTTGCAGTGCGTGCATGCAAGTTGGAAATTGAGAGAATATGCATTTGGTGTTATTTGTTAAAGCAATCTATGCATTATCAGTTTCATTGCAAGTGTACAGAACATACCCGGCCTTAGATGTACTCCAGAACTCATCCATTTTTCAGTGGGGTGCACTCATTGCTGCCTTCTGCTAACCAGGCACAGAGTGATGCTAAAGGCAGACTTGCCATTTTGCACCTGTCTTCCTACAGAGTCCTGTATACTAATATCCTTTCTATGTATATTTTTGGATTGAACAGTGTTTTACTAAGGGTGGAGGTGTAACAGTCCACCATAAAACAGTCATGGCATTGATAATGTGAATAACCACCATTAATGATCATCATAGTGGGGAGGAACGCCTTTTAGGAAAAGAGAAGTTGGCCTTAAATGAAACCGGATCACCCACTTGGCTTTGCATAAACAAACAGTGCATAGGCTGAGATGAAATGGAAAATAGGTGGGGTTTTTAGTTGTATTCAGGTTCTTTTGTCCTTGAGAGATCAGGCTTGCTTTCTGATACAAGTCGATCTCTTACCCAAATGCGAAGACCTGCTCTATAGGACCTATTTTCCAATTCTGGCTTAGCTAATCTAGGTTTGAAGTCCCAGGGATATTGCAGCAAGCTTGCTTTTTGGATTGCCTCTAGCCCGCTCCTTAATTTATGGCCACCATCTGGCCATGGTTCGCCTGCTTCTACTCCCTGGTGTAAATGCAGCATGCTCTTAACAGCAAGTATTTCCTATTCTCCCTTGACTTGGGGAATTCCTTGCCAACAACTATCTCTTTACCCTATCAGGGTTGTCAGGCTGAGGTTTTTCTCTCCCACCAAGCAGGGGTTTCCCTTCTGGGCTTGATCCCTCAACAAGCTTTATCCCATTTCTGGTTACTGGATCCAGCTAGGATTCCTGGAAAAACTCAGCAAGTTTGTAACCATTTCTCTTCCTTGCATTCTGCTCCCCGGTAGCCTCTGTGGTACAGCCTCCAGCAGTCTATTTTAATCCTTCTTTCTCTCCAGGGGACTGGGCTTTACCAGCAACAGAGTTAAAGCCCTCAGCAGGCCCATCTGTCTTTTGCTTGGGTTTTCTATCTGCAGCTTCTCATTGGTGGACCGTAGTGTACCGCCACCTATTCTTTTCTGATCCTTTATAGTGCTCTACGCTACTTGGCTTAGCTAATAATGCAGGGTTTGGTTGGGTAGTTTTCCTACTCCCTGGGGATTGTCAGGCCCCTCTTTCACCACCTGCTTCATGCCCCTTGGTTATCATTTTCTGCAGTTGTGCCTTTCTTTCCTGTTCATTCTCATTAATGTCTTGATTGTGCATCCCGGGAAGTGCATGAGGAAGTGTACATACTGTTTGACTGGTCGTATTGTCTTGGTCCTGCCTGCTTGCCTGTGACCTTGCAGTCGAAAAGAGGAAGCTACAAGTGCAGCGTAACCTGGACATTGTTGGCGAAGGACTGCCGATTAAGTAAATACTTGGGACTTGCTTTGGATTTGAAGCGGGGACTTGTGCTTGTGTATACTACGTTCGCTCTATTCAATTTCTTGAATGTACTTTCCCATTCTTTCTTCTAGGAGGATTGGCGAATACTTGTTAGACACACCCTTGTGCCCCGCGTCCAAGCCTCACTTCCACCATATATTCGAGGTGCACGCACATCCTGCGCCCGTGTCCTGGGAAGTGCATGAGGAAGTGTACGGACTGTTTGACTGTTAGACGATTTGGCGGATTTTGCGGTAAAACGCTAGTGGTAAAGGAATAAGGAGAAAAAAAGGGGTGGGAGTTGGATATCGCTTTGCATACTAGTTGATTTAGGGCGTGTTTAATGAGAAGTATACTACGACATATTATTTATTTTGCCCTAATCTGATTGCTGCGAAGTGTTTATCGTGAAACGCCAACTCGTTCTGTTAGGTAGTTGGTTAAGGTATTCCGAAGTTTGTCAATGACTGTGCCTATACAGTTCCATGCTTCTTACGATGATGGTCAGGATATGAATGATGGACAGATTCATAACTCTCCCGAACATGCAGGGAGAGAGATGGATTCTGGTACTGTGCCTTTATAGCGTTCAATCAAATGGCTACTGAACCATTTGTTGGTTCAATTGCGGGAAGCGGATTACATCACCAAATGAGCATTTCCTTAAGCCAGGGCAGTACGGGCTTAATACCCCCAATGCGGGTGTTCCTAATGCAGCACATACTTACTCTAAAGTAAATGATAAAACATCTCTACCTGTTAGTACACCATTGGGGCATTATCTTACTGAGGTATCAATTTTGTCCCCAAGGGTGCAGGCGGAATGGTCTAAGCGTTGTCACGTCCGGTTTTTTCACCTATGGGGACTCCACTTGCGCATGAAGAGGTGAATGCTTCCATATCTATACCACTTTATAAGCCCATTTCTGTTCACCTCCCTTCTACTAGTTCCCCTACCGGCAACTCTCTAGCTAAATCATCTTTGAGTAACCCTATACTTGATCATTCTGTATCCCCTTTTGGGAACCAGAATCCTTGTAACATGAGCAATTCTGCTCCTATTGATGCTTGCATTAATCCTATGGAGTGTAATGATTTTCCCATATTCGTGCGGATTCTGAATTTGCTCTATAAAGGGCATGAAAGGACGCATATGGAATTGGGAAATATGAAACATGGGGGATTTGGTGGAAAAAACTAGTAGGTTGGCGGGCTATATGTTGGCTAATGTAAATATGCAAGCTGAAAAATTGGTTACTTTGGATACGTTAATTGGGAAGGTCCAGCATGCCCCCGTGTTGAGATTCGAGAATCAGGGGACGCAGACCATAGGACCTGATCAATTTGAGAATTATATCACCAGATCGTTTGCTCAAGTTGCTGCTGGTGGGTCCACTGACTTGGGGTTGGAATCATTTCCAAATCTGGGTTTCTTATGTGAGGCGGTGAAACTAAATGCACTGAAGTTAGATGATATATTTTGTGTTCTTATTACAGAGACAAACTTCTGTACTGGGCAAAGAAAGGGAATGCACATTGATGCCAATTTTGAAATGAAACCAGATGATGGGCCCTTAGGGGACCCAGATAGTCCTTCCCGTCTCGTCGAGGTAATGATTGAGAAGGATAGCTGCGCTGGACCTCTACAAGGGATAGAATCCGGCAGTGTGGTAGCTGTGCCTGACAATAGACTCTATTCACGGAAGTTAAAACGTATGCACGCACGAGCTATGAAAAGGAGCAATGATACTAGAAAAGTAAAAAAAATAATACTTGTAGTAACGAGCAAGTAAAAAAAACTAAACACCTACCTGACCTTAAACGTGAATAATAGTCCTTGTGGTGTTCATGTGGCTTCTTCCATGAGAGATGATGTGAATATTGATCTTGGACTGCTCAATAACAAATTAAATAAGGTCCTTAATATGGAAGAAATAGCTGAGCCCTATAAATCAGCAAAAACGTCATTGTATTCACCTAGAGCCGCAACTGCTAATCCTACAAATACTGCATTAGAATCACATCGAGCACTTGGAACAATATAGGTCAGGGTAATCTAGTTGGTCAATCCAGAACTCATTCTGTTATTTCCCATTTGGTTGATGCCATCGATTCTTTGGCATCTGACTTATTGGATATACCAGTTTCCAAGATACTAACTAAGCAGAGTCATTTACTGCAGTTTTATCCAATTTCTGTAATAACAAGAACTGGGGCTGGTAGAGGGCCTGTTCCAAATGGCTCCATGTCTTCTCAAAATTTGGTGCAAAAGAAGGCTCTCGAACAATGTGTTCCTGTTAAACATCCCTCTAATCAGGTTGCACCTCCTCTACCTCTTGGAAGGTACCTAATTATGGAAGGGTCCCACTTGGATGCTCAAAAGTTCAGCTCTAAAGATGGGGCTGGTCATTCCGACAATGTTGGTAATAATGATGCACCTACCATAAACTCTACTGTGCCTGGCTGTCAGAATGTGGAGCAGGTGCAGGGAGCCACTATTACTGCTGACTGGACCCCATTTGAATATAAAAATGAAGTCCGGTCCTCATTTGCTCTATGAAGGTAATGAAAACTCCATCACTCAGAAGAAAGTGCCATGTTCCAATCCTCTTCAAGGGGTACCACTAACTCCTGCGAGTAACCATCAGGGACATGTGGTATCTGGGATAACTGGTTACTTGCAAGACGACCTAGAGATGGAAGTGACCGATACTACTTCAGATATGCCAAATATTTTGGGATGGCCTTGTGATTCAAATAAACATGGGCATCATAGGATTAATTGGTTGTTTCTTTTTAGTCTATTCAGGTGCGTCCCTCAACTACGTATGCTCGTATCTGATGACATAGAATGGATTTGTCTCTCAAACGAGAATAACCGTAAGATGATATGCGGCACATATTCAGCTAATATACTGCTCTTGATATGGAAACATAGATTTGAGTTGAAACAGCAAGGTTTGACCTTGTGTACTTTCCATACTAGAGAGGCGGCCAATGCATTCCCGGATCCCCCAGTGGTACATCTACCTCAGTTTTCCAGTGCAGCTAATGTTGTGACGCCAACTGCTAATGATTTAATGCCCCAATTGACAGCTTTGGTTGCAAGCGCTAATTCTCTAACTTGGTTTGCTCCATTGCTTGCTACTATTCCTGAATTGGCTAGGACGGCCAACAAACAATAGCTTTTCCGATATATCGATTATTTCCTGGAATTGTTGTGGCTACTCAAACCCTTAGAAATGGATCGATTTACTATCCTATGATGAATTACCTTTAATTCTTATTATTCAAGAGACAATGTCCACACAATTGATTGGGGTGGATAGTTTTACATCTTTTTCCATCCTGGCCGGGCAAGTCGCAGTAGGGAGGCCCTCTGGTGGGCTTGCGGTCCTATTAAAGAAGAAGGTTCATTTCAATGCTGGGATTTCCGGTACTTTTAAATATATCCTGCCAATTGAATGTAGTCAGCCGCATACCTCTGACCTTTTTTTAATTGTATTTATCTACTACAATCCTCTAAAATACAATGTTGATGCATTTTGTGATACTTTAGACAGTTTACTTGAAGATGCTCTGCTTGCTAATCCACACTATGCGATTATATTTGGTGGAGATTTTAATGCAGCTTGTAACGATTCCTTAGGTAATAGGAAAGTTTTGGCTGCGGTCTGTAATGGGGGTGCTTTATGGGTCAGTTTTCTTGAGCTACAAAACTGTCCTATGGTGCAGTTTCATTCTGATTCCTCCATGATGACGTGGAAAAGGGAGGATGCACTTTCTTGTATAGATTTTCTATTTGTTTTGAGCAACTTGCTTCCACTGGTTAATCCTGTGATTATTGGAGATTTCTCATTTAGCAATCATTTTCCCATTAGGTAAGGTACAAGTGGCAGTTTCTTCTCGAATGCCTGGTTTGCCCCTTCTTAGTGTAAGAGGCGTTCTACGTCTGTCCATTGGTCCCCTTCTTTGTGTCGGCAATTAACTTATCTTGTCCACAGGGACGAATGGCGAGTATTTTATCATGATCTCCTTGGTGTTGATAACATTGAAAGGGAGACCTGGAATTGGAAGATTATAGAAAATCATCTTCATTAAATTATTATATCCTTGTGTAACGCCAATTGCTTGTATTGTCAACCTTTTAATGCTCAAATACAAAATGTTAAATCCAAGAGGAACTACGATTTGAAAGAACTGATGAAGTGGTCTATGCGTCTTCAGGCTTATTTAACTCATAAACATCAAATCCAACGATCTTCCAGAAATGCGCTGAAATTGATAAAGCACCAAAATCACTGCGCTGAAAATCAGAAATTGCTCAGATTACTTTGTAAAAAGGACGTTCGTAATATCTGCGCCATTCTCAGAGCAGATTCCTCTTCTGGCTTCTTAGGGATGAGTTCTTGTATCTCTGTGGAAAAATGGCATTCCTATATTTCAATTAAGTTTCAACTCCCCTATAAATATAGAGGGTACTGCGTTCAAGTCTTTCATAGTATCCCTACTACGGATTGTGTTTTCCATTCAAGAAATTGAGTGGGAGATTGGCCGATTGAAAAAGTCCAAATCTGCTGGCACTGGTTGAACCTACACTGCTCTATGGATTAGATATTTGTATTATTAACTTGGACGATGTATTGGATAAAATCCAAGAGCAGCTATTGAAAACTACATTGAGTCTTGCCCCTGCAGTACCCAATTCCATTGTTAGGCAGGAATTTGGGCTGCTCTCCTTGTCATCTAGATATACTTGGCGGAAGCTTACTGCGTTTGCTAAACTGCTTGAAACACCCAGTAATTATTTATATATGGATCTCAAAAAGCTTATGATTGAAGATGATGTACCATCGATTTCTCTTTGTTGCTCAAATGAAGCAAGTACTGGGATCTATAAACGTGTTGCAGGATGATTTAGCTCTTGGGTTACCTGCAGTTAAACGCAAACTATATGAGATGGATTGGATCTGCACCATAAATGCTAACTATATATACAAATCGTACACAGAATGTGTCCAATATGGCAGAAAGAGATCACCCGGGCCGTTCTACATCTTAAAGTTTCTTTGTCATAAAATTCGAAAGGTTTACATGAGATTCAAATGGAACCAATTACCGACACTGGAGCTCATGCAGTACAAACTTCCCCTCTCTGTACGAAATAAGAAGTGCTGTTGTTTCTGTCTTGCTGAAAACCAGGATGAAACATTAAAACATCTAGTTCTATATTGTATGCCTTTGAACCATTTAGACAAAATCTCCTGCGCGATTATCATCCTGATCTTACATTGATTGTTCGTCAGTCATTTTGGGAAAGGGCTATGTTTGGTACTAGTATGCGTTTATTGTTGGCACTTGGTACATTTTTGTTGAAACTTGAGGCTATGCTCATTGAGGCAAATAATTTGCAATTCTTATGATAATGATCTTATTCAGTTCTTTTCTATTTTTTGTGTAAGCATTTAAAATTTGAAAGACATGGTTTTTTTAATATCAAAAGTTTAATTGAACGTACATAGGCCTTGAAGGGCCTGTTTTATATACAGGTCATTGACTTCCTTATATTTATGTGTAAAGATAATTATGTTCATGTTTTATTTGTATTGTACATGTATACATTCAATGTAAATGCTGGTGGTTTCAAGTTATTTACAAGGAGATAGTACTGAATATTTTCTTTCTTTTCATAATCTCTACGAAACGATATATGTGCATCTAAATAGTTCATGTTTAATTTGGTTTTATGCTGTTTTCTGTTCTTAGCTACCTAAATTTGTAAAGGCTGCAAGTTTTGTAAACCATAAACAAATTTCTTTTTTTTGATAAAAAAATAAGTCTTGATTGCTCCTAAACCCTGGGAGTGAGAGTTTAAAACCTCTGTCCGACATCTTAAGGTCAGGAAGAAGTCCACATATTGATGTGCGTCCCTATAGCCTGTCTCAGACGTACACTGTTGGACATTGTGCTAAACAATGATTTAAGTGTACCAAGCTCAATAAACGCCAGCATGGTAAGCGAGGCCCAGAGTCTCCCTGTTTGACCTGTCTGTGTGGAAGCCCCATCCCATTAATAGCGGTAGTATGAACTCTATTTTGTACAGATTGCAAATTTGTTTGGGCTGAGGAGCAGTGAGCAGAGCTTCCTTTGTAGCTATGTTTAAATTGTGGGTCAGCTTTAGAGAAGGATGGTTGGAAAATGGGGTTGGTTCACTCACAGCATGGCCGCCTACCAGAGTTGTGTAGGCTCTGGTTGCATGTCATTCCATCGCCCGTTTTTTATTTCACAGCATTTTTTGCTGCAAAAACTCATCGAATTCTTTTCTCGTTTTTTTGGGTGGTGTTAACACCCCTTCCCACCGATTTAGAATATAGCCCTGAAAACAGAGAAACCTTATATCCCTATACCCACCCCCATATTTTTTTTTTTTTGGCAAATAATCTGCAACCAAAAAAGGCAACGGAAAAAGAAATCGCGATGAAAGGATGTTTTACCGTAGGCTCCATCCCTGATTCTCTGGGCGAATGAGCTGGCAGAGGAGATTGGGGAACAAGGAAGTAGCCTGTAGATCCTTTATTTAACTCTGAGTAACTCTTCCCTATGCGTGCGAGCATACCAGATCCCAGAGGCACCCATAGCCTCCTCAAGGTGTTCCCTTCATGTGACATGGTGATAGCCCACTACATTCCTGTGGTTACTGAAGTTGACCAATCCTAAGCCTCCATCCACCTTGCTACTGGGCCATAGCCGAGTGTTGATTGTGTGCACAGTACTTTGATAGGAAGGAGGACCTGGCTAGGCAAATATTTTACTCCTGGTTAGGCTCTAACACAACAGGCCTTTTCCATATGTGAATTGGGAAACCTACATATTGACATACAAGCTTTGTGGTGCTTCATGAAATGGCTCAATTATTCTCGATCTAGATATTTGGGAATGGCCTCTTTCCCAATTCTAATAATGAGAACCGAATAATCTACCTGCTTGCTTCTTTGAGAATCTGTTTATTTGAGCAAACTAGAACAGAACAGTGATTACATCTTCAAACATATTTTTATGATTTGACCTCCTGAAAGACTAGTAGCCGACTGGCTAAATTGGCAAATCAACAGTAACTAGCTGTGTTGTATTGTATCTTGTTTCTCTCTGTGCTCCTTAATCGGACAAGCCCTTGCAAACTTAAAAGCACAAAGCATGTCATACCCATAAGACATTGTGTTGGTCTGCTACCTGGAGTCTTTATTCCATTTGTACTTGGACAACCTGATCTAGGACTGTTCTCTGGGTTGCAGGCTAGGGCTAATGGTCATAGGTTGGTAAAAGACCCCTCAGCTTGCTTACATGAAGCCTTGTTTGTTAATGCACTTCCATTCTTGTGGGTCAGGTCAACTTTTTTGGTTGACTATTTTAGGATGCCACCACAACTCTTACCACTCGTTACCTTGAATTCAGGATATTTGTCACCAATAGGCTAATGTATTTCAAGATGAAATCGCATGCATTATGGAAAATTCTACTGACCCCTTGGTAGCATGTGAAAAGAGTAAATGAGTACACGTCTGAGCCAATTTATACCTGACTTGTAGGTTGATGCCAATCGGTCCTGTGTGGTCTGAGATTTTCATTGTGAAAGTAGCAGGTTTCACACTTTCTGGAAGCAATTTAGCTCCAGATTGTAGCCTCAAAAAGCTTTGTTAACGTAACCCCAACACTACAAGGAGGTAGTTAAACTCCCCGTCCACCTGGTGCCATATGAACAGATCTGTGACTTTTGGAATGTGTGTAACAGAGCACTAGGACACATCCAGAGGACCTCGAAAACATGTGTCATAAATAATGGGCAAAACGTCATAGTTTGCATCTCTTGGAGAAGTTAGATTTGTGCCACTGTGAACCAGCACCTTGTTCCTGGGATGTATTGCCTTTTTACTGGGCGATGCCTGATACCCAGCAGCTGTTTTTAGCTTTTGCTCATCTAATCTTTATTTCGATCCCTGTAGGTAGTGTGATGAATTCTGTGACATCATCACTGATACCCAAGCCTAAAATCTCCTCTCATGTGGCCAGGTGACGGCAGCTGCTACCTTATCTTGACCCTGAGGGCGGTATTAGGGGGGAGAATTGCATGGGAGATGGCCATCGGGGAGGTGTGGTAACTGCAGCAGGAGAAACACGCTATTCTTCCTTTTATAAATGATGACCTTATCATTCCTAAATCCCTCATAACATGCCGTCACTATACAAATTCCTCCTGTTAAAGAATGCAAGCCTTTCTTGACAACCATTCTGGACTAAATGCCATTCGTACCTCATATGTACATAAAACACAAATAACATAGTATCCCTGATTTTGTACTAGGTAAAAATCTCAAACAAAATCTCATAAGTGCTGTTAATCCTATGGACTTGAACTCCCAGAATTCCTGAAGTACTGAGATGAGGAAAAGGGAGAAGTTGTTAATGGGGATTGAAAGAAGCCCTAAGCAAGACGTACAGACTAGTTGTTGCAAGGTGAACCAGCTGCACGGGGCATTGAAAGATGGTTTTCACTGGCATTCAGAAGTTGGAGAGAGAGAGGAGATGCAGCTTGGGCAAAGTGAGAGGCAGAACCGCAGGTGAAGGCAGACACAAGGGAACAGACCATGTTGAAGCAGGCAGGTGCTCCCATGCTGCCACTTATCAGCAAATCACATCGCAGAGTCGAGAGACCCAGGGAAGCGTGGCATGCTTTAACGAAACACATGAGGGGACCGGCAGCATAAGGGAAGCTGTGCAGGATGCAGTCGAACCGAAAAGCAGCCACTTTATGGGCGAGTGAAAACAAGACCGTGCGAAGAGCTGAAGTGGGTCTGCCAAACGGGGTGGCACGCCATTCCCGCATTGAGACTTCACCACAGCGATATGCAGGAGGTCTGAAACGCCATGATACCTAGAGATAGTGGGGCCTAGAGATAGTGAGTTGGCCTAGAGAGAGTGAGTTGGCCTAGAGATAGTGGGGACCCAGGGCATACCAACAAGCACATAGACAATTGAAAGTGCATTTTGCATACCAACCAAGTGAATTTAAAAGACTGCATTTGCACAATTCCTCATACCTGAATAGTCAGTAAGGGGAAAGCTGAAGCAAATGTGATTATAAGCAAATTAAAGTTAAGGAGGAAGCAGAAAGATACAATTTGCGCAAGTCTTTATATGAGAAGTTCATATGGGGAAAGTTGGAACAAGCATAAGCAAATAAGTACTGCTAAAGAAGTTAAACAGAACATGAACAAGTCTTCATATGTGAGAGGTCCATAGCTGGAAGCTTGGACAAGTTAAATTCAGAGTTAATGAAGTACAGACAGTACATGAGTATAGCTGTGCTATACTAGGAAATAACGAGAACATTGAAAGAAGACCTGATAAATGGAATAGATCAGGTAGTGAGCCATTCGGGGAGAAGATACCGGGCAGGAGAGTACACCAGGGGATCTATAGAACCCAGAAGAGGATACCTGGCAGGAGAGTATACCAGGGGATTTGAGGAAACTACTGTAGAATTCCTGGCAAGGAAGTATACCAGGAAGTTATCTTTGAATCAGTTGTATAAATAGACGTGTTGCCATCTGTGAAGCAGTTGTATAAAAGAGACTTTACCATCCTTTAAAATAACAGTTGTGTAAAAGACACTTTTTGCTAACCTTGAGAGATGGTAACTTGGAAGAGACATTCTTGCCCTCCTTAAGGAAACATTCTTTGTGAAAATAAGTTTGCCATCCTTCCTGAAATAATCGAGGGGGACCGAACTATCCTCTGGATCCAAGGACTTCCCTTTTGGAGAAACCATTTTTGCCTGATTTATTTATTCGTGTCACCTTTTGAACATTTTGGTTAAACATAAGTCAGGCGCTTCTTCCTTCATATTAGTTGTGAATTTTAAGTGCGAGGGTCAGATGTTTTGGACACAGTTAATATAATTTTGAATACGAAACACAGGCAGATCTTTAGTTTTAGTTTCCTAGGCAGGGAACTTTCTTCAGATTGGGAAAGGGAGGCCTTTTAAC
Source organism: Ambystoma mexicanum (assembly GCF_040938575.1). Classification (NCBI taxonomy): domain Eukaryota; kingdom Metazoa; phylum Chordata; class Amphibia; order Caudata; family Ambystomatidae; genus Ambystoma; species Ambystoma mexicanum. Next base: position 533,604,028 of record NC_090941.1, on the reverse strand, counting down.
AACCCTTTTCTTTTAATAAAGATGTCTGATGTTTAAAACACTACCACTTTGTGTCAGTCTGGGATTTCTAATCCCTCACACTAGTCATCTGAATGAAAACGGATTGATCACATATACCATGCTATATTTTGATTTAAGGATACTTATCGTAGTGTTTGGTCTGCATTGCGATTTTGTTTTGTATCCAATTCACACAACTATTTTTATTTTTCTGTACCAGGCACACCCGAAGAAAAATCTGATGGCACTAAAACAGCTGGTAAGTGTTCTCAAAAGATTACTTTACTGAAAATGTTAAGATTATTTTATTTCTATGTGCAAACTTCACTTTGATTTTCGAATTTGCTCACCATTTGTCAATGTCTAAATGGTTACCCCTTTCTATGTAGAGGGAGGGTTAAACTGGCCTCCTTCACAATTAAATGTACAGCTATACTTCGATTTGCCTTCATGTTTGGATGGAGAAAATCAGCAACACATTACATATCATTTTCTCGGATGTCAAGTTTCCAAAAACCCAGACTTTGTCATTGATATCACGTTCTTACAGGCTGCCCTTTTTTGCATAGCTTTCTGCTTGCAAGAGCAGGTACATAAAGTTAGGAAAAAATAAACGACAAGTTCCAGCATGAACCGGATCAAGGTGGTGACATTTGTGAAATATGCTTATTTTATTCTGGTGATTTGTTCCCCGTTACATTTTGGATTAATTCTATTTATTTAATTGTGAATGTTTCTTTTGCCATCACAAATAGAAGTGTGTGTGTGTGACCCGTTAATGAATGACACAATATTTTGTCATGTAAACTGCAGAGCTAATTTGCATTGAAGTGCCAATAACATGCTCACTTCACTCTATGCAAAAAAGACATCTTGGAACTTAGTGTGGCTAGTTTATTGCGCTTGTACTTTGGTTTAAATTGTGTGATATTCTAAGAATAGTTTGGCCATTTAGTTTACAGTTAATCGATTCTTAATTTGAGTATGTTGAATATTTACTTTTATCAGTAGGGTTTTTATTGGTTGTGCAAGATATTTGACATTTAGCCGTTTCATCCTTACGCATTGTAGCATGACCTGTACTGTCAGCAGAGAACCCCCTTGTCGTTAACCCGAACAATCTTTTTACTTAACGAGACAGTCTTCTGCTCTCAAAGAGTTCAACTGGGACTTGGACTATGAAACAAGTCTGTTTTCCATAGGTTTTTCCGCCACTTGGCCTCCCCTTATCCTGTCAAAGGTTTACTGCCAGCAGGAAGACTTGTATTCCATGTTAGTCTGGTTTTGGGCAGCTATCAGAGTAAACCTTTCGATTTCATTAAAGGTCTTGAATTTGCTATGCTATAACATTTTGTCAAAGTTTGATGCAGAACCGGCATCAAATCTAAATTTTCTACATTGGTAGTATGAACCATGAGTTACATCTTGTAGCATTGTCAGTCTAGTGTAGTTTCAATGCTATAAATGTAAAGAAAACAAGGGGTATAAACAAAGACGACAGGTTGTAGTTCATGAGGAAGCTATTTTGCTAGAACATACATGGCTGAATTAAGGAAACTTGTTGGTGTATTACAGAGAAAGTAATGCAGGCATGATGAAGTGGAATTGGGTTTCACATCCATGTTGGCTTGAATATGAATCCCAGAAAGTGTATACAGTAAGCACACCATGGGATAATGAAAGGTTTAGTAATGCACAGAGCATGACATTTTAAGTTACGCTCTATTTCATGAAGAAATTGTTTGCTTTAAAATCGCATCACATTCTTCAGTATCTGGGCTTTCATGAAATTTGGCTATAAAAGTAATTGTTATTGCACATGACATCTGGGATTTAGCTGTAATTTAGGTCTGTACTAGTCCAGAGGTCTACTAAGAAAGAAATGACACATTTGCTTGCTCTGGCCTGCTACAGAAATTGAGAAAAATGTTCGACTATGGCGGGCTTGACTCAGCCCTTCATCTCTGGGTGCCTGTACCATTACATTGGGAATAATCTGTTGGTGCCCTTTGAAATGGAAGGATCAGACATGAGGGGCTATGTAAGAGCACAAATTAGATGACATGAACTGCACACTGAGCAATGTTTTAAATATTTTGTTATCTGAACCAATGATATTTCTGGCCGTAACAGTTTTACTGCTTTGAAAAAAAAAGCCTTTAATGCCTCAATTCTGTGTAATGGTAATTTATATTGAGCACAAAGCAAGACTCCTCCAGGTTCTAAGCGAAGGGCCTTTAACATTTGATAATGCCTTTTTCAAAAATCGCGTACTTTTTACGCATTCAGCCCATGGTACCGCAATTTCGTCTGGCACCAGAGAACAGGATGGCGATTTAATCATGTGCTTGAGCTTGTATATTTATGTGGTGAAAAGGTGGGGGTGTATTGTGGCAAAGGAGACCAGGGTCTGTCAAGCCTATTATCCCCTCTGTTCATTTGGTGAGAAGGCTGAAGTGCTGCAAACATGCTGCCTTCCAATTGTGTACAGAAGGTCTTTTGGCTATAGGATTGTATAGCCAACATCTTGTGGCTGTCCCTGTTGGGAAGCCCAGAGAAGCTGCACCCAAGTCGCAATTAATGGGGGTAGATTTAGTGAAAATATGCATCTCCTAGACCTGCATGACAGAATGACGTCTCGCATTCTAGTGGGCAAGTGGCCCTGATCAGCCTGCCTATGCATCCAATAGGGCTCGATTCCTGTGCTAGCTACAGTAAGGTCTATGATTGCTCCCATCTTGCCCACTGTATCCCAAACAAAGAGACCGTGTAGTGCTTCGGCCGCAGGTGTAATGCAACCCCTTGAACTACAAAAACCGAAGACTTCGAGACAACTTGGGTAAATGAGGGGGTTTTCCATGTAGTGTGTTAAGAAACATTGAGCCAAAGATTATATCCATAAAGCCTAAAGGATGGCTCAGGAGCAACGCATTTGTCTTGGAAGCAAGACAACACGGCGCAACACAGGTTCAAATTCCAATCCCGCGCTTAGAAACCACTTACTGGTATTAAGTACATTATAAATTAACAATACAATAAATACAAATATAGCCTTATCCTTACAAAAGAGAACAGTCATCTCCTTACAACAGCACAGGAACAGAGATGTTTAGGATTTTACACTCACCAGGGACATTTATGGAAGCAAGCCGAAAAAACTTAGGGATGGATTTGTAAATGACTTTAATTGTAACGGAAGGTTTAGGAGACCCTTTGCATTCAAGTGAACCACTCCCTAGTCCCTGAAATATATTAACCAACAAGAGAACCCAGCCCAGAATACTGATTTTAACATGATTTCAAATGTTGTGCAAAGTGCCTAACAAAACATGAGGTCTACCCACAATTTGTTCCAGTGAATATGGAAAGTGGGGTTCAAAAGCACATAACAAAAGGGCATATTGATAATTTATGTATACAAGAATTCATGCTAATGCCATTTCATTATCTCAATTATGAATTTATTGAAAACATTAATTTGTCGACAGAACATCTAAATACTTCAAAGTTTGATCAACTATTGTCATATGGTACAAAATAGTTCATTTGAAAGTGCAAGTGTATATCCCCAGACAATGGTGACCACTGGTCAACAGTCAACCACCTAAATTCTTAGAAAAGGTTGTTTGGCTCCCGGTTATCTTGATTGTAGAAATTATTCCGAAATGATATCCATAACACTTTGGTTGGTACGAAGTGATTCGTTTATTAGTGGTCAGCCGACACGTGTTTCGACCCGTAGGGTCTTTCTCAAGGCTGAACAGTTTTCAATGGTGACAGGTGTATTGTGTGATTTGTGACAATTGTGTGACAGATTATATCATATGCCATTGTGGTGTAGGCGTGATGTGCAGTAAGTGAACAAAAATAACAAAACAAAGCATCACATCAAAAACCGTTGACGTGTTGGTTTATAAAAAGCATTGTTGCATATAAGCGAGGAGAAAAGGAGGAAAAAGAAGAAGGAGAAGGTTAGCAACTAGGCAGAGGGCGAGAAATCGGAGGTTGTTCTTTGATGAGGTGGAATCCTCTTACCTAGTCTGTTTGCTGGGTACCCTCAGTGGGGTGTTGTTCAATTTGGAACTGTCCAATGGGAGCCAGCTATGCTCCAGCTCTAGCTAACTGCTTCATGCACTCCTACGAAATCAAGCATGCGATGAAGGAAGACAGATACACCAGGCTCATTGTCAACTGGGCCAGATTCATAGATGACATCATCCTAATTTGGAGAGGAACAGAAGTAGAGCTCACTGAATACATGGATTATCTCAACACCAATGACTTTGGCATCGAACTAATTAGCCACACCAGCAAGACTCGAATTGACTTTCTGGACCTAACGATTGAAATAGAAGAGGACCAAATTGTTACCAGAACCTACCGGAAACCAACGGAAGTCAACTCCGTCCTGCATGCCGAAAGTTGCCATAGAAAAAACGTCATACGCAACATCCCCAAAGGGGAATACATTAGGGCAAGAAGAAACTGCAGCACAGAGAGATCGTTCACAGAGGAGTGCAACCTACTAGATCGAAGATTCGAAAGTCGGGGATATTCCCACAAGAACTTGGCAGAAGCAAGAAAACAGGCCTGTCAATTAGAAAGATCCACTCTACGCCAACCCAAACCCAGAATACAAAACAGCAAACCCGTGATCAGATTTGTAACCAGATATAACAAGGACAGCTATGTACTTCAAAAAATTTTGACTAAGCACTGGGGATTACTCCGCTTGGACGAACATATCAAGCCGCAACTGGAAACATATCCCAGTATGTCCTACAGAAGAGCACCAACTCTAAGAACGTTACTGAGCCCCTCTTTCCTGTCAGACAAAAATATTACAGCACAAGATTGGCTCAGTAAACGTACACCAATGGGTTTCACGAAATGCGGGACTTGTGCCATGTGTAAGTATGCGACCCAGACCAAATGTGTAAAGTTCTCAGGCTGCCCAATCTTCAATATCAATGAGCACATCAACTGCAAAAGCAAATATGTGATATATGCAATAATCTGTGTGTGTAACAAGATATATATAGGCAGCACTATCCGGGAGACACGTTTCAGGATAAGAGAGCACGTCAATAGCATACATTCACAAGATCCGAAACTGCCACTGGCAAACCACTGGCAAAAGTATCACCAAATGGACAAAAAGAGTGACATCAGGTTCATCGGACTCAAGATGGTACGATTGGGACCAAGAGGAGGAGACAGAATTCAGAAACTAAGACAAGAAGAAGCACGGCTAATTTGTCATTTCAGATGTGTTAAAAATGGCCTGAACAAAGACCACGATCTAAATGTCTTCTTGTAAATTACTTCTTCTACTCTCACCTATACATATATTCTTTCCAACTTGAGGGCACTCTTTGCCCAACTCAGCTCCTTGACACACAGCCAGAGTAATATAACGGCTCTCAACTTATAGCAACAATTTCGCTCATGCGCCTCCCAACGCTAATCCCCCCCCCCCCCCCCCTCCGGGCAACCGTCCAGACAATTGTTATGGGCCTTTGGCCCTACAACGCATCTCCCATATCTCACCATTCCGAACACTACAGTATTAACAGTGATCCACTGAGCATGCGCAGACACCACAAAACAAACGCATGCACAGTGCCATTAGCTAGAACACTATACCACAGAGCATGCGCACCCGTCACATCACGTGATCCAGCTAGCTCACAAGCGCCATATAATGGCGGCCCCCAGAGAGGTGGAGGAGAGTAGCAGATCACTGCCCAGGGACGCAGACACAATACAAAGGTAAGACTCCCCGCCTACCCTCATGGATAGCAGACCTCCCAACCAGTAGGGACATTCCCATTGACCACATCCCCACTCGAGCTACCCGGAACAACGCCAGCCTCCCTTGAGTGGCTGGCCACACACAAGAGCTTCTAACAAGAGCCCTTGATGTCAATCCAGACCAGCTCACGTCACCAATCTGGCGACCCATAATGAAATCAAGAAATCCGTTAGGGACGACCCACACGGCCGAGAAACACACACGAGCCGGATCATGCACGTGATGTGATTTCGACGCCGCCAAGAACACTCACTACCTGGGTAACACTAGAAAGTAATCAGATATATGATAACACAAGGCGTTAACAACCACTATTCTTGGACTTCTTATCACAGGGCCCAATAGGAGCCAGGACTGCCGCAAGGACAGTTCCAAATTGAACAACACCCCACTGAGGGTACCCAGCAAACAGACTAGGTAAGAGGATTCCACCTCATCAAAGAACAACCTCCGATTTCTCGCCCTCTGCCTAGTTGCTAACCTTCTCCTTCTTCTTTTTCCTCCTTTTCTCCTCGCTTATATGCAACAATGCTTTTTATAAACCAACACGTCAACGGTTTTTGATGTGATGCTTTGTTTTGTTATTTTTGTTCACTTACTGCACATCACGCCTACACCACAATGGCATATGATATAATCTGTCACACAATTGTCACAAATCACACAATACACCTGTCACCATTGAAAACTGTTCAGCCTTGAGAAAGACCCTACGGGTCGAAACACGTGTCGGCTGACCACTAATAAACGAATCACTTCGTACCAACCAAAGTGTTATGGATATCATTTCGGAATAATTTCTACAATCAAGATAACCGGGAGCCAAACAACCTTTTCCACGTACCAAATAGGGGCCCTGGCTTAACCCCAAAACGGCTCCTGTGATCTTGCCAAACTCACAATCTAAATATAACCGTTGCACAGCACAGGCAGGTTCAATTCCTAGAAGCCACAACCCACAGCACCTAAATTCTTACCACACAAACCCCATTCATACTTTACCTCACTCACCCAAACCGTAATTAAATAATTATTTGTTTTTAATGAACATAAACATGATTCAGAAATAGGTTTTAATTAGTAGACCCAAATGTCCATGACCTTTTTCCACAAAGTGCATAGATATACATATATAGACCTGTAATACATAATTATTTTGTCAATTGGGCCAACAAAATAATTTTCCAACGAAAAAGCGTTTTGAACATAGTGAATACATGCCACTGCAAGTTTCGGCTGACGGGTCTCTGACTCAAAACAGCCCAGCCTTCTTCAGGGCTTTTGATTCCATCACCCAGGGGAATTTCTCACTGGAGCTGCAAGACAAAACCACACTAGGTTAATTTCTTCTCAAGAACGCTCCCCCCCTTCTTCTAAAGCAAGCGTTTCATTGTTACATTGTTGCCGCTTAAGGTGTGCGAGAGATGTCCATTTCCAGCATATGCCCAACATTGCATTTCCAGTCCATGCTGCCGCTGGCCAAGCCCCTGCCAGTGACAAAAATTGTGACCATGGTTGTGGTGCCACGAAGAACACTATCTTAAAATGACGACAAACCTCAAGGTTTGGATCAATAACCCATTCTCTGCATTGCCAACATAACTAGAAAGGAGAGCAGCGGACACGTTATGCAGTACGAATGGATATCCAGGTTTGAGGATATCTGGACTAAGGAAGCATAGACACGCTCTCAAAAGGAAACTTTATCTTTTCAGGTGCGGCATCTATTTCTGAAATTGATGCGATCATTGGCACACACAGGCACCATTATCATTGCATGCGCCAGCTTTGCCAGCTATTTGCCCTGATGATGGACATTGTCCGAAATGCATTGGCAATATAGCATTTTGGGCGAGGCTGCTCAAAATTTGTCATTTTTAATATTGCTTGGTCTTGTGTGAACAATTTTGGATGTCATTTTCTTTGAACTACAGCAAATTAATAACGGTTACATAGACAATCCTTAATGTATCTAATGTCTGTAGCTGGTTTAGCTAGACGATGTGTGTGCAACCCTCACCTCTGGCTTTTAAGCCTAGGTCAACAACAAAACTAGTACCTGCCAGGCTTCACCATCCAGGGAGCTTTATCGACGGATAAGCTATTTGCTTGCTCTTTCTATGATATCCAGGTGTTAGAGTGTAAATTCGCTCATTTAAAACAACGGAGGGGGTGCTACGTAAGGTGACTGTTTCCAAACAGCAAAAAAAAAGAGCAACGTGCATCTTGACTTTACGGTTTTAAAGGCACAAATGTAAATGGTGTATTTATTCAAATATTGTTTAATCGTTGTATTAGGCCAGAATGACAAATGGGATTGATCCAAACTAATACATTGTGCAATGCGCACAATTTGAAAGGCCACTATTTGTATAAATGGATGTCTGTTCTATAGTATGTTGACTGCCAATTTACCAGTGTTTAACTTCTGGGTGAAAAGCATGCTAAAAGTGTTTCAATCAAAGGAAGAATCTAGAGACCCATCTGTTAGTTGCAGTCATGCTTTTTAATTGGCAGGTTCAAACAAATACATAAATTAGCTTCCACCTCTTGACCATGTCCTCTGCGCATCCTACCACATGGCTGAAGATATGGAATAGCAAACCTATTAAGGCCTATAAAAATGTCACATCTCTCAAGGGGCTCAAGGCATGGGATGGATTCCCAGGACAGATGCAAAAAAATACCTGAACTGTGGAAACCTCCCATAAAGACTAGTGTAATTCAGAGCACACTAGTATTGTGTATTCATACGTTAAATCAAATGAACACTTACATTGTATTGTTGATTCTACCTTTTAAAAACAGAAATGAGCATAACGTGCCATCCCTATCACGAAAACACATGAGAATGATTGCTTTGCGATGGTGGCAATCCCCCCCCCCCCTTTAATTGGGCAGGAGATGACTGGCTGGCTTGTGTGATACCAACAGAAAGGCTGTAGTCCCATAGAAGCTACAGAGAGGATCCCTATTCTATAGAAGAGAAGTCCATATTGGAACCTGGCCACAGCAATTTAAAGGACCTTGCCGTTTGAGGAAGTCCAAATTGAGAGGGACGAGGCTGATAGAAGAACTAGGAGGCAACATTTGAATGTAAGTAATTAAGCCCCTGTGTAAAATCCAGATGACTTACTTGTCCTGTCGGGGCATCTCCCAGAGATTGAGGGTGGCCTAGAAGCAACAAGGGAGAGGCTAGTTTTAAAGAGACATGGGTGAAGTGTAAGATAAAAATGTACAGTTTTTCCATTGTAGTTGGGCAAATTGAGAATTTCATTTCTATAAATCCCATTGCATTTTGTATTGAGTGCAATGCAAAACTGACAGCATTTTGTGCAACCTAAACAGTTTTGATTTGGAAAATTAAGCAAAATTAAAGCGCAAATCATGTGCTACTGCCGGCATAGTCAATGGTTCGGGTTATATAAACTGGTCATTGAAACTTTATCACCTTATAGAAATTCATTAATAATTAAATGTTGGTGGGAGCCTAGACATTGCAAAGGAAAGTTGGGGTGCCTCCATCTATTCAATAAAATCAGTAAACATTCTCTTGCATTGGGTGGGTAAACGAAGGTTGTGTACACTCACTGGGAGTCTTATTTTTATAATCCAAAGCTATGGGTGAAATTGCTTCTTGCCTATACTTAAATCACCCGCACATAGTTTATATACTTCTATAGAGGGAGTGGGATGAATGGGCGCCTGTGTCAGTTATCCAAGAAACCGTTCTCTGATACCATACTTGTTTTGAGATATATATATATATTCACTGAAAAAACGTTAAAGGGACATTATGGTTAAAAGTAAAACCTGCAGAAAATCGTCAGTTGTGGTAAGCTAAGCAACCATAACTCGTGTCACCACTGTGCACTGCTAAGACTAACACCCAGGACATGAAAGATGACATCACTGATGACCTCACACATCTGGGCCACTTGGTTTTGTTTACTGACATGATTGGGATAGTTTTTTTTATTTTTACTGACAATGAGAATTTCCAAAATTTAAAAGGTGCTATATACATTAACCGTTTTATGTTCTCAAAGTACTTTCCTTAGAGTTTAATTTGAGCTCATAGTGCACATATATGGGACAGTAAGCACGCCTCAAACACACAATTTGTGTACATGATGATGAACTTTAATGTTGTCATTATTTGGTGCTGTTTCTTTCTTACTTTAGTTTCCCTGTATGTGCCTCTAATTTGTATGCATTGTACATTTGTATATGTATTTTCTCTCCTAAAACAAGTGTGTGGTAAATTTTCAATTGTTAGCTATTTATTCCAAGTTTAACATTACTCACATCTCTCAAAAGTTAGAATGTATTATTTTACTATTGAAAATGACCAGATTCAAAATAATGTACTTCTATGGTGCATGCTGCAACCATTGCCTATATGTATGAATGATTAGGTTCCTCTACTAACAACACTTGAATATAATATTTTGTTTACATGAGAACTTTCTTTAATACATTAAGTAGTTCATGATAGTTCTCCCAATCACCCCTAACGTCTTGTTTCGAACATTATAAACTCAACCCCTTGTAGGGACTGTATTAAACTTAATTTAATGTGATGTTATCAGTGATGTCATCATTTACATTTGTGGTGTGCTGGCTTTTAGTCTTAGCAGTGCGTGGTGGTGGCGCGAGTTATGGTTGCTTCGCTTACCATAACTGGCGAACCTCGGGGGGGGAGGGGTGTCAAGGGGGCAGGAGGTAGGGGTGGCGGGGGGTGTTTCGCTATTACTTGTAACCATAATGTCCATTTAACAACTTTTTTTTCAGTGAATTTCATGGGTTTTTACCAGTGCACGCTAATTTCCTAGAACTTACTAATATCATACTTACCCCAATATAGCAACATTTCTGCCCAGTTTACAAAGTTTCACCTTAAAACTGTCATTTCCCACCTACTATAATCATTTTTAACACTTCTATACATGTTTTGCAACTTTTTCCACTGTTTTTTTGTTCGCCGACGTTGGGCAACTTCTGACGTCATTGTGGACTTTTCAGACAGTGTCACCTGACCATGCGCTCGCGTGTGGCATGATGACTCGTCCGCACTTCGCGAACGTGTCCTTGCTTCACGAACAGTTCAGTACTGCATTTTCAGCTGATCTAGGAACTTTGAATCTCAAAATGTACCCTTGCACCGCTCATACACCGCTGTCCATTAGCAATCTAGCGCACAGCACAGACTTGGAAGACTATTAGCAAAACTGATGGCATCCGCTATTGCCATCCCTCCTCTCCAAGAGCCGCCACCACTACTACTACTACTATTACCACCACCACTAGCTGGAGGACCTACACTACAGAAAAAGCGGAGTACTTCAAAAGACAATGAAGAAGATGTAGAGGAAGTGCCAACCTCTAGCACCAAGAGAGAATCATGGGTGTGTCAGTTCTTTACCACTGTTGCGAATGTACCAAAGGCTAAAGCTACCAAAGTGAAATGCACCAAGTGCAACGTTCTACTCCGTCACAGACTACCTAGAAAGTACTCCTACGGGACCACCTCCATGCCCCGTCACACCAAATCCATCCACCGCAGCAATGCCTCAAAGTTTGTAGGCTGTCTTTCTCCACCTCCTCTTCCTCAACCAATACTGTAACCACACAGCCTACTTCTGTGGGACACAAAATACCACAAGCTACCTTGCAAGCGATTAAAAGGCTGTTGATCCATATCTTTCGAAGACAACAGTACTCTTTATATACTGCAAAACACCACTCTGCAGGGGGGAGAAATTTCAAAGTGCTTTTGAAGCTGTAATCAAGGAGCATGAGAAACACACCCCCCTACCTTATATGTAAAACACATGCAACATCTTCCATCTACCTGCCCCTTATTTGTGGTCGGTGCCACTTCCCTCATTTCCCTCCCCACCTTACTTTCTAACCTCTCCTGCCAAAAACACCAAAAAAGGTTCCTTTAGGAACCACCTTTCACAATTCAAAAATAGAACAAAAAAAATAAACTTGGACTCCATCTACTTTACATTTCTCAGTAAAGTAGATAGACTCAAGATTCTACAACATTTCCATTAACATTTTTCTGTTATGTTAATGGGGTAATGGACAATTGTATACTAGAGAAAAATATAAAAGGAAATACTTTTCTGTAGCATACAATAGGGACCATAATGGATGGACCTTTATAACTATCTGCAGTCTCCACAGTCCCCTTTCCAGGCCATGGATCATTAAAAGACCCGGATGGCATGCGCACACCATCGCACAGAGCAGCCCTTCTACCCTTTTTTAATTTTATATTTGTAACACTCCCTCAATGCCTGCTTTGAAACAGTCGCGCATCCATCCACCAATCGGTTCCAAAAACTGTACATGTAACCCTATGACCATATTAAGCTTCCACACACCAACTGCCGTTTAACAATCTTTTACAAATCTTTTGCATCTGCATTTCCCTTACTTACACAAAATAATTGTACACATTCCTCCTATGAATGTATGGTACTCTGATAAGAAATGGAATTATATCAACAGTGCCATGCAATCTCCATTGAATGCCCACCCCCCCCCCCCTGCGACACCTCAACTGTGCAGCAATGTCATTTCGTTCTTTCGTGTCACCATGTGATCCAGAGCCATTTGCCTGCAGAAGCGTCTATATGGGGTACAATAGGCCTGCGGGTTTGGCCCCAATCAGACGTGCTCCTCACATTGCCTAATGTTAGTATCAACAAGTTCCCAAATTAGATCTGCTTGTGTAGTTTTACCTTGTCTCCTCAACTCTGCGCATTCTAATATACAGACCCTAATAGTAAAGCCTAGGCAGGTTTGCCTGCTAGGGGTTTGGGCCGCCTTCCAGTGCATGATCAGCAGTTTGCGTGCCGAGAACAGTATCATGTGGGCCAGGTGTCTCACATTAGGGTCTGCATGCCAAGTCTGCGTCATTGGTACTGAAAAGCATGGGCTCGGGGGCAAGATCGACATTAGTATTTGGGATACGAGATATCCAATCATGTACATTTTCCAATAGTTGAGTATGGCCGGGCAGGCCACATTTGTCCCAGAGTTCCTAGCCCGTCGCACTGGCGCCAACATGCGGGGGAATGTATCAAACCCATGACGTGTAATTTTCTAGAGTGTACTAAAGCTGTTGGATCAATTTGTATTGGATTTCCCTATTGCGTATGTTATAAGACACGGACGGGACGTTCTAGAAGTAATCTTGTATGTCCCCTACATCAACTTCAGTATGTAGGTCACTAGACCATTGTACTGCTAGTTATACTGTGTGTGGTGTTAGGGGTACAAATAGAGTAAAATTAGCGTAGCCTTGGATAATACGGTAGGGTTCCGACCCATTTCCTGTTCACTTGACGTGGGGGTAGTGTGTAGTGTCTGTCTGGTAGTGTTCGCTTTGATCAGTCCAAATATGGCATAGTATTATAGCCACTCTGTCTGCTGGAGCTGTAGTTCTTTGCCGGCTTCCAGGAATCCCAGCAGTTCTTCACCCTTGTATAATTCGGCTAGCCGGATTCCCGACCACAGGGAGTTGTGGTGCTTGTGTAGGATATGGTCAAGACCTATAGATGGGCTGCCCCGGGATCGATTAGCATACAAGCAATCCTAAGTGTCTGTTCCCAGTAGTCCTCTCAATCTGTGCCACTGGGTAAGTGCTGGGCCAAGCAATGGATGGGTTCTAATATTGTCAGGCAGCTTGCCCCATGGGATAGCTAGAATTTCCATTGGCGTGTATGGCGCTATTAAGGAGACTTGGAGCCAACTGGACAGGTCAGTTGTGTTCCTCCATCTTTCTGCCCAACATACTTGGGTGGCTTGGTAACCGTTGCGCCAAGCTGGTACCGCTAGTCCGCCATCATTTTCAGAGGCTTGTAAGATCGCTAGCCGGTCCCTGGCCTTTTTACCCTTCCATAGCAACATGGACAGTTGTTTGTCCATATCCTTGTACATTTTCTGTGTGGTAGGGCATGGGAACATGAATGCAAGATATATTAATTTCGGAAGAGCGTTCATTTTGTAGGCGTTTATGCATCCAATCAGTGTATTGGGAGCGCATTCCACCTAAAAAGGTCTGCCGTTCTCTTTGCCAATATGGGTATGTAGTTTAGGTTTCAAAGTTCCTGAATGGAAGGGGTGATATGAATCCTCAGGTACTTGATGGATTTTTTTGCGACCGGAAGGGGGCTACCCCTCCGGGGTCCCATGGTATGTCCGACCTGATGGGCATAACCTCCGACTTTGACCAATTCACCTGGTAGTCCGTTGTGGAACCATATTCATGTAAAAGGTGGCCAAGGTGTGGGAGTGAGGTTGCGGGATCCCATATGTAGACCAGTAGGTCATCTGCGTATAAAGATATACAGTGCTCCTCCATTCCTCTGATCGCACCGCACCAATGCGGATCATTATTGAGTTTCTCCGCTGGTGGCTCTATGGATGGTGTGTACAGGAGGGGAGGGCGGGGAGGACACAAAGGGCAGCCCTGTCTGGTACCTCAATATAAGATAAATATATTGGAGGTGTTTCCGTTCGTGGTCAATGAGGTTTGTGGATCGGTATAGAGTAAGCCTTATTAGTGCCGGTGGGAATCCGTAGGTTAAACATGAAGTCCCACTTACTGTATCGAATGCTTTCTCAGCATTGATTGTTAATATTAATTAATCTGGGTTCTTCTGCCCCACAAGGACATGTAGGAGTCTCCGGACTGAGTGGCGGCCGGTGATGAATCCATTCTGGTCCTTGTGGGTAAGTTGGGGGAGTAGTTTGTCAATCCGGCGAGCTAAGCACGTAGCTAGGATTTTGGCATCCGCATGAATAAGCAAAATTGGCTGATAGGATCCACAGTCCTCTGGATTCCGCCCCGGTTTGTTGAAGATAATAATGTTGACGGCCAACATAGTTTGGTAGCTTCCCCATAGCTGATGCTTCGGTGAAGACCGAGGCGAGTAGCAGGGACATTCGGTCATTCATTGTTTTATAAAGATCTATTGTTATGCCATCTAGGCCAGATGCTCTCCCCACCTCCCCCCCTGGATAATGAGGCAATAGCATGGGAGACTTCATCCGCCGTTATTGGTTGCTCCAGTTCTGCCTTTTGTGAGTTGCTAACAGAACGCAATTGAAGTGAGGTGAGGGATGCTGAGATATACTCGGGGGGGGGGGGGGGGGGGGGGGGGGGCAAGTGGGTAAGGTTTGGCGTATAGTTCGTGGTGGAATTCCTCAAAACATTAGTATATATCTTTTTCGTCTTTGAGCGCTCTCCCCTCCTTGTCTCTGACACGGAGGATTTGTTGAGGCCTGTCTGGCATGGAGGGCAAGCGCCATCAGGTGGAGGGGCCTGTCGGCATCCTGAAAGTAGTTCTGTGACCAGCTAGTGAATGACTACTGTACTCGTTGGGTCGAGATCTGCTTAAATTCCCCCCTGAGCCTACAGAGCCTGGCGTATGTGTTAGGGTTTCAAGTCTGCTTAAGTTGGGCTTATGCATGCATGTCTGCTTCAAGCCAGTCTCCTCGCTCCCGCTACTCAATTTGTAAGCCCACCGCGATATGCACTGCCCCCTAAAGAAGGCTTTAAGGGCATCCCAGCATGAGACCGGGGAGTATCCTGGGGTTAGGTTGGTGCGCCAGAATAGATTGATATCCTCGCCCAGGCTCTTAGTGATATCGGGGTATGTGAGTGTTCTAAGATTCAGACACCACACTGGTCTGACCAGGGGTGTATCCGTAATCATAATAAGTAGAGATACTGGGGTGTGATCTGATATTATCATTGGGAGAATTGAGCATTGGCGGATAAGGGGGAGGATATTGGTTGGGGCCAGCAAGTAGTCCAATCTGGAGTATGACCTGTGGCAGTTCGAGAAGAATGTGAAGTCTTGATGGAGGGGGTGAAGGTGCTGCAATACGTCTGAGCTTCAGATCGGACATAAGTGCAAGGAGGGAGTTTTTCTTACGCGGTGTGGGGAGGGCCTGCAGTGGTGCGCCCTGGCGGTCCAATGTTCTATCTAGGATCGTATTCCAATCCCCACCCATAAGCGTAACCTTCCCCAAAAACGGTGCACACTTTGCAATTACCTGGCTGTAAAAAAAAAGAAAGCTATACGGGAGAATCTGCATTAGGAGCATATACATTAAAGAGTGATGGGTTGTTCTTGGATCAGGCCTTGTATCATGACATATCTGCCGTCTGAGTCTGTGACGGTGTGTAGTGTGCTAAAAGGGACCCGCTTATGGACTAGAATAGAGACGCCTCTATTGCCCCGGTGGGGTGAGTGAGCAGCTATACCAACCCATCCTTGTTTTCTCGATTTGTGGTTGTCCAGATGTACTTCATGCAGAAAAGTGAAATTGCAAAGCGTGTCTCGCAAATAGTTAAGGACACGCTGTCGCTTCATTGGATGCCCCGGACCTTGCACATTAAGGGTTATGAGGCATAGATCAGCCATAATTGAGGATTCTTGCCGAGCGGCGGTAGGGTTGGGGTTGTGTGATGCATCCATGTCAGGGGATGTTGCTGCGGGATAAGGCACAGTGTGTCTGAATGTGTTGCAATAAGTAACATAATAAACTTGGCCTTAAGGATATAGGTCATAGCATTAACATTGGGACAGGGGAACATTGTCCCAATACCTCCATGAACCTGCCCATGCACTGCGGAGTGTAGAAGAGAAGAGGAGATGCGGTCACCCCTATCTCCTGGCATGATGGTGAGCCTCATCTGTGGCTAGCAATGTAGCCAGGGGGATCTCTAGGGAGGGGAGAGGCCAGGTCTTGTCAATGGGCAGGATTGAGCATTCACTGGACAGTAGGATTGCTCATTAGATGCGGAAGGACATGGTTCCTGCTTAGGTGGGATCTCCCAGGGATGGGCATCATCTCGAGCGAGGATCGCTACATTGGCCTTTTCGGGACATGAGAATGCTTGGTGATCAGGTCGATGAGAGGGGTGCCATACGATTCAGGCCATCTGGCCGCCTATCTGAGCGTTGTCTGCCCCGTGAGTGCCTTTGTTGCTGAGGCTGCCATAGTTAGTTCCTCCATCTTCAGGATCCCGGGGAAATTCTGTGGATACCAAGTCGTTTTGTCGCAGAAAACGCCATGCGTCTTCAGGATTGTTGAATGAGTGCCATGTTTTATCAAGGGGTATGCACCAAATCGTTGTAAATTCCAGATAGAATGTGTGCAGTGTTCCTTGGAGTGCGGTAAACAGTGGGGCAAACCTCTTTCCCCTTCGGGACACATCTATTGAGTAGTAGTTGAAAATATGGATTTCCGCCCTTAGAGTGCCCACCGTTCTGTAGGCATGAAGTATGGCGACCGTATGCTGGAAATTTAGAAGTCTCATTGCTTTAGGCCTTGGTCGTTCTCCGGCTGCTGGCTTAGGTGTCGTTGCCCTGTGTATTCTTTCGATAGTATGAGTTTGGGTCTTGAATTCGTAGCTGGACTTTGAATAGGTGGTATGCCTCAAGGTCTGGGCCCGCGCTTGCTCCGGTAGACCGATAATTTGCAGGTTATTTTGTAGAGCTGTTTTCCTGATGCTCGACTTTGGCCCGAGGCGTTGCACTTCCTTAATGAGGCCATCCAAATCGGTGGCAGTTACTGCAAAGTTATTCTCAAGCACGCTGATTCTCTGCTCGTTGTCTGTGGTTCGCTCGGACTGAGCATTGAGGCGGGTTTGCATATCTTGAATGTCCCTCTTAATCTCCAAAACCGTGACATTGAATTCTTGAGTGCTGTGAATGATCGCTCTCATCCCTGTGAGCAGAGTTTGGCACTAGTTGTGCACATCCATCTACCTGTCTTGTATCGTTGATATGCGTTTGGGCGGTACAACAAAGCTTGGTGTGTTATCCCTTTTTTCGCCGTTGTCGGTAGGGGCTTCTGCCATACCCCAATCCGGGGCCGAAGGAGGGCAGTGGGCCAGGCAAAACGGTGTCTGCAGCCTCGGTTCTTGTGGTTGTGTGTGTGCCGCAGGGGGGGGGTGTCAGGGAGTGATCCCCCTCTCCTGTTCGTTTCCTCCTTCCGTGCACGGAAAAGCACCAGCGCCGGGTCCACTAATTGCAGTGTCATCAGTCTAGGTGCTTTGTCTGATATTGCGATTTTATCACTAGCACCCCGGCTGTCCACTCAATCACGTCCACTTGTAGCACTGCACTTTCAGTGTGCTGGCATATTCCATGTATGGGAGAAGGGCTAATTCACATTTGGATGTTTGTTATGCTAGTCCCTGGTCTCTGGGGGTGAGGGAGGGCACTTCTGCTGGTGCAACCAGATTGCAGATGTGCCTATGATGGAGGGGCATTGAATGCATTTAGGTTCTGTGGGCTGCTGGTCCCTGTAGAATTCTCCCTCCGAGGGGGATGTCCAGGCCACCATACAGGGTTTACATGCCCTCTGGGCGCCGCTAGGAGGTATAACGAGGGGATCCATGCCCCACTGCCAACCGTAGACCGCTATCGAGAGCATTTCAGTGATAATGTATTGCTTCTCGATATTCGTCATGGCTATAATTGCAAACGCATGCTGTTATGTATTTAGATACATGTTAATAAACCGATTGCTTAAATCCCTGTCATTTTATTTGCACCAACACTGTTATCTGAGTTATGGACTCCTCAGTAATTTTTTTTATTTCCTGGATTCATGTCGAGTCTCCTTGGGTGCTCAGACGCAGCTAAAAATGTAAAGCACTTACAGGGTTACCTTGCCAATGCAAAACAGTGTGCAGCACTGATTAGCAGCCGTGCAACCGTTCAAATGTTATGTAGGACATGATCTGGAGTGTCCATTGCATTGAATTCCTGTGCATACTTAACTTCTCAAGGCACTACCCTGTTAAGCCACAGGCAGTGGCACATATTCGAACCATAGTGGAACAATTGCTAGATAGTTATCAGAAAGAAAGAAGGCCCACATAGTACTCCAATTTCCCTGTAGGGAAACCTGATGGTATTTACTGATTGGTTCTAGACTACCGAATAATAAATGTACATTCTTATAATGAATCAGTACAGAAGCAGCACAATTCTCGCCTTTTAGCTACATTCAAAGGTGTGAATACAAAACAAACCTGGATTTGAGAAATTGATTTTTAAGTGAGGAAAGCAAAAAGTAAATTGTGTTGTAATATGCACGGGCTCGTGCATAGGCACACTGGTGGAATGTTGATGCGCGTTCAGCAATCAACATTCCACAGTGGCCGTTGAGTGAGGGGAGCCGTAGCATCTGGCTGCGGGGTCTCGTCAATAAAGAAACTTAATTGCACATACCTGTGTCGGAGAGATTGTGTCATTGGCGACGAGGATTTCGACAAGACCCTGTCCCACGTGTGCGCAGATCAGCTGTTTGGGCTCCTTGATCACTTCGGGCGCAGTCGGCGTGGACGTGGCCCGATCAACGCTGGATCCGTCGGAGCTGTGCTGCAAGCCTGGTCCAATAGAAGGACAGTGTTGGTAACGGGCGGGCCCCCCCTCACCGGACGGGCGGCTGTCCTGTGAAGGAGGGGGAAGGCGAGGAACTGTTCAGGTGCCCAGTCGGGGTGTTCATTCGGGGCAGCTTGCCGCCGGCTTGTCGCGAGCAGCTGGAGGTGTCAAGGGGTTCGCCTTGCCGGCTGTAGTGCTTCCATTGGTGGCAGCGGAGTCTACGTGGTCCAGTCGGGACCCCGCTGCGAGTGTGTCGGAGGCCTGTGCGCGGAGCGCACTTGCATTTGCAGTCTGCCGGCAGCTGGCCCCACCCCCGGCGGCGTCGCGTCGCTGCGCTGCTCAGCGTGGACTGCGGTCTCCTCAAGGAACGAGGATGGGCTGCAGTTACTGGCATTGGTAGTCCCCCCGGCAGCTGGCTCTGCCCCGACAGCGTGTATACGCTACGCGGTTCAGCGTGGACTGCAGTCTCCTCAGGGAACGAGGAGGGGCTGCGGTGACGCCCACGCCGCTCAGCGCGGACTGCAGTGGCATTGCACGGTGTGCTTTGATAGCAGCTGACTGCGGCTGCTGGCGGATGAGAGAAGACAAGAGGAGAATACCGTCAGCGACGTGGCAAGTTTGAGGAGCCATAGTTTATATTTAAGGTGGATCTGGAGGGGTGTTGCTGGTAAGGTTGGGGCACACAAACCCCATTTGGCCCAGACAAGTGAAGGTTGGCAGCTCGGCTGGGGCTGGGATTGTGCAAATCTTTTGGTACATCAGTGGTTCTGACTCACCCAGTGCCAGGACCTGGCAGTACTGCATATGCGTGGGGGTGCACACTCACAAGGCTACAGGGGAAGACATCTGTTTGCGGTCACATTGGTTGGTATGTTGTGACTCACCCACTGCCAGAAAAATAAGAAGAAAAAAAAAAAAAAAATATATATATATATATATATATATATATATATATATATATATATATATATATATATATATATATATATATATATTTTTTTTTTTTTTTTTTTTTGGTGGTACTGCAAATACGTGGGAGTGCACTGGCTCAAAGTGACAGGACATTTTTTGATTATAGGGGGCACTGAAAAGCAGTGTTCGGTAGGTTATTTTGGTGGGCACAAGGTTCTGGGCAGCAAATTCGGCCATGTTGCATACAGCTGCTAGGCCTCCACCTGCCTTTCTGCCTAACCCAGGACCCAGGAGAGCCGGTTGCGCCTTGGGAGCAGTGGGTAGATGCCTTTAAGGTATATTTGCGGGCTGCAGGTGGGGCAAAGTTCAACGATGATGAAAAGGAAGCTGCTTTGCTTAATTGTATTGGTACTGAGGGCTTGAGAGTTTTTTCGTCACCTGCCTGGAGAGAATGTTATGGTTCAAGGGGAAGTGAGGGGGAAATGGTTGTAAGTGCCTACGAGACGGCTTTGAAGAAACTGCAAGTACGTTTTGGAAAAAGAGTTAGTGGTTTTAGAGCGGTATAAGTTTTTCTCTAGGGCACAAGGTTCCGCGGAAAGTATAGATTCATATGTTGCAGCTTTACGTGCACTCATGGCTACATGTGGGTTCCCGGGTAACGGTGAGGAACATATAAGGGATCAGGTTATGATGAAAACGTCAAATCAAAAAATTAGAGAGATTGTGGATTGAGAGCGATCCTTCACTTGATAAGGTTTTGGAGATTGCTAGAGCAATTGAAGCCTCCAAGGCGAGTGTACAAATTGTTACTGAAAGGGATGGAAATAGGGAGATGGTGCATGCGGTGGTGTCAAGGAGCAAGAAGGGTTTGGACAAAGTGGTCGTACAAGGGAATGGAGCATCTAAAAGTAGAGGTGTGCAAAAATTGTGGTTGGTCGAGTCACACGGTGGATTCGAAATCCTGTCTGACTAGAAATGTGGAATGCAGGAAATGTAAACGGATGGGCCATTTTGCACGAATGTGTAAAGGGCAGGTGGTCGCAAATGTAACTACAGAGGAGTTTACTATGGGGCTAGAGGGAGCATCAGGTGGTGGTCCTAAACAGAGTGTCATATTACATGTGGAGGGTTGTGGGTGGAAGGGTCCATGGGTGTCGGTATTGGTGGACTAGCACCTGTGGATATGCTGGTGGATTCTGGGACATCTTATACTCTGGTGTCTCCGGAAGTGTATCAAGAGGTTTTGGGTAAACCGATCTCTACGTTGTTGGCTCCAGACATCAGACCATATGCATATGGGCAGAGTTCCATTGACCTGCTTGGTTATAATTGGTCAAATTTCTCATTCAAAGGGAGGCAAACCTTAGGTAAATTGTATGTGGCTTCAAAAGGGACAAGTGTCTTGGGTTGGGATGAGCAGGCTGCACTAAAAATACAAATTCATCCAGGTGAAAAATAACCGGTTCTCAGTGTCATGGAGGGAATGGAAGAGAAGGACATAAGGGTTACCCCAACTGTGCCTTTGAGTGAGTTTCCTGAGGTATTTTCAGACACCCTTGGTAAGCTTAGGGGTTTTACGCATCGCATTGTGTTGAAGAAGGGTGCAGTTCCTAGAGTTCATAAAGTGAGGGGGGTGCCAGTTGCAGTGAGGGAGGCATTTAAGGCGGAATTGACTAAGTTGCAGTCGGCAGGAATAATCGAACCTATTGAGTCCTCGGAGTGGTTGTTTCCTGTGGTTTTAGTTAAGAAGAGTGATGGCAGCATCAGAATGTGTGTAGATCTCCGGGAGTTAAACGCTAGTATATGGGTGGATCGGCATCCTTTGCCAAATATTAATGAGTTGCTGTTGACGTTGGGTGAAGCTAAATATTTTTCAACTTTTGATCTATCAACGGCGTATCACCAAACTGACCTGCATGTTGAATCTAGACCCCTTACTTCATTTGTGACTCCGTTTGGGGCATACAGATTTTGTCGCATGCCTTTTGGCTTGGCTTCGGCTGTGTTTCAGAGGCTGATGCAGCAGTTGTTTGGATGCGTGGAGGGGGTCAGCTACTTTCAAGATGACATTTTGGTTTGGGGCAGCAGCAAGGAACAACATGATGCAAGGGTAAGGAAGGTCATGCAGATTCTTAAAGAGAGAGGTCTGACTGTAAAATTAACAAAGTGTCAGGTGGGGGTGGAGGAGGTCACATATTTGGGACACACATTGAGTTCATGAGGTGTAAGCCCAAAAAGGGAGTTGGTACAAGTGTTGAGGGATATGCCAGCTCTGGTTAATAAGGATCAGCTAAGGGCTTTTCTGGGTCTTGCAGAGTATTATGTTAAATTTGTTTCAAATTACGCTGAAAAAACAGTGGCCATGAGAGCTCTTATGAGGAAGTGTGTAAGATTTGTATGGTCTGCGGAGTGTGCGGCAGAATTTGAGTTGGTTAAGAGGGAGGTGGAGAAGGCTCCATGTCTAAAATCATTTGACCCAAAAAATAGAACTGCGTTGACGGTGGATGCAAGTGAGGTGGGTCTAGGGGCAGTGCTAGAGCAATGCATTAATGGTGAATGGGTCCCAGTGGCCTTTGCTTCGAGGACCTTGAGAGATGTGGAATCCAGGTACTCTGTAATTGAGAAAGAGACGTTGGCAGTGTTGTGGGCTTCAAAACATTTCGGGACATTTGTGTGGGGCATACCCTATGTGGTCAGAACGGACCATAAACCGTTGGTGCAGGTATTTTCCTTCAAGGGAGTCATGGCAGTATCCCCGAGGATTGCGAGGTGGTCAGTACAGTTACAAGATTACAATTTTTCCTTGCAGTATTTTCCGGGGAAGTTTAATGTTGTCGCGGATTGTTTGTCCCGTTTGCCAGTTGTAGAGGAGGACAGTGAGGGGGGAGTAGTTAAGGAGGATGATTTGCAGGAGTGTCTGGTTGCTTTGGTCACTTCTGCTGTGGAGAAGTCGGTGTGGGATCAGGAGTCTGAGGATGATCTTGAGTTAAAGTGGATTAGGGAAGGTCTGGTGAAGGGGTGGCACACTGTGAAGGAAAGGCCGGAAGGGAAAGGTTATGTCCAGGTTCTCCAGGAATTAGCCGAGGGTCCCTGGGGTGTGTCTAGGGGTAGTAGGTTGATACCCCCGGTTAGTCTGAGGGGAAGAATGGTGGAATTGGCACATGAAGGTCATTTGGGCCGATCTTTGACCAAAAGGAGACTGAGAGAGGAGTACTGGTGGCCGTTAATGGACAAGGATGTGGTACAGGTGGTGAAAGAGTGTAAGGTGTGTTCTGTCAGTGATAAGAGCAAGGTACTGCATCCACAACCTGTGCATCCTGTAGAGGTTCCAGAGCAGGTATGGTCGAAATTGGCTCTGGACATTATGGGTCCGTTTGACTGTTTAGAGCCTGAGTCCAGATATATGTTGGTGTTGGTGGATTATACATCCAGGTGGATTGAGGTGGCGGCGTGTTCCGGTGTTACGACCAATACCGTAATTGATTTTCTGAGGAAAGTATTTGACCGTGAGGGTTTACCTTCAAGTTTAGTTACGGATAATGGTGTGCAGTTCACTTCTAGAGCCATGAGAGAATTCTTGGAACAGCATGCCATTTCTCACTATAGGACAGCTCTGTATAATCCTTCTGCGAATGGTCTGGTTGAGAGGGCCAATGGCACAATTAAGTCAGCCATACAATTGGCTTTGGCCAATGGTTTGAATTGGCAGGAAGTTGTGACACAATACTTGGCTGCATATCGGAGAACTCCTGCCATGCTTACGGGAAGATCTCCATTTGAACTAATGAGGGGCAGGAAGGCAGGTACAATGTTGAAAACCCTGGCTATGGGTGGTGGTGGTGGTCCATGCGATATGGATTTGCGAGCAATTCATCGCAGCATTTTAGAGCGCCAGCAGACCATGGGGTCCTCACAAAAGAGTAGGAAGGAGTTGAATGTAAAGCCTGGGGATCAGGTGTACATAAAGAATCCTAGGATAGTTCATAAAGGATACAGCACTTTTATGCCCTCAAGGAAGGTTGTTAAAGTTGGAAAAGGGCATGTGCACTTGGAGGATGGCTCTGTCTGGACGAAGAGGCGAGTGGTGGTGGATGGATGCAAACGTGTGGACAGGGCTGGTGTGGAATCACAGAAAAACAGCGCTGGATTATAATCCTGTGGGTTCACAAGCCATCGGGTGTGAACAGGTAGAGGGGGTACCAATTCCAGGTCCTGTTGATCCACAGGTCAATGTGGAATGTCAGACTGCTATGGCTCAGCAACCTGATGCAGGTCAACAAAGGGGTCGTGCGGGTAGGAGCTGTGGACCTCCCATAAGATTTAGGGATTATGTTTGTTAAGAGTAGAAGTACATTTAATGGCATCCATGTTACTTGTATTGATCTAGCTGTGAAAGTAAGTTGTATCTATGACATGTCATGTGATATTTGTTTCATTTTCCATTGTTCAAATTGGTGTCAACATTTTTTTATCCAAGGGAAGAGGATATGTTGTAATATGCACGGGCTCGTGCATAGGCACACTGGTGGAATGTTGATGCACGTTCAGCAATCAACATTCCACAGTGGCCGTTGAGTGAGGGGAGCCGTAGCATCTGGCTGCGGGGTCTCGTCAATAAAGAAACTTAATTGCACTTACCTGTGTCGGAGAGATTGTGTCACATTGCCTTTGCAATAAGGACACATTTTCTGTTTACAAGCATCATAACTGTACGTAAACTAGCCTCTAACGGCTATTTGTTTACCTTCAAGAATTCTATGAATTCACACTACGTTCCTGGGATTCACTCTGAGGAAGGTAGAGGTTTGTTGTGCACCTCATATGCTTCAGCAGTTGCAGGCTGTACTGGCAAAGCACCTCCACACCAACTGCAAATGCGAGGCTTGCAGTTTCAAGAATATTTTTAGGGCCTTGTACTTCCGAGTATTAGGATTTACCGAAAAATATTCAGAGAAACTGGAGCAGGTGCAAGCTGTTAATCCACAAGTCGCACCCCAACAGTGACCTAGGGCTTTAGCCAGGATGCTTCCAACAGGTGGCACACCACCTTCACCTTTAGTAAGTTGTGAGAGTTGGGTTGCAGTGTACGTTTGCTTGTTCGTACCTGATTGTGACACGTTCCTTAACAGCCTTGTCAATCATCTTAGAAGACATTATGGCGCCATGGGATCTGCAGCACCTATGAATGTAGGCCTGTCTTTAGTGTCTAACAATTATCCGTTGGATACATTTATAATTCTGCCATTACTGAAAGAGCATGGAATATTTAAAAAAAACACATGGGAAATGAGCCCCACTCAATGAGCAGGAAAAAGGGAGCAATGTGGGTATATGATCACATCCAATTACAAGTCCTTAGGCTGAGATCACCATGTAAGAAGGCTGGCAGAAGACAAGTCACAAAGCAGACAGATAAAGGGTACACCAGCAAAGGAGGCCCGCAACGGGTAGAGGTTTTTCAGTGGAGCAAATGGGTTGAACACACTCCCATCACCTCCCTACAATAGAGGAAGAGAATAAGCCAAAGAATGAGAAAGCTACAGGAGATGGGTGGGTATGCACCCCATTGAGAAGGCATTAAAGGGGCAGGAGACCTTGGCGTAAACCTTAAGAGCACTCTAATTGTAATCTTACTGATTGACATTAGAGATGGAAAACAAACTGGCAGTCCACAAAAATATGGTACCTGATGACAGCCCATCTCATTCTCTACAGGGAATAATAAGAGGGCATATTAAGCCCTTGAAATAAAAACAAACCCCTGAGAAAATCAGCCCCTGCATACATGTAGTGCCCCCACTCTCACTGGATGATTCCCAAGACAAAGCTTCTCACTGACTGGAAGGAAGTTCTGCTACATTCTGGTTCTAAAATCACAATATTTGAGTCCAGTCCTAAAACACTTTTGGGATCAAACGATGGTATAGAAAGGAGCAGAAATAACTACAGCCATTGGCCAAACCTCAGAAAATGAGGTATAATTTGAATCACTGTTATGGGCCTAGATACAATTCCCAAATAAAGGCCTATTGACACAGTCAAGGCGGGTTTGCACTGTATGCGAGACAAGCACCTAGGGGTGAGATGGTTGTTATGCATGCTTTTTCAATGGAAGTGTGTGAAGGCATGGTGATGAAATATGCAAAACAGTGTGCAGCACTGATTGGCAGCCGTGCAACCGTTCAAATGTTATGTAGGACATGATCTGAGTGTCCATTGCATTGAATTCCTGTGCATACTTAACTTCTCAGGGCAATACCCTATTACGCCACAGGCAGTGGCACATATTCAAACCATAACAGAACAATTGCTAGATCAAGAAGTTATCAGAAAGAAAGTAGGCCCACATAGTACTCCAATTTCCCTGTAGAGAAACCTGATGGTGTTTACAGATTGGTTCTAGACTACCGAATAATAAATGTACATTCTTACAATGAATCGGTACAGAAGAAGCACAATTCTCGCCTTTTAGCTACATTTAAAGGTGTGAATACAAAACAAACCTGGATTTGAGAAATGGATATTTAAGTGGTGAGGAAAGCAAAAAGTACATCGCCTTTGCAATAAGGACACATTTTCTGTTTACATGCATCACAACTGTACGTAAATTCGCCTCTAACGAGTATTGTTTACCTTCCAGAATTCTATTCTATGAATACACACTACCTTCCTGGGATTCACTCTGAGAAAGGTAGAGGTTTGTTATTGTGCACCTCATATACTTCAGCAGTTACAGGCTGTATTGGCATTACTTAATTACGTAAGAACTTGCATGCCCAGTTATGCAATGTTGGCGAAACCACTGTATACTTTGATCAAATCAAAAGTTAAAGCTTTAGCCTGGTTGAATGGCACAGGCAGATTTCACAGCACATCTTTTCATTAATGACTCATATTGGACCGTTGTAAGGCAAAGAAAAAGGTTTCGAGATTACTTTTGATGTCATGGCAGAATGCATTCACTTACAGTTTCCAACATGCCATCCAAGCCATGCATATAAATCACATGTGTATTCTAATCCTGAATTAAGATTCATGCCACAGGAAAGAATATTGCCATGAGTGCAAGTAATAGATCAGAAGAAGCACGCTTTAGATGCAAATAAAACCGCTCTTAGTCATCTTCAAGCTGACACACAGTTTAGCATTGCAAATGCACAAGCTCTGTACACTAGGTGGATGCAGTGGTACAAAATGCACCCGATGTAAAATATTTTAGGGCAGATTTGAAAAAATTAGTGACTGGCACGACATTGAGATGTATGTGTACTCCTAGTGGTGACTTCCATGGGTCTAGTCTGTTCATGAGCCCATTCCAAGATGGCCAACAGGGTTGCGCATCCAGCGAAGATCTGCAGTTACATCAGGCACCACCCGCAAGTTCTGAATAACCTACTGTGCCTGCAGAAAACCTTAGCATCTCAATGCTCAGGTGAGTCTTCCCCAGTGCAGACTGTTGCCCTTCCATGCCTTCCCATTCTCCTATTCTTCTCCTTCCTTGTCCCTAGTCTTTTCTACCTTCAAGCACTTCTGGCCTCCCAGCCTTCATCCCCTGTATCCAGTCACTCCCGGCTCCTCTTTCCAGGGTTCGTTCCTTCGATCTGAGTCTTGCAGTATTCCGGATTCTTTGTGGACTCACGCAACTCTTGTTGACTCCTTCAGGAGAAGGTTTTTATCTTCCATGCTGCTTTATACCCACTGGTTGCTCGCTAACCTGCTGGTCACCTCCATCTGAAATGCGCCCAATCCCTTAGCAGCTGACCTGCTATGAAAGACCATCTTTACTTCGCTTCAGCTCTTCGCTGTAAATTTGAGCCAGTAATGCCGGTCGGTTGCTGACAGTCACTTGGTTTAGCCCTTGGAAGCTGAGCGAGACAGCACATAACCTGAAATTCCATTGTTTGATTTTAGTAAAATACACTGACTGGTCCTCGGGCCCAGCCATAGGCACAAGTTGAAAGTGCTCAACAAGGAGCTATTAAATGATAACTTTCCCTGTGAGAATAACTTTATGCATTCTGACATTGCAACTAAGTATTTGGAAGAAGCCTGCGCCCTGACCACTGAATTGCATTGACTACTGCTGTCCCTTTGTCAGGCAGATCCAAAGAAGCCCAATTTAGGGGTTTAAGATTCAGATTACATAATCAGAGCAGAATGTCTTCGGGAACAGCAGATGCAACATTAGCTTTGCAAGACTAATCTGGAAACAGAAATGGGACATTAAACAGACACACTCCCTGTTATGGGTGATGCACATATGCAAGATAGATAGATATGTACTTTATTTCGGTTCTCGCCATTTACAAACACAATAAAATACAATAGAAAATTCATTATTGAAAACAGTCATGTTAAAATATACAGTGCAGCTGTTAAGAACAAGACTTGATAAAAGGGGAGAAAAATATAAAATTAAAATGCCCTTGCCATGGGCTTAAGATACTTGCATAAGTCGTTAACAAAGCAAGCATCAACACATAACATAACAGAATTCATTGCATCTGAAGCAAGCTTAACGTTGTTGGCAATAGTCTTCTCAACCACTGGCGTCTCAAATCTAAAGGTTTTCCAGAGATAAATAAAAAGTGGGTTAAATCCTCTACAGACCCACTACCACAAATACAAAGCTCAGTATTGAACGGCCACGACATCGGGCCCTTAGTGGTAAAATATTCATACGCACCATAGCCATAATACGTCTGCGCTAGTGAACGGAAAGAAATTCTCGTGGAAAGTGCAAAATGCTGTCATTGGGTGTCCCAGTGAGCGTATATTTTTCATACTCTTTATAGCAAGATAAAATTCTGTTGTTGCTTTTCATGTTCAGCTGTTTAGTCATCAACTCCCCCCACCCTCCTCGGTTCGACAAAATCTATCCCCCACTTTCTGCACAATGTGGATCTTTTCCTGTACCAGGGGTATGTGGCGTAGGTCTCTGTTTTGGCTAGCTCTTCCATCACACATTTATGATGATCGGGTTTGTCGAAGGGCACAAGTGTATTTGATGGAAATACTCGAGGAACCGAAGTTCAGTCCGGACACTAATATTTAAAACCGTGGCTTCAAAAGCAAGAAGCAGCCCCGGGGAGCTAGTAATCAAATGCAGCAGCTTTCTCAGGTAAATATGCCAAACGCGAACCAGGGCAGTACAACTCTCACTGCCCCTGATTTCACTACCATGCACGATGGAAGAATTGACCTTTGCTTCTAGCACCTGAATGCATTTATCAAAACGGAAGCCCCCGTATTTTTTATAAAATCTTTCTAAGCCACACAAGCTGGTCCGCTAATGGTTTTCTGACATTGCTAATTGAGCAGACCACAAACAGTTTCTTGAGAACATAACGCCCAGGTAACAATATGATTCAACCACATTTATATTAGCATTGCCTATGGACCACTAGTACTTACTTTTATTAATGCCAAACACCACTATCTTTGTTTTCTTCAAAAAGTTTTTTAAGCCATTAGTTTTAAAATGGCTAGCTGCATAGCTCAACTATTGGCAAGTCCCTTTTGGCGTCAAATTCAATAAATTGGCATCATCTGCGTATAAAAGGGTAGAGTACATAAGCCCATTCAGATGCAGAGAAATTGTACCTTTCTGGAGTGCCGGACATGAAATCTGATAAAAAGATAAATGTCGGCGGAGTCAGTGGGCAACGCTGGCGGATGCCCTTGTTAGTTGAGAACTCACTGGAAGGCCTGGCTCTAAGGTGGCCACTAACAGAAGCCCTAGTGTTAGAGTATAGGCAGACAATAAGTTGCAGAAGCAGGATTGGGGCGCCCATTCTCTGGAGTTTATTCCAAAGAAGGGGATGATATTCAAAGGCCTCTGCCAAGTCCAAAAACTCTGCACATACTACACCCCCTCTTAACCTTGCATGCTTGTCAATGATGGCCGAGAGCACAAAAACGTGGTTGGATGTAGTGCAGCCTTTTCTAAAACCTGACTTATAGATGCGTAGTAAATTATAATTTCTCCGGCCCATGTCTCGAGCCTGGCCAGTAAACAATTAGTAAAGATGTCCAGTAATGACATAGGGCGGTAACAGTGAGAATCCGACCGTGAGCCCTTCTTAAAAATCGGTTTAATCAAACTCCGTGTCCAGGACCTCGGAATAATCAAGGATGCAACAATGTAATTAAACACCCTTAAGACCGGCATCCACCATTCGGGGAACCACTTATATATTTCTGGTTTAATGCCATATGGTCCAGGTGCCTTGACTGGTTTAGCATCTGTTTTAGCCGTCAGCACCTTGCTTGCTGAGATAATAAGACATGTATTATTGTTGGGGGTAATACTTGGATAAAAAGGTTGATGGAGCACCGTCTTCAAACTAAATGAGCTTAAAGTGCTGCACCCACTGGAAATCTGGGGCATCCTGCGTACCCTCGCGAAATCCACTTGCCACCAAAATGTGCAAGGGTATGTTCATAGTATTGACAATTCCTTAACAGACAATTATGCCAAGGAGCACACTGTGAAACGGACTGTAGCAGCTATAACCCGCTCCGCAGCTGCTATTAAAGAGATGAAGCATGCCTGTTTGGACATTGCAGTGTATCCATGCAACTACATATATAGCATTTGAGATTAGCAAAGCACTAGTCTCAGTTCAAATGTTGGGGATGCAGTTCAACAAGTTATCCCCAATGAAGTAGTTTGAGAGAAGCTGATGGGTACTAGTCATATTCATCAAATAAGTTTATTCGGAATAAAAATATCCATAAACTAAATTACATAAAAGAAAATATACATAACCAATACCAAAAAAATATAAAAGCACCAATTTGATCAATAAAGCAAGGAAAACTGGTTAAAAACAGAGTAAAACGAGGATGTTATCAAACAGATTACATTAAAAAGGTTGAATCCACCAGGCTTTACTTCATACATTCTTAATCATTTTGCAGAAAGAGAAAGTTTGTTCAGCCGGTACCACGCTTTTCTCAAGTATTCCACAGAGCCCCAGGCCACAGGTATAGTAGCAGCTGATAATAAGTACAACAATGCAGGTCTGGCTTGGGTAAAACCTGCATTTTTGAGCAATGGTAATAATGTTTGTCTTCTCAAGTCCCTATAGGACGGACAGAATAAAACAAAATGCAACCAGTCCTCCTCGGACCATTGGCAACTTGGGCAGGCTATAGACTGTTCATTTTGCAACCAATTCTTGGTTCGTGCCCCAAGCCATAAAGTATCGAAAAGGGCCTACGTCAGTGCCCACCGATCAACAGGCCTGTGGGTTTAGAGCAAGTATGGCTGGATACCCTTGACAGTTTTTACAATATGCCTTCTGTTCACGGCGATCCCTAAAGCAAAAGCTTCTGTGTTTGATACAAGGATAGGTACTAGTCATACAGGACTCTCACACTTAGGAGTGACTGTAACCATTCAACTATCTATTAATAGGTATGAGTGGCCAGATTTGAGAATCGAGGTAAATCTCTATGTAACAAATTGTGATACATGTCCTGTGTTTCCCAAGCCCAAACCACCTTCTCGTTCATGATATGCCATAACCATCTCATACCTAAAGGTACACTTTTGTCTTCCTCTTGTCTCTTCCCCATCTCTATCTTCTTCTGTTCCTATTGGAAGCTTTGCCACATGCTTGCTTATCCATCTGTCCCAGGCTCAACCCCTTTTCACATGTCAATGGCCCCCTATTCTTAGGATTGGCTCATTCCCTGCTACAGCATGCTTTCTTCTCACTTCTACTTCTCTTCTGATGCCACATCCATCTTCCTCTTTAAACATCGTCTCCTTCATGTAAAGCCTTTCCCCATCATTCTCCTAGGGATCCCATCCACCATCTGGTTACCACTATCACTTTCTTGGTTACTAGTCTCTTCTGCTCGCTAAAACTAATCTCCACTCCCTATATCTGTCCAGTTCCAAACCTTCTCTTCAATATCACCTGACTCAGAAGCCTCCTTATCTTCTTGGTAAGGCAACTATGACCTGTTTGCGGACCTGACCTTGTCAGAAAAGGGGGAGGAAATCTAGGCCCAGTTCTACCTCCCGTAATGCCCGGAATGACCCAAGTTCCTCTAACCCCCTTGTTGGCCCATAAGTATCTGCGCATAACCATGTCTCCTACCATGCCTCTTACCAAAGATACTCGCCAGGGTTTCTTTCCTTGTTTCAGACCCAGCCAACACAAGGCCAAAGAGAGCATGACATCGCACTGACCCACATCAGGAGGGAGGGAGGGAGGGAGGGGGAGGAAGAGGAAGAGTTCTTCTTGATGGTATTGGAGCAAGGATTTACACAGTAGAGGTTAGAAATCAGTTGAACTAAACCAGGGTTATGGGTGCCAGAGGAGGCAAAAGGGAGAGGCGAGCCTAGGTCCCATAAATTAACCAATAAAAACCCTTTGACTGATCTTGAGACGGAGTGGTTTTTGTGCGATGTGTGAAACCAACCCCCTCCTCTTTCCGTATCTGATAATACCCTATTGCCCCACCTGTTCAGTATCGCTTCCTCCAAATTGTTGGCTTTTCCTTCAAGCTCCTTCTCCTTACTAATTCACTTATACAGTTTTCTTGTTTTCACTCCAAACACCTTCTTCCAAAGCATGTACGCCTATCCTCTATGACTGTGGCAAATCTCAATCCTGGAAAGTTGTTTTATTATGCTACATTTGTTAAATTGGATACATTTGTGGGCGCAGGGGTGGCATGGTTTTACCACTGCTTCAGGGCACAGATCTAGAGGGGAGAATAATCAGCCCCAAATGCAGTGCAGATAAAGAAGCAGGCAGCATGTGTAGTACTTGTGCCTCCAGTCATGCTGTTGCAGGACCTGCTTGAATGGCAATGAGACCGGAGAGGCTGGAGGAGTGGCCAAGATGGTTCCCTCAGCTGGGCATGTGCGTCGAATCACCAAAGGTTGGCACAGCCAGTGGCAGCTTGGAGCAGATCCTTCCTCTTCCAGCTGCCCCTCTGATACCAAGAGGCCCTGCACAGCCCCCTTGAAATGGGAGAGATGCCAGTAAGCGGCCAGTGCGTACATCAGAACCTAATATAAGAGGGACACAGATAAGTGGAGGGCAGAATACTACGGTAGCCTGGAATGGGTTCCTTGTTTCTCTTCTGTTGCCCGATATCAACTGGAGCACGCTTTCAAGACTTACTACTGACCCCCCCCAGACCCCTTCTCTGATCTCATTTCAGTTTCAGTGTGGGTGGGGGGTGCGGGCGGGGATCTCTCCTATAAGACCGATGGGCTGTTTTGGTCTCAACCATAATCACTTTGTGAATGGTCTTCCAATCACCAACGCTGCATACTGGTAATTTCTTCAAGGGGATAGTAAGTTCCTCTACATAGAATGCAGAAGAGCTCTACTTGTTATGATAAGCAGACTGTACTGATTCCTGTTTTTCAAAATGGAGGATCCCATGATGTGTTTATACTGGAGATGGAGCAGTTTTCTCCAGTCCGTGCTGGGGATAGGCATGAAACATTAGGGCTCTAAATTAGCTTAAGCAAAGAGCTACTATAGTATTTCACTTCACAGCCATGAGAAGTGAGCAGTTGACAGGCACTCGTTATGGGCGTAACAACCATCTACATACACACTTTTGAACTTGTAACAGTATCACAGAATGTGATGGGACTACCCAAAGGTGAGCAGATGAAGTCCTCCTTTTTTTATTTGTTTTATTGGGTTTTCAAATATACAACACAAATCAAAATAAACAAAACCAACTCCCATATCTCTGCTATGTCTAACCCCCTACCTTCCCCGTCAAGCCTCACCCACCCACACATGTACAATGAATACTAACATTGCATATGAAAGAAAAGACAAAGAATAGTCTGAATTAGAGCGGTTCTGTGGACAGTGCTGTTCTGTAAAGTCTCCATGAAGAAAGTTCAGAATCAGCACCCATTCCTTTGAGAACTTAGCTTGTTCCCCTTGGATTGTATTTGTAATCCACTCTAACGGTCCAAAATTCCATAGTTTATAATACCAGTCTTTTGTGTTTGGAGGATCCGTCGACTTCCATTCCTGAGCTATGACCAATAGTGCAGCCAATTGAAGAAGATAAAATGCTTTCTTCTGATATTTCGGCCACTATTCATAGTCCTCTTGTGCCAGGCCCAAAAGAATTTCTGAAAGAGGTCTTCCCGTCTTAAACCCAAACATTACTTTCATGTTTTCCTGTACCTCCTCCCAAAACTGATAGCTTAGGACATGAACACCATATATGCTCCCATTCACCTCTCTCCCCACAACCCCTCCAACACAAAATCGAAAACCGATGAGGAAATTTTATATAGTCTTTCGAGGGTATAATGCCCTTCGTACATTAATGTAACACAAAATTCCCTGATCTATATAGATCTCGTCATTTTCCGGATGTCTAACCATCTGCATATAACGGGACCATGCTTCTTCAGTATGCCTATACCTCAAGGTTTTTGCCCAGGCCAGCTGAAATGTGGCAACCTATGGTGGAGGTTCATCAATTACAAGCTTATATAGTCTGGATATCATGTGCCTATCTCCGGAGCTAGAAGATACAAACTGCTCGAAAGGTGAGAGTGGTCTTAACGTCGCCGACTTGTTGGGTGGGGGCCAACAGCCAATGGCAGACTAGAAAATATTGGAAGTGATGCCTCTCTTGGAGGGGCAACTCCTCTTTACACATCGTGAATGACTTGGGGCCTGATTCACAAAAGCATTTTATAATGGCACAATCCCATTGAAAAATACTTTGTCAATCAGGCCATTAATCTCCTGGTCCAAGAACATATCCCGATACTTTATGCATCCCTCCCTTTTCTGTTCGGGGAATGAACTAGCATGGAATCCCAGGATGAACTACGGATTTGCGATGAGAGGGGTAAACCGGGAGGGAATACGGTGTTGGCGGACAGCCTGATCCCATGTATCCTCCACTACTCCTGTGATCATACTATAGTGTATATTTTGAGGTCTGTCGGGTCTAGGTAACTATAGTTTCTCTCCCGTACTAGGACCCACTATAGCTCTTTCCATCTGCTTCCACTATTCTTTTCGTGTCCTCCCCAAACCAATCCCTGATAACACGCAGCTGAGCTGCGCAATAATACTCTCTAGAATTAGGGAGACCCACCCCACCTCTGTGCGGAGGAAGCATTCAGAGTACTCACTGCTGTCCTTGGGGGTTTGTTTTTCCATATATATTTTGACATTGTTTTATGTAGCATTCGGAAGGCAGCCGGGATCCAGATCGGGAGAGCTTGAAACAAATACAGCACCTTCAGTAAAATCACCATTTTAATTGAGTTAATCCGCCCAAGCCACCATGCCATTAAAAAGGGCTCCAGGCCTGGAGCAACTTTTGGATTTAGTCTAATAAGGGGCGAAAGTTCAAAGTATATTCCATCAAGTCAGCGTGTTATGTTCACTCCTAAAACACGGACACTCTGAGGCATCCATTGAAGCTGTGGCTCTGTCATTGCTTTAGTTAATTCACCTTGTTTAAGACTTTGGTTCAACATTACAGACTTTGTTACATTGATTTTAAGACCCACAACTCATCCGAACCTTTTCAATTGAGCTAAGGCCTCAAGTCATGATCTACTCGGGTTGCTGATTAAGAGCATGTCATCAGCATATGCCATCAGCTGGTGTGTCTCTCCCCCAAGGATATACCTTCTACTAGCTCTGATTTTCTAAGCTATGCCAATTAAGGTTCTAGATGCTGTGCTTATAAGAGAGGTGAAGGGGGGACAGTCCTGTTACGTACCTCTGGAGAGAGAAACCTTAGGGGAAAGTTGACCATTAATGAGCAGTTTAGCCGAGGGATGCACATAGTTAGCCATGACCATCGTTAAGTATTTAGAACCAAACCCCATGATTCGTAAAGTGTTAAAAAGAAAGGACCATGCTACCTAGTTGAATGCCCTTTTGGCGTCCAATGACACAGGACTGCTGCTTCCTCTTTCTTTCCACCTTTTCCATTAGGTGGCAAATTCATCATTATAGGTCATTAAACCGGTTTGCTAGAATGTTATATATTTTTGCGTCAATAATCATGAACGCAATCAGGCGATATGAGCCGCATTTAGCTAAATCTTCCTTGGCTTTCAGAGTAAAATTATTTTAGGCTCTTCCATTGATGCCGTGATTTTACCGCTACTAGCAAAGGAGTTATAGAGTTCTGTTAGCATATGGGCCAAAGTTACTCTGAACTTTTTATAGAAAGAGGCAGTGTACCCATCGCTTTATCTATTGTGAGATTAGTTATAACTGACAGTACTTGTTCTTGGGTGATGTCATAATCTAAATCCACTCTCCTCTTCTGAAATTCGCTCCAGCTGGCTCGCCTCTGGGTTATTGTTTTGTGCGGACTGATCTGGAGAATCTGATTCATACAACCTAGAATAGAATACTTGAAATTGGGCTATGATCGCTTCAGTCATTGTTACTTTCTTTCCCATTGAATATTCCACCCCTTGAATTGTTGCTAATTTACGTTTTAGTTACTATCTGTTTATTTGCCTTAACATAAAGTCTGCTTTAGATGTAAGCTTTTTTCCGCCTGTTTGGTGTGTATTAGATCTTATTTACCCTTAGCTATTCGGTATCGCCTATAAAGGTTTGGGGATGTGTCCGATTCCATTTGTTTCTGAGTTTTCCTTACTCCGATTCCAACTCAATTTCCATATTTCACCTAAGCTTCTGTCAGTATGCCTGTATCGCGATGAGCTCCCCCAACCCCTCGCAGGATCGCTTTAAATGCATCCCAAACCAGGTCTATACTTATATTTCCATCCAAATTGGATTTGAAATATTCCACAATTTTCCCCTCTGCATTCACATACGATCGGATCAGAAATTAACTCTTTCGGGAATTTCCAGCTCCAGTGTGTGGGTACTGCTACGGTAAGGTTAAGGTCCATAGTTGGAGGGGCATGATCTGAAATGGTAATTGCATGTGTGTTGATCTGTGTCACCCTTCCTATCAAGCCAGTTGTAGCCCAAAAATAAATCTATCCTGGAAAAGGATTTATAAACATGGGAAAAGAATGTGTATGCCCGTTCACCTCCCTTCAAAGTAGGCCACAAGTCCCTGAGAGTCAACTGCTAAAATGTTGTCTGAGGGCCGATGAAGGTAAAAGGTCATACTTGTGTGGTATAGAGCTGCTATACAGTGAAGAGTCCCATGCGATATTCAAATCCCTCATTACTATAATTTCTCCCTGACCAAAGTGTTCAAAGTTTCACAGGGCCGACTTCAGGAAACTCTTTTGGCCTGTGTTTGGGGCGTAGAAAGATGCCAAGGTTAGTCATCGAGCCCATCTGTACTATGATATATATATATATATATCTAACGACCCTCCTTATCAGCCAGAATCTTCCCAATGGAGACTTGTAAGTTTGTCTTGAACCCTGTCTAATTAACGGGTATTGCTTTATTTTTAACTGATGTTGGTCCTGAAATGTAATATGCATTTCTTTTAAAGCTATTAGATCAGGCTGATGCATACTCGATAGCCGTTGCAATTTCCTCCTCTTTACGGGGGTATTCAGCCGCTGTATATTAAGTGTCAAACACCTAAGGGTAAAACCATTACAGCATGACCCCCCGCTTTAATATACTGTTCCGTCCGTCCGTTCTTCTTTCCCCTTGATAATGATTGTGTCTCCCGTCCCCACAACAATCCTCCCAACTTGTTCCCCTTCTCCCTGATGTAGACCATCTTTGCTATTCTCCCATTGGACTCCGTCTCAGATGTCCTACCACTTATACCAGGGATCTGTGCAGGGTATCCTAAAACCCTCGTTTTTATTTTTAGTGAGTTCCAAGATGAGCAGTTAACGTGCCCCTCCTATTACATCAAAACAATCGTAATCTGTTAAGAAGAACACCTTATATCTCCTTAACAACCATAATCAAATGAAACTCTACCCTTTAGAGTTCCGGAGGCTTCTCTGGTACTGGAGGGCCTTTGTTTCCTTTTCCGGGTCCATTGAACAGACCTCCATTCTCAGTGCTTTGGTCCGGAGGGGGGGCATGTGGTTGCATCCCAGAGCTAGGGCCTGGTTGGTCTTCCAGATCCTTTCGCAAGAATCGTGCCCCCTCCTCCTTCATTGTAATTCGGAATTGTTTACCTTCCCAAGTAAAAAGAAGGCCAAAGGGGAAGGTCCATCTGTACGATATCTTGTGGGTTTGTAAATGTTGTAGGATCGCACGTATATCTCTTCTCGTTTGTATTGTTCTTGGGTATAGATCCTGGTACAATTAAATGTCATTCCCATTAAGTGTAATTTGTGTCGCTTTCCTGGCTTCCCTGAGAATTAGTTCCTTCTGCTGGTAATTTGTCAATGCCATAGCGTGTTTCTAGGGAGAACCCCCGGGTCTTGACGCTTCAGACCAAATCAATGGATTTTATCCATGGGAATGGTTGTTTCCTTTTCAGTATTTAACAAATCCTTAAAGACCCCAGTAACTGCCTCTCTTAAAGCTGAGTCCGACACTGATTCCGGGATGCGTATGTGGTTATTGAACCGCCTACATCTGTTCTCCAAATCCTTGCATTGCTGCTCCAAATTATGTTTTGTCCGTGCTAATTCTTTTTTTATTTTTATTAAAATGTATTGTCTTTAGTTTGCATTCTGACCAAACTTTAAGGGCATGAATATTAATATTCTATCATTACAAGAAAAGCATTTAAAATTAGATGAACATCTCATGAAATATAGATGGCCCTAAAAATATTCACTCTGCAAGGGATAGATGGAACGGCATAGTATGGCCATTCTCATAAATTAGATATTATTGTGGGGGAATGATGAGAGATGATCAGAGCGGAGTCTTGGGCCTTCACATATGGCAATGTGAGCCAAACTATTTTTTCACAATATACATACCCAATAATGATTATAATGCTTTTCTTGCCCATCCCTTTCCTAGAATAATGCAATTTCACAATAGAGAATGAATTGTGGTTCATAACCCAGATCCAGATTGAATACTGCTTTGAGGATTGCCACATCTTTTTTTTTTCTCAATAAAGCAGTAGAAGATTTATACTTTATTAATGTATGATACCATTTTAAGCCTACAGATAAACCCTGCCGAAAGAAGCTATACTTTCTATTCACAGGTTTACATACATGCCCTCATATTGGTAGGTTCCTCACATCCAATTTTGCAAAAGATATATGAAGTGTATATGGCTGAGTCTATTGTTCATGTCCCTATACCCCTTATCTTGGGCCCATGGTTGTGGAAAATCATGATATTGTGATACGCGGTTGGTGACTATATATCGATCTCTCTCTGAGGCTTGTGGATCTGCTTAGATCACATGCTATGCATAGGCCGACATCCAGTGGTAGCTGCGGAGTATTACATTTTTTGTTTTCAAAACTTGTAAAGGGACGTCGACGGGGTGTGCCAGTAATACCATGCCTAGCGTGACGTTTACTGTACCCATGGTCCTTCATGCGTCGAGGTCCCTCGGATTGTTTTTTCTGCCATCATAGTCGGACGCATATCGCAGAGTTCCTTCTTGGCTGACGCCATTACTTTGTAAAAGTTTAAACTTAGCATTTATTTCTGTCCTTTCGACCATTTACTGCAAGAGCGCCGGCAACGGCTTTGAGGACAAGACCATCCATCGAAGACAGCGACTCCTTGTCATGACCCTTGCCCTTGCCCTGGCCCTCACTGGCAAGTCAGCCTTCCAGTTAGGGCCAGGTCAAAGGCCTTAAAACCTCATCCAAGACTCTCTTGGAGTCAGTCCTGGCGCCTTTGGCGCCAGGCTCATAACCATCAAGAAGACCAACATTAGAATGGGACTATTTACTTGGGACTATTTAACTTTGGGGGAGGGGGTTCAGCCAACATGGAGGCACACACATAGCTCAGTTACAAGGAAATTAACTATGCGGTTTAGTCTTTTGGGTGTGGCAGGCCTGGGACTACTTTACCTGGACTACTTTACCTGAGACTATTTAAACCACACCCAAACAGCAGAACATGCTTTGTGTTGTTCTGCTGTGGGCAGCGTAACGCTCATCGTGTCCAGTTCTTTGATGCCAGTTTACCTGAAACCAAGGACCTGCAGAGAGAGAGAGAGAGAACACTACGAAACTTACTTGGAACAGTATCCTGTTTTCAATCCATCGCTGACTTCAGTTCCACTCACCTGAAGGTACGAACTCCATCATCCGGCACTGCATGCATCCTGGAATACCATAACCTGGAAAGAGGAGAAAGAAAGACAGCATTAGTAAGTGTTTACTCCCGTTTCCTCCCGAATGAAGAAAGCCACACAATTCTTACCTGGGTAGTCATCTCCTGGTCAGTATCTTTGCTGGAACATTACGGCGCTCGGCGAGGAACATCGCAATCTGCAAGGAGAGAAAAGACACAGGTTAGCAATATAAAAGGCGAAACAGCGCAGCGCATCGTGCATTACTCACCGGACAGCATCGCGCACACCGCGCTTTCGCCTACTGGCCCATGCTCATCTTCAAACTGCATGACAACACCAAAATACATTTCCATACCTAAAAGGAAAGAAGCAAGACATTATTATTCGAACTAAGAGGAACATAAGAACTGCATATAAAGACTGTAAAGCAGCAAACCTACGGAGACGCAGCAGGCCTGGATTCCCGCAGGGGGCCTTGCACCAGTGAAGTAACTTGGTCGCTGCTCGCCCCCCACATCTACGTACCCCTGCCACGAGGAGCTGGACGGAGAATCCACCTTTTACAATATTAAGACCCATCTTTAACCAGAGGCCTTACCAAGGGACCGGGAGAGGGTTCGAGAGTGCAAATCATCCAAAGAGGACTGGGTGGCGTCCCCGTGGATACCAGGTGAGCGTAACACTCCTGTCTCGACAAACTTTTGCCTGCAGCCTTCCGAGGCCCCAACAGGCCTCGGCCCTGCACAGTAGGGAGAGCGGGGGAGGTTCATATTCCAGTCTCACTAAGAAAATGCATATTCCCCCTATACTATGATATATTTCACCAGGCTGCCATCTTTATACACAATGGAAAGCACTCCTTTTTAAATTCAGTCCTTCCTGTAGCAGGAAGTTTCCCTGGAAGGATTCACACCGGGTGTGTAATCTTTGCCTTCCTAGGGTCCACGCTAAAAAACAGTGCAAGTCTTGCAAACTGTTAAGGCCCAAAACTTTAAAGGACCGCAAGACTAAACGCTGGGCCCACCATGCCATGCAGGCCGAGGCCGTCATGGACGCTGCAGGTGCCTCCAGCGATGGCAGCATCGGCATCCCTAGTGATGCTGAGGGCGGTCGGGATCCAGTTGATTTCCGTGTGCGTGCCCCGACACCAACAGGCAGGCCGGCGGTTCTGCTACGGGGAGGACACTTGGCGGCTCAAGCACCCCAGTTTGTACCACACCAAGCACATCCCCCAGGGCCAAAATTCAACCACGTTGTCTACCGATAAGCCACACGCGGTGTCGAAGGGAAGGTCCGAACACTCTGTCCTCTGGGCCACTGTGGTCACGATCGCCACATGAGAGGCCCCTGAAACAGACGGCCAAGTCCGTTTTCCGACACTCCGTCTTAAAATGGGAAGTCCTCTGGGTCCAGCGACTGGGTGTCAAAAGACGTGTCGACGGCCCCGGCTAAGAGCTCTAAGATGAGCGACTTAAAGAAACACGTCCCCGACACCCTGTTGATGGCCAGAATGTCGAAAAACTCTAAATCTTTGATGTCACAAGTAGGAAAAGTAGCTATTACTCTACCTCTGACAACACCCTTTTTCAGGGGCAATGCATCATAAGAAGACCCCTGCCCCACCACCTACACCTGCTCCCTCTGTATTGCCAAGCTCTTTACAGTGGACCCCAGAACAATTCGATAGGGTCATGAGAAGAATGTCCAGTTTTATCAACTTCTTTGATGAACACCCTGAACAGCTCCAGAATCTTCAGGGCCCCCCACAAGGCGAGGAAGCAAGTATACAGCCCGCAGCCAAGAAAGCCTGCATGGACACAACTCGGGCTACTAGCTCGTCATACCAAGAGCAGGTCAAGACACGTATTATGACACTCAAGGCTGACATGACCCTGACTCTTATTCAGACCCAGAGGACCAAGGGGACTTAGACCAATATTATTATGATTGACATCCCCAGACCACAGCGACCCACCGGGGACTGACTCCCAGGAAGACAACCAACTACTATACAATGACCTGCTCTTAAAGGCTGCAGAGCACTTTAAGATAAATACCCAGGGCTATAGTTTATCCCCTTGCTTCAATCGGTCCAGACACGTACTCTCTGCTTACCCCCAATCTGACACGGGTAGTGAACCCATGCATCGAAAAGACCATGCCTCCTCAAACCGCTTATACGTTAGAGGGCAGCTAGAGCCCGACTCTCTAGTAGTCACAACCACAAGAAAGAGAGCGGGAACCCCTCTGGCCTCTGCTGAAGCACCTCCTGACAAGGTGAGTAAGAAGATCTACATCCTGGGCAGGAAAGTAGCTTCTTCGGCTGCCTATAAAACAAGGATAGCTAATAATACTACGCTATTAGCCAGCTATAATTAACACAACAACACAAGATCACACAACAAGTAGACTCGGTCCCAGAGCCCCTGAAGACACAACTCTCGCACACCATCGCTGAGGGGAGACGGGGGTAGCCAGCTGCATCCTAAAAATTAACCTGGACGCAGCAGACAACACGGGGAGAATCGTGGTAGAAGGCACACTAATCAAACGCCAGCCATCGCTCCGTCAATCAGGTTTCAAATTGGAGACCCAGGCTGCCCTCTTAAGCATGCCCATTGAGCCCAACGCTTTATTTGGCAAAGCAGTTGAGGATACACTTAAACGCAAAGGAGGAATATGATGCCCTCATATCCCTGGAACAACTCACTAACAAACTCTTTGGGCAGATAGCAGACTCAAAAGCACGCAGGTTTAGAGGACAGAATGCCCAGCGGTCCTCGAACTACAACCATGGTGGGCAAAGTTCGTCCTGGGGTTATTCACAAGGGCAGTCCTCCCAACATGGTTTTCAAAGAGGCCAAATAAAGGTCTAGATGTAGGGGCAGATCCTCCTCCTCAAGAGGGGGCTCAACCCCTCCTAAGCAATGACCACCTGCTACAGGTTCCCTCCAATGCCACTCCAGTAGGAGGTTGTATTTCACACTTTACCCATGCATGGGAGGGATTGCGTTGGACAAGTGGGTACTTGCCACCGGGACAGGGGGGTATTGTATAGACCTAATTCAAACACCAGCCAACCACCCACAGAGAGACAGAATTCACAGGAAAAACAACGCATCCTGTTGGAAGCGGTAAAAGCACTGCTAGTAAAGGACGCCATAGAAATTGTCCCAGCAAACCAGGTAAACAAATGCATTTATTCAATGTACTTCCTTGTGCCGAAAAAAGACCCAACAATGTGCCCTGTCCTAGACCTGCAGCCTACAAACACCCATG
This sequence comes from Ambystoma mexicanum, assembly GCF_040938575.1. Lineage (NCBI taxonomy): Eukaryota > Metazoa > Chordata > Amphibia > Caudata > Ambystomatidae > Ambystoma > Ambystoma mexicanum. The sequence continues at coordinate 533,560,422 of NC_090941.1, read as the reverse complement.
TCAAGTCACAAAAATTCCATACGACAGTGCTTCAGGAAGTAATCCGACTGCGGAAACAGGGGGACTACATGACAACCTTGGATATGAAAGATGCATACTTTCATATTTCAATGTTCCCAGTGCACAGAAGATACTTGCGCTTCTAATTAGCAAGCCAACACTACGAATTCAAGGTGCTACCCTTCGGCCTATGCAGAGAATCAATCCCAGTGTATCCTTATCTGGACGACTGGCTGATAAGAGGAATTCCTCTTTCCCCCCCCCCGCCCCCCAAATTTGCAACAGAGAACAATTGATCTTCTGTTCCAATTGGGATTCTCAATCAACAAGAAAAAATCAAGTCTCGTTCCAAGCAACACAAAGCGGTTCTTAGGAAGCCTCCGAATTCCTCCGTATCGAGCTGGTTGCCAAATATCCATAGGCAAAGCAATGCGCTTGTTCGGGATGATGGCTTCCTGCATTTACCTGGTTTTGCACGCACGGCTGTGCATGCGCCCTATGCAAGAGTGGTTAGCGAAACAGTGGTCTCAGGCAATCGGTCAGTGGGACGACCTAGTGATGGTTTCGGTAACCCTAGTTCAAGCGGTTCCATGTGTTAAAATCTCAGGAAAAATGCTGTGGTTTTGAGGCCGCAATCCATCTAAAGGATGGGGGGGACACCCCTGCAACCCCTGGACCCATTATACCATTTAAGCGGAGCGGGGGACACCCCTGAAACCCCTGCTCCCCTTAAATGGTGTAATGGGGTACACCTGTAATGGATCAACCCACAGCATTTTTGCCGCGATTTGTTTATACAGCCGATAATTTTGCCGCAATTTTATCACTGCATACCGTTCAAGCGCTACGCTGGTGGACATAGGAAAACCTGTTAAAGGGAAAACATTTTCACAAGGCTGCAGTGCAAGCAATTGTCAGAACAGATGCATCACTCACAGGGTGGAGAGCCCATTACCTTCCCCACACAGCACATGGCCTTTGGACTCGGATCACAGCCCAAAATCACATAAACCTGTTGGAACTGCTAGCAGTGCTCAAAGCCCTGCAAGCTTTCCAAGTGCACTTGTCTGGTCAGACGGTGTAAGTCTTCACGTGCAGCACCACTGCAATGTTTTACAGAAACAAGCAGGGGGCACACACACTCCCAAGTCTGTCCAGGCTAGCACAAAACATTTGGTAGTGTGCACTCAAGAGGGGCATGTTCGTAACATTGCAACATATTCCAGGGGAACTCAATTCTCTGGCAGATTCATTAAGCAGAGATCCTCTACCCAACTAGCACGAGTGGCAGCTCAACAGAAACATATTAAATGATATATTGCAGTAGTATGACTGCAGTTAGATACCAGTTGGCGTATTGGAACTGTTGATAGTTTTGCAGTTTTGAAAGATATGTTTTGCAGCAGTTTGATTCCTGTTGGGGGATTCTAACTATTTTATTATTGGAAAGTAATATTGTAGTATTATGAGTGCAGTTAGATACCAGTTGGCCTAGTCTAACTGTTGATAGTTCTACAGTTTAGTGACTAAACTTTGTAGACCCTCATCAGTACATTGTAAGTACTATGGTTGAAACATTAGTGTGGGTTTTGCACAGTTGTTGTTTCTGTTTGCATAATGGAACGGATGACGCAGGTGGAACGATTGGAACGGGTCGTACGGATGGAATGATCGAATGCATGGAACGGATTAAGTGGGTAGAACGGATGAAGTGGACGGATCAGATGGAGTGGTTGGTTCGGACTGACAGGATGGATCGAATAGAAAACATGTAGAAGACAGAACGCATGGCGCGGATGGAGTGCGTGGGGCGGATATATCGCATCACCACGCTTACTCTCTCCTATACACCCCAATTCAACTAGAACACAGCGATACTATGACACATTCGGTATAGCTGTTCTCATACTAACACTCGCCACATACTCCTCATCCTAATTAAACACAGCTGGCTCAGCACACCCAGTAACCTATGCGTCTCCCTAGGCCTAACGCAGCCAGAAATCAGTTTGGTTATCCCACCAGAATGAACACACATTCCTGACTTTCCAACCACTGCACCTACCGCTAAGAAGCAGCTATCATGCAAGTGCCACACCAGCTGCACACATCCGGTGCATCCACGCACCTTATAACCCTTTCCCTCTACTGACCTGAACTACGGTTCCCGAGGGCGTTCAACCTACCAGTGCCTTGAGATCATACCAATGATACATAAGGCGCTATATAAATGCAAAGTAACATAACATAATAATTGGGTCTTTGAGAAAACAATCTATATAGCATTACCAAAAAATGTACAAAATGTATCTGTTGGCATAATGAAATTGTTTTCTATTTAAAAAACAGCACTATGGATGTAGTTAGATAACCAGTTAGCATATTCTAACTGTTCATAGTTTTACAGTTCTGAAGGGTATTTTTTTAAGATATTTGATACCTGGTTGTGTATTCCAGCTATTTTGCTATTCAAAAGTAGCATTGGAGTAGTATTGCTGCAGTTAGATACCAGGTGGCGTATACTAACTGTTGATAGTTCTACAGGTCAGTGACTAAACTTTGTAGACCCTCATAATCAGCACGTTCGAAGTACTATGGTTGAAACAACATTAATGTTTGTTTTGCTGAGTTGTTGTTTCTATTTGCATAATCATTGGGGGGAAAAAACCTATACAGCATTACAATACATTTAACTTTCTCACTGTTTGAATTGTGCAGTACTTGAGGGAATGTGTAAAGTTCACTAACTCATGATAGTTTCACAGGTCAATGACCAAATTTAGGTTTAAAGAATATTAAGTAGGCATTTGTTAGATTTACTGGTAATCTCTGTTTTAGAGTAATGGAAGTGTCATTGCATTCAAACCAACCACATCTTTATTTTATTTATGCAGTAGAGTGACCTGCAGTGGTTGTGGCACCGGTGTGGTATATTATGCCTACTGCTGTGAAGGTTTTCTTGCCAAGAGATATGTGCCGTCTGTGAAGCTAGTAAGCTTGCAGTTGTTTTGGGCACCATCTATGGTGTACCTTAAAAGCAGAGCTATTACATATTGGCTATGTGAGTTTGTGTAAGGTGTAACGATTGTCTGAATTGCAAACAGTGCATAATATTGCATTATTTGCATTTTGCACCAGCTGATCGAATGTATTCACAATTAGGTATAGATGCATACACAAATTGTTCATTAGGGATGTGCTCTTGTGCAATATGGTTGCAGAGTGCATGTATGTTTCCACGTGTGTGAAATCTGGAAGATTTCACTTATAGGTATGTTTTTACTTTCCAGTACTTGTATTAAGTACGTTAGACATTCTTGTGGCTCTTCCTGTGCGTTTATGGTGAATTTTACCATTATCCTTACCGCCTTACTACGAGGTCCCTTTGCGGGTTGGGGGATTTAACGCCTGCTTTTTGCAGGCGTTAAAATCCAACCCGCTAAGGGACCTCAGAGCTAATTACGGCACCGCAAAATTGCGGTGCCGTAATTAGCGCCTTCCCCATTCCCATAGAGCCCTATGGGGCAGAAATGAGAATGGGGAAGCGCAATGGCGGAAGGGGGATTTACCACCCCTCCAACCTTGGAATGGGGCGGTAAATCCCCTTTCCACCAAGGCGGTGCCGGTATTTTACCCGCATGAGCCATGGCGCTAATAGCGCCATGGCTCACCGCCTACCGTGTAATGAGGCCCTAAGTGGTGTCAGGATTATTTGTGGCATTTCTATGAAGGACAAGCATTTGTAAACACAACTGGTCTGAGACGTTCAAGTAAATGTTTTGTACAATTAGTGGCAATTGGAACAGAAGACTGATTGCTAAATTTGCATAGCAATTTGCATGGACCAGAGAGTACTGTCTGTCATTTACTGGTCCTCCACTTGTTTTTTTAGAAGAGATTTCTCTTTTTTTTTTCTTCTGATGGATTTGCAATTGCGTTTGCACTAGATCGTTTTGTGCTTGTACTACTTGGAGTAGCAGTCGTTTTTTGTTTCTTTGGTGGTATTGTTGGGAGATCTCTTATGTTCTGTTTGCGTTCAATTTCTTTTAAAAAGTTCACCTTTTCAGGAACAGGGTATATATTGAGATGGGGTGTGTAGAGTGCATGTAGTCTGTTGTACTCTATGATGCAAGGAATGTCAGCCTTGACTTTGTTTGCATCAAAATTGACTAGAAATAGTCCTTCGAGTGTACGTAGATGTGACAGTGCTACGTAACTCATATCTTTAAAGACTGTGCTGCCAATGTCAACTAATGCCTGATCTAGGGTTAGACCTTGTGATTTGGGAATAGTGACTGCAAATGCAAGAGACAGAGAGACGTTCTCTCTGCGTACATACATGTCTTTGAAAAGAAGGAATTGTGCTGTTAAGTATACTATCCTTTTAACTTCTGAAAGTTTGTCAATGTGGATGTTGACAAACTGAATGTTATGTGGATATGTCTGGAAGCCAGCAACTGTACCAATTGCTCCATTGATTAAACCTTGCTCCACGTCAAAGTTGCGTTTCAGAATTACTGTGCAGTTTAAACAAAAGGTTAACATTTTCTCCAAACCAGCTGTGCTGGAGATCCATTTTTCTAAGCTATTTAGCTGTGCTGTTGCTTGTTGACACATAGGGAGTGTCATGCTGTGCACTTCAATTTTTTCTGTGGATCTAATATGCACGATTGGTTGCATTTCTTTTTTTAACATTGTCTCATTCAATTGCGTACAGCTTGCTAGGGTTGTCATTAAGGATGTACATTTTACATTTCTGTGTGCTAATTTTTCCATGACATCAGGAGCAGATGTGTTATGGCCATATAGCTCATGGATGAGTCTACTGTTTAACATAGATTGTGCATCTTTAGTAAAAAGACCAGTCCTAATGCTTTTTAAAATGTTAGCATAGGTGAGGTCTGCAGACTGATGCATGTTTTGAGTTAGTTCTCTGTATTGGAAATGTTGCCAGAGATTTACATTTCTTATGGTGCCAAGTGTGTTGCGGCACTGTTTGTGTCCTAAGGTTTTAAAAATAGGTTCACCTTTCACTGGTGTTAATTGAAGATCTCAGAAAACAATAACGTGTTTTCCTCCAAAGAGGTCTTCGTAGTCCGTTTTAAGGACTTGTAATCTGAGGTGAATTAAAGCCAACATTAGGTTGGAGACCATGCTTACCTCATCTATTAGGAACATTTTCATTTGAGAGTTCTGCGTACTTCAGTAGCAGCTTCTGTTGATAGTTTGTAGTACTAATTTGTTTTGGTGTTCTACTGGAAGGAACAGTAGTCTGTGTAAAGTAACACCTCCTATGTTGTAGGCAGCTAATCCTGTGGGGGGCGTTGCAACAGCTGAAAGGTTGTTTAAGTTTTGTAGGAATTTGATGATTTATATCAAGAATATTTTTCCAGAACCATCTTCACCACTTACGTAGACAAGTACAGGTTTATCATTTGGACAGCTACAAGTTTTACTTTCATGCTGCAAACCATGTTCAATTTCTTTAGTCACTTCTAGGAAAATGCTCAATTGCTCGTCATTTGGTTACGATTTGAGCAGTGCCCAGGTTTTGGTCTGATGGCTCTTATTGATACATGGTGTTCTCTACTTCATTCATGGCTAATTCTGCTTCATTTACTATGAGTGGCTCTCCAAGTGGTTCTTGGCTTCATGTAACAGAAGGTTGACTGCCCTCAGGAGTGTCTTCATTTAGTTGTGCTTGAACTTCTCCCTCTTGTTGGCGTTCGTTGTCCAACATGTTTTTGTATTGCTTGAAGTTGACAATTGTTATACTGATTTCATTTGCATTGAATGCAGCTTCAAATGAGTCACGGGTGCCTAATAAATATTCTTCTTTTCTCCATGGTTTAAAAAGTTGCAGTAGGGCCATCTCTATGTTGAGGAGTTTTAAATGATAACTTCATATGATTAATTAGGCTGGGTTTGGGAAGTTTGACGAGGCCGCCTTCACAAGCTGAGACCAGGTATTTTCTCCTTTTTTCATCTGGTTTAACATTATTCTTGTAGGAGAAATTTTGGGCTATGTGGTACAGGCACATGTTTTCCAAAGCAGTACATCTGTTTGGGTAGTATGTGTCTAATGCATTGTTTTTCAAAATGTCCTGGCTGTTTTGATCATTTTTGTCTATTGTTTCTATGTCTTGGTACGATTTCAGCACTTTTTCTGGATGCAGCTGGATCAAGGCTTAGCCAGACTGTGTTCAGATTTTCCTTATAAGGCTGTGCCTGTCAAACTGTCTGCAGCTTCGTAGCATCCAAATTACCTATTGGAGAGCATTTTTATACCAAAGCTGTACATTTTTTGTGACCATGTCTTGTCAGATGTTATGTCATGCCAGAGGTCTTTTAGCTGTTTTCTCAGCTTTGGTTAGGTAAGCCGTGACATATCTTGCAACAGCAGTGGAATTGTCTGCAATATATTGTATATCTAGGTTTGCATTCCACAAGATGGCAATGATTGATGTAATCATCGATGTACTTTGAAGCTTTGTTTCTTTTAATGCAGTGTGCGTTTATAGGCTGTTTGCTTTTCACACTGTGTGTAACAGAAGACATGAATCTGTTAACTTGTCCTTTTGCTGAAACTGGTCTAGGGAAACCAAAGCAGCATTTGGTGTAGTATTTACATTTGTTTTTATATCTGCGTCTGCAGTATTTGCCACACTTATGTTTTTGGAAACGTACAATTTGTGTATGTAGATCACTGTGGTTTCTGAAGGGATGTTGCAGGTTATGTATTTGTGAATAAACTGTAAAACCGTGGCATCACTGTCATGACCAAATTTAGGAGCATCTTTTATCCACAAAAGCATGTGGATGTGTGGTGCTCCTCTGGATTGATATTCTTTTCTCCAAAAGAAGTGTTAGACTTCGCAGAGGGGAGAAATGTTTTATTACTGATGAAGTGCAGCATGGCAATAAAGCGGTGGTGAAAGTATCTTGATACATTCAGAGGGTCAAGAGAGCAGAGTTTGCCTGGTGTTTTTATGTCTATCCCTTCTTTGTTTTAGTTTGCTATATGTAGGAAGTCGTGCAAGACCTCCCATGCATATTCTGCACAACTTAAAGTGACAAACCATGTGGGTGGGCCAAGGTTCCGTTTCATACACCGTACAGCGAGATGTCGGAACCAGTATTCTTTCGTACCACGCATGTTGCTAGGAGATTTGTGATACTTGACTGCAAAACGTCCTCTTTGTATTTTATCTTTTGAAGTAGTTAGGTAGCAGACATGTTTTAAAAATATTGGAACCTGTTTTCAATATGTGTGCAACTCCGTAACAGAGTTGCTAGTTCACATTCGAACAGGAGGCGGAATATGTATTCAACATTTTTTGTCTTAATCTAGGGTCTTCAGAATACATTTATCAAGAGCAGTATTCTGATGCTGTTATTTTTGTGCATCTTTCATCATATCTTCCCCCTTTTCCTGTAGGAAAGAGTAGAGGAAAGGTTGTGCTTCCACACTTTTCTTCCATATGCTGATTGGAGATCCTTTGGCTTGACACATTTGATATCTTTCTAATGTATCGTCTATGGTGTCTTTGGAGTGCAGTGGGTGGATTGTATGCTGGTCTAAAATATTGAATGCTGTAATAGGATCCACAAGTTCAAATTGGCCAGTTAGTGAGGAATCCTGAATTATTTGGGTGGTTTCCCTTAAGTTTTGTTCAGTGTTTATATCTTAGTAGAACTCATTGTTTTCTTTTAGCTATTGTAGGGCTTTTCTAACTTTAAGTCTACTAGTTCTTTCCAAATTCTTGTGTCTTACATTGGTACACCATTAACTACAATAATCATAGAATAATCAGAGTGAGCTATTGGCCGTTGCACTCCTAGAGTTTATACATTTTTGCTAAGATCTTATGGCAAATAAACTACTTTGCCACAAATGCCTTTTAGTAATTCAGAAGGAGGCAATCTGGCTGTTTTGGGTTGAAGTTGTATTATAGCTTGAAATGGGTGTACTGTTTGGATTGTAATGCTCTCATACAAATAAGCTGCTGGAGAGGTTTGGGAAGTGGGAATATTTCCAAGTTATGGCCGGTCAAGTGGCACAGCGAGTAGAGCGCTCGCTTTGACATCTGTGCAGAGCCTGCTAAAGCAGGTTCGAATCCCAGCTGGGCCAAACTCAGCCTTTCATCCTTTCGAGGTCGATAAATGAGCACCACACACCGTGGGTACAAGCAGCGCTCAGATACCTGAGGGTTCGTAGCGCTATATAAATGACAATTATTATTATTTTTATTATTATTAGTGAAGGCATTTGGTTATTAAGCTTTGTATGGCAGTGTGTGCAGATTACTGAGGTGTCAGTTATTTTGTATTTGTTTTTTGTTATGAGATATAGAGCTAATTGGAACCATTCGTATTCCTCAATGCCTTCTAATTTGTAAGTGATATCTTTTGTACTTTTTAAAAAAAAGTTATGCGACAACACACACACATACTTGGTTTGGTAGTTCAGCAGATGTGCTTTTAAACTTTGCCATTTCTTTTTTGTATGTGTTTATTAGAAGATTAGCATTTGGAAGGTTTTCACTAATGTTATGTACAGTTACAGAATTTTCTAAGGGATCTTCACTTCCAAAATATTTACTTTGGATGAGGTCTGTTTGCTGGAGTTCTTTGGCTGTCGCGTGTAGGCGAATGTTATTAAAATGTTGCAGTTGTAAAGCAGGACTTTATGCATAGTACAGTCTCTGCAGAAGGTTCCTTATAGTGGAATGGTGTGTTGCTAACATTTTGATGTGGTTGAAGATGCTTTTGCAAGCAGCTCCCGAAATGCAGGCGAATGAATGTCCTTGCAGTCCGTGTAATTGCGGACTGGACAGGAGTCCATGGTTTGTAACGTTTTTATTCTAATTTTGTCTTTTACTTTCACATAGTGATGAGGAATTGTCATAAAGATTTGAAGGATTGTTTCTGTATGTTACACATTGAGGTGCATGGCCATTTCTAGTCTGGACGGATTGGTTGGGTGGAAGGAACAGTTGATTGCAAGTTTGTTTGGGACGTTTTTTCAATAAGGGTTTCTGTGCCATAATCGTGTCTAGCATTTCATAGCCTTGGCCGCTACTATGTATGGCAATTGGGTTTTCTAGTCTATTTATTTATTTGATTTATTTATCTGCATTTTTAAAGCGCGCAGCAGCCCACAGGCATTGTGGCGCTGTTACAAAGAGTGTGTTGCAATAGCATAGTGAGGCGTAGTTGCTGGTTACATGGAAAGGGAGCAGTTTACACATAGTAAGAAGTTGAAGGTACAGTATAGAAGGTGTGCATACTTGGTTACATTTATGATTACAGTGCATACTCGGTTACATTTGTCGGCGGTCATGGCTGTATCAATTAAAAAATGTGGTTTTAAGGACTTTGCGAAATGTGAAGTGGGAGGTTTCAGCATGGAGTGCGGTGGGGAGGGCATTCCAGAGTTTGCGTGCTTGATGGGGAATACCTCCAGCTTTCGCTCTTTATCAGCCTCTTCATTGAAATATGGTTCTGTGCTGCTTGTGTGAATTCATTCACCTGCACAGAAGTTCTCAAAGATATCTATGTTGACATTGCACATGTTGAGAAGTACTTTTTGTAGTTTTGTTAGTGGTTTCATTCTGGTTAAAATTAATATAAACAATTTTCTTTTGAGGAGCATTGTGCTGTCGGAGAGCTTCTAGGATTAGTCTGCGGTAAATTTAAGTGTCAATCGTGACTTTTCTGCTGTTCTTAGAAGATTTTAAGGCACTTTTCGGTGGAACATTTTTTGTATAATTATTTGAAATGCTTAACGGTGGCAACGTTAACATTGGTAATTATAGTGGTAGCGTTAGCAGTTTTATTCTTTTTTTTAATGAATACAATACTTTTATATTTACTTTTTGGAAGAGGGGCCCTAGTTTGTTTATTTTTTGTTTTTTTTAGTGCATTTGTATGTATTGTTTTATATAGCACCTTAATCCAAAACGCTTTACAATGAACAACAAAATATACAATAAACATGGAACAGTAGAAGCAATAACGGTAAACATGAGTCAAACCAGAAAATCAGCATGTAGAACAATTTACATATGAGAAAGAACAGAAGGGGGGTGGAGAAAGGAGGGGGAGAAAGAGTAGGGAGTAGGTGAGTAGTAGGAAGAAGGGAGATTTAGAAGACGAGGGGAAGATGAAGAGAACATAGAAGGGGTACAAGAAAGATGGAAAGAAATATGAGAGGGGGAAGGGGATCAGGGAGAGGAATTGAAAAAGGAGATTTCAGTGAGGAGCGGAAGGAAGAATAGGAAGAGGAGTGGATAGAGAAAGGTAGGGAGTTCCAGTGGTAGGGGGCAAGGAGCTGAAAAAAACGGAAACGAGAAGAGGCACAAAGGGGTGGGGGAACTGAAAGTAAGAAGAGATTGGCAGAACAAAGGAAGTGAGAGGGGGTATAAAATGAGAGAAGAAAGGAGAGGTGAGGAGGAGCAAGGTTGTGAAGAGATTTAAAGACCACACAAAGGAAGTGAAATTTAAGTTGGGAATGGAAAGGAAGCCATCCTAGCTGAGAAAGTGAGTTGGAAATGGAGTCATGAGGAGAGAGCAGACGGAGGGTGTGGGTGGCAGAGTGATAAGGGGATTTGAGGGGGGTAAGGTGGGAAGTGGGAAGACCAAAGAAGAGAGAAGAATAGAAAAGACGAGAAAAGATTACAGAGGAAATGAAAAGTTTGGTAGCATGGAAGGTTAGAGAGGAACAAACTTTACGGATGTTAGAGATGATGGCGACATGCCTGAGGGGTGAGGGAGTTATGAGTAAAGGAGAGGGAAGAGTCAAAATAAATGCCAAGATTTAGTGCTAGCTGGTTCAGTTTTGTTGACCGACTGTATTAGCAGTTTTGTTTGAACATTTGCTATAAATTCTGCTAGAGGTGGATGAGTATTTTGCATGCTTTTATTTTTATCTGCTCTATTTTTCCTTTGTTTTCTATGGAGTTTCTTTTTAGTAGGCATTCTGTTTTCATCTGTTGAAGAAAAAAGGAAAGTGTGGGTTTGAAAGTTGTGGAATAGAATTGTGTACATTGTGGAGGAGTGTGAATATGAGGGCAGACATAAATAGAGGGCTGTGTGATTGTGCTATGGGTTGCTAGTTCTGGTTGGGAAGTTTGTAAAAGTATCTGTCTGTAGAGGGGTGAAGGGCTTCGGTTAGTTCGTAAGAGAGTGGTAATGTGCATAAGTAAGTAAGGACATTACAATGTTTTCTCAAAAATAGTGCGTGTTACGCTAATGGTGTTCAGATGAGAATACAAAGAGTGTACCTGCTGTGGTGCAATGAATAAGAGTGAAGTAAATGTTTGTTTGAAAGGACTTTTATAGGCTAGTATGCAGCTACATTGTCCTGTTTGAGTAACAAAGAAAACTACAACAGTATTACATTACTTTGTAGGATGTAAAGAGTGTTTTTCTTCAGGTTATCTTCTAGGAGGTAGGTTGTCTTCCATGTAGTTGCTCTTCCCTGCAACTGGGAAAGAAGAAAATGAGTGGCTATGTATGGTAATGGTGAAGTAAATTTAGTACAAGACGACATTATTTTGCAATGTAGGAGGAGTTCTTGGGAGGAAGAGTTAGTAACATTGGACGTGATAATGAGTATGGTGGTAACCCTGCTGTTGCTGCAGATGGGTTGCCACCAGATTCCTAGTAATTGTTCGCCAGCTAGCTTCCCAGTGGCACCAGGACATTACAGGTCATGTTGGCCTGGAAAGTCAGGTGGTGGAAAATGTTGGTGCCTATTTCTGTGGAGTTGCATAGCACTGTATGGTAATGGGGACATGGGAGCACCGGCAGCCTTGCTAATGGGGCTGGTGGTTCTGTGATGAGTATGCCCCATGGGCCTCAGGAAGAAAGTGTGACATATTTATACAATTGCAAATGGAAAATGTTAAGTGTTTAAAAAGCTGTCATTTTTCTGAGGCTGGACATGAAAGGTAAAAAGCGGTTTTGTGGCTTTATAGCAGACTGTGCGTAACCTTTTTCTAAAAAAAAAACAAATTGAAATTGATATTTGTAGAACACTTAAGTGGCACTTGTGTGAAGGTTTGTTATGTTAGTGCATGCATACTTGCAAATGGGATGTATTGTAATGTGTACTTGCTTATTAAATGATGGTTCTTTTGGTTGTATTGTGGGAGTTTTGGTTGCAGTCTTTGCATTAGAAATGGTGCACTGCAAGTCCCCGAATGCAGAGAAAAATCGAGAAGGCCATAAGCATGTACAGATTACAAAGAAGAATGTTAGCAAGTATCCATGTGTAGGAAAGTTAATGAAATTGGACACAGTGTAATTGCAATGTGCTGGAGAAATTGTTACTATTTTCTTTCATTTTTTAAATTGCACACAGTGCTGTTGTAAATGTATACATGCATTTATTTGTTTTACTTGAAATGGTGCGGTAATTAATAGTTTTAAACACATTTCATTTTGCCATTTTTCATTCCATATATATGCCATGCTTTAGTAACATACATGCAGTTTTCGTTTTCCGTTTGCATTGTGGGAGTTTTAGTGTAACTTTGTTAGTGAGAGAAGTGGTGTTAAAAGTGACTGTATGAAAGAACAAAATAACAGTTTGTACATTATAATAGGTGATGTGGGCAAGTATGCATGTCCTTGTAATATATTGAACTTTCATAACGGATCTGGCACTTAAACATGCTGAGGAAATGTTTTAAGTGTGGTTTTCGTTTGTTTCACAAAAGACATACACTGCAGCTGAATTTGCAAATATGTGTTTTGAAACTGATATGAAAATCATCAGTAAAAGAAAACATTGCAACCACACAGCATTGTGCGTGCCATTTGATGTCAGGAGGTGGGACGAACGAGAGTATGATTGAGTAGGTTATGCAGGATAAGTGGCAGGAATCCTGTTCACATGTATTTGTAAAAGAGTTGGAAATGTACTTTGCAAAATATATGCGTACCTGCACTTTGTGTCGATGGATGGAGATGTGGTTGAATCTGCAACTAGAAAATTGGGAGATTTTTATAGTAGTTTTTGATGCAGATGCTTGGGATTAACAGGAGACCTGTACTGAGTTTTCAACAGTACATCTGAAGTGTTGATCTGAGATGAGAGTAAGATGTGAAGTTCTTGGATGTGATTGGTGGATGGTTGTGTGTCTGCTTGATAGTAGCCAATGAGGAAGTGTTGAAAGATTGAAGTGGAAAGGGAAGAAGGGCTGCCCTGTGTTACGGGGTCCATGGACACCATGGTAGTCCGCAGACCGGGCGTACCACATCCAGGTCTTTTAAGGCTGCCTGGCATGGAAAGGGGACGGTGGGGATTAGCCAATCAGGTCTTCTGGTTGTGCTATATAGGAAGAGAGGGTAACTTTCATTGCTCTGTTAAGTGAAGATGGCTGTGGTTGCAGGAATGAAGAGGCTCGCTGTGTGGATGGTAGGAGATTGTTTTATGATTAATTTGCAGAGGTACAAAAATGTGGCATTTCTGCCATCCTTGGATTGGAGGGAGTGGAGGCTTTGTGGTATGCCTGGGTGAAATTTGAAAGGTGTATTTGCACTTTGTAAAAATATGGCTGTTTTCTACACTCCAGACGTAGTTGTGTTGCATTGTGGAGAATTGTATTTGGGGTGCGTTAGTGCAATAACTTTGCAGAGTGCAGTGAGGGAGTTGCCAAAAGCACTAATGGAGCTCTTTCCATGTGGAATGATATTTTCTCATATACCACCCAGGGCACTATGGACCTGCCCCAATGTCTTTTGTCCTCAACAAGACGCAAGAAGGCATCTAGTCAATAAAGGCATATCTTCATTTTTGTGCAGTGTTGGGGATGTCATTGTTCCCAAATGACAACGTTCTGGAGGATGACGGAAGTCCTTTGTTTAGTGATGGTATCACTTTCATGGATTGTGGCAATGCAATCTTTCTTGCTAATATTCAGAATGCACTTAGAAAGTTATTGTAAAATGATGTAGAGTGCATGTGAATTGGTAATAAAAATGAAATCTGAAAATCCCTCCCCCAAAAATCAAAATAAAAAAAGGTTCTTTGCAGAGCCAGTACTAAAGAGTACATAACTTAACTTGTGTGTAATTCCCCTCCTCACCCCCTTGAATTGGACAGCACACACAGGGCTTTTGAGGATGGCAGTCATGGAAATGGGACTTTGCAGTCCAGGGGATTAGCCAAATAGGTTTCCTGGGTATGGTTTGCAATGAGAGAGTTTAGGAGAAGGTGTGTTTGCTGAGAGGAGTGCATATGGCTATGTCTTTCAGGAGGCAGTGTGTGTGTGGATTCTGGGGGAATCTTCAATTCACTCATTGTATGTACATGCTGAGAATGATGGCATTCTTGGAGATATTGGGTTGCCAGAAGTAGAAGTTTCCTGGCATGCAGTTTGTGGCTCAAACTGGGAAAGCTTGCTTTCCTTATGCGAGAGTATGGCGTATTTTAAAAGTCCAGATATTCTGATTCTCCATTGTGGAGGGGACAGTTTGGGGTTTGTGACTCCGGTGTCTTTGCAAGTTGCGTTGAAGGATTTTTTAAAAAGCCTTATGCAACGGTTTCCTGCTGCTAAGATTATTTCTTTGGAAATAAATCAGACTCTCGTGGAGATTTCCAACAAACTTTTTTAGTCCTCAAATTGAACAGTCAATACAGATTATCAATAAAGGTGTATCTGCTTTTTTGTATGCTTCACGAATGTCATCTTTTGAGAATCACGATTCTCAGGGTGTAAATTTCTTTGCCCCGGGATGGAATTGTCTTTTCAAATATTGGAAATGCAATTTTCCTTTTATAATGTAAGGAATGCATTGAAGAGGTTTCTGTAATGCAAGAACAAGATAAAAGCAAAAGAAAATAATAAAACAGGTGTTTGTTTACAAGCCCCCTTTAAACAAAGGTATTTTCAGAGTACATATCTTGCATTTCATTTCTCTCCCCACCCCCTTGAATTGGGAGATATGTCCGAGGACACCACGTGCCACATCCTTGTCTTTTGAGGATGCCAGGCATGGAAATAGGACTGTGCAGTCCAGTGGATTAGCCAATCAGGTTTCCTGGGTGTGGTATGCAAGGAGAGAGTAGGGCTGAAGGTCTGTTTGCTGAGAGTAGTGCAGATGGCTATGGCTCTCTCTTTCAGGAGGCAGTGTGTGTGGATTTCGGGGGACTTGTGGATCCATTGGTTGCAGGTGTATGCAGAGCAGTGTGGAGTGGCTGGACATCTTGGATTTCATATTGATGTGAAATGGTATGGAGTGTGCAGCATGAAGTGGGTGGACTTGCTCCCGTTCTGTGCCAATGGTCACACTGCAACATCCAGGCATTATCATTGTTCATTGTGGAGGGAACAGTTTAGGGTATGTCACTTGAATTTCACTGCAGTTTGCAGTTAAGAAGACCTTTTGCAAATTGAATGAAATGTTCCTGAATTCTAGACTGATTTCTTTTTTCTCGCATTGCCCAGAGACCGGTATGGACGTGCTCGAGTTCATTTGGTCCGCAAATGGAGAATGTGAGGCGCAATGTGCGAGCAAGGTTGTGTGTGCATTTTTAGGAGATGTTGGCATGACGTCTTTCCATAATGAAAATATTAAATTTGACACTGTCCATATTTTCCACAGAGATGGAGTACATCTGACTGATGCTGGTAATCAACTTTTTTGGGAAAATATTCAAAATGCTTTGAAGCACTTTTTGTAAATATAGTAAGCATTTTTGTAGTAGCTGAAAATAAAATGCATGGGACACGGCAAAAAAGGAATGCCTACTGTTTGAAGTTGAAAGTTTAGTTCAGTAGAATGTTGCTTACTTCAAAACTTGAACAAAAACTTTTAAAAACAAATACAAAAAGGCTCTTTTCAGAGCTACCACTTTGTCATGTAAAAGAGTGCAATGGTTAAGATGCCGCCACCACCTACATTTTTTAGATGTCCCTGGACAACCGTGCTGTCTGCGGACTTCATAGGCTGTGTCGTGGCCTGCACCTTTTTTTGGTACTTCTATTTTACCTTTTTTTTTAACAAATTATATTTTTTCAGGCTTTTTTACACAGACCCAAGGGAGCGGAGGGAAGGGGCACCGACCACAGGGATGAAGGGGCAGGTGGAGAGAGGAAGATGTTGGGTGGGCCTTAATTAGGTAGGGGACAGTGTTTCTCATGCTCTTCCCTGACCGCAGCTTTTAAAGCACTTTGAAATTGCTCCCCCCCCAGAGAGTGCATCACAGTACATACAGAGCACTGTCACCCTAAAAAGATGAGGGTCGATTGTGTCATGTATGGTCTGCAAGGTTTCCGCAGGGATCCTCTACCCCACAGGAGTGTGTCTTGTGGAGGCAGAAGCACATGAGGGTGTGAAAGTGGATGTCAACCTAGTCACCCCTTCGAAAGGTACAACCTTTTGCAGTGCTCATTTGTGATTGGATCAGAGGTGTCTCCGCATGGAGGTGGTCCCGTAGCTATACAGACCCCGTTTTCCGCGACAGAGTGCAACCTGGCACTTGGTGCATCTAACCTTCACGCTGGGAGCTGTTGCAAGGGTTTTCCACTACCTCATCCTCTTCTTCCTCTTGATCCACCTCTGTATCACCATGCCTGTACCCCTCTCAGACAATTTGTTAGCTGTTGTGCGATTCAAGCTCATTAACATATGGACAATTCACATCCAATGTTTGTTGTTTTTGTTGTAGGGGCAGATGTTCGCTTTCTGATACATGGAAGTGTTTCGCTCATGGACTAAGGACCTGTGCGTCAAAGTGAATCAAAGCAGGAGTCACATCTGTTGTTTAGGCTGTTTTTTCTAATATTGAAGAGTTATATTGTACAAAATCACAAGCCCCTGATGAATTTCCTACACTGAAATTCGAGGGAAAGAAACATGTTGGGCATATCAATGTGTTTTTGTATATGTATTTTATGAAGCTGAGTATGAATCTCGGTATGTTTGGAATGGTATGAATGGTATGCAAGTAAAGTAGTGCTTTGCGAATGAGGTATGACCAGTGTGAAACCACACAGCACTAGACACTTTAATTGGGAGAAATCAAATTCCCCTAGTTTTTGATGCGTTTTGTACAGATCTACTCTTTGTTGTATTTTGTATTGTGTATGGCTAGTTAACCACTGCCATGATCTTAATCATGTAATTCAACTATTAAAATATGTATTTTTCTAAATTGATGTGTTTACTGCCTTAAACTTGGCATTAAAGATAAGTTAAGGTGTGCATCTCCTCCGCTTAATGAATTCTCCTACACCACAAGCATATTGTGTTTGCAAATTTAATGTTATATACTTTTATGAAGGGATTACTTGGCAGTGTGTTTCCCCTTCGGCCTCTCTAAGTAGGTTGTCCCCTCTCAAGGCCCGCCAGATGGTGGTGGTGAGGCAGCTGCAGTGGCCATGGATGCCATTATCTCCAAGTACAAAGTAGAGATAAAAAATATCCAAATCTGCAGCAGGTGCTCTCTCCTGGACAGCCAGAAACACAATGAGCAGCAGTCAATGGGTCACTTTAGAGGGGCTCTCCTTTAGAGGTGCTGTGTGTGGACTGCGTGACTGTCCACGGACAACTCGATCCACGTGTAGGGTTCTGAAAGTTACAAAAAGTTGCTGCATCAACCAAGACATGGTCTTGGACCTCTGCAGGAGGGACATTTCAGCTTAAAACTCAGTGGATTGGCCAAAAAAGCAGTTTTAAACTATCCGGGGGTATGGATAGTGTCCGCGGATACTTCCCATGCTCAGAATGAGTGCGGTCGCATGATATCCCCGGACAACCGCGGATTGGACTGCTGCCCTCCTGACACCTATTGCGCGGGATATGGTGTGCGCATGCGCGCTAGTGTCCACAAGACAGGGATGCAGCCTCCAAACTAATTGTGACACGTGCGAGCAGACGGGTGCAGTGTTCGGGGGCACAAGGAAACAGGTGCGCATGCGTGCCAGTGTCTGTAGGACAGGGGTGATGCCCCCAAACTAATTAAAAGTGTGACACGACCTGGCGGACATCTCCCGACAGGCGCAATGTTTGGGGGCACCTCCATTTTGGTTACGGACAGTCCGGACAGTTGCGCTGTCCGCGGATTTTGTGGCTAGTACAGTAGGGGAAAGGGTATCCTGGTAAAAACCAATGAAATTCAGTGAAAAAACTTTGTTAAAGGTACGTTATGGTTAAGTTGCGCTGATAAAAACCTATCAAAATCAGTGGAAAAACTTTCTTAAAGGGTGGTTATATTACAAGTAAAATCGAAAAGCTCCAGAAATTCACCAGTTATGGTAAGGTAAGCAACCAGAACTCGCGCCACCACTGTGCACTGCCAAGACTAACACCCACCCAAACATTCAGAGGAAGAAAAACTTTGATTTTATAACCTCCAGGAGTTAGTGATCAGATTCTCAGTGACCAAAAATCAATAGATCTGCCTGGATGAGATCTGTCATATTCATTTCAGGAATTTGTTTTATTTTGGGGTGGCAGCACCACAGTGTTATATACTAAAATGAATGATGCTAATGAGATCAGTTGGAAAATCTAAGGCTTGTGATGAACCAGGAATGAGATGCGGACACAGAGGAGTCATATTGGTTGTAATAGACTTTCATCCAAATAATTAAAAATGCCTTGCTGTCCCTGCTCTAGGAGGCATTTCTCTACCTCAACCAAAACTAAGGTTTTCTCTGATGTCAAGATGTCCAAAGCAAAATATTCTGTGTACGAAATCCTATTCTGGCCCTCACGTTCTAAAAGTAACTCTAAGGTGCTATGGGTAATGTCTCTGGCTTGAAAAGTGCACAAATGTTCAAGTTCAACAAAACTTACAACTGCAACAAAAAGGCTTCCACTTGAATGGTGCTCACAGTTCCTGGGAATGTTTCCCTTCCCCAGGTTTCTTTCAGCAAAACAAACGTTTCTAAAATATAACCAAGTTCTTTGTCGCTCAAGAAGATAACTTCCCTTTTACTGATATTTGCAATTTTACTTTCCAGACTTGGCTCTGTCTGGTATATTCTCCTGCCAGTACTTTTACACAGTTCACGCAATGCACAACCCCCAACGGCACGTGTCTTACTTATTGGCTTTCCCTGGTATAATCTCCTGCCAGGGCTTTCTCATGTGGTACTACTCTTTCACACTAGTGTGTGGGTTCCAAGTTTGTAAGCCTTTTCTCATTACTTCACTCTTCCAACTGGTTTCTCTTTCCCTGGATATTGGGTCTGTGACCAGTTTTCACATTCATCAGTTCTACACCTATGCCCCAGCGTCTCAAATCCCTGCTGTGGGCTTGCTTCCACTTGCTTAGTGCTTTGCTTTCCTGCACAATGTTCTGAGCAAAGCACCCTGCTGTCCCAGCTACAGGCTCACCTGCTTTGTTCGGCTGCTCTGGAGCGCCTTGCGGTCTTCGCTGCTTCCTCTCCGGTCATCGCGGGCGACTGGCGTTTCTCCTGCTCTACGCTTCCTGTGGCCTTCTCCTCTTCCATCGCTTCCAGTGCTTACAAAGGGCTTCTCTGCCAGTAGGTTTCCCACGAGGGCCATCTCATCGAGCTGCTTCCTTCTCCGTGACAGCCTGCTTCTTCCAAGCTCCTCACCCAAGTCTGGAGTCGTGACTCTCTCCATTCTCAAGGTGTAATCCTTTCAAATGTCCCGATGCTTGTTAGACACATACAACCACTAGAGGCAACTCCAGCTTCTTGGCACCAGTGATCCGTATTTCTCCAGTCATCCTCCTTGCGTCAGTACTACCATATACATGGGAATGATGGGCAGTTCTTGACATGTCATACTGAAAGACGTCAGTAAGTTTTGTGGATGGTTGGTGGAAATGCTCACAGTAAGCCATAAAGGCATGAGACGGGGAGGGTATATCCCCCCATAAGGGAAAGGGGATATGTGTTTCATCTGACAATGCTATACTATCCCCCTGAGGGTCTGCCTCGCCATCGCCACATTAGGGAAGATTCCCCCCCCATGGAAACAGTGATGACATTGCCATATTCATCACAGGATCCATTCTCTCTAATTTGCATTCGATGCACATGAAGGTTTTGATGCTGTGAATTTGGGGTTGTTCGATCTCATTCTAGTCCAATTTAATATTGGACCACATTTGAAAAGAATATTTGAAAATGATTCCACTCAATGTAGTACACTCACTACTTTCTCTAAATGTCGACCTATGTAAACCTACCAGACAGGGTTTTTACTTATCACCACTTATATACACAATATACTAGGTATCATCCAGCTTTTGGAGTGTTCAAAGGGGCAGACCAACGTAAACTGGCTTTTTATGCATACAGTGCGATTTTACTTGTCTATGAAAAATCTGGCATCCATTCTCTAACATATAGAAGATGAAAGATTAATCTGCTTCCAAGGCTATTATACTGTTATATTGTGCACATTTACTTGATACAAAATGTTTACATTCAAAATGGTACTTGCCACCAGCAAGTGCAATTTTCAGTTTGTGTAGATTTGAAGCTGTTTCATTATGTTCAGACAGTTGTATTATGACCTATTAGAATGTAGGAAATGTATATAGGGAGCCCCTTGGTAAAGTACAGGCAGTTGCTGCAGCCTGATTGTGGAGACTGGCATTTGGATGAACCTAAATAAAGAAGACAGAAAATCACGTTGGATATCACATATACCTCTTCCAAGCACTGCCAATAACATTCCCTTTTGTGGAATGTAATAAATTACAACAAACAAACTGTGTTTATTTGGGTAAGCAAGCCACTTGGAAACCTGAAAGTAGCACTGATGGATCGGTTTTATATTCCAATATTCTGCACAACTATGCTCCACTGGGTTAATTACTTTTCCTGGACAATCTAGGGTACAATGAAGCAGTTGTTTATTCTGTTCTCATAAGAAAACCTACATTTCACCCAGAACTAGACATAAACCCATATGCAGCTCTTGAAACTTCCAGAACTATACTTTGATCCTGGAAGAAATCTAGAAGAATGTCTGTGCGCTCATCTTGCCCAACACCATTATCTTCAATCTTCAATAATTCAGATGTTGTGTTGGGGCTACAAGCATGACATTCTCATGTTTCAGTCTGGAGGGAAAGGTGTAAGGGTGCTATATGGGCATCATAAACTATTTTGAAAAGGTTTCCCCCAGTATTTTAAAGCATTCAAGCAAGTGTTCTCTCTCTCAGAATCAGTAAGGTTTTAGTGTTGCCAATGAAGAAATTGGATATGCCAGGCATAGGTGTGAAAGCTGATTGTGGGAGAGAAACCACAAATTCGTAAACGTATACCTGTCCAGATTGTAATTATTTACGTTTTACATGCCTGATAAAGTAACTTTGGATGTAGCAGGTACTAAACTCAAACATTCTTACATCTAAATGGGCGGGGGGGGGCATTCAGACTCAAAGTTCAGAACCATTTTGGGACACTATATGGTCTAGGGCAGTTGGGCCTTCGGTTTGCTATCTGATCAAGGACAATTCATAGAAACTTGGTTTTAGATGGAATTTTGCCCCGTTGTGGTTTAACAAAGTCTATTATATGCAGTTACGGTTCTGTTGAAGAGGTTTATTTACAACTGTTTTACATATGGTGGGAATGGTTCCCTATTAAATCTTTTTAATGGAGGGACTTTCACTAATTAGATGCATTGATAATCTAGAATTCCCATTTCCCCTATCAGTGATACTTTGTGAGCTGTTGATCAAGATGGCATTAATCATCTTAACAATGCAAATTAGTACATGGCGAGAGTAAAGCAGAATGTAACACACATTCTGATTGGCTCTCGCAGGGTCGTTACCCGGCCGAGAATCCCTCGATTCTCAGTCAGGATGCCAGCCGCTTTGTCCACGGCGGGGGGCGTGGGAGCCCCTCAGCCAATGAGGAGGCTCGAAGTGGGGCCATCTCCGCTGCAAGCCTCCACACGGCTGAAGACTCCCATCGACCCCTGCAGGGGATTCAGGTCAGCATTTCGGGACAGAAAAAAAGCTTTTAGTACCCCGTTCTTGGACCGGGGTACTAATAGCAATATGCCCCGAGCCACTGGGGTTATAACTATGGCCGCCGTGGGGCATTACCTGACTGTCATGCCCCCGCTGCTTGGGGCATAATGCTGAATTAATCACCCAATGCTTGAATGCTGCTAGATTATCATGAGCCCAATATTGAAAATCCACATGTGGTCCTCCCTTGTCAAAATGGTGGGTACAGCTTTGGAATCATTTAGCTATAGACAAAATAGCTGTCATGGAGGCGAACAAAAGGCCACCCTTTTTAAAAACATGGTCTTTATTAATTGTTTATGTAACTATGCTAAGTTGCAGGATTCTAGCAACGTGTAAAGCCCTTTGATTCTCCACATGCGCACAGCACACCATTTCTTACTCGCCAGGTGTCCATTAACACTCACCACTAATGGTTATACCATTGCTCGTTTTCAACTTGCTTATTTAAAGCAGTTTTCCCTGTCATGTGGAACGAAGACGATGAGAATGGCAAGGTGTTATGAGGAATGGATATGGGAATTTAAAGTTCATTCTACACTGTTATACGTGACATGCAAGAATTATGTTAATCAAGCTTTGTTTTATTGTGGTAGGGATTGCATGTGTTCCACCAGTCTCTTGCTGTATTTAAAGTTAATTGTCGATTGAATTCACCTTATGATAAACCACATCACAATGTATTTGTACTTTGTATTTATAAAGCAATTTGATCACTGTAATGGAGAACCTCCGTTCGTGGTCTTAGTCAAAATACAATTTTGACTAAAAAAAAGACCTTGTTCTAAAATTAATGGAACATTTTTCTTTAGTTGATTGAAATGATATTTGGCACTCCTAATATACTTTCTTCTCACCAGAAGTGAAGCGCAGTGATTTCTTTTTCTTTTTGTTAACATAAATGTACTCCACACCGAAATATATCCACATACAGATGAATGATCAAAATACATTATTAACCATACCCACAAACATGAATTCTAACACACACAAAAAATGTCCTTGCCCTTTTCACTTTGTATGCCTACAGGACATTCAATCATGTACACACCAGTTTTCCTCTGGGCCCTCTATTCATTCACTAGTTATTATACATTCAACTTAGTGATATCTTGCGCTAGATTATTTCGTAGTGAAATATCCTTCCTTATTAGCTGTCCAATTTCCATGTCCTGTTCTTTGTTCCAATGTTTGTTGATTTTCAACAAGTAGGAACCATACAAGACCGTGTTAGTAACACATAGCCATCCTTTAAACATTACATGCATGAATAATTCACCTGATACCAAAGAGTATGTTATATGACTCATAACAATATTCGGGACTACTGACGTAGCGAAGCATTCTGTTTATTCTGACATTCTGTTCTTAAACATTACACCATGTAAGTTACAACAGCCACTTCTCTTTAGACAAGGGGCCCTTAGGCATAATGGCGATTGACAAAACAAACCACAAAGAACAAACAGCTACAGTTAAACCAGAGGCAGAATCTGGGGTTCAGAGTAGAAGAGAATCAGTAGAGCAAAGCTGTTTTCAATCCCCGCTTAAAACCAGAAAAGGTTTGATGTGCACTTAAGTCTGGCCGCAAAGCGTTCCAGCTCCTTGGCGCAGCATAGGAGAAGGAATCCTGGGCAACTAGCAATAGCTTAGCCCTCGGCACTTGCAGAAGGCACATTATTTGATGTGAGCTGCCTCGGGCAGGAAGCCAGGAGAGTCTACTCGACCGATATCTGGGACTGTTGCCATATAGGCACTTGTGCATAGTACAAAGTAGCCGAAAGGAGACCCTACTATCCATAGGTAACCAATGCAAGGCCCTCCGGGCCGCTGACACCTGATTACTTCTGCGCAGGCAGTCATCGGCAGGGACTGCGTAGTTTTAAACAGTTAGCAAACCAGTGATTTCACCCTTGCCCCTCAAGAAGGCAGGAACAATAGTCTAGTCTAATCTGGCCCTGAAAATTGGCATGCGTAATAGTGGTGCAGTTAGTAGTGTTGAGAAAAGGTCTTATTTGCACAAGCAGTTTAAGATAATGCGAGGTGAAAGAGACCAGACTATGCAGGAGCGCTTTCATATTTAGTTCTTGGTCTAAGATTAAACCCAAGGTCTTAACATTTGGAAGTATGGCAAAGGCACAACCTGCAATCCAGAATTGCCGAAACTCAGGAGTCTGCTTGCGTAGTTGAGCCGCCGTGCTTACTATCATAAGCTCAGTCTTTGTGTCATTTAGGGCTAATCCGTTTTCCATCATCCAAATTTGTATGAGACTGTAGATGGAATTGATGGTAACAGTGGGCCTCATTACAAGAGTGCCGGCCCGGTAACAACAGTGCCGGTACGCCTACCAGCACTGTTACCGTACTGGCACACTACGAGTCTGCCTGCCGGAGTTGCTGTGCCTGGCAGGTCTGACCCTGCCGGGCACAGTGGCCACGGTAGGCAGACTTTCACGGAAGCACCTGCAGTTATTAACTGGGACTCTATGGGAATGGGGAACAACATTTTACCAGCGCCCGATTTCCCAGACCGCTGGGGTTGTAATGCCCCAGTGTTTCCGGCGGCAACCTGCCGGTTTTACTGGCACGGTTACCACCGGACATGTAATGAGGCTCAGTGTCTTCGCTGTAATTGCCTACAAGAGGAATAAGACAGTTTGTCACCTGCATAATTTGTATAAATCATGCAGTTGGCATCCAACAGTCAAAAGACAGGCCTAGTAAAAATGTTATAAAGCATTCGGGACACACAAGAGCCCAACAGGTTAGGAAGGCTTCTGGTGGGCTTATTTTCTTTTTTTTATAATCTATAAATATAGGATTATGAAGGAAAGCGAGCTTTAAAAAACAAAGTGTATCTTTTTATCATAGGAATGTTCTTGTTGTCGCTAGACCAGGTTATGTACAATGGTTCATAAATCCAAGGAAACGGGGAATTATCCTTCATTTTAAATCAAATGTATTATTCCAGGTAGATGGCGATCGCATTCCGGAAGGCAAATTTAATATTGAGTGTAAGTGTTTTTGTCCATGGTTTAACACAAATGTATTGCACTTCATGTTTTTTTCTGCCCTATGTGTGTGGTTTTGAGGAAGAAATTATTTTCCAATATTGAGAACTCGGGGGAGTGTTTATGGCTTTTCAATTGGTTTTATCAATTCCAGATTTTTCTATTGCACATTGTTTATTCTTGTATTGAAATTCATAGGGTACATCAAGTTTTATTTGATGAGGGATGTTACAATAATGTATATTTTGAGTTTTAATATAACGCAACGCATGTATTTTATTGGTTTTATTCTTTGATGGAATGTTTATTTCCGAAGAAAGTGGTTTTATCTATCACAGGAGCCCTGTGGTACTCCACAAGTCACCAGGAATTCATCTGCCATTACATCCCCATAGAAGACTTTAGCTTTACGATCCGCCAAGAAAGATTTAATTCAATTGGCTGCTGCTGGGGAAAAATAGGCAGAGTGTAGTAGTTAACATTGTATGGTCCACCAAGTCAAGGAGAGGAGAGATCCAAGTCTGCTTAATAGAGGGTGGTACTTGATTTTCCTGAAAAGAAGCATTGACAAATCTAGTAATTAAGGGTAACAACTCACTTGCACACAACTTAACCACTAGAGCAATCGGTGGGTTTTAGCTGTTATAATATCTCTGATACTTAAGTCTCTACCCTAAACTCAAACGTAGGTGTAGTCATGTGATTTGGAGGTTTCTAGATTAATCCAGGACCTACCTAAAGCACTACGTTTGGTCACAATATCCTTCTGGATTTTCTTTGCTTGTCATAGCGTTTTGTATGGAGATGTACTAATCGTTATCTTTGTTGACGGCAGGAACTGATGGGCAGGTATCTTCCAACTTTTTGAGAACTCTAAATGGCGATTTGGAATTAGAGCCCACACTATCGATCCTTTGATCATATGAGCATATATTTGTTGGTAAAATGGCAGATTCATGAGCTTTCACTGCTGTGCAATACTTAACTTTGTCGTTATCCACATTGGCATGCTCTATTATTGGCAGTTTTACGTTTCTGGGTGTCTGTGAAGTTACAGACTTTGGTGTTCATTTTTTTCACTAACCGAGTTTTCTTAGGGGCCAAGCAGTTTACTGCATTAACCATCATAGGCAGTGGTGTAATTAGCCAAATTATTTGTATTTATTTGTTTATATCGTGCTTTACACCAAAGCGCTGCACAATTGAACAACTTGGTACATAAAACATGAAAACAATATAACGGTAGAAGCAAATTACATTTATGAATCAATAAACCAGTAAGAAGAGCAATTCAACTGAAGAATAGGGAGAATAGTGCAGTGGGACTGTGAGGGGAAAAGGAGCGGTGGGGAGGAGGAGGAGGAGAGAATGGGAAAGGGTGAGAGTGGGGTGGGTAGGGAGTGGAGGTAGGTGATCAAGGGAAGCAGAAAGAAAGGAGTGGAGCAAGAAGGGGAAGGAGTTTCAAGGCGGGGGTGGAGAAGGAGAGATTTAAGGGAGGTGCTAAAAGAGTAGAAAGTAGGAATAGAACGGATTGAGAGAGGTAGGGAGTTCCAGTGCAGGGGAGCTAGGAGCTGGAAGGATCGGATACTGGAGGGGGGCACAAGGGGGCACAGGTACAGTGAGAAGGAAGTGGTCAGCTGAACTAAGGGAGCGGGAGGGACTGTAGAAAGAGAGGAGGGAGGAGAGGTAAGGGGGGGCAAGTTCATGGAGTGATTTAAATACCAGGAAGAGAAAGGGAAATTTAAGTTGAGAGTGGAATGGAAGCCAGCCAAGGGAGGAGAGGGAAGCCGAGATGTAGTCGCGGGAGGTAAGGACACCGAGGGTACGGACAGCAGAGTGGTAGATAGATTTGAGGGGGGCGAGATGAGAAGTAGGTAGACCAAAGAGTAAGGAGAGTAATTATCTAAAGTAGCCTTGAAATAAGGCACCATGGATGCAGCAGATAGTAAACACACATTTGTGAATTTAGCAGTGCTTTTATTCACTTTTAATTTTGTATGCTGTGTAGAGCAAAGTAGGGTGAAATGAATCCGGTTGTTGTCCTCTACATTGTTGACACCATTATAGCTAGCCGGCAAGGTAGCCTTCACAGCAACAGCCATGGAGTCTATGGAGAGCTACTGGAGTCCTAAATTAGTCTCCCAAAATGATAACTTTTGACAGTGGTTTGAGTAAGGGCAAAATCATGTCACTGAGTTGAAGTAAGAAATCTGGCATATTATTTGGAGGATGGTATAGAAGAATAATGTTAATGGTAGCGTTATGATCAATGATCAGTTGACAATTTTACTAACAGTATGTCACAATTCAACAAGCAGGCAACCTCTACTTCATGTATCTGAAGGGAGGCTTCAAATATAAGTGCCACTCCACCGCCCCTACCAGATGTACAGTAGGCTCTAAGAATGTTATATTCTCCGGAGACTGGTAACTCGAGTGGCGGCGCCCGCAGCAGCATGTAGCCATGTTTCTGTGACTGCACCGATATCTATTTGTTTAGATAGAACATAATTAGCAATTTCCGTGCATGCCTATTAGAGTTTTTAACAGGCACTTGAAGGTCCTAACAAGATTCCCAGATTGTGGACCAAACACCACTGGTCCGTAAGATGTAACAGAATCAACCTGATGCAAGGTATCCAAAGTGGAGGAGGGGGAACAGGTGGTGCAATTTAAATTTGTCGGGGTCACACAACAAACATCTTCCCTATGTGGAGTGTCTGAGGCAACCTACTGTGAATCATCTAGCTTGATACTAGCCATGAGCAAATGCTGCCCCTCGAACAGCACCAGTATCGTTAACAATCAGATTAGTTGAAACGGAACGATCCCCAGTACACCAATTAGGCACACCTTCCTTTGCATTATCCAAAGGGAACAAAGACATTTGCAGATGTACTGTCAGTATTACAAGGTAAGAGAGCCATTGTCCTAGATTTTTCCAGACCAAAAACCCAAAGGAGGGAAACCCCTACTTCACGGACACCTAGGGGTAGGACTATTATATATTGAACAAGAATGGTGCCCAGTGGACTCTAAGAGATTAGTAGGAGAAGAGACTAAAACTGCAATCCTAGTCAAACATTATTCAATTTTATTATTATTTGATAAAAAGCATTACAAATATAATTTGCTTAAACATTATTAAATCTTCTTTCATTCATACACAATTCATACCAAAAGAATACTAAAATTCTAAATCAGTTCATCAATAGGAGCCATTTCTATACAAACAAACTATTCCATCTCTTTTAACTTCCAGTTCTCTTACTGGTCGTGGTGTAGCCACTTTATCTATTAGTCCACACAGCAAATTTCATCTTGATGAACTGATTTAGAATGATAGTTTTCTTTTGGTATGAATTATGTATGAATGAGAAGATTTAATAATGTTTTAGCAAATTATTTTTGTAATGCTTTTTATCAAATAATAAAATTGAATAATGTTTGATTAGGATTGCAGTTTTAGTCTCTACTCCTAATAATCTCTTCGAGTCCACTTGGCACCATTCTTGTTCAATATACTATATATTTCCAGGGCTTCCATCACTCTGCTGCGTCTGGGCTTAGGATCTAAGGCAAAGTGTGACATGGTACAAAATATAGCGGGGAAAAGGAAATAAACATACAACTGGAACTTAGAAAATGCTTACAACTGGTAAGATTTCAACCCCACTTACCAAGCCGCGTACCAGGCGAGGACTGTCAAACTGGCCTTCCAAATGCGCTGTCGCTAACATGCTTCTGATGAGAATATATTCCCATTGCCTGATGGGAATTGTAGTTCTCCCGAACTACTCGGTCCACAATCACCTAGCTTACAAGCTATCAGGGCAAACCTTAAAGCCTAACAACTATTTCTATAGTAGCTAGTAACTGCCTTTGTCAGAGTGACAGAAATACAAATGGTAACAATTTTAAATTTTTGTAATTGCGCACTCAATAGGCACTATAATTTCACAAAACACGCCTCAAAAATATCATACATGCAAATGCAAACTTAGTCAGCAGCTTCGGTCGGAGGTGTACTCCTTATACACTTCTGTGATCAGGATACTTGAACTTAAGCAGGCAACACCTGTAAATCACCTGTACTTTTTAGTTCTATTTTTTTTTTATTTGTGTTTAATCGTGATTAACAATATTTACAAACTTGGTGCGAATTTTGTTTTGTAGCGTCATTTCCTTTCTTTACTAAAAAAGAATTTGTCTTCAAGTCACTTTGTCATCACCATGTGGGATTTGGTCTGTGGCCTTTCCGTCCAGGTCCAGACAATCCAACAAAATGTTCTGTTGCTACTGTCAAAGATGTAGAATTGCCGCTCATTATCTGGTTCCACCAGACTTTGTCGGTTGTCGTCAGAAGTTTGAGTCTGTGTGGTCGGAGATAGATTGTTCATAATTTGTCTGTTCTTGGGCAGAGAAGGAGGTGTTGCACTGTCTGGATGTTTTGTGTAACTGAGCACTAGCGACTGATGTTGTTTTCGGATTGCTTTCTGAAATGTAAGACTTTGTTCGTCTTTAAGACGTTCAGACATGCTCTTAGAAAGATTGTTCGCAGATGTTTATTCCGAGAATTTCTTTAGATAAGTTCTCACCTAGTCTATTTTTTGGGTGTTGAATGTCAAGTGTGACGTAGTTGTATATTTACTTGCTTTGTCAGGTGTTTCGATCCAGTCTTGAGTTTTCAGTCTGTCCTCGATTTTTTTTTTTTTTCCATGATTCTTTCCATGTTCCATTCTGAACACCTCATTTTTTCTGCTAGTTCAAGTTTTTTGTACCAGGCTGTCAACATCTGGGTCTTTTCACTTGTAATTTCTCTGTAGATGATGTCTAAGATTTGCGGACGAGGCGTTCTCAGTATTTTCCCCAGGAATAGAAGACTGTTTCTCTCAATCACGTATTTCATTGATGACTTAGCTCACGTCTGATTACTGCTCTTGGTGTTGAGTTTGGCAGCTTAAGTACTTTACGCCAAAATAGACCCTCAAGTCTGTCCCACAGTGCAGCAGGAAGTTGTAGCATCGACTCGGCTCTGTATGTTCTCGCCGGCGTGGCTTTTGTTTTAAAAAAGTTTATCACTGGAAGAAGTGAAAATTTGCTGTACTTTCTGTCCAGAGTCGAGGCTTGCGGTGCAAGAATTTTTGTCCTTGCGAAAAGGTGTTCCTGCATAGAGATTTCAATTTTGCTGCGGGAGATTTTGACCCCCAGGTATGTGAAGCTTTCTACTGTTTCCAATTTTTCTGAATTTATGAACCAGTGGTGTGTGTTGATGTTTTTGCCTTTTCGATGATCATAATCTTCTTTTTGTTTGTGTTGATATCCAAATCGTTTTTTTTAAGTAGAGTGAGAGGCTGTCTAATTGGCGTTGTAGACAATGGCAGTTTGGTCCAACAAGATTATGTCGTCGGCGTAGAAGAGCCTTGTAACCTTGGATTCTCCTATTGTGGGGCAGAAAGAGTGGGTATCATTTTCCAAATCCACATTGTCGGCCATGTGGGCTTGAAACAATGCTGGGCCCAAAGGGCAACCCTGTTTGACCCCTCTTGCTGTCTTTATTGCTTTTGACAACAGGCCGGCCGCGTTTAGTCGGACTCACCGAAGCTTCATTATTTAGAGCTCTGATTGGTGCTATAATGGAAGGAGGGCAGTTTGATCTTTATAGTTTCTTCAACAGTCTTTTTTTCTGTTTACTCGATTAAAAGCTTGCACTAAGTCTATGGAAGCTATGAATGTTAGCTTGCCTTCCCAAGCTCTTGCCTTTAAGATACTGATCATCATGATGTTAATAGATGTTCCCAGGTTCTTTTTGAATCCAGATTGGAACGGGTCTGCCGTTTTGGCCTCTTTATGCCATTCTTGCAGGTCGTCCAGAATTAATGATCCGAATAGCTTCCCTATGACGTCCAATAAGGCTATCGGCCTGTAATTCTTTGCTTCAGTATTCAGACCCTTTTTAAAAATTGGGACGATGTTGGCTGTTTTCCAGGTTTCTGGGATAGATATTGTTTCAAGACATCTGTTAAATCTCTCCATGATCAGGACTGCCCAGGTATCAGGGTCCTGTTTTAATTGGGCATTTCAAATTCCATCAGGGCCTGGAGCTCTTTAGTTTTTTTAGATTTTTTTAAAATCTTTTTCAGGATTATTGCTTTGTTGAAAGTAATTGACCAGTCACACTCGGCATTGTTTATCGCTTTGTCTCCAGTAGTTTCGAATAGATTGTTAAAATGTTACAGCCATTTCTCCTCACTGACACTGTTTGAGATGGCCGTGTCTGTTAGCGCTGTTAAGTTATTAAGTAGAGACCAGAAGTCTTTAGAAGATCTTCTGCAAACTGCTCTTAGCGTAGTTGCTGCGTCGTGTTGGTATAGCAACCTTCGTTGCTGAAAAACCATCGATTTGTAGCCTTTTGTTTGTTCCGATGCAAGGGCTATGTTTTCCTTAGATGGATGTTTATGAGCACTTCTTGAGGCTTTTCTTTGCCGGGCTTTCCTGTTCCTACGTTCCTCATT
This sequence comes from Ambystoma mexicanum, assembly GCF_040938575.1. Lineage (NCBI taxonomy): Eukaryota > Metazoa > Chordata > Amphibia > Caudata > Ambystomatidae > Ambystoma > Ambystoma mexicanum. The sequence goes on along the minus strand of NC_090941.1, from coordinate 533,528,914 downwards.
GAATTTATGAAGATGTAGATGGTCTTGACCTTTTCTCTGAGGCTTAGGTTGTAGGTAGGGGACTAGGAGTGGACAGTAGTCCAAGAATACTTGTCTTTGTTTTTCAGTTTTGTGTTCTTCCTTTTGATTATAAGCCATCATGATGGAGCCTATGGCTTCTTTTGTCAATTTTAGCCTGTTTCCTTGAACGCTTGTTTCTAGCTGATAAGGGATTTCTTTTGGCGTCTCTTTGAATGAGGACCACGTTGCTGTAAGTAGGTTGTGGTCACTTCTGGTAGTTTTTTAGTACCTCAAATGATTCTGTTAGGGAGTATAGTTGAAGCGAAGATATAATTGATGGTACTTTTGCTTCCCGATGTTTACCATGTCACCGCAGGCGGGAAAGCTGTGTCCAGGGAATTAAGGTTGTGCAGGTCGTGAGAGTCCATTAATGCTGACCAGGCACTGCCTCTTTTCTTCGATTGTAGGCTATGATTGGAATGCAGAGTACTCACTGGGTGTCTTCCTTCTGGATCTGGGCAGCTGGAATTTAGGTCTCCACAAATCAATGTATGGTTCACGCTGAAGTCAGTTGTTGCTTCAGTTAAGATTGTTTCGACCTTGTTTATGAAATCTTTGGTGGAGATCGCCACAGGATTCCAGTAGATGTTGAGAAGAAGTATAAGCTTGCACGTTTTACTCACTGACGGCCTCCTATGTTTGCCCCATTATAGGATTATGGCTTGTATGAAAGCAGATGACGCCAAGATTCTATTTTTTCGCAGGCTCCCTCCTGTGCGGACTGCTGTTAGGAGGCCCGATATCGGGTGACCTTTGGGTCCCTTATGTGCTGGTGAAAGATGAGTCTCAAAGCCGTCTATGCTAGGAGGTAGTTGGAGACTTAGGAGATCAAAGAAGCCTATATTGATCTCTCCAGCCTGAGTGAGGTTGATGTATCCTTGGGTGTTCCATGAGCCAATGGTGAGTTTTTGAGGAACCATCTTCTCCAGATGGTTCTGTGATAGCGCTCATGGCCACTTTAGTTATTTGCGATTTCCTTGAGTATTGAGCGAACGCAGTGGGGATCCATGACCACCTTTTTGTTTCTTTCTTGTTAACTTTTTGCTGTCCTAGTGGTAACGATGTCGGAGTTGGTGGTTTCTCTGTTCTTTTCTTGTTAGTTTGCAGGTGGGTCGGCTCAGCCGGTTTTCTGGACCTATTTCCCATCATGTCTCTAGTCACCTCTTCTTCTTTTCCCGTTGTTTGGTTTCTCTTCAGTTTTTCTCGGGTCTGTTTTTTTTTTCTGTCAATGGCGTGTTAGTCAAATCTTTCCCCAGCTGGGCCATACTCCTGTTGTGTCGGGTTTTCTCTGTGTTCTTTGTTAGGAAAGTCGAGACATCCTACTTCTCATGATCTCCAAAACACTCATTTCAGGCAACATTTTGGTTTCTTCCCACAACATGTTTTTGTCTGCCAGGCCTCGTTCTAGAACTTCTATATTTGAGGTCACATCCATAATCTATGTAGAAAGTTGGTAAATGGAGTGCACCACCTAGTGCAGTCTCATGCATATGACTCATTGAATTTCAACAATATAGTATTATTGGTCTAAAAATTGAAATTGTTAATTTGCAGGAGTACTTCGGGATCTGCTTGACATGCAGTAGGGCAATGATCCATTTATTATCTGACAACTGCTTCCTTCCCATTTTTGTATAGCTACCACCTGGATGGGTCTTAGCTTTGCTATCAATGCTTTTACCATGGGCAACGGCCTGATTAATCCAAACGGATGCAATTTAAAAGTGAGCATCTGACCATATTTAGGGCCAACTGGGAAAGTCGGAAGAAACTTCATGACGGGACTCCTGTATCAAAGTTTACGGTTTGTCATCATTCCACCCATTTTGCAGAACTGATCATGCGTAATGAAGGAGCATCCAGGGAAAACGTTTTATCACACAAGATAAATACTAGTAAACCAATGACAAATGCTGACTCAACTGTAAATGGGGAGGCCATCAAGCTTATCCAAATAAAGTTTAGATGAATAGCATCTGGCAAGTCCTATACTCTTATGCACCCTCCGACACACCCACACCAATGTCAGCTGTGTCTGTATCTAAAGTGCAGAAATGTCACAGCAAGCATATAACTGTTTCGTAACACCTGCATACCAGTACCAGGTCGCAATACCATACAAAGCCTAGCCACTAAAGAGAAAAAAGGGGGCCCAAAAGGCAGACTGTTAATCTCTATTAAAAATCCTTGGACTGGGGAAAACACTAAGTGGTCAACAGAGATGGTATTAGCAGTTAAAGTCAACACGAACATAGTGGAATTCCCGCAACTATTGGTAATTAACATTTCTCCAGCATTGGATCTTTCATGGATTCACATGCTTAGAATATTCCCCGTCGTCAGACTGGGAACCCTCGGTGCACATATATATAGTCATTTCCAATAGGAAAAACTTCTGCCCTATCCCCGTCTGCGTCCTCTACGGGGCCGCCCACGTACGCCCCGTTGGACGTGATGGTATATAAGCCCCGCCCCCGCGGGTCCCTTCAGATTTCAACCGTCTCCAAAGATAGTGGGATCTCCTCGTGTATTTTCTTCAAATACTTATCGATTGTTTCTAACTCCTGCGAGTTGGTCTGTTGGGTCCGCTTCCAACTCCTACGAGTTTTGTTAGTTAATCTGGCAATAATGTCGGGTAAGCCTCTTTTCCGCCCGTGTGCCACGTGCGGTCTAAAGAAGGTTTATGAAGGGGATGGCCACCTTGACTGCATCTACTGCCTTCACCCCCACCACTCGGCGGACCAATGTGATATCTGCAAGGGGTTTTCCCAAAAAACCCTGAAGGACCGGAATCGGCGACTGGTCTCGTGGCTGAACGACGGCGCTGGAGCGTACCCTCAATCGGAGGTAGGATCGGTGCGCAGTGTCGCCTCAGCGAAAACATCAGAAGCCTCCCGACGCTCACATCCGTCGGAACCTCCGGCCAAAAAATCACGGCCTACGGGGAAGGACGTGCCTCGAAGTCATTCCTCTAAGGCCTCATCGAAAGAATCGACGAAGAAATCATCTTCCTCTTCTTCTTCGTCGAAGAAAGACAAGGACAGGCCAAAATCCTCCTCGAGCGATCAGAAAAGATCAGCTACGAGTAGAGAGGCGGATAAACACAGGGAGAGCTCCGCGAAGGCGGGACCGCCTAAGCCACCTGCAGGCCTTCCGTCGACGACGACGATGGCGACGATCCAAGTGCCCACTCCGTCACAGTCCCCCGCCTTTCAAACGGGCTCATCGTCGACGACGATTCCCTCGTCGACGGAGTTCCAGGCCTGGAGGCCAGAAACGTTCGACATGGGGCTACCCGACACACTGCTACAAGAACAGCCAGTTTCGATCGCCTCCAAAGAGGACGACGGCTTCAGAATAGTGAGCCCGGAAGACCTGGGGCTACGGCCCAGATTTCCTTCGGGTGCAACCTGCTCTCAAGTTTTCACCCAGCCTCCAAACGCCCAGGCTACTCTCTCCATGGAGGTACTTTCCTCCTTACACTCGCTCTTGAAGTCCCTGGACGAAAGGCTCCCGCCTACTCCGACGACTCCCCTCGTCGACGAGCCCGGACCTTCACACCGCCCGACTAGATCGGTCGTGGGCCCAACTGCTCCAACAGTCCAGGAAGAAGGTGAGCTCTCGGACTCCCTCTCTGAACAGGGGTCAGCTTCTAATATCTCCCTCTCGCCGTCGAGAGACCCGTCATGGGTTTCGGATGTGGAGGTGGATCCTCCGAAAAGTCCCATTCACCCATCTCCACCGGACGACATAGGGGCCTTCCATTCCAAGATGGAAAAAGCCTGCAAGGAGTTCGGTTTGACCCAACAAGAAGAAAAGAAGGACTGCTTCCTCTTTGACCACATGGGCAAGAATAGGCGTTCCGTTTTTTCGATACCGATACTGGACCACGTATGGAAAGAGGGCGTCCAAACCATGCGGCATCCATTCTCGGAACCTGCGGTCAAAGGCCGCGTAGAGAAGAAATTTAAAGTTCCAGATTCGACGCCAAAATGCCTCTCTGCGCAACCCACGCCTGACTCGGTGGTATCGGCGACGAGAAAGGCAAAGGCCCAGCATAAGTGCTCTACCCCGCCGGACTCCGAAGCTAGACGCCAAGACGCTTTCGGTAAGAAGATCCTGTCAGTGGGAGCGTCAACAGTGAAAGCAGCGAACTCCCTGGCAATCATGGCCAGGTATGACAGGGAGATGTGGCACAGACTGGCACCCATCTTGGACCACCTCCCCGAAGAACACAGAAAATCAGCTATGTCCCTGGTTCGTGAAGGAGAAGAAGCCTCGAACCATGCTATCAATATAGCGGTGGACCTGGCAGACTCGGGGTTCAAACAAATTAACAATGGAGTGGTTCTACGACGCCAGGCCTGGCTCAAATGCACCAACTTTAGACCCGAGGTGCAATATAAGGTCGTCGACATGCCTTTCGAAGGTGACCACCTGTTTGGCGAAAAGGTGGATGAGGCCTTGAAAGGAATGAAAGAGGACTCTGAGACGGCGCGCTCGCTGGGCTCCCTCCAAAGCGGTAAGCCTTTTCGTTCCTTTCGCCCCTTTAGAGGAGCTACGGGAAACGCACGATTTGCGGGATCCAGGGATAGAGCATTCGGGAGGTCTTCATATCCGTCCCAAGGTTATAGACGCGCCTCACAGTCCTCGACCCGACGCAGAAATTTCCAGGCCTCTAAGAGACGTCCCACTTACTCGTCGTCGACGGGAAAACAAAAAGATCAACAATGACGTTCTAGGAGGGAGAGTGTCAAGTTGCGTCGAGGAATGGGAGTCTATTACGACAGATCGGTGGGTTCTGGACACGGTGAGACTGGGACATTCCCTAAGATTCAAATCCAGACCTCCAAAACGTCCACCGATATGCCTGTCTCAACCACACCTAAGCGTCTTGCGTCGAGAGGTTGCGCTCATGCTAAAAAAAGGCGCCATCGAATTAGTACCTGCCTCACAGAGAGGCTTAGGGGTTTACTCACGCTGCTTCGTAGTAAAGAAACCAAACGGGAAGTGGCGCCCCATCCTCGACCTACGGGACCTCAACAAAACCCTGCTGAGTCAAAAGTTCAAGATGCTTACTCTACAGGAGGTAATCAGATCGGTCCAAAAGAACGATTTCCTAGCGTCTCTGGACCTCCAAGATGCGTATTTTCACATTCCGGTGCGCACTCACCACAGGAGGTTCCTGAGGTTCCTAGTCGGCCAAACACACTACCAATTTACTGTGCTCCCTTTCGGCCTGAAGTCCTCCCCAAGAACCTTTACAAAGTGCCTAGCACCCGTAGCAGCCTGGCTGCGGAAGGAAGGGCATCACGTTTACCCGTACCTCGACGACTGGCTCGTGAGGGGATCCTCCCCAGCGTCGACCAACGACAGCCTATTGACCACCTTGCGACTGCTACAGCGTCTGGGATTTGCAGTGAACTACGAAAAGTCTTCACTAAAGCCCTCGAAGAGCTTGAAGTTCCTAGGTGCTCAATTCGACACCCACACGGGACTAGTGAAACCATCCCGGGAAAGGTTGTTGAAAATCAAACACCTGACAAGCCAACTTCGTTTACAGAGAAGGTTGTCAGCAAGAAAATATGCGGCTCTCCTCGGCTCCATGGCATCGTGCATCCACCTAGTCGCGAACTGCCGGTTGTTCATGAGACCTCTACAGGAGTTCCTGTCAGACAGATGGAAGCAGGCCACAGGCCGCTGGTCGGACAAGATAATAGTCGACGACGAACGAGTTATCAAAGCCATCCGATGGTGGAAAGTGGCGCGCAACCTGGACAGAGGGGTCCCCTTGCAGGAGCCGGAATTTCAGAACACCATCATTACAGATGCCTCTCTGTCGGGCTGGGGAGCACACATGTCACGTCACCAAACCCAAGGCAGGTGGTCGTCGACCGAATCTCGCCTACATATCAACGTCCTGGAGCTAAGAGCGGTGAGATGGGCCCTGAAATCTTTCCTCCCACACATCAAGGGGTCAAAAGTAAGAGTGCTCACGGACAATACGACAGCTATGTTCTACCTGATAAAACAGGGTGGCACCAGATCCAGGACCCTCTCGAAGGAAGCTCAAAAGATCTGGCATTGGGCTTTAAAACACCACATCTCCCTAGTAGCATACCACCTACCGGGAGCGAAGAACTTACAGGCGGATTCCCTGAGCAGGACGATGTCACAAATACACGAGTGGGAGCTGGACTCCACTCAACTCGGGGAAATCTTCGAAAGATGGGGGACCCCGTCGATCGATCTCTTCGCCACGGAAAGAAACCGAAAATGTACTCAGTTCGCGAGCAGATGGCCCCAAACAGACTCCCTGGGGGAAGCGTTCTCGTTTCCGTGGACAGGCAAGTTCCTCTACGCCTTCCCTCCATTTCCCCTCATACGGAGGACGATCCAGGGGATCCACAGGTACAATTGCCGGGTCATCCTAGTGGCCCCACGCTGGCCGAGGCAACCATGGTTCTCAGACCTCCTTCATCTGTCGCTGGATCAGCCGATACCATTCAGGAAAGTACCGAACCTCCTGTCCAGGGACGAGGGGACCGTGTGGCACCACAATCCGGACAGCCTGAACTTAACTGCATGGCTCCTGACTTCTCGGAGTTCGGGAACCTAAAAGTCTCGACTGATTGCCGAAGGATTCTGCAGGCGGCCAGAGCCCCGTCCACTAACAAATCATATGCAAGCAAATGGAAAAGGTTTTGTATATGGTGTCAAACACAACAAAATATACAACCTTTGGAAGTAACTCCGGAGCAAATCCTCCCGTATCTTCTTCATCTTGCGGAAAGCGGACTGTCATCATCGTCAATCAAAGTACACCTGGCGGCTGTTTCAAGATTTACCAGAAGAAGACAGTCCCCTCCACTATTCAGTGACAGGCTAGTGAAGCATTTCATGAAGGGTCTGTTTAGAACCTTCCCTCCGGAAAAACGGTTCCCACCGTCGTGGAGTCTGAACACGGTTCTAGCTGCCTTAATGAAGCCTCCCTTTGAGCCAATGTCCTCTTCATCTCTACAATTTCTATCTTGGAAACTCGCGTTCCTAGTTGCCATCACTTCGGCTAGAAGAATGTCGGAACTACAGGCACTGGTCATAGACCCTCCATATCTGAGGTTCTTTAAGGACAAAGTTATTTTATCAACTAACCCTTCATTCATCCCAAAAGTACCGTCGGTCTATCATAAGCACTCGACCCTGGTACTCCCTACTTTCTTTGCATCTCCTTCGTCGACGGCGGAGAAGGCTCTTCACACTCTGGACGTCAAAAGGGCACTAAAATTTTACCTACAAAAAACGCAAGATATCAGAACCACCAGACAGCTATTCGTCGCCTACGGCCCCTCGGCTAGGGGTAAGGCTATCTCCAAACAAGGTCTGGCTCGCTGGGTCTCCTCGGCGATTACCCTGTGTCATTCCAAGGCCGGGAGACCTCTACTACATCGTCCCAGAGCCCATTCCACGAGATCGACATCTTCCTCCGTGGCTCTATGGGCAGGAATTCCGCTGACGGACATCTGCCAGGCGGCGGCATGGTCTGTTCCGCACACGTTTACGCGCCACTACTGCCTGGAAAAGCAGCACGCGGATGAGGTACAAATGGGAAGGGCAGTGCTTCGCCACCTTTTTCAATGAGGTAAGCCGAAGTTTCAAGTAAAATGCTGCCTATTATTATTATTATTTGGCCTCAGCTGTTTTTTCTGAGTGTATACATGGAGGTGCATAGTTTATTGACCTAAACATAAGTGGTTGGGTAGATATGTGCGCAAGGGGTGCATACTGAGTCATATGACATAGCATTGTATGGCGAAAATCCGTTTCGTATCAGTATAATAAGTTGTTGCTTACATACATGGTGTAAACGGTAGTGTTTGGGGGTGTCTCTACGACTGTAAATTACATTGCACTCTCACCTCCTTCTTGATGTTACTGCTTTACAATCTATTCTAAGCATGTGAATCCATGAAAGATCCAATGCTGGAGAAGGGAGTAGTTTCTTACCTGTAACTCCATTTCTCCAGCATTGGTATCTTTCATGGATTCACATGCGCCCTCCGGCCTCCCCGGACTGCAATGTGGAAGATTGGTATGCAAGCAAGTTTTCCCCCCGTTATCTTGGAGGGGTCGAAATCTGAAGGGACCCGCGGGGGCGGGGCTTATATACCATCACGTCCAACGGGGCGTACGTGGGCGGCCCCGTAGAGGACGCAGACGGGGATAGGGCAGAAGTTTTTCCTATTGGAAATGACTATATATATGTGTACCGAGGGTTCCCAGTCTGACGACGGGGAATATTCTAAGCATGTGAATCCATGAAAGATACCAATGCTGGAGAAATGGAGTTACAGGTAAGAAACTACTCCCATACAATCCACCAAATGGAATAAATGATAAAATAAATGTAGCTACTGTGGCCAAAATCTTGCATGAAAATAGTAAAGAAGTCCCCATACTTTTAGTAGGAGACTTTAATGCTAAGATTCTGGTTCCCGACAATCCAATTTTTTCTGGAAACAGATCTGGACCCATTGAGCATGGTTTGCCCAATAGAAGTGGTAGATTATGGGCTACTATGCTTTTAAAATATCATATGAAGATGCTTAATGGAAATACCACAAGTGATGCTACTCGATGTGTCACGCGGGTGGGTCATGGCAGTGTATCAACAATCGATTGTTTGTGAACAAATGTGCCAACATATTGGCTATAGATATGGCTGTAGAGGTAAGAGAAGAAAGTGACCATCTGCCTCTCTATTTACTGACGAAATTCCCTAGAATAGTAAATGAGTGCCAATTAAATGGTAACATACAAATCAATGCAGCGGCCAACAGAAAAATTTCGAATCCCTCAGAACTAGCAAAAGCGAATGAGATCGCACAACATGAGTTAAAGAACTTTATTGAACAACAAAGTAAGTGAAGAACGCCCTCATGAAATCATTAAGGAATTTGAGCAAATTGTTAATAAAATAAAATCTTTCACTGCAAAGAAACGGAAATGCGTCACTATTGGAGAAAAATGTAACCTTTCACATAATAAAAATGAGGAATTTGACTGTGAAATTCATAAGGCAAAACAAAGGCTTAGACATTCTATTAAAGAAATAGCAAATTCTGGGATGTATGATACTGCCAAGATAATAAAGCAAGAGAAAAAACAATATGGGAAATGGCTCTGTCAATATTACAAACTTAAAGAACAAGAAACATGGAGATCCATTGCTGTTTGTGCCCAGACCAATAATCATAGAGGTATGTGGACGGCAATTAATAACGCTAAGAAGAGATGTTTTCCTGTAAATAGTGTACCTGAAGTCAAATGGATTTTACATGTTAAATCTACCTTGGGGCTGATTGAGGGAAATGAGAAGACCAATTTAGCTGCAAAAGCAGAATGAGATGGTAAATATACTAAAAATAGCCTGAAGAAACTGATTGAACAAATTCACACCTCCAGGGCACTGTCCCTGATGGTACATGTAATGCACTTTTGAGGCTTTCCCCTGAACTATGGGCAAAGGTACTTTTCTGTTTGTACTGTTTTATATAGGTAAATCTGGAGTCATCCCTGATACATGGCGTGAAAGTACTATCCTTCCCATATATAAAAAAGGTATGAAGAGTGATCCAAAGAATTACAGAATGTTAGCCATCTTAGACATACCTGCTAAAATATTTGCAAAGGTTTTACTTATTGAACTAAATGAGTGGATAAATGAAAATAATATACTCCCAAAAAATCAAGCAGGGTTCAGAGCTGAATCATCTACCATTCATAATATTACCAACTGCTGTCGAATATTCTTGGGAGGTGAGGAAATTACCAGTATATGCAGTCTTTATATACTTTACTTCTGCATTCGACACCATTATAAGAGAAAGATTATGGAGTAAGATAAAAAAAAATGGGGGATACCTACTGGCCTGTTATATATGATTCAACAACTCTACCATGACACGCCGGTACGCATAAGACTCGACGCCGGAGGTAGACTTTCTGAATCTACACCGACTTATTGTGGTGTAAAACAGGGATGCACACTGGCGGCGACGCTGTTTAACTTCTATTTGGCAAACTGTCTGAATGAAATATGGGAAGGGAATGCTGATTTGATTGAGATTGTAAAACTGCAGCTATGTTGGCTGGGATATGCAGATGTCTTAGTTCTACTGGACTATACCCCCCAAGGATTACAAAATAGGCTCAACAGCCTGGTACAGTTTGCGAAAGAAACTAAGGTGATGGCCTTTTTAGATAAAAGAAAACAATCTAGATCTAATAGATATAAATGGTACATCTAAAAAACACAAATCGAACAGGTAAACTGCTATAAGTACCTAGGGGTGATTATTGACGATAAATTAAGTTGGAAACACTGGCAAGAGATCAAAATGAAATGTTTGAATATAACTGGAGCTATCAGTGATTTTATAGGTAGACAAGGTGGGTTTCTCTGCCAATACAGTTTTATTACTATACTCTACTAAAATCATCTCATGTTTACTTTATGCTGCTGAGATTTGGGGGAAAATGTTTTGTAAAGAAATATGTATGTTGGAGGGAAAGATTTTGAGGTGGCGTTTTAGACTTCCTAAAACTGTTTCCTGCAAATATATTTTACTTGTAGGTGATTTTAGATATGCAAGTGATATTTTAGAATATAAAGCTGCCACCCTATTTGTGAAATTATGCACTTTAAATATTCATACTTAGTAGATCTGATGATTTTTAATGAGTGACAACCCGCAAAGTCTAAAAATCATTTATTTCCTCCATACGACATATGCGAAATGGGTGAAACAAAATGCAAACAGCTGGCTATCTTTCCCCTCATACTAAGGTTAAACGCCTGCTAAAAGAGACAATATACACCTTTGCAAAAGAAAGACATGGTAAACTTAGCTACCAAATCAAATAGTGGTATGTTTCTTGAATATTGGACCACGAATACTAGAAAATCCAAATATTTCTATGCTTACCCAAGTGCTGACATTGTAAGATCCTACTTGCAATTTAAATACAACAAATGTGATACCATGGAAATTATAGGTGCTAAATTGGGCATAATAAGAACGTTAAGATTATGCAGACTATGTGGATGTGCAATTATTGAATCTGTCAAACATCTATTATTTGAGTGTGCAGGTTTAAAGAATTTGAGACACATATATTTGAAACGATATAACAATGCATGTACTTTAGCAGAAATAGAAAAAATATGGCAAAGCCTTTCAGAAGGCAATGATATTAACCTGATATATCACATGATGACATTTTTTAGCCTAATTTTATTGTTTTTAAAAAAAATCTGTCTGCAGGAATTTTAAATGTTTGAGTATATATTTTTTGCAATTTTTGATTAGTGATAATGGATGATTGATCTGTTGTATGTTTGTAATATGTAAAGCCAATTCTCCAGCATGGGGTCTGGCATGGATTCACATGCTCATGAATATTCCCCCGTAGTCAGGCCGGGAATCCTCGGTAAAGAAAAAATCAGTATCAGTTTAGTTTCTGATCTGTCTTTCTCAGTAGTAACCAGTCGCTAGTCTCTGGGTCATACTGCCCCCAGCCAATGACTGCCCTCTCCCTAAGCCCCGCCTCTGGCAGCCATCCTCAGATTTTTACCGCACGCTCAAGTGTTGGGAGTCCTCGTGTTTAGCTCTCGAGCTTTTGCTGCGTTTTTGCGCTTTTTCTTAGAGAATTTCTAATTTTTTGGTCAAATAGAGCCTCAAGCTCCACCGCTTCTACATCCCATTAACGGGGATCTGTGTCAGATTTTTCTACACCCCTCAAGGGTGAAGATTTCGTCGAGTTATGCTTCTTGGAGGAGTCCAGAAGTTTCTGCGGCCTACCCGAACATGGCCCAGGAGAAAGGAAGCTCGATGCCCGGAAAGCTGTTCAGGGTTTGCCCTGGATGCCAGCTGCAGAATGTGTTCAAGGAGGACGAGCACTCTAAATGTCTCCACTGCCTTCATGAGGACAAAACGCACTTGGTGAAGGACTGTACGTTTTGCAGGAACATGTCGGAACGGACCATCAGCGACCGACACCTTCGTCTCTCCAACCGTCTGAAAGGAAAGAGCCCGTCAGGTGAGAAGTCGTCCAAGCGATCTTCTAAGTCCTGTGAGGACGCCCTGGTGACGGTGGCCCAACAGAAGGCAAAGCACCGCAAGTCCGCGGGCAGCGAGAGCGCCGAATGGTCGGGTTACTCGGCTGCCAGGCAGGGCGCACCCTCTCCAGCGCCATCAACCACGAGCCAACGCTCTGGCTCAGGGAAGAGGAAGGCCGAGAACCCGGCGAAGCTTCTGGAGAGGCCCCGGTCGAGCTCGAAGGATCCGGCCGAGGGGGAGCGAGGCGGTGACCCTCCCTCCAAGGTGAAGGCCACAGGCCCACACAAGGTGGTAAAGGCCTTGATTCACCCGGCCAAGGCCTCTTATCGAGGAAGTTGCGGCGGCCCTGGTGCATCCTGTGGAGGCTACACCAATGGAGGCGACCTCGGGGCCCAGAGTCTCCCTGCCTCCGCGGAGGGAAGCCTCTTTCAGACCCATCGAAAAGACCCCCGTGAAGACCCCGGCAGAAAAAGAGGGGGGGCGGTGGCCATTGTAGACACGGACACAGCATCCGAGGATGAGCTGGTAGAAGTCTTAGAGGGCCTCCACGAGGGCGTCGAAGAGGCCCGTTCCCACGGGAGGGATCCCGACGAAGGTGACGACGAGAGCAACGGCGGCACCGGCGAGGGTCCTATTCACCCGTCGCTTCCGGAGCCGCAGGATAACTCGGCGGCCATTTTGTTGGTGATACAATCCTTATGTTCGGCAATAAGGACGAGATTGCCCTTACCACTGACGGAGGATCTGGAACCAGGCTCGACGGAGGAGCCAGAGCCAGGCCTGGCCGGAAGCCCCCCGAACAAGAGAAGACGGATCCATCCAGCCCCGCCTTTTCAGCCCTCGCGGCCTATTCAACCTTTGCCCATGCCCCCCGTCCCTGGGGATGACACGGGAACGGAGACGGCCACGACGGGTACAGAAGACGGTGATGACGGGACGGAGCTCCCATCGCCCCCGGCCCAGGCCTCCCTGTCCGACGAGATCGGATGTTTCCATGCAGTGATCGCCAGGGCATCCAAGCTTTTTCAGCTCTGCCCCGAAGAGAAGGAAGGTTTCCTTTACCAACGGCACGAGGCCAAGAGGAAAACAGTCCTCGCCGTACCTCTGCTGGATGACATCTGGGACGAGGGTCTCACCCTTCTCAGGAACCCGTCTACGATGCCTTCGTCTCAGCGGCGTCCAAGAAGAAAGTGGGGGGGGGGGGGCGGGCATCGGCCTCAACGTCAACTTCCCTGCCGGACAGCGAAGGAAAGAAGCTGGGCGCAATGGGACGACGAGTTATCTCGGCGGCAACAACGAATAAGGCGGTCAGCGCCCTCGCAATAGTGGCCCACTATGACGGAGTTATGGTACAAGATCGCCCCCCTGTTGGACTTCCTACCGGACGACAAGAGGGCAGCCGAGGCCCTGGAGATCTTGCAAGAAGGCGAAGTGGCGTCGGACCATGCCATTACGGTGGCAACGGACATTGCTGACACCGTTTTCCGCCAGCTAGGCAACAGCGTTTGCCTTAGACGACAAGGGTGGCTCAAGGCGACGGATTTCCGCAAGACGAACAAGCAAGTTTTGGACATGCCGTTCGCCAGGAACAATCTATTTGGGAAAACAGTGGATGAGTCCCTCCAAGCCATCAAGGCGGACACAGACAGCTAAGGCCTTGGGCGTTCTCCGGCAACGAAGGCTGTCCTTTCGGCGCACCGGAGGCAAGCAGGGTGCCTCCAAGGGATTCGGCGGTGGCTCCTCTATGTACCGTCAAGCGGCCTGCTCCCCGTCGCAGGAAGCCTATAGAGGACGAGGCAAGTCGGGTGGACCCCGCCGTCGTCGCCAGTGAGGCCAAGGCGGCAAGGCGTCCTCCAAGCAAGATTGAACCGACAGCGGTGTCGGTCCCCCACCGGAGCACCCTGGTGGGAGGCCGGCTGGCGAAGTTAGTCAGCATGTGGGAGTCCATCTCCACCGACCGTTGGGTGCTGGACGCCCTGCCCCAGGGGCACACCCTCGAATTTCAAAAAAAGTGCCCCCGCATTCCACCCGTGGCCAGGAAGGAAAATCGCGTCCCTAAACTGCTATTGGAGGTAAGGGCGATGCTCAAAAAAGGTGCCATCGAGCTCGTCCCGAAGAGGCTCCGGGGCTCCGGCGTATCCTCAAGGTACTTCCTTGTGAAAAAGAAGACAGGAGGATGGCGCACCATCCTGGACCTGCGACGACTGAACAAGTACATCAAGGCACAGAAGTTCCAGATGGTCACCCTCCAGCATGTGCTGGGACAGCTGGAGGAGGGCGATTTCCTGTTGCCGTTGGATTTGGAGGATGCGTACTTCCACATCTCCATTCTAAAAGGACACCGAATGTTCCTCAGGTTTGTGGTCCAAGGACGGCACTACCAGTTCAAGGCCCTCCCTTTCGGATTGAAGTCGGCACCCAGGGTGTTCACCAGGTGCCTCGCAGCGGTGGCGGCGCGGCTGGGCCTGCAGGGGATCCATGTTTACCCCTACCTTGACGACTGGCTCATCCGAGCAAGGACAAGGGAGCTCGCCGTAGATCACACAGCGAAGACCGTCCAGCTGCTCACGGACCTGGGATTCTCCAACTTTCCCAAATCCCACCTGGTCCCGTCACAAGTCGCACTGTTTCTGGGAGCCAAGCTCGACACAGTGGCGCGTCTGGCCTCGCCGTCGGAGGAAAGGACGAAGGCCATCCTGGGCAAGGTGCAGCATCTGCTGGCCACAGACGTGGCCAGGGTGAGGTCCATCAAGTCCCTCCTCGGGATGATGTCCTCCTGCATATATCTCGTGCGCCTGTGCAGGCTTCGGATGCGCCCTCTGCAAGAGTTATTCGACACCCGCTGGATCCAAGCGACGGGTAGCTTCGAGGACAGGATCCCGCTCAACGAGACCTTCCGACGAGCGATCCGGTGCTGGTGCACCCACGCTCATCTGACGGCAGGCACAGACTTTCAGACCCCATCTCGCCAGATAATGGCGACGGGAGGCTGGAAGGGTGGGGAGCACACACCGGAGAACTTCACGCGAGAGGCCTTTGGCTCCCGGAGGAGAAGCCGCTCGTCATCAACATCCTGGAGCTCTGTGCAGTGTTCTGGGCCCTTAGGTCCTTTCTCCCGTCCCTCAAGGGCAAGGTGGTGAGAATCTTCACCGACAACACCACCACGATGTTCTACATCCGGAAGCCGGGAGGAACCAGATCCCAAGCCCTCTCCAAGGAAGCCCAGGATCTGTGGCATTGGGCCATCGCCCAAGGGATGTTTCTGGTGCCCTTTCATCTGGCAGTGATAAAGAACACCATCGCCGACTCACTCAGCAGGGAGCTGCGCTCGTGCCACGAGTGGGAACTACGTCAAGATCAAGTGGATCGACTCTTCTGACGATGGGGAAAACCGCAGATCGACCTGTTCGCGACGGCGACAAACTCCAAGAGCCAGAGGTTCGCCAGCAGGTTTCCCCAGCTGAGGAGCATGGGCGATGCTTTCTCGTTCCCCTGGGACGGCCTGTTCCTATATGCGTTCCCGCCGTTGCTGTTCCGTCTAGTCAACCAGCTCAAGAGGTCCCGGTGCAGGATGATCCTCGTCGCACCGGCGTGGCTGAGGCAGAACTGGTTCCGGGACCTTCTGGACATGTCAGCGTCCCCACCAGTCAAGCTGCCGACGGACGCGGATCTTCTCTTCAGAGAAGGAGGCGCCATACTTCATCACGACCCGGAGTCGCTGAACTTGCAGGCCTGGCTCCTGCAGCACTAGAGTTATATCCCGGCCGACTGCAGAGAGGTTCTTGCAAATGCCAGGGCGTCCTCAACTCAAGTGCTACGGACATAAGTGGAAGAGGTTCTCTGTCTGGTGCCGTGCACAGAAGATTAACCCTCTACGGATTACGGCCCCTCGAGTGCTGCCGTACCTACTGTCGCTGGCCAAGGCTGGACTGGCTCACGCCTCCATCAAGATACATCTGGCTGCGATCTCCCGATACACCAGAACCACAGGACGGGCGTCCTTGTGGTCCCATCGCCTGGTGAAGGAATTTATGAAGGGACTGTTCCGATCGTTCCCGCCGGTGAAGGCCCCTGCCCCGGCATGGGAGCTCAACGTGGTGCTGACCAGGCGCATGGGGGCGCCATTCGAGCCCCTGCATTCGTCACCGTTGAAGTTCCTGTCGTGGAAGACTACGTTTCTTGTGGCCATCCCCTGCGCACGACGAGTGGGAGAGACCCAGGCCCTATCCTGCAAGCCTCCATACTTGACTTTTCACGACACAAGGGTGGTGCTGAGGACACACCCCTCCTTTATGCCCAAGGTGCCGTTGGACTTCTACCTCAACGAGCCCTTGGTGTTACCTGTTTTCTTCCCGTCGCCTTCGTCGCCGGCCGAGAGGACTTTGCACTCGCTGGATGTGGCTAGAGCGCTGAAGTTCTACGTGGACCGCACAAAGAGTTTTCGGAAGACATCACAGCTATTTGTGAACTTTGGACCTGTGGACCAAGGGAAGGCTCTCTCGAAGTCTTCCATTTCCAGATGGCTCTCCGGCTGCATTATGCACTGTCATCGGTTGGCAAACCGCCCGTTGCCTGGCTGTCCGAGAGCCCATTCGACCTGAGCTATTGCTGCTACCACGGCATTCTTGTCTGGTGTGCCCCTGCTGGACATCTGCAGGGCTGCTACGTGCGACGCACAATTTCACGAGATTCTACTGCGTCGACCGGGATTCCAGGGAGGAGTCCAGGGTCGGCCAAGCAGTGCTGCGCAACCTGTTCACCTAAGGTGAGCCTGGTGAGGAGGTAACAATGGCTTAATGTTGAGTTGTTGATGTAATGCTTAATGTTGAGCCTTTGCCACCTCCCGTTGGTTGTGCATGTGTGTACTGCTATGTATTCTTATATTCATGAGCATGTGAATCCATGCCAGACGCCATGCTGGAGAAGGAACAAGTTACTTACCTGTAACTGTTGTTCTCCAGCATGGGTCTGGCATGGATTCGCATGCGAACCCTCCCGCCTACCCCTCCGCAGCTCTTCACTTGGTCATACTGCCACTATGTGTGCTACCAAATCTGAGGATGGCTGCCAGAGGCGGGGCTTAGTGAGAGGGCAGTCATTGGCTGGGGGCAGTATGACCCAGAGACCAATTATTGGTTACTACTGAGAAAGACAGGTCAGAAACTAAACTGATACTGATTTTTTCTTTACCGAGGATTCCCGGCCTGATGGGGAATGTTCATGAGCATGTGAATCAATGCCAGACCCATGCTGGAGAACAACAGTTACAGGTATGTAACTTGTTCCTTGTGCTATATGCATATTTAAATAAATAAATTATATCATTGCCGCAGGTACATTATCCATTTTACCCAGAAGAAAGGATGCACAAAGCCAACCCTTGCTTATTGACTCCATTCACACTCCTACATAGTCTGAATGCGTTTGAGAACTTCAAATTACAACCTCATCTTGACAGTGCATTTGTGAGTGCTTTAAAAAGGCTGGCCCATTATCAGCTAGGAGTATTCTATGTGCTATCATAGCTGGTAGGTGTCACAGACCTTTTATTACCACTTTGCAATCTGCTTTATGGTAGGTAATTATGCAGATGTACCTGATACATGAGTCCACAACTCTGCACAAGTGCATTCACTTGTTGACTACTGCAAATTGACAGAATGGACCGATAAACATTCAAATGGTATTTATTACATTGGCAATGAAGCTTATACAGGTGGCACAATGTGCTATATATATAAAACGGCTCACGTTTACTCTTTGCTTCAGCAAAAGTACCTTGCTAATAGGAGCTAGACTGTTGCTGTCATTTAAAAATGTGTGGTGCCTATTTAAGTTTGTCTGATCTTTTGGCGACTACTGTGGCGGGTCAGAAGTAGTACCCGGACACTTTGAAGACATTTCCAACAATGGTTTATTAAACAATGCCAAGGAGGCCTATCTCTCCCTATAACTATGGTGTGTTCCCTACCAATATAATTAACTAAGGCGCTTGTCAGTGTTCCGGAAATGTCCAAATCAAAACGTATCTCACCCTACCACTATTCAAAACAACTAAGGTCAGGCGAATTACTCCCTTCTGCTGGTGAAGCAGGGTTCTGCTTGGCTTTAGTGTTTTGTTAATGTTATTTTCAAATAGCCTCTAGCCACCTTCAGTTACAGGGCTTGCAATTCTTGGATAAGGTATTTGACTCTTCCCTTATCTTGTGTGATTTTCTTCCCAGGACTCTTTCGTAAAGTTTGTTTGATTCTTACATCCACATTGTTTTGTTGTGTACCACCTTGTCTGATATCTTCTCTTGGCTGAGTTATTCCTTCAGGATTATTATTATGTCACTGTTTTAGCTTAGACTTCCCTTAATCCTCCATGTGTTTATCCACCAATCTACAATTTGAGGTTTGGGGGTTATCCTCCGTCTCCCTTCTTCCCAGGATAGTTTTATCCCCAAATTAATATTAATTTTCTCACGTCTATATAGGACGTTACCTCTAACTTTGTTACAGTTCAGGTTGATCAATTTTGTAGTGTGAATTTCAGCAATTTGACTGGGACGAGTTTCTTCTCTTGTAAAACTATTCCCTTTTGGCTTCCTGGTCCTCCTGTTCTCCCCGTTACCTCTCCCTTCATGGGGGGAACATCTCCGGGGCCTGCGGTCGCTCGGGACCTCCTTTCTTGCTTGTCTTCTTTCTGGGTTTTTTCTCCGTTGGTATCACTTCTCCAGTTTCTCGCTTACCTTTCGTGCTACAGTCAGGTGTCTCCTGGCAGCCGGTGCCATTGCGGATACCTCTGCGGGTCGGTGCTGGTGTAGTTGGTTGGGCTCCCTACCCACCAAGAACTATTTGTGGTCACGCCACCAATGGGTTCCGGTTTCTCAGACACTCTTTCTCGCTGATTCGGTACACTGTCTTGCCAGCGTCTAAACTCTGTAATACTGCTAGTAGTGCTAAAGTATCCCCAATTCTTCAATTTGTGTATCTGTGTTGTAATGTATAGAGATGTGTAGAGCGCGAACTAAGGCCATAAGGTATCTAGGCGCTGATAAGCGACATTTGAGGACTGATGCGAATCAAGGTCAGAACAGGTATTTTTTCAGGTTCTTCAGAAATTGGAGGTATTTAGGGGTGTTGCAGAGATGCATCAGCAGGATGTTCCAATACATTATGATGATTAAAACACATTTTAACTGAAGAGCATGTCGCCAAGTATTTGGAGTATGTGCCAATTACAAGTATGGCCGTGCATTTCTTGTAAAACACTTTCGCAAATATTCAATATTGGATATCAGCGTAGAGTCTGCTTCTGTATGCATGGTTCATTCCCGGTCAACCATGTTTTAAATCTGCCTTGTCGGCATGTATGCAGTGCTGTTGCTTTTGCAATGCTTGTGCATGATGCAGCCTCTGTCGGTGCCTGGAATTTTTCCATCCTGCCCTGCACTTAGAAATCCACCAGTTCTGAGAGGCAGAAATAAGAATGCACTGCCCAGTTCTCTTGAACTTGCTGTACGTACCAATTTATTAAAATGTGTAACTATCCCATTACTGTTCTGATCTTGATGGTCGTGCCGATTATTGAATACCTCCGTCTCCAAGTACCACACAGACAGAATGACCAAATACTGTATGTGCAATCTTTGAGGCCACAGGTGTAGTGAGCCGTCGACTGGAACCAGGAAACGCCGGAAGAACTCCTTTGACCGCTGTAAGGCAATAGACGGTTATCACACTAATGCAATATGGACACAGTAATAAGGAATTGATTGAAGCAAGGCTTACCTAGATGAACAGTGGGCCAGGTTGTAATGCAATAGGGGCAATCAGCAGAGACAGTGGGTCCGGTTTCAGAGAGGCTAGGCTGGTAATTCCACACCTGGGTAGGTTGACAACAAGAGTCCAAAAGAGTAGTCCAAAAACACGTAATGGGGTCGAAACCAGTTCAAAGCACAAGATCCAAGCAAGGGATAGTTCGTTTGAGCAATCCGTGAGGAAGGTGCAGGGTCGAACACCTTGAGAATCAAGCAAGAAAGTTCCAGGGCAAAGGTAACAGATGAAGCCAGGAAGAAGTAGAGTATCCGAAAAACAGTCCGTGGTCGTAGAGCCAATGAATCCTTGATGAAAACAATAACGCCAAACAGTCCTTACGAGAAGCAGCTGAGAAGCGCTGCCAACATGGTTTCCGGCGTTTTTGAATGTTAGTTGTAGTCATATGATGCAAAAACGCGGCAGCGTGGAAAATCACGTGATGGCAAAGGATAAACGTGATTGACAGCAGTTCCTCTCACTGACGCGTGAATCACCGTGTTCCTCGGCGGTGCTGTAAGGTATACGACATTTTCCACGGGAGTTGCCAGGACAATGAAGGACGGAAAACACCTGGAAAACCAGTCATCCTTCTCCAGTGTTGAACAGAAGGTCGTTTCCTTGTGCCCTGATGTGCATTGAGAAATGTGCCAGGTAAATGTGGGTTGCCTAGTGGGTTGCCTAGTGGGTTGCCTAGTAATGGGCACACTGGGAGACGTGACAATTACAAGCGGAATGCAGTGAGAACAACTCCCACCAGACACCCTTTCCAGACCATACGTCATGTAGGAACTTCTGAGACATTTCAAGGTAAAGTTAGTATGCAAGACGAGCATAAGATGCATTCCCAGAGACGATCGCCAACAGAAGAATGGACTGTATCCCATCAGGAGAGCAGATGAGGAGCCCTGCTGATCCGCCAGAGAGAGGTAAAATGGGGAATTGAGCGGGCAAAGAAAGAAACGCCCTGGTAAGTGAAAAGGCTCGAGATGAATGACAAAAGATGGAAAACTCCATTCAAAAATGGTACCTGAAAGTAAAATTACAATAATGTATAAATGGTGCATGTTACGTCAAACCTTTTCCATCTCCCACAATTCCCTGCTAGATGAGAATAGTCATGTGTTAACTGCCCCTAGGGATCATTATACAGTATGGCATGCCTGAGGAATTCTTGAGTGTCTTCACATTCAAGTGTCTGGTCAGGGATAAGAGGGTGCCTGGGACTTTCTATGGCATATCAGGAGTGTGATAGCAAGGCACAGCACGGTATCATCAGTACGCTGATCAGTACCAGAAGCATAAAGTAAAACCTAGCATAAACAGTTTTATTTAACCTACGTCTGGGAGTAAGTGATCCAACCAGTTTAATGTACCATCGTATTGCCCTAAAAACTCTACTCTGGACCTTAATGAAGGCAACGTCAGTTTCTATCTGGCCATGGCCATCTATTTGAAACAGTAGAAGTTGTTCGAATGGATTGTGTCCTCCAACGTATTCCACATCTTTGATATGTAATGTCCACACCTGTGTACTTCAGAAACTTTTTCGGCAGGGTGGGTGACGTCACCGGATGTTATAAATAGGATGCCCATAGCCTCAGTTCAGTTTTTTCAGCAAATATGTTTGCTTTGGAGACTCGGTGTGCCTCGTGTATTCCTCGTAAATGTCTTCTTCAACCCCCTCCGACTTCGCTGTCTGGATTCAAGACTTACCGGGACTGCAAGTCGAAAAATGTTGATTACCGACCCGCATGGCATTTGTTTGTGGTGCTTGGGCGAGAGTCACGACACCGACGACTGTTCGAAATGCCAGTTGCTGACTGCTAAGGCCTTGCAGGAGCGTAAGAGGAAGCTTCAGGTGGGTAGGGGTTCTAAACCCAGTAGGTCCCGTAAATCGAAGTGCAAGGGGATATCCATCGATGATTCGAGGGGTGACTCTCTGCGTCAGGAAGAGTCCCAGGGATCTTGGTCACGGAGTGGTTCCCGCCATTTGTCCTCCTTGTCTCGGCATTCTAGGAAGCACCGTCACCGGTCGACTTCCCCGTCCTCCTTGGGAAATTGACCCGCGAGGAAAGTGGCTTGCCCGACAAAGTCCTCGACACTGGAGGAATGGGCTGTCTTTAGGGAGCAGATGGTAGCGATTTTTCAATCGCATGGCACAGTTCCGTCTGCGCCTTCTGATGAAGCCGGCAAGGAACGGTCTCGTACTGTGGCTCGCATGCCTTCGGGCTCGGGTCCGCGACGCTCATCGGGAACCTTCAAGGTCCCTTTCGGACAAGGCTAAGGATAGTCGCAAGAGACGTGCTTCCAGTTCTCGGTCCTAGTCTCCCGCGAGACAGCAGAAGCCAGGTAAGGATTTGAGGTCGGCGTCAACTCCGTCAGTGCCGTGTCGGTCGGATACCGACGTCTAAGGTTTGCCTTCGTTCCAGCCGTCAGCACCCTTCTCAACGCCTAAGCCATCAGCGCTCTCGACGCCGAAGACTTCAGCACCCTCAACACCTTCGGGGCTTTTTGGCCGAAATTTACCCCTGGAGATCCCTGATACTGTGGATCCTCCAAGGAAGGCTACTTCTAAGTCTGTGAGGCCATTGGTGGACTCCAGACCTTCTTCTGTCCAAATGAGGAGGAGGAAAGGTCAGACTTTGATATGGACCCTGTTGAGCCTGAAGTGGCTTCTGTCTTTGCTGGAGTCAGTCATTTGGATGCCAGTGGTTTGGACACTTCTCCGGAAGTGGAATTTGGCAGGCCTGAGCCTGGGGCTCATGCTTAGTCGCCCTACAGGAGATTGATGGCTAGGGTCACGGAATATCTGGGCTAGTCCAGTCCTCTTGAAGCTTTTGTGCAAGATGATCTAACAGACTTTTTAGATCAAGGTCCGTCCTCTGACCCACTGTTAACTTTTCATCTGACATTACAGAAAAGGGTGGCGGCTGCTTGGCAGTCACCGGAATCTCTTCCTGCTGTTAACAAATCGTTGACCAAGAAATACCGTCCTTCCAGTAGCAACCCCAGCTACCTTTTGTCTCACCCCACTCCCGAGAGTTTGGTGGTTCAGGCGGCTACGGCCACCTCGAGGCAGGCAGCGTACCCTACCATCCCGCCTGATGGGGATGACAAACACTTCAACGGTTGGGCACGCATGGTGTTTTCTGAGGGGAGTATGGCGCTGAAGTCAGCCAACTCCACTTTTGCCTTGTTAGATTTTCACACACTATATGGAATTGTTTCTCTTGTGGCTGAGCATATTCCCGAAGGGGAAGAAAAGGATGGGTTCCTTGCTCTCGTGCAAAATGGCAAGGACGCCATGTGTGAATCCCTTCAGTCGGGTTTGGACACGGCCGACAGTGTTAGCCAGTCCATGGCTGCGAGCACCATTATACACAGATTTGTGTGGTTGCTGAAGTCTGGCTTTGCCCCGGATGTGCAAGCCCCTCCTTTGATGGCGCGCAATTTTTGGCAGTTGCACACCTCCAAAAGCTGTGGCGAAATCTTAAAGCGCAGCTATTCGTCAACCTCTGCCTTTTCGTCCTAGGGGACAGCAGTGGTAGGGGAGGTTCTTTTTGTTAATACTCCTCCTTTGGTAGAACGAGAGGAGCCGCCAGTCAAAGGGGTCAGCATAAAAATTCCTGTGGTGGTCGGGGAAATGGAGGTGCCAAAGCCGATCAGGCAGCTGCCGGAGCTGCTTAAAATAAGTCTAGAGGCCATGTCCTATGGTTCACCGGTTGGGGGCAGACTGTCTCAGTATCTCGAAGAGTGGCGAGCCATTACTTCGGATGTGTGGGTTCTGGATACAATCACCCACGGCTACTGCCTTCACTTCCTAAAGCGGCCTCACGACAATCCACCAGGGAATCTCTTTGAAGATTCCAGATCCGCTCCTTGTGCAGGAAATCACCCCCCTGCTAGAGAAAGGCGCTATAGAACTGGTGCCTGTAGCAGAGAGGAACAAGGGATGGTATTTTTTTATACCAAAGAAAGACTGGGGATTCCCCTCCTGGACTTGCATTGGTTGAACAAACTACTCAGGAAGGACAAGTTCAAGATAGTCACTCTTTCTCAAGTCCTCCAGGCCCTTCAACTTCAGGATTGGTTGGTGTCTCTGGACCTACAGGATGCTTACTGTCATGTGCCGATTCATCCCAAGCACAGAAAGTACCTGAAGTTTGCGGCTGGCGACTTGCACTTTCAGTATTGGGTCCTGCCATTCGGATTGTCTTCACCAAGCTAATGGTGGTGGTGGTGGTAGCGTGACTCAAGCAAGGAGTGATTCACATCTACCCCTACCTGGACGACTGGCTGATCCATGCTCGTTCTCCCGAGCAAGCATTGGATAACCTCAGTGTCACCTGCCGCTCCCTCCATAGGTTGGCTTCTCCCTCAATTTCAAGAAGTTGCATCTGACACCTTCCCAACAGCTCCAGTACATTGGTGCTGTGTTGGACACGTCCTTGGGAAAGTGCTCGCCTTCCAAGGTGAGGGCTCATCACATTGTGCAGATGGTGGACAAGTTTCAACATGCCCAGAGTCTCCCGGTTTTCAAATTCTTAAGGTTGCTCGGCCTCATGGCATCTTGCATTTTTCTGGTGCCAGAGGCCAGACTGAGGATGAGATCCCTGCAATGGGTCCTCAAGATGCAGTGGTCGCAGTTCTCAGGCAAGATGTCGGATCCCGTTCAGATTCCACTCTCGGTCTCCCAGGATCTTCTGTGGTGGCCCAACAAAGGGAACCTGATGAAGGGGGAGCCGTTTTGTAGTGACGGATGCTTCCCTCACAGGATGGGCCGCTCATGACAGCGACTTGACCGCCAGAGGTCGTTGGTCTCCGTCTGAGTCCAAACTCCACATCAATCTGTTGGAGCCGAGGGCCATCAGGCTTGTCTTGAAGGCTTTTCTGCCATCTGTGTGAGGGAAGCATGTCTTGATCATGAAGGACAACACAGTGGCCATGCATTACCTCAACAAAAACGGGGGAGGATAGGGGTAGGGTCACTCCTGTTGTGCAGAGAGGTGATGCAGCTCTGGTTCTGGGACATCCAGCAAGGAATTTCACTCCCTGCAGTTCTTCTGGCTGGAGACAAAAATGCGGCGGCGGATGCTCAGAGCAGGCAGAGCGTGATCTCTCGCGAGTGGGAGTTGGCTCAGGAGGTCCTTCTGGAGATCTTGACCCTTTGGGGAACCCTGCAAGTGGATCTCTTCACCACCAGTGCCAACCAGAAGTGCGAGAGATTCTGCTCAAGGGAATTTCCTCTGAGCGGATCCTTGGGAGACGCATTCGTAGTGTATTGGTCATTCCCACTGCTGTATGCATTTCCTCCAGTCCCTGTCATTCCTCAGGTGTTACGGATGTCCGGTTCCCACATGATCCTAATTGCTCCGGATTGGGCCAGTAGAACGTGGTTCCCGTACCTTGTAGAAATGTCCATCTGTCCTCCACACAGGCTTCCCTACCGAGAGGATCTGCATGTTCTCAATCCAGAGGTCAAGACTCTGAACCGTCACGCTTGGTATCTGAAAGGTTGAGATATAAGGATTTTGACCTCCTGGATGATGTAATGGAGGTGTTGCTTTAGGCCAGGAGTCCCGCAACAAAATCCCTGTACCGTTGCCGTAAGTATTACGACTGGTGCAGCGGACAAAATGTTGATCCTTTTCAGTGTTCCATTCCTATGGTTTTGTCTTTCTTACTTTCTTTGGCCCACAGGGGCCTTCAAGTTGGTACAATAAAAGGTTACCTGGCGGCGCTGTCTATATTTAAGCGCTCGTCTGAAGAATGTTCTTGCTTTAAGATTCCTTTGATTTGTCAATTTCTTAAAGGACTGGCTAATGTGTTCCTGCCGTCCCCTTTCCAGGTGCCGGTTTGGGATTTGAATTTGGTTTTGAAATTTCGAATGGGTGCTCTGTTTGAACCTTTGCACTCTTGTCCTTTGAGATTGTTGTCCTTCAAGACCGTATTCTTGGTTGCGAGTGAGTGAATTGCAGGTTCTTTCCTCCAAGCCGCTCTTTACTGTATTGCACAAGGACATGGTTGCACTAAGGGTACGTCCTTCCGTTCTACATAAGGTAGTATCGGAAGTCCATTTGACTCAGAAAGTGGTTCTTCTTCCTTTCTATCATCCTCCTCATGGTAAGGAAGAGGAGTGACTCCATAAGTTGGATACTAGGAGAGCTCTGAGCTTTTATATTTCTAGGATGTCTAGGGTCAGAGTCGACAACCAACTCTTTGTGGGATATGTTGGACACTGATTGGGCCAGGCTGTTACCAACCAGACCTTGTCCAGGTGGATAATCCTCACCATTACTGAATGTTGCCAGGTAAGGACCCTCCTGGAGGAGCTGCAAGCTCATTCCACTACTGGCGTGGCCACTTCCACAGCTCTACAATGGGGAGTTCCTATTAAGAACATTTGTGATGCAGCCACATGAGCTTCTATCAACACCTTTGTTAAACATTATTCCCTGGATACAATCCATGGTCGGGATATATGGCCTTTGGTAAGGCGGTCCTTTATTCCGCTATCTGATTGGGTACTCTAAATTCTTTTCCTGCCTCCATTTTCTGCTACTGCTTTGGGAGTCTGTCAAAGATGTGGAAATCTGTTAAGGACTTCAATCAGGCAATACACCCGGGTCTCGCCTAGCATGTAATGCACCAATGAAATACTTTGTGTCTATAGGTTCAATATTCTGAGTGATATACCACTCTTATCAAACCCTTCTCAAAATACCCCCCAGGTCACAATAGACCAGGAATCAGGCTGGTTGGTAAAGGTAAATATTTATTTATTTAAAATTCAAATCAAACACTAATATATGGGGCAGCAATCACCAATGTGGTGACAAAACAATCAGAAAATAAGTCAAGCAATTGAATTCACTTTTGAGCAGCACAGAAGATAAAACACAGGGAGAAGAACAGTTTTGGGTTGTAGAACAGATAGCGTTTAAGTTAAGATTCCCACTGCAAGATTCTCAATTCACACATGAGCAATTCTAAACAGATGGAAGTAAGCAGCAGGCATTTAGGAATGTAGAACAGTGTACAGGGTTTGAATGCAATCTTCCCTCCCCAAACAAGAGAGAAAAGCGTTTGCCTTGCCATCATTCTTAACACTTTAAAATGACAGTTGAAAATGGCTTTGTGAAAAAATGAAAAGTGTGCAAAAATCCTTAAATTTATATACATTCCTATGGGAGCAATATTGAACAGGTCCTAACAAACATAAGCTACAATAGGAGCAACAGAACACACTTTAAATCAAAATGGAAGGTTGGAAATACTTTGGATGGGAAAAAGCACATGTACAACTTTTTCAAAGTTGCGAATTCGCGCCTAAATTTCACTATGCGATTTTTAATAAAAACGGGTCAAATACACTGTTTTGTGATTTTGGTTGTGGATGTAGCTACAGGTCTTAAGTTTAACTCAGAGTTGAAATTAAGTCTCGATCTATAAAAATGAAGACGTTATGCAAGTTTGAATGAGAGGCTTTTTTGAGAAAAATAGAACAGAGAAAAGCAGAAATTCAGTTTTAAATGACTAAGAAAAGGAGAATGCCACCCGTGAATCTCCACAGTTACGCATGGCCGATTGGAACCCTTCATGTGGCGGATACTGTTTTTCGTTATGGGAATTACTTTATTTAACCCAAATCACTAATGGTTTATGGTCTTGTAAAACAAATGAGAAAATCAGCGCTAACACTAGGAATTACAAACATGGTTGCAAGAATGGTTCTGACAATATTAGAGGTTCTTAAGTTAAATAGAGGATGGGTTAGAGATTGGGACAGGACAAGGCAAATATAGTATGGGTAACTAGGATTCCTATTGATACCTGCAGTCCACTTGTAATTTAAGATTGAACCGTCGAGTCCTGGTGATCAGGTCTACAGGCAGCAGGGCACCTCTGGCGGAATTGGATCAGCTGGGCAGTTCTGGTCAATTGGGCTGCACCTCAAATTGGATTGGCCCTTCTGGTCACTGGACACTGTAGATTAGCGGGATGGTGAGTTTCAGCAGTCAAGCATGTATGGTAGCAAGCCAGACTGGATCAGAATTATTTCCCTGATTAAGTTTTGGGTTGGTTCAGGATTTGGGCCTAGTTGAAAAGAGTTCAGCAAATGCTGGGGCCTTGGTTTGGTCAAGGTGAAGAATTCAGGAACAAGATTAAGAATTCTGGAACAGGGCTTCACGTGGAAATCAGTGGGTCTGTGTGGTGAAGTTCCCATATTTATCCTGCCAAGTGACATCACTCAGTTTATGGTAGGGGCAGAATTACAATCCACACCCACATGACTGTGAGTGCTCAAAGGCACTTGCCTTGTTCTGGTTGGAAGCCAGAAAGAGCTGTCGTATTTTATGATGTGACTTTGGAACTCCTACAGTGATTTGGACCAAAACGTAACTTTCCCACAAATACACATTTCTATAATTATGCCCTCTAATAAAATCGGACACATGCATTACATATTTTATGGGTTACATTTACCTCCAACTCCTACATCAGTGAGAGCTGGCTTTGTCTTTCTGTGGAATTTTGTCAATTTTAGTCATAAAGATTTGGCTTAACAATTCCTAATTCGGTAAATATCTGTGCAATCACCCCTAGAACACAGGTATACAATATTAGAATTGCAACATCAATAGCCTTGGCGCTTCTTTATAACTTTTGCTTCTTATGTGGTACCAGGTTCAATCACGTCTTCAAAGAAACAGCATAAAATTAGATTTACAACCACCAATTTTTATATTTATCCTCCTTCATGTAGCAAAGTCAAAGGTTTTTAAAGCTTAATTACAAATAGGAATTTAACAACCAAAGGTTCTTAGCAGTTTTTCTACTTTGCTTTCAACCAGCAACAGCCGTCAAATTCCTTTGATCAGGGTGGAGTCCTCCTTGAGAGGGAAGTTTCCTAACCCCTCACCTGGGGGATGAGTGTTTAGCCTGCCATTGTCTTTCCTTGAGCCACAGACAAACGTCTGATGAGGTCCTTTGTTCGGAGTATGTAAAACCTCCCAGCAGCAATTAAGCCTTTCCTGCTAGCAGTGAGGTGTCACCCATTCCCATGCTGAATCTGTCAGCTCAGAATTAACTATTTAATTAACTCAAGACTGGGTTTTGCCTTTAAGTTCCTTACATCTCTCATTAAAACATATAAATGAACACAGTGTACAGGTGGACTTTGACATTTAAAGAATTAGGCCTTTCACCAAAACATGGTTTTAAACAGGCGATTTTGCACTTTCTTCAGGGAAAAGCACCTTAAACTGAGTCCTTTTTAAATCCACTTTTCTTATGCAGCATACACATTTTATTCAGCACCAGTTCTTCCCTTAAGTGCTAGGATTTTTTTGCAGTCTGGATGCATGTATCCAGCCTTTGCTTGGAGTTCTCTCTGCACAGCTGAAATTGTTACATGGTGCCATTTTTAGCCGCATTTTTCCTGTGGAACTGAAAACCAATGTTGCTGGGCTGGTTTTTCATAAGATAAATTTCTTAGCTGCTGTCAGTCGTCAATGAGGCCCGGCTTCTCTGAGCCACCTGGATGATCTGATTTCATTGGTTCACTGGAAAATGAATGGATCTAGCGCCAAAACGGCACTTTGAAGGTTGCAAAGCTGCATTGTAAAAGGCATTTTCGGTTTTTAGCCCAATTCTGCAGCCTTGCTTCATGTTAAATGTAACGGCACCCACTGGCCTGCTCCTGCAGTGAGAATTCTGTTTTCACACCCACTTTGACTGTGTGTGGCAGGGTTGTGCAGCCTTCTGTGGTTGTGACCCACACGCAGTTTTGCAGATTTTTGCACGCAAAGGGGTTAGCACATCCATTTTTGGCTGTTTCTTTCCCCATTTGTAAAGTGATGCAATGAGGCATATCGGAATGGGTAAAAATATCCCACAATACGTTGGAGGACATAATCCATTCAAAGAACAAGTTACTTACCAATTGGTAACGTTCTTTCAACTGGATGTGTCTCCAACGTATTCCACATCGCTCTCCCAGCCTGCCCCTCTGGAGAATTTCGTATGCGATTGCAGCTTACGTTTCCGCAAGGCTAGATGCAGTCAAGCAGGCATTGGATTGGTGCCACACGTTATGGGGGAAAAAACATAAACTGAGGCTACGGGCACCGTGCATCCTATTTATAACATCCGGTAACGTCGCCCTCGACGGGGGCCTTTGAGGGACATCGACCCGACGCAGGACGCCCCCTGCCGAAAAGGTTCCAAAGTACACAGTTATGGACATTACATGTCAAAGATGTGGAATACGTTGGAGTAACATCCAGTCGAAAGAACGTTACTAGTTGATAAGTAACTTGTTATTTTCTCCAGCATGGGGTCTGGCATAGATTCACATGCTCATGAATATTCCCCGTCGTCAGGCTGGGAATCCTCGGTAAAGAAAAATCAGTATCAGTTTCGTTTCTGATCTGTCTTTCGTAGTAGTAACCAATCACTGATCTCTGCGTCATACTGACCACAGCCAATGACTGCCCTCTACCTAAGCCCCGCCTCTGGCAGCCATCTTCAGATTTTTACCGCACGTTCATGTGTTGGGAGTCCTCGTGCTTAGCTCTCGAGCTTTTACTGCGTGTTTTGCGCTTTTTCAGGTGAATTTTCACATTTTTTCGGTTAATCGAGCCTCAAGCTCCACCGTTTCTACTCCCGTTAACGGCCACCCGTTACGGGATTTTCCTACGCCCCTCAAGGGTGAAGATTTCGTCAAATCAACTTCTTGGAGGATTCCAGAAGATTTGCGGCCTACTTCGAGATGGCCCAGGACGCGAGTTCGTCACCCGGACCCAAGCTGTTTTGCAGCTGCCCTGGATGCGGGCTGCAGAATGTGTTTAAGGAAGACGAACATTCGCGATGCCTCTACTGTCTTCATGGGGACAAGACTCATGTAGAGAAGGACTGCCAGTTCTGCAAGAACTTGTCGGAGCGGACCATGAGGGACCGTCAATCCCGTCTCGCCAGCTGGTTGGAGAAGGGCTCAACGGGTGAGAAGAAGAAGAAAGGGTCCGAGCGGGCTTCTAAGTCCTATGCGGGCGCCCTGGCGACGGGGGGGCCCAACACCAGGCCAAGCGCCGCGAGTCCGCTGGCTCCGGGAGTGCCGAAAGGTCGGGCTCTTCGGTCGCCAGGCAGGGCGCGCCTTCCCCGGCACAGTCAACCACGAGCCAGCGCTCCGGTTCTGGGAAGAGGAAGTCCGAGACCCCGGGTAAGCTTCGGGAGAAGTCCCGTCCGATCTCGGAAGAGGGGGAGCGAGGCGTCGCCCCTCCCCCTAAGGAGAAGGCCCGGGACGCACCTAAGGTGGTGAAGGGCCCTACCCAGCCGGCAAAGGCCTCTATCGAGGCGATCGAGGCGACTCTGGCCAAGCCGGCAGAGACCCCGCCAGCGGAGACTGCCTCCGGGACTAGTTTCCCTGCCGCCAAGGAGGGAATCCTCTTTTCAGCCCATCATCATGGCCATCATAATGGAAGAAGCGAGGGGGGGCACGGTAGCCTCCTCGAGCTCGGAGTCAGCCTCGGAGGAGGAACTGACCGAGGCCGTGAGGAATATTGAAGTCCAATTCGAGAAGGTTCGATCCCGTAAGGAAGATCCTCGGGAGATAACCGAGGAAGACGACGATGGTGAGGAAGAGCAGCCTTCCATTCCGGCGCAGCCGGAACCTAGGCCTCGGGATAGCTTGGCGGCCATTTTGTCTGCGATCCAGTCCTTATGCTCTGAGATAAGGACGAGATTACCACGGCCCAGGCCGGAGGACCCGCAACCTGGCCCGTCGGGAAGTCCTCAGAAGAAATTAAGGAGGACCCAACCCTCTCCTCCACTCGCCCCCCGTAAGGCCTACGGTTCCCTCCTCATCCTCCCACGAGTCGGGAGATGACGGTGCGATGGGCTCGACGACGGGTTCTGAGGGCGACGACGACGGAACGGGTCTCCCGTCTCCCAGGCCTCGCCGCCCGACGAGATTGGCTCATTCCACACCATGATCGCCAGGGCGTCCGAATTGTTCCAGCTCTGCCCGGAGGAGCAGAAAAAGGAAGGTTTCCTCTATCAGCGCCGGGAGGCCAAGAGGAAGACTGTCATCGCAGTGCCTCTAATCGATGTCATCTGGGAGGAGGGCCTGTCTGTTCTCAAGAACCCCTCCACGGCACCAGCCAAACGGGACCGGTACGAGAAGAAGTACCGGGTCCCCGAAACCGCACCCCTGTGCCTCAGGGCCCAGCCAACGCCAGACTTGGTCGTCGCGGCGGCGAAGAAAGCGGCGGGGTCAGGAGCCTCGACGTTGAATTCCCCGCCGGACGGCGAGGGAAAGAAGTTGGACGCCATGGGGCGGCGGGTCATTTCGTCAGCGGCAACGACGATCAAAGCGGCCAACGCCCTGGCGATCGTGGCCCGTTACGACCGGGAGCTCTGGTTTAAGCTGGCCCCCATATTGGACTTCCTACCGGACGACAAGAGGTCCGAGGCCCTGGAAATACTTCAGGAAGGTGAGGTGGCGTCGGACCACGCCATAACGGTGGCAACCGATATTGACGATACCTGGTTCCACCAGCTGGGCAACGGTGTTTGCCTACGACGACGGGGTTGGCTCCGGGCGACCGACTTCCGTCAGGACGTCCAGACCAGGGTGTTGGACATGCCGTTCGATGGCAGCAACTTGTTTGGGACGGCGGTGGACGAATCCCTCCAAGCCATAAAGACGGAGACGGCCCGCGCCCTAGGAGCCCTTCAGCAACGACGGCCCTTTCGGAGCTCCGGAGGCAGACAGGGTGCCTCCAAGGGATCCAGCGGTGGCTCATCGTCCTACCGCGAGGCGGCACGCTCCTCGTCGCAGGAGGCCTACAGGGGTCGCGGCAAGCAGGGAGCGCCTCGCTGCCGTCGGCAAGGTGGCCAGGGCAAGGCCACCACCTCCAAGCAGGACTGAACCGGCCGTGGTCTCAGGCCCCCACCGAAGCACCCTGGTGGGAGGCCGGCTGACTAAGTTCGTCGGTGTGTGGAAGTCCATCTCCACTGACCGTTGGGTGCTGGATACCCTGGCAAGAGGACACTCTATCGTATTCCTGAAGAAGTGCCCTCACCTTCCACCTGTGGCCCAGAAGGAAAGTCACGTCCCGCAACTGCTGTTGGAAGTACGGGCGATGCTCAGAAAAGGCGCCATCGAGCTTGTCCCGAAGAGACTCCGGGGCTCCGGGGTGTACTCAAGGTACTTCCTCGTCAGGAAGAAGACGGGCAGCTGGCGCCCCATCCTGGGCCTTCGTCGTTTGAACAAATACATCAAGTCACAAAAGTTCAGGATGGTCACCCTCCAGCACGTACTGGGACAGCTGGAGGAAGGCGACTTTCTATCGTCGTTGGACCTGGAGGATGCATACTTCCACGTTCCCATCCTCAAAAGTCACCGAAAGTTCCTCAGGTTCGTCATCCAGGGACGCCACTACCAATTCAGAGCACTGCCGTTCGGATTGAAGTCGGCTCCCAGGGTCTTTACCAAGTGCCTAGCACCTGTGGCGGCGCGGCTGCGCCTGCAGAGGATTTGCGTCTACCCCTACCTGGACGACTGGCTCATTCGCTCAAGGACGAGGGAACTCGCCGTCGAACACACTGCGAGGACCGTCCAGCTACTTACAGACCTGGGATTCGCCATAAATTACCCAAAGTCCCACCTGGTGCCGTCTCAGGTGGCCCTGTTTCTGGGAGCGAAGCTCGATACAGTGAGGCGCCTGGCGGCACCGTCGGAAGAACGGACGAAGACCATTCTAGGCAAAGTGCAGCACCTGCTAGCCACGGACGTGGCCAGGGTGAGGCCCATCAAGTCCCTCCTGGGGATGATGTCCTCTTGCATCTGCCTGGTGCGCCTCTGCAGACTACGGATGCGCCCTCTTCAAAAATTTCTCGACGCCCGTTGGATGCAGGCGACGGGCACCTTCGAAGACAGGGTCCCCCTCAACGAGGTGTTCCGGCGGGTGATTCAGTGGTGGGGCGTTCGTGCGCACCTCACGGCGGGCAAGGACTTTCAGACGCCGGCGTACCAGGAGACGGTGACGACGGACGCCTCCCTGGAAGGTTGGGGCCCCCACACCCGAGATTTCCACGCAAGAGGCCTCTGGCTCCCGGAGGAGAGGCTCCTGCACATCAACGTCCTGGAACTCCGAGCCGTGTTCTGGGCTCTCAAATTGTTCCTCCCGTCGCTCAAGGGCAAGGTGGTGCGGATCTTCACGGACAACACCATGACAATGTTTTACATACGGAAGCAGGGAGGCACCAGATCCCCAGCCCTATCCAAGGAGGCACAGGATCTGTGGCACTGGGCGGTCGCCCAGGGGATGTTCCTGGTTCTCTTCCACCTGGCAGGAAAAAGAAACCCCATCGCCGACTCGCTCAGCAGGGAGCTGCACGCGTGTCACGAGTGGGAACTGCGCCAGGATCAGGTGGATCAACTCTTCCGACGATGGGGCAAACCCCAAATCGACCTGTTCGCAACAGCGACGAACTCGAAGTGCAAGAGGTTCGCCAGCAGGTTTCCCCAACCGAGAAGCATGGGCGATGCGTTCTCGTTCCCTTGGGACGGCCTATACCTGTATGCGTTCCCTCCGTTGCCGTTGCTGCTTCGACTCATCAACCAACTCAAGAGGTCCCGGTGCAGGATGATCCTCGTCGCAATGGCGTGGCCGAGGCAGATCTGGTTCCCGGACCTTCTGGACTTGTCAACGCCCCCTCCCATCAAGCTGTCGGCGGACGCGGACCTTCTCTCCAGAGAAGGAGGCCCCATCTTCC
Source organism: Ambystoma mexicanum (assembly GCF_040938575.1). Classification (NCBI taxonomy): domain Eukaryota; kingdom Metazoa; phylum Chordata; class Amphibia; order Caudata; family Ambystomatidae; genus Ambystoma; species Ambystoma mexicanum. The sequence goes on along the minus strand of NC_090941.1, from coordinate 533,494,151 downwards.
ACCACAACCCGGCGTCGCTGAACCTGCAGGCCTGGCTCCTGCAGCGCTAGAGTTTGGAGGCTATGATATACCGGCCGATTGCAGAGAGGTTCTTGCAAAGGCCAGGGCGTCCTCGACTCTCAAATGCTACGGTCATAAGTGGAAGAGGTTCTCGATCTGCTGCCGAGCACAGAAGATCAACCCCCTACGGATTACGGCCCCTCAAGTGCTGCCGTACCTGCTATCGCTGGCAAAGGCTGGGCTAGCCCATGCCTCCATTAAGATTCATCTGGCGGCGATCTCCAGCTATACCAGAACCACAGGACGGACGTCCCTGTGGTCCCATCGACTGGTAAGAGTTTATGAAAGGACTGTTCTGGTCGTTCCCGCCGGTGAAGGCCCCGGCCCCGGTGTGGGAACTTAACGTGGTGCTGACCAGGCTCATGGGGCCCCCATTCGAGCCGATGCACTCCGCACCGATGAAGTTTGTGTAGTGGAAGACTGCATTCCTGGTGGCCATTACTTCCCTGTCCTGCAAAGTACCGTACTTGACTTTCCATGCCTCGAGGGTGGTGCTTAGGACGCACCCCTCCTTTATGCCTAAGGTGCCGTCGGACTTCCATCTTAACGAGCCCATGCTGTTACCTGTTTTCTTCCCGTCTCCTTCGTCGCCGGCCGAGAGGACTTTGCACTCACTGGATGTGGCTAGAGCGCTGAAGTTCTACGTGGACCGCACGAAGAGCTTTCGGAAGACATCACAGCTATTCGTGAACTTTGGACCTGTGAATCAAGGAAAGGCTCTCTCGAAGTCTTCTATTTCCAGATGGCTCTCCGGCTGCATCATGCACTGCCACCGGTTGGCTAACCGACCGCTGCCAGGCCGTCCGAGAGCCCATTCGACCAGAGCGATCGCTGCTACTACGGCGTTCTTATCTGGTGTGCCCCTGCTGGACATTTGCAGGGCTGCTACGTGGAGGTCGACGCACACCTTCACGAGATTCTACTGCGTCGATCGGGATTCCAGGGAGGAGTCCAGGGTCGGCCAAGCAGTGCTGCGCAACCTGTTCGCTTAAGGTGAGTCTGGTGAGGAGGTAAGAGATGCTTAATGTTGAGTTTTTTGTATTGCTTAATGTTGAGCCTTTTGCCACCCCCCGTGGTTGTGCATGTGTGTACTGCTATTTACTCTTATATTCATGAGCATGTGAATCCATGCCAGACCCCATGCTGGAGAAGGAACAAGTTACTTACCTGTAACTGTTGTTCTCCAGCATGGGTCTGGCATGGATTCACATGCGAACCCTCCCGCCTACCCCTCTGCGGCTCTTCACTTGGTCATACTGCCACTTCACGTGCTACCAAATCTGAAGATGGCTGCCAGAGGCGGGGCTTAGGTAGAGGGCAGTCATTGGCTGTGGTCAGTATGACGCAGAGATCAGTGATTGGTTACTACTACGAAAGACAGATCAGAAACTAAACTGATACTGATTTTTCTTTACCGAGGATTCCCAGCCTGACGACGGGGAATATTCATGAGCATGTGAATCCATGCCAGACCCATGCTGGAGAACAACAGTTACAGGTAAGTAACTTGTTCCTTACAGGTTGAAATGGAGTGTGGGAGCCCCTCTTCTTCGAAAAAACATGGGTCAAATACCCTGTTCAATGGAATTTCTTCCACTCGGAAGGGTTTGCAAACACATTTTAGCTCACTGCACCCTTCACAGCGGCTAAATATCCATTTGTATGTCAGTCTTTGGCCCACCCACAAGGGCAGTCCAGCACCGAAATGCTAGACAATTCTCCTCTGAACAAGAGTACCCTCAGCAACCCCAGACACACCAGACATGTGTTTCGGCCTTGTTGGGCCTCCTCAGGGAGGTGAAGCCGAGCCTCTCTAATACGCAGTGAGCGCGGGCGGTCACACCATCTTGCGAGGCGAGCCTCGAAGGCCATACCGTTTGGGACCATGTATGCAGACATGCTTTTAACTGTGGCATTAGCAAGGGTTCCTGAGAGTCAAACATACTGATCAGTGCACTTTCATGTTTGACCAGCCCCCAGGTCTGGCAGTATACACAAAATTCTGTATCATGCCAGTTAGTGTGGGTGGTCAGCGGATTTTCCACCACTCCCTTTCAGGACATCGTCAGGGTATCATGCAGGGAGTGAGCACATATTAAGGTGTTACTATGCCTACAGTGCAGGTACAATTTAGAGGCAGAGTCTGGCATACATCTTTTGTTTGCATAGCCAGTAGAACCTAGGTTGGATAAGAATGCCAACGGTCCACGCAGGAAGATGCTCATTATCAAGATGGTGGCAGGCACACAACTGAGAAAGTAGACCGGTTCCGGGAAAGGTTCCATGTCATTCCATCGCCAGTTGTTTTGTCGCGCCTTTTTTTGCCGCCTATTTATTTTTGTATTTTAGCCAAAAACGCTCTTTTATTTTTTTTTTATTTTTTGGGGGGGGGTAACCCCACCCCCAACCCATTTCCCACCTATTTACAATCCAGTCCCCACAACCCCTACAACTTATGGACACATTTGGAAATAGAACACAAAAGAGGCCCAGGGTGTAGAGGCCAATCGGGAAATCGCCAGAGTTCCCTAAAGGCCTGACTAGAGTTGTGGTTCTACATGCTGGTATTTCTTGCTGACCCCCACCTCCTGCAGCCAAATGCTTTCCGCATATGTGGGGTTCTGCAGGGTGAGCTGAGAGGGGCAGTGATTGCTGGTGTTGGGACACACAGGCTGACCGATCAGAAACTGCATTGCCTGACTATCCTGTTTTCCCTTCTGAGCAGACCGTGGCCAATACAGTTGCTCAGATCAGGAACTTACATGGCCCTTCAGGCCACAGTATCCACGATGCAAGAATCCTAGGGTGTCCGACATCGCTAGAAAAGCCTGTTGGTAGTAAGGAGTGTCCAACATCATCTCGGTTCCCGCCTCACCTGTAATCCCTGGGCAGACCTCAATTTAACAGTGTGTTGGATTCTGTCCTAGGAATCGGTGTCTTCAGAGTCAACTAGGTGCAGGGACGAATTTTGTCTCAGACCAAACAAACATGCACAGGACAGTCAGTGGGAACACAATAAGGGGCGCCTTTCTCCTTCTAGTGTCCTGGGTCAAGGGATGAGGATGCCATGGGCTCAAGTTGTATCTAGATGGGTCTGAAAAGTGGAGTGCTAGTTCTGTAGTTACCATGCAGGTGGTCTCCCTACTCTCAGACCTTGCCCAAGATGAGGCAATGGTGAAGTTCTTACAAGTGCACACTACGATCCTGCAGAGATGCCGAATTATGGTCTACACATTTGGGTATGTATCCAACTACCTGATCGATACAGGCGCAGATGGCTGGGGCTGGTGCATTCCGGCCCAGGGTTGGGAATAGCTGGCTGATGCCTGATAACAGATGGGGCCAGAGCTGGGGACCGACTTTGTGTATGACCAATTACAGGGGTCATCAACTGTTGTACTGTATGGAGGAGTTCTCAGGGGGCACAATATACTCAATCCTGAACGTGAACTGCCAGACTTTTTTCACAATAGATACTCTTCCACTTAACAGATTCATCATCACCAACGTGTATGTTTAACCAGTAATTCTGGCCATAACGGACAGTGTCAATTTGACGGGCTTTGTTGGCGAGACTGATTTGCCTGGGTTCTACAAGGATGCAGCCGCTCACTAATGCCTTTATAAATGCCACATGGGCTTATTGCCGCCCCTAGGTGGACAATGCCAGGTGCTGCCCTTTTTTTTTAAATGCCAGTATTCCCCAGTGGGGCCACTGGCTCCCCAAACTACCTCTAAACTCCCTCTTTGTCCTGATCCCACCCCGTTTTGCCCACTGCTTTTTCCATTACTAATTTTACTAATCGTGAGGTATTATTTTTACCTCCTTTAACGCTGTTTCTTCTGTGGTCTCATTTGCCACCACATTCCCCTGACTACTGGATTCTCCCCCTTGTATGTGCTTGGAAAGTAACAATTTACATTACGATGGGGGTCTATCGCGTATCGAATAGGACTATGATATGGGCCACATTGTTGATGGTAGTGTCCATGGGTGTGAGGAATCCTGACAGATGGCCTTAAAGTAGCCTTAAAATGAGACCGGACACCAAAAAGAAAACTGCGCATCAGTGCAAATCACTGCGGGGTCCAATTATACATTTCTCAAAATCACATGTTTCAGATACTTGAGCTCTAACCACAGATTGTGCTTGTTGAAATCTGTGAGCAGGTCTGTTCAACATTGTGAATAATAAAAATGGATTTGGCATCTTGTAGGAAAAAGGTCGCTGCGTCGAGCAAAACTCCTGGCAATTGTATGCAATTCTAGTGGCTGCACTACAAATAAACTCTATGCAGCAGCTATATGCAGTATCCAGCTAGCGTATTCATGAAAGAAATACTGTCAACCTCAAAACATGTTTGCCTAGTTCATAATTTAAAGCGATTTGATGCGTAGTTCATGACACCTTTGACTGCCCTTATGATGAATGTATACATGTCTTAATAAAGTTTCCCCAAAGGATGTACATATACATTCTGAATTGGAAGGTCTGTGTACCCCCTAAAGTCCCCAGGGTGCACAGGCATTCTGGGCCCAGGGGAGGGAGTGGTAGTTAATGGGTTAAAATGACTTGCGCACCATTGAAGGGTTGGTAATGATTTCATGTGGCTTCCCTGGCAACCTCGTACCCTTCTTCTCGCAGCATTTTCATGTGTCTCTAGTGCCCACAGAAGTGGAGAGGCATGTGCTTTTGAGCGTCATTTTCATATTACAGATTCCAGCAAGGAACTAAGGGCAAGGAAATTAAGAGTGACCCGTGCTAGCTGTGTAATTTAGGGGTCACATGTATTTTTATTTTAATCTGCTTCTGTGAGATGTGAAAAATGTATCAATTTAACAGCTAATTTTATGATTTATTTTTTTTCTCCATCAAAGTCAATGTTTACGCAGTGTTACTTGTGATGTCTTTGGGAGGGGTGGTCAAAAGTAAGCGTCTACCTTTTGATGTTTGTTAAATTGAAGTCAAAATAATTGCCGTTCTGGTACAACCATCCGTGACAGACTAAATGGAACACAACTACTTGAAATATAGTTCCAAACTTATTTAAAAAACCTAATATGGTTAATATGGGTGCTGGCGTTTCTTTTCCTGGCTTGACACAATGATTTAGGTAGACCGCTGCCTTTGCTTTCTACCAAGCAGCAGTTGTTTGTGCCTCCATTGGTACTGGTCCTCCCTGTTCCAACAGTCCTTGGATTAGTACAATCTCTCGCAGATGCTTCAGCAAATTACTCTCCCGCGTCCGGAATGCTGCATGCGTGGGTCAATTTAGCTTTATAAAGAGTCTTAAATGCTTTAGGAACGTTCTCTCCTGGTTCCAATATATAACATTAATTAACTAGAGTTTTTACAAAGGTTTTCATACACTCTAGGAACTTAGTCTCCCAGGTCCAGTGCTCAATGTGCTTCGATAATGGCTTCTCTGGAAGCTCTATAGGAAATGATTCTTTTTCAAAAATGACTTTCTTTTGCAACTCTTATTTTTCCACCAATAACGTTTCAGTAACCTGATTCTCTTTGTATGCGCTCGGTGCCCACCTCCAGCATGCTCCCATCTTCTCAGCCCTTGTGGACTATTATACCATTTGACCGTTCAACACTGTCGTCGTCCTACTCCTTTTGCTGCCCGCCAGCCTGCTCTTGGAACATCCCCTACTGCAGAATTTATTTTCAGCTTGCTCAGCTCCAGGGGCTTGCTTTTAATCATCCTTGGTCAACACAGGGTCTGTCTCTATCACACAGTATGCAGGTCTGATCATCTGAGTTCATGGCTTCTGTTCTGTGCTAGTATTTAGACCTTCACGTCTGCAGGACGCTTTCCTGGAACCCACAAGTGGAGCCTGCATTCGTGTTTGCCCCAGCTCTTTGCTCTACCTTGTGCCCCTTGCCTCCACTTTCTTGTTCTGATCTCCCGTGATGTTGATTGTTTGTGTGTCTCTGGAAAGGGAGAAAAGACACGATAGATACGAGTCATCACTCTGCCCCCCCCTTTCTTTCAAACTGTTTTTATATAATCTATAATGGGTCTTTTGACAAATGTTAATGTTAACACTGAACGCGCACTGAAGGTGAACTTTTTCATACCCTCATATGTAGTGTTTTTTGGGGCGTATTTGGGTTTGAGTTTTGTGTGCTAGCTTGGCATGTATGCCTTTTTGAGATCGGATCGTAAGTGGCAATCCTACTTAACTTGCGAGTCCATTTTCTTTACTTTGCATGTGTGCATTGAATTGCTTTGATTTGAAGTAGCTGGGCATATCAGGAGGCTGAATTATGGGCATTTTGTGGCGTTTTCTGGGCCTACCGGTAAGCACTTTACACCCCATATTGTTTGACCTATTATCACCAACAGGTTACATGGGATTACCATTGCATGTTGACCTGAAAGTTGGCTTACAATTGTGCTAGGATATTGTTTAAAGGTATCTAGCAATATGACCATAAGCAGATACATGACTCTATTTCTATTCAATTAAGGCTCCTCTTTGTATTTGCTAGGGAATTTAAAACATAGCTCTTGTGCTTGTTGTGTAGTTCCTCGGTAAGGGCAACGCATCTTTCAGTGCAGTTTTGGCTTGGAAAGGTTGTGGGGCCCAAGGCTGATTTTGTCAAGTAGCACATTTTACCTACCGTCATTTAAATAAATCTGATTTCCAGTAGACCATGCCAAAAGATGGTAACTTTGTTGGTCATCGTGGTAACTTTTCATTAGCGAAGCAAGATATTGTATCTGCTTGCTTGGGATGAGCTGTGACACCATTTGTGAAGTTTGTTCATTGCAAATCGAGCACAGTCATCTCTTGTGAACTAGCTTGCTATCAATCACTTGAGTGACACAACGCCACATGCTAATAAGCAGAAGTTGTTTGGAAAATATGGGGAGTATTTTCAGTGTGTACAAGGATAAGCCATATTGGGGGTGGGAGTCCTCCTCTTCAACAAAATATACCTCTGTTTTTGTCTGATGCACTTATATCTCAAACTCTGCTTGCTCTCACTGGGAGTGTGAACTACCCACCTTTCAGATCTTGATTTTCCCTCACATGGTTTACCTGTCGTTTCCCTTATGTGCCCTCATCTGAATCTGCATCAGGTATCAAAATGCGTATTGCACTCCACACTCGCTTTCAGAGAGGCCTGAAGTCCCTCATGGTTAGGGTGTTATAAGGCATCCTGCTTTCCTGGGAGTCTCCTTGCACAGCTAGCATTGTGAGGGCTCCACTGCTTACCAGCAACCTTGGTTTAATTATAGTGGGTTACAGCCTGCTGTACTATTGACGGTGTACATACGGGGGACCGAAGTGTAAATGCAGTGCAGAGGCCTTTAGCCAGACATTAGTCCTACAATAGAGTGGAACTTGAATGTTAGCATATATGGTTATTGCTACGACCTGCCTCAGAGATGGAGGGCTACAGTTCACAAAACCAGGGATGACCTGTTTGTGAACAGTGTCTGTGTCCAAGCCTGAAGAGGAATGTGAGGACGCTTTGTTAGTTTCTGCAATCTTCCAAGAACTGTGCTGATGATGAAGCCCTTCAAGGTATCCGAGGACACTGCACTCATAACAGCAAAAGGAAACTGAGTAACTGGCAATACATGACCTTGACTTAGTAGGCACAGCTGCTCCACAAGTCTCCAAGCAGTCCCATCTCCCATGAAAGCCTTACTGTCCACCCTCTGTGTTGATCGGACATGTGGAGGTAACTGCAACGACCAACAAGTCATGAGCCCTATATCAGTGGTTTCTATCCAAGAAAAATAACTTTTACTACAACTCAAAGAAACCCCGAAGTGTTGTGACTCAAAGGAGTTAATCACTTCAATTAATTCTCTGCTAGACACAGACTGAAGCTCCTGGTTCCATAGCTTCACCTCCAATGAACTAGAATGCTTCTTCAAATCCCAGTTCTAAGAGTTATTCAACCCATCCGCAAAGTGACTTCACAGTAGTACTTCTTGCTTGAATATACTTTTTGTCACCAGATCTGTTATGGTTCATCCCAAGTACAAGACTCGCTGCTGGTGGCCTCACCTTGCAAGGACCAGTGGTCAGAAATTTCCCACAGCACTGATCACAAGGTTCTGTGTATGGATTGTATTCAGAATGGCACTTGAGTGATCCTGAACCAAAGTCCTATCTTGAACATTAAGCCCGTTACTTACTCATGGGGATTGTGCAGGATCATGAACATTATCTTTCTTGGGCAATCAGTTACTGCTCCAGCTCTTTCACAGTTTTGGGTGACCTTTGACTTTGAAGTTGACCCTGTCCAGTGGGGGCAAGACCAAAGATTTTTTTTTTAATTTAACATGCCAGCCTGAGAGACAATTTATTTCAGAAAATAATTTCAAAATTCAGCACTCCGCTACACATTCAAAACATATTTCTGACTATAGGGTAAGCTCTAAATGAAGGGGAGTGATGGCGGCAAGTGGTTCCCACTGCCAGGTCATTTTAGTTTACCAATTCCATGTCCCTCCCATTTTTTTTTTTAATTTTATTTATATATTTTTTTTTTTCTTTTACTGGTGGTTAGAGCCTCCATTCCAGGCTTTCTTTTTTATTTATTTTTTAATTTTTATTGGTTTCAATATAGAGAATTCAACATTAACTCAACCCCAACTCCCCTCCCCCCACCGGAAGATCTGTGCCTTCTATTCCACACTGGAGTCTATTCTGCTGTGACGATGTCCAGGATTCTTATTTTATGTGGACACTATTGTTCCATATAGTCCGATTGGAAATATTCCAACATCTCACCCCATTCTTTCGTAAAATAGCAATTTGTGCCCTGAATAGTATGCGTTAGTCTTTCCATTGCCAATAGTGGCCACACCTTCTGGAGCCAGCCAAACAATGGTGGATCCCGTTGTTTCCAATTTTGGGCTGTCACTGCCCATGCCGCTATCAATAAACCCATAAAGCTTCTCCATTCCGATTTCGAAAATTTCTTTGCTATCGGGTCCTTCATCCCACGCAACCATACCTTCTCACCCAATTGGTCCACGTGAGGAAACCTCTCCTTCATTTGGGTCTTTACTTCAGCCCAGAATCCCTGAATCCCTCTACAGTCCCACCATATATGTCTCCAATTGCCCTCCCCTGACAGCATCTCCAGCACAACTTAGGTTAGTGCGGGCACATTGCATTTAATCTCACTGGGGTATAGTGCCACTGGCTCACAACCTTCAACCCCATTTCCCGCATTTGGATTGACCTAGTCATCTTAGGGATGCCCTTGCAGAGGTTCTCCCACTGATTTGTACTGATGGGTTCCCCCAGGGTATGCTCCCACTTAACCATATAACTCCACCTAATTTCCTCTTTTTGAAGGTTAATGAATTTATACATCCACAACACCAGTTTCTTGGACCCGGGGTTGGTCAATGTAAATTTCTCAAATGGGGTGAACTCCCTTGTGGCCGCATGTTTGACAGTCAGTGCCGTTAACCAGTGTCTTAATTTGTCATATTTAGATCTTTCCACCTTTTTAAGGTATAGCAATCGTTTACAGGCCTCGAACGATCTCATTTGTTGGTCTTGAAACATTTCCCCTATTTTTGTGCATCCTGCTTCATCCCATCTGCCATATGCCACTCTCTCCATCCCTGGGGGGTAGTCTGGATTCCCAAACAGGGGTGTGAAAGGTCCATGCTCTTCTGTTAGGGTGCCTTTCCGCTGAAGCTCATCCCAGGCTTCCAATGGTGCCTTCATCACTTTGCTAATCCTAAGATTTGGATGCCTGTATGGTTTCCCCTTCCACAATGTCTCCACCAGAGGGGATCTCGCCACTGCCCTGTCTTACATTGGCCATATTTTTTGCCCCCCATCCTTATCCTTGGGCACCCACAGCTGTGCCGCTTGATAGTATCTATAGAAATGTGGGAGACACATTCCCCCCCCCTCCTGGATTGGGGCTGTTAGCACTGATCTGAATATCCTGGGGGTTTTCTTTTTCCAGATGAATGCGGATATTATTTTAGTGAGTGCGCTAAAGAAATACTTAGGGATCCTTATCGGGATGGCCTGAAAGTAGTAAACCAACTTCGGGAGAATGGTCATCTTTACCGAGGTGATGCGTCCCCACCAAGAGATCGCAAGTGGGTTCCACAGTTCCGTATCCCTCTTCACCTTTGGTAAGAGGTCTGGATAGTTGGCTCCGTACAGATGGTCTATTCTGTTTGTAAGGGTTCTAATTAAATATTTAATCCCCCGATCTGCTATCTTTAGTTTTATGGCTGCTGCTCTATGTGCTATTTCCCCTCTATCCCCTGCCAGGATTAATATTCCGATTTGGCTCTATAGATTTTAAGCCCAGATATTGCCCCAAATTTGTCTAGCTCTTGTATAGGTTCGGGAAGGGAGCGTGCTGGTCCTGTAAGGGCCACCAGCATATTGTCCGCATACCCGACTACTTTGTGTTACAAGCCTGCCATTACTTTTCCTGTGAGGGTGGGTGACTCCCTGATTCTGAGTGGTTTCAAGAAGACGGTGTATAAAAGGGGGGATAGCGGGCATCCTTGTTTCGTGCCCCTCATTATGTCCACTCTGCCCGTGACTTCCCCATTTATGGCTATTCTAATGGAAGGAGTGTTGTAGTTGGCCCTAATCATTTCCATGAATTGTTCCCCAAACCCCATATGGTGAAGCGTTCTTAACAGCATTGACCATTCCACCCGGTCAAATGCCTTTTCTGCATCCAATGATAACCATATTGCCTGCGTGTGTGAGATGCTGGTCTTTTCTACCAGGTGTATCAGTCTCCTCGGATTATCATGTCTGCCGGCCTGGGATGGAACTGATTGGTCCGCCGCTATAAGCTGGGGGAGCAACGGTGATAGTCTTGCTGCCAAGATCTTGGTATAAATCTTTGAGTCAAGGTTTATAAGGGCTATCGGGCGGTAAGACCCTGGGTTGGATAGGTCCTTTCCCGCTTTGTAGAAGACCAAAACCTTGGATGGTGTCACATTTCCCACCTCCCAAAAAGAATTGAACAACTTTGTTAAGAAAGGGGCTAGAATATATGCATATTTCTTATAAAATGGGGTCGTGAACCCATCTGGGCCAGGTGCTTTGTGTAACGGGAGTCCCCTAATTCACTTCTACTTCTTCAATTTCCCTGATCTAAGGCTTCTCTTTCCTTCTCTGTTATCGGTGGTGAGGTACTAGATTTTAAGTATGCATCTGGGTGTGCGTTGGTAGGCCCATCGGTTGTGTACAATGATTGTTAATAGCCTCTAAAGATTTCTCCTATATCGCTGGATCGTGTTTGAGTCTCCCCCTGTGCATTCCGCACATTCTAATCGTAAGTGCAAGCTCCGTGGCCCTTAACTGTCTGGCTAAGAATGTATCCCCCTTGTTGGCCTTTATATAATACCAGTGTCTGAGATGGAGGAGGCTCCTCTCTGCTTTTTTAGTACGGAGTACCTCTAATTGTCCCTGCACATGTCTCAGAGCCCTCTTCATACTTATTGTGTCGTTCCTCGTGAGATACCTTTGTATATGTTATCTTCTGTTTCAGTTCCTGTTCCCACCTGTATCTGTTTATCTTTTAACGCTTTCAAGGCTATCATATGGCCTTGCAGGACGGCTTTGAATGCCTCCCAAACTGTTCCCAACGAGGTGTCCCATGTGTCATTGTAGGCAAAGTACTCTTCTATTTTTTTCATGAATGTTATCTCCCAGGACGGGTTCTAGAAGTATATCTTGGGAGAGCTCCCATCTACACAGGCAGCATTTCTTCCCTGGCATTGCTAAATCTATCCATGGGGGGGCGTGATCTGAGAGAGTTATTGGGCCAATTTCTATCCCTTGGACTTTCCCCAGTATCCCTGCTGAAACCCCAATGTAGTCTATCCTGGACATTGTATTATAAACATGGCAGAAGTGAGTCTATCCCCTTTGATGCCCCTTAAATTCCCGCCGCACATCACACAGCGCCATGTCGACCATTTTCTGGCTGAGACTTTTTGATGGCGCCTCCTGTCCCTGGTGACTCCATGAGTTCATATCTGTTGTTGGGTGCCATGCCATGTTCAGATCCCCTCCCAGAATTACTTCCCCCTTGGCAAATTCTTCCAGGTTCCTTAATGTTTCCCTCAAAAATCCATCCTGCCCAGTATTGGGTGCGTATATTGACGCTAGCATGTAGCCCGTCCCATCGATTAAGGCATTGGCAAATACATCTCATCCCTGTTTATCTACCCGTGTGCTCTGGAGTTGTATGTCTCTGCTGTCTTGAAGGGCAATTAATACCCCCGCTTTTTTGACTGTTGTGTTGGACTGCAGTATCTGTTTATAGCCCCTTAATCGCAATTTGGATTTGTCCTGGGATCTAATATGTGTCTCTTGCATCAATAATACATCTCCCCGTTCCCTACTTTGGAGGCTCTCCACCTTCTTTCTTTTTACCGGGGCATTTAGACCCCTCACATTGAACGTAACGACTTTCAGCCTTCCCATGTCCCTTTAGCCCATGTTAGACGCTGTAGCTCCCTGATGTCCAGCTCCTCTCTTGCATCCGGATGACCCCCTCCTCCACTCCGTCCCTCCCCCCAAACCAAACAACTTCCCCAACGAACCAACAACTGTCCCGAGGAGGCCCAGGGACCTAAGGTTGCTAGGGCGCTTGGCCCATCGCTCTTGGCCCTCGGAATACTCGGGAGTAACCTCGCGGGGAGTCCTAAACCCCGCATTTACATGTAGTTTTCTGGATTCCAGCGGCGAGGCCCGCACCGGGCTGCAAGCCCAATTGACCTTTGGTTGCATTTGTCGTCTTTCCTCTCCTGCCCCACACTTGCGTCCAACACTTCGTAGTTGTTAACACTTTCCCCGATGAAGTTCGGATGTGTTCACCGTTTTCCTTCCCCTGTTTGTTTCTTCCTGTGTTGCACGGTTTGCCATTCCCATAGCTTCTTGTGCATAACCTCCCTTGACCGAAGGCTCCGTTCGCCACTATCCTCTTCCTGGATGCCCATCACCTGCAAACATTCCTCGCAAGAAGTTACTCTCCATTGTCTGCCCTCCCATGTGAAGAGAAGCCCAAAAGGGAAGGTCCATGTATACTTTATTCCTTTTCCCCAGTTCCTTGTGCACCGGTTCCATGGCCCTCCTTTTCTGAAGAGTTACCACTGCAAGGTCCTGGTAGAGTTGGATCTCCACCCCATTCATCCTAATGTGATCCATCGCTCTTGCCGTCCTTAGTATCTGTTCTTTCTGCGGGTATGATGCCAGGGCCACCAGCACATCTCTGGGGTGATCCCCCGGCTCCCCCGTCCTCTTTGGGCCCACCCTGTGAACCCTGTCCATTTTAATGTCCCCATCTGCTCCGCTGCCAGAATGTCCCTAAAGACTTCTTGGACTGCTGTTTTAAGATCCTTATCTTCCACCGTTTCCACCATATTTTTTATACGTATATTAGACCTACGCGAACGATTCTCCAGGTCCTTGCATTGTAGTTCTAAGTTGTGCATGAATCTCACTAGGTGTTCTTGCGTTTCACTGTTCTGCTATGCTTCCGCCTCCACATTTTGGACGATTCTTTCCAGTGTCCGTACGTTCTTCCAACTTGGATACATCCGTTCTGAGCTCCTGCACTGATTGTTTCATGTCCTCTCTTAAAGATGCAAACTGCTCTTGCACCATGGTCATAAATGTGTCCTGAAGTTCCTCAAACCAAGCCTCATGTCATCCTTCGAAGCCTGCAGAGGTTGCTGAGGAGTCTGGTTCTGACCACCCAGCGAATCCTCCTGGGTTTGCCCTCTTGTGTTGCCTGGTATGTCTGAGGTCCACGTGTGTATTAGGTTCGAGTCCTGCCTGGTGCATTGGGCTTGTGCTTGGGGAGGCCCCCCTTTCCCTTTAGTCTTTGACATTTTGCGTCCGGTATTGGCTTCCTATCTTTACGAATTGACACCCGCTTCCTTCCCTGGATCGGTGTGAGACCTCTCTACACTGCCCCTTCCGTTCTCCCCCGCTTGGGGTGGGTCTGCTTGGAAAGGGGATCCGTCCCACTACTGTCTTGGCTTGGGTCTTCACTCGGTATTATTCTCCTGTTCCTTCGCCCTAGTGCCCCTTTGTGATCACTGACCTCCTGGGAAGTGGTTCCTAGATTTGTGCCAGGCTCTTTCTCATGGGGTTTGTCCCGTTGCTTCGGCGTGGAGGCTAATCATGACGGAGCCCTTCGCCACTCTCTCCGCTGATGGCCTGCCTCTTGAGGGGCTTCCAAGGTGTTAGGGAGAATTCTCTGTTTAATCTGAATTTCCTAACCTAGTGAGTCCCCCAGCAGCTTTGCTGGATTTCTGGAGTTTGTTTTTTTTCTCCATCCTGCCAAGAGTGAGACTCTTTTCTCCCACTCTTGGACATGTATGTGTGTAATTCCTTTGAAATGTCAATGTGTTCGATGGGCTATGGGGTCTTTTACTCCGTAGGGTCTCATATGTTTTTCTATGTGTGTTACACCGCACCCTACGTGTCGTAACACGGGGGCGCCCTAGCGGGTCCCCCACCATAGACTCCATACCCGGGGACTGACTACTGTCTCCCCGGGCATGTAAAGTCACCATTGGCTTTACTAGACCTAAATTTACTAACAGAACCAGTACCAACCATCTTATTGTGGACATAGGGGTAATTCGATTACTCCTGGATCTGTTACTCGAGGGGGCACTGTCCCGTCCCCCCTCGTCGAGTTTTGGCTGGTGGCAGTGGAAACTACTTGTTATGTTCGACCCCGAACATAACCCTATGGGATTCGTCCCATTGTTGGGGATTGATACTTTTTCTCATTTATCTCTGATGTACCACCGATCTACTTATCTTAAATAAGTTTACGAGTGGTATTTTCTGCCAGAACTCGGTTTTAAAATGGCGTCTGTGTTCGTCTGTGACTCCTAAACCAAAGGTTGAGCCCTTTGTTCCCCTTTTGGCGGGCCTCTGTACAGAGACCCTCCAAAGTGGTGCCATTCTGTCTGGGTTACCTCAGGGGTGTGGGAGGAGGTTTAGGCACCCTGGACCGAGTTGCCTTGCCAACTCAGGTCGCACTCTGGAGTGATTGGCCCAGGTGGTGAGCCTTCCCGCTCACCACTTAGCATGTGTTGATTGACAGCTAGGCTGAATGAATGGGGGTCGTCTGCATAAAAGCAGGGCTTTTGGGACTGGATCTTAAGAAGTCGCCACAGGACCTAAGAATCCGACGAGGGTAACGCTGAGCCGACCTGCAACGACGACACCTCCGGTGGAGCCCTGCTGAGCCGACTCACCACTTCCCGACGACAGAGGAGATCTCCCTGCCGGAGAGTCTCTTCCCCTGACTGGTGGGAACAACCAGTCCCCTTTGCTTTTTATTCGCCTCAGGACGCAGTGGTCGAATTGCCCGTGCAGAGCACCTCGGCAACCGGATAGCCACTACCCCTGTACCGCGACCAAAAGGTGGTGCCTTGTGACGGAGCACTCCGCGGCTGGTCTCTTCCCTGGTGGTGCACCGGACTTCACTTTCCTTCGACGACGAGATCATCTCTACTCTTGGCAAAGACCCAACATGCATCCACCACCAGGAACAACTGCCCCCGCGGAGCTGCCTTCCACAACAAGGTACCGTGTCCGCCTGGCTTTCCTTTCGTTCGGTTTGAGTGAGGTGTCTTAATCCTCTCCGTTCCGCTGGGTCGCCTCCAAGCTCTGCTCATTCTTTGTTCTGAACTGGTTCAACCTGCCGATAACAATTTGCTATAAAGAC
Source organism: Ambystoma mexicanum (assembly GCF_040938575.1). Classification (NCBI taxonomy): domain Eukaryota; kingdom Metazoa; phylum Chordata; class Amphibia; order Caudata; family Ambystomatidae; genus Ambystoma; species Ambystoma mexicanum. The sequence goes on along the minus strand of NC_090941.1, from coordinate 533,478,354 downwards.
TTGAATGCATCTCCACTAGAGATTTTTTGGACATCGCGCCTTGCCTCTCTCCGAGTGGGCCTGGCCTCTGAACTTTACGATCTATGGCGATTCTTGCCTTCCTGCCTTGCATTTTACCCGCATAGGATTGAACTGTGTTGACTTCATAACCTGCCTATCTTTTTCTCTCCTGTCCTAACTAATATTCGAGTGTCATCTAGGTTGAGGTATACACCTCTGTCTGAAAATAAGTGGTACCGGTAGAACCTAGAGTTGTCGATATTTTGCTAGGGGGATTGATCGTTTTCTACTTCGTAGAGTAATTGTTTGATTTGTTTGCCGTGATTTGCTTTAGTGTTTTTCATAGACATTTTGTTATAAATAAATACCTTAATATCTTTACACTAAGCCTCGTTGCGTGTTTGCTTGTCTTGCTGTGAAGAATTGCCCTATTTTGTATACTCCACATACTGCTCAACTTTTCTTGAGAGAAGTCTGACTGCTCAGCCACAGCTACCAAGTGAATCTGTGTGGTACAGACTGCTACCAAGTGGGTTCACCGCCAACGCCTGTAGTCCTAAATCTTTTGCAGTGGTCCCAGAGGGAACTGCACAGGTTTCCGCCTAACACAATGGTCTGACCTCTTGTCCCCCCAGGAGAGCTTGTCTAGGCATCTCTCCCTTTCCTGCAGAGTTCCAGCCAGGGATGGCTTCTCTGTGGCACCCTCTTAGGCTGCTCCTTCCCAGGGTGAATTCTGGATGCGGTGGGGGTCCCCTGGAGGGCGCCCTGGGCTGTGATATTGCCCCACCGGTCCCAGCTTGGGATATGGCAGAGGGGGGGGGAATAGTTGAGTGCCTTCCCTACAGCTTCATTGTTCATTGTGACACCCCCCTCTCACCTCACTTCACGGTGCTCTTGGGCTACTCCCTGAATGCCTCTTCTCCTGCTCGCGCCTCGGCGCGGGGGGGGGGTGCTCTGCCCTATGTGGAGCGTCTTTTGGAAGCTTTGGGAGGCCTCTGCTGCTGGTGCACCGCTGTCTTCTGCCTCCTGGCTGAGAGCTCGGGGGTCGGATCCCTGGCTCCTGCTGCGTCCTCTTCTGGCAGCCTCCCCCGTTTGATGATCCCCCACCGTGTTGGTATCTTGGCGGGGACAGGCGTCGTGGGAGAGCCTGTTCCTTGGGGTGGTCCGTATTGTGGAGAGTTCCAAACTGGATCGCGCGCCGGGATCTTCCCTCACTGTCCTGGGTCAGCGTGCCTTGCTGGTCGTGCGGTCATTTTACCACAACTTCATCTCCCTAATTCGATGGCCCCTCCGATGCGTGTCGATACCGGGGAGGAGAGGTATGCCCACCTGGTTTACCAATCTCTTCGTTTAGTGCTTTATTGTTCTATGGCCCGGCGGGAGAGACACCTATGTACGTCTCCTTGCCGCAGCCGCCATCTTTGAATCAAGACCGAAGAATTTCTTAACCCATACTAATGACTTGTAATGAGCACCAATTCCTTTTCTTGCTTTTAGCAGATGTATTGTTGTGACCTGGAGCATACTATGGCTCCCAGCCACAGAGCCCAGCTTGGGCCCCACATGAATGCATGCAGACTCCGGGCGGCAGCAACACATGGGTAGGAGCTGCAAACATATGCTCTCTGCTATTATTAGGGTGTCTCGGCTGTCTGAAGTAGCTCGCTCTGCGCATTACTTCTTTGCATCACATTGTAGGTTTAATGATGTGCCTCCATGGGCCTTCTGGCGAAGTCCATGAAAACCAGCCAGCTTTGGGCAGGCAGGGCAGACACCACGTTTTGAGGTACCCAGCATTACCAATGTTGTGCCCCTCCTGAAGCTCCACCATGGGAGCCCTAATCCATACCCACGCCAGGGTGGCCACTTGGAGGGGAATCTATATATAACTTACTAGTCAGTTCCTGGGTCGAACTTTCGGCTAGACTAGGAAAAGACAGACCTCGTTCTTATTGGTCTGCAATGTCATTTGGTCCCTGGCATTGGGATTTGAGACAGCCAAGCTGGTGGGAGCTTCCCAACAGTGATCCTGGTGTCAGTTGATTGAGTTTTTTCTCTAATGCCTCTGATTGGCTTAGGCTACTCTGGGAAGGAGGAGGGGAGAATCACTGCACTGATAAGAGAGCTGAGGAGACCCTGGGGAGCAAAGGACTGTATTGGCTTTTTTCTTTCCACCAGGGCCTGTGAAGAGGCTGAAGATTCCACACATGTGGGGTGGAGAAAAGGGGTTGTTTCCTCCCTCCAAAAGGAGTGCCCAATTAGCTTGTTCTCCCCCATGGGAGGAGGGTTTCCATTCTCCAGCCTCCACACCATAGCAGTTTCCATTCAGGTGTTCCTATCCAGTCAATGGTGTTTTCAACTTCCAGCTAGATATCCAGTGATAGAAAAACAATTTTTGGGAATGCACTGTCATCTTGAGAGGATGGGAATCTGGGGGCTAGAGAAGTCCAAGAGACGGACACTGTTTAATCCCTGCTCAGTGGTTGGATGTTTGCTTGGGGAAAGAGTAAACCCAAATAGTGAGTGCTTGCATGTCACTATAAATTCCCAAAGGGAGAAACTTGGTTTCCTCTGCCTGGACTGTTAATGCTCGCCCATAGTTGCAAGCCAATATTCCACAACTGCTTTTTTCCAACGACTACCTTGCTTGAAAACAGTTTGTAGGAGCCTGTATTGGTACCTTTCTGCATAGAATTGCCTTTCTACCAGCTACGTATCCAACACATTTGCATTATCACCAAAGGTGTTGGTTATTTGGCCAAACCTTTTTTCACTTCTCTCGCCACGGACTAAGGGTTTTATGGTTTTTGTTTGTTTTCAACTGAGTATTGTCAAGGATTCCAATCGGGCGTCACACCCCAAACCAGGACCTTTTGGTCTTAGCCTAGGATGTAGCGCTCAATGAGAATACTTTTTCTTTATTTTCTACGAATTTGAATTGAGCCGATACCAAACCCGTCTCGCACCCCCTTTTAAAAATACCACGGGTCACAATGGACCATGAACCAGGCCGGTGGGTGTCAGCAAAATATTTATTTATTTATTTTGAATTCAAAGAAAATCACACAATTTTTATATTGAGTAGCACTCACCAATGGGGTGATAATTACAAAGAAAACCACAGAAATACACTTGGGTAACCTTCTACAAGAACATATCCAAAGCACAAATGAATAGGAGCACTTCTTCTATTTGAGTAGATGGCACCCAAGTTAGGGTTTCCCTCTGCAATGTTCCCTCAAACCCCAATTAATCTGAGTGGATAGAAAGAAGCAGCAGGGAGTCAGGGATATGAGGCAGCAAACGGAATCAAAATCAGACCTTCCCTCACAAAATAAGATTTTAAAACAGTTTGCAATTGCATAAAATGACACTCGGATTTTGTCAAATAATTATGTGTGGTTAAATAATGATGTACATATGTTTTATCACAGTATCGGCGATGTTATATCACTAGCAACTACAAGGTAAGGTATCACAAAAAGGCATACATTTCACAAGCAACTGGAAATTGAGAACACAGTGCAGGCAAATCACACGTGGAAAAGTTGCAATTTACCAGTTTTTTTCAGCTTTAAATGTCAAAACGGTATTTAAAGAAAACGGGTGAAATAAACAGAATTGGAATGCAGTTTTTAGGCTGGGGAAGAGATGCACCTCACGGACAATATAGAAGTGAAAGAGTGACTAGCTAAATAATTGGATGAGATTTTCAAGGTGAAAGAAATTCGATTTTGGTGAAATAAAGTAGTAAAATGAGAAAATCGCTTTGGAAAGAAAGGACAAGTTTTACTTAAACTAGATTATTAAGAAGATAGCGATGCCCATGAAAACAGGTTAAGCGGCAGCATTAACCCCCTTCATGTCTCTTTATGTGGACATTTTATTAAATTATTCAAAATATTGCTAAGGAGTTACAAGATGGGGTGAATGAAAGAATCGCGCTAATGCTTAGAAAATCACGGACAGGGTGCATAGAGAGTTCTGACCGTTTTAAACAAGTTACCAAGGCATGGATAGGATTACTTAGAAAATAGCACAAAGACAAAGGGTCAAGATGGGACAGGCTATGTGTTGCTATGGGATGGGGAAATACTCATAATCTGCACTTGAGTTTGGAATTTGGGACAGCCAACCGGGTTCTGGACTCAAAGGGCTCTGGTCACAGCATGGCGGGCGCCCCTTACAGCAAACAGCTGGGCAGGTCTGGTCACTGGATGGCAAAGGTACAGCGGGCATGCAGGTAGTGGGCAAAAATCTGGTCTGGTCACAGGATGCATCCCAAAACGGTAGCACAGCTTTTTCCCTTTGTTGTTGGGATTTTTGTGGGGTTTCCGGATCAATGGCCTTGCTGGGATAGGGTCAGCTATGCTTTGGCCTGGCAGTAGAGTCTGGAATCTTGGAAAGGTAGATCGGGAATGTCTAGATACACAGGCGGTGGACATTCAGGAGAGCGTGTCCTGTCCCTGTGAGCACCCACCATTTATATAAAGCGGGTGACCTCACCGGGTTTATTGTTGGGCAGAACTAAGCTAAACCTACCATCAAGAACCAGATAGGTCAGCCTATGCTGGTCGCCTCCTCCAGGAGGGGACTCAGTTTAGGGGGTTGTGTTTTATGAGGTGAAAAGCCAACCCACAGTCCTTTTTGCTAAAAATCCATCTTAACATAAATCACACAATTATACAGTTGCAGCATTTTTGCAAATTACATAAGCAGATGACATATTTCACACAGAGCATGCCAGTCCAACTCTCCAGTTTGTAGGACTTTTTGTCCGTCTAATCGTTTTTCGTCATTTTCAATGAAATTATTTTACCTAAAATTCTATAACTTTATAGATTATCATAAGGCATGTGAATTTTAATTGCAAAGTTGCATCATGTACACTTTGCTTAGAATACCCAATTCTCTGCCATTTCTGTCCCCAATATGCCAGTGAAGGCTACCACGTCTTAAATTAACGTCACCAAAATTGCATCTAGATTGTGACACTTTCATATTACTGCGTTGTCCAATTTCAGAGATGAAACGTCTTGAAATGTATTAATAAAATGGCCTATTTTGAGCCAGATGGCAAGCACTGTCTACCAAATAAGTGCATAGCTGACAAGCCTGCTCTGGAGTTGGCTTTGAAGCTCCCCAGTAGAAGTTGAGGGCAGGTGATTTGCCAAAAGTCACATGTATGCGTCCCAGATCTATTGTGTCAAACTGGAGCACAGACAAAAGTCAGACGAGCGTGTGATCTGCTGCCTTTTGGTCCATTCAAAGTTTCAAAGGGCATACTTACCACGTGGGGGTCCCAGAAATCCATTGTGGCATCTGTTGGGGGTAGGGCACTCCTGTTGTCAGCACCCAAATGTCTCTGGAGCCATTGCAGAAAACCTGTTTGGGCTGATTTCCCAGTACAACCAAAACATTTATTTATTTCTTTTGTTTCATTTTGTTTTGAATCAGAAGCAAGCCTGTTGAATAAAACATCCCATATGTTTTCCAGCATAACCACCTTTACATTGCTAGGCCAAGACAGGGCCATATTCAACATGACACTTTTAAAACAGGTATTTTTCCTTATTTGCAAAAGCACATTTTAACACGTGGTGGAGTCTGCTGGGGTGTCCCTTTCAAAAGGTTTTCTCTTCCATCTGACTTCCCAAACCTGTTTTGCAACCATAGTCAGTTTCTCTTATACAGCAATCTGTCCAGGACACAGGTCCACTGAAATTGACATGTGCTCTTAGAGCTAGGGTTTCTTTTGAATCATTGATTGTGTAGCCCAAAAGTCAAGCGTTTTTTCCATGCAGCTGAAAGTAAAGCTTCTGTGAATTTCCCAGATCTGGTCTGACACAGCCTGTCATTCAGGGATAATGCTCTGTTGTGCTGGAGCACAATCTGAATATGGAAAAGCATGGCAGGGTCTCACTGATAAAAGCAGTGTAATGTAGAACAGATGAAAAGAGCATCAGAGCGGCATCCTTTTCAATGTAAAATATTCCCTTTTCAATGGGAACTTTTTCGCAAGCAACAGAGCAGCGTTGCTTTTCACTTCGCCTCTTTAGTACAAGAACACACCCTGGCAGCCTTTATCGGTGTGCTCCCTCTTCCAACTTGCCCAATGGTGCTTGGCAAAACAGTGCAGCCATAATTTTGTATCTGCAAAACGCAGTTTTGATGTGGGGTAATGGTTCCCCAAGGAGCCAGCGCAGCCATTTTCCTGTGATCTGCTGAAGTGCAGCTTGGTAATGGATGGGAGTTCTGCTGAGTGGGTCAATGTATCCCATAAATCCCCCTCCCGCGGACTCTTCTGAACTTCTTGTCAAGGAAGAGTAGGGCAAAGTGGGGTTCATCAGTAGGGCAAAGTGGGGTTAATCAGGTGGAGTCCTTCCATCAGGGAGTGGTACGCCACGATCCTCCCATTGTCTCTCGGAGTGTGGAGCAACACCCACAACGTTCCCTTAGGTCTTTCCTTGTGGTGTGGAGCGACACCCCCAGATTTGTCTTTGATCTTTCCTTTCCAGGTCCCCGGGGAGGTCTTCCTTGGTCTATAAATGGAACCAGTACGAATCTAGTGAATAAATAAGAACCGGTTACATTTTCTCACTGACTGCCTTCCCGGAAGGTTGACAGCAGTGGGACATGTATGCATTTCAATCATTACAGTACTTAGACGATAAAGACAAATAATCACTCGCAAGACCCAAATAACTATTGATTCTATTAGAATTTTGGGGCTCCCTTTCGTACTGACAATGAAGAAAAATACTCTCCGTTAGGTAACTATACTTATAATCCTACCTGTTCATTTCTGGTTCTTCTTTTTCTTCTTTCATATTCTCCAGATGTCTCCTCTCTTTGACTTTCTCTTGGCTCCTCAATCCACTGCAAAGTATGTCTGGGGCGACAACTCTTTGACTGATTAATATGGACCCATTTCTCTTCTGCCAACTCTTTTGGGGATGCTGATTCTATAGGCGACAGGTTAAATTTTAACTATAATTTCAAAAGGACCGCACCAGCTGAGGCGAAATTTCCACTCCTTGGTCTGGTTCCTACAAGTAGATCATGTCTCCTACTTGGTATTCCTTTTTGGTTGTTTTTAAGTCATATTGAGTCTTCATCCCCTATGCAGATGTTTCCAGATTCCGCTGAGCGTACGCAAAAGCATGTTCAAGGTGTTTTCTTAGATTCTCAACATACTCATGAGTTCTGGAGACGTTTATCGGTGTCTGCTCTTGGGTTCTATAGAGCAGATGCTGAGGTAGCACCATTCTTCGTCCAGTCATTAGCTCAAATGAAGACATTTTGGTTGCAGAAGATGGTGTAGATCTGATGGCCATCAGGACAAGCGGTAATGAGATGTCCCAACTTGGCCCAGAATCTACCACAAACTTTTTTAGAATGCTCACAAGGGTTTTATTGTACCTCTTAACTCCCCCACTAGAGGACGGTGTTATGCAATTTAAAGTTTCCTTTTTACCCCAAGTATCTCCCACATCTTTGTCATCACTTCGCTGGTGAAGTGACTACCTCGGTCTGACTCAATCCTTTGGGGTAGGCCAAACCGCGAGAAAATGTTGTTGATCATCAGAGCAGCTCCTGTTTCTGCCTTGTAATTTGGGGCCGGGAGACATTCCACCCATTTGGTAAACAAGCATGTTACTGTTAACATGTACTTGTTCCCCCTAGAGGAGCGAATCACGGCCCGATGAAATCTACTTGTAAATCTGACCAAGGCAGTGTCATCCCCCTCTTCTGGAGGGGAGCTTGGTGTGTGTGTGAACTGGGCTGAAATTGTGCACACACAAGACACCCCTTCAAGTGTTCGAGGTCCTGCCCCATGTGTGGCCAGTATGCAACCTCCCACAAGATTTCTATAGTATGAAACCCCTGATGACGGCTGTGGCCGCGTCATGGGTGTGACTTAGCATCAGGCTTCAGAATGAGGTAGGGACCACCCACTGGTCACAACCAGATGGGGGATCTCCTTACCAACCAACCGTCTTGGATTCGGAACATTGTGGGTCACTTAACCAACACCCTGAGGTCCTCTTTCCCCATGTAATCCGTATCCGTCAGAGGAAAGTTTTCAGGATCATCAATGTGTTGATAAAATGTCCCAATAATTGGATCCCCTTTTTGTGCCATGATTAAATCAGCATCTGGGGTCTCCTTACTCCATTGGGCAGTTGAGAGTTCATTGTGAGCATTTTCCCAGGACTTAGTGACAGCAGTGACCTGGATTTCCCCCAACAGGGACTCAATCTCGAGGAGATCCCCCTTGATGGCTCTGGTTTTGGCCCTTGATCATCTTCCAATAGATGGTCATCCCATTAGAGGTGACCAGATCATCAATATTTTGGATTAGCTTGCCAAGTTTGAGAGGTTTGTTATTAGCACACAGCATGCCTCTGGTTTTCCAATTTACCAGGCGCTCCACGAACCAGTTCCGGACATAATCTGAATCAGCGATTATGACCAATTTGTGGAGTTTGTGTTGGATGGCAGTGAGAATGGCCTGATGAACTGCCATCAACTCCGCCATCTGACTACTACGGGGACCGATTGTGTACCCAGCGGAGGGTTCCGGGGGATCATTCACCCAGGCATACCCAACAGTTCCTTTTCCCTGGTTTTGTCAACATGGTAGGAGCACCGGTCCACATAAACTGTGGGCATTCCCTTGAACTTGTCTTCATAGACTTTGTGCGGGGAATTCAGGTATGCTCCATATTGTCCTGGTTTTTAAGACTTTCGTCCTCACGACAGTTTTCTCTTGGGACTCTTCTTGTTTGGCCATATCTGACCTCCATAGGAAAACCTTGCATTGACAGAATCCAGGAAGTAATTCTGGAATTTCTCGCATTTCTGGCCTGGATTCTGTCACTTTGGAGGTATTGCAAAGGCTGGCGTGGAGTCTCCACTATGATGTGTTCTCCATGGATGAACGGCCGTAATTTTTCAATGCTCACACCGTTGCCAGGAGTGCCTTCGCACACTCGTTGAATGTTTCCTCCACAGAGGATAAAGTCTTGCTTGCATAAGAGAGGACTTTATTGACCTTGTCATACTTGATATAATACTGCTGTCAAGCATGTATTTGAGAACCCTGTCTCCAAGAAGAACTCCTTGTTTTTGACCAGGTAAGCTAGACAAGGCGCTTGTGTGATACTTCTTTTGAGTTGTTTTACTGCCTCGGATTGTTCTGGACCCCACTCCCACTTGGCCCCTCCCTCCCTTTCAACAGATGGATCAGGGGTCTTGTGATCTCTGCGTAATCCTCAATGAACTTTCTACTGTAATTAGTCAGTCCAAGGACACTTCTTAGCTCATGCAGAGTTGTGGGGTCTTTTAGTTTTAGGAGTGCTTCCACTTTCTTCTCCTGGAGACAGAGACCCTCAGTAGTTATTTCATGTCCCACGAAGTTGACACAGGTTCTGCACCACTGCGCCTTTTGGAAGGTCAGTTTTGCTCCGGCAACCCTCAACTGGGTCAGAAAGTAATGGATTTTCGCTATGTTTCTCCATAGGTGAGCTTTTTATCAGGGCATCATCCACATAGGCCAGGTTACCCCTTTCACCCAAGTCGGACATGACCTTATGTAGGAAGACGTAGAATTTGTTGCCGGAGTTTATATACCTGAAGGGAGTCCTCTCCACGTGTACTGCTCCTCCAAAAGGTAAAGGCCAGCTTGTATTGGTCCTCCCTACTGACGGGCACGGTCCAGTACCCATTTGTCAGGTCACTGGCAGTGTATACCTTTGTCCCCTCGATCTGGGCCAGTCCCTGGTCAATGTACGGGAGAGGCCATCGGGACATGTCAACCTGTTTATTGAGCTCCCTAAGGTCTGCGCAGTCTCCATTGGCCATTTGGTTGTAAAATTCCCAGCACCGGATTATTAAAGGTGCTGTGGACTGGATGAATTATCCTACAGGATTCAAGGTTTTAATTTTTTTCTGTCGGGGACTCCATGGATGCGAGAGGCAAGCGATATTGCTTCACAAACACTGGAGTAATTCCAGGGTCTGTGGGAATTGTTGTAGTATGTATCTCGGTGCAACCACAGTCGTACGAGTCCACAGCAAAGATATCTTGGAAATCTAAGAATACCTGCTTCAACTTTTGCTTTTGCTCCGGAGTCTCACAGGCATCAGCTAGGTTGACCCGCTCTTCAACCATTTGCCTGAAACCTGGAAATACTTCGGGTTTTGCTATCTCAGCGGCCTCCTCCAATTGGGTGGAGAGGTCTCTGGTTAGAGTATGGACCTGGACAGAGGGTCTCGGGTGGAAGAGGCAGTCATTGTGGACCTGGCATATCGCCTCATCCTGCCTGATGTCACATGTCCCCTCTTCCTCCCCATAAGGGCAGGAAGAGTACACCAGGAAATTCTCCCCCTTGCCGGGTGAAGATCCTGTCTGGTGATATGTCATTTTCACCGTCCTCGTCAAAGCAGTCGTTGGGGATTGGTCCTTTCAGTTTCCTAGATCCATGGAAAATGGCGGTCATCAACCAATAATGGTGCCTGCGCCCAGATTGATACTGAAAGGGTCGCTGTTATCCATCAATATTGGAATGGTGTGTTCTGCATTGACTAATGGTGTTGGGTTTACCCCAACCCATGCTGTTGGAGATGGGCATTGAGGTGTACATATGTGTCAATTTTTCAATTTCTGTCAGCTTTTAATTTTTTATTCAAGTGGGAATTGTTGGGTCCTTCCTGGGATAGTGACCTCCTCTCCGATTAGAACCGCAACCGCATACAGCAGCAATTGGCCTGACCGAAATGTTTTTTCTGAATCAATGTCCATGGGATTGCCCCCTAGTCAGGACCAGGGTTTGTAATTTATCAGGTCCAAATTAATTGCAAACCGATTGAGAATGTCACTGCCTAAATAGAATGCAGCAGGGACATCTTGCACGACCCAACAATTATGTTCTATTCTTTTGTTACCTATAGAGATTTTGAGCAGACACCTGCTAGGCAGGAGATGTTTTTAATTGGGAGTTTCCAGGCCCATTCCCACGTATTGATCAACTTAAATGTGGGAATGGCTGGATCTGTTGGGAGCTTTCTGAACATGGCTTTGCTGATGATCTTTCTGTTGTTCACGCATCTAATTTTCCGAATGTCAGCTAAACTTTGAGCTGGTGTCATCACTTTTGACTATAGAATTGGGATTTTCAGATTGTGAATCAGTATAAAATTTCAAAGTATTTCCTTCCAATGTGGAATGCCACTTAAAACTGGAAGGAAGGTTGATTTTCAGGAATGGTTGAAACCCTGCTTATATTTTATTGGTTAGTCTGAGTCCAGAGTACCTGGTTCACAGTCTATTAGGGGAGGCAACCTGCAGAGGATGTAATTCCCTAGTAGACAGGGTGTCCCTCGGGAGTCACGACTATGACAGGGTGTTTCGCCTTATGCCGCCCAGTTTTTATTTCCAAATCCTCAGTCCCCTCGACAGGAATTTCATTCCCGTCGAAGTTCTGGAGTTGCCCAGGAAGAGGGTTGAGAGGGATCTGGTTTCTCTCCCCCCCCTTCCCCCCCATTCCTGAATTTAGTTGCTCAAAAGCCCTTTTTGACCAAAGAGTGGCTTGGCATCCAGTGTCCACCACTGCTGATATTGCACATTGCCCTTGCACTTGAACGGGGGCATAAAAGCTCCCCTCCTTTTCCTCAAGTGGGCAAAGGTAATGAGCATTTTGGGCAAGCTGGGTGGTCAATTTCTTTATTTTGGACTCTGGCACAGTGGCATTTTGGACTATTTTCTGTGTCGGAGTCTGGGAATCTGTAATAAAAATGTGACATCCTGAAATAGATGGGATTTTGGAATCCCATTTTCCCCTAGCTCTGTGCTGCCCCCTTTTACCTGGAGTCAGTCGCTAGGAACAGTTTGTGGGGAGGATCCCTCATTCACAATTTCTTTCAGAATGGCAATTCTGGGGGTCAGGAATGGGTGGCTCTGACTCAGTTCCCACATCCACCCAGTGTTCATTCGGATCTCTTGGGACCCATTTTTCTTTGGGAGGAATTCCTCCATCCCTGTAGGAGAAGATCGTTTTCCCAGACTCCTCTAAGGATTGTTCACCTTCAAATTGGAGGACACTAACTTCCTCTCCAAAATGGGCCTTTTTGAGGTCTTTATTTCTCCTACCCACCCTCTGTTCCCACGGTTGCAGATTTTCGGGGGCAAGATATTTTAGTTCTGGTTCCGTGGTGTCCAGGGGCTTTTCACGGGTGAGGAAGGTAGCTTCCTCTAGGGCTTTACACCCCCCTTGCCCCTGTGCCTCCTCCTCTGGAAACGGTGAGTCATCAGGGTTCTCTCCCCGTCATTGTTCTGGGGTGCCAGACCCTGGGTTTGAGGGGTTCTGCCCCGCCATGTTCATATGAGGGATCTGCTGAGCCCTCAACATGCGACCCAGATCCTGTGTGAGGTTCTGGACCTGGCGCTCCAGTTGAGGCACCCGTTCCGGCTGGTACGGGGGTCTTTATTCGTATCTGGGCTGTTTCGGCAAGGGTAACTATCCCTTCTCCCGGAGTACCCTGGGTACTGGGGATTTTGGTAACCCTGCACCCCTGGCCTCCCATCTCCCAGGTTGGGTTGTCTGGGCTCCGGAAACCGGGGAAAGAAAGGAGGGTTGTCCTGCAGGTTGGGGTTTTGAGGATACCGGGGAAAGAAACTTAACCCAGGATTTGGGGGGAGGGGGGGTTACTGCCCTCCTGAGGGAAGTTAGGAGGGAAGTTTCCTGAGGGAGTACTTACCTGGTGGGACCCCCACCCCCTTGGGCTGGGGGAGTCCATACATACCCCAAGATAGGTTGGTTGCCCTTGTATCTTGGACTTGCATAATCAGGAGAGTTAGGTGGTCCCTTGGTGGGATTACCTCCCTGACTGCCCCCTGTTGCTAATTGACCCGAAGGCCTTCTGGGCCTCTGATTTTGCTGGTTTTGGGTAGGTACATTTTTAGGCCCCCACCCCTCATATCTACTTCTGAATTGGGGGCAACCTTCACCCCCGCCACCTTAGCAGCATCAGGGGTGTTGACAGGTTTGGGTTTTTTATCTGGTTTTTATTTTCTGCAGGTTTTTGGACTTCATAAATGAGGGTAGCCTGCTCTATTACCCAGTCCAGAGATCTTTTATCATGGAAATCCCTCACCAGCTGGGTCAGGATATATTTGGGGGGCGCATGAAAGTATGTAGTAATAAACTCCCTGCTATCCGTGCGCTTTTGTGCAAAGGCGAGTTTTAGCTCCTGCACAAATTCTTGTGGGGCCTGATCTTCCCCGCACTGCAAATTGTAGGCCGCTTTGCCTGCCTCTTGGGGGTTTCTGTGGAAAAGTGTTTCGAGATGGCCGCCCTGTAGGTGGACCATCTGGAATGGTTTTGATCTTCCAGTCCAGCTAAGAAGCTGGAGTTCTCTGGAGCGAAAGTCCATTTAGCATACTCTATACAGTTCTGCTTGTCTTTAATGTGAAAAGTGTCCATTTGGTGATAGAGTTCCAAATGCTCCCAAACAGAATATTTTGCGTTTTTGTGGTACAGGCTTATGATATTCGTAATGGCCTTGATCTGCCTAACAGGGTCTTTCACCAGAGCTCTTTAGTTTATTTGCCTTCTGTTGCCGCTTCACCTGAGTCCACTCGCCCTCGGACTCAGAGGCGCTACAGTTGGAAGACCCCTCCTGATCTTCTAGGCACTCCCTGATTCTTTGAGTTTGAGGGGCTCGCAGAATGGTGAGGCCTAGTTTCTTCTCCCCTGTGGCACACAGGAGAGTAGTCTTCTGACTCCTCCCTATTACCAGGGTTGGCACAGGACCCCCCCCCCCCACTGCCCTGATTGGGTGGAGGTCTTCAGAATGCTCTTTTCGGGCCTCATTTCATTCTGTCTTTCTACTAATTGAACCAACTGGTCCCTTTGGAGGTAATATTTCTGCAGATCTAATTCCCTGACATTCTCCGCATAGGATACTTCCTTGTCAGAGGCATCAGCCAGGTTATTTTGGTACCTATACAGGGACGCCAGTCCCTCAATTTCTGGGAGGCGCTGACCTGTCAACTCAATTATGCTAGCCCTATTTAATTCTGCCGTCCTCATGGTCTCTGGCTCACGTGAACCAGTAGACATGAAGTCAGCAGTGTACAAAGTATTAAATGGGTTTGAGTCCCTTAGTACAGAGGTCATCATACTATGATCAGGGGTTGCCCTGTCCCCTCCTGTTCGGGGTCCCTCCAGTTCAGATTAAATCTAGCACCCTCTTTCTCCAACCTCGCTAGTTTCTCCTTCTCAGCCCCTATTTCTTGATAATAGGCAAAGGTCTGAGCCTTTTGCTCTGCTATCAAGGCTTTACTGGCGCCTCTGACCCGATCTTGAGCTGTCACCTGTTGGTGGAGCCCCTCTTTCTCCTCACAGAGGGCCTCATTGTCTCTTTGCGCTGCCTGTATGGTTTGGGAACAATGAGACACTTTTTGTTGCAGAAGATTCATCTCCTGAATTTGCACATTTTTGCAGTTCAACATTTTTATTTTCACAACAACAAATAAGAACAAACATTTCCTTATCTATTAACCACAAGCATAGTCAACCAAAGCAAAACACGTTAAACAGTTCATCATAAACTAAGTCCAAATATCAAATGTAAGAGAAAGAAAAGAGGTGTATGAAATGGAGAGAAGAAGAAAAGGAAGAAAGGAAAAAAAAGAAAATATTGAAACCAAAGACCGAAAATTACAAGTGCAATAAACAATGCAATAGATGGAAGGTAATTACAAGATCATTTCATAAAATTACAGGCAAGTAATCATAAAAGTAATATTCAAAGTTAGGGATGTATCGCTTCAGAATAAAAGTTCACATTCATCCATAGACCTCAAGAAAACGGCTCCAAATGTCGCAAAATTTGTCAAATTCATCTGTATTCTTGTAAATAGCTTTTTCATACATTGAAACAGTGAAACAGTAAGAAGCTCCTCCACCCAATCATCAATAGGAATTACTTGATTTCCAGGACCTCAAAATGAATTTTTTAGCAATCATACATGCGCGCAGCAACCAAACCACCTTACCAAAGTCAATTTCATCCAGCAAAGAGTCATTGCCTAAAATCAGTAACCAAGCATTCATGGCGATCGCAATGTTTAAGAATTTGCACATTTTTAGTCGGGGAGTTCACTTTCTGAGCACCTTCTACCTGTCTGGTGTGCTCCAATAACTTTTCATATTCTATTTTGAGTTCATTTAGTTTCTGGAGGCCCAACTCTTTCTTTTAAATCTATTTTTAGCTTGTTTATTTCCTGACGTAAGGCATCTTTCTCCTGATTTAGGGTGCCCCTCTGTTCAGCCAGGTCATCCCTTTGTTGCTTGATAGTATTTAATTTGTGGCGCTCTTGATCAAATTCTGGTTGGAAGTGGAGTTCTTTAATAATGAATTTGTGATTCTCTTCCAACTTTTTTGACCTGATCTTGCATCATGGTTATTTGTCCTGAGCAGGCCCTGTTATATGTTAATTGTTGAGTCAGCTTCTGTTGACTCTCTGCCAGAGAGTCAACCTTTTCCTGACACTCTACCTTTAATGCATCCAATTGGGCCTATTGGTCTACATTATTTTGCTGTTGGAGAGCCGAGCCCTCTTAACTGTTTCTGAAGAGTGAAGCAATATTATTTTTTTTTTGGGTGAACATGTATACTGACAAAGGAGAAACGTTACTTGATTCTGAATGTGCTCGGCCTTGGTGGTCATCTGAGGGCAACTTAACACTATCTAATGTATGAAATCCTTGGTATTATGAGATATTAGGGGTTTGTTTTATTTCCTCTTAAACATGTTTACAAATGATGCATGTTATTCTCCTTTCTCCTTTTCTTTTTCTTTTATGTTCAATAATGTATGCGCACTGTTATTTATATTTGTAATTGTAGATATTGTCTTTGTTAACAATTTGAAAAGTTGATATGTCAACTAAACAAATTAACAATAAAAACAATTAAAAAAACTGTTTGATGTAGTTCTCAACTTGGATCTCCGAATCTTGGCTCTTTTTCAATTTTTCTTCCACTAGTTTTAGCTCAGTCTGCATTCGAGTAAAGAATTCAGATTGGTTTTGCGCCAGAGTTCTATTTTCCTCAAATTTCGCCTGCATCACTCCCATGTGGAAATACTCGTAGGCTATGATTCAGACCATTTTAATCTGTTCTTCTTTAAGATTTGGAGTTATGTAGAACTCACTTAAGGCTTGATGTAACAGGCTACCGTCCTGCCACACATCAGTGTCCATGGCGGTGGCCTGGTCCATCATCTCTCCTAGCCAGACTTACTCATCTTGTTGCTGCCATTCTCCTCTGACAAATAACTTGTGCAGAAGGTTCTCCCTAGCCATCTTGATCTCTACTGTGGTCATTTTGGAAAGTGTTCTTTCTTTATTTTATTTATGTAAGGGTAATCTGTATTCTGTTGCTTTTTGTCTTGTTTGGGGTTGATTTATCTTTAATTTTATACACAGGCCCGATACTTAGGATTTCTGTGGTGTGGAGGCGCTTCTACATAGTAAGTGTTCCAACCACACAAAGTATCACTACCTTGAAGGTTAGTCTGATATGTTAAGCTGTCACGGGTGAAAACACCATCCCAATTCCCGGCACGAGCCCCCAATTTGTGAAGGATTCCAATTGGGCTTGTCACAACGGACCAGGACCCTTGGTCTTAGCCTAGGATGTAGCGAGTTAAGGTTTCCCCCTTAAAAAATTGTTGCATTATTTCCTCAAAACCCCAATTAATCGAATTCTGAGTGGATAAAAAGAAGCAGCAGGGAATCGGGGATATGCGGCAGCAAACAATCAAAATCCAACCTCACAAAATAAGATGCAAAAACCCTTTGCAATTGCATCAAATGACACTCTGTTTTTGACAAATAATTATGTGTGGTTAAATAATGATGTACATATGTTTTATCACAGTATCGGGGATGTTATATCACTAGCAACTACAAGGTAAGGTATCACAAAAGGCATACAGTTCACAAGCAACTGGAAATCAAGAACACGGTGCAGGCAAATCACACGGGGAAAGGTTGCAAATTACTCTTTCAGCTTTAAATGTCGAAACGTTTTTTTAAAGAAAACGGGTGAAATAAACAATCGGAATGTGGTTTTTAGGCTGGGGAAGAGAGGCACGTCACAGGGTCAATATTGAAGTGAAAAAGTGACTAGCTAAATAATTGGATGAGATTTTCAAGTTGAAAGAAATTCGATTTTGGTGAAATAAAGCAGTTAAAATGAGAAAGGACAAGTTGTACTTAAATTAGATTATCAAGAAGATAGCGCTTCCCATGAAAACAGGTTAAGCGGCCGCATTAACCCCCTTCATGCCGCATGTCTCTTTGTGGAAATTAATTAAATTATTCAAAATATTGCTAAGGAGTTAGAAGATGGGTTTAATGAAAGAATCGCACTAATGCTAAGAAAATCACGGACAGGGTGCACAGAGTTCTGACAGTTTTAAACAAGTTACCAAAGCATGGATAGGATTACCTAGAAAATAGGACAAAGGGTCAAGATGGGATAGGCTATGTGTTGCTATGGGATGGGGGAAAATACTCAAAATCTGCACTTGAGTTTGGGATTTGGGACAGCCAACCGGGTTCTGGAAAGGGCCCTGGTCACAGCATGGCAGGTGCCCCTTACAGCAAACAGCTGGCAGGTCTGGTCACTGGATGGCAAGGGTACAGCGTGCATGCAGGTAGTGGGCATAAATCTGGTCTGGTCACAGGATGCTCCCCAAAAGGTGACTGCAGCTTGTCCCCTTTGTTATTGGGATTTTTGTGGCATTTCTGGATCAATGGCCTTGCTGAGATAGGGTCAGCTATTCTTTTGCCTGGGAGTAGAGTCTGGAATGTCTGTGATACGCAGGCGCTGGAAATTCAGGAGAGTGTCCTGTCCCTGTGAGCTCCAACCATTTATATAAAGCGGGTGACATCACCGGGTTTATTGTTGGGCAGAACTAAGCTAGACCTACCCCCAAGAACCCAGTAGGTCAGCCTATGCTGGTCGCCTTATCCAGGAGGGGACTCAGTTTAGACTCAGTTTAGGGGATTGTTATATGAGGTGAAAAGCCATCCCACAGTCCTTTGTGCCAAAAATCCATCTTAACATGAATCACACATTTATACAGTTGCAGCATGTTTGCAAATTACATAAGCAGATTACATATTTCACGCAGAGCATGGCAGTCCAACTCTACAGTTTGTAGGACTTTGTTTCATCCGTCTAATTTGTTTTTTGTCATTTTCAATTAAATAACTTTACCTAAAATTCTATAAATTTATACATGTGTATAGATTATCATAAGGCATGTGAATTTTAAATTTCAAAGTTGCATCATGTACACTTTCCTCAGAATATCCAATTCTCTGCCATTTGTCCCCAATATGCCAGTGAAGGCTACCACGTCTTAAATGGACGCCACCAATATTGCATCTAGACTGTGACACTTGCATATTACTGTTTTGTCAAGTTTTGGAGAGAAAAAGTCTTGAAATGTATTAATAAAGTAGCCTTTTTGAGCCAGGTGGCCAGTATTGGGTATCTGGTCTTTCTCCAGCATGGGGTCTGGCATGGATTCACATGCTCATGAATATTCCCCGTCAGGCTGGGAATCCTCGGTATAGAAACAAATCAGTATCAGTTTCATTTCTGATCTGTCTTTCTTAGTAGTAACCAATTGTCATGATTACTGCTTCCAAGGAGCCAGGACCAGCCCAACGTCCTTGGAAGCAGGCCCCTAATCCTAATCCTAAGCCTAGGCACCAGCCGGTCCCTACTGGGACCTTTTGGACCTTGTCCTGGCGCCAGTGGCACCAGGCTCATCAAAGCCATCGGTCCCGGCACTGGAAGCACCGGGCTCATAATATGTGTGAAGATACTTGGGTGGACTTACCTGCAGCAGACCATGCTGCTTACTTACCAGCTATATAGGAATCCTCTGTAAGCCGGAACTATTTTCTTACCTGGGTGGGGCAAGCTCCACGCCCTGGATACAACACTGGAACTCTTCTGGTACAGGAACTCTTTTCTTACCTAGGCGGGGCCGTGGAGGAAGACGCCTCATCACTCCTAGGCTATTTAAACCACACCCGATTGATGAAGCGTGCTTCGCGTTATTTTGCATCTGCAGCAGAACGCTCACCGAGTCTGTTCCAGCTTTTCTTCTTCCGATCCTGTACCTGCAAGAACAATACTTACCATTCCAGTATCCAGTCTTCAGCAGCGCCTGTAAAAGACAAGAAACAACATGTTAGCACGACGACTTCACATGCAACGCATTCCTTACCTGGTCCATCGGCAGCGACCATTTCTTCACGCTGCACCTCCGCCTGTGGAGACAAAAGCATAGTTATTACTTACCGGCAATCCGCAAATTCCGGATGTTTTCAACACTGCAACCCAGCATCTGAAAGACAAAAGAAGAGACATTAGACAGGTATTTACTTACGCCCATCGCGCTCTCCACAATAGAGCGCCTGCAACTACTCCGGCGTTTTCCATCACCTCTTCAGCACGAACTCACAGCTGTGAAGGAAAGAGACAGTTAAAGCGCTTGCATATACTCACGCATTTCCAAACGCTTCTTTCCAAGGCTCTGGCTCCAGCATTGGCTCTCTTCATACCATCTTCTAACGCTAGAGCCCTGCAAAACAAATAGAACAAAGCATTATTCCGAGCCCTGTTCAATACGTACGTGTCCACGCACCTAAAGACTATATGGACTAGAAGGTGTCCGGAAACTCACCGCTCGTGCTGTTAACGGCGGTTGCGATCCTCTGATGTTAAGAGGCCTACGTTTCACCCAGTGAAGAAACTGGCAACGGCACCCTGCACCAGACGCAGATGGGGAGAGCCCAGCATTCACCTATCTAAGGTGAGCACGTTTACCTGGGGGCTCTACGGAGTAGCTTAGACGAGAGAGAGAGAGAGAGAGAGGACACTCCATTGCCCAGATCTTTAACCCCATATATTCTTTCATCTGCAGAAATCTCACCCTTCGAGTTCGACACACAGTGCGAAGAGGCTCAGCCCCAGAAGCCAATCGAGTCCTGCACATCACTTTTCGAGTCACAGACTCCTTCCTGCCTAGACCAGCGCCTCCGTGGGAATCAGGTGAGCGTTACAGAACGCGAAGCCCACCACAAAACTCCTACCCAGGCGCAATGGAAACCTCGGACACAGAACAACTGGCCCGATTGCTTGGGGAACTAAGAGCAGAGGTACATGCAGCTCGTCAGGAAACCAACTCTTTGAGAAGAGAGCTGATAATATCCAAGGAGCGAACGGAGGACCTCGCTAGGCAATTACTACAAACACAGGCAGGACAGACTCCTTTGCCCGCTCCAGGAGTAAGTTACCCTTCAGCATCCTCAAATCCAGTGCAAATCAATCTACCCGGTAATGTGCCTTTGGCTCCACCCGAACGCTTTTCTGGTGACCCAAAGAAATTTGCAGTGTTTATCAACCAGTGCCGCCTACACTTCTTATGTCGCCCAGCTGCCTTTCCAACAGACCAGACCAAGGTGGCTTTCGTGATTTCTTATCTCAGTGGCAGTCCCGCAGATTGGTCGATCCCTTTGGTCACTCGGGATGATCCGGTCCTTCACGATTTTCAGGCCTTCCAGTCCAGCATGGAGAAACTGTTCGCAAGACATGCCCAGGGGCAGGCCTTGGACAATGAACTCCTTTCGTTACGACAGGGTAATCAAGACCTCTTGACTTATATTGCCTCATTCAATAGACTTATAGTGGAAACTCAATGGCCGGAGGATAAAAGAATAACGCTTTTCTACAGAGGCCTGCGTGGAGAGCTCAAGGATGTGTTAGCTCAAATTATGAATCCTCCACAAGAATGCTCAGACTATATTGACTTAGTTGTCCAATTAGACCACCGATTACAGAACAGGAAGGCTGATCGTTCCAAATTTGATACCCGAGTATTTTCTAAACCACAGACCTCTACTAGGGGAGCCGACACCGTGGAACCCATGCAACTAGGGGGCATGAAAGGACCTTTAACTCAAAAGGAGCGGGAAAGAAGAAGACAGCTGCAATTATGCCTCTATTGCGGAAACTCGGGGCACTTTCTTCGAGACTGCCCAGTGAAACCAGCTAAGAAGGCTGTAGGAGCCGCAGATACCTGTACCCAAAATTCTGAGCAGGGAAACGACCTAGCCCGACAAGTGTAGAGGTCCTCTTGCCGAGCGTTAAAATCTGTCCCGTGACCTCGCATTTCGTGGTGCCTATGGTCCTCATTAGCCCAGAACGTCCGGATCGTTTGCATGCAATTGAAGCTTACATCGACAGCGGAGCACTTGGTAATTATGTGGACCGTGAAATGGTATCAAGGATGAATCTACCTCTTGTCCTTAAGGCAGTAAAAGATGTCATTACTACAGTGGATGGCACGGAGATAGCCTCCTGACCAGTAACGCATGCCACCCAAGAAGTGACGTTAGTGAGCCAAGATGGACACCGGGAGAAAATCGTGTTCGATGTGATCAAGGCCCCTCAGTTCCAGATCATTCTGGGAATTCCTTGGTTAGAGAAGCACAATCCTCAGATCGATTGGCGAGCAAAGACGGTTCAGTTTCCAGAATGTTTTACCACTTGTTATCCTCGGCCTGATGTTTCACTGGCAGCGATCTCTTCCGAGGTTCCCAAATTACCTCCCGAATACCAGGAATTCCAAGACGTCTTTCGGAAGGACCAAGCTAACACCCTGCCTCCTCATAGGTCCTACGACTGTCAAATAGACCTGATACCCGGAACAACTCCTCCTTGTAGTAGGATTTATGCCCTCACCGAGCCAGAGAATCTTCACCTCAGACAATATCTGGACCAATACCTAGCTAACGGGTTTATCCGTCCTTCAAAATCTCCAGCTTCCTCGGCTTTCTTAATTCCGAAAAAGGAAGGAGACCTTAGGACTTGAATAGATTACCGCACCCTGAATCAAATCACCGTTAAAAACAGATACCCGTTACCTTTGATCCCTGAACTCCTGGACCAAGTCAAAGACGCATGTATTTATACAAAGTTGGATCTCAGAGGAGCCTACCACTTGGTACGAATAAAAGAGGGCGATGAATGGAAGACGGCATTCCGCACCAAGTATGGGCTGTTCGAATATCAAGTGATGCCCTTTGGACTTTGTAACGCTCCTGCCGCTTTTCAGTATTTTATGAACGATGTCCTTAGAGAACTCATAGATGTGTGTGTTGTTGTCTACATTGATGACATCCTCGTCTATTCATCATCTGAAGAGGAACACCAGAGACACGTCAAAGAGGTTCTCGAGAGATTGCGTCAACATAACCTTTTTGCTAAGCTTGAAAAATGCATTTTCAACGTAACTGAGGTTGAGTTCCTGGGATTCATATTGTCACCTGACTGAGTCCATATGGATTCAAAGAAAGTCGATGCAATCATTAAGTGGCCATCACCAACCTCTGTAAAAGGAGTTCAAAGCATGTTAGGCTTCGCTAACTTTTACCGCAGATTCATTCCTGAATTCTCTCGGATAGTCCAGCCCATCACCGCTCTGTTAAAGAAGAACAAACGTTTTGAGTGGTCTACTGAAGCAGAACAAGCTTTTCAGGACTTAAAAGCTAAATTCATTTCTGCACCTGTTCTAAAACATCCTCGCCCAGAACTCCCCTACATCGTGGAAACGGATGCTTCTAGTCTTGCTATGGGGGCAGTTTTATCACAAAGAGATCCGGTCACACACCAATTACATCCTGTAGCCTTTTGGTCCCGCAAATTCTCGGCTCCCGAGATCAACTATTCAATTACAGACAAGGAACTTTTAGCCATCAGATCGTCCTTTAAAGCCTGGCGGCATTATCTTTTGGGAGCCAGACACACAGTCACCGTAATGACTGATCACCGCAATTTACAATATCTGAAGACAGCCAAAGCTCAGTCTTCCAGACAGCTTCGCTGGGCTCTGTTTCTGGCTGAGTTTGACTTTATAATTACTTATCGACCGGGCAGTAAAAACGGAAAAGCAGATGCTCTCTCCCGGATGGGAGTAGCTGAACATTTGACCAATCCAGAACCAATACCCATAATCCCAGAACAAAGGATTTTGGGTTTGGTCAGCGCTCAATCCTTTGAAGACATCAAGACTACAGTCAAATCACTCCTAAATCCGGCCGATTTGCAGGACTGGCAATTAAAGGGAAAAGAATTCTCAGTGGATCAAGACCTACCATATTTCCGAGGACGATTGTACTTGCCCCGTGAGAAAATACAAAAACAAGTAATCTCCTGTTATCACGACTCTCTAATGGAGGGGTCACCCTGGCATTACCAAAACCATGGAAAAGATCAAAAGACCTTTCTGGTGGCCATCATGGAAGAAGGATTTTAGAGACTTTGTAATCTCCTGCGGTGTGTGCGCCCAGAATAAAAGTCAGAAGGAGAAACCAGCCGGCCTATTACACCCATTAGACATCCCTCCCCGTCCATGGCATACCCTGTCCATGGATTTCATCACGGACTTACCTCCATGCTCAGGGTATAATACCATTTTAGTAGTCGTGGATCTATTCTCCAAGATGGCTCACTTCATTCCCCTGAAGGGCCTACCTTCAGCTTCAGTATTGGCCCGAGAATTCTTAGAAAACATTGTTCGGTTACGCGGTTTTCCCTCGGTTTTGGTCTCCGATAGGGGAAGTCAATTAATCTCCAACTTTTGGCAAAGTTGCTGTTGTCTAGCCCAAATTGATGTAAGACTTTCAACCAGTCACCATCCCCAAACTGACGGACAAACCGAGAGGACAAATCAGACTTTAGAGCAATATCTACTTTGCATGCTCCAACAAACTGAAAACCCTTGGAAGGATATTCTTTGGATCGCTGAATACGCTTACAACAATTCAACTCATTCTGGAACCGGGAAGACTCCCTTCTTCCTATTATACAGACACCATCCTAGAACCTCTAACCTGGATCCTCCCCAAGAATTCGAAACACCTGCTGTGGATTACTTGCACTCGGAGATCACTTGTGCTTTTAAGGAAGCCACTGCCCATCTGCAAAGAGCTAAAGCTCAATTAAAAAAAGGAGCAGATCGACACCGTAAAGAGGCCCCTCACTACACAGTAGGAGACCAGGTCTGGTTATCCACTAAGCACCTGCCTCTAAAAGGACCCCGCACCTTCATTCCAAGATACCTTGGACCCTATCTCATCTCTGCCATAGTTAATCCGGTGGCTGTCAAATTGGAATTACCTGCGCATATGAAAATACATCCAGTCTTTCATGTCTCCTTATTAAAACCAGTACAACCAGAAACCCGATTGACTAAACTCCCAGAACCTGTTTTGGTAGAAGGAGAACTTGAATTCGAAGTAAAGAACATCCTAGACTCCAAAATCGCCAAATCTAAATTATATTACCTGATTGATTGGAAAGGATACGGCCCCCAGGAAAGATCTTGGGAACCCTCAGAATATGTCCACGCACCTCGTCTGGTCAAGAAATTCCATCTGAATCACCCCGACAAGCCAAAACCCCCGGAGAAGGCACGCTTAGGAGGGGCCTTGAGGGGGGGTGCTGTCATGATCACTGCTTCCAAGGAGCCAGGACCAGCCCAACGTCCTTGGAAGCAGGCCCCTAATCCTAAGCCTAGGCACCAGCTGGTCCCTACTGGGACCTTTTGGACCTTGTCCTGGCGCCAGTGGCACCAGGCTCATCAAAGCCATCGGTCCCGGCACTGGAAGCGCCGGGCTCATAATACGTGTGAAGATACTTGGGTGGACTTGCCTGCAGCAGACCATGCTGCTTACTTACCAGCTACATAGGAATCCTCTGTAAGCCGGAACTATTTTCTTACCTGGGTGGGGCAAGCTCCACGCCCTGGATACAACACTGGAACTCTTCTGGAACAGGAACTCTTTTCTTACCTAGGCGGGGCCGTGGAGGAAGACGCCTCATCACTCCTAGGCTATTTAAACCACACCCGATTGATGAAGCGTGCTTCGCGTTATTCTGCATCTGCAGCAGAACGCTCACCGAGTCTGTTCCAGCTTTTCTTCTTCCGATCCTGTACCTGCAAGAACAATACTTACCATTCCAGTATCCAGTCTTCAGCAGCGCCTGTAAAAGACAAGAAACAGGTTAGCACGACCACTTCACATGCAACGCATTCCTTACCTGGTCCATCGGCAGCAACCATTTCTTCACGCTGCACCTCCGCCTGTGGAGACAAAAGCATAGTTATTACTTACCGGCAATCCGCGAATTCCGGATGTTTTCAACACTGCAACCCAGCATCTGAAAGACAAAAGAAGAGACATTAGACCGGTATTTACTTGCGCCCATCGCGCTCTCCACAATAGAGCGCCTGCAACTACTCCGGCGTTTTCCATCACCTCTTCAGCACAAACTCACAGCTGTGAAGGAAAGAGACGGTTAAAGCGCTTGCATATACTCGCGCATTTCCAAGCGCTTCTTTCCAAGGCTCTGGCTCCAGCTTTGGCTCTCTTCATACCATCTTCTAACGCTAGAGCCCTGCAAAACAAATAGAACAAAGCATTATTCCGAGCCCTGTTCAATACTTACGTGTCCACGCACCTAAAGACTATATGGACTAGAAGGTGTCCGGAAACTCACTGCTCGTGCTATTAACGGCGGTTGCGATTCTCTGATGTTAAGAGGCCTACGTTTCACCCAGTGAAGGAACTGGCAACGGCACCCTGCACCAGACGCAGATGGAGTGCCCAGCATTCACCTATCTAAGGTGAGCACGTTTACCTGGGGGCTCTACGGAGAAGCTTCGACGAGAGAGAGAGAGAGAGAGAGAGAGAGAGAGAGAGAGAGAGAGAACACTCAATTGCCCAGATCTTTAACCCCATATATTCTTTAATCTGCAGAAATCTCACCCTTCGAGTTCGACACACAGTGCGAAGAGGCTCAGCCCCAGAAGCCAATCGAGTCCTGCACATCACTTTTCGAGTCAGACTCCTTCCTGCCTAGACCAGCGCCTCCGTGGGAATCAGGTGAGCGTTACACCAATCACTGGTCTCTGGGTCATACTGCCCTCTCCCTAAGCCCCGCCTCTGGCAGCCATCCTCAGATTTTTACCGCACGTTCAAGTGTTGGGAGTCCTCGTGCTGTAGCTCTCGAGCTTTTGCTGCGTTTTCGTGCTTTTTCAGGAGATTTTTCTCATTTTTCGGTTAATTCGAGCCTCAAGCTCCACCGTTTCTACATCCGATCAACGGAGATCCGTCTCGGAGTTTTCTACGCCCCTCAAGGGTGAAGATTTCGTTGAGTTACGCTTTTGGAGGATTCCAGAAGTTCCGAGGCCTACCCCGGACATGGCCCAGGAGAAAGGAAGCTCGATGCCCGGGAAGCTGTTCAGGACCTGCCCTGGATGCCAGCTTCAGAATGTTTTCAAGGAGGACGAGCATTCGTTATGCCTCTATTGTCTCCATGAGGACAAGACGCACACGGAGAAGGACTGTGCGTTTTGTGGGAACATATCGGTGCGGACCATGAAGGATCGCCACCTCCGTCTCGCCAACTGGCTGGAATGGAAGAGCCTGTCAGGCGAGAAGAAGAAAAAGAAGTCCGAGCGGTCTTCTAAGTCCTGTGAGGGTGCCCTTTTGTCCAACAAAAGGCCAAGCACCGCGAGTCCGCGGGCACCGGGAGCACCGAACGGTCGGGCTCCTTGGCTGCCAGGCAGGGCGCATCCTCCCCGGCGCCATCAACCACGAGCCAATGCTCTGGCTCGGGTAAGAGGAAGTCCGAGAACCCGGCGAAGCTTCTGGAGAGGCCCCGGTCGATTTCGAAGATTCCAGCAGAGGGGGAGCGAGGCTCGGACCCTCCCCCCAAGATGAAGGCCCCAGGCGCATAGAAGGTGACAATGGCCTTAATTCACCCTGCTAAGACCTCGATTGAGGATGTCGCAGCGGCCCTGGCTCAGCCTGTGGAGGCTACGCCAGTGGAGGCGACCTCAGGACCCAGAGTCTCCCTGCCACCGCGGAGGGAGTCGTCTTTCAGGCCCATTGAGAAAGACCCCCACAAAGTCCTTGTTGGAAAAGGTGGGGGAGGGGCAGGTGGCCATCGTGGATACGGACACGACCTCTGAAGAAGAGCTCATCGAAGTCGTGGAAGAGGCCCAGCCCATCGGGAGGGATCCCGACGAGGGCGATGACGAGAGCGACGGTGTCGCCGACGAGGTTCCTCAAGAGCCCTCCCGCCCGTCGTTTCCGGCACCGCAGGACACTTCGCGGCCATTTTGTCAGCGATTCAATCCTTATGCTTGGAGATGAGGACAAGGTTGCCCCTCCCCCCGATGGAGGTACCTGAGCCAGACCCGACGGGGGAACCGGAGCCAGGACCTTCAGAAAGTCCACCGCATAAGAGGAGGATGACGCATCCTACGCCACCTCTCCCACCTCTGTGGCCCGCTCTGCCTTCCCCCCGGTCTACTACCCACGGGGATGATAAAGACAGGGACACGGCTACGACGGGTACAGATGATGACGGAGGCGATGACGGGACGTGTCCCCTGTCGCCCCCTGCTTGGGCGTCCCTGCCCGACGAGATTGGATGCTTTCATGCCATGATTTCCAGGGCATCCGAGCTCTTCCAGCTCTGCCCAGAAGAGAAGGAAGGGTTCCTTTACCAAAGATGCGAGGCTAAACGGAAGACGGTCCTCGCTGTACCTCTTCTTGATGACATCTGGAATGAGGGGCTCGCCCTCCTCAAGAACCCTGCCACGGCGCCGGCAAAGAGGAACTGGTACGAGAAGAAGTACCGGGTCCCCGACGCTGCCCCCTTGTGCCTTCGGGCGCAACCTACCCCGGAATTGGTCGTCTCGGCGGCGGCAAAAAAGAAAGCTGGGGGGGCATCGGCCTCGACATCAACTTCCCCGCCGGGCAGCGAGGGCAGGAAGCTGGACACGATGGGACGACGGGTCATCTCATCCGCAGCAACGACTATCAAGGCGGCCAACGCCCTGGCTATCGTAGCCCGCAACGACAGGGAGTTGTGGTTCAAAATCGCCCCTCTGTTGGAATTCCTTCCGGACGCCAAAAGGGCTGAGGCCCTTGAAATCCTACAGGAAGGTGAGATTGCTTCGGATCACGCCATCATGGTGGCAGCGGACATCGCCGACACCGGTTTCCGTCAGTTGGGCAACGGCGTTTGCCTGAGACGACGAGGATGGCTCAAGGCGACGGATTTCCGCCAGGACGTAAAAACCAAGGTTTTGGACATGCCCTTCGACGGGAACAACCTGTTTGGGAAGGCAGTTGATGAGTCCCTTCAGGCCATCAAGACAGACACAGACTGCCCGAGCACTGGGAGTGCTCCAACGACGACGGCCGTCCTTTCAGAGCTCCGGAGGCAGACAAGGTGCTCCTCCACGCACCGCCAAGTGGCAAGATCTTCGTCCCAGGAAGCCTACAGGGGACGTGGCAAGTCAGGTGGTGCTCGTGGACAGGGAGGTCAAGGAGGCAAGGCGGCCTCCAAACAAGATTGAACCGACCGTGGGGTCGGGCCCCATCCGAAGCTCCCCAGTGGGGGGCCGGCTGGCGAGGTTCGTCAGCGAGTGGGAGTCCATCTCCACTGACCGTTGGGTGCTGGACGCCCCGGCCCAAGGGCACGCCCTCGAGTTTCAGAAGAAGTGCCCTCGGGTTCCACCCGTGGCCAGGAAGGAAAATCACGTCCCTCAACTACTGTTGGAAGTAAGGGCGATGCTCAAGAAGGGTGCCATCGAGCTCGTCCCAAAGAGGCTTCGGGGCTCCGGAGTTTACTCAAGGTAAGGTAAGAAAGAAGACAGGAGGATGGCGCCCCATCCTGGACCTGCGACGACTGAACAAGTACATCAAGGCACAGAAGTTCCGGATGGTCACCCTCCAGCACATGCTGGGACAGCTGGAGGAGGGCGATTGCCTGTCGTCGTTGGACTTGGAGGATGCATACTTCCACATCCCCATTCTAAAAAGACACCGAAAGTTCCTCAGGTTCGTGGTCCAAGGGCGGCACTACCAGTTCAAGCCCCTCCTGTTCGGATTGAAGTCGGCTCCCAGGGTGTTCACCAAGTGCCTCGCACCGGTGGCGGCGCAGCTGCGCCTACAGGGGATCCACGTCTACCCCTACCTGGATGACTGGCTCATCCGGGCAAGGACAAGGGATCTCACCGTGGAGCACACTGCGTAGACCGTCCAGCTGCTCACAGACCTGGGATTCTCCATCAACTTTCCAAAATCCCACCTGGTTCAGTCGCCCTGTTTCTGGGAGCCAAGCTCGACACAGTGGCGCGGCTGGCCTCGCCGTCGGAGGAAAGGACCAGGACCATTCTGGGCAAGGTGCAGCATCTGCTGGCCACGGACATGGCCAGGGTAAGATCTATCAAGTCCCTCCTCGGGATGATGTCCTCCTGCATTTATCTGGTGCGCCTTTGCAGGCTTCGGATGCGCCCCTTACAAGAGTTCCTCGACGGCCGCTGGGTCCAGTCGACGGGCAGCTTCGAGGACAGGATCCCTCTCAACAAGACGTTCCGTCAGGCAATCCGGTGGTGGGGTACCCGCTCTCATCTGTCGGCGGGGCACAGACTTTCAGACCCCAGCTCACCAGGTGACTGTGACGACGGACGCCTCCCTGGAAGGTTGGGGAGCGCATTCTGGAGATCTTCGCGCGAGAGGTCTTTGGCTCCAGGAGGAAAAGTCACTCCACATCAACATCTTGGAGCTCCGCGCAGTGTTCTGGGTCCTCAGGTCCTTTCTTCCGTCCCTCAAGGGCAAGGTGGTGAGGATCTTCACCAACGACACCTCCAGGATGTTCTACATCCGGAAGCAGGGTGGAACCAGATCCCCGGCCCTATCCAAGGAAGCCCAGGATCTGTGGCATTGGGCCGTCGCCCAAGGGATGTTTCTGGTCCCTCGTCATCTGGCAGGAATAAAAAACACGATCGCCGACTCACTCAGCAGAGAGCTGCGCTCGTGCCACGAGTGGGAACTACGCCAGGATCAAGTGGATCGACTCTTCCGATGGGGTGAACCCCAAATCGATCTCTTCGCGACGGCGACGAATTCCAAGTGCCGGAGGTTCGCCAGCAGGTTCCCCCAGCCGAGGAGCATGGGCGATGCTTTCTCGTTCCTCTGGGACGGCCTATTGCTTTATGCGTTCCCTCCGCTGCCGTTGCTGCTCCGGCTCATCAACCAGCTCAAGAGGTCCTGGTGCAGGATGATCCTCGTCGCACCGGCGTGGCCGAGACAGATCTGGTTCCCGGACCTTCTGGACTTGTCAACGTCCACACCAGTCAAGCTGCCGACGGACGCAGACCACCTCTCCAGAGAAGGAGGCGCCATTCTTCACCACAACCCGGAGTCACTGAACTTGCAGGCCTGGCTCCTGCAGCACTAGAGTTTGGAGGGTACGACATCCCGGCCGACCGCAGAGAGTTCTTGCAAAGGCCAGGGCGTCCTCAAGTGCTAAGGACATAAATGGAAGAGGTTCTCTGTCTGGTGCCGTGCACAGATGATTAACCCTCTGCGGATTACGGCCCCCCAAGTATTGCCGTACCTACTGTCATTGGCCAAGGCTGGACTAGCTCACACTTCCATCAAGTTACATCTGGCCGACATCTCACGATACACCAGAACTACGAGACGGGCGTCCTTGTGGTCTCATCGACTGGTGTTGGAATTTATGAAAGGATTGTTCCGATCATTCCCGCCGGTGAAGGCCCCTGCCCTGGCTTGGGAGCTCAACGTGGTGCTGACCAGGCTCATGGGGCCCCCATTTGAACCTATGCTTTTGGCACCATTGAAGTTTCTGTCGTGGAAGACAGCGTTTCTCGTGGCCATCACCTCCGCACGACGAGTGGGAGAGATTCAGGCCCTATCTTGCAGGCCTCCATACTTGACTTTTCATGACACGAGGGTGGTGCTGAGGACGCACCCCTCCTTTATGCCCAGGGTGCCGTCGGAATTCCACCTCAACGAACCCTTGGTGTTGCCAGTTTTCTTCCCGTCTCCTTCGTCGCCGGCTGAAAGGACTCTGCACTCGCTGGACGTAGCTAGAGCGCTGAAGTTCTACGTGGACCGCACAAAGAGTTTTCGGAAGACATCACAGCTGTTTGTGAACTTTGGGACTGTGAATCAAGGGAAGGCTCTCTCGAAGACTTCCATTTCCAGATGGCTCTCCGGCTGCATCATGCACGGTCACCGGTTGGCAAACCGACCGCTGCCCGGCCGTCCGAGAGCCCATTCGACCAGAGCGATCGCTACTAGCACGGCGTTCCTGTCTGGTGGGCCCCTGCTGGACATCTGCAGGGCTGCGACGTGGAGGTCGACGCACACCTTCACAAGATTCTACTGCGTCGATCGGGACTCCAGGAAGGAGTCGAGGGTCGGCCAAGCAGTGCTGCGCAACCTGTTCGCTTAAGGTGAGCCTGGTGAGGAGGTAAGAGATGCTTAATGTTGCGTTGTTGTATTGCTTAATGTTGAGCCTGTTGCCACCTCCTGTGGTTGTGCATGTGTGCACTGCTATGTATTCTCTTATTCATGAGCATGTGAATCCATGCCAGACCCCACGCTGGAGAAGGAACAAGTTACTTACCTGTAACTGTTGTTCTCCAGCATGGGTCTGGCATGGATTCACATGCGAACCCTCCCGCCTACCCCTCTGCGGCTCTTCACTTGGTCATACTGCCACTTTACGTGCTACCAAATCTGAGGATGGCTGCCAGAGGCGGGGCTTAGGGAGAGGGCAGTCATTGGCTGGGGGCAGTATGACCCAGAGACCAGTGATTGGTTACTACTAAGAAAGAAAGACAGATCAGAAACGAAACTGATACTGATTTTTTTTCTATACCGAGGATTCCCGGTCTGACGACGGGGAATATTCATGAGCATGTGAATCCATGCCAGACCCATGCTGGAGAACAACAGTTACAGGTAAGTAACTTGTTCCTTGCATCTAATGCCTTTTCATCGAATGCATTTGAATCGAAAGCAATTTTTTGGGTGGTGAAGGGTTAATTTGTCGAATTGTGGTGAGTTTTAAAGATTAAAAAACAGGGCTTTGGGGGGGCTGGGGAACCCCCCCAGAAAAGAAAAAAGAAAGCATTTGATGCAAACATGTTTCGATGCAAATGCTTTAGATGGAAATATATTAATGTAAAGAATTTGATGCAATGACTATAAACCCCAGCATTGTCTACCAAATAAGGGCATCGCTTACAAGGCTGCTCTGGAGTTGGCTTTGAAGCTCCCCAGTAGAAGTTGAGAGGAGGTGATTTTCCAAAAGTCAAACATGTGTCCCAGATCTATTGTGTCACCTGGAGCACAGACAAAAGTCTGACGAGCGTGTGATATGCTGCCTTCTGGTCCATTCAAAGTTTCAAAGGACATAATTACCACATAGGTGTCCCAGAAATCCATTGTGACTTCTCTTGGGGATAGGGCACTCCTGTTGTCAGCACCCAAATGTTTCTGGAACCATTGCAGAAAACCTGTTGGGGCTGATTTCCCAGTACAGGCAAAACATGCATTTCTTTTTTTTATTTCATTTTGTTTTGAATCAGAAGCCAGCCTGTTGAATAAAACATCCCATATATGTTTACCAGCAAAACCCCCTTTACATTGCTAGGCCAAGACAGGGTCTTCAACATTTCACTTTTAAAACAGGTATTTTTCCTCATTTGCGAAAGCACATTTGAACACGTGGGTCTGCTGGGGTGTCCCTATCAAAAGGTTTTTTCTTCCATCTGACTTTCCAACATTGTTTTGGAGCCCTGTCAGTTTCTCTTATACAACAATCTGTTCAGGGCACAGGTCCACTGAAATTGACATATGTCCTTAGAGCTAGGGTTTCTTTTGAAGCATTGATTGTGTAGCCCAAAAGTCAAGTGTTTTTTCCGTGCGGTTGAAAGTAAAGCTTCTGTGAATTTCCCAGATCTGGTCTGACACAGCCTGTCATTCAGGGATAACGTTCTCTTCTGCTGGAGCGCAATCTGGATATGGAAAAGCATGGCAGTCTCACTGATAAAAGCAGTGTAATGTAGAACAGATGAAAAGAGCATCAGAGTGGCATCCTTTTCAATGTAAAATATTCCCTTTTCAATGTGAAAACTTTCGCAAGCAACAGAGCAGCGCTGTTTTTCACTTCACCTCTTTAGTACACACAAGAACACACCCTGGCAGCCCTTCTCGGTGTGCTCCCTGTTCCAACTTGCCCAATGGTGCTTGGCAAAACAGTGCAGCCATCAGTTTGTAGCTGCAAAACGCAGTTTTGATGCGGGGCAACGGTGCTCCAAGGAGCCAGCGCAGCCATTTTGCTGTTAACTGCTGAAGTGCAGCTTGGTTATGGGTGGGAATTTTGCTGAGTGGGTCAATGTATCCCACTGTAACATCTGCTTGATCTTTTTAACCCTCCATTCTACAACAGCCGTTCCCTATTTGCCTTCTGTTTGTGCAGACAAGTAGGGACCACCAACATTTAAAGAGCACCAACAGGCCTAACATCGGTGAACTGATGGTGCCAAATCAGAATATTGGTACTACTTTTTATACTAAGTTCCTATTTATGGGCATCATGGGCAACATGCCCAAGATGGCTTGGTTTCTCTTTTGCCACATTAATAAATGTTTATAATTTGTTTATCCCATTGTTTTTCTATTCATGAAACAGGGTTATCTGTGAGGTACCAGGTCAAGTGATGGTCTGCTCCGAGGTAGTGAGCCCTGCATCATGCACCATAATGTTGAGCCTCTGTGATCGCTCCTACAGAAAAGGTGGGGAACACTTATCGACATAATGAATACATTTGAGAAGTTCACTTTGCATTCACCACATTGGCCGTTATCAAGTGATACTAGGTGGATATACAGTGCAGCACACTCGGCTATAAAGAATATTTTTATAAATTCCTCTGTTCAGGTGATTTCAAGACACCAGATGGCACTACGTGAACCAAGGAAAACTCAAGAATCGCTTATTTGCTTAGCTTTAAGAACGTAATGCACATTGGGTTTGGAGAAGTCTCCAAACACCTTTGGGCTAAGAGGGTTTGTGCAGGCATATCATTTTTTAGAGCATTGCTTTTCTGCTTGAAAGTGGAGCCATCCTGAACGACCTGCTCCCCTGGGACAAACCCTACCACGTGCATTGGACAACAGAAATTGTATTGCGCACGTTGGACCATAACAATTGACACAGATGCTTCCATCACGCTATGCCCATTTTTGGCTGCGGGCTTACTCCGGCTAGCATTTGTCATATTTCAGCTAGACCTGGCCTAACGTGTTGCTGTAGACATGTTTGCAGATCCACATCGCTGCACATTTTGCCCACAAATAACTTGACTTTTTACAATCACTCCTAAACCCTAAGACTGCTTCACTATGCCAACACAATATATTGCTGCCAATTCCCCAAGGTCGGTTTGATATTTAAGTAGATGGCTTCATTTTCTTTCATCTTATTCATGTTGAGGTTTTGAAACTAGCAAGAATGTATTGAAAAATAGGGAAGTTTGTTCTTTTTTTCTCCTGCATGTGAAGGTTATTCCCCACACGGAGCAATTAGCAAGTATTGCTTTTGTTAACCATCTGTCTTTGTTTCATAAATGAGAATGGATGCATTTTTTGAAAGCGTTGGCTTTTTTCTGCGATCCTCTGCAAGAGGTTTCCTTTTGTGCGTGCATTAGATTGGAAATAGTTTCTTAGTAAGTGGAGAATGCTGCCTTGTAAACATTGATTAAAAAACTTAAAAACCTCAGCCTTCGCTTATTTAAGAAGTGGGAAACTTAGGCCGTTAAAATTGGCACATTTTCTCTTTGTAATGTTTTAAGTCTGCTTTGATAAAGTCTTATAATTTCTGTGATAGTCTAACGAGGATTTACACTATCTTTAAAAATCGGTGTTGCATTTTACAGGGAGGTGGCCAAGAAATGGGTGGTTGCATGCTGCAAATTCTAATTTTAGGTTAATGACCTTTAATCTGCTCCTAAAATCTAAGTTCAGAAAATGTTTTGCGCGCAGTGCTGCGCCCCCCATTAAATTGTACACTACATCTATAGAAATGTTCATGATCACTAAAAGGGCAATTAACAAAAATATAAAGACATTATGAGTTGTCCAAGATGTAGAGCCATTTGTGCAAAATTCCAACATTAAGGACTTTAACAGTACAAATAGCAAGCAGCATGTATGATGGTACCAGTTGTTGCCTATAAAAATGAATGAGCAGTAAGAATTACTCTATTCGCTGATTTACAAATGCCTACTATATTCCCTTGCCCCCTTCCCGCCTGGAAGCGATTTGAAGCCCTTCACTTGTGTGTAAGCGCTGTACAAATTTACAATTTTATGTTTCAAAATCTCATAAGTTAGTGGAGTAATGCACTGAGTTACAGGCACAGTTAAAGCTTAACATTGCACTTTGGCTTCTTGGAACATGCAAGGTTGTGTTAATCTAATCCACAAATTCAGATCTTTGGGCACTTTGCAAAGTAAAGACGTTTTTGCAGTTCAGGAAAGCTGGTTGACTACGAGCTTGCACATAGATGGTTATCAAATCTATCAAAAATGTGCAAGAAAAGGGGACAGATGCCGTCCCTAAAGAGGTCTGGTCATGGGGTGAAGAATTACCTAAAAGCCTCCCTTATTGAGACTACATCAGATGACCCAAACGTGCTGGCTGTAGAGGCCAGCTTCCCTGATAGCAATACAGTTATTGCTATCAGGGAATAGCTTATTGTCCTTAACATATACGATCCACCAGGGGGCAGTTTCACAATCTATTTTCTATAGTGGCAGATTTAATATCATGAGTGCTCAAATTATAAAGTAATGAAATGATTGTAATATGTAGGGATTTGAACGCTCAATATAATATTTTCAGAGAATGTTTGGAGACTGACGCCATCAAGGGTAAAAGCCTGTTGAAACAGGGTATTGCCAATGGACAAGGAAAGTTGTAGTGTGAATATCTAAATGATTGGCTTTTTATTATGATGATCAGTCGAGCATATGGAGATTGCCCTGGCCATTATACATGGTATAGTGACAAAAATGTTGCAACTTTTGACTGTTTTTGTTAATCAAGAATCATTGCCTCGTATACAAGGCTTAAAGGTGGTCAAGAGCAATTTGAGTGACCACGCTATCCTTAACTTGAGCATAGATGGTTGCGGTGAGTGTAAAGACTGGACAGGGGTATCTGTACTTCTGCTCTGTATTTGGCAGGCTAGAGGCACAGAGCACCCCAGCCAAGGTTCTCTATCGGAGCTTGTACGAGTAACCAAGGCTTAAGCTCTCAGGAGGTGATGCAGGCTGGTTCTTAAGTACAATGAGTCCCCAAGCACCCACAAAGGAATGTTCACACATTATGTGCTAACACGGTTTATATAAAAATAGGGTTTAGAGATATATATATACAATAACACACTTTGTACTCTGGTGATTCTAATATGGCAAATATATACAAGGTCTATGTCGTACCACACTTGGCTTTAGATTCCTTTTAAAATGCATCAACTGCTGATGGTTATAATAGCATACAAATCATGCAGCAAGGTGTATCGGCATAGATCATAGGATGGAAGGCAAGTTAGGATAAACAATGGTAGAATGCTTCTCTTGCTACCAAGACTGAATTCTGAGTGAGGATTTCCCCACCTGGGCAACCTGTAATAAAAGTATTAGAAAGCCTAGTCCATAGATGTATAATCAGTATTGTTTACTGGTCAAAGGTTTTAACCACCGCATTGTTCCTGAGATAGAAGAGTTTCTTAGGTTCGTCGACAGATCCCTCGAGGGTGGACACCCTTTAAAATGGGAACCACAGAGATTCCTTGAAGTAAAGTGGAACACTGGCGTCGAGACAGCAGCTTCGACGATAGCAAAGAGTTCGGTGCCGCAAAGAAGACTCAGCGATGGATGTAGGCCCAGCAGCGGGCGTCGAGTGTCGGGAGTTGCTTCAGTGGTCCTTCGGCCTGTCGGTGCTGCAGCACGTACCTCGGGATAGCTTTGGTGATCAGGACTCGACCACGGGCTAGACCTCGGATCTTCACTTGTCAGTGTCCTCGGGACGTGTTTGTTGGCTTCGGACTTTCCTCGGTAGCTGACAACCTCAACTTTCTCTGGCGGGACAAAGGGGTCTACAGTGATGGCAAGGGAGCCCTTCGTTCAAATGTTCTTAGGCAAGGTGGAGCTTTTCAGCTCTGGTCATCGAGTAGCATGGCACCAAGCTTTTCCCATTTCTGGGGGACACGACTCGACTGGCTTCCAGCTGTTATGGAAATCATTCGAACCCTGGTCGATGGTAATACTTCAATGGCCTTGATGTCCCGGCGCTTTACTTCAAGATTCTCAGCAGACCCCTTCTCCGGTCGACAGCCTTTCGGGACTGGCTTCCAGGGTGCCTCGATGAAGAGCAGTAGTTTTGCACGATGGTCCCTCGTAACTCAGGGAGAGGTCTCCTAGCCAAGTCCTCTCTTGGATCAGTCCTGGACAGACTCAACAGCTTTTAGATTTCATCGAAGGAAATGCAGCAGCAATTCTTCTTCCAACTGGGCTTCAAGGATGAGCTTCAAGTTTCAGCTTCTGAACAAATTGGTAAGTGAGAAGTCCCCAGATATATACCTCTGTCCCTCATTCACTCTGGCTGAGTCAGCTCAGTCAGCCAATCGCACAGAAGGGCATGCGGGCATGCATGCATGCATGCATGCATGCAGCCAGCCCGCATTCATTCATGCCTGCATGCAGCCAGCCAGCCCATCGGGCTCACAGGCTTTCAGGCTATTCACTTCCTCCCAGATATCCCTAACAAGGAATGTGGATTGGGGCAAGCACCCAGCTTTTCAGCACACTACCCTGCATTCATGTCAGTTTCAGGCAGGGCTGTCTCATTCATTGTGACACACGCGCCCGCATATTGGTCACGCGCGCCCGCATATTGGTCACGCGCGCCCGCATATTGGTCACGCGCGCCCGCATATTGGTCACGCGCGCCCGCATATTGGTCACGCGCGCCCGCATATTGGTCACGCGCGCCCGCATATTGGTCACGCGCGCCCGCATATTGGTCACGCGCGCCCGCATATTGGTCACGCGCGCCCGCATATTGGTCACGCGCGCCCGCATATTGGTCACGCGCGCCCGCATATTGGTCACACACTCTATACACCTAGGTCCCACCCCAAGGGTGTACCCACAACAGTCAGTCACTGGGAAGGCTCCAGCCAGTCTGGTCTGGACTGCCCCACAATACCATATATGGTTCTTCCACCCAACAGCCAGTGAGAGCTTCCCAGGACTTTGGGAAAACAAGGTAACAGGCAATAGAAACCAAGAGGCCACAGGGGCCATCTTGCCTTCTATCCAGAATCTGCCGATTCCTATGGCAGGGCCTGGTATCCCAAAATGGAGGGTACTCAGAGCACCTGTCAAACTCAGCATGCGGCTGCCACCAGCCTATACCCCGCTCTGTGGGCAACACCCAGGTGCCAAAAAACATAGACTAGGGGTACAGGGTTATACCCACACCCATGGGTGCCATAAGGGTATCCAAAGGGTCTCTGTTCACCATGACCAAAGAGGAGGAGCTGCACTGCCAGGGGTCCCACTGGACTCCTGGGCAGAAAACAACACAGATCACACATAAGGGACTACAGGACAAGGACATGGAGGCCCCTTCCCTCCAATGCATTTCCAGCATCGCAGTGAGTTTTCTATGCAAGAGATGATTTGGGATCTTGACATTAACCACAGTGGAAATAGGATTAGTTGGACTCACAGAAGTTTGGAAGCAATGAGTAATTTTGTTTGTGATGTTATCACAGGAAATCTGGACCAATTTGCCAGGTTGAAGGTGGATGAGACTGAGGACTGGTTTAAAAATGTAGTGGCCGAGATGGCATTACAAAAGGGTAGCTATGCAATTTTAACTGAAACTACCTCGTGAGATCTCTCTGATAGGGAAATCAGAGATGCAAAGAGAGAGATGGGCAAAGCTATAAAGGGTATTAAGCTGAATGTTTCTACTACTTATTGAGAGATCAAGGCAAACAGATTAATTAAAAACAAGTACAGGAGATGGATCAAATGGTGACATACGTCCTGTATAAATGCACAATGCAGCGATTAATCGCAGTAGTGACTACCAGGGACCATAACGAAATATGGAGATTGTTGGGCAGAGCAAGATCGACAAAAACTGTGTAAACTCTGTGCTACACAGTGGACTGATTTTTATTTGACAAACCTTTGTGTGCTCAAAAGATGATTCATGCTGTATTGATCAGAAGGTGGGAGGTTTCAATATCCCCATAGACTAAAAGGGAATCTTGACTAAGAAAGCAAAGTTGAAAGGCTCGCGCTCTCCTGGTCCAAAGGGACTCGCCAATATGGCATTGAAAAATGACCCCAAAGCTTGGACTACAATATTGGAGATCATACTTAGTAAGGTTTGTGCTGAAGGTGTAATTCCAGCATCCTGGAAGAGGTCCTTGTTGGTCCTAGTTTTCAAAAAAGGTTAGTGAACCGAGCCCTCAAACTACAGGCTACTATCCATGCTTAACGTTACCGGAAAAATGTTTACGTCATTCCTATTTGACGAGTTACAGAAATGGGTGGACTCTAGGCAGATCCTAGATAGGTTTCAAATGGGCTTTAGACCATAACCAGAGACTCGTGGGCAAGTTGATCGCACATGCAAACATGAAATGCAATCCTTGACTGTATGCAGTCCTTGTTGATTTTCGAGCTGCATTTGACTCAGTAGATTGAAATTGCGGCGTAGAATGGAGCATCTAGCTGCCCTAAGAGTGTGCAGTGAAGAGGCTGCTACAAGAACACTAGTGTCCAGGTCAGGCTGGAACGCAGGCAAGCCATCACTGCGCCTATAGCTACTAGTAAAGGTGTCAAACAGGGCTGCTATTAAACATTTACGTATCGGATTTGCCTGAGTAAGGTTGATAATTGCCCCCCACGCCACATGAGTCAACTGCATACGAATTATCTGCTTATTTTATGTGGATGATGTAATAATTGTCGACCATATATTTTCTGGGGTTAATAGAATGGTGTTAGTTATATAGGTATGCAGATGAAAATGGGCTGTCAAAGTTGGAAAAACTAAAATTATTCAGTTCGCTAATGGATAAGTTTAACAAACCTCAACTTGTCATCCTTGGGAACTGCATATAGTATGTTAATAGCTACACATATTTGGGGCTTGAATTCATATTTACCTTATTTAGTGTTGGGCCCAGCACTTAACTTACAGAAATTTCTCTTGCTACTGCGAACTAATAGGTTGCCTGTATTGTCTGTCCAGAGCGGGGCATCCCAGAACATGACAATCTGTCGTATTTGCAAAATCCCTACAAAAAAGTAAACTGCCAGGCACGTACTGACTGAATGCAGGGAAAAGGGTTTTTATATATGTTTTCTAGTTGGCTTTGTCAATCAATACGATAATATTAGAGATCAGTTTTGGCTGTATTGCATAAACGCAGAGAATAAAACGCTGTACATTGCACTTTTCTAATATGTCAACAGGTAGAAGGTGGTATGAAACAGTAAGCGAGTTGTTTCTTACTATACATAGCATTGATTTAAATGAATTATGATATTGGTCCAATTAAATGAATGTCAGGATGAAATCTACACGTTTCATGATACATTTTAATGAGGATATTAACTTTGTATTGTAAATGTTTGATAGTTTTAGAAATTATTCTTTAATATTTTGCAACATTTTAGAATTTTCCCATAACTGTATTTCTGAGGTTTGTTAATCTGCTTAGAATCACATGCTGTGCATAGGTCCGACATCCCGTGGTCACTGCGGAGTATTGCATTTTGTTTTTCGTAGTCGAAAAGGGGACGTCGACAAGGCGTGTCTGAAACACTATCCCTATAGTGACGTGCGTTGTACCCACAATCCCTCACGCGTCGAGGTCCCTCAGATTGTTTTTTCCGCCCAGCTACTGGTCGCCTTTACGCGGAGCTCCTCGAGAGACATTGCAGATTTCATCTCCTCAACCTTTGGTCGTTTTCTTAATATATAACACATAGATCCCTCCCTCGACGCAGTTGTGAAGCTGTTTCTCCGCCGAGCAAGATCTTCGACGAGGGGACGAGCGGAGGAGATCCTTCGGCGCTGCCGAACACGTGGCCTGGCCTCGCAGGCCAAATACAGTAGGGAGAGTGGGGTTGTGGGACATCTCTTGTTTCCTTTCTGAGAATGCCTTTCCCTTTCCTTTCCCTTGGGGTCGTTATCACGATTTACTGCCTCAGCTATGGAGAGGACACCCTTTAGGTTTTGCCCGCGTTGCAAGGGCAAGTTCACCTGGAAGGACAAGCATTCACGGTGTAACCGCTGCTTGCCCCTCGATCACAAGGAGGAGGGTTGCACGGCTTGTCGGCTTCTTAAGCCAAAGACTCTAAAAGACCGTAGGGTCAAGAGGTGGGCGGCCTACGCTATGTCGAAGGCCGATTCCTCACCCGCCGCCGCTACCACCGACAGTGACGAGGAACGTGATAACACGACCTCCGCTGCGGAAGTCGTAGACCCCTCTAAAGATCGCTCGCGCTCTTCGTCGTCTGTCCCCGGCCCCGACGGGCTCGGCTCACGCCCTGCTTATGGGGACGAACACCCCGGCGACAGTGACGCACACAATGCCACCCATAAGCACACAACCCACGGCTCTTCGTCAAAGACGAAGAAAGCATCAGCGCCCAAGGAGACGCAGGTTCCACCGGCAGCCTCCTCGGACCGTTCAGGTTCGAAGCCCCTCTCGCAGCTGCGACCAGCTACTGGGCTTTCGGCAAATAAGGGCACCGCCCCCAAACCATCGGCCGGCGTGCACCAGCAGAGAGCGCACGTCGCCGTAGAACGATCGACACCCGTAACGTCGAAACCACAGCCCTCCTCTGACAAACTAGTCGAAGAGAGCTTGGCGAGGATCGTTGTAACCGACGCCCAGAAGCGTACGCCGAAAGACACGTTGCGCGCTACGCAAAGGTCGAAAGACACGCCGAAAATGCCCGAAGGAAGACAGGGACTACCCCCTTCAGTCGGGGGGGACTCCCAGCACACCGGAAGGCTTTTCTGACGGCGACTGGAAACTTTCCTTGACGTTATGGGAGAGGTCAAGCTGTTTTCAGACGGGAGACACTAATTATCCCCCGCTAGACCGCTCGGGGGTACCCCATGAGACCATGGAAAGGCTCCATCTCTGCATGGAGAGGATGGAGAGGTTTATGAAGACCCAGAACCCTCCCGCTCCCAAGAGAACAAGAGAAGGGCCTCAGGAGGACCCCAGGGCTAAATATCCGAGACTATTCAACCCCTCCCTGCAGGACACAGCCTCAGATTTCCATAATCTGTATGACCTCACTGGTGAGGAGCAATACCTGGAGGAGGAGGAGGAATTTGTGGACGATGAAGAGGGACAGAACCAGGAGGAAAGTCTGGAAGACAACCCAGACATGGTAGGAGAAGGCTTCGGAGAAAATCCAGAAGAAGGGCCTTCACATCCCTGGCAGTCCCCATCAGTATATTCGGACACTGATGTCCTGAACCTAAATCCTCCTGACAATTCACCTGTTAGGAACACGTCTCCCATAGACGATCAGCCCACATTCAATGCCCTGTTGCGCAGGGCAGCAGCACATTTCGAACTGGACACTGGGGAGGTCTCTCCTGAAATAGACTTTGTGGAAAGAGTAATTAAGGAGAAACCCCCGGTCAGCCAGACCATTCCCCTCCTCGCTTCAGTGAAGAGAAGAATCATCCCTTCGCTATCCACGCCCGCACTAATCAGAGGAGTTAATCCAAGAATTGAAAAACTTTTCACTCCTTCACCCTCAGACCCGCTGTACATCAGGGGACATTCTATTCCTGACTCCCTTGTAGTAACTAATACAAGGAAGAGGGCAGGGGTGCCGCTGTCCAGCAGCGAGGCACCACCTGACAAGGAGGGCAAGAGATTATATGCCCTTGGAAAGAGAGTCACATCCTCGGCTGCCTTTTCTGCAAGAATTGCGAACAACAATTCCTTTCTAGCTACGCGGACGCGCAGTGGGCCAAACTGCGCAAAGACGCCGAAGAAGCATCGGAACCGCTACGGACACGCCTGCTATCAATTATTGGCGAGGGAACCCAGGTCAACCAGAGCATTGTGAAGAACTCTCTGGATGCTGCAGAGACAGCGGGACGTTCCCTGGTTCAGGGAATACTCCTAAAACGCCATGTATGGCTGTGTAACTCAGGTTTCAAACCGAAGACACAGGCGTCTTTAATAAATAAACCTATTGAAGACTCAAACCTCTTCGGGAAGGCGGTGGATGAGGCTCTGGAGATGGCTAAAAAAGAGTTCGATACTATCAAAACTCTTGACCGGATCTCTAAGCCCACTACCAGACGCGGCTATGGCAACAAACGCTTTTTTCGTGGCCAACGCCAACAACAGAATCAGCAGCAACAGTACCCTGCCACCAATTACCAGACCAATATTGGGCAGTACAGCCAAAGAGGCCAGCACCGTGGCAAAGGGAGAGGTCTGGGTTCCACCCCCAGAGGCTCCCAAGCCCCCAACAACACCAAGTGACGCAAAGATTTGCGTCCCCTCCCATGCAACACCGGTCGGGGGCCGGCTAACATCCTTTCTTCCAGCATGGGAGGGAATAACGTCAGACCGCTGGGTACACCGTAGCCCACGGATACTGCATCAAATTCAACGGTTCCCCAACATACAGACCCCCGAGGGGACGACGCATGACACCAGAACACCTTGCCATCCTTCTCCAAGAAGTAGACCAACTGCTGGAAAAAGGAGCCATAGAAGTCGTGCCTCTATCTCAGGTAACGGAAGGTATTTATTCAGTGTACTTCCTTGTACCCAAAAAGGATCTAACCATGCGCCCTGTATTAGATCTGCGCCCAGCAAACAAGTTTGTCAAACCCCAGATGTTTCGTATGGTGACCTTACAGGAAGTGATCAACCTGCTATCACAAGGAGATTACATGACAACACTAGACATGAAAGATGCATACTTTCATATTTTAATGTTGCCAGCGCACAGAAAATACCTCAGGTTCATGATAGAGGGCAAACACTACCAGTTCAGACTGCTACCCTTCGGCATAGCATCTGCACCAAGGGTATTCACGAAGGTACTGGCAGTGGCAGCGGCCCACCTGCGCAGGTTGTCCATCCCAGTTTACCCTTACCTCGACGACTGGCTCATAACAGGGGATTCTTACGAAACATGCTTCTCCAATACCCAAAAGACTGTAGACCTTTTGTTCCAGCTGGGCTTCTCCAATGAAAAGAAGTCCAGCCTAGACCCCAGCCAGATCAAACAATTCCTAGGGGCTCTAATTCAAACAAAGGACGGCCTCGTCTTCCCCTCCAACGAGAGGGTCCAAAACATGCTGTTTCAGATCCCTCAATATGTGGCC
The DNA here is from genome assembly GCF_040938575.1 of Ambystoma mexicanum. Classification (NCBI taxonomy): domain Eukaryota; kingdom Metazoa; phylum Chordata; class Amphibia; order Caudata; family Ambystomatidae; genus Ambystoma; species Ambystoma mexicanum. The sequence continues at coordinate 533,433,876 of NC_090941.1, read as the reverse complement.
GGTCGAGAGGTGACGGTACGCAAAGCAATGCGCTTGCTATGAATGATGGCGTCGTGTATTTATTTGGTACCTCACGCGCGCCTGCGCATGCGCCCAATGCAAGAGTGGCTCAACAGCCAGTGGTGTCAGGCCAGCGGACTATGGGACGATCTAGTGGTGGTCTCGCAGGCCTTGGTTCTCTCGCTACGGTGGTGGACAAAGGAAAACCTGGTAAGAGGGAAACCCTTTGCCACACCCGCGGCGGAAGCCACTCTAACCACAGACGCATCCCTCACAGGATGGGGGGGCTCACCTATCCCATCAGACTGCTCACGGAGTGTGGACTCCGAACGTAGCATCCAAACACATAAATCTACTGGAGCTACTAGCTGTGTTCAAGGCGCTAAAAGCCTTCCAGGAACACCTACAAGGCAAGACAGTGATGGTCCTTACAGACAGCACCACAGCCATGTACTACATCAACAAGCAGGGGGGCACCCACTCTCCAGGACTGTCCAAACTGGCCCAAAATATATGGAAGTGGGCTCTCAAACAAAACAAGTTCTTACTGTCACAACATGTACCAGGGGAACTCAATCTGCTGGCAGACAAACTCAGCAGAGATTTCCCCCTGCCCGAAGAGTACGAATAGCGACTGCACGAAGACATCGTCTTCGACATCTTCACGCAATGGGGATTCCCAGAAATAGACCTGTTCGCAACCCTGGAGAACTCACAATGCCAAAGTTACGCCTCCAGGTACCCCCAGAACCAATCCAAGGGGAACGGTCTGTCGATTCAATGGTCAGGGAAATTTGTTTACGCTTTTCCCCCCCGACTCCCCTTCTCAACAAGGTTGTGCACAAGATGCACCAGGAACAAGTGACCATGATACTGGTGGCCCCAATGTGGGCCTGACAGCCATGGTTCGCTCACTTGATGGAGATGTCTCTATCTCCCCCAGTGAAACTCCCCTGCCCGTACAACATGCTGTCACACGACAAGGGCAGGACTCTGCATCCATGCTCCCAGAACATGAACTTAGCAGCCTGGCTCCTGAGATCATAGAATTTGGACATCTACAGCTCCCGCAGAGATGCATGGACATCCTCGGGGAAGCCAGAAAACCTAACACTCGCCACTGCTATTCTAACAAGTGGAAGAGATTTGTCATCTGGTGCAGAGGAAAGAGCATCAACCCGATTGACTGCTCTCCCACACATATTGTTCTATATCTGACCCATTTGTTGGATTCAGGTCTAGTGTTCAATTCCATTAAAGTCCACCTAGTGGCACTTTCTGCATACACCACTTCCCAACTCAAAGTATCGTGGTGGAAGATCCCTGTTATAAAGGCCTACATGGAGGGAGTAAAGAGAATACACCCCCCGATAGCTGACCCAGCTCCCGGATGGGACCTTAAAGTGGTACTTACCAGACTCATGAGCTCACCATTTGAACCCATGCACAAAGCATCTCTTAAGGACCTCACTCTTAAGACTGCTTTTCTAATAGCTATCACCTCCATCAGGAGAGTAAGTGAACTACAGGCTCTTTCTGTTCTAGACCCCTTCGTTACAGTTCAGAGATAAGGTGGTTCTACGCACGCACCCAAGGTTTGCACCGAAATTCATCTCGAAATTCCACGTAGACCAGTCTATAGAACTACCAACGTTCTTTCAAAATCCTTCCAACATGGGAGAAAAAGTCTGCACACACTGGATGTGCGCAGAGCGGTCATGTTCTACATGGAAAGAACCAGACCACTGAGGAAGACTAATCAGTTCTTCGTCTCGGTGGCAGCAGGAAGAGAAGGGGATGCAGTTTCAAAGTCCACTATTTCTAGATGGATTGTTCAATGCATCACTCTCTGCTATACTCTTGCTAAGAGAGAACTGCCCTTTAAGCCAAGAGCACACTCTACCTGAGGCACGGGGGCATCCATAGCATTCATTGCAAATGTTCCCCTTGAGTCCATCTGCAAAGCGGCTACCTGGAGTTCTGTGCACACCTTTACAAAACACTACTGTCTAGATGCACACTTTAGATCTGACTCCCAGGTGGGACAGGCAGTATTAAGACATCTTTTCTCTACTGTTCCTCCTCATAACCCACCGCCAACTCCGGGTACTGCTCGCTAGTCTATGCACAGCATGTGATTCTAAGCAGATTAACAAACATCAGAAGACAATGCATTACTTACCGTAAAAGCATTTCTGATGGTTGTATCTGCTTAGATTCACATGCGCTCACCCTTCCTCCCCGCTCGGATGGAAGGAACATAGACTTCCTTTTATATATCTCTCTTTTCTGTACTCACTCACGTCTAGAAGGCTCCCTCAGGGCAGAAAAAATACAAACAGAGGGACCTCGACGTGTGAGGGATTGTGGGTACAACGCACATCACTATAGGGATAGTGTTTCAGACACGCCTTGTCGACGTCCCCTTTTCGACTACGAAAAACAAAATGCAATACTCCGCAGTGACCACTGGATGTCGGACCTATGCACAGCATGTGAATCTAAGCAGATACAACCATCAGAAATGCTTTTACGGTAAGTAATGCATTGTCATCTATAATCTGTTAAATAGATTGTTGATCCAGAAGAAAACGATTCTATGCCTTAATCTAACAGTAATTCTTTTTTGCATATTTGCGAGCTTTCGTGGAATGTCTCCACTTCCTCAGGCAGAGATGAAATGAAGCATTTGAAAAACATCACAGCATTACAGCTTTCATGACCCTTCCTGCAGATAGCCTGTTATCTGTACCTGTCTGTACCTGATTTGTAGTTTTGCTCAGAAAGGAATGTGGATGTTCAATTCCGCCACACATTGCAATCTTCAGGGCCTAAATGATACACTGTGTTAAATAGGTGAAAGTGGAGAGCAAGGAAAAAGAATGAAAAATCAGCCCAACCTGTTAGTGTGCTAAGGAAGGCAGGAGAGGGTTGGTTAGGTGTCGGTCAATGCATGTGCAGTCCCGTTGAAGCTTGGTATATCGGGCCATTCCCTTTACAAGATCAGTTGTAGCACAATCATCAACATATCGGGCTTGTGCTTCTGGAGTTCTGAAAGAGGGGATATACAGACGGTTCATGTTAGGTCTGTGACCCGTGGAGCGCAGTGTGGTAACTTTGTGGCAGATACTGTATCAGGATTGTGTTACATCCCAATCAAGAGGAAAGTGTGGGTTCTGACTAGCGACAAGGGCCATGGAAAGCTTTTGGCAGAATGGGCTGGATTGGAGGGAGTTTGACAACCATTCATTGCCTTAAAGCGGACGTTGGGGCTGGTGCAGTGCCAGTTGAATGTCTGTGAATGGCTTTGGAAATAAGTATGGAAAGTGTCAGTTCTGGATCTTGTGAACCCTGCATCTCTGAGTGAAAAAGGTTGAAAGTCTGTTAGTGACTCATGAAACCGCAATGTCTGTTGAAGGCCCCTGCCAGTGTATTGAAAATGTGCGTGCATTTCAATTCCTAGGTCTTTCTGGCTTTGTCAGTCCTGAAATTACCCCGGAATACAGCAATCTTGAGAGCCTTAAGGGTACGATTAGCTTCTGGAAAATGCTCACCCACTGGACTCCCGTTAGTACATCGCTCCACGCTTTGACGATGGAGGTTCATGCATTTATGTAGAGGTTGACTAGTTTCCCCAACATAATAGCCATGTCAAGGACATTTCATGCATATAATCAAGTCAACAATATTGCTGATGCACATGTAAACCATCCCATAATTTTGTAGTCCTGCCCATCTTGCTTGTGTCTGAAATATTGATATGCGGGCAGGTTAGGCATCTTTTGTTTCAGCTGGGTACAGTTCCATGATCTGCGCTATTGTGTGTAGTTTGCTTCTGACCATCATTCCCTTCAGATTGGCTGGTTTGTATGTTTCTATCCCAGTTTCTGAGCATATTCGATTGTATCTTAATCCTTGGCTGTATATTGTAGCATGTTTTGTGTGCACTGGGTGGAAGTTGTCACTCTTCAAGAAGCTAGCAGAGTAAGTTGGTTTGCGATATACTGTGGTCTGTGGCTAGCCATCTTTTATTGTTATGGTGGTGTCGAGGAAATGTACTTTTTCAGGAGAGTACGAAAGTTTGAGGTTGATTGTTGAGTGGAATTCATTAAATCTTCTGTGGAAGTTTAGGAGGTCCTGTTCGCCAGCAGTCCAGATCAGGAGGATGTCATCGAAGTAGCACAATTTCAAAGGTCAGCAGTCACAGGTGCCAAGGAAATCCATCTCTAATTTTGCCATGAATACATTTGCATACTGCGATGCCACCCGAGTGCCCATAGCCGTCCCCATCATTTGGAGAGGAGTATCAGTACCAAACGTGAAATAGTTGTGGATTGTTAGGGAGAATTCTCTCTTTAGGCTGAATTTCCTAACCTAGTGAGTCCCCCAGCAGCTTTGCTGGATTTCTGGAGTTTGTTTTTTAATCCTGCCAAGAGTGAGACTCTTTTTCTCCCACTCTTGGACATGATTGTCATGATGCATACTCCCGGAGAGCCAGTCCAAGACCGGCAGCCCCGGAAGCACACATCAGGTACCCAAGGGAAGGTCCAGCAACCCCAAATAGGGGCCCTTGGGACACAGTCCTGGCGCCTTTGGCGCCAGGCTCATTTTGGACATCAGTCCTGGCGCCGTTGGCGCCAGGCTCATAAAGGGAGTGCTTTTGGTGGACTTGCCTGATGCAGACCATGCTGCCAGATCCAGACACCTTTGAGGCCTGAAAGGAACTACTTTACCTGTGGGACTATTTTGGCACTCGGGCGTGGTCAGGGAAGGATACACACCTGATTGGGGAAGGATACATACCTGGGACTTCTTTGGAGGCTATTTAAGCCATGCCCAGACAGCAGCTCACGCTTCGCGTTGCTCTGCTCCTAGCAGCTGGACGCTCACCGTGTCTGCTCCTGCATCCTGACTCCAGCCACGCCTGCTTCAGTCCTGGAACACCAAAAAGGAAGAAGAGAGGAAGAGAAGGTGAATAAAGGACATTACCTGATATTGCATGGGATCCGGAGCCAACACGCCGACGATCCTAAAGTAAAAAACATTATTTTTGGATTCCTCGCATTGCTCGTTGCAGCGCTGCGCTGAACTCACCTGTCCACAAGGAATTCCGTACTCCTACGACCATCCGCACGTTCCGCTGCATTCCAGCACCTAGGAAGGAAAAGAGAAGAACAAAAGGTGAGCCAGAGAAAACATTGGGAAAAAACTGATTTGCCAGAAGGCTTACCTGGCGATTGGTGGGGGAGAATCCTTCCTCATCTCGGGTCGGCACGCCTTTTGGCAGTACCGCGCCCCAGCCCCTATGGGGGAAAAAAGAACACGCGCATTAGTGGGTGAACATACAGACATTAGAAAAACCACCCCAACATAAGCTCACCTGAATTATCCACAGCGAATTGTCTTCTCTACGTGGAATCTTCGCTCTGCACCTGCGCTAAAAGACTAAAAGCAGTCCATTGAAAATAAAGGCCAAAAAGGAAGGAAGGAAGAACAACCCTTGAACTTGATAAGACATATACTTACGAAAGCGCCTTATTCATCCAAAAACCCAGTGAAGCAAACTGGACCTGAATGCCCGTCCGATAACCAGTGAAGTAACTGGATTCTACCGCACCCCTGCACTGGAAGCAGGATGGAGAGCTCGTCATTTCAAATCTTAAGGTGAGAATTAACGGGAAGGTTCAGAGGTGGTTTGAAGAGCGAGTAAAAGGGGAAAGGAGGGGTTCGACTCGTCGCTCCGCAGGTGATTAAAATCCTTTTCCCCATCTACAGAAAGATCTTCCTACGCATCAGACAGGCGAGGTTTGGGGGTCTGGCCCAGTCGGTGTTCCGAGTCTTGCGCATCACCTTAGAAGAGGCCGCAGCAGCCCAGGCCTGGTCAGCGTCTCCGTGGGAGTCAGGTGATTGTTAGAATGATTTATGGTGGTCCTTTGACTGTTAATGTGTTTTATGGGCTATGGGGTCCTTTACTCCATAGGGACTCATGTGTTTTTACTATGTGTGTTACACAGCACCTTCCGTGCAGTAACACAGGGGTGTCATAGTGACACCCCACCATAGACTCCATACCCTGGGACTGACTACTGTCTCCCAGGGCATGTAAAGTCACCATTGGCTTTACTAGTCAGAAATTATTAACAGAAACCAGTACAAACCATCATATTGTGGATGTACTGGTCGGGGCAATTCGATTGCCCTGGGGTCTGTTAGTCGAGGAGGCACGTCTCCGTCCCCCCTGATCGAGTTTTGGCTGGTGGCAGTGGATACTACTTTTTATATTTGACCGCAAATATATCCCTATGGCATTTTCCTATTGTTCGAGGCTACCAACTTTAGTTATTTAATTCTCATAGCCTCGAACATACCGCCGGTTTATTTAATTAATATTAATTCGCCGGGTTGGTATTTTTTGCCAGGACTCGATTCTAAAATGGCGTTTGTGTTCTCTTCTGTGATTCCAACCCAAGTCGAGCCTTTTGTTCCACAGAAGCCTCCAAAAGTGGTGCCACTCTGTCTGGGTACCACAGGGGGTGTGAGAGGGGGTTTAGGCACCCTGGACTGAGTTACCTCGGTAACTCAAGTCACACTCTTGTGTGATTGGCCCAAGTGGTGAGCAGGCCGGCTCACCACTTAGCAAGTTTGATTGACAGCTAGGCTGAGTGAATGGGGGTATGCTGCATAAAAGCAGGGCTTTTGGGACTGGAACTTCAGAAGTCACCACAGGACCTGAGAATCCGACGAGGGAGAAGCTGAGCCAACCTACCACGACGACATCACTGGTGGAGCCCTGCGGAACCGACTCACCACTTCCTGACGACAGAGAAGATCTCCTGGCTGGAGAGGCTTCTTCCCCTGACTGGTGGGCACAACTAGTTTACCTTCTTCTCTTCGCACCCCAGATCGGTTTGTGGTCGAACCTCCAGTGCCAAGCACCATGGCAGCCGGATAGCCACTTACCACTGAACCACGAATCAAAGGACCGCTCCTTGTACCTGAGAAACTCTGTGGCTGGTTTCTTCCCTGGCAGTGCAACAGACTCCTGTCTTCCTCCCCGACGAGATCCTCTCTTCCCTCGGACGAAGCACCGACTTGCATCCGCTGCCAGGAACAACTGCCCCCGCTGGAGTGTTCTCACCACTTTAAGGTACTGTGTCCGCCAGGCCTCCCTTTCTAAAGATTGCTACAAGGTAATAATAACCCCTTAACCTTCTGGACTGGGCTGGCCGCCTTGACCCTCTAACTGGTCCCTTTCTTTGGTCCAACTCCTTTTTGAACCGTTACAAGACTTTTGTGCACTGCAACCGTGTGACCTTGGACACATTTCGTTTTGATCCTCTTAAGGCGGATCCGGCCTACTGACTCTGAATTCACGGTGTTACTTTGCCTTCCTCTCTTGTTGTGTTCGTGAAAAAGGTGTTGGGATCTGTTTCAATTTATTCTCTGCTTTTCTCTCCCTTTTTAAAACAAATTATTAGAATGCCATCTACGTTAAGCGCTCACCGCTGTCTGAAAATAAGTGGGGCTTTACTTAAGACTTGATAATAATCTTTTAAGGGAGTGTATATCTTTTAGTGACCGTGTTTTTGAATTGCTTACTATTAGTGCCTGTGTGTTTTTCTAGATGTGGTTTTAAATAAATAATTATATCTCTTTTACACCAAGCCTTGGTCAGTGTTTACTTGTTCTATTGTGTTCTCTTGACCTATTGTGAATACCCTGTATACTGTGTAACTCTTCTTGAGGGAAGTCTGACTGCTCAGCCATAGCTACCAAGTGAATCTGTGTGGTACAGACTGCTACCAAGTGGGTTTACTGCCAAACACCTGTAGTCTTAAATCTTTTGCAGTGGTCCCAGAGGGAACTGCACAGGTTTCTGCCTAACACGGATCGGGGTGAATTCTATGCACTTGACAGTAGTGTCAGCAAGTGGATTTTGATCGCCAAGAGCATTCTTACATGCCTCATTGCCATCAATGTGGGGAATGTTTGTGTAGAGTGACTCCACATCCATGGTTGCCAGTAATGTGCCCCTTGGGAGGGGGGCTATATCATCCAGTTTGTTGAGTAGATCAGTGGTGTCCTGAATGTAGCTGGGTGGCGCTCTTACCAGTGCCTTCAAGATGTTCTCGAACCAGCCAGAGATATTCACAGAGTGCCTGACCCAGAGATGATTGGGCATCCTGGGGGGTTTTCTTTGTGTATTTTGGGGAGCATATAGAAAGCACTGGATATTGGATTATCTGGTATGACTGATGTCTAACCAACCCCTCCTGCCTACCTGAGAGCACACTAACAGGATGGGCTGTTTTTTCATTTCTTTTCCCTGCTCTCCACTATGTCTATTTAACACAGTGTACCATTTACGCCTTGAAGATTGCAATGTGTGGGGTAGTTGAACATCCACATGCCTTTCTGAGCAAAACTACAAATCGGGTACAGACAGGCACAGATAACTGGGTATCTGCAGGAGGGGCTATGAAAGCTGCAATGCTGTGATGTTTTTCAAATGCTTCATTTCATCTCTGCCTGAGGAAGTGAAGACATTCCATGAAGGATCGCAAATATGCAAAATAAATGACTTTGTTAGCCTAATTAAGGTATTGACTCGAGTTCTTCTGGATCAACTTTCTATTCAACACTTGGCTAACACGGTACAAACAAACTGAACTTATATGTTGTGTATATATGTATGTGTAAAGTCAGGGCTTTAAGTGGGCCGGGGCCTGCCGGGGCTGGGCCCCGGCAGGCTCTGAAATTTCGTTTTGAGGCGGGGCCCTGCCGGGGCCCAGTAATCTCCCCTGGCAGCCCCGGCCACTACACGAAAAGGCATTTTTTTCTACAGCCTGAAGCGCTCGCTGGTTTGCGAGAGCTTCAGGCTACAGAAAAAAATGCCTTTCAGCCATAATGGTGGCGCCGCACCTGCGAGGCATCCCTTTAATCAAGAGATTCCCGTCGGCCGGCGCCACCATTATGGAAAAAACGTGAGGCCGCTGAAAGCAGAGGCCTTGTTTTTTAAATACTGGAGCTGCCGCGCATTCGCGGGAGTTTCAGTATTTAGGAAAAAGGCCTCTGCTTCCAGTGGCCTCACGTTTTCAGCCTTAATGGTGGTGCTGCCCCTCCCCAGCTGGCGAGGGGCAGCACCACCATTAAGGCTGAATAGGCAGGCGCTGTCCCCTGCCAGGCAAGCCTACACAAAATAAATGCAGAGATCAGCACCCTCTCCCCATAGGGGAGAGGGTGCTAATCTCTACGAAAGGCTGCCTGGCAGGGGTGGCAGTAGCCCATTGAGCCCGGGCTCGTTAAGGGGGCGTGGCCTAACGGGCCATCAAGACCCCCGCTGTTAGGCCACGCCCCCTCGATGAGCCCCGGCTCGATTTGTAGTGCCACTTAAGGCACTGTGTAAAGTGAAATTTGAAACGAATCACATTAATAATAAATAAAAACATATTTCAGAGAGTTTTTACTGTTCGTACCATCTCCTTCTCGATACTCATGCCATATCGTTTCCAATTGCTGCCGGCTTCTCTGGCATTTCGGAGCAAGCTCTGGCAATTTCACCATTTTGAACTGGCCCAAGTGACTGCAACCATTTTGGAGTGGACACCAATAACACTACAATTATTTGGAGTGAACCCTCTCCTAACAGCTTTCCCGCCATTCCAGAGTTACCTGCCTCACCCTTTCGCTTCCCAAGTATCACTGCCTGCATTTGGGTGTAGCTCTCAAAATGTTAATGCCAACATAAGATTGCACCTCGTCCCTGGTATGTTGATGCCATAGAAGGGCCCCCAAACATCTAACATTTAAGGTTATGGTTTCTGCTTTACTGTCCACGTGACCTGCCCCAACCCATATCCTTATCTACATGCCTAAGCACTCCTACTCATGCAAAGATGTCTGTTGGCCCACTATTTCTGTGGCAGTATTTTCCACAGTATCGTTAGAAAAATGACTGTTCCTCCTCCAACCTCGTCGGTAGTTTCAACATTTTGCGGTACTATCCCTCGGTGCCAGGGGCAAACAGTTCAAAATCTAGTCGAGCCGCTGCTCCCACAGCATAGCTTCAGCATGTTTTTGCTGTTCTTTGGTCAGTTGGCGTGTCTTAGTAACAGCGGGATTGTTGATGGGTAAAATTCCCCACCAGAACCCTGGTGATGTACAGTTTAAACTATTCTCGAACCCAATGTAAAACCGTTTAACCACCCTGACCCTCTGTGCCTTTTTCCAACCCCTCGAATTATAAACGTGCAATTAGTTTGTACCCAGCTATTGGAGGAAACATGTTAAAAAGCATGCAACTTGGGTCCTCTCCCCTTCCAACCTCCAATAAGCCATATTTTCAGTAGCACTTTGCCCTTCATACATCCACATCAAATGACACACATCTTTTAAAAACCCTTTCCTGGCTATCCTTTCTAAAGTGTATATTATGCTTCTATTTCAAGTAAAATGTAATTTCTGGTTCGCTGATTTGGACAGTAGTGTGGCTTCTTTCATATTAAATGTGAGAAATCGCTTTTAGGCCAGATTCATCTTTATTGATGACTGCGGCAAAAGGCACAAGTGTCGGTCTTTTCCTTGGAAAATTGCTATCCTCTATCATTTGCAATCTCTGCCATCTGACGAATGATGGGAAGCATGTGCAGAGGAACATTTATTAAAACCAGAATGAAAGAACAAATCGCTCCTTGCTGTCTGGCTTATTGTGATGCAAAATAGTAGTGTTTATCAAATGTGAAGCGTGCTCTTTGGTTTTTGAATGTTTGTTTGCACGCAGCAAAATAATCCTATTTTATTTACGATTTATTTTAAACTGGTCACACACAATGTAATGACACATGCATACAGAAGACTACTATTCTGTAATATATATTTGATGCTCACGCTGAGGTATCCTTGTACCTTATTTAAGGTAAAACATCTTTGACACAGTATAAAGGAGCGCCTAAAAGGTTCATGGAAACCACAAAGGGAGCTTGGGAAAAGTACATTGTAATGATAGGTTCAGGGAGTGGAGGAGAATACGCTTATCTTGAGTGATGCCATTTTTGTCTACCGCCTGAACACCACCTGCTATTAGTTTCTAGTGGAAGATGAGGAATCTATCCCAGACCGGATGCACAAAACTTTAAACGGCCACAAAGGAGTAGTGGTTAATTTTCATTCAGATTGTCATGCTGCCATGGGCAACTCTAGCGCCATGTTTAACGCATGCCCATGAAGGCACACATTTCTCCATACCTCGGTTCCTTTGTTCTGTGTGCAACCAATCTGATTCTTGGAACATTTGCAGTTTTCATACGTTTCCCCTCTGTCTTGCCTTAAGCTTTCAAGGATTGCAAAAATCCGGATCTCTGACAGCTCTGCACCTACTCTGCGGTTAGGGCCTTGCTAAGATTTTTTACTAGGCGTCATTATAGTAGGGGCAGCGGGAGCCACAGCTAGCCCTAAACGTTCATGAGCAAACTGTTGGTAAAAAAGAAAAAAATAGCTAGTGGGTACAGGAACTCTGCATCATTTTCTTATCACCATTCGTCTTCTGATTCGAAGAGGAGTCAACACCACAAGTCACTGACTCCCAAGCATCACTGGAAGGAAGAAAAAAATCCCTGTTCTAGACAAGATCCACACAATGTAGTTACCCTCGAAAACATCCTCACTATCTAACCTGTAAGCTTTTCCAGCACTGAATGTTAGCCATTTTCCAGCAGAATGCCCACAACTGCCTGCTCGGAACACCACTGCTTCTTTGCTGAATGGTGCAGAGAGGGCCCCGTGGCATCAATACTCTTCCAGGATTGTTAATTGGGCTACTATTGCTGCCAACCGGACCCTTCTCACTGCTGAAAGTCATGTCTGCACACGGTCTCTTTACTGCCCACATTGGCTCCATCTTTGGTGCAAAGACTGATGTCACCCAGCGTTGACATCAGCACCAAATGCTTTAGACCTTCCTCCTTAGGTGAAGATCAAAAGGTAAAAGGCCTTGGACTGCTTTGAACATATTTTAATACTTTTTCACCGTGTAATCCCCCCTCCCTCCTCCCCTATGACTTGTAAAGCGCTCCGCTTCAACTTCTGAAGCTAGGTCCATGCTCAATAAATACCCTTATACCAATAATAATAATAATGATGTTGACTTTAAGGCTGTCGACCCCCTTTAGTGTCTTGCAAGGGATGATGAGGGGCAATTTGTAGTGGAGATCTTTGGATGTGCGTGAGCCAGATCATAATGTGAACAGTTTTGTGGCCCTGGTTGTGCAGGCTACTAGTGGGATGTTCACATCCAATTAACTGCATTTTAGGTAAAGCGTTCATCCTTTTCAAGTGTTCTGCTTAGTTTAACTGCCCCAATGCCTGGCAGAGCTATTAGGAACTAAGGATCATTCTGAAATTGGATGATAGTCAGGAAGGCCTTTGCCATCTTCAGTGAGGCTTTGCAGAAACTTGTTCTTGCTCTGAGAAATACATTCCATGGTGCCTCCAGAGTGCAAGATGTTTTTGAAAAAGCATAGGATGACTCATGGGAATGTCCTCTTTCTAACTACACACCCTACAATAGAGGGCTTGGTAGTTCAGTCATCAAGCTCCCATTAGAAACCTAGTGCATGCATTTCCTGCTTCTGATCAGGAACTCAGAATGGATAGGCTCCTTCAGGAGGTTAATGCTTCAAATCCCCTGGCTCAATACTTGCAGACATTTTAGGACATGATGAATGAGGCAGCGGCACATGCTGGATTGTGAAGCCTATGATGGTAAGGATGCTATCCCACAGATTCTCAAATCTGAAATGGAGGATCACTTGGGCAGGGTCTTGGACATGGAACAGTGATCATAAAGTACTTCTTGATGCACATTCCTGGCTTTCCTGACGATGTACACATATAGGTCATTGACATGCCTATTAACGGGAGAAACATCTGTTTTGCTCCAAGGACGAGGAGTCCTTAGAGAAGATAATGGCATCCAGGCCAACTTGGCCGATTTAATACTGTATCTCAGAATATTTGCCCTTATTGGTTGTTTTCTTACCCGCAAGAGTATTTTCAGAGGTCCTGTGTCAGGGTGATAGCCCTATTCTGGACTTCTGGAGAGAAGTATTGAAACGTTTGACTAATTGACCAACTTGTTTTTTTTTTTATATGGAACATGGCTCGTTGAGCTGCGCCCTGAGAAGGCCCCACGTCTCCCGCAGTTAGGGTGCCCCAAATATACCTTGAGCTCTGTGCAAGCAACTTTGCACATTTTACTGTGTGTAGTGCACTGGTTGGTGGCAAGGATTTGCCAATTTGAAATACAAGTGGGTTCCAGCTTGCTCTACCCCAGGGAATGACCCAGAGGGAGTCCTTATGTTGAAATCGGTTACCAACTCACATGGCAAAAGCTTTGTTCCTGTAAGTGAATTGGACAAGGATGTTACTATATATGATGGCTTTTGTCTGCCTTTGAAGAGTGATGGCAGCAGGGCCGAACTCCTATCTGGCTGTATACCTGAATGATGTCTGGAATTCCTGAATGGAGTCCATATCTTGACTGAAAGTCGGGTAGTGTTTTAAAGTAGACTCGTTATTCAGCGGTAGGCAAAAGTTTGCTTCCAATCACAAGCTGCATTCAGAGTATGCACTCTGCCTTCAATTTTTCATTTTATGCCAGCAGCCTGCCCCCCTGATCTTTTCAAACCCTGTGATGACTCGCAAAGCATATCAAGACCACGCTAACCCAAACAGGACAGCAATTAAGGTCTGCCTCTGCACATTGCCAAGCCCAGACTGACATCAAAGCTTTGCCAGTGTCTGCAGGCACCAAACTACTCAATAAGCAAGAGAGAGTTGTTTCCTCCCTTTAACTTCCCAGTCACAGATGGTTTGCAAGACTGCAGGATCTTTCTTCCATTGGTGCTTGTCCCTGAACAGAGCCAAAATGAAGGGTCAGGAGGAACGTACATGTCTGATTACTGGAAATGGGTACTGCAAGAGGTCTATCATTAGAAAAGTCAAACAAAATCCAAGAAATATTGAAAGTCTCTGCACTTCGGGGAGTCCAAATGTTACCTAAACTGTAACCGCTGGGAACCAATTGCATATCTCGCCCCATACCAGAACAATACTGGTGACAAACGGAACATCTGCACCATACACCGGCTTAAGAAGTTGCCATCCCCTCAAATGCATCACAATCTTCGGGTCGGTCTTTAGTCCCTTGGGTGCAGAGCCTTGCCTTCTCCACCAGACCATCAGCTAGAGATTGGGACTGCCACTGTTGACCTTTGCGTTTGTGAAGTTACAAATGTACCTGACTGCGACCATGAACTTATGGTCTTGGGTCCCAGCTTTAACATTGGGCCTATATTTCACAATTCTGGGTTCCCCCCATTAGGGCCATATCTGCCTGAGCCAATTGGAAGTCAGTCTGCCCCTCCCTCTTCATTCTTTTAAGTGACTGACTTCTAGTTGAGGAGATTGCTGGTGACTTTCATGTGTAGGGTTACAATCTTTGGCCACTGAAAATGCACTTTATTTTTAATTTTTTTTATTTATTTTTTTGTAAAGTTTACTTCCCTGGAACTTGCATAACATTCTACTTCACTTCTCAGAAGATGAAGTACTATTGTGTGAGTGTTCCCTCATTGAAGGTTACGTGTTTTCTACACTGCACTGCATCTTAAATCGCTCTGCTAATCTTCTAAGAGTTGCCCTTGACTGCTCGGCCATTGGAAGGCTTGAGTGAAACCCTGTTGCTTAGTTGCATGTTTTCTTTCATTCACTGAATAGAGGGAGTTGAGAAAGCATCAAACATCGTGTAACAATTTCTGTATCAAAGACTGTTTTGGCACTGGTAAGGGCAGTTGCTCATTGTAAAGACTGGAGGGGGTATCTGTACATCTGCAGGAATCGTACCAAAATGTCGACCTGACAATTGCGACGGGCCAAAATGCAGACTTTTTTTTACCCCCCCCCTTACACCACATATATATGTGGGGGAGGTATAGAATATAATATTAATATGGGGGGCTATGGGGAGGGTCTCCCCCCCACATATATATGTGGTGTAAAGGGTTAAAAAAAGTCCACATTTTCAGCCGTCGCAATAATGACATAGATCCCATCTGCACACTATATAGTTAGGGTAGAGTCACAGAGAACCCCAGCCAAGGTTCTCAGTAACGTTGGGCGAGCAGCCAGGTTGAGACTCTAGGGAGGTGATGCAGGCTGGTTCTTAGGTACAGTGTATCCCCAAGCTCCCCACAATGGAATGTCCACACACTTATGTTAGGTGATAAGTCCTTTTATTAAAGGATAAAAGTCGGGTAGATATGCACAAATAAATAAGACTCACGTTGTACTAGAAATCTAAACGGGTAACTTAATATATGTGTACAGTTCTATGTGATACCACTGTTGCCTTTAGATTCAATTGTAATGTGCCAACTGCTGGCCGTTATTAAAAAGCCTTTAACTTATTAGGGAAGGATTACTTCATAAAACATTACTGTAGAAAGGCAGGTAATAATTGGAACATAGCCCCCCCCCAACCTGGGCAAACCTGTACGGAAATGTTAAGGTGTACTTTAAATTGTATGTTACAGCCTACTCCAAATATGTTCATTAGTCCATTTCTCTTTCTACAGATCCCACTACCCCCAAAGTACCTGGGAGGCCACAGAACAATAGAATCCAAGACTAATCTGGGACCCCTGGATGAATCCTGAGGATGGAAGATGCTCTTCCTCGTCACAGTACCTTTGGGGCGTTGGCAGATGAAGTGGTGGAGTTTCTTGGTTTTACTCTACAAGACCCCTCCATGATGGAGCCTCCCCCCTACCACCTTGAAAGAAGGAGTTGCTGGGATGTCAGTGTTGCGAAGAAGTGAACCAAGCAGTGTCAGAAAGGCAGCAATGCATGTGTTTCGCGGTGGTCTCCAGTGTCTGGTTGATGCGCTGGCTGTGGATATCTCAGAAGGTGAAACTTATTGTGGACCTAGACAAGGCCTGGCTGAAGAAGGTAAGACCCTTGGTGGCCTTGGATGACTTTCAGTGGCAACGGGTGCAGTGGCAGATGTTGGTGTCTGGATTTCGCGGTTTACCACCTTTCTGTTCGTTGGTGCTGCAGCCACAGCATGGACCTCAGAATGGCTTCTGGCAACCTGCAGATGGCCACAGGACTACAGACCCTCACCAAGTCTGGACACTCGGGATGACTTTTTCAGATTTTGGTGGTCGGAAATCCACCTGCGGACACTCAACTGCAGACACTGACCCTGGACCTTCTCTGGCTTGGACAAGTGGATAAATGTAAGGATTCTTCAATGGTTTGGAACTTTCGCAGCTCTGGGTGTCAAGCAGCACTATGCCAGGGTACCCCCTCTTCTGGTCGATATGCAGCAGCTTGGCTTCCAGCGATCACTAACACTCCTGGACCCTGGACGACACAGGTGAACTTCTTGGCTTCAAGATGTTCAGGCTCTGCTCTTCCTGACTCACGAAGATCCCTTCTCCGGACTCACAAAGATCCTTTCTCTGGACGGCAGGCACACAGGACTGGCTTCCAGGACACTTGAGCTGAAGAGCAGCAGGTGCACAAGGTTCTTTCGTAGCTACGGGAAGAAGTCGCCTATCCAGGTCCTCTCTGGTTCAGTCCTTGAACCAGCATTGCAACTTTCGGATTAGATAAAGAAATTCAGGCGTAGACTTCTTCCTCCAGCTGGATTCCAGGATGCAAGTTTAAGATGACACTAGCTTCTGCTTCAGGTTTCTTGAGCCAGCCAATCACACACAAGTGCATTCATGCAGGCAGCACCCAATAAGGCTCACAGGCATTCGGGCAATTCACTAGAAACCAGACACTTTCAACAGAGTGTGGATTGGGGGTTACTAGCCAGCCTTTCAGTGCACTATACTGCATTAATTCCAGTTTCAGTTAGGGCTGGCTCAGGCATGTTCACACAACCAAAGCCAGGCACCCACAACACAGAATGCATATTGACTACTCGCTCCATTCATGCAGGCTCCACCCCAAGGGTGTACGCACAACAAGCTGTCCATGGTAAGGCTCCCGCCAGTGTGGCAGGAGGCAGCCCCAGAGCTATATATGGTTCTTGCGCCCAATGGCCATTTAGGTGGCGGTAGCAGAGCCAGGGCTTCTCAGAACTTTGAGAAACGGGGTAAGGCCAAGGAAACCAAGCGCCCACCAGATGCCATCTTGCCTTTGTGTAGGAATCCATTGATTCCTATGTCGGGGCCTTGGTATCCCAAAAAGGAAGGATGCCCAGAGCCACTGCCAAGTCAGCATGTAGCTGCCAGCAGCCCATACCCTGCTCTCTGGACAACACACACGTGCCCAAAAACATACACTAGGGGTACAGCGGTGTACCCCTACTCATGAGTAGCCTAAGGGTATCCCAAGGGGTTTTGTCCACCAAGAACAAAATGAAGAGCTGCACTGACGGGTCCAGACTGGACCCCCCTCGGCAGAAAAAACAGAACACAGTTTAAGAAGGTATATGACAAGGACAGGGGACCTTGCCCCTCCAATGCATCTCCAACACACACTCGTGCCATGGTTTCCCCTCCATAGAGGCCATGAGGCCTTCCACTAAACAGTTTTATTAAGATGAACTTTGTGTCCCACACTTCAGTTCATCTTCAATTGGTGCAGGTTACCACTGGCATGTGGGTCTTGAAGTGGTTTAATTTGTTTGCTGCCTCTCATTCCAGCAATGCCCCCACCTCCTTCTTAGAAATCTGCCAACTCTCTCACTTTAGTCTCCATGTCCCAGTCTAAGAGGTGGCAGAAAGTCTTGGTTCTCCTCTGACGTCCTAACAACCTTGTACTTGAGGTACCTTCTCATGTCCAAGAAGCGTCGTGGACTGCGGGAAATTCTTAACAAATTCAAGCAAAAGGAGAAGTTCAAGATCACTTTGGCCTATATTCTCCTGGCCCTTTCGTAACAGGATAGGTTAGTGTTTTCAGGCTTTTGATATGCAAATTTCATGCGAACCACAGCAGGGATCTGTGATTCGTTCTAAGATGGTTTCACCACCAATTTAGTTCACTACGTTTTGGGCTAACAGCCTTCAGGGTCTTTACAGGGTCTTTACAAAGGTCTGCAAGGTAGTGGCTGTATGCCAGACAAGAGAGAACAAGATTGTATTTCTGTACCTTGATGGTGTGCTGATAACAACAGATAAGTATTCAGTGTTGCTTTCTCACTATTGCAGACAGATTTGTAATTGTCCATGTTCTCTATGGTTCCTGCTGAACCTTGACAAGCTGCGGAGTATTACAGTTTGTTTTCCGAAACTCGAAAATGGGCGTCGACACAGGGCGTGCCAGTAATACTATCCCTAGTGTGACGTCCACTGTACCCAAGATCCCTCACGCGTCTAGGATCCTCAGATTGTTTTTTTCCGCCATACTGGTCGGAAGCATTTTGCGGAGTCCCCTGGCCTTAGCCATACTTTTGCTAAAATATTAATTTATTTACATCCTTCCCCATCCCAACGTCGAACTTGGACACTCGACGCCGGCTGGAGAAGAAATCGACCGTCGGCTGCTGCACGACGGATTTGGGCCTCGGAAGGCCTCTGGCCTCGGCCCGGGCCTTGGAAGGCCTCTGGCCTCGGCCCTGCAAGTAGGGAGAGTGGGGGGTTGGACATACTCTACACTCTGGGTATATAGGTACACCTTATACATTTCCTACACTTAACAGCCCGCTGCCTCGAGGTGCGTATGGAGGGTACCCCTTTTGAATTCTGCCCCAAGTGCAATCGCAAATACCCTTGGGTCGACAGGCACGCCACGTGCAATCTCTGCTTGCTGAGGGACCACCCCGAAGCGAACTGCAGAGCGTGTAGTAGGTTTAAACCTAAGACACTTAAGGACCGTTCGACGAAGCATTGGGCCCACCACGCCAGGAAGGCGGCCATGGCAGCGGAGGGCGCCTTCAGCGACGGCAGCAACGCCGTACTTTCGGACGGCGAGGGCATTACGGCATCGAAAGACAGCCAAGCGCAGGTCCCCGACCTCGGAAGGTCGTCCGGCAGGGCGGCTATGGGGAAGACCCCCGGCGACACAAGCGCTTCACACACCACACACATACTAAACACACAAAGTCCAACCGAGACTCGACGACGTCGAGTTCTTGGAAAGAGGCACAAACAGAACGGTTCGATTCGGTGTCCTCTGGGCGTTCTTTATCGAGATCGCCGCATGACTCCAGGCAATCATCCACTGTTGCCAAGAGTGCCTCGCTCCCTAGGCTAACAGAAGTTCGATCGTCGGAGGACGAAGACGACTTCCACCCCCAGGCCGCGCTCCAGGAGTCGGAGCCCGCGGACAAGATCAGCGAGGGCCCACGCTCGAAGGACAGGGACTCTACCCCCGATCCTCGACGCCAGGCGTCGAAAACATCCGGAGCCACAAAAGGACAGGGAAAACATTTTTCCACTCACTGGGAGGGGGGAAAACAGCAGAAGAAGCAGCCTTTGCACTCTTCCGCACCTGTGAAACACACCACTCCCCCTAAACAGACAGACAAGACCAGGTCTGCTGATATGTCTAAAACCAGCAAATCTACTCAAGATAAATCCCCGAGACTTGCTGACAGTCATTCCCAGTTCCATAAAATGGTCGAGTGAAGACATATATAGGGTCATGTCAAGGATGTCGTCTTTGGCTCATTTTTACGATAAAAATCCAGACCATTTCCTTTCGTATGATCCACAAGGGGCGACACCCTCAGGCTCTAACGATCCTATCCCCCCGAGTAAGAAGCCCCGGTTTGAGACACCGATGCGGTCTACAGACCCCTTCGAGGTACAACCATACTCACGACCATACTCACTGTATCAAGGAGAGGCTTCCTTTGGTGAGGACCAAGAATTTGGCATGGTAGAAGAGCAAACCGGGACGGGCTACTATGATGAGGACCGAGGAAGACCCTGAAACATACAGAGTAGATTCCCCGGTAGAAAACGAAGCCCCGGTTACCGACTCCCCTGTCAATAACCAACCCCTCCTAAACGAGGTTCTCGCATGTGCAGCACAACATTTCCATATTGACACACACAGTGTCCAGGAGGAGAGGGACTTCGCAGAGGAGTTAGTGGGAGAAAGGAGGCCTGTTGCCCAGACCATCCCTATCCTTAAGTCCATTCAGCGTAGAATAGACCCGTCCCTGGTGAACCCGAACCTCACCAGAGCAGTCAATCCCAGGGTTGAAAAACTTTTCAGGGCAGCCCAGTCTGACCCTCTCTATATAAGAGGACATCTGAAGCCAGACTCCCTAGTGGTCACTAACACTCGTAAGAGGGCTGGAACACCCTTGTCATCGTCCGAAGCTCCTCCCGACAAGGAGAGCAAAATACGATATGGTTTCGGCAGGAAAGTAGCCTCAACGTCCGCCTATCAAGCAAGGATTGCAAACTCTACCACCCTGTTGGCCAGCTACAACTGCCATCAGTGGGAAGAGGTTGCGGCACTCATAGCCTCTGCTCTGGAACCTTTAAAGGGCCAGTTAGCTCGGATTTCCGCAGAGGGTAGAGCCGTGTCTGGTTGCATTTTGAAAGCAACCTTTGACACCGCGGACAAGGCAGGCAGATTGATAGCAGAAGCCACTGTTATCAAGAGACATGCGTGGTTACAGCAGTCTGGTTTTAAGGCAGAAACCCAGACATCATTGTTGGACAAACCGGTGGAAGCCGATCCGTTTGGTAAGGCGGTCGAGGACGCACTGAAGAATGCCAAGGACGAATATGAGACACTCAAGTCCCTTGGCCAGTTAACCAATAAACCCCCTAACCAGAGAGGGAATAGTAATTTTCGTCGCCCACGCGGCCAAAATTCCCAGAGGGGATCTAACTATTCCCAGGGGCAGGGTACACAGTGGAAGAGCCAACAGTCTACCCAGGGTTACGGCAGGGGTAATAGGAGAGGTCGTGGTAAAGGCAGAGGCAGCCCCAGCAAAGGAGGCGGCACGCCTCCACCAAAGCAGTGACGCTCAGTTCAGGGTCCCTTCTCACGCAACCCCAGTAGGGGGACGCATTTCCAACTTCACCCAGGCTTGGGAAGGGATCACATCAGCCAGATGGGTGCTGTCAACAGTATCCACGGGGTACTGTATAGAACTACTGCAGCGTCCCCGGAACCATCCTCCACGACAAAGAGTACACTCTTTAGAACATCAGAAGATTCTCCTCGAGGAGATCGCCATTCTGCTAGAAAAGGACGCGATAGGGGGGACACCAGGTAAACAAGGGTATTTATTCAATTTACTTCCTTGTGCCAAAGAAAGATTTGACAATGCGCCCAGTATTGGACTTATGGCCTGCCAACAAGTATGTCAAGCCCCAAAAGTTTCGTATGACTACGCTACAAGAGGCAATCCCCCTCCTAAAAAAAGGGGGATTACATGGCAACCTTGGATATGAAAGATGCTTATTTTCATATTTCCATGTTCCCAGCGCACAGAAGGTACTTGCGCTTCAAGGTGGACAGTCGGCACTACCAATTCAAGGTACTGCCCTTCGGGATAGCTTCGGCACCAAGGGTATTCACCAAGGTACTGGCGGTGGCGGCTGCACACCTACGCAGGGAGGCAATCCCGGTGTACCCTTATCTGGATGACTGGCTCATAACGGGGGAAACCCCAGTAATTTGCAGGACAAACATTCAAAGGACTATCGACCTCCTCCACGAGTTAGGCTTCTCAATCAATGAGAAAAAGTCAAGCCTGGTGCCAAGCACCTCCAAACAGTTCCTAGGAGCAATCCTAGATACTCAAGAGGGGTTGACCTTTCCTTCAGAGGAAAGAATTCGGAATATACTACTGCAAATTCTGCATTATCAGTCCGGTCACCAGATAACGGTACGCAAAACAATGCGTTTACTGGGCATGATGGCATCATGTATTTACCTGGTCCCCCACGCGCGCCTGCGCATGCGTCCCATGCAGGAATGGTTGGCGAAACAGTGGTCTCGGGCAAGTGGTCAGTGGGAAGATCTAGTGGTTGTTTCGCCAACACTAGTACAAAGTCTTCACTGGTGGACAAGAGAGAATCTTGCAGAGGGAAAACCCTTTTACGATCCCGAAGTACAGGCAGTAGTCACTACCGATACATGTCTGACGGGGTGGGGAGCTCAACATCTCCACCACACAGCTCAGGGTCTCTGGTCTCACTCGGTGGCCAAGAACCACATCAACCTGCTAGAGCTTCTGGCAGTATTCAGAGTGCTTCAAGCGTTTGAGCCCCACCTACTAAACCTGTCAGTGCAAATCCGGACGGACAGCACAACAGCCATGTTCTACCTGAACAAGCAAGGAGAGACTCGTTCGCCAAATCTGTCCAAGCTTGCCCAGAAAATCTGGATATGGGCACTCAGACGGAACATCTTCCTGTCATCACATGTTCCAGGGGAGCTCAATTCCCTAGCGGATGCTCTGCGCAGAGACTCCCTCCCAGAGGAACACGAATGGGTTCTACACAGAGAGGTCGTAGAAGATATCTTCTCTCAGTGGGGTTTCCCCACTATAGACTTATTTGCCACAAGCGAAAACAGACAATGCCCAGGATTTGCATCCAGGTTCCCCCAACCAGACTCCCAGGGGAACGCCCTGTGGATGAACTGGTCAGGGATGTTTGCGTACGCTTTTCCACCAACTCCTCATCAGGAAGGTGGTGAACAAGATGAACAGAGTCGATGACGCTCGTCCTAGTTGCTCCCGTGTGGGCAAGAAACCGTGGTTCCCACACCTACGCAGGATGGCGGTGTGCGAGCCCATCAAACTTCCAGCCTGGTACAACCTTCTGTCCCAGCACCAAGGTCAAACAGTGCACCAGCAACCCAACTCAATGAACCTGGCAGCATGGCTCCTGAGGTCAGAGTTTGGACATCTCAATTTACCACAGAGGTGTATGGACATCCTAAAAGAATCTAGGAAACCAAACACAAGGCACTGTTACTTTGACAAGTGGAAGAGGTTTGTTATCTGGTGCCAGAGTAGACAAATCAACCCTGTTGATTGCACTCCTTCCACTATTGTTACATACATGCTCCACCTGCTAGATGCAGGATTGGTTTTTAACTCACTGAAAGTACACCTGACAGCCCCGTTGGCATACACCACTTCCCATAGCAAGGTCTTGTGGTGGAAAGTACCAGTAGTTAAAGCCTTCATGGAAGGAGTAAAGAGACTTCACCCTCCTATTTCACCCACCACCAGGGTGGGACCTTAATGTCGTGCTATCCAAGCTCATGGGACCCCCTTTCGAGCCCATGCATAAAAGCAGTCTCAAACACCTGACTTACAAAAATGGCCTTCTTAGTAGCTATTACTTCTATAAGAAGAGTCAGTGAAATTCAGGCTCTGTCAGTGCAGGATCCCTTCTTTACTGTCCATAAAGACAAACTGGTTTTACACACACACCCTAGGTTCTCACCTAAGTTTATATATAAATTCCACGTAAACCAGTCCATCGAGCTTCCGGCTTTCTTCCAGGACCCCCAAAGCTCGGCTGAGGTGAAACTACACACCCTAGATGTGCGTAGGGCGGTCCTCTACTATGTAAATAAGACCAGAACGCTAAGAAAAACAGATCAACTGTTTGTCTCCGTAGCTACAGCCAGAGAGGGGGATCGCGTCTCTAAAGGTGCCATCTCGAAGTGGATTATTAACTGTATCCAGCTGTGTTACTCACTCTCTGAAAGAACTCTGCCTTTCACGCCAAGAGTCCACTCTACTAGAGGCATTGGGGCCACTCTGGCTTTCATTGCAAATGTACCCCTTGACACCATTTGCAAAGCAGCTACTTGGAGCTCTATTCACACTTTTACTCAGCATTACTGCATTGACACCCATTCCAAGGCAGATACACAAGTGGGACAAGCGGTTCTAAGACACTTATTTGCTCATGACCCTTCTCACATCCCACCATCTTCAGGTACTGCTCGCTAATCTATGCACAGCATGTAATCTAAGCAGATTCCACAAGCCTCAGAAGGGATACATTACTCACCGTAATCGTATTTCTTATGCTTGTATCTGCTTAGATTCACATGCGACCCACCCTTCCTCCCCTCTGAGAGAAGGCGCATGGTTGCTTGTAGTCTTACCTTTCTATCTATCTGCTTGGATTATCTGTACTCGTGCTACTCCTCATGCTACCTCATGTCAGAAAAAATACAATCTGAGGATCCTAGACGCGTGAGGGATCTTGGGTACAGTGGACGTCACACTAGGGATAGTATTACTGGCACGCCCTGTGTCGACGCCCATTTTCGAGTTTCGTAAAACAAACTGTAATACTCCGCAGCTTCCACTAGATGTCGGCCTATGCAGAGCATGTGAATCTGAGCAGATACAAGCATCAGAAATAAGATTACGGTGAGTAATGTATCTATCTATATATATATATCTATATCTATATATATATATATCTATAGAACAGTTTGTACTAGGAAATACGTATCCCAAGAATGGCAAATATGTACACTCTCTGGTACCACACAATGCTTAAATTCAGTACTAGCTGCACTAACTGCAGACAGTTGTAAGCGGGCATGTGAATTCTTAAGTGAGGTGTCTCAGCAGAGAATCGGGAAGAAAGGCAGGTTATTTGTGAACAGTGGAAGAATGCTTTCTTTAGACTAGATATACAATTCTCTGTGAAGATCTCCCCCTCCAATCCCCCACCTGTGCAACCTGTATTGGAAATGTTAGGGAGTCAGTTATCTTTTCTTTTGCAGCCCAGTCCAATAATGTTCAATAACTGCTTTCCTTAAGAGGTTCTACCACCCCAAAGTACCTGAGAGACCACAGTTGAACAGGATCCAAGACGAATTTGGGACCGCTGGACGACTCCTGAGGCTAGAAGATGTTCTTCAGTACCTTTGGCGCCTTGGCAGGCAATGTGGCAGTGTTTCTCAGTTTCGCTCAACAATTCCCTTAGAGGATAGACCCCCTTTGGAAGAAGGAGCCACTGGGATGCTGAGTCTAAGAAGAAAAATGGAACAAGTCTTTCTGAAGTGTAACAGTTTTGCTCTTCGCAGTGCTCTCCTTTAAGTCGATAATTTCTCTGACTGTAGAAGTCCTTTGAACATGAAACTTGCTGTGGACTCCCTAAAGACTTGGCAGATGGGAGTAAGACCCTTGGGACCCTTCGATGACTTCTGGCGGCGAACGGTGCATAGGTCACTTTTGGTGTAGGGTTTTGGGATATAGCGGTTTTCCACTTTTTGTTCTTTGGTGCAGCAGCAACACATACCTCTGGACAGCTTCTGGCCACCTGGACTCGACCACTGAAGTGGACCACAAACCCTCACCAAGTCTGGACCCTCAGGATATCTTTGTTAGCTTCTGGTGGTGGAAAACCCACCAACGGACTGCCTCTGCACTCAGTGACTCTGGACTCTCTCCGTCGGACAGAAAGTGGTCAGGGATGATGGCAAGGATGTCCCTTGAAATGTTCTTAGGCATTTTAAAAGTTTCTGCAGCTCTGGGTGTCCAGCAGCACTATGCCAGGGTACCCCCTCTTCTGGGCGTAGACGGCAACGGCTTCCAGCGGTCAGGAAATGTGCCTCCGACCCTCGGTGACACCAGTGGACTTCTTCGACTCAAGATGTCCGGACACTCCTTCAGGACTCACAAAGACCCTTCTCCGGACGGCAAGCACACCGGACTGGCTTCCAGGGTACTTCTGATGAAGAGCAGCAGGTTGCGTAGCTCGGGTAGCGTTCTCCTTCGCAGGTCCTCTCTGGATTCGTCCTTGGAAGAACACTGCAGCTTTTGGATTACACTAAGAAAATGCAGCAGCAGACTTCTCATCCAGCTGGGCTTCACGGAACAGCTTCTTCTTGCTTCAGCTTCTGAACAAATTGGTAAGTGAGAGGTCCCCAGATATACACATCTGTTCCCCATTCCCTCTGGCTTAGCCGGTCACAAGGAGATGGTTGCTGGAAATTGTAATGTTGCTCTTATTTAGGTCTAACCTCCTGTTCATCGGATTCCTCTCTCCCTGCTCTGGTTGCAACGGTGACCTTGGGCTTGTGGCAAATGGACATGGTATTCAGAGATTCTGGTCCCGTTTCATCCTCTGTGGAGGTTTTCACTAAGGGGTCTTCTGTCGGAGGCGAGGGTTAAATCCTTTATCGAACCATACCATTTTGAACCATCATTTGTCTATTGAAAGGCTGGGCTACCAATAGTTGGGCCTTTCTTAATAAGTTCTTGATGTGATGTTCTTGGCCGATGGGCCTTGCACTAAGATGTAGCCGGAAAACGTAAGCCAGCTGACAACTTGATAATAGTCTTGAACTATTCTTTTGCCCAAGGTGGCAGTTTGACATCTCTACTCTTGTTGGCCAAGTATGGGCATAACATAATTGATGTTGCTGTTTTAAGTTGTCATTGACGCAAAGTGCAATATTTCCAAAATACATTAAATATGTGTACATATATTTAATGTATTTTGGAAATATTGCACTTTGCTTCAATGACCAGTGTGTGTCAAAACAGTAGTCTAAAAACAAAGCAATGACACTTAAGCGTGGTATGTTATTTTGTAGAGCACAAACTTTCACCATGAAAGCATCTTGGCACTGTGTAATACCAAACATATAAACAAGATAAAACTGTGTCAAGAAAAGCTGGGAGCAATTATCAAGGAGTCACCTTGAAAAATGTATTTTAGGGATTTTCAGAAATGTCAAAAAATGTGTCCCTCTGCGTAATGATGGTAAATCGTTCCACAGTGTGGAGGCCTACACAGAGAAACATCAGCTGCCGGATTTTGTGAGGGATGGCCAGAGGCCATTAGACTGAGATTGATGGTCAAAAGCAGGGTGATAAAGAGGATCCTGTTCAACATATATGTTCTTGACTGATGGAACTGTTAGGCCACCGGCCAACCCACTCAGAAATGTAATGTGAACTCGAGGGGTTTAACTGTGTTCATCATCATGATTTCAGTTTGAGTCGATTCATTTTGAGAGAATTGTAGTCCATCCATTGTTTAATGGAAGACAGACATTAACTATCTGATATAGAAGTGAGATCTTAGTTGCTGGACATCTTTACTAGAATTTGAGTGTCATCAGCATAGTTTGAAAACAGGAAGGGACACCGTTATGTATTAGACCCACCAGGTGGTTTGGTATACAGATCGAAAAACAGAAGGGCTAAGTCAGAACCCCGCTGAACTCCACAAGGCAATGTCTTATGATCTGTAAGGGTGCAGAAGTAAGACGTGGACACAGGAGTGGCATATTTGTTGGGCTCAACAAAAAGAATAAGGACTCTGTCAGGATTTTCAGTTGAAATCAAAATAGTCCACCATCCTGTGTCAAAATACCTATTTCCAACCCTCACACTTGTAACCAACAATAAAGGGTAAAGGGACTTCCTGTTCCAGAGGAATGTCTCCCTTCCTGTGGACACTGTCCAATTCTACGTGGGAACCTTGCCTGCGGGAATGGCTCCCTTCTCCAGGTTTCAGTTCTCCTCAAAAAGGCCAACATAAAGTTCCAGGTTCAATCAACGGAAATGTTAAAAGTTGCAACAAAAAGATCTCTAACACCAGGGGGAGTTACTCCCTTCCCCTGGTCACAGTATTTGCAATGCCAAAAGGTTTCTCCTCTCCTGGATCTCCACAAGGTTCACAGTACCAAGAGGGCACCTCTCCTCTCTTGGCTTCTTAGGATTCTCACAAACACCAGAGACAAATTAACCACCTCCCTTTTCTGGTTACTTCTCAGGATTCTTACAAACAGCACCAGGCGGAATGACTCTCTTCCCCTGGTTACAATATACACAGTATTCACAATATACAGTTCACCAGCTTCCGATTACTCCCAGCCTGCCTGGTATACTCTCCTGCCAGGCGCTAGGTCGGTCTTTCTTCCTCCAACTTGGTCAAGGGTAATTTTCTCTTCCCCTCATTTGCTCTTCCTGGCACTGCCAACCTGGTTCGCCGTTCATCCAGGTACTGTGTCTTGGAAGAATGCTGCACAGTTCAGCTGGCAGCCCTGGTATACCCTCCTGCCAGGGACTGCCTTGGGTCCCAGACCCCTTTACTTTGGCTCGTCATATCAGTCTCAGACCCCTTTCTCCGTTTTTTAGCGTGGGTCTCCTAGGCCCGATTCACTAGCCTGCCTGGCAATCTCTTGTGTGCATAATTCCTGTTCCTGACCCCTCTTACAACCTTGTAATGTCTCTCGACTAGACCCGGTTCACTATCCTGCCAGGCCTCTGTCTCTTTGTTCTTTCACCCATTCTTTCACCCACAGCCTCTGGAGTCTCCCTGTGCCTTCGCAGGTCCCCCTCTGTGTACCTTTGCACTTGGTCACTGAGGGTTCTGGCACTCCGCAACACCTGTAAGCTTCTGCTGCTTCTCTTGGCGGCTCTCAAGCCGATCTCTTCCAGTGAGGTAGTCTCCAGTTTCCCTTAGTCCCTTCCACACTGCTGGTGCACAAGGGTTCCCTCCTTTTCTGAGAGGCACACTGGTCGGCTTGGTTCCCCCAATGAGGGAGACTCCTGCTTCCCTCAGTTCCCCACAGGCTTTTGGGGTTCAAGGGTTCCCCCTCTCTCTAGGTAGTGCAGTGGTCCACAACCCCTTCTGTTCCAGCACAGGATTGCTGCTCCTCCAGGGAAGGCTTGAAAACACTTCCTGGTTTCCCTCCTCTATTTCTACTCTAGATGGACCAACTGGAAATGCCAGTCTTTGACGTCGAAGGCCTTGCGGGAGTGGAATAAGAAGCTGTCGGTAGGTAGGGTTTCCAAACCATGTAAGTCGAAATCCGCTGGACCTTCGACCGACGATTCGGGGGGTGACTCTCCGCGTAAGTCCAGAGAGTCTCTTACTAGGAGTGTGTCCCGTCATTCCTCTGCCTCTTCAAGGCATTTATGGAAGCGCTGTCACCGATCGCCTTCCTCGTTCGAGGACTCCGCCAGACGGCGGGTGTTTTGTCCCACAAAACACTCCTCGCCGGACGAATGGAATGAATTCCGCCGGCAGATGGCGATTTTTCGAATCGCAGGGCACCGTTCGTCCGTGCCTTCGAGTGAAGCCAGCAGGGAACGCGCTAGAGCCACCACTCGCACGCCTTCAGGCTCGGGCCGTCGGCACGGTCATTGGGAACCATCGAGGTCCCGATCGGACAAGAATGATCGCCACCGTGCCCGATCCAGGTCCCGGTCCTCAACGCCGTTGAGACCGTTGGAGCCTGTGAGGCCTTCGAAGAAGGCAACAACGCCGAAGGCGCCATGTCCATTGAGGGACTTGCTTGGGGCTCAGGTATCGAAGCCGTTGTCGAAGTCGTCCGCGCCTCGGTCGATGTCAACGCCACTCCCATCAGCGCCCTCGATGTCTTTTGAGGAAAATTTGCCAGAGGTGCCCTGGAGAGCTGTGGAAGCTCAGAGAAAGGCGCTCAGCAAATCTGTGCAGCCTATATTTGACCCATACTCTGTTCCTCCTCCCAAGGTGGACTTGTTCCAACCCTTGGAGTACATTTCAGAGGTAGAGGAAAGGTCTGATGAAGAGGGGGTTGTGCCTCCTGAGGTTCCTGATGACCTGTTGTCTGGTCATAGCCAGTTGGAATACCTTTGTCAATCTTTACATGATGCAAGTTGTCTTGATACCTCCCCGGAGGTTGAGTTTGGCAGGCCTGAGCCTGGTACACATGCTGACTCCTCGTACAGGCAGGCGCCTCATGTGGAGGGAGACAGAGTATCTGGGGTGGTCTGCTCCACCTGTGGATTTTCTGCAGGATGACCTGACAGATATCTTGGACCAAGGTCCACCGACTGACCCGGTGTTGTCATTTCATATGGCCTTACAAAGAAGGGTGGCGGCGGCTTGGACTGCTCCGGAGAGTCTCCCAGCAGTGAGCAAGTCCTTGCCGAAGAAATATCGCCCAACCAGTGGTGACCCCTGCTACTTGACAACGCACCCTACTCCGGAGAGTTTGGTGGTGCAGGTGGCTACAGCCCCCGCAAAGCAGGCGTTGTACCCTACCATCCCTCATGATAGGGACGACAAACGCTTTGACGGCTGGGCGAAGAAGGTATTTTCTTCTGGGGGTATGGCGCTTCAGGCTGCCAACTCTGTTTGTGCCTTGTCTTGTTTCACGCACACTCTGTGGAACTGTGTTTCCCTAGCGGCTGATCATATTCCCGAAGGGGAGGAATGGGATGGTTTCCTTGCTATCGTGCAGGATGGCAAGGACGCCATGTGTGAATCCGTTCAGTCGGGTCTGGACATGGTTGATTGCGTCAGCCGGTCCATGGTGGCGAGCACCGTAATGCGCAGGTTTGCGTGGTTGCGGAAGTTGGGTTTTGCTCCGGATTTGCAAGCCCGGCTCCTCAACATGCCCTTTGATGGTGAACATCTTTTTGGCAGCAAGGCTGACGAGAGTCTTGAGAGGTTGCAGACCTCGAAAGATGCAGCGAAGTCGTTGAGCGCTCCAGTCGGCCAACCTCCGCCTTTTCGTCCTAGGGGACAGCAATGGAGGGGAGGTTCCTTTCGTTATTACTCATCCTTTAGTAAATCGAGAGGAGCTGCAAGTCAAAGAGGCAACCGTAGGAGAGCCAGAGGTGGAAAACAAGGTACTCGAGGTGCCAAGGCTGCACGTACAGTTACCTCTTTGCCCTCAGGCACTGCAGCAGCCGCTTCAGCTCAGTCATGAGGCCCATGCTTCTCCGGTTGGGGGAAGGCTGGTGCAGTATCTGGTAGAATGGCGTGCCATTACTTCAGATGTGTGGGTTCTGGAGATCATAGCCCACGGCTACTGTCTTGCTTTCCGGCAAAGGCCTCACGACAATCCACCAGGGAACCTCTTTGAAGAGTCCAGATACGCTCCTTGTGCAGGATTTCAATCCCTGCTGGAGAAAGGTGCCAGAGAACTGGTGCCTGTAGCGGAGAGGAACAAGGGATGGTATTCCCCTTATTTTTTGATTTTGAAGAAAGACTGAGGATTGAGACCCATCATGGATTTGCGCGGTTTGAACAAGCTCCTCAGGAAGGACAAGTTCAAGATGGTTACTCTTTCTCAAGTCCTCCAGGCCCTTCAACTTCAGGACTGGTTGGTGTCTCTCGACCTCAAGGATGCTTATTTTCATGTGCCGATCCATCCAAAGCACAAGAAGTACCTGAGGTCCGCGGTTGGCGACTTGCACTTTCAGTTTCGGGTCCTAACGCTCGCATTGACCTCCGCCCGAGGGTTTTCACCAAGCTCATGGTGGTTGTGGCAGCGCATCTCAGGAAAGAGGGGATTCACGTCTACCCCTACCTGGATGATTGGTTGATCAGGGGGCGCTCTCCCGAGCAAGTCCTGGATCATCTGTCCGTCACCTGCCACTCGCTCCACAAGCTGGGCTTCTCCCTCAACTTAAAGAAGTCTCACTTGACGCCAACTCAGCGGCTCCAGTACATCGGAGCAGTGCTCGACACGTCCCTGGGGCAGTGTTTTCCTCCCCAGATGAGGCCTCTTCACATTCAGCAGATGGTACACAAGTTTCGACATGCCCAGAGTCTCCCGGTGTTCGAGTTCTTGAGGCTGCTAGGCTTCATGGCATCCTGCATTCTTCTGGTGCCAGGGGACCGACTGCAGATGAGATCTTTGCAGTGGGCTCTCAAGATGCAGTGGTCACAGTCCTCCGGCAGGATGTCGGACCCCGTTCAGGTGCCACCCTCGGTCGCTCAGAACCTTCTGTGGTGGGCCGACGAAGGCAATCTGATGAGGGGGGGGCTCCATTTTGGCTGCCCTGGCCGGAGGTGACGATCGTGACGGACGCGGGAGCTCATGCCAACGAGCTGACAGTCAGTGGTCTTGGTCTCCGTCGGAGTCCAGACTCCATAATCTGTTGGAGCTGAGGGCCGGCAGGCTTTCCCTGAAGGCTTTTCTGCCGACTGTGCGAGGAAAGAATGTCCTGATCCTGACGGACAACACAGTGGCCATGCACTACCTCAACAAAAAGAGGGGGGGGGCAGGGTCTCTCCCTCTGTGCAGGGAGGCGATGCATCTCTGGTTCTGGGCCATCCAGCAGGAAATTTCGATCTTGGAGGTTCATCTGGCCGGAGACGAAAACGAGACAGCGGACGCTCTGAGCAGGCAGAGCGCGATCTCTCACGAGTGGGAGTTGGCTCAGGAGATTCTCCTGGAGATCTTCGCCCTTTGGGGGACCCCTTAAGTGGATCTCTTTGCCTCCAGTGTCAACCGGAAGTGCGAAAGGTTCTGCTCGCGGGAATTTCCTCTAAGAGGAGCTTTAGGAGACGCGTTTGTGGTGGAGTGGTCCTTCCCACTGCTATACGCGTTTCCTCCAGTCTCCGTCATCCCGCAGGTGCTGCGGAGGTTACGGAGGTTCCCGTCCCGGATGATCCTCATTGCTGCGGCTTGGGCCAGGAGGGCGTGGTACCCGGACCTTCTCGACTTGTCCATCTGCCCTCCACGTCGTCTTCCCTACCGAGACGATCTGCTCTCACCGGAGGGGGGTCAGGTTCTCCATTGAGAGGTCAGATCCCTCAACCTTCACGCTTGGCTTCTGAAAGGTTGAGGTATAAGGATTGGGACCTTCCTGAAGACGTGATGGAGGTGTTGCTTTCGGCCAGACGGCCGGCAACAAAGTCCCTGTACCATTGCCGTTGGAGAAAGTTCTGCGACTGGTGCAGGGTTAAGAATGTGGATCCTGGGGGCGTGGCTAGCGCGCGAGCGATGCGGACGTGAGCTGAGTGAGCTCCCGTAAGCGCCGACACAATCCTGTACCTTTATCCTGATTCCTGGGGACATCGAGCGACATCAACGCCACGATTGTGCCCGTGAAGCTGGGGGCTACGACCGGCGGAAATCCGGGCTGTGGTCTGCCCGTTTGGAGGGCCATAATCTGCAATTTACTGAAGGCCGGGGGCCCCGAACTGCGAAACCAAGATGGCCGCCGGAGCTTGAGGGCAGACCACCTCCTGTCTGATTGGGGCTTGAAGCGGCCTGGTGTGGTGCGGCACACGCAGTGGACACTGACTTTTCTTACAACCGGAGGTCGCCCGGACAAACGGCTCCTGCTCTTGGGCTGTTTCGACCCAGCCCCGAGTGGTGGAGGACGGCAGCGGCCTGGCCCGACAGAGCTAGAGGTAGGTGGGATTAACTCTCCCCCCCCCCCCTGCTCCATACAGACGGTGGATTCGTGGAACCTGCGTGTTGGAAGGTGTTTGGAGGACCCCGAGGCCTTCCACCTGGCCTGTTGCGGGGCTGCGACACGGTACACCGGAGTAGATCCATAAGGGCGTAATTAGCACTGTTCGACCTGCCGTGCCGGACGCCCCACGCCTCCC
Source organism: Ambystoma mexicanum (assembly GCF_040938575.1). Taxonomy (NCBI): domain Eukaryota; kingdom Metazoa; phylum Chordata; class Amphibia; order Caudata; family Ambystomatidae; genus Ambystoma; species Ambystoma mexicanum. Next base: position 533,400,556 of record NC_090941.1, on the reverse strand, counting down.
CGGAACTATGGGGAAAGAAAGGCAGAAGAAACCCTCCACACAGAGCAGCATGGACCAATTTGCCGTCGCCACCACCCCGGCCCCGGCGGCCCCAGCAACGCGACCGAACTCCCCCAATGGGGAGGGCCCTCTTTCTCTCCATGATGTAATGGCGGCCATTGCTAATTCCCGATCCTCCATGGAGACCAAAATAGATAGCATGGCGGCAGACGTCTCCTTCCTACGCCACGATCTACAGAAACTAACCTCCAGAACGGGAGAGGCGGAACAACGTATTTCTGAAGTGGAAGACAATATAGGCGGGATTAACCGCCAACTGTCCCAGGCCTTAAACCGCCTTAAGACCCTTGAATCAAGAGTGGAGGATGGAGAGGGGCGATCCCGTCGCAATAATGTCCGTATCCTGGGTCTGCCAGAAGGGGAGGAGGGACAGTGTATGGAGCTGTTCTTGGAGCAGTGGCTTGTAGACATCTTCGAGGCCACATCCTTTTCAAAGTTCTTCTCAGTGGAGAGGGCTCACAGAATGCCGGCGGGTAGACCACCCCCGGGTGCCCCGCCACGTACTATCATCGCCCGCTTACTCAACTACCGAGATAGGGATGCCCTCCTGCAACTGTCGCGGGCACAAGGCTCGATTACCCATAACGGCTCCCGAATCGCCTTTTTCCCGGACTACACCCGAGAAGTGCAGCGGGCACGACAATCGTTTGAGCCACTCAAGAGACAGCTGGCCCAACTAAATGTGAAATATGGCCTGCTCTTCCCGGCCCAACTGAAGATATATCATGGTGGAACCACGGTTCATTTCAGCGACCCGCAGGAGGCATGGAAATGGGCGGAGGCCCATATAGAAGGTGATTGGACTGCGAGACCGAGGAGGCCGAGAGGAAGACCGAGGCCCAGGCACGCCTCCCCGAGAGGAAACCCGGAGAGGAATGAACAGGGGGTCCTGGACCCCGATGCAGATCAGCGAGGACATTGACCGGACTGTCGCCCCTCTGGCCTAGTAATGGCGCTTTGAAGTATTCTTTCTTTGTTTGTATTCTTAAGCCGGACGCATGAGTAGTCCACCATGGAAGATGTTGACACTGGCGCATGGGAGGGGACTCTGGAGGAGCCTCTGAAAACCCCCCCCCCCCTAGCCGAACTTCCTCCTTTCCTTCTCCTTCTCCTTCTCCCTTTTCCCCCCCCCTCTTTCTTGTTTATCTAGACCCGGCTCTAGGGTCTGGGTTTTTGAGCTGCTACCTTAAAGTTGAAGGTCCAGCTATGTTTGGGCGACAGGTACTTCGTGTTGGGGTGGAGTATAGGGTGGGGGTAAGTTGGGAATGTTTGGAAGTTTGTTTGTTACTTCAAGACTGTCATATGTTTATAACGGACACGAACCACTGTCTTTGGTCGAAGTTACCACTTCACCATCTCTCACTGATTGCTACAATCGTACAGACCCCCATCATGTGTGATAGATATCCTGTGCACAGACTCACGGGACACCCATGCGCCACACCAAATCCCTGAAGTTCCTCACCTGGAACGTGAATGGGATGGGGTCCGGGATTAAACGGCGCCTGCTTAGGCAATTTCTAAATAGACACTCCCCTGATGTGGCCCTTTTGACAGAAACCCACCTGGCCGGATCACACTGTGCCTTTTTTCAGAGGACTAATTACCACCTTGCCCTTCAGGCGGGGTACACAATGGGCTCCAGGGGCACCCTCATCCTGATACACAAGCGCATTCCATTTACTCAGCAATTGGTTGAGCGCGACCCAAGGGGTCGATACGTGTTCGTCATGGGGACCATCTGGGGTCAGACGATGGCCATTGCCGCAATTTATTCCCCACCCGGGTTGGGACAGGAATTACTGGACGATCTTACTACCCTTATAGGGAAACACCATCCTGATACGTTCATTCTGGGGGGTGATTTTAATGATACCATGAATGATAACTTTGACCGTTCCCATCTCCGAAATCGCAACCCTGACACCTCGACTAGATTGGCCAGTTTTGCATCGGCCCTTGGGCTCCGAGATGTATGGAGAGAGTTACACCCGACTGATAGGGAGTACTCCTTCCATTCCGGCGCTCACGGCTCCATGTCCAGACTGGACTACTTCTTCTTGCCACATACCGACCTCCATAGGGCAATGTCCGCAGATTTACTCCCCCGGGGCATTTCGGACCACTCCCCCCTCTTAGTTGAATTGCGTATGCAGGGTCCCCTTCCCCCTAGAACGTGGAGACTTAACAATTATTATCTGGGGTCCCCGGAACTGATAGATCGCCTCGAGGAAGTTTCTGGTGAATATTTCGAAATTAACGAGAAGTCGGTGGACAGCCCCGTGATATTATGGGAGGCCTATAAAACAGTGCTAAGGGGTGAAATCCTTTCTTGGACGACACATAAAAGAAACATCCGGTTCCGGGAAATATTAAAGGCCGAAGAGGAAGTGAGAGACAGGGAGATTGAGCATATATCCGATCCTACGCCTGAGACCCACCGATCCCTCCAGCGCGCCCAGGAGTGCCTCCGTAACAGAACGATGGATGACGCCAAGCAGGCCCATTGGCAGGCTAGGGCGAGGGTGTATGAACTTGGGGATAAGTCGGGTAAACTGCTCGCTTGGTTGCAGAGGAGAGACGAGGGGCAGCGCCATGTCCGGGAAATTGTCACGGCACAGGGCGACATCCAACATTCGGACTCTGGGATTGCCGAGGCCTTCACAGAGTTTTACGCAGATTTGTATCAGGCTCCGACCTCACCGCTAAACCCCTGCCTCCTAGATGAGGTGACGCTGCCGATCCTTTCGGGGCAACAGAGGGACCAGCTGGACTCTGCTTTATCAGAGGCTGAGATTGCAGAGGCACTGTCTCAGCTCCAGTCGGGAAAGGCACCGGGCCCGAACGGATTCCCAGTTGAAACTTGGCAGAAGCTAGGAGTAGACAAAATGGCCGGTCCTCTACATAGGATGTTTCTTGCTGCCCGGGAACAGGGTACCCTCCCACCAGATCTTTGCAAGGCCACCATTGTGGTCATTCCCAAGCCTGGCAAACCTCCACATGATTGTGCTTCTTATAGACCTATATCGCTGATTAACGGGGAAGCTAAGGTCCTTGCTAAGCTATTAGCGAATCGGTTGCAGTTAGTCACATCCTCCTTGATCCATCCGGATCAGTGTGGTTTTATGCCTGCCAAATCGACCCGGATGAATCTGCGCCGCCTCCATTTAGCATTGGAGAGATCCCCGATTATAAACGAACCCTTGGCCTTGTTGGCAATCGATTTTGAAAAGGCGTTCGATTCCATTCGATGGGACTACCTTTGGGAAATAATGCGCCGCATGGGGTTCGGAGAGGCCTATTTAGGCTGGGTGCAGCTACTTTATGTTAACATCAAGGCGGAAGTGAGAGTGAATGGCTGGTCCTCTGGGTCCTTCCCCCTGGGCCGTGGTACGCGACAGGGATGCCCTTTGTCCCCTCTTTTGTTCGCCCTTGCTATCGAGCCATTAGCTCTTTGGCTTCGCCAAAACACCGCCTGGAGAGGATTCAGATGGCCGGAGGGACACGAGGATCGTACATCCCTGTATGCGGATGACCTCCTGGTGTACCTGGGTGACCCACTAACATCCTCTGCCATTGTAACGCAAATGTTAGTCCGCTTTGGGGAACTCAGCGGACTCAGAATCAACTGGGGGAAATCAGTCCTCTTTCCGGTGAAGGGTGGGGAACAGGCAATCCCCCAGGACTGCCCGTACCGGGTGGAACGACAGGGGTTTCGTTACCTGGGAATATGGATATCCGGGGATTTAACAAGCTATATAAGGAACAATCTCCGACCAATCACAGACCGCTTTATTGTTGATGTCCGGCACTGGAAACTCCTCCCCCTGACACTTATGGGAAGAGCGGCACTTTTTAAAATGATGACCCTTCCTAGATTCCTCTATGTCCTTCAAAATGCCCCACTTAAAGTCCCCGACTTGGAGTTCCACCAGGTGGAGACACTTCTCAGAGACCTCATATGGGGGGGAGGCCAGTCACGAATTGCGTTAACTACACTTCAAAGATCTATTTGGGAGGGAGGAATAGGAGTTCCCCGCCTTCAAACGTATTACTGGGCATCACAACTGGTGGTGGTTAATGACCTTCTCCACGGGGACCGAGACCTGCCCCATATACGGGCTGAGATAGCCACTATGCGCAACACTGACCCGCTGCTTCTCCTCTATCAGCCCCTTTCGAGAACCTCTCCGCCCACAACCACTACGCATATGATCACAGTGTGGAGACAGGCACACCGATTCATTGGGTGGGAAAATAAAGCTACTAGAGCACAACCCCTCTGGCGGAACAACAACCTAGCTGAGACCCAGAAGTTGGAGCCGTGGCCTAGGTGGGTGAATGCGGGGATTGCCAGGATTGGGGACATGCTTACACAGGGGTGTTTGGCCTCATTTGATGACCTACAATTGCGATTCCAGATTCCGAATACGGAACATTACCACTACATTCGCCTCGCCCATGCTTTGAGACCCTACCTGACAGCAGATACGCAGTTACCGGACTATACCCCCATAGAGCGTAACATCCTTCCGGCGCATATCCCTACCAAATGCACTTCCATCCTTTACAATGCTATATCCTCCTTTGCTACCCCCGAATTGAATGAACTAAAGGCAAAATGGGAAGTAGATGTGGGGGTGATAGATCCTGAGGATTGGATACAAGTCCTTATGCATCCCCGGGAAATCGCCATTTCCTCTAGGCTTCGATTAGTGCAGTTGAAAATACTACACCGGGTTTATTACCCTAGGACACGTCTATATGGCTGGAAACGGGCTTCTGACCCAAACTGTTTGCGGTGTGGGGATGGGGAGGGGACCTTTATTCACATTTTGTGGCTGTGTCCCCAGATACAAACTTTTTGGAACGCATGCTGTAGGGAACTCTCCCGAGTTCTGACTCGCACCATACCACTGGACCCAAGGGCTTTGCTTCTGGGCGTGCCCGATGAGATAGAAGCTAATAAGTGGGAAAGATTGCTCCTACACACGGCGATGGGGCTGGTTAAGCGCAATATCGCGCAGAAATGGGGTGCCCCTGACTCCCCAACGCTGGAACAATGGAAATTGGATATGGACATATGCGCTATGATGGAGCGTAGGATTTACTCGGCGCGAGGCTGTCCCAACAAAGCGTCGAAAATATGGGACAGGTGGGAGGAAGGTGTGGCTTGAGTGTCCCATGTACAGGCGGGGGAATGTGCACTGGGGGTTTTGTTTTGTGCTTGTACCATACTATACATTATTGCATGTGATGAGATGATCGCTCAACTGTTGATGCTCAGGGTACCTTTTCTGATTGTGAACGACTATGACAGTCTGAAGTTGTTTTTGTTTGCTTGTTGCTTTGTTATTATGACCATTGTACTATGTTAATAACAATAAAATACTTTATAAAAAAAAGAATGTGGATCCTTTTTCATCTGACATTCCTGTAGTTCTGTCTTTTTTGCTTTCTTTAGCCCACAGGGGCTTGCAAGTGGGTACCATGAAAGGTTACCTGGCGCCGCTGTCCATATTTAAGCGCTCGTCTGAGGAGTGTTCTTATTTTAAAATTCCTTTAATTTCTCAGTTTCTGAAAGGGTTCACTAATGTGTTCCCTCTGTCACCTTTCCAGGTGCCCGGTTGGGATTTAAACCTTGTTCTCAAGTTTCTAATGGGTGCTCCGTTTGAGCCTTTGCATTCTTGTCCTTTGAGACTGTTAACCCTTAAAACTGTATTTGTAGTTGCGGTCACTTCTGCTCGCAGAGTGAGTGAGTTACAGGCACTTTCAGTTAAGCCACCCTTGCCTGTGTTTCATAAGGACAGGGTTGTCCTTCGGGTTCGTCCTTCCTTTCTTCCGAAGGTGGTGTCGGAATTTCATTTGAGCCAGAAGGTGGTGGTTCCGGCATTTTATCCTCCTCCGCATCCTGGTAAGAACGAGTAGAGAGGCTCCATAGGTTAGATCCTAGGAGAGCTTTAAGTTTCTAAATTTCACGCATGTCCCGGGTCAGAGTGGACGATCAGCTCCTTATTGGTTACGCTGGAAGGCGTTTGGGACAAGCTGTGACTAAGCAGACTTTGTCTAGATGGATTATCTTGGCAATTTCTGAATGTTACCGCCTGGCGGGTAAAGATCCTCCTGTAGGCTTACGGGCCCATTCGACTAGGGGTATGGCTGCCTCTACTGCCCTGCAGAGGGGTGTTCCTATTCGTAACATCTGTGATGCAGCCACTTGGGCTTCGGTCCATACTTTTGTACGTCACTACTCCCTTGATTCTATCCATGGGCAGGATCTGGCCTTTGTCAAGGTGGTCCTTTACTCTGCAATTTGATTGGGCATTCTAAATTTGTATATTCTAAATTCTTTTCCCACCTCCTTACGTTGGTACTGCTTTGGGAGTCATGGATATGGAATACGTCAGAGGACCCAATCCCCTTGAAGAACAAGTTACTCTTACCTGGTAAGGTTCTTTTGATGGGATGGTCCGACGTATTCCATATCGCTCCCTCCCTGCCTTCCCCGCTACAGAATTTCTTATGCGATTGCAGCTTACGTTTCCGCAAGGCTTTCTGTGGTCATATTGGCAGTAGATTGGTGCCTCGAGTTCTGGGAAGAAACTACAACTGAGGCTACGGGCGTCGTGCGTCCTACTTATAACTTCCGGTGACGTCGACTCGGCGGAGGCCCTCGAGGACGGCTCATCGACACAGGACGCAGACGCTGAAAGATTTTCCGAAGCAGCACTGCTGTGGTGATTACTGTCATAGACATGGAATATGTCGTCGGACCATCCCATCGAAAGAACGTTACCAGGTAAGAGAGTAACTTGTTCTTCTCCCCCCTTTCTTTTTTTTTTCGTGGAACCTATCCTTATCAGGATCCCCCGAATAGTTGCCTTGAAACCCTCCCAGACTGACTGAATCCCCACCTCCCCAGTATCGTTGAAGAGGAAGTGCTCCTTAATTCCCGCGAGTAGTTCCTGTTGCACAGCCCTATCCTTTAGCAGGGAGTCATTGTATCTCCAGCTATCTCCAGGGCCCAATGACCTACCCATTTGCACTGAGACGCTTACCACGGGATTGGAGTGACCTGGGATTCCAAAACCTGTGCCTTTAAGGTCGTGTTGACCAGGTCTATACGCGAGAAGGAGTCATATACCGCTGAGTCAAAGGTACACGGCCTATTGCCCTCCAGCGACAGCAGGATGGAGTAACCTAAACCCAGCACTTCATTTACTTGTTTAAAGCATTCCGAGTCACCCATGTTTGCCCTGTTCATCGGTCGCTCTCCCATCCTCTTACGTTCCTGTATAAGGTCTAACACCATGTTAAGGTCAATCCCTGACCACCAATTGGCCTTCTATAAATGCAATTATTTTGTCCCTGACCTTCTCCCAGAATTCACATGATCCCACATTTGATGCATACACTGAACCAAACGTAAGCCTGGTACCATACAGCGGACCTTTTGTAAACACCTCCCATTTGGGTCGGCTAATACTGATTCAACAAGAAGCCCAGTTGGTATGAGATCAGAATTGCAACCGCATGCCTCTTCTTGACATCTGAGACCATAATCACTCCCCCCCCCCCCCCCCCACCTCCTGGGAGCGTAATCTAGGTTTGCCACCCATCTGCCAGTGTGTTTCCTGAAGGCACATCCACTCTAGTCGGGCCCTCTTGAACTCGCTCAGTACCTGTGATCGTTGTCTCAGGGAGTTAAGGCCCTGTGCGTTGAAGGAGCCAATGCTCATTTCACCCAGAACAGACATCGCCCGTTTTCCAAGGCTTCACATTACTGCCCCCTCCTCTGAGACTGTTCCATGGTTGGGATCCTGCTGACTGGTCCCCTGCTTTGTACCAACCTTTGAGAACACTCGCCCCCTGAACGTTACCAAGAACAGCCCTCCTTAACATACATTCCAACCCCACCCAGATCCATCACCTCAGACAGGATTGAATCCTAAACCAGGACCAGCTTAACTAAGCTCTTTAACTCTAGCTCTCTTCCTTTGCCCCATTTTTCACCAAGCAGCAAAAGCAAAGCAAACCAAACTATCTCCTCCCCTCGTCGGACATAGAAAAACTCTTATCCGGTCCTCCAAACGTGTTCTTCCAGTTCAAGTCGGACCAGCTTGAAGGGGGGGGGGGGGGTGGTTCTTGAGCCTGGAACTTTGCGCCCTGTTTGGCCCCTTTATACGCCATCGCCTATCTTTGCGGCTCTTCTCCTCTCCTTCCATCCTTGGCCATCCCCTCCCAACAGCTCCCCCATGGCCCTTTGTATGTCGTCCTCTGTTACTGGTTTGTAGTCATAGCCATCAACTTCAAAGGATATAGAAAAGGGAAAACCCCATCGGTTTCTTACCTCCTTCTCGCTGAGCCATTTAGTTAGGGGGGAGCATAGGCACCTCTTCGTTAGTGTGAGCGAGGACAGGTCCTGATAGATCGTGATCTTCACATTTCCCATGGGCAATGACCCCTGCCCCTTCCCTTTTTCCAAGATTTGTTGCCTATCCGGGTAGTTGTGGAAGCGGGCAAGCACTGAGCGGCTGACCCCGCTCTGTGCACCCTTTCGATTTTTGGTTCATCCGTGTTCTCGTCTCCGAACAGTACCTTCACCGCCTCATGGATAGTCCTCCTATGGTCTCTTTCAGTTTCCCCTTCCTTCTCTGGGATTCCAAAAAACCTCAAGTTGTTTCTCCTCTCATGGTTCTCAAAATCGTAAATTCTCTGGGCCACCTCCCCATCCTATCTCTCCAACCTCGTATCTATTTGAGTCTCCATTGTCTCAAGGGAGGTCTGGTTGTCCTCGTCTATTCTGTCAATTCTGTCACATTTTCCTCCATTATCTGCCCTCATCCCCTGATCTCCTCCAGGAGGGGGGCGATGGCTCTGTTGCTGAACATGGCGTCACCCACACCTCCGACATGTTGGAGTCCACTGTGTTACTCTGCAATTCGAACTCCTCCAGTCCATGGGCGGGTGGGGTCCTCTTTTTTTGGATTCTGGATTAACTCCTACCGGGATCTCTGGTGGCCCCCCGCGTTGCAGCTAGAGTTTGCTTTCGTGTTATGCTCACCTGGCTCCCACAGGGGTGTCCAGCGGAACTGGACAGCCACGGTCTCCACCAACGTGATGCGTAGTGCAGAGATGACTGACTGGACTGGTCCACCTAGCGACGTCTGCTTGACCCATAGAAGTAGTCTCCTAAAGACGGGGAAAGGGAATTAGCCACCTGTGGATTTGAGTAGTAACACCTCACTGCATCCCCACTTATCACTTCTGACATTCCCTTTCACCAAGCTCACCTTATAGTTTTCTATGATGAGCTCTCCATCCTGCGAAGAATGCAGGGGCGCGTTGATGGCAAGTTACTTCACTGGCTTGAGGGTATTGGAAGAGTTCTGGACAAATCTAGGCTCCTAACCTCCGGGCGAAAGACCGGAAGTATATAGTTCTAAGAGTTCAAAATGTCTGAATAATCACTCTTGTCCAATTCCTTGTTTCTTTTGCAGCTTAGACCCAAAAGATGATCGTCTTGTGGCAGCTGAAAGCGTTCAGGCAAGAGTCTGTGTTTTGTAATACTGTCTGGTAAATGATGCCAAGGTTTAACTCGCTGCATTCTCTTTTCTTGCAGGTGCAGCATAGGAAGATTTGGCGTGCTGGTGGATAATACCTCCTGCGGTAAAATCAGGTAAGCATATGGTGGCAAGAGATTGTCCTTGTTTGTTCCCTTGGATCACCTTGTTGTTTTCTTGTCCCCTTAGGTGCTGGAATGCAGCAACCTTGTGATGGAGAAAGCACCGGATCGTAGAGATGCTGCGAGGAACGGTGAGTATGGCGCAGCGCTGCTGCTGGCGATGCGACGCGTTTAAAATGAAGTCTGTTTCTGGTTCGAAGATGCGCTGAATCTGAAATCAGGTAAGAAATCCAGTAAAGTTCTTGTTCTAACCTTTCTTCTTCTTTCCCTTCTTTCTAAGCGCTCTGGGCTCAAGGCGGGCGTGGCAGGATGCTGGATGCTGACTGCAGACACGGTGAGCGTTACGCTGCTGGATGCAGAATAACGCGAAGCATGTGCTGCTCTTCGGGCGTGGTTTAAATAGCCTTCAAAGTAGTCCCAGGTAAGTATTCCTCCGCAACCACCACAGAGTAACAAAATAGTTCCTAAGATAAAATAGTCCCTTCAAGCCTCACATGGGCTTGGTTGCTTGGATCCCTTGCAGCATGGTCTGCATCAGGTAAATTTTAACATGAGCCTGACACCATAGGCACTATGACTGTACCCAGATAGCCCCTAACAGGGGTTGCTGGGTTTGTTCCAGATAACATGATGCCTGCTTCTGGGGTTGATGGACTTGGTTTGGATGCCCGGGGGTAGGCATCATGACATTTCGTGCCCAGGCCCCTTCTTCACACTTCACTCTTGGGATTACTCTGTGGACCTCCATGTCTCCTCCCAACCTTCACCCCTTGCGTGGAGCGGGGCCGTGAACTCGGGTCTCCTCGCACCTGTGATACCTAGGAGTCCCTCCACCCCCCTGCGGTAGGAGTCCCCTACCTCCGCCCCCCTGCGGGACCTCCAGGGATAGTCTCCTGTTTTCTGCTTTGGACGTCCCGAGGACCATTACCCCACACAATCTCCTCCTCAGGTCCCTCTCCCAGGCGGGCACACGCCCAGAGTTTTACTCATGGGTCCACACTTAATCACTGTCCTTTGCAGTTGTTTTGTGCCCCGAGACCAAGGGTTTTTAAATGGTGTGGGCGTAGTGGGGTGGGCACACACCCCTCCTCTCCTTCTGGGTGACTAAACCCCCATCACCTGCTTCTCAGACCTCGAGGGGCCCCCTTCCCGGTCTGTCTCAGGTCCCCGCTGGCCTCAGCATGTGTCCCTTCGTGCTTGCTGCACTATCAAGGCGAGTGTGTTCTTTTATCCCCGACTCCACTCCTGCGGGGCATTCAGGGGGCGCCAAACTTTATTGTGAAAAAAGAAGCGTGTTCTAGGGTGGTGTACCTGCTTCCTTGCCGGGAGGACGGGGGGCGGGGGCTTCTTACTGTCCTAATCCGGGCGGTTCAAGCGATCCTTGGGTAGTTTCTCTTCACCGGACGGGGGGGCCATCAACCAGGTCCCACTCTCAAGGCTGTGGTTTGGGGGGAGCCTCTGGGTATATCTGTGCTACCTGGCCGAGTGGAAATGCTGCACTGTGTTCGGATGGAGTGGAGCTCGGTTACGGAGAGAGTAGTCCCTTCTGGTGCGGCGTGGCTGCTTCCCTCAGTATAGCGCCCACGGCGGTGCGGCGTGGGCCCCGGCACCGCCCGCTACTTCTCAGATGCCCTGGGGGTGGGCCTCCAATCTGCCCTCCACTTCAAGGTGCCTCTGGCGCCTCCCCAAGTCTCTTTCCTCTAGCGGAGGGACAGTGGGTGGGGGCTTTTCTGGTGGCCTCCTGTGCCATGGTGGGCCTGCCGATCTGTGCTGGCTGTCAAGGCCGCTCTCGGCCTGCGCTCTAGTCGGTGCGCCTCCTGGAGCTCTGTGATGGCTCAGGGCCACAGCACTCCCCGATGCTTGTTTCTTCTGTTTCCCTGCACCCACTGATCTGAGAGTTAGACCGGGTCGCTCCTGGGATTCACACACCCCGTGGGGGGGGGGGTGTGACTACCTCGAGCTGGGGCTTTGTGGGGGGGGCTCCACCCACAATACGACCCTTGGGAGAGGAGCTGAACACGAAGTCTACTTCATCTCTGCGTCCCCTGGTGGCCACCACCCTGCAGGTTTCTTTCAATCGCATTTCCAATCCCCATTGACTCCTGGGCCCATTTCCTCCCAGTACCACAAGCATTATGGATACTGAAGCCCATAACTGGTTTATGCCTTTTATGTACATTTATTTCTTTGTAACTGTTGAATTGGATGTTGGCAGATTTAAGAAATGTTACAGGGTTGATGTAAGACTTAACATTAGGTTTAAGATTCCCACACAAAACATAATCCTAGTTATTCAAGGGCATCACATTAGTTTTAGGAACTCCCAATATGCATAACTTATTCTGTTTAAGTGCCTTTTCACAGAAGGCTTTTTATGTTTCATTATGAGAGGGACTTGTGCAGTGACAACAGGCCACCAGATACTCTGGGACCATTGAACACTCATTCTCACAAGAAGATGAATACCACGTTTCTCCCAAAGGAGTCACCACTTTCCCCTGGTAGCCCTCTCCTCCCATGTGATCCTGCCTCATTTTAGCACCCCCAGGATTAGGATCAGGTAGCGCCTGCCTTCCCCTGGCCGCATGGGAAGAGATCTTAGGCTGGGTTTTTAGTCATGACTCAGAGAGTGAGGCCCTCCTTGCTCCCGAAAGTGGTCTGATTTTTAGCTCTCAGAAGATCCATCTTCCTGTGTTTTTTCCTCTGCCTCATTCTTAGATTCCATCGGCTGGACCTGGTGCGGGCTCTCAGCTACGAGAGGCTAGGAAGAATGACTAGCATTTCGTTGGTTGTGCTGTTGTTCGGAATAGTTTATTTGTACAGCGCTTATACACAAGTGAAATGCTTCGAGGCAGGAAGGGAGCAAGGGAATACAGTAGTCATTCTTAGGCCTTGAGGTTTCCGATGTAACAAAAAAGTAACTAGCGTACTAGGCTTAACAGTATTTCTCCTAGTGCAAGTGTATGAAACGTTTCAGGCGCAACCTAATTAGGGAGAGGAGACAAGGGGTGGGGACAAGACTAGCCTAGTAATTTCAGGTCATGCAAGTGTACAGACGGATGTGCAAGGGAGATGGGGTGGAGACAAGGGCGCCCAGTCCAGCAGGCCCCCGAGTTAAGTGCAGAGAGTTAACCCCTCTCATGGAACGTATGCTGAACGTGCAGTAGTGCTGAACATAGTGCAGAGGGACGGAGGCAAGTGCAGACTGGCGGGGGAGCCTTGGATCTGTGAGGCTGTGGTGGTGAACCAGGGGACCAATCGGCAAAAACTGAACCGAGTTAGGGATGAGAAGGGGGCGTGAGGCAGGAAAGAAAAGAGAGGAGGTTAGCAGGGGAGCGAGAAAGAGGAAGAGAAGAGGAAGGTCTTGAGAAGTTTCCGGAATTTAAGGAGCTCCGGCTCAGGGTGGAGAGTGTTAGGAAAGATTTCATTTTATATGGAATTTTCTCTCCAGTTGTACACCCCAAACTTTTTGCTGCTGTTTAAACACCATAAACTGACTGCCAGAGAAGCACAGCTTTCAGCTGCACTCCTCTGGGCTTTCACTCACTTTTAATGGGGAAACTGACATGCCCTTAAAATAGTCAGTACTGGGAGACTTTGTTTCCTGTAGTCCGTTTTCCAATGTTGAAACTTTTCTGCAACATGTAACAAGTGCACAATGTACCTTCCAGTACAGTGCACTTTGGTCTCATAGTAATTTCCAAAGACCCTAGATACACTCGTAGGACTTTTTTGGAGATGTGCATGGACAGGGCTGGTGGCAGCTTATCTTTTCATGTAATTTTAACTCTTTCCTGCCATTTTAACCATCCTACCGCATTTGGCACGAATAGGTGGCCTGGCTCCAAAATGGCCATGCCACGAGGTTCTTTGCCCTGTCCTTTGGCCATCTTGCCCCTTTGCCTTCCCCAGGTCGAGCCAACCCGGGTCTGTCCTTATTTGGTCATGCAGTTTCCTGCGAAACACCAAGCTTTTGCGGGCTTTTGCATCCCTTGTGTGTGTGCACCTCCAGGATATGGGTTGGTGTGTCTGTCCCCAATACACATCCTGGGTGCCAGAGAGTCTGGAGTGCTGTGAATGCCTGGGACCACCGTGGTCCGTGATTGGTCCACGTATGGAGTGTGTTTGTGAGCAGATCTCCCATTGGGTCCGCTCTGTTTTGATGCCAAGGGAACTTTGGATAAGAGGAGGCTGAAAACACCCATTCCATGTCGATCTCTGGAGTTCTCCCTGAACGAAGGATAGGATCCAAGTATCCTGGAAGCCGAGTCGAGGAACCGCTGGAAGGTTTGGCACCCTGAGCTTGCTGTCGTCCCGTGGGACCCCTCTTCATCTGGAAGGTCTGCGAAAACGCTTCGACCCATTAGAATAGTGGGACCAACTATTCTCGGCAACTTCAACAAAACCTGCAAGTAAGCCTTCTCGGAAGTGTCCCTGGGCCAACCAGTGGGCTGACCAGGTTACGCAGGACCTTTGCTGTGTCTCTGCCGTCGTTTCAAGGACCACCTCGAAACTTGGTACACTGCTAGCTCTGTGTCCCCGGCACCCTCGCACCGAAATTTGAACACATGGCATTCCCATGTCTGAAGTGAGACGAGTGCGCCAGGACCAGAGTAAACGCGGTCACCGTGTTGCCCAGCCACTGCAATGACCTTTGCAGGTGCGCTCCATTTGTGAATTCTTGGCCCTGAAGCCTGCTGCAGTGAAACTAGCCTGATCCACCCCTCAGGAGCGGAGAAATCGCCACTGTCCAGTTTGGGAATCATCATTGTATCTTAGAAACTGAAAGCCACAGAGACGTCCTTTTTGTCGCATTCGAACCTGCAATCACAGTGGACTCCACTGGCGAAGTTTAGTCTGGAGTGCGCATGAGGCCGGTGAGTAATCGTAACCCTAACCGGTGGCCCCTAGCGACTCCATCCATTTTTATGCATGAGTAGCCCCTGGGGGGCCCCTCTCCTTTCCACTGCTAGTGCGAACTAGCGAACTATTCCCGAACCTTAGAACTTGCTCTGCCTTCAAGCGGAGGTCCTCCCTGAATAGTGGGAATCTATTCTTCATCGCCTCACCCACCTTCCTGAGCTGCTGAAGAGACCCTGTTTTGCCCATTGGAACAACCACATGCGCTTGCATTGTATGTACTATTGAGAACAAAACTCCTCTCTTCTTAGGGTTTGGACTGCCTCTTAGTTTGGTGTGGGTGTTTGATGTTGAAGGGGACTAAAGACTACCTGCACTGGCTGTTTCCTTCCCTTCTAGGTTGTGGACATATTTCATGCTGTTAACCCCTTACACCCTAATGGTCTTGTATATATCTTTTTTTTTATTATTGGTATAGCTTAATTTATCAACTTTACAACATACAAAATTTATAAGAAAATAATTTAAAAGCAACAGAAGTCTCAGTTTACAAAATTTCATTCCCAATTCACAGTTCGACACCCACTTCATACTTGGATTTGATTCAACATAATTTGGTAAAGATGGCATCTAAAAATCTCATGATAGCAATATATATTGACATGCGTTTTGTTGAGAAAAATACATTCCATTTTTCCATGAAGTCAGAAGTTAAATATTGACAATGTTTATGTAGAAATAGCTCACGTTCTTCGGCAACACTCAGACAAATCATAAACAGATGCCATAATGATTCTCTCATTTGCTTGTTCTTACAAAATCGACAAAAGTCTAGCAATTTATCGAGCACCTTTCTAGTGACCATTATTTCACCTGTATTCCACAAATTAAAGCAAAAACACATAATCGCAGAGCGAAGTACTGGAGTGGGATATCGAAGTAAATAAGGCTCACATTGGCCAAGTTTCTTCTCAGCAAAAGGATTATTTCTGAAAACTTTGTATCTCAAACATGATTGTCGAGTTTGAGTCCAATCATATAGGTACAGCTTTTTTTTTTTGCTCTGTCCGGATTATCGACAAGAAGTTGCACAGATATATCTGCAGCTACCAAGATGTCTAATACATTGTTACTCCACTGCGCTGGAAATGTATGTTTAGACTTTAGCATGTACCCCGCAAGCACCGATAGTAGGTTTCCAGATTGTCCTACTAACAAATATTTCCTAAACAAGGCACATTGACGCCACTGAAATCTAGCAGAAATGGGAAGTTGCCCAATTTCGTATCGAATTAGGGCAATCGGCGTGCCCTGAGGAAGGTTTAGTACTGTTCTCCAAAATGTACCTTCAAATTTCTCAAGAGTAGCTCTTTCTATTACTTTCCACGTTTCCAGACCATACAAGATTACTGGGACGGTCTTCTGATTATAATAGGTAACGATGGATTTTATTGATAACGTCCCATATTTGTATAGTATAATCTTCGCTTGAGAGATAGCTGTTGTTATCCTCTGTTTCAGGAGCGCCAAATGTGCTTGGTTAGGTTACGGAGTACTGATTTCCATCCCGAGGTAAGTATATTGTTGAACTATTTCTAAATTAGTGCCTTGGAGTGACCATTCAAATTTATTTGACTTTCTTGTTTGCGCATTAAAAATCATGATTTTTGTTAATATTAATTATGAGTTGATTTTCCAAAATGTAATTTTCTAGAGCATCTAAGGCTTTTTGTAGGCCACACAGAGTTTTAGATAATAAAATCAAGTCATCCGCGTATATTAAAGCAGGAATCGTAGCTAAGCCCATTGATGGAGGATCACATAACAGATTTTGAAAAATGTCTGGGATATCATGAATAAAAAAGTTAAAGAAGGTGGATGCTAAGAAGCATCCTTGCCGCAGTCCATTATTAGTAACAGAGGCTGAAAGAAGACCTTCCACATTCAATCTAACTTGAATTGAGTATCAGAATGTGATTTATTAATGATGTCCAATATCGTTACTGGGCATTTGGCTCTTTGCAACTTCTGCAGCAGGATCGCCCGGGAGACTGAGTCAAAAGCCGCATGAAAATCAATATAGGCAAAATACAGGGGTTGTTTATTAATTAAAACCTGATGCTGGATTGCATAAAGTGACATCATGTTGACACTAGTGTCCAACCCTCGTACAAAACTTGTCTGGCATGGATCTCTCTTGTGATGCGTTTTAGTCCAAGAGTTAAAATCTCGCAACACACATCGTGAGAAATTTCCAATAACATCCAGCAGGGATATAGGCATTTAATTCTGTGGCAATGAGCGATTTCCGTTTTTATATATGGGAATGACTACTGCTTTGCCCCAAGATTCAGGAATTTCCTTTTTTTTTTTTTTTTTTTTTTTTTTTACAACATTCGCGAAAATAGTGTGTAAAATTTTAGCCCATTCATGTGGGTGTGCTTTCAGAATGGCATTAGTGAGGCCATCGGGCCCCGGATCTCGTGAACTTGAGGACTTGATGATAAACTCCTCGATGTCTTCGGTTTCAGTATTTAGATGCCACTCATCACAATTAGTTATTGGTGTGATTTGATTTGGCCACTGTGACACATTATATAATTCCTGGAAATATGTGAGCCATTGCTCTTCGGATAGCCCATTAATTTGGACCACAAGTTGTTTTTTCCCGGTGATATTATTATATAGAGCCCACATTTCTGCTGAGTTTTTTGATGACCATATTCTCAGCATAGTCTCGCTGTCTGTTTGATATTTAAAGGCTCTTCTTGCCCATGTCCAGTTTCGATAACGACACTTTATAGACTGCAGGGCCTTTCCCCTGTTCTCCACCGGCAAGAACTTCAGAGCATTTATTTCTCTACGTTTTTGTGCCTTTTTTTCATTTTGTTCCTTTTCGAAACAATGAGTTTTGGGTTTATGATCAATTTTTTGTCTATTAACAAGCTTAAATTCCAATAATGCAGATGTATAAAGTGAATCTTTGAAGTGAGCTACATTCCGCTTTAGTTTGGTTTCAAACTGAGCCAATCTTCCTTTATTCCATCTGAATCTTGTCTTGTTACTGTTGATTTCCAAGTTGTGGATGTAGTGGTCTCTTTGATGGACTGGACACTTTGTCTCCCACAACAATGTCAAAAAGTTGTGATCACTGAAGCATTGCTCAATCACTTCAAAATGGATAATTTTGTTATCAGTGAAAATGTAGTCAATAATGCTTTCACTAGACCAGGTTGCCTTCGAGGGTATGTCATCTCTGATTGCGCCATTAACCTTTTTTAGTTGCCGCTCTTCAATTAGGTTCTTCCATTTCCCCATTATTGGCTTTAACATCTCTTTTATCTAAACAATGCATATTCAGATTGCCTGCCACAATGATGTTTGTAACCTCCTTATCCAAGGCTATTAGGTCAAATATTTCGATCATATTCCTAAAGAAGAGGTTATCACTAATGGTAGCTGGGTTTCGGTAAATATTGACCAAGGCAATCACCTGCTCTCCAGTTAGTATCTTAACCAGTTGTAAACATTGGTTAAAAGTAGCCCAAGGTTGCAATGTGCAGGAAGAACTTAATTTAGTAGCCATCATCAGTCCCGAGGTGGGTCGGCCCTGGGAGGCCCACAAGGCTGGCACCAATTGGATGTCGTAATCATTCCAGATCGGCGGGTTCCTCAACCATGTTTCTTGAAAGACAAGTATGTCATAATGTATAAGATGTTTTGCAAAGGAGAACATTAAATGTGAATGACCTATTGTGTTCCAACTGGCCAATTTGGGCCGTGTTGTTTTTCTGTCTCTCCTAGACTGATTATTTGGTTATGAGTGATGTACTGCTCAAGGTAAACCGGATGCAGTTTGCCGGAGACCATTGATGTATTTATTTATGACAGTTTTGTTACACTCTGGGGGTTTAGAGGTGGCTTGATCTTGCATTATAATGAAGCCCAACTCAAAGAGCTCTTCCTTCGCTTCCCAGATAGTTCTTGCCACCAAAGCCGAAGCAATCTACAATCTCACCGTCTCCGGGTGGAACAAGTTTGGAAATTCCACTTGTGCCAAGTCAACTGTGGAAACGTCAGTAAGCAAGGATGTGTCTTTAAAAATGTTCAGGATATTTGCTTGACACAATGTATATTGTTTAAAAGGTGCAGGCTGATATTTTACAATAAACGTGAACTGATCCTTTTTTGATCTTGGATTTGCTTGTTTGTGTCTGTTTTGGTCCGCATTAACAACCAAAGGGGCTAGTTTAGCAGCATGCTGCGAGTTTGCTGTGGCAGATGCATAGGAGTCTCTTATTTCTTGTGTCGTTGGAATCCCTGCCGTCTGTGACATTTGGCATGAACAGGTCATAGAGTGTGGCAAAGCCTTACTTATGTATTCTTCTTGGTTGCAATTAGATTTACTTTCAGTGCCTTCATAGTTTTTAGCAGAGGAGGGATTCAACTGTGAGTCACACAACGCTTGTGATTCTAGGTAAGCATCAACTGCTTCTCGAAACTCTTTCCTGCGTAAAGCTTGGTTCAGACTTTCTTGTTCCTCTAAAGTCTTTGCTCGTGGTGGCTCTGTATGTATTTCGGATGTAACAAGTGCAATCGCCACTCCATTATTGTCTTTCACCGGTGGAGGCTGCATGTCAGATAATTCATTAACCAGTTCATCTAGAGGTTGATGTGCAAGACTACTCCTCGCTTCAGTGCCCGGGATAGAAGGACTTCTGTTTTTCTTTCGCATTAATTTGTATTTATTTATCACTGCCTCACTTGCCATTGAAGGTCGAGTTGTTTGTAATCTCTTAATAAATTGTTTGGTGGAGGAATTGGGGATTATTTCGGAGTTCTTAATATTCTTTGTTTTCTTTTTTCCCTTGGATACCAACAGGGTTATCTTTTTAGAACACGTCTTCAGTGGTTTTTTTGTTCCTTTCTGCGGTTGGAATATATCAAACATTCTCTGAGGGGGGAAATTCAAACCCGTTTCATCTGAGACTTGGTTCGCTCTGGCTTCCACATCTGAGGAACTGGGCAAGTGGATCACTTCGGAAAATGTAGGAAGAGCTGGTCTAGGAGCTATAAAGATGTTTTGCAGAGGCTACACTAGACCATCCACGTTATCATTGACATTAGTTAGATGCTGCTTGTCTCCTTCACGAGGACCATTCTTTTGGATTGTTTCTCTTTCAATCCATTCAGCAATACGGGAAATTTGAGACGCTTGATGCGAGATCTTTTGGTTAAGCGTCTCAAAAAGCCGTCCTATGGTGACAATTGCATTGCTAAGCGCAGCTAGTGTGATTTCAAGTAAAGGAGATTGAGTTGTCACTTCAGGGGCCGAAGGCGGATGTTTAGGACACCTGGGAGTTGGGGCTATGAAGGAAACAGGACAAGTAGAGATGGAGTGGTTCTCATTATGTTGTCTCTGAGAACTTGCCACGTTTTCTTCATGTAGCCCATTAGAAAAACTAGCATGGAGTGATAGATCGAAAATGGATGTTTGAGCCAAATCAATGGGAGGAGCCCCACTATTCATCATTGGAGTAGAGAAGTTATTATTCTTCTCTGATTCCGATACGTCGGAAATTGATACATGGGTGACATTGCATGGTCCACGATTAGAATTATCGCCCTGAGGACTTGGCGATACAGTTTTGTCGTTTACTCGACCTCGTTGGACTCAAGTCTTCACCTGAATCTTGGTTGCCACCAACTTTAGATCTATTTTGATTGGACTCAGGTGCCTCAGCAGATCTCAGAGTACGGCGCCATTTTCTTCCTCCTTCTCTCACGGCTCCCAGCTTTGAGCCACGAAGGACACAGTCATTTCTAATGTCGTTCATGACAACATCTTTTTTGACCACCGGGGACAAAACAATATGTTTGGGCGATTTTCCGGGGTATGGAAGTAGACTGGCTATTCTCTGCCATTTTAAAGGTACTAAACTTATCAGGCATATTGGTTTTTAAGGTATACATGCTTAAAGTAAAAGCTGACCTGATGACTTAGGCTCTACCTATAGATTATACCAATAATAAATAGGGAAACAGCAGTGTTAAAAAAAAAGATTGACCATACAATTAAAAGGATGAAAAATAACACCCACACTAAAAGGAAAAGCAGAAAGATAGTTATATGCACCGTGCCCTTTCGCCACCCGTGGACAGCCGTAGACAGCCCTTGTCAAAACAGAGCTTCTCAAAAAGCGCGTGCGCTTTAAGCGCGAGATTCTCAGATTAAATGGATTGTGGGAAGTCGGGGCGGGCCCACGGTGCTTCACAGAACAGTCCTTTATTTGTTTTCTTTCTCTTTTCTACGAAAAGAGAGATAATGTCACAGTCGAACACTCTGGCTGACACAATTTGTTTCTGGACAAAGTTCGTACCTGTTAAAGACACGGAGCAAAACGAGTCAGCACACAGCAATCCTTAGCAGGGAGCAGCAGCAGGTCCAGCCGTAGACAGCCCTTGTCAAAACAGCGCTTCTCAAAAAGATATGTATATATCTTGTATTGATAGTGTTGTGTTGGTTTAGTAGGATTGCTGTGATTCGTTTACTGTGTGTGTTACAAAGGCCTTGTAATAAATGTGTTTATATTTTTGATATATACACCTGTCTGGGAGTAATTTTAAGTGTCTTCGCTCGGTGTGCTCATTGAGGTCCTTCAGTCATCCTCACCCCTCCTGAGACCTAGTCTTGACCGCCTGCCATAGCTACCTTGATTGGGCTGACTTGTCCAGAGGTTACCCTGTTCCAAGAAACTAGGCTGGCCTTCTGAACCTCTGCCTACCAGGTCAGAGTTCAGACATGTTACAACAGAGAGAGGCAGGGAGCTGTTCCAGAGGGAGGCACCTGCAGAGGATAAAGATCTACTGCCAAATCCCTTCTTGGAAAAAACGGCTCACCCGCAAAGAGTTGGAGGACGAGTAGCGGAGAGCTCTAGAAGGAGTATTTGGGAAGAGAGCGTTGTAGATGGTGCAGGCCCCAGCCCCTGAAAGCCTTCTGGACTATGCAGAGGGTCTTGAACTTGATCCTAGCAGCCACGGGTAGCCAGTGGAGGTATTTCAGCACCAGAGAGATGCCGTCCTTGTGCTTGAGGCCAAGGATAAGTCTTGCAGTTCTGTTCTGGATGAGTTGCAGCAGGCGGAGAGTAGAAGTAGTTAGATTGAGAAAGGATAGGGCTGTGACCAAACAGACTCCTGTCAAGGTGGATCATTCTCTGCATTTCAGAATGCTATGATCTGGCTGCGAAGGATGTGCCTGAGGGCCCTCAGAGTTTATTCTACCAGAGGAGTGGCTGCCACCTCTTCCTTGTGAGGGGGGCGGGGGGAGTTCCTGTCCTGGACATTTGCCAGGAAGCAACATGGGCGTCTTTGCACACATTTACTAGGCATTACTGCTTAGATTCCCTTGTGGCACAGGATGGCCGTTTTGATAGGGCAGTCCTTGTGAGTTTTCTGGTTTAGGTGGTGTCCTTGCTTCCTCCATTTTGATTAGACTCTTGTCTTTAGTGAGACCGTGGGAGTGTGAGGTTGTGTATGCCTGACTTCAGCTCCTCTGCTTCAGTTTCCGATTCTGCACCAATTGTTGATGTATCAAAATTGCAGCATGTACGGGACACAGAATTTGAAGAAACATTACATGTTTACTATTAACACATCTGCCCCAAAGCATCTTACTGTGTTGAAAGGTAGGTTGGGCATTGATACTCCTTTGACTCACTGTGCATGCATTCTCAATTTATTTTCCTTGGGCCCACTCTGCAAAAGATTGCAGTGAAGCGGCCTTGCAGCGTCTTGAGCAATTTACAAAAACAAGACATACGAAACTAGTCATGCACGTTTATAATTTGAAGCCCCATTTATTTGAATTCGTTTGTATAAACCATCAATGCACCTCATGGGATGAAATAAGTCTTTCACTCAAATTTGTTTTGGAAATCAGATATTTGGCTGGATAGATCACTGTCGCAGTAATCCAAATTGAAATACCATTTTAAATAGATCTTGAAAATACTGTAATTTAGACTAAATGCATTATGGGTGGGTTCTGGTCATCGTGGTATCTTGGTTGTGGTTTTATTTATTGCCTGTTTGGTACGATTCCTCAAGCAAAAGAGTCAGTCTGTTTTTTAATATCTTCTGTTTTAAGTATTGTTAAGGGAATGCACGGTTTCGTATTTGCTGTCAAATTCACAAGTATTTTCCAGCAAAAGGCTGAATTACCATAAAGTGTCCATTTCGGGAGAAGAGCAATTAAAGTACTGGATCTACATGCCACACTGCTTTGAATGTTGTTAATTCTTAATGAAACACATAGAAAAGGTGGCAAACACTACGGTTCTGCATTTGCATGTCTGGAGGAGAAGCAGCAGGCTTTCTTGCTTTCCCATGTCTGATAACCTTTGCTTCAAGGCTGGGGACCTGTGAGATGGCTTGATTGAGAATTATATGGTAACACTGATGCACGCTTCCCTGCGGTTCTGCTCGACCCCATCTGTAGGCGAATCGATGGAAACCAGCACTGGTGACCTTTTGTTTTGGAGAATTGCATCTGCCAACCTTATCGTTTAATCCTTAGAGAAGGTTTTATATTCTGAGAAAACAAACCTGTTAAAGATCTGCACGAATGTGAAATTTGTCTGAAAACGTAGAGGGTTTCACTCGATACAGATTACAAGGTACAGTTACATAAAAGATGGTTTCAGATGTTGGCATATTGTTCATTTTTTTTTATCACTAATTATGGTAAGTGAAGTGAACACTGTTTTTATAAGACTTTCCATATTGGTTTGTATAAACGGTGTCCAGCCACCCACTGTACCCTTTTGTAGACGGCTTCCACCTCTAAACTGTGAATTGGCCTACATGACTGGTATTTTCCCTGTGTACACGCTAGTTTTTTGCTTTCTCGCCCGATACCCCCACACAACTCATACAGACTGATCTGTTTTTTGGCATGGGTATACACTTTTTTAACTAAGCTCTTTTAATAATGATCGTGGAAGTTAACCTTTTATTTTGTCGCATCACTGTTAAATGTGGAATTGGTCCAGTTTAGTTTGTTGCAACGGCCAGATGGTACCCTTGGTCAGTTGTTTTATCATTGAAGGAAGTGCTTTATTGTGTTACTATTTGCAAATGTATTCCAGCCTCTGTAAAATGTGGCTTTTGGAAATGTTTCTTCCCTGGTTTAATACGTTCTCTATGAACGTAGTACTTGGCTGTTATTTCTCTGTACTATCACCCGTTTTTACCTTCACCGCTCCCAAATGCTTGCAAAAATTGTACCTTTCCCAAATTTCGTATGTCCGCTGCCTCCTTGTTACCATAGCACACACTGCTATAGGAGAGCTTCATGTCACTTGTTTTTGGCACGTTTAATTAGATAAACTGCAGTTTCCTGCTACTTACTACCATAATGGGGGGCTGTCGGTTTACATTATGTTTTTGTATCTCTGTTCATTTTAACCGAATACTTTTTAATTGTAAAGTAAAATCCAGCCCAGATTTAAAAGGCATGAGAATGCACCATCAATGCAAATAAAATAACAAATGTATCACGTGCGAAAGGCCTTAAGAGACACGTTTTAAAGCGGTTCTCCAGTAACATTATTGCATTTTATTTCGTATTTTTGAGCGAATTGTGGTAATTCTGTAACAAGTTCCATACATCAGAGGTAAATGTGGAGTAATTTACCAGTTAATTGAAGGGAATACATAGTACAGAGATGAGAAAAGACACAAAACAGATTAGACGGTCTCTCAGACTAAACATAGTCTGAGAGGACTATGTGCATGCTCCTATATACTTTAGAGGATCAGAAGGAGGCAGGCGCAGTAGACATTTTGACTATTTTATTTCAAGTAAAATAAGACTGGTCTTTCCCTATGTCTAATGGGGGTGTTTCCTACCTATTTTATCAACGATGGTGCTCATCAGTCAGTGTAAATGTCCAAAACAAGACCATCAATATCTAACGTATCTGATCCTGCTGTTACCAGCAGGTGAGACTCTATAAAACTATCCTTGTTATATAGGCCCCAACTCTTAGTAGAAGTATGTACATGCCAAAGGTTTGGTAGGATGGCAGAGCAGCCAGGCCTATTTTATGAGGAGGATGTGAGCTGTAGGTAAGTACAACGAACTCTGCAAATACCTAGGCCCAAAGAAACTCACACACTTGTAGTTATAGCAAAATATACATTTATTTTATATACACAAGATAGGTAAATGCTATTTAGACTAAGCAACACAAATGGAAAACATAAGCAGCATTTTTTCAGGTGAAAGCTTCATTAGTAGTGGCTTGCACTAGTAATGAACACGGTTCAATGATAAATCAATTCACTTTGTAAAGTCAATCAGAATGTCCTGTTGTAAGGAACAGGGGTTATTCAGCACTAGCATACTACTACTTGGTAATACTTGTTAATGATTCTAAGGCTTTAGCAGTCCTTTCTTTAACTAGTCAAGAGTTCTTCAAAGTCAGTTGACGAGGGAGGCAAAGTCACAGGCAGTGAAAGAAAAGACAAAGTTTCATAGATTAGTTAATTTAATGTAGGATGCTTTAGTGGAATGAAAGGTTAGTAGGGACCTTGGAAAGGACTCCCTATAAGTACACAAGTTGTTAGGCCTGGGCTAACACCCAAACTCTGGATACAGCACTCAAGTGACACTGAAGTGGCAAATGGGCTTTTTAGATAAGTACTACCTTGTCTCCCACAGTACCTTAGGGGTATTGAAGAAGGTGCAGCCAGATTATTTCCTGTGCAGCAGCGATGGACCCGGTCTCCTGTTCCTTGGTCATGGTGACGAAAGGAGGGACTCTGAAAGTGATATTGCAGCAGCAGTCTCAGGAAATGACCCTCAGCAAGGAATTCTTTAGACTCCCACAAAGGTCTGCGGTTCTGGTGCCTTTTTACAAGCTCCAACAGTTAACGGTTACCGCCCAGTCGATCCGCCTCGATTCTACAGTCCAGCACTCTGGTGAGGTGATTTTGAGGAGGGAGTGCTTCCCTCTAGAGATCCAAGTGGAGCTCCCCAAAGTTCTGGGAGAATTTGTTCACTGGAAGAGGATGCACTGCATTTGGATCGGAGGTCCCCTGGTATTGGCGGTTTGCAGCCCTGGAAGGTCGCAGCATGTCGGAGCATGGCTTTTTCTGCAGGTCGCCTTAGGGCTAGTTGGTCCCACCAGACAAAGGGAAGTAGTCGTACTCTTCTGAGCTCCTGTCGATTTAGAAAACGGGGTCAGGACAGCAGTGGTCTCTTCATGGTTACTGGAAGGGTCTGCCGGCATCTCTGGTAGTCTTCTGCTTCGAATTCTCCGTTCCAGTGGTTGACTTGCCTTCTGCATCAGGAACCTCAGCGTTTATCAGGATTTCCCATTCATTCCTCTGCAAACTCTCCCAGCAGTTTACAGAAGAAGGTGGGTGGCTGTCCAATCAGTACAGCCACCTCTCCCCCCCCCCCCCAGTGGGAACTGGTTCCATTCAGGCACATCAGACAAAGGATAGGGGAGTTGCGGGCTCCTACCCTGCTTCCTGTCCTTGGAGACACATTGGAGCCTCTGCGGGATACACAAAAGGTTTCTTCTCAATACAAAACTCACATCAAGATCTCCCCCTCATAGGATGGTAGGAGGACCACAAGAAAGGACAACCACACAAGAAATGACGAAAAAAGAAAGGGGCCACCATGTTGGAACCTAGGTAACCCTCTTGTGCAGAACCGCAGCCATGAATACAGCCTGGGGTGGAAAATTGCACAAAAGTCAGAACACATCCACTACCACCAGCCATAACTGTAAGGTTGTCACTGTAACCAAAAGGTTACAGAAGAAGAGAGAAGGGGGATACTAGTTATCCCCTCAGCACTCCACATAAGGTTGGGTGTGATGATCTCTCAAAATTAAAAGTTTAGTAAGGATAAAAAGTATCCCTCTTTGCTTAAGAACAGTAGTTTTTAAGGAAAATGAAAGAATATAAAAGGAGAACCGAAAGGGCCCCCAGCAACACTACACATGGGGTGCTATGCTGTAAAGGTGAAAGACAGATGCCTTTGAGATTCATATCGTCTGGTATGGGTTGACCTTTCCCTTTTCCCAGGGTAACAAATGTCCAACTTTTTTTCTCCTCCCCCTTAATTGTTTTTGGGTTGAGTCCCTCTTGACCTTCCGGTATTCCCGTTCCCTGTATTACCTTTTTGTTTTCAGAGGTAAAAGCATTGTTACTTCATACTTTTGTGCGTAGCATAAATACAGTAAGGAGCATTGGCAATGCCAACAGTTTTGACTTTTGTATAGGCATGGTATAGGCAGATTGTTTTTTTAAGGAATCTAAGCAAATTGAAGAATCTAGCATGGATACTGCATCTAAGCGAAATGAAGGTTAGCCACAGTTTGAACGTAGAATGCAGCCAGATGTTTAATCTAGAAGAATGTTGAATCTAGAAGAATGTTGATGGTAATGCTTGCACTGAACCTAGGAGCATGAAGAATGTAGCCTCTAAATTAAAGTAAATTGGCTTGGAGTTTAGCCATCATATTTATTCTGGGTCACTGTTTAGAATGTAGACAATGCATGTAACCTCTCACTCTCCATGCATAGGA
Organism: Ambystoma mexicanum; assembly: GCF_040938575.1. NCBI lineage: Eukaryota > Metazoa > Chordata > Amphibia > Caudata > Ambystomatidae > Ambystoma > Ambystoma mexicanum. Next base: position 533,373,346 of record NC_090941.1, on the reverse strand, counting down.
AAACTAGCCGAAGGCACATCCGCAGACCAGCACGCATCTTCCATCATACACCACTTACACTTCGCACAACACCGCTCTCGCATACCCCTCTAAACCACTTATCACCACCCATCCACATGCCAGCTTGACATGGGTGGCTAGCAGGGTCTTCGACACCCCTCATATCATTGTACTGTCCAATGTGCATACACACATACTAGCACCTCCTCAAAGTTCTTCCCATTCCCGGACTCTGGTTCAACCCAACCAACCCCCTGAGGGCCTTCAACCTACAGCTTGTTCTGACCATATTTGTGGTGAAAGGTGCTATGACGCATTACATTTGCCAGCGACTGCCAGAATGGTACTAATTGGTCATTAATGATAGCAGATGCAAAGTAGTGCGAGTGGCAGCCCATATCCTAGCTGTGCCTGGCAGCAAATGCCTATCTATTATCTACAAACAAGACAGAATGATTGACTTTGCCACTGCTTGTTTTTAATGGAGTTGGATGAATGACATGCATGCTGCTTATAAATCAAGTGTCCGAAGGCATTTTTTTATCACACCCGTAGCACATTTACAGCTCCAATTAAGCCATTAACGATCAGAAGACTGCCTTGAAATAACACTGGCATGCACTTAAAGCTCAAAGTTTAAAATGACTACTTGATAAAGCTAGCTCAGATCCCAGGAGAGTGTTTTGGTAGACGAGGGCCAGGAAGTGGGGGTTACCATGACCATGGGCATTCAGTGGGTGGGTAAATAACCAAATACCTACAAGCTTTGTGTCCCTCCTAATTTCCTATCTCCCAACTAGATGTAATAGTTTTGGCTTGTAAGTAATAGCCAAAACTAAAAAATGGCGGCCAGTCACATACTTCACCACATAATGATAAAACATATTTTTGATAGATGTAGTTTCAAGATTCAACGGACAAATAAATGTGTTGCTAGGTTTTATACAGAGTTGTCACTTTCATGGTCCTGTGGTACTCTGATGGATCTGAAAGAGGGTGGGGCAGAGAAACCGGGAAAATGCAAGAAATCACTGCTTTTGTGTCGATGCATGCAGTTTGGAAATAATTGGTGCTATGCGCAGGACTGTTTCTTGGTGTTCTCTGTCAAGGGCATTGAGGATTTGCTTATATGGCGCGAGGATGCATTGACTATGATATATACGTTGTCTGGAGAGGTGAAGTTTAATTAAACAGATTTCTGAACCAGTGAAATCCGTGGTTCCCAAATGGGAAATCCAAACCTGCCAAGACAATGTTTGGGAACTGTAAACGCAAGGTAGGATAAGCAACATACATGTACCAAGTATTTTTTAAAAAAACAGTACTACCTATGCAGCTGCAGTATTTCAGGAGCAAATTGACAAGAGGGGTCCTGGGAGTCCCTCTGCCAGACATTAGTCCTGGTTACGAGGGACTTACCCAGTGTCTATCTATGCAGCTGCAGTATTTCAGGAGCATACAAAATTCCTTATCCATTCGAGAAAAGGAGAAAATATCATTGCTCTCCGTCTTCTAAAACAGAGTGCACCACTCCTCAAATTCCAAATCTAGAGGCAGTGCATAACCTATCCTTAGCGAGGCCTGGAATTTGGTCGGGAAACCAGTGTCTCTACCATTTAAAGCATTGGTTCGCAGGTGCAGAGGAGCGTAAACAATTAGTGTGAATAGTGGTAAATGCGTATTGATAAATCCACCTAAGTGATGTTACTCCCTCCTTTTGTATGTTTCTGGTATTGTTATTTGGTGAACAGTGTGTGAGTTGGCTGTCTTCGCTGTCATTTTAATTGAGTTCCAGGCGTCCAAATCTTCACACGGGCAGTTTGTTTAATTATACTTTGAGTGGGTGCCCGTTGTGTGTTACGTTGATTATGGGGCAAACTGCATTGTTGTCCTTTGGCCACGCATACATTTTATTAGGGCTGCACTTGACGTATGAGAGCCATTCGCTTTGCCATTGCTTAATAGAGGGGGTCCTCCCTAATCTTTCAATAACAAATGTTGAAGGTTTTATTTTCTCAACTGTATTCAGGGCAACAATATTGTCCATTCCTAATGGCTACCCTTTTACGCACACAACTTCGCAACCAACATAGGATTACATTGCATATCGCCATGGACTCTCTCGTGGAAGGTCGCCTTATGGAACATTGCTTCTTTTAACTGGAAAGGCCCTTTTATTTATTGTGCTTTTAGTTTCTAAACCAACCTTAAGCACATGGCCCTAAAATCCACGAGGGGAGTGGGTGGTCGTCGTTCTAATAAATAAAAATGTGTGTGCTAGGTGCCATACGTATACCGGGGACAACGGCCAGACTTCTATGGCAATTTCAGTGTAATGATGCCCCAAAACCTACTTCTGCCATGGCCTAGACCCACTTTGACTGAATAGTACAATATAATCACTCCATGGAGTTGCATCAGAAGCCCTACTGCTATGATCGCGGGTGGCATTGCCGAACAGCCCCTTTAATGCAGACACGGTGATTCACTACTATGTGGGCATCCACAACGCCCTGCTAATATTGGATTGAAATGTGGTGGCACTCTGCAGCTGTTTAAACGCCTATATTCAAACCAGAGATAGTTAATCTAAAAATTGAACAGACATGGTCTTCAGCGTGCACGCCGATGTGATGCGGCGGTGTTTAAAGCAGCTCAGAGGGGGCCCCAGCTTTTTTCATTGTGTATCGTAAATGTATACCAATGTGGAATGTCTGAACCCCTAGCAGGCTCCAGTCCAGGCAGCCTCGAAGTTATGAGCCATTCCAGCGTTTACGTGTGCGCCGCGCCCCACCCCCAAACCTCCAAGAAGCCGCACATTCACTTCACCTAATCTTTTATTTGATTAGGCTTGACCTAATCTTTTATTTGTGTTATAAATTATTAATTGGATGGTGGAATGAAGGCGAGGTCTGCGCAGCCGGCTTCCCATGTGTGCTCACCTAATTGGGAATGCGGAATGACTGGACCGCTGTTGGGCTCTCATACTCAGCCTGGAAACATTTCCGTTCAGATAACTGCCAACAATCCCATGCTGTTTATCTAGCAAATGGTCCTTTCTGGAACACACGGGCAGGCATGATTTGGTGTGTCGTCGTAGCAATGCCATATTACTAATGGAAACGAATGCAGGCGCACCACGCTTTCTGTATGTGTGATGGGGGAGGATGGTGGCGGCGCGGGCAGCTCGACAGAGTTTAAATCAGCCGAGGGGGGGTGCCCTCTCTTGAATCATGCTGCAGTGATATCCACAATTGGTATACAATATGAATGTGTATAACGCTACTGAAAACACGGGGTTGGGGCGGTTTGGGGAGGGAGCGGGGTCGTTTTGAAGTCATTGATTATAACAAAGCACATTTACATGTTGCAGAATTTAAAAAAGAAGCCACGGCGTGATATGTGCGTGAATGAAAAGTCGTTTTATGTGACGGTTCTCGTTTTAGCTATGTAGGACAGCCAACCCGTGTGTGTACCATGAGCACCCCACACCGTGGCTAATATATAAGCAGCGCTCAGATGCCTAAGGCTTCGTAGCGCTATATAAATGCAAAATATTATTATATGGCAAACCTCGTAGTAAATGTGCGTTTAGAAAATATTGTCAGAACGATGACAATCCAGACCGTTTAAACCGCAGGCACTGCACCTCAACCATGTGGTGTGAAATTTGAAAACATGTATATGGATTCCCAAAGCAAAATAGTTCTTGGCACAGCCAATTCAAAATCAGAAAGACTTAGTTGTAAATTACACGTGCTTTTATATTTAATATTCATGCCATATAATGAATACAATACTTTGACTGGAAGTAACAAACCTCCTCTCTAATGTATAGCAAAAAGAGTTAGGTAAAATCTAAGCAGTCTACTTTAAAATACATACACACTTAAACTTGAGGTCAACACTGTTATCCTGTTCATTGCAGTGCTCTTGTTTAGTGAGTACCAATGCCAGTCTTGGTGCTCTGGATGTCCCGTGTGGGTCTTGTCTTATTACGATGCACGCAGGTAGAGCTCGGGGTGTAGGAACTGGCACTACCCTGCTTCTCGAAAATCATCTAGAAACAGAATATGACAGGTTCTCGGTGAAGCTACACAGCAATGAACAGTCAGTCATGTGTGTTCTTTTTGGATGTGCAAGAATGATGCAAACAAATGCAAATTTGCAGCTGCTGTTGGTGCAGTACAAGGCGATCGTGTGGAGGACGAGGGCTAGTCTGAGAAGAGGAAACGTCAAGTTAGTTGTCCTCACTTCCAAAGTTGCGTTTCCACCGAGGAGACGTGCCCAGTCTTCGGAACCAGACTGTTAAAGAGCAATGCAGCACAGGGGGAATTGTCCAACCCCCTGCTGAGTTATTCCTCCTAAGCCATGGGCAATTTATCCATCGGCCGCCGTTGGCCTCTTTCTGTGTGACAAACGCACATGTATAGCTTGCTCCTCGTTACGAATTGCAAAAAATCGCTCTTTCCCCTCACCTAAAAATCACCATTGCATTTATATTTCATGTGTATCCCTCCATTTGCCTATGCGTTGGCCTCTACTAAATAACCTTTATACAACTCTGTGCTGCCCTGTTTACCCAGCACATTCTTCAACCCTTAATAGCCTGGATGTAAACCGTCTCTTCCTTCGCCCCCATATCATCACTGGTCTAGTCTTCCTCGTTCCTTGGTCTCATTGTCTCACTTCCCGGTCCCCGACTCTCTCAGGTTCACTAGCCCCCCACCTCTACATACTGTCTTTATCAATCTGCCGTGCTTCCTCACTAACCTAGCGTTTTCTCCTCCTGCACACATTCCCCAGCCCCCCCCCCTTTCTTCGGCTATTGTACCTTGTAGTTCGAGACACCGGCCGTCGTGCGCACTTTGCCTATTGCCTTCTGCCATTGCCAATCCGTCTCTGCTTGGCGTATTTGCCAAACATATCCAGAATTCTTTTACCTCTCACATGCTCGTTCCCTCCGCCCTTACTGTGCACCCTCTCTCACTATCACTTGATGAAATGCAGAGCGTCACTGTGCACAATGGACCCCTTTGCGGGGTCGAGGTTGGTGAGAAGGCGAAAGCCCCCGCGGAGGGCCAGCATGATAGCCTCGAACTTAAGCGCCTCGAGGGTACACACAAACGTGCTGTCCTCCTTGAGAACCAGGCGGGTGCCGTTTTCTGACTTGACGAAGTATTTGAACTGCAGCACGTTGGGCGACACGGAGAACTCCTCCGGGAAGCCGTCCAGCCGGCTCTTGGACACCTGTACAATACGCGCCTTGAGGCGGCTAATGAAGTCGGGCGCGCTGCAGAATACACGCAGCCCCTGCGAGCGGTCATGCTGGTCGGTCACCTCCAGGAAGGTGCTCTCCCGCGTCGCGGCTTGCTCGCGCTCCCAGCGCGCGCGCACCTCCGCCGCTAAGGCGCGCAGCCCCAGGTGATCAGCCTCCTGCGCCAGTAGCCCGTACTCGCGGAAGCCCTCGGGGAGTAGTAGCTCGCCGTTGCGCAAAAAGTTGAGGACATGCCTGAAGAGCAGCCCATCGCGGTCAAGGAAGAAGTGACCGTCAGCGTCCAAAGGGCAGGGAGTGCGGCCGCTCACCGCGCCCTCCAGCAGCGAGTCCGGGTAGCGCTGCACTGTCTTTCTTTGCGTGATGTACAAGTAGCCGCCCACGTTGAGTGTGAGCAACGCGGACGCCGAAGCGGGTCGCTCCCCGCCCGGTTCCGCACTCTCCTCGTCCTTGTCCCTGCGGGCGGCTCTGCGTTCCATGGCCTGCCTGGAAAGCCTTCGTTGTTGCCTGTACGCAGCCCCGAGAGCAGCAGTGCTGTCTGCGAGCAGCGCCTCTCACTGGAGCTTCGGCATCTCCACACAGCGCCTCTCACAGGACACGCTTCAAGAGTCACCTCACGCGGTGAGTGTCGACCTCGTCGTAGGCTTCATCCAATCAAACTCAGTGCATCCACTGACTGGGGTCGCCCACCAAAACATCCACGGATGCTCAACAGGTTGGTAATTGTAACGGGAGACTCCGGCATATCAGGAAGCCATGCGGACAGGCAGATTCCGCTTGGCGAAAATGGACGGCTCCGTTGATCCCCAGTGAATTCAGTTTTAGTCCAAAAACGATGCAGCCCTACGGTGAATCGCCAGAAAGTATTCATCCAGTCAATTAGAGGAAGTCCAAGTAGTGCCAGCTTTTTCCTACCAGTGGATGCTCAGACATTACGGCTTTCGCACACTGACATTGTTTTTATTTTGTTTCTCTGATGCTCATCACGTTGCAATAAGGGGAGTATAATAAAGTGAAAAGAACATCATGCAGTGGAGATGGGGCGTGGCAAATATGCCTGCAGCTCTGTGTGCAGTGGCAAGGATTTCTGCAGCTCTGTGGTGGAATGGTAAGAAAGGCGTGTTGTAACCTTGGAGGCAGGCTGGCATCGCCACAGTCCCCGCTCATTCATTACGTTATGTTGATTTATACCGCTCACCGCTACCACTCACACGGAAATGTCTCTGCGAACCAAGTTGGAGGTATTCGTTCGTGCTTTACATCCTTTATCACTATTTGAAGACACTTTAACTTAATAATGACTTCTCCTTAAGCTTCCCTAGCCACCCTAAAGCTTCTGCTTCTGAAGCCAGAGGTCGAAGTGGGCGGGAGTGGTCGGTAGCAGTGCTCCCATACTTTTTATTTTTAAGTTTCACTGTTCCTATACTTTTATTTTAAAAAATCGTTCTGGAATGGTTTCGTTTTAAAATAAATGTAGGAAGACGTTGAAGCTTGCATGTCGGTGCGCTGCACTGCACATTCCCATAAATAGGTGTGCTTGTTTCAGTGTTTCGATTGTGTGTGGGAGGGGGCGCAGTGATGGCATTTTTGGGGTGCGGGGCAGATCAGCAGGGAACATACTTCCACTGAAGCCCTCCCCCTCCAGTTCATACACCTCTGGTGAAGGGGCCACTGTCAAATATTTTAAAAACTACTGGACGCATAACCCCAGACATCTCGCTCAAATGGTCTAGTGTCACTAGGGACCTGTTACTGGTATGGTTAAGATTCATGCTGCTCATCTAGGGCATCCAGAATTCTAATATTCCTTGTATTTTAAGGACCTCATCACTTCCAACATCGGCTGAATTTCAAGGGCTTTGTTGCATTAAATATGAGCCCTTTAACTGTCCCTTAATTAAAGGTTTTTTCAATGAATTTCAAGGTTTTTGTTCTACCATAGTTTATTCAAGGGCCACTAACCATGGTCTTCGGCCGTGGCCAGTGTACATGTTGCACCAATAGGTTTCTTTAGGGAAAACTAGCCATGGCCTTCGACTGTGGCCACCACATGTTCACCTATAGATTTTCTTGGATCCCACTTCCCATGGCCTTTGGCTGTTACCACTGTATATTTTAATACTGTTTTTTTTCAAATCCCCACTTGCCATGCCCAGTGGCACTGGCCTTCAGCCATTGCACTTGTTGCACCAATAAGTTTCTTTCCGGCCCACTGACCAGGCCCACCAAACCCAAACCTGTCCCGGAAATTAAGTCAACGCTTTGTGCCCAAGTTGTTCCTTACTTGGTCCAATTCCCTTCAGTGTGTTTTTGCACTTCGGCCTGATAAAATTGTGACCTTTTCTCTATGGGAAAATGAATGCAAGTAGGCTAAAAACAGCATTTTTTCTTTAACATTTTTGCTCATTTTTTTAACATCTTTCCCATAATTTCTGGTGTGGGGGGGCCTCTGACAAACATTTTGTTTGGAAATGTCAGCCAAACCCATCAAGCCAAAAGTTATTAGTAATAGAATGTTCAGATTTCATATGTCTCATGCTACACACAGCTATAGTGTGGCATTCACCATGCTACAGTTGAGTGTTGAGTTCCATAGGAAACCCAAAAAAATGAATTGCTAATAACTTTTGACTCGTATGACAGATTTGGCAGCAATTTCGCAAACAAAATTGTACTCGGATGACTCCCTATTATCCAAAATACGTTGCAACACCATTTTATAGCTATCAGAACCTTGCGCAGCATAACATCTGGCATAAAAAAAATATTGAGCCATGTCTCCTTCTGACAACATTGCCTACATACCTGAGCCAGGGAATCTTCAGGTAGGGGTCCCTTGGAACCAAGTGTTTTATTAGCTCCTGCGTTAAACTGGCTTTACTTTTCCCCCAGACTCTAAGCCAATGGATTACAGGCTGAGCTGCGATGGAGTCACTAATGAACCTGCAGCCCAATTCCTGGTGGACTGCAACATTAAAGGCCGAGCTTGGAAGCCCCAATATTTGCTTCAAAAAAGTGTTCTCCTCCACCTGGGTGGGCCCAACATTGCTGTATCCCCACAGCTCCAAGTCATACCCGGCAACAGAAATAGCTTTCCCATTATAAACCTTGAGCACCAGCTTGACTAGTATAGTCTTGAACATGCCCATGGCTCGTTCCACCCCCTATAACCTGTTTGAACCTTGCAGTCTGCTTGGTAACATGGGCTTCAGCACTAACGTTTGAAGGAAATCTAACCCCCATATTGTCAAAACTGGAGACTCTGGGGATCAAGACCCCTCCTTACTAAACAACATTGCCTGACATTTTGGAGGACACTTCCCACTAATACAGACCATGACTGCCGATTTTTGGGCATTTACCTTCACATCCAGTGAATCCATGAATGAAGAGTAATCCTCAATCAAGTGCTGCAAGGCTCTGGGAGTACGAGCCAGAAGAACTGTATAGTCTGCATAAGCCAGCAAGGGGACACGTCGGCTACCCAGCCTGGGGACATACGGAGTGGAATTGAGGAAATCGCATTCAGCATCCACCCCCAGCCCCCTGCGCTGCCACGACGTGGAAGGCAGCTTGACAAGATGGCCTCCGTGCCAGACATTATGGGGACCTGTCCGATACCGCACCAGGGAAGTGAGCAGGTGGAGGAACGAGTATCAAGGTGGGATTGGTGTCAACCAGGTACGTGGCCTACAGCCTATCCTTCATTTGCGCAGGGTAGGGTTCTGGTGCGTCCGTATGGGCAGGGCATGCAACGGCTCCAGCAGCCACCCGTTACCCCGTCAATATCGCCTCCCGCCTGCGAGGACAGGTTCTTTGAGAGGAGAAATTGCGGACTTCCTTCCAGAGCTTCCAGCACAGAGCCAATCGCGATTCAAGGTGGGACTGGCAGAGGCCAAAATGGTGGCACAAGACATCATGGAGTCCACCCTGGCCCACGTTGACACTTCTGGCCGGGCCATTTGGATTGCCACGGGCATGAGAAGAACGGCCTGGCTCCATGCTACTAAGTTCAAACTGGATGTCCACGAGCGCATTTTGGACCTGCTGTTCGAAGGGGGTGACCTCTTCCACTCCACCACAGACGAGGAGCTGGATGAAAAGAAAAACCGCCTGCAAATGTTGAAGTCTTTATCCATCCTTACAAAGACCACGCCCAAAGCGTACACCCTGTCGCAGCAGCGCTCGGACAAGGGGCATACATACAGAGGGTTCTGTGGCTTCCAAGAGCAGGGGTCCAAGCAGCCGGACCATTCGCCGACCCAACATCGGCGCAAGCAACAAAAAGGGGGGGCGAGTAAGGGCTTTTTCCAGTCCCCCCTCCTCAGCAACAGCCTCAGAGGGGAAAGTGTCTCCAGTGGGGGGAAGGCTTGCTCTCCATGAACACTTCTGGTGCCAGAATTTTGCGGACCCCTGGATCCTCTCTGTAGTTTCACAGGGTACCGTCTACCCATCCCTGCCTACCACCCACAGATTGGGACAGCAACTGTTTTGGCGGCGATCCAGTCGCTCGTCAAGAGCTAGGAAGTGGAAGATGGCCCAGCCTCCCAGCGAGGCTTCGGCTTCTACTCCAGGATTTTCGCCATTCAGAAAAAGAACCAGGCAGGCCTGACAGTTGTGCTGACCTTTCGACCCTCAACCTCTCCCGTACCTCTACAGAAATTCAAGATGGTTATGCCAGCGTTCATATCAGAGACACTGTGCAGGGGAGACTGGATGTGCTCCCTGGATTTGAAGGACGAGTACCTACATGTCCCGATTTGGCAGCCTCATCGTTCTTTTCTACGATTCAGAATCATGTGCTACCATTTCCAATACAAGGTGCTTCCTTTTGGCCTCAACTTGGCCTTGGGGTCTTTACCAGACTGGTGAACACAGTGGCGGCCCTCCTCAGGGCCACCACATCTACCCGTACCTCGACGACTGGCTCATCAGGGCGACATCTCCGGAAGCTGTGCACCTCACTTCTCATGCTCTTATGAGCACACTACACAATCTGGGCTTTTCGCTCAATCTCAAGAAGTTGCAGCTGCAGCCTACGCAGAGACAGACATTCTTGGGGCTCATCTTGGACACATGCTCTGAGAATTTTTCCTTCGGAGGACAAGATCACGGCCATTAGGAGGGCCACTGCGCACTTCCTCAGCAGAGAGGCGACATCGGCCTGGTGGTACCAACACCTACTTGGTCTCATGGCAGCGATCCTATTTGCCATCCCCCCACACAAGACTCAGGATGAGGATACAGCTGCACTTTGCAGCATCATGGAACCAGGAGCTGGGCTGATAAATGTTCCTCCTTCTCTCTACCCGGATCTCACATGGTGGTCCATGGACTGTAAACTGCGCACGGGCCAGCCCTTCCGGCAACCTACCCACAGGTCACCATCACTACGGACTCCTCTCTTGAGGGATGGGGGGGGGGGCACCCTGGACAACCACTGCTTCCATGGCACCTGGAACTGGCAGGAGTAGGAGTACCACATCAATTGGCTGGAACTAAAGGCCATCTGGCTAGCGTTTGGAGCCTTCCTTCCGGTTATCGTGGGCAAGGTCGTCCTCATTCACACAGACCACTCGGATCAGCATGTTCTATGTCAACAAGCAGGGAGGAACCAGATCCCCTGCACTGTGCAGACTGAGAGTCGGCATGTGGGAATGGGCCCTGGAGAACATAATATACCTCCCAGAAGTCCACCTTCCAAGGGAATCTAACCTGGAGGCAGACGGGCTCAGCAGTCTGGGAGCGGACAATTACGAGTGGTAACTGAATGACCTCGTGCTGCAGGAGCTCTTCAGAAGGTGGTGACACCACCAGCTGTACCTCTTTGCCTCCTGGGACAACAAGAAGTGCCAACAGTTTGCATCCTGGCAGGGCCTGGGCCCCGGCTTCCTGGGCGGCGCATTTCAGATTCAGTGGAACGACATGACAGCTTACGCCTTCCCGCCCACACGCTGATCCACAGGGTGATATGCAAGATCAAGGTGTCTCGCCACCTTAGCCTCATTCTGATAGCTCAATGGTGGCCCGCCAGGCCATGGCTCTCGGAGCTGTTCAGCCTCAGAGAGAGACCACCCATTCGCCATCCGACGAGCCAGCACATCTGGCGCAACAAGGGGGCAGGGTCATCCACCCTGCGCCACAGAAACTATCCCTCAGAGCGTGGTTCCTGAGCAAGTCACGTTAGGGCACCTCAGCCTTTGGCAGGCTAATCTAGAGATCATACAGGGCGCTAGGAGCAAGGATACCAGGACCCAGTATAAGAGAAAGTGGACCATGTTCTGTCACTGGGAAGACTGAAAGGATATTAACCCCCTTGCATGTACGCTTATTTGGCAGCCATAGGGGCCTACAGAAACTCAGAGGAAGAGGTATTCCCCTCTTCCTACCCAATGGTCAAGAAGCATTTGATGGACCGCGCCAGACTCTACCCGCCCATCAAGAGGCCACACCCTGTATGGGACCTAAACGTAGTCTTGGGTGCCCTGACGCACAAACCATTTGAGCCCATGGTGTCTGCGGACATCAGGCTGGTCACCATTAAGACGGCCTTGCTAGTCTGCCTCACTTCGGCTCGCAGAGTCAGCGAAATGCAGGCGCTGGTCGCCTCGGAGCCCTTAATACTTTTCACAAGGATAAGGTAGTCCTGCAGACTCACCCAGCATTCCTATCTAAGGTGCCTTCCGTTTTCCATCTCAACGAAGAGATAATGTTTTTTGCTGAACCTAAGCATGAAGCTCAGAGTTCTGCACTGCCTCGATGTCAGGCGTACCCTAAAATTCTACTTGGACAGGACCAAGGGCTTCCGCAAGTCGGATGCACTGTTTGTCAGCTTTGGCAGATCAAGACTGTGGTATCAGTCATCCAAGGCCTCTATAGCCTGGTGGATGGTCTTGGTCATCAAGGAAGCATACGAGGAACAGAATAAGCCACTACTGGCCAACATGCACGCCCACGCGGTCAGAGCCGCCAAGGCAACGGCCATCGCATTCCAGCAGCATTGACCTTGACAAGTCATAAGCAGGGCAGCCACCTGGGTCACCCCTTTGACTTTCTGCAAGCATTACTCTTTGGACGCCGGCTCTAGATCGGACGCGGCTTTCTGGAGGTGGATCTTAGAAACCCGTTTGCTTAAGGAGGTTCTCCTCTCCACCCTGGGGCTACATTCAGTTGTAATCGCCCATGCAGTATGGAGGAAATGGGACGTAAGGGTAATTATAAGTTACTCACCGTAGTGACTAAGTACTTAGTCCATAGTCCCCTTTCCGCCATATGTGCAGCCACCCCCCCCCCCCCCAATAAAACTGGTGTCATTAGGCAAGGTTAATCCATTGTCCTCAGTCAATGGGGACTGAGGTGTGGCGCCGGAGGGGGGAGTCAGGGCAGCGCATGCTCCCAGGGCCGCACGCCTCTAAATTTAAAGGGGAAAAGGTTCCATCTCCCGTCCCCAGGAAAGGACACCCATGCAGTATGGAGGAAAGGGGACTAAGGACACATTAGTCACTACGGTGAGTAACTTTTAATTTATCCATCACCACCTCAGCCTCGGCCACCCTGATTGCTGCCGCCTGCCTATATTCGGCTTCATTCAGCCCCTCGATCCCAGAGGGCACCCTTATAGCCCTCTGGCAAACCAATTAATCATGTTTTCCCAAAGGAATTTTCAATGTCAGTTTATCAAACAGCTTTCAGTAGTTCGCGCGTGAGTTCTGAAGTAAAATAAAGCGAGGTTAACTTTATTTTTCAGCCCGAATAGGCCTTTTCAAACTGGTAGCTGAGAAAAGAGTGGATCATCAGGAGTTGCAGGTGATCTGAAGACTCGGGTGATTGTAGTTGTAGCGAGTTGATTTAGCTTTCTACATTCCCTTCCAGGTTATTCAGGGTGTCTAGTTTGGACATGATTTGTTGCACTATTTTGGAAGTGGCCAAAAGTACTCCCAGGGTAACAATTCGCCAACCTCCAGCAGCATAACGCACTGCTTACTCTGCTTAGCGACCAGAGTCTGAATACAAATATTGTTTTCCTTTTATTTAACATTCCTCTGCAGAGGTCTACAAGGATACAGCAACCAGCAGCTGCTGACTACAAACAACGACCCGCAAACGGCTCAAAACAATGCTCTTTCAGTTTATTCAGGGCTTAATGAAGAAGCAGTTATCAAATTTATTTTCCCGTCTCCATTCACATTGTACACTTACCTCGTTTTCTCATCTCTCTGTGCACTGCTCAGGGAGTCGACTGCCGTTTTAACACAGCTTTTCCTGCACTAGTGCTTATTGGGCTTGTCAGAAATGCAACGCGGGAATTCCGTAATTTAACTGCTATTTTCTCACTGCTGCAGCACCGGGTCTTGAAGCCCGCCTTAAGACACCTGTACAGTGGCTGGGGTAAAAGCACTTGAAGCACAACTGGCGAATACAGCCGACTAATTCAGACGGGTTTGCACCTCATGCAGCACAGGCATGGACCCAAGTGGCGGGCTCCCGATGTCCAGGTCCGTATGCACTGACCCTTGGGACTGCTCCGGAGCTTCTCATCACCGCTAAACTTCACGCGTTTGCTTCTCACGGTGCACTTACTCTCACAACAGCAGAGTAAAGAACAAGCATCAACAGTCACGTGTCAAGCCGCACTGCACTCCTGGAACACCCTTAGCCGCTTTCGACACTTGAGAAGGAGCTAAAGGTAAATATTTGACAGTGCCACATTCCTCCAAAATGATAACTATATCTCCTATGGTGCTTCGCAGCAGAGACGCTGAACGGCATTTCAGAAATGAAAGCAATTTCTCCCAAAAATTCTATTGCTATGTTTGTGAAGGGCTCCCCCAGACCTAACAGAAAATTTGGAATAAAACGTTCTAAAATAAAAAAGTTAGTAAGAAAACAGAACACCGCAGTTTTCAGCCCATTTATTTTCTCACAGAGAAAAAGTGCAGTATTTAAACAGCCGTAGGACGAACACCTCTGGGCAAATTTGGACCAAATGAGAAACAACTTGGGCACAAAGCATGGACTTAAAATTTCTTGACTGGTTTGGGGGTAAATCCTTCCAATAGTTTAAAAAATATTCAACAGAGAAAGGGGTGCCCCCGCTCCTTAAAAACTTTATATCGGCCTCGGTGCTTTTTACAGCAGAGAGGCTGACCAAGGCTAATAACCTTTGACTTGCTTGATGGATTTGGATAACACTTTCTAAACCAAAGGTTTGTCAAGCCCCCCGTGCCCCAAAACTAAACATTTTGGGAACAATTTGTTAACAAATGAAAAAGTTAAGAAAACAAACGCTATTTTCATCTTACTCGTATTAATTTTCCCTTGGAGAAAAAGTGCAGTTTTTGAACAGCTGTAGCGTGAAAGCCGCTTGGCAGATTTGGACCAAATAAGAAACAATTTGGGCAACGCATTGACTTAATTTCCTTGACTAGGTTGGGGTAAATCCATCCAGTAGTTTTAACATATATATTCACCTTGGTGCTTTGCAGCAGATAGGATTTTCAGAAATGAAAATACACCTCTTTGTTTTTTCTCAATGCTAATGATTCGGGCGCTATTACTGGGGGTAGCTGCAAATGAAAGAACTCATAATGCTATTTGGAGGAGGAAAAAGGATGCCATCAAACTGTGGAATGAACTCCCCCATGACCTTACAGAGTCTAGTAACATTCTCAACTTCAGAAAGAGGCTCAAAACTCTTCTGTTTATGTAGTCACTCAACCACAACGCTTAGATGACCTGGCTGTAGGCACTATATAAATACCAATCACATTAGAATAGAGTTTGGGAGTGAGAAAGAATACACCATGTGATGGGTATTTGTGGGATGGATTGGGGAGCCAGTTAGGGGCTAGAACATTTTTCGTTTATCAGGGGAAGACTGTAGGAATCTCATGAGATTGCAGCAGCAACACTGTAACACGTGTTCAGAAACAAATGTGTCTCACACAAAGCAATGAGTGATGGGGGGTAATAGGAGAGGGTTAGGGATGGAAAAAGCAATGGAGTTTAGTGAGGCGACCTCGAAAAAAGAAGGGGGACCCATGTTGAGTGCCTGTAAGGGTGTGGAATTCTTTTTAACTCTGAGCAGTTTTTCCCGTTATCCGCGAACCACTTCTCTACTGCAGTCATTTCTGTTATGGAAAATGATTACTGTGAAATTATTGTGGGAAGAAGTAGTTTGAGGGGTGAGAAATGCGAGACAGTTTTATCAATTTTTTCAATTTCATAAAGGGTTAAGATGAACGCTCTTCTTTCTCTAGCCTAACGAGAGTATCCTTACCTAGCAAACTAAAGAAAGATGTCCTAATGTACAATCGTTTCTGACCCTCGCACTAATACTTTCAACAATGTACAAGGAATAGTTGTCTAACTTCAGTTCAACAAAGCAGCACAAACGTTCATAATTGGAGGTTTTGAAAGTGCTCCTTGTGACTATGGTTGGACTCCTTTCGCTGGATAAATTCAGGAGTAACCTTAAATAAGTTCAGATTCAATCAACATCTGTTAAGTTCAACAGAAAATGTTTTTTCCATCCATTGCATGTTTCTACTTGATAAAGCACATTTCTTTTTCTAGAAACACTTGTTCAAAAACCAAAACAATAGTTCTCTTCCACTGTATCCTTCTTAATAAGGCAAATGTTTGTCACCAAATACTTCATAAACCAAGGCAATTATTTTCACCGCACAGTATCTTTATTATCTTTCTTAGACTGCAAAGTAAATCTTAGCAGACCACAACGATTCTTCGAATTGAATGCTTCTGTCAGGATAGCACACACACACACACCACCCTTGGTGATGCAACAGTGTGTCAAAAGGACATCATTCTCAATGTCTTTTCTTCAACACTTTTTTTCTACCACAATCACATTTCTTTGAACTGCTTCTCTCCTGGTCTACTCGCCTGCCAGGACTAACTCTAAAAGGTCCCTTTTCTGGTTCACTCTCCTTCCAGGAAGAAAACTCCTTCCACTACAGTTGATTTCTTTAGTAGCAATATGGGTTACAGTTTTCCCCACGTTGACGTCTCATAAATTAATTGTTCGCTTTTTGTATTCTTGCTTCTTCTGGACTGCCTTTTGGCTGTTGGCAATGTGGGTTACAGGTTTCCCCAATTTGACTTCTCATAAATGGGGGAATTGTGCCCTTTCCACCAATAAGGGGAACTCGCAAAGGATGCAACTTATTTTGTCTAGGTAACCTTTCACAGAAAGGAGAATATTCTGCCTACTAAAATCATACTGGATAAGAAAGAAATGTTTGCCCCAGTACTGACAAAGATGGTCAATGCTGCTTTTAGGGAAGGAGTAGTGCCAAAGGAAATCAAGAAGGTTGCTATTACCCCCCTAGTGAAGAAACCAGGGATGGATCTGAAGGATCGTAGCAATTTGAGACCTATAACAAATTTGAACTTTATACTGAAGGTCTTAGACCAGATTGCAACAAATCAGTTACAAAAGCATGTAGAAGATCGGAACCTACTGCATGAACAGCATTCAGGTTTCCGTGCGCCTCATGGCACAGAATCAGCTATCCTTGACCTCCAGAGCTACATGTTAGAGCTGATAGATGAGCGCAATACAGGTATCCTCGTTCGTTTGGATCTCATCGCGGAATTCAATTTGGTAGACCACCAACTCCTGCAGGAGGCACTGGCAAAAATAGCTGGTTGCTCACCCAAGGCATTGGAGTGGCTAGCATCATTTCTGAAAGATAGGAGTGCTATGAAGAGGGAAATACAAAAATGCCAGGTCATGGAAAATAATGCAGTTCGAAATATAAAGAGTATCAAAAAAAGGGAGCATGTCACTACAGGAGAAGATCCATACATTGGCTAAGGGTGGAAGAGAAAGTTCACTTCAAGGCGATGACCATAGTTCACAGATGTTTGTATGGTGAAGCCCCGAGATACTTTAAGAAACAATTCTCCTTGTACATGCCACAAAGACACCTTAGATCAGAGAATAAGGCTTATTTGACCATTCCTAGAGCTAATCTTGTGCAACGGCGGGGAAAATCCTTCCCAGTCAAGGCAGCAATATGCTGGAACAAACTGCCATTAACACTACGGCAACATATTGGGGGAATATGTACAGTGGACACGGCTGAAGGCCATGGCTGGAGGCCCTTAAGTGTTTTCAAATATACACTGGGCAGGGACAAAGGCCCTGGCTAGTGTGCCCAAAAGACATGTGTAGCCATCTAATGGGTCTAAAAGTAACATATTGGGGGAACAGGTACAGTGGACACGGCCAGAGGCTGGTTAAAAAAAAAGGATGGTACAACAAAACCCTTGAAATTCACTGAAAAAGCTCTAGTTAAAATGCACTTAAGTTGAGCAGATTTAACACAACAAAGCCCTTGAAATTCATGACCAGCTTAACTCAGCGTGTTCCCTTTGCAAAGCCCATGAGCATATACATATTATAAGAGAAGTGATTCACAATCGCATGCAAAATGGCATTATGGGGGAAATATCAACAGGTCATCAACGGGAACGCGCTGAGTTACGTTGTTTTTTTAAAATTTGTTGATAATTAAGAAAATTGCCTTCTACCCATGTTGCTCTTAGACACTTCATTGGTGGATGAAGTAGGGTTATAGTAGCCCAGGAGAGGCTGGTGGAGGGGGGGTTCAGTGGGGGGGGGTGGCACTGTTTAACCTGGAGACACTCTAACCTCCCCAGATCCTCACCAATCTCTACATACTGTGGAAATATACATTAAATTAACACAATTTCTCTTTTCTCTGTTAATCTCGCACGACAGTCCAGCGAAATCCCAAATGACCTGTGTGTAAATTGCAGGCACTGCTCTCAAGTTAGAAAATAGCTTGCGTTCAAAAAAGCTTGCTCAAATACCAGCAGGTGGTGACCTTGCCCTTTGAGCTCAGGCTAAGGATTGAAAGAACGCATGTTGGGTCCCCCTGCCTGTCTATTTGCTCTTCACTAAGATTACTCGCCAAGCTTTCTGTTAACCCTGCCAGTGATTTCTGTTAAGGACCCTGTTTTATTTACGTGTCATGCGAAGGCGGCTGAACAAATCGTATTTTATGAGCTGAAGACTCTCCGCTCAAGTGCTTTGATGCTAAATAAATGTATCTGTGACAATCTTATTCTGTGAAGATGTCTTATCCTTGGTTCATCTTCCAGACAGGCGAACCTTTAGGAGGGGCTCACAGCCTTACTCCAATTTGCACCTTTTAGCAAAATGGCACCCTTCAGATGGGACCTCATTAGGGCTAAATCCAGACAGACTTTTTATCACGGTTGAGAAAAGGCGACGGATGACGAACGACCATGGAGCTCACTGCACGATTTAAACTGTTTTCCTGCCGCCACGTTCCTAGTCTGACCTTGCCAGATTTCCTGACACATCGATTTATCCATACCGAGGTCCTCGTCTGGAACAGCCTTTTGCTTCAGAGACACCGGCACAGACTGGACTGAGCGTATGGTAGAGAAGAATAACAGTTGATTAGTTCTGATTGAAAAAAATTATATTAATACATGCTATATTTTTCTTTATTATTGCAATACTTGAGGACCACTGTTTTAAGTGACCCTAGACATATTGCAACCTTGTGATCACAAGCACTTGAAACATGGGAATACAAGCACCAAATGTTTTGGGTGTAGAAAACGTTCAATAGACTAGAACAGCATGTTCCGACTCCCCCAGAAGGTTTCCCGGCATGGGAATTAATGATTTAAAAAACAAAAGGATTGGGAGTGGTATTATTTTTTGAACCATGACACTGATATTCTGCTGACCATCCCAATTTACAAATTCCAGAGCATTGGACTTTTGACTTTGAAAAATTAGGGTACCTCAGGGAAAGGTTGTCAGCAAAGGGAACAAAGAAAATTAGATCATTTCAGTGGGAAATGCAATAAATGAGAAGATTAGCAATGAGGGAAGCACAGCAAAAAAACAAAAAGAAAAAAGCCAAAGTCAGAAAAAGATAAGTCAAGAGTATATGATCAACAGTTGAGAGGACTGGGAACAGGATGACAGAGAAATACTCATTCAAGAAAAAAGTTTTGTTGTCCATAGGCCGCATGCGGGAGGCTTCTGCATCCTCTGAGTATTCAGTGGCAGACCCCTTGTTGGAACATTTATTGACTACATAATCTCTTCCACCTCCATATAATATGGATAAGATGGACACAATTAGCAAACATGACAAGGGACCTTCTACTCGGGGTTCCGTACTTCCAGAAACTCTGGCACGCATTGAATCATGGTTGGAAGGATGGATTGGGGCAGGAATGAAGACACCAGCCCTTGCCTCTAAAGTCATGAAAACTCAGTCCCTGTAGGCAAATATCATTGTGCACGAGTTATCTGCACTAGGGTTTGAGAAATATGAAGAACATAATGGCTGTCGGAAGGGGTCTCGTGGGGAAGTGGCCTTTGCCTGACCAGTTTGAGGATCTAGACTGCAGGAGCTTTAGTTTAAATGAATTGAAGAGTGAACATCGAGTTTGAATCTTACTTGAGGGGCTTGCAACAGCCCCCGTCTCCACTCATCAGGCCCCTATGAGGGAAGTTCCGGTGTTAAGCCCAGACCGTCCGACTCACCATGTACATATACTATGGAATAGGGTGAATTTGTTGTCTTTTAACAAAGATTTTCCTGACGACATACAGAACCCTGAACAGTGGTATAATCGCACTACCAAAATGATAGGCACAGGCTCATTAGAATTAGGGCATATTTACCAACCTTTTCCATGCATATTATCTCCCGACATATGGAGACATTGTAGGAAACGGAATAGTGAAGAACCGTCAATCAAGTGGGAGCCGTTGGAGAAGAGGGAAGTAGTGAATTTTAGAGGGGAAGCAGGGCAATTGCATGAGGACATATTGGCCCTACCCGGGGCTGGTATCAAAAGAATTGAGCAAATAGTTCCCCCGGAAACAAATGAACTGGTATAAATTAACGACCTGTAGACAGGGAGAAGGCAAGTCCGTAGAAAAGTAAATTGCAAGGAAGGAGCAGGTTTTCTCCTCTTACAGTGCTATGGATCTAGGTAAACCTAGAAGAGCTAAAGGCCTTTTACTCGCACTTTGTGGAAGGACTGCTCTCACACTTGAAGAATGACATATAAACATATCCAAGGCAGGGACAGCTGTATTCTGCCAGGGACTATTAGGAAGACCAGCCATATCCAGATTATTATGCAACATAGGGATGCCGAGGAGAGGGGAAATGCAGAGTACAAATGCTCATTAACCCCACAGGTCCATATGTGAAACTTAGCATTGCTGAAAAGAAGCAGAAGTTCCTTTTTTAGATGTGAGTAAACAATGCTTCTATTTCCCACAAACTAGTGCCTTTGATACCCCTCTCTGTGAAGATAAACACCTCAGTGGGATTTTCTAATGATCAGTCTGTAGTTCACTATCAGAGCCCATTCGCTTTCAAAGGGCCCATTCTCCAGCATGGGGTCTGGCATGGATTCACATGCTCATGAATATTCCCCGTAGTCAGGCTGGGAATGCTCGGTAAAAGGAAAAAGTTTCACTTTCACTTTACAACTGTATTTCTCCTCTAAACCAATCACTGTACTTTTGGTCTTATTGCCACCATCCAATGACAGCCCTCTTCCTAAGCTCGAACCCTGGTGGCCATCTTCACATTTTTACAGCACGCTTCAGTTTTGGGAGTGCTTGAATTGCTCGCCGAGCTATTTTTGTGTTTTTTCAGATTTGTATCCAAAATAGTTCAAACTTTGACCAGTTTTTGCTTAAATATCTTTGAAGGACAAAGGCTGGCACCGGGGACCTGCTACCGGCAAAAATCTTCATCCACATTTGCACCTTTCTTTTCAACCATGAGTGAGGAGAAGAAAGAAAGTCGGAGCCTCTTCAAACTCTACTCGAAGTGTGGATTAAGGAACGTCTTTGTGGAAGATCGGCATCATAAATTCTTATATTGCCTGCATCTGGACCACAATGAGGGATGCCAAGTATTCTGTTGTCTTTCGAAGAAAACCAAGAAAGAGCACTACAGCAGACTGGTGGCATGGCTCAAGTCGAGCAAGGCCACTGACTTGGCAGTGGGGCAGTCTCATGCCTCATCTAGGACCAGCCAGTCCGAAGAGCATGCTCTCACCGAGAGGAGGTTGAGATCCTTTGAGAATGTCCTGCTCGCGGGGCTCCAAGAGTAGGGCAAGCTCTGTGCCGCTGGGTTCACCGCTGATGCGGGTCTCGAGTCGGGCAAAAGGCGATCGCCATCACCAACAACCTTTATGGCTAGTCGAATAGATAAAGGGTCTTCAAAGAGGAAGTCGCCAAACCCAACAAAACTGTGTGTCTGTGAAAAAGCCGATGAAGGACAAGTCCGGGGAGGACTTGTCGAAGCTGGCAAAGACATTGCAGCAGGCAAAGAGTCGACGACACCGTCAACCTAGGCGACGACTAGCTCATTATCAAAGTCAACAACGACCACTCTGATAATGCTTAAGGAGATTGGATCAACAAAGGAGGTGGCAGCCACTCCGTGGGTGTCCCTACCCCCGAGGTGAGTTTCAGCTGCAGAGGCAGCGACTAAGGACGACGCCACTCCGTGTTCAGGGATTGACCCAACAGGTGCAGGTATCCAGCAGCCTCCTGAGAAGGAGACCTTGCCGCCGATGGAGCCTACCTGGTTTGTGGATCAGCCTGCTGTCCAGACAGACCGGAGTAGATCTATTGGAGTACTAATGAGGACAATGATCTGTGGGAAGATTGCTGCACAGATCACAAGGGGTCACCTACTTGTAAGAGGAAGCTAGTCAGCCCTGAACCAACTCAGTTAGCTCCGTTCACCCCTTGACATAGGGACTTGTCGCTGCATATTCTAACGACCCTGCACACACTGGTCACCGAAATCCAGCAGACGATGCCGCCAGGACCGGCAATGCCACAGGAGATACAGGAGCCCACAAGGCCAAGCTTGCCTATGCTAAAGAAGTCCAAAGCGGAGCTGGTCCGAGCCATCATCCAATGACTCCACCCCCTCATCGTGAAAGGACCCCGTCCAATACCCATATATGGACACAGGCAGAGACACGGGCACCGACAACTTCATTGCAGCTGACTGGGAGACCCTGCACGCGGACGAGCCCCATAGGGCCTCCCCACCCGATGAAGTTGGATACTTCCATTCCGTTATATCAAGGGCCTCAGAGTTTTCAATTAACCCCTGAAGAGACCAAGAAGGAAGGCTTCCTATACCAACGGCATGAGTCGAGAAGAACGCCCATCATGTCTGTTCCCTTCCTGGACGTCATCTAGGAGAAGTGCCTGGCGCTAATGAAAAACCTGAATATGGCCCGACCAAGCGGGACAGACTGGAGAAGTATAGGGTCCTGGATTCAGCCCCGAGGGGCTTAAGGTCTCAGCCCTCACCCGACTCAGTAGTCTCTGCAGCGGCCAGGATGCACTCGGTGAACCAGGCGTCGGTAGTCATGGTACCTTTGGATCAGGAGGGGAAGAAGCTGGATGCAATGGGCAAGAGAACAATTGATACAATGGCCTCTACCATCAAGGCAGCTAACGCCTTATGCATCTTGTCCGGATACGACCGGGAACTATGGTTCAAGTCGGGCCTTATTCTGGACATCCTGCCTGAAGACAAGAAGGTCGAGGCACTGGAGCTGTTTCAGGAGGGGGGACGGGAAGTGGCCTCGGATCATGCCATCACAGTGGCAGTGGACATAGCGGACACAGATGGGGAACGGTGTGTGCCTGCGTCAGCAAGATTGGCTGAAGGTGACTAACTTCCGTACGGACGTGTAGACTAAGGTACTGGATATGCCGTTCGATGGGGTGGGGAACCTTTTCGGAAAGGCAGTCAACGAGTCGTTGCAAGCAACAAAGACCATCAGAGAGAGCGTGCTCTCTGGGAACCTTGCAGCAGCGATCATCGTCCTTTTGCTCTTCACCGTACTGACAGCCTCCACGCTCCTCCTCTCAGGAAGCATTTAGGGGTTGCTCACAAGGCAGCGGCGGCACCACCCGGAGGGCAGAGCCCCAACCCCCAAGCAGGCCTGAACTGGCTGTGACCTTTGGCCCCCAACTAGGCACCCCAGTGGGATGCTGACTGGGGAAGTTTGCCGACACGTGGGAAATGATCACCACGGACAAATGGGTGCTGGATGTTCTCGGACGGGGACACACCTTGGAATTTCAACACAGGTGTCCACTTATCCTGCCAATTCAGCGACAGGAAAAACATGGACCACAGCTTCTGCAGGAGGAGCAGGCCATGTTACAAAAAGGGGCAATAGAACCCGTCCTCCAGCGTCTTTGGGGCACCAGAGTGTACTCCAGATACTTTCTGTTTCAAAAGAAAACCGGGGGCTGGAGTCTGATCCTGATCGTTGTCGCCTCAAGTAATTAAAGTCCCAAAAGTTCAAGATGGTCACATTGCAACACATGCTCGGTCAGCTGGAGCAAGGGGATTTTGTGCTGTTGTTGGATATTGAGGAACCCTACTTGCACATACCCATTCACAAGAAACTCTGCAAGTTCCTACGGTTCATAGTTCAAGGTCAGCATTACCAGTTAAAGGCCCTGCCTTTTGGCCTGAAATCGGCCCCAAGCGTGATCAAAAAGTGCCTGGCCTCAGTGGCGGTGCATCTTCATCTGCAAGGCATCCACGTATACCCATACCTGGACGACTGGCTGGTTCGTTCACGCTCAGCTGCGCTGGCAGGCGACCACTCATCGAAGACAGTGCATCTGCTGATATAGTTGGGGTTCTCCATAAACTATCCAAAGTCTTGCTTGATGCCATCTCAGGTCGTGCTGTTTCTAGGTGCCTGACTCAACACAGTAACGTGTCCAGCGTCCCATTCGGAAGAGAGGGTGCGAGCCATACAGGGAAAGGTGTAATGCTTGTCCTTGGTGCAGACGGCGACGGTTCAATCCATGAAGTGGCTGCTGGGCATGTTGTCGTCCTGCATCAGCCTCGTTCAGCTGTGCAGACTTCACATGAGACCACTCCAGGAGTTCCTGGATGTGAGGTGGATGCAGGTGTCGGGAATTTTGCGGACAAAACATCGCTGAGCGAGGAGTTCTGTCGGGCAAATCAGTGGTGGGGCATACCTCATCAGGAGACGGTCACCACAGACTACTCCCTAGAGGGATGGGGAGCCCACACTGGTCAATTGCATGCCAGAGGTCTCTGGCAACCGGAGGAAAAGGACCTACACATCAACACCCTGGAGCTTTATTCCGTAGTCTGTGCCATAAAGTCTTTTCTGCCGTCATTGAAGTACAAGGTGGTGAGGATCTTCACAGAACACCACAACCATGTTCTATATCCGGAAACAGGGGGACCTGTTTGCCGGCACTCTCCAAAGAGACCCAGGCATTGTGGCGGTGGGCCATTTGTCAATGCATGTTCCTCGTCCTGTTTCACCTGGCGGGAGTCAAGAACACCATTGCAGACTCGTTCAGCAGGGAACTACGTTCTTGCCACAATTGGGGGGCTTCGCCAGGACCAGGTGGATCTGCTGTTCGACAAGTGGGGATGGCCACAGATCGATCTCTTTGCGACGGCGGTGAACACCAAGGGCCAGAGTTTTGCCAGCAGGTGCCCTCAGCTGAAGTGCTTGGGGGATGCATTCTCGTTCCTGTGGGAGAGACGGTTCCTGTACGGGTTTCCTCTCCTACGTGTGATCAACACACTCACAGTGCCGCTGCTTGATGATACTCGTCACCCTAGTTTGGGCGAGTCAAATCTGGTATCTGGACCTGCTACGTCTGTCAGTGGCCCCGTCCATCAGGCTACCGCTGTCCCCTGACCTTCTCGCCAGAGAGGACCAGAGGGTAATTCTGCATTGCGACAGTCCCTGAACCTGAGGGCTTGGGTCCTGCAGTTCTAGATTTCGGGCGTTATGCTATACCCGACGAATGTAAAAACATCCTGGCTAGGGCTATGTTAACGTTGGAGTGCTATCAGCATAAATGGAAGTGCTTCTCAGTGTGGTGCAGGACTCAGACGATTATTCCGCTGTGGGCCACGGCCCCATAACTTCTGCCATACTTGCTTTCATTGGCCAAAGCAGGACTGGCTCATACCTCTTTCAAGGTGCATCTCGTCACCATATCCAGGTACAGAGGTCTCCAGGTAGACCTTCGCTTTGGCCTCACAGACTCGTCAAGGAGTTCCTCAAAGGACTTTTCAGGACTTTCCCTCTGGTGAAGGCCCCTTCCCCGGCTTGGAAGCTCAACGTGGTGCTAACTAAACTCATTGGAGCGCCCTTCGAACCTATGCATCACGTCCTGCTCAAGTTTGTCTCGTGGAAGACCGCTTTCCTCGTGGCCATCACCTCGGCCAGGAGGTTTGGGGAGAATTGGGCCCAGTCCTACAAGCAGCCTTACTTGTCTTTGTATGCCTCAAGGGTGGTACCGCATACACACCCCACCTTCATGCCAAAGGTGCCTTTTGGAATACTACCTCAACAAGCCTTTGGTGTTGCCCATCTTCTTCCCGAATCCGTTGTTGCAGGCGGAGAGGTCCTTGCATTCGCTGTACATTGCTCGTGCCTTGAAGTCCTACGTGGCATGTACTAAGAGTTTTCGGAAGACTTCTCAGTTGTGAGCCAACTTTGGACCGGGAAAGCCCTGTCGCAGGCGTCCATCTCCAGGTGGCGCTCCGGTTGCATCATGCACTGCCATCAACTGCTGCCAGGCTGGTCGAGAGCCCATTCCACCAGAGCCATCGCAGCAACAATGGCATTTCTCTCTGGTGCCCCTGCTCACCATCTACCTGGCTGCTATGTGGAGGTCTACGTACACCTTCACGAGGTTCTACTGCATCGACAGGGATTCCAAGGAGTCCCGAGTGGCCAAACAGTGCTAGGCTACCTGTTTGTCTGAGATGAGTTTTATTGCTCCTGTTGAGCCTTGCCACCTCCTGTGGTTGTGTATGTGTACTACTGTGTAATCGTTATTCATGAGCATGTGAATCCATGACAGACCCTATGCTGGAGAAGGAACAAGTTACTTAACTGTAACTATGGTTCTCCAGCATGGGTCTGGCATGGAGTCGCATGAAAACGCTCCCTCCTTCCCCTCTGCGGCTCTTCTTGTTTCATACCACCACTTCACGGGCTTACCAATTCTGAAGCTGTCCAACAGGTTTGGAGTTTAGAGAGATGGCCTGTCATTGGATGGGGCAGTATGACCCAAAGGACAGTGATTGGTTTATAGGAGAAAAACAGTTTTAAAGTGAAAGTTTTTTCTTTTACAGAGTATTCCCAGCCTGACTGCGAATGTTCATGAGCATGTGAATCCATGCCAGACCTATGCTGGAGAACAATAGTGACAAGTAAGTAACTTAACACGAGAGAGGATGAGCAGGCACTACTAATATATTAAATAAAGTGCTTAATTATTCAGTTGTGAAATTCTTAGTCGATGTAGAATTCAGAGTGCGGTGCAACCCACTATATCACGCCTCCGTGCTGGGCATGCATGAAACTAATAGCGAAAGAAAGACCTCGGCTCAATAGTCTTTGATGTGGGCTGCACCCCCGTAATACCACAAAGTAGCTTCTTCAGATTTAAATCTATTACTTGGAACCTCAATTCTAATCAATTTTGGTTATTCGTCAATCAATTGATAGATACATTCGAATAATGCATTCCTTGCGGTTTCAAAAAATATTTATTTGTAATTTATTTGCAGATGCAAAACAGTTGGCAATGCATTTCGGACTACATGGAGTCCTTCATCAAGGCGTTACTGCTAATCTGATCAGCATAATCAGTTAAATATAAATCAAACAGTTAATGCATAAATCCGTGGTCAAGTACCCAAACACCACAACAATCAAGTCTCAATTGGATAAATTATTTAGCAGACAGAATGTTGTTTCAAAAGCATGCAGGCCACATGACACAAACACACAACAGTGGACAGACATTTGAAAAAAGTTAAAAACAAAGAAAGGGGAAAAAAGGAGAAAAGAAAAGCACTTGTCAATCAGTTAGCCCATAGTCGATCATTTAAATCACTGCAGTATCCTGACTTATGTCTAACTGTAGTTACCCAGCTGTTTGTTACAAATACCTCAGTACCTCTTCCTCCATACTCAAAATTGCTGTATAAAAAGTAACAGTGAGTGGTGACTGTCCAATGAGTCTACCACAACTCTCTAAATGACTGAAAACCCGTGCTTGGTGAGAACTGTTCTGTGCTGTGCTGTAAATACTAACAGGGCATTATATTTCTATTCACCTTCTAGATCACCAGCGTGGTGCATAGTATCTGGAAAACATGCAGCTTACCTATCAAGGGATACTGACCCTGCTATCACATAGAGATGCGTCTTGTATGTAAAAGAAAAGCTGTAAAAGTTTATTACACTGTGTTTGTTGCTATCCCGCTCGGTGTAATGCGAATACGATGTATAAACTAGAGTCACTTATACCGCCGATTCTTACCTCATAAGTGCTGAGTGTCTTGTCAGAGATCTCTCAATAGACATGCAGCGATAGGCATACAAACTGCGCTCATGCCAGTCATGGCACATCATGCCAGTCATGGCACGGCTGTGTTGCTGCACCACTTGTCTTTTCTTCTGCAGAAACTTCCGCTGGTGAAAAGGAACTTGGATTGCGTTCTCTAGCTACAGTGTGCCCCAAAGACGACGACCGACCAACAGAGGGGCCATGCTATAATCTGAGACCAAGAAAACTTTAATGAAACTGTCAATGAAAAACAGATTTGGTAACATACTCAGGAGAGAGAAGCTACCCCAGTGGTCAAGACATCCAACTTTACAGGACTACCTGAAGGTGAAGTATTTTGGACACTCTCCAAAAAGAAAGAAAAATATATGTATTCACTGAAAAAGGTTGTTAAAGGGACATTATGGTTAAGTTGCACTAATAAAAACCTATGAAATTCAATGAAAAAACTTGGTTAAAAGGACTATATGGTTACAAGTAAAACCGAAAAACCTCAGAAATGCGTCAGTTATGGTAAGGTAAGCAACCATAACTCGCGCCACAACTGTGCATGACAAATGTCATTGATGACAACCCATATCTGGGTCACTTGTTTTTGTTCACTGACATATCTAGGCCAGGTGGTTTTGTTCACTGACGGTCAGAATATTAAAATTCAAAAGGTGCTATATATCTAGATGTTACCCTTGTATGTTCTTAAAGTACTTTGCTTAGGGTTTGGTCTCAGCTCATGGTGCACATACATGGGGCAATAAGCAGGCCTCAAACGCACAATTAATTTGTATACCTGAAGATAAACTTTAATGTTAATATTTTCTGGTGATGCCATTTCTTTGTTCCTTACTTTAGTTTCCCTGTATGTGCCTCTGATTTGTATGCATTCTGGGTCTTCAGGTGTATTATTTGTACTAAAGTGTGTAGTAAATCTTGAATTGTTAGCTATTTATTGCATGTTTAACATTACACAAAACTTTAAGGTAGCATTCATTATTTTACTCTCCAAAATTACAAGATTAAAAATGTTGTACTTGCATGGTGCATGTTGCAGCCATTTCCTAAATTTATGTATGATTAGGTTCCTGTATTAACAGCGCTCCAATATGTTTTGTTTAGATGAGTACATTCTTCAATAGATTAAGTAGTTCACCCCTAACATCTTCTACCAATATTATAAACACAACCCCTTGTAGGGACTTCATCAAAATTAATTTCAAATGTGATGTCATCTTTGATGTCCTGCTAGGGCGTGGCTAGGGCAGCCATGGAATAGGCTGTGAGCCCCGTGTGCTCCGTGATCCGACACCGTGACCCGTTCAACAAATGCATGTATTTCACTTGAATCTGGAAGCAAAACACACACAAGCGTGTGGGAAGGTGCCGGGAAGAACGTGAGTGGGTGAGCGGCTCCCGGGAGACTGGAGAACAGCCGAACGGACACACAGTATCCTGGGGAGAGGCCGCAGACGAAAACAACAAAATGACGTCGCTCCCAGAGAAGAAAGGGATCTAACAGAACATGGCAGCGAAACGAAACTGCCGGCTCTCTGATGCAGTCACTGTATCGGGCGACGGCCACGGATTAGAGTAAAGACATTTGTAACCACGCCCGGCAGCTGACATGGCTGAGACACGCAAGTGTGTAACAAACTATTACTCGGGTCCGGCACAACCTACATGTGACTAGGCCATTGCAAAGGAGATGAGGAGCTATTGAGTTCTGTGTGGCACCTCGATGTACGTTGATGGCGCATGTATGATTGTGTGCAGCAGAACACATGGGAGAAGACAGCCCATTTGAATACATTGCCACACTCCACAGCACAACGCAACCCATTGCAACTAGCGCCCTAGCGTTTGAGGGACTAGAGCATGACGCATCAGCATCGCAGTGTGGAGACCAGGTACGATTGAGAATCGCGAGATGTCTGTGAAAGGACTGAGAGCCAAATCCAAACAATCCACAATGGAGGTCTTTGCAAAAACGCAGCGAACCCCCACGGCAGCGGCGCAAAGCACGGGTGCGGCCTCCGCTGATGGTGCCGCAGAAGGAGATAACCATCAGGTCCTGGCGGCCATAACGGATTTGAGCACCAAATGGGGCACAGCGATGGCAGACTTGCGGACGGCACTGGAAAATAAAATTGACGCTGTGGGAATCGAAGTTACCCTGCTGCGTCAAGATGTCCGTGCGTTGGCGGAGAGAACAATCGGCCTGGAAAGCACAGTGAAAGTCAACACGGAGGTCAGCACGAGCAATGCAAAGGAGGTCCATGTGCTAAAACAGCAGGTCGCCAACCTTGAAAACCGAGTGGAGGAGATGGAGGGAAGAGCGAGGAGGAACAACATACGTGTGGTCGGCCTGCCCGAGGGGGAGGAAGGCCTGGACCCCACGGACTATGTAGAAAACATGATCCTCCAGGGGATAGGAGCAGAAAAACTCTCACAGGGGTTTACTGTTGAGCGGGCCCATCGGGCCTTGATGAGGAGGCCACGACCTGGAGCTCTGCCGAGGCCAATAATCGCAAGGATCCTGAATTACAAAGACAGGGAGAAGATCCTGGAATATGTCTGTAATGGCGGGACAATTGAGAGAGGATCCACCAACATCACGGCGTACCCAGATTATACGATGCGGGTGCAGAGGCGAAGGTATAGTTACGTGGCCGTCAAGAGGAGGCTACGTGCTGCGGGCATCAAATATATGCTTCTGTACCCGGTGAGGCTAAAGGTGCTGCATAAGAGCAAGGCGCTTTTTTTTAACACCCCGGAGGAGGCGGTGTCGTGGCTGGACCTGCAGGGCTGCCCGGAACAGGAGGCTGACGGAGATCGCCTCGAGCGTGACAAGTGAGGAGTCGGTGCCATGGACATTAAGGGGATAAGTGGGAAGGTGGACTTGTTTCGGGAACACTGGAGTTTTAAGTGAATTTGTAGCCCTTGGACCTTGTGCTCTGGCTGGACTGGAATATAGAGTACCAACTGCATGTTGGAACTGAATAGCATTAACATCATGCGTGATAGTATGGGTAGTAGGAGCAATGGGATGGTAGCAACCTACCCCCGAAATTTGGTAGTTAAGTAGCCATTAGGGCGACTTTACCCTGCTGGGCCCTGAGTTTAGACTTACTAGGCAGTGCTAGATGTGGGGGTGCCTGAGATCCAGGGATGGAGCTGGGCAATGGTTGGGGAGGGTGTTGTTGGGTGGGGGGTGGGGAGGTGAGTGGGGGGGGAGGAGGGGAAGGTTGTGGTGTATATAGTTTTGGGGACTTTTAGTTTGAGTTTGTGTGTGGGCCTACAGGGAAATGCCGAACAAATCAATGGCATCGGGTAATCTCAGAATTGTGACCTGGAATGTGCGGGGCCTTAATAGCTATCTGAAACGTAACAAGGTGATGTACCTTCAGAGGATGCAAATTGACATAGCTCTGCTACAAGAAACCCACCCCACCAAAGAGAAGTTGGAGGTGATCAGAAAGAAATGGAGGGGTACGGTCATGGGGGCCACATATTCGGCATATGCGAGAGGGGTGATTACATGGGTGGCACTGCATGTACCATTTCAGCTGCTTAGCTCGACAATAGACCCAGAAGGCAGAATGGTAGGGGTGGTGGGACTCCTGGAGAACAGAGAAGTGAATATCATAAATTTGTATGCCCCTAACCATGATACAGCAGTATATATTAGGTCATTATATGGTAAAATCAGCCCCCTGGCGGGTGGCGCGTTGGTGTGGGGAGGGGACTTTAATTGCACTCTGAACCCCAGGATAGATACGTCAGATGACAAGTTAGAAAAGCCGGCGGCTAGGGCGCTGACGACACTGTTGATGGACCTCGGCCTAGAGGATGTGTGGAGAAGGCTACACCCAACGGATAGGCAATACTCGCACTATGCAGCGCCACACGACCTGCACACAAGGCTAGACTACGTGTTCGCATCTGCTGAGATAGTGGGAGAAATGGTGGGAGCGGAATAGAAAGCCCGGGTACTCTCCGACCATCCGCCTTTGGTCATAGAGTGGCGACATCAACCCCCCAGGGCACGGATCCCGACGTGGAGGCTCAGGACTACAGGATGCAGGCTTCCGAGAGGATTTGAAGGAGGCCATCGAGGAATACTTTGGCATTAATGCGGGCAGTGTAAGTTCGGTGGGAACAGTATGGGAAGCATTCAAGGTGGTGGTGCGGGGAGTAGCAATATCTAAATCCAAAGGGCTCCAAGGGGGTATTGACCGCGAACTGCAAGAGACAGAATGAGAGCTAGAGGAGCTGATACGAAATGAGGGGACCACCCGTGCGAACAGGGCTAAAATAAAGGACTTACAGCTAGCTTGTAGTGAAATCTGGGACAGGTTATGCAAACTGAACTGTAAGAAATACACGGAGAAGCTGCATGCTGGTGGGGATAAGCGGGGTAGGTTATTGACTTGGTTGTATAAGAATGAGACCCCCCGCTCGGTGATCAGAGAGATCAAGGACGCTGAGGGGCAAATCCATAATACCCAGGAAGGGGTAAATGAGGTGTTCGTCAAGTATTACAGACATTTATACGAGGACACAGGAGAGGACATGAGTCAAGATATGCTAGATACGATAGAGGACAATAGGGCTTGCCCACCTTGGATGATGAAGAGCGAGCAGACCTGGATGCCCCCATCACCCTGGACGAATTGGAGGCGGTGATCCAACACCTGCCCACGTGTAAAGTGCCTGGGGCGGATGGGTTACCCAGTGAGTTTTATAAAACGTACAAGCAGGAGCTACTCCAGCCTCTGCTAGCCATGTTTAATGAAGAATATGAGCGGGGGGAACTGCCGGTGTCCTTCCGCGAGGCGGTGATCATTCCGCTCCTGAAACCAGGCAAACCAGACGCGGAATGCGGATCCTACAGGCCCTTGTCTATGCTCAATCAGGATAGTAAGATACTCACGGCAGTGCTAGCCAATAGGTTGAAGAGGGTAATTGGTAACACCCAGACCAAACGGGCTATGTCCCCGGTAGAAATATCACAGATAACCACAGGAGGCTACACCATATTATTGACCAAACTGAGGGAGACACGAGCGAGCTGGCTATCGTGTCGTTGGACGCGGTGTAAGCTTTTGATTCAGTGCGGTGGCCGTGGTTGAAAGCGACCCTGAAAGGATACGGGATGGGACCAGGATATATTAGATGGGTCCAGATGTTGTACAGTACCCCAACGGCGAGAGTCGAAACCGGAACCACAATCTCAGATAAATGGCAACTTAGCAGGGGTACCAGACAGGGATGCCCCTGGTCACCCATGTTATACATCCTGGCATTAGAGCCGCTGGCAATATGCCTGCAGCAACAATACAGGGAGGTGGGGATCCGCACGACAGGGAGCACATACCTGATATCATTGTATGCGGATGATGTGCTTCTCTACTTGCGCTACCCGGAGGACAACCCGCAATATGTGCTGGAGGTGATGGGTAGTTACGCCACCCTCTCGGGCATATCGGTGAACCGCGGGAAGTCCAGTTTGTTCAGTCTGGGAAGATACAATAGCACCCCATTGGAGAGGCTGCCCGTCTTGCAGATACCCTGGCAGACCGTGACATTCAGATATCTGGGCGTAAATATCTACCACAATATAGAGACAGAGTACAAATATAACACAGAGAAGGCGATGGAGGGAGTTAAGAATAGCATGGTGTTCTGGTCTAAATTACCCCTAGCCATGATGGGGAGAGCAGTTCTACTCAAAATGGTGGTCTTGCCCAGACTCTTGCACTTTTTTGTGAATGTCCCGTACCTAATCCCCAAACGCTTTTTTGTGAAACTTCATGGCATGTGCAGGGGCTTCATATGGGGCAACTCCAGAAATAGGGTGGCCCTGTGGAAACTACAGAACCCATATGATAAGGGGGGGGGCATAAATCTACCGAATTTTGAGCTGTATTACATGGCAGGTCAGCTGTTGTATTTGGCTAGGTGGTTGTCTGCAGAAGACTCGGCAGAAGCTAGGCTTTTACAAAGTGAATTGGCTCCTTACTTTTTGAGGGAGACAGTATGGCTGCGCAAAACTAAAATGGCGAAGACGGGGAGATTATTGAAGCTGGCTGGGAAGTATGGCGCAGGACATGGAGAACGGTGGGTGACCCAGATCCCCTTTCCCAGCAGGCCCCGCTGGCAGTGCTATGCGGGGACGACTCTCAATTGTTCGAAGCGGTCCGTAGGTACTGGGAACCAGTGGGATTGGCCACCCTTGGAGACATATGGCAGAAAGGGGAGGTGTTGGGATTCCAGATGCTGCAGGATGAGACAGGGGTGCATAGAGGCCAATTTATTACTTATACCAGGCTCATGAAGAAGGTGAGAGAAAGGTGGCCCGAGACTGTGCTGGAGGAAGAACCGATGCCTCCCTAGAAACGATGTATGATGTCTCGGAGGGTGGGCACGAAGTATCCAGGATATATGATCTCCTGGGGGTGAAGACGGGGAAGGAGCTGCTCCACTTGAGGCATGACTTGGAGGAGGAGGTGGGGGAACCCATGACAGAGGGACAGTGGGACAGAGCCCAAAGGTACCATTAAAAAGGTGTCCCGGAATGCGAGACTCCAGCAGATCCAGCTGTACGTCACTCATAGAGCTTACCTGACTCCCAGTAGAATAGCTAGGTTTGGAGGCTCGGCTGTACAAAAATGCCCCAGGTGCGGGGAGGAGGAGGCAGGATTACTACACATGTTCTGGGCCTGCCCTGAGGTGCACAGATTCTGGGAGGAAATAAAGATGAAAATGGCTGGTGGGGGAGTGGTACTGGACGTAGGAACTGCTTGGGCTTGCATGCTCGGGAATTTCCCCAGTACACATCATTCGAAGCATATCAGTAAAATGAAGGACCTGGCCTATATTTTGGCTATGCGCAGAATTGCAATGTGCTGGAAAGCGGCCCACAGACCCAGAGTGGAGATATGGCAGGCGGACCTCTTGAGATGGGCGGAAGCAGAAACTGTGGTATGGTTTGAAGCTGTCACCAAGGGTGGGGGGGGAAGCAGGCCCCCCTGATAGCCTGGAGGCAGCTGTTGACCTCAATGGTAAGCCCCCACCAGGTCAATCATGACACAGAAGACTCAGATGAGTCAACGAACAGAGATTCCCGAAAATGCACATGTAGATGATTAAGCTGTGATGGCTCGAGTTTGTGGGGACGGAGGGGGGTGGACGGGAAGCGACAATGCATAATGTGATGTTTTGATATTAATTATGTATGTCCTAAAAGTTATTATGGTTGACGTGTTTGTTATAAAATAATAAAAATTGTTTAAAAAAAAAATAATCTTTGATATCCTGGGTGTTAAGTCTTAGCAGTGCACGGCTGTGGCGCGAGTTATGGTTGCTTAGCTTCCATAACTGGCGATTTTCTGAGGTTTTTCGGTTTTACTTGTAACCATAATGTCCCTTTAACGTTTTTTTCAGTGAACCTCTTGGGTTTTTACCAGTGCATGCAAATTTTCTACAACTTACTAATATCATACTTACCCCAATATAGCAAAATGTTTGTCCAATTTAGCAAGTTTCAACTTAAAACTCTGGCATTTCCCACCTTTTAGCATCATTTGTAACACTTGTATACACTTTTTGCAATTGTTTCCACTGTTTTTGCGTCTGCGGATGTCTGACGTCATCGCATACTTTCTGGTAAGTCTCACGTGACCTTGCGCGTCATGAAGATGTGTTTGCGAAAAGATCTGCACTTTGCAATCGGGTCTGTGCTTCGCAGACCGTTCAGGACTGCACTTTCTGCTGATCTTGCAACTTTCAAGCTCAATTTACCCCTGCACAGCTCCTACATTTATTCATAATCATTATACATTAACAGAGAACATACTTGGAAGAATATTAGCAAAACTACTTTTTATTTAAAAAATGGCATCAGTTATTGCCATCCCTCCTCCCCAAGAGCCCCCACCACCACCACAACTAGCTGGAGGACCTACACAACAAAAAAAGCTCAGTACTTCCAAAGACAATGAAGAGGACCAAGACGATGAGGTAGAGGAAGTGCCTACCTCTAGCACCCAGAGAGAATAATCAGTGTGGCAGTTCTTCACCACTGTTGTCAATGTACCAACAAAGGCTAAAGCTGCAAAAGTGAAATACAATACGTTGTACTCAGTTGTGGACAACCTGGACATTACGCCTATGGGACCACATCCATGCGCCGCCACACCCAATCCAACCACAGCAATACTCTCAGAAAGGTTGTCGCTTTCTTAGCAAGTACTAAGCAGTCTTCAGTTGGTCTCCATGT
Source organism: Ambystoma mexicanum (assembly GCF_040938575.1). Lineage (NCBI taxonomy): Eukaryota > Metazoa > Chordata > Amphibia > Caudata > Ambystomatidae > Ambystoma > Ambystoma mexicanum. The sequence goes on along the minus strand of NC_090941.1, from coordinate 533,337,319 downwards.
GCTCAGGCGGATCTGTAAACATAAAGGTGAGGGGTGGGTTAGTGGGTGAAGAGGGTGTAGGAAATTGAGAGGTGGCAGCTTCAGTTCGGTTTTCACAGTGCACTGAGCTTGGGTGTGCATATAGGATGGAAGCGAGTCCTTGCTTGCTGTTGTTGCGATCTATGTGTTGATTGGTTGTTCTCCCTCCATCAATTTATCCCCAATATTGGAGGACGTTGTCCGCTTCAGTCACATCTCGGCATAGCAATAGAGCCCTTTGCCGACATGCTACGCCAGTTCCACGCACATAGAGGGCTGTGAACTGCGGGCCAGGCTGATGGTGTCCTTGTATGCCTCCGATGCACTTCTCTTCATTTGTTCTCCCATCAATTTATCCCCAATATTGGAGGACGTTGTCCGCGTCTGTCACATCTCGGGCCTCAAGGTGAACTGCGCAAAATGCACTCTCTTCCCACACAGATTGCATCCTCCCGATACCCTGGGGTTCACGTGGGCTCAGTCAAAAATCACCTACCTTGGGATCGAAATAACTCGACAGTCTGAGCTGACCTTCGAGGAGAACTATCAAAAATACCTTACGCACCTGGCGACCAGGACCCTAGCCTGGAGTAAGTAACCGATCTCCCTTGCAGGCAGAATAGGGATACTGAAGATGATGGTATTGCCCCAACTACTCTATAGGTTCACCAACATCCCCCTATGGCCAGGCGAGTCCTTCTTTTGAACGCTGACACGCACGATCAACTCCTTCTTGTGGCACTCGCGTACGGTCCGACTTAAACTCGGAACCTTGTCTACCCCGATGGCTGGTGGCGGTTTTGGGGCCCCTGATTTTCTTAAATACTGGCTGGTCGCTCAAATCCAATTCACATCACACTGGTTTATCACGACAGACCCCCCCTCCACATGTCAGACTCAAAAAACTAACGGTTAGCAACCGGGATATACGCTCCCTGGTGATACAACCCATCCATCAGCCCCGGACTCACTTGACCCGGTGGCTTGCACGTCCTTGGCATTAACGAAAACCTGGAAACTGTTTGGCACAGCCCACCCGTTTCATGGCAACCTCCTGCTTTGGAACTTTCTCCCAGGGGTCCCACGAGTACCGCCGCCAATGGTGCGCCGTTGGGCCGAGGCGGGATATGAGCTGATCCGTGACGTCTTCGAGCAGGGCAGCTTCACCGAATTGCCGGACCTCCCATTGTCTCTGAGACGGGGCCGTCTGTGTGGCTCCAGTACTCATCCCTCCGAAAAACCCTTAAACAACGATACCCCATGTTCCCAGCGATACCACCAGACGATCCTGCTATTGAAGAGGTAACTTCCTCTACACCCACTAGGGGTAAGATAACTAGACTGTACACCATGGTTCAATCCAGATCTACCCCGGATTTTACTAAACTGAGGCAATCATGGGAAAACGACCTCAGGGTGGAGGTGACTGACGAACCCTGGGCTCACATGTGAGCCCGCATACACGGGGTATCCTTTAACTCCCACTTCAAACTGATTTAGCTTAAGGTACTGCATAGGTTCCATTATACCCCGAGCCGACTGCACCGCATGCATAATGATCACTCTCCAAGATGCCCCAGATGTGGCCACGATACTGCTGACTATATTCACATGATCCGGTCCTGCCCCCGCCTTTCCCAATTCTGGGATACGGTGTGCTCAACCATGTCCGCTGTCCTTGAACACCCTATCGACCCTTGCCCAATAAGGTGCCTCTTCCACGGTTTCCCTGAACTACCCGGGTCTCCAAAAAACTGGCTGGCCTTTGCATGCTCCTCGCAGTGCGATCCATCCTACTTTGCTGGTTACGCCCCACACCCCCTACTCGCGCACAGTGGCTCAGGGCAATCACTTGGGCCTCAGACACTGAGGAAACCTGGTCCTTACTACAACCCACTCACTCAAGACCCAGAGATGTCTGGCTTAAATTTCGATCCTGTATGTCCGATTTAAGAGCGGCGTCGGATGCACCATCCCCAGTGATTACCCCCTCTCACCCTCGGTTCCCCCTCCTGAATCACAGTTCCACCGTCCTCACGTCTACTCTGCTTATGTGTTTAAATGATACAACCACATTGGAAGCAGTTGCTGTATGCCTGTATGATTTATGCTGTAACTACACTGTACTTGCCTTGTGTGTAACTCGCCTATGTTGTGCTGCCAAGCTAAATAAAGGTTTAAAAAAATAAAATTAAAAAAAAAACAGGTGATGTATCTTTACTCACACCTTACTGATGTCAACGAACAGGTATTTCGGGGGTGGAAGCATGGGAAGTATGTCGGTAATCTCGTGTAAACCCTTATCTACTTGTTGCCAAAACCGGGCTACCCGTGGGCAACTCCAGTACACGTCTATGGAATCCACTACGTCAGTGCCACATTTTGCACATTGTCCTGTCCCCTCGAGTGAGAACCGGGCAACACTCGTGTAGCCGATTTTAGTATTTTGAATTGTATCAATCGGTACCTGACATTCAAAGATGCCTCCTTGGTGAGTCATCACCAGCGGAGCCACCTGTCATCGTCAATCTGGTTGTTTAAGTCTAGTTCCCACTTTTCCCTAGCCCTTTGCGTAAATGCCTGGGATCCCTGGCATGCCTTGTACAACCTGGACACCAGCCCTCTCATGTCCCTGCCAGAAACCACGGTCCTCAAGAGCTCATACTCAGTGAGCTCAACGGGAAAAGAGGGCCATTGCTTCCTAGCTGTCGATCTCATCCTACAGTATTGCAGTGTTTTGGTTGGATTGTTGCCTAGTTTTTCAGAAAGGTCTGTATGAGTGACCAAAAGAACCATTTGGGAACAGATCATGCAGCGTCAATGTTCCGTCAGGATCCCATGCGTTCTGAATATCTTTGTCATATGTCGAGGGGAGACACGGGCAGTTCCATAATAGGATCGCACCACAATAGGGCGTAGAGACTCAGTCTCCTACAAAATCTAGCCCATGCATTCACTGTTGTATGGACCGGGTCGAATGTGCATGTATCCGCAAGTTGGTTGGCAAGAATGACAGTTCTCAGGCTCGATGGGGAGACGCTGTGCCTCTCAAGGACAGTATGAAACAGGCGCACCTGCGGGGTGTAGCAGAAACCAGCACATTTTTCCTGTGCCCCCTGTTCATACGGTCTAGTCAATCGGGGCACCTGAACCCCACACAAAACCAATTACCAAGGAATGCAACTTGACAAAGAGGGCAAAATCCAGCCAGACAGGGATGTTGGAAAAGTAATATAATAGTTTGGGGACCACAGTCCTCTTCAGTAAAGAGCATGCCGTAGGAGGAGACGGGGAGTCTAGCCCATAGCCCCAACTTGCCTGCCAGTGTTGATCAATATACCTCATGGTTTTCAGCTAACAGGGAACGTTGCGTGCGAGATATCGCAATGTCCAAATATTTGAATTGTGGCAGACCATTTATATGAAGACCACAGTGAATATGTTTGAGTCGCATTATGCAAGCAAGAGGCTCAATTGTGAGCGCGAAGAGCAAAGGGGACAGTGGGCAGCCCTGTCTTGTGCCCCGTCTCAGCAAGAACAGTGGTGAGAGCGTGCCACCGGTTCAGACCCTGGCAGCCGGGAAAGCATATAACAAACTGGCAAATTCAAGTAAACAATTCTGCAGACCCATCCACCGCAAGACCGTGAATACGAACTGCCAGGAGACAGAATCAAAAGCCTTTTCGGCATCAAGAGAGGCAGAGACCGCCTTTACCTGTGGATTTATCTGGGAGATAATACCAAATAGTCTACGTAGACTCGCCGTAGAGTGTCTGGGGAACCAAGATTGGTCCGGGTGCACCAGGTGTGACATGCAGGGGAGGAGACGGGTGGACAGTAATTTAGCAAAAATCTTAGTATCCAAATTGATTAGGGAGAGGGGCCTGTAGGAAGCCATCTCTGTGGCTGGTCTATTGGGTTTGAATAAGACAGTTATCACCGCCTCTGACATAGAGGGGGGCAGTTGACCCAAGAGGAGTGCCTCCTCCCATAATTGCAATAATTTGAGGGCCAGGATATTGCGAAACTCTTTGTGAAACTCAACCCCTAAGCCGTCAAGGCCAGGGGCCTTACCGGAATGGAGCGATGCAATAGCATCAGCAATTTCTTCAAGAGTCAATGGTTGGCTCAGTGCCAGTTGCGCCACATTTGGCACCATCGGAAGTGGCATTTCGACCAACTAGCCCACTAGCTCTGCATCAGTACATTGGTCCGAATTAGAGTGTAAAGATTCATAGTAAATATGGAATTCGCCATTGATTGCCTCCGGGGCAGTAAGGAGGTTACCAGAAATTCCCTAATCCGTGTAATGTGTTGAATCCCCCTCTCGGATATAACAGCATTTGCAAGGAGCCTGCCTGGTCAATCTTGTTAGGTTGCCCTTCATGAGACCTAATAATGCTCGGTCCTGCGTGTTGTCATAGTCATTCTCCAGCCTCCTTGGGTCAGACTCCACCTCGCCCAGCTCTCGTCGAGTCTCCCTGAGTGCACATGAGGTTATAGAGATCCCCCTCCCCTCTAACCCACAACTTGAAAGCCTCCCAAACAGTGTGATGGTATTGCACCATTCCTTCATTTCTATGGAAAGAAATCTACCATTCCAGTACGAAGCGTCTCAAGAAAGACCTGGTCTAGTAGGCATGACCAAGACCAACCAGTAGTCAAGCCTGGAGTGGGCGTTGTGTACTCGATGAATAGTATGTATGCTCACGCCTATCAGGGTTGCGGATTCTCCATGCGTCCACTATATCAAAGTATTGCATGCTATGTAAAATTGTGCGGCCTGCTTTCATTAGCTCACGTTGTGTTGCTCTAGAGTGATCAAGCACACAGTCCAGGATTGAGTTGAAGTCACCGCCCCAAATGATACGTGCACTGGTTCCCCCTGATAGGATGCCCATCACTTGGCCATCGAATTCAGGGTCGTCTAAATTAGGGCCATATCTCCCAGTGGGTCTTTGCAGTGTTTGGATTCCTGAAAAGGAATCGAGCGATGTATCGGTGTCATCACACCTAGATTGCGAAGAGTAGTCAGTGTAGCAACGTTGAGGACCCCAGTGGGCAGCAAACCCTTCATTAATTTTCCCCTGAGCATGTGTCTCCTGGAGCATCACCACTTTAGGGGCTTGACGATGAATTTATGCCACCACCTTACAGGGTTTAATAGGGTGATTGAGCCCAAGGATATTGCATGACATAAACGAGATCTTATTATCCATAGCACCACAGTCATATTGAATGAGGGGCCCCAGTCATATGGGGTGAACTTAAGGTGGAACTGTATGTGCAATCGAGGAGCAGCCGCCACTGGTTTTCAGTAAGATGACTAATATCCTTAGAACACAACATGTGTAACCTCCAAAAAAACATTTTACTTGTGTCATTTATCCCCAACTTGACACCCCTCCATCCCATCACCCAGATAATCACCCCCAACTTGACGATGGAACCCCTTAACACAAGAACACAATTGGACATCGCATGGGAGCCCCGTGAGCAGAAGTCTATACTTTTCAGATGGCCGCAGATCTGCAACTAGCCCCAGTTCACAAATGTGTATATCCACATTTCTGAAAAAGGGAAGAGCGCAGTTCCTTGCACATTGATTGGTCATTGTCCATAATATCGGGATCATTGTTCCGCGGGTAGCGGCTGCGACCGCCCTCACAGTCCCATCTCGGGAGTGGTATGGAAATGGAGGCCTCAATGTAGGCCGTTGCCTCTGCCGGGTTCTCGAAGAAATGGGCGTGCCTGCCATGTTGAATACGCAGTTTTGCCAGGTACAGTAGTGCATATGGGACTTGCCTCATGCGAAGGAGTTTTTTTAACAGCATTGTATGATTTATGCTTGGCCTGCATCGTGGCTGAGAAGTCGGGGTATATGTGTATATCAGAGGATTCATACTGTAGCACTCCTTTTTCTTTGGCAAGACGCATAATGAGATCTCTGTCTCGGTAATTGAGGTGTTTAGCCAGGGTGGTTCGGGGGGGGGATGTGCCCCCCGGGTTGGGGACGGGGGCCAGCACACAATGTGCTCCACCAGGAAATGCTGTGATAATTGTGATGGGTCAAACATTGACTTCAATAGATTTTCAACAAAGTGTTCCATCAGGCCTTTGCAGACTGCCTCCGGGATCCCTATCATGTGGATGTTATTGCGCCGCGAGCGCGACTCCAAGTCTTCACATTTGTTGCAAATCTTGTTAACCTCTTGTTGCAGCCGCGCTATATCAGGATCATGCTTCACAACTTTGTCCTCCGTTTCACCAATTCTCATCTCTGCCTGCGTTACACGAGCACCCTCTTTCTCGAGCTTGGATTTCAGGGACCCTATGGTGGATACAATGTCATTAAGTTTCATATTTATAGCCATAAATCCATTTTGCATTGCTGCCAAAAGGTGGTCGTCCCTTACAGCACTGGACGCCGAGGGCTGTTCCTCGCTAGGTACCTGCTCAGCAATTCCCGAGGTCCTGGCTAGGGTGCTAGTATAGGAGTCCATTGGGCCCTTTTTCTTTCCACCGGAGCCCTTTGTCATGTTGCCTAACCACGCAGGCAGAGCAGGGTACGATACAGGAGATGCAGCGCAAACAATTTCTAGGTTAACTTTCTGCAGGGGCCCTTCAGAAAGAGTGTCGTCACAGTTGTCTCCAGTACAAGGTCAGTCTATTAGTGCTTTGGCTGTTGCACCAACAGGCGCGCAGTCCAGGTTGCCCTGTTAGCAGATCACGTGCAGCGAAGATGACACCTGCACAAAGATGTTCAGTGGAATATTTTGTCACCCTAGTGTAGTGTTTTACAGGCCAAGATTTGTGTCATATGGATCTAGGCGCCACACAGAAGATCAACCCCAGCAACTGGATCCTTAGGGTGATTTCCTTAGCAAAGGGCCCAGCTCTCCAATGCACCCCTGTTGCCCAGTATTTTCTCAAGAAGTGCATGCACGCGAGCCAAACCCGTCCAATCTGCTGGGCACTCCGGTGCCGCATTCGGGCCATCCCAGCAAATAACACCGAGCGTCGCAGCGCCAGCTCCAGCACTGCCAATGTGTGTCTATGGCAGTGTAGGGATCAGGAAATGAGAAGACCAGCCTTCACAACACTTCAGACTTACTGACTTTTATTTGTAGGAACTACAGGCTTCTTTAATTCTGGGAAAAAGGGAGACAACGTGCCGTTCCCTTTTTCCATACTTAAAAAAAACAAAGATTAGTCACAAACCATTCTGTTGAGGCTAACAGTGTTCGGGAGTTTTCTCCAGGAGATGGGACTCTATTGTCTTTTACTCTGTGGAATCTGTTTTCCTAGGGATCGCTCATCTTCAACTCCTTAAAGTCTCAAATTGTCTCTCAATCCTCTCTATTCGTTTCTCTATTGCTCTCCAGAAAGGAGGTCTCCAGTTCACGCCCCCATTGGTGCTGGTTGTGTTACAGCCTCCTTAGGGCTCAGCCCCTGTTGGAAAGGCTTCACGGACAACCGTTAGCACGGTCGTTTGCCTTTCTGTTCATCCACTCTTCCTTTCATTCACTCGACGCTCACCTTGGCTTGGCTCCCTCCTCGGTGACTTACAGCAGCTGCGAGCGCTCCTCCTTATTCTGCTCGCTCGATGGACGACTTTGTTTTCAGGGCTCTGTCAAGCTGTCAGCTGTTCCTTCGCCTGACGCTTGCGATTCACTCGCAGAGTCGGGCCCCCTCTCCCTGCCGGCACGTCAGTCAGCAGGAGAGGCTTGCGCCGTGGCTCCTCATCCAGGAAGGTGGGGGCTACGGAGGGGAGCTGTGGACCCGACGGCTTTCAATGAGGTTCTTGGATGACCGACGCCTCCAGCTGGGTCTCTAGTGCCGTTAGGACTGTCGGCATCAACTCTCTCACGGCTAATTTCTTCTCTTTTATACATTTCTTATCAAGTCTCTATAAACTGGTTACAACAGAACGGGGCACAACGGGTGCAACTTGAACCACTGCTTCGTTATGGCCGCAGGTCAATAGGCCCTCTCACAGGTCACCTCCTCATAAGGCCATGGGCCCTCCTCCAACTCTTCTCTCTAATTCCAAAACAAACACCAGAAGCCTGCATCAGGATGACATTCTTGGAACCTTTCTTGTTCTAGAGAATTATCATTGGCCCAGTTGTCTGTCTCTCCCAGGCTGTAACCTCCCTCCCTCCATTATGACCTCATCCCCCAAGGTCTGATTGGCTTCTTGCTATAGGCCTTGTCCTGGCTCTGATCTTCCTTCCTTTCCACCACCTTATCACAGGCAGCATCGCCATTCCATGGTTACACTGGGCAAAGGATCCAGGTGCCGGTCCGGTCCAGCCAGCAGGTGGGGCACTTTGTCAGTCCAGAGCCCTCTGGTATGCCCACTACCAATTCAGACCCAAGCCGGTTGGAGGTCACGTGGTCCACACGCCTCTAAAGATAACCCAGCCTACACCGCCATAGGTTTTGTTATTTTGTACCCTCGTGGATGTGCTTACTGTGTCCTGAAGAGGAATGGGCCGCCCGCACTCCCCTTAATCACACCACTGCAGATGGTCGGCCGCACACCGCCGACATCCCAAGGTGAAGTGGGACATCCAAAGAGAAAACTGCGCTCCAGGCCTCAGTCAGAGCAGCTGTCTCCTCTCAGAGCCGGGAGCGCGAGGAAGCACAGGATAGTATTTTAGTGCACACCCCAAAACCACGCCACGCACAGGGAATTCCAGCCACCCAGAAGCAGGGAGCACCCCAGGCATAGTGTAGGGCGCAGGAATAGGTAAGTGCGAGCAATGTTCCGTCGCGCCACTTTTGCTGGTGCTCCCTGCAAGGATCCTTTACGTGCAGTTAAGCTGTGCTCCTCCACTCGGCGCAAGTTGGTCGGCGGTGACGGACCGCAAACCGCACAACCATCTGCCCGGGATCTCCGAGACAGCAACCAACCCCCCAACCCCCGACCCCCCCCCGCAGCAGGCACCAGGGCCAAGGGCATCCGCACAGGAGGCAGCAGAGGTTTCGGAGCAATGTCAAGGCTCCATGCAGTGGGGCTCCACAGCAGCCCTCCATGGCAAGTTGGTCGTCCCTCAGCCAGGCAAGAGGTTGGCAAATTGTCTGCACAGGGCCCCTCGTTTTGGTCCATCGGCTCTTTAGGCTGGAATGTGATGCCTTCCTAATGGTAGTCCTTTTTTTTTTCTTAGGGGTCTGTCTACATTGTCTACCTGTCTGCTGCCAGACAGTTGCCGGTTGCTCAAACCTCCTGTTTCATCTGTATCGGTCAGTAATGCATTGATAATGCAAGATGTAGCAATGCAAGAAATAATGACTATTGATATTAGTACTGAGTCTCCTTTCTCTTCCCATCCTGTATATAAGAACTCATGCTTATAAGTTACCACCGATAGTAGAACCGATGTTCAAAGGGCCCTTTGTGGATATATATATATATATATTTCTGAGGCTTGTGGAATCTGCTTAGATCACATGTTGTGCATAGGCCGACATCTAGTGGAAGCTGCAGAGTATTAGTTTGTTTTTCGAAACTCGAAAATGGGCGTCGACACAGGGCGTGCCAGTAATACTATCCCTAGTGTGACGTCCCCTGTACCCATGATCCCTCACGCGTCTAGGACCCTCAGATTGTTTTTTTCCGCCATACTGGTCGGAAGCATTTCGCGGAGTTCCCTGGCCTAAGCCATAATTTTGCAAAATATTGATAATTTTACCCCTTTTCTCCACCCCAACGTCGAGATACCGAATTTCTACACTCGACGCCGGATCGGAGAGGATTTCGACAGTCGACTGCACGACGGATTTGGGCCTCGAGGCTTCCGCCTGGGCCGCTGTCCTCGGCCCTGCAAGTAGGGAGAGTGGGGGGTGGTCATACTCTACACTCTTGTAATATATAGATACACTTATATATTCCTACATTTACCAGCCCGCTGCCACAAGGTGCGTATGGAAGGTACCCCTTTCCAATTCTGCCCCAAGTGCAATCGCAAATACCCTTGGGTCGACAGGCACGCCACCTGCAACCTCTGCTTGCCGAGGGACCACCCCGAGGCAAATTGTAGAGCCTGTAGTAGGTTTAAGCCTAAAACACTTAAGGACCGTTCAATAAAGCGTTGGGCCCACCACGCCAGGCGTCAAGAGGCCATGGCAGCAGAGGGCGCCTTCAGCGATGGCAGCGACGCCGTACTTTCGGACGGTGAGGGCTTTATGGCATTGAAAGACAGCCGAGCGCAAGTCCCCGACCTCGGAAGGTCGACCGGCAGGCCGGCTATGGGGAACACCCCCGGCGACACGAGCTCTTCCCATGACACTTTCACAAAGCACATAAAGTCCAACCGAGACTCGACGCGCATGTCGAGTTCTCGGAAAGAGGCACGTAGAGAACGGTCCGAATCTAGATCGCCGCACAACGCCAGGCAAACATCCACTATTGCCAAGAGTGCCTTGCTCCCTAAGGTCACGGAAGCTCGATCGTCAGAAGACGAAGCCGACTTCCACCCTCAGGCCGCACTCCAAGAGTCGGCGCCCGCAGACCGAATTACTACAGATCCTGAACCCCTACCTCCACGCTCGAAGGATAGGGTCAAGACCCCCGAACCTCGATGCCAGGCGTCGAAAAGCTCAGAGGGCCCTAAAACACACAGGAAATACTCCTCCAGTCACGGGGAGGGAGGGAAACAGCAAAGGAAGCAGTCTCTAACCACTTCCAAGCCCGTAGAACACTCCACTCCTCAAAAACAGAAAGACAAGTCCAGGTCTTCTGATAACACCAAAACCCCTGCACAGGCTACCAAGTCTAGTCAGGATAAATTTGAAAAACTCCCAGAAAGGGTCATTCCCAGTTCCAGAGAATGGACCAGTGTTGACATAGATGGGGTAATGTCAAGAATGTCATCTTTGGTAGATTTTTATGCAAAAAACCCAGAACACTTTCTTGCTTATACTCCCGACAGGTCGGCACCCTCTGGCTCTAAGGATCTTATACCTCCAAGTACAAGGTCCCACTTTGAGACACCAACAGGGTCTTCAGACCCCTTCTACATCCAGCCCTACTCTCATTACCAGGGAGAGACATCCTTTGTTGAGGATCCAGATTTGGGCATGGTGGAGGAACAAACTGGGACAGGCTACTATGGGGATGATGAGGAGGAGGAAGACCCCTACAGGGTAGACTCCCCAGTAGAAAGAGAGGCCCCAGTTACCAACTCCCCTGTCGACAACCAGCCGCTCCTGAATGAAGTGCTGTCTCGAGCAGCCGAACATTTCCACATTGACACCCAGGGTACCCAGGAGGAAAGAGACTTTGCAGAAGAGTTAGTGGGGAAGAGGAGGCCTGTTGCTCAGGCCATCCCTATCCTAAAATCTATTCAAAGATGAATAGACCAGTCACTCCTCAATCCTAACCTCACCAGAGCAGTGAACCCTAGGATTGAAAAACTTTTCAAGGCGGCCCAATCAGACCACTATGTATAAGGGGGCATCTGAAGCCGGACTTCCTGGTTGTTACTAATACCCGTAAGAGGGCTGGAACACCCTTATCGTCCGAGGCTCCTCCCGACAAGGAGAGCAAAAGAATGTACGGGTTAGGCAGGAAAGTGGCCTCCACTTCCGCCTACCAGGCAAGGATTGCCAACTCCACCACCCTGTTGGCCAGCTACAACTGCCATCAGTGGGAAGAGGTCGCGGCACTCATAGACTCCGCACCAGAACCCTTAAAGAGCCAATTGGCACGAGTTTCAGCAGAGGGAAGAGCCGTGTCCGGTTGCATTTTAAAGGCAACCTTTGATGCCGCTGATAACGCCGGAAGATTAATAGCAGAAGGGACTGTTATTAAGAGACACGCTTGGCTACGCCAGTCTGGTTCAAGGCTGAAACACAAGCGTCATTATTGGACAAACCTGTGGCGCCGGATCTGTTTGGTAAGGCGGTCGAGGACGCACTAAAGAATGCTAAGGACAAGTATGAAACACTCAAATCCCTAGGCCAGCTAACCACTAAACCCCCGAATCAGAGAGGGAATGGCAATTTTCGTCGCCCACGCGGCCAAAATTCCCAGAGAGTTTCTAACTATTCCCAGGGGCAGGGTACACAGTGGAACAATAATAACCAGCAGTCTACCCAGGGTTACGGCAGGGGTAATAAGAGAGGACGTGGTAGAGGTAGAGGCAGCCCCAATAAAGGAGGCGACACGGCTCCACCGAAACAGTGATGCTCCGTTCAGGGTCCCTTCTCACGCAACCCCAGTAGGGGGGCGCATTTCCAACTTCACCCAAGCTTGGGAAGGGATCACATCAGACAGATGGGTGCTGTCAACAGTATCCGCAGGGTACTGAATAGAACTACTAGAGCGTCCCCGAGACCATCCTCCACGACAAAAAATATATTCTTTGGAACACCAGAAGATCCTCCTAGAAGAGATCGTCAATCTGCTAGCAAAGGACGCGATAGAACTCGTCCCGGGACACCAGGTAAACAAGGGTATTTATTCAACTTACTTCCTTGTGCCAAAAAAAAGATTTGACAATGCGCCCAGTATTGGACTTACGGCCTGCCAACAAGTATGTCAAGCCCCAAAAGTTTTGCATGACAACTCTCCCAAGAGGTAATCCCCCCTCCTAAAAAAGGGGGATTACATGGCAACATTGGACATGAAAGATGCCTATTTTCATATTTCCATGTTCCCAGCGCACAGAAAATACTTGTGCTTCAAGGTGGACAGTCGGCACTACCAGTTCAAGGTACTGCCCTTCGGGATAGCTTCGGCCCCAAGGGTATTCACCAAGGTACTGGCGGTGGCGGCAGCACACCTACGCAGGGAGGCAATCCCGGTGTACCCTTACCTGGACGACTGGCTCATCACGGGGGAAACCCCAGTAATTTGCAGAACAAACATTCAAAGGACTATCAACCTCCTCTTCGAATTGGCCTTCTCAATAAACGAGAAAGTCAAGTCTAGTGCCAAGCACATCCAAACAATTCTTAGGAGCTATCCTAGACACTCAAGAGGGGTTGACCTTTCCTTCAGAGGAAAGAATTCAGACTATACTGCTGCAAATTCCACAATACCAGTCCGCTCGCCAGATAACGGTACGCAAAGCAATGCGTTTGCTGGGCATGATGGCGTCATGTATTTACCTGGTCCCCCACGCGCGCCTGCGCATGTGTCCCATGCAGGAATGGTTGGCGAAACAGTGGTCTCAGGCAAGTGGTCAGTGGGACGATCTAGTGGTCGTTTCGCCAACACTGGTACAAAGCCTTCACTGGTGGACAAGAGAGAATCTGTCCAAGGGGAAATCCTTTTACGATCCCGAGATACAGGCGGTAGTCACAACCGATGCATGCCTGACGGGGTGGGGAGCTCACCATCTCCACCACACAGCTCAGGGTCTCTGGTCTCACGCAGTGGCCAAGAATCACATCAACCTGCTAGAGCTTCTGGCAGTATTCAGAGCGCTTCAAGCTTTCGAACCCTACCTTTTAAACCTGTCTGTGCAAATCCGGACGGACAGCACTACAGCCATGTTCTACCTGAACAAACTAGGAGGGACTCGCTCGCCAAATCTGTCCAAGCTTGCCCAGAAAATCTGGATATGGGCACTCTGACGGAACATCTTCCTGTCATCGCAACATGTTCCAGGGGATCTCAATTCCCTAGCGGATGCTCTGAGCAGAGACCCCCTCCCAGAGGAACACGAGTGGTGTCACAGAGAAGTCGTAGAAGATATCTTCTCTCAGTGGGGTTTCCCCACTATAGACCTATTTGCCACAAGCGAAAACAGACAATGCCCAGGATTCGCATCCAGGTTCCCCCAACCAGACTCCCAGGGGAACGCCCTGCGGATGAATTGGTCAGGGATGTTTGCGTACGCTTTTCCACCAACTCCTCTAATCAGGAAGGTGGTCAACAAGATGAACAGAGAATCGATGACGCTCGTCCTGGTTGCTCCCATGTGGGCGAGACAACCGTGGTTCCCACACTTACGCAGACTGGCGGTGTGCGAACCCATCAGACTTCCGAGCTGTTACAACCTATGGTCCCAGCACCAAGGTCAAACAGTGCACCCTCAACCCAACTCAATGAACCTGGCAGCATGGCTCTTGAGGTCATAGAGTTTGGACATCTCAATTTACCACAGAGGTGTGTGGACATCCTAAAAGAGGCTAGGAAGCCCAACAATAGGTACTGCTACTTTGACAAATGGAAGAGATTCGTAATCTGGTGCCAGAGTAAGCAAGTCAACCCAGTTGATTGCACTCCTTCCACTATTGTTACTTACATGCTCCACCTGCTGGATGCGGGACTGGTTTTTAACTGACTGAAGGTACACCTGGCAGCCCTGTCAGCATACACCACTTCCCATAACAAGGTGTCGTGGTGGAAAGTACCAGTAGTTAAGGCCTTTATGGAAGGAGTAAAGAGACTTTACCCTCCTATTTCTAACCCACCTCCAGGATGGGACCTTAATGTGGTGCTATCTAAGCTCATGGGCCCCCCAATTCGAGCCCATGCATAAGAGCAGTCTCAAACACCTGACTTATAAAACTGCCTTCTTAGTAGCTATTACCTCCTATAAGAACGGTCAGCGAAATTCAGGCTCTGTCAGTGCAGGATCCTTTCTTTACTATTCATAAGAATAAGCTGGTTTTACGGACCCACCCTAGGCTCTCACCTAAGTTTTATTTCCAAATTCCATGTAAACCAGTCCATCGAGCTTCCGGCTTTCTTCCAAAACCCACAAAGCTCGGCTGAGGTTAAACTACACACCCTAGATGTGCGTAGGGCGGTCCTTTACTACATAAACAAGACCAGACCGCTTAGGAAAACAGATCAACTGTTTGTCTCCGTAGCCACAGGCAAAGAGGGAGATCGCGTCTCTAAGGGTGCCATCTCCAAGTGGATTGTCAACTGTATCCAGTTGTGTTACTCTCTTTCTGACAAAACTTTGCCTTTTACGCCCAGAGCCCACTCGACAAGAGGCATTGGGGCCACTCTGGCTTTCATTGCAAATGTTCCCCTTGACACCATTTGCAAAGCAGCTACTTGGAGCTCTATTCACACTTTTACTCAGCACTACTGCATTGACACCCATTCCAAGACAGATACTCAAGTGGGACAAGCGGTTCTAAGACATTTATTTCTCATGACCCTTCTCAAATCCCACCTCCTTCTAACACTGCTCGCTAATCTATGCACAGCATGTGATCTAAGCAGATTCCACAAGCCTCAGAAGGGATACATTACTCACTGTAATTAACTTCGACACTCGACGCCGGCTGGAGAAGAAATCGACTGTCGGCTGCTGCACAACGGATTTGGGCCTCGGAAGGCCGCTGGCCTCGTCCCTGCAAGTAGGGAGAGTGGGGGGTGGTACATACTCTACACTCTTGGTATATAGGTACACCTTATACATTTACTACACTTAGCCCGCTGCCTCAAGGTGCGTATGGAGGGTACCCCTTTTCAATTCTGCCCCAAGTGCAATCGCAAATACCCTTGGGTCGACAGGCACGCCACGTGCAATCTGTGCTTGCCGAGGGACCACCCCGAAGCGAACTGCAGAGCGTGTAGTAGGTTTAAACCTAAGATACTAAAGGACCGTTCGATGAAGCGTTGGGCCCACCACGCCAGGCAGGTGGCCATGGCAGCGGAGGGCGCCTTCAGCGATGGCAGCGACGCCGTACTTTCGGACGGCGAGGGCATTACGGCGTTGAAAGACAGCCGAGCGCAGGTCCCAGACCTCGGAAGGTCGTCCGGCAGGGCGGCTATGGGGAAGACCCCCGGCGACACAAGCGCTTCACATACTACACACACTAAACACACTAAGTCCAACCGAGACTCGACGACGTCGAGTTCTCGGAAAGAGGCACAGACAGAACGGTCCGATTCGGTGTCCTGTGGGCGCACTCGATCAAGATCGCCGCATGACTCCAGGCAATCATCCACTCTTGCCAAGAGTGCCTCGCTCCCCAGGCTAACAGAAGTTCGATCGTCGGAAGACGAAGACGACTTCCACCCCCAGGCCGCGCTCCAGGAGTCGGAGCCCGCAATTAAAGCCAGCGAGGCCCCACGCTCGAAGGACAGACACCTCTCCCGATCCTCGACGCCAGGCGTCGAAAAACTCCAGAGCCACTAAGGGACAGGGAAAACATTTTTCTACGCACGGGGAGGGGGGAAAACAGCAGAAGAAACCTGTGAAACACTCCACCCCCCCTAAACAGAGAGACAAGCCCAGGTCTGCTGATAGGTCCACAACCAGCAAAGCTACTCAAGATAAATCCCATAGACTTGCTGAGAGAGTCGTTCCCAGTTCCAAAAAATGGTCAAGTGAAGGCATAGATAGGGTCATGTCAAGAATGTCTTCTTTGGCTGATTTGTATGATAAAAATCCAGAAAATTTCCTCTCGTATGATCCACAAGGGGCCACACCCTCAGGCTCTACTGATCCTATCCCCCCCCCCGAGTAAGAAGGCCCGGTTTGAAACTCCAATGAGGTCCGAACCCTTCGAGGTACAACCTTACGCAAGACCATACTCCCGGTATCAAGGAGAGGCTTCCTTTTGTGAAGACCAAGATTTTGGGTTGATAGAAGAGCAAACCGGGACGGCCTACTATGGGGATGATGAGGACCAGGAGGAAGAAGAGGATGACCCGGAAACATACAGAGTAGATTCCCTGGTAGAGACCGAAGCACCGGTTACCGACTCCCTGGTCGATAACCAACCCCTCCTAAATGAGGATCTCGCTCGCGCAGCGGAACATTTCCACATTGACACCCACGGTGTACAGGAGGAAAGGGACTTCGCAGAAGAGTTAGTGGGAGAAAGGAGGCCTGTTGCCCAGACCATCCCTATCCTTAAATCCATTCAGCGGAGAATAGATCCGTCCCTGGTGAACCCAAACCTCACCAGAGCAGTCAATCCCAGAGTTGAAAAACTTTTCAGGACAGCTCAGTCTGACCCTCTCTATATAAGAGGACATCTGAAGCCAGACTCCCTAGTTGTCACCAACACTCGTAAGAGGGCTGGGACACCCTTGTCTTCGTCAGAAGCTCCTCCCGACAAGGAGAGCAAAAAACGATACGGTTTCGGCAGGAAGGTAGCCTCAACGTCCGCCTATCCAGCAAGGATTGCTAACTCCACCACCCTGTTGGCCAGCTACAACTGCCATCAGTGGGAAGAAGTCGCGGCTCTCATAGCCTCTGCTCCTGAACCGTTAAAGGGCCAATTAGCTCGGATTTCCGCAGAGGGTAGAGCCGTGTCTGGTTGCATTTTGAAAGCAACCTTCGACGCCGCGGACAACGCAGGCAAATTGATAGCAGAAGGTACTGTTATCAAGAGACACGCGTGGTTACGGCAGTCTGGTTTTAAAGCAGAAACTCAGGCATCATTGTTAGACAAACCGATGGAAGCTGATCTGTTGTTTGGTAAGGCGGTCGAAGACGCACTGAAAAATGCTAAGGACGAATACGAGACACTCAAATCCCTTGGTCAGTTAACCAATAAACCCCCTAACCAGAGAGGGAATAGTAATTTTCGTCGCCCACGCGGCCAAAATTCCCAGAGAGGATCTAACTGTTCCCAGGGGCAGGGTACACAGTGGAACAACAACCAACAGTCTTCCCATGGTTACTGCAGAGGTAATAGGAGAGGTCGTGGTAAAGGCAGAGGCAGCCCCAGCAAGGGAGGTGGCACGCCTCCACCAAAGCAGTGACGCTCAGTTCAGGGTCCCTTCTCACGCAACCCCAGTAGGGGGACGCATTTCAAACTTCACCCAGGCTTGGGAAGGGATCACATCAGACAGATGGGTGCTGTCAACAGTAACCACGGGATATTGTATAGAGCTACTGCAGCGTCCCCGGAACCATCCTCCACGACAAAGAGTACACTCCTTAGAACATCAGAAGATTCTCCTCGAGGAGATCGCCATTCTTCTACAAAAGGACGCGATAGAACTCGTCCCGGGACACCAGGTAAACAAGGGTATTTATTCAACTTACTTCCTTGTGCCAAAGAAAGACTTGACAATGCACCCAGTATTGGATTTACGGCCTGCCAACAAGTATGTCAAGCCCCAAAAATTTCGTATGACCACGCTACAAGAGGTAATCCCCCTCCTAAAAAAGGGGGATTACATGGCAACCTTGCATATGAAAGATGCTTATTTTCATATTTCCATGTTCCCAGCGCACAGAAAGTACTTGCGCTTCAAGGTGGACAGTCGGCACTACCAATTCAAGGTACTGCCCTTCGGGATAGCTTCTGCACCAAGGGTATTTACCAAGGTACTGGCGGTGGTGGCTGCACACCTACGCAGGGAGGCTATCCCAGTGTACCCTTATCTGGACGACTGGCTCATAACGGGGGAAACCCCAGGAATTTGCAGGACAAACATTCAAAGAACTATCGACCTCCTCCACGAGTTAGGCTTCTCAATCAACGCGAAGAAGTCAAGCCTGGTGCCAAGCACCTCAAAACAATTCCTAGGAGCAATCCTGGATACCCAGGAGGGGTTGACCTTTCCTTCAGAAGAAAGAATTCGGAATATACTACTGCAAATTCCGCATTATCATTCCGGTCAACAAATAACGGTACGCAAAGCAATGCGTTTACTGGGCATGATGGCGTCATGCATTTACCTGGTCCCCCATGCGCGCCTGCGTCCCATGCAGGAATGGTTGGCGAAACAATGGTCTCAGGCAAGTGGTCAGTGGGACGATCTAGTGGTCGTTTCGCCAACACTGGTACAAAGCCTTCACTGGTGGACAACAGAAAATCTCGCACAGGGGAAACCCTTTTACGATCCCGAAGTACAGGCAGTAGTCACTACAGATGCATGTCTGATGGGGTGGGGAGCTCACCATCTCCACCACACAGCTCAGGGTCTCTGGTCTCACTCAGTGGCTAAGAACCACATCAACCTGCTAGAGCTTCTGGCAGTATTCAGAGCGCTTTAGCCGTTCGAGCCCCACCTACTAAACCTGTCAGTCCAAATCCGGACGGACAGCACTACAGCCATGTTCTACCTGAACAAGCAAGGAGGGACTCGCTCGCCAAATCTGTCCAAGCTTGCCCAGAAAATCTGGATATGGGCACTCAGACGGAACATCTTCCTGTCATCACATGTTCCAGGGGAGCTCAATTCCCTAGCGGATGCTCTGCGCAGAGACTCCCTCCCAGAGGAACACGAATGGGTTCTACACAGAGAGGTCGTAGAAGATATCTTCTCTCAGTGGGGTTTCCCCACTATAGACTTATTTGCCACAAGCGAAAACAGACAATGCCCAGGATTTGCATCCAGGTTCCCCCAACCAGACTCCCAGGGGAACGCCCTGTGGATGAACTGGTCAGGGATGTTTGCGTACGCTTTTCCACCAACTCCTCATCAGGAAGGTGGTGAACAAGATGAACAGAGTCGATGACGCTCGTCCTAGTTGCTCCCATGTGGGCAAGAAACCGTGGTTCCCACACCTACGCAGAATGGCGGTGTGCGAGCCCATCAAACTTCCAGCCTGGTACAACCTTCTGTCCCAGCACCAAGGTCAAACAGTGCACCAGCAACCCAACTCAATGAACCTGGCAGCATGGCTCCTGAGGTCATAGAGTTTGGACACCTCAATTTACCACAGAGGTGTATGGACATCCTAAAAGAATCTAGGAAACCAAACACAAGGCACTGTTACTTTGACAAGTGGAAGAGGTTTGTTATCTGGTGCCAGAGTAGACAAATCAACCCTGTTGATTGCACTCCTTCCACTATTGTTACATACATGCTCCACCTGCTAGATGCAGGATTGGTTTTTAACTCACTGAAAGTACACCTGACAGCCCCGTTGGCATACACCACTTCCCATAGCAAGGTCTTGTGGTGGAAAGTACCAGTAGTTAAAGCCTTCATGGAAGGAGTAAAGAGACTTCACCCTCCTATTTCACCCACCACCAGGGTGGGACCTTAATGTCGTGCTATCCAAGCTCATGGGACCCCCTTTCGAGCCCATGCATAAAAGCAGTCTCAAACACCTGACTTACAAAAATGGCCTTCTTAGTAGCTATTACTTCTATAAGAAGAGTCAGTGAAATTCAGGCTCTGTCAGTGCAGGATCCCTTCTTTACTGTCCATAAAGACAAACTGGTTTTACGCACACACCCTAGGTTCTCACCTAAGTTTATATATAAATTCCACGTAAACCAGTCCATCGAGCTTCCGGCTTTCTTCCAGGACCCCCAAAGCTCGGCTGAGGTGAAACTACACACCCTAGATGTGCGTAGGGCGGTCCTCTACTATGTAAATAAAACCAGACCGCTAAGGAAAACAGATCAACTGTTTGTCTCCGTAGCTACAGGCAGAGAGGGGGATCGCGTCTCTAAAGGTGCCATCTCGAAGTGGATTATTAACTGTATCCAGCTGTGTTACTCACTCGCTGAAAAGACTCTTCCTTTTACGCCAAGGGCCCACTCTACTAGAGGCATTGGGGCCACTCTGGCTTTCATTGCAAATGTACCCCTTGACACCATTTGCAAAGCAGCTACTTGGAGCTCTATTCACACTTTTACTCAGCATTGCTGCATTGACACCCATTCCAAGGCAGATACACAAGTGGGACAAGCGGTTCTAAGATACCTATTTGCTCATGACCCTTCTCACATCCCACCTCCTTCTTCTGGTACTGCTCGCTAATCTATGCACAGCATGTGATCTAAGCAGATTCCACAAGCCTCAGAAGGGATACATTACTCACCGTAATCGTATTTCTGATGCTTGTATCTGCTTAGATTCACATGCGACCCACCCTTCCTCCCCTCCGAGAGAAGGCGCATGATTGCTTGTAGTCTTACCTTTTTGTCTATCTGCTTGGATTATCTGTACTCACGCTACTCCTCATGCTACCTCATGTCAGAAAAAATACAATCTGAGGATCCTAGACGCGTGAGGGATCTTGGGTACAGTGGACGTCACACTAGGGATAGTATTACTGGCACGCCCTGTGTCGACGCCCATTTTTGAGTTTCGAAAAACAAACTGTAATACTCCGCAGCTTCCACTAGATGTCGGCCTATGCACAGCATGTGAATCTAAGCAGATACAAGCATCAGAAATACGATTACGGTGAGTAATGTATCCCATATATCAGTTCTCTTTCTTTTCCCTGTCAAAATGTCACACGATAGTCCATCGAAATCCCAAATGACGTGTGTGTGTTAAGTTGCAGGCACTAATCTAGGAAATAGTTTGCAGTCAAAATAGCACACACAAATACCAGCAGCTGATGTCTTGCCCCCACAAACCCCCTGAGCTCAGCCTAAGGTTAGAAGGAACACGCGTTGTCACCCCCTGCCGGTGTATTTGTTCTTCACTGATTACTCAAGCTTTCTGTTCACCCTGCCAGTGATGTATCTGTTAAGGACCCTGTGTTATTTACGTGTCATACAAAAATACAGCTGAAATAATTGTATTTTTGGAGCCCAAGATTGTAAGTAAGGCGGAGAGCACTAGCGAAATTTGTTGTCGCCTCTCTGCTCGAGTTCTTTGCTTGATGCTAAATAAATGTATCTGTGACTATCTTATTCTGTGAAGGTGTCTCATTCTTGATTTATCTTCCAATTTATTTTCTTGACTTACACCAATTTGCACATTTTAGCAATACCAAAGCATGCCAGTTGACTCTCTATGCACAGCCACTCTGTTTTCAAGTTCTTCTAGTCTACAAAGGTGTTAAGTCTTTTCTCCTTAGTACCTCGCTAACTGTATCGATGTAATCACCATTTCAATGCCTCTGCACCTTCTGTGCACTCAATCTCAATGTCCCATATGTGCCCCCTCCCCTGTGTCGCCTCTCTTCCGCTCCATTGGAACTCGCTGCACCTCACAATGAAAGTCAACCCAACTGTGGATCTCTTCAAAGCTTGGTGTAAACTTCACTTACTGAAGAGTGCGCTCACCATTCTCCTAAACTGACCCCACCACTCTCTCTCAGGTGCTGTGTAACGTAATTTTGAATATTTGTACAGTACTTCTCTTTAGTTGGAAGCTCTCACCCACCTAAGTTAATATTCTGTCTGTAGGTTACCTGGTTCTTTTATTTCTATTTTATGTTTTGGCCGTGGTCTGTATCCCACTTTGTTCACAATCCCATATACTGGCTCACCACTAATTTTCATCTTTGTGCTATAGTACAGGCACCCTTGAGGGGAATGCCTCTACCAGGTGTAAATGTGTTATTGTAAGTAATTGTGATTGAAATTGACATCCCTGTTCTTGGAATAAATGTATAGATACAAACGGGAATTTATGGTGTGTTGTAGGTGAGCATTTGGCTACTGTTTAAAAATGCTTATATCACATAATATCCTCCAGCTCCTGCTGCCCATTCTTCAGTGCAATAGCTGTCAGCGGCTTGGCTTCCCAGGGCTAAGGCAAAGTTGAAAACCACACCGCACTGCACCACATATCATGATTACTTGGTAAACAGAAATGTCTTAAGGGCTTTCCTCAAGATTAGATGATCGTCAAATCTTCAGATGTAAAAGGGTACTTGATTTCAAAGCTTAGCCGCCTGTACAGAAACATGTTTGTCACCCCTTCTTAGATGCTTGAACTAGGGTAGGTTCAGCTTGCATGCGAGAGGGCGTCTGGCTGTAAAGATGGAACTTTTGTAATAGCAACTTCTCCAGCATGGGGTCAGGCATGGATTCACATGCTCATGAATAGTCCCCGTTGTCAGGCTGGGAATCCTAGGTAAAAGAAAAGTTTCCTTTCACTTAAGAACCTGTATTTCTCCTTTAAACCAATCACTGTCCTCTTGGTCATACTGCCCCATCCAATGACAGTCCTCTCCCTAATGCCCTCCTCTAGCAGCCATCTTCAGATTTTTCCAGCACACTTCAGTATTGGGACTCCTCGCGTTTGCTCTTGTGAAAAAACATTCTATTTTTGTTTCTAAATGCCTGTGTGGTCTTCTCTCCATCTGCCGACAGCGGGGATCTGTTGTTGGTGAGGTGCAGCAACCCTCGAGGGTGAAGATCGTTGAAGTTTCCAGAAGGCCATTGGGCCTACTTTACGCTCTCTGACCATTACGGAGGAGAAGAAAGAAGGAAGGTCCCTCTTCAGGTCCTGCACCAAGTGCGGGCTCCGAAATGTGTTTGTGGAGGACAAACATCTGCAATGCATCTACTGCCTACATCCGGACCACAAGAAAGAGGATTGCCAGATATTCCACAGATTCTCCAAGAAGACAAAGGAGAGGCACAGTAGACTGGTGATGTGGCTGAATGCCAAGGCCTCTGCCCTGTGCTCTGAGCAGGGGCATGCCTCACCCAAGACCGGTCGTTCTGAGGAGTGGGCTTCTAAGTCCTGTGAGGGTGCCTCATCTGTGGAGGCCTAAAATAAGGCCAAGCATTTCAAGTCCGTGTCCACCGGGGTCGACGCGGAAGCAGGTAGTCCAACCTGGCTAAGCTGCCGGAGAAGCGCGAGAAGCCACAGACGGAGAAGGCTGAGCTGCCCAAGAAGACCCAGGCGGCACATAAGTAGTCGTTGGTGATAGATCTGGTGGCGGATGCTCTCTCGAAAGCTGAAGGGGCTGACCTTGAGAGAGGGTGGCCCCCACAGCACTGAATGTATTCCTCCCTCGGTTGAGCGAGGCTGCCATGGTGACCTTGACAAGGTCTGCCAGCATGCCAGAGAAGGGGGATGTCGCCTCCAGAACTTGGTTCTAGCCCCACAGGGTGGAAAAAAAGGGGACCAGCCCCAGCCATGGAAATGTCATCGACAGGCAACGAGGACAAGTCCCTACACACGGTCCAGGAAAATGTGGAAGAGGACGACGACGGCTCGGGCCTCGTGTTCTGATAATGCCAGTTCCGCCGAGGGATGTCTTGATGGTCATCCTATCAACCCTCCACACCTTGGTGTCAGAGATCCAGAAGAGTATGCCACAAGGGCCTGTCCCAGGGGTCCCCCAGACCTCCAACCAACTTCTGGCGAAGAAAAGGAAGCACCATCCGACGCCCTCATTTCAGCTTCCACCTCCGCGTCGGGTGCCATCTCACCCAGCATCCCCAGACATGGGTACGGGGACGGATATGGCCACGACGGACAACTATATCGTCACAGCGGGCAGTGGGTCCCCGTAGCCTAGGGCATCCCCAATGGACGAAGTGGTATTCCATTCTGTGATCGTAAGAGCCTCCGAGCTGTTCTAGCTTGTGCCCGAAGAAACCAGGAAGGAGGGTTTCTTGTATCAGAGGCACAAAGCCAAGAGGAAGACTATCATGGCGGTGCCCCTCCTGGACGACGTGTGGGAGGAGGGCCTGGACCTCTTGAAGAACCCTTGCACGGCTCCAGCCAAGCAGGATAGACTGGAAAAGAAGTACCGGAGTCTGCACCCAAGTGCCTGAGGTCACAACCATCACCGAATTTGGTGGTTTCGGCAGCTGCGAGGAAGCGGTCATCTAACGCGCCCTCGTCTTTGGTCCCTCTGGACAGCGAGGGTAAGAAGTTGGACGCCATAGGGAGGAAGGTGATTTACACTGCGTCGTCCACCATCAAGGCAGCCAACACACTGGCGATCCTAGCCACGTACAACCGGGAGCTGTGGTACAAGCTGGGTCCGATTCTGAGTACCTCCCCGAAGACAAGAGGATGGAGACGATCAACCCCTCTTCCAGGAGGGGGAGAGGTAGGATCTGATCACACCATCACAGTGGCACTGGACGTTGCTGACACAGGGTTCTGGCAGATGGGGAATCGTGTCTGCCTTAATCGCCAAGGCTGGATGAAGGACACATTTACGCCAAGAGGTCCAAACGAAGGTACAGGACATGCCTTTCAACAGAGATAACCTTTTCGGGAAGGTCATCGTTGAGTCAGGCCATCAAGGCAGATAGGGATACGGCCTGTGCTCTGGGTACACTCCAACAGCACCACTCTTCCTTTCTCTTCCTCGTACCATCAGCCTTCCAGATCTACGACCCAGGAAGCCCACAGAGGCCGTTCCCTGGACTATGGGGGAGGATGATGGTGATGCCGCTAGCAGGGCAGGGCGCTGAAGTAAGCCTGAACCGGCCAAGATGTCGGGCCCCCACCCGTGCACCCCAGTGGGAGGCCGGCTGTCTAAGTTCATCAGCGAGTGGGAAAAGATCACAGACAGATGGGTGGTGGATGCTTTCGCCCAAGGACATGCCCTGGAATTTTAGCACAGGTGTCCGCTAATCCCTCCGGTGGCCAGTCAGGAGCAGCTCATCCCTCCGCTTTTGTAGCAAATGTGGGCCATGCTACGAAAAGGGGCAATAGAGCTGGTTCCTCAGCAACTCTGGGGCTCTGGAGTCTACCCCAGATACTTCTTGGTAAGAAAGAAGGGGGGATGGAGGCGCATTCTGGACCTGCGATGTCTGAACAAGTACCTCAAGTCTCAGGAATTCAGGATGGTCATGTTGCACCACATGCTCGGCCAACTGGAAAAAGGAGAGTTCTTGACATTGCTGGACCTGGAGGACGCCTACTTCCACGTCCCCCTTCAAAGGAAACACCAGAGGTTTCTACCCCTTGTGGTGCAGGGACAGCACTACCAGTTCAAGGTTCTACCCTTTGGCTTGAAGTCGGCCCCAAGAGTCTTCACGAAGTGCCTGGTACCGGCCCATCTGCATCTACGGGGGATTCACATTAACCCATACCATGACGACTGGCTGATCCGGGACCGCTCATGAGAGTCAGCCTTTGGGGAGACAGAGGTGGCCATCAAGCTGCTGATGGATCTGGGTTTCTCCATCAACTATACAAAGTCCTGCTGGACACCATCGCAGAACGTACTGTTCCTGGGGGCCAGACTCGATATTGTCTTGCCTGGCATCGCCCTTGAAGAAGAGGGTGACGGCCATCCAGGGGAAGGTGCAGTGGCTGTCGTCTATGAAGATGGCGCAGTGCAGACCATAAAGTCGTTGCTTGGCATGATGTTGTCCTGCATCCTCTTTTGGAATTCCTGGACGCTCTCTTGCGGACAAGATAACTGGATGACGAGTTTCATTGGGCCACAAGGTGGTGGGGCGACTGCTCCAACATTGCCTGGGGTTTCAGAACCTCCATTCCAGGAAACAGTCACAATGTACGCTTCGCTGGAAGGATGGGGAGCCCACACCGGATTTCTGCACACCAAGTGGCTATGGCTACCGGAGGTGAAAGATATCCATATCAATATCTTGGAGCTATGGACAGTGTTCTGTGCCCTCAAGTCATTCCTTCCATCTTTGAAGGGCAAGGTGGTGAGGATCTTCATGGACAACACCACCACAATGTTCTACATCAGGAAACAGTGGGGCAGTCAATCCCCGGCTCTCTCCCGGGAAAGCGCAGGAATTGTGGCGCTGGGCTGTTGGACAAGAGATGTTCCTCGTCTCTCTTCACCTAGTGGGAGTCGAACACCATCGTGGACTCCCTCAGCAGGGGTGGGAACTTCGGCAGGACCAGGTCAACCACATTTTTTTCGGCAAGTGAGGCAGGCTCCATATCGATCTGTTTGCAACGGCGGCGAACTCAAAGTTTGCCAGCATATTCCACCAACCAAGGACCCGGGGAGACACGTTCCATTTCCCATGGGAAGGGATGTTTCTGTACGTGTTTCCTCCGTTGTCGCGCCTGCTACGAGTCATTGATACTCCGTGTCGGTGCAGGATGATACTCATCGCCCCGGCGTAGCTGAGGCAGATTTGGTATCTGGACTTCTCAGCCTGTCGGTACTGCCTCTGATCAAGCTACCCGCAATCCCGGACTGGATCTTCTCGCCAGAGAAGGGGGTGCGATCCTGCCTCACGACCCAGGATCGTTCAACCTCAGTGCTTGGCTCCTGCAGCCCTAGAGTTTGGAGGATGTGTGTTGCCTGCGGACTGCAGGGAAGTCCTCGTTAAGGCTACGTCGTTGTCGACTTTGTAGTGCTACGGTCACATGTGGAAGTGTTTAACTACGTGGTGCCGGTCGTAGAAGATTACCCCCACCTTCCACCTCTCCCGAGGGTCACGGCCCGCAGATCCTTCCATATTTGCTGTCAGATTGGCACATGCCTCAATCAAGGTTCATCTGTCGGCTATCTCCCACTACACCAAGTCCCCAGGAAGGTCTTCACTTTGGTCTCATCGACTCATCCAGGAATTCCTCAAAGGACTTTTTCGTTCTTTCCCGCTGGTGAAGACTCCTGCCCCGGCGTAGGAACTCAACATGGTTCTGACGAGGCTCATGGGGGCTCCCTCTGAGCTGATGCATCAGGCCCCTCTGAAGCTCCTCTTGTGGTAAACGGCTTTCCTTGTGTCCATCCTCTCCACCAGGAGGGTGGGTGAGATACAGGTCCTATCCTGCAAACAGCCATACCTGACGGTCCACGAAACTAGGGCGGTGCTGCAGATGCCCCCCTCTTTCATGCCGAAAGTTCTGTCTGAATTCCACCTCACCAAACCTTTGTTACCTGTTTTTTTTTTTCTCCCAAAACCTTTGTCACTGAGAAGGCCTTGCACTTGCTAGTCGTTGCTCGTGCCCAGAAACTCTACGTGACACGCACAAAGAGTTTTCGAAAGACTTCACAACTGTTTGTGAACTTTGGTCTTTTGAACCATGGGCAGGCCTTGTCAAGGGCTTCCATCTCAAGGTGACTCTCCGGCTGCATCATGCACTGTCATCTGTTGACGAACCACCCACTCCACCAGAGTGATCGCTGCAACAACGGCGTTCCTAACTAGTGTGCCTCTGCAGGGCTGCTACGTGGTGGTCCACGCACATCTTCACAAAGTTCTACTTCATCGACAGGGATTCCAGGGAGGAGTCCAAAGTCGGCCAAGCAGTGTTACGCAACCTGTACGCTTGAGGTGAGTCTATTCCAAAGGTAAGAGTTGATTGCTTCTGTTGAGCCTTGCCACCTCCTGTGGTTGTGTAATTTTGTACTGAATTCGTTATTCATGAGTGTGTGAAGTTATTCATGAGTGTGTGAATCCATGCCAGACCTCAAGCTGGAGAAGGAACAAGTCTCTTACCTGTAACTATTGTTCTTCAGCATGGGTCTGGCATGGATTCCCATGCGCACCCTTCCCCCAACCCCTCTGTCGGCTCTTGGTCACACTGCCACTTTACGTGCTTACCAAAGCGAAAGATGGCTGCCAGAGGAGGGTCTTGGGGAGAAGACTGTCATTGGATGGGGGCAGTTTTACCCAGAGGACAGCGATTGGTTTACAGGAGAAATACAGTTAGTAAGTGAAAGTAAAACCGTTTTTTTCTTTTACTGTGGATACTGGGAATATTCATGAGCATGTGCATTCATGCCAGACCCATGCTGGAGAACAATAGTTAATGGTATGTAACTTGTTCCAACCTTTCCTTGCTGTAAAAGGCAAGGTAAACAAAGCAAGACTTACATTTCACTGAGATGAACCAGGAGCCCAGAGCTTCAGTGACTGAGGGTTGAGGTGCACAGTGTTGCATGTGTGGTTACCTGGTTAGGGGTGGGTGTCTGGGCTTGTTCGTGTGTGGACATTCTGTGGAAGGAGGGTGCTTGACTCTGATGGAATAATGGGAGACCTTCAAGAGTGAAAACTGTGGTGTTAATCTGGGGCTTATGATGTTAGGTTATTGTGTCGTATACTGCAGGCTGCTGCCATTTGCGTGAACTCTGTGCCAAATGTTGGATGTTCTCAATTTTTGGGGAGAAGCCACATTTTAAATGCTCTCCAGAAGCCCTTTTTTTTACTCTACACTCACTTTATCTACTCAGCCCAAGGCTACAAAGTTTCTCTTCTCCTGTAGTCTCTACTGTGATACTGTGATGATGGGCTTGATAACCAGAGGTAGGGAATTGCAATAGTCTAGAGGCAAGGAGGGTTATGGGAACTAAACCAGGAGCTAGCATAGGCAGGACTTGACGAGATGTTCTGAAGGCATGAGATCTCAAGAGTGTAAGGGGTGGGTAGTGTTAGCTGGATTCAGCATGGTGTGTAAGGGGTGCTCTTTATTCAACGTTTTCTGGAAGAATTGTCATCGCTCAGCTTTAATTATACCATAACCTGAAAGCTACATATACATACTTTATTATTCTGGGATGTAGAAGTACCTGCACCTACTTGGTCCTCGCCTACTGGAGACAGAAGTTCAACTGTATTTTTCTAGGGTTGGGCCAGTCTGCTGTCCTTTCTACCCCTTACCATAACCAATCCAAATGCCAAAAAGAGCCTTTTCAAAAACTGTTCCACCTGTGAACTTAAAAACATCTATGTGGAGGACAGGCACCAGAAGTTACTTATTGTTTGTACAATAATAATCTGGATTCCTGCTCTATCCTCCAGTCTTTTTCTAACAAGACTCTCAAGGATAGACATGGGAGACTTGTGGCTTTGCTTGACGAAGGCACTATGGCCACAGAGACTGCTTTTGTGAGGAGCTGTGCTCCACTGCATCATAGCAGGCCCCTAACAGTGTACTCCCTCTTTCAAGAGGTTGAGATCCCATGACGCAAGTATATGGGCTAATAGTGAAGAAAGGGGATTGCACCCATACTCTGCCAGACCCTCATAAATCTGCCATGCCTGCTTCCATCGTCACAGAAACCGTCCACCTCGACGCAAGTGTCTACATAGCCCTTGACAATGAGCATGTCATCCTGCCATACCACTTGCAACTGTTCCATGACCCCATCGTCCATGAAGACACCGTCGTCCACGAAGCTGAAGCTGCCCACGACTCAGTTGACGACTTCCCCATCGATGAACAGGAAATACTCAAATCCACCTCTGACGACTTCGTCGACAACCTCATCGACCACATCTAAACCCATGCCTTCCATCCCCTCGACTGTTTCATCGACTACTATTCACTCGCCTGAAGTCTCGTCTATGCACCCTTCATCAGTGAATCCACATCCAGATCCTGCACTGCTATGGTCGCTCAAAAGGCCTGAACTGCTCCTGTTTGTACTGCAGCCTTATAGCCTGCCCATCTTGTCAGTGCCTTCCAAAATTGTTCCTGATGACCTACTGGAGCACACTATTGACACTGACTTTGAGGGCCCAGAAGAAGTGTTTTCTGATGAAGAGTTTTTTAGCCTGTCTCCAGCAAAGTCTCTTCCTCTGCCAGTGCTTCATAAACCAGTACGTCTCTGCTGGACCTGCCAGGCACATCACATGACCTGGGGCGAACTACTTATCCATGGGCATTTTATCCACGATTCAGACTCTTGTGTCGGAACTCCAGGCGAGAATGTCCACGGTTACTCCTGCACTGGACCACATTTCTGCTTTGCCATCCAGGCCTTGGCCTCTGCACCACCATCAGCGTCTGCCTCCACTAGAGGATGAACCACCTCAAGACGTCTCCTCAGAGACTGATTCACATGAGGATATACATCCAGCTACAGCCTCTATTCACTCCTCCATTACAGATGAGTTTGATCTTGTGTCAGTGGATGGAGGCCTGGAAGAGCTCCCACCAAGAGACTCCCATCCAGATGATTTGTTAAGAAGCTGCCAGCCAACTCCCCTACTCAGCTGAAAAAACAAACACTGTCACGCGCTTCTGCTGGAAGTAGGCTCGCTCTTTCCAAGGGAGCTCTAGAACCAGTACTTAGCTCACAGTGGGAATCAAGGAGTGTCCTCACAATATTTCCTGGTGCAAAGAAAGTCAGGTGACTGGAGATCCACCCTCTACCTGCGATATCTGAACAAGTTCCTCAGTTTACAGTTGCTCCAGATGGTCACGCTGCAAAAGATTTGCAGTTAGGTGACCAAGAGACCTTTTCTGTCATCCCTCGACATGGAAGACACTTATTTCCACATTCCCATCCACCAGCGTCCTTGAAAATTTATTTTGCTTTGTGTTGTCAGACCGCCACTTTCAATTCGTGGTCCTCTCCCTTTGGCCTCAATTCCACCCATAGGCGTTTCCCAAATGTCTTGTTATGATTCTCAGAAAATCATGGATATATATTGCCCTTCACTGGACGACTGGTTGATCAGGGCTCCGTCGCTTGAACGAGGCCTGCAATACACGACAGCCACGAAAACCTGTGATGCATCCAGTGCTCCAGATAGGATTTTGGACTGATAGTATTTTAGAATTTTTAGAATTAGAGTAAATACAATTTTAAGAGTAAAAATTAGTTACCTCCTTTGCAAGGGTAAAAAGTGCCCGACAACTATCTAATGTGTGCATAGAATTAAAACTTTGTTCAAAAACATTAGTGACAACACAGCTGTATTTCAAAGTGGTTCTAAATAATGAATTGCACCTGTAGAAAGTATTCTCCCCACGCAAGAACCATATAGATGCATACTACCCAGCTTCATCTTCATGATACTTGGGCACAAACTGTTAAGAGCTACTACAGATGCCAGCTAGTTACATCTGGTGATTCATAAATCAAGTCCCATCACTCTACCAGCATCACTTCTCTGCTTCTGAGGCCTACCGTTGCTGGGTGGCACTACTTGCTGGACAGCCACTCCATGTTTTTGCTCCATCTCTCCTTCGCTTAGCTACTCTGTTTCGCCTGTCTCTCACTTTCTGACGCTCTGCCTCCCACCCTTAAGTGTTGATATGCCACGTTTTGCGGTCTGTTTCTCCGTCACTCTTCCTCTCCATCTCAACATTCTATTGTTGCCGTTTCCTTCCTATATCTCTCTGTATCAGTTGATATTTCTCTCCTTCCTATCATTACTCCGGCTAGATCTTTTTTTCATGTTCTCATGGTTGCTACTCCTTTTGATTGTTATGTTAATTGACTTTGTATAGCGCACGTTCGCCCAAGGGCATCATGGCACTGGAGATGGAAAACTGCTTACCGAGGGAGAACCAGTACATAAGAAACAGGGAAACTAAAATAAAGTCTTAAGAGCTCTTCTGAACCCCAGACGGTTAGGGGTACTTCTAAGTGATGGAGGCAGACTATTCCAAAGTTTTGCAGCGGCAATGGAAAAAGCCCTGCCGCCAACCCTTTTGCGGTTAAAACTAGGAACAGCGATAAGGTTGGTAGAGGACGAGCGTAGATCACGTCCCAGAGAGTAGCGAAGGAATTTAGCTTGTAGAAACTCATCTCCTTGGCCATAGACCGCATGATGAACGATTCAGAGTGACTTGAAATGAACCCGCTGGGCCACTGGAAGCCAATGAAGTCGACGAAGCACTGGCGAGATGTGAGCGCCGTAAGGAGAGCCATTAACTAGCCTGGCCGCCAGGTTCTGCATGCGCTGAAGTCGCTGTGTAAGGCCAATCGGTTGGGAAAGATGAAGAGAGTTACAATAATCCAACCGTGTGAGAACTAATGCCGGGGGGTGGGTGGCTTCAGGTAGAGCCCTCTTGAGAACTCTAATCTGGTGATGGGCAGACTGGCACACCGCGGTGACCTGGTTCGACATAGAGAGGGTGGCGGACAGAATGACCCCTAGATTTTTCACTTTGTCCACAGGCCCAGGGAAAGGGCCCAGAGAGGAGGGCCAAAAAGCTGGGGTCCACAGTGAATAGTCCAGAGGGCAGCCCACCACCATAACCTCTGTTTTGTCACCATTGAGTTTGAGCCAGTTCTGGTCCATCCAATCCCCACCGCCCTAAGACACTCATGAAGGCCTGACTAGGCTCCAACCGGATCTTTATCTAAGCGGATCAGGATTTGGGTGTCGCCCGCATTGGAATAGCAGTTTAGTCCATAGGAACGGATGAGGTAAAACCAGAGCCCAGATATAAATATTAAATAGGATTGGAGAGAGTGAGGGACACCACAAAGTGAGGGGACAAGAGGAGGACAAAAAAGGGGGCATAATGAGGGCCTGGGTGCGATCTGAAAGAAAAGAGGTGAACCATGCAAGGACAGAGCCGGATATCCCGATCTGCGCCAACCGTGAAAGCAGAATGGGATGATCAACCGTATCAAATGTGGCTGAAAGATCTAACAGGATCAGGGCGCCGACTCTGCCTGCATCCACCAGTCTGGACATATCGTCTTGTACAGAGACGTGCACGCTTTCCGTACCCCTCCCTGGCCTAAAACCAACCTGGGCAGGGTTGAACATTTTTGAAGACTCCAGATAAGAAGATAGAAGGGGGGGTGATAAGGGACTCCAAAAGTTTCTACAAGAAGGGGAGTAGAGAGACAGGACGAAAGTTAGCCGGAATTGTGGGGTCAAGAGAGGACTTTTTGAGGAGGGGGATAACCCTCGCAGATTTCAACTCTGATGGAACCAGTCCTGACTGGCGGGAATTGTTAATGGCGGCCGTGATATAAACTAATATGTCAGGGGCAACCTTTTTTATGATGGTCACGGGGATCGCATACTCGGGTGAAGATGATTTGATTTTTAAAATAGACCCTAAGACCTCGGCCTCAGAAAATAATGGAAAAGTGAACCAGTTGATAGAGGGGTCAATAGGAGGAACTGGTGGGTACGTAACGATATCCGGGGTCATAATCGCAGGGGATTTAGCGATATTGGAGTGGATCATTTCAATTTTGGTAACAAAAATTTATCTCATCTTTTCAATAAAACATTCTTTCATGCACTGTCTCTTATGTTGCTGGCATGCCCTTCTCTAGTTTTGCTTTTCTATTTCCATCTCTCACCACCTGCTGTTGATCTGTGTTTTGTTACTGTCTCTAAATCTCTTTTGCTCGGCTTCTATCCCTCACTCCTATTGTGTGTTTGTCCTATTATTAACTCGGTTTCCCTTCTCGCTTCCTTTGTTGCCCTATCATGTAGCTCATTGCTCTCTTCCTGTTGCTCAAATTCCTGTTTTGGATTGTCTAGTATGTTCTCTGTCTGAATGTTAGCTGCATCTTTCACGCACACCTCTGATGCAGACTCATTAACTCACCTATCAGCAGGATTTGAACTAACAGGCTACACAATAATATCTGCAGCAGTGTTATTGACCCACTGAACTGTCTTTCCCAACAGGCTATTGACACTGAAATGCACATAGGGTTAGGGGACTGGCAGTTCCATGTGAGGCTTGCCTGACATAAATGGCTTGTCAAAAGCTTTAAGCCTGTTTTAACTATCCTACATGAGTCAGGAGATTCATAATGAGGCTTTGAAATGTGCTAGATTTTTGGCAGTGGGACTCGGTAATCGGACATGGGAGAAGCAGAGGTTTTGAAAAGTTCAAGACCGAGTAGAAGGGATTGAAGTACATGACAGCAATGCCATCTTTTCACACTGTCTGCCAGTGTGCATCACACCAGCTCAGGAGGTTGGTGGAAAAGCTCAGACGCTGTTCTTGCTCAGTACTTTAGCTTGCTGTGGAAAATACCAGCACATGTTCGCGCTTTGCCATACAGCAGCTCTGTTAAGGAATTCAGGTACTGTCCCAAAACATAGCAGTTCAGCTAAGAAATGTGGGCATGATGCAATCGGCCGTGCTGTGAATATGTGGCATTGTTCCATGTCCTGCGTATAGCTTGCATATATAGCAGTCCTGTTGAAAGGTACTGGTACAATCTGTGCCACTGAAAATATATACAGCAGTGCTTCTATCTGTATCCATTATACCTGATTGCGGTAAGTGGTTAGAAAGGCAGTTAAAGTTCATACTACATGCCTAGCTATGTGTTGCTCTCTAAGAAAATAAACTGTCTAGTGTCCTTTCATGCTTGAAAACACATGCACTATTAAGACAAAAACCCATCTTCATATAGAACACCCAAAAAGATTTCCTTCTCACAAAAGCCAAACAACTGCTTGCTGGTAGGCTTTTTTAAAACTTGGAGATCAAGAAGCCCAAGCCATTAAATGCAATTTATGTGCTTCTGTGATGAAAAGAAAGCAAAGTATGAAATGCCCATGCTGCTGCAACTGCGCTGCCTCTATTAAAGTGGATTAAGACAGAGGAAAATGAAGCAGACATGCAGCCCTTGTTTAAGACCATTTCTATTCTTACATAATACTACATGTGTCCTAAAGCAACGTGAAAAACATGTTCATGATTCAAGATGCTTTAATAACACAACCTACAAAATGAACAAAATACAAATTCCCTTTCACATTGCTCATAAAGTATTTTTATAGAATTGTTAACAGAGTAGAGTGTTACAAAAATTAAACGGATCAGGTCTCATCCCAGTTGTTTCTTTGGATTGCTAAATTAAAGAGTGGATTTGCAAACTGCTGCTAGCCAGGCTCACCAGTGAGCTCCATAATTTACGAGGGTGCTGCCATAAATAGCTGTGTACATGATATGCAAGGAATAATTAAAAAGGCCGTATTGACAAGATCTCTGTGCGAAAAAAAGGCCTGATACAAACCTTATCTGGAGGACTGCTTGCATCGTTGGGCTTCTCTCCCAATTACATGAAATCATCCATGGCACCATCGCAGTAAATGCTGTTTCTAGGAGTACACCTGGACATCAACTCTTCCACTGCCACCCCTTCAGCAGTGTCAAGTATATACTTTTCAAAGTTCAACCCTTATCCCGGCAATGGGTTGCATTGATTCGAATACTCAAATCCTATTGGGCATGATGTCTTTGTGCATGCCGCTCATTAAAAGTTGCTGGCTCCACATGCGCCGCTGCAGGAATTCATGGATACCATCAAGTTTCCAGCTATTGGGATGACAAATTGTCTCAAGTCCTTTTGACAAAGTGCTGTTTTGGCAGAACAACAATGCCGCTGATCTAAATGGCGGAGACGCTTTCACCGTCCCAAACCATCAAGTAACTGACAGCGGGCGCATCCATGGAAGGTGGGGGAAGCCCACACTGCCAGTTTCCATGCCAGACGCCTCTGGTCAACAGAGGAAAATCCCTCAACATCAACTTTCTGGAACTCGGGGAGGTGTTCAGGGCCATCAAATCTTTTCTGATGCATCTACAGCGGAACTGGCATTTATTTATATAGCACTAGGGACAGGCCTGCAAGCATAGGAGCGCTAAAACTGAAAGGGGAACATACACATCCAGTCAAAGAGCAAGAAGAAAGCAACAGATGCTTGAGAAAATCAGCAAAACAGAGCAGTTTTTAGGCCACGCTTAAAGCAATCAAAAGAGTGGCATGCTCTCCAATCAGGTGGAAGGGCATTCCAGCATTTTGGTGCAGCATAAGGAAAGTACTTCTGAGAAACCAGTCAATCTGGCTCTCGGCACAGCCAAAAGGAAGGAGTTGTTAGACCCATGTACCCTCAAAGCGAGTTGCCAGCAGAGCCCATTAGATAAATACACAGGACCTCTGCCATATAAGCACCTGTGTGTGTGATTGAGAGTAAGCGGAAGGTAATTCTAGAGGCAACCAGAAGTCAGCACAGGGCTTTCCTAGCCTCAGAGATGTGATTCCCTCCTGTGAAGGCCCTCAACTGTTTGCACTGCTTTATTCTGCACAGTCTGCAATCAGGCACGCTCTCCTTTGCTACTGCCATACAAGAGACTTAAACAATAGTCTAGTTTGGCTCCCACTATAATAGTCCAAGCAATAGTGGCCCAATTATCATGGCTCAAAAAAAGCTCTCAACTGCGCCAATAGTTTAAGATAGTATGAAGACAATGAGACAAGACTACTCACATGCGCCTTCATATTAAGCTTCTGATCTTGGATGACACCTAATGTTTTAACCCTAGGAAGTGTGGCAATTGTACAACCAGCCAATTGAAATGCATGAACCTCCAGACTGAGCTTGCTAAATTGGACAGCCGTTCCTGTAATCATGAACTCTGCTTTGGTGTCTTTGAGGGCTAAATCATTTTCAGCCATCCAGTTCTGGATATATGAGAAAGCTGAATTGATAACTTCAGTGTCACTGATGTAAACACTAGACAAGGGAATGAAACACTGCATATCATCAGCGTAATTTGTATAGAGCACCTCATTATCAAGCAGGTCAAAAAGTGGTGAGGTGAAGATGTTAAATAATGTAGGTGACATACAGGCTCCCTGAAGGACTCCGCAGGTCACCAGAAACTCGTCAGCCATAAAGTCACCCGAGACCACCGTAGCTAAGCTGTCAAACGATTTTACCCAGCAAGAGGCAGAAAGTAGCAGCCTAGATATCTTAAGGTATGGGTGTTAACGGGTGTTCATGGACAACGCCACCAAGGTGTTCGACACCTGGGAACAGGTTGGCGCCCCCTTTTCACCTACTGGGCATTCACAACTTGGTGGCTGATTCACTCGGGAGGGAACGCCACTCCTACCATTATTGGGAGCTCCTTCAAGACACAGTGGAAATCATTCAAACATGGACTCCGGAAGTGCCCCTCTTTGTCACAAAAGACGGTGCCAAATGCGACTTGTTCTCCAGCATGTTACCTCATCCGGCTAGCCTGGAAGACACCTTAACGCTTCCATGAAAGGAGGTTCCTGTACACTTCCCCACCATTTCGACTGATATCAAGCGTTCTCCACATTGACAAACTGCAGCCATGCAAACTGATCCTTGTGGCACTGGCAGGGCAGAGACAGTTCTTGTTTTTGGAGCTTGTAGCCCTTTCATCAGCCCATCCCATCATGCCTCTGCCAGTTCACAATCTGCTGTTCAGGAACAGGGGCAAGGTCCTCCACCAGGAGAGGGGAATACCAGCATATGCATAAAGACAATATTAAATTTGTCTTATAGAAAACCGCATACCTGTGATTACCTCAGGAAGGAGAGTACATGAAATTCAGGGGATCTCCTAGCACCTGCCTTACGTAGTCTTCTGCAAAGACAAGGTTCTCCTACAGGCCAAATCTCCATTCATTCCAAACCCAAAGTACCATCCCCTTTTTATCTCAACACGCCAGTAGTTCTACCGACTTCCTTCAGCTCTCCTACCACGCCTGCTGAACTCTCCTTACTCTCTTGATGTCATGAGGCACTGAAGTATTACTTTGAAAGGACCAAATGCTTTCGAAAGCCATTGCAGCCGTTTGTTGCATTTGGACCTGCTACTACTGGGTAAGGCCTCTCTACGTCTTCAATTTCAAGATTCCTCTCTGCTTGTATCTCATTCTGCCACCAGCTTGCTAACAGGCCACTTCCAGGTCGGCCCTGAGCACACACTACGAGGGCAGTCTCGTCCACTGCTGCTCTCATGGCAGGGGTACCAAAGGCAGACACCTCTGCAGAGCAGCCACGTGGAGGCCTACTCGATGCTTCACCAAATGTTACCACATCAAAAGGAATTCTGTGAGAGTCCAGGGTTGGAGATGCGTTCCTTTGTTCTGTGTTCACCTAAGGTGAAAAATCTTCCTCCTTCCATTTTTTCATGTTGATGTATTTCCATGCCTGCTACTACTTTATAATTTATTTCAACAGCAGGTGTATCTTTGAAAGAGCCAATGATGGATATGAAATAAGTGATTTACCTGTAACTCCAGTATTGGCATCTTTCATAGATTCACATGCAACCCTCCCGCCTGCCCTCATGTGGCTCATCTTTGCACTATTATGTGCGTTATATGAATCTGTAGACGGCCTCGATGAGTGGAGCTAAGGGAGACCCTATTGGCTACAAGGTAGTTTACCCATAACAACACGAAGCGATCACTAAAGTGAATGCAGTTTCTGGTTTTCTATGAAATTTCTTAATGCTACAGAGGATTCCCAGACTGAAAGCGTAGAATATTCTAACAGCATGTGAATCTATGAAAGATACCAATCGAGAGGAACAGGGCGTCAATGATGTGGGTGGCGCTGAGTGGCGGAGGCACAGCCCAGGTTAAACTGATTTCCTCGAGGAATAAATTGGGGGGGGTGGAGGGGGTGCCTGCACAAGGTGTGGAGTCCTGGCAATTTGCATAAACGAAAAGAGCATTTTGGGAGCATAAGAATGACAAGATAATTAAATATTGAAAATGTGCCTGTGATAGAGGTCCAAGGATTAAGCCCTTCTGAGTAAGTAATGCACACTAAGATCCGCTCTTATTTTTTTGTCAAACTACTCGCCCTATCAGAAAAAGGTCTGTAAACTACAAGACATATATACCCATTTGGTGTATAGTGCTCATAAATGAATGGCTCTGTCCCCTTAAAATAGAACTCACACAATCAGTTCAGAGTTGATCTTGGAGAATGCTAGCCAGTCTGGAAGATTTGGAACTAAAGTCTCCACGGAACGATGTTTCGACAAGGAGCACAGTTTTGTCTTGTTCCAGCCCAATTTCTCCCCTGGTTACCTTTGAATGTACTGTTTACACTCATTTCCTATTAAGTACCCTCTGTCAGATCACAAGCTCTCTGCTGCTCTCAGTTTTCCGTTTGGCAGTATTTGTTTGCTCCATGAACGATTTTGCAGGATTTTAAAATTATGTTGGAAGCGTTTTAAAATGGTGCTTTAATATGTGCTTGCCATAGGTCTGCCCGACCTGTATGGAGTAGCTAATCCTAATTCTGTGCGCCTACCAGTGCTTTTAAGTGGGATGAGAACTCGAGGGAGGGTGCGGGGTTAACCAATTCTCTATGCAATTGGGGGGCGGGTGGCATCGCGTGTAGTGTATTCGTTCTGTTTTCTGTTTTTCCTTATTTTCACTTCTTTTCCTCTCACACTGCGGGGAATTGTGACTACAGTAGCAGTGAAGTTGGCAGTAGGCTCGAGTTGCACTAATAGAAGCCAAGCTGGATGCTAATAGAGGTCAATTAATGAAAGCTTGCTTTTTCTGGAGTTAAAGATTACACAAAAAACTGCTCATATATTTATTCTTCATCCAGAAAATCGCATTCGTTAGGGTAATCACTAGGAATCTAGCCACATCAACCCTGTAACTTGCAATTGGAGATGAAATCGTAATTTGTAAGTGTAGAGTGTAGTGTTTAGCGTTCGCAGACTGGAAAAATTATCTTGCGTCCTGGAAAGTATCTTGCATCCTGTGTGCACCCATTTCAATTTAACCGGAAAATACAGGAGTACCCTACCCGAACCTCAAAATATAATTAGAGCCTGCTAATATTGCCAGAAAATTAAGTCACCGATACTGATTTCTTGAGAGCATCGATATGAATTCTATTAAGTCAGGGCTTCATAGTGCTTGTAATGCTGTTGTGCAGCTAATTGGCTGCAAAAGGCGCAATTGTTCTTTAAATTTTCTAGAATTGGAACTTTCTTGGATTCACATGCTGTGAATATTTCTTGTCGTTAGGCTGGGAACCCTCAATAACTTTAACCTAGCGTTTTCCTATGGAAAACATCAACACCTTAGTGTCCTATCGACGTCCTTTTTAGGTGCTTTAGGCTACCCAATAGGATGTTCGTTATAAATAGCCCAGCCCCGTGGCATCCCCAGATATCAACCGTCTCCAAACTGTTGGGAACACCTTGTGTTTCTCTTCATGGTTTGCACATGCTTTTTCGTATCCAGCCAGTATGTCGTCTGTGGCCCAGAAAAAATCGCTTTTTAGTCCTTGTGCTAACTGCGGCCTAAAAATGATGTTCGAAGGGGATGGTCATACTGATCGTTTGTGTCTATATCCCCATCATTCGGCGGATTCCTGAGAGATATACCAGGGGTTTTCGCAGAAGACTTTGAAGGACCACAACCACTGGCTCATCTGTTGGCCGAACAAGGGTACTTACCTGGCTTCGGAGGGGAGTTCGAACCGGGGGAGCCAGTGTTCGGTGACGGCGGAGAAGGCCCATGCGCACCTGCGGGCGGCATCGGCGTAACCCCCTGCTAAGAAGCAACGGACAAAGTTGCTATCATCGGAGGTGGGGAGAGGTAGCAAGTCCTCTACATCCAGGTCACATAACTCGAAGGGGGCAAGTGGCTCCTTGCTGCACAGGTCGTATCGGCCGGACAAGTCGAAGGTGTCTGGTGTTAGGCCCGAGAAGTCAAAGGCGTCGGACGGAGGACAAACGAAACCAACAGTCTTCCTCCTCGAAGCACTTTGCGTTTAAGGACCCTCATTGATCTTCGTCCAGCTGGGACTCCTCGAAGCACCGTTCCGGCTCTTCTTCCAAGAAGTCTGCTTCACCTGAGAAATCTAGGCCCGTGAAGGCCTCAGTTCCGACTACGAGAGTGTCGTTTCTTCCCTCGTCGACAGGGCGGTGCAAACTGCTCCTCCGTCATCGGCGGTGGTGTCATCGGCCCTGTCCACGGCTGTTACTGACAGTGGCCCGCTGTTGTCGGCGCAGATGGATTCAGAGGGCTTGTTGCCAACGGGAGGACCGTGGCAGTCTGCTGGTTTTGGGCCCATGCTTCCAGTGGATATTATGCAACAGAAACCGGCTGCGTACTGTTTCCTTGGGCTTGTAGGAGGAACAGGAGCCGACTTTCGATCCGTCGGCTCTGGGTCTGCCGGGTGCACGCCCGTCTAGGTCGAATGGGGTGGGGGCTGGGCCGCCCCCTTACCCGTTGGTGAATCCACAGTCCCTGCTATCCTTGCGGGTGTTGCAAATGCTCCAGTTGTTGTTGGGGAAGCTGGATGCAAGGCTGCAGCCTCCGCTGAGCCAGGTGGCTCCGGTGATTGAGAGTGTGTCTGGTGAGGTCCCCTAGGAGGTCACCTCCGGTGCGGTTGCCATTGCCGGTTGGGGTTGGACCGTCCCAGAAAGTCATCCAGAAGAACGGGAGTTGCCAGATTCGGATCAGGAGAGTGCTCCACGTGATACCCTGTCGACCGTGTCTTCGCCCCCGACTAGGGACAATGCATGGGATACGGATCCTGAGGTGGGACGGCTTAGTAGCCCGGCTCAACCGTCTCCGCCGGGTGATGTTTGGGCTTTCCACGCATGACGGCAAAGGTGTGTCAGTTTTTGCCTGGCTCCTGAAGAATGACAAAAAGACCGCTTTCTCTTCGACCATATGGGAAAGCGATGGAAGACTGTCTTCTCGGTTCTAATTCTGAACCACGTGTGGCACGAGGATCTGCCCACATGGGTGTAGGACAAGGGTGGGGGGGTGTATGGGCCAATTCCCCCCCCATAATTTTAAGTGGGGGGATAATAATAGCTTTTATCCCCCCCAGAATTTGTTTCTCTAGTGCAGCGGTCTATACCGAAAAATATACACTTTCTTAAGTTAAATTATTTAATGGTGTGTTTTGTGGCTATTTTCTGTGTTCAGGATCCGAGCCCTGGTTGTCCCAATTGCAGGCGGGGAACTTGGCTGCTGTGCCATGTAGAGCTGCTTGTAAACACACTGACAGATGTCAGTATCATGTTCTGCTTCTGCAGGCCGCCTGTAGTACCACAGTTGGCCTTGTGCGCCCCAACGACACTGTCTTGCTTAAGCAAGCTGCTCTTGTTTGCCAGAGATGTCGGAGGGGCTGGTGCAGCGTCATTATGACCATGCAATGAAAATATCACAGTAGCACTGCCTGGAAATGTTCACAATATTTTTAAAATTGTGCAATTTCATTCCAAACTCCACACTGCATTTCCACTTTAAATCACTTCCATGACACAGGTACACCCACTTTTAGTACATTAAGCGATCCATAGATACGCTGTACAGTAGAAGCCTACCAGGGTAGCTCAGCAGGTTGACAGACCGATACTGATATGTTATATATTCAAAGCTACAGGCTGTTAATCGTATGACTTTTTGCAATGCCTTATAAAAAAAGTGTTATAAAATGTGTTTAGCCGGGGTATGGTTTGGGCTGGTTGCTTGCTTATATTCAAGGCAGAGGTGGGGATATTTCTGCCCCTGTAGTGAAAATCAAAAGTTGGCACCCATGAACCCACTGTTTAATTTCCTAAAAACTGCTGTCAGCACAACAGAAGCATTTATTTGTGATTAACCAGTTTGACGAGCATAGAACATCTTTATAAATCTAACCTGTGCTAAAACACAGTGGGGCACACAAAATAACAGAGTATGTGTAGTGTCTGACAAAAAAAGCATATCAAAGAAAGCTAGTGAACGCAAGCAGCATTTTTCAATTTGGAAACTATTTTGTTTATGGAAGTGTGAAATGCACATTTGGAAAATAGTGTGCCTAGCATGTAGAAAGCCTGCATAAAACACAAAGGAAGGGGCACATAAATTACAAGATATGTGTGGTAGTCCAACAAATGTCTTTTTGAGACAGCTACTAATTAATAATAATGCAACAAAGAGGTTTATGAAGTTCTTAATATAATTGTGAAGGCATCGGGTTTGGACATGGCTGAATGCGTCAGCAGGTCCATGGCGGCGAGCACCGTGATACGCAGGTTTGCGTGGTTGCAGAAGTCTGGGTTTGCTCCTGATGTGCAGTCCTGGCTCCTCAACATGCCCTT
This sequence comes from Ambystoma mexicanum, assembly GCF_040938575.1. Lineage (NCBI taxonomy): Eukaryota > Metazoa > Chordata > Amphibia > Caudata > Ambystomatidae > Ambystoma > Ambystoma mexicanum. The sequence continues at coordinate 533,294,181 of NC_090941.1, read as the reverse complement.
TGACAGTGAACACCTTTTTGGCAGCAAGGCTGACGAGAGCCTTGAGGTTGCAAACCTCAAAAGCTGCAGCAAAGTCGTTGGGCGCTGCAGTTCGCCAACCTCTGCCTTTTCGTCCTAGGGGACAGCAATGGGAGGGGTGGTTCCTTTCGCTATTACTCGTCCTTCAGTAAAGCGAGAGGAGCTGGCAGTCAAAGAGGCCAACGCAGGGGTACCAGAGGTGGACGACAGGGTACCCGTGGTGCCAAGGCCGCTCGGGCAGTTGCCTCTTTGCCCTCAGGTAACGCCGCAGCCGCTACCACTCAGTCATGAGGCCATGTCCCATGGTTCGCCGGTTGGGGGAAGGCTGGCGCAGCATCTTGTAGAGTGGCGTGCCATTACTTCAGATGTGTGGGTTCTGGAGATCATAACCCACGGCTACTGTCTTCCCTTTCGGCACAGGCCTCGCGACAATCCACCGGGGAACCTCTCTTTGCAGAGTCCGGATCCGCTCCTTGCACAGGAAATTCAAGCCCTGCTGGAGAAAGGTGCCATAGAACTGGTGCCTGTAGCGGAGAGGAACTAGGGATGCTATTCCCCTTATTTTTTGATTTCGAAGAAAGACGGGGGATTGAGACCTATCATGGACTTGCGCTGTTTGAACAAACTACTAAGGAAGGACAAGTTCAAGATGGTGACTCTCTCTCAAGTCCTCCATGCCCTTCAGCTTCAGGACTGGTTGGTGTCTCTCGACCTCAAGGATGCTTACTTCCATGTGCCGATCCATCCCAAGCACAAGAAGTATCTGAGGTTCGCGGTTGCCGACTCGCACTTTCTGTTTCGGGTCCTGCTGTTCGGATTGACCTACGCCCCGAGGGTTTTCACCAAGCTTATGGTGGTGGTGGCAGCGCATCTCAGGCAAGGGGGGATTCACGTCTACCCCTACCTGGACGATTGGTTGATCAGGGGGAGCTCTCCCAAGCAAGTCCTGGATCATCTGTCCGTCACCTGCCACTCCCTTCACAGGCTGGGCTTCTCCCTCAATTTAAAGAAGTCCCATTTGACGCCAACACAGCGGCTCCAGTACATCGGAGCAGTGCTCGACACTTCCTTGGGGCAGTGTTTTCCTCCCCAGGTGAGGGCTCTTCACATTCAGCAGATGGTGCACAAGTTTCAGCATGCCCAGACGCTCCCAGCGTTCGAGTTCTTGAGATTGCTCGGCCTCATGGCATCCTGCATTCTTCTGGTGCCAGAGGCGCGCCTGCGGATGAGATCTTTGCAGTGGGCACTCAAGATGCAATGGTCGCAGGATGTCGGACCTGGTTCACGTGCCGCCCTCGGTCGCCCGGGACCTTCTGTGGTGGGCCGTCGAAGGCAACTTGATGAAGGGAGAAGTGGGTTTGCTCCTGGTTATCTTGCTTCAAATTTCGGGATAAATAATCCTTCCAACACGGTAGTGCGATACAGGTTCACATTTATTAATGGTATTTGGAGCGGTTATTCTCAATACAATGGTGAGTGTCTAGAACACTGTTCTGGAAATTGTGCACTAGCTCGGTCAGCCGACACGTGTTTCGACCCAGAGGGTCTTTCTCAAGGCTGAACAATATTCAAGAGTGCAAGGTGATGTGTGATAAATGACATTTTGTGACAAGCATGTTTAATTACATTGATTTAACGTGGTGGGTGATGTGAGGTGGTGGTTACAGATTAAAAGCATTACATGATTGTACATTCCATTCATGGTTGGATTAGTATAACAGTTGGAAAAAGAAAATGAAAAGGGGGGAGAGAGAAAGAGAGAGGTTAGCAAGAGGGGCAGGAAGGGGCGAGTGGTAGGATAAGATGGTGGAGAGGAGGGTGGTCCTCTTACCATGTAAGCAATGCTGCAATCCCCAAGTGGGGTCCTTGTCGTGTTTGTAGTGGCTGTCCTTAGGGCAGTCTGGCTCTTGTTGGGCTCTGAAAGTAATTCATAGGGAAATTAGCGGTTTGAAGACAAACGGTGGATGGCTGTAACAATTGCAGTTTGGAGAGCCTAGTGAGAGCCCTTAGCAGACTCCCATGCCTTTGTGGCTAATAAGTAGCTGGGAGTAATAATCGGATGTGCCCAAAAACGCTGTTCCCTGTAGGAATGGGCGTGTGGTCCGTGCGTTTGAGGCAGGCAACCCCCCCCCCCTTTGGTGAGCTGGGGGGGGCAAGTAGTGCTTACCTGAGTACGAGTGAATCTCGTGCTGGGTTGCTCCCTGCGGCTTCAGTGGGGAATGGAGTGCCGCCATGATTAAGTACTCGCGCATGCGCCAAACAGCCGATGTTTGACAGGCGGCGCATGTGCGAGGGTGTAGTGTCCCTGCGGACGCTACCGCGCGTGCGCGAATAGGTAGTGTCCCTGTGGACGCAATCGCGCATGCACGAGTGCGAAGTGTCCCTGTGGACGCAATTGTGCGTGTGCACGAATTGGTGTATGTCTGGACAGTGGCGGTGCCTGATAAAATGGGGGGGGGGTTCCTGTTGGGACAGAGGGCCCTGTGAGAGCAATTGGGGTGGGGATCAACCTATGGGAATCTGTAATGCTAAATTGCTTGTTACTAAAATGAGGGAGATCCTCATTGTGTTTGTGAGTGTGCCTCTTGTGGGTATCAGAGGGTACACTGGCTGGAATTGCCCATGTGGGGCCAAGGTGTGTGGAGGGGTCCCGGCTGAAGAGGCCGTAGGGGGGGGGGGGTCCTAAAAACTGTATGGTTGTTGATAACTGGAGTCCACGCTGGTTGGATGTGCTGGGAGAAGCCCTGATGGATGGTTGATAGCGGTCTGTCTTGCAGTGGAAGGGGCCGAGTCAAGGTGGTGATCCATCTTGAGTTGGTGGGAAATGGTTGGTCCTCATAGTTGAGGTGAAGAGCCTATGTTGGCTCTGGTCCGGTCCTAAGTGGCTGGGGTTGGGGGGGTCCATTGCGAGGTGTGACATAAGCATCTTGCCTTCCGGAGGGTCCGTCGTGGCTAAGGATGATGATGATGTCAGAGAGGTCTGGTCATACTCGTTGTTGGGGCCAATGGCCTGGTCCATTCCATGGCGGTGTGAGGGCGGCGTAAAGGCCCATGGGAGTGTGTCAGAGTGGGGGCAGAAAAAGGTGGATTGAGAAGGTTACAGAAAGACATTGAGGTCGTGATCTTTGTTTAAACCATTTTTAACACATCTGAAGTGGCAGATTAGTCGCGCTTCTTCTTGTCTGAGTTTTTGGATTCTGTCGCCTCCTCTCTGGCCCAGCTGGACAATTTTCAGTCCAATGAACCTTATCTCGCTTTTGTCATCCATCTGATGATTCTTCTGCCAGTGATTGGCCAGTGCTAGTTTTGGATCTTGTGAATGTATACTGTTCATATGTTCCCTTATCCTGATGCAATTTTCTCGGATGGTGCTGCCAATGTATATTTTATTGCATACGCAAATCAGAGCATAGATCACAAATTTACTTTTACAGTTAATGTGCTCCGTGATTTTGAATATTGGGCAACCTGTGAATTTGGCACATTTGGTTTGAGTCGCATACTTGCACATTGAGCTTGTTCCGCATTTTGTGAAGCCAATAGGTGTTTGCTTGCTGAGCCAGTCCTGTGCCGTGATGTGTTTATCCTTGATGAAGGGGGCTCCATTTTGGCTTCCCTGGCCGGAGGTGACGATCGTGACGGATCCATCCCTCACGGGATGGGGAGCTCATGCCAACGGGCTGACAGTCAGCGGTCGTTGGTCTCCGTCGGAGTCCAGACTCCATATCAATCTGTTGGAGCTGAGGGCCGTCAGGCTAGCCCTGAAGGCTTTTCTGCCGACTGTGCGAGGAAAGAATGTCCTGATCCTGACGGACAACACAGTGGCCATGCACTACCTCAACAAAAAGGGGGTGGCAGGGTCACTTCCTCTGTGCAGGGAGGCGATGCAGCTCGAGTTCTGGGCCATCCAGCAGGAAGTTTCGATCTCGGCAGTTCATCTGGCTGGAGACGAAAACGTGACGGCGGACGCTCTGAGCAGGCAGAGCACGATCTCTCGCGAGTGGGAGTTGGCTCAGGAGATTCTCCTGGAGATCTTCGCCCTTTGGGGGACCCCTCAAGTGGATCTCTTCGCCTCCAGTGTCAACCGGAAGTGCGAGAGGTTGTGCTCGCGGGAATTTCCTCCAAAAGGAGCCTTAGGAGACGCGTTTGTGGTGGAGTGGTCATTCCCGCTGCTGTACGCGTTTCCTCCAGTCCCCGTCATCCCGCAAGTGCTGCGGAGGTTACGGAAGTTCGGTTCCCGGATGATCCTCATTGCTCCAGCGTGGGCTCGGAGGACGTGGTACCCGGACCTTCTCGACTTGTCCATCTGCCCTCCACGTCGTCTTCCCTACCGAGACGATTTGCTCTCGCGGGAGGGGGGTCAGGTTCTCCATCCAGAGGTCAGATCCCTCAACCTTCACGCTTGGCTTCTGAAAGGTTGAGGTATAAGGATTGGGACCTCCCTGAAGACGTGATGGAGGTGTTGCTCTCGGCCCGAAGGCCAGCAACAAAGTCTCTGTACCGTTGGCGTAAGTTCTGCGACTGGTGCAGAGTTCAGAATGTGGATCCTTTTGCATGTGACATCCCCATGGTGCTGTCCTTTTTACTTTCTTTGGCCCACAGGGGCTTGCAAGTGGGTACCATTAAAGGTTACCTGGCGGCGCTGTCCATCTTTAAGCGCTCGTCTGAAGAGTGTTCCTACTTTAAGATTCCTTTAATTTCACAGTTTCTGAAAGGGCTTACTAATGTGTTCCTTCCGTCACCTTTTCTGGTGCCCGGTTGGGATTTAAACCTTGTTCTTAAGTTTCTTATGGGTGCTCCATTTGAGCCTTTACATTCTTGCCCTTTGAGGCTGTTAACTCTGAAAACTGTGTTTTTAGTTGCGGTTACTTCCGCTCGCAGAGTGAGTGAGTTACAGGCACTTTCAGTTAAGCCACCCTTCACTGTATTTCACAAGGACAGGGGTTGTCCTTAGAGTTCGTCCTTCTTTTCTTCCGAAGGTAGTGACGGAATTTCATTTGGCCTTTTCCGGCATTCTATCCTCCGCATCCTGGTAAGGAAGAGGAGAGGCTCCATAGGCTTGATCCTAGGAGAGCTTTAAGCTTTTATCTTTCACGCATGTCCCGGGTCAGAGTGGACGATCAACTCTTTATTGGTTACGCTGGAAAGCGTTTGGGACAAGCTGTGACGAAACAGACTTTGTCTCGCTGGATTATTTTGGCCATCTCGGAGTGTTACCGCTTGGCGGGTAAGGACCCACCGGCTGGCTTGCGGGCCCATTCTACCAGGGGTATGGCTGCATCTACTGCCCTGCAGAGGGGTGTTCCTATTCGCAACATCTGTGATGCAGCCACCTGGGCTTCAGTACATATATTTGTACGTCACTATTCCCTCGATTCCATCCGAGGACAGGATCTGGCCTTTGGCAAGGCGGTCCTTTGCTCTATTTGATTGGCTATTCGAAATTTTGATTCTAAATTCTTTCCCTCCTCCTTGCTCTGGTACTGCTTTGGGAGTCTGTCATAGATATGGAATACGTCGGAGGACCCAATCCCCTCGAAGAACAAGTTACTTTCTTACCTGGTAACGTTCTTTCAATGGGATGGTCCGACGACGTATTCCATATCGCTCCCTCCCTGCCTTCCCCGCTGCAGAATTTCTTTTGCGATTGCAGCTTACGTTCCGCAAGGCTTTGTGTCTGACTGGCAGTTGACTAATGTCACACGTTCTGGGGGAAAAAACTACAACTGAGGCTACGGGCGTCGTGCGTCCTACTTATCACATCGGATGATGTCGGACTTCGGAGGAGGTCCTCGACGGCGCATCGACGTCATCGACGCAGGATGCAGACACCGAAAAAAGTTTCCGAAGCAGCACAGCTGTGGTGATTACTTGTCATAGATATGGAATATGTCGTCGGACCATCCCATCGAAAGAACGTTACCAGGTAAGAAAGTAACTTGTTCTTCTCTCCCCCCATCAAGCACAAGTAATGCCAGAACACACACATGCACCCCTCTGACTCCTTTCACCCTAATGCCCCTTTGCGGGCCCTGCCTCCTCCCTTCACCCCTTGGCCACAATGCATGCACTGCCACACAAGGTGACTCGCCCACCGCTCCCCGCTGTATGCAGTGCCACAGCGGCATCCGTGTGCCCTCCACCCCCTTTCACTGCAGTGGTGCCACCCTTGCCCCTCCCCGGGCTCTCCATCACCTCTGCATGGAGAGCTGCATGTGCCACTGCCACGGATGCCCCCACTTCCTCGGCCGGTCAATGCCAGGGTATGCTCTTCTGTGCCAGGCCGCTGTGTCACTGTTCTTTCTGCGGGCAGTAAAAGAAAAACTGATTTATAATATTCCAGAAGTATTATAAATGCTGGTACGTCAGACTGTGCTAGGGCTGGGGCAGTTGCATCTTGGTTGTGCCTACATAACCTTCTTTTCCTCTCACCCTGCCGCCCTCAGGTTTTCCAATTCATGAAAGTGTGCCCCTGCCAAAGAGGAACATCACATTGGAATGGCTCTTCCTTACTAATGGGCAGCCAGTGCTCGCATTTAAGCTCCAAGCATTGGCCAACACGGGCTTGCAAGGCTGCACAAACAAAATACGGAGGCCATTCACCGATACAGTGGAGGATCAAGGGTGCACAATGGGAGCCAGTGTTGACATGTACATGCAGTTTCTATACAAATGCCAAGCACTACACTGTTTAATATATTATGTATTGCCTTTTTTTAAGGAGAAGGGCATGATGATTATTATTGCTGCTTACAGTAGTGCCCCTAAACCGTCAGGTTACTTGGAGATTGTTTCTAGTTTATTTCCTTAGAGTTGGATCAAGCTGACCGCACCTGACATGTGTCTCTGCAAAAATTTTTTACAAATTCTATTAATGTATCTATAACTGCTTCCAAAAATGAAACCCAGTCCCCCAGCTGGAGGTGACATCTATTGCTGTGACACTTTGTCCCTCTTTTCACTCACTCAACATGCTTAGCATACATGGAGCAACAAGAAACTCTGTTAGAAAATTTACGATTGAGGCATTTCGTTATAGTGTACTTTGCCAACTGAGTCACTTCTAGGTGATCTCAAGTAAACATATAGAGAAACGAAATACACAGTAGGGAGGTCACATGATTCGCCCAGGATCACACAATCTGGCAAATACTGGATTTTCTCCACGATGTCCCTGTACCCCAGGCCTGACTTGCAAAGTGCAGACACTGCCTGAGATATCAGCCTGACATATCATATGAAATTCTCATGAAACCATACAAAGTAAAATGAGTATGAGCCAATCTCAAGAAGGGCCTCTACGTGGGATGTGTGCTCTTTTCCATAGTAATGTCTAAGGTAGGCAAGGGAAAAAACTTGATGTATACTCTAATATCAGTAGGACTCACTTAAGGCACACCCCTCCACATCTTCCCACCAACTCACACCTGATGTAAGTTTGGATGGTACCACACGTAAAGCTTGGTCTCTGACATGTGGGCTACCTGCATTTCTCTAGTTCAAACCCAGCAGCAGCCGGGTCCACTTAAGCGTTCATAAATTCAGTACCGTTCAAATGAGGGTAATAATACCTGCTATTGCATTGTCTAGAAGCTGAAAGCATCTAGCATGAAGCACTATGACCAACGTGTTATATTCCATAAAACAAAATACTACCAGCACTGACCTGAACTTTGTCCCTGCCCAAAATAAAACATTTGTTGGTGCCCATCCTCTGCATCTCTCAAAAGAAATCAAGCGCGACCCTTCTGTAGGTCTTGGCTAAGCTTCACCCTGTTTTATTCATCCTGGCTGTTTGTCAGCGTACTTGAGTGGTCGTAGTGCAATCAGATTTTGGGGGTAGAGCCTCGGCAGTACATGGATTTAGTGACTTCTCTGTCTGTCCCCATTCCAAATATCAATGCTTCTGACTATTTCTTAAGAGTTAATGCTTGCTGGTATCAATGGGCCCTTTAAAGGTCATGTGTCTGGCATGCCTGTTCCAGCTTATTCTGAGAAGCTATATGGAGTGGTTGGTCATGTAAGGCATGCAAGAGAAAACCTGTGAAATGTAATCCAGGATATTGAGGGTGCTCTGAAGACTTAGGAGAAAGTGCTGAGTAAGTGTACAGATGAGAGTTGTGGGGTGCTGACCCTGGGGGAATGGGAAGGGAGGGCCTGGGGTGCAGTAGGAGTGGGACTGCAAAGCGAAAAATGGTAGAAAAGGTGCAGAGGAAAGAAAGAGAGGAGCAAGGGAGGAGAGATGGGAACAAGAACGCAGTGCAGATGAAAGATAGGGATGGTTTGCAGCATGGGGTGACCAGTGTGTGCAGGGGAGAGAGGGGTGCAGGAAAGACAAGAACATGTAGGGCAGAAATGGCATAGGAGGTGCTTCGAGTTTTGCAAATGAGAGGGAAATACAGACAAGTGAGAAGAAAGTGCAGAGGGCAGTGTATCAGAGGAGTGACTTGGTGTGGGGTGCAGGGAAGAGACTTGGGAGAAAAGGGTGTACAGCAGACGAGAATGTGGAGTAGAGAAGGGTACAGAGGGGAGATTTGTACAAGTAAGAATGGTGTTTCGTCTCATATTCCCAGATAAAGGGTGCAGTCAGGAATGCGTCTTCTAACGCTTGATCCATGCTCACAAGGCCTGCACAAGGACGATTAGAAGTAGTTTGTTGAAATAATTGCAGATATATACACTACACTATACCTGTCTGCACATTGATTGGGCCTGATAATACACAGTGTCCCCCCCCCCCCTCCCAGGTGCAGGCCGGCATTGGAAGGATTCATTAGAGGAAACGTGGGAGCTCGGGCTCGACGCTCTCCCACTGCCCCACTGTCATATGCGCTCCCATCTTGTTCCTCTCCAGGAAGAGACAGTCACAGCAGGCTGTTCCTGCATCAACTCCCTTTTCACTCAATCCTACCTGCAGCCTAGGTCTGAAGTCAGGACAAACCTTAAATGAGGTATATATTCACCTCTGACCTGTCCTGTAGTGGGAGCTGGTGCCAGGGTGCGTGGAATCTTGCCTTGCGACACAGCATCATGTTATTTGGGCTATCTTAGCAACTTTCATGGGTTTTTGGTGGATGGATGTCACACGGGCCGCAGACTCCTTTTTTACGCCATAACCCATTCCTTTAAAAAACACTAGAATGTTCTATAAAGGGCACGCAAAGTGCCAGTCCTGATTTGGATCAAGCCACTGACTTAGGGATATTTACTACAGAGCCCTGTGTAGTTAATAGCTTCATTGGAGCTGGGAACATACTAGTGTAATACAAATGTCTTAGCCAGGGATGCCTTCATCCACTCTATTAGCACTATGCATTTCCTTCACTGAAGTCCTGCTAAAAACCAAATGGCAAGTGTTTGCTTGTGTATAAGTATTGGGCATTTGCCAGGCACTGCTATTAAATGTCCAGGTACTTGCACCATTTTGCAGCTGCTACCATCAGTGGGTACCAAATGCCACTATGGCAGTGCTTGGCAAGTGCCTTTTCCATGCCTACATTAAAGCCCAAATGGTTGGTGTTGCCAATGCTTGTTTTAAGACTGCAGTTTTGGTACCCACTACCAGCTGACTAATGGATTGTATACAAGTTTTAATAGCGGCCACCATAAACCATCTTGGTGACCCAGAAAAAAAATAAACCAGAGCCTTGAGATTCAAAACAGCACTTGTTCCGCTATCCATGTAAATCCAATGAATACCCTGGTGCCGAGGTATGATTGCAGCCCATCCACTGCTGTAAAGGGGCTCAAGTGGAATAGGATAGGATGGGTTGGCGAAAGTCCATCAAGCATCTGCACTTAAAGCGCAGGTGAGAGTATTATAAAAGATCTCTCTAAATGTCTATCACTGGGAGGATTTTATATTCTGAACTGCTTTTCTTTTTCTTAATTTTCTTCGGTTTTCTTTTCTTCTTTTCTCTTGTTTTATACAGTGATATATGTAATTTAATAAATACAGCTATTTTAATTTTGTGAAAAGTCGAGTTCTTTGACTAAAACACAATAAATAAATTAAAAAAGCAAAGTCCCCAAGGTGTCCCCTGCCCCCCCAGATTTTATGGGTCTCCTACGCCCCTGTCTGTGCACTATGCCCCACCCGTTTTCTGAACATGCAGTGAAAGGGCGTCTAGAAAGAAAGTTCAAGGCTCCCGAAACAACCCCCAAATATCTTGTGTCGTAGCCCACACCCGAGTCGGTGGTGGCTAGCTGTAAGGCCAGAAGCCAACACAAATGTGTTACGCCCCCAGACAGTGAAGCCAGGAAACCGGATGCGTTTGGGAAGAAGGTCCTGACTGTGGGGGCTACCACGGTAAAAGCTGCAAATTCCTTGGCTGTTATGGTATGACAGGGAGATGTGGCACAGGTTGGCCCCGATACTTGATCATCTCCCGGAGCAACACTGCAAGGAGGCAATGCTGCTGGTTCGGGAGGGGGGAGGAGGAGTGGGAGGAGGCCTCCAACCACAGCATCAACATTGCAGTGGACCTGGCGGAGTCAGGCTTTAAGCAAATCAATAATGGGATTGTGCTCCGGCGGCAGGCTTGGCTGAAATGTACGGATCTTCACCTGGAAATCTAACTTAAGGTCGTGGATAGGCCCTGTGAGGGTGAACACTTGTTCGGGGAAAGGATTGACGAGGCCCTGAAGGGCATGAACGAGGACACTGAGACCGCAAAGTCTTTAGGATCCCTGCAGAGTTACGGACGCTCTGGCTATTCGTCTCAAGGCTACAGGCGCTCGTTCAAGTCGGCTCAAAAGAGCAGGGACTTTCAAGCACAGCGTAAGAAGGGTGCACACGCCCGGGCTGCTATAGGGGGGGCAGTCGGAATCTCAACAATGACTGCCATATGGGCAATATGTTGGGGGGGCAGGGTGGCGACCCACGTCAACGAGTGGCAACTTATCAGGTCAAACCCGTGGGTGCTGGATACAGTACGTCTCGGCCACTCGTTGGAATTTTGCTGTCCCCCCAGCCCCCATTCTGCCCGTGTATGTGGCGCAGCCGCATCTTCCTGTCTTACGGCAGGAGGTGGTCCTCATGCTGGTGAAAGGGGTGTTGGAACCAGTTCCGGTCTCAGAGCAGGGCCAGGGGGTGTACTCCTGGTATTCTGTCGTAAAAAAGCCCAATGGCAAGTGGAGGTCTATTCTAGATCTTCGGCTACTAAACCGGAATCTGCAACGCCTGAAGTTCAAGGTTCTCACACTTCAGGATGTCATCCGCAAGTTCCTGGCATTGTTAGTGTGATGCTGGAAATGCATCAGAGGGACAGGGCCCCTGAATCCTTGTCCTTTTCTGCCTTTTATCGTGTGTTCTGTTATGTTTTCTGCCCAGGAGTCCATTTGGGACTCCTGGCAGTGCAGCTCTCTCTTTTGGTTTGGTGAACAGACCCATGGGATACCCTTATGGCACCCCTGGGTAGGGGTACAACCCTGTGCCCCTAGTGTATGTTTTTGGGCACCTGTGGGTGGCCCACAGAGCAGGGTATGGGCTGGTGGCAGCTCCATGCTGAATTGGACAGGTGCTCTGGGTGTCCTCCATTTTGGGATACCCAGGCCCTGCCATTGGGATCAGTTGATTCCTGATAGAAAACAAGATGGCCCCTGTGGCCTCTTGCTTTCTATGGCCTGTTGTCTTGTTTTTCCCAAAGTCCTGGGAAGCCCTGACTCTGTACCTTCCCCCTGACTGGCTGTTGGGTGGAAGTTCCATATATGGTGTTGTTGTGAAGGCCCAGCTAGACTGACTGGAGCCTTCCCTTTGACTGTATGTTGTGGGTACCTCCTGTGGGTGGGACCTGGGTGAATGGAGTGTGTGACCAATATACACTTCTTGTTGTGGTTGTCTGGTTTCTGGCATGTGAGACAAAGACTGAGACAGCCCTGCCCGAAACTGGCCTGAATGCAGTGTGTAGTGTTGAATGGCTGGGTACTTGTCCCAATCCACATTCCTTGTTGTGAGTGTCTGAAAGGGAGGAGTGTGGCCTGAATGCACTGTGTGCCTGATTGGCTGACTGACTGCATGAATGCCCTTCTGTGTGATTGGCTGCTGTGTGTGTGCCAGCAGTGTGGATGAGAGACAGAATAGTATATCTGGGGACCTCTCACCACTGGAAATTGTTCAGAAGCATTCAGAAGCTGAGTCTCCACTCAAGAGTAACTGGATTTGCTGATCCTCGACGTCCAGCTGGAGGAAGAAGACTTGCTGTGGCATTTGCTTCGACAGAAACTGAAGGTTGACGAAATCGTCGAGGACTGACCCGAGAGAGGACCTGGCTAGGCGCCCTCTTCCCGTGCTCCGAGGGACCATCGAGCACCGCTGAATCTTCGCCGAAGCGCCCTGGAAGTCAGACCCTCGAAAGGCTGCCGACCCGAGACGGGACCGCCGAGGAGATCGAAGTGAAGCACCCGGACATCGACGCTGTCGAAGTCCATTGCCGTCGACCAGGGTTCGCAGGTCTGTGTAACCGCTGGAGGCCCGTCGAAGTTGTGTTGCCCAGCCGTGGGAACCACTTGACGCCGTGCCGCCGACGACCGGAGCCGTCCGCTCCTTGCCTAAGAACGTTTCAATCGAAGGACTCCCTCGACCGCATCGTCGACCGCTTATCCTGCCGGAGAAAGTCGAGGACGACCAACGCGCCGAGGAGAAACCTGCCGGTGGGTTTCCCGCCACCCAACGACCTCAAAGACTCGGACGACCCGACGCCCTTGCTGGGCTTCCGTCTCTACAATCTTTGCGGTCCAGAACTATTGTCATCGAGGTGCCCCGCACACCTCCGCCTTGCAGGACGCCGACGCCCCGACGCCGACGAGCACCGCTCGGACGAAGCTGCCGCCTCTTTGACATCGTTCTACCTCGTTTGTCGACGGACGTTCGACGCCCCGTGCCTCCCGCTTGAAAGGGAAGGCATTCAAGAAGGGCCGTCGATTCCCCGTCGCCGAACCCCGAGGTCTTCGACGTTTCTCGACGCCTCTCGACGATCCGTGACTCCCGCTTGGAAGGGGGTCGCTCAAGAAGGATCCGTCGACGCCTCTTCGAAGGACTCGACTCCACCAGGTACATTGGGGGGGTAAAAACATTGTAGGAGAGAATAAGACTATTGAACAATATATGGACTGGGCTTGGGTTATATCTCTTTATTTTACAGGTTGCCCAGGTGGGGGGATCTCGACACAGAACTGTGTCCAGTAGCGAGGGCCAGTATTCTGCCTATTGTTTCAACCATCTTTTATCTCTCCTCTCTCTATTGCTGGTTTCCTTCTTATTGATCTGTGTGCCATTTCTACAGTATTGTGAATGCACTTTAATGAGGTCTAATATTAGTGGTACCACTTTAGAATTGTAGATATTTACCATTATTGATTTTCCTGAGCACAAAGTGCGTTATTGTGATAAGTGTACATAACCTTTGAACTAATTATATAAAGACTGTGTTTTCAGTAATACAGTGTGTGGACATTCCTTTGTGGGGGCTTGGGGAATACACTGTACTTAAGAACCAGCCTGCATCACCTCCTGAGAAGCTAGGCCTTGATTGCTCGCCCATAGCTATCATATTAGAGAATCTTGGCTGGGGTCCTCTGTGCCTCTCCTCTACCATATAGAGAGCAGAAGTACAGACCCCCCCACCAGTCTTTACAGTTAGATCTGCAAGACGCCTACTTTCACATCCTGGTGAGGCCAAAGCACTGCACGTTCCTGCGTTTTGTGGTAGGGGAAGATCATTATCAGTTCTGTGTCCTCCCATTTGGCTTGAAGTTGTCTCCCAGGACATTCACAAAGTGCCTGGCTCCGGTGGCTGTTTTTCTCCACAGGGAAGGCCATCACGTGTACCCCTTCCTGGACGATTGGTTGGTAAGGGGTCTGTCGCCGGGACGGACGCCAGAGTCTCTCATGGCAACCATGGACCTGTTGCAATGGCTGGGATTCGCCGTCAACTTCGAAAAAAAATCCTATCTCACGCCGTCCAGGGAGTTGGTGTTTCTGGGCACTCAGTTACTAACCCAGGACAATCTGGTGAAACCTTCCAGCGAAAGAGTGGTGAAGTTGCGGTCCAAGATGGGCGAGTGGGGTCATGGTACGGTGGTCTCAGTCCGAAGTTATGTCGCTGTTGGGAGCCATGACGTTATGCATTCCACTCGTTCCAAATTGCCGTCTATTCATGAGACCAGTGCAGGAATTCCTCGCAGAAAGGTGGTCGCAGAGTAGATGGTTGTGGTCAGACAAAGTGATTGTTACCCAGGGGCTGGTGGAAGCCCTTTGGTGGTGGATCTGCACAGACAATCTCGTACGAGGCATGCCCCTGCTGGGGCCAGAGTTTGTTCATGATCGTGGTGGACGCTTCCCAGGTGGGGACGGGGCGCGCCTCAACAAGTCACAGGTACGGGGGCTCTGGTCTCGGGAGGAGACAGGTTTGTATAGCACTGTGCTAGAATTGAGTGGTGCACTGGGCTCTGAAGTAGTTTCTACCTCGCATTCAAGGTACTGTGATGCACGTGTTGACGGACAATACCACCACAATTTTCTATTTGAGTAAGTAGGACGGCACACATTCCCGGATCCTGTCAAAGGAGGCTCAGGAGGTCTGGCATTGGTCTCTGGCTCAGGGGATCCATATTGTAGCTTTCCATTTGCCGGGGGTTCAGAATGTTCAGGCTGACGCGCTCAGCAGAGACACCAGTCAGCTGCACGAGTGGCAGCTGAAGGAGGAGCAAGTTGCAAAAATCTTCCGAAAATTGGTGTCTTCCCCGCTGGTCTTGTTCGCCACGCAGGAAAACCAGCAGTGTCCTGGGTTTGCCAGCAGAGTGGCTCATCCGAAGTCGATGGGGGACGCGTTCCGTGGACGGGCCTCTTTGCGTTTCCCCCATTTCCACTGATTGGTAGCCCCGTTCTGGCTCAGGCAGTCTTGGTTCTCAGATCGCCTTCATCTGACTGTGGAAGAGCCATTTCGTCTAGATGCGGACCGTCCGGGATCTCCTTTCAGGACAAAGGCAGAGTGTGGCATCACGATCCGGCATCTCTCAGCCTGCTGCGTGGCTCCCGACCACGCAGAGTTCGGTCATCTAGGTATCTCACAGGAGTGTCGCGTATCCTGGAGGCGGCAAGGGCCCCTTCTACCAATGTATCATATGGGCATAAGTGGCAAGTTTCTGTGCCTGGTGTGAGGAGCATCCAGAAGTCCAGCCATTGGACATCTCAGGGCCAGAGTCTCCCGTACTTGTTACAGCTTGCGCAAGGGGGGCTAGCATTGTCATTGATCAAGGTGCATTTGGCAGCGATTTCTAGGTTCGCAAGATGGCGTCATGCTAGTCCCCTATCAGTGATTGGTTAGTTAAGCATTTCGAACATTTCCCCCAGCGAAGAAATTTGCACCGGTGTGGAGCCTCAATGTGGTTCTCTCGGCTCTGATGAAGCCTCTGTTTGAACCCATGTCGACTGCTTCCTTGAAGTTTCTCTCATGGAAAGTCGCATTTCTGGTTGCGATCACGTCGGCCAGGAGGATGTCAGAGTTGCAGGTGCTGGTTGTTGATCCACCGGATCTGAGATTCATGAGGGACAAGGTTCTCCTAGCTACTAATCCGCACTTTATCCCGAAAGTGCCGGTGGCATTTCACAAGCTTGCTTCAATTGCCTCACGCGTGTTCTTTGCTAATGTGACCACGCCGGCAGAAAAGGCCCTGCCTTCTCTGGACGTTAAGAGGGCATTGAAGTTTTATTTGGACCATACTCACGGTTTCCAGAGGTCGAAGCAACTGTTGGTGGTATTTGGTTCCTCCAACAAGGGACTATCCATCTCCAAGCAGGGACTTTCCAGTTGGGTCTCCTCTACAATTTTGTTTTGTCACGCAAAAGCTGGCAAGCCTTTGACGGGCACTCCTAAGGCTCATTCTACACAGGCCACGCCGTCGTCGGCGCTATGGTCTGGTATACCACTTGTGGACATTTGCCAGGCGGCTTCCTGAGCGGTGCCGCAAACCTTCACCAGGCACGACTGTCTGGGACAACGACATGTGGAAGATGTGCAGGTGGGATGGGCAGGCCTCCAACACCTTTTTCAGTAATGTAGGCGCCGCAGCTTCAGGGGATATTGTGGGGTTCATTGTCATGTTTTAAGGCATGGGGTGTAGTTTGCCTGTCATGCACCTGCAAGTTGTCACATTGTATATATTCGGTTCACAGCATGTGAATCCATGAAAGATCCAATGCTGGAGAAGGGAGTAGTTTCTTAACTGTAACTCCATTTCAAGGGGATTGGGTCCTCCGACGTATTCCATATCTATGACAGTAAGCGCCACAGCTGTGCTGCATTGGAAAATTTTCGGCGTCCTGCGTCGATGACGTTGATATGCTGTCCTCGAGGGCCTCCGTCGAGCTGACGTCACTGGATGTTATAAGTAGGACGCACAACGCCGTAGCCTCAGTTCCGTTTTTTCCGCGAACGTGTTTGCTTCGGAGATCTCGGCGCACCTCGGTTCTATTGAATCCTGTTCTTTCGGTTCTTCGAACCTGTTCGTTTGTGTATTGAAAATGTCTTCGGCTTCTTCCACCCCGCGGTCAGGTTTTAAGAAGTGTCGGGTCCAAGATGTCGTTGACGGACGTGCACGACGCTTGTCTCTGGTGCCTCGGGGAGGACCATGATACGGATGGCTGTGTCGACTGCCAGTCGCTTACATCGAAGGCCTTGCGGGAGCGTAAGAAGAAGCTGTTGGTGGGTAAGGTGGCCAAGCCCCGGAAGTCACAATTTGCTGGACTTTTGACGGACGATTCGAGGGGTGACTCCCTGCATCGTCGTTGTGCGTCCGGGGGGGCTCTGTCCAGGAGTCGGTCTCGCCATTCCTCTGCCTCTTCGAGGCACTCACGTAAGCACCGTCACAGGTCGCCTTCCCCGCGCTTATCCGAGGATTCCGCCCATCGGCGGGTTGCTTGTCCCAACAAGCATTCCACTCCTGAGGAATGGGATGCCTTCCGAAAGGAGATGATGGCGATTTTCAGTCGCAGGGCTCCGTTCTGTCCATGCCGTCGAAGGACAATGGCTGTGACCGTGCTAGACACCGCTCGTCCGCCTTTGGGCTCGAGCGGTCGTCGCGACCACCGGGCGCCTTCGAGGTCCCGGTCGGACAAGGATGGTCGCTTTACACGTGCCCACTGTCATGATCTCTGCTTCCAAAAGGTCAGGGTTTTCCCAACTCCCTTGGAAGCAGATCCATAACCCAGGTTACGAGTGCCAACCAGTCCCAATTGGGACCTTTTGGACCCAGTCCTGGCGCCAGTGGCACCAGGCTCATAAATATGCCCAGTCCCAGCGCTGGAAGCGCCGGGCTCATAATGCTTGGGTGGACTTACCTGCAGCAGACCATGCTGCTTACTTGCCTGCCAGTTGAGCCTCTGATCCTCTTCTGTTTGGAACTACTTTTCCTGTTGGGTGGGGCTGGAGCCACTCCCTAGATTCAGAACACTGGAACTCTTCTGGAAGGCAGGAACTCTTTTCTTACCAGGAACTCTTTTCTTACCTAGGCGTGGCTGTGGAAGGAGACACCTAAGCACTACAGGAGGCTATTTAAACCACACCCGGTGGATGAATCTTGCTTTGCGTTATTCTGCAACCTCTGCAGCAGGACGCTCATCGTGTCTTCTGCATCCGGTCCTAGGCCTAAGGAAAAAGGCTTACCATCCTGAATCCAGTCTTCAGCAACACCTATAAAGACAAGAAAGAACAGGTTAGCATTCCGGCATCTGAAAGGCAAAGGCTTACCTACTCTTCGTGCGCTCCGGAGGTCTTCACACTGCATTCCGGCATCTGAAAGACAAAAGCTTACCAACTCTTTGCACGCTCCGGAGGCCTTCGGCGCTGCATCCCGCATCTGAAAGACAAAACAAGGTGCGTTTAAAGACATTGGGGAACTTTAATACTCACGTGCCATTACTCCTTTCCACATCTAATCCAGTGGGTATTCCGGCACCCTGCAGCCGCTCCGAACTCGTACCTGCAAAATAAAAAGACAGTTAGAGCGCATCGTGAAGCAGGCAACAAGCGCTTACTTACGTGCTTCCAGGCGCTTCTATTCATACACGGGCTCCATCTTCAACTCACTTCAGCCCGTCATCCGCCATCGCCGGAACCCTGCAAAACAAGAGACATCATTACTAAAGACTTTAAAGACATTTGAATGACTCGAAACTTACCGTTCGTGCAGTAAACGACGGACAGCAGTCCTCTGAAGTCAAGAGGCCTGCGCTACCTATCCAGTGAAGAAACTGGTTACAGCACCCTGCCCCGAGGCAGATGGAGAGCTCGGCATTCACTTACCTAAGGTGAGAGCGTTAACCTTTGGGGGTCTACAGGAGAGGAGAAGAGGAAAGAGATAGGGACACCCCAATAACCCCAGTTCATTAACCCCATATTTTCTATCTGCAGACATCTTACTCTACACGTCAGGCATACAGTGCACAGAGGTCCAGCCCAAAGAGCCAACCGGGTGCTACACATCACCTTTGAAGATACGGTAGTCGCCCAGTCAAGACCGGCGCCTCTGCGAGAATCAGGTGAGCGTTACACCCGGTCCAGGTCCTCGACACCCTCGAGACCGCATGAGCCTGAGAAGTCTTCGAGGAAGACATCGACGCCTGCGGCGCCAAAGTCGTCGAGGGACTCTCTCGAGGCTCCATCTCCGAGGAAGTCGTCGACGCCATCGGCGACCAGGCCGTCGAAGGACACGCTCGGGGCTCCGCCCTCAAAGCCTGTGTCGATGCTGTCTAAGTTGTCGGTGCTTCCCTCGACGTCGACGCCTTTCGAGGCTGCTTTGTCAGAGGTACCCAGTGGCACGGTGGAACCCGCCAGAAACGCTCTGGCCAAGGCTAAGCATGTCTTTGTCCCTTTTTCTGTGCCCTCTTTCTGCCCTCTGGATTTTATTTCTGAGGGGGATGAGGGATCTGAGGAAGGTTTGGTGCCTGAGGTGGTGCCGGACAAGATTTTGTCTGGTCACAGCCAGATTGAAGACCTGTGTCAGTCACTGCATGACGCCAGTGGTCTGGACACCTCTCCGGAGGTGGAGTTCTGTCGGCAGCCTAGCACCCATGCCGAGTCCTCGTACCAGCGCCTTATGTCAAGGGTCACGGAATACTTGGGGTGGTCTGCGCCTCCTGTGGATTTTCTGAAGGATGACCTGACGGACATCCTCGACCAAGATCCTCCAACTGACCCGGTACTGCCATTCCATATGGCTCTGCAAAGAAGGGTGGCTGCTGCTTGGACTGCTCCGGAGAGTCTCCTGGCAGTGAGCAAGTCTTTGCTGCGAAAATACCGTCCAGCCAGTAGTGACCCCTGCTACCTGACCACATACCCCACTCCGGAGAATTTGGTGGTGCAGGCGGCCACGGCCCCAGCAAAGCAGGTGTTGTACCCTACCATCCCTCCTGATGGGGACGACAATCGTTTTGATGGCTGGGCGAAGAAAGTGTTTTCTTCAGGGAGTATGGCTTTACAGGCAGCCAACTCCGTGTGTGCCTTGTCAGGTTTCACGCACACTCTGTGGAACTGTATTTCATTGGCAGCTGAATATATTCCCAAAGGGGAGGAACAGGATGGTTTTCTTGCTTTTGTACAGGATGGCAAGGATGCCATGTGTGAGACCGTTCAGTCTGGTTTGGACATGGCAGATTGTGTCAGCCGGTCCATGGCGGCGAGCACTGTAATAAGCAGGTGTGCGTGGTTGCGGAAGTCCGGGTTTGCTCCTGATGTGCAGGCCCGGCTCCTCAACATGCCCTTTGATGGTGAACATCTTTTTGGCAGCAAGGCTGACGAGAGCCTTGAGAGGTTGCTGACCACCAAAGCTGCAGCGAAGTCGTTGAGCGCTGCAGTTCGCCAACCTCCACCTTTTCGTCCTAGGGGACAGCAATGGAGGGGAGGTTCCTTTTGTTATTACTCATCCTTTAGTAAATCGAGAGGAGCTGCAAGTCAAAGGGGCCACTGTAGGAGTGCCAGAGGTGGAAAGCAGGGTACTTGAGGTGCCAAGGCACTCAGGCAGTTGCCTCTTTGCCCTCAGGCACTGCCGCAGCTGCTTCAGCTCAGTCATGAGGCCATGTCCCATGGTTCGCCGGTTGGGGGGGAAGGCTGGCGCAGCATCTTGTAGAGTGGCGTGCCATTACTTCAGATGTGTGGGTTCTGGAGATCATAGCCCATGGCTACTGTCTTCCTTTCCGGCAGAGGCCTCGCGACAATCCACCTGGGAATCTCTTTGAAGAGTCAGGATACGCTCCTTTGCACAGGAAATTCAATCCCTATTGGAGAAAGGTGCCATAGAACTGTTGCCTGTAGCGGAGAGGAAAAAGGGATGGTATTACCCTTATTTTTTGATTTCGAAGAAAGACGGGGGATTGAGACCCATCATGGACTTGCGCGGTTTGAACAAGCTCCTCAGGAAGGACAAGTTCAAGATGGTTACTCTTTCTCAAGTCCTCCAAGCCCTTCAACTTCAGGAGTGGTTGGTATCTCTCGACCTAAAGGACGCTTATTTTCAAGTGCCGATCCATCCAAAGCACAAGAAGTACCTGAGGTTCGTGGTTGGCGACTCGCACTTTCGGGTCCTGCCGTTCGGATTGACCTCCGCCCCGAGGGTATTCACCAAGCTCATGGTGGTGGTGGCAGCGTATCTCAGTAAAGGGGGGATTCATGTCTACCCCTACCTGGACGATTGGTTGATCAGGGCGCGCTCTACCGAGCATTTCCTGGATCATCTGTCAGTCACCTGCCACTCCCTTCACAGGCTGGGGTTCTACCTCAATTTAAAGAAGTCCCATTTGACACCAACCCAGCAGCTCCAGTACATCGCAGCAGTGCTCGACACGTCCCTGGGGCAGTGTTTTCCTCCCCAGGTGAGGGCTCATCACATTCAGCAGATGGTGCACAAGTTTCAACACGCCCAGAGTCTCCCGGCGTTCGAGATCTCGAGGTTGCTCGGCCTCATGGCATACTGCATTCTTCTGGTGCCGGAGGCCAGGTTGCGAATGAGATCTCTGCAGTGGGCCCTCAAGATGCAGTGGTCGCAGTCCTCTGGCAGGATGTCAGACCCCATTCAGGTGCCGCCCTCGGTCGCCCAGGACCTTCTGTGGTGGGCCGTCGAGGGCAATCTGATGAAGGGGGCTCCGTTTTGGCTACCCTACACTACCCCATCGAAAGAACGTTACCAGGTAAGAGAGTAACTTGTTCTACTCCAGCTTTGGTATCTTTCATGGATTCACATGCGCCCTCCGGCCTCCCCCTGCAGGCAAACCGTGATTCGGGTTTCCTCTACTTTGGAGGTTAGTCTGAAGGGAAGCCGCAGGGGCGGGGCTATTTATACTGCGCGTCCTATTGGGTAGTCTAAAGCACCCAAAAAGGACGTCGATCGGACACTAAGATGTCGAAGTTTTCCATAGGAAAACGCTAGGTTAAAGTTAGCAAGGTTTCCCAGCCTAACAACGGGAAATCTTCACAGCATGTGAATCCATGAAAGATACCAACACTGGAGAAATGGAGTTACAGGTAAGAAACTATTCCCATCCGCGCCCCTACCTCCTCGCCAAGAGCAAGTCGACTGCGGCTATGTAAAAATGGTTGAAGACACATGGATAGTGTGGAATCGCAGCAAGAGCTCTTTTTATCTACCTCGCTCTTCCTAGCAACTATAAACTGAATGCTGTTCATTGGTTTATGCGGAGGACGTGTTTTTACTAGGTGGTACATCCTTTGCTTTAAATTAGGAAAAAAAAGAAAGGAGGAGGCTGAATGACGGGACGTTTCCAGACAGTGGAAGGAAACAATATTGCTCCCTACAGAACAAACCGCCACAACATGATCAAATCCCTGCAATATTACAAAAGGCCGTTTTATTATGAAGAGCATAATTGCTGCTCCGTAATTTTTCGATAATTTTTCTCTCCGTTGACAATATAACTAATGCGAAAAGCTCTCTTTAGGCATTAGACATAAATATGTGTTTATCCATTTTAATTTATTGAAACTCCTCAACAGTTAGCCAATGGCACCATGTAACCAGGATCCTCGGGCAGATCCACACATTTGCAAACAACCAAATGATCTATGGTAAATGCGTTGAATCAAGGCAAACGTTTGCATAGCCCGCGACCCGCTTTACCAATGCTACACTCACTCTAGTAAATTGTGGGTGAGGCGTTTTTTTCTTTATCACCTACACTGCGAAGGGACACCTGATTTTGGTATGTAAGATACAGAGAGGTTACGTTATCACACACACGGAATGTTATTGCTTCCTGGGTCCAAAATTAGATTTGCGGCTGCTTCAAATATTGCAAAATTAGTTTAACTGTATGAACAATTATGCCGATTTAAATTAATAGGACCAGATGAGCATTTGTAAAAAGGGCCCGGACTTCATGGTGTCCGCGTACATAACAGGAGCAAAAACATCATTCCTAATCATGTATTTTCCCCAGACATGGTACCAGTACAGCGCACCAACTGAAAATGCCATTGACGCACAGGAAATTCGATGTGTATGGAGTTTGGTGGGAATGGATGCTGATGCTTCTAACGCATCGAATAGCACAGTCAAAACATAAATTCATTATTTCTGTAAACGAATCGTTCATTTTAAGCACCGAAATAGGACCTGCAGAGTAGCAATCCTGTTTTGGGAATTCTCTAAAAATAGCTGCAATCCGTTGTCTATTGTGAGTGGTCTCACTATTTTTGCTCTACTGCCAAGCAGGCATGAGCCCAGCACTGTCTATAGGCTCTAGGAATGTTTTGCTAAAGCTGAGCTTAGATGAGATCATGACCTTTGGAGAAAAAATCTGCTTGCCCAAAAAACGAGTACCTAATATTTCATATGAAATGTTTCTTTTTTGGCCGTCTTTGCAAGGTACCATCTAGGGAATGTGCCATTTATGCCAACTTGCATCTGAGTCTTAAATAATGGATTATAGAGAGCTGTGTTCTGTAGCCTTTACTGTTACTAGCTGTAATGAAGTGACCGCTTAGGCTTCTTGTAGGTTGCTTCAAGTTTATTCACATCTTTTTAAGTTACAGTTTCATATATAAGTTGGATAGAACAAGACACTGACGCCCATCACCCAGGCAGGGACTCTCTAACTGCCTGAGCTTGGAACCCTCACCACACGCATCCTCTCATCCACACCATAACATTCTACATGACATCCTAAACTTCCACATACACTCACAAGCACATCACAGCACCGCTCTCTCTCGTTCTCTCTCTCTCTCTCTCCCCCACTCTCTCCCCCACTCTCTCCCGCTCTCTCTCTCCCAACACACAAAGTGCCTTGTTTAAAGAGTAAGCAACTCTGTAAAACAGAGGCATCCTTTCTCCCCTTTAACTTAGGTTCCACAACCCGGAAGGCGTCCCTCCCTCTGTTATGCTGTGATATGTTACATAGAACAAGACACTGGCATCCATCACCCAGGCAGGGTCTCTCTAACTGCCTGAGCTTGGAACCCTCACCACACACATTCTCTCAGCCACATTATAACATTCCACATGACAACATTGACTTCCGCATACACTCACAAGCACATCACAACACTAGCTTTTAAACAAATGAAATTATTCTGTGGTTAACATTTATTTGATTTAATCTGTGAACGTTTTGTAGGACATCACCTACTCTTCCGAGCAGATACTTTATGCACTGGTAACTGCAAATGGCAATTCAGTTGTCGGGCTCTAGGCCTGGGGACTGCACACCACTTGGGTAGATTTTGGTTACAGCCATGCAGAGCCCCATAGTGTGCTCTATTCCTGGTAGAGGGTATTCGAAAAAGACAAAATATTCAATTATCTTTATTTTGGAAGTGGCAGCGGCAGGAAAGCAAGCACAATGGGCGTTTTTCCTTGCTAAATCAGTGATCATGCACAAGAGTACTTGAACATATCCAACTGGCATTGGGAGGACAGGCAACCAAAGGCACAATGATTGGCTACCTGAATACTCGTGTATCCATGCTTTTATTGTTCCTTTCAAAGAGAAGTGGAGGACCTCTAAATTACAAACTGAGTAGTCGCCTTCGAAGGACCAGATAGTGCAGGCCCATTTAAATCATTGGGTACCTGGTTTCTAGAAATATTTCTTGGCTCTTTTGTCATTTTCAACTGCTGGCTTTTCTTTATTGGAAAACCTGTCCTGTGAATGTAAAAAAAAAGGATGGTTTTAATTTCGGGTAATGAGAGGAGCAAAAGGTTTATTTATTTAATGTGCTATAGTTTACAAGTAAACTTTTCACATTCCATAAATACATATAACTCAATTCATACACTTACCAAAACCAATGATATTGTAAATAAACAATATAAGTGAATAACATAAATGCAACATACATATACAATATAAATATTGTTTTAAAATCGCAAGGAAAACATAAATGTACAACATTGAACAATTATCCAATTGAACCAATTCCAATATTATATCTACATGATAATCTATCTTAATCGTTCTACAATATGAATTTGAGAAGTGAGTATACCAGTCCACTGTTATATGGTTATTTCTAGAAGTTCTTCAACCTTTTGCCAGACATTGTACATTGAGGTATAAACCTTCATATTCTTTATATTGATACACTGGGCCCAGAAAGCCATATCTTTTATCGTGTCGGGATTATGTACATATCTTCCATATGCACTGAGGTATGTCTTGATCAAAGTAGGGCATTCAGACAATAAATGCTTAGATGTTTCGATGGCATCCCTGTTCTTACATATCCTACACCAACGGTCAGCCCATGGTATGCTGACAATTGACCCAGTTACAGATAATACTGGCAGGTGATCCAATCCCAATAGAACATTGAAACGTCTGAGTCTAGGGTAAGGGGAGAGATTCAGGTACTGCTGTGGTGCTTTAAATGTATACAACATGTGGGACCCCAACTGGTACTTTTTTAAACTATTCAGGTGGGAAGAGTTTTCCAGCCAGTCCCACAATTCTACATGTCTAGTAAGCACACATTTCATTTTGACAATATTGTTCCCCTTCCTCTGTGACCAACATATCTCCTCAAAGAACTTGTCCATGCATTTTTTTCAGTTGACATGTCTTCGACTCCTTAAGTGTTTCCTGATTTATTTTTTTATTTATTCATTACATGTATTACTCGCCCAGACCCAAAGGTGTCACGGCGAAATTACAGGCATATTATCACATTTCTTCTACAATGTTACAATTAACGTCATAATCACATTTCTTATACAATGTTACAATCCGTCAAGCAGAGAAAACGCAGTTCTTATAAGACTATAGATACATGTCTAAAGCGACCACTTGGATAAACAAATAGGCCATGGATCAGCATTTGGTATTTCAAATCTGTAAAACGAGGTAGGTCAGGACGTTCTAGTGCTAAAGTGGATTGGGAGTAGCTGAGGTTAATATTTGTTGAATAACCATGTTTTCAACGCTTTTTTGAATCCTAGTAAAGTGTCCTCATTTTTCATGCTGGGTGGTGATGCATTCCAATGAGTCGGGGCTAGGACTTTGAAACTACTTCCTCCTGCTCTGCTGTATTTGTATTTCGGTACTTCCAAGAGAGCCAGTTTATTAGATCGAAGTGTCCTACAGGAGGTTTTTTTCTTGATGCTATTATTGAGGTAGCTAGGTGCTTTGTTTGTGATGCATTTATGAACAACGCAAAGTGTTTTGAAAATGATTCTGGCTTCAATTGGCAGCCAGTGATTTTCTCTCCTGATGTTGGATATGTGTTCGGATTTCTTTATACCTAGAGCCGCTCTAAGTGCTTTGTTCTGTAGTAATTGTATCTTGTTAATGTTAGTTTTGGATGTTCCTAAGAAAAGGATGTTGCAATAGTCCAGTTTCGTTAAAATAAGCGCTCTAGCCAAAGTAATAGTTTTTGGGGGTAAGGAATTGGCAGTGCAATAAGTTTAGCTGTGTATGCTGTAGAAGAGGAGAGTGCTGATATTTGTTAGTGCATAGTGAGGTTGGCATCTATATATATATATATATATATATATATATATATATATATATATATATATATATATATATATAGATGCCAACCTCACTATGCACTAACAAATACTGTAGAAGAGGAGAGTGCTGATATTTGTTAGTGCATAGTGAGGTTGGCATCTATATATATATATATATATATATATATATATATATATATATATATATATATATCCCAAGAGTTTTGACTTGCTTGAGTACTGGGATCTGAGTACCGTCAATATTGATATGTGAACAGTCGGGATGGAGGGTGCTTATTCTTTTTTGTGAGCCCACGATGAGAACCTCCGTTTTCTCGTCGTTAAGGCAGAGGCTGTTTAGGGCCATCCAATTTTGAATTATGGCGTATACTTTGTTGATGGTATAGGTGTCTTGGGTGTAGTCAACTGTAATGGGGATGAGGATATGGGTGTCCTCTGCAAAGTTTGTGTAGATGACACCCATGTCGTCAAGGGCTGTGAATAGGAGTAATTAGATGTAAGGCCAAAAGCAGACTATTGGTGGGATAATTACTCATTGTGATGTACATTTCTGCTCTTTTTTTTAACAAAATAGACTTGAATGACACATAATAAATGCCATTGGGATACTGTCCGGGAGACAGAGTATTGTCCTCCAAAATGTGCCCTATATGGTCTGAAGCCACCTTAAGTCTATAGATAATAGTGATTCCAGTCCATAAGTTATCATCAGGGCTAATACCTGGGTGTATAGCTGGCGAGCTGCCCAAACAGTATATCCTATTTATTTAAGTGTAAAACGATACGGCTGTAATCTGTGCAGCTCTGGTGATACGTGCTTGTTTATATGAGGGATAACCTCCCTTATCATTAATTTCAATTCCCAGGTATTTATACAGTGGGATATAAGAGATCTCTATTTCTTTTATCATCAACTTAGGACGACCGATTTTCCCATTGGTGTAGACCATCAGCTGTGTTTTATCACAGTTGATAATTAAACCATTAATGTATGTGAATGCCTAAAGAGCTTCCGTAGACACAGCCCTGTTGAACCCCTCGATTTTAGATTATGGATTTAGTCATGTTCCCTAGTGAATCTAATTTCAGTGCGATGCTGGTGTTATGATGTAATAGCTTGAGGTAATATAACAGGCCGTCAGGACAGCCCACTAATTTAAGTTTTGCCCAGAGCTTTTCTCTTGGTACCAGATCAAACGCTGCCTTAGAATCCACAAAAAGAGCGGAAAGTGGTGGATTACCTTTCGATCTGGCTCTTGTATGCAGTATGTCCATGACGTCCAAGTTATGCACGGTTGAGTACCTGCACCTAAAACATGATTAAAAATGGAAAAGGTTTATTGCAGTTAGTCTTACAGGACACACAGACAGCATTCTAGCATTTACCCAATCCTAACCTACTAACCCACTTCTCACTCCAGATGTACTCCTTTAATACTTTTCAAACGTACAACCCCACGATGTCGAAAGTCATTTAACAGGCCTTTCCGGTACGTTATTCCCACCTCCCCTAAAACAGTGAAGGCATTTGCCTCAAGGGATTACTTCCCGCTTTGTCCATGTTCATAAGGTATCACATGACTCCTAGTTTCCAGGTTGTGCATGCAGGTCTGGTAACGTCCTCATCAGACGAGTAGCGCAGGCCTCAACCCTGTGACTCCTTCCTCTGTAGATGATGGTCACACCAGGGCAATCCATTGCCACTCAAACATGGTCTTGCCCAAGTCACCCGAGGCAGGCCAAATGTTTGGTGTCGGCGATTTAAACGCTGTCTTGGTTGCAATGCCTGATGCCAATAGGGATAGGTGACGCCCCATCAAATGTTTGCTGAAAGGTAAGGAGAAAAAACACTAGTGGTAAATGTGTGAAATCCTGATGGGACAACAAACATTTTGTTTTCTTCTATATCATGGGGATTGCACCCTGACCTTCCAATCTTTTCATCATGTTCCCTGACCCGATGATCTGCATATTTTTTCCCAACATACTGCGAGTCTGCGTTTGTCCACAGTACACACAGCCAAACTCTATAATGCCCTCCCTGAGAGATTGTCTTCAACCCAGGACTCTCTATCCTTTGCTTCCTAATCGAAAACCTTCCCAACTGTAGCTTCCTCCTTACTGTCAATCTTCTCAAAGATCTATGTAAACTGAGCAGTCATTAAAATCACATCCTTCATTTGATCCGACGCTTTCTTAACTTCATGCATCCTATGACCTTGAACTCTCACAGTAAACGTCCATCAATCTCTTAACTCTATTTCTCCTCTTCCTTGCATCTCTTTTCTGCCCTCAATACTCTATTGTCCCATTGTCTTCCTGAACCTCAAACCAATTCTTCTTTCTGTTTTTGACTTCGCTTAGTATTTTGCTTCCAAGATTGATGCTCTTACATTTTCTTTTTCTTAAGGCTATTCCTCTTGGCCTACCATCTCCTCCTACGATTTCATCTGCGTTTTCTTGCTCTACTCCACTCTCATGGAATACACTCATTTGCTTCAGCAGGCTAATCACACTGCTGCCGAGTGTGAACTTATTCATTCATCTCTCATCTCCTTGTTTGTCTTTTTATATT
The DNA here is from genome assembly GCF_040938575.1 of Ambystoma mexicanum. NCBI lineage: Eukaryota > Metazoa > Chordata > Amphibia > Caudata > Ambystomatidae > Ambystoma > Ambystoma mexicanum. The sequence continues at coordinate 533,265,608 of NC_090941.1, read as the reverse complement.
TATTAACCAACTGCTGATTTTAATTCTTCACTGTCTAATGGCATTCTCTTATTTTCAAGAATGCTACTATTTGACCTATTAAAGTTTCCTCTCCATATCTATCGTCCTATTTATTTCCTTTTCTTTCAAAACTTCTGCAATGTGCTGGTCACTCTCCGCTTTCCTCTTATCTGGAATCAAACTCTCTTCCTCATATGCAATCTGTGTTTCATCCTGTTCATTCTACAGACACTGCTCTGCTACATGTTACCAATTTTCTTACTTCCTCTTGTCGCATGTAGCAGTCGCCCTCCTTTTGCTTCTTCATCACTCTGCCACTTTAGGTTTGGTGGGCTACTTCATTTTCTATTCATTCTTTCTTCTATTGGTATATCTACTACAGTTCTTACTTAGTTCTTGGCTTACATCTCTGACCACACGTATCCGTGTCAGCTGGCAAATTGTTTAATGTGAGGGGTGTTCATGTTTACCAAGTAAAAGCGTGAGCAAACGAGAGTAGCGATGGAACCCGAATCAACCAAGGGCGTTCTCCCCCAAGACATTTATTAAAATAATGGGTGAAAATGGTGCATTTTATAGCAGCTTTATTTTTTAAACTTTCTTTTTAAAGCACTTGGTTTAGAACATTACACAATCGGGATACAGGTGACCTAAAACCTATTAGCACAAATAAAGGCGCAGTTGTGTACAGACAATGCATCCAAGGAGACAACAGAGTATCAACATCAGTGACACATACAGGTGAAGGCAGAACCCTAAAAGAAGGGGTGTAAATGACATGGTGAAAAACCAAAGTGTAGAGCTTTTTAGTACATTTGGGAGTTTTCTCGTGTGCGTGCCAAGTAAGTTTTGAAGGGTTTCTGTATATCCTTCGAGCGGTACCCCACTCATCTTCAGTATCACTGGCCCAGCCAACAGCACGCAACCATTGATCAGTCGACCAATGTAACCGTGCCATTGCATCGCTACTATCAAGCATAGATTCACAGGTTTACGTGTATGCCCCACCAGAATATCAAATACACGGAAAAGATATTGCATGGGAGTAGCATCCAGTCTGCCACCAGTCATATCAGCAAATATAGCACAGACTTTCTTCCAGTACCCGTCAAGCTTAGAGCAACTCCACACCATGCGGAAGTACCCAGCATCATCTTTCCCCCATCTAGGGCAGCAGCCCACGCTTGCTTGAAAAAAGAATGTCAGTCGAGCCGGAGTGTAGGGATATCTGTGTAGGACTTTAAACTGTATTTGGCAAAAACAGAAATTATAAGCGACCTTCCGGGTTTGTGTGCACTTATCGCCCCAGATCTCATCTCTCTCTAGATTCATGTCCAGCGCCCATTTGGATTAGAGCTTGGTTAAGGGTGACCAAACTCTGCCTTGGATAAGACTAAATAAGAAAGCGGGCCCCGGAAACCATGTGTGTCCATAATACCCAAGTATGGACTCGTTCTCAGGTTCAACTGGGAAACACACCCTTTAAACACTCGGACAATGACGATATATTGAAGCCATGGCAAAGATTTATATATACTGTGAGAGTACAGGGACAGCAGAAATTAACTTCCCATCTAGAAACATTCCCCAGTGAGCTACATCCATTTTTAGTCCATCACCGTGCAGTAAAGGCATCTACCCTGTGAAATTCTGGTATACAGTCCATAAAGGGAAGTTGCTATGGTAGGGATGAGTAACCCCCAACAATTTCCACATTTTATACTAGGCCAGGGAAGTGGCAAATGGGCAAGAGTTTGCAAACATAGACGGCACCACTAAAGATCTACTATATCGCTTACCTGCTGAATACATTTCAAGCTTATTTTTCAGCCTTTATGTGAAAAAAATGGGTCAAAAGCCACTGTTGGGCAGAATCACCTGCAGTACCCTTGGGGACCACTACAGGCAATTAGGACTACACTTGTAAGCACAATTACGCCTTTGGTACAAGCCCGTACTACACAGTAAAGTGGTAGCTTTATCTCAAAAGACTTATCTCAAGAGTTTAAGTGAGCAGTAGAACAAGTTACACAAAGGACCAACTGTCATGCTCACTGAATGTCTAAATAACTGTTCGTTTTCGTGCGCGACTAACCTGCTGTTTCTTTTCCTTCTGTGCAAGCGCGGCGCGGCTCCAGGACGGCTAATGGAAGAGGCTCCAACGTATTGGATGCCTGCACGGATGCCTTCTTCTCTGCAAGGACGGCGATCCGAAGATCAGCTGAAGGCGCAACCGATTGGATTAAAACTGCAGGTAAGGCCTTCATTGCTGTACTAACTCCTGTTCTCTTCTTTCTTCTTTCAGGTACCGATGGATGGAAATCTCAAAACGGGCGTGGCTGTAGAAGTTTGAGGATTGAGCAGACACGGTGAGCGTTGCGCTGCAGGAGTGCAGAATAACGCGAAGCGTGTTCTGTCTGCAGGGTGTGGCTTAAATAGCCTTGCAAGTAGTTCCAGGTAAAGTAGTCACTTTACCACACCCTGCCTTTCAGGTAAAGTAGTCCCTCAGCCACACCCAAGGTATGCAGAAAGGCTCAGCCTCACTGGGCTGAGTAAGTAGTCCCATGCAGTTCAATCCATCTTATGAGCCTGGCGCCAACGGCGCTATGACTGAGTCCAGGAGGTTCTGGGACACTCCTCTGGGGCTGGATAAGCCCTTATGGGTGTGAGTGACTGGGGTGGGCCCATCAGTTCCAGGGGTTTGGGAGCACGCATCCCTAACGATGGGTTCTCCCATTGGTCCCGGTTTGTTCGGGTGATTATAATTAAACCTTTTCAACAATCGTGGGGCATGAATGTGTTTGCTAGGTTCCAACGTTTTTTCATGTGGTCCGTATCCTTTCCAGTCTATTAGATAAAATAGTTTTGATTTGACGATTTTTGAGTCCAGGATATCCTTAACTTCAAATTCAGGCTCCCTGTCGACCATGATCGGTGTTGGTGGTTTCAGTACTCGGGTTCCCGGTTGCACTGGTTTCAAAAGTGAGACATGAAACACGGGGTGAATCCTCATGTGCGGAGGTAAATCCAGTTTCAGAGCTACCGGATTGATGATGGCATTAATGGTGTATGGACCTACATATCTGGGATTGAAAGTGCGGGTTCCTTTCATTGGTATGTGCTTTGACACCAGCCAGACTTCATCTCCAACTTGATACTTTGGAGCTTCATTTCTATGCATGTCTGCGAATTTCTTGCATCTTTCTTTAGCTTGTCTCAGATGGTCAGTTGCTTGTTTGAAGGCTTGAGTAATAGTAGTGTGCAAACTTTTTACGCTGGCATTTCCAGAAGTTGATGCGGGTCAAGATTAGAGGTGGATGAAACCCATAAATGGTATAGAAAGGACTCTGTCCAATGCTGGAGTGCAGGGAATTGTTGTAGGCGTATTCGGTTATCCATAAAATGTCCTTCCAACTGTTTTCCGTTTGGTGTAACATACATCTGAGATAATGCTCTAAAGTCTGGTTGTTCCTTTCAGTCTGACAATCAGTCTGGGGATGATGGCTGGTGGAAAGTCTTACATCGATTTGAGCTAACTCGCAACATTCTTTTCCAAAATCGTGAGATAAATTGGCTGCCACGGTCTGAAATCAGGATGGAAGGGAATCCATGTATTCGAACTATCTGTTCTAAGAATTCTTTAGCCAGGATTGAAGCTGAGGGTAAGCCCTTCAGTGGGATGAAATGAGCCATTTTAGAAAACAAGTCCACCACCACCAAAATTGTGTTGAACCCATTACAAGGAGGAAGATCAGTTATAAAATCAAGAGACAATTTATGCCAAGGTGTAGGCGGAATATCCATTGGTTGCAGTTGACCTGGTGATCTCTTCTTTAGGGCCTTGTTTTGTGCACAAACTCCACAGGATAGTACAAAATGCTTGTCCTTACGCCATGTTGACCACCAAAGGTGTCGCTTGATCTTGGCTTCGGTCTTCGCTATCCCAGGATGACCTTCTACCAGTGATTCGTGGTAATTTGAAATTACCCTTTCCTGAAGTTCTTTGCTGGGTAGGTAGAGAAGTCCCAGAAAATATGGTAAGTGGTTTGAGACTGAATGGTGAGCATTTTGGTGGGCCAATCCCTCAGGGTATTAGTATCCATGAGATGTGCGATTTCCTCGTGAATGTCATCTAATGTTAGAGACGTTGTAATTGCTAAGATTTTTTTCTCCGGGAATGATGGCCACTGGGTCTGGGTTGGTGGATTCCTCTTCTACCCCTATACGAGATAGTGCATCAGCCTTGCCATTTCGACAACCAGGTTGGTAAGTAATCACGAAGTCGAATTCAGCGAAAAATAATGTCCATCGGAGTTGGCGAGATGATTGAGCCTTCGCCACCTTCAGGTACTGTAGATTTCGGTAATCAGTGATTACTGTAATCGTATGCCTTGCTCCTAGGAGGTAATGCCGCCAAGCCTTGAAGGCCGCCTTGATGGCCAAAAGTTCCTTGTCCGTAATGGCATAATTCAGTTCTGGTGCCGTGAATTTCCGTGACCAAAAGGCCACTGGGTGAAGTTGACCTGTTTCAGGATCCTTTTGCGAGAGGACCGCTCCCATTGCCAAACTGGAAGCGTCGGTCTCAACCACGTACGGTAGGTCTGGACGCGGGTGTTTCAGGATTGGAGCTGAGATGAATTTTTGTTTTAAGTCCTGAAAGGCTTTCTCTGCCTCCTCTGACCATTGAAAACGTTTGTTCTTTCGCAGTAGAGAGGAAATGGGATGTACTAGCTGCGAGAAGCCTGGAATGAAGCGACGATAGAAATTCGCAAATCCGAGCATACTCTGAACTCCTTTAATTGAGGTTGGAGAAGGCCAGATGAGGATGGCATCAACCTTCCGCGAATCCATGCGTACATCATGGGCGGTTAGGACAAATCCAAGGAACTCGACCTCAGTAACATGGAAGAAGCATTTTTCCAGTGTTGCAAATAGTCTGTGTTGCCGAAGTTTGCCCAGAACAGCACGGACATGTTTCACATGTTCTTGTTCAGATGGGGAATATACCAGAATGTCGTCAATGTATACTACGACACACACATCAATTAATTCTCGCAGGACGTCATTCATGAAATACTGAAATGCCGCTGGGGCGTTACAAAGGCGAAAGGGCATCACTTGGTATTCAAATAGCACGTATTTGGTGCGGAAGGCGGTCTTCCATTCGTCCCCTTTCTTAATTCGTACCAGGTGGTACGCTCCTCGGAGATCTAACTTGGTATAAATTCGGGCATCTTTAACTTGATGGAATAGTTCAGGAATTAGCGGCAAGGGGTAATGGTTTTTAACTGTAACTTGGTTCGATGCGCGGTTATCGATGCAAGTCCTAAGGTCTCCTTCCTTCTTAGGCACGAAGAAGGGTGAGGCTGCCGGAGACTTGAACGGGCGGATACAGCCGTTAGCCAGGTACTGGTCTAGATACTTTTTTAGATGCAGATTTTCAGGCTCAGTGAGTGCATAGATTCGACAGCATGGAATCTGTGCGCCAGGTATGAGGTCGATCTGACAGTCGTACAATCTATGGGGAGGAAGAGTTACCTTCATCCTTCTGGAAAACATCCTGATAGCCTTGGTATACCGGAGGTAGCGGGTTAGTCAGACTCTTGATTGTTGTCACTTCCTTGACCAAAGGTTCCTTTGTTTGATAACAAGTACAAGCACATTCGACTGAGAAGGTCAGCCTCTTCGCACGCCAGTCGATGCAACGATTGTGATTCTAGCCATGGCATTCCTGGAATTATTTGAAATTGTGGAGCCTTGATTATATCGAACACAATGGCTTCCCGATGTCCGTCTTGGCACAAAAGTGTCATCTCTGTCGTTGAGTGCGTTACCGGACCCGAAGCGATCTCGGTTCCATCGACAGTGGTGACTAAATCTGTTGCCTTTTCGCAAAGAGGAAGATTCATCTTTGTAGCCAATTCTTGATCCATATAATTTCCAATGGCTCCGCTATCGATATATGCTCTGACTGCATGCATTCGAGATGGCTGTTGGTGACTTGAGGATCATTGGCAAGGCTAGATGTGAGGTCTGGGAGTCCTACTTATCGCTTGACAAGCGGACCTCTACGCTTGTCGGGCGAGGAAGTTTTCCGACTCTGGCTCTGCTTCAACTTTGCCGGCAACCCCCGAGGCACTCTCGGAGGAAATGGCCGGCTGACCTGCAATACAAACACAACTGTTGTTGTCTTCTCCTATCTCTTTCTGCCTTGGATAACGGCCCTCGCACTCCTCCAATCTGCATGGGCTCAGCCAAGTTGGTGGTTTTGGATGCATTTTCCTTTGGGCGCACAAATACCTGAGTGTCCATTCTAGCTCGATCTGCCTTGCGGTTCTGTAGTCTATGATCAAGCTGAACCACCAAATCTATGTATTCAGCACAATCACTGGGAGGGTTGACCACTTGAGCTAAAACATCCTTCAACTCCCCTCTCAAACCACAGTAAAACCGGGTTGCTCTTTTGTCGTTTGGCCAATCGGTTTCCACTTCAGTCTATTAAAGGTTGCGATGTACGTCAACAGATCTTGGTTGCCTTGGCACAGAGACAAGAGTTCATTATCCAATGCCTGACCCTGAGAGTGGCGGGCAAACAACTTCTCCATGTCCAATTGGAACCTCTGGAAGTCTCACAAGACGGGATCGTCCCGATTGACTAGAGGTAACGACCAGTCCGCAGCACTGCCACTGAGATACGAAAGCACAAAGGCTACCTTAGATTGGTCACTTGGAAAAGCTCCTGGTCTACATAGGAAATGTAGTCGGCACTGATTTATAAAAACCGCACACTTTTTTGCGTCTCCTGTAAAGCGTTCTGCAGGTGCCAAAGGTACGGCTCCTGGGAGGACCACTTGAACTGAGTTGCTTGGTGTAGTCGGAACCGTTGACCCCAATCCTTGTAACAGTGTTTGCCCTGCCTGTGATTGAAGCACTTGTCTAGCGAGCTCATCGGTACGATCCTTGGCCACGATCAGTTCTCTCCTCAAAGCATTGGTTTCCTGCCGGGCTGAATGTACCTCGGCCCTGAATTCCTCCAAAAGCTGGGCTAGCTGGTCTGTCTCAGAGGTTTCCATGACGCCCAGGTAGAGAATTTGTAAAAGGCTTTGCGTTCTGTCACACTTACCTGGTCTCCACGGGGGCGTAGCACGTAGCCGCACGAATGATGTCTACACTGGTGTAGCACTGCTTGAATGATGATGTCCTCTCCCTTGTTATCACCCCAGGAGATTTTTGTCTGAAATGTCGAAACAAGATATTAGCTATTGAGTGGTGGTGGTTAGGTCCCACCTCCTTTAACCTCCTGAAGCCCAACTTCTCTTCTGTCTCACCTTGGAGTTTTGTGCGGTTGGCTCTCGTCCTGCTTTTTAGCAGGGGCGCAGTAGCACAGTCTTTCCCCGGACCTAGTTACTTCATTGGCCCAGTGTGGCTGTCGCAGAGTCTGAAATATCTGGATTTAACAGGTAAGTCTCTATGCCAATGGATGCTTGGTATAGGTTCTCAAAGTCTTTATTGCCCCAGATTTAAACGTGTTTTGTCTTTTCTTTCAGGTGCGGTCTCGTGCGGAATTTGGATGAAGAATTGACTCTTCCTAGGATGCTGAGCAGGTTCCCTTCAGGTGAGTATTAGCGCGAGTGAGTGGCACTGAATGTCTGAATAACTGTTAGTTTACGTGCGCAACTAACCTGCTGTTTTCCTTCATTGCAGGCGCGGCTCCAGGACGGCTAATGGAAGAACCGCTCCAAAGTATTCCGGAGGAATGCAGACCCCGGGGTGAGTATTGGATGCCTGCACGGATGCCTTCTTCTCTGCAAGGACGGCGATCCGATCAGCTGAAGGCACGACCGATTGGATGAAAACTGCAGGTAAGGCTTTCATTGCTGTACTAACTCCTGTTCTCTTTCTTCTTTCAGGAAATCTCAGGATGGGCGTGGCTGTAGAAGTTGGAGGATTGAGCAGACACAGTGAGCGTGTTCTGCCTGCAGGGTGTGGCTTAAATAGCCTTGCAAGTAGTTCCAGGTAAAGTAGTCCCTTTACCACAACCTGCCTTTCAGGTAAAGTAGTCACTCAGCCACACCTAGGGTATGCTGAAAGGCTCAGCCTCACTAGGCCGAGTAAGTAGTCCCATGCAGTTCAATCCATTTTATGAGCCTGGCGCCAACAGCGCCAGGCTGAGTCCAGGAGGTTCTGGGACACTGCTTTGGGGGCTTGATAAGCCCTTATGGGTGTCTGTGACTGGGGTAGGCCCATCAGTTCCAGGGGTTTGGGAGCATGCATCATGACACCAACAAATAGTGTTTCAAATATACACTTACAAAAGTTTTCTTGGTAAACGAATATACGTTTATTTACTCAGTCAGTTAGAAAACATTACTCTAGCATAAGCAGTTCAATATCACACACTAATACACCACAAAAATTAAACCGGTAAGTAAATGAACAAGTTTAGCTCCAAAATGAAGTGGGAGCAAAATGGTACTTCAGATACTTAATAAAGGAGGGAAAAGACAAGGTTATAAGAATAGACAGCCCAAATACATTCATAGGCAGGGCAAAGGGTTTCAGTTAAATACAACCATCAATTCTTCTCAATAGGCCTGGGCCAAAGTCTATGTTTGAGTCTTTTGTATAGGATAGCACAGTTCTGGTATCTAACGATTAAGTCTTTGCCACAGATTTTTAGAGGATTTGGATAGGCGAAAAGTTTGACGAATGTAAAGGGAAGGACAAGCCTTTGTAGTTGAGGAAAGTTTCACGCACTTTCTCGATGGCCAAAAAGATTTCCGGACCTCGTTTGCACAGTACCTTGTCAATGAAGAAAGCTGTAGCTGAGGCAGTTGTTCCTGGCAGTTCGAGCAGATCTCGCTGTTCCAGAGCTTCAGTCATCGGGAGGAGGAGAATGTCGGTAGGTTCCTGCACTGCTCAGGGAAGCGGCCAAAAGATGTAGCAAGACGTCAGTTTAAGGTGCGAGTGCCTTAAAGTACACAAGCTGGTTTCCTTCCCTCTGGCTATCTGGTTTTCAACAGCACTCTGATGAAAATTCGACCAGAATAGGACGGTGTCCAGGTGGCTTGCGAGTTGGTTGTTCCCACCAATATCAAGGGAAGAAGTTAACCTTGAAGGACTTCTGTCGTCGCAGTTTCAGGCAATTCGGACCTGCAGCGGGACTTCACCGGTCGTCCTCTTCGATTCTTTTGTTCCAGTGGTCGACTCTGTTTTCCAAGTCCCAGGGACCTGCTGTTAAACAGTTTTCTCCATTGATTCCAGCCAAACGCAAGAAGGACCTTTCCTAAAAGAAATGGTATAATAATATCGCCATATATATGGTCGCCATAAATAATATCGCCGGGAAAATGTTGTGGCGATATTATTTGGGTGACCATATATATGGGGACAGGGGCAAAAAAATAGTTTCAGGGTTGCGGGTGTGTCCCCCGCATGTTCCATGCAATAATGTTGCCACAAAAAACGGCAATTTTTCGGCGATATTTTTGCATGGCGAGATTTTTGTGGTGACATTATTACATGGAACCGAAAAAAGATGACCGCAGTCTGTTTTTACAGATAGGTCTTGAGTGCCCTATTGAGAAACATGGCTGACCGATTTTAAGCTACCGTTGTTAGCAGTTGGGAAAAATCATGGTAGTTGATCTAAATCACTGCCACCACTCATTTAAAGTAGGAAAGGGTAACATTTTACTGTTACATGAGTGCTTTAACTCAGGGGAAGCTAGGCAACCCATCCAGCACTCTATAGTAAGATAGGGTGTGCTGGGTCAGTAAATTTAAAGAGACTAGTAAAGTAAATTTAACTTTACAGGCTCTGGGAGACGGTAGTCCGTCCCAGAGAAGGCATTTAAACCTTGGGGAGTCTGAGAGACACCCCTGTGCCACTGCACTGAAGGTGCTATGTGATGTACAGAAAAAGATGATGCCACTAGAGTTGTTTTAAAACTCCATAACCAAAGAACACAAAAGTAAAACACACATCAAAATACATGAGTGGGAAAAAAAGGCTCACGCTTTTTCCAGGTAAAAAATCAAATCCTAGAAATCCAGCAAAGTTGCTGGGGTCTCAAAAGGTAACGGAAATTAGCACATTTGGAGAATTCACCCTAACAGCCACTTAGTTTGCGTTCGGTTTTGTAGGGTCACTCATGAAAAAATCCAATAGATGCCAGTCAGTAACCGTGCACAAGAGCATTCTCCAACTCATTTTCATGATGCCTTTGCTAACGATATATGCCAGTATTTTCATGTTGGCTGTGCCCATACATGCCACACTAATATGTACCAGTATTGCCATAGAAGAGCAGACTCATGTTGGATTTTCCTGAAAAAATGACATTTCGCAGTTAGAAAATATATCCATACTAGCTGCACCTATTTAGGCCCTTCTAGCTACATAACATATCTTGTTTGCTTTGATCTTGATGCACCGTAATAAAAATGCCATGCTACAGCACGAAAACTTAACCAGACTGGCTGCAGCAATGTAGGCCAGTCTAGCAATGTGATGGCTGTTTGCTTTACATTTGATGTCCAGTCCAAAATGTCATGAAACAATAAACACCTCCGCAAATAGAGGCCCGTTCCTCAGTGCACGAGCAACCACAAACATTCATTCAACATGCAACATGCGTACACATTCACTCTCAAACCCATAACAGCATCACATTCACCCACAGAATCCATAGCATACACTCTTTTACACACTCACAAGCACACCAAAACACCATGATCATTCTTTCACATGTAGCCGCGCACACAGACTGCTTTTATTCCCCTCACTGAACATGCATGGAGTAGCCAGACTGATCCCCGCTCGGAATGTGCGTAAATTCGAGCTGCAGTACTGCAGCCTGCACTTCCAATGGGCCATGCAAGGCTGGGGAAGCAAAATGCCCCCAGCCTTGCTTCGACCATGGACATGCGCACATTCATGTTAAAGTCAACCCAGCAGTACTTCATCAGCTGCTTGCTGCAGCCGAGGGACTGCTTTGCGTTTTCACTCCAGTGGCTCTGCGTCTCGCCCAGAATGGATGTCTTGTCCCTCATTCTGGGTGAGTCACCCCTGGCACCTATAATAAATCTTGGCATGGGAATTCTCCTTTTTCCACCTACTTCCTCTTGTTTCAGTGTTGTGGAAGGTTCTGTCTTGCTCTTCTGCATTCCCCGGCATTTTTCTTTATATACCATTCCTTTTATTTTTCATTCTTTTGTTTTTTCCTGGCATTTCTGTGTGGATGATTCTCAAATCTTTTTCTCCTTTTCTTATCCTTCCGATTGTGCGGTTCAAATTCAGCCCCAGTCAAGAAATCAACGGCTACGTTGGGCCTAAAACGCAGAGCATTGAAAGCACACAGATATGGCCGTCAAATCAAAAGGGCAGCATTTCATTTCTAACTGCCCCATTTCAGAAAAAGAGAGTATGAACAAAATTAAGTGGGCCCTGTGCTGAAATTATTAGGCATAAAACCAGAGGACTACTTTCCATTGAATGTGTAACTTTGCAAAAGCAGAAACTACTATTATGGAAGTGTGCAGTTCGCAGCCTAAAACAATGAACACATGGAGACCAAATAATCCTCACCAGGGTAATGTGAATATATCCTGATGGAAAAATTGTACTTTGATGGCATGATGCAAGTATATTAAAGATAAAAATAAGGCCTTGTGTGTGATGTAATTGTAACATTCAAAGTGTGGGTTTGTGCATTTGTGCATGAAGAAAAGCTGTTTATCCCAAAATTACATTTCGCGTGAGAGTTTTGGCCCAGGCAAGCCCTGCCTTCCCCGTTATCTGAAATTCTCTTTGAAGTTTCTGCAAAGCCAACTTGTACTGGACTAAGGATTTTATGAGGTCAACAGCTGAGCCCTGGGAAAAACAGAGGACTCATTTAATGAAAATAAAATCAATTTTGTGTACGGCTCCGAGGTAGTGAACGCAGGTCTGTTCCCGAGAGATTTCACATGAGCATGGAGGATGGTTCCATAGGCTCTGCGTTTATTAATAAGCAAAATCATCATCCATTCGTCTTTGACTGTGCGAGAATATTGATGGTCTTTATTGCAGGCTCCGGTCAACGCAGAAAGCAGATGTCCAGAGTTCATGTGGAGTGGAGAAATGAAAGCTAATGTGGCATTCAAATCAAAATATGACTATACGTTGGAGATTGCCATTAGTTTAGATGAACGATCATATGTTTATTCAGATTGATGCAGGATGTGACCTGGACTAAAAATAAGAAATATGAACATGTATGTGGCCTCAGTGAATCGAACTGCAGCGTTTGATTCTGTTAATAGAAATGTATTATGGCAAACATTGGCTGGGTGGGGGATTCCTCTGAGGTTTGCTAAAATTGTTAATACTGTTGCATAGCAACTCATTCGTTCAGGTCAGACTAAGTCATGAGGGTTTATTATCTCAGAAGATAAACACCAACACTGGTTTACGCCGAGGGTGTATCATGGCACCATGTCTTTTTAATTTATATCTATCTGATCTGGATGACATTTTGTCCTCTGTCTGTTTTGCCCCCCCCCACACCCCCGGATTTGCTCTGTTTAGTTATTTTTGCATGGCATATGTTGATATTAACGCTGCTTGATACCACTCCCATTGGCTTACAGAGAATAATTACTGCATTTGCCTCATATAAATCCAGATAAAACAAAAATCTTAGACTTTACGTCTAAATAAAATCTAATCATTTTATCTGTAGGATGGGCTTGCAGAAGCTTTCTGCAGTGGCAGGTTTTTTGTATTTGGGGTTTCCTATTTTTAACAAACCAGCTAAAGGGAAAATCTATGAAGTACTAAAGGCTAATGCAGAGCGGTTGGGCACACACGTGTGTTATTAAACTGAAGTATTGTAAATTCTCTAAGCCTCTGGTGCTATTTTACTTTGGTAAAGTCATATCTAAATTAATGTATGGAATGGAGATGATGCCTGTGTGGGTGGTTGAGAATGTGGAGGTGCTTGAGGCACTAGTTCTGAGGAAATCTCTGAATCTTCCTACTTGCATTCCCATTTCTTTTATTCGATATTAGTTGGGTTTGTACTTACTGTTAGATGGTGTTTGAAAGTAATTAGTTTAGTGTGAACATTTTTATATACACCAAAAGTATTAATGTACGAGGATGAGAGTTGTTCTCGATAATGATACTAATGAATCAGTCCGTTTTTACTTTCTACATGTACAAACATCATTGAGAAGTTGGGTTTCACTCTTCAGATGATTCCTACACATTATGGGAATTGAAAATTACTTTTTAAGGTTGATTGATGCGAGATTATTGAAACCATGCATAAGTATAGTTCTCTATATCAACTGAAATTTGAGTATAAGAGTGCCTGCCATTTACCTAAATATCTTAGGCTTTCTCCTTATAAAATTTGCAGTGTGTTTTTGCCATTTTGACTTTATAGTCTACCTACATGGGAGATCAAAGTTAGATGGGCTTGCTTAATCCCTCCCCTGTAGCTCGTCGTTATTGTAAGGCTGCCGATTGTATTGAGACTTTAAAGCATGTTTTGATTAGTTGCACGACGTTGCACTTTAAAAGGATGAAAAATTGTAGACATTTAATTTTCAGGGCTGATTTTGCTGATTGTAATCCCTTATGGTCTTCTCTTTTGTATGGTCATTCTTATCAAGCACTATTTGCAGTTTATCAATTTTTGAATGATATTGAATTTGGAAGATAGTTTAAAATGATGGTTCTATTTTTTTATTACATTTTTTATGTAATTATTTTATCGCTTTATCTGTATTATGTGAAAAGTTCACATGTTAAACTGTAACACAATAAAAAAAGGATAAGCTTTTTTTTTTCTTAGGAACTATAGACCGCATGATAATGATACATATCACTGCAAATCGGATAAAAGGGCTTTTCGAAGAGATTGTGCCCTACGACGTATTCCAGATCTATGACAGGTAATGTCCACAGCTGTGCTGCTTCGGAACATTTTCGGCAGAGGGCGTCCTGCGTCGATGTCAATCCCATGTCCCTCGAGGGCCTCTGTCGATGGTCGTCACCGGATGTTATATATAGGACGCACAACGCCCGTACCCTCAGTTCCGTTTTTTCTGCAAACGTGTTTGCTTCGGAATTACGGCGCGCTCGATTCTTCTCTTCAAACGATGTCTTCGTCTTCCTCTGCTACCCCGAGGCCGGGCTTTAAGAAATGTCGGGTCTGCGGGTCGAAAATGTCCATCACGGATCTGCATGACATCTGCCTCTGGTGCCTCAGCGAAAGCCTCACCACCCAGGACTGCCAGTCCCTGACATCTAAGGCCTTGCGGCAGCATAAGGGGGAATTGAAGGTAGATGGGGGTCCAAACCCCGTAGGTTGAAGTCTGCTGGGCTTTCGACCGATGACTCGAGGGGCGACTCTCCTCGTCGGCAAAAATCCAGGGGGTCTCGGTCTAGTTCCCACCATTCCTCTTCCTGGAGACATTCTAGGAAGCGCCAGCACAGGTCGCCTTACCTGTCCTCGTTGGAGGAGGTCTCCGCCAGATGGTTGACTTGTCCCACCAAGTCTTCGTCTCTGGCTGAATGGGATTCATTCCGCCAGCAGATGTTATCGATTTTTCAGTCGCAAGGCACAGTTCCGTCCGTGCCTTCGAAAGAAACCGGCAAGGAACGGGCTCGGTCCACCACTCGTACGCCTTCGGGCTCGGGAGGTCGGTGCAATCATCGTGAGCCGTTGCGGTTCCGATCGGACAAGGGAGATAGTCATAGCCGTTCCAGGTCCCAGTCCTCGACGCCATCAAGACCGTTGAAACCTGTGAAGCCTTCGAAGAAGGCGTCAAAGCCATCGGGGCCGTGTCCATTGATGGACGATCTTGAGACTCTGCCCTCGAAGTCGTCAATGCCGTCAGCGCCTCGGTCGATGCCGATCCCCTCAGCGCTCTCGATGTCGATCCCCTCGATGCCATTTGTGGAGGATTTGCCATAGGTGCCCCTGAGGGCTGTGGAACCTCAGAGTAATATATGGGAAGCAAGTTGGCAGGGAAAGACACGATCCACGGCGCTTGTATAAATCAATTTAAACAGAGAGCAACAAGGCTGCAGGTGTCTGGGGAGTGTGGATATACTGCCAGTATAATTCCACTGTGGTAAATACAAATGAAACACGAGCAAGTCCCAGTCTCATTGCACCAAGAAGAATTGCAAATAAGAGCATGAAATTCAAGGGATTTATTCAAGGAACAGCCTGACACGTTTTTCGAGCCTTGAACGGATCTTCATCTGAGGCTAATATTAGATATTAGTTACTAATAAAAAAACACAATGTGCAATATAAAGTGTTAAGGAATAATATCAGTTTCAAAACCATCAATTGATAAATGCAAAGCAAAAAATGGCATAGCATCCCGGGACAGAAACAGGTGGTAGATTTACCAATTTACATGGATGCAATTTACAATCAAATTAATGCGAGACAAAAAGAAGCCACATTGGACAGAAATGGACACACACAAAAATAAAGATTTTGTAAATAATTTGGAACAATACCGCATTTGGTTGATGTTCATTAGAATGTAGGTGTTCAATAGTCAAAAAAACAAAAAAGAAAAAGGGTAGGGGAAACCAAATGATGCATAAGTTACAATTGTGCAAAACCTATTACTGACAACAGCGCAATCAAAGCACAGCCATATCAATAAATATCAAGGAAAGGGAATGTGTATATTTGTACAACTTGTATTGAAAATCCCACAAGTCAAAGGAAATATCACCTTGACTTGATGACGGACCTGAGAATTATGTAGTACGGACAATGCCAAGAAAACTCTGCGAAAGAAAAATAAACTATGGGAAATTGCCCAAATTGCAACAAACAATATAGTAATGGATAAGTAAATTGCACACCTCAAAGCTCCGCAAATGCAGTAAGGCTGGAAGTGGAAATAGAAAGGACTGTATCATTGCATGAAAAGGATCTTTTGATCGTATTAAAATCAAACGAGCATCAATTAATGGAGTCATTCGTGAAACGGAGTCGCACGCGATCAAACATGCCAATAAATAGCGTGGAGGAAACCAGACATAAATTGCTTTATTAGGATGCTCAAGTGAACAAATGAGCTTAATTGAACTGACTATAAAGCCGGGGGGCCGTGCAAAAACATCTTACCTGAGCTGCTATACGAATGTAATGGCAAAAATCCATGCGTGAGCCGCGAAATTAAGGAAGGACTAAATGGAAGGTGCTCGAGAAGGAGGCAGAAATGAATGGGCCGTAAATGGTCGCGGACTAGCAAAAGTAAACCGCCATGTTAGGAGTACTAAATTGCTAGGTAGAAATCAGCAATATGGTATGGGAAAACAGCTATGCCAAAACCGAATTGAGCCAGCAAAAACTTTGGGTAGGAACGAACAAAATGCAATTTAAGAAATACTTGTTAGAAAAGGTGCGAAAATATGCATAAATTGATTGCGCGCACGAGGATGGAACGTAATTAAGGAAAGATCAAGTAGTTAACTAAGCGAAAATTCAATTGAGGAAAAACCCAAGATGGGAGCAAAGAATTAAATCTTAAAGGACCAGAGATTCAAAAAAAAGGGAAAGCAATTGCCCAAATTGGGACAGGGTGCTGTCTGTGAGTGCGCTGCTAAATCCTACAAAACGAGAATGATATGGCCAAATTTCAAACAATTAATTTGCTGACAACCGATTGCATAATAATGCAGACCAAATATTTGACATCTATATTAATGGAACAAATTATGGATGCAAAGGAAAAAGACCCATAATAAAGTGAACAGAGTGGCACTAATAAACAAAATCATAATTAGATGGAGTAATATTTCAGAAAAGTAGCAAATTCATGGTCCGAATTTAATCCATTAAAAACAGTATGATATTTGCTAATTAATCTTGCTTCTAATTGGCATAATTTCAATGTTAAATTGCCACCTCTAGGAGGCAGTGTCACCTTACATAACCCCACAAAACGTATGTCATCTTTACAGTCCAATTGATGCATTTTTTGCCAATGGTTGGCTAGAGGGTAATTCGACTCTTGACTGCCAATTGTAGCAAGGTGTTCTCGGATGCGAATCTTCAGCGGTCGGATAGTGCTTCCAATATATTTGAGTCCACAAGTACAAATTATACAATAGACGACAAATTTGGAATTACAATTGATGAAATCATTAATTATGTGATCTCCTCTTTCTCCAAAGAAGACCTCTGATGTTTCCAATGTGAATTTGCACATGTTACAGAATCCACATTTGTGGAATCCCGTGGCACGTGCTGTATGCAACCAAGTAGATTTTGGAGTAGGCATACTCATAATGGATGGACAGAGTTTATTTTTGAGCGACTTTCCTTTACTGAACGTTATGCTCACGGTAGGATCAAGCGAGTTGGCGATATCTGAATCAAGATGTAACCGGTGGCAGTGTTTCTTCAAAATATTATGGATTTTGTGAACGTCAGAATTAAACCTTGTGATTAACCTGATTTTCTGGGTGACAGATGACTTGTCATGAGTTTTAGGTACTAACAGATCCGCTCTCTTTAACTGACGTACTGAACAAGTGCTTTATCGAGACAGCTATGATGGTAGCCTTTCTCAAGGAAGCGTGATTTGATAGCGATGCTTTCATGATAAAGTCCTTTAAATCGGAGCAATGCCTCTTGGCACGAATAAACTCACCTTTTAGGAATATTCGCTTTAACATGAATTTTATGACAACTTTCTGCATGCAATGTTGAATTAGCAGAAGTGGACGTGCAAAAAGTTTTTGTGACTAGATCATTTGGAGTTAAATCAATTGAAAGATCCAGAAAATCAATGTGAGTTTGGCTAGCGGTGGAAGTAAATAGTAAACCCCAATCATTATTATTTAGGAAGGAGACAAATTCAAGCAGTAAGTCGTGTGTACCAGTCCAAATTAGAATAACGTCATCTATGTAACGTTTCCACAAATGAATGAAAGGACGATAAACAGGGCTGACAAATACAAATGTTTGTTCAAAGAAATTGTTGGTGCAAAGCTTGCACCCATGGCCACACCAATTAATTGCTTAAAGTACTCGTTATTGAATACGAAAACATTATTCTGCAAAGTAAATGTCAAGAGCGCCTTCACCATTTCAATGTGGTTGAAAAAGGATGCAGAATATTCACAAAATAAAAAATCAACACTTTGTATTGCTTTTGAATGATCTATGGAAGTATATAATGCTTTAACATCTAACGTGACTAACCAGCAAACAGTTTCAAAGTTCACATTTTCCAATATTTCTAGTGTATGCATTGTATCTCAGATGTATGTAGGGGTCTTCAGTATGACTGGTAACAAGAATGTGTTAATGTAGCTAGAGATCTAACACACCACCTCCTCCTCCACTGACTATTGGTCTCCCTTCTGGAATGTCTACAAATTCTTTGTGAATTTTAAGGAGGAAATAATTAGTGGGCATAATGGGCCCGTCTACAGTGAGAAAATGCCTTTCCACATCAGTGATCAAACCAATTTTGTGTCATTTCAATATTAGATTGTTGGCCGCTGCATGAATTGCCTGCAAAGGGTTATTAGGAAGAATGGAATAACAACCAACAGAGTTCAGGTGGCGCATTCCCATAGTAATATAATCAGGTCGGTTCATGACAACAACATTGCCACCCTTGTCGGCCTCTTTAATAATTAAATCAGGATTGCCAGACAGATGTTGGATTGCTTGAAACTCCAGTTTATTGAGATTAATGACTGCCTGATAAAAGGTATCAATGATATTGTCAATAGGAAATGTAGGAGAAAATTCAGATTTCCTTGTAAATTCCTTAATGCTTACATTTTGCTAAACAATATAAAGTTCCTTTAAGACCTGTGAGATACTGGTTTGAGATTGAGGTACTGCGTCATCAAGGGTTAAGACACGAGTGGTGAGGAGTGTTTGCATTGAGATTTGAGACGGAGTAGGTGTAGGTGGTGAAGGTTTGTAGTTACGTACTTGCGTCCCAAAACATTTTTTTAATTTTAGTTTGCATATAAACTTAGAGATCAATGTGAACATCCACAAAATTGTTTTTGGCTGATGGAACAAAGGAATGATACAGCCCTTTCTATTTCCTCTTCCAGCCTTACTGAATCCGCAGAGCTTTGAGGTACGCAATTTACTTATCCATTACTATATTGTGTGTTCCAATTTGGGCAATTTCCCATAGTTTATTTTTCTTTCGCAGAGTTTTCTTGGCATTGTCAGTACTACATAATTCTCAGGTCCTTCATCAAGTCAAGGTAATATTCCCTTTGACTTGTGGGATTTTCAATACAAGTTGTACAAATATACACATTCCCTGTCCTTGATATTTATTGATATGGCTGTGCTTTGATTGCACTGTTGTCAGTCATTGGTTTTGCACAATTGTAACTTATGCATCATTTGGTGTCCCCTACCCTTTTTCTTTTTTTTTTTTTGACAATTGAACACCTACCTTCTAATGAACATCAACCAAATACGGTATTGTTCCAAATTATTTACGAATCTTTATTTTTGTGTCCATTTCTGTCCAATGTGGCTTCTTTTTGTCTCGCATTAATTTGATTGTAAATTCCATCCATGTAAATTGGTAAATCTACCACCTGTTTCTGTCATTTAGGCGTCGCCACTGGTCGCAACTACGACCTCTGAGGTCTCCTTTGCAACCTCTGTGGTCTCTTTTGCTCCCTCTAAAAAAAAGTTTCTTTTTCTCGAATGCAAGCTCCTGGGCTGTGGCCAGCACCATGTGGCTCTTTACTTTTGGAGTGGCTGGCTTTTCTTGTTCAGGCCCCTTAAAAAATGAACAATACTATCAGGAGTGCCACAGATATAACACTTACAGCACTGACCCTAAATAAGAAAGAATAGGAATACCAAATAACTGCCTTTCTGGAATTCCATACAATAATTGCTAGACTCATTAAAGGTTTATTTCAGGCACACTTCAGGGGGTGAATCACTGATTTAGTCTGTTCGTAAACGCCTCAATTCAGCCTTCCATCCTTCTGAGGTCAATAAATGAGTACCAACACAGGCTGGGTAATATGGGGTGTATATTTTTTCTATATAAAGCGCTTAAGCGTAAGTGCTATATAACACATCATTATCATTTGGTCATGGACGTCTGCTTGAATTAACAGTAATTTGGTAATATGGGCCTATACACACTGATCTTAACGATACATATGGCGACCCATTCTTGTATGAAATGTACATCACATTATAGTGATATCGTAACCATATATTTCGAAGTATACAATGCTATGTGATGCAACTTCCTGTTTTGTCAACGGGTGAAAGGTCGTGTTCCATCGCTACCCACAATATCACTTCGGGGTGGGGTCAAATGACATCACTTCCTGTGATGTCATCAGGGGGCCAAGGGTCGTGTGAAGTCACTTCCGCTACCCCTGGCATTTTGGTGAAATGACGTCTCTGGTTTCTGTCCCGGGATGCTATGTCATTTTTTGCGTTTATCAATTGATGGTTCTGCAACTGATATTATTCCTTAACACTTTATGTTGCACATTCTGTGTTTTTTATTTTTTGATTTGTAACTAATGTCTAATATTAGCCTCAGATGAAGAGCCGTTCAAGGCTCGAAACACGTGTCAGGCTGTTCCTTCAATAAATCCCTTGAATTTCATGCTCTTATTTGCAATTCTTCTTGGCGCAGTGAGACTGGGACTTGCCCGTGTTTCATTTGAACCTCAGAGGAAGGCTCTCAGTAAGTCTCTGAGGCCTGTTTTTGAGCCCAGGTCTGTTCCTCCTCCTAGATTGGATTTTCTCCAACCTTTGCAAGAAATTTCAGGGGTTGATGAAATGTCTGATCAGGAATTGGGCTTGCCTGTGCATCCTGATGTACCTGATGACCTTTTGTCTGGGCATAGTCAGATGGAGGAACTCAGTCAGTCATTGCATGACGCCAGTGGCCTCGACACCTCTCCGGAGGTGGAGTTTGGAAGGCCTGAACCAGGGGCGCATGTTGAGTCTTCCTATCGGCGCATCATGTCGAGGGTGACTGAGTACTTGGGGTGGTTGCCCCCCCACCCTCAGTGGAGTTTGATCAGGATGACTTGACTGATATCCTGGATCAGGGTCCATCCACTGACCCGGTGTTGCCCTTTCACATGGCTTTGCAAAAGAGGGTGGCAGCGGCTTGGACTGCTCCGGAGAGTCTGTCGGCAGTTAACAGGTCGTTACTGAAAAAATACCGCCCAACCAGTAGTGACCCCTGCTACTTATCATCGCACCCTACTCTGGAGAGTTTGGTGGTGCAGGCGGCTACAGCCTCCTCGAAGCAGGCTGCGTACCCTACCATCCCTCCTGATGGGGACGACAAGCGCTTGGATGGTTGGGCAAGGAAGGTATTTTCTGCTGGGAGTATGGCGTTGGAGTCGGCCAACTCCAATTGTGCCTTGGCAAAGTTTACACACTCTGTGGAACTGTGCGTCTTTGGTGGCTGAGCATATTCCCGAGGGGGAAGAAAGGGATGCTTTCTGGCCCTCGTGCGAGACGTCAAGGATGCTATGTGCTAATCCCTTCAGTCTGGGTTGGACGCGGCAGATGGTGTCAGCCGGTCCATGGCTGCGAGCACCGTGATATGCAGGTTTGCGTGGTTGTGGAAGTCTGATTTTGCCCCGGATGTGCAATCCAGTCTTCTGAACATGCTCTTTGACGGTGTTCATTTGTTTGGCAGCAAGGCTGACGAGATCGTTGAGAAGTTGCAGACCTCCAAAGCTGCAGCGAAGTCTTTGAGCGCTGCAGTACGGCAACCTCTGCCTTTTCGTCCTATGGGACAGCAATGGAGGGGAGGTTCCTTTCGATACTACTCCTCTTTTGGCAGATCAAGAGGGGCTGACAGTCAAAGGGGCAGCGAAAAAGTACCCGTGGTGGTCGGGAAAATCGTGGTGCCAAAGCCACTCTGGCAGTTGCTTCTTTGCCATCAGGCACTGCCACAGCCGCGTCTACTCAGTCATGAGGCCATGTCCCATGGTTCGCCGGTTGGGGGCAGGCTAGCACAGCACCTCAGAGAATGGTGGGCCATTACTTCAGATGCGTGGGTTCTGGATACCATAGCCCACAGCTACTGCCTTCCCTTCCTTCAGCGGCCTCACAACAATCCACCGGGGAAACTCTCTTTGAAGCATCCAGATACGCTCCTCACGCAGGAAATTCTATCCCGGCTGGAGAATGGCGCCATAGAACTGGTGCTTGTGACGGAGAAGAACATGGGATGGTATTCCCCATATTTTTTGATTCACAAGAAAGACGGAGGGTTGAGACCCATCATGGACTTGCGTTGGTTGAACCAACTTTTCAGTAAAGGCAAGTTCAAGGTGCTTACTCTTTCTGAGGTCCTCCAAGCCCTTTAACTTCAGGATTGGCTGGTGTCTCTCGACCTCAAGGACACATACTTTCATGTGCCGATTCATCCCAAGCACAGGAAAGTACCTGAGGTTTGCGGCTGACGACTCACACTTTCAGTTTCCGGTTCTGCCGTTCGGGTTGACCTCTGCCCGAGGGTCTTCACCAAGCTCATGGTGGTGGTGGCAGCATACCTCAGGCGGGGGGGTGGGGGGGATTCACGTCTACCCCTACCTGGACAACTGGTTGATCCGAGCGCGCTCTCTCTAGTGTTGGATCTTCTCGGTCTCACCTGCCTCGCCTTCCACAGGCTGGGCTTCTCCCTGAATTTCAAGAAGTCGCAATTGACACCCTCCCCAACAGCTCCAGTACATCGGTTCTGTGTTAGACACGTCCCTGGGGAAGTGTTTGCCTCCCCAGGTCAGTGCTCATCACATTGTGCAGATGGTGGACAAGTTTCAAAGTGCCCAGTGTCTTCCGGCTTTCGACTTTCTAAGGTTGCTGGGCCTCTTGGCATCCTGCATCTTTCTGGTGCCGGATGCCAGACTGTGGATGAGATCCCTGCAATGGGTTCTCAAACTGCAGCGGTCCCAGTTTTTGGGCAAGATGTCGGATCCCATGCAGATTCCATTCTCGGTCGGCCAGGATCTTCGGTGGTGGGCCGACGAAAGGAACCTGCTGAAGGGGGAACCGTTTTGGCAACCATGGCCAGAGGGGACGATTGTGACGGATGCTTTCCTCACAGGATGGGGTGCTCATGCCAACGGACTGACAGTCAGCGGTTGTTGGTCTCCGTCGGAGTCCAGACTCTACATCAACCTGTTAGAGTTGAGAGCCATCAGGCTTGCCCTGAAGGTTTTTCTGCTGACTGTATGGGGAAAAAGTGTCCTGATCATGACGGACAACACAGTGGCCTTGCATTACCTCAACAAAAAAGTGGGGGGCAGGGTCACTCCCATTGTGCAGGGAGATGATGCAGCTCTAGTTCTGACCTATCGAACAAGGTATTTCGATCTCGGCAGTTCATCTGGCCGGAGACAAAAACGCAGCGGCAGATGCTCTGAGCAGGCAGAGAACTGTCTCTCACGAGTGGGAGTTGGCTCAGAAAGTATTTCTGGAGATATTTGCCCTTTGGGGAACCCCGCAAGTGGATCTCTTCGCCACCAGTGTCAACCGGAAGTGCGAGAGATTTTGCTCAAGGGAATTTCCTCCGAGAGGAGCCTTAGGAGACGCGTTTGTGGTGCATTGGTCATTCCCGCTGCTGTATGCGTTTCTTCCAGTCCCCGTCATTCCTCAAGTGTTGCGGATGATGCAGGGGTTCGGGACCCGTATGATCCTTGTGGCTGCGGATTGGGCCAGGAGAGCGTGGTACCCAGACCTTCTGGAATTTTCCATCTGCCCTCCACGCCGTCGAGAATCTGCTCTCGAGGGAGTGGGGTCAGGTTCTCCATCCAGAGGTCAGGACTCCCAACCTTGGTATCTGAAAGGTTGAGATACAAGGATTGGGACCTCCCAGATGATGTGATGGAGGTGTTGCTTTCGGCCAGGCGGCCCTCAACGAAGTCCCTGTACCATTGGCGCAAGTTCTGCGACTGGTGTAGAGGACAGAATGTTGATCCTTTACAATGCTCCATTCCTATGGTTTTGTCTTATCTGCTTTCTTTAGCCCACAAGGGCCTTCAAGTGGGTACCATTAAGGGTTACCTGGTGGCGCTGTCCATATTTAAGCGCTCGTCTGAAGAGTGTTCTTATTTTAAGATACCTTTTTGATTTCACAGTTTCTAAAAGGACTGACTAATGTGTTTCCGCCGTCCTCTTTCCAGGCGCCGGTTTGGGATTTGAATTTGGTTTCGAAGTTTCTGATGGGTGCTCTGTTTGAGCCATTGCACTCTTTTTCTTTGAGAGTGCTGTCTTTCAAGACGGTGTTCTTAGTTGCGGTTACTTCCGCTCGCAGAGTGAGTGAGTTGCAGGCACTTTAGGCAAAGCCACCCTTTACTGTTTTCCATAAGGACAGGGTTGTCCTTTGGGTGTGGCCTTCTTCTTTTCTGCCGGTCATGTCTGAATTTCATTTAAGCCAGAAGGTAGTTCTTCCGGCGTTCTATCCTCCCCCGCATCCTGGCAAGGAAGAGGAGAGGCTCCATAGGTTGTATCCTAGGAGAGCTCTGAGTTTTTATATTTCACGGATGTTCTGGGTCCGAGTGGACGATCAGCTCTATCGGTTATGCTGGACACCGCTTAGGCCAGGCTGTTACCAAACAGACCTTGTCCAGGTGGATTATCCTCACTGTTATGGAGTGTTACCATCTGGCAGGTAAGGACCCTCCAGTAGGATTACCTGCTCACTCTACTAGGGGCATGGCTACCTCCACTGCCCTTCAGCAGGGTGTTCCTATTAGGATTATTTGTGAAGCTGCCACATGGGCTTCTCTACATACTTTTGTCAAAGATTACACCCTGGATTCAATCCACGGGCGGGATCTGGCCTTTGGTAAGGTGGTTCTTTATTCCGCCATTTGATTGGGTATTCTAAATCCTTTTCCCACCTCCATAGTCTGGTACTGCTTTGGGAGTTTGTCATAGATATGGAATACGTCGGACGACACAATCCCCTCGAAGAACCAGTTACTTTTACCATATCTGGCAAAGTTATTTCGACGGGATGTTCCCCCGACGTATTCCACATCGCCTCCGAACCTGCCCCTCTGGAGAATTTCCTATGCGATTGCAGCTTATGTTTCCGCAAGGCTATCTGCAGTCAGGCTGGCAGGAGATTGGTGCCACACGTTCTGGGAAAAAACTACAACTGAAGTAACGGGCGTCTTGCCTCCTATATAGAACATCCGGTGACGTCGACCCTCGACGGAGGCCCTCGAGGGACATGGAGTCGACATCGACGCAGGATGCCCTCTGCTGAAAATTTTCCGAAGCGGCACAGCTGTGGGCATTAGCTGTCGTAGATATGGAATACACCGGAGGAACATCCCATCGTAGGAACGTTACCAGATATGGTAAGTAACTAGTTCTTCTGTTGACTCAACTTTCATAAACAATAGACCTTGAACTGGAGTTGCCCCCTAAAATGTGTTTTTAGATGTGCAGAAAATGTCACGAAGCAGAGATTGGGGAGGTGATAGCCTCGTAAATCAGATATCTGGTTAGAAAATGTCATGTTGAACTTTTATTTTTTAATAAAGCAGGAAAAAAACTCATTTGTCCCTGCAACATCGTCCCGGGACACGAGATGTTTCAATAAATCCGGCATGTTGCTAGGAAGCCAAATATATGTATTTTGTTATAGTTGACTGTAAAGTAAACATATTTGCCATGTTATAGTTTTAATGGCAAAATTGAAATGTGTAGAAGTGTAAATGCAAGGGAGTGGCCTTATGCCTCCCAGAATTTGGGATTGCTAGCTGAAGGGACCAATCCAAATAGAAGGGGATAGGCTTGAATAAGGTGATGGAAGAGAGTTGTCCAATCGAAACTTTTGACCAATGAGCCTGACATGGCATCATTTAGACATTTGAATGAGTGTGGTTTAAGATTCATAAGGAGATGCACAATGAAAATCAGGAAAACTTACTGAAAGTACCTGGGCTTAGATCTTGGCCCTTCACCCAGACACGACTATCGGGGTCCGGTTGAATGCTCAGGGCAAACTCCCAGCAGGCTTTGAAACAAACCACCGGGGCTTGAAACAGGGCTGCACACTGGCCCCTCTTTTGTTCATCCTCTTCACCTCGGACATCAGCGGAAATGTTGAAAATATTTGTAGTTTCTCGCCTCGCCCATCTACATTAAATTTAGACTACCTTTTCTATGCCGACGATTTGGTACTGTTTGGTTACACTCCAGTCGGCCTCCAGCACAAGCTGGACTCATTGGCAGCATATGCAAGTCAGAACAAATTAACCATCAATTTTGAAGAAATCAAAGACTCTGGTTGTTCGGCCAGGCTTGAGACAAAAATACAAGAATTTCTGCTGGTGTCTGAATAGGGAGGTTTGGGAGCATGTTTCGACCTTTGTTTATCTGGGCACTAGATTGCAGGCACTGCAGAACAGCGCGCAATTGCAGAGTAACCTGACCTCAAAGGTAAAAATGTTGTTGGCGGCTGCAATAAACAAAAAATGTGGTTACTTTTCATTAACTGTCCTGGAATATTACAAACTGAAGGGCGTTCCCTCCCTGCTATATGGCGGGGAAATTCAGAGACTTCCAATAGTGACGTGCTGGGAGGTGCTTGAGGGCATCTTTTGGAGGAAAGTCCTGTTGCTCCCAAATGGTGTCCCTGCAGCAGTGATTCGCTATGAACTAGGCCTCCCCTCTATTTAGTATCACCTCCTGTCAAAAAGCCTTGCAGTACTGAAAAAGATCTTGTGCGCTGAGCAGGGCACTGTTTGGTGGGAATTGAGGTTTCTCCTAGACTCCAAAACTTGACCCTGCTTCAATAAATGGGAACAAGAATGTTAGCAAATTCTGGAGGAAAGTGGCATGTCAGTGGAGATATTCCTGTATTCCCCTTTTGAAAACCAGGCCAAACTAAAAGAAAGAGACTGGATCCTGACACTTGGAAAAGTAAGATCATACAAGCGATTCAAAGACCTGCTTCACGATGTCAGGCCTGTGGGTATGCCACGACCTACATATACGAATCCCAGAGCCTGTTATGGTGTAAACTTGCTATGATGCTGAGACTCAATTTACTACCAACTAAAGAAATTGAGGGTGTTAAAGCTGGGATTTCGTGGGAGTCAAGGTCTTTTTGCTACTGTTCGGAGCAGGGTCAGGTTGAGTCATTGCAGCACTTGCTGCTACACTGCGGGGCTCTAGACGATGGGCCTCACCACTATTTTGATCAATTGGTAGAAAAACTGTCTATCGGAGGAGTGGGCATGGTTGGCCGCGAGTTATAAATTCTCAAGGTACTAATCACTGGCTGGCGGCAGCAATCCAAGAGATTTTGGTACCAGCGTAATTAGTTGGGTTTTTAAATCGCTTGTGATTTTTATTTTTATTTATTTATTTATTTTTTTATAATTCTGGCCAAATGTAAATGATGTTGACTATTTTGTTTAAATTGGTTGATTATGAGCTTTAAGTGTAAGTATATTCACAAGAATTTGAAGAAATGTATTGATATGTAATTAAGATGTGTTTTTGAGGAAGGTTGTTAAAGGTTATTTTATAACCATATAACAATAAATAAAATACAAATAAAAAAACAGGTCTGGCACTGCTGATGAGATTGTTGGAGGAAAACAGGAGAGGGGACAGAGGCAACATTGAAGGATTGAGCCTGGAGAATATCCATGACTGAGGTTAGAGTCTCTCCTGTATCTGAGAGATGATGTCCTTGTTCCAGAGCGTGAACCCAGAGATATTTATGTAAGTTAACTTGTCCAACCCAAAATAAGTTTTGTGGGGGATCTGTGTAATGTCGTTTTCCCTCTATTAATTGGGCGGGCCGTTTGCAATAAATCCTTAGCATTTCATTAAACAATAATTTAATTCCCACATAGCCAAATTACACAAGGTGAGTTTGTTGAAATTCAAAATTAACAAAATTGCTCCCAGTGTGGATCAAAATAGTCTGTAAAGTAATTGAATACTCCGATTTATTTTTACCAACCCCAAAAGTCCCCAAAGAGAGGGGTGCATTAAACAAATTTCCCTAGTGCTTCCCATTCCCTTGAACCCTGCTTTAAAGCAGAGGGGTTCCAAATGATCAATTGAATACCTGGGGTTTGTGTGCTGGGACAGAACAGTGTCTTCCCAAAGTTAAACACAGTGGAGTCACTGATTTTAAAAAGCATACCTTCTACTGAAAGAAAGGATGTGGTTCGTAAGAGAAGGGAGATTTTGCCTTGCATAGGGGGTAAAAGAGGTTAAAATATAAATAAAAAGTGTGTTCTGAAACGTTTGTTGTGCTATAAAACTGCCAGAATTGCTAGGAGCGCTGTGCCAATCCAATTTCTATTGCCAACTGTTCCACGTGTGCAGAGAGATTAAAGAGACAGAGTGCTGTATGTGTGAAATTGTTTTTGCCAAGAAATGTGTGAGGCATGTTATTTAGATTAAAGTTAATATCAAGTAGAGTGTCTAGCTCCTGATCTTGTCATGTTTCAAGGTGCTGCATGTTATTAAGTGAAACCCAGGCAAGTGTTTTGACTGTACCTGTTGTGGGGGTAGAAATAGCTGGTGATCTGTATTATCCTGAACCAACTAGTGTTTTCAATTTGTGTAAAAAAAAATAAAGGATAGCATTTGAGCCACGGAGTGAGGCGGCGTGATGTGTGATTGTATAGATATTAATTTGACTATTCAGTAATAAATATATATTCTTTCTACACATCAGCCTGGTTCCTGGCTCATCTGTGGCACAGGGGTGAGGAGGGACCTACATGGTTCTATATGAATCACAGACCGGGCTAGATTGAATTTAAAAATAAATATTGGTGTGGCGCTTTTGATTGGGGAGATAAAGAATTCCCTGCATCGATGGTTGCAGAAATGACTCTTAACATGATCTGCTCCCTTCATCTATTTCAGATTATTCGTCCGCTTTTAAGCATTGGGTGCTTTCTTATTCTCCAACTTAATCGCTCTAACCCAGAGGTTATATTTTTCCTGCACTTTAGGACCGGATCTACTTAATCAATTTCCTTTTATTCAAACTCGCTTTTTCTTGTCTACTTCCGCTTGCAATCAATCTAGGTCGAACTTTGGACCGTTCTCCTTCTTTGTACCATCATATGTCTATTCTTGCTCTGTGCTGCCTTCATCAGCTTTACAGTATTTGTAGAATGCAAGCATTTGGTACATTTTCTCCTACTAAAGCTCTTATACTTGTTTTTTTCACGTCTGGACTATCCTCTTCTCTGGGTTTCTGCCGTATTACATTCTCACTCAGTACATTTTTAATTCTGATATTCGCTTGCTTTTCTCATTTCATCTTTCTTCTTCTGTTGCCACATCTCTTGATTCACTTGTTTTCCATTTCCTGCTTGCCTTCAGTTGTGAGTGCTTTGTATGTTGTTCAAGTGTACCCATGGTCACGCTCCCACCCTCCCTCCGTCGGTTTTCTTTGGTGTCCCTCTGTTCCATCTTGGCCACTTACTTCTTCATTGCCATTTTCGCTGATGCGCCGACGTCCTTGTGCTCAATCCCATTTTCGTTAATTCGTCTGCTTGGCTCCTAAACTTTGGAATAGTCTTACTTTCTCTGGTCTTTCTTTTCCGTAGGCTAATTTCTGTTCTTCTCTTAAAAACGATCTTCTTACTACATGAATGAAATAGTTCTTTGTGTTTTTCATTCTCAGCAATCAGCTATTTTTCTCCCAATTTGCCAGTTAAGCGCTTAGTTGTTTGATATGCTTGTGTGTGCTCTATAAGTGGCTATTGATTGATGGTAGCCTTTTATCCTCCCAGTGATGCTGTCAGCGCTCATTATTGCGGGTTGCAAGTAGAATCGAAACGGCAAAACGGCACCTTTTTGTGTTGCATGTTGATGTAAATGAGTACTCATAACAGACCGAACGCATAAAAGGTCAGCAGATCGGAAAACACTTAAGGCGTCTTCACGTTTTGTGTTCAGAAATGCCTTGCAAGTGCAATTGATCACTGGCAACGCATACACTGTTACATGTTTTAACATAAAGCACAGTTGCCATATGTTCTGCATGAATGGGATTGGAAGCACGCTCATGTTGTGCTGCCGATGAGCGTTTGATTGGCTTTCATTAACAGCTGTCATTTTAAAGAATTTTTGGTATTCTGTATTCATGTCGACATGTTAAAAGAAAGTATGAAGAGACTGAGCCACAACGCGGATACAAAGGAGGCTGAAGAAGTAAACACGTTTGATCATCGTCCGTGCTTTTATGGCGGTTAAGGAGACGCGGGGGGCGGTGGGGTTTCAGCGTGAGGGGGAAGGAAGGGATTCTTTTTCTTTGTAAATATAAACGGTGACCCACCTGCCATTTGAAAAATGTTTGTAAAAAACCAGCATGAGCAGTATATATGCCCATATCTGAAGCGAAATGTGAACTCCTGCTTCATATATTACTCCTTCTCCAGGAAGACTACGACGGACAGACAACGAAAGCTAGTGACTTTGCTGGACCAGACACGGCTTCCATTTTGAGTCGGGCCTCTCTTCTCCATAGAGCCTAAGAGCGTGGCCAGTGCCGCGGAATGAGGGGGGCACCCCCATGTAGTTGGGGGGCACGGGCCTTTAAGCTTGTGAGCTGCCTATAGGTACCGGGAGAGAGAGCATCCAGGAAAGCTGGCCGCCTCTCTCCCTCTTCCCCCCCCCACCCCCGACCCTCCTCCCACTGCTGTCAGCCCTCCTGCTCACAGACAGCAGGAGGGAAAACATAACTGAGGAGGGAGGGGGAAGGTGGAACAACCAGACAGCAAAAGGTGCTAAGTAGCAGTGGGTGCCAGCCTTGCCAACAGGGTTTCCCCCCTCCTTCAAATGAGAGGAAAAACAATGGGATAAAAGATACAGAAAGAGGCAGGAAGCAGTACACCTGGGTGCAAAATAGGTGCCAGCAAAGGCTGACCTTTTGGGGGAACACAACCGCCAGGGTCATGACACAGCCCCAGGGCATGCCTTGACCTATAAAGACAGGACTGCTGGAGCAGCCCTGCAGAATGAAGACTCTGACCTGAGTGTTACCTGGACTCTGCATTCGCAGACCCCAGCATTTTCATTTTTCCCGGATCCCACCTACCCCCTTGGAGAAGTCATCTGGGGAAGGTACATTTGAGCAAGCCGAACACAAATGCCGTTTTCAGGTAGTTGTGTCAAAGAAGAACAAGGAAGATGGCATGGGCCCGGAAGGAATCTGACCGCTTTCCAATTTTCCAATTCCTAGCCTAAGTGCCTAAAGGTACTGACTATGAGAACATTACACACCTGTTTGTTGGAAATTACCCATAATACTCAATTTCGTATTATGGTTAATAAAGTCACTGCCTTTTTATTGCCAACACGAACAGTTCTTTTACATATCAATTATGTATGAAAGTGTATTATGAGTTTGACCCAGAAGGATAGCGGTTCCACAGCTCATACACCACTTTCCAAGAGGTTGAAGTCACATTAGGATGTTCCTCACGGCAAGAGGGCGAAGGACCCTACTCCTGCTTGTGCTGCCCCTCTGGGATAGGGCAAAAGTCCACACATAAACTGCCAGTGTCTATGGTCATCATGACAACCTAGTCTACGTCACATCAGCAACACTCTCAGCTTCCACGAAAGCTTCAGCGTCTTCAACATCCATGAAGCACTTGTTGATCAAATCACCAGTGACGATTCTGTCGACGTCGGCATTGTTGTTGACCTATAGACCAAGCCTATGTCCACCAAAACATCGACGACTGTCCCATTGATGACAGCCCCTTCAATGGCATCCTCATCGACGGTATCATTGTCACTGCCGAATACAGTGTTAACTACATTCCGCTTGACTACACCATCTGCAGTTCCACAGTAACTACCTCTTCAGGTTGACTTAAGCAACCCTGGTGTACGCTGGCTCCATATTTCCACAGGCACCTCGAGAAGAAATCCTGCAGCATTTCATTGGCACAGATTTCGAGAATCTGGAAAGAGTTTTTTCCACAGAGATGTGGAAGACCTCTTCACACAACCTCTTCCAGTTATCCAGCTACCTAGTGTTCCTCAACCTCCAATTAATTATGGTTCAAGTTGGGTCCTATTCTGGACTTCCTGCCCAAAGACAAGAAGGTTGAGGCACTGGAGTTCTTTCAGGAGGGGGAAGTGGCCTTGGATTATGTCATCAGTCGCAGTAGACATCGCAGACGTCAAGGTTGGTTGAAAGCAACTAAATTCCGCCCGGGCGTGCAGACTAAGGTGCTGGATATGCCATTATCTGGGGAGAGTCTCTTCGGAAAGGCAGTCGATGAGGGTTTACAAGCGATAGACACAGATGGCACACTCCTTGGGAACCTTGCAGCAGCAGCGGTCATTGTCCTTTCCTTCTTCCAGAGGAAAACCAGGAAGATCCAGGGCTCCAGAGTATAATCCAGATAATTTCTGTTTCAAAAGAAAACAGGGGGTTGGAGGCCGATTCTAGATCTTCGTGGCCTCAAGTGCTTGAAGTCCCAAAAGTTCTGGATGGTCACGTTGCAACATGTGCTTGGTCAGCTGAAGCAAGGAGATTTTCTGACATCGTTGCATCTGGAGGACGCCTGTTTCCACATACCCATTCTCAAGAAGTACTTCAAGTTCCTATGGTTTGTAGTTCAAGGTCAGCATTACCAGTTCAAGGCTCTGCCTTTTGGCCTGAAATCAGCCCACGGGTGTTTTACAAAGTGCCTGGCCTCGGTGGCGGCACATCTTTGTCTGCAAGGCATCCACATATACACCTACCTGAATGACTGGCTAGTGCTTTCCTGCTCAGGTGCGCTGACGGGCGACCACACATCGAAGAGTGTGCATCTGCTGACAGAGTTGGTCTCCATAAACTATCCAAGGTCTTGCTTGATGCCATCTCAGGGCATGCTGTTTAAAGGCGCCAGACTCAACACAGTGACCTGTCTGGCTTCTCGTTTGGAGGAGAGGGCAAGAGCCATACAGGGAAAGGTACATCGCTTGTCGTTGGTGCAGATGGTGACGGTTCGATCCATCAAGTCGCTGCTGGGCATGATGTCCTCCTGCATCAGCCCTGTTCTCCTGTGCAGAGTGCACATGTGACCGCTCCAGGAGTAGGTGGATGCAGGTGTCAGGACATTTTGTGGACAACATCTCGCTCAACAAGGAGTTCTGTTGAGTGATTCATTGGCGGGGGCGTACGGCCACACCTTGTCCAGGGAGTTCAGTTTCAGGTTCCTCCTTAACAGGAGACAGTCGCCACCGACGCCTCCCTAGTGGGATAGGGAGCCCACTTTCAAAGAGCCAGACAGTTGCAGGGTAGAGACCTCTGGCAACCACATGAGTGGGACCTACACATCAACATCCTAGTATTCTGGGCCCTCAAATCTTTTCTCCCGTTGTTGAAAGGCAAGGTGATGAGGATCTTCACAAACACCACCACTATGTTCTACATCCGGAAACACAGGGGGGACTCGCTCATCAGCGCTTTCCAAGGAAGCCCAGTACCTGTGGCGCTGGGACATTCATCAAGACATGTTCCTCGTTTTGTTTCACCTAACAGAAGTCAAGAACACCGTTGTTTACTCGGTCAGCGGAAAACTGCGCTCTTGCACGAGTGGGAGCTTTGCCAGGAGCAGGTGGATTTTCTGTTTGGCAAATGGGGCCAGCCCCAGATCGACCGGTTTGTAACGGCAGCAAACACCAAGTGTCAAAAGTTCGCCAGCAGGTTCCCGCGACCGAGGAACTTGAGGGACATGTTCTCGTTCCCATGGGAGGGATGGTACCTATACATCTTTTCACTGTTCCCCTCCTCTTACATGTGTTCAACACACTCCGACAGTGCCACTGCAGGATGATACTTGTCGCCCTGGTGCAGCCGCGGCAGATCTGGTATCTGGATTTACATCTGTCAGTGGTCGAGTCCATCAGACTGCCGCTGTCCCAGGACTTTCTCACCAGAGAGGGGAGTGGGACAATTTTGCATCACGACCCAGAGTCCTTGAACCTGAGGGCATGGCTCCTGCAGCCCTAGAGTTTGGAGGTTATGCATTAACCGCGGATTGTAAGGACATCCTGGCCAGGGTCAGAGCCTCGTCAATGTTGAAGGGCTACGGACATAAATGTAAACGCTTCTCTGTGTGGTGCAGAGCTCAGAAGATTACCCCTCTGCGTGTCATTGTGGGATGTATTGACCCACTCAGCTGTACTATGCGGCCTCACTCTATCTATGGTGCGAGAAACCGCAAAATGGTGGCAAAACCTTTGTGTGCGCCAAAACCTCCAAAAACGCGTTTTTCAACACACAAAAAGATGGCTGCACAACCTGCCATCAATGGTGTATGTGTGGTGGAACAGAGCACGCTGCAGAAAAAGTGCCAGTGGGCTACAAGTAAACATGGGGTACCGAGGGAGCAGCAGCACTTTGCCAGTGAAACTCCAAAATTCACCTGTAAATGACATTTACTATGCTGCTGAAACTTCAAAATGCCTGTACAAAACACTGTCCAACACTCAAAATCTTGCTTGGTGCTACAAATCATTAATCTAATGAAGCACTGTGAATTTACAAAGTCCTAAAATGTTAAGGGCAAAACATTTTCTCAGCAAAACTGGATTGCCTGTGAATGACAGATCATGTCAAAAATAAGTGTGCAGCCACACTGGGCTACCCGTGAGTGACGGCACCTGTCAAATGGGCTCTCCTGATTAAACTTAAAGTTGAATAAAACTAAAGATCTGCCAGATTAGCAAATATAAAAGGACTGTTGCTGAAAAGAACATGGATCTCAGTCGTTTTGATCCCACAGGTTTAAATCTAAGAATGTAATTTATCTGTGTCATCTGATGCAACAAGTTTGTTTTGTGCTGATTTTAAGTCAAGAAATTAAAATGTAACTTAGGCTGGCTGGGCCTGCAAGAAGTTGAAAAACCGGTTTCCACCCAAGGGGAGGGCATTCCTCTCAGCAGATGCTCACTGACATATTATAATTGTGGGGCAGGACAGACTTTTGTCTTGCTGCCTGGGACTGAACAATGACAGATCCTCCAGGCCAGGAAACGGACGTGTGAAAAGGTCGTAAACTAGGCTTGCAGAAGGAAATCTCAAAAAGGTGGGGGCTACTCGCCAGACCAGAAGTCTTTCCGGGCTTCAGGCAGATGGTTGAAGAGAGAGTCAACCTAGCTGATGCATGCAAGACTCTAGAGACAGACGGAAGGCAGACCATTTGCTGCTAAGAATCTGTAATGAACAATTTTTAGAGACTTATAACTCGCTATCAGAAATGGTGAGAAATATAAAACGGACAGATTTGTTACTTTAATTTTTGGTCCTACATTTCAAAACGTGGTGGCACTGTGTAGCATATTCTGGACAGGAAGGGCAATATATGTGGTTTTATGGGAACTGTATTTAGGCTAGATTTGTTAAACTTTGCACACACATTCCTATAAACACGCATATTTGTGTAAATTTGGAGAAAGTTAGGAGAATGTGTTCATGGCGAAATGGACAAAATGCTGCAAAAAAGACGATGCAAGGTCTCACAGCTGTGGGATTTCGAGGAACAGATACTCCATAATATATGTAATCCTTGTATGTGATTTTCATAGTTTACAAATGTGTAAATATGTATTTAGGACAAAATTCGATTTTGATACTAGTGGCTAGCGCAGGTTTCGAAGGATTGTAAAAACCAAACCATAAATTTGACATCTGTCCTTGATCCAATCACTCTGGTGCAAGGCGGAGATGAGGCTCTGATCCAATCCCAGTTCATAGGGGCAAGCTTAGTAAGCCGGCCCATACACCAGTTTGTGTGATGTCATTGGAAAGGATAAATAGAGACAGCTGACAACACATAGGGACTCTCTTCTGATTCCAGCGAAGCACTCTGATCGAGCATTCAACATCCAGCCTTTAACATCCTTCTAGATCCAGATGCCAAGGGTCAGGCCAAGCAGTAGCTGAACCATTTTCAGCTAGGCATCAATCCTGAACTAATCCTTACAACCCAGTGGAGCGCTGCGGTGTAGGGAAGCATCCTGAAACTATCTGGCTTGCTACCATAAAAGCTTTCCTTATGAACTCGCAATCTTACTGAATTGACATATCCAGATACCTGTGCAGTTCTGGTGACGGGCCTAGCTGATCCAGTCCTGCGCCTGATGTGCTATCTTTCCCTGTTAGACCCGATCCATTGACCAGAATCTTGACGGGCCAAAAATCTTAAATCCCAGTGGATTGTGAATTTTAATAGGACGCTAGAGAACTATTGTATACCTTGC
Source organism: Ambystoma mexicanum (assembly GCF_040938575.1). Classification (NCBI taxonomy): domain Eukaryota; kingdom Metazoa; phylum Chordata; class Amphibia; order Caudata; family Ambystomatidae; genus Ambystoma; species Ambystoma mexicanum. The sequence continues at coordinate 533,229,321 of NC_090941.1, read as the reverse complement.
TTATCTTGTCCCACCCTAAATCTCTGAACTATCCTTACCTCCATAACCAGGAAGTGTCAAAATCTTTAGTGCCATCTTATTCTGTCTTATTTGCTAAAGCGCCATTTTCATAGTCACTTTTATTTGTGTAACTCTCATCCAAAAATCCCACTTCGAGTGTGTGGACTGGTTCCACCAGGGAAGGTGCTGGGGATCTGTTACTGAAGTCATGAATCAGTCTCGGAGCTTACTGCGGCCCAACCTTGTTGTCTAGTCTGCATGCTCTAGTCTTGAGTAGAAGCATAAGCCATATTTTACGATTTTAAACTGAAGTTCTTTTCCAAATTCGTGTCTTTATTTCCGAAAAACATCTCTCACTAAGACCTCCATAACTCCCTCAGTTTTAAGGATAGAAACGGAATTTCAATTCTGGCCGATACCTAACATCCTTAGCTACAGCCACAACCCAGAACCGCAGTGCGAAACAGTGTGATTGACATGTTTTTATCAATAATCGCATAGTAAAAGTTTGCCGCGAATTTACATTTGCAAAAGTTTTACACGTGTGAATTTCCTTTACATTATTTCCCACTTAGCCTTTGAGATTCCAAATGTTTTCTTTTGATTAAATCATTGCTTATGATTATTTACATCTGTTCAAAGCTGCTCCCGTAGAAATTTATAATAACTTAAACATTTTCTGACCAAATTTAGTGTTTTTGCTCAGCCAGTTTCAAAGCCATCCTGACAATTGAAAAGTCAATTCCGTTTTTCTCTTGTGTTTAAGGGGGGAAGGTGGGAGCGATATTCTGTTTGATCTGCATTATTCCTGAGTACCTGCTCTCTCCTCACATCTATTTAAATTGTCTATTTGGGTGGGTTGAGGGGTGTTGCAGGGGGAACCTCTAACCACAGTGCCATCTGTTGCAAACCAACCCAAAAGTATTATTTTCTGTGCTGCATTCTTTTTGCTCATTACCTGATTCCCAGTGCATTAAAGATATTATTCATTATTCTCGTCACCCATTGGTGATTGTTACCTATTAAAAATATATTGTGATTTTAAATTCTAAATAAATAAATATTTACCTTTGCAAACTAGCCTGATTCCTGGTTCTGTGTAACCTGGGGGTGTTTTGAGAAGGGTGTGATATGAGTGGTATATCATTCAGAATATTGAACTTATAGATAAAAATATGTAAGGGTTTCAGTTGCGCACCACATGCTAGGCGAGACTTGGGTGTGTGCCTGATTGAAATCACTTACTTCACGGCTCCGCAACATCTACCATACTTGCTCCCCTTGGCCAAAGCAGGACTGGCTCACACCTCTATTAAGGTGCATCTTGCCGACATATCCAGGTCCCCGGGCAGCCCATCCCTCTCACAGGCTTGTCCAGGAGTTCCTCAAAGGACTCTTCAGGACTTTCCCACAGGTGAAGGCTCTGGCCTCGGCTTGGGAGCTCAATGTTGTGCTAACTAAACTCATGGAAGCGCATTTCGACCCTATACATCAGGCCCCACTCAAGTTTCTCTTGTGGAAAACGGCTTTCCTTTTGGCTATCACCTCAGCCAGGCGGGTCGAGGACGGGAGATACAGGCCCGGTCTTGCCAGTCTTACTAGTCTATCTACTCTACAAAGGTGGTACTGTGTACACACCCAACCTTTATGCCCAAGGTGCCATCAAAATTCCACCTCAACGAACCTTTGGTGTTACCTGTATTCTTCCTGAATCGGTCCTCACCAGCGAAAAGGGCTTTGCGTTCGCTGGATGTTGCTCAGGTTGAAGTTCCATGTGGTACGTATGAAGAATTTTCTTCTCAGTCGTTAATCAACTTTGGACATGTAAATCAAGGAAAGGCCTTTTCGAAGGCTTCCATCTCCAGGTGGCTCTCTGGCTGCATCATGCACTGTCATAGACTAGCTATGGGGCCGCTGCCAGGCCAGCCGAGAACCCACTCCACCAGAGCCATCGGATCAATGACAGCATTTCTCTCTGTTCTGCCCCTGCTTGACATCTGCCGGGCTGCAACGTGGTGATCCACGCACACCTTCACAAGGTTCTACTGCGTCGACAGGGATTCCAGGGCGGAGTTCCGAGTTGGCCAAGTGGTGCTACGCAACCTGTTTGCTTGAGACGAGTCTGTTCCAGAAGTGAGCGTTTATTGCTTCTGTTGAGCTTTGGTTGGGTATGTGTATTGCTGTGTTATCATTATTAATGAGCATGTGAATCCATGACAGACCCCATGCTGGATAAGGTTTAAGTTACTTACCTGTAACTATTGTTCTCCAGCATGGGTCTGGCATGGATTCACATGCGAACCCTTCCGCCTTCCCCTCTGTGGCTCTTCTTGGTTCATACCGCCTTTACATGCTTGACCAAATCTGAAGATGGCCACCAGGGGTGGAGCTTAGGGAGAGGACTGTCATTGTATGGTGGCAGTATGACCCAGAGGACAGTGATTGGTTTAGAGAAGAAATACAGTTTTAAAGTGAAACATTTTTCTTTTACTGAGGATTCCCAGCCTGACGGGCAATATTCATGAGCATGTGAATCCATGCCAGACCCTTGCTGGAGAACAAGTTACAGGTTAGTAATTTAAACCTTTCCACAGGCGAGAATGTAGTGAACTGGTTGTTGCGCATTTCTGTCTGCATTTGGCTATTAAGAACCTGGAAATCATCCTATAGATCGTGTGTGGTGTAGCAGGCAATAATGTTACTTTGAATGGTTTGTGTCCTCCAATGTATTGCTTATCCTTGATATTTCCAATATCCAGCTTTGCTGCTTTGGAAAAAAATGTCAGTATGGAGCGCTGTGCGTCGATGCCCGTCATCTCGATGTCCCTCAGAGGCCTCTGTCTCGATGTAGACCTCACCGAAGGCTTCAGTTCTGGGTTTTCGCACTTGTGCTTCGGATACGGTACGCTTCGTTGCTTGTGAGAAAAATCTTTGAGATTAATCTTTGAGTAAATCTTTAATCTTCGAGTGAATATCGATAGAAATTGCTTCATCATCAGTGGCTGCCACTCCAAAGTCGGGTTTCAAGAAATGCATCAACTGCGGTGCGAAGATGTCCATTACGGACCCCCATAGGATAAGTCTATCGTGTCTGGGATCCACTCATCTGCCATTGGAGTGTGAGGACTGCCTGTTCATGATGTCGAAAGCCCTCCGAGAGCACGGAGGGAAACTTGCGGCAGGTGGGACCCAAAAATCCCCTCCGACTCCGTCAAAAGAAAAAATTATCCTGATCACATAGTGGTTCACACCCCTCGTCATCATCGAGACATGGAAAGAAACGGCGTCATAGATCGCCATTTTCCTCGTCTTTCAGTTCATCACCGAAACGGGTCGTTTGCCCCACTAAATCTGCCTCACCAGCCAGTGGGAAGATTTTAGATTGAAAATGTAAAAGAAATCTGAAAGGTGTTCGAGAATGCGGCCTTGTCCCCCTTGACTACATCCAAAAGCCATGCTCCGGTCGAAAGACAACATAAGCATAAAAGCTGTGCGTTTTCAGACTCGGCAGGTAAAACTCCTCAAGAGCGATCGAAGGATCCCACGAGTCGAGGAAAAGTCCCTTCAAAGACTGAGTAGTCAACGACACCAAAAAACTCAACATCAACACCATCAGGGTCGAAAGGTGCATCATCAGTGTCAAGCTTATGAGAAGCCATCTAAGCTTCGAGCTCCTCAACGCCACAGGTGTCAACAGTCTCGACGATTTCGGCTCGTTTGACCACTAACATTATAACGACATCGACAACAATGGAGAAAATATATGCTCCTTTGCCCAGCACTGAATATTTCAAGTCTCCCTCCTCCATTTATGAGGATGCAGAGGAATCCTCTGATGAATCTAGACCTTTGGTCTAGAGTATGGTACACCATCAGTGCCTGAGGCATTAATTTCAGAGGATTCTAGAATTAAGAACTTGCAAGAATGCCTGCATGATGCCAGTGGGTTAGACACCTCACCAGAGGTTGAGTTTGGCAGAGCAGACCCCGGTGACCATGCAGAAGTGACATAGACAATTGATGTCAAGGGTTATGGAGTATATGGGTTGGTCGAGATCGACTCCAGTCTTTGTACAAGACAATTTAACTGACATTTTGGACAGGGGACCCGAAGAGGACCCAATTGTGCCGTTCCATCAAGCCTTACAAAGGCATGTGGCTACCAAATGAGAGGCACCTGAGGTTATTCTGGCTTTAACGAGAAGTTCCCTTCAAAATATAGTTTCAAGCTCTGATCCATTTTACTTGTCGAAACATCCAACACCAGAGAGTCTGGTGGTTCAAGCTGCCACCTCAACAAGTAGACAGAATGCCGATCCTACAATCCATCCGGATAGGGATGATACACATTAAGACGGCCTGGAAGTACGGCCTTGAAATAGACCAATGCCACGTGCATGTTGGCAAGATTTATGCACACCCTTTGAGAGTGCATTTCCATGGCGACTGACCATATCCCCGAAGGGGAAGAGCGAGACTGGTTTTTAAACATAGTCCTGGATGGGAAAGATGCGATGTGCGAATCCCTCCAGACTGGTCTCGACTCTGCTGACGGTATCAGCGGAGCTATGGCGGCAAGTACAGTTATGCGCAGGTCTGCCTGGTTGAGAAAGTCAGGATTTGCCCTAGACGTACAATCCAGACTTCTCAACTTGCCCTTTGACGGCACTCATTTATTCGGAAGCAAGGCTGATGAGAGTTTGGAGAAGCTGCAAACTTCTAAGGCAGCAGCCAGATCACTTGATGCTGCAATCAGACATCCTCCAAACTGCCTCCCTGGTACACCCTAGAGGGGTAGGTCCTTTCGTCACTACTCCACATTTAGAAGGGGCAGAGGACAGCCAGCTCAAAGGGGACAAAGAAGATTCCCCCGTGGTGAACGGGAAAGAAGTACTAAGACTGCAATAGCAGCGGTTACCATACCTTCAGCCACTGCATCAGCCGCCCCAAAACCTCTCTGAGGACTTGATTCACAAGACTGTAGTGGAAGGAGACTGTTGCAGCATCTGACAGAATGGCAGGCTATTACTTCAGATGCATGGGCATTGGAAACAGTTGCCCAGGGTTACTGCCTACCCTTTCTGCAAAAGCCTGTCATCCACCAGGGAACTGCTCTTTGAAAGTTTCTGATCCACCCCTTATACAGGAGATACTAACCCTGCTAGAGAAAGCTGCTATAGAACCAGTATCTGTAGCGGAGAGGAACAAGGGTTGGTACTCCCTGTACTTTCTAATCCCCAAGAAGGAGGCAGGATTGAGATCTATCTTGGACTTGAACAAGTTCCTCAGGAAGGACAAGTTCAAGATGGTTAACCTTTCTCAGATCCTTCAGGCTCTCCAGCTTCAGGATTGGATCATCGAACCTTCAGGATGCTTACTTTCATGTGCTGATCCATCACAAGCACAGACAGTACCTGAGGTTCGCTGCTGGCGATTCTCATTATCAGTTTCGAGTTCTGCCATTTGGGCTGACCTCCACCCTGAGGGTGATCACCAAACAGATGGCGGTTGTGGCAGCAAGTCTCAGCAGAGGGAGGAATTCATATTTACCCCAACCTAGACGATTAGCTGATCAGGGCCAGTTCCCCAGAACAGGCCTTGTAACATCTCAGGTATACCTGTCACTCCCTTCACAGACTGGGCTTCCCCCTCAACTTCAAGAAGTTCCACATGATACCATCTCAAAGGCTCCAATTCATCGGAGCAGACCTGGATGCATCCCTGGGAAAAGACTTGCCACCAGAGGTGAGGCCTCAAGACATTCTGCAGATGATCAAATTTTAAAATGCCCAACATCTACCGGCCTTCGATTTTCTGAGGTTGCTCGGCCTTATGACACCCTGTATTTGTCTGGTGCTCACCTAAGGATGAGATCTCTCCAATGGGCTCTCAGGACTCGGTGGTCCCAACTCTCAGGAAAAATGTCGGACCTACAAATCCAGAACAGAATCTCACAGAACCTTCGGTGGGAGGCCTGCTGGGAGAACATCTTGAAAGGAGAACAGTTTTGGCAACCATGGCCGGAGGAAACTGTAGTGACGGACGTCTCACTCACGGGGTGGGGAGCCCACACCAGCGATCTGACAATCAGCGGTCGTTGGTCTCCATCGGAGTCCAAAATACATTATTGCCCTTTTGGAGCTGAGGGCAATCAGACTAGCGCTGAAGGCCTTTCTGCCCTTTGTACGGGGAAAGAATGCCCTGATAATGACGTACAACACAGTGGCCATGTACTACCTCAACAGAGAGGTGGTGTAGGGTCACTACCACTGTGCAGAGAGGCATTGCAGCTCTGGTTCTGGACACTACAAGAAGGAATCTGTGCCAGCAGTTCACCTTGCCGGAAAGCAGAACACAACGATGGATGCTCTGAATAGGCAGAGCAGTCTCACATGAGTGGGTGCTAGCTGAGTAAGTCCTTCAAGAGATCGTCACCCTTTGGGGGACCCCTCAAGTGGATTTGTTCGCGACAAGTGTGAACCGGAAGTGCGAGCTGTACTGCTCATGGGAATTTCCCCAAAGAGGAGCTCTAAGAGACACGTTTGCGGTGGACTGGGAATTTCCACTCCAGTACGTGTTTCCTTCAGTCCCTGTCATGCCTCACGTAATCGGGAGGTTGAGAAAGTTCAGGAAATCCATTATCCTAGTTGCCCCGGATTGGGCCAGGAGGATGTGGTACCTGGACCTTCTGCACATGTCCATCGGCCCTCCAATGAGAGAGAGAGAGAGAGAGAGAGAGAGAGAGAGAGAGAGAGAGAGAGAGAGAGAGAGAGAGAGAGAAAGAGAGGAAGAGAGGAAGAGAGGAAGAAAAAAAAAAATATCCAGACGCTCCGCCTTCTCGTATGGTTTTTGAGAGGCTGAGATACAAGGATTGGGACATCCTGGACGACATAATGGAGATTTTGCTTTCGCCCAGAAGGGCAGCAAAGAAATCTTTGTGCCATTGGAATAAGTTCTGCAGCTGGTGCAGAGATGAGCATGTTGACCCATTTACATATATTACACCAATGGTGTTATCCTTTTTGTTACATCTGGCTAATCTGGGTCTCCAGATTGGTACCATCAAGGGATATTTGGCAGCGCTTTCTATTTTAAGGGCACTTCAGAAGAAGTTTCTTACTTTAAGATACCTCTAATAGTACAATTTATAAAGGGACTGATAAATGTTTTCCCCTCCAGTCCCTTTTCAAGTCCCAGTCTGGGATCTCAACTTAGTGTTGAAGTTTATGATGGGGGCTCTATTTGAGCCATTACGCTCCTGTCCTTTAAGGCTACTAAACCTAAAAAACATCTTTTTTAGTAGCGATTACATCTGCCTCCTTATACTGTCTTTTACAAGTATAAAGTGGTGCTGAAGGTAAAACTCACTTTTCTACCCACAATTGTCTTTCATCTCAGATAACTTTACCATCATTTCACCCTCCTCCACATCCTGGGCAGGAAGAGGAGAGGTTTCACAGGCTTGACCCTAAACATGCACTGAGCTTTTATATATCTAGAATGACAAAGTTAAGACAGAATGACCAATTCTTTGTGGGCGATTCGGTCACAAATTGGGTATGGCTCTTACTAAACAAACTCTATATACATGGATTATATTGGCAATATCAGAATGCTACAGACTGGTGGGAATAGATCCTCCAAAAGGCCTCCAGGATCATTCGACTAAAGGCATGGCAACCTCCTCTGCTTTACAGATGGGAGTACCAATAAAGGAAATCTGTGTGGCTGCCACATGGTCTGTACACACCTTCACTAAACAGTATAGTTTCGACTCTTCCTCAGGTCAGGAAACTGTATTTGGCAAAGCAGTATTGCATTCCGTGCACCCACACTGATGAAAACTATTTAAGTGTCATATACAATTCTGACTCCCCCCCCCCCCCCCCTCCAAAAACTGTACACTGTTTTGGGAGTGTATCAAAGATCAGGAATACGTGGGAGGACACAATCCATTCGAAGAACAAGTTACTTACCCCTGGTAACGTTCTTTCGACTGTATGTTCCTCCCACTTATTCCTTATCGCCCCCAGCAGTGATCAGGTAATGTTTTGACGTGAGGCATCTAATGTGCTCATTATGTGTGTAAAAGTTTTTTTTTGTTGATTTTGAATATAAGGGTAGCAGCCTTCTATGGCAGAGATCTGAGTTGCATTACCGTAGGGCTAGAAGAGGAGGCATGAACAGATTTATGAAGTTGCATACACAGAGACACCTGGGTTAGGACCACCTCCAACGCCTCTCTAAATACTTTCAAGTCTGCACTTCCTTTGACTCCTCATTGAAAAACAGTGTGGAAGAAGAGGTTTTTTAAGGTCACTTTAACTGAAAATTCCCGGGATTGAGGAAAGGTGGCCCTGGAAACAATGTCTGTGTATGCCTTTCTGGGCATGCTCAGATTTGACCGCTCAGGAACAATACATGCACAATATATGCATGGAATGACATGCCACGGGCATGTAAAAAACCTTAGAGGAATACAGTTTATACATCCTCTGTAACCTTATGTGGTTTAGTCCTCCCTGAACCCTCGTCACAGCTTCACCCAGCAGGGACTTGAAGGAGCTCGAATCATGCCCGGGATCCTCTGACCTCGGGGACAGCTCTTTGCCCAGAGGACCGCCTATTCATCAGGGATGTTTTCAGACTGACCGCTACAGTGACCCAAGTCCAGCAGCAGCCATGTGAGATTGTGCAGGGAACCTGAAGAACTTCAGAGGAAACCAGCCCTGAATGCTCTTCTTAGAGACAATTTCTGTTTGAACAGAATTAAAAACAGGGGGCGTTGAGGGTCTGTACCTGTACTTAACCTGGCTGCTTGCTGGAAGTAGTGCAGCTAAGAAGCTAGAGCTTTTTAACACCATTCTGATGGTACGATGCACCGTTTTAACGTTTGCGGACGAGAAAAACTGACGTGCTGGTAATGACCAAGAGCGAGAAAACCTCCCAGCCGCCTAGATTTTTAGCCAAGAAAGAAAGCGAGAGGTTTTACCTATCAATGCCATTTACTGTAAAGGAAAATGAGTGAAACCTGAAAGTTTTTCAGTAAACGAAATGATTATGAATCAAATGCTGTGCTTTTCTTTCTCTGCTTGTATAGTGTTCGTATTGTAGCAGTTTTCTGTACTAGTTTCGTTTTTCACATGGCACGGACGCTGAAGGAAACTGTTGTACACCTTGCTGCACGTATATGTTTGGCAATAAGATGTTTTCTTTCCTTTTTAGATAAACTTGCTATGGAAGGAATAGTGGTGCAACGTGCCGAATGCAGGGCAGCTCCAAGTGAAAACTACATGAAGCTGAAGAAGTTAGTGTTTCCTCTTGAAATACCGTTTGTGTGTTTGCTTTCTTTTTCTTGCAAGTGTTGGCTGTTTTTCCTACTGACAAACACCCTACAATACAGCGCGTGTGTTTGCATCTATTTGTGGCCCTTGTGAATTTGCTTAGATCGACATGATCCCAAGCACCTAAAAACCGCAGAAGAAATATTACTGGTTATGTCATATTTGTATGTTTAGAGAAACTATTTACTGAACAGCACAACACTATGTATAATACATCTGGTGTGCTACAAATATAGAAGGTTAGTAGCAGCAATCGTAAATGCAAAATATTCCTATCAAATGATAAAATGTTATGCTTATAAAACCTAGAAATGGTTTGTCCACAAACGGTCATGTATTTATAATACATGTCAACCCAGGTAAGGGGCACAATCCGCTACAGCCAGGGTAGGAAATGGGACGGAATAAGACAGAGCGGAGCTCTGGCAAAGATGCCTTGCTGGAGCTGCTGGAGCTGCCAGAGCTTTGCTGTGTCGGGGCCTAGCTAGCCCAGGAAACCTCCAGACTTGTCTTGCAGTGTTCTCGCAGACCGTGCATCAGAAGACTGGGTGTGGGTGAACAGCCAAAGCCTCCACAAACTGTTTAGCAGCTGTCCAAATTGGTATATATTTGAGACTAGTTAGTTGTCGGATTATACTGGGCTGCGCCACTAAGCTTAAATACGTCTAAATTGATTATTCAATTGAGGGATGCTCTACTAAGTGGAGGATCACAACCAACGGCCTTGATATTGAACAACACTGAAAGTATGCCCCTTATTGTAGGCGGGTCTCTTTTAAAAAAAATAAAAAAAAATATGAAGCTCACAATATTTGGTGTTAAACAGTTTGTATTAACATTGTAGATGTAATAACTCTAAGATCGTAATTATTCCGGTGTGTTTGTAAATAGTGATTACATTTACAGATAGTGTACTGTTTTACAGAGAATGCGCCTGTTCCCAATTCCGTCAGTCTGACTGCACACAATTGGGAACAGGCACATTCTCTGTGAAATAAATATCAAGTCTTGGGTTTGAGCTAGCATGCACAAATGGTTAGTAATACCTCCTAACACAGGTTAGAATAATTATCGATCTTCTGCATTCTTCATTTATAGATTCAGGGTTTGATGTGGGAGAGCCTGGGTTTGTCAGAGTATAGCTATCGAGGCCTAACTCTAAGGGCCTCCGTTTATAAAGGCCATTTGCTTGTTCTGCATCCTTAGCCAGAATGGCATAGTTCTTAAAGCTACAATATGATGGATACATGTAACGCTCAGCACAACATTCCCCGAAATATATGAGCAAGACAAAGCGACCAGTAAGAGATTCTAAACACTTGGTCAATGGTATCTACCCAATCTCTAAACACTTGGTCAATGGTATCTACCCAATCAGATGTATGTGTGTCTTGTTAACGTTTTCAATAATGTAAGAATTGGCTTTTACAAACAGTGGAACCTAAATAACACTGGAACACACTCTGCCCGTGAGGCGTAGCACCTTCACACCCCAAACCTGCATCACCCATCTAATCAACAAATGACCCCCTGGCCATTTGAGGCATTTTGTCCTCATGCTTTATCAGACCTTTTCATACAAGAATATACGGTCTGGTCTTGATGGCCACCTCCTTCTCCTTTCTTTCCCCCCAATCTAGTATGTATATGTGCGTGTATGTATGTAGGTATGCGTTTGAAATTCTGCTTGGAAGGTATGGGGTGACCATATCTCCCAGAATACATTGTCATAGAAGCAAATCCTGAACTAGATTGCAGAATTCTTGGGTTCTGGAATCCTTTGGTCTTTCACCTTTCACTCGAGTTAAGAAATAAAAGTATGAGGGGGGGCAATAGACTCAATGTGGAATAGAGGTTCCAGCATGCTTTGCTGCATATTAAGAAATAGGCATGGGGGAAAATAGGTTCATGTGAGAGAGCTTACCTTGGATTTGAGAAGGAATGGAAAGCAAGCAAGGATGTAGGGATGATTCCTCCAAGCTGTTGATTGGTGGGTGTGGAGTTTTGCTGCTTAGCCATCTGCGATGGCTAGATAAAGGTGTGGCAGTTGCTTCTACTGTCTGTGAACTTGGACCAATCCACTGTTCTACAAACCTAGCACTTGTGTGGAATGAAGAAAAATGAATATTGTAGATCAAGGGTTTGATTTGTTTTGATGGAGTGGGTTGCATGTTGTAAGGGGAGCAATAAAAAGGGTGGGGGAAAAAATTGCAAATAGGAAACACGTTTTCTTGTAATTAATCCCGTATTTTTGACATAGTATGTTCTGTTTCGGAGGGAGGAGTTTAGCCTTGGAAATATATTTTTGCTGTCTCGGCCGAGGAGCTGGGAGGATTCATGGACCTTGCAGGTTGGCTGATGTGAGAGGCACTACCGTTTTCCTGTCTTGACATTGAGATGTTAATAGAAAAAAAATTGGAGTTTGAGAAAATAAATCCTTTATACTCTAACAATTCCTGGCAAGTCTAAACATTTAGGTCAATCATGGTCCAGTCCCTGAATTGTAATCTATAAAAAGATAATCTCTACAACATGTTGGGAATGCCAATGTTAAGGTTTATAACATATTATTGATCACTAAGCATAAAACAAAACCAAGACTGCTGAAACCATAACTCATTCTCTTGTTTTGTATTGGATTTTGAATGATAATGTTTTGTTTCGTTTATATGCTCTGACTGCATGTTTGTACATTGGTTGTAAATATTATTTGGTGTGAAATTTGGTTTGAAGATGTTTTTGCTCTAGTTATTGTAATTTTCGGTATATATTTTGAATGCATTTAGCATAAGGTGAGATGTTTGTTAAAGGATAATTTCATATAAGGTGTATATTCGTATTTACTTAGGGTTATTTATGTGTGTGTTTTAATCAATGTTTGCTGTTGAATGTGTGGATGCTACTTGAAATGTGTAAGGTTGAGTTAAGGCTCTAGCAATGCTGGTTCCATTTTATGTTTAGTGTTTAATAGTAAATGAAACCTGAACATGGCATTCCCAGGATTGTAACGTTTTATAAATATTGACCTTAGCTTTTTTAAATTTGATTTTTCCACGGATTTATTTTGTTTTATAAATGTTTTGTATGCACATTATGTTGATAAATTTGTGTTGGGTGTGACAGACAATCTTAAGCGTTTTGAGGAATATTTTTCATTTAGCGGACTGTTTTTCATGTTCTGTCCCCGCAGACTTACTGAACATGAATGAATAGGGGTGTTTGTGGATTTCTGTCTGTTTGCAGAACATGTTTCACTTCGCTGTATGTTTTTCATTTCGTTTTTTGCTTGTGACCCAATGTACATAACTGAATAGAGGTGTGTGTGTTTGGAGTCTGCAGATGTTTTTGTGCATGTTACTGTCTTTTTTAAAATTCTTTGTCCCTATACAGCTACTAATGTGCATGTCCGGAAATATTGATAATTGTTCTTGTTCCTTAAAAAGTGAATTTTTAGTGTTTAGCTGATCTGGTTTTCAAAATGTTCTCGCACGCATGCATACTTCGAGGGTGCATTATGTTCTGTGCTGCCTCCACCCCACAAATTCTATTCTGTTACCTCCCAGCTCCCCCCTGTAATCTGGCCTTCCTTGAAAGTGGGGGAACTGGCATTCAAAGGGTTAATTCCCTTTCAACATGTTTACTTCTACTATTTGCTGACCACTGTATTTAAAAGCAGGAGAGGTCCATGCAAGAAGCGACTATTGCTCTTATCAATTGAGTAGAAAACCTTTTTTCACCGGAAATTGTAAAACCTAAACAAAATCAACATTTTCCCTGATGGCTACAAGATCCCTCTCCGTGCCTAGATCCATTTGTTTCTGGAAGGGGTGTAGCAATGATCTTCCCCGAGTGGATTTCTGCCTCTGTCATTCCTATGCAGGCCTACTCATTTTTCGAATGCCTCCTCTGCAGGCTCTCTCTCCTGGCTATTCCCTGGCTACCATCTATCGGCCACCGGGTCAGATCTCCTCCTTCCTCTGAGTGGGAGGACCTCTCCTCTTCCCTCCTGGTCTCGACCACTCAACTCCTCCTTTTTGGAGACTTCAACATCCACCTGAATGCTTCCTGTCCTTCCTCTGGACTCTTTTTGCGACTTCTGTGACCCTCTCACTCTCTATTCTCCCCTCTGGCCCGACTCACTCTGCAGGGCACACTCTGGATGTTCTGATCTCCTCAGACCTTCCCCTTTCGATACTTCTCACCACTCTATCCTGGCGTGATCACTTTCTTCTTTCCTCCCAGCTCACCCTCTCTACCCCCTCAGGCCAAGCCAACTCCAGCACTTCTGCCTACCTTCTCAGTTATCCGACCCATCAAGCGTGTGTCCGTTGAGGCTTTCACCGCCACCTTCTCACTCCCCACTTGGCTGACTCACACCCTGAAACAGCCCTTCCCATGCTCCACTCTGCTTTATCTGACACTCTCGATGCTCTTGCCCCTGTCATGAGGATCCGCTTGAAGCCCAAAGCCAAGTGCAACTCTTGGTATGACTCGGACCTCGTCACCCTTAAATGCAAGTGCTGGGTGGCGCAGAGGTGATGACGTGCTTCCTGTACGCCCTCTGACAAACTGGCCTGCCGCCTGTGCCAAAGGCAATACCGGCTCTCTGTCCGCACCAAGAAGAGAGTCCACATCCAAGCCCGATACTCTGCGGCATCTAACAACTCGGCCGAACTCTTTAAAATCTGCAAGGAGCTGGCCAATCCTGCTGCAGTCTCTACCTCTCCTGTCCCCTTCCAGGCACTCTGCACGGCCCTGGCTTCTCATTTCATCTCTAAAACGTAGGACATCATGTCCTCTTTCCTCCTCTCCCCCTCTTCCCTCTACACCCTGCTCTTCCTCTGACAAGGTTTATAGATCTATGAAAGTCTTGTCGAAACAGGTTCAACCTTGCTCGTCCAAAACCATCAAGGACCACATTGACACTCTGGCTACTGCTCTGGCTGACTTCTGCAACCACTCCTTCGCCACTCGTGTCTACCCCCCACTACATCCCCCACAAAGCACTCCCATGTGCACCCTCTTCATAAACCCTCTGCCGACCCTTTCTGCCCGGCTAACTATCGTAAACTCCTGGAAAAGCTGGCCATCTCCAAGCTTAATCTTCACACTGACTCTGTTGGTTGTCTCCATGACCATCAGTCTGTCTTCAGAGCTGCCAGAAGCATGGAAACTACTCTCCTGAATATCCGTGAAGACCTGCTCTCCAACCTTCATGACAACACACCCTGTGTCCTCATCTTACTTGATTTCTCTTCTGCCTTTGACATGGTCAACCACGCCATCCTGCTCAACCCTGGTATGATTCCGACCTAGCTACACTTAAACGTAAGTGTAGGGCGGCTGAGGGGAAATGGAGGTCTTCTTGCTCATCCTCTGACAAACTGAGCCCACATTCAAGCCTGTGTCTCTGCGGCATCCAAGAACTCAGCCGAACTCCTTAAAATCTGCAAGGAGCTTGCCAACCCTGCAGCAGTCTCCTCCCCTCCTCTTGTCTCCCAGGCTCTCTGCAATGCCCTTACCTAGAACTTTATCTCTAAAACCCATGACATCCTGTCCACCCTTGCCTCCCCTCCCCCTCCTATTCCCTCTGTCTGTGCTTGGAGACCCCTCTTTAAGCACCCCCCCACCATCCTTCTCTTCCTTTCCTATTTTCTCCCCTGTCGAGGTCGCTAGACATGTCTGATCTATGAAAGCCTCGTCAAAACAGGTTCATCCCTGTTCCTCCAAAACCATCAAGGACCACATTGACACCCTCGCTCCTGCCCATGCTGATTTTTGCAACCACTCGTTTGCCTCAGGATCCTTCCCCTCCCCTCTGAAACAATCCCTTGTGCATCCTCTTCTCAAGAAACCCACAGCTGATCCTTTCTGTCCGGCAAACTATTGCCCAATTTCCATTACCCCCTTTCTGGGCATGCTCCTGGAAAAGCTGGCCATCTCTCAGCTTAACCTTCATTCAGATTCTGTTGGTTGTCTCCATGACCACCAGTCTGGCTTCAGAGCGGCCAGCACGGAAACTGCTCTCCTCAATATCCGTGAAGATCTGCTCTCCAACCTTGATTCTAACATTCCCTCTGTCCTCATCCTTCTTGATCTCTCTTCTGCCTTCGACACGGTCAACCACACCATCCTGCTCAACCGTCTCCATGATGATCTGGGTATCACTGACCAGGCTCTGGCCTGGCTGACCTCTGTCCTCTCCGATCGACCCTCTCAGGTCCAACTGGGGTCTTTCTTATCACCTATCTTCCTCTCCACCTGTGGGGTTCCCCAGGAGTCTAACCTCTCACCCTGGCTTTTCAACCAATACCTGGCAACTCTCGCTCACTGCATTGCCATTTTCTGCTCAAATTTCCAGTGCTACGCTGATGACACTCAACACATTTTCCGGCTGCCCTCGGCCACCTCCTCTCCCGCTCTCATCTCTGACTGCCTAACTGCCATTCAAAATTGCTGTGCCGCCAATGATCTTTGTCTGAATGCCAGCAAGACGGAGATCCTCCTCATTGGCACACCATCTCCATCCTTTTCCCTCACTCTCTGGCCGGCCTCCCTTGGCCCTCCTCCTACCCCTACCTGCGAGGCTAAGAACCTTGGCGTCATCTTTGACTCCACACTTTCCTTCTCGGCCCATATTTCTGATGTCTCTAAAAAGTCAAACTTCCGACTGCACCTCCTCAGAGGTATTCTGCCTTTCCTCTCCTTCCCCCAGAAGCTCATGGTATCCCAAGCTCTGGTTCTCTCTAGCTTGGACTATTGTAACAGCCTCTTTCTAATTCTACCTGCCTCTACTCCCTGCCCTCTACAACTTATCCAGAACAGGACTGCAAGACTTGTCCTTGGCCTCAAGCCCTGGGATCGTATCTCTCCAGCTTTGAAATCTCTCCATTGGCTCCCAGTGGATGCAAGGATTAAATTCAAAACCCTCTGCATTGTCCACAAGGCTTTCTGGGGCCTGGGTCCAAAATACCTTCAGCGATCCCTCCGCAAATACCTCCCCTCTCGAGCTCCTCGCTCCTCTACCTCTAACTCCCTCCGGGTCAGTCGTTTTTCAAAGAAACGAGCTGGGGGTAGATCTCCATCTTCGGCTGGGGCCTCCCTCTGGAACAGCCTCCCTGCCACTCTAAAACTTGAGAACCATCTCCGGTTCTGGAAGCACCTCAAAACCTTCCTCTTTGCTTCTGCCTTCGCTCCCCTTCTCCCCTGCTGATTTGCTCTCTTGGCACTGTGCACCTGGCCACCCTCTGTCCCCTGGGCCAAGGTACCTGCTCACCCTGCTACCTTCCTGCACTGCCTCCTGGCCACCCCTTGCACTGGGGACTGTATCTGTACCCATACAGTCCCCCCCCCCCCCAAATTTCCCTTCTTTTCTGCAATTATTCAGACTTACCCAGTCTGCTGCCTTAAACATAGCACTTGCCACTTGCTGGCTGCGCTACCTCAGTTTGCCTCAATTTTCTATTTATTTTATTTATCTGTGCTCCTTGGCTTCTGCACTTTCCACTCTCCCCCTTCCATGCACTTTTTCCCTTTTCCCTTTCCCATGCACTTGCGCGTTCTCAATGTCACTGGGCCTAGTAAGATCGTTTTTATGTTGTGCTGTGTTCTCCCTTGTTCCCCTCCATTGCCTAGTCGCGCTCTGAAACACTTGTGTACGAGCGCGATACAAATAAAATATCATATATCCTATCATAACCGTCTCCATGATAACCTGGATATCACCGATCAGGCCCTGGCTTGACTGACTTCTTTCCTCTGATCGACCCTCTCAGGTACAACTTGGGTCCTTCCTTTCCTCTATCTCTACCAGTTGTGTTCCCCAGGGGTCTAACCTCTCTCCATGGTTTTTCAACCAATACCTGGTACTTCTTGCCCACCGCATTGCCGCTCTCTGCCCCAACTTTCAGTGCTATGCGGATGACACTCAACTCATTTTTAGGCTCCCTTCTGCCACCTCTTCTTCTCTCCTCTCTGACTGTCTTTCTGCTATCCAGGAGTGGTGTGCCGCCAACGATCTCTGCCTTAATGCCAGTAAGACAGAGATTCTCCTCATCGGCACACCTGCTCCCTCCTTTCCTGTCACTTTCTGGACGGCCTCTCTTGGCCCTCTGCCTGCTCCCACTTGTGAGGCTAAAAACCTCAGGGTCATCTTCGACTACACACTCCTTCTCTCCTCACATCTCTGACGTCTCTAAGAAGTCACACTACCAGCTGCATCTCTTCAGAGGTATTCTTCCTTTCCTCTCCTTCTCCCAGAAGCTCACTGTCTCCAGAGCTCTGGTTCTCTCTAGGCTGGTCTACTGCAACAGCCTCTTTCTTAATCTACCTGCCTCTACTCGCCGCCTTCTGCAACTCATCCAAAACAGGACTGCGAGACTTGTCCTTGGCCTCAAGCCCAGGGATCACATCTTTCCAGCACTGGAATCTGCACTGGCTACCAGTGGCGGCGAGGATTATGTTCAAAACCCTCTGCATTGTCCAAAAGGCCTTCTGGGGCATGGGGCCTCGATACCTTCAACTCTTTCTAAATATCTTCCTTCTCAAGCTCTTCGCTCATCCGCCTCCAACCCGCTCAGGGTCAGTTGCTTTTCCAAGCAACGAGTTGGTGGTAGATCTTTCTTTGGCTGGGGCCTCTGGAACAGCCTCCCTGTCTCTCTGAAACTTGAGGAGGACCATCTCTGGTTCCGGAAGCATCTCAAGACCTTCCTCTTTGCTTCTGCTTTCTCTCCTCCTCTCCCCTGCTGATCTCCTGTCTGAAACAAACTGCACTGGTTACCTGGCTACCCTCTGTTATAGGGCCTAGGTACCCTCCCTGCTTGTTGCACACCTGGACTGCCCCCCTGGCAACCCTTTCACACATGGACTGTTTATGTATCCCTACAGCCCCCTACCAGCACTTGACACCTGATGTCTGCACTTACCCATGCACTTGCTACCAGCTGGCTGCACTTTTTATTTGTCTTATTTATTTTACTGTTTATCCTATGCACTGCCCTGCTCCCTCCCTCTTGCCCCGCACTTCTCCTGCCCCCCCCCCCCTCTTACACTTACGCTATCTCAATTTCCCCTGGCCTTGTAAGATCGTTGTCTGTCTTCCCTCTGTTCCCCCACGCTTGCCTCGTTGCACCTTGAAACACTTGTGTATAGGAGCGTTATAAAAGCCATATCATATCGTATCATATCATTATTTGCCAGCTCCATACCTCCGTTCCTGATCCATTTGGCTGCAGGGTGATGAACTGATATGTTAACAACTTGCAATACGCATGAACAAGCTAGATCCATCTGAGGGATCTTTAGACTGCTTTGGATGTACACTTGCGTTCACAATAAAGTACAAAATATCAGCGTATTGTACGATTTAACCATCTTAACCAATACCTTTTGCAATAACTTTGCATAAGTCTTAACCACCTTGGTCTTCTCAGGACTAAGCCAAGTATAACATTTGCTTAGAACTGTGTTGTGGGTGATACAATTGAGCTGCAGAAGTAAAGTTACTTTACTTGCCTTGCACTTTTTGGTCACAGACCCCCATTGTCTAGTACCATAGTTATGCCTCATCTTCGTAATGAAAGATAATTTGCTAATTTTGCTGTGATATTTCACTATAAGGTGAAGGCACGCCCACAAACGCTCATGCCAGAAAAAATACAACCCACTAGGGAAAAAGGCCAAGATATTCTTGCAAGGATAACCAGTTTTAATCACACGAAAAAATAAGTATGCCAGCAAAGAACTCTGCTGCTCACAAATGTTCTGCAGAAAAATATTACAAGCCGAATGTTATAAGGAAAAACGGTCATCAATGACGCACACATATACAGTAAAAAAACCTGCATGGCTGTTTAGTGAGACCATATACATGGGCTGCCTGCTCCATAGGGGATACCAGGCTGCTAATGGTCCGTGCCCCATCAGTCCGTCTTCTATCATGTGGGGTCAGCTGGGCTCATCTTCAGTGAACCAAGGTCGATTTCGCAATTAGTTACTATGTAAGTCAGTATGGCGTGCACCTGGGAAACTCGTTGACTGGCGCATGGGGAGGCTGACCATGGGGAGTGATGACACATTCATCACTCAGTCTGTATCGCACTATGCGCTCCCAAGGCTTCCACCCTCGCTTTGGACTATATTTTATTCCACCCTGTACCTCATATTACATAGTTTGTCATTATGAAATAAGGTGGAAGGGTTGTGTTCCTTTAGATCTTTGATGACCCCTGGTTTTATGGTTTGCGGTCAGAGGTCACCTAGTATCACAGAATTCAGGGGTCTTGGACTGGGGCAGTTGTGGATGTCATAACTTGTGGTGGGCTGGGTGGGGGTTGGAGGTCTGCTTTTGGCCTGGCTGCGATAAAACATGCATTGTGAGGCGCCTGGTACTGTCTCGCTGCCTTGCAGGGCGCATTCCTTCTTGGGTCAACACGTATTACCAGTTATGGAACGAAGGAAAGTTTCTATGGGAGTCCACCACATTGCTGGCCTACTCTGGCTGCTGTGACAGTCACAGTTCCAACATCACATCCAGCCACCGGTCTGCCTGAGAGTAGGACTGGCAGGACCAGCCCTGAATTATTCCTGAACCCCCTAAGAGAGCAACTGGTTAGGAATTAAAAGGCACCAAAGTAACAAGGTATTCGGGACTGCATCTTCCCAGATGCATTAAGTCTACAAATCCAAACCAGAAGCGTATTCCAGAAGTTTCTAGGGATTTAGAAAAAGATATGATATGGGTAAACACTAGCACATCTAGAGTGAAGCTTTAGTCAGCAGGTGTGGCTCTTTGAAGGAAGAAAAGCTAACTTGTTCCAACCACCCTCCTTCCGGCAGCAGTAGAACTATCCTGTGTAGCTGCAGCAATATAGGAGAGTAATATTTTCCCTCCCCTTCCAAAGAAAATATTTTGCGCAACTATTTTCCTGCCCTACTTGATGGCCTTTCAACAGCAGAAACCCACATAATAAACTGCAGGGGGGCAGCCAGGAACATAGCATCAGGCACACACTAGCTACTGCAAAGGTAACGAACTGAAAGAAATCCAAAATGGCATTAAGGCATTTAAAGGTTTCCCTCCCATGGCTTGGAATAGGAAGCCAAGTGACCAATCAATTCAGAGGGCTTTAAAACTGATGCTAATATCCACATACAGTATTCTCTGTGCTGGGACCTGAGGAGACAGATTTGTTGAGAAAGTTGGAGAGAAGAGAGATGTGCTCCAGTGAGTCATAGGTGAGCCGCTGGGGACAAGTAGATGGAGACCCCTGACCCAAGAAAAAGAGGCTGGGGTGTGGGGAGGGGAGTAGTACGTTTTTTTTTTCCTTTTTTTTTTTTCTCTTTTTTCTTTTTTATAGATTGTATTCAAACTTAACATTTGGCATAACTTGGTCAATTATATTTCATATGAAAACATGTATTGTTCATTGGTTCTATTTACATTGTTCATTTGTCATGATTTTTCCCGAAAATTACATTATCCTGAAGATGAGGGGGTTGTTGTTGCTGCCTAATATCTTTGCCCATCTTTTTGTTGAATCGTGTTGTTAGTTCTGGAGGAAGCATATTTGCAAATATTTGTCTTTTGTTAGAAAGGGCCTGGCATTCTGAAGGCGAGCGTCCCCAGATAGCACGACCCTCCCTGCAATGAGAGGCAAGAATGGACTCTCCCACGAATGGGAATAAGGCTAGGACCAAGTGCGGGTGAGTTTAAGAGAAGCTTTATCTAAGTCAAAATAGGGCATGCAAAGAACTCTGCAAACTCCAAGAGCGCTCTGTCTGACAATCAGAAAGACAGGTGTTTATATTTACAAAAAGTGTCATAGGCACCTACACACTATAGGGGGCACATGTACATGGGGATTGGGTGGCGACGACTATATGTGCAGCTGTGATGCGTCGCTCCGTGGTTGGTGGACACCGCCGGGTGCCAACATGGGGTGGGCAGGTCAGCTGGGCTCATCCGGGAGGCGCTGTCCGGTCAGGCGTGGTCAGTGTCATTGATGGACGTCTTTCTTGACTTTCTGCCCTAAGGGCCAGGCACACCCCATTCATTCAATGCTGCAATGTCAGTTGCCCTGTAAATCCTACAATAGGTTATTCTACAGGTTAATACAACACAGGAGGAATGCGCACTAGGTGGGGTACTGTGGCGATACATCAATACAGGGTTGCTGTTATCCTGTTGACTAGGTATCATAGGCCATGGGGTTGGGTCTCAGAGCACGGGGTAAGCTGTCCGAGCTTCGGGTCTCGTTAGAAGTCATGACGGATGTTTTTACACAATGTTGGTGCAATATTAGGTGTCTTCTTTTACAAGCGTCATTAATCTGGGGTGAACTGGTGGGTCGTGGGACCTATGAGGGGGCACCTCTGGCCTCTGGTTATGGCCGGATTTTGCTGCTGGGCTGTAAATAATTCAGGTGGCTGTTCGTGGCCATGTGAGCTGCGGGGGAATCATGAATGCTTGAAGCGGCTCCAGCCGAATTGGGGAAGGTGAAGCGGTGTAGCTCGGCATTTGCTTTCTCTGGCAGGCTTCAATGGGAAGGGAGGGGAGGTGGCCTTGGATATGCCCACAACGATAGTCCTCTCGCAAGCTGCAAATTGTATTGAAAACGGAGGGATTTGTATAATGTAAAATGGCTAAAGGGTTACACGTCTATAGTCTTTACATCAGTATACAGTAATTTCAGAACACGTTAACTAAATCAACAGTTCTATTAGTCTCTACAGGGTAAGTATTTGCAAGATTAACAGCGCTAGCATCATATTGTAAACACGATACGTGAGGTGGTATTAGGGTTGGTGGAGCACGCAGGAGCAACAGACCAATACGGTTGACAACAGTAATGCACGTTAAACTCGTACATTCACATTTGATGGCATTCTATGTATCTCATTAAACAATTTACAAGAACTCACAATACTGTCACGCTTGTGTTCCTTTGCACTCTAGCAGCATCAGGGTAGTCATGGCATAAGGACTCGGTATCACTCTTTTTACATTACCCCTGGAGAAGCACATAGTAGGAGGCCGGGGCCCTGAGTGTGTGCGCATACTGAGGGGGTTTGAGTATCGTGACCATGTGGTCACACAATGACACATTTTGCAGTTTGTACAGTGTTTGTAGATTTTTGCCACGGAGGTAGTGCAGAAGGGATATAATTGTAATGCAATATATGTATGAGCAGTTTCTTGGTGTGGGGTTAAGGCTTTTGTTTCATCGAGGACGGTTTACAGTTATTTTCCAAGTCAGCCCCGCTGCCCGGGTCATGCTGAGGATAATGATGCACTGCGGAAGGTGAAAGATACAGTGTTTGTTCTAAAACTAGCTCATGTCCGGCTGCTCGTGGGAACGGGCTTTCAACAGATCTGCCAAGGAGCGAGGGCAACAGGGTAGGCGAGGATTCTCTGGAGGTGGGGGCCATGCTGCAGCACACATGGAGTCTTGTCTTAAGATGGCGTTCTGGTTTTCAAAATGGTTTCCTGGGCCTCGCCTAATATAGTACGTTAGGTCAATGTGTCGGCCAGTGGTCCACCCACCACCTGGGCCCTGGTGGCAGGGGGGGGCCCTGACGAGTCATGGACATCACAATGAGGGGACTGCAGGGGAGGGGTGGTCTCTTTGACCTGTCCTTCCATACAATTCCATTATCAAGTGTTCGATTCAATTTTATCGATTAGTTTGCAGAATCTGCAGTAGATGTTCTCCTCAGGAATTTCTGATTTTTGCGAGGTATTCCCTTGTCGGGAGGATGTTAAAGCGCAGCCTGAGGAAGGAGTCTCTTATGCGTCGACAGGAGAATTTTGTTAATTATTTGGTAGTTCATTTAGCTCTCTTGTCTGCATTCCTGTGTTTATTGACATTGAGTATCGCTCTTTCTCGTCAATGGTTTTTATCCAGTCGTTTTTCATATCCGTTTTTTTGACCTCCATCAGTCTGTTGACTAATATTTCAGTAGTTATCTCGTATTTGATTAGTATTTGGCGGCAGGACTCTTTCCATCTGTTCAGAGTTCTTTCGTTTGATGCTGTTTTCGAATTCCTGAAGATCTTGATAGTTGGAATGTCCTTGTCGCTAATCTTTCTGTATAAGTCTGTTTCCAATTAATGATTGATTTGAGCGAAATATGGGAAATGACATCGAGAGGGAGAGTATCTTTGCCAAAAAAATCCCTTCCACTGTGTTCCATGTGTGGCGGGGTATGTTGAGTAGGCTCTCGGATCCATACGTTAGAATTGCAGCCACTTTTTTGCCTTTAAAATGTAAGTACAGGTCTCATAGAGAATTGGCCGTATTTCTTATGCATTATCAGGCCCCGTCTAGCAATTGAGCAGGCTTTATTTTTTAAATGTTCCGACCCTTGAGCTTCAATTTCTGACTGGTTGAGCCAGATGCCGAGATATTTTGTTATGGCTAAATTGAGTTGGTTCCCTTTTAGATAGATTTGATGGGCTTTAGTTTGGTAGTTTTTCCTGGAGGCGATTAGCATCACTTGCGATTTATTGGTGTTTACGGTCAGATTGTTGGCCTCTACATATAGAGTGCTCGTAGTCTCTTTTGTAGTCCAGTTTGGGTCTTGTATAGTACAACAAGATCGTCTGCACAGATGATGTATGGTAAATGGATTCCATTTAGTTTAGGTGGATTTGCTATAATGGTATTTGGACTTTCTTTTAGATCAAAGAGAGAGAAGTTGAATAGAGTCACAGCCAAGGGACATCCTTGTTTAAGTCCCCTGGCTGTGCGGATCGACGATGAAACTGCTCCATCTTGAGTTAGGCGGACTCTGACAGTTGTGCCTGTGTAGAGAGCCTTGACAGGGTTGAGAATTTCAGTGGGGCATTCCCAAGTGTGTAATTTATTCCAGAGTTTTGTCATGTTGACGCAGTCAAAGGACAATTTTAGGTCCACAAAGGCAGCGATGACTTGTGTTTTTGTTCTATTTGCTTCCTGTTTTAGTATATTGAGAATTAGAAGGTTCATGTTTGTTCCTGTTTTCCTTAAGAATCCTATCTGCCGCGGTTCTTGAATACCCCTTTTAGTCGCCCATTCCGTCAATATTGTTAGTAAAATGATGCATAGATTTTCCCCAATGGATCGAGCATTGCCAAAGGTCAGTTGTTTTTGCCCTGTTTTCTATCTCCATGCTTGTATATGTGGATTAGGGTGGCAGATTTCCATGTTTTGTTATGCATTTATGTTTGGAAATCAAAGTGAAAGTGTCTAAGCATAATTCTGCCCATTCTTCTGGATGATGTTTTATGGTGGTGGTGTTGAGCCCATCAGGGCCAGGAGCTCTTGAGCTGTTGAGGTGTCTTATATGAGTAAGAATTTCTTTGTGGTCCCAGTTATTGAACCATTTCCTTTGCTGTTCAGGTACTTCCAGGGTCTGGTGTTTTTGTGGGTTCAGTGTATATCTGGGAGAATTATTCTGTCCACACACTCTGATACATCTGCGAGTAGCCGATATTGATTTGACGAGTTCCTGTTAAGCTTCCAGAGATCTCTGATGTTTCTTAGTGTCCTCAACATCGATTCTGCGTTGTTCTGGGCTAGCATCGCTCTTGTAGATTTCATCCAGTTTCGATGTTTTTGTTTCAAACTATGGACAAGTTTGTTGCTTCTTCTGGGTCCATTTCATGGGCAGCAGTTAAGTTCTTTCAGTTTTTTTCTTTGCAGTGATCAGTTCGTTATATGAATGGGCATGCTCTAGGTTTCAGGAGGGAGTTTTAAAGGGTATCGGGAGCCACTCGTAATCAATTTTCCCTTTGCCAGATCTTGTGGATTCTTGGAACATTACATTCATCTTTTTTTATCTGGGGTGCAGAAATTCGTAATCTGTTTAGACCTGTATTTATTTCTACGTTGGTTATATAGGTTATTTCTTTTACCGATGATTGTGCTTTGGGTTCAAGTTTATTGTACAGTGTTTCCTCCCCATTGGCATGGAATAAGTGGATGTTCAGGTCGCCACAGATGATCAAGTCTAAGTTGTTGTATTTGGCTTCGGGATCATCTGTTTGTTGTCATGTGATCTATAAATGTGGCGTCGCTCAGGACCCCAGTGTTCCAATATACATTTATCAGGGCAATTACATTCTGATCTTTAAATCTGGATTTGCTAATTGTATTAAATTGTCCATATTCTAGAAGCGTGATTTGGATCCAATGATTTGGATTATAGGTTTCTACCAGGTGTAGATTGGCTTCTATTTTCCGTAAGGTCATGAGGCCCGCATACGTTGGCCCATTTTTTTCCCATTAGAGCAGGATTGATGCAGTTCAAATATCCGTCACAAATAGGTTGTTTGACTAGCCAAGACTCCTGTAGGCAGATTATTTCGTATTTGAGTAGATCTTGGTTTTCTGTCTTATATAGGTGTGTAAAACCTCTGGTATTCCAGGAGCACAGGTGTTTGTTTATTTGATAAAGCACAACCAAACCCTCGGGTAGCTGGGCGCAAACATTTACAAGAATACTTAGAAGCTTAGTTACAGGGTGGGTAAATACATACATACAGTGAGGACATAGTACATACAGTAATAAACATAGCTACTACTACAGGTTTAAGTTTCAGTTTACAGTAGTAGCAGTAATTACAAATGGATATCCCAGAGGAGTACAGTCAAGTAGTACAGTAGAACATACATAGTTGTGGCAGGTAGGGCCTGGCGGTCCTTATGAAGATTATACAGTCAAAAGAGTAGGTAGAGTAGGGATCAGGTGGGAAGTGAAAAGGTCGGGAGGATTAGGTGTCCTTGCTCCGTAGCCAAATGAGGGTTTTACGTCTGAAACTGGGGTAGGGTTGGTCTGTTCTGAGATCTAACGGGAGTTTATTCCAGGATTGAGCAGCTAAAACCGGAAAGCTAGATCCGCCAGCCGTGGTCCGTTTATATCTAGGAAACTTTAAAGTATATGAGTTGGCTAATCTCATGGGACGGTCAAAAGTTCTCTTGTTTATTCTTTCTACAAGGTAGGGTGACGCTAAGTTATTTAGACATTTGGCCGTAAGTGAAAGTGTTTTGAGGAGGATCCTGTCCTTAATGTTGAGCCAGTGGACATCTCTTCTAGATGCAGAGATATGATCTATATTTGGGATTTTGAGAGCTGCTCGAAGTGCATTGTTTGGAGTATTTGCAATTTGGCCATAATGTACTTATTGGATCCCGCGTATAATGCGTTGCAGTAATCCAGTCTGGATAATATAAGTGCATTGGCTAAGGTGATACTGCTAGTTTCATAGAGAAATGGTCTGCAGGCTCGGATCAATTTACAAGTATATGCTGTAGATGATGCTAGTGAGTTTACTTGCTTCTTTAGGGTGAGTGCCGAGTCGAGATAGAAGCCGAGGGTTTTAACTGCAGGCATCACTTCAATGACATTGGTGTCAATGTTGAAGGATGCATAACTGGGATTAAGTTTTTTAATGCCTGTCTCTGAGCCTAGGATCAGTAGCTCCGTTTTATCGTCGTCCAGGCATAGGCCATGGGAGGCCATCCGTGCCTGAATGAGGAGGTATATCTTGTTTACTAAAGCCGAGTCTTCCAAGTAGTTGCCCGAAAGGGGAATGAGGATCTGGGTGTCATCAACGTAGTTGGTGTAGGTGACACCCAATCTGTCCAACTTGTAAAACAGGGGCTTAGTAAAGATGTTATACATAGTGGGAGATGCACAAGATCCCTGGGGTACGCCGAAGGAGACTTGTATGGGGTCGGCAGCTGCTAAAGGGGAGAAGACTCTCATTGTACGGTTTGCTAGGAAGGATTGAACCCAGGTTATGGCATCACTTGAGAAATGGGCAGCTGACCTGACCTGAGGTGGTTGCATAAGACTGCATGATCCACCAAGTCAAAGGCTGCCGATAGGTCAAGGAGGAGTAGCATAGTTGATTTCCTATTGTCCTTCAACTCGTCAATTTGGGTCTTAAGGTGAATCAAGGCTGTTGCAGTGCCATGGAGGAGGCGAAGCCAGATTGACGTGATCCTAATAGGTTGTTAGCTTCTAAGTAGTCTTGTATTTGTAGGTAAGCTACTGTCGATGATTTTAAGTAGGAAAGGGACTCTGGTGATGGGTCGGTAGTTAGTCGGAATAGAGGGGTCTAATGTTTGTTTTTTGAGCAGTGGGAGCACCCACGATTGTTTGAGGTTATTGGCCACTAAGTGTGTCTTGAAAGAGGCGTGATGAGCTTCGAGATGAAAGGGGCTAGGTCTCTAGCTGCATCTCTTATAACTTGGGCTGGGCAGTTATCTCCTTTACAATTCGAGGCTTTAAGTGAAAGTATAGTTTTTTCTGTTTCGGTTATGGCTATTTTCTTGAAGCTGAAGGATGGGGTGGTGCTGTCGTGGGTGATTACTGGGAGTTGCTGCTGCGACAGGGGCTCCGTAGGTAAAAGTGGAGAAGCTTCTTTTTTTTGGCTATTTTAATTTGGAGGGAAGTGATTTTATTCGAGAGAGCATTCAGTACACCAAGACTTGTCCTTGGGAGTGTTATCAACCTGAGGTATTGGTGATTCCATTTCCGGAAGGATAGAGAATAGTTCCTTAGTGTCCGATTTTGCCTTAGATATTCTGTCGTTAAATGTGTTCTTTTGTGCTAATTATTTCCTACTTGTACAATTAAGAGAGGTTTGTTAGTTTAACTTTATTCTCCTCAGTGGGTGAGTGGCGCCAGATAGATTGCAATTTTCTTTTTTGAGTCCTTAGATCTTTCAGTTTGGGTGTGAACCGCACATTAAGGTGATATTTCTGTCTAACTTTGCTAATTTTGGCAGGTGCAATAGTATCTAGTGCCTTGGTCATGGCACTGTTAAAGACTTCCACTAATAAGGTGGAGTCAGTGTTATTTAGATTGTTAACATCAGGGAGAAGATGTGGTAGTAACTTTTCAGCAGTAATGTCCTTTTTGCTTCTAGTGGGGAGTGGTGGTGCCATAACTATCGTGTTATTATATTGGTAATGGTAGTGTTACAATTCAGGTCAGCAACCCAATCTAGGGTCCTTCCTTTGTGGGTAGGGGTAGTGCCTTTTTGTGCCAGCCCATAGTCTTTCAGGAGTAAAGCTACTGATTGGGCATGTTTGTCGTTATTATCGTTGAAGCCTAGATTAAAGTCTCCCAGAAGCAAAATTTGCGCATGGTCTTTAGTGTTAGCTAGGATACAGTTTAGGTCGTCCTCGAAGGAACCTAGTGGTCCAGGAGGTCTGTAGACCACATGAATAGTAAGGGTACGATTATTGGAGAGGTGAAGTTTAGCTGAGTGTGTCTCACAAGATTGGTACGAGGAGATAGTAGAGTGTCTGATGGGTAGGTTAGTTTTATGGATAATGGCAAGACCACCACCTCTGGCATTTGGTCTGTCGGCTCTAAGTATCTGGTAGCCATGCGGTACAGCTAACATGACAGCGGGGCCTGCAGCCTCATGGAGCCATGTTTCAGTTATGGCAAGCAGGTCTAAGTTCCCGTTGGTTAGGATGTCAGCGATATCAGCAGCATGAGCCACCATAGATCTGGCATTGATGAGCGACCCAGATAGTAATAGGGTACTTGTATGTTTAGTAGTAGGAGGATGTTTGGCTGTAGGTCGGTTAGTTCTTTGAGGATTTATGGGCATAATGGTCAGATATGCTGAGGTCAGTGTAACGCTCACCTGATTCTCGCAGAGGCGCCGGTCTTGACTGGGCGACTACCGTATCTTCAAAGGTGATGTGCAGCACCCGGTTGGCTCTTTGGGCTGGACCTCTGTGCCCTGTTTGCCTGACGTGCAGAGAAGATGTCTGCAGATAGAAAATACGGGGTTAATGAACTGGGGTTATTGGGGTGTGCCTATCTCTTTCCTCTTCTCCTCTCCTGTAGACCCCCACAGGTTAACGCTCTCACCTTAGGTAAGTGAATGCCGAGCTCTCCATCTGGCTCGGGGCAGGGTGCTGTAACCAGTTTCTTCACTGGGTAGGTAGCGCAGGCCTCTTGACTTCAGAGGACTGCTGTCCGTCGTTTACTGCACGAACGGTAAGTTTTGAGTAACTCAAATGTCTTTAAAGTCTTTAATAATGATGTCTCTTGTTTTGCAGGGTTCCGGCGATGGCGGATGACGGGCTGAAGTGAGTTGAAGATGGAGCCCGTGTGATGAATAGAAGCGCCTGGAAGCACGCAAGTAAGCGCTTGTTGCCAGCTTCACGATGCGCTCTAACTGTCTTTTATTTTGCAGGTACAAGTTCGGAGCGGCTGCAGGGTGCCGGGATACCCACTGGGTTAGATGTGGAAAGGAGTAATGGCACGTGAGTATTAAAGTTCCCCAATGTCTTTAAACGCACCTTGTTTTGTCTTTCAGATGCGGGATGCAGCGCCGACGGCCTCCGGAGCGTGCGAAGAGTTGGTAAGCTTTTGTCTTTCAGATGCCGGAATGCAGTGTGAAGACCTCCGGAGCGCACGAAGAGTAGGTAAGCCTTTGCCTTTCAGATGCCGGAATGCTAACCTGTTCTTTCTTGTCTTTATAGGAGTTGCTGAAGACTGGATTCAGGATGGTAAGCCTTTTTCCTTAGGCCCAGGACCGGATGCAGAAGACACAATGAGCGTTCTGCTGCAGAGGGTGCAGAATAACGCAAAGCAAGATTCATCCACCGGGTGTGGTTTAAATAGCCTCCTGTAGTGCTTAGGTGTCTCCTTCCACAGCCACGCCTAAGTAAGAAAAGAGTTCCTGCCTTCCAGAAGAGTTCCAGTGTTCTGAATCTAGGGAGTGGCTCCAGCCCCACCCAACAGGAAAAGTAGTTCCAAACAGAAGAGGATCAGAGACTCAACTGGCAGGCAAGTAAGCAGCATGGTCTGCTGCAGGTAAGTCCACCCAAGCATTATGAGCCCGGCGCTTCCAGCGCTGGGACTGGGCATATTTATGAGCCTGGTGCCACTGGCGCCAGGACTGGGTCCAAAAGGTCCCAATTGGGACTGGTTGGCACTCGGAACATGGGTTATGGATCTGCTTCCAAGGGAGTTGGGAAAACCCTGACCTTTTGGAAGCAGAGACCATGACAGTACCCCCCCTCAAGGCCCCTCCCAAACCGGGCTTCTCCGGGGGTTTTGGCTTGTCAGGAAATGTTCGGTGAAATCTTTTGATTAGGCGAGGAGCGTGGACATATTCAGCAGGTTCCCAGGATCTCTCTTGGGGGCCGTAGCCTTTCCAGTCAATTAGGTAGAATAGTTTAGATTTGGAGATCTTGGAGTCCAGAATGCTTTTGACTTCAAACTCGAGTTCTCCATCAACTAGGATAGGTTTTGGAGATTTGGTTAGTCGGGTTTGAGGTTGCACGGGTTTTAATAGAGAGACGTGGAAGACCGGATGTATCTTCATGTGCGGGGGCAAGTCCAACTTGACCGCTACTGGGTTTACTATGGTAGTGATGGAATAGGGACCAAGGTATCTTGGGTTGAATGTGCGTGGCCCTTTTAGAGATAGATATTTGGTGGATAACAAGACTTGATCCCCTACTTGGTAGTGAGGGGCTTCCTTCCGATATTGATCTGCTCCTTTCTTGTATTGTTCTTTAGCCCTTTGAAGGTGAGAAACAGCTTCCTTAAAGGCTTGGGTGATTGTAGAATGCAGGTAGTCTACTGCTGGTGTTTCAAGATCTTGGAGGGGATCCAACTCCGAGGTTCGAGGGTGACTGCCGTACAAAAGAAAAAACGGGGTTTTCCCAGTTCCCGAATGGACAGAGTTATTGTAGGCATACTCGGCTATCCAAAGGATATCTTTCCAAGTTTTTTCAGTTTGTTGCAGCATGCAGTGTAAATACTGTTCCAGAGTTTGATTGGTCCTCTCGGTTTGTCCGTCGGTCTGAGGGTGGTGACTGGTCGATAGTCTCACATCAATTTGAGCCGACCGACAGCAACTTCGCCAAAAATGAGAAATAAATTGACAACCTCGATCCGAAATTAGAACCGAAGGAAAACCGTGCAGTCGGACGATGTTTTCGAGAAATTCTCGGGCCAGAGTTGCTGCTGTTGGCAAGCCTTTGAGCGGAATGAAATGCGCCATCTTGGAGAATAAGTCCACGATTACTAGAATCGTATTGTATCCGGAGCATGGAGGTAGATCGGTGATGAAGTCCATAGAAAGCGTATGCCAAGGGCGAGGTGGGATGTCAATAGGGCGTAAGAGGCCTGCTGGTCTTTCCTTTTGACTCTTGTTTTGGGCGCATACTCCACAGGACATTATAAAGTCTCTGATATCTTTTTTCCAAGACTGCCACCAGAAGTAGCGCTTGATCTTTTCTGAGGTCTTGGCTATACCGGGATGACCTTCCATTAAAGAGTCGTGATAACAAGAGATTACTTTTTTCTGTAAATCTGTGCTGGGTAGTTATAATCGTTCTTGGAAATACAATAAGTTGTCCTTTACTGCAAAGTCCTTTCCCTGCAGATGCCAATTCTGTATGTCTGCTGGAGTTACAAGTTGCCTGGCTTTATCCTTAACTTCCTCAATGGATTCTGTGGCGATTACACCCAGAATTCTTTGTTCGGGAATGATTGGTACAGGTTTAGGGTTGATCAAGTGTTCTTCCACTCCCATCCGAGAAAGGGCATCGGCTTTACCGTTCTTTGTACCAGGTCGATAGGTAATTATGAAGTCAAACTCGGCAAAGAATAATGCCCAACGGAGTTGTCTAGAGGATTGGGCTTTTGCGGTTTTCAAATATTGCAGGTTTCGGTGATCCATAATCACAGGAACGGTGTGTCGGGCCCCCAGCAGATAATGCCGCCAAGCCTTAAAGTCAGACTTGATAGCCAGAAGTTCCTTGTCAGTAATCGTGTAATTGACTTCAGGAGGCGAGAATTTGCGGGACCAAAATGCCACGGGATGCAACTGATTGGTTACCGGGTCCTTTTGTGATAGAACTGCCCCCATGGCAAGGCTTGAAGCATCAGTTTCCACGATGTAGGGGAGTTCGGGGCGAGGGTGTTTTAAGATTGGTGCAGAGATAAATTTAGTCTTCAAATCCTGGAAAGCTTGTTCTGCCTCGGTAGACCATTCAAAACGTTTGTTTTTCTTTAACAAGGCAGTGATGGGCTGGACTATTCGAGAGAACTCGGGGATAAACCTGCGGTAAAAGTTAGCGAAGCCTAACATGCTTTGCACACCTTTTACGGAGGATGGTGATGGCCATTTGAGAACTGCATCGACCTTCTTTGAATCCATACGCACTCCGCCAGGTGATAATATGAATCCCAAGAATTCAACTTCGGTCACGTTGAAAACACATTTTTCCAACTTAGCGAAAAGTTTGTGTTGACGCAATCTTTCGAGGACCATTTTCACGTGTTTCCGATGTTCAGATTCCGATGAAGAATAAACGAGAATGTCGTCGATGTAAACAACAACACACACACCTATGAGCTCTCTGAGGACATCGTTCATAAAATATTGAAAGGCGGCTGGGGCATTGCAAAGTCCGAAGGGCATGACCTGATATTCAAATAGCCCATACTTGGTGCGGAAGGCCGTCTTCCATTCATCGCCCTCTTTTACTCGTACCAAGTGGTAAGCTCCTCTAAGATCCAGCTTTGTATATATGCATGCTTTTCTGACTTGGTCCAGGAGTTCAGGGATCAAAGGTAACGGATATCTATTCTTAACGGTGATCTGGTTCAGGGAGCGATAATCGATACAAGTTCTAAGGTCTCCTTCCTTTTTTGGAACGAAGAACAAAGCTGAAGAGGCAGGGGACTTGGAAGGACGAATAAACCCATTTGCCAGGTATTGATCCAGGTATTGTCGAAGGTGAAGGTTCTCAGGCTCGGTGAGGGCATGAATTCTACTACAAGGAGGAGTAGATCCAGGTATCAGGTCTATCTGGCAGTCATAAGACCTATGAGGAGGTAGAGAGTTAGCCTGCTCCTTCCGGAAAACATCTTGGTATTCTAGGTATTCGGGAGGTAACTGGGGAGTCTCTGAAGAAATTGCTGCCAGTGCAACACCAGGTGGAGGGTGACAAGTAGAGACACATTCTGGAAACTGGACCGTTCTTGCTCGCCAATCGATCAGAGGATTGTGTTTCTCTAACCAAGGTATTCCTAGAATAATCTGGAACTGAGGGGCCTTGATCACATCGAACACGATCTTCTCATGGTGTCCATCTTGACTTACTAGCGTCACCTCTTGAGTGGTATGCGTTACTGGCCCGGAGGCTATCTCCGTACCATCCACCGTAGTAATGACGTCCTTTACAGCCTTGGGACAAAGAGTTAGATTCATCCTCAAAACCATTTCATGATCCACATAATTGCCGATGGCATCGCTGTCGACGTAAGCTTCAATTGCATGTAATCGATCCGGATTATCAGGGCTAATGAGGACCATAGGTATCACGAAATGCGAGGTCACGGAACTGGTTTTCACGCTCGGCAAGAGGACCTCTATTCTTGTCGGGCGAGGTCGTTTCCCTGCTCAGAGTTTGTAACTGTGGTAACTGCAGCTCCTACTGCCTTCTTGGCAGGTTTCACCGGACAGTCTCGAAGAAAGTGCCCTGAGTTTCCGCAATATAGGCATAATTGCAACTGTTTTCTCCTTTCCCGCTCCCTTTGTGTTAGAGGACCTTTCAGACCCCCTATTTGCATGGGTTCCCCGGAGTCTACTCCTTTGGATGGAGTTGGCGGTTTGGAAAATACTCGAGCATCAAACTTGGAACGATCGGCCTTCCTGTTCTGCAGTCTGTGATCTATTTGAACGACCAAGTCTATATAATCCGAACAGTCTTGTGGGGGATTCACTACTTGGGCTAAAACGTCTTTGAGCTCTCCACGTAGACCTCTATAAAACAGCGTAATCCTTTTGTCCTCAGGCCATTGAGTTTCCACTATTAGTCTATTGAAAGATGCAGTATAAGCCAAAAGGTCTTGATTACCCTGTCGCAACGAAAGAAGCTCATTGTCCAAGGCCTGCCCCTGTGCATGTCTTGCGAACAGTTTTTCCATACTAAGCTGAAAGGCTTGAAAATCATGGAGAACTGGATCATCTTGATTAACTAGAGGGATCGACCAGTCTGCCGCATTGCCACTAAGGTACGAAAGTACAAAAGCTACTTTAGCTTGATCAGTTGGAAAGGCTGCTGGCCGGCATAAGAAGTGCAACCGGCACTGATTGATAAATACCGCAAACCTCTTTGGGTCACCAGAAAATCGTTCGGGCGGAGCCAGAGGTACATTCCCAGGTAGGTTGATCTTCACTGGATTCATAGAGGATGTTGAAGGATGATTTGCCCCTGATGCGGGTAGCGGGGTCTGTCCGGCTTGTGACTGTAGCAATTGTCTAGCAAGATCATCTGTTCTCTCCTTGGAAATAATTAGTTCCCTTCTTAGAGCGTTCGTTTCCTGAAGAGCTGCATGCACTTCTGCCCTTAGTTCCCCAAGTAACCGGGCTAGGTGGTCAGTATCCGAGGTTTCCATAGCGCCTGGGCGAGAGTTTTGCGGTAGGCTTTGCGTTCTGTAACGCTCACCTGATTCTCGCAGAGGCGCCGGTCTTGACTGGGTGACTACCGTATCTTCAAAGGTGATGTGCAGCACCCGGTTGGCTCTTTGGGCTGGACCTCTGTGCCCTGTATGCCTGACGTGCAGAGAAGATGTCTGCAGATAGAAAATACGGGGTTAATGAACTGGGGTTATTGGGGTGTCCCTATCTCTTTCCTCTTCTCCTCTCCTGTAGACCCCCACAGGTTAACGCTCTCACCTTAGGTAAGTGAATGCCGAGCTCTCCATCTGCCTCGGGGCAGGGTGCTGTAACCAGTTTCTTCACTGGGTAGGTAGCGCAGGCCTCTTGACTTCAGAGGACTGCTGTCCGTCGTTTACTGCACGAACGGTACGTTTTGAGTAACTCAAATGTCTTTAAAGTCTTTAATAATGATGTCTCTTGTTTTGCAGGGTTCCGGCGATGGCGGATGACAGGCTGAAGTGAGTTGAAGATGGAGCCCGTGTGATGAATAGAAGCGCCTGGAAGCACGCAAGTAAGCAAAGTAGGCTGGATGCAGTGGCCTGGGCACAAAGGGCTAAATACAATAACAGATGCACAGTGGGTAGTAGGCAGGATGCAGTGACCTGGGCACAAAAGGGCAAATAAAATATCAATGGCAAAGTGGGCTAACTGCAATAGCATAGTAGGCAGGATGCAGTGCCCTAGACACAGTGGGCCAAATGCAATAGCAATGGCACAGTGGGCCAAATGCAATAGCAATGGCACAGTGAGCTAAATACAGTATCAATGGCACAGTGGGCCAAATGCAATGGCAATGGCGCAGTGGGCCAAATGCAGTAGCAATGGCAACGTAGGCTCAAAGCAGTGGCCTGGAGTCAAACATCATAAGCAATCAAAGTAGTCTGGAGACGACAAGGCTCAGTGTAATGGTAGTTACAGCGCGAGCAGAGGCAAAAGTAAAAGCACTAGCAGTCGCTTGCAGACTGGTGAGCTAGCAAGGCTGTGAATTAGTACGCAGGGTGTGCATGGGCAGTGAATGCGAGTTTAGTTGTAATATAGCCTTGTCTAAGCAGGTACGTTAAAAACATGAAACATAGTGTGCTGTAAGTACAGTCAGCTAAGCAGTAGGCGGAGTAATCAACATTAGTCGTTGGGCATAATAGGTAGGCAATTGTGCAGCGCATGATGCAGTAACAATGGCAGCAGGTAGATTATGGTAGTAGGTATTGAGTATAAGCATATGGAGCCTCAATAGTACAAATGGGGTGGGCAGTGTTCGGGAGTCATTGGTGAACAGGGCTAACGCATTGGGCACAGTGAAGATGAACAGATGGTAAATAATCTGGGTTGCCGACCTCTGACTAAGGGCGGTAGGTGGGCAAGAAATAGTTATTTCCAGAAAGTTGCAAGGTAGTTCAGGACTGCTTACCCGGTTGACAGTTGGTGCTGGCAGCAAAGGTTGAAAGCTGGTTTTGGTCACACGGGCAGAGTTCCTGGCCCATGCCTTTGTCAGCTCTGGACAGGGTCAGGACAGGAGTTGTTCCTTGTTGTGTGGGGTTCCTTAGTGGGTCGGCCGGCGTTCGCCTGCCGGTGAAGGATTGGAGCACATAAAGGGCGGGTAGCCAATCAGGGCGGATTGCAGGTCCTGGAAGCAATCGGGGCCAGGCTGCATCAAAGGAGTAAGGTGGCGGCCATCTTAGATTGGGGCCACCTTGTGGTGTTCAATGGTGGCTCGGCGAATTTCAGAGTAAAAGCCAAAAGGCAATTTTGGTACATCAGATGCACATGCCGAATTATCATGTGCTTTTCACGAAAATTGGGCGGAGGCGAAAGCTGCTCTTAGCAGTGTGTGGCAGGACAGCCACAAGGGCCTACTTTTGCTCTGATGAAGCCCCAGCTCATCTGGGGAGCGGGGCACTGCTCCTGCAGTGGCAAAGGCTCCTGCTCCTCCAAGGTGGGGCACACGAAGAATAACAGGGTCAGGACAGGAGTTGTTCCTTGTGTGGGGTTCCTTAGTGGGTATGTATAGTGTAAGTGTATAGTGTAGTGGAAGTGTATCTGCCATTTATCTTCTTTAAGTTGGAGTTATAGGCGAGTCTTCATTTGGGTTTGTCGTTCTTCTTTCCATGTTTGCTTCCCATTTAATATTTATGAACGTTGTATTGGTCTGTCATGGTTGTATGGGCTTCTGGAGCTTCTTTGGGCCCACGTGTTCTTTAATGGTGAATTAAGTGACTCTTTCGTGGATAAATACATGTCTTTTGTTGGGTTGTCAACATCATATTGGCTATCTTTGAAGGCCATTTTATTAGAAAGAGAGTTGCCCATGGTGTAGTTGGATGTAGACTTAAATGTTAGATATCTGAAGTGTAGAGCGCAATCCAGTACTCTGTCTGCATTTTGTTGCTTGTGAAAATAGACCTCTGTGCAGTCTGTCCTTTCGTCCCTTGGGAATTCCACGACTTTTATATCTCCGGATTTCAAGAATTCAAGCGGAGGAACTGCGTGGAGTAGGCATAGCAAATTTGTCCTGTTCAAGATAAGCCCATCGTTAGATTCAGTGTGTCTCTGTATATTAACTGACATTTTTGTCAATTGGTGTCGCAGATCTAAAAATATGGGAAGTTTTAGGTTTTTGATGGTTTTTCCTGGTGGATCCGCTAAAAGGGTGTGCCCCTCATTTGGAAGTTCAGATTGGTTGGCATCTGTGTTTTGCATGTTTCTCTCAGTGGTGCATATTGGCTCGTTGTCGTTAGTCGCTGAGGAGTTGTCTGCCCAATCCTCTTCATTTTGCATGATAGAATATCTTTTTCACTTGAGTAGGTATGACCTTCCTCATACTCTATGTATAAGGATGATGTTTCTTCCATTGGGCTCATGCTTCCTTCTGCGGTAATTGCTGATATTTCTTCATTATGGGTGGTTAGATTCATCAAGTACTCCATTTGTAGTTTGTCTTCTATTGCTTGATGGTCCAATGGTTGGATTTTGACTGTCTCTTATTTGCTTCAGGGCTAGCTCTATTTTTTTTGTTCTGTTTTTCTTCTTTTTGTTTGGAATGGATTGCGGGATTGGGAGGCAAGGTAAAGTTCCTTAGGAATGCGCAAACCTCTCGTTTTTGCTTTGTGTTCCATTTTTTTCCCTTTCATGGATTTAATTTCTTTTGATGTCATCAGGTTTTCTGCTGCTGTCAAAAATTGGAAAAGGTTCCACTTCAGTTGGTATGGCCTGTGTTGTTTATGGATTAATTTGATCTTGTCTTATTTGTTCTCTGGTTGGATAAATCTTGTGTCTTCTGGGAATTTTTAGGTTTGTGTTTTTGTGTTGCTGATTTTTTTCATGCTTTCTGGTTGCGTATTACTTCCTGTCGACTCAGAGCGAGGTAGGTGGTTTTTCTGTTCTTCAACTTGTTGATGTTAACTGTGTTTTCTATGTTCCTTGTTTTCGTCATTATATGGTTTGTTTTTCTCAGTGGTTGGGATTGCTTCAAGATGTCCATGTTTGTCCATCTCCCGATTGTTCTCATATTTTTCATGTTTTTCTTGTTGCTTAGCTGAGAGCAATTTGAGGAGAGCTGTTGTGATATGTTCTTTCTCAGCCCGGTCACTTCTCGCTATGTCAAATAGTCTGGATTGCCACTGCTCGCCTTTCTCAGATTCAAGCGAGATTGGATCTTGGTGGCACAGGCTTCCATGTATATTTGTTTTGTGTGTATGAGGGCGTTCAAGGTAGCTTGATGTCGCATGGTGTCTCTGATGGATTCGGTATGTTTTGTGAATGGAAGTAAAGCCAGGCTGGTGGATGCAATCAGGGTACTTTGTAGTTCAGCCATAGTAGTAGGTATTGGCACATCGCAGTCTTCTATTTGTGAATCACATGTACATTTCTGATTATTTTTCACATTGGAGATGTTTTTCTCAAGTGTATGTGGATTTGGAGGGTCGTAATTTTGTTTTTTCGTGCCTGGAGGCTTCTTCAGCTTGACCCATCACTTGCGTGGCTGTGAAGGAAGCAGTTGCCGGGGCCGAGTGTTCGTTTCTCAGGGTTGAAGTTCATCATGATCTCTCAGATCTAGTCGGGAAGGTATGAAGTTCCCGAAGATTTTGTCTCGTTTCTCATGGTTTCATTATTGACTCTCTGTGATGTCGAGAGAGTCTTGCGAGGCGTCGTTTGTCAAATGTATTTGTGGCGATCTTGTGTTGCAGAGATTCTGGCCTTAGAAGATCATAGTTTTGTTGCCACATTCTCTTGGCTTGTATCGCTTTTATTTTTTGGCGCATGAGTGTTCTCTTCTCTTTTGTTCGCTGTTCAATGTTGTTTGGTGTTGGGACATCATTATCTGTGTTGTAGATTCTTTTGTATTCCTTCTGCAGATACCACGTTATGCATTAGTCCGCTTTCTTTTGAGATGTTTGACTGTGCTAAAGGTGCACAGGAGTCTCTTTTTGTCAAGTTCTTGTTAATGCGAGGCGCTATGATGGATTTTTCGGTGAAAGTTAGTTCAATGTTGGGTTTGGTTGAAGGCATAGAGGAATCAGGGGGTGTTCTTATCGTTTCCTCTGCTTTCATGTTCCATTTTGATTTGGGACGTTTCAGGGTAACGTGTTTAGTTAGCAATTGAAGTTAGCTCTTCAGCGTGAGCTCTTTGTGGAGTGTGGACTTGTTTGGGGAAGCTGATGTCTGTCGCAGTAGTTACTGATTCTCAAAGACTCGCATCCAGGTTGAGAATCAGTTTGGGAGAGGATGGAATGATTTGTTGAAATGGAGGGGGCGAGTTGATTTCTGCAGAGCCGATGTTATTTTTTTCTGGTTCGGGGTTCGAGCATAGTTTAGCCCGATGCCGAGTGAGCGGGCCAGTTGAAGAGACCATGATGTTCAGCAGCTATGACTGCAAAGGGTCGATAGAATATAGCAAATTGTCTCAATTGGGTAAACGTGAAAGATTGCAAAGTCTAGTTGTAACAAGCTTACCTGGATGCAGGAAGGAGACCGCTGGCTCAGCGCAGACTCCCAAAGACTCCTTAAGACTCTGCACCGACTCCGAAAGTGTGTGACAGTGTGTGTGTGACACTGATTCACCAGAGGAGCGGTTGTGTAACAGAAGAGGGGGGTGCTCCTTGGCCCTGGAAGAGGGGAGTAACAGAGAGGAGAGCTCCAAGAAGGGGAGGACTTTTGGTACTATTGGCAAAAGGAGAAAATGGCAAGAGGCGGAAAGGCCTTGTGGTTCCCAGAAGAAAGGATAAGAACTGAGCTCTAGAAATCCCTAAGCAGGGGGATCGTCCTGTGTGGAAGTTTTTGTACAAAAGCATTCTCCTCCTGTGCAATAGATGGAGCTAACATAATTATTCCACAGTAGACAGATGAGCTCTTGGTGTGTACTGATGCTTCAAGAACTTGAAGGCACTGATTTTGAGCCTTCTGGTGACAATAAGGACGGTCAACGAAGCCCTGATCAACATTTTTTCATCAAGGGGTTATAGTCTGCATCAACCTGCAAGTAGTAGCGGCTGACTGCAAGTCAAGACCCCCAGAGTAGGATAACCTGGACAGCCAAGATCGAGGACTCTGAACAGCAAGTGAAGCAATTTATGCTGCATTTTTATCTGTGGTCCTTTTATATATAATACTCCTTTCAAAGACTGTTTGCCAAGAACCTTTGTTAGTCATCCTGAACCGTTTTCATATTGTAGTTTTATGTTTTACTTTTGCCTAGTAAAACATTTTTAACTTGATTCCGTTGTCAGTAGTTTGGTGTGTTCCTCGGCCATGTGACACTATCATGGCTCTTGGTCTTGCAGTCTCACAAATCCAATTCCTTGTGGAAACATTTACGGCCTGATTCACAGAAGTGTTTTTATAATGGTGCAATTCCATAAGAAAATGCATTGTGAATCAGGCCCTTAATCTGTTAGACCCTATGCAATGGGGTTTCTTTCCTTCATGTGGAACTGAGTTTGTTTTGGTCTCCGTTTGGGATGGTGTTTTGATGAAGGTGGACTATGGCTGGTTATCATTGCTAGTGATGCTGGTGTCGGGGTGATTATCCCGGGGTCGACTGAGCTGTCCGCGTACCTCCGGGCTGGGAGGCCCCAACTCCTCCCGTGCTTCCCAAAAATGAGTATGAGACACACAGAAGGAGCAAGGTGGTTCTGCTGTTTATTATAACAACGGCAGGGATGGGTCTAGGATCGTAGGCGTCCGTCCAGACTCTCAAAATTAGTTGGGCTCGCAGGCCCTTTTTACAGCAGTATGACGCGCTACTTGCGTCACCTGGGAAGGTTAGCGAAAAACCTATTTCCACTTCGGATTGGTTCCTCGAGTGGTAGGGTTAGTATAGGATACATATAGAGAAGAATATTAGTGGTTAAGGATGAGTCAGGTGGTATACTTGGGCTGTCCCTTTTATTAGATACTTGAAAATTGTTACACAAAGACCCCTGATGATTGGCTAATGTTAGTGGCGTCAGTGATGAGTCCCCCCATGTTCTGATTGGTCCTCTCGCGAGCCCCCAAGCCTGGGACCATCGTCGTTCCCAGCTCGCGGTGTACCTGTTGCTAGCAACAATGTGTAACTATGTGTTTGTGCAGACAATGTACGGGTTTGCGCATAGGCTTGAGAGCAGGCCATTCCCATCGCCGTAGGTGTCCATCTTGCCATTTCGCTGTTGCAACCTGTGTCCCAGACGTGGGACCCAGGCGACTTCTGTCTTGTGGGTCTGGCACCTTGTCAGATCGTCTTGGTCACGTGTGGAGAGACCGTAGCTGGAGCGGAATTCTGCACATTTAAAGTTGTATTTCGCTTCTGAGTGCTTGACGTTGCTTACAGGTGTGACCTTGGCGCCGGCTGGTAGCATAGGAGTTGCAACATCGCGCCCTTGGCTACGAGCTCTTGCTGGGCTTGTTCTGCGTGATCAGCAGTTGTACTCTTGCTCATACAGTGTTCATGGCGGCTCTTGCTTGCGGCCTACTTGGGCCTAGTTCATGGGTGGGGATGCATAATCCATGGTACCTATGTCGCGGTTTGACATGGCGTCATAAGCAATATTATGTCTACATTATATTCTCATCACGAGGCGAGAGGTGGGAGAAGCGTCAGCAAGCGTATACACGAGTCCTTCAGGCGTCTTGCGTTTCTGCATTACTATAAATGTGCCAATGTGAAAAATAACAAAGATGCGTGTCAGTGGGTATGTCCGTCACCTACGTCATAGCACTGAATATGTTCTTCGTGTAGGCTGGTGCATGAGTGACCAGTGTGCATGGTGGCACGTGTGTTCTTGGCAGTTGGCTAGGTCGTTGTGGCATCTCTAACGATGTGGGTGCTTGTTGCTTATGTCTTAGTCGAGTTCATCCATGCCGCAGGTGTTGGCTTGAGTGGGACAGGCTGGTGGGCATATCCTTATGTTCTTGAACCATGATATTTTGTCATCTGGTAGATAGGCAAACTCGTCTCGTGGTGGGTGCGTGGGCCGCGATCCTCTAGGCCACGGTCACGATGAGATTGGGGGGAGCTTGTTCTCCCATTCGCCCACTTCAGTCCCCCCTCTGGTCGACTTGTCGACCACAAACATATCCTTTTCTTTATCTCCTCTTACTCTCCAGATTTTAGTTATTCCACCCAAGTGTCCATAGTGGTTGACATGGTCTTCAAATGACCAGTACATATAAACACAGCTTCCTCCTAGTTTGCAGTATACCCATCTTCCAACATAGCTCCTCGGGCTTCTTGGGTT
The DNA here is from genome assembly GCF_040938575.1 of Ambystoma mexicanum. NCBI lineage: Eukaryota > Metazoa > Chordata > Amphibia > Caudata > Ambystomatidae > Ambystoma > Ambystoma mexicanum. Next base: position 533,186,788 of record NC_090941.1, on the reverse strand, counting down.
CTCCAACTTTACAGATGGTGGGTCCAAGTGGTTGTTGGTGGTGATCTGTTTGCGCAGTTTCTCTCTTTCCTTTATTATCACGTCCGTGTGCTGGTCATCATCAGTTGGCATCAAGGGATGCATGCCAACCATTTCGATCATTTTGTCTGTAGTGCGTGCCTTCCTGGCCTTCCAGAACCTTATTACAATCAACACTGCTGCAGCCAATATTATGCATCCAACTATCACTTTCAGCCTGTCTGACAGCCATGATGGCATCCATGACCATAACAATGAAAACCAGCTAGTATCCTTCTTCACTCCTTTACTTTCTTCCATCATTTTGGAGTGCATCTGGGCCAGTTGTGATACTGCTTCAGTAATTGTTCCGTTATCTGCATCGTTAGCAGGAATAAATGTGCAGCATGATTGTCTATTTTTGCACAAACTCCTCCTTCAATAGCTGTGAGAAGATCCAGTACATATCTGTTCTGCAGTGCTACCATTCTTACCGCTCGCAGCTCCTCTTTTATGGCGTTGAATCCGTTTACTGTTGAATTAATCGTCATCATTAGACCCCATCGGGTGATCTGAAGCCATTTCGCATTTGCATATGCTTGTAGTCCTGGGTGTATTGACGAGAAGAACATTGCAGCCCTGCTGAATAATCTATGTTCTGGTGGAATGGAGGCGAGTGCTGTTTCCGACCTTCCCCACAGGTAGTTTGCTGTCAGGGGTTCTCCTTGTCTTTTCATCCTCGATAGGATGTTGTTGTTGTTCTCTCCCTCTTGTGATTGTACGAACCTTCTCTTCCTCTTGTTTCCTTCGTCCATTTTGGGGAAATTGGCCATGTTCACATGTTTTTTGGGCACCACTAGTGATGGTACATTGATGTGTACCATGGTGCATACACCATTCCACAAGGTGTGGTATGCCTTATCTCCGCAGGCCCAATAGTGATCCATTATTACTGCCGTTCCAGCACCCCCCTCTGGTAGTTCTAACATGCTTCCGCAGTTGGTGTTGTATCCCACCTCCACATCTCCTTTGTGTTGGTAGCATAGCTTGGGTGCGGTCAGCCGTAGTATGCTTATTGGGTCTTCATCCTTCTCCATCCATGTCAGCATGGGTACATATTTGCCCCATGTCGTCCAGCATCTGTCGTTGTGTTCCTGTATGGTGGTAACATTTTCTCTTGTTATGTTGCTGCCAACCACTCCTATTTCCCATTCATTGTTCATGTATATCTTCCCTGTTATTGTTATCAGTGGTCTTTCCCAACATCCCTGCACACCAGGAACTTCAGTGGCGTACCAATCACATGGCAGGTATTCTAGCGTTACTTTCTTCATTTCTCCTTTATCAGGACCACTCGTCGTGTATCTGAATGCCTCAGCGTGTAAGCTGCTCTTATGGTAGCTCAAATATGACTTGAAGTTGTTTTCGTATGGGTATGTGTCCCTTGTCTCACACTGCATCCTCACCACCGTTCCTTGAAATCGTCCTCTCGTTTGGAATAGTGCCAGATATATTAAACTGTCAGGGGGGGAAATTCTCCCGGGGTCGGCTGGGCCGTCCGCGGACCTCCGGGCAGGGAGGCCCCAACTCCTCCCGTATATCCCAAAAGAGATAGAGTATGAGACACAGGCAAGAAGCAAGGTGATTCTGCTGTTTATTAAACAAAACGGCAGGGATGGGTCAAGGATCGTACGCGTCCGTCCTGACACTCTCTCAACATCGTGGGGCTCGCAGGCCCTTTTTACCTTAGTATGACGCGCTACTTGCGTCACCTGAGAAAGTTAGCAAAAAACCTATCGCCACTCTGGATTGGTTCCCCGAGTGGTAGGGTTAGTATAGCATACGTATAGAGAACGTTGTTATTGGTTAAGGGTCAGTCAGGTGGTATACTTGGGGTGTCCCTTCAGTTTGATACATAAAAATTGTTACACGAAGACCCCTGAGGATTGGTCAATGTTAATGGCGTCAGTGATAAGGGCCCCATGTTCTGATTGGTTCACCCGCGAGCCCCCCAGTCTGGGACCATCGCTGTTCCCAGCTTGCGGTGCACCTGTCACTTGCAACAATGTTTCACTATGGGTATGTGCAGACAATGTGAAGATTTATTCATAAGCAGGAAGGCCGACTACTCCCACTGCCGCAGATGTCCATTGAGTCGCTTAATTGTATCTGCCTGTGTCTTGAGACGGGGGAGTGTTACCAAAAAACAGGTAAGGTTCCCAAACTTTTTTATCGGGGGACCCAGACTCAAAGGGAACTAGCTCGTAGATGAGCACAATATGCAACATGAAAGTGAGTCTGGTACCCCTCTTTCCATTCCCCAGTGTTCTAAAACGAAGCCACAATTGAATCAACCACAGATGCCTCACATATAGGCTACTGTCTACAAACCTAAACCCAAAATGTATATAATGATTAAAAAAGACTTGATTGAAAAATTTATTATTTGCACATGTTGTATAACATTAAAAGGCACTAGGTGCCAAACACACAATAAGACACATTTTAGGGCACTTTGCCAATGAATTAAAAAGGTATGAATCACAAGAAAAAACCAAAAAAAACGTTGTTCAACAATCAAACGTCTCAGAAAGGGGATACACACAACAACAAGGTCTTATAGCAAGGTTTCATATCATTCGAACCACTTTGTTCATGTGAAACACAATCCCATATTGAATTAGCATGGGTATTCTAGATCGTTGTCGACATGTTTCGGCCTTTAATTTATTCCAGACACTATCCCTAGTGTCTTTAAACTTTCTTTTCTATGGCCATCTTCAGGACAGAATTTCTTCAAATTAAGTCAACATAGACTTTATACCCCAACAGTAGATTTGAACAACTGAATCTAAAAATATAAACACAAACAACATATCAATCTCAAATACATTCATTTCATGGGTTCAATTATTTACAAGGTCTAAACACCTAGCAATTACTGTTAGGTGTATTACTTTGGCCTATTACTACTCCTCATTTAAATAGACCTATTTAAGGCTACAACAACACAAAACATGCTTCACTTCAAAAACTATTTAACACACCAGGGCAATGTAAGAGATCTGTGCAAAGACTACAGCTCCTTTACTTAATTTACAACTAATAAATGATGTTCTGACTCTTACAGTCTTTCTCCAAATACAGTTGCAGCTAGACAATTCATAGGCTTGCCATCTCTTATGTAAACTTTTTTATAATGCCAGATGTCACATCTAATTACTCCACCAGGATGCGCTCTGTAATCTGCTTATTTATTTAACTCTCTGCTCATACTTATTGGCATTGGTTTTGACCTACAGGTAAGGGACATACCACCAGCACCTATCAACGCCCCTAAAAAGGGGCCAGAGTATTATATGGACCATGCATATTTTAATCAGCCTGGTTCTATTTCAAATGCCTAGTTCTATTTACAAATCATGCACAAAAAATGTAGTGATGCCACTTACTGTTGTTATCTAAAAATACGAATTTACCTTTTCCATATATAGCCCGTGATTTATTAAATATACAGGCCTCTCGTAGAAAGTATCCCACGGCACAGCTACACGGCTTCTTGCGTTGCCAAAATCATCCGGAGGGAGCGAATGCCAAAAGACAAAGGTCATTTACGCTGTCCTGGGGAAAGACCAAAAAACGGCGAAAAAACTTCGTCACCACCACTTTTCTAAATAAAGGTTGTTATAGTAACAGTGGAGCTGGCAATTGTTCCATTGTTTCCACAGAAACCCACCACATCAGACTATTTAGACACAACCTTCCCTCATAGTATGCTTACCCTAATGCAGCAGAGCCCACGTAGGTTTTAGAGGGATGCGCAGGTTTGCTTTTAATTTTCGAAAAACCGCGGCATTGCAAAGCGGTATAAACTTCATTTTGGAAGGTTCGTGAAACCCCTCACAGCAATCAATCTGTGCTCAGTCAAAGACGAGAAGGGGAAAGACAAAAACAAAAGCATGCGCGATGTGGTCAGTAAATGCATGCCCAACTGTTGTCTTTTTACAGGATCAAAGACAGAATTATCCTGCAACGTTTATGGCATTCGCTTACCTTCTTCCGTCGGTGTCCACGGTCACGCCGTGTTGCTTCGACTGCATTCACAAGCGAGCCGCTGGGTGGACTGCTAAATATAGCTCTAACTCAAATCACATGGCGTTTTTCAGAAACCATCTGAAAAACGTGCCTATCACGTGAGTGCTTCAGCAACTCACGTAGTAGTTACTTCATTAGGAGTATTCACGGTGTGTTTACTTGATGTAACTCACATCCGGGTGGAAATAATATCATCAAGTGCTGTGTTTTTTTCTGTTTCCTTAATATCAAAAGGCATTGTTAAAGTCACGCGACAAGTGCTATTACACAGTATCCTTTATCCTCTTTTCTTATTTCTTAAAGGTACAGGAGCAAGAAGGTGGTTCTCTAGTATCAAGTGTTTTCGGTAGTTTACTTGTCTAACGGTTCCCCGGATGCATTGCACAAAACACATTGTACAGTGCCGAAAAAACAATTGAGAATACTCATAAAGGATAAAGTGTTTTTCAACACAAAATTTTTTGGGAGTAACCGAAGTGTTTTCTATTAAACAATGTTTTAATATAGACAAGGAACTTGCCATCAGCCGATTGGAGATCATGGCTTTACAGAAGGGTGTTCCATTCTACTGATAAGTTCAGGCCATGTTGGGCAGTCTTTAAAGTGTAAATCCATCTTTGTTCACACAATGCCAGTTTCCTTTCTCTATTGCCCCCTCTAGGAGTATTCACGATTTTTTCAATAACAAACCACAGAAAATCTGTGTGTTTGTTTTTTTTGTTCAAAATGGGCAACTAAAGGTTTGTTGGCCACCTTATTTTTTAGGCACGATCTGTGTTCACAGATACGTTTCCTAATTGGCCTAGTCGTTTTTCCAATATATAGTAGATCACACGGGCATTTAATCCCATAGATCACCCAATCGGTAGTGCAGGTCGTAAAAGAACGTAGTTGCCACATTTTACCATTTAAGTCAACTGAAGACATATTCATTGTAAGATCACACACGGAACAGCGACCACATTTATGATGGCCTTTTACTCGTGGCAAGTTCCAAAGTGTGGACTGAGGTATACCACTTTGTTTAAGGGGATAAGTATGTACCAAAAGGTCCCGATAGTTCTTTTGTCTTTTGAATGCAAATCTTGGAATGGTTGGATTGAAATCAGAGGTTTTTAAGAAATGCCAGTGTTTTTTCACGATTCTTCTCAGATCGTTACTAATGGGACTATATGTCGTGACACATGTTATTTTATCATCTTTAATAGTTTTTTCTGGGTGAAGGCACCTTTCTCGGTTGGTGTGTTGGGCCCGTTTAAAGGCTCGTTGGATTATTCTTTTTGGGTACCCCCGTGACTTCAAGCGAAGTTTTAGATCTTTGCCTTCGTTCATGAAATCATTAATGGAGGAACAGTTCCTCCTAATTCTCAGAAATTGCCCCACTGGAAGGTTATCTCGAAGGCTGAGCGGATGGAAACTGTTGTATCTCAACAGGGTATTCTTATCAGTCGGTTTTCGGAAAAGAGTGGTTTGTAAGTGTCCTGTGGGCGTCTTCTTAATTAAGATATCTAAAAAAGATATTTGTTCAAGGTTACTTACCATGGTAAATTGAATGCAGTTGTTGTGTGCATTTAACCAATTCAGAAAAAGATTTAGTCTAGAGACGGGGGATCCAGGCGCCTTCTTCCTTCTGGGCTTGGCACCCTATCAAGTTCGGCTTGGTCACGTGAGGTGGGACCGTGGTTGAGGCAGAATTCTGCACAATTAATATTGCATTTCTCACTGTGTGCCTGGCTTATCTTGCAGGTGCGACCTTGGCGTCGGCTTGCGGAATGAGAGTTTGCAACGTTGTGCCCTTGACTGTCTGCTTTCGCCGGGCTCATTCTGCAGGGTCAGCAACCGAACTATTGCTCATTCAATGTTCATGGAAGCTTTTGCTTGCGGCCTACTTGGGCCTGGTGCATAGGTGGGACCGTTTAATACACAGGTTCTTTTAGGTTATGGTATCATATCGCTTCATCCCCGGTATCGTGTCTTCGTTATATTTCTCATTATGGTACATGGGTTTAGAAGAAGCGTGAGCAAGCCTTTTTAGATGAGTTCATTATGCGTCTTGCGTTTCTGCATTTTGAAAAGCCTATGTGGAAAATAATAAAGATGCACGTCCGTGGGTGTGTCCGTCGCCTACGTCATAGCACTGAGTATGTTCTTCGTGTGGATTGGTGTGGGAGTGTCCGGTGTGTATGTTTGCACAAGTGTGCTGACTGTTGGCTAGGTCGTCATGGCATCTCTAACGATGTGTTGATTTGATGCTGGATAGTTTAGTCGAGTCCATCCATGCCGCAGGTGTCGGCATGTGCAGGGCAGGCTGGTGGGCAGGCGGGTGGGCACGCGAGTGGGCACATCCGTATGTTCTTGTACCAGGGTATTTGGTCGTCTGGGAGATGGGCAAACTCTTCTCGTGGCGGGTGTCTGGGCCGTGATCCTCTAGGCCAGGGTTGAGAGGGGATCGGTGGGAGCCTTTAGTTCACTTTTCCCACTTCAGTCCCCCCTCTGGTCGACTTGTCGACCACAAACATATCCTTTTCCTTATCTCTTCTCACTCTCCATATTTTAGTTACTCCTCCCAAATGTCCATAGTGGTTAACATGGTCTTCAAATGACCAGTACATATATGTGTAATGCTCACCTGATTCCCACGGAGGCGCTGGTCTAGGCAGGAAGGAGTCTGTGACTCAAAGTGATGTGCAGGACTCGATTGGCTTCTGGGGCTGAGCCTCTTCGCACTGTGTGTCGAACTCGAAGGGTGAGATTTCTGCAGATGAAAGAATATATGTGGTTAAAGATCTGGGCAATTGAGTGTCCTTCTCTCTCTCTCTCTCTCTCTCTCTCTCTCTCTCGTCTAAGCTTCTCCGTAGAGCCCCCAGGTAAACGTGCTCACCTTAGATAGGTGAATGCTGGGCTCTCCATCTGCGTCTGGTGCAGGGAGCCGTTGCCAGTTCCTTCACTGGGTGAAACGTAGGCCTCTTAACATCAGAGGATCGCAACCGCCGTTAACAGCACGAGCGGTGAGTTTCCGGACACCTTTTAGTCCATATAGTCTTTAGGTGCGTGGACATGTAAGTATTGAACAGGGCTCGGAATAATGCTTTGTTCTATTTGTTTTGCAGGGCTCTAGCGTTAGAAGATGGTATGAAGAGAGCCAAAGCTGGAGCCAGAGCCTTGGAAAGAAGCGCTTGGAAATGCGTGAGTATATGCAAGCGCTTTAACTGTCTCTTTCCTTCACAGCTGTGAGTTCGTGCTGAAGAGGTGATGGAAAACGCCGGAGTAGTTGCAAGCGCTCTATTGTGGAGTGCGCGATGGGCGTAAGTAAATACCTGTCTAATGTCTCTTCTTTTGTCTTTCAGATGCTGGGTTGCAGTGTTGAAAACATCCGGAATTCGCGGATTGCCGGTAAGTAATAACTATGCTTTTGTCTCCACAGGCGGAGGTGCAGTGTGAAGAAATGGTCGCTGCCGATGGACCAGGTAAGGAATGCGTTGTATGTGAAGTTGTCGTGCTAACCTGTTGTATCTTGTCTTTTACAGGCGCTGCTGAAGACTGGATACTGGAATGGTAAGTATTGTTCTTGCAGGTACAGGATCGGAAGAAGAAAAGCTGGAACAGACTCGGTGAGCGTTCTGCTGCAGATGCAGAATAACGCGAAGCACGCTTCATCAATCGGGTGTGGTTTAAATAGCCTAGGAGTGATGAGGCGTCTTCCTCCACGGCCCCGTCTAGGTAAGAAAAGAGTTCCTGTTCCAGAAGAGTTCCAGTGTTGTATCCAGGGTGTGGAGCTTGTCCCACCCAGGTAAGAAAATAGTTCCGGCTTACAGAGGATTCCTATGTAGCTGGTAAGTAAGCAGCATTGTCTGCTGCAGGTAAGTCCACCCAAGCATCTTCACACATATTATGAGCCCGGCGCTTCCAGTGCCGGGACCGATGGCTTTGATGAGCCTGGTGCCACTGGCGCCAGGACAAGGTCCAAAAGGTCCCAGTAGGGACCGGCTGGTGCCTAGGCTTAGGATTAGGGGCCTGCTTCCAAGGACGTTGGGCTGGTCCTGGCTCCTTGGAAGCAGTGATCATGACAGCACCCCCCCTCAAGGCCCCTCCTAAGCGTGTCTTCTCCGGGGGTTTTGGCTTGTCGGGGTGATTCAGATGGAATTTCTTGACCAGACGAGGTGCGTGGACATATTCTGAGGGTTCCCAAGATCTTTCCTGGGGGCCGTATCCTTACCAATCAATCAGGTAATATAATTTAGATTTGGCGATTTTGGAGTCTAGGATGTTCTTTACTTCGAATTCAAGTTCTCCTTCTACCAAAACAGGTTCTGGGAGTTTAGTCAATCGGGTTTCTGGTTGTACTGGTTTTAATAAGGAGACATGAAAGACTGGATGTATTTTCATATGCGCAGGTAATTCCAATTTGACAGCCACCGGATTAACTATGGCAGAGATGAGATAGGGTCCAAGGTATCTTGGGATGAAGGTGCGGGGTCCTTTTTAGAGGCAGGTGCTTAGTGGATAACCAGACCTGGTCTCCTACTGCGTAGTGAGGGGCCTCTTTACGGTGTCGATCTGCTCTTTTTTTGAATTGAGCTTTAGCTCTTTGCAGATGGGCAGTGGCTTCCTTAAAAGCACGAGTGATCTCTGAATGCAAGTAATCCACAGCAGGTGTTTCGAATTCTTGGGGAGGATCCAGGTTAGAGGTTCTAGGATGGTGTCCGTATAATGGGAAGAAGGGAGTCTTCCCGGTTCCAGAATGAGTCGAATTGTTGTAAGCGTATTCAGCGATCCAAAGAATATCCTTCCAAGGGTTTTCAGTTTGTTGGAGCATGCAACGTAGATATTGCTCTAAAGTCTGATTTGTCCTCTCGGTTTGTCCGTCTGTTTGGGGATGGTGACTGGTTGAAAGTCTTACATCAATTTGGGCTAGACGACAGCAACTTCGCCAAAAGTGGGAGATGAATTGACTTCCCCTATCGGAGACCAAAAACGAGGGAAAACTGTGTAACCGAACGATGTTTTCTAAGAATTCTCGGGCCAATACTGAAGCTGAAGGTAGGCCCTTCAGGGGAATGAAGTGAGCCATCTTGGAGAATAGATCCACGACTACTAAAATGGTATTATACCCTGAGCATGGAGGTAAGTCCGTGATGAAATCCATGGACAGGGTATGCCATGGACAGGGAGGGATGTCTAATGGGTGTAATAGGCCGGCTGGTTTCTCCTTCTGACTTTTATTCTGGGCACACACACCGCAGGAGATTACAAAGTCTCTAATATCCTTCTTCCATGATGGCCACCAGAAATGTCTTTTGATCTTTTCCATGGTTTTGGTAATGCCAGGGTGACCCTCCATTAGAGAGTCGTGATAACAGGAGATTACTTGTTTTTGTATTTTCTCACAGGGCAAGTACAATCGTCCTCGGAAATATGGTAGGTCTTGATCCACTGAGAATTCTTTTCCCTTTAATTGCCAGTCCTGCAAATCGGCCGGATTTAGGAGTGATTTGACTGTAGTCTTGATGTCTTCAAAGGATTGAGCGCTGACCAAACCCAAAATCCTTTGTTCTGGGATTATGGGTATTGGTTCTGGATTGGTCAAATGTTCATCTACTCTCATCCGGGAGAGAGCATCTGCTTTTCTGTTTTTACTGCCTGGTCGATAAGTAATTATAAAGTCAAACTCAGCCAGAAACGGAGCCCAGCGAAGCTGTCTGGAAGTCTGAGCTTTGGCTGTCTTCAGATATTGTAAATTGCGGTGATCAGTCATTACGGTGACTGTGTGTCTGGCTCCCAAAAGATAATGCCGCCAGGCTTTAAAGGACGATCTGATGGCTAAAAGTTCCTTGTCTGTAATTGAATAGTTGATCTCGGGAGCCGAGAATTTGCGGGACCAAAAGGCTACAGGATGTAATTGGTGTGTGACCGGATCTCTCTGTGATAAAACTGCCCCCATAGCAAGACTAGAAGCATCCGTTTCCACGATGTAGGGGAGTTCTGGGCGAGGATGTTTTAGAACAGGTGCAGAAATGAATTTAGCTTTTAAGTCCTGAAAAGCTTGTTCTGCTTCAGTAGACCACTCAAAACGTTTGTTCTTCTTTAACAGAGCGGTGATGGGCTGGACTATCCGAGAGAATTCAGGAATGAATCTGCGGTAAAAGTTAGCGAAGCCTAACATGCTTTGAACTCCTTTTACAGAGGTTGGTGATGGCCACTTAATGATTGCATCGACTTTCTTTGAATCCATATGGACTCCGTCAGGTGACAATATGAATCCCAGTTACTCAACTTCAGTTACGTTGAAAACGCATTTTTCAAGCTTAGCAAAAAGGTTATGTTGACGCAATCTCTCGAGAACCTCTTTGACGTGTCTCTGGTGTTCCTCTTCAGATGATGAATAGACGAGGATGTCATCAATGTAGACAACAACACACACATCTATGAGTTCTCTAAGGACATCGTTCATAAAATACTGAAAAGCGGCAGTAGCGTTACAAAGTCCAAAGGGCATCACTTGATATTCGAACAGCCCATACTTGGTGCGGAATGCCGTCTTCCATTCATCGCCCTCTTTTATTCGTACCAAGTGGTAGGCTCCTCTGAGATCCAACTTTGTATAAATACATGCGTCTTTGACTTGGTCCAGGAGTTCAGGGATCAAAGGTAACGGGTATCTGTTTTTAACAGTGATTTGATTCAGGGCGCGGTAATCTATGTAAGTCCTAAGGTCTCCTTCCTTTTTCGGAATTAAGAACAAAGCCGAGGAAGCTGGAGATTTTGAAGGACGGATAAACCCGTTAGCTAGGTATTGGTCCAGATATTGTCAGAGGTGAAGATTCTCTGGCTCGGTGAGGGCATAAATCCTACTACAAGGAGGAGTTGTTCCGGGTATCATGTCTATTTGACAGTCGTAGGACCTATGAGGAGGCAGGGTGTTAGCTTGGTCCTTCCGAAAGACGTCTTGGAATTCCTGGTATTCGGGAGGTAATTTGGGAACCTCGGAAGAGATCGCTGCCAGTGAAACATCAGGCCGAGGATAACAAGTGGTAAAACATTCTGGAAACTGAACCGTCTTTGCTCGCCAATCGATCTGAGGATTGTGCTTCTCTAACCAAGGAATTCCCAGAATGATCTGGAACTGAGGGGCCTTGATCACATCGAACACGATATTCTCCCGGTGTCCATCTTGGCTCACTAACGTCACTTCTTGGGTGGCATGCGTTACTGGTCTGGAGGCTATCTCCGTGCCATCCACTGTAGTAATGACGTCTTTTACTGCCTTAGGGACAAGAGGTAGATTCATCCTTGATACCATTTCACGGTCCACATAATTACCGATTGCTCCGCTGTCGATGTAAGCTTCAATTGCATGCAAACGATCCGGACGTTCTGGGCTAATGAGGACCATAGGCACCACGAAATGCGAGGTCACGGGACAGATTTTAACGCTCGGCAAGAGGACCTCTACACTTGTCGGGCTAGGTCGTTTCCCTGCTCAGAATTTTGGGTACAGGTATCTGCGGCTCCTACAGCCTTCTTAGCTGGTTTCACTGGAAGTCTCGAAGAAAGTGCCCCGAGTTTCCGCAATAGAGGCATAATTGCAGCTGTCTTCTTCCTTCCCGCTCCTTTTGAGTTAAAGGTCCTTTCATGCCCCCTAGGTGCATGGGTTCCACGGTGTCGGCTCCCCTAGTAGAGGTCTGTGGTTTAGAAAATACTCGGGTATCAAATTTGGAACGATCAGCCTTCCTGTTCTGTAATCGGTGGTCCATTTGGACAACTAAGTCAATATAGTCTGAGTATTCTTGTGGAGGATTCACAATTTGAGCTAACACATCCTTGAGCTCTCCACGCAGGCCTCTGTAGAAAAGCGTTATTCTTTTATCCTCCGGCCATTGAGTTTCCACTATAAGTCTATTGAATGAGGCAATATAAGTCAAGAGGTCTTGATTACCCTGTCGTAACGAAAGGAGTTCATTGTCCAAGGCCTGCCCCTGGGCATGTCTTGCGAACAGTTTCTCCATGCTGGACTGGAAGGCCTGAAAATCGTGAAGGACCGGATCATCCTGAGTGACCAAAGGGATCGACCAATCTGCGGCACTGCCACTGAGATAAGAAAGCACGAAAGCCACTTTGGTCTGGTCTGTTGGAAAGGCAGCTGGGCGACATAAGAAGTGTAGGCGGCACTGGTTTATAAACACTGCAAATTTCTTTGGGTCACCAGAAAAGCGTTCGGGTGGAGCCAAAGGCACATTACCGGGTAGATTGATTTGCACTGGATTTGAGGATGCTGAAGGGTAACTTACTCCTGGAGCGGGCAAAGGAGTCTGTCCTGCCTGTGTTTGTAGTAATTGCCTAGCGAGGTCCTCCGTTCGCTCCTTGGATATTATCAGCTCTCTTCTCAAAGAGTTTGTTTCCTGACGAGCTGCATGTACCTCTGCTCTTAGTTCCCCAAGCAATCGGGCCAGTTGGTCTGTGTCCGAGGTTTCCATTGCGCCTGGGTAGGAGTTTTGTGGTGGGGCTTCGCGTTCTGTAACGCTCACCTGATTCCCACGGAGGCGCTGGTCTAGGCAGGAAGGAGTCTGTGACTCGAAAAGTGATGTGCAGGACTCGATTGGCTTCTGGGGCTGAGCCTCTTCGCACTGTGTGTCGAACTCGAAGGGTGAGATTTCTGCAGATGAAAGAATATATGGGGTTAAAGATCTGGGCAATTGAGTGTCCTCTCTCCCTCTCACTCTCGTCTAAGCTTCTCCGTAGAGCCCCCAGGTAAACGTGCTCACCTTAGATAGGTGAATGCTGGGCTCTCCATCTGCGTCTGGTGCAGGGTGCCGTTGCCAGTTCCTTCACTGGGTGAAACGTAGGCCTCTTAACATCAGAGGATCGCAACCGCCGTTAACAGCACGAGCTGTGAGTTTCCGGACACCTTTTAGTCCATATAGTCTTCAGGTGCGTGGACACGTAAGTATTGAACAGGGCTCGGAATAATGCTTTGTTCTATTTGTTTTGCAGGGCTCTAGCGTTAGAAGATGGTATGAAGAGAGCCAAAGCTGGAGCCAGAGCCTTGGAAAGAAGCGCTTGGAAATGCGTGAGTATATGCAAGCGCTTTAACTGTCTCTTTCCTTCACAGCTGTGAGTTCGTGCTGAAGAGGTGATGGAAAACGCCGGAGTAGTTGCAGGCGCTCTATTGTGGAGAGCGCGATGGGCGTAAGTAAATACCTGTCTAATGTCTCTTCTTTTGTCTTTCAGATGCTGGGTTGCAGTGTTGAAAACATCCGGAATTCGCGGATTGCCGGTAAGTAATTATGCTTTTGTCTCCACAGGCGGAGGTGCAGCGTGAAGAAATGGTCGCTGCCGATGGACCAGGTAAGGAATGCGTTGCATGTGAAGTCGTCGTGCTAACCTGTTGTTTCTTGTCTTTTACAGGCGCTGCTGAAGACTGGATACTGGAATGGTAAGTATTGTTCTTGCAGGTACAGGATCGGAAGAAGAAAAGCTGGAACAGACTCGGTGAGCGTTCTGCTGCAGATGCAGAATAACGCGAAGCACGCTTCATCAATCGGGTTTGGTTTAAATAGCCTAGGAGTGATGAGGCGTCTTCCTCCAGGGCCCCGCCTAGGTAAGAAAAGAGTTCCTATACCAGAAGAGGTCCAGTGTTGTATCCAGGGCGTGGAGCTTGCCCCACCCAGGTAAGAAAATAGTTCCGGCTTACAGAGGATTCCTATGTAGCTGGTAAGTAAGCAGCATGGTCTGCTGCAGGTAAGTCCACCCAAGCATCTTCACACATATTATGAGCCCGGCGCTTCCAGTGCCGGGACCGATGGCTTTGATGAGCCTGGTGCCACTGGCGCCAGGACAAGGTCCAAAAGGTCCCAGTAGGGACCGGCTGGTGCCTAGGCTTAGGATTAGGGGCCTGCTTCCAAGGACGTTGGGCTGGTCCTGGCTCCTTGGAAGCAGTGATCATGACATATGCACAGGTTCCTCCAGGTGTGCAGTATACCCATTTCCCTATGTAGCTCCTTGGGTTTCTTGGGTTTTCGAGCTTCACAGATGGTGAGTCCAGGTGGTTAGTGATGATCTGGTTGCGCAACCTCTCTCTCTCTTTTATTATTGTGCCTGTGTGTTGGCCGTCATCTGCTGGCATCAAAGGGTGCATACCGACCATTTCGATCATCTCGTCTGTGGTGCGTGCCTTCCGGGCCTTCCAAAATCTTATTATGATAAGTGCAGCTCCAGCCAAAATAATGCATCCAACTATGATCTTCAGTCCATCTGACAGCCAAGATGGCATCCATGACCATAGCGTCGAAAACCAGCTCTCATCCTTTTTTACACCTTTACTTTCATCCATCATTTTGGAGTGCATCTGGGCCAATTGTGATACTGCTTTTGTCAGTGTACCATTGTCAGCATCGTTAGCAGGAATGAATGTGCAGCATGATTGTCCTATCTTTGCGCAAACTCCTCCTTCCATTGCTGTGCGGAGGTCCAGTACATATCTGTTCTGTAGTGCTACCATCCTCACTGCTCGCAGTTCCTCTTCTATTGCGTTGAATCCATTTACTGTAGAGTTAATTGTCATCATTAGTTCCCATCTAGTTATCTGGAGCCATTTTGCGTTTGTGTAAGCCTGTAGTCCCGGATGTATTATTGAGGAGAAGAACATTGCTGCTCTGCTGAATAGTCTGTGTTCTGGCGGAATTGAAGTGAGTGCTGTTTCCGACCTTCCCCACAGGTAATTTCCTGTCAGAGGTTCTCCTTGTCTTTTCTTTCTATTCAGGACAGTGCTGTTGCCGTTGTTGCGGTGCTCTGGCCCCTTCTGAAGCTGTGCAGATCTCTTCTTCCTCTTGTTTCCTTCATCCATTTTGGGGAAGTTCGCCACATTCACATGTTTCTGGGGCACCACTAGTGAAGGTACATTAACGTGTACTATTGTGCATACACCATTCCACAGAGGGGGCAGTGTGTGGTATGCCTTGTCTCCACAGGCCCAGTAATGGTCCATTACTACTGCTGTTCCTGCTCCCCCCTCAGGTAGCTCTGTCACGCTTGCACAGTTGGTGTTGTATCCTACGTCCACTTCTCCTTTGTGTTGGTAGCATACCTTGGGTGCAGTCATCGGCAGTATTGTTATTGGGTCTTCATCCTTCTCGATCCACGTTAGCATGGGTACGTACTTGACCCAAGTCATCCAACATCTGTTGTTGTGTTCAGCAATAGTTGTAGTATCCTCTCTCATTACCATGTTGCTGCCAACCACTCCTGTGTCCCATTTGTCACCCAGGTACACCTTCCCTGTTATTATGATCAGTGGTCTTTCCCAACATCCTTGTTTACCAGGAACTTCAGTGGCGTACCAATCACATGGTAGGTACTGTAGTGTAACTTTCTTTGTTTCTCCTTTTTCAGGGCCACTTGTTATGTATCTGAATGCTTCAGCATGTAAACTGGCCTTGTGGTAACTCAAATAACTCTTAAGGAAGTTATTTTCGTACGGGTATGTGTCTCGTGATTTCCATACCAGGTGCACCGTGTTCCCTTGAAATCTCCCTTTCGTTTGGAACAGTGCCAGGTATATTATACATCGTGCTGTTTTTTCATCTATTTCCGTGGCACCGAAAGTTCTGGAAGCACTCATGGCGTATGGGATCAATGAGCAGACGTAGCAGCTGTCTTCTGTTGTTTGTTTACCTATTTGAGTCATCTGTTGGTACCACATGTTGTTTGAGACGTGTGCTGAATTTTGTATGTAGTTGTCAATATCTTTATTGTCTGAGTATGTGCTGCGTTTAACTCTATTTCCCTTGTGTGGAATTTTGCTAGTACCACCTGACGTAACACCTGTTGCAGCTGGGGGTGGGGGTATATTAGGTTTGGGTACAGCAAAAATATTTATAGCATAACTGTTCCGCCATACAGAGGCAGCCACAAACCCGGTGATCATCAAAATCCCTATCATCTTTATTACAGAGGCTAGTCTCACCGGCATTTTACTCTTACCTTGCTGCGGTCCGGCAGCTAATTCTTGCGACGTTAAAGTTGCCCGCCTGAAAATTCTCAATATGCTTGTTATTAGTGTTAGTTGTTGTTTTCAAGCTCTCCCTATCAAGTAGTCGTTCAGTGCCCAGGCGAAGAGCTGTTCCCACGCCAATCTAAGCGATCTATCTCTTAGGACAGGCAAGTATGGGTGGAGGTGGGGCATTGATTGTTCTATGGCCAAGAGAAGTGCTGTGTAGTAGACACGTACCCTCCTCCTTTTCAGGTACTTTGGCCTTTTTATGTAATAGACAAATTGGTGCGATAATTCTTCAGTGTAGTTATTGTCTGAGGGTATCATCTACTCCTGGGCAGTGAACTTTGTTAGTTATCTGTTTTCTTAGCAGTACAATAATACACCGTACCTGCATGTGCGAGAGAAAAAAAGAGAACATTCAAGTGTTTACATGTGTATGTGCAAAACAATGTCCTTCAGTTGGGTTATTACTGCAGTGGGTAGGGGGTCAATGGGCAGAGGGTTTGGGGCTCAACTGGTAGAGGTTTCTTTACTCTTTGATCGTGTGACCATGGGGTGGGCGGTATGGTAATTACCCCTCTTTATTTCAGTAGTTGTCTCTGGGGAATCAGGGGGGTGGCAGGGTATGGGGACACTTTGGCCGTTAGTTGCGGTAGAAGTCCTTTCCTCTGTTGGCGACGCTGTTGCTGCTCTTCCAATGGCCCTGTCGGTGACGCTAGGGCGGGTCTGGAGTTTGCAGATCTTTACGCCGTGTAGGTGATTCCAAGCACGTTTGTCCTGTAGCTTCACTGCTCTCGTTGATACTTCCTCTACCAGGTGGGGGCCAGTGAAGCGTGGGCTGTTCCACTTTCTATTGAAATTGCGGAGTAGTACGTGGTCACCTTTGGCAATTTTGCACAGTTTTCCCTTTTCCAATTCTTCATCCGCGTCTTCTTGTTGATCACTCTTAGACCCGCCCCGCGTGCGCTCGAGCTGTTGAGACACAAACACTACACTAGTAATCAAAGAAGACACATATTGGTACATTTCATCACCAAGGACACTTGCAGTACTCTCATGGTCGGTGAATGCTCTTGATGTTGGCGTCAGAGGAAGGCGCATTTGGCGTCCGGTCACCACCTCGTGAGGAGTGAGGTGGTGGTCGGAGCCTGGTCTATTCCTTAGCTCAAATAGGGCTAGCGGAAGGCAATACAGCCAACTCTTCTTTGTTTGCTGTATTTTTGCAATTACCTCTTTTAATAGGCCATTCAGGCGTTCGCATACGCCGTTGGCCTGCGGGTGATATGCACATGCAAATTTATGCTTGATGTTCAGTAAGGATGTGATATGTTGGAACATTTCATTGGCGAAATGCGGCCCATTGTCTGACCGCAGTATTTCGCACACTCCCCACCTGGGGAAGACCTCCCTCACTAGGAATTTAGCTGCTCGGAATGCATCTGGGTGTGAGCAGGGCCCTGCCTCAATCCACCTCGAGAATGGGCACACAACTACAATCATATACCTATTTCCTTGACATACGTTGATCATATCAACATAGTCAATATGGATGTGTCGGAAGGGTCCCTCTGGCCGGGGTATAGTACCTTTTATCACCTTCAGCGTGTGACCGGCCGTGAACTGCTGACATGTGAGACAATTGCTGATAAAATTTGACACATGGGAATTTAACTCGGGGCAGAACCAATCTTCCCTAATTCGTGCTGCGATTACTTCCTTGCCTGTGTGGGCTGGGTGGTGTAGTTGGCTCAGGGCGGTGTTCAATAGTGCCAGTGGCATTACAGTCTTTCCCGTGCTACCCTGGCGCCATAGTGCGTCAGTTGGCGACATTGTACATCCTCTTTTTACCCATATTTCTTTTTCTGCCATTGGTGCAGCCGCTTGTAGCTCCATTATCTGTGTGGCTGGGAGATGGGTGTACCCTTCTTTTATTAACATCTCCTTAGCTATTCCCCTCCCTCTCCCTCTCTCTGACTCTGGGGGGTTCCATATCTCGCCAAAATATGCAGCATACTTTGCGTGTGCATCTGCTGCTGCATTCCCTTTTGAAATATGGTCTTCTCCATTAGTGTGTGCGGTGCATTTGACCAAGGCTAATTCTTTCTCTCATTTTTTCCAACTCATTCTTACCTTCTTTCCTTTCCCGTGCTCTCTCTTTCCCCCCTCTCGAGCTTCTTGATCAGTGCATTCTGCTCATCCCTTAATTCTGCTAATCGTTCCTCCAAAGTCTCTTCCTTTCCTCTTAACAGCTCTTTCCCCTTTCCTTTCCCCTCTTCCCCTTCCATTTCACTCTCCCTGGTATTATCCTCGTCCATTTTTCTTACCACCTCCTTCTCTTCTCCTGTTAATGAACCTCGTAATTTTAATAGTATCTGCGCTGCTACCCACTCATCATTTCCTACGTCCGTAGTCTGCTCTTCTTCAGTCCTCCCCTCCCCTGCTAGCATCTTCCTATGAGCTGATTCCATTGTACTAGTCCGCTCCCCTCCCGGGTTGCCACCTGTAGCTGTATATGGAGGCGGGCTGTATGCCGGGTTCGAGTACCCCTCAGCCGCCCTTAATTGTTCTCTTGCTATTTCTCCTAGTTCTCTTAAAGGATACAACCCCCCTCCCTCTGTTTTCACTATCATCGCTAGGGGTGTATCGTCGCTCTATTCCTTTTTTATTTCATTTTCGGTTGAGTTGTCACACTTTTCTCCTCCCTCTTGTCCTTTCCCCGTGTTCTGTGTGCCTTCACTCTCCTTTTCCCCATTCTCTCCCTCCTCCTTAATCTCCTTATCTCCCGTTGTTTCCCCTACAATGAACATTCCGTTTGGTCCTGGTCGGGACCCTTGGAACATCCTCCATAAGTTGATCACCTCCACGTGGTGCGTCAACTTTTTCCCCTTGTATGTATTGTGCAGATGGTTTAATAGTGAGTGTTGGGTATATGGATCGAAGATACCATTAGGCGGCCATGGTGTCGTCATTTTGTTGTCCGTCCCCTGTGTCCATTCTATGCTGTACTTGATCAATTTCTTCCTATGGGGTGATCGTGTTTTACATATGTGTTACAGCGGGGTAGTGAGGGTGTTCCCCCACGACCCCCGATCCTGTCCCGTATGACATTGTAGCGCTCCACTTGTTTGGTAGCGGTTATCTCACTAGCAGTTTACAATATACAGCCTTATATCTTTACCTGGCCCCGTAAGTTTGGGGACTTGCGATAGTCCGCTAAGGAAAAATTAGTAAAATATAGTATTTACATTTGTATATTCTTTTCTTTCATTTCTTCCTTTATACAACACCCTTACGGCCCCCTGCGGCCGAGGTGCACATAGCCCCCTGCGGCTGCGTGCCCCTTGTGACGATCTTATACTGCCGTCCTACTTTCACTTGCTCCTCCTCCCTCTTCTGCACTTGCTGTGGCCGGCGTTCTCCGTGTGCAGCCACGTTCCCCTTTTCGCCTTCCCCGATCAACTCATTACCGTGTACCTCTGTTTCCACGCCCTTAACACAGCTCTCCTCCCCGCCACTCAAAAATAAAGATGCCTGGTTCTTGAGATGTCCTATGTGAGCCCTGCTGGTGACGTCACCGATCTCTTCGAACTACTGGTAAGTTCTTCATATATTCTTTAAGTCCAAAATACACTTGCAATCTACCCCCGTTAACCCCACAGCTGTCTTCCTGTCACTCCTGGAACAAGGTAATCAATAATATAATCGGACTGCGCACGCTGCGTCGCCTCGCGTGTGATACGCCCCCTCGACAGGAGGGCTTAACCAGCCAATTATCTTCCGTATTGGGCAACTAGCTAGCTACCGCCTACAGGGAAACGTCATCTATCTATCGAGTTTCCTGCTCAATCAATAGGGATCCTCATCTACTCATTGATCAATAATTGCCAAATCGTAGGAAAGCACGCACGCACACACACACACACCCTTACACATAGTCGCGACCTAGGCCAATCAGTGTCTATGAGCGGCCGCACGTGATGTTTTCGTGCTCCGCCCCCTTCTCTCCCGTAACGTAGCGGACTGCTCTCGCACTCGTCCGGCTACCATTCATTTCATTGCCAACACTAAATTATCAAACCTTCGCGGCGCACCTGTGCAATACCTCCCGTATTCAATTCCTCCCCCCTCCCTCACAATTTCACGTTGTTTGTTGTGTGTGGCATACTCACCAAGTTCTCTTGATGCGGGGCCGCTCGACTGCGTGCACCCCTCCAAGCGGCTCGCCACCTCCCCTCGTCTGGACTACGTCTGGACACTCGCCAACCGCGGGCGGGATACTTCTTAACCGGCTCCCGAGGGCCAATATCCGGATTGCGCTGTCCGGTCTTCTCGCAGTTCCGCAATGGTCCTGTAGTCCTCAAAAGGGGGCAGCGGCAGAGGGGGCTGCGCCGCCGGGCCTCCTCGCAACGGGAGTACTTGGAAAAATAAAAATAAAAGCGGACCTTAAACAGATCTCAGCAGTGCCTCCAACTTGTCGGGGGGAAATTCTCCCGGGGTCGGCTGGGCCGTCCGCGGACCTCCGGGCAGGGAGGCCCCAACTCCTCCCGTATATCCCAAAAGAGATAGAGTATGAGACACACGCAAGAAGCAAGGTGATTCTGCTGTTTATTAAACAAAACGGCAGGGATGGGTCAAGGATCGTACGCGTCCATCCTGACACTCTCTCAACATCGTGGGGCTCGCAGGCCCTTTTTACCTTAGTATGACGCGCTACTTGCGTCACCTGAGAAAGTTAGCAAAAAACCTATCGCCACTCTGGATTGGTTCCCCGAGTGGTAGGGTTAGTATAGCATACGTATAGAGAACGTTGTTATTGGTTAAGGGTCAGTCAGGTGGTATACTTGGGGTGTCCCTTCAGTTTGATACATAAAAATTGTTACATGAAGACCCCTGAGGATTGGTCAATGTTAATGGTGTCAGTGATAAGGGCCCCATGTTCTGATTGGTTCACCCGCGAGCCCCCCAGTCTGGGACCATCGCTGTTCCCAGCTTGCGGTGCACCTGTCACTTGCAACAATGTTTCACTATGGGTATGTGCAGACAATGTGAAGATTTATTCATAAGCAGGAAGGCCGACTACTCCCACCGCCGCAGATGTCCATTGAGTCGCTTAATTGTATCTGCCTGTGTCTTGAGACGGGGGATCCAGGCGCCTTCTTCCTTCTGGGCTTGGCACCCTATCATGTTCGGCTTGGTCACGTGAGGTGGGACCGTGGTTGAGGCAGAATTCTGCACAATTAATATTGCATTTCTCACTGTGTGCCTGGCTTATCTTGCAGGTGCGACCTTGGCGTCGGCTTGCGGAATGAGAGTTTGCAACGTTGTGCCCTTGACTGTCTGCTTTCACCGGGCTCATTCTGCAGGGTCAGCAACCGAACTCTTGCTCATTCAATGTTCATGGAAGCTTTTGCTTGCGGCCTACTTGGGCCTGGTGCATAGGTGGGACCGTTTAATACACAGGTTCTTTTAGGTTATGGTATCATATCGCTTCATCCCCGGTATCGTGTCTTCGTTATATTTCTCATTATGGTACATGGGTTTAGAAGAAGCGTGAGCAAGCCTTTTTAGATGAGTTCATTATGCGTCTTGCGTTTCTGCATTTTGAAAAGCCTATGTGGAAAATAATAAAGATGCACGTCCATGGGTGTGTCCGTCGCCTACGTCATAGCACTGAGTATGTTCTTCGTGTGGATTGGTGTGGGAGTGTCCGGTGTGTATGTTTGCACGAGTGTGCTGACTGTTGGCTAGGTCGTCATGGCATCTCTAACGATGTGTTGATTTGGTGCTGGATAGTTTAGTCGAGTCCATCCATGCCGCAGGTGTCGGCATGTGCAGGGCAGGCTGGTGGGCAGGCGGGTGGGCACGCGAGTGGGCACATCCGTATGTTCTTGTACCAGGGTATTTGGTCGTCTGGGAGATGGGCAAACTCTTCTCGTGGCGGGTGTCTGGGCCGTGATCCTCTAGGCCAGGGTTGAGAGGGGATCGGTGGGAGCCTTTTGTTCACTTTTCCCACTTCAATACATCGCGCTGTCTTTTCCTGTATTTCTGTGGCAACAAATGTTCTTGAAGCACTCATGGCGTATGGGATCAATGAGCACACAACAGCTATCTTCTGTTGTCTGCTTACCAATTTGGGTCATGTGCTGGTACCACATGTTTTAGACGTGTGCTGAATCTGTGATATAATTATCGATACCTTTGTTGTCAGTATATGTGCTGCGTTTAACTCTACTTCCCTTACCCTTAGGGTTGCTAGTACCACCTGACGTCATACCTGTTGCAGCTGTAGGAGAGGGGCATGTTAGTTTTGGGTGCAGCCATAATATTGATAGCATAACTTTTCTGCCATACAGAGGCAGCCAACAAACCAGTGATGACCAACACTCCTATCAGTTATATTACAAGAGCTAGTCTCACCAGCATTTTGCTCTTACCTTGCTGCAGTCCGGCAGCTTATTCTTGCAACGTTAAAGGTGCCCGCCTGGAAATTCTCAATATGCTGGTTATTATTGTTAGTTTTTGTTATTTAGCTCTCCCTATCAAGTAGTCGTTCAGTGCCCAGGCGAACAGTTGTTCCCACGCTAATCTTAGAGATCTATCTCTTAGAGCCGGTAAGTGCTCGTGAAGATGGGGAAATGATTGTTCTATGGCTAAGAAGAATGCTGTGTAATATACGCGTACCCTTCTTATTTTTAGGTACTTTGGCCTTCTTATATGATATTCAAATTGGTGTGATAGGGCTTCAGGGGTGTTATCATCCGTGGGCAGCATCTACTCCTCGGCAGAGCACACTGTTAGTTACTTTATTTTCTAAACAGTACGATTATATGCGGTACCTGCGTGTGCGAGAGAAAAAATAGAGAAAACATAAGTCTTTTATGTGTGTGTAACATCCATGTTTGTTATACAATGTCCTTCAATCGGTAGTGTCCTTGGAGGGGAGGGGGGGCTGGGGCTCGATTGGGCAGAAGTTTGTTTACTTTGTGATCTTGTGACCATGGGGTGGGCTGTGTGCAAGCGTCCAATGTCTATGGCAGTGGTTGCGTCTGGGGAATCTGGGGGGTGGTCAAGTGTAGTGACACTATTGTCCTCAGCGGTGGTCGACGTATCCTTTTCTGTAGCCGACGCTGTTGATGTTGTTCTTCCAATGGCCCTGTCGTTAACGCTAGGGCAGGTCTGGAGTTAGTAGATCTTTACGTCGTGTAGGCGATTCCAGGCGCGCTTATCCTGCAGTTTCACCGCTCTGGGAGCCACCTCCTCTACCAAGTGTGGTCCGGTAAAGCGTGGGCCGTTCCACTTTCTATTGAAGTTGCGGAGAAGCACATGGTCACCTTCAGCAATAGTGCATAGTCCTTCCTTTTCCAGTTCCTTGCTGGTGCCTTCTTGTTGAGAACTCTTCGACCTGCCCCGCGTGCGCTCGAGCTGTTGAGATACAAAGGCGACACTAGTAATCAAAGAAGACACATATTGATACATTTCGTCACCAAGAACAGTTGCAGTGTTTTCATAGTCCGTAAATGCTCTTGATGGTGGTGTTAAAGGAAGGCGCATTTGACGTCCTGTCACCACCTCGTGGGGAGTGATGTGGTGATCAGACCCTGGCCTATTCCTCAGCTCAAACCGAGCCAGCGGAAGGCAGTACAACCAGCTCTTCTTAGTTGTCTGCTGAATTTTTGCGATCCCTTCTTTCTATAGGCCGTTCAGGCGTTCACATACACCGTTGGCCTGCGGGTGGTATGCACATGCAAATTTATGTTTAATACCCAGCAAGGATTTGATGTGTTGAAACATTTCATTAGCAAAGTGCGGGCCGTTGTCCGACCGCAGCACTTCGCAAACACCCCACCTGGGGAAGACCTCTTTCACAAAAAATTTAGCTGCTCTGAACGCATCCGCGTGTGTGCAGGGTCCGCCTCGATCCACCTGGAGAATGGAAATACCACTACAATCATATACCTATGTCCTTGACATACATTGATCATATCAACGTAGTCAATATGAAGATGTAGGAAGGGTCCCTCGGGCGGGGTATAGTACCTTTTATAATTTGCAGCGTGTGACCGGCCATAAACTGTTGGCATGTGAGGCAGTTGCTAATAAAATTGGTGACATGAGAATTTAACTTGGGGCAGAACCAATCTTCCCTAATTCGTGCTGCAGTCACTTCCTTTCCTGGATGTGCTGGATGATAGAGCTGGGCCAGGGCTGTGTTCAACAGTGCCAATGGCATGACCACTTTTCCGGTGTTATTTTGACGCCACAGTGCGTCTGTTGGGGACATAGTACATCCTCTTTTTACCCATAGTTGCTTTTCTGTCATTGGTGCGGCTGCCTGTAATTCCATTATCTGTGATGCAGGGAGATGAGTGTACCCTTCCTTCATCATCTGTCTTGCCATTCCCCTCCCTCTCCCTCTCTTTGATTCTGGGGGTTTCCATAGTTCACCAAAGTATGCCGCATGCTTGGCATGCACGTCTGCTGTTTCATTTCCTTTTGAGATATAGTCCTCCATTAGTGTGTGCCGGGCATTTAACCATAGCTATCTCTTGGGGGTCATTAATTACCTCAATTAATTCTGCTAGTAAGAGGGCATGTTGGACTGGGGTGCCATCAGCTCTTCTAAACCCTCTTCTTTGCCATTTTATCAGCCCCGAGTGGACGGTTGATGTGACATATGCGCTATCAGAATATATGGTAACTCTTTTGACAACACTTTCCTTCAACGCCAAAATCAGCGCAATCAATTCCGCTGCTTGAGCCGAATAATGCTGTGGTAATTGCACGCATTTCACTGGGACATACATCAAATCTTATGTCATTTTTACAACTGCTGCCGCAGTTCTCCTTATCCCGTCACTTTGGTCTATTGCTGACGAACCATCAATTTACAAAATCTCTCCCTCCCCTTTAAGTGCATCCACCTCAATTTTTCTTGTGCATGAGTACGTTTCAATAGTCTGTGTGCAATCGTGAGCATAATCGCCTTCCTCAACAACTTCCCCTATAAATCTGAATGGTTTTACGATACTGCATCTGACAATTGACAATTCGGGTCTAGATAAGATGATCTCATAACCTGACACCCTCTGTGTGGTCAGTGTGGACTTCGGTTTATTCAAAATTGCAAATAGCGCATGCAAATAGTGTGGTGGGGCACCCCATTCTAATCGATGATGATGATGATTTCTCCACCGCAAATGCAGCTGCGGCGAGACACTGTTTGCAAGGGAAATGTCCTAGCATAACCGGGTCCAAGTGACCGCTGTAGAACTCTATTGGCTTGTGTCCCATGCTAGTTTTCTGAGTCAATACTGCTTTCATTACTGCTGAGTCGCAATGTGAAAAGATGAAGAATTGCTATTTGTAATCTCGGGTGGCTAGTACGGGAGCTGTGGATATGGCGTGTTTCAACTCATCAAACGCCTCCTTCGTTTCTCTTGTCCATCCCAATGTCTTGTCCCCTTTGTGTGCTTCTCTCAATGCCTCGAGCAGGGGTCCTATGTATGAGCTGTAGTCAAAGACTCATGCTCTACAGTAGTTGCATAAACCCAGGAACTGCTGCAGTTCCCTCACCGTTTGTGGCGGGTTGGATATGGCTTGTGCTCTTTGTGGTGCAATCTTTCTACCATGCTGGGATATAAGTTGACCAATGTATAGTACCTGTTCCTGACAGTACTGTAACTTTTCCTCGTCTACCTTGTACCCCTTTTCAGCCAACACTGTAAGCATTTTCACTGAGTCCCCCCTGCACCTTTCCTCAGTTGTGCTGCAAATTATTATATCGTCAACATATTGCAGCACCATACTTTTCAATTCAATGTTCCCTAAATCCATCTGTATTACTCTCTTGAAAATTGAGGGTGACTCGCAGTACCCTTGTGGTAACCTTGTGTGTTTCCATTTTGTGTTCCTGTATGTGAAGTTTGTCAAGTCTTGTGAATCTGGGTGCAGAGGTATTGAGAGAAAGGCATTTTTGAGGTCAATCACGGTAAACCGTGATGCCTCTGCTGGAATTCCACATAGTATTGTGGCTGGGTTTGCTGCTATGGGGTATTCTGCCTCTACAATGTGATTCAAGGGCCTGAGGTCCTGGATAAAACGCCAAGACCCTCCTTTAGCCTTGCGCACTGGGTACACGGCCGTGTTCCATGGTGATTCTGATGGTACTAATATGCCATTATTTATCAGGGCCGTTATGGTTTCGTATATGCCCTCGTCTGCCTCTTTTGATATCGGGTATTGCTTCACTCTAGGTAGTATTGCCCCCTTTTCCAGCTTTATTTTTACTCCTCTGATACTCTTTATGCAGCCCACGTCATAGGGACTGGTGGTCAACAGTGATGCTGGAACCTTAGCCACATCTTCCTCGTAAAATGGTACTGGGTTAGATGCAGGTGCCTCAAGTGCCATGGCCATTTTCTGTGCCACTTGCTTGTATGTCACTCTTAGCCAGATGTCTACACTCATAAATACCATCTCTCCTTCTCCCCTGTCTTCTGAAAAGAGCTCTTCATCAGACACCTGGATGAGCCTTCATCCCTCAGCCAGGGCTATCACTGCTCTCCATGCTCTCCCTTCCCTGTCTTAGTCATGTACTGCGATGTAATCAGCAGTTGCTATGATGCTCTCGATGCTCACTGAAATCACCTTCCTCTCTGGTTCACTAGCGGTGTCTCAAGCCTGAACAAATATGCGGCTGGTCTCCTCCAA
This sequence comes from Ambystoma mexicanum, assembly GCF_040938575.1. Taxonomy (NCBI): domain Eukaryota; kingdom Metazoa; phylum Chordata; class Amphibia; order Caudata; family Ambystomatidae; genus Ambystoma; species Ambystoma mexicanum. Next base: position 533,159,994 of record NC_090941.1, on the reverse strand, counting down.
ATCGTTCCTTCTATTCCTGGCATCCATGCAAATGCCATGTCTGTTCCGTACTGGAACAGCTCGCCATCCACAGGCTCAGCTCGAGCTACTGTCTGGCCACAGTACGCTTGTAGTATTTGTCGTGCAGTAAGCATGTTTATTCCTGGTGTGGAGCAAATTATGCCATTTGTGTAGGAGATTGCCATATTTAACCTGCTCATTATGTCCCTTCCAAGTATGTTCACTGGCGACTCCCTTGAATACAGGAGTGGGACAGACATGTCATAATCTCCTATAGATAAGGAGATGTTATCAGTAAAGGGACCCTCTAGCCCCAGAAAATCCTTGGGTGTTCATGGCCTCACCTGACAGTTTAAATCTACCCTCCCTTATGCAAGACCTGGTTGCCCCAGTGTGAACGAGGAAGGATAATTTTTTGTCACCTATCGCTACCTCAGTGCGTGGTTCCTCCGCACTATTAGGTGTCATCAACAGGATGGGACACACCAAGGACGTCTGTGGGCTGTTCTATTGTGGGTACAGTGACTGACCGCTTCCTGTGTAAGGGTTGTGACCCAAGATAGTCACCCTCCCCAACTGTGTTTGTTGTAGCTGTGTATCGATGGGGGTTAATTTATGGTCCTGTATTTGAGTGAGCTGTTGCACTGCTTGTACTTGGTGTTGTTGTGTTATTGCCACCTGTTGCTGAGGTGGTGAGTATGTCTGCAACTGTTGTGGTGCTAATTGCTGCTTTGTGCTGCTCTGTTGTGTTCCCTGTGGTTGTTGGTAACCTTGCTGCTCCCTCATAGGCCCTTGTGGTCTTTGCTCCCCCCATGGTGGTGGGAAGGGTCTCATTCTACACGTACGCGACATGTGTCCTAACATTCCACAAACCCAACATACAGGTGGTTCCCTCGTCTGCCATTGGAAAATCCCTGCATTGTCTTGGTACCCTGGTTGCCCATTGGGGTAGTAACTCCGAAATCCTCCCCCTTGCTGTTGTGCAGGTTGGCCATATCCCCTCCCTCTCATCATTCCCCCCTTCCCCTGGTGTTATAATATCAATTTCCCGGTAGCATATACCCTCCTCCTATGGGAGCCGTGTATGGTGGGGGGTGGCATCTGTTGCGTTATAAGTCGTGGTGGTTGTGGTTGTTGTGGTGGTGGTGCTATTTGTAGTTGTGAGGGATCCTGTGCAGCCACTACTTGCGTGGGGTTTGGTGTCATTGTTGTTGGTGTAGTTATTAGTGCTCCTTCCATTGTATACTTAGTTTTTTCTGCACTCATTTTGCCTCTTCTGCTTTCCTATCTTCTTCCTTTTGTTTCATCTTTTCTTGCCACATCCTACAATGGTGTACTATTCTTAATTGTATTTCCGGCCAGGCCTTAGCTTCCATCCCCACTATCAGTTGTTTTTGTACTGCCTCCGGAAGCCCTTGTATTAGTATGTGGTAAAAGATTGCAGGTGTCTTGTGCCATTGCTCTCTAGTTTCCATGCGCCACTTCTCCTGAATCTCCTGGATATAATCAACAGGATCTTCATTCTCACGCATCTTGCGTGACGTAATTGCTCCTACATCTGATGTGTCTGGATACTGTACCCTCAGGGCTTGCTATAATGCATGCCTGCAGTTCGCAAATGGCTCCCCATCATGTGATGTGTTCGTTATTGTAACCCTGGGGAATCCTGCCCTCTTCCAGATGTCGTCTGCCGCGTCCCCTAATATTGATATTTATAGGCCCTTCACATCTCCTACTGCTAGTTTCTGTCCTGTGTTGTGTTTTTCCATCTCGTATATCCATTTTCCCGCTCCTCCACTTAGTGATGGGAGCCTGCACTTTATATTTTCCTTATCGGTCGGCATGCTTCCAAGGGACGTATTGTGGTCTAACCCCTCCCCTCTCCAATAGTGGCATTAAATTGTGCCCATCTGTCCCCCCAGTTGTCGCAGGGTGGAGTCTGTATACTCCTCCTCTTCCTCTGTGTCAACTAGATCTGGCATGTCCATATTACCGCTGCTTGTTGTACCTTCTCCTTCATTTCTCCCCCTTCTCCTATTGCTTTCTTTATTTACTGCAGGTGTGTGTATCCGTTCCTCCTGCCTGCGTCCCGGGAGGTCTCTAAGCCTGCCGGCGTATGGGGTGTGTTCAGGAGCGGGTGTGGGTGGGCACGTTGGGCGGAATGATGCGGGTGTAACTGCACGTGTTTGCCCTCCCGCCACTTCTCGTTCTTGCTCCTCACTTCCCTTCACTTCTTCCTTCTTTCTGCATGCCCATGGTGATTCCCTGTTTGTGCGTGTGATGTACAATTTATCTAAACTTTCCCTACCACCGCTTCTTGCTTCTCCGCCCACTCCTTCTTCTTCGCTGCAAAATTCATCGAGGAGCGACAACCCCCAGTATGTCCTTTTCCACCTGATCGTCACCGTTTTTAAGTCTATTAAATCCGTTCCTTCCTGTTCTCCTTTACCAATTGCTCCCCTTTGCGCTGATGTTGTAGCTACTTCTGCATCCCGACGTACATATGTTCTTACCCCACTCCCCCCTTTCCTTTCTCTTCTTTACTCTTCCCTCTTCTACACCACCTATTTCCTCTTTTCTTTTTGAATTCCTCCATCACCTCATTACTTACCTTCTCCAATATCCTTTCTTCCTCTCTCCTCCTTTCCCATCTCTATTTCTCTCTCCAATATACTTTCTATTACTTTACCTTCTTCGTATTTCCTAGTGCTTTTGGAGAGTATTTTCTTCTTCCATAGTAACATTTCCTTTTCTTTCTCTTCTTCCTCTCTCTTTCTGTCACGCTGTGCTGCTCGGGATACCCTTTCTGCTATTGCCTTCATTCTCTCCGCTTCCCTCTTCCTTTCTTCAGTTCGCTCCTTCATTCTCTCTAATTCATCCCTACTTTCCTGCCTTTCCCTCCTTCTTCCTCGTGCCTCTTTCTCAAGCTGTTTAATCAGTGCATTCCGCTGATCCCTTAATTCAGCCAATCGTTCCTCCAACATCTCCTCCTCTTCTTATGACAGCTCCCCTTCTTTCGTGTTACCTTCCTCGCCCCTTATTCCAGTGCTACCCTCGTCGTCCTTGTTCATTCTCCTTACCACCTCTTTTTCTTCTCCCGTTAATGTCCCCCGGCAACTTTAAGAGCACCCGTGCTGCTACCCACTCGTCGTGTCCTATGTTTGGGATGGGTTCTTCGCTGTTCTTCCCTTCCCTTGCGCACACCTTCGTGCAAGTTAGGCCTACCGTGCTTGTCACCTCCTCCCAACCCCCCCGGGTAGCTACCTGTAGCGGTATTTGGTGGTGGGCTGTATGTGGGGTTCGAATATCCCTAAGCTGCCGTTAGTTGTTGCCCTGCTGCTTCTCGTAGCTCCGTCACAGGATATAACCCACCTTCCTCCTTCTTCACTACTTTCGCTAGGGGCATGTCGTCGGTCCCTTCCTTCTTTACTTCTACTTCATGTACAGTGCCAGGCCTTTCGTCCCCCTTTCTGTCTCCTCCCACGCTCTGCGCGCTACTGGTCTCCTTTTCCCCGTTTCCCTCTTCCTCCTTAATCATCTTCCCCTCCTTTGTTTCCTTGACCCCCCTTTTCTTCTGCCGTCCCTTCCACAGTGAACATCCCGGTTGGCCCTGGTCGGGACCCCTGGAACATCCTCCATAAATTAAACACCTCCACGTGATGCGCCAACATCTTCCCTTTGTACGTGTTATGTATATGTGTCAGTAGTGAGTGTTGGATGTATGGGTCGAAACTACTGTTAGACGGCCAAGGTGTTGTCATTTTGTTATCTACCCCTTGTGTCCATTCTATGCTATATTTGAGTTTTTCCCTATGGGGTGATAGTGTTTTACAAATATGCTGGAGAGGGGTAGTCGGGGTATTCCCCCACCCTCCCGATCCTAACCCGTATGACATGGTTACACTGTGTTTTTAGCTCCCTTCAGTACAGCTGTCGTTACCTGGCCCCGTAGTTTGGGGACTTTCGACCGTCCGCTAAAAGAAAAACAGCCAAATAAAATGATTGCAAATATACAGTCTCTTCCTGTGTTTATTTTCTTCCTTAATACCGTTACGGCCCCCTGCGGCCACGGTGCACGAAGCCCCCTGCTGCTGCGTGCCCTGTGTGATGTGCTGATACAGCCGTCCCACTTTGTCTCCTCCCACCTCACTCAGTGTGCCGGCGTTCTCTGTGCGCGGTCACTTCCCCCTTTCCACCTGTCCCGTATTTGGGGTGGCTGGCGGTCTCTGCGCGCACCCTCCTCTCCCCGTCCACTTCCCTCACCTCCGTTTCACTGCCCTTGTCCTCGGTATACTTCCCCACCACCCTTCAACAACGCAATGTGGTCAAGGGGGTCCTATGAAGGCCCTACGGGTGACGTCACCAACCTCTTTCAACAACTACCGGTAAGATCGTTTACACTTCAAGAGAGCGCGCAATAAGTTTGAACTGTTTGTCCCCGTTATCCCCACAGCTGTCCTCTTTTTGCGCCCGGAACAAGGTAATCAACAATAAATACTCTTATAATCGGACTGCGCACGCCGTGTTGCTTTGCGTGTGACACACCCCTCGCCAGGAGGGCTTAACCAGCCAATTATCTTCCATACTCGGCAACAATCTAGCTGCCTCCTACAGGAAAACGTCATCTATCGAGTTTCACTGCTCGATCAATAGGGATCCTCATCTACTCATTGATAAAAAATGGCAATTCGACACACACACACACACACACACACACACACACACCCCCCCTCTCTCGTGCTTGTCCCGTTACCACTCACTTCCCCATCAACACTAATTGATCAATTCTTCGCCGCACACCTTAATGATACCTCCCACCGCCTTATTACAACTCCTCCCCCCTCCCTCACAATCTCACATTGCTTGTTGGGTGTGACATACTCACCAAGTTCCCTTGATGCGTGGCCGCTCGACTGCATGCACCCCTCCAAGCGGCTCGCCACCACGCCTGGACACTCGCCAACCACGAGCGGGATACTTCTCAACCGGCTCCCGAGGGCCAATATCTGGATTGCGCTGTCTGGTCTTCCCGCAGTTCCGCGATGGTCCTGTAGTCCTCAAAAAGGGGGCAACGAGAGGCCTTGGAAAAATAAAAACTGATGTCAGCAGTGCCTCCAACTTGTCGAGGTGATTATCCCGGGGTCGTCCGCGGACCTCCGGGCTGGGAGGCCCCAACTCCTCCCGTGCTTCCCAAAAATGAGTATGAGACACACACAAGGAGCAAGGTGGTTCTGCTGTTTATTATAACAACGGCAGGGATGGGTCTAGGATCGTACGCGTCCGTCCAGACTCTCAAAATTAGTGGGGCTCGCAGGCTCTTTTTACAGCAGTATGATGCGCTACTTGCGTCACCTGGGATAGTTAGCGAAAAACCTATTACCACTTCGGATTGGTTCCTCGAGTGGTAGGGTTAGTATAGGATACATATAGAGAAGAATATTAGTGGTTAAGGATGAGTCAGGTGGTATACTTGGGCTGTCCCTTCTATTAGATACTTGAAAATTGTTACACGAAGACCCCTGATGATTGGCTAATGTTAGTGGCGTCAGTGATGAGTCCCCCATGTTCTGATTCGTCCTCTTGCGAGCCCCCAAGCCTGGGACCATCGTAGTTCCCAGCTCGCGGTGTACCTGTTGCTAGCAACAATGTGTAACTATGTGTTTGTGCAGACAATGTACGGGTTTGCTCATAGGCTTGAGAGCAGGCCATTCCCATCGCCGTAGGTGTCCATCTTGCCATTTCGCTGTTGCAAACTGTGTCCCAGACATGGGACCCAGGCGACTTCTGTCTCGTGGGTCTGCCACCTTGTCAGATCGGCTTGGTCACGTGTGGAGAGACCGTAGCTGGAGCGTAATTCTGCACATTTAAAGTTGTATTTCGCTTCTGTGTGCTTTGCTTACAGGTGTGACCTTGGCGCTGGCTGGTAGCATACGAGTTGCAACATCGCGCCCTGGGTTACGAGCTCTCGCTGGGCTCGTTCTGCAAAAAGTGCATAACTTAATCTTCTCAACCACACAGATACCTGTGGGGACCCCTATAACTAGGTAAGATCTAGTTAGAGTTCACATTATGACGGCATCTTTTTAATATTCCAGTGTGATATTGATAAACCACTATAACGGTGCTATCTATATCTATTTTGTCCCCCCTCCTCTTCCCTCACCCTTCATCTGCAGGTGGGATCTCCCGGTATTATCCAACCAGTTATCTAATTGTTGACACATCAATCCTTTAGTGTCTGCCCAGCCCTGTTGAATGTGGCTTTTACCTTGTCTATGCCACTGAAACCGGTAGGCTTTTTTTGTGGCTTTCTCACCAGGAATAACCCAGACGAGTAGATAACCGACTTAAAACTCACTGGGCTTCCTGGCCGATGATTCCCCCAAGAAAAGATGGGAACCATTTAAATCTCTAACTGGACTTTGAAAAATAACGGAAAAGACCAGAACAGTAACAAACATGGGAGAATTAAATTTGTAAGACATTTTTTAAATATCTGGATACTAGTCCTTGAGAAAAACGATTACAAGTATCCAATAGAAATACATATATATGTATTCTCTTTTTATACTCTGTGGATAGAGAAATTTAATAAAGAACTTTTTTCATCTATGAAGCAGTCTTTTAAAGGAATTCCTAGTACATTACAAGAGGGCGAACTTTAACTCAAAAAGTAAATATTTGACAAAAATATCCCCTATAGAACCGATCAACCGGAGTCTTCCAATGTGCGAATACTTTAGAGCCAATTCATTGTTCATTCAACTGTCGCTGTTGGACACAGTTGTTTTAACGTTCCCCAACAGATCAGCACGTTAAAGCAAACTCGCTTAATCAGCAACATCACATCTGTATCGCATTTGCTATCTCGTGGTAATACAACATTTCAAATGCTAACAACTTTGGGTCAGTTAAACAAATCTGCACAAAACCTTCCTACCAGTCACTATTTAAATTCCTTTGGAACCTTTCATGCCATCCACTCCGATGGAAAATATAGAAATGGAGCCTCTTTACTCTCCCCTGGTGGTTTTTGTTTACCATTGAAGCAAAAACACTCGGTGGATTTACACTTGCATTGTTGGTTAGTGAATGGAACCACTTTCAACTATCGAAGGTTGGTGAAAACCCGTCAAACAAAGATTAATATCTAGGTTTGCAAACACATGCAGGAACAAAATGTGCATGAGAACGGGCTTGTCTGATTGGCTGGAACTGTCTGCACTACCACATTAAGTCCAATGGTATATCTCCGACATGTGGAAAGTATCTTTATTTTGGTGCAATAAACGGGCACATTTGTCTGCAGTGTTTTAGAGCCGACTTTCTACAAAGGGAATGCAAAAACATTGGAGTGGAATTAACTCTTGATTCTAGCGCATAGTGTACAGAATATTCACAATGAACTCGACGTTCGTCCGTTGGGGAGACCTCGTCATCATTGTTGCAAAAGGTTGCAATTGGCCGACACTTCATGCATTCCTTGTGAGGCGATACAGCACGCCGAGGAATGCAGCTAGTCTGCTCATTCACCCCTACGCACAGCGCAGCCACGTGATTATCAGCCAAGTACAGCACACGTTCACCTCTTACCCCCCTCAGCAGTGCAGACATAGGCCATTCCAATTGAACCACAGATCGCAAATTCTGGCGTGTAACACTGCAACTGCTAAGTAATCAAATAGCGTTCCAGAGCATCAGCATCAAGGAATCAAATTATACAAGTACAGCAATATGCAGAGACTCCTCCAAACCTCCCCCTCTGCGCCCCCCCCAAAACATGGACGATGCCTTATTGGCCATTTTAAAGAAGGAATGAATGAAAAACAATGGGAAATGAGTAGTCGCAAATGAAGCAGCGATGTAGAAAGGCGAATGGATGGCATAAGTTGCAGGTGCTTAGAATGAAGAAAAACTTGAAAAAACAAAGCATGTGAGGGTGTACATATCAGGCTTATACCTTAGGCCTAATGGATGTCTGTGCTAGACTTTAGTGCACACGTATGCTTCTAGTGTGTACGTCATTGTTTAAGCCTAGTCTAATGTGTGTAAAGAAACCTGCAAATTTGGCTCTGTTTCAGACCAGACAGTTGTAGCCACAAACGGGGTTACTAAGGCAGGTGGGTTCTTTTATTATGTGCTAATCACGTTAACTCGGGAATCTCTCGGGCACAAGGATGTGTATCTACGTGAGGCTATAATTCAACAGCAGCTGAATGCTTGTGGGGGGGCTCGGGTGGGCGTGCCGTGTTAGTAAATACAAGAAGTGAGGCTTGCACACCTGCACATAACCCCATTCATCCAGTAATAGCACAAACACAACAGTGGTGTCTTTGAGCATAGTCAGTCTCCTTGACTCTCATACTCTCCCAACAGCCCAGCTCAGCACCCATCCACTAGCCAGATCTCCTTGGACGGCTAGCAGGGACTTAGCCACCCCTCCCTAGCTTCATACTGGCTAAAATGCACACACACAAACATTCTAAAATCCTATCAAATTGTCATTCCTTGGACTTCAGCCCTCCAACGGCATTCACAAACAGCACTTTGAGGCCATATCAATGGCATTAGGAGCTTTACAAAAGCTTGCATAGTGTGCATGGGGCCACAGCTTTGCATCTGTACACATACGCGTGTTCGCTGAGATTGGGACACAAATATCAACAAATGCAGTGCTTGTGTCCTGACATTATGAACACATTGCCTTCGACCACAAAGACTGTTCATGGATACTGCTAATTTAAAACGCAAGGTGTTGTTGGGCAAATAGCCGAGCATTGTCTGGATAGAGAACTATGTCATGTGCAATAGCTATGCTTCATGGGCCGTGCAGACGGTGCTGCTGTACAAGGAGTTTTTGTGTAGGTTGTACTTAGTCGGGTAGAGTGAGTGCTGCAATCTATGCACAGAGTTAGGACGCACACCATGCACCTCAATCAATGTCCTGAGAGCACTGACAAACGGAGCCCTGCACCTACAGGGCATGCCTCGGGTACGGTGCCGGTAGATCATGCTTGCCGACCACCAGGACTGCCTGTAAAGGGGCCTTGTTCCTGTGCCATTACCACCTCGAGTAGTAGAACATTTTGCAGGAACTGGCACCAGGCTATTTCTTGCAGGCAGTGCTGCTAGAGCCACTACACCCAAGGTATCGTCGCAGCACCAACTGACTGCAGACCATACCGACAGTGCATCAGGGCAAGTCTTAAAGTCATGCCTTGGTTGCCACACCCATAAGCTATGTCCTGTAGGCACTGTTAGCGCCCTCCCTGTCTAACACGTGTAAAATAAATAAGACAGACACTCCCTGGACAGGGAATAAGGCACAAAAGCGCAGGCTGGGAGAGTTCCGAGGAAGGTTTATATATATCTGAGAGCGCTCTGACCACATACAAGTTACAACACACTTATATAGTAAAGCTGCAAGTTTGACATATGATGCTACGTTGGACCATGATTGGTCAGCCGTGGTGGTGACTTAGGTGTGGGCATCATCTCTTCCTCCGGGTTCGTTACTGGGTTGGCGGGAGGATTGACGTCAGACATTGTGCTACGGATGGGTGAAGGTCAGGTCGCTGTGAAACACGGTGGTCACTATCCAAGCTAAGAAAATACATTCTGAATAATGCATGCACTAAATAACAGTTGATCAAAAGACTCTTAGTAGTATCTCATGTCTTCATACAAATCACTCAAGGGTTTACACCATCTACACATTTGGGTTACACAGGTTTAAGGGCCTTGACCACTATAATACTGTCATTGAACTATAGGGTTAGTCTCACAAGAATCTCAGGTATGTGGTACTTGTTAGTATTGGGCACGATATACTGCACAGGGGTCTGATGTTAGTTGGGGTCGCGGGGGATCTTTTGGGTGGGCTTCATAGCGAGGTTGGCAGTCTGGCACATGAAAGGGATGCCTTGCAAGGACACGGTTAGAACGGCAATAAGTTTCAACTGGCGAGGGTAAGAGGGCAAGGACACTTTTGTGGAGATGGACGAGCTATGTGCTTGGCTCATGTTGGTTCACATGCAGGACAGTGATCTCAGAGGAAAAGGGATGTTACATTTATTATTTGTTGCAAGCTGCTCCGGCCTCAGCGTGAGAATGGACCCGCAGAGTTTTCCAGTTGGAGTGGGGACGAGGGTGGGGGCCATGTGCTCCGAGCTACAGCGGCAGGCAAAAGGGAGAGATGCATTTTGTACTATCGCAGTGAGGCCTAGTTACCAAGATGGAGTCGAAAGAGGGTACAGAAAATGGATGCCCTATGTCCTGCTCGGTGGTCCCATCTACACGAATATAACCAAAAGTTAGTATCGCATAAGGGCGAGGGGCGTACCCACCACTAGAGGCACTTGGTCCAAGTTTTGTACTGAGAAGTGATGTTAGAGAGGGGCCCATTTGCCCCACGCTCCCACACATTCCCCCCTTTCGTTACATCTAAAGTAACGAATACTTCTACCTTTTATTCTTTTCATTCTCCCTTCGGTAGTACTCAACCTCTGCCACCGCCTCGTCCCACGCGGGGGTACCGTTTATGGGTATCCAAGCTCTGCAAACACTTCTAAGGCTGTTCCCTCTTCTGGCATATTTATCTGGGGTACACGTTAAGTAAATACCTCCGTCCCCATCTAGATCTACACATACTTCTTGGTACCATTGCAACTCTCTTGGCTCCTTTATTGTTGTGTAATGCAAATTATCCACTGTCCCCATATTGCCTGTAAATTGCTGTCATCCTGTGGTGTAGTGTACTCCCCTGTTTGCATTTGTGGATCTATCATGGTAGCTACCGTTGTCGGTCGGCCCATTGTCACCATCATCATAGCCGAGGTTGGCATGCTTTTCTCACAACACCGTAGTCCCAGTTGGCACATACAAAAGAACAGGAGCACAAAAACGATGATGGGGATCAGTATTTTCATTGCCACATTTACCCATGATGGTATCCAGCTGAACAAATTGTCGAACCATGTTCTTTCCTTTGCTCCTCCTTCCACTCTCATCCTCTCTCCTAGGTTGTGTACTGCACTTATCACATGGGAGAGTGTCCCGTTATCAGCGTCTTCAGTTGGCACGAATGTGCAACACGCCCCCCCCCCCCCAGTTTTTCGGCAAACACCACCGTCCATCGCCGTGAGGAGTTCAAGGACATATCGATTTTGCATTGTCATTAGGCGCAGCGCCCAGAGTTCTATCTTTATCACGTTGAACCCCTCTTCAGTGTCGTAAGCCAGTTGAATGAGCTCCCAGCGCATGATCTGTAACCATTTGGAGTTTGCTCGTGCTTGTAGTCCTGGGGCGAGAAGTGAGGCAAAGAATGTCTGTGCTGATGAAAAGAGCTTGTATTTCTGTGGGATCTCAGCAAGTAGTTTTGATGATTCGGATGAGATGTAATTGGAGGATCTTTTACTTCATGTCAATCTTTTCTTTAGTTCATATTCTGACAATAGTTCATATACTGGACCTTCTGTTAGCGTTAGTCAGGGCGCTGTCGATGGTTCAGCCGATTGCCCTGCTGCCGATATGCCAGCCGATAGCTCTGCTGCCGATATGCCAGCCGATTGCTCTGCTGCCCCTTGGATGTGGCTCTCCGGTATTACCATCAGGGCTGTGTGGAGGGTCGCTAAAGCACAAGTTCCTTTCCATGATGCAGGGAGGTGCAGGTAAGCTTGTTTGCCGCAAACCCAATACATGTCCATTAATGCAGCTGTGCCTTTCTTCATGTCTGGGATTATTACCGTCTTGTTACATCTCTTTGCTTCTCCCACGTTTACATTTCCTTCCCCGTGGAAACACAGTTCATGTGGCATTTCTTTTTGTATTTTGATAGATTTTTCTAGTGCTGTGACCCAGGTTAGCTTTGCGACGTGTTGTGACCAGATGTGGTTACATGCCCCTTTTATCCATTGGAAAGTGTCATTTGGTAGGCCTCGAAGCGCTTCTGCTTTGCATTGTTTCTTTGTCCCATTTATTGTCTGCAAATCATGTCCCCTTGATGACAAGAAATGGTTCTTCGAGGCAAACTACTCCTTGGCGTCGGCTTGTGCATGTTTTCTCATTCTCCAGCTTTTCCAATGTGACAATGTTCGCCTGGAATGTGCTCCTTAGTCTGCATAGAACCAGATGAATCAGACATTGGGCCTCCGACAAGGGCACTTCCTGCGGTACTAACATTTTAGGTGTTCCTGATGCGTGCGGGATGAGTGAGCAGACGTAGCAACTCTCATTTATTGCTTTCTTCGCTGTGGTACTCATGTCAGAATAGCATTTATTCTATTGATCAGGGTGGTGGGGATCTTCTATTTCATCTAATCCCAAATCGTGATAGATGTCGTATCTTTTCCCTCCCGCCCCCGTTTTTCTCCTCCTCCCTTCCTGATCATTGTTTTTCACCCTTTTGTAATGTATCGGAAACATCCCAGCCAATGTTGTATCATTATTATTCAATATGGCATATGTATCATCATCCGTAGCAGCAATTTTGTGCGAGGTAGAGTGTATGGTTGTTGGTGCATTAATACTAGTGTTAATTAAATCATTCGTCCAATAATAATCTCCATCATATTTGTTATATCCATAAGCATTGCTTGTATTTACATTGAAACGTGACATTGACACACTTGTTGATTCCACAGTTATGTATTCTGAAGGGTGCATTCTATCTGTTTGGTTAACATTAAGTCCATGTGACTCCTGCCATATTGTCCTTACCCCAGTCCATATCATTTGTGATCCTTCTCTTATCAAGTTAGCCCCGCTCCCTCCCCTTTGCATGTCATCAACAAGAGACAAAAGGGTGTAGTACCACTCTGCAAAGAACAGCATTACCAACATAAAAATTGCAGCACATTTCAAAATGCATTCAACATCACTGAACCTTTTAGCCCTAGTGGCAACCCTATCGCTATCTAACATTAATTCACTCTCTCCGATCATGGGTCGTTGGGCCATTGTTCACCTGGAGGGGCGATATAAATTTGTTAAGTCATCATAATATATACAATTATTTACAGTCTTGTTCAACTTCACATTTAATCATTATTTTCAGTCAGGCTTGTTCTGTTACTCTTTGGTTCATGTTCTTTTACTGTAGAGACAGCCATTAAAAAATGAAGGTGGGAGATAGAGGGGGAGAGATAGGTGAGGTATAAATAGTATGCTTGGCCAATTGAAGAGAGTGGGGGAAGAGGCCGGAAAGAAGGAAGGGGGGGGGGGGGGGAGTAAGTTGTGCAGAACAAAATACATATCATTTTTATCTCTGCATGTTCTTTTACTGACTCTTGTTATTTTCCTACGATCTCGTTTGTGGTCCCAGTGGTGCTGTCTTGCTCCTCTGGGGGGATTGTACTACTGTGTGCCCTCCTCACATCAGATAAGTGCACCCAATACTTCAATCCCTTCACTTTCACTGCAGTGGGGGTACTATAAATGACTTTGTAGGGGGCATGAAACCTGGGTGAATTCCACCTTCTCACAAAGCTGCCGACATACACATGTGCCCCCGGCATTAGTGGCCCACTGAAACTATCTGCGGTGGGTGTAGTAGTATCAATCATCACATTTTCAGTAAAGGGTGGTGCTATTTGTCGAGCTATGCTACATACTGCACGTGTTAACTGAGTTAGGTATTCCTTGAACTCTTCCCCCAGCACTGTGGCAGACATGCGCATCTGAGGCTCTCCTGATTGGGGATACTGGTGTATGTATTTGCCTCCCAGTCACAATTTCTTGGGGGCTTAGGTGGTGGTCTTTGCACGGCTGCGTCCTGAGTTGGAACAGTGCTAGGGGCAAGCAATAAACCCAGTTCTTCTTCAATGTGTTACACAATTTAGATAACTTACTCTTCAGTAACCCGTTGATCTTTTCTACCATCCCATTCGCCATTGGGTGATAAATCGAGCATAATTTGTGCTTCACCCCCAAAAGTGATGTCACTTCCTTAAAGAGGTCATTCACAAAATGCGTGCCATTACCTGATCTGATCACATCGCATATCCCCCCATTGTGAAAACACCTCCCGCACAAGGAATTTGGCTGCACATTTCGCGTCTGGGTGGGGACAGGGGCCTGCTTCCACCCACCTTGAAAAGGGACACACCACAACAATCCGATATCTCGCTCCGTTACACCGCTCTCCCATATCAGCATAGTCTATGTGGAGCTCTCTAAATGGTCCTTTTGGGCGCGGCAAAGTGCCTCGTAGTGTTCTTAATGTCATTCCAGAATTATATGTTTGGCATGTTATACATTCTACAATGAATTTTGACAGGTGCTCTTGTAAGTTGGGAACGAACCAGTGTTCGTGGATATCTGCAGCAATGTGTTTTGCTATATGACCAGGGAAATGCAACTGCTGGAATGCTATTTCCAGTAACTCTATGGGCATTACAACCTTCCCTGTCGTCTCTTGTCTCCAAATGAGATCTGTGGCTGATTGTGTGCATCCCCGTTTGTTCCACAGCTCTTGCTCCTCTTGGGATGCATGTTTTTGTAACTCTATTATCTGTGCTATTGGGGTATTTGTGTATGCTGCTTTTCGTGGCTCTACTGTAGTTGCTTTTCTGATACACTCAAGTGTTGGTGTCATATTGAAATACGAGGCCGCCTTCACGGCTGCTTCGGCTGCCGCGTTTCCCAAGGAAATTGCGTCTGTGTTGCTAGTATGGGCTTGGCACTTCACCACTGCCACTACTGATGGTACTGCTAATGCATCTATCAGCTCATTTAACAATTTTGCATGCTGTACTGGGGAACCATCTGCCCTCCTGAATCCCCTTCTACGCCACCGTGACAGTCCTGACTGCACTGTGGTAGTTGCATAGGCTGAGTGTGAGTACATTGTCACTGCACAGCCTTTAGCAGTGCGCAGTGCTTCAATCAATGCAGTTAATTCTGCCACTTGGGCTGAATAATGGGATGGAAGGCGCTTTTGCACAATTGTTTCATATTCATCTTCCTCCATGCGCACTACCGCCATTCCGACGTGTTTTTCTCCTGTCTCGGGGTCTATTGATGCTGACCCATCTATGAAGTATATTTCTCCCTCCTGTAGGGCATTCTCACTTGCTTTAGGGATATCGTCACCTTCCCCCTCATACGTGGCACAATCGTGTTCTTGTATGTCCTCTGTCGTGCATGGCTCTGTAATAAATGTTGCAGGGTTTACTGTCTTGCACTTCACTACGTGCACATTGGGGCTTGATATTACTTCATACGCTGTTGCTCGTTGGGTCGTTAGTGTTGATTTTGTTCGCTCAAGGATGGCAAGCAAGGAATGCTCCGCATATAGTGTTACCGAACATCCCATGACAATGGTGGTGCTTTTTTCAATAGCAAAGGCTGCAGCTGCGAGGGACTGTTCGCACGCGAAATGACCTTGCATTACTGGATCTAGTGTCCCACTGTAGTAAGCCAAGGGTTTGTGACCCAGTTATGTCTTCTGTGTTAGTACTGCTGTCATCATTGTCCCATTGCAGTGTGAAAATAAGAAACTCCCGCTCATGATCTGGGTTCGCGAGGACTGGGGCGTCTGCGATAAGGTCTTTTAATCTCAAATACTGGGTTATCATTTCCTGCGTCCATTTTATTGCGGCCCTACTTTTCTGTGCCTCTTTTAATGCTTGCAGTAAGGGGCGTGTGTATGCCGCATAATCAAGGATCCAAGCTCGGCAATAATTACAAATGGCAAGAAATTTCTGCATGTCTTTCATAGTTTTTGGCATGATTATGTTGCGTATAGCAGCTGCTGTCTGGGAGTATTCGCTTCCCATCTTTTGATATTAGCTGTCCAAGATATACAGCCTCGGCGAGGCAGTATTGCAATTTCCCTTTGTCTACCTTGTATCCTTTGGCAGCTAGCACATTCAATAGTGTTACCAAGTCTTTGTTACGCTCACCTGGCTCCCACAGGGGCGTCGGTCGGACCCGGACAGCTGCGGTCTCCACCCACGTGATGCATAGTGCAGCGATGACTGACTGGATTTGCCCTCCTAATCTTGTCTGCTTAACCCGTAGAAATATTCTCCTGCAAGTGGAGAGATGGATTTAGCCACTTGTGGATTCAAGTGATGGCACCCCCACAGTCCTCCCCAACTAATCACCTCCGAAATGCCCTCACAGCAATCTCACCTTATATTCTTGAAAGATGAGCTCTCCATCCTGCGTGGATTTGCAGGGGCGCGTCGATTCCAGTTACTTTACTGGTTTGAAGTTTCGGGAGAGTTCCGGAGAGTATTGACTCTGAGGTTCCTGGTGAGGACCAGTAAGTATGAAGTTCATAGAGTTCAATATGTCCGATGTTCACTCTTGTTCCCCCCCCTTCCTTTCTTGTCTTGCAGCTGGCTCGTGAAAAGATGCTCTTGTGGCAGCTGGTGGTGCTCTTGTAAGAGTCTGTATTACCCGGCGCTGTCCGGTAAATGTTGCAACAGGAAAACGTGTTTTGTCTCTCTTTACAGATGTGGCACGTGAAAATATGGAGAGTCACAAAAGGATGCCTCCGGTGGTAAATCAGGTAAGTCTATGGTGGTAAGAATTATATTTGTTAATTCCTTCGGCTCACCTTGTGGTTTTCTTTTGTCTCCTAGGTGCCGAAGTTCGGCGAAGAAATGATGGAGGCAGCACCTACTCGAAGGATGCTGTGAAGACTGGTGAGTATGACGCTGCAGCTGTAGGTGCGGCGCGTGCAGAAATGTTCTTTACAAGTCCGGAGACCAGATGGATCCAGAATCGGGTGTGGAATAGAAATAAGTTAGTTTTCTAACCTTGTCTCTTTCTTCCCTCTTTGTTGTAGGAGCTCCGGATTCGAGGCGGGTGTGGCAGAAGACTGGATGCAGGCTGCAGGCACGGTGAGTGTTACGCTGCTGGATGCAGAATACCGCGAAGCGTGTGTTGCTGGTCGGGTGTGGTTTAAATAGCCTCAAAAGTAGTCCCAGGTAAGAAGTCCCTAGAACCACACCTGAGTATAAAATAGTCCCTATAGAAAAATAGTCCCTTTCAGGCTTAATGTTGGATTGGAGTCATTTGCAGCATGGTCTGCCTGAGGTAAGTAATGACTATGAGCCTGGCGCCTTAGGCGCCAGGACTGATTCCTACTATGGGCCTGGCGCCTAAGGCGCCAGGACTAAACCCAGATAGCCCCTAGCCGGGGCGGCTGAGGTTTTACTAAATGTCTAGATGCCTGCTCCCGGGGCTGATGGGCTTGGTCCGGATGCCTGAGGGAAGACATCATGATAGTCTTCTCGACACCTTTCTTCTGTATGGCTACAAACGAGGAAATTGTCTACATATTGAATGATGATACTTTCTATGTCTGTTTCCAATGTCTTCCCGCAATACCCTGTTAAAAATGCTGGGGCTTCGCAGTATCCCTCTGGGAGTCTGCAATGTTCATACCTGTTGCTCCCTAATGTGAATGCTGTCAGATATCGGGATCCTGGGTCAAGGGGTATTGAGAAGAAGGCATTTTTCAAATCAATTACAGTAAAACATGTTGATTCTTTTGGCACACTACACAGTATTGATGCCGGGTTAGGGACTAGAGGGAACTCATTTTGAATGACGTCATTGAGTGGGCGGAGATCCTGGATCATCCTCCACGCCCCTCCCTTTGCTTTTTTGATCAGAAAAATCGCTGTATTACATGGGGAGGTTGATGGCACTATAATGCCTTGTTTCAGGAGTGCATTTATCGTTTATTTAATTCCCTCCTCTGCTTCCTTTGATATGGGATATTGTTTTACTCTTGGCAGCATAGCACCTGGTTTGAGTTTTATTTTTATTGGTGTCACCTCATGCAGCAGCCCTACATCGTGGGGCCCAGTAGTCCAAATTCCAGGTGCTACCTTTGTCATGTCTTCCTCAAATATAGTCAGTGCCGCTTTAACACTAGCCATCAATGGGTTGTGTACCTCTCTGTATTGGACCATAATATCACATGGTATGCTTATTTCCATTATTATTTCTCCATCATCCTCACCATCGGTGAACAATTCCTCATCTGTTATGTCTCGTAGCATTACATTTGGGTCTATGCATAACACAGTCCTCCACTCGCACCCCTGCGCGTCCAGTCCTATGACCACAATGCGTTTACTGGATACTTGAACTGTCTCTATGTCTATGGACATTATCGTGCCTGGTACAATGTCTGTA
Source organism: Ambystoma mexicanum (assembly GCF_040938575.1). NCBI lineage: Eukaryota > Metazoa > Chordata > Amphibia > Caudata > Ambystomatidae > Ambystoma > Ambystoma mexicanum. The sequence continues at coordinate 533,141,838 of NC_090941.1, read as the reverse complement.
TGTGCAATTGGGCGGAATATTAAATCTGATGGTGTTCTCCATTCTTTTCTCGTTATTTCTGGCACCACCCGTGCCAACACCTTGATACCATATATGAACATGCTTATATCAATGGGTACCCCTCGCACCACAACTTCATTCATCACTGTGCTGATCATCAACATTGCTCGTACTGGGTACACTCCCGGTGTTGAGCACCCTATTCCTCGTTCTGTAAGAGAGATCATCATATTCAACTTAATTAACAAATCTCTACCCAACAGATTTATTGCCGCGTCTTCGTGGTACAGTAAGGGTGCGCGCACGGTTTTACCCCCCACCGTTATATCAAGATCTTTAGTGTAAGGAACTTTTAAAATAGCCCCAGAGAACCCCTGCGTCTCTAAATTCCTGCCTGAGAGTGGAAACCAGCGTTCCATAAGGCATGATTTCTCTGTTCCAGAGTCTACCATGAAGATAAACTGCTTATTTCCTATCTCTGCCCCCACTTGTGGTTCCTCTTCTGCACATAGGTTGGTAGATAGGACTGGACACGCAAGTGTTCCCTGTGGGCTGTCCTAATCTGAATGTCTTTCTTTCCCTGGCACGGAGAAGACATTATCTCCGATCACTGTTACGCCGCGGTACGGTGCAGGTGCACCGTTTGCAGACGTTGCATAACAATTACTGGTCGCGCTTCCCACTGCATTTTGCCTTACCATTTGTTGTGGCGGTGGTTGCTGTCCTTGCTGTACCTGAGGTTCACTAAAGCAGTAGTCTTGTTGTCTCCCACTTCCCATTGGTAGCCCATGGGTGCGGACATCCCCAACCTTCGTTCTCCATGGGCTGTTGCCCCTGGAAATACCCTGAAGGCCGCATTCTACAATCTCTAGAATAGTGTCCCCATCTCCCACAGTTCCAGCATGACCCTTGTGGTCCGCCTCTCATTCCTTGGCCGCCAAATCCCCTATTTCCCATACCTCCAAACCCCCTCTCTGGCCGCGGTACCCACCTCTTCCTTTTGCCGGTCGGTCTTGCCACTGTTGTCCACAGTATTGCTCTTCTCTGTTCCACTGTCCTGGCCCTCCTGTAGCCCGTAGTGCTGCTATTGTTGCTGGTCTGTTCCCTGCTCCTTCGTCCCCCTCGTTTTCTCGGTCTGTGGTTGCGCTGGCGTTGACGGCGGCGACCTTCACTAATTTGTTATGTACTAGCTTCGCCTCGTCTGCCAACCTTTTTTGTGCTATCTCCTTTTCTCTTTCTTTGATCCTCCTGCAGTGGTGCACAATTATACTGTGTATTTCAGGCCAGCCCTGGCTTCTATCCCAGCTATTTTGTCCAAGGCCTTCTGCACCTCCTTCGGGAGCCCCTTCTTGATGATAAAATAAAACAAGGCGGTGGACTGGTTCCACGCCGTGCCAGTTTCACTTCTCCATAAATCCTGCACCCGTAGTATGAATTGCGTAGGATCCTCGTTCTCCTCCATTGTACACTGCATCACTAAATGTAAATCTGGAATATCGGGAATCGTGCGCCTCAATGCATCCCATACTTGTGCTCGAACATTATTGAACGCTGATCCATCGTGGCGATCACAACTCATTGTTACTCCAGGGAATCCGGCTTTTTCCCACATTGCGTCTGCTTGGTCACCTATTGCTAAGCTCTTCACATCCCCTATTGCTAGCGGCACTCCCGCTGTGTTTTTCTCAAAGGCATATATCCATTTTCCAGCCCCTCCCGACAGTGGGGGGAGGACCTTGAGCAAGTTGTTTTTGTCCATTTGTGCCCACGGAATGTAGTGTGGTCTACCTGCTCCTTTATGTATCAATGGCATTTGCAACTTGTGTTTCTTCCCTATCTTACTTACCGCACCTTTCTTTGTCTTACTTACCATCATATTTCCCTCTCGCTGTCTTAACCTACCCTGCCATAATGGTGGCGATGGTGTGTCTGGGTACTGGCGGTTTGGCAGTGAGGACCCTGTCTCGGCAGCTGCCTCTTCATACTCGTCTAAGTTACTCCACACTTCTTCTATTTCTGACACATGTTCATTGTTCCCTTCACATCCTTCCCCCCTCTCACTTTCTGGGGTAGGTGGGCGTATAATTCTCAATGGCTTGTCATTCAGATGGAATAGGAACTCCCCCGACCGCCACTCCTTCTCTTGCCCTTGTGGTGTGTGTTTCTTGTGATGATACTGACCGTGCTGACTCTGAGATTGCTTGCGCCACTTCTCCTGCTGTGCTTAATGTTGGCGTTAGATCCGCTATAGATAATGGTGGCACCTCTCCTCCGCCTGGCAGCATCTGGCTCCTATCGCACAGTGCTCATAGCCACGTTATCTCTATCTGTGCATGCGCTAGCTGGCAGTATAATTCTCCAGTGATATGTGCTAAATTCACGGGGGGTGCGCTTGTTGGGCCATACAAACCTCCTTTATCATAAGGGGGTGGTGCTGTGGCAACTGCTCCTGTTGTAGGTGTAGGAGTTGGACAGGCTGGTATGTACAGGGGCTCACTATATCCTACTGCTGGTCTGGACATTAGAATGTATATTTTAGTTGTATCACCTTCTGCTGTAGTAGTTGTACACTCGCCCTTTGGCGTTCCACTTACCTATTCCTGTGTTTTCTGTGTTTCATTCCCCTTCTCCTTGCTTACCTCTGCTGCAGGTGCGCCTTCCTCAAACATTCGCCATAGGTCTAGTACTTCCCTTTTGTTTTGCAGTTGTTTCCCCTTATACCTTGCTAACAGGTGTGTAGATACTAGATCCAGTACTCTCTTGTCGAATGACCCACCCTCTTGCCATATTGGCGTCACACTCTCCCCTTTTATCTCCGTCAACAATTGATCATGATATTTTTGTATTTTCTCACTGTATAACGGAAGGTGTTCACAAATATGTGCTATTGGTGTTATTCCTCCCATGTTAATGTTTCCCCCCCCCCCCTCTGGCTGTACTTACCTTTTAACCTCCCTTTCCACTCAATCACTTCTTCACCAGTTGAATAATAGATCACAAACTTTGCCACTTACTGGTAATTTGCATGTATATATGTGTATCAAGATATATATATATATCATCCCCCCCTTTCAATCGTTAACTCTTTAATTATTGCATGTTCAAATTCAACAGTTCATTGTTGCATATTTTGCCACTTTAACCATAAATCAACCACAGTACTTGGATATCCTTGACAAAAAATGGACAGAACACGAAAGCACATATAACACTTATCATGCACATGCACTGCCTGCATGCATTTTCCTCCCCGTTGCTCCCCTTTTTCCCACTCCCTTTCCCCGTTTCACCTACTCTTAGCATTCACTCCCACCTCTTCCACTCTTACTCTTCTCCAAGAATCTTTTCGTACCCAGAAAAAGAATGTTCTAAATAACTACTCCGAGTCTACTCAATATACAAGACTCCTACTATTTTCTCTGTAACTTCACTTATTTATTCGGCACTGGACGAGACAATGCTACGCGGCGCTGCCTTCTACCCCGTTCGGGCTAGGATACCACTTCTTTTTTCTCTTCACTTCTTACCAAAACCTAATGGCCATATAAAGTATAGATCAGAAAAGCCTCATCACACAGGCCCTACTCTTTCCCTGCTATCCATTACCACTGTCCCCCCCTTACCTTTCCTTCGTAACCGGCACTCACGTGTTCAGTCAGGTGACCCGAGGATCGCCGCTCGCAGTCCGACCCCAGTCAGGCTCGCACCCCAACCAAGCCGTGGCCCGCCTCAGCGAGCAGCTTTTCAGTGGGGTATTCGTCAACCGGGAACCCTTGACCCTTCTTCGTAGTGCGCACAGGCTGGTCGACCGAGGAGGCGATTGTTTTGCTGGGGGCGTCCCGGATCTCGCCGCTCAACGCCGGCCTCGAGGCACCTCTCCCATCACGTCGCAGGGGGTCACCAAATGTTAGCGCCCTCCCTGTCTAACACGTGTAAAATAAATAAGACAGACACTCCCTGGACAGGTAATAAGGCACAAAATCGCAGGCTGCGAGAGTTCCGAGGAAGGTTTATATAGATCTCTGAGAGCGCTCTGACCACATACAAGTTACAACACACTTATATAGTATATCTGCAAGTTTGACATATGATGCTACGTTGGACCATGATTGGTCAGCCGTGGTGGTGACTTAGGTGTGGGCATCATCTCTTCCTCCGGGTTGGTTACTGGGTTGGCGGGAGGATTGACGTCAGACATTGTGCTCCGGATGGGTGAAGGTCAGGTCGCTGTGAAACACGGTGGTCACTATCTAAGCTAAGAAAATACATTCTGAATAATGCATGCACTAAATAACAGTTGATCAAAAGAATCTTAGTAGTATCATGTCTTTATACAAATCACTCAAGGGTTTACACCATCTACACATTTGGGTTACACAGGTCACAGGTTTAAGGGCCTTGACCACTATAATACTGCCATTGAACTATAGGGTTAGTCTCACAAGAATCTCAGGTATGTGGCTCTTGTTAGTAATGGGCACAATATACTGCACAAGGGTCTGATGTTAGTTGGGGGGGTGGGTCTGATGGGTGGACTTCATAGCGAGGTTGGCAGTCTGGCACATGAAAGCGATGCCTTGCAAGGACACAGGGTTAGAACGGCAATAAGTTTCAACTGGCGAGGGTAAGAGGGCAAGGACACTTTTGTGGAGATGGACGAGCTATGTGCTTGGCTCATGTTGGTTCACATGCACTAAATCTAGGAGGGAATCCCATAGGTACCACACACGTGGTTGCTCTATTTTATAATGGGTAGTAATAACTAGTGTAAACAGAACATAGAGAGCTCCTTTCAACAGTTATCAACATTAAACATTACTGTTCATTATCATTCAATTAAGATTTTATTGGGATATAAAACAAATCATTTTATCAACATTCCTTTTAAAACACTGTATAAAAAATATTTTACTTGAACTGTGACATACTTCGCCTATTGGACTAGGCTCCGATCTACACAAGATCGGTATTCAGTAGGGTTTGAAAGTGTCAAATTTGACAACAAACAAAATTGTCAGAAACTTGACAGATATAGTCTTAACAGTTATATCATGAACCGTTGTCATAATGAGCATTAGACAATGGTTCATGATATAACTGTTGAGACTATATCTGTCAAGTTTCTGACAATTTTGTTTGTCAAATTTGACGTGGAATGACAGACCATGCCCTACACCAGGGGGTAAAGGAGTCCATGGAGGGGCACCGTTACCGTACCTCTGAGAATGAGTACTGTTTGTACCTTGGCCACAGACTGTTCCCTAGAAACTGTTATGAAAGATGGATCAAGGGGCTGCTGTTTTTTATAGTTACGAGTAGGAGCAGAGCTGCAGCATCGGAGGCAGGGACTGTCCTGGTATTTGGAGATTTATAGGCCATTGTCTGTGTCCTGCAGTAATGTCTCTATCACACTTGAGGTGCATCCTCAGTATGATTCAAATTGGGGGCCACAGATAGGCTCTCCAGAAGCTGCTGCGGTTATAACAAAAATTGTAAGGGGCCATTGGACTAGGCTGCAGGGCCAACATTGGCATTTGTTATTTTCTGTTTTCTTAATTGTAGAAATGGGTAATTGGATTTAATGAGCATGTCCCCTTCCAAGGAGTGAGGACATTCTGAGAGACAAAATGTGTATTCTCTGCCAAAATGCTATTAAAAGAGAACACTATTTGATTGTAGTCACATTAACTAGCACTTTAACATTTTACAATGTTCATTTCTAATGATCAGTTACAGTATATATTGTAGTCTAAAAAGTGATGCCCTACTGAGCAAAGCACGTTATCCTAACCTAGAATAGCTATACTAATTATTATACTGTTGGGAGGTGATCATTTGAAGATGGACAGTCTAGCTAGTGCACTCCTAATGTACTCCTTTGAAATAGTCACTTGTAGAGGAAGGAGGCAGATTGCTCCTGAGTTTTCCTGGCTGCTTTGCATACAATCAAAGAACATTCTGAGATCTTAAAGACCACAGATCTTTGTTTGATAAATAGTTCTGCGATAAAAGGGTTGTATGCCTATATCATTTCAAGGCTTACAAAGACCCACAACGAATGCTTTCCTGGATCTCCACTGTCTGGGCCAACGCCGTACCCAGGCCCTACACGCTGGATCCTTGGCAAGCCCACTACCACCAATATCTCCCAGCATCTGCCTGAAATCAGCTTTGGCCTCCCCCTGCATCACAGAGCATAACCGTGCCTACCTACTAAGAGGTAATACGACTGCGCCTAACTCTATCAACACCCATGTGGTTCTAGCACCCATTTGCCCCTCCACTACCCTTAGTACTGCTTCCCCACCACCTTCATCCCCTCCATCCCCATACCTACAGCCAGCCTTGTTCCCGGCATTACACAACATACACCACCAGAATGTCCACCAACTTCCTGACACCGCCCAACCCTTTAGGAGTTATGTCCACTGATCTGCTCATCGGGCCTTCCAGCCTCTTGCCACCTCCAGCACTGGGACCACCGTCTACCCTGTCGGCCATGCAGACCTGCCATGCCAAATGACACTCCTACTAAGCCCCTCCAGACACCGAGCCCCCCTGACAACTCTGCCGCCGCCACCTCCCAATATGAAAATTTACTTGCCAGCCAGCCACCTAGCTACGCTGCCTAATCCCTTAAATGCCATGCACAGTGACCAGCATATCAGGCCATCCTGGTTTTTGCTCCCATCCACCTTTATCCCCCAGTTCAACATTCCTCCCAGTCACCCCATCTGCCACATTCTCTCGCCCTTCTCCGGTCACTCTTTAGCCGAATCCTTGTGCAATCCAGTCTTGTACAGTTGCATTGGGGCCACCAGCCCGTACGTTGGCAAGGAATGCCATAAAACCAGCCTGACCATGCTCACGAGTGCCCTGTCACCGGCCATGACCTAGGAAAGCTTGACCCCCTCCTTTCCTAACGCCACAAACCTCACTCACCACCTTCCATCCACCAGAGAACCTCCTGCCCACTTCTGGGACCTCAGAGATTACATAATATGCAAGCCAGAACAGCCTTGCTTCCCCATGAACTCCAATACTTCTCCTACCCCATTCTTGCGAATCTCAGACTACATGGGCTAGCCTGCCGCACCACGCAACCCCCAACACCCTCCCCCAACTAAGATTCCACTGGCCAACCTTGTGACCGCCTCACCTACTGCTCAGAATAAACCTTTCAACTGTACCCTTATCAATGCAGATCCCTGGGTGCCCACGCCATAGAAATCCATGACCTCATAATCAACAACCATATTGATCTACTAGCCATCACATAATCCTGGCTTCATTGTGCCTCAGGCACCTTGCTCAGCCTCGCCATGCCCCCCAATTACTCCATCCACAGAGCTGACCGCACCAATGCCATCAGTGGCGTAGTCACGCTCATCTTTAAATCCGACCTCCAGATCCGCACCCTTCCTCTGCCTCCCACTGAGGGGTATGAAACACTCCTACTCAAACCTAAGACCAACTACCAGACTACCTTCACCATTGTCCTGCTCTATAGACAACACAACTCTCCTAACCAGCCTGACACTGAAATCCCACTCCTCATAACACGTTTCCTCAATCCAACTACCAAATGCATAATTCTAGGGGACTTTAACCCAGACTTCAATGATCCTGCCGATCATAAATCTACCTCCGTGGTCCAAGCTTTCCATGACATGAACTTGTCACAACTAGTTTCTGCCCCCACCCACTCTAAATGGCGTATCCTTGACTGGATAATGACAACTAATTCCACAATCGACATATCACTCATCAGCCCCGCCCATTGTCTGATCACCACTTGATTGAATTTAACCTGCACCGCTCCAAAAATGTTACCAACACTCGCCTACCTCCTACTCCATTCCAGTCAACAAGCACACAGAAGCTCACACACGAAACCCTCAAACCCACCTCACTCTACCTCATTGAAGCCCAGCCATGCTAACTGCAAGAGCCCCTCTGCACCAGCCCACCATTATCACGAGAGCCTACTAGCCACGCTTGACCAAAATACTCCTCATAAGAATAAATCCTTGAAACCATTCAAGCCCACTAACCTCTGGTTCACTGATGAACTAGTCTCACTCCGCAGAGAGAAAATAGCCTTTGAGCATCTGTGCAAGAAACATCCCACCCCCACTAATGCCACCTGCTTCCTCTTCTAAGACCTACAAGGCTGCTATTTTTGCCACCAAAGCTGCTTCCTATGACAACAGAATCTCAATGGCAAGTTCCAACACCAAGGAACTCTTCGCCATCTTGGATATATAAGAAAACCCAATTGCAACCACCTTCCTAGTTACACCTGACAAAGCGTGATGCACAACCATACAAACTGCCCTAACTCCCAAAATCAACCTTCTGTACAGCAAAATAACAACCAAGAAAGCCCTAGTAGCTGCCAAACTCTTGCTCCTGCCTCCCATGGCACCACCCAACCCAGTCCACCCCTGCATCTCACTGGAACCTATCCCTTGCTTTTCCTTCCACCGTGTCACCCAAGAGACCATTTTGAACACCATTCTTGCCCTCAAACCCTCCAACTGCAAAGGAGATACCTGCCCTGCTCACATTATAAAGCTGTGTACCCCAAGCCTCACCCCATCATCATTGAATTTGTCGACTCACCACTCATCTCATGTGATGTGCCCACCAGTATCAAAGCAGCTTGGGTCACCCCCATTTTAAAAATAACATCCTTGGACCCAACAGTACCTACCAACTACAGGCCCATCACCACAGTACCCTTCCTGCTCACAATCCTAGATGACATTGCCGATTTATGATTTGTATAATTATAATTGTTTTTTTGTAACACACTTAATACCGAAGAGGTTTCTAAGAGTTGACCCGGGATTCGAACCTGTGTTGCTCTGCATCGTATTGCTTCCAAGACAAGCGTGTTACTACTGACCTATACTACCTGTCCCTTCTTACAATCACAATTCCTGGAACAGCACTCTATCCTTTGTGTCAGACAATCTGGCTTCTGTCTGAAGCACAGTACTGAAACAGACCTCATCGACATGAAAATGCAATTCGGGCAACCTGGCCATCCTTCTCTTTTTAGACCTCTCTGCCGTGTTTGATCTGGTGGACCATGACCTGCTCTGCCAAAATCTCTCCCAGATCTTACATTTCTCCCCCAAGGCAGTCTGCTGGATCAAATCCTTCCTTAGCAACATACCTCCAGAGTTTTAATTGATAACCACGCAGCCAACCCTATTCCTCTTGGTGTCCCGCAAGAATGCTGTCTCTCCCTTGCCCTCTATAACACTTGCAGTAAACCGCTCTTCGACATTCTTGACAATCTAGGCATCTCCTAAACCAATTTTGCAGCTGACGCGCAAGTCCTCACCCCCCTCTCTGGCAAACCACATCAGTGACTCTATCACCATTAACAATGTATTCTGCACCATTCAGTCCTGGATGGCTACCCACAACCTCTGCCTCAATTGTAAGACAGAGCTACTCATTGTGGGCTCCCCTTCCCACCTCAAATCCCTGAACCCCTCTTATGCCTCCTTCACCATTGATGCCACCACCTTTCCTGCCTCAAATATGCCAAAACTCTGGGGGTATACCTTGACGCTGAACTTTCTATGACAACGCATGTCACCTTGCTAGCATCCACAACATGCCCACACCGCGAAGCCTATTTCGCTAAAACAATTCTGGAGCACTAACAACTGTCTCACACTATCACGAGCCATCATTCTGAGCAAACTTCACTATTGCAACGCCTTTTTCAAGGGTACATCTGCCTCCATTCTAGTAAAACTACAGCTGCTGCAACTTAAAGCCCTGGGTGCAGCACTGTGCCTCCGCAAATCGGATCACATATCTGCAACCCACCGGGAAGTCCACTGTCTACCTATAAAAGCTTGGATTGACTTCAAAACCATAACCATTGCACACTGTTGCATCTACAACAAAGCCCCCAAATACATGAATGAATGCCTCTCAAGAAACTCTCCGCTCCTCCAATGACCTTACCCTAGCTGTCCCACGTTTCAAATTTGCCAGAGTTGGTGGTGTGAGTTTCAGCACCACAGCTCCTTCCCTTTGGAACTCTCTCCCTCAGCACCTAAGAGATGAGCCCTCATACCCTGCATTCAAGAAACCTTTGAAAATTTGGTTATTTAACAAATATGACTAACTGTTGTGTATATGCTACATCCTACTTTGCTCCGACTACCACTGTACCTATCTATTTTTGTCTACAATTCTTCTACTGTAACCACCTGTACAAACGATGTTATACCTGTGGGTCTGGCCATTACACAAATGTTAAAATAAAATATAAATATCACAGTACATAATTCACGCTGACTTTTTACCAATTTTATTTATTAAAACACCCTGGCATTAAAGTGTTTGTAACCAAAAACTTTATATGCTTACTTGGTTACTGTTAGCCAAAAGGGAAAGTGCAATCCTGCCAGCCACATGCTGCCACAACTAACTAGATAACTGTAGCATTTTTCTTGATTTTAAAGCATAATTTTCATGCTCCTTGGCGCTCGAACTACCCCCTGACCCAATTCCTGATCTTCCCTTCTGGCCCACCACCCTTCTGATTAGGCCTGGGACCTATCGCACACCCTAGGAGGGTCTAGGCAGCTCGCTTTAGCTGCGCAACCACTGGTTGCTGTTTGCAAACAGGGTAAGTGCAAGCCTGTCAGCCCAACTAACTAGAGCATTTTTGTTGATTTGTTTAAGTATAATTTTTGCGTTCCTTGGTGCTCGGACTGCCTCCTCTCCACTGATGTTCCCTTCTGCCCACCTCCCAGCTCGCCCATCACCCTTCTGATGGGGCTTCGAGAACCCTTTTAAGCCCTCCACTCAGAGCAGCCTCTGCCCAGGCCGGCAGCCCTTGGCTAAGGGCCCCAAGGCAAAGGGCAGCTGCTGAAGAAGCAGCTCCACTCCGTGTTTGCCCACATTTGCCTGGGAAGCCTGCTGCAGTCAAGAAGAGTGTCTGGTGAAATGATCACCAGACCTGCAGACCTGAGGACGCCAGTGGGTGTAATGTAAACATCCAAGTTGTCAGACAAAATTAATTGGGTAGACCAAAAGGTATTGTGAGAGAAGTCTTCTCTTTAATAGTACATTCATAAATTCGTGTTGTGCAGAGACCCTTTGCCAATGCATTTCGGACAAATTGTCCTTCAGGGTGGGCCCTATGAACACATACTCATAAGAACAGTGCAGCAATTTAACATATGAATTCTCTAACCATACTTGCAATCTTTAGACAAACTTCTGTTTAGGATATCCAATCTCAAAGCCAAATGTGTACCTGAAATTTAAGAGATGTTGGTGAATATGGCGATCTCTGGCCATCTACCAAGGAGCTTGTATGCAGGCTGGGTTGGCTGTAAACTGGGAATTCATACAGTCATATCGGTTTCATTCCTATAACCCAATAAACTCTATTGGTGACCAGAGCATATTGTAGTGGGTACATGCCGAGGCAGAAGGCCTCCGGTTAGTGGCAAAAGGTACGTAATGTAAATAACTGAAAAATGGTTGTTTAATAGCTTACCATGTGTGCCATGGTTGACAACGCTTGGGACTTTGGAGAAAATGAAAGGAGTGAATCCTGGGCTGAAAACACGAGACCTGTTAAATGCTCAATTTGCATACAAATGTAATGGCGTCTGTAAAAATGGAAGCCCACCATAAAGTGTGCATTACAAATGACGTTTCGGATTGAGCACATCACTATCTTGGTATGTTGATGAAAGCGAAAAAGTTGTGTGGCATGTACCTGGTGTGCTTTTTAGCACGTATTGCTGAAGCCAAGGGATCTGTTCAGAGAAGCAGATCGCGGTCTTCTGCTGTTTGAGTAGATCGTGTGAAAGCACCAACTAGCAACACTGGCGTTGCTATGGTGACCTAGAAGAATGCAGTTCTGTTGCCAAGGGCAACCATTCGTACATGCATGTTGGTTTGTCGGGCTGGTGTCTGATTGGTCGGAGCTATGTAGATATGAACGTCACTGTGCAGGAAGCGGTTTCAAGAATAAAGTTGTTTCATCCGTAAAGGGATGGTGTCGTGAAGACGTGCTGCGAGTGCCCAGCTGGAAGGGAAACACTAGGATGGCTGCGAAATGTAGTTCTATGGGAAAGGAAAGACCCGAGCTTAATTCGTTCAAGGTGAATGGCGTCTTCACTGAGACAAAGGACAGAATCGCCTATGGTATTGACCTACGTAGTGTTTATCTAGGGTGTATATGCATAATTAAAATCCCTGAATAATACTGATAGTGACCACTGAGTTTATGATTATGTGTATACATGCCTTGGGTTCTAGAATATAAATGAAGTGATTAGTGCACATAAAAGATCAATTTGATCAGAGCTGCAAATCAAACAATTCCAATCTGTGCATATGTGAAGAAACAGATTATTATGCAGCCCTAAATATATTCAATACCTAGTGACGCAGTATATAAAATAATCACATTTTACAAGCAAAATGGAAGAAACATCAATCACGTAATCTTGATTCAATTTGCATTATCAGGCAATTATTGTGATAAGCGCTGAGAGATAGTATTTAGAAAATAAGTTGAGACTCTAGGTAGAGTGCTGGTTATTACCCTGGCATGATCTTGGGATTTGTTAATCCATATACCGGAAAGGTTTGTCACATTTCTTACAATCATAACTTAGTATAGTGCTGCACATATTGCTTTATCAGAGTCTTTGCGCTTGAAATGGATATCGTCCCATTTCATTCGAGTGTCTCAATGGAATGCGCTATACTTTGCTGTGCTGTAATCTCAAAGGCTGAGGTATTTGACATCCTGGGTGTTTCTATGCTTCTCTATCTCTTGTGTCATTAAATGTTGATTGTCACTCATATTGTATATTGGTTGTCTTATTTATTGTCCCTCACATGGTCGAGTTTACTGTATCTGTGTTGCTTACCGTGTTATCATTTGGGTGGGATCATATAGATAGCAAGAGGTCAAGTTCTTCATTTAAGCCGTTTGTAGAGACGGCACCTAGTCTATCAATCCAATATGCTTCCCTTGGTTAGAGTTTTGTACTAATGCTCATTCTTCGTTGGGCAATTCTGACTACTTCGAAAATTTGAAATCTAATTTGTGAAAGTTGGTGTATGTGCTGTTGGAATTGTCTGGCGACAGGTTACTGTTGGTTATTAGTTATGATGTTTGATTTATGTTGGTTCCATTGTATCCTTGCTTTCCGGCTGGTTTGACCAATGTAAAGTGGTCCACATGGGCATTTGATACAGTAAATCACATGTTGACTGTTACATATCGCATAATCTTGTAATAGGATCTTTTCGCCTGTCTGTGGATTATCACTGTATCGCCTTTAATCAAACTGTTGTAATTATTACATGTCATGCATGGGTAGGTCCCCTTTTTTGGGGGTTTGTATAGTCTCTCAGTTTGCGGTTTTGTTTTGACCAAAATATATTTCAGATTGTTAATCCTTTTGAATGCAAAAGTAGGTTTGTCAATGATGAGGTTCTGTATTTTGTTGTCGCAATTTATCATTGGCCAATGTTTCAAGATGGTTTTCTTTATTCTTGATGACTGTGTGCTTTATTTACTAACAAATACTGGTGGACTCTCTGATGAAATAGTTTTGTCGACTGGTGCTAAAAGGGTAGATCACTCTTTTGTCTCTTTCTTGTTTTTGGCCATTTTCAAGTCATCTTCTTTGTATCCTCTTTCCCTAAATTTGGACTACATACAATCTTGTTAATGTTTGTATTCAGATTCCACATTCACTGTAGGTTTCACTCGTAATAGTTGACTGTAGGGGAGACGTGGTTGATGGAGGATGAAAACTCCATCTGTGGAGGAGGTTGTTTCAATCTGTGGGTTTGTGGTACAGAATGGTATCAAATCCTGGGGCATGTGGGAAGATTTGTACGTCCAAGAAATGGACAACTGGGGATGCCGATTTCTGATGTAAACTGAATCCTATTGTCAATGCTGTTAAGGTATGACAAGAATGTAGTTAGTGTTGCTGGTGTATCATTCCATACCATATAAATGTTGTCAATGTAGTGACACCAATATCGGATGTATTTGTGCATTCTGTGATATGAATTCTAGAAGGATGATAATCCATTCTTTGGTTGCTCCTACTTCTTCTTATTGTAGTAGCAGCCATTCCACCGTTTGCTGTCCTATATCGTGTGGAATGGACGTGATGCCTGCTGCAGTTAACCGGCATGTACAGATAAGCAAAGTGTGGTCTGGGCGGGGAGTACAGTCATTACTGTACTCCAGTAAAGCCCCACCACTCTTACCCCACCACTCTTATTACCTACTAGAATATAGACCACTAAAGTCAGTGAGCCATATCTTGCATTTAGCCCAATTGTGGTGGTCAGTCATATCTTCCATTTAGCCCACCTGTGCTAGTCTGCCAGATCTTGCTTTCAATCCATTTCGTCGAACTCTTAGTCATATTTTGCATTTAACCATATCGTGTGACGTAATCTCTTTTCACAACTAGCCCAAATGTAGGAGATTGTGATATTTTGTTTTTCCGCTAGTTGTGTGAGATAGTCATCCTTCACATCCTGCATAGGAAATTAACTGCCACTAACAAACTGTACTAAAAACTCACCCTTCTGCACACACCTCTCAAACTCTGAACTAAACACAACCATACATATACAGCACCACAAACCGCACATACTTCACATTACCACAACAATGAAACAAACCACACATAATCTTGCCCAACACCACATTACGGCCACCAACCAAAAAAACACCTATGCTCAGTGACTGGTGTAGGAAGCTGCCAACAGCACATCACAGTTCCCTTGCTCTTTTTCCTGCTCAATCCTACTAACATACCCGCCGCCCTCTTGCATTACAGATCTGCCAGAGTGCCAAGAGACCACGCAGGTGACAACAGTGCGCGGTATAAGAACCTTTAACATAACATTTGGAGAGCCTGAGGATTTAGATGCGTGGAGAAAATGGCTACAACATCAGTCACTGCATTGGGGTACAGGTCCACCCTGCTCCTTATTTCCAGAGATGTTTTCCCTCATATATGTGAGGAGAGCCTCTCTGGGACTGGGCGTGCACACAGTTCTGTGGCCCCCAAATGCACAGCCATGCTTGGAGAATGAAATCTATAGTATGATGTAAGAGAGTCAGCCCACCGCAAACTAAATACCATTTAACATAAGATTACAAGAGCGAAGTATTGCAAGGACAGTGTTGTGGCAAACTCTCTGCCAAAACTAACAACTATAGCACTATTTCTCTAACCACACAAACTTGTCTTGTCCCCTGAACTGGATGCCAGCATTAGATAGGGGTGTGGATAGGCTCTAGATAGCGTTGGCACATTACATTTGATCAACACAAAGGTTGTACCCCAGACTGTGCTGGCAATAGCATTCTGCGTGTTGCATCACTACAGGGCATGACCTCTGGGAGACCTGGTCCAGGGCAGAGCAAAGGTAGCTATTTGAATTGTTGTGCAAAGCTTGCTGCAGTTACTGTTGCGTGCAGGGGAATGTAGGCCATGTGTGTTTGTTTTCATTGGCTCTCCCTGCCAAGCAGCAGGACTGAAACAAATTCCTGCATGTGAATAGAGGTAGGCTGTGTCTCTGGTTTGTACTTATGTAGTCTTTGTGCCCAGGTGCTCACGAGGACAGAGTTTGGCCCATGTGTGTGAGTTAATGTTGATGGGATGGTGAGGGGATTGGGGTCTTCTTATTATTGGTAACTTGTGTTGCTCTCAATGCCGCACTCTTCCAGCTTTTAAACATCTGACTAGGGATCAAACCATTATTATTAGGGTATTTATTGAGCACAGGCATATCTTTGGGAAGTAACTGAGCGCTTTACCATCCTAGGGTGAAGAACCGGGTTAGGGAGCAGAGAAATAAGGGAGTGGAACCTATCAGCGGAGGGAGGGCAATAGTCAGCAATGGGTTCTGCAAGTAACCAAGTGTCACGCTCACCTGGTCTCCACCGGGGGCGTAGCATGTAGCCGCACAAATGATGTCTGCACTGGTGTAGCACTGCTTGAATGATGATGTACTCTCCTTTATCACCCCAGGAGACTTGTCTGAAATGTCGAAACAAGATATTAGCTATTGAGTGGGGGTGGTTAGGTCCCACCTCCTTTAACCTCCTGATGCCCAACTCCTCTTCTGTCTCACCTTGGAGTTTTGTGAGGTTGGCTCTCCGTCCTGCTTGTCTTTTGAGCAGGGGCGCAGTAGAACAGTCTTTCCCCGGACCTAGTTACTTCACTGGTCCAGTGTGGCTGTCGCAGAGTCTGGAATATCTGGATTTAACATGTAAGTCTCTATGCCAATGGATGCTTGGTATAGGTTCTCAAAGTCTTTATTGCCCCAGATTTAAACGTTTTTGGCTTTTCCATCAGGCGCGGTCTAGTGCGGAATTTGGATGAAGAATTGACTTTCTGGGATGCTGAGCAGGTTCTTTTCAGGTGAGTATTAGCGCGAGTGAGTGGCGCTGAATGTCTGAATAACTGTTCTTTTTCGTGCGCGACTAACCTGCTGTTTCTTTTCCTTCTGTGCAGACGCGGCGCGGCTCCAGGACGGCTAATGGAAGAACCGCTCCAACATATTCCAGAGCAATGCAGACCTCGGGGTGAGTATTGGATGCCTGCACGGATGCCTTCTTCTCTGCAAGGACGGTGATCCGAAGATCAGCTGAAGGCGCGACCGATTGGATGAAAACTGCAGGTAAGGCCTTTGTTGCTGTACTAACTCCTGTTCGCTTCTATTTCTTCTTTTAGAGTACTTGGGGTGGTCTGCTCCACCTGTGGATTTTCTGCAGGATGATGCGACAGATATTCTGGACCAAGGTCCACCCACTGATCCGGTGCTGCCATTTCATTTGGCCTTGCAAAGAAGGGTGGCGGCGGCTTGGACTGCTCCGGAGAGTCTCCTGGCAGTGAATAAGTTGTTGCTGAAAAAATACCATCCAGCCAGTGGCGACCCCGGCTACTTTTCTTTGCACACCACTCCGGAGAGTTTGGTGGTGCAGGCGGCTACAGCCCCAGCGAAGCAGGCGGCGTACCCTACCATCCCTCCTGATAGGGACGACGAGCGCTTCGACGGATGGGCGAAGAAAGTATTTTCAACTGGGTGTATGGCTTAAGAGGCAGCCAACTCCGTTTGTTCCTTGGCAAGATTCACTCACACTTTGTGGAATTGTGCATCTTTGGCGGCTGAACATATTCCCAAAGGGGCGGAACGGGATGATTTTCTTGCCCTCGTTAAGGATGGCAAGGATGCCATGTATGAATCTGTTCAGTCGGGTCTGGACGTGGCAGACTGTGTCAGGCGGTTTATGGCGGCGAGCACTGTGATGCGCAGGTTTGCGTGGTTGCGGAAGTCGGGGTTTGCTCCCGATGTAGTCCCGGCTTCTCAGCATGCCCTTTGATGGTGATCATCTTTTTGGCAGCAGGGCTGAGAAGAGCCTTGAGAGGTTGCAGACCTTCATAGCTGCAGCAAAGTCGTTGAGTCGTTGCAGTTGGCCAACCTCCGCCTTTTCGTCCTAGGGGACAGCAATGGAGGGGAGGTTCCGTTCGATACTACTCGTCCTTTGGTAGATCGAGGGGAGCTGCCAGTCAAAGGGGCCAACGTAGGAGTACTAGAGGTGGAAAACAAGGTGCTCGAGGTGCCAAGGACGCTCGGGCAGTTGCCTCTTTGACCTCAAGCACTGCCGCAGCCGCTTCAGCTCAGTCATGAGGCCATGTCCCATGGTTTGCCGGTTGGGGGAAGGCTGGCGCAGCATCTGGTAGAATGGCGTGCCATTACTTCAGATGTGTGGGTTCTGGAGATCATAAGCCCACCACGGCTACGGTCTTCCTTTTCAGCAGAGGCCTCACGACAATCCACCAGGGAAGCTCTCTTTGAAGAGTCTGGATCCGCTCCTTGTGCAGGAAATCAAATCCCTGCTGGAGAAAGGCGCCATAGAACTGGTGCCTGTAGCAGAGAGAAACAAGGATGGTATGCCCCATATTTTTTGATCCCGAAAAAAGACTGGGGATTGAGACCCATCATGGACTTGCGTGGTTTGAACAAGCTCCTCAGGAAGGACAAGATGGTTACTCTCTCTCAAGTCCTCCAGGCCCTCGACTTCCGGACTGGTTGGTGTCTCTCAACCTCAAGGATGCTTACTTTCATGTGCCGATTCATCCCAAGCACAGGAGGTACCTGCGAGTCGCCAACCGCGAACCTCATTTTCAGTTTCAGGTCCTGCCGTTCAGATTGACCTCCGCCCGAGGGTCTTCACCAAGCCCATGGTGGTGGTGGCAGTGTATCTCAGGAAAGGGGGGATTCACGTCTACCCCTACCTGGATGATTGGTTGATCAGGGCGCGCTCTCCCGAGCAAGTCCTGGATCATCTGTCAGTCACCTGCCACTCCCTTCAAAGGCTGGGCTTCTCCCCCAACTTAAAGAAGTCCCACTTGACACCTACCCAGCGACTCCAGTACATCGGAGCAGTGCTCGACACATCCCTGGGGCAGTGTTTGCCTCCCCAGGTGAGGGCTCATCACATTCTGCAGATGGTGGACAAGTTTAAACATGCCCAGAGTCTCCCGGCGTTCAAGTTCTTGAGGTTGCTCTGCCTCATGGCATCCTGCATTCTCCTGGTGCCAGAGGTCAGGTTGCGAATGAGATCTCTGCAATGGGCTCTCAAGATGCAGTGGTCGCAGTCCTCCGGCAGGATGTCGGATCAAGTTCAGGTGCCGCCCTCGGTCGCCATTTTGGCTACCCTGGCCGAAGGTAACGATCGTGACTGACGCATCCCTCATGGGATGGGGAGCTCATGTCAAAGAGTTGACAGTCAGCGGTCGTTGGTCTCCGTCGGAGTCCAGACTCCATATCAATCTGTTGGCGCTGAGGGCCATAAGGCTAGCTCCTGAAGGCTTTTCTGCCGTCTGTGCGGGGGAAGAATGCCCTGATTCTGACGGACAATACAGTGGCCATGCACTAGCTCAACAAAAAGGGGGGGGGGGGCAGGGTCTCTCCCACTGTGCAGAGAGGCGATGCAGCTCTGGTTCTGAGCCATCCAGCAGGAAATTTCGATCTCGACAGTTCATCTGGCCGGAGACGAAATCGAGGCGGCGGACGCTCTGAGCAGGCAGAGCACAGTTTCTCACAAGTGGGAGCTGGCTTAGGGGTTTCTCTTGGAGATCTTTGCCCTTTGGGGCACCCCACAAGTGGATCTCTTCGCCACCAGTGTCAACTGGAAATGTGAAAGATTCTGCTCGATGGAATTTCCTCCAAGAGGAGCCTTAGGGGACGCGTTCGTAGTGGAGTGGTCCTTCCCACTGCTGTATGCATTTCCTCCAGTCCCCGTCATTCCGCAAGTGCTGCAGAGGTTACGGAGGTTCGGTTCCCGAATGGTCCTCATTGCTCCGGCATGGGCCAGGAGAGCATGGTACCCGGACCTTCTCAACCTGTCCATCTGCCCTTCACGCCGTCTTCCCTACCGAGACGATCTGCTCTCACAGGAGAGGGGTCGGGTTCTCCATCCGGAGGTCAAGTCTCTCAGCCTTCATGCTTGTTTTCTGAAAGGTTGGCGTACAAGGATTGGGACCTCCCTGAAGACGTGATGGAGGTGTTGCTTTCGGCCAGAAGGCCTGCAACGAAGTCCCTGTACCGTTGGAGAAAGTTCTGCGACTGGTGCAGGGTAAAGAATGTGGATCCTTTTTCATGTGCCATTCCTGTGGTTCTGTCTTTTTTGCTTTCGTTAGCCCACAAAGGCCTGCAAGTGGGTACCATTAAGGGTTACCTGGCGGCGCTGTCAATATTTAAGCACTCGTCTGAGGAGTGTTCTTATTTTAAGATTCCTTTGATTTCTCAGTTTCTGAAAGGGCTAACTAATGTGTTCCCACAGTCACCTTTCCTGGTGCCCTGTTTGGATTTGAAGTTAGTTCTGAAATTCATAATGGGAGCTCCGTTTGAGCCCTTATATTCTTGTCCTTTGAGACTGTTGACCTTTAAAACTGTATTTTTGGTTGCGGTCACTTCCGCTCGCAGAGTGAGTGAGTTGCAGGCACTATCCACCAAGCCACCTTTCACAGTGTTCCATAAGGACAGGGTTGTCCTTAGGGTCCGTCCGTCCTTTTCTTCCAAAGGTTGTGTCAGACTTTCATTTGAGCCAGAAGGTCATTCTTCTGGCGTTCTATCCTCCTCCGCATCCTGGTAAGGAAGAGTAGAGGCTCCATAGGTTGGAATCCAGGAGAGCTTTAAGTTTCTACATTTCACGCATGTCCCGGGTCAGAGTGGACGATTGGCTCCTTATTGGTTACGCTGGAAGGCGTTTGGGACAAGCTGTTACTAAGTAGACCTTGTCCAGATGGATTATCTTGGCAATCTCTGAATGCTACCGTCTGGCGGGTAAGGACCCTCCGGTAGGCTTACAGGCCCATTCTACTAGGGGTGTGGCTGCCTCTACTGCTCTGCAGAGGGATGTTCCCATTCATAACATTTGTGAAGCAGCCACATTGGCCTCTGTCCATACTTTTTTAAAACACTACTCCCTGGATTCTATTCATGGGCAAGATTTGGCCTTTGGCAAGGCGATCCTCTATTCTGCAATTTAATTGGCCATTCTAAAATTCTAAATCCTTTTCCTACCTCCATACGTTGGTACTGCTTTGGGAGTCTGTCATACATGTGGAATAGGTCAGAGGACACAATCCCTTTGAAGAACAAGTTACTTTCTTACCTGGTAATGTTCTTTCGATGGGATGTTCCTCCGACGTATTCCACATTGCACCCTCCCATCCTGCCCCTCTGCAGAATTTCTTATGCGATTGCAGCTTACGTTTCCGCAAGGCTTTCTGTAGTCTTACTGGCAGAAGATTGGTGCCACATGTTCTGGGGAAAAAACTACAACTGGGGCTTCGGGCGTCGTGTGTCCTACTTATAACATCCGGTGACGTCGGCTCGACGGAGGCCCTCGAGGGACACCGTAACGACATCATCGACGTAGGACTCGGACGCCAAGTTTTTCCAAAGCAGCACAGCTGTGTTGATTACCTGTCATAGATGTGGAATACATCGGAGGAACATCCCATCGAAAGAACGTTACCAGGTAAGTAAGTAACTTGTTCATCTGGCTGCAAATTTGGCTTCATCCTCTTCCTATTATGAACCTCTTCCTTCATCTTGTACCTTCCCCCTTCTAAACTTTGCTTTCATACTCGTACCTCTTCTGTAATTCCCCCTCCTCCTTGATATTCTTTTTCTAAAATCTTTCTTGTTACCCACCCCTCCTACTCCAGGATATTCTTCTCCAACTTGTTCTGCACTCCTCTCCTCCTCCTTCAGCATCAACATGCTCTGTACTTCCACCTCCTCCTGCACCCTCCGCTCTCTCTGCGCCTCCATTTCCCTTGTCACCTGCAGCTCCCCATGCCTTGCTCCTCTGCTATTCCTAGCACCTTCTTCCTCTGTGGATCTGTGAAGGACTGGTATAGGACCTGGTTCCCTTCCCCTGGATTGGGATACAGTCTAGCCCCGTCAGGTAATTGGTTGTACTTTGGTATTGACTACATGGTACAATTTCAGGTGTGTTTGCGTTGTTTCCCATCTGGTGCTCCTCAGACCGAGCCTTCAATAGGTGGGCCTGTTATCTTGGAATTCTCACTTAGGTGCATGTTGGTGAAGCGCACTCAGAGTTTGAGAAGGGCGGGTGGGGTGGCTGACAGCTGTTATGCCCTGCTCGAAGGCTGCAACACCAGCAGGAAAGAAATTGGATTGAAGCATTGGTAATTCGTGCTTCTCGAGCATTGGACTGTTCATAGAATCACATTCTGTTGAATATTCTCATTAGTCAGGCTGGCAATCCTCAGTACATTTAACAAAGCGGTTTTAGGCAAGTGGCACACACTCCCTTAGCTCCACCTCTGGAGTCCATTGTCTGATTCTTTACTGCATATTCAGAATTAGGAGTCCTCTGGAAGATCTTGCTTCATTTGTCTTATCCTGAAGAATCTTAACTTAAAACCACAGACATCTGTGTGGAGCACAAGATATGATCTTGTGTTTTTGTCAGGAATAGGAAAGTCTTTCACACTGGGAGCTCCGCAAGGTGGGGGCGAGATTGCCTCCCGTCACCCTTAGGGTCTGAACCCTGTTAAGTGTAGTCCCACACCTCACCATGGCTGAAGTGGGCAATGTTAAGAATCTTATTTTAAAGCCGGTCCACGTGCAAGCTGAACAATGCTTATGTAGAGGACAAACCTGAGCAGTGTTTATACTGGCTCTGTCCAGATAGTGATATGGAGTTCTGTGGCATCCGTCATTCTTTTGCTAATAAACTGAGGGACAGACATGAATGGCTGGTGGCCTGGTTGGATGAAGGCACAGTGACATCTGATCTAGCACTGTTAATTTTGCCTCCTCTTGACCTTGCAGTTAGCTTTCTAAATGTATTCCATCCAAGAGTGCAAGTTCTCATTAGATGTCCAGGGATAAAAGAGTGACGGGCGAGGACCCGACATGGGCTTGGAAAGGTTCAGCTAAGCTCTCCCTGTCTGCAAAATGTACTTCTGCTTCCTCGTCTATGAAAAACGGGGAGAAAACACCAATGCGGTCTATTTTTAAATCCCCAGTCATTCTTCTGAGCAACAGTCTACAGCATAGGTGTCTAAGTTCCAATCTACATCATTGTTCTTGAAGAGAAACCAATGAAGGCATCCATGACGCTGTCAACAATTGTACCCTCAGTAGCAAGGCCCTCTACGACAAGCTAGTCTGACAGCCCTTCAACTGCTCCATCGATGATCTCAATAATAAACCTTTCCACTTTATCGACGATCAATGCCTCAGGCAATCAGCAGGATAGTACGAGAAAGAGGATGCTAGGCTATGTTGACGAAGAGCACATTAGAAACCATACAGTGGGTTTCTCATTCTCCAAAATGTCCAAGACAAAGCCTACAGACACTCCACCCATAAATTTCATCCATCCTCTCAGAGCATTTGAAGATCCCACCGGAGGATATCCTGGAACAGAAAACTCAAAATTTGAGGGATCGGAAGGGGATGTGCTCTGATGAGGAGGAGGAAGAGGAGGAGGAGGAGGAGGAGCAGGAGGAGCAGGAAGAGTAGTAGTCGTTGTGTGAAGAAAGACGTGTGCCAAAGTATGTGGAAATGCCACGCCTAACACCCTAACCTGAAGCACACTATTTGTCAATGTACATCCTTCATACCCTGGTCACAGAATTGTAAACCAGGTTACCACACATCTCTCGGAGGTCTCCATCACCAAAGCCTCCACCAAAACCCACACCGGAACAACCCAGGGCCTAGGCTCTGGCTCCTCACCCACAGGGAAAGGGATGGTGGGAGAGAATCGTTCAGACCTGAGGCAGACATTGACCTCTATTCACTTGCAAGGGTGTGTATTATGATCTATATACATTCTGGAATGTTTGGGTTCGGGAGTTTAGTCATCCTTTACCAGTTACCCTGAATGTTGGCCACATTGGGAGAAGCAAGGTTTCTCCAGCATGGGGTCTGGCATGGATTCACATGCTCATGAATATTCCCCGTCGTCAGGCTGGGAATCCTCGGTAAAGAAAAAACCAGTATCAGTTTCGTTTCTGATCTGTCTTTCGTAGTAATAACCAATCACTGGTCTCTGCGTCATACTGACCACAGCCAATGACTGCCCTCTACCTAAGCACCGCCTCTGGCAGCCATCTTCAGATTTTTACCGCACGTTCATGTGTTGGGATCCTCGTGCTATTGCTCTCGAGCGTTAGTGCTATTTTTTCGCGCTTTTTCACAAAAACTTCGATTCTTTCGGTCAAAAGAGCCTCAAGCTCCACCGATCCTACATCCGATCAACGGGGACCCGTGTCGGATTCATCTGTGCCCCTCAAGGGTGAAGATTTCGTCGAGCTACACTTCGGAGGACTCCAGAAGCTTCTCAGGCCCGGTCTCGGAGATGGCCCAGGAGAAGGGAAGCTCGACGCCCGGAAAGCTGTTCAGGGCCTGCCCTGGATGCCAGCTGCAGAACGTCTTCAAGGAGGACGAACACTCTTTCTGCCTTTACTGCCTTCATGGGGACAAGACGCACGTGGAGAAGGACTGTGCGTTTTGCGGCAACATGTCGGAACGGACCATGAAGGACCGCCATCAACGTCTCGCCAGCTGGCTGGAGGGTAAGAGCCCGTCTGGCGAGAAGAAGAAGAAATCTGAGCGGTCTTCTAAGACCTTTGAGGGCGCCCCGGCGACGGGGGCCCAACATAAGGCCAAGCACCGCGAGTCCGCTGGCACCGGGAGCGCCGAACGGTCGGGCTCTACGGGCGCCAGGCAGGGCGCACCCTCCCCGGCACCATCAACCACGAGCCAACGCTCTGGGTCGGGTAAGAGGAAGGCCGAGCACCCGGCGAAGCTCCTGGAGAGGCCCCGGTCGAGCTCTAAGGCAGAGGAGGAGCGTGGCAGTGTCCCCTCCCTCAAGGATAAGGCGGTGAGCGCACCTAAGGTGGTGAAGGCCTTGATCCATTCGACCAAGCCCTCTATCGAAACGGTCGCGGCGGCCCTGGCCCAGCCTGTGGAGGCTGCACCAGTGGTGGCGGCCTCGGGGCCCAGAATCTCCCTGCCTCCTCGGAGGGAGTCTTCTTTTGTGCCCATCGATAGGACCCCCGTGAAACCCTCCGTGGGGAAGAAGAAGGGGGGGCAGGGCGTCGTCGTAGATTCGGCCTCAACCTCAGAAGAGGAGCTGATCGAGGTCTTAAGCCACGGCCTAGGCGTGGAACAAGACCAGCCCGTCGGAATGGGCCCCGACGCAGGTGACGACGACGACATCGTCGAGGATACCGACGGGGCCCCTGCTCGCCCGTCGGATTCCCCTCTGCCAGCGCCGCAAGACAACTCAGCGGCCATTTTGTTGGCTATACAGTCCTTATGCTCCGAGATAAGGACGAGACTACCGTTACCGACGGAGGAAACTCTCCCGTCGGGGGATCCAGAACCGGGACCTTCTGGTGTTCCCCCTACCAAGAAAAGAAGGATCCATCCACCGCCTCCTTTTCAACCGTCGCGCCCCGTCCAGCCCTCCTCCCCGTCCACCCGAGGGGATGATACGGGGACTGACACGGCAGCGACGGGTACGGACGACGAGGCATACGACGAGGATTTTCCGTCGTCGCCTCCCACCAGGGCTTCTCCGCCCGACGAGATTGGATCGTTCCACTCAATGATCGCCAGGGCATCCGAGCTTTTCCAACTCTGCCCTGAGGAGAAGAAAAAGGAAGGCTTCCTTTACCAACGGCGCGAGGCCAAGAGGAAGACGGTCCTCGCAGTGCCTCTGTTGGACGACATTTGGGATGAGGGCCTTTCCCTCCTCAAGAACCCTTCCACGACGCCAGCGAAAAGAGACCGGTACGAGAAAAAGTACCGGGTCCCGGACTCGGCCCCCCTATGCCTCCGGGCGCAGCCTACCCCGGACTCCGTCGTCTCCGCGGCAGCCAGGAAGAAAGCGGGGGGGGGTGCGGCCTCCACGTCGACTTCCCCGCCGGACGGCGAGGGAAAGAAATTGGATGCCATGGGACGTAGTCATCTCGTCGGCGGCGACGACGATTAAAGCGGCCAACGCCTTGGCTATCGTGGCCCGCTACGACAGGGAACTCTGGTACAAGATAGCTCCCCTGCTGGATTTTCTGCCGGACGACAAGAGGGCGGAGGCCCTTGAGATCCTGCAGGAAGGTGAGGTGGCCTCGGACCACGCCATCACCGTGGCGACGGACATCGCCGACACTGGGTTCCGCCAGATGGGCAACGGCGTTTGCCTTCGACGTCGTGGATGGCTCAAGGCTACGGACTTTCGGCAGGACGTCCAGACCAGGGTCCTGGACATGCCCTTCGACGGGAACAACCTGTTTGGGAAGACAGTGGACGATTCCCTTCAGGCCATCAAGGCGGATACTGAGACGGCCCGGGCCCTTGGAGTACTGCAGCAACGGCGGACGCCCTTTCGGAGCGGCGGAGGCAAGGGCGCCTCCAAAGGTTCCGGCGGCGGTTTCGCTTCCTACCGTCAAGCGGCCCGCTCGTCGTCGCAAGAGGCCTACAGAGGACGAGGCAAGTCTGGCGGACCCCGCCGTCGTCGCCAAGGAGGCCAAGGCGGCAAGGCCGCGTCCAAGCAGGATTGAACCGGCCGTGGGGTCGGGCCCCCACCGAAGCACCCCGGTGGGAGGCCGGCTGGCGGGCTTCGTCAGCGTGTGGGAGTCCATCTCCACCGACCGTTGGGTGCTGGACGCCCTGGCCCGGGGCCACGCGCTCGAGTTTCAAAGAAGGTGCCCGCGCGTCCCCCCCGTGGCCAGGAAAGAACTTCACGTCCCTCAACTTCTCCTGGAGGTAAAGGCGATGCTCAGAAAGGGCGCCATCGAACTCGTCCCAAAGAGGCTTCGGGGCTCCGGAGTCTACTCGCGATACTTCCTCGTGAAGAAGAAGACGGGAGGATGGCGCCCCATCCTGGACCTGCGACGCCTGAACAAGTTCATCAAGGCGCAGAAGTTCCGGATGGTCACCCTCCAGCACGTCCTGGGTCAGCTGGAGGAAGGAGACTTCCTATCGTCGTTGGATTTGGAGGATGCCTACTTCCACATTCCCATCCTAAAGGGGCACCGAAAATTCCTCAGATTCGTGGTCCAAGGGCGTCATTACCAGTTCAAAGCCCTTCCCTTCGGACTACGGTCGGCACCCAGGGTTTTCACCAAGTGCCTCGCACCGGTGGCGGCGCAGCTGCGCCGCGAGGGGATTCACGTCTACCCCTACCTGGACGACTGGCTCATCCGCGCCAAGACGAGGGAGCTCGCCGTGGTCCACACGGCAAGGACCGTCCAACTCCTCACGGACCTGGGATTCTCCGTGAACTACGCCAAATCCCACCTGGTGCCCGCGCAAGTCGCACTGTTTCTGGGAGCGAGGCTCGACACAGTGTCCCTTCTGGCCTCCCCGTCGGAGGAGAGGACCAGGACCATCTTGGGCAAGGTGCAACGGATGTTGGTGGCCGACGCGGCCAAGGTGAGGTCCATCAAGTCCCTCCTCGGGATGATGTCTTCCTGCATCTACCTCATTCCCATGTGCAGGCTCCGGATGCGCCCGTTGCAAGAATTCCTGGATGCGCGCTGGATCCAGACGACGGGCAGCTTCGAGGAAAGGATCAAGCTCGACGAGAGTTTCCGACGAGCGATACGGTGGTGGGGCACCCGCGCGCATCTGACGGCGGGCATGGACTTCCAGACCCCAGCCCACCAGGTGACTGTGACCACGGATGCCTCCCTAGAAGGGTGGGGAGCGCACACCGAAAATCTGCACGCAAGGGGACTCTGGCTCCCGACGGAGAAGTCCCTGCATATCAACGTCCTGGAGCTCCGTGCAGTGTTTTGGGCCCTCAGGTCCTTCCTTCCGTCCCTCAAGGGCAAGGTGGTGAGGATCTTCACCGACAACACCACCACCATGTTTTACATCAGGAAACAGGGCAGAACCAGGTCCCCAGCGCTGTCCAAGGAGGCGCAGGACCTGTGGCATTGGGCCGTCGCCCAAGGGATTCTTCTGGTGCCGTTTCATCTGGCAGGGATAAAAAACACCATCGCCGACTCACTCAGCAGGGAGCTGCGCTCGTGCCACGAGTGGGAACTACGGCAGGATCTGGTGGATCGCCTCTTCCGACGGTGGGGCACACCCCAGATCGACCTGTTCGCGACGGCGACGAACACCAAGTGCCGGAGGTTCGCCAGCAGGTTTCCCCAGACGAGGAGCATGGGCGATGCTTTCTCGTTCCCCTGGGAGGGCCTGTTCCTCTACGCGTTCCCTCCCTTGCCTCTGCTAATCCGGCTCGTCAACCAGCTCAAGAGGTCACGGTGCAGGATGATCCTCGTCGCACCTGCGTGGCCGAGGCAGATATGGTTCCCGGACCTTCTGGACTTGTCGGCGTCCCCGCCAATCAAGCTGCCGGCGGACGCGGATCTACTCTCCAGGGAAGGAGGCGCCATCCTCCACCACGACCCGAAGTCGCTGAACTTGCAGGCCTGGCTCCTGCAGCGCTAGAGTTTGGAGGATACGACATACCGGCCGATTGCAGAGAGGTTCTTGCAAAGGCCAGGGCGTCCTCGACTCTTAAATGCTACGGACACAAATGGAAGAGGTTCTCTGTCTGGTGCCACGCACAGAAGATTAACCCTCTACGGATTACGGCTCCCCAAGTACTGCCGTACCTGCTGACGCTGGCCAAAGCTGGTCTGGCACACGCGTCCATCAAGATTCATCTTGCTGCGATCTCCCGATACACCAGAACCACGGGCCGGACGTCCTTGTGGTCTCATCGTCTGGTGAAAGAGTTCATGAAGGGACTGTTCAG
Organism: Ambystoma mexicanum; assembly: GCF_040938575.1. Lineage (NCBI taxonomy): Eukaryota > Metazoa > Chordata > Amphibia > Caudata > Ambystomatidae > Ambystoma > Ambystoma mexicanum. The sequence continues at coordinate 533,113,460 of NC_090941.1, read as the reverse complement.
ATCGTTCCCGCCGGTGAAGGCTCCGGCCCCGGCGTGGGAGCTCAACGTGGTGCTGACCAAGCTCATGGGACCTCCGTTCGAGCCTCTGCACTCGGCCCCGTTGAAGTTTCTATCGTGGAAAACAGCTTTTCTCGTGGCCATCACCTCCGCACGACGAGTGGGAGAGATCCAGGCCCTTTCCTGCAAGGCCCCGTACTTGACTTTCCACGACACGAGGGTAGTGCTCAGGACGCACCCCTCCTTCATGCCCAAGGTACCGTCGGACTTTCATCTCAACGAACCCTTGGTGTTACCTGTGTTCTTCCCGTCGCCTTCGTCGCCGGCTGAGAGGACTTTGCACTCGCTGGATGTAGCTAGAGCGCTGAAGTTCTACGTGGACCGCACGAAAGGTTTTCGGAAGACGTCACAACTCTTTGTGAACTTTGGACCTGTCAATCAGGGGAAGGCTCTCTCGAAGGCTTCCATCTCCAGATGGCTCTCCGGCTGTATCATGTACTGTCACCGGTTGGCAAACCGACCGCTGCCTGGCCGTCCGAGAGCCCATTCCACCAGAGCGATCGCAGCTACCACGGCGTTCCTATCTGGTGTGCCCCTGCTGGACATATGCAGGGCTGCTACGTGGAGGTCGACGCACACCTTCACGAAATTCTACTGCGTCGACCGGGATTCCAGGGAGGAGTCCAGGGTCGGCCAAGCAGTGCTGCGCAACCTGTTCGCCTGAGGTGAGCCTGGTGAGGAGGTAAGATGCTTAATGTTGAGTTGATGTGATGCTTAATGTTGAGCCTTTGCCACCTCCCGTGGTTGTGCATGTGTGTACTGCTATGTATTCTTTATTCATGAGCATGTGAATCCATGCCAGACCCCATGCTGGAGAAGGAACAAGTTACTTACCTGTAACTGTTGTTCTCCAGCATGGGTCTGGCATGGATTCACATGCGAACCCTCCCGCCTACCCCTCTGCGGCTCTTCACTTGGTCATACTGCCACTTCACGTGCTTCCAAATCTGAAGATGGCTGCCAGAGGCGGTGCTTAGGTAGAGGGCAGTCATTGGCTGTGGTCAGTATGACGCAGAGACCAGTGATTGGTTATTACTACGAAAGACAGATCAGAAACGAAACTGATACTGGTTTTTTCTTTACCGAGGATTCCCAGCCTGACGACGGGGAATATTCATGAGCATGTGAATCCATGCCAGACCCATGCTGGAGAACAACAGTTACAGGTAAGTAACTTGTTCCTTTCACAGTCATTGATTTATCTGCTGCTTGTCATCAAGTGCTGTTAGCACAGGATTGTGTGAGAAACCTGAAGGTGCTCTCACTTCTAATTCACAAGTATCTTCTGTTCAGGTGGCCAGGTAAGGGTCATCGCTCTTGGGTCCCAACTCTGAGGGTGGACCAGCGAGGGAGGATCACCTGAGTGGAGGGTCCATGGGGATTGGAGAGAGGGTGCCCGAAGTCGAGACATGGTATCCTCCTTTCCTGATATTGACCTACCCTCACCTCCCTTGGACTTTATGGGCTATTACCAATGGCATTCCATCCTCCCCTGTAGTTTTCCTTTAGGTACTGAGAATTAGAAATAAATGGGATCAGTGTAGACTTCCTATTATAAGCACCACTCTGTTACTGGGACGAAGAAGAGTGGTCTGGAAGCATGTAGTTATAAACATCAGGCATGTCACACTAATGGGCTTAAGCAGAATCAGGCAATTTAATATACCTCATTTCACCTGCAGCCTGTTAGTAGTAAAGAACATGGAAATCGGAAGCACATGAAAGTTGCAGTCGCAGAAGGAACAGAAAACCGAGGAGTTGCTGTGCTGAGAAGCGTGAATCCGAACCGCCAAGATTCCGATGGAGATCCTGCGAGTTTTGCCTAGGTGACTGTGCAGGACTGGGAACCCTTGTGAGGGAAGGCATACAGCAGGTGCTGCCAGGGAAGAGAGGCAGAGCCAAGCACGAAGGCCGTCATGTGCTGAGTGGAGCACCAGATGATCTGGGGTGTTGTGTTTTATGCTTGGGGAGAAGCCGCCAAACTGAGCTGCAGAGACCCGCTAAGTGTCGGGAGAAACTAAGAGCACCGGAGTGCTCCAAGGGACCATGGGGATGGTAGCGGTCCACAGAAGAAATGCAAAATAGCACTTATTGAATATCAAACTAAATTAAAGGTGTTATTTAACACACTCACAACTTACAACTGCATTTACTAAATGCCGAACTGTATAAAAGGTGCTATTGAAGTCTGCACAACTTAAAACAGCATTTATCGAAAACTGAATTGAATGAAAGGTGTTGGTTATCCTGACAAATACAACGCAACATTACATTTGCTGAATATTGGGTGACGGGAAAGTTGTGATTTGAGTGAAGCCAAGTGAATGCTGCAGAATTGAATGAAAAGAAAGTTGTTACTTGATCAGACTATAAAATACTAAAGGCTGCATAAACATTCTGGGACAATCGAGTGTATCAATTAACCCACTATCAGAAAAGCACCTTAAGAATAATGTGCAAGACATATAAGGACATTGAAGAGTTGTCTTCAATATAACTGAACAATGGCCTTTGGGGAAACTTATGGTTGTGTGACCTGTGATGGATGGATCGTATGGTCTGACAACTGTGCCTTGACCAGGAAGTTTTCGCAACACTGACCTTCCCAATAACAAGAGTCAAATTACAGACCAGGCATGTGGTTGCTGGTTGCGTGACATGTAATCTGGAGGGGTTGGGGGGGTGGGGGGAAACGTATGGTCGGACAACTGCACCTAGACCAGAAATCACTAAATATAGGAAAATCAGCAAATGGGTATGTGTCCTTGGTGAAGCTAACCCAAGGACGGGTCAAGGGGACTGTGTATTCTCTTGTAAACCAAGGAAACAAGTCAACTGCTCAGTATCCGTCTGGGGGAAGGGACACCCTGAGAACCAAAGAGCTGGAGGGTTTATCTTGGGGAAGGGAGTCCCAAGATCAAAGTATTGTTCAAACTTGGTTATATTTGAACTTGGGGAAGGGAAACTAAAGTCCCTCCTATGATGCAAACTGTGCTACCTATGAATCTACAGAAGGTAGCGTCAGAACGTGATCCAGTTTAACTTTGTTTCAAAGACGTTTGTACTATATTGAAGATGAACACGTATATTTGGTTGAGAACATTGCCCCACTAGATTTCTAGATTGTGATGTATTTGTGGGGACAAGCATAGGTTTTGACACAGACAGACCTTTGATTTGGACTTGTAGACACAGATTTCTTTAGGTAGGGTAAATCCTCCCATAGCACATGGGTAGTTAGGCGTTACACATCCTGTTCATTAATAAGGTTTTGTTTAGAAATATATATCTGTTGTCTGTGTCATCTCTCTTGATAACATGCTCGTCTCACACTTGTCAGCATATTACAGCATTTCTCACTACTGAAGGGGGTGTTTAAGTATTGCTGAATGCCTTTTGGCTTAGCTTCAGCAGCCGCTGTATTTCAGCCCGAAATGGAAAAAGTTCAGGAAGGCTTATCGAACACGGTCGTGTTCCAAGATGTGTTTCATGCGTGTACCCGTGAGGAGCATGATGGTGTGTTAAGACAGGTGTTGTTGACGCTCAAGGATGCTGGTTTGACAGTTCAACACAAGTGTAGAATTGCTGTGGAAAGTGTGGCATATTTAGGGCATTGTGTGTCGGCTAATGGTACCAGCCCAAAGGTGAGTTGGGTGAGGGCAATACGTGAGGCCCCAGTTCCTATGTCTAAAGACCAAGTTAGCTCTTTTCTGGGCCTTGCAGAGTATTATTATAAATGTGGCTGCAATGTTGTTGTGATGTCAACAGCACTAAAGTCCTTATTGAAAAGGGGCATTACATTTGTATGGACTGAGGAGTGGGAGAGTGTGTTTAAGATGATTAAGAGTAACATAGTTGCAGCCCCTTCATTGGGGAGGTTTTGTGCGCCAGATCATACCATACTCACGGTGGATGCTAGTATGCTGGGGTTGGGTGCGTCGTTGACCCAGTGTGGCGTGAACATGGAGGAACGAGTGGTGGCGTTCGCTTCATGGCCTTTCAAGGGGGCTGAGAAAAACTACTCAGTTGTGGAGAGAGAAGCTCTCGCAGTTTAATGTGCGATTCTGTATTTCAAGTTTTTCTTGTGGGGACATCCTTTTGTGGTGCAGTCTGACCACAAGCCCTTCGTGCAGATGCTTGTGAGTGGGGGGGTGGAGTAGAGCGTCACTTAGAAATTCGAGTTGGTTGTTGGGGTTACAATCTTACCATTTTCAGGTGTGCTATTTACCTGGCAACAAGAATTCAGTGGCGGATAGTTTGTTGCAACTTCCTCTTGGAGCAGATGTGAATGGTGAAGAGGTGATAGTAGCCAGTATGGATCAGGAGGCTGTAGGCCAGCTTGAGTGGGAGTTGGCTGTGGATGATGATGATGATGAGTTTGTGAAGTGTATCAAGGAGTGGATGGTATCTGCCTAGTAAAATAGTGTTGGACCAGAGATATGAAGGTTGGGTCAAAGTAAAGATGAGATGGGTTTTATTGGGGGCAGACTTGGGAAGGGAGCCAAGATTGTTCTGCCGAAAGCTCTTAGAGAAAAGTTGATTGATTTGGCTCATCAAGGGAATTAGGGTGCTGGAAGCGCTAAAAGAAGGCTGAGGTAGAGTTTCTTGTGGCCCAGAATGGACAGTTGTGCAGAGAGGAGAGTCTGAGAGTGTGGGCCATGTTCGGCCAGCAATAAAAACAAAGTGGTGAGAGTGACGCCTCTCATTCCAGTCGGGGTACTGGCTGAGCCATGGAGCAAAGTGGCTCTGGGTGTGATTGGGCTCATTGGTGGGATAGGAGGGGGCCTCAGATTCATATTTGTGATGGTGGATTACCACACCAAATGGATGGAGTGGAAGCAAGCGAGGGAGGCGACCACTGTGGAGTAAATACAATTCTTGGAAGATGTGTTCCACTGTGAGGGGTCCACAATGGAAATCGTCAGATAACTGGGTGCAGTTTTGTTCAGAGGTCATGAAAGGGTTTTTGGGCGAGTATTACATTTGCCATGTTCACACTGCGCTTAACCATCCCAGAGCCAACGGCTTGGTGGAGTGAATGAGCAGGTTCATTAAGATAGGAATTCCATTAGCTGTGCCTCCTGGGTGGCCCTGGCCGACTGTATTGAGACGCATGTTGTTGGGGGTATTGCACTACACCACACTGAGTGACTAAGATATCTCGGTCTTGCTCAATGGGCAGGAGCCAGGTACCCGTTTGTGTCCTGGTTGGTTGGGCATGGTTTGTTCTGTGTTAGTGGACACGGAGGAGGTAGTAGAAATCATCAGAGAGGGAAAGGTCCATTACAAGAGTGTTTGATGAGGACAGGAAAGCAAAGTAAGTGGTTTGGAGTATGGGTGATTTGGTTTTCACCCGCAACCCTAGGTTCGGCCGTAAATGCCAGGGGAGTACGTTCCTGGGTCCCAAGAGAATTATGGCAGTGAGAAACGGTGTGGTGATCATAGAGAGGGGATGAGAGGTGTAGCCAATAGGCAGGTTGGATTCATACAGAGCAGTGGGTGATGGTTGTGTGGAAGCAGAGAGTGGTACAGGATCCAATGGACAGGTGGGCACTGGTGAGAGTGCTGCTCAGAGCGTGAGAGACCAGTACAGGTTATTGAGAGGGTGAGAAGGCGTTCAGCATGGCGGAAGGATTATTTGTGATGGAGTTCTTCTGTTCTGTTTTTCTATGTGGGTGTGCTCCTTGCACCTCATTCTGATATCCTTGTTGGTTATCCTCCGGTTTTGTTCTTTTTCTTTTGGGTTATTGTGTTACTTAATTCTGGTAAGGACGGGGATGTGTTATCGTTTATATACTTTCTGGAATGCTGGGGTTGGGGAGTTCAGAGTCATTTAGGACTTGGTGAGAGGACGAGCTGGTCACTCTGCCGGCTCAATAAGTGATTTACCTCTCAACTATGTCCCTCCGGTCTTTTCAGGGTGCTTATCCAGATACAGCATCTATGCACTCTTTCACGGATGTGTGATAGGACCTCATTCCTCTGCAAAGGCAGCCAACATTTTTTATTTGCTCCCAACCGAGCAAAGGAAGGAATGGTCCCTGTACCAGAGGATGAAAAGAGCAACAAAAAAATCTACACCCATTGTGGAAGATAACTGGAAGATAACTAGGAAGATGGACTGTTGGCAATTCAAAATCCCCCTACAGCACCAACAATAAGGGACGAGTTAGATTAAAAAAATAAAGCACAAGACAATGCCTGAAAATTTGAGAGCTCAGCATAGTCCCCAGCCAGAGGTTTCTGCGGCAGCAGGGAAGAGGTCAGAAAAGCCATACACATGCTGCTCCCCCCAGATAAAGAGGACAAGCAGTTGGATGCCTTTGGGCAATGGATCATTACTACTGCACCAACCGTCATGGTGGCAAACTCTCCAGCTATCCTGTCCAGAGATGAAATGTGCGGTTTAGTTTAAACTGGGGCCCCAAACTAGAGTTCCTTCTGGGTGACAAGAAGCAAGCAGCCCTGACACACCTTAGAGAAATGGCAACATCATAGGACCAGACAATATCAGTTGCAGGTGATATCGCAGGTATCTGCGTCTGACAGACGGGAAATGGAGCTGCAGTCTACCATCAAGGAAGGCTGAAATCGACGCATTTTAGACGTGATGTTCAAGCAAAGGTTTGAGACCTGCCCTTTGGCAAGGAAAAATTGTTTGTGAAATAAATAGATGTTGGGTTGCTGGCAATTAAGACCAACTTGAATACGGTTTGGTTTTTGGGCACCCTTCAACAGATGCTGATTCAATTCCTTTTGTTACAGGGGATTATACCCAGGAGCTGGTAGGATCGGTGCAGGATTGGGAAGCCTATGGAATGAAACCGAACTAAGGGGAGATTCCAGGCGACAAAGGTAGAAGCAGAAATGGGTTCCTGGCAGCCCAAAGAACAATCGATCAAATGGGTGAGACTCCTTTATCCATCCACCCCTGCACTTTAGCACCCAGAGGGGGGAGGGCACCTGTCAAATCGCCTAAATCAGTTGAGGGAGAACATCATACCAGTGGGTGCTACTGATCACCCTACAGTTTCTGTAAAAAAATGGTGCACAGGAAATAGGAGCATCTGGACGTCCTACAAGAAGAGGTCAAGGCGCTCTTTTTCAAGGGGGCATCAGAGCAAATTCCACACTTGCAAAGAAATTAAGATGTGTATTCCTGCTACTTCCTCGTTTACAAAAGGCTGGTCGCTGGATACAGTTTCTGGATCTTAGATTCCTCTACAAATTCCTGAGATCCCAGTTGTTTCAGATGATCACTTTGCAAAAAGTTCTGGAGCAGCTTCAAAGTGTCTACTTTTTTAGGGATTGGAGGGCGTTACGAAGCTGGGCTCCCATGGGGGGTGGACCAGAAACATTGTCAGGCTATTGGGAGGATTGGACTGCAGAGGCTTCGGGAGAAAGGATGTGAGAAGGTGGGGGATCTTTTTGAAGAGGGGAAGCTGCTTACTTGTAAAGAATGGTGCCGTAAGTTTGGACTACCACAGGGTTTTTGTTCTAGTGTATGGGGCGGTGGTGCGCACGTTAGCGGAACTATGGGCAGGAATTCCGGAGGAGCCGGACTCGTGCCCGGTGCTTAGTGTATTGTTGGATCGGGAAGGGGGTAGAGCGCGGATTTATAAGGCCCTGTGGGTGGGGAACTCGGGAGGTGAATCGAAGGTTAAGGAGAAATGGGAAAGGGACATGGGGCATCAAATACCACAGGAAGAGTGTCCCAGATGTGGTGCGGTGCAGGCAGGGTTTTGGCATATGGTATGGGAGTGTGGTGTGATGGTAGAGCGTTGGGATAAGGTTCTCAAGGGAGTAAATGAGTTGTTGGGGACTCATTTTGAACGCTGTCCGGAAACCTGCTTGTGGGGCAAGCTTCCAGGGGGGAAGCAGTACAAAGTACGGAACAGGATGGGCCGGTTTTTGCTTATACTGGCTAAACGCCGAATTGCTATAGCATGGAAAGCTCCACAGGGTCCGGCGATGCATCTATGGCGGAAGGATGTACGGAGGTGGGGGTTGGCGGAATTAACGGTTCTGCAAAACATGTAGCCTGAGATGGCTAGGGAGGATGTGACGATTCACTGGTCCCAACCGTTAAATGACCCATCAAAGAACAATGATCTACGGCCACCGTGAAGGGGGTGGGCAGTGGAGATGGGATGGGATGGGATGGGAGAACTGGGAGGAATGGGGAAGATGTGAACTTGGGGATGGTTAGTGGGCCGATCTAACCTACGAAGGAATTATGATTGAGGTAGGACTATCTGCTGTGACCGACGGACTGAATGGAAGCGGGGATCACGATTTTGGATATTGGGCAGGGGAGGGTAGGGAGACGGGGGTCAGAAAATTGTTGGTGGTGTTGGAAATAAGGGGTGAGCAGGGGGCGGGGAAGGGTGGGGAGGTGGGTGTGGGCAGGGGGATGTAGGTGAGTTCTGGGTTTGTTTTTGGAGTTCTTGTTTGAAAATGCTAATAGTGTTTTCTTTTTTTTTTAAAGTGTACACTATTTTTACCTCCTTGTACCTGCAAGACGACTACTTCTGCAACCCGAGCCATCCCAAATACCAAATGTTCATCCACCTTTGTAGTAGAGGGCAAGCATTTCCAATACATGGTGCTCCCCTTTGGCAAAAATATCACCCCAAAAATCTTCCTTGCACTGGTGGCTGCTCATCTGAGAAGGCAGGGCCTACAGGGTGTACCCTTAAGCGATAGGTTAATCCGAGCATCTACAAGAAAGCAGGCTGTGGCAAGTCAGAAGAAGGACTTTGACCAGAGGACATGTTGACAATGGGTTTTATTTAACTTAAAGAAAATGCCTGTCTAGCCCTATTGCTAAATGGGAGTTTCTTTCCTAACAAACTATGCGTTCAGTCATGCAAGGTTTCTATGCAGACTTGGTACTCAAAACCTGGGGGAAAACAGAAATAGATATATTACCACCGAAGCAACTCCAAGTGCGAGCCATTCAGTGAGGCTTTCTCGATCCAATGGAAAGACTGGTTCCTCAATGCGTTTTGCTGACTGACAATGCGAAGGATCGGGCAAACCGTAAGACAGCAGTCTTAAGATTGGGCGCATCAGTCCCGGGCACAACTGGTCATTCTTTGGCCAATGCATGAGCTACTCTCCACAGAGGAAGGGGATGTGCTACAGCATGAGCCGCTCTTCCTCACACCCAGATCTTGGCTCCTGAGGATGGGAGTTTGGAGATATAGAGATGATGCCTCAGGACTGCATAGGCACACTAGCGGTGGCAAGAGCTCCATATGCCATTAGATGCTATGCTGAAAAGGTTTATCATCCGCTACTGGCCTCTTGGTGGGTGTACTGTTCGAGGACTTTTGCAGGGCAGCAACATGGAAGAGGACCTGCACCTTCACAAGATTACACTGCATTGAGAAGAAGGCAGCAGAGGAATCCTGGTTGGACAGGCAGTTCTGTGTTGCCTGTTTTCCTGAGGAGGGCCCCTTTTTTCTTTACCACCTTCCTACATTGTAAACAGTTTCAAACTGTTTTGTAATGCATGAAAAATCCTTGGCTGGAAGTGTAAAGTTACTTACCAGTAACTACAGTTCTCCATCATTGGTATCCTTCATAGATTCACATGCAACCCTCCTGCTTACCCCTCATGAGGTTACTTATCAGATACTTACCGTGCATTACAAGAATCAGAAAATGGCCATCGAGGGTGGAGAACTGGGAGTTGGTGCCTATTAGCAAATGGCCCAAAAGGAATAATGGAACACTAAAGTTGGTGTCATTTCTTTGCTCCCTGCATCTGCTCTCTACCAGGGCCTGGCTATCTCTTGCTGAGTTTTTTCTCTCACTTGGTAAGGATGTATCGTGCTCTAGCCTGTGCAGTCTCTCCAGATCCCAGAGAGTCTTCTAAGGTTTCCTGGTTTTCCTACTGGCTCTCGTCACATTCTTCAGCTTACGTCTGCATTTCTGCTACCTTTTTCCCAAACTGAGGAAGCATACTGTTCAGGATAAATGACTAAAGCCTAATTGACTAGGGTGGGCAGGTGGTTCTCTGATGTGATCTGATTGTGAGTGCAGCTTTGTAGTTCAGAACACGGGGGCAGGGGAGAGGCTTTAAAAAATCTGGTTGCCATTTTGAACTCATGCAATGTGTTTGTTTGGTAAGCCACACATTTCCTTCTCTCCCTGGTTTGCTGCTGCTTTTGCAGGGGAAGATGTTACGCCTGGTAGCTTTTACATTTTGAGGTCAGCTTACTATCCTTCTCCTTTGGAAGTTAAAGCTGGTGTTTACCACCTAGTTTTGGGGCCTGATAAATGTTTCCTTTGTACAAGTCATGCGGCTGAAGGGGAAGAAGAGTTTTTCCACTGTCCTGTTCTGACTGAGCGTTAGGGGGATGTACTATTACTACATGAGGAAAGTGTCAGGTGTGCTTTCCTTCCCTGGTGTTGTGAGTACCTCGCCTCTCGCCTCTGGGTAACCTTGCCAGTTGTTCCATTTAAAGCAACAGTGTCTTCCTAAAATGTATTGGAGTTGTGGTAGGGGGATTTTCGTTCAGCTTGCGTGACAAGGTGAGTAATCTGACCTTGGCAAGAGGGGATAGTGGCCATTCTCAGCCTGGGGAGGGAGTCCTAACAGCGTGCAAGCCAGAGCAATTCTTACACAGGGGTGCGGGGGGTCGGTTGGGAGGGGCCCCAGTTCCTATGTCTGTATACATCTTAGGAGTACCACTTTGGATCACCCTTTACCACCTGAAAATAAAGGTGGCCAGTATGTTTTGGACAAAGTAAATACACTGCCAAAGACTGGGCAGACAACCTGCAAGACAGCAACCCAGCAGTGCCTTTCAGATGACCCCAGTCATCCGAGTGCCAGGGCCAACAGATAGATAAACTTAAAGCCTACACAGCCCTCAGGAACGCTGCGCACCACTTCTCAAAATTCACACATGCCAAGCTCCAACAAGCTCGACCTCGGGAGGATAGCTTAGGGGCAACATGCTCGTCTTGGAAGCAAGATCATTCTGAGCAACACAGGTTCGATTCCTGGGTCCGCGCTTAGAAACCTCTGGGTATTAAGCGTGTTGTAAATAACCCATTATTACAAGCATGCAGGATCTCCCTCCTACAAATCCGCATGGACTTACTGTGGAGCATCTTTCAAATAGAGACTATTGTTTACTTACCTTGGATTTTGCTGCAATGCAGCCACCCAACGAGAACGGGGACATTCTCTCCAATGCAGATACCAATTGTTGCATCACAGCTGCCTCGCGCAGAAGTAAGTGGCAGCGATTGGCCCCTTATTTATACATGGTAACCAACGCCTATCTAATAGGGATAGGTGAAGAGGAAGTTGTCCCTCAGTACTACCAATTGTATGGGTAAAACACAGTTCAATAAAATCATTTGTCGCGAGAGAGCAGCAACATGCAACACCCAACAATCAGATTTTTATATAACAAGGCGTGTTATTAGATCTTGTAATCTTGTTATTAGAGCTGTAAAGCTAGCATGAGGGTAGTAGTGCCGTGGGATTTTCAAAAATGTTTTATTCATCCTGGAGCATCAATTTGGCCACATGCAGATGGTTGTGTCCGGAGGGTTCGAAATGTTAAAAGATGTCCCCAATTCTATGGGACAACGGTAAAAGGCTCACGTGATGTGAGTGATAGCTGTTTGAGTGTATTCCCTGTAAGTGTTGGAAATATCGAAAAGGTCAAGGGAGCACCCAAGACCCGGAAGGTCAACAGGTTTCGATGGTACAATGGAGTTACACCATCTTCAGGACCAATGCTATATGCTGTAATGTATACATCTTCCGGCAAGTATCATCAATGAGGCAGCGTAGGCAATCTGCTCCGTCCCCTGGTCTTGGGGGCGCTCCGCACTGTTGATTAACGGTTAGGGAAGGCAGCTGTTTTCCCACACACTTGTGTTGAAAATTAACCCTGTTGTCATTTTGAACCATTATAACTCCTCAGGCCGTCGGACGTCGGGACCACACCGGACTGGCTAGGGTAAGAAATCCAATAGGAGAGGATAAGACGAGGGACAGAAAATATTGATTTGTTCCGGTGTGGTCACTGGAGAAGGAGGTGGCAGACCAAGAGACCAGCAGTAAGGAGGTTGGTGGACTGGAGTTTAGAGGCGTTTTGGAAAAAACATGAGGTATTGGTTGGTTAAAGCAAGTGACACTGTGCTATGAGTGTCTGTGCAAGCTTGGTGAGATAGGTGCTAGAAAGACTAGTCTTTGAGTGAGAAGTGACAATGAGACTGAAAGGAGGGTGACAGAGTCAAAGGTGTGGTGGAGTAGCTAGTAAGGGAGGGGATCCTTTACTTCCCAGCCTAAAATGTCAATAAAAACTGCTGAACCATCTCTGGAAGCTGGCGTGTTCTTTATCCCATCTGTGGATCTTGTCTGAGTCTTGTGAGCTTTGAAATGACTCTGTGGGGATCCTTTGTGTACCGCTTTGGAGTACCACCAGTAACAAATCCAGGGAATTCATCCCTTCCCCCCAAAGGGGAGCCGACCCCCTTTGGGACTAGGGAGGTGGTGGGGCTGCTGTGCTGAAGTCAAGAAACCTTAGGGGACAGGGCAAGCGGGGTCCCACTGGGGGGCGGCTCCAGGCCAAGGAATCCCCTGGGAATGGATTTTATTCACCCTCCCTCTGGTACAGAGTCCCATTCATTTCTTTGTTATATAGGAATTAAGCAAGACAATTGTGTGCAAGACCCTTTTGAAGTGACTGGCTATTGTTTCAACCAAAGTCCCAATCCAAAGAGGGAGATATGCAGATGCATTTGCTCTTACGTACAAGGAGGCATGGTGGATCTATAAATAAGTCTTACAATCAAGGCCTTAATGAGATGACAATCTTCGAAAGCTGGATGTCCTCCATCTGCAGGGCTCCAGCCACTATGCCCAAGAAGGACTGTCACACTCTGCAACTATGTACATACAACCCTTGGCTTCACTAAGATCTTGAGGAGTAATTTGCCTTCTCTAACTACGACTGGCACCCTAATGTACTTTGCAGGGTTTTCACATGTCCTAATACACCACTGTATGTGACAGACTGCACATAGACCATTTTATGTGCATCAGGGATCCCAGTTCCGGCATCCTCTGCACATCACATCGTGTGCTCCCACATGGTACTCCCCTGTGGGCTCCAAGAGACTGTATTCTCTCGAGGCACCCATATTGGGTCTATACCAGTGCAACACGGACTGATGCTGTTCGATCTGAATTCGCACTATACCTGTGCACAGCTTGGGGACTCTGTCTCCACCTGCTGCACGGATTGCACTTTGCGACCGACAGGACCCGGCACCCCCTATTTGCCCTTCCAGGCAAGTTACGGCAGGCCATCAGACCGCCCACGCATGCGCCTACCTTCCCGGGTGCATCGGGTTACCTAGGTAACCCTGGGAGACTCTCGTTCCTCCCACATCGTAGCATGTGCATGCCTCCGTCTTTGTTTACTAGGTTACCAGGGCAACACCTGCGGCCGCACAGCAGCTCTCTTACCTGCTACTGACACAGAAGACCTGATGTAACCTGCCCGAGGTACGGATATAGATTTTAGGATGCCGCTTTCCACCTTTACCTAGAACACATCCTATCCTTTTAAGAAACGTCCCGACACTAACCCTTTTTTTCTACCCTATCCCCCACGGCAGACCAAAGTCCCAGACATTATTGCCAGCATGTGCGACTCCATCTGAATTGTGCAGCCCAGGGCGCACATTTTCAAAGCTCCGGCCCCAGGTTCAACAATCTACAACCTACATCCAGTTCAAAATCCCTCTTATTTTCAAACAAGCAATTAGACTCTCGCACAATTGGTATCCTCCTTGTGATGGACCCAGACCCCAAGGGAGACCACCTAACCCCTAGCCCTCGCATTTTATTCTTACACCACAGGACCCCTGCATAAGAACTGTGGCCACCCTGGCGGACAGGGACTTATAGGCACAAGCGCCTAAACCGCTCTTCCGCAATCCACAGGGTGTGTTCAGCCCTAAGGTCAGTGAACTACAGACCAGTATGATTAGTACCAGTCTATGTATACCTGTGCTTGCTGTACAACAATATGGGATCTAACATAGCTTGCACCTCTTCTACTTTAGGGGCACCCAATCCAGTCCAGAAGAATGCAGCTCAAATGGACAACTCCTGCCGAAACGTCTAAAAGCTAGGACCAACACCAAAACTTCCTTGGCCACGCTTTCTTTACTATGTACCAAATATTAGTAACGTTGACTACAAGATTGGGGTCTGAGACTAGTGACACAGACACTAGACCATAAACAATTCTAAGTTAATATGCAAAACTGTTCGGTCTACACAGAACACTGGCACTTCTTTGTCCACACAACTCCCGCACAGTACATGTATTTTTTTTATATGCGTTTTGTTTTGATAATTGTATGATTTAATTCATATCAAAAACAGAAATAATTTCAAGAAAAGACTGAAGGAGTCATAGTAATTAGACTCAAGTAGATTGTAATACTCAATTTAAGCATGTAACCATTCAATTATGAAGTAAAATAGATAAATAACAAAGGGCAATTAATTAAACCCTCACGTTTCCACTAACATGACGTATGCTGTGTATGTTTGAAGGATTTCACCACTACTTGATAGGGATGAATAATTGCTACACCACGAAAGAATAATGAATACATCATCCCAGAAAACTTTCTATTAGGATACCCCCCTTGTTATAATAGTCTTGATTATGAAGAACAGCTTCCTAGAATCAGTGATTGAAGTGAGCAGGAACGGTTGGCAGCGATATTCAGCTACTTCTATGGATTTCTGTTTACAATTCCTCTACTTTTTATGACCATATTCACCATTCTATATAGAGGATTTGTCCATTCATGTCCTTGTGCAAGTGTGAAGTTGTAATAGGAGCCTTAGCTACTAGTCGCTCTATTGCAATGCCCCAGCTGCAACACTTGTCACATGTTGCACTATGCTTCCACCTACCCTCTCCCCTGCCGAGACCACCACTCCACTACTTTATTAGGTACACTCCTACCACTGCCTAGAATTGCAGACATTTGTCTACATTGAGCACACATGGATGTGGTGGAACCATGGCTGCCAAATAAGCCATCCACCACGGTATCCAGTTAATATGTTGAGAAAATAATTTTGAATGACAAAAATGTCAAACATTTTACCAAAAAGATAAAATAAAAAATAAAAATAAAAATTGAAGGTATTATTTTTTAATTTACATGTTTTTTTTGTTTCGTGAGTAAAAAAAGGGTAAAAAAATTAAAGGGGGTTGGGAGGAACCCCCTCATTTCAAACAAAAAATAACAAAAAAAAGACATTTGAACATTTTTTTTTTTTTTTAGGTAGCATTTTTTCGACATTTTGGCATTCGAAATTATGTAATTCGAAATAGTCATTATAAACCATCCACCACCCTAAACAACTAAACAGTGATGGAAGTGAATACATCGCAATCACTGAGTTTCTATGGACTGTGGCCACGCCATCGGCTGCCACTTTGCAATTATAAAAGGTTCATCTTGTGCAGGCTAGGCAGTAAGAGTACGCAAACAGCGTCTCAAAAATCAATCTAAGAAGCAGTCCCTCAGTGTTAAAGTCGCAGTATTTTCCATCTTTTCCAGTAACTTAATACCGTCTAGTGAGGTGCAACTGACTTATTTTTGCCAGTCATTCGAGTTAAGTGTGGCTAAAGATGTTCAGCAGAATCACTTCTACTTACCATAAATGAGATTTGAAGCAGAAGAGCATATGTTGATTACACTTTGCATAATTGAATGTGATGGCATGAAACAGAATACATTCAGCAAATTTCAAGGGAATATGTACACATGATCCCTGTACATGAAATATTAATCACAAGTGCCTTTTATTTCAAGTGTGAATATGAAGTTGTCACAGTATAGTATGTAGAAGAGATGAAAATACTTTAAATACTTTTACTTAAATTCCTTTTCTGTTTTAATGAGGCATGCACAGGGTTCTAAACCAAGTCAATGAATGTATATTTCTATTAAATAAACGGCCAAGCTTTGTTACATTTGAAACCGATCTGCACTGCTGAACCATTTTGAAGCTTGGTGGAACTATTTTGCAATAAACGGTGTGGTATATCATTGGTTTTCATAAACACTCTGCAGCGAAACAAGCTTTTTAATTAGTAAATCTAAACCCCCCCTGTTGCCTAACCACTCTTCTGGTAAATTCAGAGATGCTTCCTCTGTGACGCAGTATTCGACTGTACTTTTTTGAAAAAAATCTTTTTGTTATTGCTTATTTTCATATTGAGGTAATGTCTGTTATTGCTCCAGAAAGGTTTTTTACCGTTTATAATGCCCACCCACCACAGCACTGAAATATAGAAAGCTTGTTGGAGGAGGAGTTGTTTTTAATCTGAGCAACAAAATTTAGAAGCGCAGAGGCTTTGCACCACGTAAGCTCTTGAATGGCTCCAAATGGTTCAGTTAATGGCCGGCTTCGGACATCTTGCTCAGGCTGATTTATGGAGCCATTGATCTGGCGTTGTAGTAGTGTTCATATGTTGTCTGCTTTTGTGACTCCAGATCTTCAAAGCTTGATGTCAACCAGAACACCTATTTTTCCATTTCTGTATAAACTGTCATCTTATAAATTGTTTCTTATGAAAAAAAGGATCAAACACGGATTACGAATATTCACTTTTTTGAGAATCCACTATGGGTTTTGCATATAAATTCTCAAGGGGAACAAAAATAAATGTGCCATGATTATCTGCTCCAACCTTCTGCCTGCTTTTCTAATCCGGTCTTCAATCTTGTGATAACTCGTACATTAGTCCCCTCTTTTTAGGTGAGGTCTTCCAAGTGCAGCTACAGTTAAGGTTTCATGTCAGACTATAGAACACAAGGAAAATACCCTGCATTTGTTGGAGTTTATGCAAGTACTGGACACTGAAACATGAATTGTGAACAATGCTTTTAAATGCCAGTGTTTGCTTAGAAGGATGCCTTTGTAGTAAATACAAATATTTTATGGAAGAATGTGTCTGCACAGAACAGTCTTCCACAGCTTTTTAGGATAGCGTGACGAATCCCTAGATGTCGTCACTTCTCCCCAAAGGGAGCCCCTTTCCATGAGGCCAGGGAGGTGAGGCCGATACCCAATAGTCCCCCTGTTGGTGGTGCAGGGTGGGAGGATCTCATGGGGAGGGACTCCCCCTCTGGGGATAGGGACAGACATCCAGGGAGAACGCAGTATGGCCGTCTCCCAGTCACCCCTCCTCAATCTACACATATCGTACACCAAAGTACTATACCCAAACACCCTATGTACCTGTGTAGGGCTAGTGACATATGATCCACTGAGACGAAGAGCCTAGACTACCTAAGTAAATTCTGCATCACACAGAGTGTGATAGGAGGAGGTGCAGAACTATAAAGATCACTACCAAAAGTAGGTGTGAACATTCTAGTTCTCCTCTAAGGACCTCTACCAACATCAACATAAAAACAGGAGATGGACTAGGGAGTTTGTCATGCCATCACTGGAGGAGCCGAGGACTGTAGACTTGGACGCTGTCAGCAGGAAGCGGGCATCTCTACCGGGTCTGACGTAGGACCTATCCAGTGGCTGGAAGAACAGCCCAACTGGAGAAAGCTGAGGGACCGCTTGCTCCAGAGCGGGCGAGAACGGTGGAGGAAGCCAGCAGCTGTATAGGTGCAGCCTGAAGGGAGAAGTACGCAGAGGCAGCGCAAAGCCCAAGAACTAGTCCCAGGACAGACCGCAGTCCGTCAAGATGTTCCCTAAAGATAGGGAAGAAACCGGGCCGGATGGTAGGGACCAAAGGGAGTGTTCTTAAGGGGAAGTGTCGGATAAACCCAACATGCGAATAGGGGTAGTAGAAGACCCTCAGAGAAAGAGAGAAATATTGTGATTGGAAAAGGGGAAGAATTCCGAAAGAGGCGACAGTACCTAACCCCACAACTTGAGAGGGTGTCAAAAAGACTTTGTAAATCATCTCCTTTCTGTCAGTACTTGGCACTCTAGTGAATCAAGTCTGTCCAATGAACCAAAAGTGAGTCAAGAGAACTTTATAAATCATCTTCATGGCAGTACTTGGCAGGATAGTGAACCACGTCTGTCTAATGAGCTGAATAGAGAAACACTGGTATGGGAACCACAAACAAAGGCAAGCCAGAACAACCCTCTTCCTCGTGGCAGTACTTGATAAGCCAGAAGGCCAAGTGTGCTGTACCGGGGAAACCTGGCTCAAGAATCATAGTTGTGCATGAACTGTTGGGAAAGAAAGAAATGTGTGAAACCAGAATCACCAGGGGAAGGGAGTCATTCTGCACGTGTACCACGGAGTGTGAAGTGATTGTGCAACCAAGATACCAGGAGGCGGCGCCATTCTTCTAGTAGTCCATCATCTACACAGAAAATTGACAATCTAACCAAGTGGTCAGGGGAAGGGAATAATTCCCCCAGGTTTTGTGAGAAACAGTGAAAGCCAGAGACCAGGAGAAGGGAGTCATTCTCCTGGTAGTTGAATCTACAAAAAGGATCAAACCACGGGACATAGTGGCCCAGGGGAGGGGAGTCATTCACTGTGGGTTGAGGCAACTGAGAACATTTCTGATGGTGTTACAGGCTGGTCAACAGTGCTTTGTCTGGGTAGTATTGAGACCAGGGGAAGGGAGTCATTCTCCCTGGTTAAGAACTTGCAACCAGAACTGTGCTACCCAGTCCAGGAGAAGGAAGTCATTCTCCTGGACCAAAAACATTGATGCAACCTTCAAGTTTAGTTATAAGTGTAAGAGACAGAATTAGAGATGTGGACACATGACGGTGTTCTCTTCGATTTACTAGGACATTCTGACAGACCCATTAGCACTTTAGTTGAGGTAGGGAAACCCCTCATACAGATAGGGAAAGTTAGATTTGCTCTTTATTTTCTTGGTGAATAAGTCTATAGCAGCCGCTATGCCACCTTTGTGTCAGTCTCCTCCTTCTGCACCCTTACAATAGTCTGTTCTATTTTGCTGTATTACCATTTAAATACCTCCATCTGAGGAGCAGTGTAGAGAATATAATCTGTTCTTTGACAGTAAATGTATTGCATATATTTGTTTTATTTATTTGTTTTATATTTGGATTTGCCATGTAAAGCATCCCTGTGAAAACATGCAATAAAAGATAAAGAAAAAAGACTAAATACAATACATCCCTAGTCAAGGCTTAAATATAATAACTTGGCTTTAGCTCCACACCAGATGGAGAAAATGCTTCAGCCTTCTTTAAATACCCAATAAATTACCCCCAATCGGTTCCAAAGTACTTTTTGTGTTCATGGGTTGTGGGAACGCAGTATTCACAAAACACACACTTCCAATTAATCCTTGCATTATTTGCCCAGCTAGATGGATTTCTGTTCATCAACTGTCTTCAACAAGAAGCTGAGCCAAACAATATATTTTAAAAAAAAGGGAGCGTTTAAAAAAACATTCTTAATGACATCCTTCTCATCAATTGATAAAGGAAAATAGCTAGATATAATTCAAACTTGAGAACCACCACCAAAAATGTGTGACCAGTATTCAGTCTATGCGCTTTTTAGGGGGTATGCTCTTTTTCAGGAGTGTGTAAACCATTACCTGTTTCATGCTATATATTTTTTAGACGTGGACAAGGTCACATCACCTATTGCACTGGACCTCCCCATAACACCTATTCTCTCCCACTTCTCTTCCTAAAATTATTTTTATACAATGTGATTTATTTCTCAAAATAAAGGATATAGAGGATCCTTCCAAGCCATTACTATGTGTTGAACCCTGATATAATCAATTATGTCAAATATTTATCTCTCGTTGTGTTAAATTAAACCGCATTATTTCTATTCTGTGTTAATGGTGATCTCTAATAGCTAGGATTAATATTTTTTGACCTAGCCCCAGTGCTACTACAAAGGTGACCTCCCCTAGCGCTAATGACAAGAGTAGCCTTTGACTCTAATCCTCTTTCTGGCATCTGCTCCATGTTTTGCGCATCCATCTAGTAGTTTACTTCCTCCGGTGTTTCAAAGAAGAGGGATTTCCCTCTGTGCAGTGTTTTTAATTTTGTGGTGTAGAGGAGCATGTATTTTCTATCCCGACATCGAAGCCTTTCCTTGGTTGGTATGAACTGAGCTCACCTCCTTTGGACTTGAATAGTGTAATCTGAGTATATTGCCAAGACTGCAGTCCCTTCGGATCTCTCTGCCCGATCTGGAATAGGCTAAGATTTTTTCTTTGTCTCGATAAGGATTTTAGCTATGATGGGTCGCAGGGGTGCTACGGGGGGGGGGGGGTTCCTCGTGAGTGCTCTGTGGGCTCTTTCCACTATGAAACCTTCGGACAGGGCTCCTGGTCCTATTTCCTGGAGGAGCATATTTTTGATAAAGTTAGTGGGGTCTCTGCCCTCTGCCCCCTCTGGTAGTCCCAGGATCCTGATGTTAATTCTCCTTGTTCTTCCATCTGCGTCCTCAGCCTGATCTTGTAACATATACATTTTGACTGTTAGGTCTTGGACTGTTGTCGACAGTTCTTTGGTGGAGGATGTGGTCTCCAAGTTTTTCGGTTTTGCCTACTCTGCTGGCGAGGTTGCGCACATCTTGGCGCACGAGGCTCAGGTCACATTTTATTTCCCCTAGGTGGATCTCCATGGATGTACTCATGGCTGTGATCGCCTCTAGGATCTTTTTCACGTCTGCTGATTCAATCGTCCTCCGGGTGTGTAAGATCTGGTTTTGGATCGTTTTTCGTTGCATATGATTCCATCATTGTCTGCTTCGGCGGGGCGGCCATCTTCCTTCTTCCCTCATGCATCATGGTTCGTTTCTGTAATTTGCTCGAACACTGTGTTCTCTCTTGTCCTGGTAGGTATTTCCTTGTGGGGGGTTCTTGATCAGGTGCTTAGCTCCGCATTATTGTTGGTCCTGTATGTGTGTGGGTGCTTATTGCTTTTGGTGCTAGGTGGCCTATTACCAGTTCTGTGTTTTGTTGCAGCTTATAAGAAATCATAGACTGTTGCCTGTCTGGTGGCCTTGTGCTCTTAAGCAAAAAATGGTTATCAATAGGTGCACACCTAATTATCTGTCACTGTGAAGAGTAGTTACATAAACATTTTACAAAATTCCGGGTGCTGGGGAGGAATACCGACCCTGACAGTGGAGCCTGTGTAGAACATGAACTAAGAAAAGTGTCTAAATTTAAAGACACTCCCGTCCCCTGCCCACCATTAGAGCTGAAATAAATCAGTCAATACAGTATTTATATTTTCAAAAATATGTAATTCAGAGTAATCAACTCAAAGTAAAAGTATATATACATTTGGTTTAGCAAATTAATTCGTACCAACAATAGTAATTTGCACATAAAGCCATCATAAAAAGCAAAGGAAAAAAACAAACCATATGTTCTTATGTTCAGATGTGATTTCCAACTGTACGCGTTTCGGGGAATCTCCCCTTCTTCAGGAGCAATAGAAATCTGCAATTACATATATACATACAATTATTAATCACCTTTTCATTAAATACATCCTCAAAATCCATTAGACAAAGCATTCACATTATTCACTTCTAACTTAATGCAGAAAGAGAAATGGCTCATTCCCTATTTGTTTTACTTGATGGTTGGTGAACCATAATTCTAACACCGGTATGACTGCAAAAGAAGAGAACTAAAAAAGCAATAGTGTAAAAAGTTACCTCTACTGTGTCTTTATATGTAGTCTTCCACACTGAATGAATATTGTGCATGTCAGGAATATCCACAGCTGTCTCTAATCTATGGGGAATCCATCAAGGACATCTAATTTAGACAGGAGGTCGTACTCACTAATCAAAAATCAGAACATCAAGTTTTGATTCAACCAATCGTCAAACAAAGATATGTAAATCAAAAATAAAGACCCAAGCGCTTACCCAAAGGTTTGGAAGATGGAGAATAATTCCAAATGGAACTTTAGTATGAAAACCAACCGGGTTGTACAATCTCCGTTTTAGATATAATCGAAGTATCCTAAGGCTGGCAGAAGCCCTAAATGAATGTAAAAACTTGCAGTTAGTGTTGATGTCAAAATTAATCTCAATGAGCGTATCGATATCTCACTAAGGACCACCCTTACCTCAGTAAAGTATCTGTTAAACATACAGTAACTCCAAACTAATCGACAAAGATAATTCGATTCGTCATAAATGGATGACACCAGTGTTCCAGTCAAACGTCTAGCCACTTGCAGACTCAAAATCACGTACTGTTAGATTCTAGAGGAGGTAAGAACGAAACAATGCTCATTATAATCCAGTGAACCACAGTGGCCTCATGTTAAATAAAGATCCAGATACTTCTAGATGAAGTAACCATCGTAATGCTTACAACAGATGAAAACGATCTTCTGCTCAGGCAAAATCCCGGAGATTGTGTAACGTGCACCACTCGCACGGTGTCCGCGTACTGAATGAGCATTTTTTGCCGGATTTAATGAAACCAGGAAGAGGTAGGTCACATGACCACGTCATGTGACCCGGAAACTTCCAAGAGGGACAAATCGTCACCTGACCGCATCACTCGACTCTGAAAGCCCAAAGTATTGCTTTCAGAGATGCTAATAGAACTAAAGTAATGGTGATGCTGATAATCAAGATATAACTATTGAAACTAGATCCATTGCTTACATAAATATATCTATCGTACGTGTGGCTGAGTTACACAGTCAAATGACGCTGTCACGTGACAATGTCACGTGACGCGGAAATATTCCTGCAAGGCCAGGGGAAACTACCTCTCAAAAACCTCTAAAAAGATGATTCCAACTACGGAAATGTACAATAATGGATGCCACTCCAGGTGTGGAAAATGAACAAAAAAGAAGAAAGATAATATTACAAAATAGGTTATGATGCACAATCAAATTCAAACCCTGAAAATAAAAAACAGAGTCAAGAGATGTTAAAGGAAAAGAACACCTAATCCACCATTCATGAATATATCTTACGTGCGTGTGACTGAATTACAGAGTCACATGTCGGTGTCACATGCTAAGAAGATAATTCGAACTGCGAAAATGTACAGGGATGGATGCCAATCCAGGTAAGGAAAGAAAACAAGAGAGAAAACATTTTTTTTTTTAATCATGCACATTAAATTAAGAACAGAAAAAAAAAGATTCGAGTCAAAAGATGTTAAAGAATACCTAATCCACCAACCCTTTCCATAACTATTTTACAGTCAGATTTAACTTGACCCAAGATCAAAAATCAGTCATCACACACGGAAACTATGAAGAATCCTACAGTGTGTACACCAGTTCCAATTGAAGCCCATCTAAACAGTTTCTAAAAGTAAGCAGAGATGTTGTGGCCCTACTTATTTATACCTAGATGAAACCGTTGAGTGAAAACTCCTCATTCAGACCTCTCGGTGAGATAGTGTCCAAAAGATCAATCCAAAACATCTTTGTGCCAAATTCCTTGCATAGTCACCTCCTCTAGGCGGTTTTTTGACTACTTCCAGAATATTGAATCTTAATTGAGTCAAATTATGTCTCTCCTGGGTGAAGTGTCTTGCTACAGGGGACTTTTCATTTTTACACCGAATGTTTGATTTGTTCTCTGTCCATCTTTCACGGGCCGACCTTGCTGTTTGGCCAATGTACATAAGGCCACATGGGCACTTAATGCTGTAGACAACCCCTGTGGTTCTACACGTGGAAAAATCCTTAAGTTTAATTTTCCTCCCCGTCTTGTGCTCTTCACAGGCTTGTGTGGGCTCCTGTGTTACCCTGCTGCTATCTCCAATTTCCAGACTCTGGGGGTGAGGCGAGGTGACTCTTGGCATATATGGGCCAGCTGATGCGTAATACGCGCCTTGCATGTATTTTGTAGGGCCTGGAGAGAGGAGTGCTCTGGCCTCTGTAGCTGTCTGGTGGCCTATTACGAAGAGGGCTTATTGCAGCTTATGAGGAATTACGGGTTGCTGCCTGTCATGTCCTGCTCTGATCCTTGCCGACTTGTGTAAGCTAATGGGGGGGGTTGGGTGGGACAGCTGCTATCTCTAGTTCTCTGGCGAGAAGGCTACAGGCATGAATGGGCCCACCTGTGCTATACATACACTCCGTGCCATGCGACATCGTTCTAGCTCTGTGGGGAGGAGTGCTCCGGCTGTCTTTACTGTGTGCCAGCCTCTTATTATGCAGCACAGGGGTGGATGTGCTCTTACCCGGCCTCCCGCCAGACCAGCACTACTGCGCACTGTCTGCCCCCTCTGCTACAGTGATGCTGCGATTGCCGCACACCGCGGGAGCCACCTTTTTTCCTTACCGGCGATCTCTGGCACTGGGCGTGTCTTCATGCGTGGTCCGGGGGGGGGGCTAAAGGATGGGTGCTACCTGCTGGGGTGTTCCGTAACATCGTCTTCATCCGTGGGTCGCGGCCGCCATTTTGTGGGCGTCCCTTCTCGGCTATCCTTGCCGATATCCCCTCAATTATGCTGCCGAGGCTTCCATAACGCAGCACGGTAGATGCAGCAGAGTTTCTCATCAGCCATTGTTTTTGTGAAGATATTTGATCGCTATGTTGCTTTGGTCACGTCCTATTCACATCCCAGCTGGCCACCTTGCATGTAAAAAAGATATTGTTAATCAATAACTATTAGTATAAATAATCAGTTTGCATACCTCATCCTCCAGACTGGCTGCAGTAGAAGAATAGTACGTTGTTGACGTTCCAGGCTCCGCCTATATAACAGTAATTCTAATAATAAAGATGTAACATCAACAGAAAGAATTGCATGTAAAAGATGGTCAATATTGACAAGGAAGCATACAAGCCAGTTTGTATCAAAAGCTAATATTACACATAACCGTAATCAATACGTTTTAAGTTGAACTTGAACAAATACATATTTTGTATGATCGTATCTGAAGGAATATTCTAAAACCGATTACTTGAAAGATGAGTGCTGTTGCCTCCGGAATAGTGGTCGATGTAGCATCACGGTCCTTTAATCAATGTATATATTCATACCATTTTTCAATGGAAAATGGGCATTAGTATTATAATTTAGACCACAACAAAAACAATGAAAAAACGTTTGTGTTAAAGTTGCTTGGCCTCACTGTTAGAATATTGGATGTCTGTGGTTTCCTCCATGGTTACGGTCTGTAATTCCATCAGTGCAGTAATTTAAAAAAAATGTCCTATTTTTAAAGGACGCAATGTGTGTGTGTTTGGAAAGGCTGGCATTGCACTGTTGGAGTATCTATAAAGTAGGGCTACACAAAGTAATCTAAAGTTCAAAATGTACAAACCAGAGTACATCATGTCACGAAGGAAACTAGTGTAGTAAAATATCAATGGAAATATTACCCACAAACTGAAAACCGTTCGTTAGGTTACCTGTTCACTGACTATTTGAATATATTGAATGGACATTTATAAGACATGTTATACCGGCAAATTTTGAAAATGGTAAAATACATTTAAAAATTCACTGTCCACTGCTCACCTGGGTCAGCGTGTGCTGAAATTCACTTGGAACTGCATTGGGAAGTAATTTGCCAAGGGATCTGGTGCAGTGCCTTTTAGCGCACTGTGATTGTTCGTACATATCTGAGAAGTGCATGCTGCAGGTGTGGAATCGATTGCCGCTTGCATCATCCAAGACATCCTTGACTCTGCTTTCAATTTTTCAATTTCAGACACTGGAATTCCGCAGATCAGGAGCCATTTTCTTAATAAATTAAAATCCTTTGGAAATACATGCAGGACTGTACTCTGACTTTTGACATGGCTCTTGTTAGTGCAACCCAAAACGATACAAGAAGGCATTGGTGGATAGTCCCTGTGATCTGTTTAAGAAATATTAATAAATATTAATATTAAGGTATCAGTCAATCAAACGTATTGCTTGGTTAAAAAAAAGTACTTTAAAAAAAATGGCACCTAAAGCAAACATGCATTGAAAACACTATGAAAGATTACATTTGGATTTGGAAACAATACTCTGTAATATTATGTGCTAATTACAGAGATAGAAATGCGTAGGACGGTTCATAATGGTGTAGACTTTTTGAATAAAGGAAAATGAGAATAGTGTGTACATTGAGCATAAAGCAATAGAAAGTCGCCTAGCAGAGAACGTTGTCATTACAGAAAACAATAATAAAAGCTGACTAACCGTTACTCTGAAGAACCGATGAGACGACTCAGCAAGCAAGGTAAAAAGTGGAGAGCTGGCAAGATCCTTTGTCGATCTCACAGATGTTTTCTTGGAAACCCACACATTGTCTATAAAGGATTCAAGAAGTGGGGTATGTATGTGAATGTCTGACATGTTCCTTTACACCCGCCAGGCCTCTATTACAATGTTTGACATCCTCAATCCCGCCAGTGCAGCCCCCTTGCGAGCACATGCCCACAAGTGTGAACAGCCATTAATAGCGTAGGGGGGTATGATGTGGATTAGGCGAGCGCAATAGCCGTGGAACACAGTCAAAGGAGGCAGGCATATGTTGATTGTTGGGTCGGGGTCTTCAAATAGGATACTGGAGACTCCAGGTCTGGGGCCTGTGGATAAGGGTGCCCTTCAAAATAACCCTTTGTGGTGTACATAGTATTCAGCACCTTGAGTGTTCTCATTCTCCCAGCCCTCCTTGCGAGCGCACACCCACAGTTGTGAACAGCCATTTATAGCAGAGGGGGGGGGGGGGGGCTGGATGTGGATGAGAGGTTGCCATCGGCTAGTAAAATTGTTAAACCACACCAGTATTTAACGATACTCTTAGATGTTTGGACGTGTTGTGTACTTAAAAAAATGTGTAACAACTGTTCAAATTAACTATTTTTTTATTTTTTTTATTTAGTTTGGTAAAGTGGATGGTAATGACACTACAAATTACACTGCTGATGTCTGTATAAATCCACGGTATTGTCCATGGTCTCAGAGGAATTCATCACGAATGGCTCAAACCACACAGGCAGATATTACTTGTCGAACACGAAATCCCAGTGTTCCATGAATCCACCATGTAAAGGCATGATATGCCACACGTCTTACTCTTATTACCTGTGTAAGAGATACAGAAATAGTTTATTTGAATGAACCCATTAATAGGATTTCTTTTGTTTCCACAACCTTGTAAGATTTAAGGCATTGTTATGCTTTAAAAAGTACCTTTCCGTGCAAAGTACTGACAGTACTTATGATTTCAAGCAGGGATCAACTTGAAATGTGAACACACATTCTGGAAAAAATATTTTGGGAGATACTTCCAAGTGAAAGAAACATAATTGGTCGGATGACAAATGTAAAGATGAACACTTTGGTCTCAGATTAGAATTACTAATGTATTCAATTTGAAGAGAAATTATTTTGTCAGTGATCCCTCAGTTATATTGATGTAGAGGAACAACATATTGTGTTGGCCATCTCGGTCGTCAAATACACAACATATATAGAGTGAATTTACTCGTTACTTGGATTACGAGGGCGAACTGCAGCTTGAACTTCGTGCATAAGGACCATCATCATTCGCAATACACATCTCGTAAGGCAGGCAGCCCTGAAGTCATGCAGCTTCGTAACGCATAGCGGTGGTCTCTTCTTTAGCAATGTAGGCCAAGCAGCCAGAGTTTTCTCTGCAACAGCAGTTCTCCACCAGAGTAGGCATAGGCTCACAATGAGGGTAGGTATACCAGGTGGAAACGTGTTCCATGCTACTGGTTCCAGGCTCTGGGGAATCGATTCTCAAGTCTTTCATATTCTCCCATATCGTCTAGAATGTTTTCTCTTTGAAGGATTTCCTCTTCTGAATATTTGGGCTTGTACAGGTACGGCTGAATTGTTGCCATAGTTCCTGAATAGTGAAGAAGCACAGAATCAAGAGTGAGGTAAATGGAAACGTTTTTTGTTTGTATAGAGTAAAGAAAAGAGGTTTTCCATTAACATTGAATGTTGAAGAAAGACAAGTGAAGAAACTCCCATGTTACAGAAACACATTGTGAAAAGATAAAGTTAATAGGCTCAAACTGTAAAAGCTTGCAAGGACACATGTTTAAAATGGTTTGGTAAAGACCTGTGTCCATAATATAAGAAATGAAAAGCGACTACTGAGTTAATTCTGCCGTATAAGTACCGGTTCTCAGTGTGCCATACTTGGCAGATAGCTCATACTTGGCAGATAGCTGTACAGAGCAGAAACAAGTCAGGGAAACTCGATATGCACTGACCCGAAGGAAAAAGAAACTCCAACGTTGTGTGATCAGAAAGGGTTTGTTTACATTTGTCAAGGAGCGAGGCATCTTGCCATTTCCATGGAGAAACATCAATAGATTGCACACAGAGGACGTTGAAAACAGAAGGGCATTGAAGTCGTGAAAAGGGGCATGAGCGTCTAGTGATATCAACTTGAGCGGCGGGTGATCTGAATTAGTACCGCAAGGGCACTTGAACTTAGGGCGATAATCAACAGATAAGATTAGCACAAGATGGCGGTACCCAACCCATCGTTTTCCTTATTAAATTGAGAAAAACTCGGCTAAGTTACATTGGAAATTATTTTTAGAACGATCGATGTATGCTCTAAAATGCATGCCTGATCGATTGGGCCAATAACATTTGTGACCGAACCACCCCTTTAAAGACAAACAAATTGCTAACACAGTTCTAAAGAGCACGCTTGGCACCACTGAGACAACTGGTATGGTGATTGCTGAAGGACCTTAACTAAAAGGCATGCTTGGCTTACAATTTCAGGCTTTAGTGTAGAAACTCAAGCAATTCTTTCAAATATGCCCATAGAGAATGAGGTCCTATTTGGCAAAGCAGTTGACGGGACACTGGAAACTGCTAAGAAATATCATGAAACACTCATGACGCTCAATCAAATTACCAACTGCCCTTTTTAACAAAGGGAGCACAATGCAACTGCCGTGGTTTTTGTGGCCAAAGTTACTCAAGGTCAGCGGCACAGGGAACTTGTTCGTCTGGTGCAAGCCCCACATCATGCTTTGGTATCCAAGGACAATTGGCTAGCGCACAATCCTCATTCTCAAGACAGTTTTGCAGGGGATGAGGCAGGGGAAGAGGCCAAACTACAAAAGGTTTGGCTACTCCCGCAAAGCAATGACTCCCAGTTTCAGGTTCCCCTCCCATGTCATCCCACTCAAGGGTTGCATAACAGCATTCACCCACGTATGGCAGGGGATCACATCGGACAAGTGGGTGTTGGCAACAGTAAAAGACAGGTATTGCATGTAGTTTCAAAAACAGCAATGCGATCATCCACCATGACCCAGAAGGATGAAACAAAATGGCCAGTGCTCGACCTAAGGCCAGCAACCAAGTATGTCAAACCACAAACGTTCAGGATGACAACACTGGAGAAAGTCATCTCCTTGCTCAAAGGGGTAGACTTGGAGACTTTCTGGCAACACTAGATCTGAAAGATGCATGCTTTCATATGTCAATGCTACCAGCACATTGAAAATATGTAAGGTTCTTAAGGTCAAATGCATTATCATTTCAAGGTGCTTTCCTTTTGGAATACTTCTGCCCCTCCCACCCCTCCTACCATATATTTACAAAAGTGCTGGCAGTGGTAGCTGCACATCTGTGCAGAGAAAGTATCCCAGAATGTACCCTTATCTGGACTACTGGCTAATAACAGGAGAAATACCAGAAATATGTCACCAAACTATGCAGAAAATAAATCTTCTGCATCAGCTAGACATTTCTATCAATGAAAAGAAGGCACGCCTAATCCTCAGCAACAAAAACAACCTTAGGAGCAGTAAAAAAACCATTCTTTGGCGCAATAATTCATACCAAAGACACATTGGTCTTACCCTCCAACGAGAGGGTCCAAATCCAACTTCAGCAGATCCCTTGTTACACAGCTGGTTGGCAGATCATTTGCAAAGGTAATGCGTCTCCTCGGCATTATGGTCATGCGTCTTCATCAGGACAAATGCAAGGCTATATATGCGTCCAGTACAAGAATGGTTAATAAAACAGTGGTCGCAGGCAGAAGGCAATTGGGACGATCTAGTATAGGTTTCGCAAGAGGTGATGTTGGTGCTACAGTGGTGGGCAAAAGAGAATATGTTATAGGGAAAGCCTTTACTCCACCCCTGGGAAGCAGAGGAAGTATATCGGACCTCTATGCCTGGCTCCAGCTTGCTTTTAGCAACAGAAACGTTGCCTGTGTGAAGTATGTTCTGCCTACCTCAGCCTGCACGACAATGACTGGAGGCTTGCTGACCACTTTGGTGGAAACCTGCAATTGGGTTTCATCGAAACCCGTGAAAAACTTGATGAGCTAAGGAACCCATGCATCCCCTTTGCCTAAAGGCCCCAAGGCAAAGGGCAGCTCACGAAGAAGTAGCTCCAGTCGGTGTTTGCCTGCGTTTGCCTGGGACAGCAGTAGCCAGCCGTAGCGACTGGGGGGCGCTGTTGCGCACAATGAAGATGGGCGCCTAATTGGTAGGGTCTGCAGCCTGGGACCTCTTCATGATATAATTCTTCCTTTATGAGTGCATGCTGTGAACAGTAAAGAGCAGATTTGTCGGGCGGAACGTAATTGTTCCGGCACGTTGGACTCTGGTGGCTGTGCTATGCTTGGCCTGCTGTTATACCGTGCTCCTGCTGGAGCGTATTGCTGCTACCACTGGGCCCGCTCTGCTCACCTTCCATACCTGACGGTACAGCTGGCCCCTGCGGTGCTACGATGCTCCCGCCACCGCTGCTGGTGAAGTGCTTCAGCTATCAACGTCTCTGCTGGGGGCCAGCCATGCGCTTGGACTAGCTGGAACCTGGCCCACCAATCACCCTGCACCACGGCCTCTTCAACTGTGTTGGGCCGAGGCTGGACCGGGGGCTGTGTATGCTGGGCTTTTTGCCCTGCAGGGCTGTCTGTGGACCCGCAACGGGATCGGTCCTGGTCAACCCTGCGCCCTGATCCGGCTGGCACTTTCTGCTACGCTGGGGGGTCTGACCTGTTTGGGTGCGGTGCCCAACGGGCTGATTGACCCTGCTGGTCATCGAGATGGGGGCCCATCAATGCAGGATCCTTGTTGGGGCTCCCTGGGCCTTGACCCGCCCTCTGCCTGCTGTCTGCTCGCCTTCACCGACCCTTGTGGTGCCTGACACTGCTACGTCGTGGACCTTGGAGGACGTACATGCCTCGGTGCTGGCCGTGGTGTTGGAGGCGGCCTCTGGTGTGAGTGGCGGGGGCTGCCGCACCCTATCGGCCTGTCGGACAACTGCGCGGATCGCAGTGTTTAGCGATTTTACTTGATCACCAGTCCTGGCGTGATCCTACTGGGAGGGACAAAGGCGTCTTCATTCCTGTCCAGATAGCCGAGTGCTGGGATCCTCAGTGAATCTGGAAAGGTCCGCACCCACGTGGTGCTACTTGGATGGGCCTCGCTGCAGCTCTTCCTTTTCGGAATCGTCATGTATGAGGACATCAGGGGTCTTCTGGCTCCTCCCGGCCTGTGCATCCTGCCCTTCCTCCTGACTGTGGCTGCTACCAGTGGGGGCTTGGATGTGATCGCCGGTTCTAGGAGTGGACTGCGCCTGCACCAGCTTAACTGATGGGCTGCCCTGCATCCCACCCTGGATGGACCATACCCCTATGGCTCCGGCTGCTGTGAGTACACACCGCATTTCAGCGAACCCCCCCCTATCCCCTGCTTTGATTGGAGAGCTACATGGCCCCACCCCCACCTAGATTGCTCAGGGGTGCCTTTCCTGCTGGCTGTGGACACACGATTGGCACCCCCCCGAGGTCCCTCCCCGGGCTCCTTGCGCTTGGTATACTTTGAGGGCACTCCGTTAACTGCTTTAAAGTCACTGGCGGATGGAATACTCATCAGTTGATGGGAGCAGCTGAGAGGTGTGACTGAGTGGGATCCGGCTGCTGCTTGGAACGTCTTCTCCTTCACTGGTCTTGGCTTCATCCTTGCTGGCTCATCGGCCCTCTCTTGCCCCTTCCACGCCCCAGGTTGGTCAGCCCTTATTATATACAATTACTTTTGCGGGGGACCATGTTCACAGTGGGTCCTGAACACATTTATAAGGCCACTTCACGCCATATCAGGTACCTTGCGAGGTTGCCACGGCCGCATCACCCTACCCACCCCTAGTGGGGTGGGCCACAGATTGATTCCTCCGTAGCCGCCTTCTCGCAAAGCCCCAGGGATCCCTCCTGGTGTACTGCCCTGCAATCATGGCTAAGGGAAGTGGCAATAAACAAAGTACAATAAATATATATGCTAAGGCTGCACCCAAAATCCAGGGCAGAGCCTAGGGCGACTGTGGCGAGCCTTCAGCACTGGAGGAACCTACAGAATTGCAGCGCATTATGGATTACATGCATGGGGGATTTACTGCCCTACACTCCAAGCTAGTCGATATGAGTGCAACATCAGCACTATAAAGTCTATAATGGAGAAGACCGATGCACGGCTTGCCGAGGTTGAGACTAGAGTGGGCACGGAGGATGACATAACAGTACAGAGGGCAGATGTTTCCTCACTCACTAGGCAGGTGCTGTCCATCAATACGAAAAATGAAGATCTTGAGTCTCGCTCGAGATGGAACAACCTACGCATCATAGGCGTACTAGAGAAGTCTAAACGGTCCTATGCAAGACTTTGTGGAACATAATTTATTAACCCTGCTGGATGGTCCTAGACGTTCGCCACAATTTGCTATTGAGCACGCTCACCACTCTCTAGCTCCCAAGCCTGGAGCCCTCCCACGCCCAATTATCGCTCGGGTGCTTAACTATCACAACAGGGATGCCTTGCTGAGGGCGGCCAGGGCTAAGGGTGAGCTGATGCTGGCCTCCAGCAGGATTCACCTATACCTTGATTTTTCGATCGCAGTACAGAACAAGCGTAAAGCCTTCTTGTCTGTAGAGAAGAGGCTCCGAGACCTGGGATCAAGTGTGCTATGATGTACATGGCCAAGCTCAAGATCGAGCATGCTGGGGAGGTATACTTTTTCACAATACCGGAGGAGGCCGTGATCATCTTGGAGGACCATTTCCCTGGATGACCCCTATACGTCTGAATCACCTACTTGTCCCATGTACTCATCTGTTGAAATTAGTTCTGGAACTTATTGTGGTGCCACCGTTTGCAAAATATACTTGGTAATAGTTCTGCTACAACTTAGTTTCAATATGCCGTTAATGCACTATACACTTGTATTAAATTTGTAACGTTCTGTCGTGAGGTAGGCCGGGCTGAACCATGCAAAACTGCAACGACTGTTGGGTTAGTGGCTATGGGGGAAGGAGGGTATACATTCCTCTGATTGGGAGAGGGATGAGAGTGTGGGCGTAGGAGGGGAGTTGGGGTGAAATAAAATGTGCTTGGCATGTGGGTTAGGTTAGTGGTACAGCAGTTTCCTTATAGTGCTAGCTCTGCAAGGTGCTTATATTCTGCACACTCTGTGCTTGGGAACAGAATGGAGCGCACATTAGATGGCGGATAATACTCTTGGCGTCATCAGCTGGAATGTGCAGGGATTGGGCAATCCAGTTAAGATGCGCTAGCTCCAACTGTACGTTGAACGGCATGGGATTCGGTTTCTGTTTTTGCAGGAGACACTCGCCCTGGCAAGGGGATGTAACATGTTTGCCAAGTCCTGGGGCACACAACGCCACTACACAGCCTACTCTTCTCAAAGCCGTGGGGTCATGACTCATTTATAGAACTGTTGATCTAGTGATCTGGGGATCCGTCTGGGCCCTGTGGACCTAGGAAGTTTGTTACCAGGCGCGGTTGAAAAGTCAACGCTGGGAATTGGCTGTGGTAGTCCAGCACTGGCGCCCAGCAGTCGGTGAAGCGGTGGTGGGTTCCCTCTTTCGCTGCTGTGACTTTCTCAGCCGCTAGCATTTCCCAGACTTTTAACCATCGGAGGGGTAGTATGGGCCCTCTTGCATTTTCCACTTGCGGGCCACTGTGATCTTGGCCGCTAATAATAGTTGCGTCAGCAATTTAGCAGAGCGTCCTGTTTTCGGGTAGCAGTCCGGGGTTACTACTCCCAGGAGAATCACCTCTGGAGTCAACGGCAGTCTGCGTTGGATAATGTCCTCAATGATTTGTATGATCCCCCTCCAGAAGGCTTGGACCTTTGGGCAGCTCCACCACATGTGGAAGAAGGTCCCTCGCTCGTTGAGTTGCTCCTTGTCCATATTTTCACCCACGTCTGGTCCTCAATGGGATATCCCAAATCTGTCTCCCATCCGGCCATGTATGGGGGCCTGACCTCCAATATATCCTCCTGGAGGAGGCGGTACAGCTTAGTGATCCGCCCTCGGTGTGTGTCGTCCTCCAGTGCATGTTCCAGTGGGTGCAGGTCGCGGGTTGCCCCCTGACGAACTGCCGGTTGTGAGATCCAATGGCGTAGTTGAGCGTATGTGAACCTCTCCCTCTCCGTTACCTGGAGGCGGGTCTTGCATTGTTCGAAATTAAGCGGGGAGTTGCCCTCAGAGGCCTCCAGCGGTTTATCGGCTGAAGTTTGACGCCACCATTCCTGGGGAGAAGTCTGGATTACAGATGATCGGGGAGAGCGGGCCCATGCCCTTGGGCAGCTTCTTCCTCCGCCGGGCCCATGCCCATGCTTCCAGGGTTGCTCTGGTAGATGTTAGCATCTGTGGTCCACGGCTCCGAAGGGTCCTTGGGGTGTGCAGTAGGGAGCGTAGCAGCGGTTGACAGTTGGCTTGGCGTAGCATTCTTTTGTCGTGGTTGCGACCCTCATGCCTCCACTGTGAGGAGGTGGCTACAGGATGTCACATTGGCATCTGATCAGGAGGAGTGCTAGAGATTTCTCCAACCCATCCAATGCAAACCTGTGGACATGACCTCCCTTCCGCAATTACTTGCAGCACCTGCAGTATAATGTGTCTGATGCCGTGGACTTCAGTACTTGACTGTGAAGTGATTCTCTAGTTGTACATGCACTGCTGACTAGCCCACACTGGGAACTTGTAATGGATATGTCTGACCTCCTATGATGGTACTATACTTGATGCAGATGTATGTTGTATATCACTGTTTGATGCTGCCGACCCGATTTGCTGTAGTAATGTCAAGCACTCAATGTTAAAAAAATGTTTTTTAAAACCCCGACTGACAAGGTAAGTGTGGTCTGGGAGGGGAGTACAGCCATCACTGTATTCCAAAAAGCCCTGCAACTCATAACCTAGCATGCCAACATTAGCCAGCTAGTAAATAGTATTTCGATCACTGCTGTGTACCAACTGTTTGGTGGTTTTATTTTACTGTTGTGTCACATACTTCGATGTTCTCCCTTTATCCAGATTTCTCAAATCTAGGTGTTTTGCATTTACTGTTGTGCCTCCAATTTAGGATTTTCTGTCCAGGTGAAGTCTAATGATGCGTCACATTTAGAGTGAATTGTGATTTGTAGTCACGCGCCCCATTCAGATAGAAATGTGAAGATTAACCGCGCATCACACTTGGGGCTGATTCACAGAAATGTTTTATAATGGTGCAATCCCATAGGAAAATGCTCTGTCAACTGGGCCCATAGAGTAACATGTGAAGATTAACCATGCATATAACCAAAGGAAGGAGACACATAACTCTCTTTTAGGTGTGATATTCAGGATATGTCCTCTAGATAAGGTGTCAAAACAACATCATTTAAAACCAATGTAGGTTACATCTAATGTAAATAAATTTCAAACAACGTAGCATAAAAATCAATTTTTCATTAATTCATTATTCAAAAACAACACATCACGTAAACATGTTAAACATTCTACAAAATACAGGAATATTCTATATCGTAAAATGATATATACTGGGCTACTGGAACATGGTGGGGAATAAGATGAATTAAGTTGCCACCATTGTTTGGGGAAATAAGTGATTCATGACTTTTACTGTTGTGAGGTGGAATCATTTTATGATATAAATATTCCTGTATTTTATATAATGTTTTTTAACATGTTTACGTGATGTGTAGTTTCTGAATAATGAATTAATTAAAAATTGATTTTTATGCTACGTTGTTTGAAATTTATGTACATGAGATGTAACCTACATTGGTTTTAAATGATGTTGTTTTGACACCTTATCTAGAGGACATATCCTGAATATCACACCTAAAGAGAGTTGTCTCCTTTCTTTGTTTATATATATATATGTTTGATATCCTCACTTGGGAGGAGGGAGTATCACCTAAGTGTAAAGTAACCCCTGAATGAGAGTAACCAAGATTAACCATGCGCCACACTTAGAATTGTGAAGTTTAGCCACTAGAAAACTCATCACTCTGCTCACACTTCTCAAACTCTAAACTAAATACAACCATAACTGTATTGCACAACAAAGCGCATGCACTTCACTACACCACAACAACGAAACAAACCACACATAGCCGCACGCAACAGCACATGACTACCAACTGAAAAATCACACCTGTGCTGCGCGTACAGTGTAAACCGAATTGAAGCTACCAACTGCACATCACCGCTTTCTTGCGCTTTTTCTGCTCAGTCTTACTAACCTACCCTACCCACTTGCTTTTCAGATCCTCCAGAGCACCACGGGACCACTCCTTAAATATCCTTTAACATAACCTGCCACACCTCACAATCACAACATCGCAAGGAATGGGGACACGCAGGGAATGTGCCAATTACAACAGACAGCACAAAAGCCTTGTTTTATATTAACAAACAGGGCGGGACTCACTCCCCAAGTCTATCCACATTGGCACACGAGATATTTAGATGGAGCCTTCAAAGAGATGTACATCTCCAATCGCAACATGTTCCAGAGGAACACAACTGCCTAGCAGACACACTAAGCAGAAACACAAATCGACCTTCGGATCACGGTTGGGAATTTACATTCGGGCCTTCTAAACACCCGTACACAATTTGGGCAACCGGACATAGATATTTGACAATAAGTAACAAGTAATCCTGTGGGAAGCCAAAAAAAGTTTAAAAATGATATTTGGAAGGGGAAAACGCCTGTATTAATGTCAGGCTACAGGAGGGGAGGTGGAAAGCAGGATCACCTGAGCTGAGGAGCCTGTATTGGACAGGTTTTCATCTTATTGGTGAATCCTGCATGAATCTCGTGATATCCCTCGGCCATGTCTAATGCTGCATTTGGAAAAGAAAATGTTCTCATACAAACCAGAGAGTAAAATGGGCTAATGGGAGCGAGTCGAGGAGGAAATGCACAAGCAGGGGAAGTGGGCTTACCAAGAAAAGAGGACGACGACAAATTGTGAGTGCAAGTGTGGTTGCAGCAGACTTAGATATTTTAGAGCGTTTTCATGTTACCGTGGGAATCTGCATACTCTGGTTTAGCGCAGGACTGACTGCCGGTAATGATTTTCACAGCAATAGAGGACAGCATTGATCGAGCTATGCTTAAAATCAGGGGAGGGGGGGTGAATAACTAATATTCTTGGGAACTCTGGAGCTAGGCCCTAGTCTTTTTAACCTGCGCAGAGGTGGAATCTGATCTGCTGGGCACAAGCATCTGGGTCTTATTTAATAATTGGTCCAACATGTGATGTGCAGACAGTCGAAGGTCGTGGACACTGATGCAGCCGATTAAGGCCCTCTGTCTTTTTCATTAATTGGGGCAAAACGGATTCCTGTTTTCAAATCATTGGTGCAACATGCACAGTGGCCGCAGCTGAAGGTCTGTGGCCACTGTCCATGGCCAGTGGGCCCTGAAGAAAATATAACATAACAAAACCCTTGAAAGTCAGTGAAAAAAGAGTGTTAAGGGCATCTGTTCCCCCCCCCCCCCACCCCCATAAGAAAACCATTGAAATTCAGCATGTGTGGAAAGTGATGACCATCATAACTCTGCTTCTCCCGTTGCAAAGCCCCTGAGCACATTCATGATATCACAGAGGGGATTTCACTGACATTACTACAAATGGATACAAAATGAGTTTAGATGGTAATCACTTCCCACACCCGCTGAATTTCAAAGGGTTTGTTGTGATAAACTAGATCACATTAACTAAAGTTTTTTCACTGACTATTTGCATATATAGAGGTTCTATGATGGAACATTGACGACTCCTTTTTCCAACCCATTATTTACAGATGTTGGTTATTTTTTATGTTTGAAACCCCCAGACCCTCCTCCCCCCTCCCGCCACACCTCCAGCCCTCCAATCCGTTATTCATTTGGGGGCGATTCCAAGGTAAGGGTGTCCCAGCCCGAGGTGCTGCCTTTGAATCAAAAGTGTTTTAGGCCTCTTGGCAACCCCAATCGCTTGTGCGCAGCGATTTCCACCTGCCTTCCCTGCTTCCTTCTTTGCGGCCTCTCCCTCTTCCCGCCCACACCCTGACCTCGTTGGCTGATTGGCAGCCTTGTTGTAGCGTGGTTCTCAGGGCCTGCACCGCAGTAAATCCTTATTTCTCTCGTCGTCCTTCTCCCTCCCAAGCCGCCCACCTCCCCGATAGGCCATTCCACGTGGTCATAAGTGACCCTCCCAGGGCATCCCTCTGCCCGTGCAGCCCTGCGGCTAAGGACCCAAGGCAAAGGGCAGCTCCAACAGAGGCGGCTCCAGATCGTGTCGGCAGGGGAAGTCAACTACCCACTACTTGGACTAGTATGGTAGGAGCAGCCTAGGTGGGGAGTAGAGCAATTACTCTATCCTGGAAGCTTAGCCGCTTAGCAAACCTATCTAAAACACCGATTGTTTTCATTGCCTCCCTGTCCCCACACTGTCAAATCTAGCTGTGTTTAGGAGTGTACCCAACTGTTAATTGACTCTCAAATCTAGCTGTGTTTAGGATTGTATTCAGGATTGTATTCAACTGCTCTGTTAGGCATAGGCCTCTCTCCCACTATACAGGACTCTCAAGTCTGGCCGTGTTTAGGACGTTACTGAATTACTCAATTGTTTCTCAAATCTAGCTGCATTTAGTCTTCTACTCAGTTACACAATTGACTCTCAATCCTAGCAGTGTTTAGTATGGTACTCAATTGTTCTGTTGGGCCAGGGCTTCTCTCCCACTGTGCAGGACCCTCAAATCCAGCTGAATTTTAGGATTGTACTGAATCACTCAAATCTAGCTGCGTTTAGTCTTTTGCCCAATTGTCCTACTGACACTCAGGTCTAACAGCATTTGGTCGGGTACTCAATTGCTCGACTTACTCTCAATTCCAGCAATGTTCGGTATTATACTCAATTGCACTGCTGGGTTTAGGCCTCTCTCCCACTATACAGGACCCCATATCCAGCTATACTCGGTCACTACCTGAAGCCAAGCCCCTCCTGCTGTCCAGTCACCTCAGAGCTGGATGCTGAACTATTACTTCCTATAGCCCAGACCTTCCTCTAGCTACCAAGGGGTCCCGAAACCAGCTACTGGAACGACCGGCCAAGACCTTTTGAAACGGAAACCACCCTCCCCACCCCCAACTGAAGCGTTAAGCACAGCCTGCCATTATTGATCATCCACACCGGTGAACCCAAGTCCCAACTCCCTGCCAATACCCAGAGAGCTATCACTACTCACCTAACTGAGTCCTAAACCACCCGACAGCTGAACGCCCACTTCCCCAAAACCCTTGACAGTGCACCCATAGGAAACACACCCGACCCATCAACAGGAACGATGGACTGAACCTGAGAGCATCCAAGCATATCAAGACTAAAGAAGCATCAATACTGTGCCTGCACAATACATCACAGAGGACCACCTACCCTGCTACCACTGCACCTTAAACCAAAATGCCCTGACCCAGAAAGAGACGCCGAGAAAGAGAGCAGGATCGTGCAACAATGGCCACGGACACACAAAGCCAACAGCACCCAAGAGAAGAAACCTCCAATTCAGGAAACTCCACACCTAACACGGTTATCACCGGAACAAACTATTTAAGAGAAAAATCCCTATATCTTACACCTTACCTCGCGACAACCACGGAGCATTAATACCTCAACAACACTGAAACCCTGACACATACAAAGAATCCACTGAAACACCCGGACAAAAGAAGTGAGCACTGAATAAGAGAGTACCCCATACATCACAAGAACAGAGGAGCACCGTCGATACCCACAACATACCGGACAAGACGTTGAAGCCCTGGTAACCAACAACCCTACCATTAACCTAACCGCCCGATTCAATGAAGAAGCCATTGCTGCTCTTCAACCAATCATCATCACTGGAGAAGCACCTCAATTGAACAGCCATGCTATCAATCTAGTAGACGGCTTCAATAAAGAAGCAGCTTTCGCTGTTCTTCATCCAATCAACATCAATACAGGAACTCCACGTTGGACCAACCACAAACCAGAACTAGGAACAACCAATAAACAAAGCCAGACCAAGAAAATCCACTGTAATTTAATAAACGATATGTCAGTGTCCAAACATTCAACCGAAATATACGACTTCCTATCTGACGGAGGTATCAACATCCTATTTGTAACTGAAACATGGCTAAACGACAACTACAAGATCACCCTCAACAACTGCCTGCCTGAAAACTGCAAATGCATCCAAGCAAACAGGAAAACCAAAAGAGAAGGGGGGGGTGGGGTGGGCTGGGCTGGCAATCATCCATGAGGAACACCTGGCTATCAAACTGGAAGATCCATTAAACATCGATAAATGTGAATCCTTAGTCCTACGCCTTTTAATAAACCCCAAAACAAACCTTAAATTCATACTAATATACAGACGACCAACCTAT
Organism: Ambystoma mexicanum; assembly: GCF_040938575.1. Classification (NCBI taxonomy): domain Eukaryota; kingdom Metazoa; phylum Chordata; class Amphibia; order Caudata; family Ambystomatidae; genus Ambystoma; species Ambystoma mexicanum. The sequence goes on along the minus strand of NC_090941.1, from coordinate 533,072,643 downwards.
GACACACCCTTCGTAGACTCCTTCACGGAAGCATTCACCATCGTAGCCATCAAGCACAATCATCTGATCATCCTCAGAGATTTCAACATCTGGTTCGATGAAGAAACCACAACCACAAAAAAAAATCTTTAACCACCCAACTAGCAGCAATGAATCTACAACAACTAATCAAAGGAGCAACACACTTGGCAGGGCAAACACTTGATGCAATATTCGCCAATAAAGAACTCATTACCACGGCACCCCCAATTCAAAACTCTGGAGCGACCACCTCATCATTCCATTCATAATCACAATGGCCGTTCCAATAAACAAGCAACAAGAAAAGCCACCGATCACCATGAAAAACTAGAGAACCATAAAAAATTCCAACCTAACTGAACTCCTAGAACTCAGCAATTCGCAAGCAACAATTATGGAAGAAGCTGACCTGGATAAAAAAAGTAGATTTACTGCTCACCTGGATCGTAACAACCCTAGACGACCTCACCAAAGAAAAACCTTTAACTCCCTCACGTAAAAAAGCAATTGCAAAATTGTTCACCCCACTACACAGCGCCGTGAAAAGAAAAAAACTAAAACTAGAATCAGAATGGAGGATCAACAACGCTACAAACTGAAATTTCTGCAACAGATTTGCTCATACAAAAAAGAAATACAAAACGCGAAGAGAAAACACTACGATAACCGAATCGTCAAAGCACCAAACACCCAAAAAGAACCCAAAATCATAAATGAAATGAAAATCCCACCAGGATGCAACACGCCAATTCCATCGATGAAACTGTGCAATGACCTAGGAGACCACTTCAAAAATAAAATCATTACCATCCAACAATCCATACAAAGCAGACCACGCGACCACACTGCAGACCCCACCTATCCTCACGAGGAACATCCGCACAAACTACAAAGCTTTCCCGAAATATCAGTGGATACTTTTGTCAAACTGGTAAATCAAATCAACAATTCAGGCTCTCCAGAAGACCCCTGCCCCCCCACACCCCAGACATATACAAATATATTCTCAAACAAGGAACTCCCATGGAATACCATAGGAATGTCCTCAACCTTTCGATCTCAACAGGCAAAGTACCACAGGGCTTCAAATTTGCGTACATCAGGCCGCTACTCCAAGACACAGCAGGAAACATAGAGGACTTATCCAACTACAGACCCATCTCCAATATCCTGTACATAGCCAAACTTCTAGAAACGTACGTTTAGAAAACAACCCAATAATTCATAGAAGAGCACTGCCTACTAGACCAGCCACAAGTTGATTTCAGACCAACGAGAGGAACAGAATCCGCTCTCCTCTCAATATAGGACGACCTAAAAGCAAACGCAGACTCTGACAACAGTGCTGCCTTGATACTCCTAGACCTATCTGCAGCATTCGACTCAGTCAGCCACGACATCCTCCTAATGAGATTAGAAGGACTGGGAATAACGGACACAGCTCTACTATGGATCAAATCCTTCCTAACAAACAGAACGGAAACCGTATGGATGAAACCTTTCAAGTCCAACCCAAGAGACTCCACATGCGGAGTACCACAAGGATCATCTTTCTCCCCGCTTTTATTCAACATCTACCTATATCTATTAATCAAAATCATCAAAAGACACGGACTCACCTGCTACAATTACGCTGACGAGACACAAATAATCTTCAAAATACAAGACACCCGAGAAGAAAACACAACTCTAGATAACTGCCTTTGTGATGTATTCAATTGGATGAACTTGAACCACCTCAAAATGAATCCAGGCAAAACAGAGATAATGATCGTCACAAAAAATGGAGGAGAAATCAACCGCATCCTTTGGCCAAGAGAACTCAGGCCGACCCCATCACCATCGTCGAGTAGTAAAAAAAAAAATAACCTGGTGATCCTGATGGACAACAATCTCACTCTAGAGCCACAAGTAAATGCTCTACTCAAGAAATGCTTCTTTCTCCTGCGAGCGGCAGAAAGGATCCTACCATTCCTGTCATTCGCCAACAAAACACTTACCATCATCGCTCTGGACATGTCCAGAGGAGATTATGCCAATAGTCTATACCTGGGTATGTCTGAACGACTGCTAAAAAAACAATGCATACAAAATGCAGCAGCCAGACCCCTTCTCAAACTACCCCAAAGAGAACACATCACACCCTGCTAAAAATACTAAATTGGCTACCAATAAAACAACAAATAAAATTCAAATCAATGTGCATCACGCACAGAGCAATACACAATCAAGGCGCTGAATTCCTGAGAGATAAATTACGCCTACACCAGCTGACAAGAACGCTCAGATCAAGCAACAACGTCCGCCTGGAACCGAAACCCTACAACAGAAGAAAACTTGGAGGATCCTCTTTCTCTCACCAAGCACCGAAAACCTGGAATGACCTACCAAAGAATATACGGAACACAAGAAACCATTTAGTATTCAGGAAACTGCTCAAATCCTGGCTCTTCACTGCGTAACTAGACCATCCACAAGAACTCCCACACCACTAAAACAATGATGAATAAAGATAACAACCCCGGGTCCCACCAAACAACTGAACACGAACAGAATCCAAAGAACGCACTCAACATACCTTAAGATATAATGAGGGATAGCCACAAGAGGACGACACTGGAGACTGAAAACATAGACCGAGTTAGACGGAAGCATTTAGACGACTCATCCATAGCATCCCTGCCTGTACCTCACCCGAAGTTCAAGCAGACAAACTCACATAGTTAGTAGGGAAATAGGACACCACAACTCCTGCTCCGACACCCAAGGAGGAGAATAGACACTCCATGTTCGCTTCAAAGGAGCCCGCCTACTGTGGAGCCTGAACCCCTCCCCCACTACGCAGGACTCTCGTAGCTGGGAGTGGCCTCAGTGTTTGCATGCTGCATGGTGAGACACAGTTTATTGTGAGGCCCGGACCTCTTCGCGACTCTGCAGGGCTCTGGGACTTTGGTGTGCCATACCCACTTGTCTGCTGTAGGCTGAAGCGGGGCTTACTGGGGGACCAGTGCCACTCCCCACCATGCAGGATTCCCAAAATCTAGGGATTCAGCCATACTGTTAAGATTAGCTGCAAACATATAACCCACTAACCAAAAAGCTCTCTCTCTCTCTGCATACTTAACTCAGTCAAAAACTCACACAACCACCTCTCGCACCGCAAGCTGCATGCACTTCACCACAACAACACATAAGCTGCACCAACAGCACACGAGGACTGACATCGCTCCGATACGGGCACCAAAGCTCAGCGCACCGTGTACACCGAGATGAAGCTGCCAACAGAACACCACTCCTCTCACTATCCTACTCCCCCCTTCACCCTACTAACCCATCTCGCCTTCATGATTGCAGATCCGCCAGAGCGCCTGGGGACCAACTCTGTTGGTGACTGTGCGCGGTACAAATACCTTTAACATTCATGGTGGGGCTCTTCCTTACGCCTTTGCCCTCGATCACCCATCATGTATGGTTGATATGGGGATTCGATAATTTAACTTAATTCTATTCCTGTTCGGGGGAAAAATTATATTTTAGCCCTGGCCTGACATGCAAGAGATTATGGATCTATTAAAATATTTGGAATGTGAAAAATCTGCATAGGCACTGCGTACCGCCCCATATGTGCTTTATTAGTCACTTTTTATGTGCACAAGACAACCAGTGTTTTAAGGCAGTAACATTATACTTTGCAAGGAGGCCAACACCTCTAATACCTTCTCATCCTATTTGTGTTTTTAAAGAGTTCTATTTTCATATTTTCTATGTAATTGGTGATGAATTGTAATGCCTCCTTTGCCGGGCAATTCCAAACAGGATTATCAATTTACTAGGTGGGATGTAAATAAGTTATTTGTATTTTAAGGAAGTATACTATTAACAAATGCTTAGCCGAGAAAACTGTGATATATGCATGACCGCAGAGGTTGTTATCCTGAACTGACTACAGCTGCTTCTACTTGAATTGTGTCCCCATATGGTTTCTGTTGGGTAATAGTACAATGACAAACTCCTAACATGAATCACTGCATGCTCACCCTGGAGAGATCCAGATTTGTTCTTTTAGGTTTTATAATGAACACAGGAAACTGCTTTAAAGTGCAGTGAAAGGGGAATGGTGGAGGAGAGAAGGGGAAAAAAACAGTAACACATTGTAGCTAGACTGGACACCGAAGAGCATATCATACTTCTGAGAAAACCATCAGGAGGAATATAAACAATCCGTTTTTCTGGTAACAAAAATCGCCTGAAATGCACAACAGAGCATGTTCTATGGCGTTTGGCTTTCCATCTTGCTTGAATGATTACCATACCCTTCTCGCCCCCAGAAAATTAGTGGGAGGTGCTTTCAGAGATGCAAACCTGGAGGTAAGCAGGAAGGGTTGGAGGTCATTAATTCAGAGTGTGTTGGAAGGCTGTAGTGAACAAGAGGTTCTTGAGCAAACTCCTGAGTTTCAGGTGCTTCTGGAATCCTCCTCATACAGCTGGATGTATACTTTGAAGGAATCGATGTAGTCGCCAGGTGTTTCATGTGGATATTGAAGAGCCAGGATATTGGAGATTGAGTCTTGGGGAGTTCCACAAGGGACGTTCCATAACTTAGATAATATTTAGCCCAGTTTTACTTTGCATGACCTGTTATATTCCTCCATAGCCTCCCTAATGTGTTGGAGGCAATGGAGGACATTCAAAGGATTTGCTGTGGTATTTGTGAGAGTGGTAACAAAAAAGTATAAGAACCTTGTGTTGGTTATCCAGGAAGCACAGCAGATTTTTCCTTGAATATACAGCAGTCAAATCAACCAGGCTCTGTGGAGATATTTTACCACAGAGTAGACAATCGATTGTCCGTATTAAAACTTAACACAATTGCCTGTGATGTTCCTCTAATGGCTTTTACTACAAACCATCTCAAATTAAATTTCCTTAGGTCCAGGTATAAGGGGCATATTAACATAAAATGGACAATGTTTTCCACCTGGACCTTACAGTAACAGCATTTATCTGAATTTTCCCTTTTCCACCTGTTCAGCAAACTTGCTATGGGTAGAGGGACACTTCTAAATTTAATTTAAAAAATCTAGAAATTGTGTATTTTAAATCAGGCCCTCGAAGGCACCTGAAAGTTTGTTTTCCCAATATGCAGCTAAGCTCAGAGTGCCACTAAGTTTCAACATTATTTTTTCCTGCTCAATATCGTTGAATTCTTTTTTTTACCAAGGACTTGCTTACATTATTCATATTATCTGGCTTACTCAATACTTCACTGCAAGCAATTCGAATTAGCAAGTCCTTGATGAACACACACCAGGGTAACAAGTGACATCCTTTTTGGACAAGTAGGTCCTTAATGACTTCTCTATGCTTAAGTAACTTGGGAGAAGCCCAAGCTCTAGTCCAATACCCTAATGGCCTACATTTAACCAAGGAAGTTATTCCCTGCATATTTGTTTCCAGTAAGAATGGCCCATTTGGGACACTAATGTGTAGGTCCATAATAAGTTTAAAAAATGTGTTTTCTATGACCAATAACCCATAACATTTCCCATTGCCCCACAGCAAAGCGCCATACAAAGATTCCTTCCTGCTGGGCTTTTAACTTGTAGGACTGGAACGCAAATCTTACTGCTCAGTTACCATGTTCCCTTGTAAATTTAGCAATGGCACCACTGTTATCTAGTTAGTGCTATTCCTGCTTTGTCCACCTGTTTCGTCTATAAGTAGCATTCTGATAACCTTAAGCCAATATAGTCAGAAAAAGTTACTTGTGTCTTTTCTTCATGCAATCTGATGTCAAGATTAAATTGCTTTTTTCTTCTCTTCTTCGAGAAATTCAGGATTTTTTATTTTTGAGGCGTTGATAGTTCAGCCATTTTCCAGGCAGAAATCTTCGGATAGAAAATTGGATTTTAAGTCCAACGGGCATAAGAGAAATAATGGACTGCATCATAAGTAGACATAAGGGTAGAATATTTTTCACTTGTCATGGAGCGAGCATCAGAGGAAATTGCTATAGGCGAACAATAACACAGTTCACAAATATATAAAACTACTTTTGTGCAAGGACACAGCCTTGGCAAATAGTCGCTTCGGTGCTCCTAGAATGGCAAAAACCTTGATTGGCAGTCCTGGGGGAGGATGTTATCTCTGCCTAATTTCTGCACTTTGAACATGACTGCTCTCTCTCTCTGTTTTAGCTTCCAGTGTAAGGTTGGCGAGAATCAAGGGGTCTGTGCCACCCCTTTTTTTAAGATGGGAATTTTCAACAGTTGCTTTACATCAAGGGGCAAGCAGCCGGAATAGAATGAGGCTTTGAAAAGTGCAGTGAGAGAGGCAGCTATGGGTTTGATGTTTTCTCTTTTCATATAAGGCCTTCTCTGGTAGGAGATTCACCATGTCAAATTTGAATCCCTTGGTATGTCGTAGGGGGGAGGGCATTTGGGATTTTAGCAGGAGGCGTTTGCCACTTAAGCATTTTTGACTGTTCGATTTTAGTGATCTTTGATAAAATGCTGGCTAGCTCAATGACCAGCTTCTGGGTTAGATCACAGTCAGACTGTAGACCGTGAAAAGCAATCTGGTTTTGCTGGGGGTGTTTTGGATGTACTTTGAATGTGTTCTGTCTTTCAATTAAGAAAGGCTCATTGGTAAGTGAGAGCTGAGATTTCAAAGGAGACAGATCACCATAAGATAGATTTTCTTCCATTTGCATTCTTGATTTCACAGTGATCTTTCTTTGTCTGCCAGCTCTGTTTATTGGAAGCTTACATGGCGTTTTATGTCCACCTTGATAGAAGCAGTTTTAGGAAGTCAAGAGTTTTCATGATTTCCTTGTGTGGTGCCTCTTACATGCCTATTGTAGCATATGGATGTTGGGCAATTCAAAATGCCTGGTGAAATGAGACATTCTTGATAATTCTAAAGGAGGGCATGGCTAGGAGGTTGTTGATCTTAGTTTTTCTTTTCTTGGGTGGGGAAGGGACTGGAGCACGAGACTTATTTACACCAGAATGGGGGTGGGCAGGAGGTGCCTTGCAGTTCTCTATGAAGGAAAAATGATGGGTGAGCATCAGTCAAGAGCATGTCCTTCCTGGTGAGATGGCCCACTCACCCATTGGGAGAGTCCCAAATTGGTCATCTTGATGGTAAGGCCATACAGGAGTCCTCGATCCATAGCTTAAAATAACCCACTATTGTGAGCTGATGTGATGGCTAGGTTATTAGCCATTAACACATCCAGTTCTCCTGGAAGGTGCTGTTGGACAATCCTAGTTGTAGAAGAGTTTGTGTTGAGTCTGTATTCGACTGCCAGGTGTTTGAAGGTCAGTGAAGCTGGAAGCTGGTAGAGGGAGCATCAGTGGTTTCAGGGAGGGTTAAAGGAACTTGTCTTAAAGTCCTTTTACAAATCGATATCGTAGCCTTTTCTGGTGGAGATTAAGGGAAAGATGAAATTATCCATGAACCAAATTCCTGTGAGTGCCAGAAAAATGAAATTGTGATTATCAATGGAAAGGTGTATATTTGAGTTTTTTTTTTAAATGCAGCTTGGGCATTGACTAGGCGAATCTTCCAGGAAATCAGGTCTGGTTTGATAGTATTGCAGAACTGAGACATGGGTTTACCTGGAGGGGTACGTGATTCCATGAATCATAGTGTGGAGCTGCGGCCCTGAGGGAAAGGCACATTGCCAGGTGCAGGGTGGGGGGGTGGGGTTTTGTAGGGAAGCATGATGGGGGGGTGCTAGGCGTCTGTCCAAGGAGCCCCCCACCTCCCCCCCGATTAGGGTGAAAAATGTTAGTATTGTTAGTCCTGGTGGGAGGGGAGAGGACATACCAGGGGTAGATGAGTAGATGAGAAGTATGGGAAAGTCTTGTGGTTGGCCTGAAAAAGGATGGTTTTGTTGCTATAAAGGCACTTGGCGAGCGTCCCTAGGCTGTAGATCCCTCTGTTTTGGCGATCTGTTCACCACCTTCATCGGAAAATGTATTGGAATTTATTTTTATATTTGGCGGGTCACCCCTCCCAAGCCCCCTTCACTCTTATTTAATCGTTATCCCTAGCCCGCCACATACCCACCCCCCTTTATTTTCGATGTGTTTTTTTAATGAATATTTTGTTTTTAAAAAAACTAATAGAAAAAACTGGTGGCAAAACAACTGCATACCTTGAAGCGAGTGGTTGGAGAGTGTAGATGGGAGGCCTGATGGAGAAAGCCTCAGCAGCTCCACGTATCACACAAGCCGATGTTCAGAGCAGGTCATCCAGGGCACAGCGGGATTGTCTCAATTCCAGCTTGAACCTGAGCAGGCACTTGAGTGGTCCTGTCTGCCAGGCCCCACTGTAACTGCGCCTGGGTGGCATGCAGGGAGCGGTCGCAGAGGATTGGACACACTGCAGCAGGGCTGCTACGGGGCGTGTGAAAAGAAGACTGAGAACTATTTTGGTAATTTTTATATTAGTTTTAAAATTACTCACCAAGAATCTCGATCAAAAAAGTCTTGCTCTTTGATTGTCACTTTTGTTACTCCTTCGCCATACCTGTATATTTACAGTGCTAGCCATTGCTATACTATTGCTATACTATTGCAACAACATAAACGGGATTCTCCAGGTAAGAGATAAATACATTTCATCCGAGATAGCGATATTTAGAGAACACCTGGCCTTCCCTTTGAATTAAGGTATAGAGACTGGAAATTATGAGTAATTGGGAATTGCGGGAGAAGGATGGAGATCCTTTAAACTAGGCAATTACTTGTAAATTATGTAAACGTTTTCATATTATGCCAGCAGTTTTGTTATTTAATTTCATCCCACTTTTCTTGCAAAGCCTGTGTCATTTCAGCCTTTTTAACATTTGTGCTTCATGTTACCTGCGTTATGTACACCATGTCTGACTATTTGTGACCTGGTTTGGTGGAGTGTGTTTTCAGCTATATAAAACATATGTGGCTTACCACAATCTGCTGTTTTGGTAATCTTTTTTACCTTTGTTATATTTTATATTTCAGAATGCATATAGAAATAACCTCCAAACCGATTAGATTATCAAAGCAACTGGACAAAGCTGTAACAACCAATTATAAACCTGTGGCAGACCATCAGTATAATGTAAGTGTAACATACTTTTTGTCCGTGGAACCCCTAACTAGTACAGCATTCACATCTGTAAAGTGAAGTTATTGACTGCACATAGATGCATTAGCCTACAGTCTGTGCAGTATAGGTTTACCTTTTCATGGCTGAGATTGTAATCATTCCATTCTGTCCGTGCTACTAAATGTACAATATGTATGCTTCTGTAATGCTGTACTCCGAATTTTCTTTTTGACCTTCTTGCAGAGCAGGGATTTATTTTCCATTAACAATTTAATAGAATTAGGCTCGTGATTTGGGAACCAGAATATCCTGTTTCATAGACTCCCACTGTTTTTCATCTCATTAAGAGTTCCTGATGCCAGAAAGGGGACTGGAAACCTGGTTCATCTGCTCTTGGAGGCAAATAAATCCCTTTTCATGCTTTGTTTAATATGTTGCCCTATTTCAAAATAGCTGAAAAGTAAAAATAAAAAGCTGAGGATTCTTAAGCTTAGTGCTCGTAGTAAAATTCCCGTTGCTTTATATCGCTGTAATGATAGCTGTTAATACAACCCACTGTAATGGGTACTCCATTTGTCAACCTCTGAAGGAAGAAGGGCAGAGAATTTGATCTCGGAGTGCAGACATACCTTATGTCCCGTGAGTGCTTCACCCATAAGCTGGCCACCGGGAATAGTCTTTTTTTTTTTTTTTTTTTTTTTTTTTTAGATTGAGGACAGGTCTTTTTTTTGGAATACCTGGTAATAGATGCCCACAGTTTACTCCATTGGTTTTGTTTGCTCGCAATGCTGGGGTGATCAGCAACATTTCATTATCCATTCTAGGTTTTCTGCCCCCCTGGTTCGAATTATGAAAGGGGGGTGGGGTGAGGGAAGAGATATTTCTATGAATACTGTCAATCCACTGGGCTTTCAATTTTACACTACAGTTTCCTGCCGTCTTCCCTTACTACACAGGTTAGAGGTGCGGGGAGGGACTTGACCCTAACCCAGCTTGACCCATTTCTTTCATGCTAATGCTTTGTTGTGACCAATTCCCCACAGGCCTGGTTTAGACCAACCATACTAACAGACTAAGCGGTATAGATCCTCGTCCGAGTTATCTGAAATGTGTTTTGGGAGATGCTATGTGATGGAGTGCAAGGGTGCTTGCAGGATATGAGGAATGCTTAGTGAGATAGGTGTTGGCATGGAGTCCCTGTCTCAGATTTGTTGTGTAACAAATGATACCACTGCAGACTTGTAACATAGTTCCAAATTCAGGGGGGGAGGTCTTGTTTTCAGCCTGTACCTGATTGTACCATAGGTCCAATGTCATCATATGACATTTTCTGATGAAGAGAGCTTCTCGGACTTGGTTATGTCAGATTTGCAACATGTTCTGGAATGCATTAATAGATCGATAGCTGCCTTCCTTACCCTTTGTTTTGCAACTCCACTCACCTTTTACAGTCTACTTTTGACCAGTCCACCCCTGGCCCCAAGTTTGTTAGGCCCTGAATATTACTGTGTACTAATTTAAAAGTATAAACAAAAGGAGGTAGAGGCACGTCTGATAGGGTGGAAGACTGAACGGGGGTTCTTTCAGTGGTTAAAAACCAATTTAATCATCATAAACGTACAACATCAAGGGTTTATCATCTAAAATCATGAATAAAAGACCAACATATGCACAACTCAGTGGTCCTGTACATTTGCAATTTGCCACTATAGTGGACTGGATGTCTTAACAAAAATCAGTTGTCAATTAACCATTCTTTTTCTGGTTTTCATACACTGTGAAAAACTTAGAATTATTACATGAATCTGTGTGGTTACATTAATTTCTCACTGCATTGTTATTATACAGGCTACTGTCTCAACATGTTTCAGTTCACAAATGGCAAAAGATCCGGAACATTCATCAGATTATTAAACCCAGTTCTTGTAAAAGCGTGTAGATTGCGCTAAAGTGCTTATGAGGGATTCAGCGAGGAATTTCTATGCGTCCTTGCCCTATCGGATCAAAACAAAAGCAAAAAACTAGAGTGAGCTACTGTTCGTCAATTTTCTAGTTCAACTCTGAGTGCCACATTTCAACAGGCTGATAGTTCAAAACCAGAACTGCGTATTACTAAGCAGTAAGTCCAGATGCACTCTTGGAGAACCTAAGTTCAATAATTCATTTAACACCACAATAGTAATAATACTAATAATGATGATAATTTGGATTCACTGTGTAACATCAGGCTTATATTGATGTGTTTGGCTTCATAAAAATCATTCATTTCAATGGTACGTCAGTCAATGTAATAGCAATTATTTCAAATGAAATTTTAGATATAATAGACCAGAAATGTTAAAGAAAAACATTTATCGCATGATAAGGTTCATTTTAATTCACCTATCATCCTTTTTTTTTTTTAATTGAAATTTCCCAACAAGGATATTGACAAACAATGTGTTATATACATTTGTTCCGCATGACATAAAACAACATCAAGTCATGCCATCATTACTGTATGTCGTAACAAACGACCAATACAAGCAAAATCAAGTGTATAAGTTAGAAACAACTTTTCATGTGTGCATCGGTTCCCGTCTGGGAAAGTTTGTCGGAGTTCTTATAGGCGAACGGCTCCCTCCAGGGAAGCCCTTTTTGTAGATATTGCTAAAATAGCCAACGCGTTTCGGATCCTATAGATCCATCTTCAGGGTGGGGCTTTACTGTTCTTGTGTTCATAAAGCCAAATAGTGGTTTGTATTTTCTTTAAATCTTCATCTGTGGGGAATTTAGAAAATAACAAGTATTTTAATCTATTTATACATGAAGGTTAACTTCCAAAGCTAAACTATCAAAATAAGGGGTCAAAATATCACTGACCTCTCCCGGGAAGTTGCTGTGGTCTGGGATCAAGACCTATTCAAAGGAAAGTACAACGGTAACTAAAGGCAAAAATCTCGTTTCTAACATGCTAGTCCCACAGGGTTGGAAGGTACATAGTTAACTAAATTGAATCACTCACCCAGTCTTCAGAATGAAACTCTCAGGAGACTGAGAAGCGGCAGGTAGCGGCACGAGAAACCCTAAAAACAGAGTTGATGTTGATTATTCATGGGCTTATATGCATCCTAGTAATACAGTCTGTTTAATAGAAGCCGCTCCAGGGAAGGTGTAATGGCCCTCTGTGGCCAGATTCAATGTTAAAACGAAAGGCGCGCATAGTGCACTCCGATGTTTCATGGCTCCAAGGGCGACTTCAGGGGGAAGACCGCTCTCGGAAGCTGTACAGAAATTTACTGAGGCTCACCTGTTTACAGAGGCTCTTCCCTCTGTGCCGGTTGCTGCAGTGTCTGCTGACCGAATGCCGGTAGCGTTCACTGTAGTCACGGCAACCTTGCGCATGCGCGTGAGGCTCATTCGGAGTCGGCCATGTTGGTATGGGCGCAGGTTCGCCATTGAGTAATCATGGCGATGCACCACGCTATTTTCCAGAAAAGTTGTTTTTTGTGTATGTAGGCTTATACTTACTATGGAAGATTCAATGGTCCTAAGGACCCAGGTATATTCCAAAGGATTGGAAAACAAAGATGTAAGTAATTAAAGATACTAGAGTGTGTCTATATATGAAGGGAACATATGATTCCCATATACACGGCCATTGTAAATGTTTACATAGGGCGTAATGGATGCGAGTGGGGGCACTACCACGGTACAAGCTGTAACCGTGGGGTGCCCCCATCTCTTATCTGTGTATAGGTCGTTCACTGAGGGCTTCTAAGTGACCTTAGTCTGTTGCAATAGATGTAGGAAATTAGATATGCTAAAAAGTGCCTATATATGGAGGGAACACACGATTCCCATGATTCTCGGGCATTCTGATTGTTTACATAGGACGTAATGGATGTGAGTGGGGGCACCACCGCGGCACGAAACTGTAACCGCGGGGTGCCCCCATCTCACATCTGTGTATAAGTTGTTAACTGGTGGTTTCAAAGTAACCTTAGTCTGACGCTCTTCGGAGTGATAATGGACCTGTTATTTGGGTGTAGATTAGTCAACAACAACAGTTACATCTAGTGATCTACAAGAATGATACATCACAGCAACATTCTAGGAATTGTTCATCATTACAAGGTACAGAAGGATTTACAAGTTGATAACATACACCCTCAGACAGAGAACATCATATATGTAATATGACCATTTGTCACCCGCTAGGGTGGGCGGGATTCACAAGAAACACATAAGGACAAACTCTGAATTCATGCCTCGAGGGTTTTGAGAGTCCAGACGTTCAATCCACAGTATCTCACGTTGTGCTAATTTTCTTTGCACATCGCCCCCTCTCCTGCCAGCTGTTACTTGTTCAAGGATGACACATTGTAGTTGTGCCACTGTATGTCGTGCCTCTAAAAAATGGACCGCCACAGGGGATTTTAAACTTTTTGTACGAATGTTGGACTTGTGCTCAGTCCATCTAGTTTTGGCTTTTTCTGGTAGTCATACCTACATAGTAGAGGCCGCATGGGCATTTCAATGCGTATACTACGTTTTGAGCATCGCAGGTGCATGAATGACGTAGCTGTATATGCTTGCCAAAATGGGGGGGTGTGATGTAGCTGCCCTTTATGATATTGCCATAGTGCTGGCAATTGTAGCACGGAATTGTTCCTTTGTGTTGTGTTGGGGTACTGGAGGAGGACATCTCTGCTTTCACCAGACTCTTACGTAGAGACTTGATATTTCTATATGCGAATGTTGGTAGGTCTGGAAAAAGAAGTTGCAATTGTGGATCCAGTTGTAGCATTGGCCAATTCTTCTTGATCGCCCTCTTTATTCTTTTGCTCTGAACAGAGTAGGTGGTGACATATACCAGTGGTTCTCCAGGTTTTGTAGGTTTGGGTACCAGTAATGTTTCTCAGTCGATGTTTCTAACTTTTTCTGCCACTCCGGCTATCAAAGTGGGGTTGTAACCTCTTGCTGTAAATTTAGTTTCCAATGTAGTTGCCTGACGGACATATTCCATATTTTCAGAGATGTTCCTCCTGTAGCGCAAAAACTGGCTGAAGGGTACGGTGTCAATCGTCCGTTTCGGGTGAAAACTTGTAGCGAGTATTAAACTGTACCGATCAGTTTGTTTGGTGTAGATCCTAGTCTCTAATTTCGCTTCAGACCCATATACCTCTACATCAAGGAAATGGATGGTTGTCGTGCTTGTTTCCGTTGTAAACCTGATACGTGGATTCATCCCGTTCATCATTGTAAAGAATTCTTCTAACTCGTCTTGGGGGCCTGTCCGGATACCGAAGATATCTATGTACCTCCGATATATTGAAAGGTGCCTCATCCACCTTGGTGATGTGAGGACGTGTTCCTTTTCTAAATAGTACATAAAAGCATTTGCATAGCATGGTGATAGTTACCTGCATCAATGTGTCAGAGGGCGGAACCATTGATAACAATGGTGATCGGGACTCAGTTGTGTCCTTCCTTGGACCTGGTTGGTGTAACAGCATGAAAATATGCTTAAAATTCGCTAAAAACATTACCAGGAAGGGTAAAACCCCCGTATAGCTACAAAAGACAATGTGACCATAGTGTTAATGGCTGACTGGTAAATGTTGTCTGCAGGCTCACCTTGAGTCAGGGAGCAGAGTATTATCTATACTTGGGTCTTGCGACTTGTAAATCCTATGGATCCTCGCTCGTGGGACCGCTATGGGCTAGGTTGATAATTCTACCTAAGAGGGATGCAGTGTCCCTTTCTGGGAAAAAAAGGTGAAACTTATGTAACATCCTAAATACGTTTAAACAGGTTGTGATCTTCGCTAGAGTCATAAACAGATTGCGGGTGTATTACCTTATCAGGGGTTCCCAAACGCTAAATGGATTAAGCAGGTAGCGTGTATACTACCCGGGTGGTCTGAAGCCCTCTTGCGCGCTAGCCATAAGGCTGTAGGGGAAAGACATGGGACAAATGGGCTGATCAAGGGTCGGTTTTCCACCCCAACCAATGTCCTGATGCGCCTGTGCCCACGCATGGCATGTGTGCTGCATCAATCCAGGGAGAGTCCTCCCATGCCTTGTCCCCCTATACAGTACCTTTCTGGGTGTCCAGCCCATCATCCTTCTGCGCTCTGCTGCAATGTGAGGGAGTAACGGGTCCCCATGTAGCCAGTTGGTAACGACACCTAGCTGTGCAGCCCAGTAGTACCTGCGCAGGTTGGGTAAGCCTATGCCTCCTTCCCACACTGACCGTTGCAGCGTCCTCGTTGCCATTCGTGGTTGTCCCCACCCCCCTATCCCCATAGGAGCACCCGGAGAGATCCCTCAATTTCTACAAAGACCTTTTTTGGCAATCGGGAGCAGACATTTCTGCAGGACGTAAAGGAATCTGGGAAGGGAAAGCATCTTAAAAAGGGCTGCTCTGCCCAATATGGTCAGTGGGAGGGATTTCCAATGCAGGATCTGGGATAGATTTAGCTGGGTGAAGTCAGACAGGTGTGGGCTGAAGTGGATACCCAAGTGTTTGAAGCCTGAGGCTGCTATTGTGAATGGGCATTCTTGCAGGAGCATTGCCACGACCCCTTGCACTGGGAAGAGAACTCAAGTTTGCCAGTTTATTTTGAGTCCACTAAAGCTTTGCTATGCCAGCAGTATTTCAGTCACCGCCGGGCACGAGACCCTTGGGTTGCTCATGTATATTAGAAGGATATCTGTGTAGAGTGAGACCATGCCCCCCCCCCTCCCAAACCTCCTTCTAGGGCTATTTAAATCCCACCCAATCAAGGCTTACCCTGAGCTGCATCGCTAGTGGCTCTATCGCTAGTGTGAACAGCAGCGGCGAAGGGGGGCATCACTCCCACGTCCCTCGCCCCATGCTGAAGGCCCGAGAGGTGATCCCGTTCATTCTTATTGCCACCTTGGGGGCAGTGTATAATAAGCAAACCCAGGTCAGGAAGTTTACACCAAATCCCATGCAGCTCATAATCTCCCAGAGCGAGTCCCACCGCACAGAGTCGAATGCCTTCTCGAAGTCTATTGCGAGGAGTGCCAGTGTGTCCGGTATTTAGGTTGCCAGGCCCATGGCGAGTTGTACCCGGCGCAGGTTAATTCGGGTGGAGGGCATGAACCTGCATTGGTCCGGATGTCCAAGCGATTGGCCAGTACTCTGGCTAGTATCTTGGCCTCCCCATTTATTAAAGATATTGGCCTGCGTGTAGCGCACTGTTCCGCAGGTTTACTGGGCTTCATTAGGACCACTATTCTAGCCAGTCTGAGATCAGGTGGTAAACTACCGTCCTGCTTATATTGAAAGAAGAGCCGATGCAGCGGACCGACTACCTTCTCTTCCAGTTGCTTCCATCTCTCGACCGGGAACCCATTTGGCCCTGGCGCTTTACGCGTCTGTAGCTGTGCGATCGCAGTTGAGATTTCATCCTCTGATATGTTAGCCTCGAAACCCACAGCCTGTTGTGCGGTTAGACTCGGGAGAGGCACCTGATTTAGTGCATTCGGCCTAGGGTCACCCTGCCCTGGACTATATAGCGCCTCATAGTATTGCGTAAAGGCCTCAGCAATATCTGCATCGTTAGTCCGTTCCTCTCTTATGGTGTTGCATAGGGTGCGCACGTATCTCGCCCCTTTGTTCCTCCTCTCAAGCCAGGCCAGCATTTTTCCAGCTTTGTCCCCGGCTTTGGGTATTTGACTTTGCCTTGCCCAGTGCGCCTCCATGGCATTGTCCAGTGCCACATTGCACAGTTTCTTGTGTCGTAACCAGTGCCAACTTGGCCGCCTGCAAACCCGAGGAGAGAAACTACTCCTCTGCCTGCTGTGCCGCTCTCTCTGCCACCTCCCGAACGTGTTCCCTGCACTTAGCTGCCACCATTGAGAGCACCTCCCACAGCGTGACTGGGCTGTCGACTGTCCTGTGTTCATTTCAAAGTACTCCCCAGTTTTGACAGCCATGCTGTCCATGAATTTGGGGTCCCCAAGTTAATTGTTGAGATGCCAGCTTCTATCATGCTTGGTCATACCTTTGTTTAACTCCACAACTAGCGTGGAGTGGTCTGATATCCCTCTGGCCAAGAATTGGGCAGACAGCAGCTTGAGGGTCATGTTAGATGGGCCGAAAAACTAGTTGATCCTTGACATGGAGGCGTGTACCCCGAAAAGGAGTAACACCTCTCCATTGTGTGCAGCCACCTCCATGTATCCACCCACACTAGGGCCTCGGCAAATGAGCGCAATTTGGTACAGGCCATCAAGTTCCTAGTGCCAACATAAGTCCTTACTAAACCTCGGTCCATCACCTCATTAAAGCCCCCCCCCATTATCCAAACGTCTGCGTGTTTCTGCAGTGTAAGCCCCTGAAACTACGCCAAGATGTTGGATGTGAGCGGTGAGGGCGCATATCCTGCAACCAATCCCCAAGTGGCTCCCCACAACCCCCTACTTGCCAGAACACAGCACCCCATGGGATCAGACGTCCCCTCTTCCAGCTAGAATGGGACCCTCTTGTCTAGGAGTATGAGCTCTCCCCGGGAACCCCTTGCAAAGCCTGCGTGGAAAGCCACCCTGTAATTGGATCTGAGAAAAAATGTGCACTTTGTTCCTGCCAGGTGTCTCCTGCACTTGCGCAATCTCAATGTCACCCGGCCTAGTAAAATCATTGTCTCTGCCTTGCCTCTTCGCGCCTTGAAACACTTGTGTATAGGTGCGTTATAAATGCCATATCATATCAGTGAGAAATACAATATGAGGGGACTGGCCCATTGACATTCCAGGTCATCACTGTGACTTTCCCATTATGAGCCATCATCCCAGAGAAACCGGATCTTAACTCATGTTTCCTCCCCTGCCTCCCGGTAAAATTCCCTTTCTTGTGCCCATTCCATGCAGAGTTCTTCTGCGCTGCGTACCTTGTGAACCCCGATTCAACCAGAACTATGCCATCAACGGTTGACAAACTCTTCCCACAGCCCCCCTGTACTCCTCAACATGAAGCACCTGTCGCCCTAACCCCACACCAAACGCATGCGAAAAAACCAAGTCAGCCATCTGTGGGATGCCCGCTGTTGCCTTTCACACAAGCCCCCATTCCCGATCAGCCACCGTTGAGACTGTTTACCCCTGAAAATCATTGCTTGAGTATTGGCCGACACCCTTCCAGCCACCAAGTCATCCATTGCCCGCTGCTCCAAGCACGGGCTCCGGTGGCACTGACTGATCTACTGCCTGTGGTTCAAACAAGACTGGGGAGTGTCCCAGATCAGCTGATGTCCAGGAGATGATAGAACATGCCCATGCTTCCCCCGGATTGTTGAAAAGGTGCAGAGTTCCCTCGTGGTAGACTTTGTTGCACCGGGAAGAAAAGAGCATACTTCATGCCAAGTGAGTGCATCTTCCTCTTGACTGCGTCAATAGATTGACGTGCTTTCTGACCCTCCCTAGTATTGTCTGGGAAGAAGCCAATCCGATAGCCGTTATACGTGATGGGGCCAGTGGCATATGCCATTTGCAACAGGGCGTCCCGGTAGTTCAGAAGTCATGCTATAATGGTGCGGGGGGCACCCCCGGTGTGGGACGGCCTGCCGGCATCCTGTGTGCCCTTTCCACAGAGAAGAACTTAAGAGTTTCTTTGGTGCAGCATTCCGTGGGCCATCGCTCCAAGAAGAGCTCCATGCTGGGCCCCTCTTCCTTTTCTGGCACTTCGAGGATCCAGATGTTATTGTGATGTGCTCTTCCTTCACTGTCTTCTGCCCTATTCTCTGTTTGTGTGAGCTTCTGGGTGACCACTGCCAGCTGCTTCTCCATTCGCTTAATTGCGTCCTCCAAGTCTGAGATGCGCTGCTGTGCTTCCCCGACACTCAAAGCCAGGTTCTACATGTTTTGCCGGAGGAAGGACACTTCCATTGAGGCCATCTATTTTCCCCTCCATGGATGACCTGGATTCCCCAATTGCTCCATGTCACGAAGGGAGATTGGAGCGTCCCCGTCCGTGCCTGTCGTCCGGGTGGTGTGAGTCGCGTGGGAATACTCACCGTATACTGTTCCTTTTTGCACTGGAGCCCATCTTCTTTGCTTTCTTTGACCATGGTCCTGCACTTGGCCAGCCACTCTGCCACACTTCTCTGATTGCACGTGTCCCCTCTTTTTAGCTGTCATGTGTTTTCTATGCCCTTTGGTCCCCCAGCGTATTACTGGCTTTTGCTGTCATTGTTGATGAATGTGAGCCAGTTCACACCGCAGTGTGCCCTCCAGGGGTAGACTGCAATTCACTTCCCACAGTGCAATTCCTCCACCAGAACTGCCTGGAGTTTCTTGATCTGCGAGGGTCCAAAATGCAAGTGGAGGTGCCCGATTGGTCTTGTTGTCCTCCCTCTGCTTAGCGTGGTTGTCAGGCTCTCCCCCAATAACAGGCTGACTCTCGGAATATGCTCTGGTGTTCATGAGTGTGTCCGCTTATAGGGCTGGTGTGTGGGAGTGCAGATCTGATGTCGCCTCATGCACCCAACTGTTATGTCCGGCCAGTGTGGATGGGCCTTGGCTCTGTTAGTTTTCCCGTTGCTCCGCAATGGCGTCGGAGCTGTCTGCCTCATTCCTCCTATTGCATATGTTCCTTCTTTGTAGCTGTCATGCTTTTTCAGCATCCTTCTGGACCCCCAGCGCTTCACTGGCGTTAGCTGTCCCTGGTAATAAATGTGGGCCAATCCACACCGCAGTGTGCCCTCCCCGCTTAGCCCTCCAGAGTTAGGCTGCAGGTCCCTTGCCCCAGCGCACATCCTCCACCAAAACTGCCTGGGGTGGATATTTTGCAGAGATTTCGCATCTGCAACGGTCCATGATGAAAGTGGCTGTGCCCGACTGGCCTTGTTGTTCTCCCTCCACCTAACGTAGTTGCCTGGCGCTCCCTCAGTAGCAGGCAGTCTCTCAGTATGTGCCCTGGTGTCCACTAAATCCGCAGCTTACAGGGCTGGTATGTGTGAGTGCAGATTTGATGCTACCTCGTGCACCCACTTTCGAAAATGGCGCCTGCCACTCCGCTCTCCTGCTGTAGTCGTTTTTCAGTTTTCTCCCTCCGTTTCTTCTAAGGGATGAAGCGGGCTGTAGCATCGGGTGTTCCGCTAGCGAGGGATGGTTATCCTGCTGCTTTTCCTGCCGAGGAACAGGATTTAAACTGCAGGATATTAGCAGCTTTCACAGAGCCATGGTAGCTCGTGTCTATATCTCTCCACTGCGCAGCAGCCCCCCAGATGCGCACAATGCCCAGACTTCGCATCCAGGTTTCCTCAAACCAGGTTCAAGGGCAATGCCCAATGGATGAGCTGGTCAGGGAAATTTCCCACCAACACTACTCCGCAGCAGAATAGTGCACAAAATGCACCAGGAAAAAGCAACTCTAATCCTGGTTGCTCCAATGTGGGCAAGACAACCTTGGTTTCTGCATCTGCTCAAACTGGCGATGTGCAACCCAATCAAGCTCACATGCCCAGGCAACATGCTCACCCAACATGGGGGGTGGGGGGGGTAACGTTACACCCACATCCTCAATCTATGAGCTTGACAGCTTGGCTCCTTTGGTTTGGTAATTAAAAACGACCTCAAAGGTGCATGGAAATAGTCAAGGAGGCACATAAACCTAACGCCAGACACTGTTACTTTAACAAATGGAAAAGATTTGTAATATGGTGCCAGTCAAAAAATGTTAACCCTATTGAATGTACTCCACCACACATTCACTACATGCTCCACTTACTAGACTCAGGCCTAGTGTTCAACGCTATCAAGGTTCACCTAGTGGCTCTATCCACGTACACCACTTCACAAAACAGGGTGTCTTGGTGGAAAGTCCCTGTTCTTAAGGCTTTCATGGAGGGAGTAAAGAGACTTTACCCTCCCATTTCCAATCCACCTCCAGAATGGGATCTCAATGTGGTACTAGCAAAGCTCATGGGTCCTCCCTTTGAGCCTATGCACAAATCCAGCCTTAAACACCTAACATGCAAAACAGCTTTTCGGGTGGCCATAACCTCCATAAGAAGAGCTTTAAGCTTTGTCCGTACAAGACCCTTTCTTTTTTATTGACAAATTGGTACTAAGAACACACCCTAGGTTTTCACCTAAGTTCATATCCAAGTTCATGTTAACCAATCCATAGAACGACCTGCTTTCTTTCAAAATCCTTCAAACTGAGGTGAGAAGAACCTCCATACACTAGATTTAATGCGGGCGGTTCTTTACTATGTAAACAAGACCAAACCGCTACGAAAAACAGACCAACTGTTTGTCTCCATTGCAACTGTTAGGGAAGTTGATCACGTTTCAGATGGATAGTGAAGTGCATGCTGCTCTGCTACTCCCTATCAAACAAAACTTTGCCTTTCACACCAATAGCTCACTCTACCAGGGGTACAGGGGCTTTTTTATTGCAAACGTCCCACTGGGCGCCATTTGCAAAGCAGCTTCATGGAGTTGCATACAAACTTTTACTAGGAATTACTGCATTGACACACATTCTAAAGCCGATTCACAGGTGGGACAGGCGGTGCTAAAACATCTATTTGCTGCTGTACCTTCTCACGACCCACCACCTTCTCCAGACACTGCTCGCTAATCTATGCATAGCATGTGATCCAAGCAGATCCACAAGCCTCAAGGTATACATTACTCGCCGTAATCGTATTTCCGATGATTGTATCTGCTTAGATTTGCATGTGCCCACCCTCCCTCCCCTGTGGAGTAGAAGGTGCATAGATGTTTTCTGGCTTTATCTACTCTTTTCTGCTTTATTACATCTGTGCTCGTGCTACACTTCATCCTACCTCATTTCAGAAACAAAACAATCTGAGGGACCTCGACGCGTGAAGGACCATCGGTACAGGAGATGTCACACTAGGGATAGTATTACTGGCATGCCCTATCAACGTCCCTTTTTGTGTTTCAGAAACAAAAAATGTAATACTCTGCGGCTACCACTAGATGTCGGCTTATCCATAGCATGTGTATCTAAGCAGATACAAGCATCAGAAATAAAATTACAGTGAGTAATGTATCCCATCAGACAATGAGAGGGATGAAAAGTCTCCTGTCACTGCAAGTAAGCTGATAGGGTGTGCAGTTTCATGAGAGGAAAGACCAGTGGTTTGGTTACTGGTGCCCTGCATATACATTAATGCAATGGGAAGGCCTTAGAACTAATTTAATTAACTGTCTGCAGAGATATTTGCTAATTTACATTTAAGATCTGCGTTGTCTCCTCCACAAGCGCAGATGTTTGTTGGCGATAAGGTGTATAAAACTTATATTTGATAGATAAAGTTTTACAAATAGTCATCAAAGCATTATCTAAATGGGGACCACTGCCACTATCTATAGATATAGGGATATCCCATCTCAGTATAAACTCTTGCAACAACTGCTTTGCTACTGTCTGAGTGTCAACTCTTACAGGGACACGCTTCAACCCATCTGCTGAACACGTCAACCACTAAAAGGAGGTAGGTGCAGGAGGTAACAGATGGTGACCTGCAATGAGCCAGCTGGGATGGAGCCATGCAGAAAGCAACCTGTTGCCTCCCCACTGGATTGTATTGGTGGCATTTGAAACATTGACTAAAAGTCTGACATGCTGCCACTGAGGACCCTGGAGCCCACCATGATGAATGCACCTGTGATACCATGGCACTTTCACTCCCTGTTTCCAAATCCCTGGTGTATCCTTCACTGCTTCTTTGTTTTCCCATCTGTACAGTTCTTCTTTCGTGTCCATTGTTTGCAACTTACTCAGCTGTTTGACCCATACACCTCACTGTCGCTCACATTTATGCTAGCCATGGCATCGGGGATGCACAGGATGCTACATGTTGGTGGGATAATCACCAGGGCCACTCCTATGTTGTGTCGTCAGCTGCTTCAATACCTCTGGACACAATGTCCTCCCCCTTTGCATGTGCAGAGCATTTGACAATGGCACTGCTTTTCGGTAGTAAAATTACATCAAGGAGGGCTGCAATATATGAGCCACTGAGGATTGGTGTTCCTGCTGAGGTTAGAAAACCTTGCTCTTTCCAGATTTGCTCAAATTCATGCGCTATGCCCCATGCATAATTACTGTCTGTCTATATGGTGAGTGAGTCAGCAGATGCAAGATGATATGCGGATGATAACGCAATAAGTTTAGCGACCTGCACTGAAGTAGGAAGAAATTCATCATTCAACAACTCAATAGCAGCATGTGCAGACGAGAATGCCTCCACCCCCAACCCCCCCCCCCCCAAAAAAGAGGGAAGACGCAGGGAGGAACTTTACAAACTAATAGAGGAACATGGCCTTGACTTAGTATTAATTACCGAAACATTGTTCTATGATGCATATCCATCCATGTATCACTGGCTAGTTCCATTAGAATACCAAATTCAAACTATCAACCACACTTCAAAAAGAGGAAGTATTGTAGTCATCCACAGATCTAGCCTGAAGATCTTCCATATGGAGTCTTTAGAATCGGATTGTGCCTCCCAGGTTGGCCATTTAAATGTATGGCTTTCCTCCACTTCTTCCTTTAAACTTATTTTAGCTTATTTCCCCACTAGCCCTGCAAAGACTTGCCTCACTAATTTGGATCTTTCAATTTCTAATATAGGAATCAGACATCCGCATATGGCATGCTTTGGAGACTTTAATATATGGCTAGATGACGACTCCTCATCGGACTCAGTCGATCTATGGGATATTCTGAACAGCCATGATATGAAGCCCGTGGACGTATCCCCTACACACCTTCATGGTCATTGCCTAGACACTATTTTAACCCGTGGACCTGGAATTATTATTTCTAATACTTGTCCGGTCTCCTGAACGGATGCCTAACAAATCACTCAAACCCAATCATAGGAAGATAAGTTATGCATATCCGAGGAGAAAGGGTTTCCAGGCTATTCCTAATTCTGTATTAGTAAACGCCTTAGTCTCCATTAACACGTTTGTTGACTGTGAGGAGTTTTTTAGACAAGGAAGTAGGATATTAGACGTGATCTGTAATGTACAGAAAATGTATGGACAGAAAAACCTCCAAACCATGCAATCCTTAGTATTTCCCTGAATTAGCCTCCCTGAAGAAAAAAACATAACTGATGGAAAATCGATGGAGAAAGCAGAGAAGCCAGTAATCTGCAATTAATGTTAAACTGGCGTTTAAAAATTATACTGTTGCAATCTTCAATGCCAAATCAACATTTCGAATGGATTGTCCTCCCATGTATTCCTTATCTTTGATATTTCCATATCCAGCTTGCTGCTTTGGAAAAAACAAAATTTCAGTAGAGGGCGCTGCGCGTCGACTTTCGAGTCGATGTCCCTTGAAGGCCTCCGTGTCGACGTCATCAGTGGTATAAATAGTTGCACGCAGCGTCCGTTGCATAGTTCTGTTTTTTTCATGCTTCATGAGCTTCGAGAACGTGGCGCTCGGTTCTGTGAAGAGATTTCATTCTTTGAGTTTTTGTCAAGAAAACCTGTGAGTCCTCGATACGAGAGGGCCTCGTCGTCGGCTCCATTTACGCCCTGATCTGGCTTCAAAAAATGCCACGATTGTGGGGCAAAGATGTCATTGACAGACCCCCAAAGGGTCTGCCTGTGGTGTCTCGGGGCAGAGCATCCCTGTTCAGAGTGCGAAGAGTGCCCATCGATGACGGCGAAAGCCTTTAAGGGAGCGCCGAGGGAAGCTGGAGAGAGGTAGGCCTAAAGAATCCATTACCCCTAGCGAATTCGACTCCGACGAGTCGAGATAGTTGTCTCCTCGATGTAAAAAAACACTCCTGATCTAGATCTTGGAGCAGATCACATCACACACCCGCTTCGAAGCACAGTAAAAAAAGGCATCCTAAATCACCTTCGACGTCATCCTCCAGTTCACCGGAGAGAGAGAGTAACATGCCCCACCAAAAACAGCTCCCCGGCTCAGTGGGAGGAATTTTGTAAGAAAATGATGAGGGTGTTCGAGAATGCAGCCTTGCCCCCCTCGGAGACACCTAGAGGCGATACCCCAGAAGAAAAGCCTGGTAGTCATAAAAGCTGTGAGTTGTCTACCTTGGCAAGACATACTCCTCGAGAGCGTGCGAAACCCTTGAGTCGAGTCAAAGCCTCTTCGATCCTCAAGGTGTCGACAATGTCGACTCGCATGTCGATGCCGAAAACTGCGTCATCAATGCCTTCTGCGCCTTCGTTGAAGGAGAGGTCTTCGATGCCTCGAACGTTGACCCCTTCGACGCCAATCACTTCAATTCCCTCGATGACTGTCGAAAACGTCGAAGCCGTTGTCGATTCTATCGACGACCTCGAGGCCAATCACAAATCCATTGAGGCCAATGACGTCTACATCGACAGTGAAAAGTATAACTCCACCTGTAGTGACTGCTATTGCCCCTTCCTCATTGGAAAAGAGCTACACACCTCTACCATGCTCTGATTATTTCAAAACTTTATCCTCAATTTATGAAGAGGGAGAGGATTCTGATGCAGAAAGACCCTTTGGTCTAGAATTCCAGAAGAACTGATCCCAGAAGAGGTTGGAATAAAAAGACCTGCAGGATTCCTTGAACGAAGCAAGCGAAATAGATACCCCCCCGAGATGATAGATTTTAGTAAGCCTGAACCAGGGGACCATGCTTAGAGTAACTACAGGTCACTCATGAAAAGGGTGATGGAATTTATGGAGTGGTCTAGGCTTGCACCTGTGTATGAGCAAGATGACCTCACGTACATACTTGATAGAGGACCACAAGAAGATACTATTGTACCCTTTCGCAAAGCCTTACAGAAAAAAGGTGTCCACCAATTGGTAAATGCTGGAGGTGTTTTCTGCAGTCAGTAAGAAACGGTCAGCAAAATATAGAGCTTCAGCTGCAGACGCGATGTGTGAATCCCTCCAAACTGGTCTCGACTCTGTTGACAGCATCAGCAGAACCATGGCGACTAGTACCACAATCCGCAGATTTGCATGGTTGCAGAAATCTGTATTTGCTCCTGATGTACAATCCAGACTTCTGAACATGCCCTTTGACAGCACTCATCTATTTGGTAAAAAGATGACAGTTTGGAGAATTTGCAAACTTCCAAGGCAGCAGCCAAATCCCTTGGCGCTGCGATTAGACAACCTCCAAACGGCCCCACAGGTACGCCCTGGAGGGGTAAGTCCTTTCGCTATTACTCCACATTCGGAAAAAGCAGAGGACAGCCAGCTCAAAGGGGCCAGACGATTCACCCGTGGTCGACGGGGAAAAGGTACAAAGTCTGCATCTGCAGGTGCTGCTTTACCCTCAGCATCTGCTTCAGCCGCCCCAAAACCTCTCTGAGCAACGGACGCTGCACGCGACTATTTATACCACTGTTGACGTCGACAGTCATCGACACACAGCGCCCTCTCCTGAATTTTTTTTTTCTGCAGCAGCAAGCTGGATATGGAAATATCAAAGATAAGGAATAGGTGGGAGGAACATCCAGTCGAAAGAATGTTACCATGGGTAAGTAACTTGTTCTTCTACATGAGATTTGATCATAGAACAGACCCTGGGAATGGTTATGATGTTGACAATTTTTTTTCACCCTAATTGCAGCTCTTTCCACCTTTTTAAGCCAATGCTTTTTAATGCCTTTTTTAATCAACAGATTGTATCAAATTCAGAATAAGATTGGCCACAACCGGTCACTGGTCGAAGTTACCTCGCATATACTGACCACTACCTTATCCTCCGTGCATACTTTGGTGCCCCCACAGTTTAATTTTACGCCTGTCTCCCAGAATATTATCTGCACTTTATTAAATTAATTGAAAACCACAACACGCTTTCTTTCCTGCCGGTGTAGCAAAATGCTATGCTGCTGATCTGGCTTATTTTATGACTTTCATAAATCTCTCACTGCTACATGCGGTAGTCCATCTGAACTTAAACTTGCCATAGTATCCCCTCTTAAAAGAAACCTAATCTTGACCCCAGTGACCTCCAAATCTATTGTCCGGTTTCTGGCCTTCCTTGACCAGGAAAGATCCTGGAGAAAATAGTGACAATCGCCTGTCTGGCCCTGTGCCTTGGAAACTTGCAGTGCAGCTAAGGAGAGCTGCTCCACTGCCGAAGCAGAGGAAACGCTTCAAATATTCACTAAGGTAAGCCCAGATGGGCTACAATTGAAGAAACTGCTTCTGGATGATGTTACGCAGACCCCTGCTGAAAAATATTGAGATTTGAATTTGACCACATTCCCAGTTCCCATGGGAGCTGAATGGCGACGCCGGCCCCAAGCAAAGACCAACAGCTAAGGCCTAGGACCTCCACTGTCTGGCCGTGATGGACAGGACACCTCTCTGCAAGCCCCTGCATACAATTGCCAACCTGCCATCCGATCATTAAGGTAAGGAGAGCTTGTATACAGCACCCCTCACCTGTACATGCATTGTACCCTTGGATGTCCTCTGCCTGTTCACCCTCCGATCTACCGACCCACACCCCTTCCTCTAAGCCTTCTCGCCAGCAGCCAACTGCGTCCTATGCTCCTTACCATTCCAAACTGTAGCGCCCACCTCCACCACAGTGCTTGCCAAGCCCACTGTCCCTGTTGCACCCGCCAAGCCCACCACAGTGCTCGCCAAGCCCACTGTCCCTGTTGCACCCGCCAAGTCCACCTCCACCATAGTGCCCGTCAAATACATTACTCTATATCAACCCGCCGTAACTCCCTTCCACGAGATGACTCGATGCTTACACAAGGAGCCAGTCTCTCCAACACAAACCTAACCAGTCTTGTAGCACTCATCTCACCTAAATCTGAAACACGCACCACAACCACAGACTAAGAACACCTCGAACACTAAAGCCTGAGTAGGACTTGCACGTTCCTCACGACTCAGAACCAGAACCCTTCATATCAATGACCACCTACCCCCCTGCACTGTCCCCTCACTAGGCACCCACAGACTCCAGTCTTTGTACCTGCACCACCTCCTGGCTCCTCACAGCCTGTCCGGTCCCACATATCCTACAGCACCCTAACAATCTTGAACCCACTCCACTACTTAATACTTATGCACATCAGGCACTGCCGATTGTGGAGAGCACAGCCACATAACCACCCTCTTCCAACACTACTACTCCCTTGTGCCCATCGGAGAGCTCCCCATCACCCCTGAACCAGTTGGGCATACTAGCCATTACGAAGTCATGGTTGCACCTGGCCTCAGGCCCCAATCTTATGCTGGCACTCCCTCCTGAATAGACCATCCTAAGGGCTGACTGTTCCAACGCCATGGGGGGGGGGGGCGTGGTTTCACTTATCGCAAAAGCCTCCCTACAAATCAGATCCTCACTCATACCAAGCATCATAGGTTACAAACTGCTTCTCCTGAAACTACCCACTGACCCCAAAACTAATTTTAACATCCTACTGTTATAACGACAACCTAAGTCACCCCGCCCTAAACATCCCACTCCTTATCACCCCATTCCTGAAACCCTCAACGAAGTTCAGCATATTAGGGGACATTAACCTTTGCTTTAACGCCCCAGACGACCCTAAAGCATTTGCCTTTTCCACAGCCATGGACAACATGAACTTCATCCAATTAGTCTGCACACCCACCTATAACAAAGGCGGCTGAATCCTAGTCTAGATTCTTACCTGCAACACCAGCATCAATATCTGTTATCACAGAAATCCCCATGTCAGATCACTTCCTCATAAACTTTGAGTTATGCATCACTAACCTGCTCATTACACGACCGCCCACTCCCAAGCCCAACATGGTCAGAAATACATGCAAACTCACTAGATTGCCTCAACCCTACACTACTTGCCCCACTCTCCAAGCACACCCACACCAGCACCATGCCACACAACATTTCTAGCCTCTACCACACCTGCCTCCAACATACATTAGACTCCCATGCTCCACTCATTGGAAAAACCCTGCAACCCCACAAACCAGCCAACATTTGGTTTGATGAAGAACACTTGTACAAAAAGAACCCCACCACTCCCAACTGCAAAGCCTTAGTCACAGCTTAAAGAATTTACAAAACAGCAGTTGTGGAACATAAAACAAATTCCTACAATATACGCATCTCCAACGATAGCTCCAATACCAAAGAGCTCTTCTCTATATTCGAAGTACTGGAATCGCTCACCTCGAACACCCCAACCACCGAAGCGGACAAAACATGGTGCATGGTCATTCAAAATGCACTAGCTAACAAAATGAACTCTCTGCTAACCAAAATCAATGCCAAAAGAGACTCCCTTGCAACCAAACCACCCCAAGCTAGTGAAATTGACCGCAGCAAACCTGTCCTCCCACCCGACGCTCCACCATTCAAGTTCACCAAAGTATCTGAAGAACTGGTGCTATTCACCATCCTCGCCCTACAACTGACTAATTGTAAAGGCGACACCGGTCCCGAACACATAAACTATGTGCCTCCACTCTCACCTTCATTATCACAGACTTCATTAACGCATCCTTCTCCACCAACCTTGTTCCAGCAAACATCAAAGCAGCATGGATCACTCCCCTCCTCAAGAAACTCACATTCAAACCACTCATTCCCACCAACTATCAACCTATTTCCACAGTCGCCTTGCTTTTGAAGATAATAGATCATGTAGCGTACTCACAAATCCAATCCTTCCTTGAGCCCAACCACCTCCTTGGCTCTAGACAATCT
The DNA here is from genome assembly GCF_040938575.1 of Ambystoma mexicanum. Lineage (NCBI taxonomy): Eukaryota > Metazoa > Chordata > Amphibia > Caudata > Ambystomatidae > Ambystoma > Ambystoma mexicanum. The sequence continues at coordinate 533,042,830 of NC_090941.1, read as the reverse complement.
GGTTTCTGCCCCAACCATGGCACGGAAACCGCCCTTCTGGACCTAAAAACCCGGATGGACAGCATGCGCGAGTCTGGAAATCTAAGCATTCAGCATTCTACTGCATGTAGTTATCTGCAGCATTCAACCTAGTTGATCACAAAAAACTATGCCGAAACCTCTGCCACAATTTTCACTTCTCACCAGAAGCCACCTCCTCGATCCAGTCCTTCCTATCCGACCGCACCACCAGAGTCTAGATTGGAGAAGACGCAGCCAACCCCGTTACTGTGCCACTCTGAGTCCCCCAAGGCTCCTGCCTCTCACCCACACTGCACAATACTTATATTAAACCCCTCTTTGACCTCTTGGACTCAATGGATATCACGTACACAAACTTTGCTGATGGGCCCCCAAGTCCTCATCCCCTTCACTGGACCTCATACTCAGGACACAACCACAATCAATAAAGTATTCAGCACCATTCAAAACTGGATGACTACACACAGCCTTTGTCTAAATGATGGCAAAACTGAGCTCCTCATTGGGGGCTCGCCCTCGACTAAAAACACTCGACAGCAGCTACTCTTCCATCTGCATTGATGGCACAACAATCCCAGTTCTCCATCAGTTGAAAACGCTGGGAGTCTACTTGGATGCTAAGCTGTCAATGTCAAGACAGATTAACGCGCCATCTTTACACGGCCTACACCTCCAGACTCCTATCTCTGAGTAGACAATTCCTGTCACCTGATGACTGTCTGACACTTCGATGTGCACTAATCCTTTTTAAACTGGACTATTGCTCCTTCTGGGCACATCAGCTTCTAACCTATCCAAATTGCAGCTTCTACAAAACAAAGCCATACTAGCTGTTCTTGGACTAAAACGCAGCAACCACATCTCTACCACCAGACGCGATGCCCACTGGTTGCCCATCAAAGCTCTGATTGTTTTCAAAACACGTACCCTGGTTCACAAATACATCTATGAAGAAGCTCTGTCCTACCTCAATGACACTACCTCTCGGGAAATACCTAGGCACGCCCTAAGATCCAGCGCCAGCCTTTCTCTTGACACTCCATGTTACAAATGTAAAAGAGCAGGAGGCTCCATCTTTGCGGTTTCTGCTCCCACACTCTGGAACTCCCTACCCTCTTCCATGAGAAATTAACAATCCTACAACAAATTTAAAGTTTGCCAAAACCTTGCTTTTTGATAAATACAATAACCCTGTTGCACTGTATGACTACTCACTGATTCACCTATTGTCTGTAACAAACACTGTGATACCCTTGTTTTTGGGCGTTACACAAATGCTATAAATAAACAAGATCATGTGGAGAAACATTCACTTCGGGACACTTTTCAGTCCAGTTTCCAACTTAAGCACCGTACAGAAACTGCATTGGTGGCAGTCTGGGATGATCTCCTTGACTTGGTGGACAAGGGCGAACTACCCCTCCTAGTGATGCTGGACCTCTCTGCAAGATCCTACTTTCTTGTCTAAGGACAATAGGGGGAGTTTCGGAGAAAGCCTTCCAAAGTCAAACTTCCTACTGCACCTCCTCAGAGGTACTCTACCTTTCCTCTTGCCCCCAGAAGCTCACTGTCTCCCAATCTCTGGTTCTCTCTAGGTTGGATTATTGTAACAGCCTATTTCTAAATCTACCTGCCTCTTCTCTCTGCCCTCTGCAACTAATCCAGAACAGGACTGCTAGACTTGTCCTTGGCCTCAAGCCCTGGGATCGTATCTCTCCAGCTCTGAAATCTCTCCATTGGCTCCCAGTGGATACAAGGATTACATTTAAAACCCTCTGCATTGTCCACAAGGCTTTCTCGGGCCTTGGTCCAGAATATCTTCAGCTATCCCTCCGTAAATACCTCCCCTCTCAAGCTCTTCGCTCCTCCTCTAACTTCCTCAGGGTCAGTCGTTTTTCAAAGAAATGAGCTGGGGGTTGATCTGTCTTTGGCTGGGGCCTCCCTCTGGAACAGCCTCCCTGCCGCTCTAAAACTTGAGTAAAACCATCTCAGGTTCCTGAAGCACCTCAAGACTTTCCTCTTTGCTTCTGCCTTCACCCCCCTCTCCCCTTCTGATCTGCTCTCTTGGCACCTTGCACTGGGACACCCTCTGTCTCTGGTCCCAGGTTCCTGCTCATCCTGCCACCCTACCGCACTGCCCTTGCACTGGGGTTCGTATTTGTAACAATACAGCCCCCTTTTTTTTTTTCCCCCTTCCTGCACTTATCAGCCCCCCCCCTTATCTGCTGCCTCAAACCTAGCACTTGCCACTTCGCTGCACTACCACTTTGTGCTGATTTTATTATTTATTTTTGTGATGATTATTTATCCTGTTTCTCCTTTGCTCTGCACTTTCCACTTTCTCCCTCTCCTCCATGCACTTTTCCCCTCTCCCTCTCCCATGCACTTTCACGTTCTCAATGTCACTGGGCCTAGTAAGATCGTTGTTTCATTCTCCCCTGTTCCCCTCCCTTGCCTTGTCGCGCTCTGAAACACCTGTGTATGTGCGCGAGATAAATAAAATATCCTATCATATGATGGTTTAATTTTTTTGTCTGGCAATCGACGAGTTAAATGCGATTGGTATATATCTGATATGCCCCCATTGAGCTGTGGTGTTCCCCACCGTTCTTCACTCTCACCTCTTATCTTTAATCTGTACATGAAACAGTTATGGAGCATTTTCAGGAAATGTAATTTGTTTACATTCATATACAGACGATACTCATGTTTTTGTTTGAAGTAGGCAACAGTCTGGATTCATTCCAGAGACTAGATCATTGCCTGAATGAAGTTAATCTCGATGTCCCACAATCGGCTGCAGTTGAACTCTAACAAAACAGAAGTGGCTTTGTTTGGACCCAAACATCTGCTTACAGATGACGCTAAATAGCCTCCCACTGCCTGTTTTGTGGGCTTGGGACTATACATGACTCCAGAGAGCTCAAAACACGGTATCTAGTCATAGCATCGAATGCCAAAGCATTGAATGCCTTACCATCTATAAAACAAAATCATCTAATGCAGTTTTTTTTTAAGGTAAAGGGTTTATTTTAATTGTATTGGGTTTTTAAGGTTAAAAAAGGGGGATTTGGGGGGACCCCATTAAAGAAAAAAACTGCATTAGATGCTTTTTTTTCAACGCTTTTCTTTAGATGGTAAGGCATTCGATGGTTTGGCATTCAGTGCTATGACTATAAACTGCAAAACACAGCAGTTCGGCTAATCTTTAAAGTGTCTAAAACACCCATTTCAGCCCTTCGTACATCTCTGCACTGTCTTCCGGTGAAGGAAAGAATTAACTTTAAGATTTTATGTCTGGTCTTCAAATTCCTTCACAACCTTGCACCCACTTATCTTGAAGCCATGCTTAGCAGGTACCATCCAAGCCGACCTCTTAATTCGTCAGATAAATTGTTAGTTGTTATGCCATCCTCTAGTTGCTCTTCTAGAGGAGACAGTCGGTTCTCAGTGTATGGCCCGAGGCTGTGGAACTCCTTTCCTTGGCATTTAGGCAATATCACAGAACGTACTGGCTTTTGTAAATCCCTCAAAACATTTTGTTTAGATAAATGCACATTATCTAGCCCTGCCAGGGGTGTTGGTGAATAGTCCTTTGGAGTTGAAGTGATTTTAGTGTCATCTTCACCCAGATGCAGTTTATTCTGCCAGGTTATACAGCGCCTTATAAATTCTTAAAAAATTGTAATGCAATATTCTGGACCTGTGCACCCTTCCTCTAAAGCAACACAATAATGCAAATCCTCCTCAGGCAGAGCAGGCGCTGGTAACAATGATGCAACATTAAGATGGCCCACACGCTCCAATGGAAGGATCATTAAAAGGTTTTTCCTCATGGCGCAGCAAGCGCTGCTATGTTAAATGTTGTCTTACTTTGAAACTTCAAGGAATGCACAGCCTGTCTGACCCTAACCCTTAAAGGTCATCCTAAAACTATTGCAGCCACTTTCTTGGTGAGTAGCAGAGTTGCTGAGACTGCTCTTAAACACGCTGGAAAGCACTGAGCCACTGTATTTAGAGGTGTAAAATAATATATATTGAGACTTGCCCCCATGATCTTGTGTAAGTACTCCTGAGCACTTGCGATAAAAAAACGAAAGGTTTCACATAGGTTGGTAAGCAGGGGCGGTACATAGTGAGGTTTTCATTTTTATCAAACTGGTGTCCAGACAATTTCATTTTGGGTGTTCCCCTTACATGCACTTTGCAGGTGGTGTGCTAAAATAGCATGATCCATACTCCGAGGCCAGCAATACCCTTCTACCCCAAAAAACAATCTTAATTAAGCTTGTGTGTGGTGGAGTCATGGTCTTTATTACATTTACTCTGGATGGATTTAAGGATTGGGTGTTAAGATGTGTCCCTAGTATTTCACTTCAGGTTGAAACACCTGCATATATGAGTTGGCTAGACTACTCAACAATTAATGAACATCCTTTTGTGCAACTCTCTGATCAGGGGAGCAAAGTAATAGGTTGTCAACGTACTGAATGAGTGTTGACTCCCGGAAAGCAAAGCAATGTTGTGTCGGCATGCAGTATTCTAAAGATGACAGGGGGGTGTATGAATCCGTGGGGGGAGGCTAGCCCAGGTCATTTGAAAATGTTGCCATTTACCCCCTCTATGAAAGGAGAATTCAAAAAGGAACAGACTCTGCTGCAAACAGCACAGAGAAAAATGTTCAACGTAAATCAACTACGCTGTAGACAGTGGTGGTCTAGGCAATTGCTGAGAGAACAGTGTGGTCACCACTGGGGCCATATGGCCCACAATCTCATTATTTGTCCCCAAGTCTCACACTAGTGTCCCTTTTACTTTTATTGTTACCTCACACTTCCGCACTGGGAAAATAGATGTGTTGCAGGAAAGATATAGTATTAGCAAGTATGCCTTGGGCCAACATGTCATGAATTATGGGTTCAACCGTCTCTATGGCTTGTTGCGTTAGGGGGTATTGTCTTACTCTAGGGAAAGTGACCTTCTCCTTTAAAGATATCCCTACTGGTTCACAGGGGGTAACGACCCCAGCATCATTTGAGCGGTCACCCATAACTGTTTTGGAACATCGTGAAGCCAATCGGCCAGAAGTGTTTGAAGTTGCAAGCTTTGGGGAGATCTACCGCAAGATTGGGATCTTGAGGTAGGTGAATTAATGAGCCGTGTGGTCTGCAATAAATTGTTGCACCCATGGTGCTGAGGCAGTCCATGCCCAGGATATCCCTAGGAGTTGGACTGAGCAGGAATGCCTGTCTAGTAGTGAGGGACCCCAGGGTTCACATAGTTGGGTGGTTACAGGTAGGCGTGTAGTGACGCCCCCCACTCGCATTGTGAATATGGCTTACCATGAATGTATTAGGAGAAAGTCTTCTGTTTTAAGGATACTTTTAGATGCTCCAGTATCTACTTGGAGGTTTGTGTGGCGCCCCATGTATTTTAGCAGGCAACCGTTAGCATCATTTCTGACATCTCCAATCAACAACTGCCTTCTCAACATCTTCTTAATTGCAAGGAGAAGGCCGCCCACCAAATATTGTTACAAGTTAGGGGCTGTATGGGTAACATTATCTATGTTAGAGTGATCTTCCAGGGTGGCTATCACACTAGATGGGTCCTCTGGGTGCTCTTCGTTATTCTGCCTTAAACACTGCCCTTGACCAATATGTTTTTTTCCTTTGCTAGTTTCTTTACTGCCTCCAATATTGCATCCCTTTCCCTCGCAATCCCCCCATGTCTAATCTTAAATTCTGTTTTGTGCCATCATCCTCTCCCATTAACAGGTTCTTTAAAAGTTTGGGGCAGGCTCCCTTAGTTATTACCGTTTGAAGCTGCTCCGGCATGAGTACCTGTTAAAGTAAACCTGCCAAATCTGCGCTAGTAGGGTTATGGGAAGCTATAATACATTATAGTTCCCTGACAAGCTTCTTAGGGTTTGTGCAAAGTGGTGGGAATACGTCCTTAAAGGACCTTATCTGATCAGGTGTCCAGGGCACATGGTAGGGCACAGTTTGGAACCTTTCGGGTGCATTAATTATTCTGACTGATATGCATGTTCTTCCACATATGCGCCCTCCGAATGTGGTATGTTTTCTTGTATGGCTGTGGTGCCCCCAGCCCGTCTTTTTCTAATTTGTTTAAAATAGCTTGCGGTAATTCTCTAGTGGCCCTATTGCGTTTCTACCCATGTGTGGTGCAACTTCCCTTAAGTTCTCTTCAAACCCATCATATTGAGTTACTACTACCTGCCCCCTGTTCCTTCTGTAGTCCCATAATTGTTATGGAGTCATTGTAGGAGGAGCGTAATCCCCAGATGGGCTTGTTGCGTGATTCTGTATTCTTTGCACGGCATGTAGTACTCTGGTGGCAATGCTGGAGGAGTAAGGGGTAGTGAAGTCAGGTGACATGATGTGAATGTGGGGCAATGGTGTAGGTGGTAGGATGTGAGGTGGTGGGGATGGTGAGGCTGAAGGAGGGGGGTCGGGGGTCTCATTGTGGCACTGGAAGAAAGTATATCGGTGGAAGGTTAGTGTCATAATTGTTAGGCAGTGCACTAATGGGTGTGAGAACCAGGTAAAGGGCATGCTTTGAAACTTCTAAACCTATTATTTTTTTTAACATCATTCACAAACTCTAAACAAAACAAGAAAAACTAAAAAAGAGAAAAGAACTATCCCCCATAGTCATTCTCTTCCTTGTAGTCCAGAGTGCCCTGTCCCTGTCCAATCAGGGTACACTCCTCCTCCACAAGCCATGTCCTGCCTTGGTCCCTTCCTCTTCTTTTGGTTGCCTTGAAACTGACAGTCACTGAACTAATCAGTCCAACAAAACAATGCCATCAGCTTGGAACACTACCGGGAGTGTGCTCCCATACGAGATCCTGCTGGGTCACCAACTCCACTGCCAAATGCTACTGCCAACCTCTATGCCCATCCGCCGTTTGTCTGCTCCTCTCCTGCACAGGGAGAGAATCGACAATTAGGGATGGGAATACGCTTAACATCTGCATATAAATTAACATAAATGTCACTAGCAATGCGTATTCAATGGGAAGGATAATGCTCGCCTCCGTGTCTTTCATAGAATCAAGACTCCCTGTGCTGTAAGTTTGGGAAATCTTCATTCTATGGCAAGACCAGAGGCGGGCATCACGCTCGTTCAAAGCTCTCCACTACTGTCGCTGCAATGGCGGATTCCGGCTTAAAATAAAAGGTCTTAAGCATAGTTGCTAGACCAATCCGCAGCTCTCATGATATCTTGTAAAGATGAGCCTGCCGCAAAAGCCTTGGAAGCCATGGCTCCCCGGACGGAATGTGTCCCGAAAATTGACACATCTATCCCTGCTAGGGCACCGCCTCTCTATCCCATCTCGCTATGGTGGCGGAAGCCACTGCACAAAATGCATCCCTGTGTGCAATTAAAAGCTGTGATATGCCATGCGGCCTGACCTTCGCATTAGCAGTCTCATACTTCTTGATGCACTGAGCCACGCATAACTTGGCGTTCTGGGGAACGTATGGGTAAGAAATCACTGTGGGATTACTCTTGGGACGTTGCGTTAGGTTAAACGCGACTCCTTCCGGGTGAATACATGTCTATCCACCTCTAGAGCCTTTACGTCTAATATGCGTCTACAAGAGACTAATCATAGTAAGGTGGCTAATTTGCTGGACAGCTGCTGTGCTAACAAACTCGTTACCTGGCCCCCGATTGAACAGCTTGAGCACCTTGTTAATGTCCCACAAAGAGGAATATTTTGGTAAAGGGGGCTTGCTGACCTTCACCCCTTTGATCAACCTAACGACTGCTGGATGCTCTCGCACCAGCGCACCATCAACCAGCTTGTGTCCCGCTGAGATGAGATCTCTACCCTCGTACAGTCCTAAATGCTCTCCCCTGTCCAGGTGAACCTGCCAGGATATTAATCACCTGCACTACAGGAGCAGAAACGGGATGAATACTCTGTGGCACTGCATGCACCATCTCTACGGCAGTATAGGTCCTGGCAGTGGATGGGGCCCAAGAAACGTTGATGAACTCAGCAGCTTTTTCTGAATACCCTGACATACGCCACCTGTGCCTGAAACTCTACACACAATCAGCGCAAGGCTCTGCCCTTGTACTAGGGGGTGTAATGCTCCAGTCAGATCTGTCAGCAGGTCCATCTGATGGAGAATCCTCTGCAGGAAATCTGAGGAAAGTTCCATCAGTACTGGAAACCATGCTTCTGACCTCCATTCTGGTGTCACGATCACTACTTCCACCCTTTCTCTGCAAATCTTTGCTCGTACCATTGCCAGTATCACAAAGGCTGAAAATGCATACTGAACACCCCCTACCCAAGGATGCAGGAATGTGTCCGCCCCCAGTGCTTTCGCATCTAGCCTCCAGTTGAAGTATTTCGGTAGTTGAGTGTTCAGCCTGGAAGCAAGGAGGTCCGTACTAAACGGGCCCCTGTCATCCTGTAACTTCTCGAACACTGCGCTGTGTAACTTCCAATCACTCGAATCCCGTAAATAGTGGGAGTTGCAGTCTGCTATTCTGTTCTGTGCTCCCATCGGGTACCCTGCCATGATTGAGATATTCCTGTCTAGACAGAAGTCTTAGAAGTCCTTTGCTAGTTCCACCAGCATTCTGGACCTCGTTCCCCCTAGCTTGTTGATATAGCAGACTTGCAGATATGTTGTACATTTGCAGTAAGACGCAGCAGTGTGCCTTCTCCTTGGCGAACGCTTTCACTGCAAATGAGCCCGCTAGCAGCTCTACACAGTTGTGTAATTCTAGCTCCGCTGGAGTCCACTTTCCTCCTGTTTGCGCCTGCCCGCATCTGGCGTCCCAGTCTGAGCAGCTGGCATCAGACTCTATGATGAGCTCTGGAACGTCTCTGAATATGGCTCGACCGTTCAATGCCTCCATATTGTGGAGCCACCATGGCAGCTCCGCTCTGCTTTCCTCATCTAGTGGGACTAACTGGTGATGACGCATGCCTCCCTGGAGGTTCCTAATCTTTAGCTTCTACAGGGCCCTGTAGTAGAGTGGGCTGGGAAAAATCGCTTGGATAGACTCTGCTAGGAGACCCCCTAGGAGACCCCCTACTCTGGCTAGACTCCGAAGCAATATAACCGATTTCCTGAGAACTACTCAACATTATTGCCCTCCTCTTGTAGTCGGAAGTTTCAAAGTCTCCTTCCTGGTGTGCACTACAAAACCAAGAAACTGTTTTCTTGCTTGGGTTGAATGCCGATTTCTTTGTTCACCAGGAACCCTAGCACTTGCGCTCGCAGGCGTTCCCTGTCTTCTGCCATGAGCAGGATGTCGTCCAGATACATTATCATCCTGACTCCTTTCTCCCTGAGTGCTGCAGCTACTGTAAGGAAGGCATGGTATCAAACAGTGTCGACAGACACAAGTGATCATAGCTCAAGGGTGTTTCTTGAACTTCAAATGGGTTGGTAGAATGCCAACCTAAAGTTAAGGTTGGGAGCAAGCTACGACTATCAAATTAGTCTCTGGAGGATAGCTCAGCGGCAATGTGCTCGCCTTGGAAGCAAGACGAGACAGAGCAACACAGGTTCGATCCCTGGGTCCGCGCTTAGAAAACTCTGGGTATTAAGCGCATTATAAATAACCTATCAATCAGTTAATCAAATAATAACACAGTCCTAGACAAGTCTCTGTCAAATAAAAGGGCATTTATTAATAAACCTATTGCCAATCGTTACTTCGAAATACAAAAGAGTGTGGGACGATGTATGCAAAAGAAAAGTGTTCAAGAAATAATATGTCAGGACGGTTGAGCAGTTGGCTTCCGTTCTCCACGTTTTCAGCACGGGCAAGGTGTCACGTTCCAGCTTTGCACAGACTCTGGCTTATTGGTCACGAGGATACAATTCAAAGCACAGACATCAGGGCATTCTGCCAAAGCCTCTTTTCCAATAACGGTCTCTTACTGCAGAGAGTCTGTCGTAACAAAGTCTCAAAGTTCCATTCTTATCAGGGGTTTCACATGGACAAGTTCTCTTTCAATGTTCATCATGGGTCTCCCTCTTCAGGCTGAGGCACCCTTTTTGTTAGGCAGAATCCTGTACAGTTCCCTTGGGGAACACTGCAAAACGATTAAGACTACAGGAGTAAGCAGTAAACCCAATTGGTAGCAGTCTGCACCACCCAGATTTACCTGGTAGCTGTGGCTGAGCAGTCAGACTTCTCTCAAGAAGAGTAGGGCAGTATGCAGAATATACACAATAGGGCCAAAACACAGTAGAGCAAACACTCACCAGAGCTTTGTATAAAAAGTATATAATTATTTATTTAAAACACACGTTATGGCATATACTAGCACTCTCAATCAAAAGCAAGTTAAAACACGGTCAGGTAAAGTATGCACACCTCCCTTAATAGTTATCAGACAAGTCAGGGTTAAAACACTATTTGTTAGAACAGATGTGAGCGCTTAACCAAGATGGCACTTTGATAATGTAGTTAAAGGGAGAGAAAAAGGCAGAGCATAAGAATAAAACAGTTACCAATACTTTTAGGAATTCAGAGCAAGGGGAGAAAGGCAGGTTATACTTTAGAGCCAAAGCTCAAAGGCCAGGCCCACTTTAAATGGAGCAAAGCGAAATGTGCCCAGGATCACACGGTTTAAAGTGCACTGAAAGTCTTTGTAGAGTGTTCAAAAGAGGTTGGGGAGATTCAAAAGATATAGTTAGAAGGCCTGGAGCCAATCCAGTTAAGAAGCCAATGATTTAAGGGTCACCTTTAGCAATCTGTAGAAAGGGAGGCCAGGCAGGACACAGTACCTTAAAGAGAAAGGAAGCTCCAGCGGGGGCAGTTGTTCCTGGCAGTGGTTTAAGTTCGTGGTTCCGACCAGGGGAAGAGAAGATCTCGTCGAGGAGGGAACGTGGAGTCGTTGCACTGCACAGCGATGAAACCAGCCGTGGAGTTCCCGATTTAAAAGGTGCAGTCCTTTTATTCGCGGTCAAAAGTGGTGAGCTTGGCTATCCGGCCGCCGGGGTGCTTGGCACTGGCGATTCGACCAAGAGACGTCTTTGGAAGGCGAAAAGGGCGAACTGGTTGATCCCACCAGCTCAGAGGAAGAAGACCCGTCCAGCAGGAGATCTTCTCTTGTCGTCGGGAAAGTGGTGAGGTAGTTGCAGCAGGGCTTCACCGGTGGTGTCATCGTTGCAGATGGCTTAGCTTCTTCCCTCTTCAGATTCGTAGGTCCTGTGGCGACTTCTGAAGTTCCAGTCCCAAAGGCCCTGCTTTAATGCAGAAAAACCCCCATTCATCAGCCTAGCTGTCAATCACACATGCTAATTGGTGAGCCCGGCGGCTCACCACTGGGCCAATAAGAGTAGAGTGCGACTTGGGTTGCTAAGGCAATGCAGTCCAGGGTGTCAATTCCCCCCTCCACCCTTCCTGTGGAACCTAGACAGAGTGGCACCATTTGGAGGGCTTCTGTGGAGAAGCCCACCAAAATAGTGGAACAAAGGGCTCGTCCTTGGTCAGAGTTACAGAGACGGACACAAACGCCATTTTAGAATCTAGTTCTGGCAAAAAGACCCAACCAGTGATTTAATATTAAATAAATAAACCAGCGGTATCTTTAACATTGCACCAAAAAGTGGTGCGTTTAAAATCAATGGGAAAATCCCATAGAGAATATTCCGCTGGAATATTTCGCATGGTAACCACTGCCACCAGCCAGAAACTCGACAAGGGGGGACGGGATAGTGCCCCCTCGAAAACAGACCCAGGGGCAATCGAATTACCCCTTACCAGTATTTCCACAATATGATGGTTTGTACTGGTTCTGTTCACAATTTTGGACTAGAAAAGTCAATGGTGACTTTACATGCCCTGGGAGACAGTAGTCAGTCCCAGGGTATGGAGTCTATGTTTGGGGGTCACTGTGACACCCCTGTGGTACTGCACTGAGGGTGCTGTGTACCACATACAGAAAAACAGATGATACCCTATGGAGTAAAAAAGAAAGCCCATAAGCACATAACAAGTCAAAGACATACCTCAAATCATGCCTAGGAGTGGGAGTAAAAGAGTCTCACTCTTAGCAGGAGAAAAAAACAAACCCCAAAAATCCAGCAAAGCTGCTGGGGGACTCACTAGGCTTGGGAAATTAGCCTTATAAGAGAATTCTCCCTAACACCTTTTATCACAATCTTCACACTTGGTCTCCCTCATTCAGCTCGGATCCCCTTGATATGGATTTCCCTCATTTGGGCTCAGATCGTATTGATCTCAAAACCGAAAACTTTTGAATGTGCGATGGATTTTGCTTAAACTGTTGCAGGACCACTTCATTTAACTTTGCACAATTATTCTGACCAATCTTCTACTTTCGTTTCTCTTGGCGGATACCTTGCAGAGACTTTCAAATTAGCACATCCACGGACTGTTAGGCAGAAACCTGTGCAGTTCCCTCTGGGATCACTGCAATAGATTTAAGACTACAGGTGGTTGGCAGTAAACCCAATTGGTAGCAGTCTGTACCACCCAGATTTACCTGGTAGCTGTGGCTGAGCAGTCAGACGTCTCTCAAGAAGAGTTAGGCAGTATACAGAGTATTCACAATAGGTCAAAAGAACACAGTAGAACAAGCGAACACTGACCAGAGCTTGGTGTAAAAGAGATATAATTGTTTATTTAAAACCACATCTAGTAAAACACACTGGCACTAATATCAAGCAGTTCAAAAACACGGTCACTAAAAGATATACTCCCTTCAACGATTAGTTAGACAAGTCTTAAGTACAGCAACACTTATTTTCAGACAGCGGTGAGCGCTTAACGAAGATGGCACTCTAATCAATCGGTTTACAAGGGAGAGAAAGGCAGAGCAAAGATAGAAACAGATCCCAACACTTTCGGAAGAACACAGTAGGAGAAGAAGGCAGGTTAAAACCGTAAAGTCAAAGTTAACAAGGCCGGACCCACTTTAAGAGGCTCCGGTCGAAATGTGTCCAAGGTCACACGGTTGAAAGTGCCCAAAAGTCTTGCACAAGGTTCAGAAAGAGTTGGACCAAAAAGAAAGGGACCAGTTAGATGGTCAAGGCGGCCAGCCCAATCCAGAAGGTTAAGGGATTATTATCTTGTAGCAATCTTTAGAAAGGGAGGCCTGGCGGACACGGTACCTTAAAATGGTGAGAACACTCCAGCGGGGGCAGTTGTTCCTGGCAGCGGGTGCAAATCGGTGCTTCATCCGGAGGAAGAGAGGATCTCGTCGGGGAGGAAAGCAGGAGTCCGTTGCACTTCCAGGGAAGAAACCAGCCGCGGAGTTCTCAATTAAAAGGAGCGGTCCTTTTATTCGCGGCCAGTGGTAAGTGGCTATCCGGTTGCCGGGGTGCTTGGCACGGGCAATTCGCCGACAAGACGTCCTGGGATGCGAGAAAAGAAGGTAAACTGGTTGTGCCCACCAGTCAGGGGAAGAAGACTCTCCAGCAGGGAGATCTCCTCTGTCGCTGGGAAGTGGTGAGTCGATTCAGCAGGGCTCCACCGGTGGTGTCGTTGTAGCAGATCGGCTCAGCTTCTCCCTCGTCGGATTTTCAGGTCCTGTGGCGACTTCTAAAGTTCCAGTCCCAAAAGCCCTGCTTTTATGCAGCACACCCCCATTCACTCAGCCTAGCTGTCAAACATGCTAAATGGTGAGCCGGCCGGCTCACCACCTGGGCCAATCACACAAGAGTGCGACTTGAGTTACCAAGGTAACTCAGTCCAGGGTGCCTAAACCCCCTCCCACACCCCCTGTGGTACCCAGACAGAGTGGCACCACTTTCGGAGGCTTCTGTGGAGAAGCCTGCCAAAAAAGTGGAACAAAGGGCTCGACCTTTGGTTTGGAGTTACAGAGGCGAACACAAACGCCATTTTAAAACCGAGTTCTGGCATAAAATACCAAACGGTGAATTAATATTAAATAAATAAACTGGCGTTATGTCCGAGGCTATGTTAAAAAGTATTAGCCTCGAACAATGGGAAAATCCCATAGAGATATATTCGTGGTTGAATATAAAAAGTAGTATCCACTGCCACCAGCCAAAACTCGACGAGGGGGGGGGGCGGGACAGTGCCCCCTCGAATAACAGACCCAGGGGCAATCGAATTGCCCCTACCAGTACGTCCACAATATGATGGTTTGTACTGGTTCTGTTAATAATTTGGGACTAGTAAAGCCAATGGTGACTTTACATGCCCTGGGAGACAGTAGTCAGTATGGAATCTATGGTGGGGGGTCACTATGACACCCCAGTGTTACTGCACGGAGGGTGCTGTGTAACACATATAGAAAAAACACATGAGACCCTATGGAGTAAAGGACCCCATAGCCCATAAAACACATTAACATTCAAAGGAACACCATGAATCATGTCCAAGAGTGGGAGAAAAAGTCTCTCACTCTTGGCAGGAGAAAAAAACAAACTCCAGAAATCCAGCAAAGCTGCTGGGGGGACTCACTAGGTTAGGAAATTCAGCCTAAACTTAGAATTCTCCCTAACACGGACCACTCTGTCAACGGTATTGTATCTTTCCTTCTCAAGTTCAAACATTCATCAGGAGTTTAGCTTTACTCGTGTCTTTCACCACACGCGCTCGTTCTACGATGTTGCCGCTTGCAACCTTGAGTTCAACAGAGACCGGTCTTGCATCAATCTCCCCAACTCACTGGCTGTGTTGCTCTTTCTGGCATTTCTTTGTTCTTGGAGTCAAGGGCAATACCATGGTGGCTGCTGCTCCTCCTCCCCGCCTTGGTTACCTATGTTAGGAGGACCCTAGGTATCTTGGGCACACAATGCAGGATTCTTCAGTCTGGTTTCCTGGCCTTACGCAGTGTGCCTTGACTGTGTCTTGAAAGTAACAGCGTCTTGCCAAAAAGATCAATGATATTTCCCTTCTTACAAACTCTTCTGGGTTTGCTGTCTTTTCTCCCCTCGTTCAGCTGCAGACTCGAAACTGCTGTTCCTTCATGTGGTTTGCCTCACTCAGAGTGTGCTTTCATGCTCTGCCTTTTATCCGTGTGGAGAAGTCTAATGGAAGTCAGGTGTGAGTGATCACCAGTAATTGCCTGACCACAGTAGCGGGACATGTCGGATACACTGCTCTGGTGTGAGTCTGTTTTCTCCCAGAGCTGGCTTTCTGTGTGAATGTGCTGGAGAAAGGAAAGGGGGATGTGTGGGGGGTGTCCCGCCTATCCTACCTTGTAGGATGGGGTAAAGGTGTTCCAGGGACGAGAGGGATACCGTGTCTCACCATCCAGTGTCTCACTTCCACTCCCCAAAGACCCTCACTCAGGTGATCCTCCTGCACTGGTCCCCCCCCAGGGCCTGGATCCAAAGGCGATGGCTGTGCCCTGACCACTTGAGTGAGAGATCTGCAGGGACTAGCGGGTGAGACACCTTCAGGTTTCTCACACAGCCAGCCTTATCAACTTGGTGAAAGCCAAGGGGCAGAAGAGAGGCCGAATGGCAGTCTCCTGAACTGCCAGGACTGCCCTCTCCAGGTAAATCTCAAAAAGGGGCGGTGGCCCACCGTTACTGGTACACAGGGGTACGTGTCTTTTAGGTCTAGTCTCGCTAACCCGTCGCCTTTTCTGAGGATATCCCCTAGGAGGTGGATACCCTCCATCTTGAAATGTCTGTAAACTAGCCAGCTGCTGAGCTCTTTCAGGTTTATGACTGGTCATACTCGTTGCGATGGACTAGAAACATATTGCTGTGGAATCCCTGTATGAGGGGGTCGGCCGCTCTATCGCCTGCTTCAGCACCAATGGCTCTCATTCTGCGTCGAACAGCCGAGCCTCCTCTTGGGAGGTCTGCATCTGCAGGGATTTGGGGGGGGGGGGGTTGGGCGCGCTTGCTTGGGAGTCCCTAAAAATTGTAGGCGAAACCCTGTAACCATCTGGAGTACCCATGCATAGCTTGATGGCTTGCACCAATTTTCAACAAACTGCTCTTTCCTGCCCCCCACTGGTGGTTATTGCGCGCTGTGTTCGTCACCTGTGGGTGCACCTTGGTGCCAGTAGAAACCACTTCCCCTACATCCTCTGGAGCCTCAGCCCCTGTTGGGCACCAACACATCTTGCTGCCTTGTCTCCCAATACTGCGCTCTAGGCCTCTAGGGTCTTCTTTGGGAATTAAAGTGACCAGTCCAACGACCCCTGTAATGGGCGTCCCTGAAAAAACACTACTCGGGGGGAAACATTTCTTATAGACGCTTGTGCTTTCTTCAGCTTGGTGAAGGTCATCAAAAACGTATTCTTCGAATGGATTGTGTCCTCCCACGTATTCCTTATCTTTGATATATCCTAATCTCCAGCTTGCTGTTTGGGATTTTTTTTTCCCACTAGAGGGCGCTGTGCGTCGATGCCTGGTCGAGTCGATGTCCCTTGGAGGTCTCCGTCCTGACGTTGACATAATCACTGGTATAAGTAACGTGAGCAGCGCCCATTGCTCAGTTCCATTTTTCTTTGCTTCACAGCTACGGTAACTTAAAGCTTGGTTCCGTGATTATTCTAATTTCTTAGAGTTTCTTGAGAAAATTGTTCAGTTTTTCGACGAGATGGCTTCCTCATCAGCTCCATCGACTGCTCGGTCTGGTTTAAAAGAAATGCTGCAACTGTGGTGCTAAAATGTCCATGATGGACCCACACAGGATCTGCCTGTGGTGTCTAGGGGCAAAACACCTGTAAAGAAGTTGGAGAGAGGTATGCCTCTAAAATCTATTACCCCGTCCAAACGTAAATCTTCTGATGAGTCGAGACTTTCGTCTCCCCGTCATAAAAAAACATAAACGTTCCCTTTCCCGGTCGCAAAGTGGGTCAGATCATTCCTAGTCTTCGAGGCATGGAAAAAAAGAGGCCCCATAGATCGCAGTCCACTTCCTCATCCAGTTCACCCGAAAGGGTTGCTTGTCCGTCAAAACATAGTACCACAGCGCAATGGGAGGAATTCAGAATGAATATGATGAAGGTGTTTGAGAACGCGCCTTGCCCCCCTCAAAAACACCTAGAGGTGATACCCCAGACAAACCTGGGAAGCACAAAAGCAGGGAGTCCTCGACCCCAGCTGTGGAAACATCTCAAGAGCAATCTATTCCCACGAGTCGAGAGAAAGCCTCAGTGACACAAAATTAATCGACGTCGAAAGAAAGCCATACGGCAAGCCTGAAGTGTGCGTCATCGACACCAAAATCGAAGGAAAGACTATTGATGCCTCGAGTCTCGACCTCCTCGACGCCGTATACGAAAATTACCTCGACGTTATCGTCAAAAACCTTGATGTTTTTGTCAAAGCCATCGACGACTTTGGGGAAACCTTTGAAGCCGTCCAAGTCAACATTGACGATTTCTACATTGTCCGCTCCCATTATGACCTGCATAGCACCTTCTTCTTTTGAGAGGATTTACACTCCTCAACCTAGTTCACAGTATTTTAAGACTCTTTCCTCAATTTATGAGGATTCTGAACACTCATCTGATGAGGAAAAACCATTTGGTCTAGAGTATGCTACACCTTCTTTTCCAGAGGAACTCGTATCAGAAGAGTCTTGGATAAAGAACCTACAGGACTCCCTGAGGCAAGTGGCACATACACTTCTCCTGAAGTTGAATTTGGTAAGGCAGATCCAGGGGATCATGCTGAAGGTAACTATAGACTACTCATGACTAGAGTTATGGAATACATGGGATGGTCCAGGCCCACACCTGTTTTTGAGCAGGATGACTTAACAGACATACTGGACAAAGGACCACGGGAAGACCCTATTGTCCCATTTCATTGGGCTCTGCAGAGGAGGGTAGCTTCCAACTGGGATACACCCGAGGTTGCTCGGCAGTCAATAAGAGGCTAACCGCCAAATACAGAGCTTCATCTTCCGACCCTCTGTACTTTTCCAAACATCCGACACCAGAAAGCCTGGTACTACAGGCAGCTACCTTGTCTGGCAAACAAAATGCCTATCCCACAATAAAGATTGCCCATGCGACTAGCGCAGGAAGTCTTGATTCTATTAAAGACACGGAGGCGAGCATTATGCTTATTCTTCTTTAATTACTGCTAACCACAGCTTTTAAAATCTTCTTTTGTTTTCATCTATAACTTTTTTTTTTTTTTTTTTATAACAAAGAAAAAGGAAATATGAAAACATCAACTTTCCAAAACTTCACAAACTACTCTTCCCATGAGGCTTCTCTGTCTAGTAGTCCCCAGCCTCTCTTTCAATGTCCAATCAGTCCATCTTCCTCACTATAAACCCCTGAAACTCTGGGTCCCTTCCTCTTCTTTTGCGGCGTATCCAATAACTGAACAAAGTCCAACTCCAATCAAATTCTCAAAACTCCAGCCGAAAGGTCTTTTTTTTTTTTTTTTTTTTAACAACTGGCTGTACTCTAAATTCGCTGAACTGACTCCTTCCATACTCTAATCTCTGCTATTCTTTTGCTCTTCTCCTATGCAAAAAGAAAAACACTTGTTAGGGAAGGGAAATACAGTCATCTTATGTCATAATGAAACTTATACATAATCTATTTCAATCAATACAGATCACAACGTAACATAACACTGTATTTCATAGGGTGGGATAATGCTCGCCTCCGTGTCTTTAATAGAATCAAGACTTCCTGCGCTAGTCGCATGGGCAATCTTTATTCTATGACAAGACCGGAGGCGAGCATTATGCTTGTTCAAAGCTTTCCACCACAGCAGCAGCTATATTGGATACTGGTTTGAAATAAAAAGTCTTAAAGATTGATTCGCTTGACCAGTCTGCTGCTTTCATGATCTCCTGCAGTGGAACTCCGACTGCAAAAGCTCGTGAAGCCATCGCTCCTCTGGTAGAATGAGCTCCAAATTTAGACGTGTCTATGCCCGCTAGTTCCATTATCTCTTTCACCCATCTGGCAATAGTAGCTGATTTGACTGCTTTGTATGGCTTTATACGCGCTATAAGCAATTGCTTCGCTCCATGCGGTCTAACGTCTGCTGTCGCTGCTTCATAACGCTTAATGCAATTCGCTACGCACAATTTCTCATTATTTGGCCAATATGGATATGATATCACTTTAGAATTTGACTTGGTACGCTGCGCTATGGTAAACGCTATCCCCTCTGGGTAATACATTTTCCTATCTATCTCCAGCGCTTTGACATCTGAAACTCTTCTGCAAGAAACTAAGCAAAGAAGCGTAGCCAGTTTGCCCGAGAGCTGTTTTCCTGATAAAAAATTATTATCCGGCCATATCTGAAACAGCTGTATCACCTTCTGTACATCCCACAGTGATGAATACTTTGCTCCGGGGGGCTTGGACATCTTCACGCCCTTCAGTAATCTGGATATGGCTGGGTGTTCCCCCACCGGAGCGCCGTCCACTAGCTCGTGCCCTGCCGAAATTGCAGATCTATAAACCCCTACTGTCCTGAAAGCTCTACCTGCTACAGGAAGGGTGGCTAGGAAATTCACTACTTGTACTACAGGTGCTGAAATGGGAGATATACTCCTCCTCCTGCACCATAAATCCCAGGCTTGCCATGCGGAATTATAGCTCCTGATTGTAGATGGAGCCCATGACATATTGATAAGTCTTGTAGCGTCTTCCGAAAGTCCCGGCAATCGCCATCTGTGCCTGAAATTCTGCACGCTATCAGATATAAAGATCGATCCTCTATCAGAGGATGGGGAACTCCTGCCGGATCTACTAGCAAGTCTGGTCTGCATGCAATCCTCTGTGGAAAATCCGTAGAAAGTTCCATCAGAACTGGAAACCAGGCTTGTGACTTCCACTCTGGCGTCACTATCACTATCTGGGCTTTGTCCCTGCGCACTTTTGCTAGTACCCTCGCCAGCATCGCGAAGGGGGGAAACGCATAATGTCTCTGAGACCCCCAGTGGTGCAGAAATGCATCGGTGCCCTGGGCTTCCGGGTCTAGTCTCCAGCTGAAGTAATTCGGTAGCTGAGAGTTCAGTCTCGAGGCGAACAGGTCCATGTGTAGGGGGCCCCATTTCGCTTCCAGTTTCTTGAAGACGTCCCTGTGTAGTCTCCAATCGCTGTAGTCCACTAGGTGACGCGAGTTCCAGTCTGCCACTGCATTCAGGGCCCCTGGTAGATATTCCGCCGTCACTGCGATATGTCTCTGCAGGCATTCGTGCCAGAAATTCTTCGCTAATTCCGCTAACATTTTGGATTTGGTGCCCCCTAGTTTGTTAATATACCTCACTGCAGATATGTTGTCCATTCTGAGGAGAATGCTGCAGTGCGCTCTGTCTCTGGTAAAGGCTTTTACTGCGAAAGACCCTGCTAGAAGCTCTAGACAGTTGATATGTAGTTCTAATTCTCCTGCTGACCATTTTCCCCCTGTTTCTAGCGTACCACATCGCGCTCCCCAGCCAGACCTGCTGGCGTCTGACTCTATGATTAGCTCTGGCACGTTGCCGAAAATAGCTCTGCCGTTCCAGGCTTCCATATTGTGTAACCACCAGTTTAGCTCGGCCTTGCTTTCTTCGTCTAGGGGGACTAGCCGATGGTATCTCCAGCCTTTCCTCAAGTATTTGATCTTTAACCTCTGAAGGGCCCGATAATGTAATGGGCCGGGAAAAACTGCCTGAATGGAGGCTGCAAGCAGCCCCACTATCCTGGCTAGGTAACGAAGCGAAATCAGCGGCCTTTTGAGCGCTGCTTTCAGATCCTTCTTGATAGCTTTCATCTTCTGAGTCGGCAACTCTAACGTAGCTTTCTTCGTATCTATGGTGAAGCCTAAGAATTCTAGACGTCTGGTGGGCGTTAGCTCCGACTTGCTCCTGTTTACTAGGAATCCCAGATTGGAGATCAGCTCTATTGCCCAGAGGATCTGTTGCTTTAAACGGTCTTTGTCTTCGGCCATGAACAGAATGTCGTCTAAATATACAATCATCCGGCACCCTTGTTCTCTGAGTGCTGTTGCTACGGGCCTCATAAGCTTGGTGAAAGCCCATGGGGCGGATGCTAGGCCGAATGGCAGGCATTTGAATTGCCAGAGTTCGCCTCTCCATCTGAACCTTAGGAAGCGTCGAAATGGTGCCGCTATGGGCACGGTAAGATAAGCGTCTTTTAGATCTAGGCGCGCAAGCCAGTCCCCCTTCCTGAGCAGATCTCCTAGCAGATGGATCCCCTCCATCTTGAAGTGTTTGTAAACTAGCCAGCTGTTGAGCTCCTTCAGATTGATTACTGGACGAACTTTGTCCTTGCGGTGCACTAGGAAAATATTGTTCAGGAAGGAAGGATCGCTCCCTATCGCTCTCTCTATCGCGTCTTTTTGCGCTAAGGTCTGAATCTCTGCATCTAAAAGAGATTCTTCCACTTGGGTCATCTGAATTCTGAGAGGGGCCTGACTCTGAACTGGATGATCTAGAAAATCTAGTACAAAGCCTTGTACTGTCTGATTGACCCACGCGTCTGATGATAGCTCGCGCGAGCTGTGCAAATAAAGCGCTGTCCTGCCCCCTACTGGGGGGTAGGTCATTGCGTGTTCTCTCACCTGAGTTATTGTTTTGATGTCGGTAGAATCCGCGCCCTCAGCGCCCTCGCGAGCCTCGGCCTCTGTTCGGGAAGAAAGCGTCTTGCTGCCGGGTCTCCCAATATTGGGCTCTGGGGCCTTGTGCTCTTCTATGATTGAAGCGGCCGGTCGAGCGGCCTCTATATCGACCGGCCCCTGAAAAAACTCTCCCCGGGAATACCTTCCTGATGGAGGCCTGCGCTTTTTCCAGCGCTGTGTATGTTCCAACGAACCTATTCATCTCCTTGACGAATGTATCCCCGAAAAGGAGGCCTTGGGCGCTTTCCCCCGCTTCATAGGAGGCTAAGTCCCCCAGCTTGTTATCGATCTTCAATAAAGCTGACCTGCGGTGCTCTGAAGATATGGCGCAATTTGCGTTGCCCAGCATGCAGACTGCTCTCTGAGCCCAGCTCGCTAAAACAGACGGGTCGACTGGTTCACCCGTATCTCTGGCTCTCTCGGCCAGATCCATTATTTTGGCTATAGGGCCAGCAATGTCGAGCAGTTTATCTTGACATGTTCTCCACGCTCTGTCCATGCCTTTCCTAGTATCCTTTCCTGCTTTAGTGATGAAGGTCAACATTTTTGTATCGAGCTCCGGCGTATCTGCCACTTTGCCGCTTAGCTCTGGCCTTGGACATTCTGCTTTGAGCCTGAACCTAATGTCCTTTTCCATAGGCTTCCTCATCTTGTGGGACATATATAGGGCTACGCGTGGAGAAGGTGTCCAGTCTGTCGATCTGGGGTGCCTTATGGTATCGGGGTCGAACATATCCGATATGTCTTCCTCATCCGGAAGGGCCTCCACACTGTTGGCTTTGGGTTCGTGCACGCTCTTTTGCGAGACCACGCTCGCTCTGCCTATGCTGCGCACATCCTCCTCTGGCTGTTCTTGATCTGAGAACTCCGAGGATGACGAATAGGCGTCCCCTATATTTTTCGCCCCTGGGGTAGGGGGTACGAGGTACGAGGTTGGGCAGGGCTGTCTTCGTAAGGAAGGCACTTTTAAGCCTGTGGAAGGCATCAGCCACCTCTAGGGAATTGTTCTTCCCTGTACTTTCGCCCGGGGGAGTAGAAGAGAATTTTCTCTTCCGGGCCACTTTCTTCCCCTTCTCACCTTTTCGCAGAGGATCTTGTGTGGAGGTCCCTTCTCCGGGATCATCGAGCGTGCCAGCCTTCTTGCCCAGTATATCTTCCAGGACTGATAGCCTGTCTTGCAGAGGTTTAACTCCCAGTGCTACGGCTTGCACCAATGAGTCGCCCAGAACTCTTTTGAAGCTCTGGGAAAGGTCAATGTCCTCCTCCATACCTTCTTCCAGAACTCCTTCACTCCCCTCACTCCAAGCTTCCTTCTCCATGTTATAAGCCATGGAATTGTATGTGCTGCGACGAAGGCTCGTGGGTGAGACACTCAGCCTTCCCAGGTAAAGACACTAAGGGTCTGCCGAAGGGTAAAATAAATGCTTCTCCCCTTTTTTTTTTTTTTTTTTTTTTGATTACTCCAGATGAGAAATGCCTCTGCTGGTCCCAGGCGAAACGCTAGTTAAATAGCGAATTCGCGTATATCTGGGATAGGAAACGAGTGTGGGAAAGGGTCTGCCGTTCGCTTAGGAAATTTCTGAGCGCGAATTCGCTTTCTGCGCGTGCGCGCTCCGCGTTTGTTTCTAAGGTTGGTTGGGCTTGCTTCGCCTACTGTGCGAACCCAACCACCCGAATACGCGATGCCGTGCGGCCGCTGCCTGCGCCCTGAAGCGAGTGGTAGATCACTCGCGGGCTCGGCAGGCGGCCGCTCGGTTAAGGAAACACCTTGGGGCAAAACGAACGCGAATTCGCGTCTCGTCAGTTAAACCTGAAAAACGCACGAACGCTACGGCGCCATGACATTAATGCGCGCGTTCTATGTCAATGCAGAAACAATAGCATTATGACAATTCCTGCGTGTACTTATCTGTGGCTCCGCAGCAAAAAAGAAGAGGAAGGGACCCAGAGTTTCAGGGGTTTATAGTGAGGAAGATGGACTGATTGGACATTGAAAGAGAGGCTGGGGACTACTAGACAGAGAAGCCTCATGGGAAGAGTAGTTTGTGAAGTTTTGGAAAGTTGATGTTTTCATATTTCCTTTTTCTTTGTTATAAAAAAAAAAAAAAAAAGTTATAGATGAAAACAAAAGAAGATTTTAAAAGCTGTGGTTAGCAGTAATTAAAGAAGAATAAGCATAATGCTCGCCTCCGGTCTTGTCATAGAATAACAAAAGATAGGGATGACAAAAAATAAGATGCCATGGCCAAGAAGGTTTTCTCGGCCGATAGTATGGCGTTAAAGTCTGCTAATGCGACGTGCACGCTGGCGAGGTTTATCCACACCCTTTGGGACTGTATTTCGATGGCGGCTGACCACATCCCCGAAGGGGTGGAACGAAACGGTCTCTTGAACATTGTCAAGGATGGCAAGGACGCTATGTGCTTATCCCTCCAGACCGGTCTCGACTTTGTTGACCGCATCAGCAGAGCCATGGCGGCTAGTACGGTAATCCGCAGATTTGCTTGGTTGTGGATGTCTGGATTTGCCCAAGACGTTCAGTCCAGACTTCTCAACATGCCCTTTGACAGCACACATATATTTGGGAACGCTGCTGAGGAAAGTTTGGAGAAGGTGCAAACTTCCAAGGCGGTGGCCAAATCCCTTGGAGCTCCAATAAGGCAAACTCCAAACCGCCCCACAGGTACGCCCTGGTGGGGTAGGTCCTTTCGCTATTATTTCCACATTCGGAAAAGGCAGAGGACAGCCAGCTCAAAGAGGTCAGAGACGATTCGCCCATGGGGGACGGGGTAGAGGTACTAAGACTGCAGCAGCAGGGGCTGCTTTACCCTCAGCCTATGCCTCAACCACTCCAAAACCTCTCTGAGGTCTTACATCACAAGACTGCAGTAGGAGGCAGGTTATCACAGCATCTGATAGAATGGCAGGCTATTACTTCAGATGTTTGAGCATTGAAACAGTTGCCCAAGGTTACTGCCTTCCTTTCCTGCTAAAACCTCAGTCATCCATCGGGAGACAACTCTTTGAAGATTCTCGATCTGCTCCTTATGCAGGAGATTTTAATCCTGCTGGAGAAAGGTGCTATAGAACCAGTACCTGTAGTGGAGAGGAACAAGGGTTGGTACTCACCTTATTTTCTAATTCAAAAGGACAGAAGAGTGAGACCCATCTTGGACTTTAAGACTTGAACAAGTTCCTCAGGAAGGACAAGTTCAAGATTGTAACCCTTTCTCAGATCCTTCAGGCCCTCCAGCTTCAGGATTGGTTGGTATCATTGGACCTCCAGGATGCTTATTTCATGTGCCGATCCATCACAAGTACAGGCAGTACCTGTCATTTCGCCATTGGCAACTCTCACTATCAGTTTCGGGTTCTGCCATTTGGGCTAACCTCTGCCCTGAGGGTTTTCACCAAGCTAATGGCGGTAGTGCAGCGAGTCTCAGTAGGGGGGGATTCGCGTCTA
The DNA here is from genome assembly GCF_040938575.1 of Ambystoma mexicanum. Lineage (NCBI taxonomy): Eukaryota > Metazoa > Chordata > Amphibia > Caudata > Ambystomatidae > Ambystoma > Ambystoma mexicanum. The sequence continues at coordinate 533,017,774 of NC_090941.1, read as the reverse complement.
TCCCTACCTGTACAACCGGCTGATCAGGGCCAGTTCACCAGAACAAGCCCAGGATCACCTCAGCTATAGTTGCCACTCCCTCCAAAGGCTGAGCTTCTCCCTAAACCTCAATAAGTCCCAAATGATACCCTCACAAAGACTCCAATTCATCGGAGCAATCCTGGATGCTTCCCTGGGAAAAGCCTCGCAGCCAGAGGTGAGGGCTCAAGACATTCTGCAGATGGTGACAAAATTCCAGAATGCCCAATATCTTCTGGCCTTCGATTTTCTGAGGTTGCTCGGTCTCATGGAATCCTGCATCTTTCTGGTGCCAGAGGCTCGCCTGAGAATGAGATCTCTCCAGTGGGCTCTCAGGACTCAGTGGTCACAATTCTCAGGAAGGATGTTGGATCTCCTACAAATCCCAGACAGAGTCTCACTGGATCTTCAGTGGTGGGCCTGTTGGGAAAAAATCTTGAAAGGAGAACCTTTTTGGCAACCATGGCTGGAGATAACATTAGTGACGGATGCCTCACTTACGTGGTGGGGAGCCCATACCAAAGATTTGACCATCAGTGGTCGTTGGTCTTCATTGGAGTCCAAACTACACATCAACCTTTTAGAGCTGAGGGCAATCAGACTAGTGCCTAGTCCTGATAATGACGGACTATACAGTGGCCATGTACTACCTCAACAAACGAGTTGGTGTAGAGTCACTACCACTGTGCAGAGATGCAATGCAGCTATGGTTCTGAGCATTACAGGAAGGAATCTCTCTATCAGCAGTTTACCTAGCCGGATAGAAGCACACAACGGCAGATGCTCTGAGCAGGCAGAGCAGTCTCCCACGAGTGGGAACTAGCTCAGGAAGTCCTTCAAGAGATCTTCACCCTTTCGGGAACCCCCCAAGTGGATCTGTTCACGACTGGTGCCAACTGGAAGTGCAAACTGTACTGCTCAAGGGAATTTCCCCCAAGAGGAGCTCTAGGATATGCATTCCTGGTGAACTGTGATTTTGTACTTCTTTACGTGTTTCCTCCAGTCCCCGTCATTCCTCACGTAATAAGGAGGTTGAGAAGGTGCAAGAAATCCATGATCTTAATTGCCCGGATTGGGCCAGGAGGACGTGTTCCTTATGGGCACCGGCCATTCTGTGTGTGTGTGTGTGTGTGTACTATAAAGGTGAACTCCTACATCAAATCACTTTGTCTCAGGAGGATAGCTCAGGGGCAATGCGCTCACCTTGGAAGCAAGACGACACGGATCAACACCGTTTCGATCCCCGGGTCCGTGCTTAGAAACCTCTGGGTATTAAGCGCGTTATAAATAACCAATTATAATGCTTAGGAGGGTAAGTAGAGCGCTTGTAATTCCACGCTAATTCACTACAAAATTGTGAGCTCGCTCCGGTATGGTGGAGGAACTGGGAGGCACTGAACTCTGCATGCGTACTCGCATGTGACATGGAGTGTGACTTTACACGTTGCGTGCTCTGCCCTGTTTATAATATGTACTTGCACATTTTTTTTTGTGGGAGTCAACTTCTTTGGCCTCGCGACCTCTCAAATCCACAATGTGCCAGTGTTACAAGTTTGTGAAAAAAGAGAAGATCGGAGGAACCACCTCCCCTCCTTCGAGGTTGAATGAGGTTGTCCTCATTTCTCAAGCCGACGTGTGGAGACACAAGTGGGATTCTAACCCAGTGAATACACAGAACAGAAACACTTTTGCAACTACAGAATACCATATGAATGGAAGATATGTTCATATATATATATATATATATATAGCCCTAATTTGAAAAAGGCTCAGGAAGAGCCGAAACACGTTTCATGAAAAAAGGGCTCTCCTTCCGGAGATCTGTGATTATTATTCTTTACTTGAGTACGAGATAAAGTAATAATTCAAACCACCTAATCTTGTGTGGCGCAGTTTGTGTGAAAATGAAACAACCCGTTTTATAATATGGGCGCACGTGACATTGGATAATGCGACGCGTGACGGTGGGAACTGTACTGCTGCGCTGGTATTGGGTGCAAGCCGGAGCCCTGAGGTGATTCCCATCATCAGGCTGGGAATCTGTTACTTTTTGATTCCCCTTGCCATAGGCAAGAAGAGCCTACTTTTTGTAGCCTAACACCCTTGTTGTCTGTGTTTTTTGGTCCCCACCAATGGGACCTCAAGTCTGGTTTTCCAAAGTCAGAATATTTAGGTTAAAATCTTCAAAGCACCAATTTCAAAATGAAAACACTTTCTCTACTCAACATCAAATACACTCTTCAAGGTGAGGAATTTTTCTGGGGATGGAGGGCAAAAGGAGACCTAGTTATAAGCTCTGTGCCACTTGTGGACTCAAAAATGTATATGAGGGAGATGAGCACTCCGACTGCATATACTGCTTTTACCCCCACCACACCATTGAAAGCTGCACTACCTGTCGAGGTCTTCGCTCCAGGACACTCAAAGATCGAAATAGAAGTCTAGTCTGCTGGCTCAACGAGGGGAACTACCCTAAATACCCTTCCGACATAGAGTTGACCAAGAGCATGGCTGCTCTCACAGGGAAACTGGGAACGGCCGGTGAAGAAACCCATGAACAGGTTTGCCCACGGCTATGAGCCATTGTCGGCAGCCGAAAAACCGAAAGGGCCGGACGGGCTGTCATCACTTGCAGAAGGCTGGTCGCCACTGAGGCGGAAGTCTGCAACAGAAGGCGGCAAATCAACAGAAGGATGAAAGCATCAACACAAATCAAGGTCGGTGAGAGAGGGCGAGGCCTCGTCAATGGGGGGAGGTGCAAAGATCACCCAGGGCGCACGGCAGGAGGCACACACACCTCGCCGTTGACTACCCCAAAAGCATTAAAACGCGGGTCAGTAGAGGCCGTCGAGGTGGGGAAGGCACACAAGCACCAACCAACCACGACAGAGAAAGAGTGGCAAAAGTCGCGCAAATTGGGCCTGATCAGGCGTCTGGCCCTTCAACGATGCCACATACGTCTCGTCAACGACATCTCACAAGTCCAGCTTGTCCACGACGCTACACAAATCGGCCTTGTCCACATCGCTCCAAAAGTCCAGCTCATCCACAACACTCCACAAAACAGGCTTGTGTACAACACACCATAAACCAGACTCGTCGACGAAGACCATGGACAAAGACCGCACAAGCACGGGCCAGTTACCCCGGCTTACATCTTCGGCAGCGGGGAAAGACACACCCCAGGGTCCCAAGAAACCATGTACGGAGGTCATGTCGCCGACACCATCAACTACAACTCAGTCTACAGCAGCCCCGTCAAAGAAGGGACGGGAACTTCCTCAAGAAGTGCAACCTCCACAATCGAAAGAGACCACAGAACACATTAGCCGGTTCTCCCGTATTCAGTACTCTGAGGTAATGGCAGAGGAGATATTACAGTATGAGGTTTATACTGACTTCGAGACATTGCATCAGCAGTCGGACTCAGAGCAGGCAGTGATTATTACAGGAGGAGGCTCCACCTAGGCTGTCGACGCCAGGGAGCAATATTCAGGAAGGGGACCTAGCTGTTGGACAGCCACAAGAGGAGGCAGGGTCAACTCCACACACGGGGACCACTCACCTAAAAATTCAGCAAAGGGAAGTAATTACACTGTTAACGAACTAACAGGCCCTACTATCCATGCAGGTCCTCTCATCCCTGCAGAGGGTCATCACCCAGCTTGATGCAGCTTTAATGAGACCAGGGATGCCGGCTTTGCCACCATCTCAACCAGCGGCACCATAGGTACCACAACCATCTCTGGTCAGACCCAGGACTACTTCGCGGGGTAGATCAGCCTGGTCTTCTCCTTCCGGACCCAGGTCCACATCGCGAAGTTCAGCAAGGTCCTATAGGAGGTGCTCGCAATCCAGGTAAATTTCTCTGTTCCCCCTGCTTCTCCCACGCTTCGACCATTACGCAGGAGCATGAGTGCATCGCCGGTACTAACCTCTCCATCATGCAAAAAAAGCTGTACCGTTTCACCACTGACTCGATTGGTGCTGGAAGAAGGGGACCTACCATACAGATGTGAATGAACCCAGAGACACCACATCCTCGTCAACCACTCGAAGGAACAATGATTGGGACACTGATTCCCCCTCCGGAGCTTACCCAGGACGAGGAATTGGTGAAGTCCTCTCCCCCTGACGACAGCACAGGGTTCCATTATACGGTCATGAAGGCATGCAAGTTGTTTGGCTTCCTCACCACTGAGGATGCGAAGAAATGCTTTTTATTTGACCATATGGGTAAGAGGAGAAAAGCAGTGGTCTCAATTCCAATCCTCAACCATGTCCATGTTTTAAGAGAGGCTTAAAACCATGAAGCAACCATTCCCAATTCCAGCGGTGGAAGGGCGCCTCAACAAAATGTACAACCCACTAGAGAATCCGACAAAATGTCTCACTTCCCAGCCACCTCTCGAGTCAGTGGCCTCTGCAGCGGCAAGCCGCAAAGATAAATCCGAAAAAACAAAAATGTGCTATACCACTGGACAATGAAGTGCGGAAGCAGGAGGATTTCGGTAAGACGGTTTGAGCCACAACAGTTAAAGCAGCCAACCCCCTAGCCATCATAGCCAGGCATGACGAGAAGATGTGGCATAAATGGGCACCAATCCAGGAGCATCTCCAGAGGAGAAGCGTAAGGAGGCGAAGGCAATCCTGAAAGGAGAAGAATCCTCCAACATGGGGATTAACATGACGTGGACCTGGCAGAAACAGGTTTTTTTTTTAATTTCAATTTTATTGGTTTTGTAAAAGTTCGACAGTCAATTACATTCAAATTCCATCACTGAGTCGAAAGAAAAAGATTGTTCACAGCAAATAACATTTTCATATAGAGCGTGTAAAGTCTCTTGGAATCAGATAATTAACCAATAACGTCAACAAAACCCACTTACTTTACCCCACCCCCTTCCCTCCTGCACATGTCACCGTCCGGGGATTGAAAAATCTAAACATTACCGAAGAACCGCTAATATACTCATGACATAAGGCAAGTGTGCACAGCATAATCCAAGACCCTGGCATAACAGACTCCAACAGCAATTGACTAAATTGACATGAAATTCAGCAGTGTTTTGCACACATTCTTTTCACGTGACATGTGTAGCACGAAATTCTGACCATGCATTCTCAACATTGGTATGATCTCCATGTAAGGCTGCAGTCAGGTTTTCCATTCTGTAAATACTCAGAGCAACACCCAGCCACTCAGTCTTGCTAGGGAGTGTGGCTCTTTTCCATACCATGGTTAGACCGGCTCGTGCAGCCATCAACAGACCTAGCACCATTTTGGGTGCTTTCATGATCGTGTCCTCCGTTTCAATCAAGCCAAACAAAATCAGCAGTGGTTGTTTCTCTCTTTCGACATCATCTAGGTCCCTAATCCAGCTAAGAACCTCTGACCAATAGGCTTGAACCACTGCACATCCCCACCACATATGCCAATAGTCAGCCCGCCTCCCGCAGCCCCGCCAGCAATATGGGCTTACTTCTGTGAATTTTGCCTACCCATATCCGATTCCCATCTGCCTTTGAGTGTCAGGGAGGGTGTAATATCGACCTCAATCAATGCCAGGTACATTGCACTTATCAACCCTCTGGAGCCCGTGCATGTGTCAAGAATTCTCTCGAATGGGGTAAGGTCCCTCTGCAATTGTTCTTTCCATATTGGCCTTGTCAATACCCCCTTGAGTCTCATGTACAGGAAAACCGAGAGCGGGCCTAATGCCAAGCGCCTCCTGAAGCTCCTGAATGGTTTTAAAAAGCGATTTCTCCTTAGTTGACCTGCCCTTTCTAGGCCCGCCTGGTACCAGGTCTCAAAGCTTCCTGGTTCCGGGATTGCATCTCAGATCCCCGGGGCCCATAGGTGACCCAGAGGAGAGGGCCATGTCGCGACTCCAACCATTTTCTTGCCTGGCTTCCATATTGCCCATATTGTACCTATAATGGGATGAGATTTGATGCTATTACGTAATTGAGACCCAGGCACCCATAGCCATTCACCCAAAGTAAAGGGACACAGGTGATAGTTATCCAGGGCTATCCACTGTGGTTCTGACTGCTGCCTGACATGTGGAACGAGGACCCGGAGTTGGGCCGCCCTATAATATGTTTCGATGTCCGGTAGGCCTACTCCTGCATTATCTTTTCGAAGCTGGAGCAAGGATCTCGGAATTGTAGGTTTTTGGCCGTGCCACAAGAAGGCTAGTAGGAATTTTCTCGTGTCCGTGAAATATTCTGGGGGCATTTTGATGGGAAGCATTCGGAACAAATATAGTATCTTAGGGAGAATCACCATTTTTATGGCATTTAAACGGCCCAGCCAAGAGATGGTGAGCTTGGACCATCTTTGAATATCTTTTTGAAGGGCAAGTGACAGTGGTGGGAAATTGGCTTCATATAGGGATCCTAGGTCGCGAGTAACATTAATACCCAAGTATCGAAGCGTAGTGAGACTGACTTTTACTCCTAGGGGGGCAAAGCGTTCGACCTCATGAATCTCTACTTTTGTCAATTGGGAGGAGGACAGATTTCGCAGTGTTAATTTTCAGACCGGCCAACTGACCGTATTCTTCAATTATGTCGCGCGCGGCCGGGACCGAATCTAAGGGATCAGTTAAGTGTAATAGGATATCATCGGCATATAGGCCTAGTTTGTATTCTCGATCACCTACTGTGATACCTTTAACTCTACTATCGTGTCTCAATTTTTGAGCTAACGGCTCAAGGGACATTACAAATAATATCGCTGACAGTGGGCAGCCCTGCCTCGTCCCCCTTTCCAGGGGAAACCATTGTGAATAACCTCTGTTCACCACTACTGAAGTTGTGGGGGAGGTGTACAGCGCTTTAATGGCGCGGCAGAGTTTTGGCCCTAATCCGTTCGAAACCAATACCTTTTCCAGAAAATCCCATGACACCCTATCAAAGGCCTTCTCGGCATCTAATGACAAAAGTGATGGGTCCCCTCCCATTCCATGTGCCTCATGGAGTAAGTGAAGTGTTTTTCTCATGGTGTCCGCGCCCTGTCCCCCAAGAACGAAGCCAACTTGGTCAGAATGTATTTACCTAGGGAGGTGTGTTTCAAGTCGATCCGCAGTGACTCTGGCATAAATCTTAGCGTCGATATTGAGGAGAGAAATGGGACGATAGGAGCTGCAGTATTTAGGATCTCTACCCTCCTTCGGAATGACTGCAAGGTGGGCTTGAGAGAAGGATGGAGGAGCTTGACCTGTGTCGAAGATGTGGTTGAACAGGGATGCAAGAAAGGGGGCAATAAGAGTGGAGAATGTCTTGTAGAAACCGGGCGTAAATCCGTCATCTCCTGGGGCTTTACCTGTTTTCAAGCGCTTTATAGCTTCTACAACTTCCTCCTCTGTGACTGGCATATCTAGGGAATCGGCCTCCGTGAGTGTGAGAGAGGGGATCCGCACCTCCTTGAGGTATGCGTCTATGCTTCCCACAGGAGGAGGGGGGGTCACTTACATATAGATCTTCATAGAAGAAGGCAAATGTTTCTTGTACATCCTCGGGGGGAAGTCACTGTCGTGTCCCTGAGGGTGCATCTGTCCTCTCGATAAGTTCAACCCATCTCTCCGCCTTCTGTGCACGGAGACGAGCCGCCAAGAGGGCATCAGCCTTGTCGCCCTTCTCATAATATTTTTGTTTGAGGTATTGTAGGGTCTGGGCAGTTTTGCTCGCGATAAGTATTTTCAACTCCTCTCTGAGTAGTTTAGCTTCTGCAATATAATTGGGTCCTTCAGATGGGGAGGACTGTGCCAGGCTCTGGGCCTTACAGAGCCTTTCCCTAATGCCCTTCTCTATCAAGGCACGTTCTCATTTTTTTTGTGCCCCTTCGCTTATAAGCACACCCCTCCAAGTTGCCTTGGCTGCCTCCCACACGGATGTCTTCCCTACCTCCCCTGTGTCATTAGAATCGAAGAACTGCTCGATCTCGGTTTCCAAAGCTTCCTTGAAGACCGAGTCAGCCCATAAGGAGTCATTACCTCTCCATTTGGTATTCCGGGGGCCAGGTCGTTCCAGAGTATATCCACCATAACCATATCATGATGCGTCCAAGCAGAGGGGTATATAGTTGCCGCTTTCAATGTGCGCAAGAGGCCATCTGAGAGGAAGATGTAATCGATACGCATGAGCGTGTCGTGGGGGAGGGAGTGGAAGGTGAAGCCTCTGTCTGTCGGGTGCAAATGGCGCCAACTGTCCACGAGACCATAAAGATTAAGGGTTAGTTTAATGTCCGCCTCGTTCCGCGTGTTGGGTGGATCTGCTACGTCGGCTCTAGTTTGTCTATCCTTTGAACTCTCCATCCACGTGTTAAAATCCCCACCGAGAATTGTGTCCCCTGGCCATGCCGAAAACCTTCTCACTGATTTTGTGAAGGAACCTATTTTGCCCTTAGTTAGGCGCATAAAGCGTAGCAAGGGTAACTGTTGTGCCCCATATGTTTCCCACGACTGAGAGCCCTCCCCTCCCTGTCCATCCATGTCTCAAGAATTGTCATTTGGAGGCCTTTGCGGATTAGGATCTCCACTCCCGCTTTTTTTGAGATACCTGAGCTCCAGAAGGAGAGTCCGATCTCCCGTGCTGGGATCACTCTCTCCTCACCCTTTCGATATCGCGTTTCCTGGAGGAATAGAATATCTATATATGATCTCCTAAATTCTCTGGCGACCATGGTTATCTTTGTGGGGGAGTTCAAACCCTTGACATTGAGTGTGCAAATGCGTAACGTGTCCTTATAGAGTGTAGATGCCATCTTAAGCTTTGGGTAAGTGTGTAAGCGGCCAGTTTGTCTGCTTCATGGCCCGTGTCATGTTTGATGTTGCAGTGTGTGGTTCGTATTCTTCGGAATGGGTCTCAGTTAGTCCTTCGGAGGGCAAAGACTGACCCGTCCAGTACATCCAGTACATATAATGTCCCTTTATGTATCCAGATTGTGTTTTCCTGCCCCTCAGGTCTGTGCTGTGACAGAATATCCGTTTCCCACCCACCGCCCCCTCCCCCCCCCCCCTTTTTCCCCCCCTACTTTCGGCTCCCGACCCGTCCGGGTTAACATCACCCAGTCGGTCTCGGACCACCAGTGGAGACCACGAAACAAGCGGTCCTATCTTAGTATAGACAATAATAACAGTGAGCCCCCAACCATGTGCTCGTAATTTAACATGAACAAGCCAAAAACAAGAACTCCGACCCCCCAAAGGCATCGTTCCAGCATAAGTGTTACCTCGTATCTCCTTTCTGGGCACCCTAAACATACATGGTCAAGTTCACCATTCGCACGAAAGGAGTAACACGTTGGAGACTAAAGGAAATGGGCACATCATTGGTATATGGTATGCTGACTAGTCAAATGGTCGACAGTCAAAAGGTTGACACAATTTGGTCGACAGGTCAAATGATCGAATTTTTTTTTAGTTATATATATTTTTTTAGGTTTTCGTTTAAGGAAAAAAAAATGTTAAACTACAAAAAAAATTCGATCATTTGACCTGTCGACCTTTTGGTGTCGATCATTTGACCTATCGACCATTAAGATTCGATCATTTGACCTACAACGGTATGGTATACATGAACTCTCCAGTCTGACGCACCCGCATTGCTTCTCTCTGACTCGGGCAACGCCCAATCGACCAGCTTCAGCCGGAACACTCGCCACAGGGTCCATTTGCCCCTAGCGGACTAGCATGCCAGTTTAGTGTTCCATGTCCTGTGAATTGTTCATTCTCCAAAATGTCCTGGAAGCCTGGATCCGTCTGCGCCGCGGGCCCTTAGTGTGCCATTCACCTTCCTCCCTCCTCGACTCTCCAAGGGAGGGGCCCTCCTCCTGGGTACCCAACAGATCAGATATGCAGTCTGCAATGTCCTTTTCCGAAACCAGTTTCACTGTTGAACTCTCCCACTCAAAGGTGAGTGAGAACGGATAACCCCACCGATACCTGGTGCCTTTGTCCTTCAGCATTTTCGTAATCGGGGAGCATTTCTTCCTCATTGCGAGCGTGAGCGATGATAGGTCTTGGTAAAGCGAGTTGGTTGCATCACCGAGAGTAAGCAACGAAGGGCGTCTGGCTTTATCTAAAATCCTGGCTCTGTCTGCATAGTTGTGAAACCTAGCCAGGACCGAACGCAGACCTCCTGGCCTGCCTCCGGCTCTGTGGATGCGATCAAGTTTGGGTTCATTCATTGTCTCATCCTTAAAAAGGAGCTTCAGGATGGCGTGCAGGGTCTGTGTCAGGTCTGAATCAGATTCTCCTTCCTTTTCGGGGATGCCGAAGACACGTATGTTATCACGGCGTTCCCTGTTTTCAAGATCGTCAACCTTTAGGCGTAATGCCTCTTCTGTGTTCTACTTCCGCAATGCGGTGGTCCATCTGGGCTTCCAACGTATTCAAGGAGGTTTGATTGTGTTCGACCTGCTCCAGCCTGTCCTCCATTTTGTCCATTCTCTGTGTAATTTTGTCGATTTTGCTGCCTATGTCTGCCCTCATGCTTCACATCTCCGCGAGTAGATCAGCGACATCCGCCTTGGTTGCCGCGGCCTCAGACCCAACAGTCGACATCTTGAGGTCAATGGGGGACTTCAGGGTTTTGTGGGTTGGTGTGAACTTGTATTTTGCCAACCTGTCCTTATGGCTCATGGGCGGCGGGACCCTGTCGTTGAGGTAGGTAGGTCTCAACAATGCGCCAGAGGTCAGAATCGCCAGAGTGGGTGCTTGAAAGGTATGAGCTTGTGTGCGAAAGCAGGATGTCGTGTGAGAATCCAATATCCAATGTTCTCGTTCGCTCAGTGTATTGACCTTCAATTCGGGTCCAGGGCGGTCTCCCAAGGAGAGGAGTCCCCATCCGCGGTCCACGCATAGCCTCTTCAGGCCCCCATGCGCACGGCCTAACCCAGGCCCATTGCACTCCGTTTCGGTAAGCCTCAGGGTTCGAGTTGGGGCCGAGGAGGGCACACGCCCTGAGAAACAGGTGCCCAACCCTCAGCCCTCTGCTGCCTGGGGAAGCCTGCCCAGGGCCTCCTCCCGTATCTCCGGTGCTCCGAGCACTGCTGTTCTTTCCACCTATGCCACTGGGGGGGAGGGCAGATCACAATGGGCACCTCAACAGCCCCAGGCCTCACTCACCAATCGATTGATCAGCCGAGTTGGAATCCAAAAGAGGGCTCGGCGAGCAACAGGAGCAGCTCAAGCAAGTGGGGTGAAGAGAGGTGATGCCGCGTCACCGCAGGGCAGGGAGGTTTCACGGACCAAAGCCAACGCTGCACGGATCCGGATCGTCCGGGCCTCAAATTCACGGGCCTGGGGGCCGCGGGACAGCTGGACGGCCCTGCGGGGGGAGATATGCGTGTACTTTAGAGTGGGCCCCAGCAGCGATGTGGATTGGAGCGCTCTCCCCGGCACTGCGCATATCACGGCTCTGCGTGTGGAAGGGGCACGCAGGCCCTTCCTGCATTCCTGCTGCGCTTGGTGCACGGGGAGTTTTCTCAGCGAAAAAGGCTCTGTTTTGCTTCGGGTTTTCTCCGGGTGGTGCCTGGACACTTCCGATGCTGGTTTTCCTCGATGATGTAGCAGATGGGGGTCTCGTGGTGGGGGCTCAACCCACTGTTCAGGACGCTCGCGCAGAGCCTACACGGAGAGCGATACCATCCGTGCGCCCCCTGGTGGCCCTACCCTCATCTTTTCAGAAACAGGTTTTAAGCAAGTGGCCAATGGAGTGCTTCTACGAAGACAAGCGTGGCTCTGATGTATGGATTTCTGGCCGGATGTCCACCATAATGTAGTGGACATGGCCTTTGAGGGTGATGAACTGCTCAGGCCCAAGATCGACAAAGCTCTAAAATCAATTAAAACGGACACCAACAGAGTGGGGTCATTAACATCTCTACATAACTATTGACCATCATCAGTTCAGGGGGCCAGCCGGCGGAACATCCACGTCCTCGTCCAACAAGGGATATCAAGAGGCTAAACATATTACTCCCAAGGATACAAGAGTCTACGAGGGTTACCACAAAACGAAAGACTTTCTACAAAATCAGTGCTGCAAGCAGCCCTTCGGATCCCAAAGGGGACGGCAGGGTAAGACCCCAACAGTGACAATCCATTCCACGGCACCCTCTGGGGGGATGAGTGGGGGGTCTCCAGGTTTGCCTAAGATTGGAGAGAAATGACAAAGGACAAATGGATGCTGGATGTAGTAGTTTACGGGCACTTACTGGAGTTCAAACAAACCCCCCGTCCCATGCCTCCAAACCACCAACCGCAGGCCCACAAAACCGGGCTCCTATGAGAAGTCCAGCTCATGCTGCAAAAAAGTGCCATAGAAAAAGTCCCAGAGTCCAAAGGGGAAATGGAGTGTACTCCCGATACTTCGTCATCAGCAAACCGGACAGAAAATGGAGCCCTTTCTAGACTTGAGGAAATTGATATAGCGCCAAAAATCACTATGATCACATTACAGCAGGTCATAGAAGCAATGCAGCACCACAACTACCTCGCATCCCTGAATCTCCGGGATGCATACTTTCATGTACCCACCCACCCAGGGCACTGCAAATACCTCTAGTTTGTGGTCGGAAAATCACAATTCCATTTCAAGGTCCAGCCCTTCGGCCTGGTGTTGGTTCTGGGCACCTTCAAAAAGTGCCTCGTTTTAGTAGTGAGTGGAGCTACTGCGTTGATGTTAGTAACCTGCAAGGTGTGCTGCGTGTGCCCAATATTTTTTTTAAAGTGTGCAGTAAGTGGGATAGTGCGGAAAACAAAAAACTTTGGAGTGTACAAGGTAAGTGGCAGGCATCCTACTGTATGCATTGTGTGTATGATATCATATGATGTGCTATTGTTTGCTACGGCATTAATAATGCGCCTCCACACATGTCTAGCAAAGCACAACGAGGCAAAGGAGGGCAAACTGAGGGGAGATAGAGACAAAGAACTTAGTAGGCCGGGTGTGACTTAGATCGCCCAAGTGCATGGTTGGAGGGAGGGGAAGGTACAGTACATGGGAAGAAGAACAAATGACAATAAGTAAAAATAGGGGCCATTTGTGCCAAGTGCACGGATAAGTGTACACACGAGGTGGTGCATACACTGTTAGGCATACAGGAAACAGTCCTCAAGTGTGGGGTTTGCTACAAAGCCAGTGTAGGGGTTTGCCTGCCAGGGGGAGGTGACATGGGTCCAACATCAGAGTCGTCAGTAAGTAGTGCAGATTAAGTTTACGTCGTGCAGTTAGCCGGGGAGATGAGCAGAAACAGCATACGCAAAGAGAAAGACTTTGAGGTGCTCCCGGAACCGCTGATGATTCCCCTTAAGTGGCAGGAGGCCTGTTGCAGAGGGAGGCCCCAGGTGAAAAAGCACATCTACCAACAACTTTTTTTGCAGAAGCGCGTGACCCTGAGGGAGTTGGAGACGGGTGAGGGAAGAGCTTGCGCACGCAGATTTATAGGGAGTTAGATTTGAAGGTATTGCGGTCCCAGGGGCCAGAAGGCCTTCTGCATAATGCAGAGTCTTCTCACTTTATTCCTCGCAGCCATTGGGAGCTATTGGCGACATTTCAGTGCAGGAGAGATACCATCCCAAGGTGCGCACTCCTCTTGTGGATGCGTTGCTGAGGGCTGAGAGTAGAAGGGGGCAGATTTAAAAAGAGCCTGCTGTAATAGTGCAGCCTACACAGAAGTACAGCTGTGCAAAGAATGATCTTTTAGAAAGTAGCTTTCCCTTGGTAGGATACATTTGATATATGTAGGAGGTGGGTTAGTGGGGCAAACATTTTGTAGCATTGTCGGAAGGAAAGCTGGGAGTTCCTGTGTCGATATTGCACTGTATGATATGGGTCATTGAGAACGTTGCAAGCACATATCACTAACTTTCCACTTCATCGTAGGGTATGGCAAAATAAACAGTATGCTTTTAAAGAACGTAATGGCCTCTCAGTGGCAGATACCGTGCGCAAAGACACTTATAACACAGTAATACGCATAGTGCAGAAAAAGTTGTGGTACCTTAAATTTGTGGTAGTGGGTGCAGAAGTGGATGAATGTGGATGCACACATTTTGCAATCTATTACTGAAATTTGTACTGGACGTGCTGGCAAGTGACAGTACACTAGCAGGCTGATTTTCAAATGGTACCTATTAAGTGGTGTGCAGCACACAGTGTTAGATTGTAATGTCTTGGATGGCATTGGTGGAATTGTGTGTGCCCATTTACCCGTACCCAATGAGGTGGTGCTGGACAAAAGGTAGTGGAAAGGGAAGGAGGACTGCTCCTGCTTTACTGGGGTGCAGCCCTCGTGGTAATTTGGGCACCGCACCTGCCACAATCTACGCTTTTTACGTTGCTGTCCGATGCACATGGGACTTTCTGGATTATCCACTCCGGTACTTTGGGTGTGGTTCACAGGAAGGGGCATTCAAACTGCTGTGCATTATACTGTGCATAGTGAGGCTGGCTGACATGGCAAAACCAATTGTGTTGCCTATAGGTTATGCCTTTTTACTAGATCTGCACAAGTATGTCCTGGAAAGAAACTTTGATGGCAATTTCGGTTTGGAAGGAGTGGTCGCATTGTGGAACGGTGTCTACGAGCGCAGTTTCGCCGACATGGATGCACTTTGCAAAGACCTGGCCACTTTCGGTAGAGGCAATGTTATCGTCCTCCACTATGGCGGCATGATATGGGTTACATGTCTTGTTTAGGCTTGTTCCGTCGACTAAAAAGGTTGCTTAAGCTAGTGAAGAGGCTTTTTCCCCTCTGCCAGGGTACTGTTCTCATTGATAACACCACGAAGAGTTTGGGCTACTGCTCATGAATGTTGTTCCGGGCCAGACGCAGGAAGGTGTCATCAACAGAAGCATTAATACTTTTTTTGTCCGCTGCTGGGATGTTCTTCTGCAACAATTACCTCATTAGTTGTGGAAATGCAGACTTTTTCCTACCAGATGGAATTTCTTTGTCGCCCATTGGTATTGCTGTTCTGTTTGCCCGTCTACAAGATGCAGTGAAGAGTTTACTGTAACGATGTCTGAACAAGAAAACACAAAATAAAATAAAAAATGAAAAAAGGTGTTGCTCTAGAAGCATCTAAAAAAAAACTCTTAAGAGCCACCCCTTAAAACAAACTTCCCTACCCTTGTTGCACGTTGTGCCCCCATGCTTTCACGCGGCACGAAAGCCACATCTGGGGATTTTCAGGGTGGCGGCGATGGAAATGGGACTATGGAGCCACAGGGATTGTGCAATAATGTATCTGGGTCGGGTGTGTGAGCAGAGGAGTGTTGTACAGAACTGATACGGTTACATGGAGAGCTCTTCAATGTCAGTGGTGGAAGTGTGTGGAACTTTTTAGCAGTACGCAATGATGGTGTGCTGCAAAGAAGAAACTGGAAATGGAAGAAGGAATGTTTCTGCTTCATTGGGACATGGCCCTCGCCGTCCTTGGGGAAACACACGTGCGCTTACTCCCCTTTGCCGCTAACTACCCATGCGATTGGGACAATGGGGAATATTGCAGCTGCGGTTGCGTGTGGCACAGCAAGGTCTGTTCATAATTTTGTCCATTACTCTGCGTAATCAGCTGGACTAACATGGTTGCTATTAGTTGCAGACGCACTCTAGCACATCAGATTTGGTGCAGCATTACTTGCCGGGCAAACCTATGTGGCCTGCTACTTTGTTCATCATAGCTGAAAACTGATTGCACAGCACCTCTTCGTGTCCCCTTTTGTAGGGTTGCTGTGGACAACTTGCACCCGGAAAGCAGGCGTACATTGTTCTAAACCATACATACATGTGCAATGGCACATTGTGGTGTGTCTGTGTGTACTTTCCGAAAAACACTTCGTAGTTTGCTCAACCCTGCACTTTCCCGCTGTTCGAGGGTCTGGCTCCTGTCCCCGAAATAAGGGCTCACACCCAGAGTGGGTGCGGTCGCATGGTGACGTCGCCACTGTTCTCCTTTGGGACGGCTGTCGGCTGCACGCATTTTGGGCAGAATACGTTGTGCGCACGTGCATGGGTTTCTTATGCACACTGTTGCCTTTTATCTACTGACTAAAAGTGCACCACACATGCACCAACAATTTAGGGATACGCTGGGTATTTATAAGGTACAGCAGGTGGGATGTTTATCTGCATAACTACCTGTAGGACGTGCATGGACGCCCCGACCTAATTAACGTTCCTTTGCATATGCTGCACAGTGTTGATATCCGCAGGACTCGATGGAACAGATACACATGTGTGTACTTGCACTACGCATAAACGTCCGGGTGTGCACGCATTGATACAAGCATCCGACAAACCTTGCATAAATAAATTTAGAATGGATTGTGTCCTTCCACGTATTCCTCATCTTGTGCTAATTCGTTATCGCCAGCTTCGCTGCTTTGGAATTTTTTTTTCGGCAGAGGGCGCTGTGCTCGAGGTCGTGGCGTCGATTGTCCCTCGACGGGCTCCGTTCTGTGTCGACGTCACTGTTGGTATAAGTAGCTCGAGCCGCGCCTGTTGGCTTCAGTTTCGTTTTTCCGATTGCTTCGCTCTCGTGAACGGCACGCTTCGAGATTTTCTGTCAGAAAATGTCTTCATCATCAACTGCTTCTACACTCGAAACTGGGTTTAAGAAGTGTATCGACTGCGGGTCGAAGATGTCTATCACCGATCCTCACCGTATCTGTCTTTGGTGTCTGGGTTCGGATCATCGAACCGGCGACAGTGGCTCCTGTCAGTCGATGATGAAGGCCCTCCGTGAGAGGAAAAGTAAGTTAGCGGTGGGGCGGGAGGCGTCAAAGGCCACTTCGAGAGGCCTTGTCTAAAAGGCATAAGAAATCGTCCGATTCAAAGGAATCGGAACGTCATAAGAAACATTCGAAGAGATCCTGATCTCGTAGTAGGCCGAGACTATGTTCGTCTTCTAAAAAACTAAAAAGGAGACATATATCTCCATCGTCATCATCCGATACATCGACTGCATTGGTTCGATGTCCAACAAGAGTGGATTCCCCTACAAAATGGGAGAATTTTAGAAGAAAAATGATGCAGGTCTTTGAAAATGCGGCATCGACCCCCTCAAAGAAACCTCAGAAAAGCGGTATAGGGAAGTCGGGAACTACAGCGGTAAAACCCAGTAGTACCCATAAAACTCGAGTCGACATATCGTCAAGGGATCCTCGAGGATCGAGTGTTTCTCCGATCCCTCATAAAAAGCAGAAGTTGTTGAAGTCGAGTGCAACTTCGTCGGCGCCAACAGCTTCGACAACGAAGCCTATATTATCTTCGACGTCCTTACCGAAGATTTCGTCGAGTGTGTCGAAGATTCCTTCGACCCCTTTGAAGAAAACACCAATTCCTTCCATAAAAAATCAGGAGGAAGAGCGAAGGTTTACACCTTTACCCAAGTCAGATTTGTTTAGGTCCATGTCTTCAATTTTTGAAGAATCTGGCTCGGAGGATGAAGATGTCACTCCTTTTGGAGTAAAATATGGCACTAGACAAGTTCCAAAGGAACTTATAAACCCTGAATCAAAAATGAGACCTATACTAAACTCTACTTTCTGCTAGTGGTGTTGACACATCACCTGAATTAGTTTGCTGCACCTGATCCTGCAGAAAATGCAGGGTACAGGAGTTTGATGAACAGGGTGATAGAATATAAGGGTTGGGGAAGAGCCTCACCTACTTTTTAGCAAGATGCTATGACGGACATAATAGTCCGGGGACCCCAGAAAGATCCAGTTAGCTCTTTCCATAGGGCGCTTCAAAGGACAGTTGAAAGGAACTGGGAAAAACCTGATAACATTGCTGCAGTAGACAGTAATCTTCCAAAGAAGTACAGAACTTCTACTTCTGATCCAGAATACCTAAATATACACCCTACTCCAGAAAGCCTGGTTATTCAGGCTGCTACTACTTCGAGACAGACAGCATACCCAACCATTCCTCCGGATAGGGAGGATAAGAAGGTTGATGCTTGGGCTCGTAAGGTTTTTACTTGAGGCAGCATGGCCTTGAAATGAACCAATGTCACCTGTACCCTGGCCAGGTTCACACATACCCTGTGGGAATGCATTTCGGCAGCGGCTGAACATATTCCGGAAGGCGAGGAAAGGGAAGGCTTCCTGAATATAGTCAAAGACGGGAAGGAGGCAATGGAGGAATGTCTCCAGTCTGGACTGGATACTGCTGATAGTATTAGCAGATCCATGGCATCAAGCACAGTGCAACGCAGATTTGCGTGGTTGAGAAAGTCGGGGTTTGCACCAGATGTGCCAACCAGACTTCGCAACATGCCCTTTGATGGCTCGAGGCTGTTTGGTAGTAAGGCTGATGAGAGCCTAGAAAAACTACAGACCTCAAAAGCGGCAGCTAAATCCCTTAGTGCCTCCATGCGACAGCCTCAGAGACCCTATTCGGGCTCATTTTTCTGGAGACGTTGCCCTTTTTGATACTATTCTGTTGGTAGAGGAAGAGGACATGCTTTTCAAAGGGGCAAAAGGAATGTCACTCGTGGTGGACTAGGAAAGACTACAAAGCCATCATCGGGAATGGCATCTATGCCCTTAGCCGCTCCTGCAGCCGCCTCCAAATCACTCAGAGGTCTTATCATACAAAACACCAGTGGGAGGCAGAATCTCTCAGCATCTGAAAGAATGGCGGGGCATTACTTCAGATGCTTGGGCACTGGAAACAGTAGCTCAAGGTTACTGCCTTCCCTTCCTAAAAAGACCTCACGATCATCCACCGGGAGCCAGCTCTACCAAAATTCCAGACCCGTTCCTTTTGCAGGAAATGTTAACCCTGCTAGAGAAAGGTGCAATAGAACATGCACCTGTAGCGGAGAGGAACAAAGTTTGGTACTCCCCTTATTTTCTCATCCCAAAGAAGGACGGAGGACTGATACCCATCTTGGACTTGAGAAAATTGAACAAGTTCCTCAGGAAGGACAAGTTCGAGATGGTAACCCTTTCTCAGATCCTTCAGGCTCTCCAACTCCAAGACTGGTTGGTATCATTGGACCTTCAGGATGCTTATTTTCATGTGCCAATCCATCCCAAGCACAGAAAATACCTGAGGTTCGCAGTTGGCAGTTCTCACTATCAGTTTCGAGTTCTGCCTTTCGGGCTGACCTCCGCTCCGAGGGTTTTGACCAAGCTGATGGCGGTAGTGGCAGCAAGTCTCGGGAGAGGGTGGTTTCACGTCTACCCCTACCTGGACGAATGGCTGATCAAAGCACGTTCTCCAGAACAAGCTCAGGAACATCTGTCGATCACCTGCCATTTCCTCCACAACCTGGACTTCTCCCTCAATTTCAAGAAGTCCCACATGATGCCATCCCAACAACTGCAGTTTATCGGAGCAGTCTTGGACACTTCCTCGGGCAAAGCCTCACCGCCCGAGTTAAGAGCTCTCCGCATCCAGCAGATGGTAACAAAATTCCAGAAAGCCCAGCATCTGCCGGCCTTCGATTTTCTGAGGTTGCTCGGCCTCCTGGCATCCTGCATTTTTCTGGTGCCAGAGGCCAGACTGAGAATGAGATCCCTCCAATGGGCCCTCAGAACTCAGTGGTCCCACTTCTCAGGGAATATGTCAGATCTTCTGCACGTCCCGAGCGCAGTTGCTCAGGATCTATTATGGTGGGCTTGCAACAACATCCTCAAGGGAGAATCTTTTTGGCAACCATGGCCGGAGATACAGTAGAGACGGACGCCTCACTCACGGGGTGGGGAGCTCACACCAGAGATCTGACAATCAGCGGACGTTACTCTCCATCGGAGTCCAAACTACACATCAACCTATTGGAGCTGAGGGCAATCAGACTAGCGCTGAAGGCCTTCCTGCCCTCTGTACAGGGAAAGAATGTCCTGATAATGACGGACAACACAGTGGCCATGTACTACCTCAACAAAAGAGGAGTCGTAGGATCACTACCTCTGTGCAGAGAGGTGATGCAGCTCTGGTTCTGGGTAATACGAGAAGGAATCTCTCTATTGGCAGTTCACCTAGCCGGAGAGCAGAACACGACGGCAGACTCTCTGAGCAGGCAAAGCAGTCTCCCACGAGTGAGAGTTAGCTCAGGAAGTCCTTCTGGAGATCGTCCTTTGGGGAACCCCTCAAGTGGATTTGTTTGCAACCACGGTAAACCGGAAGTGCGATCAGTATTGCTCAAGGGAATTTCCCCCGAGAGGAGCTCTAGGAGACGCGTTCGTGGTGGATTGGGATTTTCCCCTGCTGTATGCGTTTCCTCCAGTCCCCGTGATTCCTCAAGTAATCGGGAGGTTTAGAAAGTTCAGGAAAACCATGATCCTAATTGCCCCGGACTGGGCCAGGATGACGTGGTACCCGGACCTTCTGGACATGTACATCTGCCCTCCAGTACGTCTTCCGCAAAGAGAGGATCTTCTCTCGCAAGAGGAAGGTCGCGTTCTCCATCCAGAGGTCAAGACACTCAACCTTCATGCATGGTTTCTGAGAGGTTGAGATACAAGGATTGGGATCTTCCGGATGACTTAATGGAGATTTTGCTTTCGGCCAGAAGGCCAGTAACAAAATCCTTGTACCGGTGTCGTTGGAACAAGTTCAGTAACTGGTGTAAAGATAGGGATGGGGACCCTTTTCAATGTGGCACCCCAATGGTGCTTTCTTTCCTGTTACATCTAGCCAATCTGGGGCTCCAGATCGGATCAATCAAAGGATATCTTGCTGCGCTGTCCATTTTTTAAGCGCTCCTCAGAAGTGGTTTGTTACTTTAAAATTCCATTAATCATACAGTTCCTGAAAGGACTTACCAATGTATATCCACCAACACAGTTTCATGTTTCAACTTGTGATTTAAACTTAGTCCTTAAATTCCTAACATGTATACGATTTGAGCATCTGCACTTCTGTCCATTGAGGCTTTTAACACTAAAAACTGTCCTTCTTGTGGCATTAACATCAGTCCGCAGGGTTAGTGAACTACAGGCTCTCTCATGTAAACCTCCATATACCATCTTTTACAAGGATAAGGTAGTTCTTAAGATTAAACCATCTTTCTTACCGAAAGTAGTTTCTGACTTCCATTTGTCACAGAAAAATACTTAACCAACATTCTATCCTCCTCCTCATTTGGGAAATGAAGAGGAGAGATTACATAGACTGGACCCTGAAAATTACAAAAAAATGGACTGAAAATTACGTCAAGATGACCAACTCTTTGTGGGTTACACAGGTCGTAAATTGGGGTTACCGGTGACAAAAAAAACTATCCTGCTGGATCATTCTAGCTATATTGGAATGCTACAGATTAGCAGGAAAAGACCCACCGGATGGGCTACGCGCTCACTCCACTATGGGAATGGCTACTTCTGCGGCTTTGAAGAGGGGATTCCCTGCAAAAGACATTTGCTCAGCTGCAACATGGGCATCCATGCATACCTTTATCAAGCATTATTGCTTAGATGCCTCCTCCTCCAATGAGGGGTTATTTGCCAGAGCGGTACTTCACTCCATCCATGAAAACAAGAACTAGCACTCCTACCTCCGAATTGATCACTGCTATGGGAGTCTATCACAAGATTAGGAATACGTGGGAGGACACAATCCATTCAAAGAACAAGTTACTTACCAACTGTAACGTTCTTTCGACTGGATGTTCCTCCCACGTATTCCTCATCGACCCTCCCAGCCTACCCCGCAGTACAGTTTACGTTTTCTTACAATTTCCTCTCACGGTGGGCCTATCAGTCACGACATACGCCTGGATGTTCCACAAGTATTTCCTCGTAAAATCAGAACTGATGCCAAAGGGCGCAGCTCGAGCTACTTATACCAACAGTGACGTCGACACGGAACGGAGCCAGTTGAGGGACAATCAACACCACGACCTCGGGCACAGCGCCCTTTGCCGAAAAAGATTTCTGAAGCAGCGAAGCTGGCAATAACGAATTATCAATAGATGAGGAATACGTAGGAGGAACATCGAGTCGAAAAAAAGTTACAGTTGGTAAGTAACTTGTTCATCTGGGTCCATGGATCCGACAAAAATTACATAAATAAATATCTGGTTGTGGCCGAGGACTGCAACTTCCAATGGTGACCCCTCGCACTGGGTCACCAGAGGAAGTTGGTTTGCTTGCCCTGCAGCTGTGACCTGGATCAAAGACGTGTAGGGGGGCGTAGCAGCTCATTGCCACCATGAGCGCTCTGCCGTCGCAGGCGTTTTTTTTAATTTTCCAAATTCTTTTTTCCATGTGGTGGTTGACTCTGGCCAGATTCCAAGATCCGGTTACACATCTGGTACCAGATCTCGGATCCGGCGAGAGCCAGCCCATTGACCAGCACTGTATATATGACTATAGATTGAATTGTGTCGAAAATGGTTTTATGTCCAACTATAAAAATAGTTTCTGCAAAGAACGGGGGGCGGGCAGTGAAGTTGAAAGAGAAATATGTTTTGATGTGTTAATTGGAGGCAGCAGGAGAAGGAGGGTTTCTTCTCAGCGCTTGGAATCAGGGGTTGCAGAGTGGTGGGAGACCTGCACAACTAATCTCCGGGTGTGAAATAGGGCTTGACCTCCACGGTATTATACGTGGAAGGATGGGAAAGGGGCTGTGCTCAACCGGGGAGAAGGGAAGGACTGGGGGAGTAAGTTAGAGAGGGTTTGGGGTTATTATGTTGAGGGGGAGTTCCAGAGGGTTGGGGGGTTGGTGGTGGGGGAGGGCTGAAGGGGGTGGCCAGCTACTAGAAGTGTGAAGGGTGTAAAATGTAGAAGATGGGAGGATTGAGAACTCTACAAGTCTCTTTCAAGAATATTAGGGGCCTGAATTCCTAATATAGTTGTGTCAAGGAGAGATGCAAATAAACTTAAATTATATGGCTATTCACACTTTGTTCAATCCAATGATAAAGGGGAAAAAAGGGGGGGTTTAATAGCTTTCAAAAGTTGGGTAGGCCAGACCATATTGGCAAAAGATAAAGAAGGTAGATATCTAGTTGTTAAAATTCAACTGAGAAGAAAGCACTAAACGATTGCAACGATTTATGCTCCAAACATGGGGCAAGATGTGTTTCTACAACAAACAGTCTCATGGGGGATGGATAGGAGTAAGGTAACTCAGACAATGCAACGACCCCCAACACAAAAATTAAAAAGGTCTATGGCTAACCTATCATTTTTAGATGCTTGGAGAGAAATGCACAGAGCGGACAAGTGGTATACATTCTATTCATCGGTGTATCAGACATTCTCTAGGATAGACTACGTGTGGGTTTCGGTATTATTGTTGGGACAAAAACAGATTGAAATGGGCCCAATAGCTTTATCTGACCATGCACCATTAAAAGTGATAATTACATATGGAAATGAAGGGACAAGGATATAGCGATGGAAATTCCCAGAGCATATAATCAAAGACCAGGTGATGGGAGAAGAGATTCGGGAAAAGATCAAAGAATACTTCAAACTAAATGGAGCCCAAGGTACCCCTGATAAATGGGTTTGGATGCGTTCAAAGTGTGCATAAGGGGAGAACTTATTGTGAGAAAGGCTCAAAGGGAGACAGCAATACTGACAACCCAACGGGAGTTGGAAACCTAATTAAAATAAACTATGAAGGAAATGGAAACAAATCAAGGGGTAGAAATGCAGAAAAAAACAGGTACTTCCGAGGACAATTAGATTTACTGCAAACAAGGCACGCAGCGAGGGCACTATTGTATTTAAGGCAGCGCTGCTATATCAAAGCTAACAAGGCTGATTCCCTGTTGGCACGTCGGGTAAGAATGAAAGATGAAGTTGGAACTATCCGTACTATCAAGTCAGGGCAAGGAAAAGTCGGCTCTTCGTCTAAGCACATAATCAATGTTTTTACTGAATATTATTCGGCATTATATACCTCGGATTGTCCGGATCTTGAAAGGCAAAAGGCATATCTGGAACGATGCTGGTTAAACAAATTAGAATTAACTGACAGTGAAGAGTTGGAGGGTCCAATTGCAACAAAAGAAGTTAGAGAAGCGCACCGGGAACGGATGGCTTTATGGCAATATTTTACAAACCTTATATTGAAGACTTCATCCCAGTGTTTACTTAACTATTTAATTCTTTTAGGATAGAAGGTATTATTCTCCAGCATGGGGTCTGGCATGGATTCACATGCTCATGAATATTCCCCGTCAGGCTGGGAATACTCGTTAAAGAAAAAATCAGTATCAGTTTCGTTTCTAATCTGTCTTTCTTAGTAGTAGTGGTCTCTGAGTCATACTGTCCCCAGCCAATGACTGCCCTCTCCCTAAGCCCCGCCCCTGGCAGCCATCCCCAGATTTTTACCGCACGTTCAAGTGTTTGGATTCCTCGTGCTATAGCTCTCGAGCTTTTACTGCGTTTTGCGCTTTTTCAAAGAGATTTATCTAGTTTTTCGGTTTAATCGAGCCTCAAGCTCCAACCGTTTCTATTTCCTGTCCACGGGGATCAGTTTCAGATTTATCTATGCCCCTCAAGGGTGAAGTCTTCGTCGAGTTACGCTTCTTGGAGTATTCCAGAAGTTTCTGAGGCCTACCTCGCGGAGGAGAAGAACGTGGCACAGGAGAAGGGAAGCTCGACTCCCGGCAAACTGTTCAGGATCTGCCCTGGATGCAACCTACAAAATGTGTTCAAGGAGGACTGTCTTTACTGCCTCCATGAGGACAAAACACATGTGGAGAAGGACTGTGCGTTTTGCATGAACATGTCGGATCAGACTGAGGGATCGTCGGACCCGTCTCTCCAACTGGCTCCAACTGGCTGGAAGGCAAGAGCCCAGCAGGTGAGAAGAAGAAGTCTGAGCGGTCTTCTAAGTCCTGTGAGTGCTCCCCGGCGACGGGGGCCCAACAGAAGGCAAAGCACCACGAGTCCGCGAGCACCGGGAGCGCCGAACGGTCGGGCTCCTCGGCTGCCTGGCGCTCCTTCACCGACGCCATCAACCACGAGCCAACGCTCTGGCTCAGGGAAGAGAAAATCCGAGAACCCGGCTAAGCTTCTAGAGAGGGCCCTGGTCGATCTCGAAGGAACTGGCCGAGGGGGAGCGAGGCGATGACCCTCCCCCTAAGGTGAAGGCCTCAAGCGCGCCCAAGGTGGTGAAGGCCTTGATTCACCCAGCTAAGGCCTCTATCGAGGGAGCCGCTGCTGCCCTGACGAAGCCTATGGAGGCTATCCCTGTGGAGGCGACCTCGGGGTGCCAGTTTCCCTGCCTCTGCGGAGGGAATCCTCTTTTAAGCCCATCGAGAAGACCCCCGTGAAGACCCCGGTGGAAAAGAGAGGGGGGGGCGGTGGCTGACACCGACACAACCTCCGAGGAGGAACTGACAAAGAATTTGGAAGAGGCCTGGTCCCACGGGAGGAATCCCGATGGGGTGGACGACGAGAGCGAGGGTGGCAACGACGACAAGGTTCTCGTGGAGGAACAACCGTTGCTCCCGGCACGCCCGTCGCAACCCGAGCCGCAGGACAACTCGGCAGCCATTTTGACGGCAATGCAAGCCTTATGCACGGAGATAAGGACGAGACCCTACCCCCGACGGACGACCCAGCTGAACCGGGTCTGTCGGGAAGCCCTCCAAACAAGAGGAGGAGAATTTATCCAGTGCCCCTTCAGCCCTCGCGGCCTTCTCCGCCTTTGTCGCCTTCCCCGGTCCCGAGGGATGACACGGGAACAGACACGGCCACGGCGGGTACGGATGATGATGATGACGACGGCGGTGACGACGGGACTGGCCTCCCGTCTCCGATTCCTCGGGCGTCCCCGCCCAACGAGATTGGCTCCTTCCACGCCATGATTGCCAGGGCATCCAAGCTTTTTCAGCTCTGCCCCGAAAAGAAGGAAGGCTTCCTCTACCAATGGCGCGAGGCCAAGAGGAAGACTGTCCTTGCGGTGCCGTTGCTGGATGACATCTGGGACGAGGGACTTGTCCGCCTCAAGAACCCGTCCACTACACCTGCCAAGAGGGACCGGTACGAGAAGAAGTACTGGGTCCCCGACTCCGCCCCATTGTGCCTTAGGGCACAGCCGACCCCGGATTCGGTCGTCTCAGCAGCGGCCAAGAAGAAAGCTGGGGGGGGGCATCAGATTCATCTTCAACTTCCTCACCGGACGGTGAGGGAAAGAAGCTGGACGCCGTGGGACGATGAGTCATCTCGTCGGCGACGATGATTAAGGCGGCCAACGCCCTAGGGATTGTGGCCCGCTACGACAGGGTATTGTGGTACAAGATCGCTCCCCTGTTGGCTTCCTCCCGGACGGCAATAGGGCAGAGGCCCTGGCGATCCTACACGAGGGTGAGGTGGCGTCGGACCACGCCATAACTGTGGCCACGGACATTGCAGACACCAGTTTCCACCAGTTGGGCAACGGCGTTTGCCTTCGACGGCGGGGGTGGCTCAAGGTAACAGATTTCTGCCAGGACGTGCAAGCCAAGGTTTTGGACATGCCCTTCGACGGGAACAATCTGTTTGGAAAGACAGTGGATGAGTCGCTGCAGGCCATCAAGACCGACACAGAGACAGCTCTGGCCTTGGGAGTTCTACAGCAATGGCGGCCGCCCTTTTGGAACTCCGGAGGCAAGCAAGGTGCCTCCAAAGGATTTGGCGGCTGCTCCTCGACCTACCGGCAGGCGGCCTGCTCCTCGTCGCAAGAAGCCTACAGGGGACGAAGCAAGTCGGGTGGATCTCTCCGTCGTCGCCAGGGAGGCCAAAGAGGCCCACAGGCACACTAAAAAAGTGCCCCCGAATTCCTCCAGTGGCCAGGAAGGAAAACCACGTCCCTCAACTGCTGTTAGAGGTAAGGGCGATGCTCAAGAAATGGGCCATCAAGCTCGTCCCAAAGAGGCTCCGGGGCTCTTGAGTATACTCAAGATACTTCCTCGTCAGGAAGAAGACAAGAGGTTGGCGTCCCATCCTGGACTTGCGTCCGCTAAACAAATACCTCAAGGCACAGAAGTTCCGGGTGGTCACCCTCCAGCACGTGCTGGGCAAGCTGGACGAAGGCGACTTCCGATCGTCGTTGGATTTGGAGGATGCGTACTTTCACATCCCCATCCTAAATGGACACCGAAAGTTTCTCAGGTTCGTAGTCCAAGGGCGGCACTACCAGTTCAAGGCCCTCCCATTCGGATTGAAGTCGGCACCCAGGGTGTTCACCAAGTGCCTGGCACCAGTGGCCGCGCGGCTGCGCCTGCAGGGGGATCCACGTCTACCCCTACCTGGACGACTGGCTCATCCGAGCAGGGACAAGGGAACTTGCCGTCGAACACACAGCAAAGACCGTCCGGCTGCTCACGGACCTGGGATTCACCATCAACTTCCCCAAATCCCACCTGGTTCCGTCGCAGGTCGCGCTGTTTCTGGGAGCCAAGCTAGATACAGTGGCGCGACTGGCCTCGCCGTCGGAGGAAAGAACGCAGGCCGTCCTGGGCAAGGTCCAGCATCCGCTGGCCACGGATGTGGCCAGAGTGAGGTCCATCAAGTCCCTTCTCGGGATGATGTCCTCTGGCATCTATCTGGTGCGCCTGTGCAGGCTTCGGATGCGCCCTCTGCAGAAGTTCCTCGACGCCCGTTGGATTCAAGCGACGGGCAGCTTCGAGGACAAGATCTTGCTCAACGAAGTATTCCGCCAAGCAATTCGATGGTGGGGCACCCGCGCGCATCTCGCGGCGGGCACAGACTTTCAGACCCCAGCATACCAGGTGACGGTGATGACGGATGCCTCCCTGGAGGGGCGGGGGAGGGCACACCGGAGATCTTCACACGAGAGGCTTGTGGCTCCCGGAGGAGAGGCCGCTCCACATCAACATACTGGAGCTCCGAGCAGTGTTCTGGGCCCTCAAGTCATTCCTCCCGTCCTTCAAGGGCAAGGTGGTGAGATCTTCACCGACAACATCACCACGATGTTCTACATCCGGAAGCAGGGAGGAACCAGATCCCCAGCTCTGTCCAAGGAAGCCCAGGATCTGTGGCACTGGGCCATTGCCCAGGGGATGTTTCTGGTACCTTTTCATCAAGCAGGGATAAGAAACACCATTGCTGACTCACTCAGCAGGGAGCTGCGCTCGTGCCACGAGTGGGAACTACGCCAGGATCAAGTGGATCAACTCTTCCGGCGATGGGGCAAACCCCAAATCGACCTGTTTGCGACGGTGACAAACTCCAAGTGCCAGAGGTTCGCCAGCAGGTTCCCCCAGCCGAGGAGCATGGGCGATGCTTTCTCGTTCCCCTGGTACGGCCTGTTCCTGTATGCGTTCCCGCCGTTGCCGTTGCTGCTCAGGCTCATCAACCAACTCAAGAAGTCTCGGTGCAGGATGATCCTCGTCGCAACGAGGTGGCCGAGACAAATATGGTTCCCGGACCTTCTGGACTTGTCAGCGTCCCCACCAGTCAAACTGCGACGGACACAGATATTCCCTCCAGAGAAGGAGGCGCCATTCTTCATCACGACAGAGTCGCTGAACTTGCAGGCCTGGCTCCTGCAGCACTAGAGTTTAGACGGTACGATATCCCGGCTGACTGCAGAGAGGTTCTTTCAAAGGCCAGGGCGTCCTCAACTCTCAAGATACGGACACAAGTGGAAGAGGTTCTCTGTCTGGTGCCGTGCACAGAAGATTAACCCTCTACGGATTACAGCCCCTCAGGTGCTACCACACTTACTGTCGCTGGCCAAAGCTGGACTAGCTCATGCTTCCATCAAGATGCATCTGCTTGCGATTTCCCGATGCACCAGAACTGCAGGACGGTCGTCCCTGTGGTCTCATCGCCTGGTGAAGGAGTTTATGAAAGGACTGTTTCCATCTTTCCCGCCGGTGAAGGCTCCAGCCCCGGCGTGGGAGCTCAACGTGGTGCCGACCAGGCTCATGGGCCCGCCATTCGAGCCCTTGCATTCCGCTCTTGAAGTTCCTGTCGTGGAAGACAGCGTTCCTTGTGGCCATCACCTCTGCACAACGCGTGGGAGAGATTCAGGCCCTATCCTGCAAGCCTCCATACTTGACTTGCCCCGAGACGAGGGTATTGCTGAGGACGCACCCCTCCTTCATGCCCAAGGTGCCGTCGGACTTCCATCTCAACGAGCCCTTGGTGTTACCAGTCTTTTTCCCGTCGCCTTTGTCGCCGGCCGAGAGTACTCTGCACTCGCTGGATGTAGCTAGAGCGCTGAAGTTCTACATGGACTGAACGAAGAGTTTTCGGAAGACATCACAGCTGTTTGTGAACTTTGGACCCGTGAACCAAGGGAAAGCTCTCGAAGGCTTCCATTTCCAGATGGCTCTCCGGCTGCATCATGCACTGTCATCGGTTGGCAAACCGAAAGTTGCCCGGCCGTCCGAGAGCCCATTCGACCAGAGCGATCACTGCTAGCACGGCGTTCTTGTCTGGTGTGCCCCTGCTGGACATCTGCAGGGCTGCTACTTGGAGCACACCTACGCACACGTTCACGAGATTCTACTGCGTCGACCGGGATTCCAGGGAGGAGTCCAGAGTCGGCCAGGCAGTGCTGCGCAACCTGTTCGCTTAAGGTGAGCCTGGTGAGGAGGTAAGAGATGCTTAATGTTGAGTTTTATGTAATGCTTAATGTTGAGCCTTGCCACCTCCCGTGGTTGTGCATGTGTGTACTGCTATGTATTCTTATATTCATGAGCATGTGAATCCATGCCAGACCCCATGCTGGAGAAGGAACAAGTTACTTACCTGTAACTGTTGTTCTCCAGCATGGGTCTGGCATGGATTCACATGCAAATCCTCCCTCCTTCCCCTCTGCGGCTCTTCACTTGGTCAAACTGCCACTTTACGTACTACCAAATCTGAGGATTGCCGTCAGGGGCGGGGCTTAGGGAGAGGGCAGTCATTGGCTGGGGACAGTATGACCCAGAGACCAGTGATGGGTTACTACTAAGAAAGATAGATCAGAAACGAAACTGATACCGATTTCTTTCTTTACCGAGGATTCTCAGCCTGACGGG
Source organism: Ambystoma mexicanum (assembly GCF_040938575.1). Classification (NCBI taxonomy): domain Eukaryota; kingdom Metazoa; phylum Chordata; class Amphibia; order Caudata; family Ambystomatidae; genus Ambystoma; species Ambystoma mexicanum. Next base: position 532,987,787 of record NC_090941.1, on the reverse strand, counting down.
TAATATTCATGAGCATGTGAATCCATGCCAGACTCATGCTGGAGAACAACAGTTACAGTTAAGTAACTTGTTCCTTACGCCCTCAATGGAAGAAGCAAAGGTAGTGCTGTTCCCAAAACTGGGAAAGGATGAGACACAATGTGGTTCAGATCGACCCCTAGCTCTCATCAACATTGACGCCAAATTGTACACTAAAATACTGGCAACCAGATTAGGAAGAGTAGTACATTTGCTGATACACCCAGATCAATCTGGATGTGTGACGAATAGACAAAAGTTCAATAATACTGGAAGAGTGGCCCATCTAATAGCAAAAATAAACAAGGCAAAACTAACAGTAGGGATACTTGCACTTGATGCCAAGAAGGTGTTTGAGCGAGTTGAATGGTCTTATTTTTAACAATGCAATATATGGGATGCGGTCCAGAGTTCTTGCTAAGGGTAAAAGCAAACTATCAAACCCCAAAATGAGTCTGGCTATTAATGGGACCCTCTCTGAGATTCGGTTTACAAGAGGGTCTAAAAAGGGGTGCCTGTTATCTCTGTTATTTATATGCATTATATCACAAGCCATTATTGTCTAAAATTAGAGAAGAGAAAATCAAAGGGATTCAATTTGGGGAAGACGACCATACAATGATGGTTTTGCAGATGACTTATTGCTAACATTAGAAGATACATCATCTTCTTTATTAGCTTTAACAGCAGAATTGACACAATTTGGGGAAGTAGCGGGCCTACGAATCAATATGCAAAAATCAATACTCATGAAGTTTCAGGAGGGGGGGGAAATTGTCGTATAGAGGGAAAGCCATGGAAATAAAGTAAAAATAACGAAACATGGCATGCGATATCTGGATATACAGTTATCAGAATCTTTGGAATCAACGTATAGAGGAACCTATCACTCTTTTGGTATCAATTAAACAATGGCTTAAAGAGCGCAATTGTTTGACATTATAATGGATGGGAAGAATTAATGTAATTAAAATGATAATTCTCCCAAGGTTGTTCTATTTTCAAGCACTACCGATTAGAGTCCCAGTGAAGTTTAAGGAACTAAAACAAGATCTTGAGGGAATATATTTGGCAAGGTAAAATACTGTTAAGACGGATTTCTGAACTCTGTCCTGGAGGCACAGAGGTTCAGAAGGCCAGCCTAGTTTCTTGGAACAGGGTAACCTCTGGACAAGCCAGACCAATCAGGGTAGCGATCGCGGCGGTCAAGACTAGGTCTCAAGAGGGGTGAGGGTGACTGAAAGCCCGCAATGAGCACACAAAGCAAGGACTCTTACAAATTACTCCAAACAGGTGTTATATTAAAAATATATACACATTTATTACATGGCCTTTGTAACATTGACCGTAGCGAGAAATCACAATAAAACTCCAGTAAACCAATACATACCAAACCAATACAATATATATACAAATACAAACGAGTCTAATGAGTTAGACGCACGAAATGTGTAGATCACCTAGATGTGGAGGAAAACCGGCAGTGCGAATAATAATTAGACCCAGTCCGTCTTCAGAGGCACCTAACTAAAAGGAAGTCCAAACCCTACGAAGAGTAGAGCCTTGTGCTCAAAAGTACCTGCACACGCTGGTGCCAACGGGCAAAAAGGGGAGTCTCTTCGAGGGAATCAGGCAGTTTAGTTCGGTGAACAAATGAAGATGAACAGAGCTCCGCAACTCAAGCGCAGCCTCCACTGTGGGCAGAAGCAGAGCGTGAGTACGGAAAGGCGTGCTGTTAGATACAGCGGGGAAAAGCTATGGGCTCCTGCAGGAGGGTGACCAGTTCCTAGCGATGCTACTCACCGGTCCCCGATGCAAGCAGACCGAGACTTCCCCGCGTCAGTTTCAGTGCTGGCAGGTTCAGATAGGAGCAGGGGACGTCTCGTCGTCGTATAGCTTCCGCAGCAGCAGAAGTTGAGTTGAGGACGTCCCAAACGCAGTGAACCCGCACAGTTTGTTACCACAGCAGGGCAACGGAGCGGCCGTGTGTATTTCAGCCCAATGTACACAACTCACTTCAGACCTGGGAATGCCAAGTGTACGAATCGTGTGAGAGTGACAAGGACTCGTAATACACCACCACCTGACGGCGGTTACAGAGCAAGGCTCCTGGGTAGGTTGGTCAGTCTGCTGGATGGCCCAGAGACCCTTCCGAAGGCTTACGTGCAGGAGATGGTGAAGATACCGAGAATAGTTGTTCCCACTATTCCAAGGGTTGAAGTACCAGTACAGGCCTTCTCGTTCGATCAGAGGTAGAAAGGGTTTCACAAAGCGACAGCAGTGCAGAGGAGCAGTCCTTCAGCGGGTCACCAGCGATTCCTCGATTCAGCCTTGTGGTTGCAGGATACTTGGCTCCTGTATTCCTTTGTTCGTGAGGACTCAGGAGATTGACATGGTAGTGGCGTTTCCAGCCCCCTCTTATCCACGGTTCCCTTCTCACCAAAAAGGGAGGGGACCCAATGGGACCCAAACACTCACACCATCTGTGGACCTCATCACGGACCACGGGGGTCCCAGGCATTCACACCACCCTAGACTCTCTGGCGCCCAGGATGTGTATTGGGACCAAACATCCCAGCCCCCATCCTGGAGGCAGACACAGGCCTGTAGAAGCCCGCGAAAGCATCTGTGTTTCGCGGGAAAGTACATGCCCAAATAAGGAAGGCCCCGGGACGGCTCGACCTGGGGGAGGTGAAGGGGGCAAGACGGTCAGCGGACAGGACAAAGAGCCTCGTGGTCTGGCCATTTTGGGAGCCAGGCCACCATTTTGGGCTAAGCGCGAGAAACGCACTTAAAACGCCAAAAGGAGCTCAAAAACACAAGAAATGATCCCTGCCACCAATCCCGTCCGTGATTCACTTGCACAGTTCATTTACAATCCAAAGAGAGTATCTAGGGCCTGTAGAAGACTAGAGACCCAAGAGGGCAGTAACTTAGCTTACTGTGCCCTCTTGTGCCATGTTGCACGAAAGCTGCAACATAATAAAGAAACTACGGAAAATGGCGTTTCCCGGTACTGACTGTCTAAGGGCATGTCAGTTTCCCCGTAAGAATGGAGCGAAAGCCCAGAGGAATGCGGCAGAAGGCTGCACTTCTCTGGCAAAGTCTAGATCATGGTGAAAACAGCAAAAAGTTTAGGGGTTGCCACATGGAAGGAAAATTACCCACAATTAAGAAATCTTTCCTAACACCTAGGGTTGCTTGGAAGGTATTAATAACTTAAATCACAAAAAGGGGAACAGAGGTACCTCATTTCCAGACTTACCAGGCTGCCCAATTGTGGGTTGTCAATGAATAGTTTAAAGAGGACTCTGAGAAAAAAATGGGTACGAATGGACAGAGCAGTAGTTGGCAAGCCCCTCCAAGAGGTACTATGGTGTCAAACAATGGGATCGTCCTGCTAATATGTATAAAAGTAAAATTGCAGTGTTGATTGCTCAGATATGGGATTTTGTGTCCAAATAGCAGGTATTACCACGTTTCCCTCTCCTTTTACACCTCTTTTTCGTAACCCCCCAGTTTACTCCAGGACTGGAACAGAATGCATTCAAGAAATGCGAGGAAACGGGATGCTTGAAGACGGGTGATATTTTTGAAGGACCAGAGATCAGAACGTTCCTTCAATGCAAACAGATGTTTGCATTGAATGAAAATGAAAGACTAAGATATGCTCAATTACGTCAAGGCTAACGGGCAATAAACAGCATATAATAAGGCCTCTATCAACGTTTTAGAAATACATTGTTACTAATAAAGAAGATGAACACATGGTGGGGGCACTATATAAGATACTAGGAGAGAAACTGAGTTGAACACAAGGGAACTATGAGAAGTTGTGGCAGAAGGACATGGGTGTGGCTATTTATTTCAGATACTCGGTGGTTGGCGGTATGGAAGGGAATACCTAAATTGATGCGGGCAATTCAAATACAAGAAATGTGGGTGAAAGTGATGGGTCAATGGCATCTAATGCCCGAGAAGTTGCACAAGTTCTATAAAAATGTTTCATAAGAATGTTGGAGGGGATGCAGAGAAAAAGGAACGTGGGTACATATTTGGTGGGAATGTCAGAAAATCAAACCTTTCTGGGGTAAAGTTAACAAAGCTATGTATGAGATATTTGGTCTTCAGATACAAAGAGGCATAGGTGAATCGATGCTGGGTTTGGGGAATGTTTTGGAAATTTAACTGCAAGAAGCATAGGAAAGCTTATATGATATTGTCAGTGGGCGCAGTATCACTCCTAGTGCAAAAATGGAAGCAAATTGAAGACCCAGCAGAACAAGAGTGGGAGGCTAAAATCTGACATTACGTCTCCCTAGAATGGGCTACCTGAGTTGTACAGGGCGAGCAAAAGAACTTCAAGAAGGATTGCGTTTGTTCTTTTTGCAGAAAGACCTTGAATAGAATTGGTGCCCGCAAAGATTACCGATTTTGGACTTATTCAATGAAAGACCACACCATCTGGATCATTTTGAATTATGCTTATATCAAGGTAGCTGTCCGAGTCTGGTAGGGTGGGAGGTTAGGTGTTTGGGGTGGGGTGGGGAGGGGGAGGGTGATTGTATTTTTTTCAGTTCTGTAAAAATGAAAACATTAATAAAAATATGATTAAAAAAATCTCTATCGAATTTTGGAGACATCCTATACTCCATTATCAATTGCTGGAGTGACATTGGTGGGAAATGATTTTTAAAGGATGAAAAGGGTATTTTACTAAAATGGCAGGCAGAGGATTTGTAACCAGTGATTTATTTTAACGTACAAAGGAAATGTATTTTGTAATGAATCATGTGGTGTGTGAGATTTGTGAAAGGTTTTATAATTAAACCCTAACGCAATTCTAAAAAAAAAAAAAAAGAAAAGGGTGGAGGCTGTGTGGTCCCTGCTCTTCTGATTGATTGAAGTGAAGGAGGCTGGCATAGCTGGCGGTGTGGAAAATGGCAACAGAATGGCAAATGGTAAGGGGCAGAGCTGTGTCGAGCTGTGCGTGTATAATCATACACAAAAATAAGCCCCGGTGCCGCCACTGATCGGGCCAGATTGCATCTTCATAACAGAGCCGGTTAGAGGAATCCATGTTTTTTCTGAAAGCACAAAAGTCTTCCACGTTTTTGATATCTCGTGGTAGGTGGTCTGTTGCACAGTTGTGGCCCTTGACTGGTTAGTAGCTTTCTTACTGAAGTTGCGTTGATGATTAGAATGTTAGGGTTAGATAGCTGAGTCTGTCCATGCATGTCACACTAAGTCAACCTACCCTAAATTCTGAATCTCTTGTGTGGCTTTTGTTAAACACGCTTTCAAAATAGGTTATCAACCAGTGCTGCAGCATATCTTAAAAGATGATTGGCAACTTAGCTCAAGAGGTTATTGTGAATTTTAATGTTGAAATCTGGCATTGGAGTGTGTCTTTTTGGTGCAAAATATAGAACGAAAAATCCTGCTAGCTTCTCCCCATGTCTGTACTCACCGACGATAAGTACATTTATTTGCGTGTTTTGTGCGTTAAAGATCATCAATAACAAAAGAAAACTGTAAAACTGTCTTGCACACACACCTTTAAATTTATATTCCCATTCATTCGACAAACGGAGCCTCAAAGACTAATTTCTAGCATTTCACATGTTGAACATACAGCGAACTTGCGATTTAAGTTATAACGGACCGTACCTATTTCTAACGGGTCTTTTCAGATTAACACACAATTTGCAGCGCGCCTTTCATTTTGTAGATCACCGTACATTTTCAGAGAAAGACACAAGAAAAAATGAAAAGGCTGTGAACGTGTCTCCAGACCAAAAACCATGCATACTTGCTGGCAAACAGATATGCATCTTATAGGAAAAAATAGAATATTCTATCCAATAAAACATATTTTGTGTACTGCTGAAAATTGACTTGAGTAAATGGATGTGCCAGCAAATCCATTTATCATTTCTAATTGTGGATTAGCTTAATCCGGGAGGAGGCGGTAACTGCAACAGTGACAAACACACTTGATTAGGCATGCTTGCCTAAGCAAAGCTGAACCAGCCAGGAAAGAGCATTTTGTGATTGATTCAGTTTACTGCTCGTAGCACCCTAGCATTATCCTCAACATAAATGACCCTGCAACAATGATTCTTTCCGAGCGAAATCATTCCCTAACAGCACAGCGTTTGTCATGTGTACAGATACCATTACTCTAGTCACTTCCGTGGGAGTGACAGATGTATTGCTGATGTGATGTGTGAACCCAGAACTGTTTTCTTGAGGCAAGAGTATTGATGCCTCTGGTGGTGGTGCACACGCCCTACCTTCTAGATCAATGGTGCTCCAGATAAGATTTTGAAGTGAGAGTAGTTTACTCCCTATTTAAAGGATAGTTCCGGGACTTTTTTTTTATTGTCCCTACGGTTCGGCCATGTGTTTTTAAGCATAACTCGGTAGATCGTAGAAAACTTTCCTATGGACCTTACCCGACTTTTCGTCCATTAACGCACTCGAAATCAGCCGCCATTTTCTGATAATCCTATCATTTCCCCCCATCGCCCTGGCTCACCTGCTTTTGCGGCACTAAATCAAATCCCCCGCCCCTGAAACAGACTTTATCAAAACATTCATATTCCCCGCCTCTATCCGTGACGTGACTGAGCTGCGTAGGCAAACGCGCCCAGGCGTCTTCTACGCGACTCCACACAGAACCCGGAAATCAACACAGATGAGCTCACACAACACAGCGCGCCACAATTGGGAATATGAAACTGTACTTTTAAATTAAACCGCAAGATTGTAAATTTGGTAAAGTACATTTATTTGACATCAAATGTTTTGAGAATATTCAGCGATTTGCATTTTTATTTGCTCACGTTCCAAAAAGTTTGTTTTGAGGCACGCGATGTTCCTTTGCTGTACACAGGGTCTTAGATCATCTCACAATACAGCGCCACAATTCGGAATATGAAACTGTGGTTTAAAAGCAAACGGCAAGATTGTACATTTGGCAAAGTACATTTCTCCAGCATTGGATCTTTCATAGATTCAGATGCTTGAATATTCCCCGTCGTCAGACTGGGAATCCTCGGTGATAAATTAAATAATAATAATAATAATAACAATTATAATAAAAAAATTTTTTTTTATATATATATATATATATATATATATATATATATATATATATATATATATATACTGCCACCTAGCAGTGCATGTACATAGCCCATTATAGCCTATGAGCCACTTCATTGTGTAGTCCCTCCACCTCACTTTGGTCCTTTATGGCCCCAGCCAATGAGGTGGCAGGGCTTAAGCTCCGCCCCCGGCAGCCATCTTCAGATTTTTCACCGCAGTCTATCAGACACAGGGAATCCTCAAGCTCTCTGAGCTTTTCCAAATTCTTTCTACTTTTGTGTGGAATATATTTGTAAAATATATTCCATCTTGTTCCCCTTCCTAGGGGCTTTTCTTTCCAATTAACTTTGGTGGCAAAACTTGTTGTTTTCCTCTCAAAATCGTCGACTGAACTTCTCTTCAGAAATGGAGGCACCTCAGGCTGTCAGGAAGCCTTCCCTGTTCAGGGACTGCACGAGGTGCAAGAAGAAATTGGTTTACTACAAGGACCCCCACGAGCATTGCATTTATTGTCTGTACCCACATGACATTAAAAAATGCGAGATTTGTAAAACTTTTTCCACCAAGACCCTTCATGACAGGCATAGAAGACTCCTTTCATACCTGGAATCCAGGGATCAATCTTCGGACGAAGAGTCTGTCAGAACAGCTCCTGTCCAATCCAGCACTCCATCTGAGAGGCAAACTTCAAAGAGAAGGGCCTCTTCAGTGGAAAGGAGTTCCTCTCCCAAATCCAAAAAGAGGAAGCTGGAATTGATACCCTTTCTGCCTCCAGTTGACCTTTCAAGCCAGAAAAAGTCAGCAAAATCTGCCTCCAGAGGTAAGGAGGAGTTTGCAAAAAACGGGGGGGGCCAGTCGTCGGCGGGTAAACCGCCCACGAATGAAGGGAAAGGTAAAGGCCCGTCATCGGCCATACCGTCGACGAAACCAGCATCGACGACGACGACGCTTAAGACATCGTGGACAGTTAGATCATCGTCATCGGACATGTCGACCACGAAGCAATCGTCGACGAGCAAGAAACACCACTCGTCCACGAAGCATTCATCCATGACGCAGTCGTCCACGGAGCACACTCCACATTCGTCGACGAATCCCTCGTCGACTGGAAAATGTCAGTCGGCGACGACGAATCCCTCGTCGACTGGAAAGTCTCAGTCGACGACGGGAAAGTCTCAGTCGACAACGAAGCCCTCGTCGACGGGAAAATCTCAGTCGTCGACGAGAATAACACCATCCATAACTCCTTCAGAGGCACCGCAAATTTCGGCAGTTACAGAGGAATTACTGCCTCTTACTCTTGAAGCTCCTGTCATTACAAGCAATATCATTGAGAAGAATACTGTAACTGAACCTCTGGTGCAGCAATTTTCACCTTTGGGGCACATGGCAGAACTTCCGGATATAATTCTTCAGGAAGAATTCTCTGATGCAGAAGTGGTGGAAAGTTCATCGGTCCCTTACCGAAACAATACAGCCCTCCTTCGCACCCGTCCACGGGAGAATCCGAATATCCTCATGACCCGGTGCTCATGTTATCCGTGCAGAGGATTGTAGAAGAATTTTACAAACGGCAAAGGGAGAAGCAAGTTCTGATTAATCCCATTCCTAGAGAGTCATCCCCGATTCCAGGCACATCGGGTTGCTCTCCTTACAGGAGTAGACCGCAAAAACGGATGAGATCCCCTGCTCGAAGACCGAGGAGCAGCACCCACAGTGCTTCACCTACAAGAGTCCCGTCACCACAGTCATCGCACAGACCGCGATCTCCGGACGTAGATCCCACCATGGTACCGTCCACCATCTCGGTATCAGACTGGCAGGAGGATCCTTTTGGTGAATTTTCGGAACCAGAAGAAGGAGAAATATCTCAGGAGCCGGACGCACACAGTGATTGGGATGACTACGTCGTCGAGAAGCCCAGGAGGAGAGACTCGCCGGGCAAGGCCTCACCACCGGATGATCTCGTTTCTTTCCACACCATAATAGGTAAAGCCGCAGAACTGTTTAAAATTCAGGTTTCTTCGGAGGAAAGGCAATCAGTGCTCTATGAGCACAGGGACAAACGAAGGAGGACAGTGACCACAATTCCCCTCCTCGATACCATCTGGGATTCCGGATCCAAGATCCTATCTACGCCCTTATCGACTCCGGCGTTGGTGTCCAGGCCAGAAAAGAAATATAAAGCTCCGGATTCGGCACCGCTTTGTTTAAGGGGTCATACGAAACCGGACTCAGTTATTACAGTGGCGGCCAGAAAGAAACTCGCCAACCCCTCCTCACCCTTGTCGTAGGCACCACCGGATAAGGACGGACGCAAATTGGAAGCCATGGGCAGGAAAGTTTCATCTTCTGCATCGCTTACAATCAGAGCGGGTAATGCACTGGCCATGACCGCACGATTCGATCGCGAGCTTTGGCTCCGCATGTCTAACTTGGCGAAACAATTACCACCGGAGCTCCAGGAGGAGGCAAAATCCATTATCGCGGACGGTGAAGCAACATCGGATCACATGATCGACGCGGCAGTTGATGTGGCCGAATCAAGCTTCAGGCAGATGGCGCACGGTACAGTGCTCAGAAGGCGGGCCTGGATGAAGGCTACTAACTTTAGACCTGAAGTTCAGGCACAGATTCTGGACATGCCATTTGACGGTCAAGATCTTTTTGGGAAAAAGATAGACGACCATTTGAAAGCAATCAAGACCGACACTGACACAGCCAGAGCCATCAGTTCTTTAAAGGACAAAAGTAAGGACCATCGGTCTTTTCGTCCCTTTAGAGGTTCATCTTCCAAATTCAGGGGATACAGTTGTTCCTCCTCCTATGGTCAGAAAGCACAAGGCGGCACGTACCAAGGCAATAAATATCAGTCATTCAACAGATACGCCCATAGAGGCAGACGTGGCTCCGTCCAAGGGAAGTCGCAAGGCAAGCAGAACTGACGACCAATCTCCCCCCCCCCCCCTTCGCCACGCCCCGGTGGGGGGGAAGGGTGAGCCAGTTTTTCCAGCGCTGGCGGTCAATTACATCGGACAAATGGGTGTTACAGGTGATCCGAAAGGGTCACACCTTAGAATTTCTGGACCAACCTCCTTCCCTGCCTCCAACATCTCGCAGAGTGCATATGCTAAAACAGGTCATGTCCGAAGTGCAAAAACTGCTCCAGAAGGCAGCAGTAGAACCAGTTCCTTATTCTCAGAGAGGAAAAGGTTTTTACTCCCGATTCTTCCTCGTCAGAAAGAAAAACGGTCAATGGAGACCCATCTTGGACCTGAGGGCGCTCAACAAGTTCATCAAGCGCATAACTTTCAAGATGGTGGCTCTACAAGGGGTGCTACCTTGGTTAAACAAGCACGACTTCTTGGCCACTTTAGACTTGGAGGATGCTTATTTCCACATCCCGATCCATCCAGCACACGGGCAGTTCCTCAGGTTCACAGTGGGAGGGCTCCACTTTCAGTTTCAAGTGCTTCCGTTCGGCCTAAAATCGGCGCCAAGAGTTTTCACGAAATGCCTGGCACCGGTAGCGGCAAGTCTCAGGAGAGCAGGAACGGACGTTTTTCCATACCTGGACGATTGGCTGATAAAGGCAAGTTCAGCTGCAAAGGCTCGTTCGGCAGTGTCAAGGACGGTCAACCTCCTAAAAGAGTTAGGTTTCTCCATCAACCAGACGAAGTCCTGCCTCGTCCCCTGCAAGGTAGCTCTCTTCCTGGGAGCCGAGCTAGACTCCAACATTCCCAGAGTGAGACCATCCACAGAGAGAATAGCAGCGATTCTACGCTTAACTTCGAACTTCCTACAGAAAGAGACAACATCTGTGCGCTCTTACAAATCCCTATTGGGCATGATGTCATCATGCATATTCCTCATACCGAACTGCAGGCTTCGCATGAGGCCGGTTCAGGAAGCTCTGGACCACCAATGGAAACAAGCTTTCGGATGCTGGGAAGACATTGTCCAGATTCCATCGATGTTGCACAAGGCCCTTCGATGGTGGAACGCTCCGAGGAATCTTCTACAGGGAATGCCGTTTCAAGCACCGACATCGACCCTCCTGCTGCGGACGGACGCTTCCTTATCAGGCTGGGGCGCTCATCTTGCGGACCTCCAAACCAAGGGATCTTGGTCGGCACAAGAGTCCCAACTCCACATCAACGTGTTGGAGCTCAGGGCCGTAAGGTTGGCACTGAAAGCCTTCCTACCGGTTATAGCTGGTCAAGTTCTTACAGTCCAGACAGACAACACGACCTCCATGCACTATACAAACAAGTAGGGAGGCACGAGGTCTCAGATTCTGTCGCAAGAAGCCCAACAGCTATGGGCATGGGCCTTGCGCTACGGGATACAGATCAGGGCAGTGCCCTGACAGGAGTGGACAATGTCCTAGCGGACAGATTAAGCAGAGAATACACAGCGTCACACGAGTGGGAGCTGGACGAAAAAGAAACCCAACGGATCTTTGCCTTATGGGGCCATCCGCAGATCGACCTTTTCGCCACCAGGAACAACAAAAAATGCAAGAGATTTGCGTCAAGATACCCCGAGCACCAATCGCTGGGAGACGCGTTCTCAGTGGATTGGTCGGGGAAGCTCCTCTACGCCTTCCCACCCATTCCCCTCATGTCGAGGGTACTTCGCAGGGTGAAAGAACAGGATTGTTCCTTGATTCTTATTGCACCCGATTGGGCACGGCAAGTCTGGTACCCGACGCTGAGACATCTATCCTGCACAACCCTGATTCGTCTCAGATCACATCAATATCTACTGACACAACAGAACCGCAAGGTCCTCCACCACGACCCGAGGAGCCTGTCCCTCAAGGCATGGTTCCTGAGCAGCGTAAACTAATGCACCTAAAGTTACCATCAGAATGCTGGGATATCATCAGGGCCGCTAGAGCCCCGTCCACGCAACTCACCTACACCAGAAAATGGACCAGGTTTTCCAAATGGTGCGAGACCTCTGCGATCGATCCCCTCACGGCCTCGGTTGATCAAATTCTGCCTTACTTGTTGCACCTGGCTAAATCAGGGCTCTCACTGTCCTCTATCAAGGTCCATCTGTCAGCCATAGCGGCCTACACAGTAACCGCGGAGACGCAAGCCTTACTCTCCTTACCAGCGATCAAGATCTTCCTGAAAGGACTGATGCGTACTTATCCGCCTACACCTACACCAGTTCCGGGCTGGAGCCTCAACACCGTCTTAACGGCCCTCATGCAACCTCCCTTCGAGCCCATACATAGATGCGATATGAAATTCTTGTCCTGGAAGACATCCTTCCTGGTAGCCATCACATCGGCCAGAAGGATCAGTGAGTTACAAGCTTTGTCTTCGGAACCTCCATTTACCTTGTTCCAGAAGGACCGCGTCATCTTAAGGCCTCACCCGAAGTTCCTCCCCAAGGTACTTTCGGAGATGTCCTTCACTGAGCGCATTGTGTTACCAACCTTCTTCCAGAATCACGCTTCGGAAGCGGAAAGGACATTACACACTCTAGACGTTTCTAGGGTGTTGCAGTTTTACTTGCAAAGAACCAAGGAATTCCGCTCCTCAAACCGGCTATTCATTTCCTTCTCTGGCCGTACCAAGGGCCAACATATATCCAAACAAAGTCTGGCACGCTGGGTATCGTTCTGCATCACCCACTGCCATCAGTTGAAAGGCGACCCTTTAACTAGACCGCCGTCTGCTCACTCCACCAGAGGAAGGGTGGCGTCAACAGCATTCCACGCAGGGGTGGCCTTGAAAGACATATGCAGAGCTGCCACGTGGAGCACTCTACATACTTTCGTGAAACACTACTGCCTGACTGAAGATACCAACAAAGAAACTGCAGTTGGACAGGCAGTGCTCCGCCATCTCTTTGTGTAAGGTAGGACCAGCCTCCTTTCCCACCTTTCCCGAAATATGTAACCGTTGTGTTGCTGCATGGTAAATGTTTGATCAGAAATATGTTTTTCTGTAATTATGCATATCTGTTTATTATGGTGGCATGTTTTAACTGCTTGGTATTCTATTCAAGCATCTGAATCTATGAAAGATCCAATGCTGGAGAAGTCTTAGTTACTTACCTGTAACTGTATTTCTCCAGCATTGGTATCTTTCATAGATTCACATGCGCCCGCCCGCCTCCCCTGAGAGGCTGCTCCTATGCTCGGCATCAATCATACTGTAATCCTACGGTTCAAAATCTGAAGGTGGCTGCCGGGGGCGGAGCTTAAGCCCTGCCACCTCATTGGCTGGGGCCATAAAGGACCAAAGTGAGGTGGAGGGACTACACAATGAAGTGGCTCATAGGCTATAATGGGCTATGTACATGCACTGCTAGGTGGCAGTGTGTATATTTATATATATGTGTGTGTGTGTATATATATATATATATATATATATATATATAAAAAATTTATTATTTAATTTATCACCGAGGATTCCCAGTCTGACGACGGGGAATATTCCAGCATCTGAATCTATGAAAGATACCAATGCTGGAGAAATACAGTTACAGGTTAGTAACTAAGACTTATTTGACATCAAATGTTTTGAGAATATTCAGCGATTTGCATTTTTCTTTGCTCTCGATCCAAAATAGTTCGTCTTGAGGCACGCGATGTTCGTGTGCAGTATACAGGGTGTTGGTTTATGATAAAATAAGCTCTTTGGTCGCACTGATAATCGCATGGCTGTTCCAACAACGAGGCACTAGGCCACCACAACGGTCTGTATGTTGCATCTAGCCGTTAGTACCGCGTAAGGGCATACTTGTACTTGGCGATCGTCCCATAAAATGGTCAGGGTGGTAACGTTGTTCACGCGGAGAAGCAACTGGCGGTTGAAAAACCCATCCGCCGGTGTCTGGTACTCGTGACACATGCAATAATGGATGATGTACCTGTTTGAAAAACATAAAAAATGAAATTAGTCTCACCATCAGATCTTTATTAAAATTATTCATTTTATATATTAGGTCGGGAAATTATTTCATAGCTAGGACAGTGCAACTGGGTATTATACGTCAAGGGGGGGCTGTAGGATACTGAGACAGTCCCCCAGTGCAGGGGTTGACAGGGAGGCAGTGCAGGTGGAGAGTGGAAGGGCCCAGGACCGAGGTCGCAGACAGTGGACCAGTTGTAGCAGGGGAGAGGGAGAGAGAAAGCAGAAGCAAAGAGGAAGGTTTTGAGGTGCTTCCGTAAAAGGAGATGGTTCTCCTCAAGATAGTGCGCGGTACAAAATAATATGCCACATAGAACGAACAAGTACAACTTAACCCGTCTTTAAAGCTACTGTATAGTAATTAAATTGCGGTATAAACTCATCTAAAGAGTTACTTACATTATATTTGCATTTTCCATTGTGTCTGTGCGTAGGGCAGCCCCGAAATACCACTCCTTCTATGCCGACGTTATTTCTTCTAATGAACGAACATTAAATGGCTTTCGTTTCTGAAATTATATTCATTATCGTTTACGTTATTGCACCACACCCCCAAAAAGAAGTCTTTCGGGATGGTCCCGGCCTGTCAAGGTCAAATAACAATAGAACCTTATACTGAGTCGTGGGCCATTCCGGCACCCGAGCAAAAAATCAAAGCAGCTGACCTTCACTTTGAACGAGCACACATTCCTAGTTAGCTACATTCAGTGTAAGGCCATCTCACAGGACTTGAAATTTACACTCCATCTTTGCATTTTGTCTGCGTGCATTTGCAGCCCCAGAGAACCATAAATACGGAGACATTCTATATTTTTTGAAAAATTATTTATATTACTGTTTGGTTTAATTTAATGCGCAAATGAACAAGGTTGGATAGACACATTGCATGTACACTGAGCAATCAATTTTATTTACACAATACATAGCTACACATATTCAATGGGCCTGCGACATGAGGAGACTCCAGAGCAAAGTCACAGGTGACACCGGGGTGGTTCGCACAACTGCACGGTGAAGGGAGGGGCAACAGTGGAGAGACACATTGCATGTACACTGAGCAATCACTTTTATTTACACATTACATAGATACACATATTCAATGGGCCTGCAACATGAGGAGACTCGAGAGAACAGACAATCAAATTACAATCATTTAAACCGTGATGTGTATTTCTCAATGAGCTCTTCTTTAGGTGGACATGGAACACAGGCAATGTTGGGTGGCAATGCAGTTGTCCCCTGCACAGGTTCGTTCACAACTCCATTTATGTGCCTATCTAGGACGTCAACAATAAGTCTTTCAATAAACTCATATTGCATATCCTCAAACACTGGTTTGATCACCCATTGTTTACTTCTTTTAGTGAAGGCCTTATTGTAGCGAAGCGTCCCTAAAGTTCCGGTCGTCCTACTTTGTTGACGGCCAACATTATGGTTATGTGCCAAGACCACTAGAAGAGTCCGATTTATCATGCCCTCCATGCCAAAATGCAATCGTTTTGGCCTGTACTTTAGGCACATATTGTGGAACACCTCCAAATCTCCTGTGTGGCAGAATTCCGTGAGTCCCCTCAAATCTCTTGTTATAGTTTTATCAAATACAATCTTTTCAATGGCTTTGTGAGTGGGTGATGAAGGAATCAACCACTTCTTCTTCCGTGCCTCCTCTGTGGACAAATGGCCATGTTCACAATTGTGGAAATGTTGGTTTGTGTTCCAACGGTGAACGTTGGTACAGTGTAGCATTACTGACCGCCATTTTTCCAGTAGAATTTCCAACAACCCTCCACATGTTTTTGAGCTCCACCAAAGATGGTTGCTGATTGACTTGGACCACTGTGAAATACCTTGCATATCTTTTTTTTTTACCTGCAGCCGACATTTTTTTATTGATTGTTTTTGCAAGATGCCAAACGTCAAATTGGTGATTTATATTTTTGTACTCTTCTCTCATTGTCTTGGCAATTGAAACGTGTCTGTACATGGCTATCAGGTCGATCAACATTCCCCGCAATTGTAGTTCTTGCAATGATGCTACAAAGCCAACTTTCTCCATGGCCACTGAGGATGTACTTTGTGACACCTGCACGACCACCGAACTCACAATTTTCTTACTTTCCATGTCCTGAAAGTGGTAGGTGCAGTACTTGGCTGAAAGTCCTGGGCTGTCGCACTGTCCATCACCGGCTAGCCTGAACCGTTTGCCCGCGAATGTACTATCAATAGACATTTTTCCATTCTCCAAGCTTCGCTAATGGCTGGAAATAGATAATCGGTTTGGTATTTGTAGAACTGAGTTTTCGCAATGAAATGGATTCCCACAAACTGAAAGAAAGACTCTAACTTTTTAAAACTTGAACCACTAAAAAGTGCAGCCGCTGCACAAAGTAGATTGCCTGCTGGCAGTTGCCCCAGCATGGGTTGTGCAGACCATGAGAAAGGATGATATTTTGTACAGGTGGCATGTATTTTAAGGTTAGTGCCTCGAATTGCACGAGTCACATTAATCAATGGCTCCCCACATACTTCCCCACCAACCGAATGCCCACATTTCATCCGAATAATAATATCAATCAAACAACTATCGAATACAATGAATTTGGCCTCTTTCCTTATACTGTCACTCTGCATCCCAGCTGGTTCGGCCTGTAACGTTGAGGACATGTCACTCACATGAAAGGTAGAATCTCTGATATCGTCCTCTGCTATGTTCAGTGATATTGATGGTGTTTCATTGTCGTCCACTTCATTCTCTTCCATTGCAACATCTGTTCCTTCTCCGGCGATGGGTGAATAAAACAATTTCTTCAACTTTCTCGCGGTCTTAGTTTTTGCGGGTGTGGATTCTGTGAATTGATCTCCGACTGCATCCGAACTACCAGGAGGACATTCACTATCAATGGCTGGTTGTGGTATAGCTCCGTTGTCAATCACTTCATATTCTTCCCATTGGCACGATGCATCTCCAGTCTCAAGTCCCTGCCAAAAGGTTTGACAAGCAACATCTCTCGTTCGCTTCACTGTCTGTGTAGATCTAGTTCGTACACCCACTCGCAACTAGAGGACAGATTGGAAAAGGGATGTTCAGTTTAAACACAACTTACAGTATTGAACTATTAACAGTGAAAAACAACATAATATAGTGACCAGGACACTAACCTTCTTTTGCTTTCTTTTCTTTGAAACTTTCTTGCCTCGAACTTCAACATCAGGACGCTGTTGCTCCGACTCGTGTGTGCATGTCTCCACTTCCTCTTCCGCTGCAACGACTATATTTTCATGATAAGCACATCCATCACGCACTGACGCTCCATCGACTCCCTGAAACATAGAACTTTCATTAGTATGTATAATAATATCGAAAACACAAAATGTACTTGGGGACCAATACACACGTACATCTCAATAGCAAAACACGAATGAACGCTTTGTGTAGAACATTTAAACGACAATTATTCACGCATTGTTGATCTAGTTAGAAGGAACTGTCAAGATCCATACCTCGGGCTCCTCATAGACTTCCATTGATGATATTATTGAAGATGATGCTTCAGTAACTCCCTGAAACACAGTAATTGCATTAGTATGGTTTTCTATTTTGTTAAAAAGAACATAAAGTTTGTGCAGGCGTCAACGGCTCATCTAAATAGACCTGCACAAATGATCAGTTGTCTAAAATAAATAATGGATATGTAAATATGATTCGATTTGCTCGATCGTTGGAAGTGTCACCACCCAGAGATCTGCATCAACTACTAGGGGTGATGTTCTTGTAGAAGAAGCTCCGTCATCTCCCTGAAACATAGTACTTGCGTTAATAAAGAAGGAAGTATAGCGGATGTAATCACGTCATATGATTTCGCTTGATCGAACTGTCAGTATCCATACCTCGAAATGCATAAGAACATCAAGGGACGATGTAACTGCGGTGCACACTTCTGCAAGCTGTTGCGCCGACCCGTAACTGCATGCTCCCCCTTCTTCTTAGACTAATGCTCCATCGACTCCCTGAAACATAGGACTTTCATTAGTAATGAACACAATATTGAAAAAAGAAGACACATAGGAGGGCGACGACAGAAGGACATATCAATGGCTAAAAACGAAAGAAACATTGTGTGTAACAATCACGCTACAAGAATGCAAGATCTGATGATCTCCATCGATGGAACTGTCCGGAAACGTACCTCGAGCATCTGAGTGACATCAACGGTAGTCGTCAATACGTTGGACTCCTCAGCATCTCCCTGAAAGACAGTACTTGCATTATTTTGGATAACAATAATTATAACTGAAAACAAAGACTAGAGGACGAGTACAAGGGTGTACCATTAGGTAAAATAATTACACGATAAATTAAAACTATTGATTTACATGCCTAAAACAAGTCAGTGGCAGAATAGCCAAGTAAGATTACCCGATAGGCGCTTGAAGTGGCTGATGACTGCAATAACGACACGGATGGAGAATCTTCCGCCTTCATATTGAGTGGATACATAAATGGGGAAATTATTGTTAGCTAATGCTACACACTACCGCAAGGCCGAGAGATAAATACGTGAACTTGACTCACCAGTGGAGGGATGTGGACGAATAGAGTGGGAATAGCGGTTGAGAGCAATTTTCGCCTCGCTCGCGGTGTGTTCTTCTTTATTAGCAATGATGTGGAGTACATGTCAGAGGTAAAGTGCCTGCTGCAGATGCGGTATCGATCACCCCTCTTGTCCGCAAAGACTTCTAGGACTCTACTTTCAAGCTCAGACGGTGGATATCCGCAATATCGGACCCATTCTCTTATCTGATCTATTGTCTTAGGGAAAACATGCATTATAGTACCTTCAGATTTATTATGGGTCTTCGAAGGGCAACCGCCAATGGAACAGGCAGGCATTGTGGAAAGTTCTGAAAAGTAAAGATCAACAATTCTCTATGAATACCAATGTAAACTCAGAACATGTGACTAGTTCCTTGCATGTACTGTCTTGAACGAAAAGAAATTGGACGCAAAATGATTATGGTACATGGCCTTACCTTGACGAACAAACCGTTAGATGCAGGGATCAGAGTAGTTTCTTGTCGTAGAACAGGGAGCAGTTCACAGGTTGCAAACTGAGGAGTTTCCTCGAAGTGGTCACGGAAGTTCACAGAGACGAAGAGCAGATAACCAGCACCTTCACGGGTTGACTAGCAAAAGCGCAAAGAAGTGCTCATTAGAAATATGAAGTGGGTTATAAAGAATTCGAAACAGGGGTGTGTTTGTGAATGAATGACGTGTATATGTCGTGGCATTATGCGGTTTGCAGGGGGCCGTCCAGCGTGAGGGGGGATGCTTGGCAGGAGACACGGGGTCTGGAGGTAGACATGGGAACAACAACCCATGCTCTATAGACCACTTTGAAGTGTACATGGTCTTTGGCACCTCTTGGCCTTTATCGCTCCCTGACAGCTCCACTTGGAAGCGCAAGTACCCCGGTGCGAACTGCCTTTGATAGGGCGGGGGGTGGATTGGGGCGGTGGTCGTGCAGACAAGACACAGGAAGACTTGTGAATGGAGACACACTTATGTGGATTGCAGGGGGCCGTCCAGCGTGAGGGGGGATGCTTGGCAGGAGACACGGGGTCTGGAGGTAGACATGGGAACAACAACCCATGCTCTATAGACCACTTTGAAGTGTACATGGTCTTTGGCACCTCTTGGCCTTTATCGCTCCCTGACAGCTCCACTTGGAAGCGCAAGTACCCCGGTGCGAACTGCCTTTGATAGGGCGGGGGGTGGATTGGGGCGGTGGTCGTGCAGACCAGACACAGGAAGACTTGTGAATGGAGACACACTTATGTGGATTGCAGGGGGCCGGCCAGCGTGAGGGGGGATGCTTGGCAGGAGACACGGGGTCTGGAGGTAGACATGGGAACAACAACCCATGCTCTATAGACCACTTTGAAGTGTACATGGTCTTTGGCACCTCTTGGCCTTTATCGCTCCCTGACAGCTCCACTTGGCAGTGCAAGTACCCCGGTGCAAACTGCCTTTGATAGGGCGGCGGGGGGTGTGGATTAGGGCGCTGGTCGTGCAGACAAGACTCGTTTGCCGCAGGGCCTCACCAAGGAGAGGCCATCTAAATGCATGTAAGAGGCAGGCTGAAGGATCTAGTACATGGAAGGCAGGGGGGTGAGTTTATAAATACCTCAGCCTCCCAGGAGAATATATGGGTGCAGTTCACCCTGGAGACCCTGGATGCCTAGGCAGTTAGTCAGCAGCAGGCTGGCCTGTGGTGGCAAGGCGGCACGGGCCAGAGGGGGTCATCTCTGTACCCGGTGCCCAAAAGGATGATTTATTATGATCAACCATATGGATTATTTACCTATAACCATGTTTTGTATCAATAAAATCCAACGGCCTTCCTTTTATTGCCAACGCTTGAACAAAGTGGTGTGGTAAGTATTTTTGGGGGAGGAGGCAAGGCCGGGAGGCTTGATGCCAACCCGCAAAATAACATATGTATGTCTGCTGCATATGGGTTCAACGGTTATGTGGATTGAAGGTGGGCGGCCAGCGTGAGGGAGGATGCTGGCCGGAGACATGTGGTGTGACAAGACAAGGCACAGGAAGACTATTCAATGGAGACACACTAGATTCATTTAAAAAATCAAAACAACCATTGTTAAAATATATGTTGGGTTTTATTTTAGATCTTAATTTCAATTGAACATAAATAATAAACATTACACATTGTAAAGTTCCGGTTGCAGCACATCCAGGGAAAATCCGCGGTATTGTCCACTGTCGCTGGGGAAATGTTGTCTAATGGCAAGTACCGCACAGGCAGGTATTACTCTCCGAACGCGGTGTCCGAGCCTCCCGTGAAGCCACCAAGTGAAGCAACGATAGGCCACCAGCCTGTACCACCTGTGAAAATGAAAGATGCAAACTGTATTAAAATGACAAAACTTTCTTATCACTGTCGATTCAGGTAAAAAATGTAATTCTGCTTTGAAAAAAATTCTATCTAGAAAATGCACAATATGGAACCAATTTACATGCATTCGAATGATATGTAGATGTCATTTTATATGTGGGAGACGACCATGACATAGTAGTGGCATCACTGACATCAAAACCAGAGTATACTTACTCGTTACTCGGATTACGCGGACGAACAGTGCCGCGAAGTTCGTGCATAAGCACCATCATCATCCTCAACACGGTCCGTGAGAGGCAGGCTTCCCTGAACTCTGGCAGCTCGGTGATGCATTGCGGACTTGGCTCGCCTTCCGAAATGTAGGCCAAGCACCCGGAATTTTCACGGCAGCAGCAGTTCTCCTCCTCAGTTGCCATTAGCTTGCACCGATTGCACGTGCACCAGGTGGAGACGCCGTCCATGCGACATGGCCCAGGCTCTTCATCCGTTGACTGGTCCTCCCAACTGCCGTCCGAATCCCCATCGTTTTCGCGTGCTTGCCTTTCCAGTAGTTCCTCCTCGGTGTACTTGGGCTCGTACATATACGGCATTATTGTAGCCATTGTGTGGTAAAGAAAGTAAAATAATTTACAGAGATGGTACAGGTGTTCACAAGGCCTAGAAGCGGCGAAGGTAGCTGACCAGAGCACAGAAACGAGTCACAGAATACTCAAAGTAACACAGACAGAGGAATGGAATTGAAAATCTGCTGCTGTGTGTTGTGAAACGGTCTGTTTATACTTATTGAGGAAAGAGGCGTCCTGCCATTTCCATGGCGACACTTCATTAGCTGAGGCGCAGCGATTGTTGACACGAAACGTGCTTTGGCGTTGGGAAATGGGCGGTACGCGTCTGCTGATGTCAGACTCAGGGGCGGGGGATTTGATTTAGTGCCGCAAAAGCAGGTGAGCCAGGGCGATGGGGGGAAATGATAGGATTATCAGAAAATGGCGGCTGATTTCGAGTGCGTTAATGGACGAAAAGTCGGGTAAGGTCCATAGGAAAGTTTTCTACGATCTACCGAGTTATGCTTAAAAACACATGGCCGAACCGTAGGGACAATAAAAAAAAAGTCCCGGAACTATCCTTTAACGCTTGCAGTAAAATTCTACCGAGTGAAGTCCCATTCGCAATGGCAGTATTTAATATGCAAGTCAAAATGTTTTAACTTGTAAAACAGAAATGTTTGGTGATGAATGGTGTTTGCACCTAGTTAGACATGCACATGAAGATACATGTTTACATCTTCCGATCGGGTAGTAATTATAGAGCTTCTTCCTGTGGCACGAAGTGTAATACTGGCCCAGTAATATATCCATGGAGCTGTGTGAGGGAAAGTATGTAGACGGCTGTTATGTGTCTGTTACCGATTTTTTTGTCGAAGTATTTTTACTCCCAATTTATTTTTATTTTTTGGCAGTATTTGCCTATTAGGGAGTTAAAGTGGCTGCTTATACCCCTTATCTGTAGGGCTGGTCATTACATCTAGGCTAAATCAATGCTTTACCTAATTTGATGTTTAGTTAAAGAACTTAGGTTGGACTGGTGTCATGTTGACAGGCCTCCTATTTTTCATTTGAGAAAATGTTAACCACGGTGTCTGTTTAGAGGAGGCAGAGTTTGGTGGTTGTTTATGGCTTCCATTGGAAGCTAAAGTAATGTCACAGTAGAGGATTATGGAATTTGTAATCAGCCACTGGGAAGTAACAGCTGGGGCATATAGAGCAGTTTCTCTTATCCCTTGACTCTAGCAAGCCCTGAGAAAAGCAGAGAAACCTTAGCGACCCATCTGCATCATGCCTCCACTCGTCACCAATTGCAAAGCTAATGTTTTGGGACGGCGCAGTAGGTGAAAAGGGGATGCATGAGGGAGCCATATACAACGTAAACATGAAAGATGGGTAGCTTTCAAGTATGATGTTGCGAGTGACATCATAAACAACTTGACGTTTTCAATAGTCTATCAGATGTTGATTTGATGACATATATCCCCATAATTGATAGATGCCATACAGAATTACAGATGGGTAGCTAAAATAGAAAAAGCTATCTTTAGTATATGTAGCGTTTTGTTTACATGGTTTTTCCTTAGTATCTCATCTTGTATTCCCTCAGGCACTTACTGACCTCTTATTTTAAGCCTGGATATCCAACATTTAGTTCTGACATTCGTTCATCTTGTTACTCATAAAGAGAAACCAGGTCCTAGACTGTTCATTTCATCCTGCCGCTGTTCACCCTGTTGGTTTATTATGGTATTGACAGAGCAACAAGGTCTGAAGGCTGGAAAACTGCCGCAATAATAATTTTATTTAATTTTTCCAAACATTATATACGCTTCACTGGGGATATGGTTATTAGCTTGATTCAGTGCGTATACTTCTTAATGCAATTGCAGTGGAATAACTGACCCAGACCCATAGGTAATAAGGTTGCAGAAAATTAATGAAAAGATCACTGGTATAACATGTTACTGATTTAGTTTGTCACGTCATTAAGAATCAGAGATATTGATGGATTTCTTAAGGGTGGCAGTGGGAAGTTAGGGCACATACTGTGCATCCAGTGTTCTGCATTGGTAGGGCACGAAGAGGAGACTGGTTTTTGCTTTGAGGCTACCGACAGTATAAACAATTGTGGGTTTATGGGCAAATCGTGTCCTCTCCTTGTGTTCTTTTGCAAAAAGTAAGCAAAGTGGGACTTTAAGCTTTATATAAACAGGCATTGACAAATGTAATAGTTTCGCTTTGGTGGGATAGGTGGCAGGAGCGGCTACTGGTAATGGTGGGGAAGCATGAAACAGCCAGCAAAGAGAACAGTCAGAAGAGAGTAAATGGGAGTATGCAAGAGAGTAAATGGGGGTAGGGGATAAGCGAGTCAGCAAGACGTGGCTGTGTCTCCTTGTTTGAACGGGTGTTAATGGGTGGGTTTGGGAGTCTAGTCACCATGGGGATTAGGAGAGAGTGGGGAAGAGGTAGAAAGTTGAGTGTCATTTGGAGGGAGAGGAGTTCCTTCGATGGTGGGCATGAGTCAATAAGATGAAGATGAAGGGGAATGGGAATCACGTGGGAAGGTGACAAGTCAGCAGTGAGAGGAACAAGAGTCGTGGTATTTAGAGTAGGATGAATTGATTGATTGATTGCTTTGGGAAGAAAGTGAGAAGTAAGGGCACTCCTCCCTGCCCCCCTCTCACGTGACTAACATCTTGACACTGCTCTTCCCCTGAACACTTTTCCTCCCACCAACTTTGTCCTCCCCCCCCCTCGCACCCCCCACTTGACATATACTCTTGGCGCATCACGGGCCTCACCCGCTCTTGCTGCCCGGCCATTATTTTGTCCTGGGCCTCTGCACCTTGCAAGATGGCGTCCCGCTTCAACACCGGCCCCCCTCCCTAAGGGCCACCTTCTAAGACCCCTGTTTGTTTCTGGACCGTGAGGTACACCCCTATCCCTGTTTCTATGTTTGTCCATGTACTCTACCTCTTCCTTGACCCCCGTGATGTCTGTGAGCCCTCCCACCCCCTTCCTCGTGCCCTGTCATGTTTTGAAGCCCCCCCTCACCTCTCCCTCGTCCCCTGTGATGTCTGTGAGCCCACCCACCCCTTTACTTGTCCCCCGTGATGTTTTGGAGCCCCGTCAACCCTCCCTCGTCCCCTGTGATGTCTGTGAGCCCCCCCCTTTACACCTAATTACTTCTGCAGGTTTTGTCTTGACTCACCACTGGTTTACACCTCACCAAACTGTTACACATGCTTGGATTTGACTCTTTCAACTCATACGCATGGCGACCTTGCTTCACAGACTTCTGGACACTCTGATTCTTGTGCTTCGCCTACTCAATTTGTACGCCTGATGGCCCAGTCTCGTGTTGTGCACATCACCTTCTTGAATCCTTGCTTGCATTTCATCTCTGTAACATTGTGTTTTACTGACCACTGCAGCTGTACTCTCTCTCTCTCTCTCTCCCCCTTGCTCTCTCCTTTCACTGTTTATTATCTGCTCCATGGACCTAGTATGATAGCTTTAGCTGTCTGTCTCCTCTCCATTCCCTTACTTGTTTCCACCTCTCATCCCCACCCCCCACCCCTCCAGCACTATCTTAAATGTAGTCAGGCCTAGTACGATAGTCGTTTGTTTTGTTCTTCTCCCCCTTCTCTCTCCCTCCCCTCTTGTATTCTCCGGCTCTACGAGACATTTTGTTAGGCGTAGTTCGGTAGCTGCCTGTCTGTTTCCTTTCCCCCCTCACCCCCTTTCCTTCCTTATCTGTGTTTTAGCACTTGCACTATCTGAAATGTTGTCAGAGTACGGTAGTTAATTTCACATTCTTTTTGTTCATGGCCATATAAGAATGTCATTGTATTTTACCCCTGTTCACAGCAAGGGAGGGAAGTGCTTTGAAACGCACTGTATTTAGGCGCTATATGAATATAAATAAACTATCATATCAAAATTATTGGCCCTGTGGGAGAGGCTGGGACAGAACACAGCTCTTTTGTCTTGGAAAAGGGCCCCATAGCCATTAGAACAGATCTACTCTTCTACGCATGTCTACGTTGTTAAAAGTGAGGATTTCCCAAATTTAAAAAAAAACCTCAACTAGACAGGCTCTTTATTTTTGTTAGTTAAACTGTGTCGTATCAATGCAGAAAACTAGATTCCAAGTATGTTCCCAACCTGACAGTGCTAACTCTGAATTTGCTCGCTTTTAACCATTCCTTGCACAGAGCTGCTCTAATATACTGGTCTACACCTGGGATACTACTGTCTCAAAGTATAAACTCACCTCTTTTCCATTCTTATGAATTGATTCAGATAATGTAATCTCTTTCCTAGTTTTGTTTTTCAATAAACAAAGGGTGTTTATTTTAGCCACACTACATTCCTTGTTAAACCAACCCATTTTTCCTGGTCCTCTTTGATAAGAGGAGCTGGTGTAAAAGGAGTTGGAATTATTTGCCATAAGTGCATCAAACACAGTTACGGTCAACAAAGTCATAGCCTCTAATAGTAATGAGAAATGGTCTGTTTGGCATTTATATTAGATGGTGTATCAATTATTTATCATAATATCCCTACCTAGTTCTTTCCCTGAAGTTGATAAGTGTGCCATGGCCATGGCCATGTGTGGTTATTCAATTGGGATAACTGTTTTATCAACCCGTTTTGATTTTTTAAAATAATTGGGTAATGATTGCTATAAATGTCCTCCTTGACATGAAAATCTTAATTTCTGGCCATAATACAGTGTTTCTTCTCTGCGGATTTTGAACTTTGAACTTTCTCTACATAAACCACGCGCAGGCGCGGAGCGCGGCGCGGTGTGTGGCACAGTGTGTCAGGTGTCTGGTGCGGGGAGTCGGAGTCGTGAGAGGAACCCAGAACCCAGAAGCCGATCGGCGAAGTGACCTGTAGGAGAAGGTGTATGGTGGGAAAGAGCGAAGGAGTGCCTGATGTACTCCAGCCCCTTCTCCTCTTTTCCTTCCCCTCCCTTCCCTTTTCTTCCCCTTCTTTCTTTCTCCCCATCAATTCTTCTCCTTTTCGCTCTTTCGTTTCCTTCTCCTTTCCCCTTTCCCTGCCTCCTGCCCCCTTTCCCTTCCCCACGTTCCTCTTCCCGATCTTACCTGTGAATCGGTGAATCTGCGAACCTGTGAACTCTCTTCCTGCTTGCTGCCGCCGACCTTCCTTGTTGTTCTCAGCTACCCAGAGCTGCAGCGACGGACATTAAGTGTCCACTTGTCCAGCGGGGGTTTCCAGAGCGCCCTATCCACCATGGCTTCACCGACCTCCACCAACGAAGCAGAGCCGGGTCGATGGATGCGCAGCAATAAACTGCAACCTGAACCCGCAACTGATCCTAGTATCACGCCTGAGCGAGTCTCGACTATCCCCACAACGCAGGCACCACCCAACAGGCTTACCGCTCCGGCGAGTGATCATGAGCCTGAGACCATCGGGGGAAGACATAGGCGGTGGTCTGCTGGGCAGGGGGTGCTCATAGTTGAAGAGGCCTGCCCACCTCTGCTGGTGCTCCCAGGAGAGTTGGGGGTTGAGGGGGAAAAATCCGAAAATAATGGCACGCCGCGAATCGAGAGGTCGGAAATGCCGCAATTTACTCTGAGTATTTGCCAGGATGCGACACTAACACCAACAGCAGCAGAGTCCAATAACAGGGCGGCCAGTACGGGGACTTCAAAAGATGAGGCGGCCTCGGGCGACGAAGAAAATAACGATGACTCGGTGTTTGAAACACAAGAATGTCTAAACTCTTCAGGCCAGGCCTCTTTGACTGGAACTAGAACAGCCAGCAAAATGAGTAGAAGACCTAGAAGATCTAAGAGCCAGGAAAATAATGGAAATATAAGTATAAAAACCACTGAAGTGTCAGCAAAGAATTACGAAACCATATCATCATTGGACTTCGACTCTGAATCAGAGAGGGAAGACGACAAAAATCAAAAAGAAATCAAGAAGTCTCAACGAGACCAAGACTCTACAAAAAAACAATGAAAGACAGACCAAAAGACAAAGTCCCGGATGGGAAGGTCTGTGTAAAAAAAGGGCGGAAAGCGGGCCTTAAAGCAACAGTAGGAGGCAAGGAGCCGATAATACTACCAATACTCCCCTCGCTGAAGGATTACTTCTTAAAACATAGCAAGAGGAAACTGCACTCTGATCAAGAGCTGTCTGATGCGGAATTACTGGAGGCAGCACAAGAACCCCCGCCAGTGAATAAAAGCCGTAAAACAGACTTAACTGAAAGTAATCTAGCACCTAAGATCAAATGGCACGCACGCAAACCTAGCAGTGAAGGTGGGGCCCTAGTTGGAATAAGGGCGGAGGCCGGCCCGCCAAATAACCCGCCTAAATCCTCGCCACTGTTGGCAAACACTCGACTGGAGCACTCAAGGAATTCGGATGAAGAAGCGATCTTGGACGAACTGAACACACTGTCTAATCTGGTGGGCGAACCAGTTCAAACAACAAGACCCGAAGAGCCTAACCCCGTGCAGACGAATAATGTGAATGATCTCCGACCAACAGACCCCGTGAAAGAACCACCAGCAGCACAACAGAACCAAATTCCACCACAGAGTGCGTGCATGGAGTTGAGTGACAGACCAGCAATTGTAACAAGACACACTCAGGCAGAAGATCCCAACGCTTGGACTCGTCCTCACACACAGTTCAATAATAATAGAACTGGGGCGGACAAATCCGCCGACAACCGAGAGTCTGCATCAGTATTGGAAAAAAACTATATAGAAAGGAAACAGCAGCTACAAGCTGAAAGAGGCTTACATACGCCGATCAGATTAAGAGGGCAAAGCGACATGTCGGGATTGTCTGACAAAGAAATACCATCAGCCAAAAAAAAGACGGACCTTCTGACAATCATGTCGGCACTCACAATAGCCCTCAATCCATTTAGCAAACTCTATGAATCCATTCACGAAGCGTTAAAGGATAATACAACAATGATTACTTCTCTAAAGGAGAAACTGACATTTATAGAAGGCTATGTAACGGCCGCAGAGCAAAACTCAAAAAACACGCAATTGAGCCTTGAAGAAAAAATAAAGAGTTTGGGGAAGGAGTTGTCTAACATTACTCCCAGAGTTCCATACACTGCTGCATTAATTACTAGCAGTACTCAAACTGAAGAAGCATTAACAAAAAAGAAAGACATAGCCCCAATCTTCGCAAAAGGCCCAGCGAAACTACGAGAAGCGCTCCCAGTGACAAGATTAGTAACAACAAAACCAATTGATGCGAAAAACCAGACAGAAGGACCGCTCCTGCGCATCTCCAGAAAGAGGTCTCCAGCATACGCACCTAGCCTATTGGCCAGTCCTCAAACTAGGAATGCAAATCCACAACACCTGAGCCCAATTATAATAAGAAAAAAAAAGGGAAATAACAACCCAGACATTGAGAGTACCCAGAAGAACCACGACCAGACAGTACTGTTAAATGGGCCCGGTGACACAAGCCCCGACCCTGATTCTCCAAATGACTGCCAGTTGGTGGAGTATGCCAATGCTACTTCACCTCCATCAGAATCACCCCGATCTGAGGATGCAAAGAGCCCACTCAGAGACGAGCGAAAACCAGCAAGGCGACTTAGTTCGCCGAAAGAAGGGACTTTGGGATTTAGGAGGGCAAGTCTTTGGGAAAGGCAGCGGTCGAGCTCACCCAGTCTGGGATTAGAAGCGATAGAAGGTCTAAAAATTAAAGAATTGAAGCACCCCGAGAGCAGAGAAACCGGAAAATCTGTTTGGAAGTCTCGAATACAAGAACAACGATACCATTGAAGACCCTCGGCCAAAGATCGCAGCAGACGGACAGAAACTACTGCAAAAAAAGAGCTAGATCTCTCTGATTCCCTATTTAAACTAGAGCAAATCTCGGCAAGAGATAGCTACATGGTCCTAAACAGAAGAGCGGTCCTAAAAGTAATATCAAAAATAGACAAACTTCGGCACCTGTCAACAAGTGACTTGGTTCTGATAGAGCCATATCACAGAGACCATAAAGCTAAAGCCTATCTCCATGTAAGAGCTAATGCTCTAAACGAAGGGCCCCTAGAAATATCAAAAGACCTTCAGCGTATGGGCCTAAAATTGGAAAAACTACAGACAAGGAGAAAGGAGATGGGAAAGGACGCAAGGACAGAAGAAAGTCCGGCGCCAAGAGGGAAAACTGAGTTAAAAGTTGCTTTAGCCTCAGAAGAAAATAGAAGAAGAGTCCGCTTGGCAGACCGCCAAAAAGAAGAGCGGAGAAATCAAGACGTTTATCCTACCAAAAGGTTTGGATCCAGCAATAGAGCGCAAAATGGCCACGGACGACGAGAGGGCAGTCACAGGTCTGACCAGTTAGGCAGTGACCAGATAGCGCGGTCCAAGCCAACCATTCCAGTAACAACGGCATCAAAGCCGTGGAAATGGATTGTTGATACCTTCGGCAGGACGAAAAAGGATTAGCAGTTAATCCGTGATGCCGTCTTTACAAGGAAGCCGTTCACCAACAAGGCCCAACACTGGGAAGAAACGGTGCTGCAGATGGCATCATGGAATACGAGAGGGTACCACCACTTAACCCAACCAAGTGGCACAAATTGGAATAATTTTGATCTAATCTGCTTCCAAGAAACTTGGCTAACAGACAAACCATCGCTGGAAGGATTCATAATTGAGGTATCTCCAGCCCAGAAACCTACGGTGGGCAGGCCATCAGGCGGACTGCTAACCGCTGTACGTCTGGGTTCAGGAATCACTATGAAAAAGAAAATCAGAGAGGAGTACGGCATGCTAGCCACAATGGCCAGTTGGCACCATCAAGGCGAGGGCGGGAAGGGGAGGCTCTGCCCTGACCTTGCCATACTCAATCTTTACTGGTACCCCGAGAAAACTGCTATAAAAGATTTCTGCAATCAAGTGGCTGACACCATCGACGACATCAGAATCAGTTACGATATCCCCAACTTTATCATCTGTGGGGACCTGAATGCCAAATGTGGTTCAAGTTCAACTGACGAGATGGTGTGTCCAGCCCTGAGAAAATCTGATGAGAGAGGCATTGCATGGCTAGCCCTGATGAGGTCCAGACAGTTGTGCAATGTGGCCACACTCCAAGAAGGAGGAACGTTATTCCCTACCTGGGAAAGAGAACCGTCTATTGCTGTTCTAGATTACATCTTTATCTCAGAGGGCTTAATTCCATATTTCCAAGAATTCCGAGTCAAAAGAACAACTGAAAGTGACCACAATCTGCTGCACCTATCTTGGAGTGGTGAAGTGAAAGACCGTCTAATCTATCCCTTTGAAATCGATACGAACAAGCAGCAAAATCGAATCCGTTTGACCTCGGATAACATAACTGAAGTAAAAGAGAGATTGCGCAAAAAACAACCATTCACCAACAAGGGTGCAGAAGTTCAACGTCCGGAATATGTATCATTATTGATACCACATAAAGTGAACTTTGGTGGGAAAGTTCGACATCAACCTCCACACGCTCACATTTATAATGCGGCGAATGTAAGGAAACGCAAGGAAATCAGAAGATTAAAAAGAGTAGCGTCAAAAAATCAAAATGATGAATGTTGGAAAGCCTACCAAAGGGAAAAAAGAATATATAAAGCATGGCTTACACAAGAACGTCAAAATTTATATCAGAAAGATGCAGAGGCAATGCTGAAAATTGGGATCTCTAAAAACAGTTGTGACTTCTGGTCTATACTAAAAACGGTCAATGGACAAAATCCACCCCAGATTGCAAGCAACGTCACTGAACAGCAATGGATCGTTTATTTCACTGAGCTGTATGCCCTGCCTTCAACTGGCACTCTGAAGAGTCCAGCTCCACGTCAACAAGAAGATCGGAGTGAGCCCTGGGTGAACATGGCTGTCTTGGAAGACATCGCGAGCACAATCTCACGTTTGAAGAACTCGAGGGCCCCGGGCCCGGATGGCCTTACCAACCTAGATTTGAAGCAGCATTCCCAAGCTTGGGCGGGCCTGATTTGTGAGCTGTTCGAGCAATGTCGTAAACAAAAACAAATTCCGAAGACCTGGACAGAGGCGGTCCTAGTGCCGATCTATAAAAAGGGGATCAGATCGGACCCAAACAACTACAGACCGATTGCCCTACTTGATATTATTGGGAAGATATTTGCCACATTGACACTGAACTACTTTAAAGATTGGGCCAAACAAGCGCCATTGCTTGATATTTTCCAGACCGGATTCCAAAAAGGAGCGGGAACAGCGATAAATATCCTAATCTTGAACACCATCAAAACGAGAGTCAAAGGAGGTGCCCCGGGAGTACATATGGCCATGATTGACCTATCCCAGGCGTTTGATACCGTGGATCAAGCCAAATTATGGGCAAAGCTAGAAAACTGGAAGTGCCCTAAACCAATCTTGGACCCTATCAAGGCCCTCCACTCAAAAACATCGCTGAGAGTGAGGTTGTGTCAGCAGGGAAGTCTATCGGATCGAATCCTTACAGAAAGAGGGGTCAAACAAGGCTGCCCCCTAGCCCCAGCGCTCTTCATCGCCTTTATTGGCGATTTTCAAGAGACTGAAGATTCGGTTCGTGCGTTTCCTCCGAAGCTGGGTGATGTGAAAATGTCTAGATTGTGGTACGCGGATGATCTGATCTTGCTGGATCAAACGGCCATCGGACTTCAAAGACAGATTGACAATTTATCGATGTATATGGAGGCCAACAACTTAAAGATCAACTCGCAGAAAACAAAAATCATCTCTTTTCACAAAACCTCGAAAGATCGCAAGAAAAACATACACATGGCACCTGAACAAAACTAAAATTGAGTCCGTGAACGAATTTAAATATCTAGGCGTAATGATCGATAACTCTTTGAAAGACAACTCACTTTTGAATTCATTATGGGAAAAAACCCGCAGCCTTACATCACAAACCCGAGCTGTGGACAATAAATTCGGCAAATTTTCATGGACTCCAGCTATTCAGTTTTATAAATCTAAGGTCATACAAGCTCTAATTTACGGAATGGCGGCAAACCTGTCCCTACCAGCGGAAATTTGGCCTAAGCTGGAAGGATATCTTTGGAAATCTGTCCTAGCACTCCCAAAATCTGCTCCCATGCCAGCCATTCGTCGTGATCTTGGTCTGTCATCATTATCCGCAGTGTTAACCCAGAGTGCAGTCCAATTGTACAGAAAAATTCTCTCTCCAGACTCGTTACCAATTTT
The DNA here is from genome assembly GCF_040938575.1 of Ambystoma mexicanum. Classification (NCBI taxonomy): domain Eukaryota; kingdom Metazoa; phylum Chordata; class Amphibia; order Caudata; family Ambystomatidae; genus Ambystoma; species Ambystoma mexicanum. Next base: position 532,955,019 of record NC_090941.1, on the reverse strand, counting down.
CCAGCTTATGAAAAGTGAAATTACAAAGGGCTCCTGCAAACCGCTTCTGATCTGGGTAAACAAAATACATGAAAAACTGGAAGAGGTGGCCTGCTCAGCCGAAACTCTTCTCAATAACCCTGGGAGGGTAAAGAGGAAACTGGACGATCAAGACTGGATTAACACGGCCGAAAGAGTCTGACAATACAAGTCACTAAAGCATCTACCTCCCTCATACAATCGGCTGAGGGAGCCGTTAAAATACTGTGAAAAATTTCCGGAGAAGAAGCTAAGGAAGACTTTTATGAGAGCACGTCTGAACCTATTAAATACAAGGGAAATTCTAGCAGCTCGAAAGGACGCCTTAGACAACCGATGTCGTCTATGTGGAGACCCCACCCAAAAGGAAACGATCCACCACCTCCTAATGTCATGTATAGCCTTAACAACAGAAAGATTAACATATCTGGCACCACTTGCATCAAATGAAATCAGTCTTGATGAAGAAACCCGCTGGAATAGGCTAATCGCTGGTGACTCGCCCAGATGGTCTAGGATGACCGCTAAATTTCTGGACGTCGCCCTTAAAAGGGCGAACACCCCGGCCGAAGGTGAGCAATTAGTCAGCGCGGGGCATTAGTCTGGGCGAGGTTGATCAAATCTCGACACGACGAAATCAAGTGGTGTCCTAAGGTGTCTTAAGGAGAAATGACTGTTTTTGTAAAAACCTAATGGTTAACACAATAAAAAAAAATAAAAAAAATACAGTGAAAATGCAAAAATAGTCTATTGAGGAACCTTTATTCTCTTTAAAAGTATTTTCCTGGAAGTCACTAGGCACCCTACATACCCCTTTCTATGAGCCAGGAATAAAACCAAATGCCCGTATGTCTATCATGCATGGCTGTAGTATACCGAAAAGATAATTCTCACATTCATCAAACAAGTATGGTGGTGGTCCATTCCCAATTATTAGTTTAACATCGCCACCTAATATTATCCATTCATTAGTAGACCATGTTTGCAGAATGTTATCCTCCATAAATTGTTTGAAACTAAGAAGACTCTTTCTCCTTATATTTTAGTGGACTGTCAAAAAAACTTTAAATCCATATGGTACAACCATTCTTAAAACTCAGTTTAAGAACAAGCAGACAGTTTTAACACGTATTAATAGGTCTAAACAAGCATCCCAAGGAAGTTTTTATGAAGATTGCAAAACCTTTATAATGGCTTCCACAATACTTTTTTGATGCCTTACATTGGTAGGAACCAAGCTATCCAATACAATCTCATCGAGGTTCTTGTCATAGTACTATATCAAATTCTTGCTAATAGCTAAATACAACAGCCCTCTCTAATTTCCCAGAGGCCTCAGCCAATTCTTTATTCATCCTTTGATCAGTGTCCAGGACCTTGATGTTCATAAGGGCAAGGGTTTCGGGCTTCCACTGTGCTATGTGAGACCATAGACTGATCCATTAGTCATTCCAACTCATTCAGTGAAGACAAGACTTCAAACCTATTCTGGCTAAGGATCACACTCTTATCTTGCGGCGTATTAGATTTTGTAAGTGAGCATGAGGCTCTCACTGGCTTTCCGCTGGGCATGTTTTGAATCATGGGGTATAGTGTGTAAAAAAAAATGTTTAAAAAAAAGTTTTATTAGGTCATGATCCGTTAATATATATGTATTATGAGCACTGTTATTCCAAGACTACAGACCTGGTTCGATACAAGTGTTGCAAGGATAATCAGTTCAAGTTCGTATCATGTTTGTATTTAGCCAGATTGGAAGTGAGATGAGTTGCAATCATGGTATTTGCTAAAGATACCACGATACAATCGGCCATTATTGACTTTTGTATTTTACCAATCCATCCCACTCTTTGTGCCATCAATATATCTTGTGGATTAATGTTGGACCTATTAGTTTGGTGTTAATCCAATGACTGGCTTTATTATTTAAAGAGATTGAGGCCTCTTCAACTCCCAAACATAGAGGTTCCAGCCCCACAATGGTACCCACCAAAGGAAGTGATGCGGAAGGAAGATGGAGAATCACTTGGGAATACTGCAGTTCTTTGTTGGATTTGCGGTTGGCTGAATTGAGCCTTTTAGCATAGGTCTAGTAGATGAGTTGCCATGTGTTTCAACCATAATGTCAGATGGTGTGGGCCTATGTGGATTCCCCTCCATCTGTGTTCGCCTAGTAACACCTAGTATTAATTGGTCACTCAGTACAACTTTTTAGTTATTTCAGGGATTAAGATGGGGCCAAGTGGTTCCTTTAAAACGTATATGTCTTAAGTTCTCTTATGAGATCATCCATAATTAAAAGTGAGTTAATCGCAACATTCTTCAAATTGGAAAAGAACTCTGTTATCTGCTGTAATTTCTCGTTTAACTCAGCTGACATGGCTTGTGCGTCTTTTGATAGATCCTTCATTAGTGCCACCAATGGGTTCATTATATCTGCACTCTCCTGGGCTTTACCTCCCTTTATATTACCTGTAGGTGTAATATTTTGATGAAACTGAGGAGGAAGCCAGTTGCACGCTGGAAATCATCGGATGTCTTGAATGTAACTAGAGAAAGATTTTTCATTAGTCATTATTGGTTGTGCTTTTTCATCAGATTGATTATTATCCAAAGTGGTAACCAGTATAGGTTGCATTGGTTCCTGAAGAGCTGTATCCTTCTAGATGGATTTAAGTCATTCTAAGTGGCCTACAGGGCCTTCTCTGCCACCATTATCCTTTTTTCCAATGGGCCGGTCACCTCTTGTAAATAGGAGTCCAATAAGCTTTGTGTGTTTGGTACTATATTGATGCTCAAAATCTAAAGAATCCCACAGAACCGCTTCCTTCCCTTCCCTTTCTGCTAAGAGCGAGTTATCCTAGATGCATGCAACCCTAGTCATGTTCACCCCTTAACCAAAAAAGGGCGAATAACCATGTAATTATCAAAAATACACATTTTAATATTTGTCAAAACACTTTACACATTACAATATATCTCTCTAAAAAAAAACACAACAATATGTTCAAAACACACACTGGAACTCCCATCAGTGTGTGTACATATTCTACAAATGGCAAACAAGCAAACATTTCAAATCCTTTTTTGTGCCTAACTAGAGGGTGTGTCTCCATTTAGCCCTCTACTATTATTCATGATACCCTTCTTGGTTCATACGGGAAAAAGAAACTGTGCCAACACTTAAAGAATGTGTTTCTAGGACCAACATGAATCTCAAAAATAAACACAGGAATAAATCCCCATTGTATATCCTGTCGGTGCTGTCATCGGGGCACTTAATTTTTGTATATACTGGTTCTCGCGTATCTCTTCAAGTGCCAATTGCCATAGTTTCAATATTTCTATAAAACAAACATTTGATCTTAAAAACATGGTTTTCAATTTTTTACACAAGTCATGCATAGCATCTTTTTCAACTTCATCTCCATTTCTAATGTAAGCAGAGGGATTTGGTCATTTTACAATGTTGAAAAATTGTACGAAATCAGGACATTGTACGGAATTAGGATGTGTAAAATGTTGAAATATTGTGTAGTAGTGGGCAGTAGTAAGACCATGAATGACCAAATCCCTCTATAACAAAAATTAAGTGCCCTGATGACAGCACCGACAAGATATACAATGGGGATTTATTCCTGTGTTTATTTTTGAGATTCATGTTGGTCCTAGAAACACATTCTTTAAGTGTTGGCACAGTTTCTTTTTCCCGTATGAACCAAGAAGGGTATCATGAATAATAGTAGAGGGCTAAATGGAGACACACCCTCTAGTTAGGCACAAAAAAGGATTTGAAATGTTTGCTTGTTTCCCATTTGTAGAATATGTACACACACTGATATGAGTTCCAGTGTGTGTTTTGAACATATTGTTGTGTTTTTTTAGAGAGATATATTGTAATGTGTAAAGTGTTTTGACAAATATTAAAATGTGTATTTTTGATAATTACATGGTTATTCGCCCTTTTTTGGTTAAGGGGTGAACATGACTAGGATTGCATGCATCTAGGATAACTCACTCTTAGCAGAAAGGGAAGGAATCTGTTCTGTGGGATTCTTTAGATTTTGTGTTCCACGATCCTCACCCACACAACCCCTGACAAGAGGATCTTTGCAGCTCATGGTAGTTGACTATATTGATGCTGACATTCCTGTGTTTTTTACCTGAGGCATTGTCATGGGTACCATGCGCCTTCCGTTTGCCCGTGATGCATGGTATGTGGGGTTCAAAGGCTGTCTGCCTGCAGTCACCCCTCACCAAGAAGCAATGCAAAGTAGTCAAAATTACTGGTAGGGTCCAAAGCTTTTAGCCCACCATCAACCTTTTACGATAAGAGCTTAAATATTATTTGGAACCTGGTGCGGGCAGTCAAAGTGCTGGTGCAGGTAGGTTTGGATTAGTGTCAAACTGCAGTATTAAGGAGTCAATTGCAAAAACAAATACGCAAATAAGCAGCAATGAAAACCCATAAAGGATCTGTTGCCAAAAAGCCATTGTCCACCGTTAAATGTAGCGGGTTTGTTCGAACAATGTACAAGAAAATAGTTCAAAGGGTTGTAGGCCCTCAGTTTAGCCAGACTACAAGACTGCAGGCAGAATTTGCAGCTTTAGCAGAGGCAGGCAGCGTGGTATGTGTTCGCACAAATACAATCATTAAACTGTTATAATGGCTAAAGTGACAGGTGCAAGAGGGAGGTGCAAATCGGTTAAAATATGATCAAAACAAGCCAATTGGAAGTGACGCTATAAAGAGTCCATAAAACAGTAATCAATATAAAATAGCGCTTAAAAGATGACTGATAAATATAAAAAGCAATTTAAAAAGGTAGGCGTTGGTTTATTTCTTCCCTTTACTGACACAGTGAGTACATATCGTGTACAAAAAAAAGAAATCGACCACAAAACATAGGTGTCAAGGCAACTGCATAGTGACTGATTACCTGTGTTAGAGTTGGATTGGCTTGAGATCAACCACTCTCTCTGCTCGCATCCAGAAGCTTTGGCATCTGTTGCTGTTGCTATTCCTTTAAGGAATGAACCCGCCTCATCATAGGGTGGGGATTAGTGACGTGGGGGAAGAGGGACGTGGGTCGGCACCGTTCACGCCAGTTCTTCAGTAGTACTTAAAGAAGGTTGCAATAACATTTCTCCGGCTCCGCGTCCTTCATTGAAATACATAAGCCCAGTCCGGGCTACAGCTGGCGACGAGGATGTCTCCTCGTGGGCCGGAGTCCTTGTGCTTTCCTCGCTGGTGATCCCGCTGAGCGCCCTGCATATCACAGGGCCCTTGATCCCACCAGGCCCATCCTCCTCCTGGCTACGCGGCCGGTGATCCCACCGGACCCATCCTAGTCTTCACCATGCGGCTGGTGATCACACCGGGCCCCTCCTCCTCCAAGCCCCTCTGCACACCTCCTCCTCACTGCTGCCCGGCGCGCTGAGCCAGAAGACACAGGCTCCATCGGACGGGCACAACGCCCAAAAAGGGTAGCGGCACCGAAAAGAGCGTTCCTCAACACCCACGCTGAAGGGACACAGGAGCCCCCCTCAGCCGCTCCTGCCAACTCACCGGAGAAGACACCCAGGCAAGGTACAGCGCGCTCTTCTTCCGCAAAGGTGGGCCTACACAACAGCCACATCCTGCCTGAGTTGCAAGGGTGTAACAACCTCACAGGCACACGCCCATTCTGGGGCCACCTACACACAACTGTATCCCTACTACCAAACCCTCCAGACCTCCAGCAAGCAGAGGGGAGGTCCCACACCTGACTCCAAGTGACAAGCACGCGTGGGGCACCCAACCGCCGCTACCAATGCCATAGATATTTCAGCCCGTGGCCCATGCACCGCCGCCATGAGCAACCCACCCTCACCCCAGCCCTCCCGCAGCACACAGTCCATACAGCTGCGCATGCCACTACCGTTCTCCACGACGCCACAGGCCACCAAAGGTCCGCGATCGACAGAGTTGATGGAAGACTTCCACCATTTTGTCAGGCGGTCTGGCGATGGCGACTCGCCCCATCTTCGCGACGTGTTCCTCAAGCTGGTAGGGAGGGAGATGAAAATGATTGTTAAAACAATACCAACAGCTGACCAACCAGATTTTGCCTCCCTGATCAAGGCTCTTGACAAACTGCTCATAATTGAACCCAACAGAGGCTATGAAAGATGCCTCTTCAACCAGGTGCCCACTGCCAATTTGACGCTTTCTCCCTAGACGAAGCCATAAGACTGCACATCATCGAGGGCTGCCTCTCACCTTCTCTCAAAAAACAACTGCTAAAAAAGCCCCTAACAATTCCAGAGGTCGGTGAACCTGCCCGAATCTTCAAAAGAGTAGATGCTGAAGCCGCATCCATGGCCGGCCCGACCACTCCAAAACACAAATCTACTGAACTCATTGCAGCAGTGCAACCACCAGCTCCAAGACAAGGAGACAAGGGTGCATACCCATACAGACAAAAGAACATACAGGTGCCGAGGCAACAGAGACAGTGCTATCGCTGAGGCATGGCCTTCCCGCATTCAGGGTCCTGCCTGGCCCTATCGCAAAGATGCGCCAACTGTGGCAGAGAGGGCCATTTCCAATCCTTGTGCAGAGAAGACGGACCATTCCCGACTGTAAGGCCCCAGGCACTCAATCGCCCACCACAACCCACAGTACTTCCAACAGAGGGTCTCCCATCCGCCGCAACGCAGTCATGTCGGAGCCTTGGACGAATACCACTACCAAGACTACCCACAGAGCTACGGCTACCAAGATCAACCATCACACCTGATGGATGAATATGATGAGCCCCCAGAGGGGTACACTGAAGAGGAATTCAACTACAACCCCGCGGGCCCTGCATGCGCCTCATATTACGACCCAACGCAGGACGAGTACGTCAACCTTATCCAGGCCAGTGAAGAAGCCAAAGAAGCACCAAAAGTCCCGTTCAAAATGGGAAATAGTCTATTCCACTTCCTAGTAGATTCCGGCGCCACTGTAAACATCATGGGTGAGCAAGAATACTTGAGAATTCCCAACACTCCGCCACTTCTAAATTGATCCAGAATCTTTCAGTGGGGCGCACCCACCCCCCTGCAGACCATTGGGCACTTCAGACACCGCCTACTCCTCAAAGGCTGACAAACGGACACCACCATACATGTCATCAGGTGCCCCACCAAAGGCAGATGCCTCCTCAGTTATTACATGGCCTCATGCCTCGGACTGATCGACATCCATGTAGGAACAAATGACGTGATTACCTCAGCAACAGTCTATCAAGGTCAAGATGAGGAAGTGAGAGCCATTGCCCCTGGAAATTCCCAAAATCTCATCACCAAGCTCGACATCATGGAGAAGTTTCCTCAACTGTGCACTGGGCTGGGTAAGCTGAAAGAGCCCCCGATTAAACTACATATCGACCATCTCAGTGAGACCGGTCCCGCAACACCCAAGGAGAGTTGGTTTCCACCTCCAAGAAGCAGTCTCCAGAGAGCTAAATCAATTACTCGCTGGTGGCATTATCGAACCTGCAACTGGGCCCACCCCATGGGTCTCGCCCCTGGTCATAGTGCCAAAAGAAGGAGGGAGACTACGGCTATGTGTCGACATGAGGGTGGCCAACACGGCCATACAAAGGGAAAGCCACCCAGGTCCGTGCATCGGGGACATTATTGTGCAACTAAACAATGGCTGCATGTTCTCCACGCTCCATCTGATGCAAGCTTATCATCAACTAGAATTACACCCCGACTTGAGCTGCCTGCAATCCCAAACTCACACTGAGGCACGCAAACAGGCAGACTCTGTGTATTGGTCAGTTAGCGTCATAATCCACTTAACCCTCTGTAGCATAAATGGGGGAAAAAAGAGGGGTTATATAGGCTTCAGGGGACGTTGGGAAACATCACGCAATGTTTGCTGAAGGCACACAGTGCTCCTCCCACCAGAAAAAAAATCACGCTCTGATTGATTAATTTATTTATAGAGCGCTTTACACCAAGGCGCTGTACAGTGGAACAACAAACCCAAGGTGGGAACCTCAACTTTCACTGGTACCTAGAGGTAGAAACATATAATATAACAAAAATGGTACCAGGAGGACGAGGGAGACTAAAGAAGGTGGGCAGAAGAATGTGAAATTCAAATCATTATATTCATTTTATTTAGATTTGTCTAAAAAACATGTAGAAGCATTGAGATTTAATTAATTCTTAAAAACCTTTTACTAATCATGCATCCATACACTCATTCACTAATATAATATCTAAAAGATATATAAACATACTAAGAAGTTACAAAAGCTAATCATTTCATTAATCTACTTCTTTTCATTGTGTTGTTAGTGATTCACAACATCTTATGTTGTGAATCAACATCTTATGTTGTGAATCACTAACAACACAATGAAAAGTTGGAGGGGAAGAAAAGGACTTCGGTTTTATCGGTGTGAAGAGAGAGAAAGTGGGAGGACATCCAGTTCTTAATAGCAGTAAGGCAGGAAGAGAGTTTAAGGTGAAGGTCAGTTGAGAAGGAGGAGAAAGAGAGAAAGAGTTGTCATCAGCATAGAAATGGTGGGAGATGCCAAACGAGGAGATAACAGGGGCAACGAGGGAGGTGTAAAGAGAGAAGAGGAAAGGACCAAGTACAGAACCTTGGGGAACACCGTAAATAAGAGGGAAGGAACGAGAGGTCTGTCCACCCATGATACAGCAAAGGAATGGGAGGAGAGGTAAGAGGATAGCCATTTGAGAACAGGACCTTTAAACCCGAAGGAGGAAAGAGTGTGGAGAAGGAGGGGATGATCGACAGTGTCAAAAGCTGTGGAGAGATCAAGGAGAATAAGGATAGAGGGTTGCTTCCCTGCACGTGTCCGAGGGACTGATAAGGGTTCTCCGGACATCAGGGAACGTCACGCCACGTTTGCTCTCGGCTCTCTACAACCAGCAGTGTACCTAAGTAGTGGTCCTGCTGCTAGGCCAACAGTGATGTATTTCTTTTGGCTTGCAATGTCTAATCCTGGGGAAAAAGCACAGTTTGCATAATGGCTTGTGGACTCTGTGGCAAGAGGCATGATAATGGAAGGGGATAATTGCTTGAGAGCACAACTCATACCTGAGGTACAGGAGAAGTTAAAGAGCCTGCCTTCGGTACCCAGTTATTTGATAACTTCACGGACGAGGCCTTAACTAAAAAAGAAGGCAAGCACTCACAAAAGTGCATACTGCACACTGCCTCTACCTACTCCTCTTCCGCCAATGATCATGACCATCTGCTGCCCGCTGATGGGGAACTGAGAGTCTCTACCTGCGTGGTCTTTACTGGATAAAATTGGAGCATTCCACTACCCAATGCGGCAAAACATTTCTATTTGCTACTAAAAATAAAGGTACGACGTTCATTCATCCCCCGTTTCTTTTTTTTGTTTGTTTTTTTTTTTGTCGCAGCCCTTTTTGCTGAACACTTTTTGCCAAAAACACCATTGAAGAATATGGGTGGTTTGGGGAAGGGCATATAAGTTGTAGGGGGGGGTGGTGTATAGGGATAAATAATAGGGGAGGGGATTTAGGGGGGGACCCTAAAATCATTTTTTGTTTCTGCAACATTTTCAGCAAAAAGTGCCGCGAAAAAAGGGCAAAGAATGAACATAGAACCTGCTGCAGAGACTGGATTTGGCTGTGTTCACAGACATTAGCGTTGTAGGTGCCCTGTATTTTCTAAATGATCCCTTCTGGCTACCGCGATGTAGGGATTCCTCATGGCTATCAAACCCTCCTCCCAGATGTCTACAAATATAGGGATGAATAGGTTTCTCTAATGGGATTTCTCCCTCTGCTGGTAGAAGAATTCCTCTTTTCTTTGGGTTCTATGTTCATTATTAGCCGTTTTTTTCGCGGCACTTTTTGCAGAAAAATTAGCAGAAAAAAATCAATATTTTAATGTAGGCTCCTCCCCCTGCCCCTCCACTATTTATCTCTTTACACCAACCCACCCTACCCCTTCTATGCCCTCCCCTTAACCCCCCATATTTGTCAGTTTTTTCCAGCCAAAAGTGTTCGGCAAAAAGTGCAAAAAAAAAAACGGGGGATGAATGAACGTCGTACCCTGCAGCGGCTAGGAAACGGCCTGCCAAACCTCTATCCATGTGTGCCCTCTCCTGACATGGAAGGGAAACCACTGGATGCGTTTAGCAAACTAGTAGTTACCACAGCGGTGGCCCCAATCAAGACATCAAATTCTATAGGCCTAGGAGCTGTGGTAAAAGTTAATAGGTACTGTATTCAATTACGCCATCAGTGGAAATTGTCAACACAGGATTCAGGCAGACGGCTGACTAAAGCCTTCTTATTTCAGGCCTGACATCCAAACCCAGATAGTTTACATGCCCTTTGACGGGGAGGACCTCTATAGCAAAAAAGGTAGATGAGACACTCCCAGCACTCAAGGACACAAACGGCACCATCACTGGGTACCCTCCAGTATTGCTGGTTGTATTATATAAATCCTTTTCTTCCAGGCAACGTTTTGCCAGAACTGTTAGAGATTCATGTGCATCCTCCCGCTTCCATTCCTACTATAGGGCCTCTTATAGTACAAGGTGAGGTCCCAGTTCTGTTGAAGCAGCACACAATGTGGTACCTCACACCAGAAAGGCCTGTCCACCGAGCAGGCCTGACTTATTCGGATAGCCACCCCCACTCTTCAGCACACCAGTTTGGGGGGGTGCCTCTCAACATATCTCCATCAATTCAAGCATATTACCACAGACCAGTAGGTGCCTTCCATAATGTCGTATGGCCATTCTCTCTGCAAATCACCAGATACCCCACACCCCTGTCCAACAGACTGGAAAAACTGTCTCTGCTCCAGGAAATCAAGGCACTCCTGCTCAAGCACACAATACTACGGATTCCACAAGACCAGTGAAATCAATGAGTCTACGCCTATTTCCTAAAGTGCAGAAAGCTGGGAGGTTGAAGGCACATCCTGGACATCGGATTGCTCAACACATTTCTATGGTTGCAATTGTTCCAAATGGTGACCTTGCAAAGGATTCTAAGATTAATTCAACAAGAGGACTGTCTCTCATCCCTGGACATGGAGGACCCCTATTTCAACATCCTAATCCACCTGAAACACTACAAGTTCTTATGCTTTGTGTTAGTTTGACAGCATTATCAGTCCAAGGTGCTTCCCTTCGGCCTAAAATCAGACCCAGAGTTTTCACCAAGCGCTTGACTCTGGTAACCACCCATCTAAGGACGAAACTGCTTAATGTCTTTCCTCACCTTGACAATAAAATACTAACTTCTGTAAGTCAGGACAGAGACCAATCTCTAGAATGACGACCTTGGTAGATATGAAAATAGCCAGAGAGCACTTCTTACATAAATTATTTGTGAGAGGTGAATGGGCTGAGCAGGGCCAGGATGCCTGGTTGCAGGCCATCACGCGACAGGTCACTGAAACAGGGTCAGACTTATGGAGAGATCAGGGTCCATTACATGTGGCCCTGAGTGAACTATATATGGCTCCTAAAGCCAAAGAGGAACACAATAAGATTGCCAGGATAGCAGCATACCTGTACCTATATATGGGAGACATGCAGGATAGATGTGCTGAAAGCCAAAATCTGGCAAATAGGCAACAGATGGTGTTAGAGAAGGTCCAATCTGACCTGGTCTCTTCTGAGCAGAGGCTGCAGAGGAGCCAGGAGTCAGAAAATGACAGCAGACTGTACATCACTAAAATGAAGGAGGATATGGATGTGCTGCAAAAGGAAAAGTCAGAACAGGATACCAGATTTCTGGCCTTGCAGAAGGAACACCAAGAAGGTTTGGACTCCCTACTGCAAAGCCAGAAAAAGCTGGAGCAACAGCTAGACTTCAATAGGGCATGTGCTGAGCAGGTAGTCACCCTGCAAAGCCACCTAGATAGAGAGAAGGCAGAGAGCAATAAACTGATTTTGAAAGACCTGGATACCCAGACAGAGTTTGACCAGGAGCGCCAGAAAGCTGGTGCCTTCCAAAGGCAGAGGGACGACCTGGCGGCACAAATGCAGGCTCTTAGTCAGGAAAGAGACGCCATAGGCCAAGAAGTCTGCCATTTAAAAAGGAAAATGGAAGAAAATCACCTGGCCCTCCAGGGGCTGGGTGACCTCCAAAAAGAAAACCAGAACTTGTCAGAGCACACCAGGAGGGTGGAAGAGGCTCTAGCAAGAAAGGAGCAGGCCAATAGGGACACAGATCAGGCAGGAGGTAACCCTCCTGCAGCAAAGACTGGCCCAGTTCTCCAGGACCAACCAGGAAGCACAGAGGGAAAATGAGGCTCTCTGCCAGCACAATGAGAGGCTCCAGCAACAGGTAGCGATGCAGGAGAAACTGATAGTCGAGTAAGGCCTTAACAGAGGAACTGAAAGCACAAATGCAGGCTCTTGCATTGCAACAGGGAGCAGGGGCGGATAGAGATGAGGTCCGCTGGGAAAGAGAGACTCCTGACCATAACCGCAGGAGCCCTAACACCAGGGGCCTTCATCTCCCCCAGTCCCTGGACTCTACCACCCCCATGTCCCCTGGCGCACATGAGCACAGGGCCGCAGGGATGGCAGATCACTATCCAGCTAAGAGTATGGGGCTCATAGGCCAGTACCACTCAGGAATGGAGGGGTGGGCATCCGGGTATGGGCACCCAAGTACAGTACAGTTCAATGGGGAACCCCAGGAGAGTAGGCCCATTAAGGGCATCCTGAAAACCTCTGCCCAGTTAGGTCAGTGGAGGGGGTACCCATCAAATCCTGGCAGCAAGGAGGAATCTGAAGACTCCTCTGAACTGCGCAGGACACAGGAGACCAGGTCCCCACATTCTGCCAGCCATTCCCAGGCTCGCAGAATCCGGGAAAACCTGGAAGAACAGACGGGAACCTCTGGGAGCAGTGCCTCTGAGTCCGAGGAAGAATGGACAAGGGTTACCCGAACCAAAAAGGCCAATAAGGCAAAAAGGGCCTTGCTTAAGGACCCCTTAAAGCAGATTAAGGCGATCAGGAGCGTCATCACGCCTTACCATAAGAACGCTAAGTATTCTGTTTGGGAGCACTTAGAGTTGTTTGAACAAATGATGGAGACTTTCCATTTGAAGGACAGCCAAAGCTGTATTCAATATGTAAAGTGGACCTTCTCCCCGGAATACTCCAGTTTCTTTGCGGGGCTGGAGGACCAAAATCATTTAAGATGGTCCACCTATAAGGCGGCCATCTTGAAACATTTTTCTGTTCACAGAAATCCTCAAGAGGCTCGCAAGGCAGCCTACAATTTGCAATGTGGGGAGGATCAGGCCCCACAAGAATTTGTGCAGGAGTTAAAGCGGGCTTTTGCACAGACCACAAGAAGGGTGCGCACGGATAGCAGGGAATTTATAAATACGTTTTTCCATGCCTTGCCCAAATATATCATGACCCAGCTCGTGAGGGATTTTCACGAGAAAAGATCTTTAGACTGGGTCATTGAACAGGCTACCCGGATCTATGAGGTGCAGAAACCGATAGATAGCAAAAGTAATGCCCAGAAAAACCCCAAAGCCAACAGCACCCCTGCTGCTGCCAAGGTGGCAGAGGTAAAGGTCACCCCCGTTTTGGATTTGGAGATGGGGGGGCCTAAAAACCTGCCTGCACCTAATAATGCTAGGCCCAGGAGGTCCTCGGGTCAGTCACAGACAGGGAGCCAAGGAGGCAGCCCCACAAATGGGGTCCCTCGCTCTCCTGATTATGTAAGTCCCCGTTACAAGGGAAATCGACCCATCCTGGGTTATGTGTGGACTCCTCCAGCCCAAGGGGGGGGATCCAGACAAGCACCTAACCCAGGGAACTTCCCTCCAAACTTCCCACAGGAGGGCAGAAATTTACCAAACCCTGGGCAGAACTTTTTCACCAGATATCCACCCGACTTTCAGCCCCAAAACCATCCATCCTTCTTTCCCCAATTCCCTGAGCCCAGACCACTGAATCCGGGAGAGGGGAGGCCAAGGGTGGAGGGGTACCCAAATCTTCCCAACCCGGGGTATTACCAGAGGAGGGACAGCTACCCTTCCCGGGATCAGCCCAGGGGAGAAAACAGGGCCCCGTATCAGCCTGAGCGGGTTTCCCAGTTAGAGCGCCAGGTTCAAAACATGGCGCGGGATATGGGTCACATACTGAGGGCTCAGCAGAACCCTCAGATCAGCATGCCGGCGCAGAACACACCCAACTCTGGACCTGGTGCTCCAGAACAATGACGGGGGCAGCACCCCGATAACTCACCGGTTCCCAGGGAGGAGGCACAAGGGGAAGGGGGGTGTAAAGCCTTGGAGGAAGCTTCCTTCCTCACTTGTAAACAGCCCCTGGAAACCCAGGAACCGGAAACAAAATCTCTTCCCCTGAAGGTCTGCCTCCTAAGGAGCAGAGGGGGGGTAGGAGAAACAAAAGACCCAAACAGACTCAGTTTGAGGAGGAGGTACAGATCTTCCAATTTGAGGGAGAGGGATCCTCAGAGGATCCTGGGAAAAGGATCTTCTCCTTCAGAGAGGGGGGAACTCCTCCCAAAGAAAAATGGGTCCCTAGGGATGCAAATCCAGACTGGGGAGATGTGGAGACTGAGCTACCGCCGCCCACCATCTCATCCCAGAACCAACAGCAAGAAAATCCCCTGGTTCAAACCCATCCTGGTGACTGCCTCCAAAAAGGGGGGGGCGGCCCAGAACCGGAGCCAGGGGAACCCACCATGGCTCTGATCTCCAGTTGCCAAATTTTAATTTCAGATTCCCAAGGCTCTCCACAGATTTCTGCCCAAATCTCTTCGCTAGCGATGTCCAAAACCAGAAAATTAGCCCACCAGTTGTCCAAAAATGTACATTATCTGTGCCCCCTTGAGGAGAAGGAGGGAAGATATTATGCCCCGGTACAAGTACAGGGACAGGGTACATTTTTGGCACTGGTGGACACTGGATCTCAAGCTACCCTTCTGTCCAGAAGGGCCTTTGACGAACTGAATGCAGGAAGGGGAGAGAATTACCAAATTCCTCTCACCTCTCTTCCTGGACAACTCCAGAACTTTGACGGGAAGGAAATTCCCGTCGAGGGGACGGCAGATTTGGACATTAAAATTGGGCGACATAAGTTGAAACACCCGGTCATAGTTGTGACCCCAGAGGGCACCCCTTGTTTACTAGGGAATGACCTCCTGAGAAGGTTGTCACCCCTAATAGATTGTGTAAACAAGGTCCTCTGGACCCAGACTAGCCGACCAATAAAATTAAAACAGAGTGTCAACCATGTTAGTTTAAACGGCACCTGCCACATGGTTGAACAAAAATCTGACCAAGTAGAATTTCACTTCCAGAACAACCAGATTCCAGACGTGACAGTAATAGCAGTAGGACAACAGACTAGTGATGGGGGGTCCTCTCTATTTCTGAAAATCAACCTTCCTTCCAGTCTAAAGTGGTATTCCACGCTGGAAGGAAACACTCTGAAATTCTATACTAACCCACAATCAGAAACTCCCACTCCTATAGTCCAGAAAGATGTGAAATCAGCTCAGAGCCTGGCTGATATTCAGCAAATTGGAGAGCAGTTGTTCATCCCTGTTCAGTTAAATGATGGGAAGGACTCTGTTCTCGCTCGAGTGTGTGTGAACAACGGGAAGAGCTTCATCAGCGAAGCCATGTTCCGCCAACTCCCAAAAGATCCAGCCATTCCCACCTTCAAACTGATAGACAAATGGGAAATGGACCTGGAAGCACCTAATTCCAAACATCTCCTGCCAAGCAGGTGTATGCTCAAAATCTCCATTGGCAACAAGAGCATTGTCCACAATTGTTGGGTCGTGCGAGACGTCCCTGCCGCCTTTTACTTAGGCAGTGACATTCTCAATCGCTTTGCCATTAGTTTGGACCTAATAAACTTCAAAGCTTGGTCCCGATTAGCGGATAATCCCATGGGCTTTGATGATCCAGAAAAAGCATTTAGGTCAGCTCAATTGCTACCTTATGCAGTTGAAATCCAGATTAAAGAGGAGGTCACCATCCCAGAAAGGACCCGACAATTCTCCCTGGAAGTGAAAGTTAAAAGAGGACAACATTTGAAAAACCCTGATGCTTACATACATCTAAACGCTTCTCTCCAACAGCAAGGGTTGGGGGTAAACCCAACTCCATTAGTCAACATAGAACATGACACCATTCTAATAGAGGTGGATAACAGCGACTTAAAGAGTATTACTCTAGCCGCAGGCACCATTATTGGAATGGCGGTTGATGACCGACATTTCTCCATTGATCTTGTAAATGAACTGTTAGGACCAATCCCCAAGGACTGTGTTGACAGTGACAGTGAGGACAATACAACACCAGACAGGATTTTCACCCGGCATGGGGGGAACTTCCTGGTGTACACTTCCTGCCCCTATGGTAAGGAAGATGTGACGTGTGACTTCAGGAGGGATGAGGTGATTTTCCAGGTTCATGAAGGCTGCCTTGCCCACCTGAAGCCTCCAGTCCAAATCAGCACTCTGACCAGGGACTTCTCCACCCAGCTGGAGGAGGCCGCGGAGATAGCCAAACCAGAAGTCTTTCCAGGCTTCAGGCAGATGGTGGAAGAGAGAGTCAACCTAGCTGATGCCTGTGTGACTCTGGAACAAAAGCAAAAGTTGAAACAAGTTTTCTTGGATTTCCAAGATCTCTTTGCGGTAGACTCATATGACTGTGGTCGCACTGACATCCACACAACAACAATCCCCACGGACCCTGGCATGACTCCTGTGTTTGTGAAGCAATATCGCTTGCCTCTCGCATCAATGGAGTCCCTTACTGAAATAATTAAGAACCTTGAGTCCCGGGGAATAATCCGTCCAGTCCACAGCACCTTCAATAATCCGGTGCTGGGGATATTGAAGCCAAACAGCCAGTGGAGACTCTGCGCCGACCTCAGGGAGCTCAACAAACGGGTCCATACTTCCCGATGGCCTCTGCCCTACATTGACCAAGGGCTGGCCCAGATCCAGGGGTCACAGGTATTCACTGCAATAGACCTGACCAATGGATACTGGACTGTGCCTGTCAGTAGGGAGGACCAATACAAGCTGGCTTTTACCTTAGGGGGCCAGCAGTACACATGGACCCGGACTCCCTTCGGATACCTCAACTCCGGCAATGAATTCAACATTTTTCTACACAAGGCCATGCCCGACTTGGGTGCAAGGGGTAACCTGGCTTATGTAGATGATGTCCTCATCAAAAGCTCAACTGTTGAGGAACACATAGCGGAGATCCGTCATGTTCTGACACAGTTGAGGGCCGCCGGAGCAAAACTTTCCTTTCAGAAAGCACAGTGGTGTAGAACCCGTGTTAATTTCTTGGGGCATGAGATTACTCCTCAGGGCCTCTGTCCCCAGGAAAAGAAAGTGGAAGCACTTCAGAAACTGAAAGACCCCACAACTCTGCGGGAACTAAGGAGCCTCCTTGGACTGACTAATTACAGCAGAAAGTTCATTGAGGGCTACGCAGAGATCACCAGACCCCTGATTCATCTCCTGAAGGGGGGGGTCAAGTGGGAATGGGGTCCAGAACAAGCCGAGGCAGTAAGACAACTCAAGAGAAGCCTCTCACAAGCGCCTTGCCTAGCTTACCCTGTCAGAAACAAGGAGTTCTTCCTGGAGACGGGGTTCTCTGATACGTGCTTGACGGCAGTATTATACCAAAAGCATGACAAGGTCAATAAAGTAATCTCCTATGCGAGCAAAACTTTATCCTCTGTGGAGGAAAAATTCAACGATTGTGAGAAGGCACTCCTGGCAACGGTGTGGGCATTGAAGAATTACCGCCCGTTTATCCAGGGGGAACACATCATAGTGGAGACTCCACACCAGCCTCTGCAATATCTCCAAAGTGACAGAATCCGGGCCGGAAATGTGAGTAATTCCCGAATTACTTCCTGGATTCTGTCAATGCAAGGCTTTCCTGTGGAGGTCAGATATGGCCAAAACAAGAAGAGTCCCCTCGCGCAAGGTCTGGCTGACTTGCATGATTGTGCCAGAGAAAACTGTCTCGAGGACGAAAGTCTAAAAATAAAGGACAACCTGGAGGCATACCTTAATTCCCCCCACAAAGTCTTTGAAGAAGACAAGTGTGAGGGAATGCCCACTGTCTATGTGGATGGATGCTCTTACCATGTTGACAACAACGGGGAGAAAGAACTGGTGGCCGGCGTAGGGAATGCATGGGTGAATGAGTCCCCAGAACCCTCCGCTGGATACAAAATTGGTCCCCGAAGTAGTCAGGTGGCAGAATTGATGGCTGTGCATCAGGCCATCCTCACTGCTGTCCAGCATCAACTCCACGAACTGGTCATAATCACAGATTCGGATTATGTACGGAACGGGTTCGTGGAGCACCTGGTTAATTGGAAAACCAGAGGCATGTTATGTGCTAACAACAAACCCTTGAAACATGGGAAGTTGATCCAAAACATTGATGATCTGGTCACATCGAATGGGATGACCATCTACTGGAAAAAGATTAAGGGTCATTCCAAAGTAGAGGGACCAGACAAAACTGGAAATGACGTAGCCGATCAGCTGGCCAAAACCGGAGCCATCCAAGGGGATCTAATTGAGATTGAGTCCCTGTTGGGGGAAATCCAGGTCACTGTCATCACTAGGTCCCAGACAAATGCTCACAACGACCTTTCAATTGCACAATGGAGCAAGGAGACTCCTGATGCTGATTTGATTACAGCTCAGAAGGGGGATCCAATTATTGGTAAGTTTTACCAGCACCTTGAGGACCCTGAGAACTTTCCCCTGACGGATACCGATTACATTGGGAAAGAGGACCTAAGAGTGTTGATGAAATGTCCAAAAATGTTCCGGATCCAAGACGGTTTGTTGGTAAGGAAATCCAAAGCTGGCCACGATCAGTGGGTGGTTCCTACCTCATTCCGAAGCCTGATGTTAAGTCACGCCCATGATGCGGCCACCGCCGGTCATAGGGGGTTTCACACAACATTGGAAATCTTAAGAGAGGTTGCATACTGGCCACACATGGGGCAGGACCTCGACCAATACTTGAAGGGGTGTCTTGTGTGTGCACAATTTCAGCCATCATCCCTTACGCACCGGGCGCCTTTACAAAAGAGGGGAATGACACTGCCATGGTCGGATTTACAAATCGACTTTGTAGGCCCTGTGATTCGCTCGGCTAGGGGGAATAAGTACATGTTGACTGTGACATGCTTGTTTACCAAGTGGGTGGAATGTCTCCCAGCCCCAAACTGCAAGGCAGAAACGGCAGCTGCCTTGATGATTAACCACATCTTTTCCCGTTTTGGTCTACCTCAAAGGATTGAGTCAGACAGAGGTAGCCACTTCACCAGTGAGGTAATGACAAAGATGTGGGAGATACTGGGGGTCAAGAGAAAGCTGCATATTGCTTATCGGCCAGCTTCTTCTGGGGCCGTAGAGAGATATAACCGAACCATTGTGAGCATATTAAAGAAGTTTGTGGCAGATTCTGGGCCAAGTTGGGATATCCGATTACCTCTGGTCCTAATGGCTATCAGATCTACCCCTTCATCTGCAACCAAAATGTCACCATTTGAGTTGATGACTGGGCGCAAGATGGTGCTTCCTCAGCATTTGCTCTATAGGACCCAAGAGCAGACACTGATAAATGCCTCCACTACTCATGAGTATGTGGAGAATTTAAGGAAACACCTCCAACATGCTTTTGCTTATGCTCAGCGGAATCTAGAAAGATCAGCTGATAGCATGAAGACCCACTATGACCTGAAAACTTCCAGGAAGGAATATCAGGTGGGAGACCGGGTCTATCTATACAACTTCCAAAGGAACCAGGCCAAGCAGCGCAAATTTTTGCCTACATGGAAGGGACCCTTTGAGATCATCGACAAGATCTCCCCTGTGGCCTACAAAATCCACATCCCCAAAGGTCCTTTGGCAGCGGGGGAAGACAAGTGGGTCCACATAAACCAGTTGAAATGTTGCCATCCCAGGCACACTCTGCAACAACTGGAGGAATCCTCTGGAATCCTAGCGGGTACTGTATCAGACTAATTCAGTTCCAATCATAAAACATACCACATCTAGTTCCTAAAATATTGTGATTTGTATGAAACTGTCTCTTAGTTATACTGTTTTTTTTTCAAAATAAGAATGTAATGTTTCGTTATGATGAAATGCATATGCTGTCCCACCATCTCAACAGTGGTGGAAAAACGTCTATGAGTAGGTATTGCCGCTCTTCCTTTGTCGTCCTAGGAGAAAGAAAACCTGAAGACGGGCCAAGGAGGACGATCCGGAGACCGGGAACGAAGATCCAATGGGCCCAGTGTACCGCCCAATCTTCCCATCAGGACCGGCGAGGAGAACCGATCGATCCGACCGGATGGAGGAAAAGATGCTGAACTGTGCCATTTATCGGAAGAAGAGGAGAACTACATCCCAGATCTTGCGGGTCCCACCAGTGAAGGATCAGATGGCCACCGCAAGAAGGGGGGCTTGTGGGATGTATTTACCCATGCATCCGGGCCCTACCTCAAAACTGTGCAGTACTGGCATTGAAAACATCATAATGGCCAGAGCTCCCCAGAAAATGCACAGGAAAATCCCATTTTGCCTATATTGTGAGTTCAGAGATGCAATGCTGATTGCCAAAAGCAAACCCATACTGTTGGGAATTCGTTTTTCTTGAATGTCAAATATGGCAAAATCATGGGCACAGAATTACTTTACTGCAGAAACACACCAATGCCATGTCCTGAACATGGACAATCTACTCCATATAATATCACTTGCTGAAAGGAATCAATCTAAAAAAAAAAAATCCCAAGGATGGATGCAGTAACCACAAAATCCTGATGGTGGCGCTAGCGGTCTAAACTCTGACAGGAGAGCTGTCTTGCAAACTGCATGAGTGCAAAGAAAGGGGTCTTATTTCATCAAAGGTTCAAAGGGGTTGCATGTCCTGAGAACTCTTGACACTTCAGAACTCAACACAAGAAGCCAGGAAGTAACAGGGTTCTGTTAATTAAATGCAAAGTGGCCCCCTGGCCTCCTGATGTGAGCTTGCCAGACACCACACAAAGGACCCTTTCCTCTGAAAGGAATATGTTAATTCTGGATGTTTGCTGTCAACAAAGATCTGCCAGCCAGCAGAGATCTGTGACTGACCCACCCAAGTCTTGGAGGCGGACTTCAACACTCTGAGGACTGAATTGAAAGTAAAATATATATTTTACAAAAACACTGATAACTCTTTGTAATCAAATGACAGAAATGTATAATTTTGAGAGCTTTAATTTAAAAAATGTACCTTTAATTCAAGCCCAAACTCCAATTTGTGTGATGTTCTGGGGCAAAACCCCATTTTTTATTAATATTACAGACTCCCTGTTTCAGCTAGACAAACGAAAATGCATTGGTATGTGGGTAGATATGTGAGGAACAGTTGTATAAAATTTAATGAAGATCCAATGTTGTTCAGCACATGAAAAAGTGCTAGAAGTTGCCATTTTTGAATGCAAGCTCCTAGAAAGAGCAGATTTGGACAGAGACATGGCTAAATTCAGCCACACCATGTATATGTAATTTCAAGCAACTGTGTAACTGTGAAATATGTCTTTTATTATCAAATATAGAATGTGTGCAATCTGACAGAGGAGTGTCCTATCTGCAAGCCATAAAATGACATCCCTCTGACTCACAGTTCATTCACCAATCAAATAAGAAATGGAAGTTTGACCAATTAGAAGCTGAGAGAGAGGTAGGGTCAGTGATGCTAGAACACACCCACATTCTAAACACATAAAAGCAGACAGACAGGACAGATAGGGTCCTTCAATTCCATTTGCTGCAACGCACTCTGCCGGAAAAATCCATACTTACCTCCATCAATCTTCAAAGAGTCAACCCTTAGACTCCAAGATAAACAGAGACTTCAGAACCTTAACCAAAAAGGCCACTGCCAGCAAGAGTATTTGTCAGCAGGCCTCAAAATATTTTTGCAACTGAACTCTTCAGACAGCCGGGCGAGCCGTCTGAATTTTGCCAAGAACTTTTGCAAGAACCCAGTGACAGAGATATCCAAAGAGAAGGCAGGACCCGGCCCAGAGAACCGGTGCCTAGCAGAGAGAAAGCAGTGCTGTACCCAGAGAGACCCAGACCAGACCGCTGTGAGCAGTTCCAGAGGCCAGGCGCTGTGAGCAGAACCCGGGAAGACCTGACCAGACTGTTGACCCGATCGTGACAAAGCCGCTTTCCGGTTCAAAATCTCTTGTGAGTACTCAGCAAAACTCAGAACACATCTCTTAGTTAAAATCATATAATTCAATCCATTTTTAATCTAAGTAGAACTGCAGCTTAGCAATTGTGTTATCCTGCCATCATTTTTAAAGCTGAAAAAGTGTGCGTTTAAAATTTGCAAAAACCAAAAACGACCTCTAGTAAATCGGTCATATCTCCGCAACCGTTTGGGCTAGAGACTTGCAGTAACTTTCCTCTGATAGCTCAGAATCGTGGCTTTCCTACGAACCTAGAACCGCATTCCTACCCCCTATAGTTTTGCCGCAATCGCGGAACACGCATCCGCGAATTTTACCGCGATTTGCAATTTCTTCACGTGTAAAAAGACAGCAGTTTTGCTTTTCCATTTGCCAGAAATTCGTTTAACCTGTTAACTATCCCTGCATCATTGCTAGTGTGAGCCTGGACTAATATTAACTAGATACCACTCACCCTGAACCTCTGAAAGGGAATTAAAAGCAAATTTAGCATATTTCTCATCCATTGCTAGCACATATCAAAGCATTTGGGCTTGTGTTTTCAAAACTCCTATCTGTTTTCTGTTGTCTAAGCTTGCTGGGTTGAACTGAATTACATTGATTGCATTTCTGAGAACTGTGTGTTTCCTCCCATTTCCTTGCATTGCATAAAGAGGGGGGGAGTGAATAGCCAGAGAAAAGTGATTACATTGTTTGGTTGAAATCATATTGAGTATTTTCTGTACTGCATTCATTGAATATTGCATCCACCTGAGCTTACATAAAGCATCCTCTACCACATTATACTTTTGTTCCTATTCACCAGTGTGCTACCTTATCCATTTCATGTCAACTCATTAGTGATTATAAGAAGTGTGCTAGTGCCAGATTCTCCGTTGTTGATCTTTATCATATCAGATTAAGTGTGCTATTCAATTATTAATTTATTATAAAGCGTGATATATATATCTATTTTAAATTATCAAATAAACCTTTTAAACTTGCAAAACAGAACTACTTCTTGGCTCAGTGGGGTCAGGGGGATTCCAAGAGAGGGGTGTTATACAGGGGTAGTCATCCAGAACGCATGAACTGGACCTAAAGATATATCAATAAGGGTTTTCATTCAGTATTCTAGACTAGGCGTTAACTTAGCTGTAGTGCTGAATTGAATCCTCTTACAACTCTGTGGCAGGGAGAGCAGAATACACAGCTGGTGGAGGAATGTCTAACAATCATTTGGCTTCTCCATAAACTACAACAAATAATCAAAACTGCCATCGAGGGCCACTGTCTTCTTGGGAGCGTTCCTGGACACTATAACCTTGCGAGCAAAGTGCTCTAAAGGACTTCTGTGTCGCTTGAGTCGCAAACACTAAAAGCAAAAGACGCAGCTATCATCTGCATCTTCAAGACTCTCCTAGGCGCACTCTTGTAATGAAACCCGCTAGTTCAAATGCAGACTCTTCATGCACCCACTTCAGGAGTTTCTGGACGCCAGATGGCACAAGGTGTCGGGAAGCTGGGAGGACAAGATGCGCTCCATCTGGGAGCTATTTCACAGTACACCCTGACTTCAAGTATGACAGCCTTGTGCTCTTCCAGGGTTGGTCAAGGGGTACATGAGTGGTCATTTCAGAAGGTTTTCACCAGTGCACAAGGTCCCTCCTTTGTGGTAGCTCAATACAGTTCCTGCAAGGTTGTTGAGCCAACTGTTCGAACTGATGCACGCGGCAGACATCCGGTACATCACTTGGAGAAGTGCAGTATTAGTGGCAGTCACCTCAAGCCAGAAGAGTTAGCAAGTTGCACGCTCCTTCGGTGCAAGCACGCTTCCTGGTGTTCAGCAAGAACAAGGTTGTTCTGCAAATGAATCCCAAGTTGATGCCTAAGGTTCTTTCCTCTTTACACCTCGGTGAACTGCTGGTGCTTCCGGCTTTCTTAAATACTCCATCTACTTCTGCTGAGAGTTCTCTGCATTCTTTTGATGTCCGAAAGGTGCATAAGTACTTCCTGATCCGCACCAAGTCGTTCCGACAGTCCAACTAACTGTTCATTATGTTTGGCCCTACTGGAGCTGGGAAAAGGGGTCTCTTAGGTTGGTCTGGCAAGATGGCAGTCAGCCTGCATTGCCTATTGCTACACAAACGCAGAAAGGCCACTCTCTGGCAAGCCAGCGATATCTTCCACTGCTGCTTTCCTGGCAGGGATGCCTCTTCATGAAAACTGCAGAATGGCTACATGTAGAGTTCTGCATACTTTTGCAAGGTTCTACTGTGTCGACAGGAACAAGTCGCAGGAGTAGAGGGATTGGAAAGGCAGTTCTACGCAGCCTGTTTGTATGAGGTGAGCCCCTTTTAATGTCGTCCTCCCTATCTAGTGTAGTGTTTCAAAAGCAGATGAATCTGTGAAAGAGCCAATGCTGGAGAAGTAAACAGTTACTTACCTTTAACTATGGTCATGCATTTGTGCCTTTAATGCAACCCTCCTTCTAACCCCACATGAGGCTCAACTTTACATGCTGTCTGTGCATTAATGTAGTCTAAAAATGGCATCTAAGGGAGGAGATAAGAGAAGGGTGCTTATTCGGTTTTAAGTCTTGGGCTCACAGTTGTTATTCTTTCACGGCTAAGTGTTGTATGTGTTACATTTGACTTTTCCTGAATGTGTTTAATATTATCAAATTGTATGTCTTTTGCTATTGCATAGCACGAAAGGTCTGACTGGGCCGCAATTGCATATACAAATAAATTCATCCCAGCATAATGTGTGCTTTTGTTTGAATTTTTAGTTCGTTTTCTTCTTTTGGTTATAATAAATATTGTTATATTGTTTTTAAACCAGTAATACATTGTTTTTAAACCAGTAATACATTATAATAAAACTGATTCGTTATTTCCGATTGTCAAATGCAGCTTTTCTGAAAGCTATTAAAGAAATACGGTAGATATACCAGCATGTAAATATCATCTTTGTCATGTTGATTAGTCTTTTAACTGCAATGATTTTCTTCATAAACAAAAAAGCACTTTTGAGATGGCTAGCATATACTTCCTCTACCTTTTTATCAGTCTCTATGTGAGCGTCACCCATTGTTACATCGGTGCACTCAAGGAGCAGGGCTTGTTGTGCTTCAAAATGCCCTCACCCTTCCTCATTTGTTTCTTTAGACTTCCTTACTTAAGCCTGAAAATTATTTTTACTCTAACTATTGGCAGATGTATGCCTAGGTCCTTCCTTATACGTGGGGACTGGCATACAGTGTGTGCCCCTGATTCCCCTCACAACTTCCTGGTTAGCACAAAAGTCACTGGTGCACTGAGGCATACTGACCTTAGGAGGTATAAAGTTCAATTGTACACAACATTGAGTATTTTTGCCTGACAAGCACCCCCCTGCACTTGATGCCATTACCTGGGGTGTCCAGCGGTGGTGGTTAGCCAAGCTTGAAAGAGGTTCTTCTAAGGCAGTACTCCGTGGCATCTCCTATAGGAAGTTTGGCCTCTACTGTACTACAGGCAAATGCATTTAAAAAAATGGCCTTTGGCAGCGCAGGGGTTGTTACATTATTTTTTCTAAGATGGGGATTCTGTTAAAAAACTTTAAATGCAGGTTTTATGGTGGGAACTGCAAATGTTTATATTTTGCATTTAACAATATGGGCCTCATTCAGGTTTAGAATGTACAGTAACAAATGGTTGGAATTACTACCACTTTAACATACCAGCAAATTCTGACTTTGATGGTGAAGTCGAGGGGAGAGCTACAAAAAACTGGAGAAATTAGCACTGCGATAATTCCTCTAAATCCCGCAAGAAATCCTATGAGCTCCAAAATTATTAACTGTATTTATTTGTCATTTATATAGCGCCTTATGCCAAGGCTATGTATAAAAAACAATTTACTGTACAATAAAGGGGTAATTCTCCAGGATCGGGTCTGGCATGGATTCACATGGTCATGAATATTCCCCGTTGTCCGGCTGGGAATCCTCAGTAAAAGAAAGTTTCACTTAAAAACTGTATTTCTCCTCTAAGCCAATCAGTGTCCTCTGGGTCATACCGCCCCCATCCAATGACCATCTTCTCCCTAAGCCCCTCCTCTGGCAGCCATCTTCAGATTTTTACTGCACGCTTCAGTGTTGGGAGTCCTCGAGTTTGCTCTCTGAGCTATTTGTACGTTTTTCCGTGTTTTTGACGGAGAAAGTTCTATTTTGGTTTCAAAGGAGCTTGTGTGCTCTTTTCTTCATTTGCCCACAGAATTACCCCTTTATCGTACAGTGAAGTTCCGCGCCCCTTAAGGGCGAAGATCGTTGAAGATTCTACAAGGCCTTTGGGCCTAATTCACATAAACCGACCACAGCGGAGGAGGCGGGAAGGTCCCAATTCAGGCCTGGCACTAAATGTCGGCTATGGAAGGTGTTTGTGGAGGACAATCACCTGCAATGCCTCTACTGCCTGCATCCGGACCACAAGGAAGTGGAGTGTGAGATATGCCTCGGTTTCTCCAAGAAAACAATGAAGGACAGGCATAGTAGTCTGACGGCATGGCTTTAACGCCAAGGCCTTTGACCTGTGGCCTGAGCAGGGTCATGCCTCACCCAGGACCGGCCGGTGCGAGGACGGTCTTCTAAGTCCTTTGAGGGCGCCTCATTTGTGGGGGCCCAAGATGAGGTCAAGAGCTGCAAGTCCGAGTCCACCAGGTTCGCCGTGGAAGCGGGTCCCAAAGTGGATATGGCACGATCAGCATCACCTTCCGCCTCCATTGCCAGCCTACAGTCAAGCTCCTCTTCGAAGAGGAACTCATCTACCCAGGCTAAACTATGTGAGAAATCCGAGAAGCTGCGGACGGCTGAAAAGGCAGCCGAATAGCCCAAGCAGGCCCAATGGGTACAGGCTAGGACCTTGTCAGTGACTCAGTTGACGACTGCTACTGCCATGACAACTAAGGGTGCTGATCCTGCAAGGGTATCTCCCATGGCTCAGAAGGTATCTCTACCCCCAAGGTGCGACACCGCCACAGTGACTTTGGCAAAGTCGGCAGGCACACCAGAAAGGGGGGGAAACTGGCTCATGACCCGGTTCAAGACCCTCGGGTGGAGTAAAGGGGGGGCAAGGAGGCCCCGAAACAGCCCCCTCAGACGGTCGCCCAAACCATGGCGCTCTCGTCCATGGACGAGGAAAATCAGGAGTCCTTACATACAGTCCACAAGGACGTTGACGCAGGGCCTAGTTGTCCTGTTCTGCCTTCTCAGCCAAGGGACATTTCCTTGGATATTCTGTCGACTCTACACACCTTGGTGTCAGAAATCCAGATGAGGATGCCTCTGGCTCCGGTGGTCCCCCCAGGTCCCTGATCAACCTCCAGCGAAGAGGAAGCGTCATCCGGCACCCCCATTTCAACTACTACCACCACCACCACATCGGGCCCCTTCTCCCCCAGCAGACCCAGACACGGGGATGGAAGCGGCCACGACGACTGATGACAATATCGTCGCAACGGAGGGTGAATCGCTACATTTGGATGCTCCTAATAGGGTGCCCCACCAGATGAGGTGGGTTTGTTCCACTCCATGATCTCAAGAGCCTCTGAGTTATATAAGCTGGTGCCGGAGGAAACCAAGGAGGGCTTCTTGTAGCAGAGGCGCAAGGCCAATAGGAAGACGATCATGGCGGTGCCCTTTCTGGACAATGTTTGAGAAGAGGGCCTGGACCTCGTGAAGAACCCTTGCACAGCGCCAGCCAAAAGGGATAGGCTGGTGAAGAAATATAGGGTACCAGACTTGGCACCCAAGTGCCTGAGGTCGCCAACCCATGTTCAGTCCCTCCGGACAGCAAGGGGAAAAGGATGGATGCCATAGGAAAGAAGGTGATTTACACCGCAGGGTCCACTATCAAGGCGGCCAACGCACCTACGATCCTGGCCCGGTACGACAGGGAGTTGTGGTACAAGCTGGACCCGATTCTGGAGTTCCTCCCCGGCAATAAGAAGATGGAGGAAATTGTTATCTTCCAGTTAGGGGAAGAGGCGTCTGATCACGCCATCACAGTGGCATTGGACGTCGCCGATACAGGGTTCCGGCAAATGGGGAACAGTGTCGGTCTTCATCGCCAAGGTTCAATGAAAGACACAAATTTCCATCAGGGAGTCCAAGCGAAGGTGCTGGACATGCCCTTCTACAGAGAGAATCTATTTGGGAAGGTTGTCAAGTCCCTCCATGTCATTAAAATGGATACAGAGAGGGCGCGTTCCCTGGGCACTCTTCAGTGCTTTTCTTTTCGCTCCTCCAGGGGAAAGTCGAGCAGGTCTTCAGTAAGTTGCTCCACCTCGTACTGACATCCTTCCAGACCCAAAACACAGGAAGCCTACATAGTCAGTTCGCAGGCCTACCGGAGAGGACAGCATCGCCGTCGCCCTCGGGACAGGACACTGACGCCAAAGCAAGTTTTAACTGACCGGGATGTCGGGCCCCCAACCTCCTCCTTCCCCCAGACCCATCCTCCTCCTCCTCCTCCTCACCCACCCACGGGGGGGGGGGGCTGGCTGACGAGGTTTGTCAGCGAGTGGCGAAAGATCACCACCAACAGATGGCTGCTGGGCGCTCTCGCCCAAAGACGCACCCTGCAGTTACAATGTAGGTATCCGCGGATCCCTCTAGTTACCCCTCAGGAGCATTATCACTCAGCTCCTGGAAGAGGTACGGGCCATGCTGCGAAAAGGGGCAATGGAGCTAGTTCCCCAACTGCTGTGGTGCTCCATAGTCTATTCCAGATACTTTCAGGTCAGAAAGAAGACTGTGGGGTTGATGCCCTACGACGTCTGAACAAATACCTAAAGTCCCAAAAGTTCAGGATGGTCACGTTGCAACACATGCTCGGCCAACTGGAAAAAGAAGACTTCTTGATGTCATAGGACCTGGAGGACGCCCACTTCCACGTCCCAATTCACAACTGGTGCAGGGACAGCACTACCAGTTCAAGGATGTACCTTTTGGCTAGAAGTCGGCCCCAGAGTGTTCATGAAATAATTAGTGTCAGTGGCGGCCCTTCTAAGTCTACAGGGCATACACGTATACCCGTACCTGGACGACTGGCTGATTTGTACCCGCTCGCGGGAGCTGGCCGACGGACACATGGAGACAGTGGTGCGGCTACTGACGGATCTAGGATTCTCCGTCGACTAGCTAAAGTTCTGCTTGACGCCATTACAGAAGATGCTGTTCCTATGTGCCAGACTCAATACAATGCCGTGCCTGGGGGTTCCCCTCGAGGAGAGGCTAGCAGCCATTCAAGGGATGGTGCAGCGGTTGTCATTGACAGCGTCGGTCACGGTATGGGCCATCAAGTCGCTACTGGGCATGATGTCCTGCATCTACCTCCTCCAGCTCTGCAGGTTACAAATGCGACTCCTGCATGAATTCCTGGATGCCTCCTGGATACAGGTGTCCGGAAACTTCAGACAAGATCTCTCTCAATGAGTTCCGTCGGGCGATAGGATGGTGGGGCGTCCGCTCTAACATCGCCCAAGGCATGGGATTTCAAAACCCCCCATACCAGGAGACGGTCACCACAGACGCCTCCCTGGAAGTCTTGGGAGTGCACACCAGATGTCTGCACGCCAGAGACCTGTGGCTGCCGAAGGAGAATGATCTTATTAGCATCCTGGAGCTACAGGCGGGGTTCTGGGCCCTCAAGTCGTTCCTACCGTCTCTGAAAGGCAAGGTGGTGAGGATCTTCACAAGCAACATCACCACCATGTTCTAAATCAGGAAGCAAGGGGACACTCTATCCCCGGCACTCTCCAAGGAAGCGCATGATTTGTGGCGCTGGGCTGTCGGACAGGCGATGTTCATCCCTTTCCACCTGGCAGGCGTCATGAACACCATTGCAGACTCCCTTAGCAGGGAACTGCGCTCCTGCCACGAGTGGGAGCTTTGTCAGGATCAGGTGGACCGCCTATTCGTCAAATGGGGCAGGCCTCAGATCGATCTATTTGCAACAGCGGCGAACTCAAAGTGCCAGATGTTTGCCAGCAGATTCCACCAGCCGAGTAGCCTGGGGTTTGTGTGATCCTTTCCATGGGAAGGGCTGTTCCTGTACGCATTCCCTCTCCTGCTAGGAGTCAGCAACACACTCAGTGTCCATGCAATGATACTCATTGCCCCGGGGTGGCTGAGACAGATTTGGTATCCGGACCTTCTTAGCCTGTCAGCGTCGCCTCTGGTCAAACTGCCAGTGGTTTTGGATCTTCTCAGCAGAGAATGAGGCACAATCCTTCATCACAAACCAGGATCGCTGAACGTAAGGGCTTGGTTCCTACAGCCCTAGAGTTTGGAGGATAGGATTTGCCTGCGGACTGCAGGGAGGTCCTCGCCAAGGCCAGGGCGTTGTCGACTTCACAAGTGGAAGCATTTCACTACGTGGTGCTGATCCCAGAAGATTACCCCACTGAGGGTCACGGCCCCTCAGATCATTCTATATTTGCTATATCCTTGGCCACGGGCGGACTGGTGCACGCCTCTATCAAGCTACATCTGGTGGCGATATCCCTCTACACCAGGTCTCTGGGAAGATCTTCACTTTGGTCCCACCGTCTCGTCAAGGAATTTCTCAACGAACTTTTTAATGTTTTCCTGCTGGTGATGGCTCCTGCCACGGCGTGGGAACTCAACGTGGTTCTGACGTGGCTCAAAGAGGCGCCCTTCGAGTATATGCATCAGGCCCCTCTCATCGAAAACTGCTTTCCTTGTTGCCATCACCTCTGCCAGAAGGGTAGGCGAGATCCAGGCCCTATCATACAAGCAACCATACCTGACTTTCCACTAATCGAGGGTAGTGCTGCGGATGCACCCCTCTTTCATGACAAAGGTTCTGTCAGAATTCCACCTCAACAAGCCTTTGGTGTTACCTGTTTTTTTCCCAAAACATTTGTCCCCGGCAGAAAGGGGCTTGCATTTGCTGGACCTTGCTTGTGCCCTTTAGTTCTACGTCAAACGCACAAAGACCTCACAACTATTGGTGAACTTTGGCCCTTTGAACCATGGGAAGGCCTTGTCCAAGGCTTCCATTTCAAGGTGGCTGGGCAGCTGCATCACGCACAGTTAGTGGTTGGCGAACCAACTGCTGCCTGGCTGTCCTTGAGCCCACTCCACCAGAGCGATCGATGCAATGACAGGATTCCTGTCTGGTGTGCCTCTGCTGGACATCTGCAGGCTGCGACGTGGAGGTCCATGCACACCTTCACGAAGTTCTACTGCGTTGACATGGATTCCAGGGAGGAGTCCAGAGTCAGCCAAGCAGTGCTACGCAACCTGTTTGCTTGAGGTGAGTGTTCCAGAGGTAAGAGTTGATCGCTTCTGTTGAGCCTTGCCTCCTCCCGTGGCAGTGTAATGTTGTACTGCTGTGTATTCATTATTCATGAGCATGTGAATCCACGCTGGTGAAGGTTTAAGTTACTTACCTGTTACTATTGTTCTCCAGCACAGGTCTGGCATGGATTCACATGCAAACCCTCCCTCCGTCCACTTTACAGCTCTTCTTGGTCAGACTGCCACTTTACGTGCTCACCAAATCTGGAGATGGCTGCCAGAGGAGGGGTTTAGGGAGAGGACTGTCATTGTATGGGGCAATATGAATATGACCCAGAGGGCAGTGATTGGTTTACAGGAGATGTACAGTTTTTAAGTGAAAGTGAAACCATTTTTTCTTTTACTGAGGATTCCCAGCCTGGTGATGGGGAATATTCATGAGCATGTGAATCCATGCCAAACCATGCTGGAGAACAATAGTTACAGGTAAGTAACTTAAACCTTATGAAACAACGAACATCAGTTGTGAACCTACAGTGACAACCTTAAAATACAATTATGATTTAAGTAATTAGGTTTTCAGAGCAAGGCATAAAGTGTGATAAGAATGAGTAGACCGTAGAGAAAGAGGGAGAGCATTCCAATGGAAAGAAGCAAGCAAAGGGAAATAACGAAAACACGAGGATGCGCACACAGGACGTGGCACGGTTAGAAGAAAATGTGATTGGGAGCAAAGAACATGGGAGGGAACATAAAAGGAAACACAAGATGTAAGATAGAAAGGTGCAAGACCATAAAGTGACTTGAATACACTACAAAGAGTTGAATTTCAGATGAGTGAAAAGGTAGCCAACAAAGAGAGGTTATAGAAGTAGAGAGAATCACAAATAGGTAGAGTACAAGAGACAGTGGGAAACCGGTTCCATGTGAAATTACCTTTTTTTAAAGGTCTCCATAGAAAAAGACCGATTTACTTTGACCTATTTTTCTTTTGATCGGATAACCATCACTGTAAAGGTCTTTTTCTCTTGAGACCTTTAAAATTCGTTTTTTCCCTTTTTTTAAAAAAATATTCAGGGGGTTTCACCCCCCGATCCCCTCATTGTTCTCCCCCACCGCCAACCTCTCCTGCAGGATTTCAATCTCAGCCCCCTAAACCAAAATGCATATATACAACCCACGCGTGCGCACACAACACACGCGTGCGCACACAACACACTTTTTTTAAAAACCTAACTCCCTCTCTTGGCTCTTTTCCCCTTCAACAATGCTCAGACTCCTAACCACAAACATATTCTGGGTGAGCGTATTCCATTCCAGCACATCCTCGCTCCTCTCTCGCTGACCTCTGTCCATCGCCCTATGCCACATTGTTTCTGCTATCGCCCATCTTCGTAGATTCTCCCGCCCCCTTCAACATGCTTCCACACTTGGACCTTCTGCCTGTTTCCAGGCCATGGCTATCCTCCTTTTAGTCAATATACAGATCAAAACTTTCATTTTGGTCATATATGTTCCCCTTGTTTTGCCCCTTGGAAACATCCCGAATAAATACGCTTGAGGCTGCAACCCTCACATATCCACCCCTTCCACTCTGTCCACTATCTCTGTCCAGGACTGCTTTATAATTGGGCAGGTCCCAAAAAATATGGAGCATTCCTGCCTCCTGAGCCGAGCATCTCTGGCACCCCTGCTTGTCCGCCCCTGGGATTTGAGATATCCTGTGTGGTGTCATATAAGCACGGTGCGGAACGTACAGTTGGATCAGCTTGAACCTAGTGTTCCTGGACATCCTCTTCGTGTAGCGGAGCGCATTGCTCCGTTCTGCGTCCGTAAGATCTCTGCCCAAGTCGTCCTCCCACCCTGCTCTCGTCTTAGTTGGCTTTTGCCCCCGCTTGCCCATCAACAGGTCATATGTCCTATAAACGGAATGACCCCCCCCCCCCTCCGTAACATCATACATAGTTTCTAGTGTATCATCTTGCTCCGTCCTAGTCCGTACCTTGAGCCATCTCCCTACAATCCCTTTTGCCATACGCATATATGTCAGGAACTGGCCCACCGGGATCTCAGTCTTCTCTCAGGCCGCAAATTCCTGTAGCTTCCGTTCTTCCATTAAATCCTCCACCTGGCTACCCCTCTTACTTCCCAGTGGGTTCTAACCACTTCCCGCATTCCCGGACGCTTATTTACTAACCCTGCCAATATAATATGCAGCGAATAGGGGTCTATTGCTCCAGTCAACTTCCATGCTCTTTTCCAGATCTTCCTCCTGTGGGACACCAAATGGGCAATGTTTTCTCGTCCTCCACCCACAGTATCTCCCTTAAATAAAGTGTTGCGACCCATGGCGGCAGTAGCTGCATGTCCAATGTGGATTCGTCTGCCTTCCATCCTATGACAAATTGTAGTTATCTTGCTAAATAGTACACTTCAAAATTTGGCACCTTTATCCCACCTTTGGCATGGTTACCCTGCAGCATTTGCAAGGCTATCCTGCATCTCTTACCCGCCCACAGAAACGTCCTGAGAGCTCTGTCAATCATGCGGAAAAAGGCCACAGGCACATTGTATGGAATATTCGCCAAATGGTACAACAGCCTAGGCAATGCTACCATTTTGATCAATGCTGCTCTACCCATCATGGACAACGGCTGATCTTTCCAGAATGCTTTGCTCTTCTCAAGGCTCTCCCATATCCCCTGTGTGTTCCGTGCATGCGTCTCACAGGGGCATGCCAGATGTTTAATCCCAAGTATCTGAACGTTTGAGGCGTCCATTTTATTGCCAGATCTGGTAACTGATGTTCATCCAAGGTCTGCAGGGCCCCCAATGGGATTAGGCTGGATTTATCCCTACTGACTCTAATCCCTGAGAGCTCTGCATACCTGTCCAACACTTCCAATATATATATGGTAAATTGTCCCTTGGCCTACTTAAGTACAGCAGCATGTTGTTCGCATGGAGCGATATTACATGTCTCGCCCCTCTTAGCGCATCCCTATATTTCAAGCGTAAATATACTGCCAATGGCTCCAGAGCCAAGATGAACAACAAGGGGGACAGGGGCAACCTTGCCTCGTACCTTTCTTCGGTTCCCAGCACCCAGAGATAGGTTTCCCTGTACTTACCCTCGCCCTTGGTGTTGTATATATCACTTACCATCTCAGAAAGGCCGGTCCTATACCATAGCGTTCCAAGGTGGCATATAGCCAATCTCACTTGACAGTCAAATGCTCTGACTGCATCTAGGGAAGCCACCGGGCATTTCTCCTGCATACCGCTAGCGCTTTCAATTACTTGTTGCAGTCTCTGCAGGTTCCAGGTAGTGTTCCTGCCCAGGACGTGCCCAGTTTGGTCTGTGTGCACCATCCTGCTTGTCAACTTTTATATTTGTTGCGCCAAGGCAGCAGTCAGGATTTTGCAATCAGTATTTATCATGGAAAGGGGTCTGTATGAACCGCATTCCAAAGGGAGCATCCCTGTCTTTAAAATGAGTACTATTATGGATTCCCTCAGGCTCCGCAGTCTCCCATCTTCATATGCTTCCTCATACATTTCCAACTGCTTAGGGGCTGGTGTACATGCATATTCTTGTAGAATTCCCCAGGTAGCCCATCTGTCCCAGGCGTTTTCCTAGTAGGCACCGCCTTTATAACCTGGATTTCATCAACCGTCAATGGCACGTCTAGCAGCCCCACCTGCTCCGGCGTCAGGCTCGGTAATGGCAGATCTGACAATGCCTCTTCCACCTCCGGGCGTTCTGCTCTCGCTCGTATAGGGATTCATAAAATCCAACAAACACAGCGTTCACCCCAGCTTCTGTCCTACACGTCTCCCCAGTGCTATCCATTACTGCGCAGATCATTTCCCTTTTCTCACCTTTGAGCCGTCCTGGCTTATCCCCTTCCCCATGCAGTCTTTCTGTGTATCGTGCATAATCAAACTTACCCAGCCTCCCCCATTGAGATATACACTGCTGCTTAAGTTCCATTAGGGTGCCATGCTCCCTATTCCCCGCCGCTTGTCTAGGTTCTGCCTCAGCTATGCGATGCTCTGCTTCCATCGGGTCCCTCATTATAACTTTCCTCACCTCACTCATGCGTCCCCACTCTTCACCCCTCACCAGAGTCTTAAAGGCCTCCCATTGCGTACCTATATTGTTCACACTGCCCACGTTGTTCTCAAAGAAACCCATTATACTGTCTGATATCTGATCCCGGAACACATCGTTGTGCAGTGCTTCTGCCTGTAGCATCCATGTTGGGGTAGGGTGTCTATATGCAAGGCCCTCCCACT
This sequence comes from Ambystoma mexicanum, assembly GCF_040938575.1. Taxonomy (NCBI): domain Eukaryota; kingdom Metazoa; phylum Chordata; class Amphibia; order Caudata; family Ambystomatidae; genus Ambystoma; species Ambystoma mexicanum. The sequence continues at coordinate 532,919,097 of NC_090941.1, read as the reverse complement.
CCATGATCAGGGGTACGTTATCAGAAAGGACCCTGGGTAGAAACTCAGAATGCTCAAACTCCCCCAAGGTTTCTTTCCCTGTGAAGAAATATTCTATGCTTGTAGATACCCCATGCAGTGCTGAATAGTGTGACTGCCCCCTTATTTGTCCGTGTTCTGACCTCGAAACATCATCTAATTCTAAGTGATCATCTTCACCGGGGATTTTGCCGGGGGGGGGGGTGGCCTGCCTCACGTGTTTCCGATCAGTCTAGCGCCGGATTCATTGTGCAATTAAAATCTCCTCCCCATATCCACATTGCGCCATGATATGTGATCAGTCTTGGCAACAGGGAGTCCAAAAAGGCCCCTGCATTGTGATTGGGCGCGTACGTGCTAACCACACACACACCACCTGGTTTCCTAGGGAGCTGTACACGAAGACCATCCTGCCCTCGTCATTCTTCATCTCCAAAATGTTAAGGGGGACTGAGGGCGTTACCCAGACCGCCACCCCCCTAGCACACGCAGAGTACAGAGAACACACCAGTGTTCCTCCCCATTTCTTGGCCAGAGCATATTGTGAGGTGTGTTTCTTGTAGTAATGCAATACCCACTTTCTTTCTCCTCAGATATGTGAGCACCCTCAATCTTTTGATGTAGCTATTTAAGCCCTGCATGTTCCAGGTCATTACCTTAACCCCAGTTGCCATGTTCACTAGTAATCCCCACCTCACTCATCCTAGGGCCTCGCATCCTCTTTTCCTCCACCCCAAATATTCATATCCTCCCATCCCATGTACACAGTAGAGGAAAGACTATCGTCCCTCTCGGGAACCACTTCTGAGTTTGTCCCTTGGAGTTGAAACTGAGACCCCCCCACCCCTTTCCCCGAAACAAAACCATAACAAATGCATTCTTTGCATCAACCAAATTTGCCCAACAATATTCTGAAAGTTCAGGCCCAAATCCTTCTCACATCCCCGCTTTCGAGCGAGCAACGTGCAGCGGTGAGTCCCATGGACTGGCACTCATAGAAACTAAAAAACTGGTTGTGTGGGTTCGAGCTTCACCAGCTGTCCAGGGAGTGCTGCTCACTCCTCCAGTTTCTTCCTTCGGGAAGGCTTCCCACTTCTAGCTCACGGATCTAAATACTAGTTTCAATTCCTGTGTTCTCCATGTTATTGCCACCCTTCAACATGCTCCTCTCTCGTGGATAGATGCTATCCCATTACTGTTCATCCAGTCCTGTGCCTCTGTTGTAGATTTAAAAAACCAAGACTTTGCCTTGTGCACCACTCATAGTTTAGCAGGATAGATGAGCATATACTTAATATTGGAGCAGCGCAACTGTTCTTTGACGGGGCCAAACTGTGCTCTGTTTCGTTGTACTTGCAGGGTATAGTCTGGGTATATGGCTAACTTTGTGGAAACTCTTTGGATAACTCCCCCACCCCTAGAGAATGCGAGTATGCGTTCCTTGTCTTTAAAATTAAAAATGTTTTCAATTCTAGGTCTGTGTGGTGCCCCCGGCGGCGGTCTCTTCGCAAGGGATCTATGCGCCTGTTCCACCGTGAATCCCTGCGTCAGTGTTCCTGCTTCTATCTCCTGTATCAGCAAATTCTCGACATACACCGTCGCATTGCGCTCTTCTTCCCCCTAAGGCAGGCCAAGTATTTGGATATTGATCCTCCTTGCTCATCCCTCCGCTTCTTCCAGTCTGTTAGTTGCATTACATTCAGCATATTGTTTCCTATGTTCGCAGTATTCTCCTGCACTTGTCTCCACTGTGCTCCGCCTGTCCGCTATGGAGCATACATCTTCTCGCAACAGACCCATATCAACAATCACTGCATTGATCTTGTTTTCTAACGAGGCTTTTAAGCCTGCTATGGCTGCCAGTATTGTACCCTCATCCTGCTGCGGTCCTTGGGTGCTAGTTTCCGCCGATGTCCCCACGTTTCCAGAGTCTGGGGCACGCCCATCCTTCCTTGCAAAGTCCTCCGTCAGCTGTTTGCCCTTCCCTTTATTTTGGTTCACCGACATGTGTGCAGTCCCTTGTTCCGCAGTCTTCTATCACTTTTTTCCCCTCTGGCCTCCTTGTGTTTCCTGCACCTTCTTGTCCCTGCTTCACACGTGCTCCAGCAGTCTTATCCCTGTGTGCCATTCTGCCGCTGCGTGCAGCCAGGTCTTCCTGCTCCCAGCTTCAGGCAAGGGAGCAGAAAATGTGTGGTCTTGTGCAGCAGGGGCCAGCGCTTCACCATTGTTTCCTTTTGATATGATATGGCATTTGTAACGCGCCTATACACAAGTGTTTCAAGGCGCGACGAGGCAGGGAGGAGGGAACAGGGGGAAGACAGACAACGATCCTACTAGGCCAGGTGTCATTCAGATCGCGCAAGTGCAGGGGTAGGTGGAAGGGAAAAAGTGCAAGGGGAAGGGGAGAGGGGGGAAGTGCTGAACAGGGTAAGTAGAATAAAAAATAAATAATAAATAGGGCCAGCTGGTGGCAAGTGCAAGGTAAGTGCAGACAAGTGCTGGGAGGGGGGGGCTGTAAGGGATGCAGAGACAGTCCCGCAGTGCTGGGGTTGCCAGGGAGGCAGTGCAAGTGGAGAGTGGCTGGGCCAAGGACCGAGGTCGGTGAGAGTGGCCCAGGTGCAGGTTCAGTGCAGTTTCAGTGAAGAATTAGCAGGGGAGAGGGAGAGAGAAAGCAGAAGCAAAGAGGAAGGTTTTGAGGTGCTTCCGGAACCAGAGATGGTTCTCCTCAAGTTTCAGGGAGGCAGGAAGGCTGTTCCAGAGGGAGGCCCCTGCCGCAGAGAGAGATCTACCCCCAGCTCGTTGCTTCGAGAAGCGGCTGACCCTGAGGGAGTTGGAGACAGATGAGCGAAGGGCTCGGGAAGGAAGATATTTAGGAAGAGAGAGTTGAAGGTATATAGGCCCCAGGCCCCAGAAGGCCTTGTGGACAATGCAGAGGGTTTTGAACTTAATCCTCGCAGCCACAGGGAGCCAGTGTAGAGATTTCAGTCCTGGAGAGATACGGTCCCTGGGCTTGAGGCCAAGGGCAAGTCTCGCAGTCCTGTTCTGGATGAGTTGCAGAGGGCGGAGAGTAGAGGCAGGCAGATTAAGATAGAGGCTGTTACAGTAGTCCAGCTTCGAGAGAACCAGGGCTCTGGAGACCGTGAGCTTCTGGGGGAAGGAGAGGAAGGGAAGAATACCTCTGAGGAGGTGCAGCTGGTAGTGAGACTTCTTAGAGACGTCAGTAATATGAGGAGAGAAGGAGAGTGTGGAGTCGAAGATGACCCCGAGGTTTTTTGCCTTGCAAGTAGGAGCAGGAAGCGGGCCAAGCGAGGCTGGCCAGAGCGCTGCAGGGAAGGAGGGAGTGAGTGTGCCGATGAGTAGAATCTCAGTCTTACTGGCATTAAGGCAGAGGTCATTGGCGGCACACCATTCCTGGATAGCATACAGACAGTCGGAGATGAGGGAAGGAGAGGAGGAGGCCGAGGGTAGCCTGAAAATGAGCTGGGTATCATCCGCATAGCACTAAAAGTTGGGGCAGAGAGTGGCGATGCGGTGGGCAAGGAGTGCCAGATACTGGTTGAACAGCCAGGGAGAGATTAGATCCCTGGGGGACACCACAGGTAGAGAAGATGTCAGAGAGGAAGGACCCCAGTTGGACCTGGGAGGGTCGGTTGGAAAGGAAAGAGGTCAGCCACGCCAGAGCCTGACCAGTGATACCCAGGTTATCACGGAGACGGTTGAGCAGGATGGCATGGTTGACAGTGTCAAAGGCAGAAGAGAGATCGAGCAGAATGAGAACACACGGAGTGTTGGAGTCGAGGTTTGAGAGCAGGTCCTCATGGATGTTCAGGAGAGCAGTTTCCGTGCTTCTGGCAGCTCTGAAGCCAGATTGATGGTCATGAAGACTACCAACAGATTCAGCATGGAGGTTGAGCTGGGAGATGGCCAGTTTCTCCAGGAGCTTGCCCAGGAAGGGAGTGATGGAGATTGGGCGATAGTTAGCTGGGCAGGCGGGGTCGGAAGAGGGTTTCTTAAGAAGAGGATGCACAAGGGAGTGCTTAAGGGGGGATGGGAAGACTCCAGAGGCGAAGGAGTGGTTGCAAAAATCAGCCAGGGCAGGAGCCAGGGAGTCGATGTGGTCCTTGATAGTTTTGGAGGAGCAGGGGTAAACCTGTTTAGACGAGACTTTCATAGATCGGACTTGTCTGGAAACCTCGTCAGCAGAAAAAAGGGGAAAGGCAGAGAAGGAGGGAGGGGGGTGGCTGCAGAAGGGCCAGAGGGAGAGCCAGGAAGAGATGGAGGGAGGTGATAGGAGGAGAGTGTGGACAGGATGTCCTGAGTTTTAGAGACGAAGTGAGAGGCCAGTGTAGTGCAGAGGGCCTGGGAGGGGACAGGAGAGGTAGAGACTGCAGCAGGGTTGGCAAGCTCCTTGCAGATTTTGGCACTGCCCTGGTTGCCTCATGAAGTCCCAATTGCCTCTCTGCACACTTGCTTCCCAGTTCTCCAGGTCGCCAGCCCTGCTTATGTGGGGTACACCCCGCTTCCCTCCTCTGTGCACCACATCTGGCACAGCTCTCCCATGTGCTGAAAGTATTGCTTCCCTCTTGGGACCCAACGTCCGTGTGCCACCGGTCAGCCCTGCCTGTTGTTGCTGGCGGGGGGAAGGAGGGGGAACGCGTGTGTCTGGCTGCACTTATGTGCCTCCTACCTCACTCTTTCAGCCCATTCACTGAAGTGGGATCTTCCTCTCTTCCCTGTGCTCCTACACTGGGCATGGGGGGGGGCGCCAGGTGTATCCGGGGACTGCTTCTCTTCCGTCCCTCTGGTGCCTCTTCTGCGCAGCTCGCGCTACCTTTGACTGGCAGGCTGCAGCATGGCGCTCCGCCTTCTCTGCCGTCGTCTGTCACTCGTTGTCTCGTCTTTGCTGGCCCAGCACAGGCTGGGGGGTCCCCCAACACCCCCCCCCCTTGGTCAGACTCTACGAATGCCCTTAACGATGATGCCTCGGGTGCCTTGATGACCCCCCCCCCCTGCGCGCCGCCTGCCATTGTCGGTTTCGGTTGCTTTTATGCAGGTTCCTGTTCCCAGCGGGTAAGCTTTTGGCATGGATACCAATCAGCCTCCTGCCTCTCCACCCGCCTGCACAGGTTTTCTTAGCTGGTAAACACGAGAGCTTCCTGCAGACAGACAGACAGACACAGACAGACAGAGACACAGACAGACAGAGACACAGACAGACAGAGACACAGACAGAGACACAGACAGAGACACAGACAGACAGAGACACAGACAGACAGAGACACAGACAGACAGAGACACAGACAGACAGAGACACAGACAGACAGACAGAGACACAGACAGACAGAGACACAGACAGACAGACAGAGACACAGACAGACAGACAGAGACACACACAGGCAGACAGAGACACAGGCAGACAGAGACACAGGCAGACAGAGACACAGGCAGACAGAGACACAGGCAGACAGAGACACAGACAGACAGAGACACAGACAGACAGAGACACAGACAGACAGAGACACAGACAGACAGAGACACAGACAGACAGAGACACAGACAGACAGAGACACAGACAGACAGAGACACAGACAGACAGAGACACAGACAGACAGAGACACAGACAGACAGAGACACAGACAGACAGAGACACAGACAGACAGAGACACAGACAGACAGAGACACAGACAGACAGAGACACAGACAGACAGAGACACAGACAGACAGAGACACAGACAGACAGACAGAGACACAGACAGACAGACAGAGACACACACAGGCAGACAGAGACACAGGCAGACAGAGACACAGGCAGACAGAGACACAGACAGACAGAGACACAGACAGACAGAGACACAGACAGACAGAGACACAGACAGACAGAGACACAGACAGACAGAGACACAGACAGACAGAGACACAGACAGACAGAGACACAGACAGACAGACACAGACAGACAGAGACACAGACAGACAGAGACACAGACAGACAGAGACACAGACAGACAGAGACACAGACAGACAGAGACACAGACAGACAGAGACACAGACAGACAGAGACACAGACAGACAGAGACACAGACAGACAGAGACACAGACAGAGACACAGACAGACAGAGACACAGACAGACAGAGACACAGACAGACAGAGACACAGACAGACAGACAGAGACCGAGACACAGACAGAGACCGAGACACAGACAGACAGAGACACAGACAGACCGAGACACAGACAGACCGAGACACAGACAGACCGAGACACAGACAGACCGAGACACACCTACTTTTCAGAAAGACCGCTCTGTGCGGTCACGGAGCAGTCTTTCTAAAGCGACCTTTTAGTGAAAAGATCATTATTAAAAGATCCGTTTACTGGCAACAGCGAAACCTACGGGTATTCTCCCATGTAAGCCCTGATGACCCTCTATTCAGGTGGCATGGGAAGGGCCATCCCTTTTGGATCCCAACCCTCGGGGTGGATAAGCGAGGGAGGATCACCTGGGTTGGGGAGTTTGGGGTTCTATTCATGGGGGTGCCCCAGGTGGGACGTGGTATACCCACAGAAAATTAGATAAGAGATTAAAAGCTTAGTGGCGCTAAAGGTTAGGAGAGCCCTCATTTTCTGAATGTTAAAAAGATGGAATCGACTGAGGAGTGATTTGATAGAGATGTGATAAGCAAAAGAAAGATGGTTGTCACAGTGAAGGCTAAGAGTACGAGCAGTAAGAGGAATAGGAAGATGAGCGGGTGAAAAAACAAGGAGGAACAGGCAGAGGGATTGTGTTAGCTGGGAAGATAACTTTGTTTTTGAGGGATTAAGAACAAGAAAGTGATCAGACATCCAGGTTTTAATAGCAGAAAGACTGGCTGAAAGGTTCATGTAAATAGTGGATGTTAAAGAAGGAAAAAGATAGAAAGAGTTGGGTGTCATCGGCATAGAAATGGTGAGACAACCAGAAAGAAGAAATATTAACCGGTATAGAGAGAAAAGAGAAATGGGCCAAGAACAGACCCATGTGGGACGCCATGAAATGGAGGTCAGAGCAAGTACCGGCCCAAGAGAGCGGGTGTGACTAGATAAGTAAGATTGAAACCAAGCTAAAACAGAACCAGAAAACCCTAAAGAAGAAAGAGACTGGAGAAGTAGTGAGTGGTCTACTGTGGGGAAAGCAGTGGATAGATCCAAAAGTATGAGAATAGAACAGTGTGAGCGAGCAAGAGCCACAGACTGAGAGAAGGGGAGTTTCAGTGGCGCGAAGAGGTTGAAAGCCAGATTGGCAATGAGGTCAAATAGAATTAAGGGTGACGATAGAAGAAACCTGACATTTGGCAAGACGTTCCAGTAATTTAGAAAGGTAAGGAAGGATGGAGATGGGACGAAATTTAGAGAGAATAGATGGATCCAGAGAGTTTTACCAAGATGGGACGGATGGTAGCATGTTTAAAAATAAGAGGGAAAGTAGTAGTAGCAAGAGAAATATTGAGAAGACTAGTGAGATAAGAATTAAGGGAAGGATAGATTTTTGGAATAAGAGTAGAAGGAACAGGGTCTTTAGGAGAAGCAGTCGGATGAGCCTGCGAGCTGAGCAGTGAGGTGTCAGAATTGGAAATAGGTGAGAAAGAGGAAAGAGTCATGGAAGAAGGCAGAGAAGCAGAGTGAGAGGAACAAGTAAGAGATAGTGTATTGAAGAGAATCCACTTTAGAAGTTAGCAAAGTCAGGTGCAGTAAGTGTTGATAGGAGAGCATGGTTAGGAGGAGGAGTCAACAGACGAGAGAGGGATTGAAAGAGACCTCGGGGATGGGATGATTGGGATTATAAAATATCAGAATAGTAAAAGTATTTAGAAGAAAGAAGTGTGTCATCAAAGAAAGTATAGTAGGAAGAAAATGATTCGCCATCGACCGTGGAACGGGACTTGTGTCAGCGACCCTGCAGGTGACGAAGTGCCCTTCGCATAGAGTGAAATTGGGAGCTAAGGAGGACTGTTGAAAGTACGGAGATCACAATGAAGAAAGGAAGGGGTAGCAACAGGAGAACAACGACAAACAGCAGAAACGGGGAGAGAATTGAAAAAAGCAAGTGATGATCGGAGGAAGTAACCAGGGCAGATAGAAACAGCAGAATTGGACATAGAAGAAGTGAAAATAAGATTCAGGCAGGATCCAGAAATGAGATGGAGGAATGGGGACAGGTGAAAAACTGTAGGAGTCAATAATAGCTAGAAAGGCAGTTGAAGCGTCAGTAGAAGAGAGATGGCGGTTAAAATTAATGCCCAAAATTTAAAGAAGTTATAGCAAGGTAAAACGGCACTAAGTAGGGTGTCAATGTCATCACAGAAGGTGGTGCGGGGACCATGGCGACGATAAATCAAAAGTAAAGTAATTGCACAGGATTTTGAAAAAGTAGAGAGAATATTCAAAGGAAGTAAAAGTAGGTAAGGGGTGAGAGATAGTATGAATCATAGAAGATGGGCTATAGAGGATACCAGTGCCTCCATCACAGCCTGAAAGACAAGGTGTATGCGTGAAGGCAGTATCAGATGTAAACGGATGCAGGCTTAGCAGAGTTGAAAGAAGAAAGCCAGGTCTTGGTAATACAGAAGTGTAAATTAAGACTTAAAAACATATCAAGAATAGAGGTATTTTTTTGGGAAATGGACTGAGCGTTCTAAAGTCCAACATTAATACAGGAGTGATGGGAGTCAAGAGGTGGGTAAACAAGATTAGATATATTGCGTCAAGCTAAGAGATGAGACCACCTACGGCAAGACCAAAGGGTGGGTATTGCGCTAGGTATGGTAGAAAAAATAGAATTGCTACAAGTATCATGACAGGCATCTAGTGATGAAGGCAGCACTAAAATGAAATAAAGGACTCCAGCTAATAGGTGAGTTGGGAGTGCTACAAACAAGAAAACCAACTGTTCTGGACTGAAGGACCATGAACCAGTAAACAACATCATCGAATTTAGTAGAATGTATAGAGATGGAGCAAAGATCGCCCAGCAGAGTCACCCCACTCGTAACCTGGCAGTAAATATGTCAAACTTTGTGGCATGAATGGTAAAATAATGCGGAGGCATTTCCCTCAGAAAATACAAACCAACTCGTAATGAGGCTCAATGTCTTCATTGATGTCTTGATAAATTCCTTACATGCCTGTTTATTTCCACGGAAACTTTCGAGCTTTAGTCTACTGGTGTGCATACTCAAACCTTGACTTCAATATTTAATTTTGTTTACCTTTGAGGGGTTTCAATGCCAGTCTTATTGAAATTAAGTGTTTATTGTGAAATTATAAGAAATACTATTTATAACATTTGTTCTAGAATCCCTTTGTGTTAATCTGTGTCAAAGACGATTTGTAATCCTACGCCACAATACACTTTAACAGGACTCCTTGTTTTACTTAGATTTAATATCCCCAAAATGTTTGCAAACAATAGTTTGATCTTGTGTGTGGTGGCTTTCAATAAGCATTTTTGTTGGATAATGTGTGCCGATCATGGTCATAGACCATTGTAGAGGGTTGAAAGGTCTGTTGCATTTACAGTGGTTTGAAGCTTTGTTGCATATACATGTAACTCTTAATAGATGTACATTTAAAATAAAGTGTGAGGTAATGTATGAAAAAAACAGTACAAGTGAGTGCATGTCTTTTAGAAAGTAATTTACATGCAGTACAGGTTTTCTTTCTGATTCACAGATTGAGAGTGAAAGGAGAAAAAAAGAGGAGGGCAAACGTGCACGGGCTGACAAGCAGCAGGTTCTGAACATGCTTTTTTCTGCATTTGAGAAACATCAGTATTACACAATTAAGGACCTGGTGGACATTACGAAACAACCAGTGGTATGTACTAACATATGTTGGCTCTCGTGTGGTTTTCTTTAGACACATCTGCATTATTGGGCACTTATGCGTTGTCTGATAATGGAGGTTTTGGCAGCTGGCATACCACTCCTTAGATGTCCTTAACATTAAGTTGAAGTCTTTGACCATGTCTACTAGGTCTATTTCTAGAGGGACTTTGTACACTGGACATAATTCGAATTCCTAGAACAAGCTCGAATGATTGGCACAAATCTGTGGACGCCTCAGTGGGGATGCCTGAAGCAGAGAGTGAGGGGAATCTCGGCTTGCAACACATTGCGCTGTTGGAAAAGGGTCCACCTAATGTGGTGGCAGCCAGCGCCGGCCCTTCAAAGAATCTGTTAGTTTCTAATATTAGCTTCTAATATTCCCAGTCATGTTAACATTTCTCCCAAAACATTGCGCACCATGCTAACAGGTCCCAATATTTCCCCCATGTTTAAGCAGGTTCTATTCCATGCAGCGTTTCCTGCTTCTACACCAAAACAACTGGTGGATGGATCTATGGGCCCACAGTCGGCCTGTTCGCGACTGAAACTCTTGTATTTGGATCACGTCCGCCTCACTCATTCAATTTTAGGGATTTTACTAACACTGATGGTGATCTTTTGACTGGGGTAACAACTGTGGGCCAAGCTGGCTTTGAGGAGGCCGCTTGTGGATTTATTCCAAATAATTGCCATGATGATTTTTTCATGAAACTGTTAACTGAGAGACAGGCCAATCGTAAATAAATCACTGACCTCAAATTGCTATCTGGTTGTGAAAACATTAATTTGCCTGTTTCTACTTTCTGTAGGGGAAGGGGCAGGTGCGGGCATCTGGAGGTTAATGTAATGGACTCCCATAATCGCCGGTCTGATGTGGGCACTCAGTGCTTATTTGGGGGGTGCTGTTGTGACTAAATCTGCAAATACATATGTTGGCAGGTTTTGGTTGCCAGGGATCCCAGCGGCAGGAACCCATGTCTGAATATATGGGATTGGGTAGCCATTTAAGAGTCGATGTTACACTGCCCGCTGGTCTAAACATAGCAACTCGGACTATGGATTTGTCAGTAGGTGTGTCTGAAGTGAGGGAGGTTCATCACCCTAGCTTACCGCCATCACCGTTTGGAGACATTTGGACCAGACCTCCTCCATGTGAGATTTTTAAACCTATGGATAAAGTTACTTGGATTAAATTTGTGCCAAATTTGAATAAAGAGCTCACAGCACTGTTACGATCAAGAACTAGTATCAAGTGAGGATGAATAGAATGCTGCAACATTATCAGCAACAAATGAGAAATTGTCTTTTGTCAAGGGTTATTTGAGAGGGCTGTCTAACAGTCTGGTGTTTTGGACCTTAATACCCTAATAATACTCAATCGGGTTAAGGCTGGCAATAGGTCCAACGCTTTAAAAAAATATATATTTCTGAGGCTTGTGGAATCTGCTTAGATCACATGCTGTGCATAGGCCGACATCTAGTGGAAGCTGCGGAGTATTACAGTTTGTTTTTCGAAACTCGAAAATGGGCGTCGACACAGGGTGTGCCAGTAATACTATACCTAGTGTGACGTCCCCTGTACCCATGATCCCTCACGCGTCTAGGACCCTCAGATTGTTTTTTTCCGCCATACTGGTCGGAAGCATTTCGCGGAGTTCCCTGGACTAAGCCATAATTTTGCAAACTATTGATAATTTTACCCCTTTCTCCACCCCAACGTCGAGATACTGAATTTCTACACTCGACGCCGGATCGGAGAGGATTTCGACCGTCGACTGCACAACGGGTTTGGGCCTCGGGGCTTCCGTCTCAGCCCGGGCTGCTGGCCTTGGCCCTGCAAGTAGGGAGAGTGGGGGGTGGTCATACTCTACACTCTTGTAATATATATACTTATATATTCCTACATTTACCAGCCCGCTGCCACAAGGTGCGTATGGAAGGTACCCCTTTCCAATTCTGCCCCAAGTGCAATCGCAAATACCCTTGGGTCGACAGGCACACCACATGCAACCTCTGCTTGCCGAGGGACCACCCCGAGGCAAATTGCAGAGCCTGTAGTAGGTTTAAGCCTAAAACACTTAAGGACCGTTCAATCAAGCGTTGGGCCCACCACGCCAGGCGTCAAGAGGCCATGGCAGCGGAGGGCGCCTTCAGCGATGGCAGCGACGCCGTACTTTCGGACGGCGAGGGCTTTATGGCGTCGAAAGACAGCCGAGCGCAAGTCCCCGACCTCGGAAGGTCGACCGGCAGGCCAGCTATGGGGAACACCCCCGGCGACACGAGTGCTTCCCATGACACTTCCACAAAGCACATAAAGTCCAACCGAGACTCGACGCGCACGTCGAGTTCTCGGAAAGAGGCACGTAGAGAACGGTCCGAATCGGCGTCCTCTGGGCGATCTAGATCGCCGCACGACACCAGGCAAACATCCACTATTGCCAAGTGTGCCTCGCTCCCTAAGGTCACAGAAGCTCGATCGTCGAAAGACAAAGCCGACTTCCACCCTCAGGCCGCACTCCAAGAGTCGGCGCCCGCAGACCGAATTACTACAGATCCCGAACCCCTACCTCCACACTCGAAGGATAGTGTCAAGACCCCCGAACCTCGATGCCAGGCGTCGAAAAGCTCAGAGGGCCCTAAAACACACGGGAAGCACTCCTCCAGTCACGGGGAGGGAGGGAAACAACAAAAGAAGCAGTCTCTACCCACTTCCATGCCCGTAGAACACTCCACTCCTCAAAAACAGAAAGACAAGTCCAGGTCTTCTGATAACACCAAGACCCCTGCACAGGCTACCAAGTCTAGTCAGGATAAATTTGAAAAACTCCCAGAAAGGGTCATTCCCAGTTCCAGAGAATGGACCAGTGTTGACATAGATAGGGTAATGTCAAGAATGTCGTCTTTGGCAGATTTTTATGCACAAAACCCAGAACACTTTCTTGCTTATGCTCCCGACGGGTCAGCACTCTCTGGCTCTAAGGATCCTATACCTCCAAGTACAAGGTCCCACTTTGAGACACCAACAGGGTCTTCAGACCCCTTCTACGTCCAGCCCTACTCTCATTACCAGGGAGAGACATCCTTTGTTGAGGATCCAGATTTGGGCATGGTGGAGGAACAAACTGGGACAGGCTACTATGGGGATGATGATGAGGATCAAGATGAGGAGGAGGAAGACCCCTACAGGGTAGACTCCCCAGTAGAAAGAGAAGCCCCCATTACCGACTTCCCTGTCGACAACCAGCCGCTCCTGAATTAAGTGCTGTCTCGGGCAGCCGAACATTTCCACATTGACACCCAGGGTGCCCAGGAGGAAAGAGACTTCGCAGAGGAGTTAGTGGGGAGAGGAGGCCTGTTGCTCAGGCCATCCCTATCCTAAAATCTATTCAGAGAAGAATAGACCCATCACTCCTCAATCCTAACCTCACCATGTCATGATGCCTACCTCCAAGGAGCCAGGTCCGACCCAGCAACCCCAGAGGCAGGCATCATTTCCCCCAGGGGAGTGCCAGCGGGCCCAAGCTGGGGCCCTTTGGACTCAGTCCTGGCGCCTTAGGCGCCAGGCTCATAAAGCTCGACATGTGTTGAAGTGTTTTAATGTGCACTTACCTGATGCAGACCATGCTGCCACATCCAGGCCCTCTTGAGGCCTGAATAGGAACTACTTTACCTGTGGGACTACTTTCCACCCGGGTGTGGTCGGGGAAGGATACATACCTGATCGGAGGAAGGATACACACTTGGAACTTCTTCCAAAGCTATTTAAACCACACCCGATCAGCAACTCATGCTTCGCGTTGTTCTGCTCCTCGCAGCTGGACGCTCACCGCGTCAGCTCCTGCATCTGGACTTCAGCCACGCCTGTCAGCATCCTGGGTCACCGGCAAAGGGAGACAAGAGACCTACCAGCTAATCTGCACCACGGAGACATCACCGACGATCCTGAAAGGGAATACATCATTTTTAAAAGCAGTTTGTTACGATCGCTGCAGCGCTGCATATCACTCACCTTTCCTGGGTTCCTCCATCTTCAGCAGCAATCATCCGGATACACAGCCACTTCCCAGAGCCTAGAGAAAAAGACAAGAATAAGAGGTGAGAGAAGGAAGGGAATAGGAAAAGCTCAGTTTCCTTCTAAAACTTACCTGTTGGGTCATTCCCATTTCATTTCGGGTCTTGCTGCTTCCAAGCAGGACCCCGGCCCCTATGGGGAAAAAAAGACAGACATTAGATGAGCGAATGCAAAAACATTACCCGAGCGCTCATCTAGGATTTACCAGATCTTTACTGGAACTGCACGTTTCACTTCGGGTCGGCGCCATATCTCCGGCATTCCGAACCCCGGCCCCTATGGGGAAAAGACATCAACATCAGCGCTTTGTTGCAAGAAGTCTCCAAAGGAATCTTCATTCATCACCTGAAAAAAGACAATGAACATTATTATTTAAAGCTTGAACTTTTGAACTTGCAACAGAACTTTTACAGCGCCTTACCAGTATAATCAAGCTTACCTGAACTCCCATCCAACCTCAATCCAGTGAAGTAACTGGGTTCAACGCGCCCCTGCGTCAGAAGCAGGATGGAGAGCTCGTCCTTTCAGACCCTAAGGTGAGACTTCACGGGTAATCGTGGAAGCGTATCGTGGAGGGTTGGAAGAGAGTGGGAGGCTTGAGCATAACTCAGTCAGTAGGTAATACTCCCTTTTCACGCACAGGGGAATATTCCTGCGAGCTGGAGAAGCCAGAGTAGAGGGCCCTTCCTGTCCATCTTCAGAGTCCTGCGCTTCACCATTGAAGAAGCATCAGCACTCGAAGCCAGACCTGCGCCTCGGTGGGAATCAGGTGAGCGTTACACACCAGAGCAGTGAACCCTAGGGTTGACAAACTTTTCAAGGCGGCCCAATCAGACCCACTGTATATAAGGGGGCATCTGAAGCCGGACTCCCTGGTTGTTACTAACACCCGTAAGAGGGCTGGAACAACCTTATCGTCCGAGGCTCCTCCCGACAAGGAGAGCAAAAAACTGTACGGGTTAGGCAGGAAAGTGGCCTCCACTTCCGCCTACCAGGCAAGGATTGCCAACTCCACCACCCTGTTGGCCAGCTACAACTGCCATCAGTGGGAAGAGGTTGCGGCACTCATAGACTCCGCACCAGAACCCTTAAAGAGCCAATTGGCACGAGTTTCAGCGGAGGGAAGAGCCGTGTCCGGTTGCATTTTAAAGGCAACCTTTGATGCAGCGGATAACGCCGGCAGATTAATAGCAGAAGGAACTGTTATTAAGAGACACGCTTGGCTACGCCAGTCTGGTTTCAAGGCTGAAACACAAGCGTCATTGGACAAACCGGTGGAGCCGGATCTGTTGTTTGGGAAGGCGATCCAGGATGCACTAAAGGATGCGAAGGACGAGCATGAAACACTCAAATCCCTAGGCCAGCTAACCACTAAACCCCCGAATCAGAGAGGGAATGGCAATTTTCGTCACCCACGCGGCCAAAATTCCCAGAGAGGTTCTAACTATTCCCAGGGGCAGGGTACACAGTGGAACAATAATAACTAGAAGTCTACCCAGGGTTACGGCAGGGGTAATAAGAGAGGACGTGGTAGAGGTAGAGACGGCCCCAATAAAGGAGGCGGCACGCCTCCACCGAAACAGTGACGCTCAGTTCAGGGTCCCTTCTCACGCGACCCCAGTAGGGGGACGCATTTCCAACTTCACCCAAGCTTGGGAAGGGATCACATCAGACAGATGGGTGCTGTCAACAGTATCCGCGGGGTTCTGTATAGAACTACTAGAGCGTCCCTGAGACCATCCTCCACGACAAAAAATACATTCTTTGGAACACCAGAAGATCCTCCTAGAAGAGATCGTCAATCTGCTAGCAAAGGACGCAATAGAAATCGTCCCGGGACACCAGGTAAACAAGGGTATTTATTCAACTTACTTCCTTGTGCCAAAAAAAGATTTGACAATGCGCCCAGTATTGGACTTACGGCCTGCCAACGAGTATGTCAAGCCCCAAAAGTTTCGCATGACCACTCTCCAAGAGGTAATCCCCCTCCTAAAAAAGGGGGATTACATGGCAACATTGGACCTGAAAGATGCCTATTTTCATATTTCCATGTTCTCAGCGCACAGAAAATACTTGTGCTTCAAGGTGGACAGTCGGCACTACCAGTTCAAGGTACTGCCCTTTGGGATAGCTTCGGCCCCAAAGGTATTCACCAAGGTACTGGCAGTGGCGGCAGCACACCTACGCAACGCAGGGAGGCAATCCCGGTGTACCCTTACCTGGACGACTGGCTCATCACGGGGGAAACCCCAGTAATTTGCAGAGCAAGCATTCAAAGGACTATCGACCTCCTCTTCGAATTGGGCTTCTCAATAAACGAGAAAAAGTCAAGTCTAGTGCCAATCACATCCAAACAATTCTTAGGAGCTGTCCTAGACACTCAGGAAAGGTTGACCTTTCCTTCAGAGGAAAGAATTCGGAATATAATGCTGCAAATTCCGCAATACCAGTCCGGTCGCCAGATTACGGTACGCAAAGCAATGCGTTTGCTGGGCATGATGGCGTCATGTATTTACCTGGTCCCCCACGCGCGCCTGCGCATGTGTCCCATGCAGGAATGGTTGGCGAAACAGTGGTCTCAGGCAAGTGGTCAGTGGGACGATCTAGTGGTCGTTTCGCCAACACTGGTACAAAGCCTTCTCTGGTAGACAAGAGAGAATCTGTCCAAAGGGAAACCCTTTTACGATCCCGAGATACAGGCAGTAGTCACAACCGATGCATGCCTGACGGGGTGGGGAGCTCACCATCTCCACCACACAGCTCAGGGTCTCTGGTCTCACGCAGTGGCCAAGAATCACATCAACCTGCTAGAGCTTCTGGCAGTATTCAGAGTGCTCCAGGCTTTCGAACCCTACCTTTTAAACCTGTCAGTCCAAATCCGGACGGACAGCACTACAGCCATGTTTCCACGTGAACAAACAAGGAGGGACTCGCTTGCCAAATCTGTCCAAGCTTGCCCAGAAAATCTGGATATGGGCACTCGGACGGAACATCTTCCTGTCATCGCAACATGTTCCAGGGGATCTCAATTCCCTAGCGGATGCTATGAGCAGAGACCCCATCCCAGAAGAACACGAGTGGTGTCTACACAGAGAAGTCGTAGAAGATATCTTCTCTCAGTGGGGTTTCCCCACTATAGACCTATTTGCCACAAGCGAAAACAGACAATGCCCAGGATTCGCATCCAGGTTCCCCCAACCAGACTCCCAGGGGAACGCCCTGTGGATGAACTGGTCAGGGATGTTTGCGTACGCTTTTCCACCAACTCCCCTAATCAGGAAGGTGGTCAACAAGATGAACAGAGAATCGATGACGCTCGTCCTGGTTGCTCCCA
This sequence comes from Ambystoma mexicanum, assembly GCF_040938575.1. Classification (NCBI taxonomy): domain Eukaryota; kingdom Metazoa; phylum Chordata; class Amphibia; order Caudata; family Ambystomatidae; genus Ambystoma; species Ambystoma mexicanum. The sequence continues at coordinate 532,901,814 of NC_090941.1, read as the reverse complement.
TGTGGGCGAGACAACCGTGGTTCCCACACTTGCACAGACTGGCGGTGTGCGAACCCATCAGACTTCCGAGCTGGTACAACCTATTGTCCCAGCACCAAGGTCAAACAGTGCACCCTCAACCCAACTCAATGAACCTGGCAGCATGGCTCCTGAGGTCATAGAGTTTGGACATCTCAAAGTAACACAGAGGTGTATGGACATCCTAAAAGAGGCTAGGAAGCCCAACACGAGGCACTGCTACTTTGACAAATGGAAGTGATTTGTAATCTGGTGCCAGAGTAAGCAAGTCAACCCAGTTGATTGCACTCCTTCCACTATTGTTACTTACATGCTCCACCTGCTGGATGCGGGGCTGGTTTTTAACTCACTGAAGGTACACCTGGCAGCCCTGTCAGCATACACCACTTCCCATAACAAGGTGTCGTGGTGGAAAGTACCAGTAGTTAAGGCCTTCATGGAAGGAGTAAAGAGACTTCACCCTCCTATTTCTAACCCACCACCAGGATGGGACCTGAACGTGGTGCTATCTAAACTCATGGGCCCCCCATTCGAGCCCATGCATAAAACAAGTCTCAAACACCTGACCTATGAGACTGCCTTCTTAGTAGCCATTACATCCATAAGAAGGGTCAGTGAAATTCAGGCTCTTGTCAGTGCAGGATCCTTTCTTTACTATTCATAAGTATAAGCTGGCTTTACGGACACACCCTAGGTCCTCACCTAAATTTATTTCCAAATTCCATGTAAACCAGTCCATCGAGCTTCCGGCTTTCTTCCAAAACCCACAAAGCTCGGCTGAGGTTAAACTACACACCCTAGATGTGCGTAGGGCGGTCCTTTACTACGTAAACAAGACCAGACAGCTTAGGAAAACAGATCAACTGTTTGTCTCCGTAGCCACAGGCAAAGAGGGAGATTGCGTCTCTAAGGGTGCCATCTCCAAGTGGATTGTCAACTGTATCCAGTTGTGTTACTCTCTTTCTGATAAAACTTTGCCTTTTACGTCGAGAGCCCACTCGACAAGAGGCATTGGGGCCACTCTGGCTTTCATTGCAAATGTACCCCTTCACACCATTTGCAAAGCAGCTACCTGGAGCTCTATTCACACTTTTACTCAGCACTACTGCATTGACACCCATTCCAAGACAGATACTCAAGTGAGACAAGCGGTTCTAAGACATTTATTTGCTCATGACCCTTCTCACATCCCACTTCCTTCTTCTAACACAGCTCGCTAATCTATGCACAGCATGTGATCTAAGCAGATTCCACAAGCCTCAGAAGGGATACATTACTCACCGTAATCGTATTTCTGATGCTTGTATCTGTTTAGATTCACATGCGACCCGCCCTTCCTCCCCTCTGAGAGAAGGCGCGTAGATGCTTGCAGTCTTCTCTTTCTATCTGCTTGGATAATCTGTACGCACGCTACTCCTCATGCTACCTCATGTCAGAAAAAATACAATCTGAGGGTCCTAGACGCGTGAGGGATCATGGGTACAGTGGACGTCACACTAGGGATAGTATTACTGGCACGCCCTGTGTCGACGCCCATTTTCGAGTTTCGAAAAACAAACTGTAATACTGCGCAGCTTCCACTAGATGTCGGCCTATGCACAGCATGTGAATCTAAGCAGATACAAGCATCAGAAATACGATTACGGTGAGTAATGTATCCCATATATTTGACATTTTTCAAACCACCAAGTTACAAACCACACAAACGACTTCAAGCATGTAATCTTATCCATTACTCAGCTGATTCTAACTTTACCCCAACTCCGCCTGTGCGCAATGTCTCAAAGAATAACCTAATCACACTTCAGCTCCTCCCCCACTGTAGCCACCTCCCCGTTATTGCATGCAAACAAGGTCACAGTAAGCCTTGTCCTTCGTTGGATGCCCATCCCTGAGACGTATCCTGTTCTCCCAGTGCCTTCTCTCCATCCCTGTTTCTGCTTGCAACCCACTTCTCCAAATTTCTACACCACCTAGTTACACTCAGTTCTTTGGCGTCTTTCCACTTCATGGCTATTCTACGTTTGGCCATTACGTACATCAAGTCTTTGATTTTACTCAAAGATTTATCTTTCGCACTTCTTATATCGACCTAGCATGCAAGCCTCTGGGGTCTGAATATCCAGTTCTATGCCTCCTCAGGTCGCTTTATGTGCCACCTCCCTCCAAAACCTCTGCACTACCGGGCATCCCAAAACATGTGTATGAGTCTGGCGTCGGCCTCCTTGCATATGGGACAGTCCTGTTTGCCCGCACCCTTGAATGTTGCTATGACGGCAGGTGTAAGGTAAGCCCTCTGTGTAATGTATAGTTGTATTAATTGTAATCTGGCATTCCTAGAGACCTTCTTATGATATAGGTTAACTCCCTTCCATTCTCCATCCTGAAAAAGGCCTACCCAGTTCCCTCTCCCACCTCTCCTTACACTTTAGTTCCCTTGGCAAGTCTCTTCCTATCAATACCTCATAGATCCTTGAGATGGCATGTCCACCCTCTACCACTGAAATTAGCATCTCTATTTCTTCACTGTCTATGGTCTCTTCTGTACTCTTCGACCACCTATTTTTCAATACCTTTAACACCGTATTATGCAACAGAAACTGGCCCTTGTGAATACCCGTGGCCTCCTGCAACCCAGAAAAGGACATCAGCCCTGTTTTGTTCCATAGGTCCCCCACTGTAGCTATACCACATTCTTCCCTACTTACCCGCACCAATCCCCTACTGCCCGGCATACCCTCTAAGATTGCCGCTATATGAGTCTGTTGCGAGAGTGGGTCTTCCAGTCCCATATCTCTGCAGGTTCTTTTCCAAACCCCAATGCCCAGTTACAACAGGTAAGGGCAATCCCCTTGTTCCTAGGCGGGGATCCAAAGGAGATCCCTTCGGTTCCTCTAAAGGAGATCCCTTCGGTTCCTCTTTTTTATTGCCGGCTGCAATAACGCTGTTTCTGTTCTGGGATCATCAGCCATCCATTGTACCACATATTGTAGTTGACTCGCCAGAAAGTACAACTCGAAGTTTGAGATCCTCAGTCCCCCATGTTCATAGGGCCTTTGCAGTACTGCCAGTGCCACCCTGTTCCTCCCCTCCTGCCACAGTAAGCCCCTACAAATTTTCTCCAAGTCTCAGAAAATCTGCCTTGGGATATTATACGGGATATTCCCAAAGCAATGCATAAGTCTCGGCAGTGCCACCATTTTTACTAGCGCCGCTCTGCCCATCACAGATAGAGGTAACTTACTCCAGAACTCAGTTGATTTCACCAACTCATTTCTGGCCTGGCCTGTACTGTATTGGATTTGTATTCCCATTTGGGGTTGTGATCTAGGTTTACTCCCAAATATCTAAAGGAGTTCTTGCTCCAAGGCAGGGGGCAGTACAGGTAGTTCCTCCTCGGCCACATGAGCGGTTGCGGCCAATGGGAACAAACATGACTTGCCCTTATTTATTCTAATTCCTGTCAGTACACTGGAGTTCTCCAGTACCTCCAGAATGTATGGCAAATTTATCTCTGGATGCCTACTCTGTTCCTCTTGATATACATGCCCACTCTTCTGCTTTTTACGTTATTATTTAACCCCCTGACGTTCTATGTCATGATTTTAACAGTGTCAGCCATTGTATGCCATGTCTAGGGTGTCAATGAGGCCTCCAGCCCATGGCTAGTCGCAGTCGAAGTTTCATACAGTGTTCTGCCCAATGTGCCAGGCTCTCTACGTCTATCTCCCCCCCCCAAACCAACTTCAAACCCAACTATAACCTGTCCAGGTATGCAAAGCATGCTAGGACTTCCCCGTTTCCGCTCCATTTGACCTGGCTGCTAGACCAGTCACCTGGTGCCCTACGGACGGGCTCTATACAGTGGCCCAAAAACTACTTCTCAGGGGGGTAGTAGGTCCGCTCACAGCGTTCCCTCTACCAGGTTTTTGTGGGCCACATTTACGCTCCTATAATCTCTGATACTTATTACATTGCTGCCATACACCTCTCTCCTTGAACAAACCCATCCCTAAGTCATATGTTCTAATATATTTGGCCACATGGTAACTTCGTCCTCTCGTCTAGACTCTGGCTTTGATCTGTTTCGTCTGATATCTGGACACTGTCCATCCATTCCTGTGCTGCCACTGGCGTCTCGTAGAAACAGGCTTTTCCGTTGTATAACACTTTCAATCTTACTGGGTAAATTAACACATACTTTAGGCCCGCCTTCCTGAGTTTGGCCTTTGTGGCTATATATTGGGTTCTCCTCTTTTGGGCTTGAAAGGTGTAGTCCGGGTATACTGAGATGTTCGCTGATGCTCTTTGCATTTTGCCACCGGACCTTGAAAAGGCCAGAATCTGTTTGCAGTCTTTATAATTCAGCACTTTAGCTATCACAGGCCTGGGTGGAACGCCTGGCGACAGCCTTCTGATGAGAGACCGATGTCCCCTTTCCATTGTGAACCCTTGCATGAGTTCCCCCGCACCGATTTCTTGTAGCAGTAGATTTTCAATGTAAGTGGTGGGGTCTGACCCCTGACCCTTCCGTTCCTTCTGGCAGTCCCACTATCCTTATGTGTTCTCCTTGACCTGCTCTTCCAATACCCCAGTGCTTTCCGCTATGGCTCGGACATCTTGTCGTAACAGTTCTACGTCGATGCCCACAGCGTCAATCTTGATCTCTAGCGTTGATTGAAGTGCCGCAATGGCCTCCAGGATCTGCTGGTTACCTGGATCCGCCATGCTAGCCGGGGATGCCGCCAGTGTCTGCTCTTTGTCACCACTATCTTGTTCTTGCCGATTCGCTTGCCTTTTTGTGAAGTTCTCCAATGTGGTCTGTTTATTCTTACTCTTATTGCTTTTGGAAGCCATGTTGTTTCTCCCCTCCTGCACTGTCCTCTGTTTTGCTTGTTCGTACCTGGGGTGGACTCTGCGCTTTACAGTACCCAATGCTTAAGCACCTGTTGTGCTGCGGTGTAAGGATGTTCACTATCTCATGCGGCTCCGCACCTTCGTTCCTGGGCGTACCTTCTCTTCTTGAGTGGGGCCTTGTCACTTCCGCCTGCTGTACTGTGGAGTGTCACCCCCCTGTATGGTGCAATTAGGAGTGCCACTGGGCATTGAGGCTTGGTCTGCCTTCAGTGGCCACTCTTGCCTCTCTGCTGTAACGTGTGGTGCCAAATGTCGGTTGCTGTGGCTTTCCGGTGTAATTTTATTCTTGGAAGTGAGGGTGTTTTCCAGAGTCTAGCCTCTCCGAGCTTCTCAGTGAGCCCTTCATGCTAGGGTAGTGGGGGAAGCCCGGGGCGTGCCTGGCCAAACCATGCTGTAATTAGGCCCTCAATGCCTTCTTGGTCTCTTCCTCGCCTTGGGTTATTCAATGTCTGCCAGTGCCACCCCTCCCCAATCAGCTGCGAGTTGCAGCCTGTATGTTGTGCCTGGGCCTGGTCCACTGTGTTCCCTCTTGGTCTTCCCCTCCCCGCAGTGTATTACCTGCGGTGAGCTCTTCACTGTTCATCTGCATATGGCCACCGGGGCCACAATACTACTAGCCGTGATCCGCAATTCTCTGCTCCTATGGCCAGTGTAGCACCCATTCTTGCTAGGCAATTGCCTTCTGTGCCCCTTTCCTATGCTCTGCTTCCGTCTTGGCTCCCCGTCTCTGTAGTTGGGTCGTGTGAGCACAGCTCTTTTTGAATTGTCGCAGCGGCCTGGTCGTTGGGATGTGGGAGGGCCCGTGTTCCTGGCGGGTGTTGTCCCTTCTGGATCCCTATGTTATTCCTCTATTGTGTTTCTTGTGCTTCACAGGTTGTGGCTTGGAGGGGATGGGGGGTAAGGGGTCGTCAGCTTAACAGCGCCACTGGGCTCCCCCTCTCCTGAGCCCCTCTTTTGCTCTCCACTCAGTCCACTCTGGACTTGCCACCGGGTCTGCCCACGTTACTTCACGGCACTCGGGGGGGGGGGGGGGGGGGGGGGGTCCTTTCTATGCCCCTGGGTGGTTATGTTTGTGCAGGTGCCCTCCGTATGTCTCAGGAGCCTGGCCCTGTTACTTCCAACAGGATGGTGGGGGGTGCCCTTATTACAGTACATATGGGCGTGACACCAATCCAGGGCCTCCTTGCCCCCCAACTCCTTACCGCCGTCTTTCTGTGTTTGTGGGGCTCTCTCCCGACCTCCTCACCGCCTTCACTCCTGCCTGGTCAGTGTCCGCGCCTGGGGGTGAGGGGGATCCACTATTCGTCTTGCTTGCTCTGCCGGAGTTCTTGCACGGAGCACCAGCTACACGCATCACCATCCACGCGACGTGTGTGCGCGCGCACTCCTCGCTGTCTGCTTCCAAGGCGTCCCCTCCGTGCAGCCTCTGTCTCACGGGGTACGCTGCGGTGCTGTTGTAGCGGCTCGCCCCTCCTCTCTTCTAGTCACTGTGCTTCCTTTGTTCTAGCCCAGCTTCCTTCATGTAATTCACCAGTCTGGAAACAAGGCCCCCAAAACTGATCAGTGCCTCGGGGCTCTGCCAGTTGCAGTCCTTGTATCTGGGCGACCTCTACCGCCACCGGGCTGATGGCATGGCGTCTTGCTTTTAGCGGCGCTCCTTGTCTCGGCAGTGCTTCTGCTGCTTTCGGTCCACCGCCGCCATCTTTCTGCCATTCGCTGCAGCACCACTCCGCTCTGGGTTTTTCACCAGAGGCTCCCCCAGACTTCTCACTCTTCGCCCAGCTGCTTGGGTGGTTCATGCAGGTGCCTCTTTTTCTGGTGTTTCAGTCCCGATTAGAAGGATGTATGTCGCTTCTCGATTTCGGATCTATAGGATCCTTCATTGAGCAAGGGGTCCAAAGTTAATGGCCCCAAGTTGTTGGATGCTACTCACGATGAAGGGGCTCCCGCAGAACTTGACTCCATAGTTATGTGGACTCCATCACCCCTTGTTGAGTGCATCGAAACATTGGGATCTTCTGTTGGCTCAGTGATAGAAACTACTGATTTTGTGGTATGTGGATGATGGTACCAATACGGGGTACTCCACTCAAATTATCACTATAGTTCATTCTCCTCTGCATGCCCATAATTATCCTAATAAAAAAAAGAAAATGAAGAATGCAAATGAGGGTAAAAAGACCAAAATCCAGCCTGCTAGCAAACATAGATCTGCTAATGTTGCCAAGAAACATGTAGAACAGATATCATTGGTTGACACTGTTATTGATCTGAATGTTCAACATAAGTATTTATGTCTACGATAAGAGAACCAGCTGCTCCTGAGGTCTTACAAGTGCGGGGGGTTCTACGACACAAAAAAAAACCTGGTAATGAAAAATGGGGAAAATCTGCTCCGGTTATGGTTGATCAGCCTACTAGTCCAACGGTTCAACGTCACAAGACGGGTTCAGATGTTAGCTGCCAAATATTCCCTGATAATATTTTACAACTAAGATCTGATGTTATTTCGGATAAGAGAGAAATGACCATCTTATCTCCTAATCAGATTGAAGCTTTGGGTAGAGGTGCTCAGTCCAAGATAACATTGTTTTGGAACCTGAACTCCACTACCACCAAGCACAGGAATTCGTCTTTGCCCATAGTTCAATTGGGGGTATCCTCTCCTGTGGTATCGATAGGCATGCATAACACTGATGAAGCACTGCATTCCATGGTGGTGACCAGGATTAATGTGCTGCTATCACAAGTGTGTTCTACAACTGGCCCCAACGGCGAAACCCCTTGGACACTGTCAAAGCAAGTGACAGGGAGTGAATCTATGGAGAAATAGAAGCCAGGGGCGAATTGTTCAGTGTCTACATCACATAGGATCATAGGGTCAGAGGTTCATAAACAAAAACATGGTTCCAAGCGGTTGAATAGATCATGTGTGCTAGAGTTATTTACACAAATTCCCCCTCTCAGATCTCTTCATTCTGGGGATATTGAATTAATTTCCCTCTGTAAATATCAATAATCGGATGGTTTCTCATTTCGTCTGATATAGTATCTAATCTGGTGTGGAATCAGCAAGCTATATTTCAATCCCTTGGATATGAGACATGTCAATTTAAGAGTAATGAGGTGGCCAAATTATTCTCATCTCACCACCCAAACCCCCACAATGGGCCTCATTAGGACCCAGGCGGATTTCGCGGTGCTAAATGCACCGCGAAGCATGGCGGAAAGCCGCCGATAGCGCCATGGGGGTTGGCGGATTTACCGCCCCATTCCGACCTTGGCGGGGCGGTAAATCCCCAATCCCCATTCTGCCCTTCCCCATTCCCATTTTTGCCCCATAGGGTATAATGGGAGTGGGGAAGGAGTTAATTACGCCACCGTAAAATACGGTGGCGTAATTAACAACGAGGTCCCGTAGCGCCATGGTTTTCTCCGCCCGGTAAAACCAGGCGGAAAAGGCCGCCATGGCGCTACGGGAACTCGTAGTATGGCGGAGAGGTACGCCATGCACTACGCTGGCGTAAAACCCTCTCCGCCAGGGTCCTAATGAGGCCCAATCTGTCTTGAAATGTCTATCTATTCCTAAGGGTATTGCCTCACGAGTGTTGGCTATGATGCATTCTTAACTACTTGCATCTAATAGTACTAAAGAAAATAAAAACTGGACCCGGATTGAGGCTGCAATTAAGACCTTTGTGGCTTTAGGTGCAAGAACGATGCAATCCTAGCATAGGTAGTAATAGGGTTTTGTCCTGGAACATATGTAGTATGGCTAACCTGCAGCAGACATGCCAGAGTATGCCTGATCTACGCAAATTCAATGTTCTGTTCCCTCAAGTAACTGTTTTTGAAGTTTTGATTTGGATGGTGGTTCAATCGTTTCCTGTCCAGCTACTTCCATAGAGAAAGGGAGACCCTGTGGAGGCATGGCTATTGCAATTGATATAAAACTCCTTGCCTGTTCCACGCTGTGATATGCCTGCAAAGTTATTTTGATTGTGCATGTGTGTTTTCCAGGGATTATTGGAGTGTTGCTGGTCAATGTATACTGGAACCCTGCAGAACACCCTATTCATGACTTTCTAGCTATACTGACTGGGATATTTGATTTGTGGCTGACTGAGGGACACCAGCATGCCATGATTGTGGGTGTGAACTTTAACGCTCATTGTGCCGAAGGGCAGGTCTTCAATAAGAAATCCTGTATACCTTGTGGTGGTTCTAATAATCTTATGAGGGGCCTAGTTTGGGACTCATTTATGACCTCTTGGTATCTCTTGCAAATGGAGGCTATTTCTACGTCTGGTAGAAAAAGGATGTCAGGCGCGCACTCTAGTTCCCAGTCATTTAATCCTGATGTGAGTAATAACAGGGTTAAATCCCAACAAAGTTAAAAAAAAATAACAGGGTTGAATCCCAGATGCAAATAGTCCCAACAATGTTCAAAAATTACCAGGGTTAAATCCCAACTTCGAAGGGATTGTGTCCTCCGATGTATTCCTTATCTATATTTGTATCTCCAGCTTGCTGGCCTCGGAAACTTTTTTCCCAGTAGAGGGCGCTGTGCGTCGACGTCCGTCGAGTAGGTGCTCCTCGACGGCCACCGTATCGACGCCGACGTCATCATGCCTATGAATGGCCACGCGCAGCGTCCGTTGTTCAGTTCCGTTTTTCCGCGCTTCGTGTGCCTCGGAATACCGTTGCTCAGTTCATCAGTCGATATATATTCATATTTCCTCGAGAAAACCGACTCGTACTCGATGGCTTCCTCCTCCGACCCGACAACTCCTCGGTTCGGTTCAAAAAAATGTCGAGACTGTGGGAAGAAAATGTCGTTGGTGGATCCTCACAGGATCTGTTTGTGGTGTCTGGGAATCGAACACCAGTGTTCGGAGTGTGAGGAATGCCTATCCATGACGGCGTAAGCCTTGAAGGAGCGTAAGGGGAAGCTCGAGAGAGGTAAGTCAATTTTAACTTCCTCGAAAGTTTCCGCGGTAGAGTCGAGACATTCGTCTCCTCACCATCGAAAGCATTCTCGGTCTAGGTCTCGAAGTGGCTCCCACCACTCGTCGAGGTCTAGACACTCAAAAAAAAGACAAAGAAGATCCCCTTTATCGTCGTCTTCTAGTGCCCCTGAAAGAGTAAATTGCCCCACAAAACACAGCTCTCAAGCTGAGTGGGAGGAATTCAGAAAAAAGATGCTAAGCGTCTTCGAGAAAGCGGCCTCGTCCCCCTCGAAGTCAGCTGAGGGTGATACCCCGGGTGAAAAGCCCAAAAAATCTAAACGCCGCGAGTCGAAGCACCCGGCGAAAGAGTCGACCCGAAAGCGCCATGAGCCATCGGGAAGTAAAGCATCTTCTACGCCATTGTCGAAAGCCCCTTCGAAGCATAGATCGGCGCCATCAACGCCGTTATCGAAGGGTTCTTCGACGCATCCGTCGATCGAGTCGACGCCGATAAAAGAAAGACCCACGGCTACTCCACAGCCAACGGTTACACCGAGAGCATCCGACACGACGTCGAGAACGTCGTCGACATCCTCGAGCAGGATTCCAATCCTCTCGAGTTCTTTGAGGCCTCTTCCAGTTTTCTCGACGCCTTTGTCGGCACCTTCGAGGATTTTTACATCGGCGTCAACGACATCGACCTTTTCAAGGCCTCTGATGATGGCTCCCTCTGCCTTAGAGATGGGTTTTATACCATTTCACAGACCAGAGCATCCCCCCTTAACTTCAATTTTTGACGAAAGGGAAGATTCTGACCAAGAAAGGCCTTTTGGGCTGCAGAGGACCACATTACCTGAACCAGAGACTTTTGCCTCTGAGGAAAGAAGGTTGAAAGACCTTCAGGATGCATTACAGGAAGCAAGTGGCCTAGACACTTCCCCAGAAGTGGAATCTGTCAAACCAGACCCAGGGGAACATGCTGATACCCCTTATAGAACCCCAATGTCAAGAATTATGGAGTTCATGGGTTGGTCTGCGCCTTCACCTGTTTTTCAACAGGATGACCTCACAGATATTCTGGATAAAGGTCCACAGGAGGATCCTGTGGTTCCCTTTCATTCTGCTTTACAAAGAAAGATTTTAACTAACTGGGAAACTCCTGAAGTTGTCCCTGCTGTTAACAAGAAGTTGTCAGCGAAATATAGAGTATCTGCTGCTGACCCTGAATACCTATCTAAGCACCCTACTCCAGAGTCTTGTGGTCCAGGCTGCAACTTCATTAGGCAGTACTTCTGCTTACCCCACTGCTCCTCAGGATAGGGATGATAAAAAATATGATGCCACGGCTAAGAAAGTCTTCTCAGCCTGTAGCATGGCTTTAAAATCTATTAATGCAACTTGTACGCTCGCTAGGTTCAGCCACACTCTTTGGGAGTGTGCTTCATCGGCGGCTGACTGCATACCGGAAGGAGAAGAAAGGGACGCATTTTTAAATATCATCAGAGATGGTAAAGATGCATTGTGTGAGTCCCTTCAAACTGGCATTGATTCTGCTGACAGTATCAGCAGGGCAATGGCGGCAAGTACCACAATCCGCAGGCATGCATGGTTGAGAAAGTCCGGCTTTGCTTCTGACGTACAGGCCAGGCTTTTAAATATGCCCTTTGACGGTTCTTCCCTATTTGGTAAAAAGGCGGATGACAGTTTGGAAAAACTACAAACATCTAAAGCAGCAGCTAAGTCACTAGGAGCTGCAATCCGACAAACTAATTTTCGTCCCTCAGGATCCTCTTGGAGAGGAAGGTCCTTTCGCTATTATTCCTCATATGGAAGAGGCAGAGGACGGCCGACTCAAAAGGCCAAGGAAAATTTACCCGTGGTGGACGGGGTAAAGGAAAGAAAGCCGCATCAGCAGGAGCCGCTTTACCTTCGGCAACTGCATCAGCCGCTCCCAAACCACTCTGAGATCTCCCATCACAAGACACCTGTAGGGGGCAGGTTAACTCACCATCTGACGGAATGGCAGGCTAGTACGTCAAATGGTTGGACATTGGAGACAGTTGCCCAAGGTTACTGCCTGCCTTTTCTACGCATCCCTCAGAGACATCCACCGGGGAACAGCTCTCTGAAAGTGCCGGATCCGCTCCTCTTGCAGGAAGTTGTAGACCTGCTAGAGAAAGGTGCCATAGAACCGGTACCTGTAGCAGACAGGAACAACGGCTCATACTCCCCCTACTTTCTCATACCAAAGAAAGACGGAGGACTGAGACCCATCCTGGACTTACGAAAATTGAATAAGTTCCTCAGGAAGGACAAGTTCAAGATGGTAACTCTCTCTCAGATCCTTCAGGCCCTCCAGCTTCAGGACTGGTTGGTATCTCTGGACCTTCAGGATGCTTATTTCCATGTGCCTATCCATCCCAAGCACAGCAAGTACCTGAGGTTCGCAATTGGCAACTCTCATTATCAATTTCGAGTTCTGCCATTTGGGCTGACCTCCGCCCCGAGGGTCTTCACCAAGCTAATGTCGGTTGTGGCTGCAAGTCTAAGGAGGGAAGGGATTCACGTCTACCCCTACCTGGACGATTGGTTGATCAGAGCAGTTTCTTCGGAACAAGCTCGGATCCAACTAGATTATGTCTGCCACTCCCTTCACAGGCTGGGCTTCTCCCTCAATTTAAAGAAGTCACAGATGATACCATCACAGAGACTCCAGTTCATTGTAGCAGTCCTGGACACGTCCCTGGGAAAAGCCTCGCCACCAGAGGAGAGTGCTCGAGATATTCTGCAGATGGTCACCAGGTTTCAAAATGCCCAACGTCTCCCAGCCTACGAATTTTTGAGGCTGCTAGGCCTCATGGCATCCTTCATATTCCTTGTGCCAGAGGCTCGCCTGAGAATGAGATCTCTTCAGTGGGCACTGAGGACTCAGTGGTCACAATTCTCAGGGAGGATGACAGATCTCCGGATTCCGGACAAGGTAGCCCACGACTTTCAATGGTGGGCCTCTCCAGAGAACATCTTGAAAGGAGAACTGTTTTGGCAACCATCGCCGGAGATAACAGTAGTCACAGACGCCTCACTCACGGAGTGGGGATCCCATGCCAACGACTTGACCATCAGCGGTTGTTGGTCTCCATCGGAGTCCAGACTACACATCAACCTGTTGGAGCTGAGAGCCATCAGACGCACTGAAGGCTTTTCTACCGTCTGTACCGGGAAGAAACGTCCTGATAATGACGGACAATACAGTAGCCATGCACTACCTCAACAAAAGAGGAGGCGTAGGGTCACTGCCACTGTGCAGAGAGGCGATGCAGCTCTGGTTTTGGGCAATTCAGGAAGGAATCTCTCTATCGGCAATTCACCTAGCCGGAGAGAAGAACTTGACAGCGGATGCTCTGAGCAGGCAGAACACAGTCTTCCACGAATGGGAGATAGCTCAGGAAGTCCTTCAAGAGATCTTCACCCTTTGGGGAACACCTCAAGTGGATCTGTTCGCCACCAGTATCAACAGGAAGTGCGACAGATTTTGCTCAAGGGAATTTCCCGCGAGAGGAGCTCTAGGAGACGCTTTCATAGTGGACTGGGAGTTCCCACTTCTGTACGCGTTTCCTCCGGTCCCTGTCCTTCCTCAAATGATCAGGAGGTTGAGAAGGTTTCAGAAGACCATGATCCTAATTGCCCCGGATTGGGCCAGGAGTACGTGGTACCCGGACCTTCTGGACATGTCCATCTGTCCTCCAATTCGTCTACCGTACAGAGAGGATCTTCTCTCGCAGAAGGGAGGTCAGGTTCTCCTGTCATGATGCCTACCCCCGGAGCACCAGGCCAGGCCCAGCACCCCCGGGAGCAGGCATCACGCCCCCGGGTAAAAGCCCAGCGGCCCTTTATAGGGGCTCTTTGCACTCTGTCCTGGCGCCGTTGGCGCCAGGCTCATGTTGGACATCAGTCCTGGCACCATAGGAGCCAGGCTCATAAGGGGAAGTGTTTGGTGCACTTACCTGAAGCAGACCATGCTGCACACTCACCTGATGCAGACCATGCTGCATGAAGAACCAAGCCAAATGAGGCTTAGGAGGAACTATTTTTCTGAAGGAACTATTTTGTTACTTGGGTGGGGCTGTGGAAGAACTCACCTGGAACTTCTTCTAAGGCTATTTAAGCCACGCCCGGACAGCCACACGTGCTTCGCGTTGTTCTGCATCCCAGTAGCTGAATGCTCACCGTGTCTGCTCCTGCACCTGGACTCCAGCCACGCCTGCCTGGAACCTGGAACACCTGTAAGGAAAGAAGAGAAGAGAAAGGTGAAAACCAAGAACTTATTCAACCTTCTTACCTGCATCCGGAATCTTCACGCCAGCATTCCTGAAGGAAGACTTCCATTTAAAAGCACCGCGTTGCTCGCTGCAGCGCCGCGCTTCACTCACCTGTTCCCGAGACGCCGCCCGGCTCCATCGCGGCTCTCAGCACCGGTCGCCACATCTCTGCACCTAGGGGAGAGAATAAGAGACAAAAGGTGAGCAAGGGAACACAAGAGGAAAGCCGAATTTTCAGCCATATTACTTACCGGCTTTTCTTGGTGAACCATTCCACATCTCGGGTCGGCGCCACATCTTTGGCAGGTACCGCACCCCGGCCCCTATGGGGAAAGGACAAAAGACATTACTGGGGAATTATAAAGACATTTAGAGGGGTCGCCCTCAGCACTAACTCACCTGATTTTACCACCGGCAATTTAACCCCTCAACGCATCGCCTTTGTTCTGCACCTGAAATAAAGGACAGATCACAGGTTAGGAAAAACAACATAAAAGGAGACTCACACTTGAACTTTTGCATCTTCATACTTACGGCGTATCGCTCAGAAAAGTCAAGTGGATTTGCCAGCGCCATTCTGAAAACCAGTGAAGTAACTGGACGAAGGCGCGCCCCTGCACGAGAAGCAGGATGGAGAGTTCATCCTTCCAAACCATAAGGTGATCTTAAACTGGGGGTTTTGGAGGAAGTCGGAGAAGAACGAAGGGGGAAAGGAGGGAGCAAGCACACTATTCAGCAGACAGTTAATACCCTTTCTCATCTGCAGAAGGATATTCCTACGGGCCAGACAAGCAAGATTTGGGGGTCCTGTTCAATCGGTGGTCCGAATTCTGCACATCATGCTTGAAGAGGCCACAGCAACCCAGACCAGACCAGCGCCTCCGTGGGAGCCAGGTGAGCGTTACATCTCCATCCAGCCATCAAGACCCTCAACCTTCACGCTTGGTTTCTGAAAGGTTGAGGTACAAGGATTGGGACCTTCCAGATGACGTCATGGAGGTGTTGCTTTCAACCAGAAGACCGGCAACTAAGACTCTATACCGCTGCCGTTGGAATAAATTTTGCAGCTGGTGCAGAGAAAAGAATATCAAACCCTTTTCATGTGGTACACCTGTGGTGTTATCCTTCTTACTTTATTTGGCAAATTCGGGCCTTCAAATTGGCACTATTAAGGGCTATCTCGCAGCGCTATCGATCTTTAAGCGCACTGCAGAGGAGCCATCGTATTACAAAATTCCATTGGTATTACAATACCTGAAAGGTCTAACTAATGTTTACCCTCCAAGACCATTCCAAGTTCCCTTATGGGACTTAAATCTAGTTTTAAACTTCCTAAAGGGTGCTCCCTTTGAACCACTCCACTCTTGCTCATTGAAGTTTCTCACCCTCAAAACTGTTTTATTGGTAGCATTAACATCTGCTAGAAGGGTTAGCGAGATAGAAGCCCTGTCTTGTAAACCTCCTCATACAACTTTTCACAAGGACAAAGTAGTGCTACAGGTGAAGGAAGCCTAACCTCCTCCCAAAGGTAGTTTCGGAATTTCACATTACTCAGAAGATTACTCTACCTTCATTCTATCCTCCTCCCCATCCGGGGAAGGAGGAAGAGAGACTACACAGGCTGGACCCTAAGCGAGCCTTGAGTTTTTATATCAGTAGACTTGCTAAAATTAGACAAGCAGACCAACTCTTTGTAGGTTACGCAGGACATAAATTAGGATTACCAATAACCAAACAAACCATCTCCAGATGGATTATTTTAGCCATTCTGGAATGCTACAAACTGGCAGGGAAAGAGCCCCCTCAAAATCTAAGGGCTCATTCGACCAGGGGTATCGCAGCATCCTCAGCTCTTCAAAGAGGGGTATCAATTAGAGACAAATACCTTTACCAAATTTTATAGTCTGGATTCCTCCTCAAGTCAAGAGACTAGATTTGGCAAAGCTGTGTTACACTCTGTTCATTCTTAAAGGGTAATATGGCATCTCTTACACCCGCCTCCAATCACATACCACTGCTATGGGAGTCTATCATAGATAAGGAATACGTCAGAGGACACAATCCCTTCGAAGAACAAGTTACTTCTTACCTTGTAACGTTCTTTCGATGGGATGTTCCTCCGACGTATTCCTCATCGCCCCTCCCATCCATCCCCGCAGTAACATTTCCCTTGTGGTTGCAGCTTACGCTCCTTCAAGGGTAGTAACCATTCATACAATAACTACTTTACTCTACAAAACGGAACTGAGCAACGGACGCTGCGCGTGGCCATTTATAGGCATGACGACGTCGGCGTCGATACGGTGGCCGTCGAGGAGCACCTACTCGACGGACGTCGACGCACAGCGCCCTCTACTGGGAAAAGAATTTCCGAGGCCAGCAAGCTGGAGATACAAATATCATAGATAAGGAATACGTCGGAGGAACATCCCATCGAAAGAACGTTACAAGGTAAGAAGTAACTTGTTCTTCTGCAGTTCAAATGCACAATAGTTCTACTCCTCCAAGTTCTTTCAAGTCTCAAACTCTCATCAGGGGTGCTGTGTTGGCTGTTTTCCTTTTCAGGTGTTGCTAATTACTTTTTCAATTTCAGTCTCAAGGGATTCTGGTTATTGTAGTGATGGCACAAGTGTTTCATTTAGGAGACCAGGAACCAACTCCGCTCCAAACACACAAATCTTACCCCAACATTAAGTATAAAAAGGTCAGGCTCGCACTCTAGTTCCAAGTCATTTAATCCTGATGCGAGTAATGACAGGGTTAAATCCCAACAAAGTAAAAAAAAAATAACAGGGTTGAATCCCAGATGTAAATAGTCCCAACAATGTTGCAGCACCGGGGTTATTATGTCCCCACTTTGGAGAGCCATAGTTTTCCCCCCTCCCCAATTTTGGTTAAGATTTGTGTGTTTGGAGGGGAGTTGGTTCCTGGTCTCCTGAATGAAACTCTTGTGCCATCACTACAATATCCAGAATCCTTTGAGTATGAAATTGAAAAAGTAATTAGCAACACCTGAAAAGGAACACAGCCCACACAGCCTCCCTGATGAGAGTTTGAGACTTTAAAGTACTCGGAGGAGTAGAACTATTGTGCATTTGAACTGCAGAAGTTGGGATTTAACCCTGGTAATTTTTGAGAACATTTTTGGGACTATTTGTATCTGGGATTCAACCCTGTTATTTGTTGAACTTGGCTGGGATTTAACCCTGTTATTACTCAGATCAGGATTAAATGACTGGGAACTAGAGAACAGTGGATGCAATTAGTGATCTATTCGAAGTTCCTGAGGGCCCCCCTGCTAATTCTTTTTGTTGACGGTTTCCTCTGTCAATTTGTTTAGGTCTCCTATGAGTGATCTATTGCCACAAATTGGAGCGTCTTATATGGAATATATGGGTAATCCTGACAAAGTCAAATGTAAACTTTTTCAAGATGACTGGAGGCTGACCATCGAGGGGGGACTTGCCAATAGATTCAGACAGGTTTTCTTGCGCTTTAAGGTAAATCAGTACCATACGAGCGAAATAAAAAGGCATTGGACTATGCCTAAGGAGGTATCTGCTACTTCAGTGGAATGTTGTTTTTGTAAATGCCCTAATGCAATCAAAAGTCTCAGACATTGGATTTTAGAATGTAAAGCTTTAAGCACTATTAGATCGATTGCTTTTTATAAGGAACAGGATAGCTTTTCAACTGATTACTCCAAATAATAGTTTTCATCTCGAATGATGTGGGGAGTGAACATATCACAAATTATTGCAATTGTTTGTTTTTTAAATGGTATTGATTTTAACTGCTAAATTCTTTTTATGTGATTACTATATGTATGTATTGAGAAACTATGTATTTTATTTAATGAATTTGTGAAAGGTTTCATTTAAACCATCACAATAAATAAAAAAAAAAAAAATAATAGTTGGAAATCAGTAACAGCTATGTCGGTCTTCCATCCAATCCACAGAATTAATCAACATGTTTATTTGTCTAATTTAATTGGTAAAACTGACCATACGTGGCTTCACACTTCCCTGTTGAGGTTTTAGCGTTTGCTTGTTCTAAGAGGTGCATTGATTTTTTTTTTGTATAAAGGATGCAAACTATCAGTACACAGTACACTTCATGTGGCCATATTGGATTAACACCCTCTCCAGCCGAAGGACACAGGAGGCTCCTCTGGGAACACCAATCGGGAAGAAATCGCCTCATCCCAGCAAACCGGGACAATATCAGAGAAACCAATTACTGATGGACTAGGCGATCAGGTGACAAGAGTGTGTCATCCCTTCTGATTTTTGGCTTCACTTTTATCTGGAACTTCACTGCCAGTAGTCATCTTGGATTGGTGACATCACTTCCGGTGGCCTTGTTGTGTCGGTGATATCACTTCATGCCAGCAACACCAGGGACAATATCGGAGCGTCCAACCACTAATGTACTTGGTGATCAGGTCACACAAGCGTGTGTCATCCCTTCTGAATTCCTAGAAGCTTTCAGCCAGGGGCGTCCCAGTGAAGGGTGAAGACCAGCCATTGACCAGCCTCTTTGCTTATGAATCTTTTGCTTTTCATCCTATTGCACCGGTGAGTACCCGGGCTTCCTAATTACTGTACTGTCTCTCCACATTGTGCTACTCACCTATAATGCATTCACTCCCGCTCCTCCTACCCACCTCTCCCTATGCTTCCTCCATCAGACTACAACTTCCTCCTTTCCTATCCCTATTATAAAACTCGCAACTCCCACTAATCCATCTGTCTTCCACCTCCTTCGAACAAACAAAGCCTACGAGCTAACCATACCTCCTATAACACCTATCCACCTCGCCTCCCTTCCTCTGAGACTCAACTCTTTCTTACTTCACCAACTGAGCATTGCACTCTGGAATGCTCTGTCTGCATGTAACAAAAAGTCCTTTATCACGGACAAGTTTCCTTCCTAGCTCTCCTCCCCAGACCTCCTTGCTATCTCCGAACCCTGGATTTCTCCATCTGACACGGTCACTCTGACGGCCCTACACAACTCCAAACTATACTTCATTCACTCTCCTCGACTCACTGGCAGAGGTGGAGGTGCCTGACACCTACTCTCTTCCCACCTCAGTGCCTCACAAATCTACAATGCTACGTCCTTTCCTACCTCTTTTGAATTCACCATCTCTACTATTGCTCTGCCTGATTCAGTTCACATCTTCTCCCTCTCACCTTCTGTGTCCCACTGGACCTTTCTTTGATGATCTTGGGCAACCCCTTGATTCTCTTTCCACTAGGCATCACCTCCTTCTCTTAGGTGACTTTAATCTTCCCTCTCCAACCACTTCAGTCTTTTCTTAGTGACTACTCTCTCCACTCATCCATAACCTACCTACCCACACATGGGTTAACTCTTTGGTTCTCTTATTCATCTCCAACTCTCTCAGCCACTAATACTACTGTCAGACCATCCATATCTGATCTCTCAATTGTTTCCACCACCATCTCCTTACCACTGTCTGGCCTGTCCTCGCCACTTGCTTCACCTATTACTAAATGAAAATTGAAACCTTCTGCCATTCCCCCTTCCTCTTTGACCTACAGTTCTCACTCTCCTCCTTCATATCAGATGCCTCTTCAAGCAACACTGCCTTCTCTAGCTTCCAATCCCTACTATATGATTCATTCTCCTCTCACTTCCCACTGCTTAGTTTCACCCTTATGTCTCAGCTTCCTCAACCATACTCAGATGTTCTCTCCTCACAGACATGCGTCGGCTGCTGTGCAAACTGAGGCATGCGCACTTACATGAGGTCCTGCAACTCTACCTCACTGCTCTGAACTCACTCAATTCCACTCTTGATAGAGCGAAAAGGGAATTCTACCTAACCCTCCTCCTACATTTTACACTCGCCTACTCTACCATCATATCCCACTAATACTGACAAAGTACTATTTCTACTGATCTAAGCCCTCTTGTGCCCCATTGCACGCGCTTGCTCCTCAGCTGGTCAAGCTTATTGCCCCTTTAGTGGCCTCTCGCCTCACTGAACTCTTCAACTAGTCCTTCAACTCTGCTTGCTTTCACTTGTTTTAAAAACAGCCATGGTCATCCCTCTCCTAAAAAAGCAAGGCTGACCCGACCCTACCTGCTAACTTTCTCCCTGTGTCTCTCCTTCCACACTACTCTAAAGTGCTCGAAACTGTTGTGTTCAACAGTCTAACCAATTTCTTAGACATCCACAACCTCTGAGACACCCCCCCCTACAAGTAGGTTTCCGCCTCTGTCACTCCACAGAAACTAAACAAATGTCCATCGTCATCGTCTTTGCTAAGCACTCCACTCTATCCTCTATCCTAATTCTCCTTCACCTGTCTGCTGCCTTTGACACTGTCGATCACTCTGATCTCCTTAATACTCTTTCTTCTTGGGATTCGTGATCAAGCCCTGGCCTGGAATGAATCTTACATTGCACCTCGCCAAATCTCTGTCTCCTGGAGCAGCAACACCTCCCAACTCACTCTTCTAACTGTTGGTGTTCCACAAGGCGTTGGGCCTGATTCATGGAACGTTTTCCTATGGGATTGTGCCATTATAATACACTTCCATGAATCAGGCCCTGTCTTCGGTCTGTTGCTCTTTAAACTCTACTCCTCTGCTCTTAGGGCACTAATCTCCTCCTTTGGATTTTCGTACCAACTCTTTGTGGACGACACCCAAATAATCTTCTCTTTTATTGTACTCCCCGCTGATCTCTCTATCAAAATGTCCAACTGTCTCTCTGCAATTAAATATTGGATGGCTTTGTCACCCTCTCTGATGTTAAATTGTACCAAAACAGAAGTGCTCTTCTTCCCTGCCAAAAGCACTCTCGTATCTCTTCCTCAGCCTATCCAGTTCCCACCTGACACACTTCACTATTCATTTTCAGCTAGAAACCTGGGCGTCATCTATGACCCTTCTCACACCTTCTCTACTTTCTCAAACTGGAACACGCAGCTCGCCTCAACCTTCTTAATATTATGAAAATTAGGCATCTCATTCCTTTCAACACCGCCAGGCATCTCTTAACCACTCTTGTCTTCTCTAAACTGGACTACTGTACAAGCATTCTCTTTGGTCTCCCCAACTATGCTTTCTGTCCTCTCGTAAAGATCATTAACTTCGATACCAGAACTCTTTGAACTTCTCACATCACACCTACTTCCTTCTACCGTCACCAGGCTGGATGGCTGATGATGCAAAACAGGGCCAGATAAAAATGTCTTCTCCTGGTTCACAATTTTATCCACGGTAAGGCACCACTGTATCTATCCTCCTCTATCCACCTCCACAAGCCTTCTCGTTATCTCTGCTTTGCCTCCTCGACTACCCTTTTGGCTCCTCGCCCTCCCTGTGCTTCCTCTCGCTTCTGCTCTTTCTCTCTTCTTGTTCCATTTGCATGTTATTCTTTTTCCCTGGCCATCTGGGAAACGGTTCACACTGATTAGTTCAAAACCACGCTACAAACCTACCTTCTTGCCTACGAGTTACCCTCTTAACCTACCTCTCATCTGCCTGCTAGCTAACATTTTTCCCTTACCTCAGTCACTCACTTCCTCTGCTTCCACTCTAGCACTTCGCCCATCATGGTCACATCCTGAGCAAAGCTGGCTGTACCGCCTAACTGCCCTTAAAAATATCAAATGTTTGTTGCCCTTAATCTTTGCATGTCCACCTATGTATTGTCCCCGGTGACTGTTGCATTTACTCCCCTCTACAACCTGGTCAGAATGTCCCACAAACTCGCCCCATTGTGGGAAACTCACCACTTCCCATCAAATCGATGTTTGTATCTATTGTGATCAACAAAGCATTGTTCCTCCTATATACAAATAATCGGAGTGGGGAAGACAAAACAGTTGACATAAATCATTTGATTGTGTTCTGTAAATAGCAGAACACGTTTTAGTAATGAACAAACACGAACTAGTCCTTCATTTGTACAAATCAAATAAATCATACATTTAATCAGAAATAGTATACCTTTATAGTGTGGTAGTTGATACCCAGGCAATTAAGCCTTTAAAATGGTTGTTTATATCATTACGCGTACACGCTACAGGCCTACCAGAAACCTCAGATCTGGCGCAGCACTTCTTGTCATTCCAACCAGACTATGGGGCACCTCTATTTCAGTCGAAGCATCTGGCGCTCATCCCAGTTACCATCCACTGCATAGAAGATCACCTTGCCTTCAAGAAGGCCCTCAAAACCTGGCCCTTCCCTTCAGCATCTCAGACATGGTCCATCCCCTGGGTGAACTCTTAACCACCCCCTAACAGGAATGTGGGGGCACCTAAGGATTTGATGAGGTGGGGCAGAGCCCCTCCATGGAATGTATCTTGGTCAGGCCTCATGATAAGCTCTGCAAAAACGCATTTAACTAGGTGTCCCCTTTCCTCGCTGGAACATCAAGCACTCCATCACATTGGAATGACCCACCCTCCTCCATACTTATGCAACACTCATCACCGCCTCCAATAGTATACAGCTGAGTCTCATGAAAAGAATTTGGTTCAGTTGTCAACATAATTTGTCCCCTTGACTCTCCTACTACCCTGACAATCTGACAAGGCACCCATCCTCTCATCTGGTATATATGGGCTGCTATTATGTACCTAGTGACTCGCTACCGACCTTCGTGCTGGCAAAAACGCACACACGCATTTTAGAAATCCTTCCTTCACATCCCACACCTCGAACTACAGTCTTCCAAAGGGCATTCATCCCCACAGCGCTTCGAGGCCATTCCAATGGCAGTAGGCACTATACAAATGCCATATAACATAACATGTATAAACATATTCAAAATTGACTTACTGGGGGAGAGAAGGTGTTAGGCTTTCTAAATACTTTCTCAGGGCTCAGGTGAATAATGCGAATGGCATTACATTGATTTTACAAAGAAGTTGTTTCACCATATCTCTGGATTTCTAGCTGGGCCTGCTCCAAAGACTTGGCCCTTCCTTTTTTTTTCGAATTCTGGTTTTAAGTTTTATCAAAGTAGTTGAGTTCCAGTTACAATCGGAGCATTTCAAAACATGTTTACATTGTTAATAACCCCCTTGTTCCCGAACAACCCGTAACTTCAAACACAAAGTTTACCTTCCCAAATCTTCTGCCTTTACCTCTTCCTCGCCCACCCCCTAACCCCCCCGAGCAGAGTTTCATCGAAGAATTCGACACATGTTATGATTGGTGTATAACGTACGCCTTCCTCATCATCATCGTCCAAAGTCCGGTTCAGGTGGCACTAGAGCTGCTAAGTCCCGGAGCTCATGTTGCCCAGGTACATACATTGTGTTAAGCATAAACCAGCACATTCACCGTAATATCCACTAGTATTTCTACAACCCAGCGTTCCGAGAGGAATTTGACAGGTACTCATTTATAAAAATCATTCCACATCACCTCGTTTTGGGTCGCTCTCCCATGGAGGGCAGCGGTAATTCGCTCCATTGTGTAGATGTTGGTTGCAACCCCGGTTCACTCTCTTTGGCTGGGGACTTGGCTCGCCTTCCACTTAATAACCATGCATGCCCTTGCGGCTAGAAGCAGTGGGGCCACAATACCCTTTACTTTGATCATTTCACCTTCACACGCTTCGAGGCCGAACAGTATTAGGAGGGACGTCGTTTCCCAGGAGATCCCTTCTACCTGTTTAATCCAACAAAGAACTTCGTCCCAGTATGTCTGAACCTGGGGGCATCCCCACCACATATGCCAATAGTCCGCCCTCTCTCCACACTGACGCCAGCACCGTGGGCTCCTTGTCTTAAACATTTTTCGATAATCTATAAGGGTCGTATTGCCATCTGTGGAGGAGTTTAATGGTGTGAAGTTTATATTGCGCCGCAATGGATACCTGTGAAGCTCCCTTGAAGCTCTACTCTTCTGGATCCAGTTCCCTGCTGAGATCTCGCTCCCACCTGTGTTTTAGGCTATCGGTCGATCCCCTCCCCACCTCAAAAAGCACCTTATCCATATTGGAGATCATGCCCCTGGTCCCAGACATTGTATCCAAAAGTTTTTCGAAGGGGGTAAGGTCCCTCTGAATTTGATCACGCTACTCTTTCCTCATGAGGGTGTCCTTTAGCTGCAGGAAGGGTAAAACTGGCAGTGGATGGATCCCCAGTGCCTCCTCAAGCTCAGTAATCGTGAGGTAAACCCTGTCTCTCCACAATTGTCCCACCCTTTCAAGACCTGCATCATACCATGATTGAAATCTGGTGTGGTCATGGATTTCTTCTCGTACGCCCGGAGCCCATATGTGGCTCAGGGGAGAGAACCACGTTGTGACTCCCTTCATGTTCGCTCCTTCTCTCTAAATCTCCCATATTGTACCTAGTATAGGATGGGTCCAGAGTCTCCGTATCAGTTTGTTTCTAGGGATCCATAACCGCTCCTCTACTGTAGCCAGGGTTAGGTTGTGATTATCCAGATGTACCCAGTGTAGGTCCTTCCTCCCTCTTAAATGGGGGATCAGTACCCTCAATTGCACTGCCCTATAATACAGCTTAAGATCAGGGAGGCCTACTCCACCTATCTCCTTAGCTAAAATGAGAATTTCAAATGGTATCCTTGGCTTTCTCTCTTGCCATAGGAATTTTATAATAAACTCTTCTTTGAAGAATGTGTCTGGGAGTTTTAGAGGAAGCATTTGGAACGGATATAGAAACCTCTGAAGGCAAACCATTTTAACTGCATTGTCTCCCCATCCAGGAGATCGTAAGCTTTTGCCACTTAGCTAAGTCTCTGTGGAAACAGGCCAGCAGGTAGGGGAAATGTGCCTCGTACATATTCTCTAATTCTTTGGCCAAATGTATTCCCAAGTAGCGGGGAGCGTTGCTCTCCAACACTAGCCCGAGTGTAGAGAGGGTGGCGGCATATTCGGGAGTGAGCTCCTGCAATGGAAATAGTATTGATTTGCACCTATTTATTTTAAAGCCTGAGAGTGCACCATATTTCTCAATCAACAGTATGGATATCATGGGGTTTCTAACGTGGAGTAGGATGTCGTCAACGTAAAGGGCAACTTTATATTCCTTTCCTGCTATTTTTAGGCCCTCCACTTGAGGGTCTGCTCTAAGGATTTGGGCAAGAGGTTCCACGGAAAGAGCAAACAAGATTGCTGAAAGAGGGCAGCCCTGCCTTGTGCCTCTACTCAAGTCAAACCACCTGGAATATTCTGAGTTGACTATAACGGCCGCCTTAGGGGATGTGTACACTGACTTAACCCCTCTACGGAAGACTGGGCCCAATCCAACTTTCACCAGGACTGCTTCCAGAAAGCTCCACTCCACCCTGTCGAATGCTTTTTCAGCATCGATGGACAGGAGCGCTGGGTTGGCTGCCATTGTCTGTGATTTGTGGATTAGGTGGAGAGTTTTGCGCATTGTGTCTGCACCCTGTCGTCCTAATATAAATCCAACCTGGTTAGGGTGGATCAATAGGGGCATGCAGGTCTCTAATATGGCCGCTAACTCTCAAGTGTATATCTTTGCGTCTATGTTAAGAAGGGGAGGTGGAACGATAGGATCCACAATGTTTGGGGTCCTTGCCTTCTTTCGGGATCACTGAGATTAATGACTGTGAAAAGGAGTCAGGAGCCACTGTTTGTAAAATGTCATTAAATAAATCTGCCACAAAGGGGAGGAGGGAGGTTATGAAGGTTTTGTGGAATCCTGCTGTGTAGCCATCGTTCCCCGGTGCTTTCCCTAGTGGGAGCCTTTTAATTGCCTTGTCTACCTCGTCTGCCGTAATGGGCAACTCCATCTCTTCCACTGTATCTCGAGCGAGTTTCGGCATGTCCACTCCCTGCATATATTGGTCTACTTCTTCCACATCCAGCCCCCTCTCTGTTGTATATAAGTGTTCATAGAATTTCGCGAATGCCTCAGGGATTCCCTCTGGGTCCGTCGTCTGCGCTCCCTTCCCTCCCCCAATGGCCGCGACCCATCTCTCCACCCACTCTCCCCATAGCCTAGCCACCAACAATGCATCTGCCTTATCACCCTTTTTGGAATGTTTCTGTTTAAGAAACTGAAGTTTACGTATCACCAGACCTTCCCCTAAGCATCTTAACTCTTCTCTTTTCTGCACTACTTCAGTAACTTTTTCCGCCCTGTCCTCTTTGGTGTTCCATGCTGCTGCGTCTATTTAAGTAATCTCCTTCCTTAATCTGTTCTCTATTATGGCCCTCTCCCTCTTCTTCACTTCCCCTTCTTTAATCAGGACTCCTCTCCACGTTGCCTTCCCCGCCTCCCACACTGTTCTTTGATACCCCTCCCTTGTTGTTTATCTCAAAGTACCCTTCGATCTCGCGGGCCATCTCTGTACGAAAGATTGGGTCCTTCCACAGCAATTTATTACACTACCATTTTGTATTTTTGTGTGGTAGGGCATCTAGTCCGATACCCACCGTGACTAGGTAGTGGTCTGACCATGAGATTGGGACTATATCAGCTGTGTTCGTGACCTCACTTGTGTCCTTTGTTAGATACATGTAATCAATCCTAGTGTATGTCAAGTGTGGGGCTGAGTAGAAAGTGAACCCTTCTTCCTCGGAGTGTAAGTTACGCCAGGCATCTTGCAAACCATACACTCGCATCATTTCAATCACATCCGCACAGCCACCATCCGGCGTGCATGCCTGTCTGTCCAAAGTGGGATCTGCCCATAAATTAAAGCCCCCCCCCTAACATAACATGCCCCACTGCCTCCAACATCATCTTCAGAACCGTACACTTCAGAAAGCGGGATTGACCAGTATTGGGGGAATATAGCGTGGCTAGAGTAAGGGTGGTCTTGTGTATTCTGCCAACTACTAAAATGGCCCTCCCTTCCGTATCATACCGGGTCTTGGTGATCTCAAAATTGAGTCCTTTCTTCACAAGTATTACTACACTCGCCTTTCTCAGAGGACCAGAGCCCCAGTATTCGGTGCCCATCATGGAATACAAAACTTTACGTTCACCCCCGTATATATTTGGTTTCTTGGAGGAAGAGCACATCCAGGAGTGCTCTCTTGAATTCCCTGGACACCAGTGATCTCTTATTCAGTGAGTTTAATCCTTTCACATTAAGCGTGCCAATGCTGAGCAACCCAAGCCTACTAGCTGAAGGCAGCGCCGTCATTGCACCTTCTTTTCTTTTTGTACAGAGGCACCATACAACAGTTGCCTAACAAATTCCTTGTTTCCTTGAACCTGTCTTGAAACTTCTTTGACTCTGCCCAATCCCTTTTCCCACGTCCATCCCTCCTCCCCCCCTCCCACATGCGGCATCCGACCTAGCTGGGTTATCGTCACCTAGCCAGCCTTGGACCACCAGTGTGGATCGTGCAACCCACGGTCAAAACTTCAAACACCACATGAAACCATGAGCCCCTCTGTTCTCCCCCCGTCACCAGAACCATTTGACCCTTTGCATTTTGTTTCAAAGGTAATGTCTCCGGAATCGAACATCTGACCAAGGGTGTCAGGGCTGGGCCAGGTCGTATCCCAGCACCTCTACTATTACCTTTGGAGCGTCTCGCACATGATCCAGCCTCCCCTGCATCACACCTTCGTTGGGAGGTATCGTTTGCTATGCGCCACTTCTAGGTTCCAGACATCTCCGGTGATCATCCCTTCTGACAACCCAGATTACCTCTGGTGTGGCATAACTTACATCTTGGTCCTTGGAGTCTCCATTGTCGATTTTCTCGGCGTCCCTCTTCCGGGTTTTCTTTGTTGGCCTGGTTACCCACCAGGTCCGCTATGCAGGTCTGTATGTCCTTTTCAGTTTGCAGCCGGACGGTGCTTCCCTCCCACTCAAACGTGAGGAAGAATGGGTACCCCCTACGATATCTGACACCCTTTTCTTGAAGCCATTTGGTCAAGGGCATGCACTTTCTCTGCATGTCCAGGGTGAGTGAGGATAGGTCTTGAAAAATCATCACTCTCGCTGTGTCATGGAGGAGTTGAGGGGTGTTCTTGGCCTTCTCCAGAATTCTTGCTCTGTCGGCGTAATTATGGAATCTCACCAGCAGTCTTCGGTCCACTAGGAGTCCCTCCTGCCCTATGTTTGCGGTCGATCTTGGGTTCATCCATGTTGTCGTCGTCAAATAGAGTTTTTAGAATCGCATGGAGAGTTCTTTTCAAATCCTGTTCTGTTTCTCCTTCGAGTCGGTATCCCAAAGATCCTCAAGTTATTACGCCTTTCACAATTTTCCAAATCGTCCATTTTCAGGCGAAACTCCTCTTCTCTAGCTTCCATATCTATAAGCCTCTGATCCATTTGGGATTCCAACGTATGGAGGGAGGATTGCTTGTACTCTACCACATCAAGCCGTTCTATCAATTCTATTGGTTATCTTGTCAATCTTGTCAATCTTTACTCCGATGTCCGCCCTCATGCTTTTCATCTCACTGTTCCTGGCGCTTCCATCTTTGATTTCGAACGAGGGACTGTTTCAGAGTGGTGCGGGATGTAGCGGTACTTGGCAAGCTTTTGGTGTGTGTCCATGTGCTATTCGTATTAGAGGCAGTGGATGAGGAGGTGGCTATCGCTTCTTCTCCCAGCGCTATTCAGGCACCTGGGCTTTCCGGTTGACCCTATGTACCGAAGGTTTATTACAGAGTCACAACTTTTATTCCATCGACCTCCAGGGATGCCACTCAGTCAGCTCCCTTTTTCAACGTGGTGTTCCGAGGAGGGCACACGCCTCACTCATGAGGGCCCAACTCCTCCGAACACCTGTCTTGCCGTTTAGTGTGGGGTGGGGGGGTGAGACAGTCTACAGTGGGTTCACCTGCTTTGTGTTACGATGAGTAGATGGGTGCAATACAACAATGACCTCTCTGGGGGCCGGTCCAGCTCTTCAGGCGCTGTTTGACGGGGGACAGAGATACCGCAGATCCCAGAGGAAGGCACACACCCCGTTGTCTGTGGCCCAACCCTCTGTGTAGTCCTTATCGTTTTGATGTTCACTCGTCACTCAGGTAGGCACCTGTTGGGGTTTGTCATATGATGGTTTCTGAGGTGCAGGGCCTCGGGTCCCTTATGTTCCGGGACTCAGGTCCATCAATCCGGGCAATTGAGGTAACCGTGAGAGGCGAGGTTGTCTCCCAGTTCTTTCTTGCACGGGAGTGGGTCTACCACGCACCTCAGTCCGCTCTCCTTATGCCATAATCGGAGAAGAGAGAGAGCCACTTTGTTATCTTAGGCACTGTGAAATATGGAGGCTGTTGTAGGAATATCGTTTCTGTGTTGTTCCTATGCGCTGGAGTCTGGAGGGCTTCAGAATTATTCCAGGGACAAGTTCTTTTCTATGGCCCCTACTCATTGATGTTGAGCATGCTACACAGAACTCCGGGTCCTTTCCTATGCTTTATTCTCCTTTTCTTATGGCGCATATCAGCCATGTGCAGCTCTGGGTAACCGGGTGTACCACGGATTCGAAGTCCCTCATAGGAGTGTGGTACGAGATTGGTCAGCAGCTTACACAAATCCAATGTGTTCCATTAACGCCAGGCGCCGTTGGTCTAGGATGTGTGTTCGAAGGAGGTTGAAAGCGGTCACTCGCTGAGTTCCTCACTATAACAAGAGTTGTGCCACAATGCAGTCTGGGTGCACATAATGTCTGCCGTGTTGCCAGGTTTATGGGTAGACTGTTCCCAATGTGCGGGCCGTCTCAGGGAGCCTTAGACCAATCTCGGAGGCTCTGCGCATTAAGCCGTGGGTCTATTGGGCACTCGGAGCGTCCCTGTGGTGTCGCAAAGGGGGGGGGCTCCTCCTCGTTAGTCTCCGAGGGTCCGGTACTTCTCTTGCGCACTGCCAGTGCGCAACGCCGGCTTACAAACGTTCATGGTGGGCTAACTCACGTGGGGAAATGCCTGGGGCAGCCCGCTCACGGGAGTATGGCCAGGGCGTTGCTTGGGGGAGTCTTCAGGGCTCACCTTCGCTGCGCCGGTGCGCCGACGGGATGCCGGTCCTGTCCTTCGCAAGGTTACCTGCACACACCCCTGCAGTTGCTCGGAGGGACCTCAAGTCTGGGTGCTGTGATCAACACTAGGGCTGTGGTCGACTGGTACAACCCGGGCTCCCTCCGTACGCCACAGAGTTTCTCTGGTTTCACCGCAGGCCCTGCCGGATTTCCCTCCGGATTCACGCGTGGCGAGATTGGTTTAGCTTTCAGTTGCTTGCGGCGTGTCAGGTCGCTACGTTCACTCTGACTTTTCTTCCTGAAATCCTCAACATTTTTCGCTGGGTTTCATTCTGCATGGGGGGGGGGCATGCTCATACAGTTGGACACCTCGTTCTGCCAATGGGGGGGGGCCCAGAAGTGGGGGCTCAAGCCACCTCAAGGACCTGTGGGGGCAGAGCTCACACGGAGGGGATGATCATCCGTGCGCCCCCTAGTGGCTAGTCCCTTAGCCCCTTCTAACATAAAATAGCCAAGCTAGCCAGAAATGTATGGATCTCTTAATTTGCCCTTTAAGTACATTATTACTAATTAGAAAGTTGTCACTGGGCTGCCCGAAGGTTTCACCATCTTGTAAGATCCAGGCATTAAATCCGAGCCCTGTGTTAACTGCTGATGGGACGCTGCTTTCAAGTTGAAAATCCTACCTTTTTAGTTTCAAAAATGGAAGTTGCGCACACTTGTATAGCGTCTGTTTTAGTTTGTTTGCCTGGCCCATCTGCCATTGCCCTAATGCACATTTCCTTACCTAAGCCACAGCCAAAGAGTGTTAGACTCCACACTCGCCCTCCTTACCTGTCCTGAAAACTCTTTCCTTACTGTGTGTCCCTGTCCTTTCTACTTGGCTTCGGCTGATCTAAGCTTAGTCTTATGGAAGACTGTGGTTTTGGTGGCCATCACCTTGGCCCGTAGTTACAGTTGCTTACGAATTCATAGCATCTTTCATAAAGACAACCCATCTGTCATGCCTTCCAAAGGTGATACCAGATTTTCATAATACCAAGAAATGGTACTGTAAAGCATTTTTTCCAGACCCGCAGTCCGAAGCGGGCAGGATCCTTCACTGTCTGTATACCTGTAGAGCTCGGAGATTCGGTTTAGAGAGGACTTGTCCCTTAAGATCTTCATATCTGCTTTTCATAACCTTTTGTAAGGGCTCAACCGAATGTTCAAGTGGCCTAAGCAACTACCGCTAGGTGGACAGTCTTCCGCTTTGAGCACTGTAATAAATTGTGGAGTAAAATTCCACTTCTAACTAGCCTTATAGCCAATAACACTAAAGACCACTCCCAAACCCTACTGATGGGAGACTTTAACCTCGGCTTTAATGAAACTGACAATAAACATGCAGAGTCAATCGCAGCCCTGCTTAAGGACCACGGGCTAGATCAAAAAGTCCTCTCCCCTACCCACATCAAAGGAAGGACACTCGATTGGGTATCTGAACTGAATTGCAATATCAGTATTACAGATATTGCTCCACAAACATGGACCGATCACTATCTAATAACCTTCTCCGCCACACTAGATCGCCTTAGCCCCAAAATCAACAACATGGCTCCCCCTCTTCCGACCAGAAGCAAGAAGGATATGACTGCCAAAAATATTATCCCTCTCCTTCCAGCCATATCTGGACTGGGAAGCAACAACCCTGACGCCCTAGTAAACACTTTCAATGATGCTATGATCGAAGCACTAGACGCAACTGCCCCAATCAAACTGTGCAAAGCTAAACAGGAAGCCCACCTAAATGCCTGGTTTACGCCCCACCTCAAATCTCTAAGACTACAAAAAAGAAAGCTCCAATCCATCTGGGGCCACTGACCTACTGAAAATAACAAAAATAACCTAACTGAATTTGCTAAATCTTACAAAAAAGAAATAATCAAAACCAAGAACACCTCCTTTAATGACAGGATTGCAAAAGCTAACTCTAATACTAAAGAGCTATTTGCCATCCTCCGTGAACTGGAATCCCCTATTCAACCTACTGACAATGCCCCTAAAAACAAAGACTGGTGCACCAACATACAAAACGCCTTTTCTAACAAAATCTCCTCGCTTCATTGTAAAATTGCAACAAAAAAATGCCACACTGTCACCTTTGGACCAACAAATACCCCAACCTCAGGAGAATAAGTCTACTGCACCCTTCAGCTTCAAGACCATCTCCATAATTGACACAGAAAAAATAATACTGTCCCTCAAACCTTCAAACTGCAAGGGCGACTCCTGCCGAGCACAAATAATAAAGGACGCAGGTAGGGACTTAGCTCCCTTCATTACCAAGCTCATAAACTCCTCCTTTAAATCCAGCAGGGTACCCACAAACCGCAAAGAGTCATGGGTCCTCCCACTACTGAAAAAACAAACCTTGGACCCCACTATCCCCACCAACTACAGGCCTATCGCCACAGTGCCATTTCTACTTAAAATCCTAGACAGAGCTGCCTACATACAAATCCAGGATTACTTGGAAGCTAACCACCTGCTTAACTCTCGGCAATCTTGCTTCCGCCCACTCCATGGTACGGAAACAGCTCTGTTAGACCTCAAGATACAAATCGAAGAACTAAAGGACAATGGAAAAACAGCCTTGTTCCTCCTACTGGATTTGTCGGCAGCTTTCGACTTGGTGGACCATGAAGTCCTATGTAACGACCTCGAATCTGCCTCCAACTTCACCGGAGAGGCCATAGCCTGGGTCCAATCCTTCTTAGCTAATCGCACCATGCGAGTCTTCTCCACTTACGACTCTGCTGACCCTATCAAAATAACCTGCAGCGTCCCACAAGGATCCTGTGTCTCCCCCACCATGTACAACATCTTCACCAAGCCTTTGTTTGACAAGTTGGACAGACTGGGTGTCACCTACACGAACTACGCAGACGACACCCAGATCCTCATACCCCTTTCGGGCGACTTTGATGCAGACTTAGCCTTGGTGAACAAGATATACACCCTCATTCAGGCATGGATGGCCTCACATGGCCTCTGCCTGAATGACGATAAAACTGAGATACTAATTCTAGGCACTGAAGCCAATATTCAAAAACTAAGCCCAAACTACACATCCTTCAGCATTGGTAACAACCCTATCAAGGTGATGTCTGTGGTCAAAACCCTTGGATTCTATCTGGACTCCTCCCTCACTCTCAAAAAGCAAGTCAACCCCCTCGCCTCCTCCACCACTTACACCTGCAAACGTATCCGCGCATCCAGACCGTACCTCTCCAGTGCCGGTTGCATCGCCCTAGCTAATGCTCTCATCACGTCTAGGCTAGACTATTGCAATGCCCTGTACTCGGGAGCCAACAAATACATCACAGACAAAATTCAAAGACTGCAGAACAATGCCTTGAGAGCAGCACTAAACATCCCTCACAGAGAGCACGTCTCCAAATTCAGGAAAGAGGTTAATTGGCTAAAAATATCAGACAGAATCCTACTTAAAATAGCTTCCCTTACCTCTAAATGTCTGAATAACCTAGCCCCCCCCATACCTAATGGAAAGAATTACAAGGAAAACTTCCATGCGACCCACGAGGTCTGCCAACACCTTTAAACTAGTGACTCCCAGGTTCAAGCGCTCGACCGCGGGAGGATTTTTATTTCCTGTCAAAGCTGCTCACTGCTGGAACAAGCTACTGCTCAACCTCAGAACCGAACAACCATACCCCATATTCAGACACAAGATAATTAAATGGTTGCGGGACAATGATGCATAACTTGATGACACCTAGCCCACTCCCACCCTGGCCATTACCAAACCCTCTGCCCCCATGTATTCTCCACACTAAGATAACCGAGACTGCATCCCCACCCCTACCTAGCCCATATACTAAAACTAGACTTTTAGTCCGACCTATAAACCTGAGTATATATCCATCTGCTTAGATAGTCTTGATAGTATATATCCAGTTGCTCAGTATTATCCATTTGCTTAGATAGTCCTGCTAGAGTGCCTCATCCGAAGATATGCCTTGTACTTGTACATCTGTTTGTATATATGTTTGTATATATTATTTTCGCCTATGTGTTCTTTATATTCATGCCAAACATTGTAATACGTTTAAGATTTCTTGTACACTGCTGCGCCCGGTTACCCTAGGGTTTGGTGCGCATTACCAAATAAACAAACTTAAAGGGCTTCACGCCCACTTAACGAGATCCTAGGCCATGGTGGTGCCATTCCAGAGTCCTGTCCCATGCACAGTGATCTGTATCACGGCTATGTGGTCTGTTCCTCTGCATTCTGCAAACTCTATGCACTTGACTCCAGCTTCAGGTCTTATTCCCAGTTCAGGCAGGTGGTCCTTGGGAACAATTTCCCTTTGGTTTAGATTCTACCTCCCCACCTAAGTGATGCTTGTTACTTTCCCATAGGTATGGAGGAAAGGGGATGGGATGAACAAGCAAAGAAAAGTTACTGTAACCCCTGTTGTACTACTTGCACCCTTTCATCCACCCCCCCCTAGTCCTCAAAGTGGATAAGGGATTGGGGGAAAAGGATCATGGGGTTAAGACTAAGGATGGGGCTGCACTCATGCATGCTTTACCCTGCCTATATATGAACATTTAAAGGGGAAGCCTGCACCGCTGTGCAATGGCTCTGGTTAAGTCCCTGTCCCCACTTGGTGGAAACTCCTAGAGGTATGGAGGAAAGGGGATTATTGACTAGGAGTATAGTAGTCACAACAGTGAGTAGCATTGAATAAACTGACTTTAAAGGATAGTTCCGGGACTTTTTTTTTATTGTCCCTACGGGTCGGCCATGTGTTGGTAAGCATAAATCGGTAGATCGTAGGAAACTTTCCTATGGACCTTACCCGACTTTTCGCCCATTATCGCACTCGAAATCAGCCTCCATTTTGTGATAATCCTATCATTTCGCCCCATCGACCTGGCTCACCTGCCTTTGCGGCACTAAATCAAATCCCCCGCCCCTGAGCCTGACATCAGCAGACGCGTACTGCCCATTTCAAGCACGTTTCGTGTCAACAATCGCTGCGCCTCAGCTATTGACGTGTTGCCATGGAAATGGCAGGACGCCTCTTTCCCCAATAAGTATAAACAGACCGTTTCACAACATACAGCAGCAGATTTTCGATTCCATTCCTCTCTCTGTGTTACTTTGAGTATTCTGTGACTCGTTTCAGTGCTCTGGTCAGCTACCTTCGCCGCTTGTAGCCCGTGTGAACACCTGTACCATCTCTGTAAATTATTTTACTATCTTTACCGCACAATGGCCACAATAATGCCGTATATGTACGAGCCCGAGTACACCGAGGAGGAACTACTGGAAAGGCAAGCACGCGAAAACGATGGGGATTCGGACGGCAGTTGGGAGGACCAGTCAACGGATGAAGAGCCTGGACCATGTCGCATGGACGGCGTCTCCACCTGGTGCACGTGCAATCGGTGTGAGCTAATGCCAACTGAGGAGGAGAACTGCTGCTGCCGTGAAAATTCCGGGTGCTTGGCCTACATTTCGGAAAGCGAGCAAAGTCTGCAGGAAGGCGAGCAAAGTCCGCAATGCATCACCGAGCTGCCAGAGTTCAGGGAAGCCTGCCTCTCACGGACAGTGTTGAGGATGATGATGGTGCTTATGCACGAACTTCGTGGCACTGTTCGTCCGCGTAATCCGAGTAACGAGTAAGTATACTCTGTTTGTGATGTCAGTGATGTCACCACTATTTCATGGTCGTCTCCCACATATAAAATTACATTTACATATCATTCGAACGCATGTAAATTGGTTCCATATAGTGCATTTTCTAGATATAATTTTTTTCTAAGAAAAATGACATGTGTTACCTGAATCGACATTGATAAGAAAGTTTGGTCAGTTTAATACAGTTTGCATCTTTTTTTTTCACAGGTGGTACAGGCTGGTGGCCTATCGTTGCTTCACTTGGTGGCTTCACGGGAGGCTCGGACACCGCGTTCGGAGAGTAATACCTGCCTGTGCGGTACTTGCCATTAGACAACATTTCCCCAGTGACAGTGGACAATACCGCGGATTTTCCCTCGATGTGCTGCAACCTCAACTTTACAATGTGTAATGTTTATTATTTATGTTTAATTAAAATCTAAAATAAAGCCCAACATATATTTTAACAATGGTTGTTTTGATTTTTTAAATGAATCTAGTGTGTCTCCGTTGAATAGCCTTCCAGTGCCTTGTCTTGTCACACCACATGTCTCCGGCCAGCATCCTCCCTCACGCTGGCCGCACACCTTCAATCCACATAACCGTTGAACCCATATATGCAGCAGTCATACATATATTATTTTGTGGGTTGGCATCAAGCGTTGGCAATAAAAAGCTGTTGGATTTTATTGATACAAAACATGGTTATAGGTAAATAATAAATATGGTTGATCATAATAAATCCTCTTTTTGGGCACCGGGTACAGAGATGACCCCCATATATTCTCCTGGGAGGGTGAGGTATTTATAAACTCACCCCCCTGCCTTCCATGTAGTAGATCCTGCAGCCATCCTCTTACATTCAGTTAGATGGCCTCTCCTTGGTGAGGCCCTGCGGCAAACGGGTCTTGTCTGCACGACCACCGCCCCGATCCACCCCCCCGCCCTATCAAAGGCAGTTCGCACCAGGGTACTTGCGCTGCTGGCAAGTGGAGCTGTCAGGGAGCGATAAAGGCCAAGAGGTGCCAAAGACCATGTACACTTCAAAGTGGTCTATAGAGCATGGGTTGTTGTTCCCATGTCTACCTCCAGACCCCGTGTCTCCTGCCAAGCAGCCCCCCTCACGCTGGACGCCCCCCTGCAATCCACATAAGTGTGTCTCCATTCACGAGTCTTCCTGTGTCTTGTCTGCACGACCACCGCCCCGATCCACCCCCCGCCCTATCAAAGGCAGTTCGCACCAGGGTACTTGCGCTGCTGGCAAGTGGAGCTGTCAGGGAGCGATAAAGGCCAAGAGGTGCCAAAGACCATGTACACTTCAAAGTGGTCTATAGAGCATGGGTTGTTGTTCCCATGTCTACCTCCAGACCCCGTGTCTCCTGCCAAGCATCCCCCCTCACGCTGGACGCCCCCCTGCAATCCGCATAATGCCACGACATATACACGTCATTCATTCACAAACACACCCCTGTTTCGAATTCTTTATAACCCACTTCATATTTCTAATGAGAACTTCTTTGCGCTTTGCTAGTCAACCCGTGAAGGTGCTGGTTATCTGCTCTTCGTCTCTGTGAACTTCCGTGACCACTTTGAGCAAACTCGTCAGTTTGCAACCTGTGAACTGCTCCCTGTTCTACGACAAGAAACTACTCTGATCCCTGCATCTAACTGTTTGTTCGTCAAGGTAAGTCCATGTACCATAATCATTTTGCGTCCAATTTTTTAATTTATATCTATTTGCTAGTAGTCATCAAATTGCATCCATGTTTTCTTTTCGTTCACGACAGTACATGCAAGGAACTAGTCACATGTTCTGAGTTTAGTCAAATTACTTTTTCTATTTTTTGAAAGTTATTGAAATACTTATCCGCATGTGAATAACGTGTATAGTTCCAAGAACCAAAACGGACCTTGCATTGAACCTTTTATGTGTCATTTAATGTTTTAACACATTGGTATTCATAGAGAATTGTTGATCTTTACTTTTCAGAACTTTCCATAATGCCTGCCTGTTCCATTGGCGGTTGCCCTTCGAAGACCCATAACAAATCTGAAGATACTATAATGCATGTTTTCCCTAAGACAATAGATCAGATAAGAGAATGGGTCCGATATTGCGGATATCCAGCCTCTGAGCTAGAAAGTAGAGTCCTAGAAGTCTTTGCGGACAAGAGGGGTGATCGATACCGCATCTGCAGCAGGCACTTTAGCCCAGACATGTACTCCACATCATTGCTAATAAAGAAGAAAACACCGCGAGCGAGGCGAAAATTGCTCTCAACCGCTATTCCCACTCTATTCGTCCACATCCCTCCACTGGTGAGTCAAGTTTACGTATTTGTCTCTCGGCCTTGCGGTAGTGTGTAGCATTAGCTAACAATAATTTCCCCATTTATGTATCCACTCAATATGAAGGCGGAAGATTCTCCATCCGTGTCGTTATTGCAGTCATCAGCCACTTCAAGCGCCTATCGGGTAATCTTACTTAGCTATTCTGACACTGACTTGTTTTAGGCATGTAAATCAATAGTTTTAATTGATCGTGTAATTATTTTACCTAATGGTACACCACAGTACTCGTCCTCTAGTCTTTGTTTTCAGTTATAATTATTGTTATCCAAAATAATGCAAGTACTGTCTTTCAGGGAGATGCTGAGGAGTCCAACGCATTGACGACAACCGTAGATGTCACTCAGATGCTCGAGGTACGTTTCCGGACAGTTCCATCGATGGAGATCATCAGATCTTGCATTCTTGTAGCGTGATTGTTACACACAATGTTTCTTTTGTTTTTAGCATTGGTATGTCCTTCTGTCGTCGCCCTCCTATGTGTCTTCTTTTTTCAATATTGTGTTCATTACTAATGAAAGTCCTATGTTTCAGGGAGTCGATGGAGCATTAGTCCAAGAAGAAGGGGGAGCATGCAGTTACGGGTCGGCGCAACAGCTTGCAGAAGTGTGCACCGCAGTTACAGCGTCCCTTGATGTTCTTATGCATTTCGAGGTATGGATACTGACAGATCAATCATGCAAGATCAAATGACGTGATTACATCCGCTATACTTCCTTCTTTATTAACGCAAGTACTATGTTTCAGGGAGCTGACGGAGCTTCTTCAACAAGAACATCACCCCTAGTAGTTGATGCAGATCTCTGGGTGGTGACACTTCCAACGATGGAGCAAATCGAATCATATTTAGATATCCATTATTTATTTTAGACAACTGATCATTTGTGCAGGTCTATTTAGATGAGCCGTTGACGCCTGCAGAAAGTTTATGTTCTTTTAAACAAAATAGAAAACCATACTAATGCAATTACTGTGTTTCAGGGAGTTGCTGAAGCGTCATCTTCAATAATATCATCAATGGAAGTCTATGCGGAGCCCGAGGTATGGATCTTGACAGTTCAATCTAACTAGATCAACAATGCGTGAACTATTGTCGTTTGAATGTTCTACACAATGCGTTCATTCGTGTTTTGCTATTGAGATGTACGTATGGGTATTGGTCCCCAAGTACATTTTGTGTTTTCAATATTATTATACATACTAATGAAAGTTCTATGTTTCAGGGAGTCGATGGAGCCTCAGTGAGTGATGGATGTGCTTATCATGAAAATATAGTCGTTGCAGCGCGAGAGGAAGTGGAGACATGCACACACGAGTCGGAGCAACAGCGTCCAGATGTTGAAGTTCGAGGCAAGAAAGTTTCAAAGAAAAGAAAGCAAAAGAAGGTTAGTGTCCTGTTCACTATATTATGTTGTCTTTCACTGTCAATAGTTCAATACTGTAAGTTGTGTTTAAACTGAACATCCCTTTTCTAATCTGTCCTCTAGTTGCGAGTGGGTGTAAGAACTAGATCTACACAGACAGTGAAGCGAACGAGAGATGTTGCTTGTCAAACCTTTTGGCAGGGACTTGAGACTGGAGATGCATCGTGCCAATGGGAAGAATATGAAGTGATTGACAACGGAGCTATACCACCACCAGCCATTGATAGTGAATGTCCTCCTGGTAGTTTGGATGCAGTCAGAGATCAATTCACAGAATCCACACCCGCAAAAAATAAGAGCGCGCGAAAGTTGAAGACATTGTTTTTTTCTCCCATCTCCGGACAAGGAACAGTTGTTGCAGTGGAAGAGAATGACATGGACGACAATGAAACACCATCAATATCACTCAGCATAGCGGAAGACGATATCAGAGATTGTACCTTTCATGCGAGTGACATGTCCTCAACGTTACAGGCCGAACCAGCTGGGATGCAGAGTGACAGTATAAGGAAAGAGGCCAAATTCATTGTATTCGATAGCTGTTTGATGGATATTATTATGATGATGAAATGTGGGCATTGGGTTGGTGGGGAAGTATGTGGGGAGCCATTGATTAATGTGACTCGTGCAATTCGAGGCACTAACCTTAAAATACATGCCACCTGTACACAATATCATCCGTTCGCATGGTCTGCACAACCCATGCTGGGGCAACTGCCAGCAGGCAATCTACTTTGTGCAGCGGCCGCACTTTTTAGTGGTTCAAGTTTTAAAAAGTTACAGTATTTCTTTCAGTTTGTGGGAATCCATTTCATTGCGAAAACTCAGTTCTACAAATACCAAACCGATTATCTATTTCCAGCCATCAGCGAAGCTTGGAGAATGGAAAAAATGTCAATGGAAAGTACATTCGCGGGCAAACGCTTCAGGCTAGCCGGTGATGGACAGTGCGACAGCCCAGGATTTTCAGCCAAGTACTGCACCTACCACTTTCAGGACATGGAAAGTAATAAAATTGTGAGTTCGGTGGTCGTGCAGGTGTCACAAAGTACATCCTCAGTGGCCATGGAGAAAGTTGGCTTTGTAGCATCATTGCAAGAACTACAATCGCGGGGAATTGTCGGCTGCAGGGAAAAAAAAAGATATGCAAGGTATTTCACAGTGGTCCAAGTCAATCAGCAACCATCTTTGGTGGAGCTCAAAAACATGTGAAGGGTCGTTGGAAATTCTACTGGAAAAATGGCGGTCAGTAATGTTGCACTGTAGCAACGTACATCGATGGTCGACAAATGAATATTTCCACAAATGTGAACATGGCCATTTGTCCACAGAGGAGGCACGGAAGAAGAAGTGGTTGATTCCTTCATCACCCACTCACAAGGCCATTGAAAAGATTGTATTTGATAAAACTATAACAAGAGATTTGAGGGGACTCACGGAATTCTGCCACACAGGAGATTTGGAGGTGTTCCACAATATGTGCCTAAAGTACAGGCCCAAAAGATTGCATTTTGGCATGGAAGGCATGATAAATCGGACTCTTCTAGCGGTCTTGGCACATAACCATAATGTTGGCCGTCAACAAAGTAGGACGACCGGAACTTTAGGGACGCTTCGCTACAATAAGGCCTTCACTAAAAGAAGTAAACAATGGGTGATCAAACCAGTGTTTGAGGATATGCAATATGAGTTTATTGAGAGACTTATCGTAGATGTCCTCGATAGGCACATACATGGAGTGGTGAACGAACCTATGCAGGGGACAACTGCATTGCCACCCAACATTGCCTCTGTTCCATGTCCACCTAAAGCAGAGCTCATTGAGAAATACACATCACGGTTTAAATGATTGTAATTTGATTGTCTGTTCTCTCGAGTCTCCTCATGTTGCAGGCCCAAACTAGAAATGTGTGCTCGCTCAAAGTGAAGGTCAGCTGCTTTGATGTTTTGCTCGGGTGGCGGAACGGCCCACGACCCAGTATAAGGTTCTATTGTGATTTGACCTTGACAGGCCGGGACCATCCCGAAAGACTAAGAAAAGATAATGAATAAAATTTCAGAAACGAAACGATGAGCCACGTTCATTAGAAGAAGTAACGTCGGCAAAGAAGGAGTGGTGTTTCGGGTCTGCCCTACACAGAGACACAATGGAAAATGCAAATATAATGTAAGTAACTTTTGATGAGTTTATACCGCAATTTCATTACTATACAGTGGCTTTAAAGACGGGTTCAGTTGTACTTGTTCGTTCTATGTGGCATATTGTTTTCTACCGCGCACTATCTTGAGGAGAAACATCTGCTTTTACTGAAGTACCTCAAAACCTTCCTCTTTGCTTCTGCTTTCTCTCTCCCTCTCCCCTGCTACAACTGGTCCACTGTCTGCGACCTCGGTCCTGGGCCCTTCCACTCTCCACCTGCACTGCCTCCCTGTCAACCCCTGCACTGGGGGACTGTCTCAGTATCCTACAGCCCCCCCCTTCCCAGCACTTGTTCTGCACTTACCTTGCACTTGCCACCAGCTGGCCCTATTTATTTATTATTTTATGCTACTTACCTTGTACTCCACTCCCCCCCCATGCCTCGCCACGCCTTTAAACACTTGTGTACACCCAGTAGCGCTGTCCTCGCTATGAAATGAATAATTTTAATAAGGATCTGATGGTGAGACTAATTTCATTTTTTATGTTTTTAGGTACATCATTCACTACTGTCTGTGTCACGAGTACCAGACACCGGCGGACGGCTTCTACAGCCGCCA
This sequence comes from Ambystoma mexicanum, assembly GCF_040938575.1. NCBI lineage: Eukaryota > Metazoa > Chordata > Amphibia > Caudata > Ambystomatidae > Ambystoma > Ambystoma mexicanum. The sequence goes on along the minus strand of NC_090941.1, from coordinate 532,859,446 downwards.
GTTGCTTCTCCGCGTGAACAACGTTACCACCCTGACCATTTTATGGGACGATCGCCAAGTACAAGTATGCCCTTACGCGGTACTAATGGTTAGATGCAACATACCTACCGTTGTGGTGGCCTAGTGCCTCGTTGTTGGAACAGCCATGCGATTATCAGTGCGACCGAAGAGCTTATTTTTATCGTAAACCAACACCCTGTGTACTGCACACGAACATCGCTTCCCTCAATACGAACTTTTTGGAACATGAGCAAATAAAAATGCAAATCGCTGAATATTCTCTAAACATTTGATGTCAAATAAATGTACTTTACCACATTTACAATCTTGCGGTTTGATTTCAAAGTACAGTTTCATATTCCGAATTGTGGTGCGCTGTATTGTGAGCTGATCTGTGTTGATTTCCGGGGTCTGTGTGGAGTCGCGTAGAAGACGCCTGGGCGCGTTTGCCTACGCAGCTCAGTCACGTCACGGATAGAGGCGGGGAATATGAATGTTTTGATAAAGTCTGTTTCAGGGGCGGGGGATTTGATTTAGTGCCGCAAAGGCAGGTGAGCCAGGTCGATGGGGCGAAATGATAGGATTATCACAAAATGGAGGCTGATTTCGAGTGCGATAATGGGCGAAAAGTCGGGTAAGGTCCATAGGAAAGTTTCCTACGATCTACCGATTTATGCTTACAAACACATGGCCGACCCGTAGGGACAATAAAAAAAAAGTCCCGGAACTATCCTTTAAATCTGTAGCATGCAGTGCTGGCATTTTCCATTTGGGTGTTGTGTAGAGATTATTAAACTTGTGGCTATATTTTTCTCAGTGCCATTCTGGGTGCCACTGTTTGCAATTGCCACAAACATTTGCCCCGCAGGCTGAAGCAGCAGCTGACTCCAATGGCAGTAATTCCATCATCTAGGAGTAGGTAATGCTTGCTGATGCATTAATGCACAGTTGTTGAGTAATGAGATGGAACCTTTCCTCAACTGCTTCACATACCCCCTCCCCCCTTGTCCAGCCTGAAGCCATACTTTCTAGTTCCATACTCAATCCCCCTCTCACCTCATTTACTGTTGTAGGTAGACACTGCCCTGAGAGGGACAACTTGTCACCAATTAAACCTTCCAGAGTATTCGATGCGACCAGTGTGATCATTTCTGCCAAGCTCTGAAACAGTCTCCCTGCAGATATTCGCAAAATCAACACACTTCTCTTTTTTCAAGATAAATTGAAAAATATCCTCTTCCAACTGTGAGGAAGGCATGACATCAAGCAGTAGACAAAGACACAATGGCTACAAGTTTTTGAAAACCTTTATTTAAAGTTTCATTTGGGTTGGTAGAATTCCTAACTAGCCCCAACTCCAAAATGGGAGCCATCTTGACCATTAAACAAATCACAAATACATCCAAGTCAGTCTGGTCAAAATAAAAAGGCTTATACCAAGAAAACCTAACGTGCACTCCTTCTCAAAATGACAAATGTGTTAAGGGAATACAAAAGGAAAATAGTGTCTCAAAAGAGAAATGTCAGATTGGCTTCAGTATTGACTCCCTTCTCCAAGTTCAACCCCACGGGGTCCAGAGAGTCTCTTTAAAAAAAATTGTTTTTTTTAAAAAAGATAGGTGGATGTCACAATTCTATCCGTCTCGCAGCACACTTTGGCATAGTGGTACAATTCAACAGTTCAATCTTTAGACTTCCATCTTCAGGTAGTTGAATCACTTCCTTTGGGCTTCGCCCGCCTTGTCATCAATATTCAGTTCACATTCACTTTCTCAGTTTCTCACAGTTCTGCACAGACTTCCCTCTGCCACGCTCGAGTCTGTCTCTCCTTCGTGGGGGTTCCCTTCCCCACGTTTTATCTTTTGAAACAGCAAGGAATCCACAGAGACCTCTGCATAATGACTTGGACCTCTCTGAACTTTTCTTCAATACACAATAAATATTCATCTCGTGGCACCAATACATCTTGGTAATTGTGGTTCTCACTCTTTACTTATTATTTCTTTTCTCCAATGCCTCTTGGGACTTGTAGTTCTTCTCTTTAGTTTGTCCTTTTGACCTTTTCCAAAGTTCTTATAGTTTACCTTCTTGGCACAGTTCAAATATTTCACTTTCCTCTTATTCAATTTTCTTTCAATATCGCGGTTACTTTGTTTCCGTATGATCTCCGCTGCAATATCTTTCAAAGTTCATAACAGTTCACAGAGACTTTCGAATGTGCGACTTCACCTCGCAGGACCACTCTGTTACTTTGTATTCTTTCAACAATTGTTCTCTTTATTCCCATTTTATCGGCGCACACACAACCATCAACTTTCAAATTAGTTATTTTTCCTTTAACATCAACCAGACTTTTGTTCCCTTCGATAACTCACCGGTTGTGTTAATTGGATGTATTTCATCTTTCCTGCAGCCCAAGACCATTACCAACGCCTCCTGTGCTCCTTCCCAACTCTGCTGTTCACCCGGGAGGGTCTCACGCCGTTTTCTGGCAACTTGAAGGTTTCTTTCCTCCGCTCACCAGACTTTGCTCTTTCGAACGCTCATGGCTTCCCGAAAGCATGGAAATCTTGCCTGGCTTTCTCTTGATCCTCTCAACTGCTGATCATCCTGTTGGCCTTCCAACTTCCACAGCCTGGTTCGAATCAGCCTCGCAAGAGCTGCTCTGTCTTGTGCCCAGCATCGCTCAAAGTGTGCTTGTGTGCGCCACCTTTTATCTTCACAGGGAGTGTTACTAAGTGGCATGTACATTGTTAAAGTTACTGCCTGGCCTTATTACAGGGGCAGGGCCAATGGAAGTCAGGGGAGGTAATCTTACTAACCTCATTCCTCATCTTCCTCAGTGCAGGGCTGTTGTTAAAGTAAAGTCGGGAGAAATGATGCGAGTTGTAGTTTCCCATAAAATAAGCAGGGATAGGTATGAGATTGGTTGTGGGAAAAGGGGATACTATGTCTCACCATTGGTTGCATCTCCCCCTACCCCTGAGGAGCCCCTACCCATAGGATCCTCCCTCGCTTGTCCACCCCCCCCACCCCAGGGTCAGGATCCAAAAGCGATGGCCTTTCCCTGGCCACCTAAGTACAGGATCCCCGGGGCCTAGGTTGTGAAACATCCTCTGGTTTTTCACACAACTTTTAGTTCTTCTGCTGTTACATGGAGTTCGGTCGAGCACTGAGAGACCAATGGTCCTAATGCCTAATCACACTGAAAAACAAAAACAAATACAAATGCAACAATGACATAGCATTCACCACAATAAAATGGCTGCCCACAGGATGGCTGCAAAATAGAGGAGCTCCGAGCCCTGCACTTGTATGAAGTATTTATTTGCGGTTACGTACCTCATTTGTGTTCTCCCTTCATCGCGTGAGGCCATGTCTCTGGTGCCAATAACCCAGAGCCGGATTGCCGGTGATGATCCTCCTGATAGCTGTCGGAGAGTTGTGATGAAGGTCGGGGACAACCACTGTGAGCTGTGAGTTGGCCGCTGCATGAGCTGTGAGGTGGGAAACCGCTGTTGCGGTGGTGTGACAGATCTCTGCGCGCCCAGCACTGCCAATCAACATCTATGGGCGTTTATGTGCGGTAAGGAGGGCCACTGGAAGTGCCTTTAAAAAAAACCAATTGTTAGGAGCTAGTCTCGTGGAGGATCGGCAAATGGTTGAAGAGTGCCTGGGGGCGAGGTCTCCGAGCAATTTAGTCCCTCTTCACTGCTGCCCATACAATAGGCATGTGTAATGGGGGTGGCCATCTTGGAAGTTCTGGGTGCCCATAGATGTCCCATTATATGTGGGTGTACTTGCTCGTGCTGAAGACTGCATGATTCATTACACAAGCCAGGTAGCGGGCAATAGCGCTGCATAACAACAACGAGGGCTAAAGAACCTTTGATACATAGCGCAGATACTGGAAATTGAGACTTTCCCTGGTGATATGGCATAAAAAAGCTTTGAAACGCAATGCTCTCAAAAGGTCCCATCTAACACACCCTCCTGGCACGTTGTATATGGAGCAAGGGGAGTTGAGCGTAATTATGGCTGATGTTGCATCGATACAAAAAAAGTGTCTTCCTTTAACAGATGCACATAGGATGTCCAAGAGGAGAGGAAGTGCATCAGGCTTGCTTTTATTGTTACTGCAAAGGCAGTGTCATGATGCCTACCTCCAAGGGGCCAGACAGGGCCCGGCACCCTCAGAGGCAGGCAACATGTATACTAGGGATAGGGGCTCTTTGGACTCAGTCCTGGCGCCGTTGGCGTCAGGCTCATAAGGGATAACAGTCCTGGCACCATCGGCGCCAGGCTCATACAAGATATGGAAGGAATAGTGTTTGGTGCAAACTTACCTGGCAGACCATGCTGCAATTTCCTTACCTGGCAGATCATTCTACAACTTCCAGATGAAAAAGGAACTACTTAACCCACGGGAGTGGCTGGTGGCAGGATACATCCCTTCAGTGGAAGGATACATACCTGGGACTACTTGAAAGGCTATTTAAGCCACGCCCAGACAGCAAACCACGCTTCGCGTTGTTCTGCTCATAGCAGCTGGACGCTCACCGTGCCTGCTCCTGCTCCAGTCCTCGACCACGCCTGCCAGCATTCTGGAAACACCTAAGGATAGAAAAGGGAAGAAGAAACAGGTGAAAACAAACCTTACCTGTTAAAGCTGCATTCCGGATTCAGCGCGCCAACGTTCCTGCAAAAGGACATCATTTTAAAAATACTCACCGCGTCGCATACATCTCGGCGCACTTCTCTTACCTGCACGTGGCGCCTTCGGCTCTGCGACGCCCATCCGGATCTCCTGCAGCATTCCAGCGCCTACGGGGAGACGAAGAGAAGAAAGCAAGGTGAGAAGGGGAAAATAACCAAGAAGCACTTACCCGCCAAGCTAATTCTTCTTACCTTCGGGTCGATGCCATTCCTTGGGCATTTCAGCACCCCGGCCCCTATGGGGAAAAAGCGAACATCACATTAGTGAATGCCAGAACCGTAGCAAACGAACTATTTTAAACTCACCAGCTTACAGGTCGGACTCAGCTTCTGCTTCGTACCGGCTCCATTTCTTCGGCATTCTCGAACTCCGGCCCCTAACGGAAAAGAGACAGGAAAAGACAGTAGTGGGCCTACACCAAAACTCACCTGAAATCAGGTTTTCGACGGAAACCGCCCTCAGCCCGGAGTCTTCCATTACCTGCAAAAGAGAAGAGGAACAGTTTAGACTCAAGCTTGCCATAAACATTTATGGTACTTACCGGAACAGACAAGCGAACTTGAACTACTATCCAGTGATGTAACTGGATCTCAACGCGCCCCTGCATCAGAAGCAGGATGGAGAGCTCGCCTTTTCAATCCCTAAGGTGAGTCTCCACAGGGAATTACAGAAGGGTTGCAAGGAGGGTGAGAAGGGGAACGGGAGATCAACACAAAACCCGCAGAGTATTAACCCTTCCTTTTCGCTCACAGAAGGGTATTCATCCATGCCAGACAAGCCGGATTTGGGAACCTAGCCCACTCCATCTTCAGGGTGCTGAACATCTCCTTCGAAGAGGCCACTGCCGTCCAGACCACGCCCGCGCCTCCGTGGGAACCAGGTGAGCGTTACAGGCAGACCCTAGCTGGCAGGCGCAGCCGGCTCAACATCAAGGCCCACAGTGAAGGCCATTGCCTGTTTGGGCCTGTTCACACTGGTTCACAAGAAACATCCACTTCACAGGTATGTGTCCTATATACCCCTTCCCTCAAGCAGCACGCTTCCTCCTTACTTTGCCCGGCCACTGTCGCCCCCACAGCCTTTCTTCCTCCTCTGAGTCTCAGTAACCACACTATTGCTCCGCCTGTCATCCCCTCTTCCTGATCCACCAGCAATACTCCCTTTACCCACTCTCCCCCATAAGACTGCGAACCCCTGCATAGGTCCACTCAGACGCCCCAGGTTGTCAGCCTACTCCTCCCCACCATCTCCTCATAGCTCACTACCAATCCCACTTCATGTCAGGAGCATGTCCCTCTGCCCACGCACAAGAAGCCCCCATCATTCACTTTTCCCCACCTCCAAAACCCTCACTGGTCCTGTTGCCTACCCGACAGACCCACCCGCCTCACCTGCACCCTCACCAATGCACAATCCATTATCGCTGATGCAACTGACATCAGAGACCTTATCATATGCAACACCCTTTGCCGATCGAACAGGGGTGGCAAGTGTTGCCCTTATCTACAGGGAAGCACACACATCAGACCTGTGCGCATGAGCCCACCACTTTCCTGCGACGTACTTTGTGCCAAACTGTCCATCTCGCCCACCACCACCATTTCACTCCACCTCCTATATCAACTGCCAGGACCTCCCTTATCGTTCGAGGAAGACCACCATCAGATTCTCAGTACCAACCTGAAACCTGCCTCCAAGATGCTCCTCCTTGGGAACCTCAACCTCTGCATCAACGGTCCTGCCAACAAAGACGCTCTCTCCCTTTCCATTGCCCTTGACACCGAGGGCTGCACCCATCGCATCACTGATCCAACTCCCACTCTGAGCTGGTCAATCGAGTGGCTTGCTGACCTCAACTGCAGCATCTCAGTTACCTCCAACTTGCCATGTCCTTGGTCTGATCACCATATAATTTCCTTTCTTATCCCCATAGCCACTCAGCCCACTGCCATGACCACCTCAGTGCCCCCAGCTATCACACGCTGCTCAAGCAACTTGACCAAAGACTGCCTCCTCCCCTTGCTTGTAGCAGCCCCCTCCCTCACCCTCCTCCAATCCGACATCTGATTGATCTCTACAACACCACCATCACTATCGACACACTCGCACCCCTCAAACCTCGTAAAGCCAAACCTTCCACTCACAATAAATCCTGGTTCACCCCTGACCTACCAATCCTGTGCTCTAAGATACATTCCTCCGAAGCCAAATGGCGCAAATCCCCTCCTACACCAACACACTCTGTTTGAACAACATATCTAGGGAATACAAACTAGCCATTCGAAGGGATTGGTTCCTCCGACGTATTCCAGATCTATGACAGGTAATCACCACAGCTGTGCTGCTTCAGAAAATGTTCTGCATCCTGTGTCGATTACGTCGGTACGCTGTCCTCTAGGGCCTCCGTCGAGCCGACGTCACCGGATGTTATAAGTAGGATGCACGACGCCCGTAGCCTCAGTTCTGTTTTTTCCACAAACGTGTTCACTTCTGAGATCTCAGCGCGCCTCGGTTCTTCTGATTCTATTGGTTCTTCGAACTTGGTTTGTGAAATTATCATGTCTTTTTCTTCTTCTGCCCCGTGGTCGGGATTCAAGAAGTGTCGGGACTGCGGTTCCAAGATGTCACTTACGGACCCGCACGACGTCTGCCTATGGTGCCTCGGCGAGGACCATGCCACCGATGACTATGACGAATGCCAGTCTTTGACGTCAAAGGCCTTGTGGGAGCGAAAGAAGAGGTCGGTAGGTAGGGTATCCAAGCCCCGAAAGTCAAAATCCACTGGGCTTTTGACCGACGATTCGAGGGGCGACTCTCTGCATCGTTGGCGTAAGTCCAAGGGGTCTCGGTCCCGGAGTGGTTCCTGCCATTGCTCTGCCTCTTCGAGGCACTTGCGGAAGCACCGTCACCGGTCGCCTTCCTCGTCCGAGAACTCCGCCAAATGGCGGGTAGCTTGTCCTACCAAGCATTCCTCTCCTGCGGAATGGGTCACATTTCGTAAGGAAATGTTGGCGATTGTCGAGTCGCAGGGCTCTGTTCCATCCGCGCCTTTGAGTGAAGCCGGAAAGGAACGCGCTAGGGCCACCGTTGGCACGCCTTCGGCTCGGGTTTTCGTCGCGATCACCAGGGACCTTCGAGGTCCCGGTCGGACAAGGTGGTTTGCTCTAGCCATGCCCGCTCCAGGTCCCAGTCCTCGACACCCTCGAGACCAGTAGAGCCTGTGAGGTCTTCTAAGAAGATGTCAGCGCCGAGGCTGTCGAAGGACACAGTTGGCGAACGGTGTGTCGAAGCCATCAGCATCACGCTCAACGTTAACGCCAATTTTGTTGATGCCCTCGGTGCCTTTTTTTGGAGGCTTTACCGGAGGTACCCCGTGCATCGGTGGAAACTCTGAGGAAGGCCCTGAAGAAGTCGGTAAGGCCTGTATTTGAGCCTTTTTCTGTGCTCTCATCCAGGGATTTATTCTAGCCTTTGGATTACATCTCTGAGGTGGATGAAGGGTCTGAGGAAGGTTTGGTTCCTGATGAGGTTCCTGATGACCTGTTATCTGGTCATAGCCAGTTGGAAGACCTGCGTCAGTCTTTGCACGACGCCAGTGGTCTTGACACCTCCCCGGAGGTTGAGTTTGGTAGGCGTGAGCCTGGTACGCATGCTGAATCTTCGTAGAGGCGACTCATGTCGAGGGTGACGGAGTACTTGGGGTGGTCTGCGCCACCAGTGGATTTTCTGCAGGATGACCTGACCGAGATCCTTGACCCAGGTCCGCCCACTGACCCGGTGCTGCTGCATTTTCATATGGCTTTGCAGAGAAGGGTGGCGGTGGCTTGGACTGCTCCAGAGAGAGTCCCGGCTGTGAGCAAGTCGGTGGTGAAAAAATACAGTCCAGCCAGTAGCGACCCCTGCTACCTGACTACGCACCCCACTCCGGAGAGTTTGGTGGTGTAGGTGGCTACGGCCCCAGCAAAGCAGACGTCGTTCCCAACCATTCCTCCTGATAGGGACAACTTACGTTTTGATGGCTGGGCGAAGAAAGTGTTTTCTTCAGGGGGTATGGCTTTACAGGCAGCCAACTCCATGTGTCCCTTAGAACGTTTCACTCGCACTCTGTGGAATTGTGTGTCTCTGGTGGCTGAACATATTCCCGAAGGGGAGGAACAGGATGGTTTTCTTGCCCTCGTTCAGGATGGCAAGAATGCCATATGTGAATCCGTTCAGTCGGGTCTGGACATGGCAGACTGTGTCAGCCGGTCCATGGCGGCGAGCACCATGATGCGCAGATTTGCGTGGTTGCGGAAGTCAGGGTTTGCTCCTGACGTACAAGCCCGGCTTCTCAACATGCCGTTTATTGGTGTCCATCTTTTTGGCAGCAAGGCTGACGAGAGCCTTGAGAGGTTGCAGACCTCCAAAGCTGCAGCGAAGTCGTTGAGCGGTACAGTTCGCCAACCTCCGCCTTTTCATACTAGGGGACAGCAATGGAGGGGAGGTTCCTTTCGATACTACTCTTCCTTTGGTAGATCGAGGGGAGTTGCAAGTCAAAGGGGCCACCGTAGGAGTACCAGAGGTGGAAAACGGGGTACTCGAGGTACCAAGGCCGCTCGGGCAGTTGCCTCTTTGCCCTCAGGCACTGCTGCAGCCGCTTCAGCTCAGTCATGAGGCCATGTCCCATGGTTCGCCGGTTGGGGGAAGGCTGGCGCAGCATCTTGTAGAATGGCGGGCCATTACTTCAGATGTATGGGTTCTGGAGATCATAGCCCACGGCTACAGTCTGCCTTTCCGGCAGAGGTCTCGCGACAATCCACCAAGGAATCTCTCTTTGAAGAGTCCGGATCCGCTCCTTGCGCAGGAAATCAAATCCCTGCTGGAGAAAGGCAGCATAGAACTGGTGCCTGTAGCAGAGAGGAACAAGGGATAGTATTCCTTATATTTTTTTATCCCGAAAAAAGACGGGGATTGAGACCCATCATGGACTTGCGTGGTTTGAACAAGCTCATCAGGAAGGACAAGTTCAAGATGGTTACACTCTCTCAAGTCCTCCAGGCCCGTCAACTTCAGAACTGGTTGGTGTCTCTAGACCTCAAGGATGCTTACTTTCATCGGCCGATTCATCCAAAGCACAAGAAGTACCTGAGGTTCGCGGCTGGCGACTCGCATTTTCAGTTTCGGGTCTTGCCGTTCGGATTGACCTCCGCCCGAGGGTCTTCACCAAGCTCATGGTGGTGGTGGCAGTGTATCTCAGGAAAAGGGGATTCACGTCTACCCCTACCTGGACTATTGGTTGAACAGGGCACGCTCTCCCGGGCAAGTCCTGGATCATCTGTCAGTCACCTGCCACTCCCTTCACAGGCTGGGCTTCTTCCTCAACTTAAAGAAGTCCCACTTGACACCTACCCAGTGGCTCCAGTAGATCGGAGCAGTGCTCGACATATCCCAGGGGCTGTGTTTTCCTCCCCAGGTGAGGGCTCAACACATTCTGCAGATGGTGAACAATTTTCAACATGCCCAGTGTCTCCCGGCGTTCGAGTTCTTGAGGTTGCTCGCCCTCATGGCATCCTGCATTCTCCCGGTGCCAGATGCCAGGCTGCGGATGAGATCTCTGCAGTGGGCTCTCAAGATGCAGTGGTCACAGTCCTCCGGCAGGATGTCTGATCCCGTTCAGGTGCCGCCCTCGGTCGCCCAGTATCTTCTGTGGTGGGCCATCAAAGGCAATCTGATGAAGGGGGCTCCATTTTGGCTACCCTGGCTGGAGGTGATGATGGTGACGGACGCATCCCTCCCGGGATGGGGAGCTCATGCCTATGAGTTGACAGTCAACGGTCGTTGGTCTCCGTCAGAGTCCAGACTCCATATCAATCTGTTGGAGCTGAGGGCCGTCAGGCTAGCCCTGAAGGCTTTTCTGCCTTCTGTGCGGGGGACGACTGTCCTGATTCTGACGGACAATACAGTGGCCATGCTCTATCTCAACAAAAAGGGGGGGCAGGGTCTCTCCCTCTGTGCAGAGAGGCGATGCAGCTCTGGTTCTGGGCCATCCAGCAGGAAATTTAGATCTCGGCAGTTCATCTGGCCAGAGACGAAAACGCGGCGGCGGATGCTCTGATCAGGCAGAGCACGGTCTCTCACAAGTGGGAGCTGGCTCGGGATATTCTCCTGGAGATCTTTGCCCTTTGGGGGACCCCACAAGTGGATCTCTTCACCAGTGTCAACCGGAAGTGCGAAAGATTCTGCTCGTGGGAATCTCCTCCAAAAGGAACCTTAGGGGACGCATTCCTAGTGGAGTGGTCCTTCCCACTGCTGTACGCATTTCCTCTAGTCCCTTTCATTCCGCAAGTGCTGCGGAGGTTTGGTTCCCGAATGATCCTCATTACTCCGGCTTGGGCCAGGAGAAAGTGGTACCCAGACCTTCTCGACATGTCCATCTGCCCTCCACGCCGTCTTCCCTTCCGAGACGATCAGCTCTCACGGGACGGGGGGTCAGGTTCTCCATCCAAAGGTCAAGTCCCTCAACCTTCATGCTTGGCTTCTGAAAGGTTGAGGTGTATGGATTGGGTCCTCCCTGAAGACGTGATGGAGGTGTTGCTTTCGGCCAGAAGGCCTGCAACGAAGTCCCTGTACCGGTGCCCTTGGAGAAAGTTCTGCGACTGGTGCAGGGTTAAGAATTGGGATCCTTTTTCATGTGCCATTCCTGTGGTTCTGTCTTTTTTGCTTTCGTTAGCCCACACGGGCCTGCAAGTGGGTACCATTAAAGGTTACCTGGCGTCGCTGTCCATATTTAAGCGTTCGTCTGAGGAGTGTTCTTATTTTAAGATTCCTTTGATTTCTCAGTTTCTGAAAGGGCTCACTAATGTGTTCCCACCGTCTCCTTTCCAGGTGCCCAGTTGGGATTTGAACCTGGTTCTAAAATTTCTCATGGGAGCTCCGTTTGAGCCTTTACATTCTTGCCCTTTGAGACTGTTGACCTTGAAAACTGTATTTTTAGTTGCGGTCACTTCCGCTCGCAGAGTGAGTGAGTTGCAGGCATTTTTCCTTAAGCCACCCTTCAGTGTTCCATAAGGACAGGGTTGTCCTTAAGGTTCGTCCTTCTTTTCTTCCGAAAGTTGCGTCGGAATTTCATTTAAGCCAGAAGGTCATTCTTCCGGCGTTCTGTCCTCCTCCGCATCCTGGTAAGGAAGAGGAGAGGCTCCATAGGTTGGATCCCAGGAGAGCTTTAAGTTTCTACATCTCACGCATGTCCCGGGTCAGAATGGACAATCAGCTCTTTGTAGGATACGCTAGAAGGCGTTTGGGACAAGCTGTTACTAAACTGACTTTGTCTAGCTGTATTATCTTGACAATTTCTGAATGTTACCGCTTGGCGGGTAAGGACACTCCGGTAGGCTTACGGGCCCTTTCTACTAGGGGTGTGGCTGCCTCTACTGCCCTACAGAGGGGTGTTCCCATTCGTAACATTTGTGAAGCAGCCACAAGGGCCTCTGTCCATATGTTTGTAAAACACTACTCCCTGGATTCTATCCACGGGTAAGATTTGGCCGTTGGCAAGGCGGTCCTCTATTCTGTAATTTAATTGGGCATTTCTAAATTCTTTTCCCACCTCTTTACGTTGGTACTGCTTTGGGAGTCTGTCATAGATGTGGAATACGTCGGAGGAACCAATCCCTTCGAAGAACAAGTTACTTTCTTACCTGGTAACGTTCTTTCGATGGGATGTTCCGACAACGTATTCCACATCGCTCCCTGCCTACCTGCTCCTCTACAGAATTTCTTATGCGATTGCAGCTTTCGTTTCTGCAAGGCTTTCTGTAGTCATTCTGGCAAAAGATTGGTGCCACACGTTCTGGGGGAAAAAACTACAACTGAGGCTACGGGCGTCGTGCGTCCTACTTATAACATCCGGTGACGTCGGCTCGACTGAGGCCCTTGAGGACAGTGTATCGACGTCATCGACGCAGGACGCAGACAATTTTCTGAAGCAGCACGGCTGTGGTGATTACCTGTCATAGATGTGGAATACGTCGTTGGAACATCCCATCGAAAGAACGTTACCAGGTAAGAAAGTAACTTGTTCTTCTCAGAGCCAAAGCCGCCTCTTAGACAGAATTTCTAAAGCTAAATCCCATTCGTACAATCTCTTCACCATTCTTCACAAATTGGAAACCCCAATCCCCCCCCACACCTCTCCAGCCAATTTCACTAAAGATGTCTTGTGCCAAAAAGTTCAGAATGCCCTCATGACTAAAATCACAACCCTTCATTGTACAATTCTAGAGGAGCAAGAACCTATCCGCTCCAAACATCAATGCCTCAATCCAGCTCCTTTCACCCCAGCCCCAGGCTCTTCCATAACCTCATCCACAGCCCCTTTCAGCTTCCATTTGATCACCGAAGCAGCGAAGATGATCAATCGCCTCAAACCCTTCGCTGCCAAGGAGAGACTTGGCCCGCCACTCATCAAAGACTGCACCAAAACAAACATACCCATCATCATCTTCGCCATTATCAACACCTCCTTTGCCTCTTGATTAGTTTCAACAAAACCTCAAAGGGGCCTGGATCTCTCCTGTCTTCAAAAAAGCCTCCCTCAACCCATTAATCCCCACCATCACCACTATCGGCCGATCACCACTGTCCCATTTGTCTAAAAAGTCCTGGACCGTGCAGCCTACATCCAAATCCAGGACTACCTCGAAAATCACAATATCCTCGGCAATCAGGCTTCCGTGCAGGCCATGGTACTGAATGTGCTCTGCTAGACCTAAAAAGCCAATTGAATAACATCCGAGACTCGGGCCACCTGGCCCTACTACTACTACTCCTTGACATTTCTGCCGCCTTTCATCTCGTGAACCACCACACCCTGTGTGTTCACCTCACTACCGGCGCCTATTTCTCCCCTGAAGCAACTAGATGGGTTTCTACATTCCTCGCAGACAAAACCGCCTGCGTTTTCCGGTTACAACGCCACAGCCAGCCCTGCTCCTCTCCCATGTTGTGTCCCATAAGACTCTTGCCTCTCGCCCACCCTCTACAATATGTACACCAAACCCCTTTTCGACCACCTAGACTCCCTTGACATTTCCTACACCAATTATACCGATGACACCCAAATCCTCCTCCCTCCTCGCAAGAGACTATGCTCAAGTCACCATCACAATTAATAGTATCTATGATGCTATCCAAGTTTGGATGGCCTCCCATCAACTTTGCCTTAATGATGAAAAGACTGAAATCCTGATTGTAGGTTTGCCCGTGCGTCTATCTAAACTAGACCCGGCCTTTTGTATCTTCACAATGGACACCTGCACCATCCCAGACTCCACCACCGTCAAGGCATTGGGTGTTTATCTCCGACCAGGGGGCTCTAGCTTCTCCATAACAGCCACTCGCCTCTGGCCCTCTTCTCCTCAACCTTCGCTCTGAAACATTCATATTGGCCGTTCGGAAGACAGTTAAACCTGGCTGTTCAGTTGACACTCCCCACCACCACTCCCCATCATCCCTCCTGGCTTTGTTCAGTAACCAGTGCCTTGATACCTACGGGTTTAGTGCGCTTCTACAAATGTAAAAATAAATAAATGATCATAATGGATAGCACGGTGGCAGGACTTCAATGTTTTACCTGTTTTATGGTAATTTTTTCACCTCTTCCAGTGCTTTCCTATGCCATATTGTTAGTTTGGGCTATTAGGTGGTGCGTTCACCCCCTATAAGCCCAAATATTGAATTAGTGTACAGATAGTGAGAAATGGAATATGAGGAGCGACATAAAGCTTGTAGGTGTTTGGGTATTTGCCCACCCATTGGCTGCCCATGGCGATGCTAATCCCTATGGCCATTCATACCCATTTCCTACTTGCCCAAAACACTGCATCATGGGAACTCTTTGAGCTCACTTTAATCAAGACTTACCATTAAACTATGCACTCAGTGCCTACCTGTGTTATTTCAAAGCAGTCTCCTGAGAGTAAATGTAATTGGTGCTATAAACACACTGCTGGTGTAATAAAAATGCCTTAACCAGGTCTGCCTTCAACCACTCGATTTGTAAGCACTACTCGTGTCCCTTATTGACGTCCTGTTAAAAACAGGCATTGTCAAAGCCAACCGTTTTGGCTTGTGTTTAAGTATTAGGCAATTGCCAGACACTATTAGCTGCCCATGTACTCACACCATTTTGTGCCTGCTAATATCACCACGGCAGTGCCTGCCAAGCGCCTTTCTCATGCCTATACAAAGGCCCAAACATTTGGCATTACCAATGCTTGATGAGCGCAACTCTGCAGGTGTTACATGGGGTCGAGTCGGCAGCACTGAGTTTTGGCAATTTCCTTTCAACCAGTTCAGTGCTCTGACTGTGTCTCTGGTGTTTTGTTATAGTTTTTTCCTGCAGTCTCACTGTGCTTGTGTATCATCAGTCTGTTCTTGTGTGTGCTTCTTTGGAGCAGAGGTTTGTGCCGGTGTTGTGCAAGTTAATCGCTTGCGGCAGATGTCTGTTACTTTTCTTCAGCCTCGTGACTGTGCCACTTTATTAGACCCAATAAAATAAACATTCCCTCAAGGTTGTTCATTTTTCCACAGCTCTGCAATGGTCTTTTCAAAGGCACATTAAGCTCTAATGCTGTTGGCATATTTCCCTCCGCGTCCTTGGCCCCGATTGTTGTGTTATTGTATTTGAGACATGCAATAGCTTATAAATTCAACTGTGCAACATTTAAAAAATGTTTGTAGATTAGGGTTTTACATTTAAACTGTGTGTGAGGCGCAGGAAATTATTTCCAGTTTGCAATTCAGTACGAGTACTATGGTAAAAATACATTATTTGTTTCAGTGGCATAACACAAAATTCTGAGAGCTATGCTGCGAGCCTCCCCCACCTCCAAGCTCGGCAACAAAGCAGTGGCGCCACACTATTTGCGGCCTTGACCACCACGCATGCGCATGATGATCATGTTGCCTAAGGAACACGCCGCCTCTGCACTAGGTGAAAGATGCAAGTATGTGTTTTAATCAAACCTTAAATCTTTCACCTAGCGTAGAAACAAGGGGGGGCTGTGTCTGGATCCAGAGTCCTGACATCCAAATGTACCAGCCGACTGTGCATGGTCAGTAATATTGAGCACAGTAATGACACAATAATAAACATGTTCTGTTGGGGCACAGGGCAACTAGGCACACCTTAAGAATCACTTGTGTTGCCTTTGCCTTTCACGCCAGTAAAACATGCAATGCCTGTGAGGGGTCAGAAATGAGAGACATGCACAAAGTTGTATTATTCTAATTGTCAGGCATCGGAAAAGCGCCTCTCTAGCCCTATCCTTAAAGAAGGAGGTTCCCTACCTAAGAAACTAAAACTAAGAATCAGTCTGTCACGTAGTTAGTAACTTAGAAACTGTCCTTCTGTCCAAGACACTCTAAAATGACCCTCACACCAGAAACAAACAACCTAGGGTGCAATGAAAGGGGATCTGATACGAGGGCCAATTGCTGTGCCCAAACTGGCCATTGGTGTCAGATTGAGTGCCCTGGCAGCGGGACCATTGTTTGTAGATTTGGGGGCGATTGCAATAGTGGGAGGGGTTACTCTGGACTTGGAGGAAGTGGAAGGTAGGGGTGATCCAAATGTATCGGTGTTGGTGGTATTGATTGTCAGATGGCCTATAGAGCAAGCCCATGTCTCATCAAATCATGTGGTTGTCCCTGACACCCCCCTGTAATGCAATCTGTAATCTTTTGTGTTATTTAGCATTTATATAGTGCTCTATATATCGTTGGTATGACCTCAAAGCACTGGTATGTTGAACGCCCTCGGGGACTGTAGTCCAAGTCAGTCAAGAGAGTAGGGTGCTTGGGTGCACAGATTATGTGCGCAGCTGATGCGATTGCCTGATGGTAGTTGCATCCTAGCATTAGGTGTGGTGGTATTTGATATCAGTTGAATGTGTGCAGTCTGGAGGGAGGTCACCAAGACTGGGTTTTGGCTGTGTTAGGCCTGTGCAGAACGCTTATGTGTGCAGCTAGGCCAACATTTTGTCGGTATAGCTGTGTTTTATCAGAATGGTGAGGTGTTCATGGGGTAATGTCCGTATGTGAGCATCTAGGCCGAATTGATCGAGGGGTGTGGCTGCGCTCTAATTGTGTGTTGGTGTAGAGTTAGAGAGTAAGCATAGTGATAGACGAGGTGAGTGTCTGGGTGGAGTTCTGATCTAAAGAGCTTGGTATTCCGGATTTCAAGTGTGCCTTTGCGAATGCTGCTTTCAGAGTAAGCGTATTAGTGACTTAATGGGCATTTTCAGTGGTGTCATTGCTCCTGATCTCATTGAACCTTTCTCATTGGGTTGCAGGTCTTAGTCGCTTTAGATGTTATTAGTCGTTTTTATGGAAAGAACCAGGTTTTTTAGAGCTGTGCAGAAGGTCATGTAGTCTTGGGTGTGTCGAATATGAGGGGGAAGTGAGTTCCACAGAGTTGGGGCTAAGGTTGAGAAGGTGGATCCTCTGAGGCTTACAGAATTAGAGGTTGGTATCACTAGAAAGAGTGCAGGGTTTGAGATGGGAGGTAGGGCTTTAGCTTCTCTTGTATGTACGTTGGGCCAGACTTGTGCACTGCGCGGTGGGTAATGCAAAGAGTCTTGAAGGTGGCTCTTTCGTCTGACCGCCATCTCCTTGAATGTCTCTGCTGGTTTCCAGCGCTCAATGTCTTGGAACATTGCAGGCCTTCAAAAATAGATGGAAGATCCAATCTGGTTAGATTTGGAGCATGCCCATGATATAGTCACCATGCAAGTAGCTTGGTCTCTTGTGGCCCGTAACATCCAGGGCTTTGCCACTTTCTTTATCCCTGCAACAAAAGGGAAGGGAGGGTGCCTCAGTGCTGGGCTAACTCTCTGGGTAAATGTAAAATTATTTGTCTATTTGCATGCATTGTGAATTCAAGGGATTACATGGAACTACACCGGCAATGCCTCGATGGGTGAAACACTTGCTTATTAATCTGTTCAATCGACATGGAACTGCTGTTGGTAACTCCATGTTTTGCTGGAGGAAAGGGTCTCTCAATGGAGGGAAAATCGGAAAGGCCTGGAACAAAATCATCATAATGGGGGACCTGAACCTCCAGTTTGAACCGCTTGTGAATATGAAGGGGTTACTGAGGTGGAAGATGCAAGATGGGGTATTGAGGAGTTGGAGGCAGCATGCTCTAAGAGAAAATGTAGATAGGCTGAGGTGGCAGCCAGTGTTTTATTTTGTTTCTTGGCCTTATGGCGTGCAACAGCAGATTTATGTGTGAACGTCCAGCTAAAACTGGTTCTAAATGTAGCCTAATTGATTACATTCTGGTGAACATTTAACTATAGAAACATCTACTGGACGTAAGGGTGATGAAAAGACCAGAAAGCGACCATGCCCCTGTAGCTGTATCCGTCTCAGGGACTTCATTCGGCCTAAGTGAGGATGCTAGCAATCGGTGTGTGGTTCCAATTGAGATACAGGGGTAAGCCAGACGAGTCATAAAGTGGTGTTCACTTGAGTTAGAAGCACAATTACCACACATCTATGCAAATATTCCCCCGTTAATTGGGGATTTTTGCCTTAGTAAGGAGCAGGCTGTTGATGATATGCTAATGGTGCACAAGTCTTTGGGCAGTGTGCTGGGGGATTCTCTGAGCAAACCCCGGACTATTGTTGAAATAAAGGCAGTGCGCATAAGCGGTGGAATGATGGTGGCACACTGCAAAAAATATTAAATGAGCATGCCAAAAGGGTTAGGGCAGGGGGTAAAAGGGCATTGGCCAATTCCAGGATGGCCTACAGCAAACTGCTGAAGCTGAAGAAATCAGAGTATTCTGATCGGCTATGGGATAATCTCCGTTAGGCTTCTAAAATTGATAACTCTTAGGGGATTCTGGCAAAGTGTGGGGGCAGGAGGTCTAGCAAACAAAATGTAATCCAGAATGTTATCTCGGAGGCTGCCTGGAGTGCCCATTTTGGTAATTTGTATAGGCACAAGAAACAGTTCTCGAGTCCTACAGGAGGTTTTGTCCCAGACAGGGCCCGGAAGGAGGACTAAGTTCCATTGGTGCTGTCCTTAAGCGATCTAACAGCAGCACTTTTGTCACAGACCCGACATGGTCCCTATTGACTGATATAAGCAGGAAGTGGCGATATTGATTCCCTATCTGCTCAAGTTATTCGATGCTCTGCTAGTAGCAAACATGGTGTCTTATTCATGGACCCAAGAAGTACTTGTCCCCATATTCAAGAAGGGAGACAGAGGGTCTCTCGCCAACTACAGACCCATCTCACTTCTTGATATGGGAGGAAAGGTGTTTACAAAGGCGGTGCTGGGTCACTTGGATACCTGGTGTCTGGAGGCGGGGGTCCTGAACCACCTCCAAGCCGGATTCCAGCCTAATGTCGGCACCATAGATCAAGTCATAAGACTTCATCTGATTCTGGAAAAGCACATAACACTGAGGAAGATGGACATCTATGCAGATTTGATCGACCACAAAACTGCTTTTGACGGTGTTCCCAGAGCAAGATTGTGGCAGACATAGACGAATTTGTGCATGCCATTGAGAATTCTGAGAGCACTAGTCCCTCTATTCTAACAATGGGGCAGTAATCAGGCAGTCATTGGATGGTCAAACAACAGCCAAAGTAAAAATTGAAGCTGGAGTTGGGCAAGGCTGTGTCCTTGCACCCAGTCTGTTTTGCATGTTCATCAGCGGGGGGTCATTGATTCGCTTCTGGCCGAACCCACTGATGCACTATCAATGGCGAGCAAGAGAATTCCAACCTTCTTGTTCGCGAAACGGGATGCTGTCCTGCTTTCCCTCACCCCAAAGAGCCTTTGTAGACAATTGGTTATCTTTGAAAACAAACTGCTGTGATGAAACTGGGCTCACAATTAATGTGCAGGAAAGCACAGTCAATTGTTTTTTTTACAGAAGCAGGGCAAAAAGAAATCCCTGTCTTACGGTGAGCATCATATTACTGATTTACAAAAGCCAGGCCAGACAAGCAGCCCTGTATGGGTCCAGGTTGTGGGGCATGTGTAATACTAGTATGCTCCAGTTAGTGGAACAAACATACCTAAAATCCATTCTGGGCCTTCCTGTAAGTGTTCCAAAGATTCCTGTATTCTGGGACTTTAAACTGCACAGCATTGGTTTCTTTTGTGGTGCGTGGCCAGTGTTTTTCTGGGCCCGCCTTTGGTCCAATTGTAACCTTGGCAATTTATAGAAAGGTGGTAAAAGACATCCTATCCCATCCCGGAGGCTCAGATATACCCTGGTTAGCTGCCATAAGAAATGTGCTGATTACGATGGGTTGGAAAAGCTACTGGCATGATCCAGAATCAATCCCAAGAAATGTTAAGATACAATTGAAAAAGGGGTATGCAAGAAGGTGGGAGAGAGAGAGAAACCTGTGCAAAAATAACAAACTCAGCCAGCTTGGTACCATATGTGTCAAGAAAGGTATATTATGGCTTTGAACAGTATTTGGATAGGATGCAGCAGAAAATGATGAGCCTTTTACATGAAGTTGCGTATTTTGCCTCTTGCCAGTTTGAAGTACAAGTGGAACTCGAGCAATTCAGTAGATTGCCCATTCTGTCCAAATGTAATTCAAAGCACAGTGCACATTATTCTTTTCTGTCTGGAGGATTCTTAGAAGGAAATATTTGTTACTATTTTTTAAACTATTATTTATAAGAAGTTTAAGTGTATTTTATGCATCACCCCTTTTGTTTACAAACATTAATCATGCAATTTAATATTCAATCCTTTTAATTGTTGAATTTTGTATGACTTTTATGATCTGTCGGATCAAAATAAAGTTATATGGTTATTCCTCATTTGGAAGAGCGAGAGCGCTCACAAGTCAAACCGGTAAGAAGACATTCTGTGGTGGTGGACGAGGAAGAGGTGAGAAGTCCGCCGAAGCACCGGCATCTTTACCCTCTGCTGCCTCAAAATCTCTCTGAGACCTTAACCCACAGGACCCCAGTGGGATCTCTCAGCATCCGGAAGAATTGCGGGGCATAACTTTCGATGCTTGGGCTTTGCAAACAGTAGCCCAGGGTTACTGCCTCCCCTTTTTAAGAAGGCCTCGAACATCCACTGGAGAGTCACTTCCACAAAATTCCAGGTCCATTCCTCTTGCAGGAGATTTCCAGTCTGCTAGAGAAAGGTGCTATAGAAAGTACCTGTGACCGAGAGGAACAGGGGGGGGTACTCCCCTTACTTTTTGATTCCCCAAGAAGGACAGAGGATTGAGAGCCATTTTGGACTTGACATACTTGAACAAGTTCCTCAGGAAGGACAAGTTCAAAGTGGTTACCCTTTCTCAGATCCTTCGGGCCCTCCAGCTCCAGGATTGGATGGTGTCATTGGATCTTCAGGATGCTTACTTTCATGTGCCTATCCATCACAAGCACAGGAAGTACCTGTGCTTGTGATGGATAGTCGCCGATGGCAGTTCTCATTATCAGTTTTGAGTTCTGCCATTCAGGCTGGCCTCTGCCAGAGGGTTTACACCAAGTTGATGGCGGTGGGTGCAGCAAGTCACAGGAGAGAGGGGGGATTCACCTCTACCGTTCTCTGGACAATTGGCTGATCAGGGCCCTTCAGGTCCTGGAACATCTCAGCATAACCTACCACTCGCTCCACAAACTGGGCTTTTCCTTCAATTTCAAGAAGTCCCACATGATACCTTCCCAAAAGCTTCAATTCTTCGGAGCAGTCCTGGACGCGTCCTCTGGAAAGGCCTTGCCACCCGAGGTGAGGGCTCAACACATTCATCAGATGGTCTCCAAATTTCAGAATACCCTGCGTCTTCTGGCCTTCGATTACTGGAGGTTGCACGGCCTCTTGGCATCATGCATTTCTTTGGTGCCAGAGGCTCGTCTGAGAATTAAACCCCTCCAGTGGGTCCTCATGTCGAGGTGGTCTCAGTTTTCAGTCAAGATGTCGGACCTACTTCAGGTTCCAAGCAGGGTTGCACAGGATCTCCTGTGGTGGGCCTGCAAGGACAATATTCTGAAGGATGAACTTTTATGGCAGCCATGGCCAGAGATAACAGTGGCTATGGGTGCCTCACTCACAGGGTTTAGGAGCCAACGATCTGACTGTCAGCCGTCGTTGGTCTCCATTGTAATCCAGACTACACATCAACCTTTTGGACCTGTGGACGATCAGACTAGCACTGAAGGCCTCTCTGTACGGGGAAAGAATGTCCTGATAATGATGGACCACACAGTGGACATGTACTACCTCAACAAAAGAGGTGGTGTAGGGTCACTACCACTATACATAATGCCAATGCAGCTCTGGTTCTGTGCAATTCAGCAGTTCATCTAACTGGGAGGAGAACACGGCGGCAGACACTCTGAGCAGGCAGAGCACAGTCTGCAATGAGTGGGAAGTAGCTCAGGAAGTCCTTCAAGAGATCTTCACCGTTTGGCAAACCCCTCAGATAGATCTGTCTGCGTCCAGTGTCAACCGGAAGTGCGAGCTATTCTGCTCCAGGGTTCGTAGTGGACTGGGACTTTCCACACCAGCACACGTTACCTCCGGTCTCCGTCATTCCTCACGTAATCAGGAGGCTGAGAAAGTTTGGGAAATCCATGATACTAATTGCTCCGGATTGGCACAGGAGGACGTGGTACCTGTACCTTCTAGACATGTCCATCTGCCAGCCAATTCGTCTTCCACAAAGAGAGGACCTTCTCTCTCAAGAGGAGGGTTGGGTTCTCCATCCAGAGGTCAAGACACTGAACTTTCATGCATGGTTTCTGAGAGGTTGAGATAGGATTGGGACCTCCCGGAAGACATGATGGATATGTTGCTTTCAGCCACAAGGCCAGCAACAAAATCTCTATTGCTGCTGCTGGAACAGGTTCTGCAGCTGATAGAGAGAAGAATGTGTATCCTTTCCAATACGACCCTCTTCAATTCTTAAAAGGGCTCACTAATTTGTTCTTTCCAGTCCCCTTTGTGCGTCTCCCCCCGCACCCTCTTTGTGGTCCCTTTTTGGGATTTGAATCTAGTATTAAAATTCCTCCTGCATGCTCCATTTGAGCCACTTCACTCTTGTCCACTGAGACTACTTACATTGAAAACCATATTTTTAACGGCTATAAGTTCTGCTCACAGATTGAGTGAGTTACAGGCCTTATCATGTAAGCCACCGTTCATGACATTTTGCAAGGACAAAGTTGTGCTAAGAGTCCAGTCTACCTTTCTGCCGAAAATAGTTTTCGGATTTTCATATTTCTCAAGATAGTTTTGCCAACTTTTTACCCTCCAGCCCACCCTAGTAAGGAGGAAAAAAGACGGGCCCCTAAAAGAGCTTTAAGATTCTATATCTCTCGCTTTGCTAAATTAAGACAGGATGATCAACTTTTTATCGGATACACCGGACATAATTTGGGTCTTTCGGTTACAAAGCAGACTTTATCCAGGTGGATACTGTTCTGCATTACTGAATGCTATAGGTTAGCTGTTACCTCTGAACATTTGTACTCTCTCCTCAAATAGCACACTGTTTTGGGAGGCTAACATAAGATGAGGAATACATGCAAGGACACAATCCAATCAAAGAAAAAGCTACTTACCTCTGGTAACGTTCTTTTGACTGGATGTTACTCCCACGTGTTCCTCATCGCCCCACCCAATCTACCCCTCAGTAGAATTTTTGTGCATTACACCTCACAAAAGCCGGTTATTGTGTGGGAGAAAAGATGAAAAAAATGAACTAATGGGCGCAGTGTGTGCTATTTATACTATCGATGACATCAACCTCGAGTGGGGATGGAGGCCCTCAAGGGACATTGAGTCGATGAGTACCACGACGTACGGTGCCCTCTACCTGAAGTTATTTTTTCCAAAGCAGCTGATGCTGAAAGGAGGAGATATCATAAAATGAGGAATACGTCAGAGGAACATCCAGTCAAAAGAATGTTACCATGGGTAAGTAACTTGTTCAACTGGGTCATAGAACATGCATCCAAACCTTTCACATAGCTAGATTCATACATCATCTAACCCACAGATGTAGTATCTAATGGCAGCTCCCATTACATCTTGAGACCAGCAAGCCCATCACCTAGATACAGTATTTCCCAAGTCACACAGTTTCAACAATCATATAGCCACCCAACCTACTGCTTCCCTGGAAGCAAATTAGGTACCTGATCATTATCCAATTCTCTGGATTATGAGCTATCCACGTCTGGTACTCCTAGAGCAACTCCTACTATGCCAGTGAACCACACCATACAGGGTTTAACAGAAAGAAGGAACCACTCTCTCAATCCAAATAATTCTCATCCAACCCAAAGAGAAGTCCCGCAACAAGCGCCCCGCAACTCCGGGTCTGAATTAAGCTAGAGTATGAGTATTGCCCCATCGTTCCTATCCCTGTCAACACCAAACTGACATTCAGTCTTTCCACCTCAACTTGCAGTTTGCTAATAACGCTGCATCAAAATGCTTAGAAACTGCAAGGACAGCAGAATTAGAAAGGAGAAGGGAAGAGTTCGAAGTAGCCATTGCCACTCATTCTGGTCAGTTAACCAGAAATTAAAGGAATCGGACTTACTCCCCACAGGAGACACTAACAACTTTTATCTCCAGATAACTCCTGAAGCATCCATCTGAACCATACTACTATGACTAAACATTGATACGAGAAACAGGACTCCCCACTGACCCAACACCCTTGACTAAGTTTACCCTCACAGCCATGCAAAGACACATGAATGAGCCGGGCCCCATAAACAGCCTTCTCATCCCCTTTGAAGTTGAAAGCCTTTGCATGGACATCTGTGAAACGGACAAACACAACTACCAACGGCACAATGACTTTTGCTTAACCCAGCCTGAAATGACGGTGCAAGATGCCTCTTAATGCATTTTCAGTGTTCAAGCCCTCTTCTCATCTTTTTGACCCTTTCTCTGAAAGCAAAATAGACCTACTCTTCATCACAGAAACCTGGCTCTCTGTTGACTGGTTCTTGGTAATCCACCAGGGCATCCCATTGGGATACAAGATCATATGTACAATGAGAGGAGGACTGATGGCACTGGCTTACAGGGACTCATTCATAGTTTCAACTTCCTCCATCAACAATATCCTGGCCTGTGAGTCATTTGCTCTGACTTGCTTCACTAAGCCTCCCCTTACTATACAGACCTCCATCCGGCAGGGCACGCTTTGCAAACAAACCTGCTGATGCCACCATCAATCTGTCCATTGATCACCAACTTCTAACTATACCTGTATATTTCAACGTCTGGCTTGAGAAAGAAGACAACCATGTCACAAAGGCAGTTGGACCATATTTTTCCACATTACACCGGAATCAAATGGTTAAGGATCCCACTTGCATAGGTGGTGACACTGTGTGGCATTTTCTGCAATAAAAACATGATCATTGTCTGTCCTCCAGTACACCTTCCCTACGGAGAACAGCTGGCCAAACATTCTACAATATTCATAGATATCAGCCCTTGGAGAACCACCAAGAGTCGTCTACAGTGACCAGGCTCTGAAAAAAATACAAATCAACATAAAAAAGGAGTAGAAGTAAACAAATGTACCCTCACACAGATGGACTAACAACCATGGTGAATGCAGAACTTCATAACTGCATAATTTCCACATTGAACAGTATTGTCCCTAAAAAAAACCTTCAAAAACTCACAAGAGAAAAAAAAAATAGTTCACCTCCACACTAAACCTCTTGGAAAAGAGAGTTGCAAATTGGAGAAAATCTGGAATGAATGTGGCTGTGTTGTGCCGTTGAATCGGCACAACACAGCCAAAGTGAAATGCATAAGACTATACAAGAATGTAAAACCCTGATTGCCTGCAATACAATTCCTAAGCTGACGCAAGAACTCTGTGATCAGATTGCTGCACATTTCAACACAAAGATCTACGACATCCAAGAACACTTTGACAATAAAGGAAGTTCACACTGACACATCACCGACATTCCACGGATGCATTCCTCCACCTCCTCTTCAATCTCTCTACCGTCTTTCAGCCCTCTATCATGGACTCGTGCAACCAAGCCAGATCTCTAGAGGCTCCCAGCCACCCTAATTTTTACAAATCCTTCATGCAATATCTAGACAACTCCTTTTTTTTCTATCCTTTCTCAATAAGGTAATCGGTACACTGAAGTGATGTAGCTCTGTTGAAATATTCATACATCCGAGCACTGCTAAAAAAACATATTAGAACCAAAATACTCGGCTAAGAACCGCCCAATCTTGTACACCCCTTTCATCTGGAAACTAATGGAATAATTCATATATGTGCAACTCTGGCACTTGATCAAAGCCAACAACCTCCTGGATGAGGTACAAAATGTTTTTTTTCCATTCAGGGGTACAGAAACTTCAGTGTGTGAGATCTGGGACACAGCTAATGACACCAATGAAAACCTGGAGCGTGTGCTCATTCTGCCAGACATTGCAGCTGTTTTTGACACCATCAGTTACAAGACCCTCCTAAAAAGTCTTAAAGAGATTGGAATTAAAGAAACCGCTCTATGCTGGATCACCATCTTCCTCACAGGTAAAATTTAAACCACTTTCATGGGCCTGACGGATCTCAACCTTGCACATTAACCTGCGGAGTACCCAAAGGATTCACACTCTCACTTCTTTCATTCAACATCTACATGACACTGCTAATAGACCTCATCAACAAATGGGTCATCACCTTCAAAAACTACCCGGATGACACACAATCTACAATCGTTAAGAACAATCCATCAGCAAATGCTCCAGATAGTAAAACCTGTTTTGCATGCATGGATGACCACAAACAGACTAAAACTCATCCCTTTTAGGACAGAACTGATGTTTTGCAGTCCAACCATTTCGTAAACACCTTAATTCCATAGCCTGATCAAATTGGCCCATACCCCATACTATTCGCCACAGTAAGACTTCTAGGAGCCATGATGGACAACACCCTCACATTTGAACCGCAGGTATAGAGTCCTCATCAGAATCTCCCTTTTCCCACTCCACACTCTGCTACATCTTAAATTTCATCCACAAACCGCTGCCATGATTTCACTTTTACTTTACAGACTATACTATGCTAACAGCCTCTATCTCAGACTCCTCTACTACCTGACCAGAAACCTAGAGAGCCAAAGATGCAACTGCAAGGCTACGCAGAATGAAGAGATTCAAACATGTCACTTCAGCACTATGTATTCTACAGTAGCTGCGTCTCAAGAAAACGATTGTTGGGATGTTTGTCAAGAAAAGGATTAATTCTCCAGCATGAGGTCTGGCATGGATTCACATGCTCATGAATAGAAGAAACTGGACGCCATGGGATGTCGGGTCATCCAGTCTGCGGCGACGACCATTGAGGCGGCCAATGCTCTCGTAATCGTGGCCCGCTATGATCGGGAGCTGTGGTTTAAAATCACCCCCCTCCTGGACTTCCTCCAAGATGACAAGAGGGCAGAGGCCCTTCAAATCTTGCAAGAAGGCGAGGCGGCTTCGGACCACGCCATCATGGTGGCCACGGACATCACCGACACCAGCTTCCGCCAGATGGGCAACAGCGTTTGCCTTCGCCGGCGTGGTATGCTCAGGGCCAACGACTTTCGTTGGCAAGGCAGTGGACGAGTCACTGCAGGCCATCAAGGCAGACACCGAGACGGCCCGTGCCTTGGGCACACCGACGGCCATCCTTTCGGTCCTCCGGAGACAAGTCACAGGGTGCCTCCAAAGGATTCGGTAGCAGCTCTTCATACCGTCAAGCCGCCCGTTCTTCGCCCCAGGAAGCCTAGAGAGGCCGCAGCAAGGCCGGAGGACATAGTCGTCGTCGTCAAGGGGCCCAAGGTGGTAAGGCCTTAGTGAAGCAGGACTGAACCGGCCGTGACGTCGGGCCCCCATCCGAGCACCCCGATGGGAGGCTGGCTGGCGAACTTCGTCAGCGTGTGGAAGTACCACCCCGGGCTTCTCCGCCCGATGAAATTGACTCGTTTCACACCATGATCGCCAAGGCCTCAGAGCATTTTCAGCAATGCCACAAACAGCAGAAGGAGGGATTCCTTTATCAGCAATGAGAGGCCAAGAGAAAGACCGTGCTCTCGGTCCCACTATTGGCGCCATCTGGGACCGAAGGGCTGTCCCTCCTGAAGAACCCATCCTCGGCTACTGCGAAGAGAGACCGGTACAGGAAAAAATACCGGGTTCCAGACTCTGCACCTATGTGCCTCAGAGTGCAGCCGTCCCCATACTCCGTGGTCTCCGCAGCAGCCAATAAGAAATCTGCAGGGGCGACGGCATCTACTTCCATTTCAGCACTATGTATTCTACAGTGGTTGCGTGTCAAGAAAAGGATTAATTTCAAATCTTTGTGCATTACCCATGCTACTACCATCAAAGGGACCCCCTCTCCGTCAGAAGGAAGTTCCAATGCTACATTCCTTCTGGAACATTGCTAGACCTTAGAGGCTTTAATTTCAAGAAGAAATGACAAAGGGGCGGGGGGGGGGCGCTTTCTCCTTTCTGCCCATGGAACTCGGGGAACACTCTTCCTAAACATCTCCCGCTGGAATTGAATCACCCAATGTACAGAAAACTGCTTAAGACCTTGCTCTTCAACCAGCCAACTTCAAAGAAAAGAAATAAAGCAGCAACTAACCAAGAGTGAGGCAACAGACAGCTTCCCAACCACAGCACTACATTGATTAAATGGACAAAGGGGTCCAGTGCTTTAAGAACTGTCACAATATGAGAGCAGCCTCCCTTTACCTACTGCTAGTGTAGAGCATTCACACCCAACTCACTTAATTTGAAAAGGATGCAGTACCTCAATAAAAAAATTAAATTTTCACTTTTAAATCAGAAACCACTCTTGATATTTGTTACTATTCACCATTCGTTGCCAACGTCTAGAAAGCCATTTATGGCACTCTCTGTCAATGTGTGGCTCACCTGATGCGTGACATTTGACTGCACCGGAATCTGCCAAGGAAATGTACAACTAAGAGCCAGGAAGAGATTATAACCCAACACCTGCCCTTTCACCTTCCCTTCTCATCTCTCAATTAACTCCTCAAACACTTATAATCTTACGCCGTACTTACTCCATTCACCGACCCACCAGGTCTAGTGTTCTTGTTTTTTTTTTTATAACTCTGTTTATTGGGTTTAAAGAGCATAACATAATAACAATAGATATGAATCATCGGCATACAACAAATGAGAGGGGCATAGCAATATCAAGAGCAAGAGGGTCCCCGCAGGGTCAAGGGCCCAGGACAGTTACAGGACAAGGCAGGCAAATAGTGCTATTCGAGGTGTTGATCTGCATCCATCGGTGGGTTTCAGTGAGCATCAAGCCATTTGCCCCATATTTTTTCGAATTTGTGGGGGCAACCCCGCGCATTATATATCTGGCGTTCTGAAGCCGCACATCTGTCCAGTTCATTATTCCAGCGGTTCAGGCACAGTAGGTCTGCAGAACCCCATTTAGCCGCAATAAGTCTCTTGCCTGCCCCTAACGCTATTGACAGGAATATTTTTTCAGGTCTACTTCTCCCCAGATGCCTAAGAGTACCATTTTGGGATCCCTAGGGATTGGCGTTGCCAGGGCAGCAGAGATCATATTAATACAGTCCTCCCAGAAGACCTGTAGCACTGGGCAGTCCCATATCATATGGTAGAAGGTGGCTGGTTCAATTTTGCATCTGATGCATGTCCCATCCTCTAGCCCCCCCCGCCCCAAATCTGGCCATTGCAGTACGTGGGTGATGAGAGCGGTGAAGGATTCTCAGTTGTATTAGTCTGAGTTTATTTTCTATCCCGATTTCCCTGGGGGACATTAATGCATCAACCCAGTCTTCTGGCTCCAGTTGGCCCACATCCCTTTCCCACTTTGCTTTGAGCCCGTCGAGCTGTGTAGCCCCGAAAGAGTTGAGGGCCTGATAGAGAGTGGAGGTGGCATTTGAAGGGATGCGTTGCGGGAGGATATTGGTCTTAATGGGAGAACATGGGGGTATGTTTGTCGTGTCTGGGAATTGGGTGTGGATGGCATGGGCCAGCTGTGCGTGCCGAAACCGGTCCATGGGCGCCAGATCAAACTGCAACTGCATGGTCCCGAAGTTCAGGAGGCGCCCCCCCCTGTAACACATGTGCCAGTGTGTGTATCCCTTTTGCGTGCCAGTGACCGAAAGAGCCCATTTTCACTACTTCTGGAAGGAGTGCGTTGTGCCATATAGGTTGGGACAGTGTTGGCTTTCCTTTCCAGCAGATCAGTTTGTGTGCCTCCCGCCAAGCTCGACGGATATGATGCGTCGTCTTGGGTAACTTCGGGAGGTGGTTGTGGATGGCATACTGAGTCTTCAGCGGGGTTAACGGGGTCATGGTCTCTAGTTCGATACAGATGTGTGGTAGTGTGGGGTCTGCATGCATCCACTCCGATAATTGTCGCAAGGTAATACGTACGTATGCAGGGTAAACCGATACCCCCCTCCCAGACCGATCTCTGGAGCATGTCAAGGGTGATTCTGGATTGCTTTCCTCCCCATAATAGCGTGCAGAGGTTCCTATCAATAAGTGCGAAGGTTTCTCTGGGGATGGTAAATGGGGCGTTTGGGAGAACGTAAAGGAGTCTGGGGAGGGTCATCGTTTTGAATATTGCGGCTCTGCCCATTAGCGATAGGGGGAGTGATTGCCAGTGGGAAGTGTCTTTGTTAAACCGCTCTAGTACTGGTTGTAGGTTCAGCTGGAGGAACCCTTCAAGTGTCGGATCGAATCGTATGCCTAGATATGTAAATTCCCTGATAGAGATATGGTATGGGCAGACCTCAGGAATCGCAGATTCGCCACCCTGGATTGGGAAGTAAATGGTTTTGGTTTCATTCACTTTCAGGCCCGCAAAGTTTTGATATTCTCTAAGGATGAGGGAGACAATAACGCATGAGGTGCGTGGGTTACTAAGGTACACAAGGAGGTCATCCGCGTAGAGCGAGAGGCGGTCTTCGCCCCCCCCCCTCCGGCAAGGCAAATCCGGTCCAGTTGGTGTTAGCTCTGAGCTCAATAGCAAGTGGTTCGATGGCCAGGAGGAAGAGAAGCGGAGACAGCAGGCACCCCTGTCTCGTACCCCTACCCAGGGGAAATGGTTTAGAAGACCTACCGTTCACCCTTACCGTGGCCTCCGGGGCTGCATAGAGCAGCCTGACCCATGATATAAATGTTTGCCCCAGGTTCATCCGGTCCATGATTGCCCACAAAGCGTCCCACCCCACCGAGTCAAATGCCTTTTCAAAGTCCACCGCCAGGAGGGCTAGTGGGGCCGGTATTTCTTTGGCTCTGTTCAGCGCCAGTTGGATTCTCCGTAAAATTCATGCGAGTGGATTTAGTGGGCATAAATCCACATTGGTCCGGATGGATAAGGGTCTCTATCACCTTCAGAAGCCTGTTGGCAAGTGTTTTGGCGAGGACCTTGGCTTCTCCATTAATTAGTGAGATGGGACGATAGGAGGCACCTTCCTCTGGAGGTTTCCCTGGTTTGTGTATGACTACCATGCATGCCTTCCTGAGGTCCGAGGGGAGCGTCCCTAATTTTTTGATACGCAGGAACATGTGGTGCATATGGGCCGATAGTGTACCTCCGAGGTATTTCCATGTTTCTGTGGGGAAATTGTTGGGACCCAGAGTTTTCCCGGGCTGGAGCTGTGTTAGTGCTTCTTGCACCTCAGCCTCCGTGAGCTCAGCGTTCAGGAGTTCTGACTGATGCTGTGAGAGTTTTCGGATCTCGATCCGGTTGAGGTAGTGGGAGGGTACAGCAGGCGAGCTCTCGGCGGGTGGGGTGTAGAGCTTCTCGTAGTAGGTGGCGAATGCTTCGACAATGTCAGTCGTCTGCGAGTAGTGTGCCATCCGGCGATTTAATGGTACGTACATGTCCCCGGTTTTGTTCACGCCTCTCCAACCAGGCCAGTGTCTTGTTTGCTTTGTCGCCACGTTCATAAATTTGACTCCGGACTAGCTGGTGGGCTGTTCGTGCATTGTCCACAGCTAGGTTACTGAGGGTATCTTGTGCTGTGGTCAGGGCATCCTTTGTCTCCTGGTCGCTGTGTTCTAGGGTCTGTCGCTCACACTCCAGGACATGTGAGGTCTAGTGTTCTTAATAGACTCCTTACCCCACCCGCCTGGTATCGCTATCAACAACCACTCTGTCAACTCTTAATCAGTGCTTAACTACTCAGGGGCTGCCCTTACGAATAACTTGTGTCCATTATCGCAAAGAACCAAATTTTCTATCAGCACACAGGTAACTGGTACTTCCTAACTGCACCCATCAACACCACAGATTTTTGCACATCTGCCTTTCCTGCTATTCGACTAACGACCCCCACCAACTTTCTTACAGACCCATGCACAGCGAGGCCAACATTATTTGCATATTTATGCTATATAAAACCTCTTACCTTACCTTTACTTGATCTGAATTACTTTTCCTAAATCGATTAGTACTGCAGCTTACTCATTATATCCGTGGATTTATGCTTGCTGTTAAAGGATTATCTGGTTGAGATTGTGCTCTCTTCTTATTATGTCATCTTTCTCTGAGGATTGCATACCATGCCAAAACCAACATATCTTATTCTGCATTCTAATCGGTCATATGATGCAATAAATCATGAAAAACCATGGCCCTAAATGCCTGCGTGAATTCTACAGCATTTAGCATTTGGGCAAGTTGAGCTTGATGTAAGAGAACCAGTGTCGCGTGTATAAATGTATGATGTGCAAGTGTAAAGCTACCTCCTCCTGAGATGTAATTGCAACATCTCTCCATTTTTATTTGGGTGGTGTGATGAATCAAGTGAATTGATCCCTCTGCTCAGGGGGCAGTCTCCCCCTCTGTGAGGCTAGGCAGGGGAGCACGTGGGGTTGCCTTAGGGGTTGAGAGGCAAGCAGGACCTCCCATAGAGAGACGCTCCTCCCCCCCCGTCCCAAACACATTGAGGTCAAGCACTCCCATTCCTGCGAGAAACTCTCTGATGCCCTCCATGTGATGGCCTATATTGAAATATCTAATAGATCAAATCTGTATAAGTTCCATGACTGGAATGAAGATAAAGTGAACATATACCATTACCAACGCGAAGATAAAACTCTCTCTTTAAATCAAATTCTCCAATAGACTGTGCCGAGTTTGTTGAAAAGGGATGACACACCAGAGAGAAGGCGAGAAAGACAGGAAAGCAGAGATAGACGAAGAAAGCCCCTGTGCGTAGAATACCTGAAGGAGACAGAGCTGAAGGAGACCGTGGAGCCCACGAAGTTCAGGGCGGGTCCCAGCTGGAGCAGGAAATACTGGAAGCCCAGTGGGTAGGAGGAGCAGAAAGCCAGGAAGGCTGGAGTAGAGTCAGTGGTGGCGTGACCACGGAGGAATCGTGCTGGGAAGGCTGCTCTCTCAATGACGCAGAAACCACCGGAGGGAGGGAGCGACTACCGAATCGATTAGCTGTATCAAAAAGCTGAAAAGGAGACAGGAACGCATTCGAAGTGGACATCATGGAAAGCAATCAGAGTAGCAAACGGAAGGAAGAAAGAGTCCCAGTACCTGCAGGCACCAGAGATGTTCCTCTAAAACACAAAGGTAATGGGCAGAATGAGAATATCGGGAAGCCACAAGGGAATCGTTATAGCCTCAGAGAAACTCCTCCCAGTATCCATGATGAAAGTGTGGAAAGCAAGCTAATCATTTCAAACTGTGTTAATGTAATAGAAGGAAGTGCGGAAATCA
Source organism: Ambystoma mexicanum (assembly GCF_040938575.1). Lineage (NCBI taxonomy): Eukaryota > Metazoa > Chordata > Amphibia > Caudata > Ambystomatidae > Ambystoma > Ambystoma mexicanum. Next base: position 532,825,932 of record NC_090941.1, on the reverse strand, counting down.
AAGTGAGGGCAGTAGAATTGGAGTATTACTAATTTGAGGAAATGGGTAAATGACCCAAAAGCCAAGAAACAAAGAGTGGAACATAACAGAAAGAGGCACCCGTGTAGTAAGGCCCCAAAGAGTCCCTAGGATAAATCGTATACAAGAACATTTAGAGCCTTCTAAGAAAGAGTGAAGGAGACCTACAAGAGTAAGAAAAACCCTATATAAGAGGAGAACAAGATTACCAAATCCCTAAGGGAGTTAACACGAGTTAATGCAGAGGATAACAAGGAACTATGAACAGATTGTATTGACCAGAACTTTAACATAAGACAACCACAGTGCAAACGCACAGCCACCATGAGAAGGCAGTGTTTCTCCTAACCTTAGTCGATTATAATAGTGGGAGGGTCAGTTAGGTTAGTTTTGGATAGCGGACTGATACTTTTCGACATTGATTCATGACTGACGAGCACCTTAGTTATTAATCTAGTTAGCGAAAACTCCATAGTGATTTGGAAAGATAGCACTTCTTTTTTTCTTTAATAAACCTATAGTCAAAATGTCCTCAGAGTGTGCATGTCCTTCTAATCCGCCACAGTGGCTATGGTTTTTCCTGACTTCTGTATATTCCAGTATATTCTCACTTCTCTCTTGCAGAGTCGGATGTTTAGCACTGTTAATTTTCTTCTTTTTTCTGTATATTTGTATTTGTCATTTTGTTTGCTTTATATGTACATTTGTAGTCCACGGTTTCCTAGAAATGTTAGGAATTATCTTTGTGTCCAAGTCACTTCATTTGGACATATTCTGTTCCCGACAAATCTTTCTATTTTACCCTTTGCCCTGTATTATACTGTCCCTCCTTTCTGATTCTACTACATTTAATAGCCAGATTATCTCCTATTTATTAGCATGTACTCTCTTGTGTTGGCCACACCCATTTCCATTTTAACCCGTAGTAGGTACCTACTATTATAGACCTCTGGGTCTAGCATCCACTGATGGCTTCAACATCCTTAGTTAGGAGTTTTTCTGCGAAGATATTGATCCAGATGAAATTTGGTTCTGTTGAAATCTATTGTGACAAGTCTGAACATCTCACCATTTTCTTTACTGGGGTGAACCCCCCTTCTTCTCGGGTCAAAACAGCGTGCTATAAACCGGCTTCTAGCCCATATCCCTTTACGACTACGACAGGATCCTTATAAATTAGTTAAAAAAGGAAGCTTTAGAGTACACAATCCACATGTACAGAGAGGCGCCGTGTGTGAGACTGGTGACAATATAGATGGTATTCAACAGTGAGGCTGCCCCATCTTGCCTGACATGGATGTTCATTACAGACAGTATAAAACTACAAAAACAAAACCAGGTCATTGATCATCCGTCTGAAGTAATTGGTTGTGAACAGGAGAATGTATCGATATACTTAACCAAAGCGGTTGTGTTCTTGGTCCTGAAGAAGGTGGCCACTGAAACCGGTCGACCATTACCACGGATATCCTTTAGAGTGATCTCGATGCCTATTCGCTCAGATGTGTCGCTTTTTATTTTGAAAGAACTTAAAAACTGATTTATTTGATATCACATACTAGGCATACTGGGTTGGGGTAGATTAAAACTTAAAATCCCTTCCGCAAATGCTGATGTGACTCCTTTAGCAACATTGCTTTTGACCTTTTACCTTTCTACTTTGTTCTGACACTTTTTGTGCATCTCAGAACTGATTGCCTTCCGGCTAGTAATTGGTACTTGGAAGCAAAAACAGTGAGTTTGCTTCTTGGTGAATGAATAGTGGTAGTTTAGTGGAGGGACTGTCTACTCTTATACTAACCCTGTTGGATAGGCGGCTTCCCTACTGCCCGCAGCGCACTAAGTCTACTCTCTTTTGTTGCAATACAGGCACACAAATGATGTTTGGCTGTTTCCGGTTCATTTATCCTCACGGCCTGCATGTCTGTTCCTTTTGGGCGGGGTTTCCACTAGATTAGATTTCACTCTTAAGTACTCCATCCGTAGCTGAGTGTTGGAAAATGCATTGAGTTAGAGCCCTGGAGCCAATGCCTCAGGTTTACCATTGATGTAGTCTTTGCTGGAACCTTTAGTGGCTAGGTTAACCCATGTCTGCTTTATGTCGTATTCTCGCAATAGAGTCCTTATCATACGTTTGATTAGGTCATAATACTAAATTACATGCCACACATAGTGAAGATTTCCAACAGGAGTTTTCAGAGTTAAACCAAATAAATCTGAATATGCGGGAAATAAAGTCACAATTAAAACTAGCGGAATTAACGCAAGAAAGAATGTTGATGATATTAGAAAGCAAATGGAAGAACGGTGCCAGCCAAGATTTTCAAAATTAGAGCCTACACAATCAGAAGTCCAAGAAAACATGTCTGTGTGCTATTCGAATATCAGAAACAGGCTCCCCTCTTGCTCAAGATCTAGAGAACACTAATAACGAGCTACTAAATTTAAGCACTTACAATAAAAGTACTACAATATTGGATGAGTTTGAGATGGAAGACGACGAGGGGGAGAACCAATCCCCCTTGGACTAAATAAAGCCAGTCGACAGTTCTGCTCATTCAAATTACAAAACGATAGCGGAAAAAGGTAGGTGGATCAAACAGGTAAAGGAGAAAACAAAGCATCAGAACAAACATGTTAAGACAATAATGAATAAAAAACAAACCAATTGGACAAAGGGAAGAGGCAAAACCCCAGAGGGCCGCCGACAGCAGAAAGAAACTGATCCACTTAAAAATAAGAAGTTTAAACTAACAATGAATGGTAGAGGTGAGAAAGATCCATACCTAAATAGATCCACCATTTTAGCAGCAATGCATTCCATTTAGGCGCTAAAAGAAATCGGATCCAGAGACATTGAACTAGTTGCAATTGTGAAAAATAGAAGAAGGGATACTGCTATCATAACCGTTCCCACCTTAATAGGAAGAAAATTGATATGGGATAAAAGAGCACAAATACACCATATAAGATTTGAAATGGAGCCCCAACAGGAATACATACAGGGCAAAAGACAAGCAAACTATAGATCAGATTACAATGAAAAACGATCTTCAAAAACGTCATGCAGTCCACTAATAAAATGTCAGGGCACACAAGCCAATTTACAAAGAGATGTCTATTATAAAGAGCAGGATGAATTGACACCTATTAAAGAACCAACTAGGTGGAACTGGCTTGAAAAAGTGAGAAAAGAAACGAGACATGTAAGCTCGAGATAGAGTTCAACACAGGATGACAGCATGCCAATGCGAATTGCGGTCTGGAACACCAGAGGACACATGCATTTGAGACATATGGAGAGTGCTAATACATTAAAAGATTATGATCTAACACTATTACAGGAAACGTGGATGATAAGACAGCCAATTTGGCCCAACCATCAAATCTGCATGGTTCCTGCGATCAAAGGCAAAAAGGGAAGACCTACTATGGGACTAATTAGTGCTCTAAAAATGACAGCTCCTGGCAAATTTACCCAAATCATAGTGCATATCCAGGCTTGCAAATAATAAAATATGAACTGGGCATTACAGATCACCCCATGGCTCCTGCCATGGTGTTAATCAACACGTACTGGAATCCAGCAAAAATAGCGGAGAAACAGTTTATGAAGCTAGTTCAAGTCCTCGATAAAATCAATGCTGGCCCGACTATAGGCATGACAATAGTTGCAGGTGACTTCAATGCCAGATGCATAAGCAATATTAAAAAGATAAGATGTGACCGAGCAGAAAAATGGATGAGATTAATGCAAGATAGAGATATGGTAATGCTGAATGGTTGCATGGAAGGCGATGTATCTGCAAAGTCCACATGGAAAAATGCAACAACTGAGTAGATACTTGATTACGCCTTCGTTTCTAAACAACACACACAAATAATAAAATAATTTGAAGTAATCAATACAGAGCAAAGTGATCATAATATCCTAACCATTACTTGAAAGGTAGCCTCCGCATGTCACAAAGAGAAGTATCTCCATCCTATAAGTGTCAACCAAGGACTTAATAGAATAAAATGGACCGATAATAAATTGGATCAATTATTAGAAAACTTGAATCAAAACACACAAAAGGAATAAGTCTATGCATTACTGAACTTTAAATCAGTAACAAATAAAAATAGGAAGGAATGAGAAACAATGCCATGAAGTTTCGATCTTGTAGTAAAGAAGAAGAGATATTAGAAGTATAAAGACCAAAAACTGGTGGAATATAAGAAAGCAAAAGCTAGAATCATGACGAGATATAAGGACTTTATCAGATGCCATAAAAACCAAAAAAGACGAAATGAATACGAACAGATGCTTAAAACTTTAACAAACTCCAGTGCACTCATCTGGCAATTGCTCAGGGAAGGGGCAAACGTGAATAGCACACCACACATACTTATAGGTGGAACATTTTGCAGGCCTGTTTCAATGTGGAAAGCTTGGTTTAGAAAAAGTAGTTGAACCTCTACCAGATATGCAAAGCCTGGAGATAGTTCTTGTATGTATAAAGCTAGCCATTCAAAAATTAAGCGCATCCAGGGCCCCTGGACCTGATGGCTTTTCCAATGCCATAATTAAAGATTTACCTGTAAAATGGGCCCTAATATTGCATAATATCTATGAACAAATAAGCAGAACAGGAAAAAAACCTGACTCTTGGAAAAAATCAGTAATTGTTCCTGTGTTTAAAAAGGGAGACCGGTCAAAACCTGATATTTAGACCCTTGGCCCTGACAGACTCAGCTGGCAAAATGTACCCGAAAAATTCTTACTAACAGCTTTTGAAAAATGGCTAAATAAAAACAATATGAAAGACAAAAATCAAGCAGGATTTATAGCTGGCGTGGGGACAACTCCTAATCTCTTAATTATGCAAGCGCTTAAACATCAAGCTATTTGTAACAAAACCCCCATATACATGGCCTATATTGATTACAAACGGGCATTTGATACGGTATCGCGTTCCAAATTGTGGGATAAATTTAAAAAAAGCCAAGTGCCCTCAATAGCTATTGAACTTAATACAGTTCTATACAGGAACTTCTATAAAAGTTAAGCTGAATAGTGAAGGCCATCTAACTAGAGCTATTCGAACAAATTCAGGGTTGAAGCGGGGTTGCTTAGTAGCTTCAACAGTTTTTAACTTTTACATAAATGATGTAGGCACGCACCTCAGCAGAGCTAGATACTTTCCACCTAAGATTAACCAAACTCCAATAAGCCACCTACTGTATGCCAATGACTTGACAATAATGGACCACACTCCAATAGGCTTGCATAGGACTTTGAGTGAACTAGAGATCCACGCCGAACAGAATCATTTAAAAAATAAATCCAGAGAAATCAAATGTAATGATAATGGGAGAAAGGAAGAAAAGAAGTGGAAAGCAGAACAAAACCTGGACCATCGGTGGTAGGCATGTAGATTGCAGATAGAATAAAGTATTTAGGAATTCATATGAACAGTAAAGCTGATCTCCTGTACACAGAAGACCTGACATCTAAAATAACCAATCTATGCTCACAAGCCAGAATGATGCAAAGGAAATAGGGACATTTTACAGACATCACTATCATTACATAGTACAGACAAAAGGTTGCATCTGCCAGAACATATGGTGCAGCAAGTAGAACTCTCCAAGATCAACCAAAATGTATTGTACTGGAGGGTAAATTTTGGAAAACACTAATCTTTACCAAAAAACTTTCCAGTGCAAATCCTCCGACGTGAGTTAGGATTGACTTCTTTGGAATCTGTAGTGAACTGGAACATGCTAATGCTGTATGCGAAATGTAAGAACAAAGAGAAGTATACAAATTCAGTAATAGGGATTGTAACGAAAACTTTCAAGGAAGAAGGAAATTACATGAGAAATAAGTGGGAAAGAAACTGCCGAGATATGACAAATGCCGATATCTGCAAAGATCTCCTAATAACTAACCATAATCGGGTGAATTTAAAAATATGGGAGATGGATTGGATAATAACAGAGTATAAGAAATATCAAATGTTTAAAACCCAGAACATACAAACAAGTAAAATAAAAACTATCCCTGAATATTGTAGGGAACATCCAGATATACACTATAGAACTAAAATTATGAGCTTCAGATTTGACTTATGGTACACTAAGTCAAGAACAGCCATATAGGACAAAGAGAAACTCTGGGATAAAACATGTAGATACTGTAACAAGAGTCAAAAGACGGTAAAACACATAATCCTAGAGTGTAAAGCCCTGGACTGTATGAGGAAAAAATCTTTCATAAACACCTAAAGGAATATTGTATAATAAATAAAAACATGGTATGGATGATGATGCAGAATGCTCAGGTTGATAGAAAAAATTAAACTTGGTGAACACACACAGTAAGTACTTAAGATTGTAGAGATCGAGAAATGAGCTATTAAACATTTCCGTATAACATGCTCAAAACTGTAAGCCCTGACACAACTGTTTCGCTTTCCGGGTGAATAAACTAGGGGACAAATTGTAACACCTAAACTGTTTCTCCTCTCCTGGTGGATAAACTTGGGACAAATCTATAACACTTATATGTTACTGATGATTGGAGGAGAAAGACTCAAAAACATGTACATGTATCTTATGATGATTGGAAATCTAATATTGCAGATAAACCGAACAGTTCATTTTATATTCTCACAATTTATTTGACTTATGTAGGAACTATTAGGGGCTAATAGTTTACTTTTTAACTTTTATATATAACTTGTTTCTTTTTTCATGTATCTAATATTTTAAAAATGTGCTTATATAGGATTATGAATTAAAACTGTATCTGAGCTGTCAAAGTTTGTAAAAAAACATGTAAATTACAAAAATGTTGTTCGATTTTAGTATATTTTGTATTTTTTAATTTTTTATTTATGTAATACAAATAGATGTTTGAAAAGTTGACTTGCAACTAAATCAAAATAAAAAAAATATATCACATGTGGACAGTGATCATAATGCCCAATTTCGCTTCCCACCACCCGCCGGTCATCCAGCAAGTTAGCCATTGATGCAGATAAGGCCTTGCGCCACATGCAGTCGGAGTGGGACAATAGATTATAGTACAAGGCCTGTTGCATTTTTAAGACTGAGTTAGCAGTGTGTAAATTGAGTTTGCAGGGTGGAAATTCCACCAGGGTTTTTACAGGTAGATTAATTATAGTCCTAATGCACTAGTTCTCCGCTCTTTTTTTAATTCTTTTCCTTTTTTCTAGTCCCAGCCGCACTTGATCTTAGGCAGGAGCTTCATGTTGTATATCACTCTTAAAGCAGCTACGGAATATCCAGAGTGCTGTGCTGCAAACCTTTTTAAAGCCCCCAGCTGTTCCTTTATTTCTTGTTTCAGGTGTTCAAGTTGAGCTCCCCAATTTAATCGACTATCGATGTAGGGGTCTAGATGTTTATATTCTTTCACCTGTTCAAGTCGGGTCCCTTGTATTGTCCAATGATATGGTCTTTATTCCTTCCGTTTAGTAGCCTGGAATGCAATCATTTTTTTTGATCCAAGTTTATTCTGAGATTGTGATTTTTCCATAGGCCATCTGCAGGTCTAATAATGTTTGCAGCCCTTTGGGAGTGTGATTAATTTAAAACAAGGTCCTCTGCAAATCCAAGCCAGGTTATGGCTAGAGACCCCAATTTCGAAGGGAATGTCATTTTCGGCAAAAAATTTTAAAGAATATCAGTCAGGTATAGGCTGAAGAGGGGCAGTGCCAGAAAACAGCACCATTCGTATCAATTCTTACCTTTCCTGAGGTGTTAGAGTACAGGGAACTTATGATATTGAGAAGTCCATGTGGAATGCCCAGGAGACCCATTTTGCCCATCGTGTGGTCGAGACACTGTATCAAACGCAGCGCTGAGGTCCACCAACACCATGTAAACTGGTTGTTTACGGATGCTCCAAGCACTTTCCACTATGGTGGTGAGCTTATGGCCCTTGAAACGTGCTTTCTATTACTGGATGGGATTACACCAGAGTAATTCTGAGTCTAAATAACCGGACAAACTCAAGAAGATGGCAACTATCTGGATCAGAATAAATTGTGTTTGTTGTAAACTATGAACTGTACAGTTGACTCTGTGATACATACTGACAACTAGTTATTACTTGTTGGCCAAGTGCGAATCACCAGTATAACCAGATAACTTCTATACAATCTGAGGTCTGGGGTAGAACCTCAGCATACTGGTGACGCAGCACTTATTAGGGCCTGAGCACACCCACAAGTGGGTATACTGCTCACTCAACTTTTCCCAGGTGTTATCATGCTTCTCCTTCTGGTGACCGTGAATAACTTGAACGTGCAGGCCTGCAAGACGTTTGGTTATATATTTATAATCTTAGGCCTCTCTGCCAATGTATGATCTTCCTTAGGACTGAGTTTCTGGCATTGTCTGTCCTCTCCTTTCCATTTTCCACAGCTCTTCTTTCTCTCCTTCCTCTCTGTTGTCTTCTCCTCCTGCCCTCTATTCTCTCTTCCCCACTTGTCCTTACCTTCACCACCTCTTATGCGCTCATCTTTCGATCAACCTCATTTTCTTTTTCTCCTCTGTTTTCTTTTCACCCCCTTCACCCCCTTCACCTCCTCTTCTCTGTTCTTTATTCGTCCTCTACACCTTCTCGCTGCTGTGCCACGCTCGACCCTCCTCACGGTCTCACCTTTGACTTTTTTCTCTTGTCCTTTCCTCCTTTGCTTCTCCACTGGCACATTGCCACGCTCTATTCAGCACTTTAAACCACACCAACATCTCTGCACTCCAAAATCCACATCTGCTTGTTGTGCTGCTCCTCTTTACTGGCACAAGACCTGGATCAGTGCCCTCTTTTTCCCCCCCAATTGCATCCCGATATACACTGGCCAATGCTGTTTGAGTTGAGCAGGGCCCGGGGCAATATCTGTGTGTGGCATGTGCACTGCGCTGCCTGCAACATCCTCTGTCATAATTATGATGCTTGTGGACTCCTAGGGACACTGGACTGGCTCTGAGTGTGTCCTTCAATATTTTCTTATAATCGGTATCGGTTTCAGCAGGATTGTTAGAGAAGCAGACGATTGCCGAAACATAAAGATCACACAACTCCCACCCCATGGCACATAACTGTCACAGTATTCATAATATTTTAACCAGATTTAAACGTTACATCATCCCTCTCACCTGTTTGTTTTTTTAAGTCGGTTCAGTTAACTGGTTCAGGCTGCAAAAAGTCATGTCATCATGATGGAGCTGGTGCTTTGTTAGGCCTGTGCATACAAGTTTAAATAAAAATCATATACTGATTGTATTTGTGATGAGGCACAAACACAACACTCTTGGAAGCTTGCTTTTCCCCAACCTTCTGTCAACTGATACTTTGCCTAAGACTTCTATCAGAGCACTTATGTGTCTGGGAACGGTTTACCCATATGCATGTGGACTGAGCCTAAATGAGCGGGACCTTCAACCCCTGTTTAGTGGTATAACAATAGCCCATGTCTCTGACTTCTGTATTAGGATTATTGAGAGGCCAAAATATTGATAGAACAGCTGTTGTGAATAATAAGACTGAAGCTGTATGGCCCTCTCCTAGAGCCAGCATTCACTTTCGAAAGGCAACATGACTTCAAGAGGTAGATGTTGGACTGCAAGGTTGTCTGCAAAACTATCCACGCGACAAGCCCAAATGATTCCAAGCTGCAAATTGCGGAATCCTGAACGACCTATGTCTGGAAACGTATGATGGTGATCCATGCCAAGATCAAGAACAAGAAGGCAGGAATGGGTGGCAATATCTGCTGCTGTGTTCGTGTTGCAGGCGTGGTTATTGCTGACGGAGATCCTTGGGAGTTTAGAAGCAATTGGCAATCCCACCACAAGCAGGAAATGAATGCAATTTACATGACGCCGAGATGCTCCTACTTTGCCAATCTCCCTCCTCCAGCACTGATGGTGTGTTGCCCTTGATCTTGGCTCCCGTAAGCCTGTCTCCAACCCATCTGAATTCCACCAGCTTCCTGAATATGGTGATGCGGTGTATCAAACCAAAGGTGTCGAACAGTGAGTCAAAGTCCTTGGTCGGCAAAGTGGCCCAGTAGACCCGCCATTTCTGCTGCTACCAGTAACAGAATAACATACAAACTGCATTTTATGACACATCTTACCATGTCACCCACAAAGTAATTCTGTTTAAACAGTTTCAGGGCACACTCCTGTGCATTGGTGTACTCCAAGGAGTGCAAGTATGTTTTATGTCTGTTTTCCCTTTGTTTCTTCCATGTCTCTATTGTGGAGAGAGAGAGATGCGTTTAATTTTCCTATGCTGAAGTGAACTCAGAGCTGCAGACTACATTTTTTTGCAGCAGGGTGGGAAATTGACTGTTCAAGTGAGATGGAAGGGTTAACGCTTGCTATCAGTTGATATTGTCCAGAGCGTACTAGCTCTCCCATGTGATACCTACTCCAGTCCTGTTTTTTTATATTCTTGGACTTTTTGAACTGTATTTAGAATGGAAAAGCAAGAGTCGTATGTACAACACTGAAATGACAAAAAGGAGGACTAAATGATAAACTCCCACGTAAGAAATGATAATTGCAGAGTTCTGATGGTTCTGAATAGTATATAATCTTAATCCAAGAGGAAAACTATCTAAAAAGTAAGTAGAGCATTGTGATGCATCAGGCCTGGGAATTGTCTGGGATGGGCCCTTGAAGCGTTTTTTCCTGTATCTGTTTAGCTATAAGCAAACAATGTAGTTATAAAGAGCAAAGAGAAATCTGGAGAATAAAGTTGGTCGTGTTTCAGCATGCAGATATGTGGCAGAGTTGGGGAGAAAGGATAGTTGTTTGTGGATGTTTTCTGCTGGTCGGTCTAGATCGCTGTAAGGGCCAAGGGCTAGGGATGAGAAGCAGATGCCAGAATTTTAGATCTATCATTGGGTTGAACAGCTGCTTTGAGATCTATCTGTACCCTGCAGGGCACAGGGTCCCCCTCATACTAGTTGCAGATATCTGTGTAACTCGCGGGTCACAAAATCAAAGATCAATAAGGCAACTCGGTGTGTTGAGCAGCTGATGAAGTGATCTGCACTTCCCCAAACACTTTAGAGGTATCCAGAACCACGTATGTTTATGGAAGCAATTAAAAACCGTCGTCCTAAATGCTGTGTAAAAGTTCTGGTAACTCAGTTCTGTTGTCTGGATCTAATGTGAAAGCGCCATGGGAGACTATACAGCGACCACGCGTGTTCAACAAATCATATAATATAACGGCAACGCAGTCCATGGATCTCTTTTCTGTCGAGAGAAATTGGCAGTGAAATTACTTTGGTAATTGCAAAAGTTCCTTGTGCCTTCCAATTTGAAGTCCCTTTACTTAATAATGGTGCGCACTAAGGTAATCGGGAAAACTAACACAACTTGAAATTGACTGAAAAAACATGAGCAATGTGTGTTAATCATATATAAAGGTATGCTGTTATAATATCCCGTTAATAATAAACCGGGCTGAAAATAAAACGTTAAACGTAAAGGTAAGTATAACTAGTTGGTGTACACTATCACCCACATTGTTTTTGCTTTTTTTTTTTACAACAAATGAAAGGATTGCATGTTTATGATGTGACTTAATCCGTGGAAGAATTTTTAAATGAACAAATTAGGTTAAATGTAGTTTACATATAAAGTTTTTTTTCACTTGAACGCAGTGGTTTACAAAATGTGGGTCCAAGGTGCTCGAGGTTCCTCAAAAGGGGATTACGGGGACTGCTTATGATAGAAAATATAGCAGATATGCCTGCTGGGGGGGTGGGTGGGGGCAGCAGCAGCAATAGTTTTACTCCGGGGGAGGGACGTCCTCAGCATAAAAACGTTTGTATATCGCTGCTTTAACTAGTAATGGTTGTTAATGTTATTCAGCGAATACTACTATACGTTGTTTGATGCACTAGGTTGTAAATACTCCGAAAATTCAAATCCAATTTTAGCTGACTATTGTGATGGAAGCTTCCAGTTCCTTTTCTCTTGCACAGTCCGTGTATAGGTATGTGTGTGCTGCTGTCACTCTTTAGTTGCTAGTGGCAGCGTGGTTGCATTGATTTAAACGCGGGAGTGGTGTATCGAAAAGTGCAAAATGGAAGTATTACGCATGGCCGAGTTCCTCGCACCTCTGCATGTATAATGTCTGATATGTTAGCCAAGGCATGGAACAAATGGTATCGCTGCGAACCTTTCTCTGCAGCGGCAGTCAATATATAGACTCGTGTTAATTTGAGAAAAAAAAATCTTGTTTAAAGTCTGTGACCAATCAAATGATATAGGGAAATATGCCATACTGTTTTATACCAAATCCTGTGCACCAGTGTATCCCTGTCAAGGACGCATCGATTTTGTTAATTGGAGATTATAGTTTTGTGTGTAGTCCTAAATCTACGCGCAGACCGAGCCTTGAAAATAGTTCTCCACGTGTTGGTTGATCTGTATTCTGACCATGCCAAGCACCTGCATTTTCCTTCCATTTTGTTAGTTTTGGACTCCAGGTTTGATGGCTCCAGGGATATTTGAACAGTGATTCCCAGGGCTCTGCACTGTCGGCAGGTTGTTTTGCAGCAGCTGAGCTCCACAGAGAACTATGAATAATGTATGTTTAATCCCAGTTAGCTCTCAGCATTTTGTGACAGCCCCCAGCAGATCATTTGAATTTTAAAACCACCAAAATGCTATTTTCACAGGTCTTGTACGTTCTATGTTTCACAATGTTCAAAAGGCTCCTAGCGTGTGTTCTGTGTCTCTGTCTGTGTTCAGGGTGTGATTATAAATTAATTGCATGTTCCTTTAGCACATTGTCAGCATCATAAACTCGTTGGTAATTGTTTTCAATTATGTTGTTGCTTGTTACTTAAGGTAAGAACACATATTGTGTTCATATTTTTGATAAGCCGAAGGCGATAAAGGATAAGAGGAGCAAGGCAGAGGGCTGTAATGAGCCGGCTGCCTGCATGATGGGTAAAGAGGACCTCCCAGTCCTTTTCTCAGAGAGCGAAAACTCCATTCATTTTATGAGTAATGTCGTGCCATTCGGACCCCCCTGCTACAGTGGACTACATTGCACAGCAGCCCACCGATTGGGAAGAGGTGGTGTGTCTGCCTAGCGGCTACGTCACAGAATCATGGACATGCATCACCGGTTCAACAGCGGGATGGTAACTTTCTTCCCAGGGTAACCCAGCCTGTAATTCAACCCACAGGGCTTCAGTTCGCAAAACACATCATGGAGGAAAGAAGGGTGCAATGGACTGTGGAACATCAAACCTTCCAAAATTGGGAGACCACAGACGCAGAAGTGCTCCCAAACTCAGTCCAGCAACTTTCAAGATCGCACTGCACACTGCAGATGCTTATTACATTTCATGATTCCAATCAAACCCTAATAGAAACCACTATCCTATGAAACAAACTGTCTCCAGCCAATAGTCCTATAATGAGGGGGAATCAAGACTCCTTTGAGGAATAGCCAATTCCAGGAGGTAACACAAGAACCCTGCGAGAACCAAACCAGAGTGCACGTTGGAGAATACCCCACAGCCTCACCGGTATAAAAGGGCCAAAAAATATCATTCAATGTCGTGGACCCAGAGGAAGCAGCCATACTTGTTGATACTCCCTTGATACAAGGGAATGCAGCAGGAGACACACAGACTGGAGTGACTCCTGCCCGGATGAAGGCAGCACAAGCCTGAAGTGGCAGAGACGAGAGATGGAGAGCTGCTGAGCCCTGGATGAGCAATGTTTTCCAGCCAGAAGAGCATGAAAGCCCTTCTGAAGTCCGTGGGTGATTGGAAAGCCCAGAGCTCTGTGTTTTCCATCAGCAACCCCTGTGGAAGGACTGCGGTATATAGCAGCAGAACAAGAGGGTTTTGGCTGGATGTAAAGAAACCTTAATGAAGGGGATGAGAAATACCTAGTTAAGACCCAGGAGCAGCATATTGTGAATCCTGAAGCCAAGGTACAAACCTTAGATCCTGAAATACAAGGTCCAGGAGAGGGACCAGCTGACAAGTCTGAATGAAACCATGGTCTAGGAGTGCTAATCCTTTGGAGTTTACATTATTAGAAATAGGGTGACTGTTGAGGGGTGAGGACTTATTAGAATAGGTTTTGGACATTTATGTTTTTATCACAAAGGGAATCTCTAGAGGATTTGCAGTTAAGTGCCCGCGGCTGAAAGTACCGCAGGCAAAACGTTCCCATGAGAAAGGTGTGAACTACCAAAAGTTCGCACCTTTCTCATGTGAACACACATACAAACTCACACCCACACGCAGAAAACACCCATAACACCCCCCCCCCACCCACACCCTCAGCACACCCACACCCCCCAACATAAACAAACCCCACTTACCTTCATCTTCACGCTGGGTTCCTGCAGCGCCAGTTCCCTTTCACTTCCGTGATCGGGAACCGGCACTGCAGGGTCCCTTTTTTTTATTTATTTTTTTTGTAACGGAAGGCTGCGGGGATGTCCCATGGAGCATCCGCTCATTATACCATGAAGTATAGTTATCGGGGGGTTGCGGGGGACACCCCCGCAGCCTCTGTTTTTTTTTTTTTACAATGCTACCACCAAAGGTTCGAACTTTTGATGTGCGAATCTTTGGTGGTAGCATTTTTAGAACTTTTGATCATTGCGATCATTTATTTTCAGTAAAATTGGCCTAGACCCTCTAGAGCACCATGGCAGGATTTGCCATTTAGTTTAGCCATCCTGTCACATTATTATTCAAAAGTCCCTCTTTATTTATAGAGTTTTCCCTAATCCCATTAGGCTTTTATCAAACCTGAATCTGTAACCCTGTATATTTTTACCTAAATAAAGATATTCTTGGTACTGTAATTAGTGTCTAGATTGTATCATTGCCTCAAGTTCCCCAAAATGGGGAAAGAAAGATGGAGGCACAGTTTTTTTGATTGAAGCAAACTCAGTCAATAGGAGCAGAGGTGATCCTTGAATGTGGGTAACTAAAGCGTCTATATTTAGCCTAACAATTATGTTCCCCTAGTGAGCTCAACCTAGGGCAAAATCTCACAAACCATTAGCAATATGCAGGAGACTACCAAACAAGCCACGGTGTGTCGTGGTGATGGTGCAGGCAGCATATAAGGGATGGGCAGGAAGTACGATCCATTGTGTTACTATAGCATCCGGTCCCCTTGCCCCTTCCGAGGCCCAAGCAGTAGCTGGAAAAATGTGAACCATCAGGGCCCCATTTCACACCCCATGTCTTAAAGTTGGTTAATCTTTAAGTGGAAATAGAAATCGCAAACAGGAAAACCACTTTTAACAATACTCTTCGTACATTCACCCCAAATAAAAAACAAAACAACAAGGGTATGAACAAGTCATTCCACCCTTTCAGATCTTGTTGTACCAAGAAGTAAAAAAAAAAAAACAAGATTGCAGATGATGCGTCATCACTGAACTCACCACATGTTTTCATTAATAACCTTTTCGGCGGTTCAGTAACTACATCGGAAAGATCACATTTGCTTTTAAAATAACCACCTGACGCAGCCTGTACACCATTGCATTGTAACCTAGAAACCCCTCCGGTGGCTAACAAAACACTAAATTAAATGCCCCCACATTGCCTCCAAACGTCTTCCCACTGAAAAAAATTCAGTTAAGAAAATCAAAATGCTCATTCTGATAATGAAAGCAAAAACCAATCTAGGACCAAGAGGATGGCTGACAATCCCTCATATTAGGAAGACATGAAAGCCCTGTGGAACTAAAGTTTAGCTTAGGGAAACGAAAAAGCTGTAGTGTTCTGGCAATGCAGCTCACATCCGAGGACGCTGGAGAAAACCTATATTGGCATGTGGCAACCAATACATTACTATTATTGTATGTGGCGAGGGGGACACTTGCCCCAGACTGCTGGAATAGAAAAATATTAACTTCACTTATTCTTGATCCCCAGTCTTTTAATTTCCCATTGAATGGAATGAGCCCAACTCCTCCACCTCTTCAGTCATGTCCTAGAAATTATATAATTGTGGCAACATGACTTTCAGCACGACCAAAGCAGCTGCCAGCAGTCTATTTACTCCTTTTTCCGATTACAAGAGCATTTGTGTGGCACACAGGGATTGAAAAAGAAATTCTGCCTAGAGGGAGAGCGGAATCCTGTGGCAACAGGACGTGGAATCCAGTTCTGAGAAAGGTTGGCAGAGAGAAGCGGTAAAGGGGGACACTGCCAAATTGAAATTCTGAATACCAAGACCAGGGAAGCATCCTGAGCTGGAAACCGCTGAGTGGAGCTACAAAGCCCACCGACTAGATGAAGGGAGAACCCACTAAAAAAAGATGTACCGAATAAAGGGAACCAATGTAGAAGAGCCAACCAGCCACTGGCTGATAAAAAGTGAACCAGGGGGACAGTGCATGGTACCTTGACAAGTGTGAGTGACGCTCATGAGCCACACCAGGGTCAGCTGACCACATGGGCACTGGCTGATGGAATTTGTAGACCAACCACTCATCAGCATGCACATAGTGCACCAAAACGCAGCCCAAAGTATACCAAGAAACCGGAGTGTGGAGCATTGACTGTTGAAGTCCCCTGCAAAAATGGGAGTTGCGGTTCTAGAACTCCCAAAGTACAAACAAGGCACACTGATAGCATAAGTGTCTAATGGAACATCGAGGGCTATCAATTTGTAACATACAAACCAGGTGTCTAACCCCAAAAAGAATTACGAATTCAACGCAGTATTACACGGACAAACTAAGTACTGTACATGGCGGGTGTAAACCCCATTGCAAGACCTAATAGAGCTGCTCTCTGGAAGTGCCTATATGTACCCTGACAACCCAGAAACACTGCCTAATTGGAAGTATGGAAACAAACACTACCTACTAGTGAATCTCAGGTTGGGAAAGACTTCCAAAAGAATGAAAAAACAAGATTTTTGTTTAGCAGTAAGAAATAAGTATTATAAAAATAAATCGATAGTTTGATTTGAGACCTCACTATAACCTCTTACCACATCATGTTTTATAGAACCTGTTGCAATTCCAGTGTTAATGCCAGAAATTGTGTACTCTTTGGTTGAAGATTTTTTTTATCACCTAAGCGTGCAGCATTTTATCACTTTGCTCTAATGATGAAAGCCTTGCTAGTTTTTAAATATACATTCATCTATTCCATAGCGACATATTTAAACCTTTTCGATAGTGCAGGACATAACATTTGCTTCAGTTGGTTAAATAAATCCTCGTTTAATACTGATTTTGAGTCCTTCCACATTTTAGATTTTTCCTTCCCTTTTGCCTGCAGGGGTTTAGAAGTTCGGCTTTCAAGAGCCAAATATGCTTCATGTTTTAAGGATATCCACACACAAAGTATTTGATTAGTGATTATAAACTGGACTCCTTGCACAGTAAGTGGCCATGCTGAGAACTTGGTGTGGTTCAGTTCACCTTTTATTTGTGAAATGTCCTTAAAGTGTTCTATTGAGATGGATTAACAACAAGTTATTCTTTTCTTTGTTTTAGTCCTTATTTCTTCATTGCTTCATTGCAGCCTAATCCACGTTCAACGCATGGCTGCCAAAATCATAGAAGGAAACCAATCTTGCAAACTGCACACAGTGAATAAGCAATCATTTAATCATAAAAGCTAAGAGAATAGTTAAATGAACATGTTTTGACTGATGACAAAGACGGTGCTGGTGTTTCTTTTTCATTTGTACCAGATTGGGGTCTTTTTGAGTTTAGTTTTCTGAGTGATCAAAATCCACCCAGGTGCCTCAATACCAACACACCCTGGGCCTTCAGTTCTTTGTTTAGTGTAGAAGGTTAGGAAAGTCTAAAATTCAGGGTGGCTTGGTTCCTGATGGTACGTACTGGTGTGCTGAGCTCTGCAGGTAATGTGAGTCCATTCAATCACTGACTGCACAACTAAAACAAACTTTAAATATTTTTTTAATGGTTTTGTTGTACTTTTTGTTTGCTTAACACTTATCCATATGAAGTTGCATAATCAAATGCAAAATGTTATGAGTGTGATAGTTTGATTCTATAATCGCTACAATTTCACCCTGGTTTGTTTTGGATAGACTTATACAAAAATTTATAGTGGAATAAATGCGAAATGACAGCTTTCTGTGGGCTGTTCACCTCTACCCGATTGGCAATGGTTTCAGAATACCAGTCCATGATTCTTGTGGTATTAGGGACATTTTGCCTCCATGTTTAACTTGAGCTTGAAGAATAAAGAAATGTGCAAAACTTCCCCAACATTTCTCACTTTTTTCTCTAAATTTTAGAGTAGTCGCAGAGATTGTAGGAAAACTAATAGCAAGGCTCCATCAAGTTAATCACTGACTGCCGAAACCTCTAATTGTTTCCTGTGCAGGCACAACCAGTAGCACTGCTTCTAGCTTTGAAATGTGCTTAAGCAGTTGGTAAGAGAGTTCCAGAAAGTGTACGCGTCTACCAGAACTTATCATAAACAATACATTTGTACAGCAAACCATAGGTCTCTGAAGTAACTGAAAAGCATTGTTAGCATTTTACAAAAAAGTAAAAAAACACAGATTCTCAGGATAGTGGTAAAAGGGTATAACTAATGGGATTATCATCAGTAGTGCAGACAAAGGCATTGAATTCGAAGTAATGTTTCAGGCTTGTCTTTTATCTGTCTAGTAACATGATGGGCATGGGTTTCTATTTTTATCGGAAGGTAGGCTCTACCCGCTTTAAATCATTTAAAAGTAAGTGTTCTTGTTTTTTTTTCCAACCACAACTTTATTTAACAGCTCAATTCACATGCATGGATAGCTTACATCCATTTGTGCGCAGTGTTACATTTCCTCCAAGTTCTTAAACTTCAACTTCAATAATCAATACATTTCCCCCTCTCTTCTCCCCCCCCACCCCTCTCCCAGTTCTCACGGGTGTCCTTCTAGTCTAATCTCTCAAGTACCGGCTCATTCCTCTTCCTCCTCCAAGATTCCCAGTGCCTGCAATTATTGTATAGATGTATCGTGTCTCTTATTGCATGTTGTATGAAAGGAGACCAAACTTAAATAAAAGTCTTCAGTGTCCCAGATCGCGAAGTACCACTGTATGATGGATGGAGGTTCCTTCTGATTCCACTGTCTCGCTATGCATCTCTTTGCGGCCATCATTAAATTCGGCCCACAGTCTTCCTGCATTTCCCCCTACTCTTTGTTGCTTGTCAAACATGGTGCCTAGGAGTATCTCAGCCCCCTCATATTCCCTTTCTATTTCCATTACCTTAGATTTTACCTCCTGCCAGAAGTGTTTCAATCGCTGGCAACTCCAGCACTGCTCTGACCTTGTGGGAAGCATTTTATGGAGCCTCTCTGGTGTGTAATGGCAATGATGCAGGAGCTTGTATTGTAGCTGTTGGTGTTGTACCGACGTGTACAAGGTGTGCCACCCTCTTACCACCCTGTCCCACTCTTTGTCATAGAACGACTTCCCTTTTATCCTCCCACTTATCCCTGACAACCCCCCCTTCTTCATTCTCCCCTTTCATTAGGATCTTGTATATTACTGAGATCAAACCCCTATTGTTCTCTGTAGATGTCTTCAGTGTTTTCCACTCTGTTTTCCCGAAAGGCCCCTTCCATCATTGTGGGTGTCCCTGCCCAGTGCCTCAGTTGTTGGTATGCAAACTGGTTCTCGTCCTTCAGCCCCAGCTCCCTTTTACAATCTGCAAATGTCCAGAACCGTGTCCCTACATAGAGGTCGCTAATCACCCATATCCCCGGTTCCATCCATCTCTTGAACCTGCCATACTCTTTACTCGGTAGGAAGGCAGGATTTCCGAATACGGGTGTATGCTGGGACGGCCATGACGACAGATTAAGCCTGCCATTCACCTTTTCCCAGATCTTCAGGGTATTGCTTGTGATTGGATTCCAAAACAGTCCGACTGGCCTGTCTCCCTTCCTCTCTCCCATCACCGTCCACAGGTGCTCTCCCGCCACCACTTGTTCCATACCTACCCAATGCTTCTGATTCTCTGACCTTCCCCACTTCTTTGCAAGCGCGCTCAGTTGTGCCGCCTGGTCATTTTTAATTATGCTTGGGCATGCCGCTCTCCCCCTGTGCCTTATTCCTAAATAGCGTCTTCCTTCATATCTTAGTTTATTCCCTCCCCAGATAAAGTTCATTTGCATTCTTGAATCTCCTTCATGAGCTTTCTGGGTACTGCTAGGGGGCTTGCCTGGAATAAGTACAATAGTCTAGGTAGCACGTTCATCTTAATCACAGCTACCCTTCCGAACCAGGATATGTATAGACTCCCCCATCTTGCTATATGTGCTTTAAGTTGCTTAAGCCGCGGGTGGTAGTTGGTCCCTACTATTTGTTTAATGGACGCGGTTAGATTCACCCCTAGGTATTTGACTGGGCCTGATGCCCACCTAAAAGGGTTACCTCTTTCCTATTGGTTCCTTTCTGATTCCCCTATGGACAAGTTCAGGATTTCCGACATCCCAAGGTTAACTTTAAACCCTGATACCTCAGAGTATGATCGTATCTCCCCCATTATCACTGGCAGTGACTTCCCTGACTCTGTGATCATTAGGATCACGTCGTCGGCAAACAGCCCTATCTTGTGTTGCGTATCTGCCCAACTAACCCCTCGGATCTCCTCATTTCCCCTTATCCGGTGCGCAAAGGGCTCCATCACTAGAGCGAAAAGAAGCGGGCACAGTGGGCACCCCTGTTTCGTCCCCCTTCTTATTGAGAATGGGTCGGTTAGGCGCCCACTGACTTTTACTCTAGCTTGCGGGTGTTGGTATTTAGCCTTTATCATTATCAGAAATTTTGGTCCCAGACCCACCTTCTGTAGTATGTATTTTATGAAGGCCCAATTGACCCAATCAAATGCCTTCTCGGCGTCTAACATCAGGCTTGTGGGAGTGCCCCCCCTTCCCCGCCTTGTCTATCACATGTAAAACCATCCTTATGTTAAACGTATTGCGTCCCTGTATGAACCCTGTTTGGTCCTGCATCTCCAGCCCTGGTAGTATCCCTTCTAGTCTTGCCGCGAGCACCCATGTTGATGAGTGCTATGGGTCGATATGAGGAGTACACATGAGGATTCATCCCCGCTTTTGGAATCGGGGTGATATGCGCCATGTTCATGGATGTGGTAATCTCCCCTGCCTCTCTAAAGTGGTTGAATACGTCTGTGAAAATTTCTGCCAATAAGTCCCTGAATGTTGTATAGAATACTACCGTTAGTCCATCCTCCCCTGTGCTTTTGTTCGCCTTTAGTCTGGATATTGCCTTTTTCACCTCTTCCATCTCTATGGGCTCTTCCAGCTGACCCTTTTGCTCAGGTGTTAGCCTCGGCCCCTCGCACCCCTCCAAGTATGCCGCTTGCTTCCCTCTATCCACTGGGTCCTCCCCATATAGATTATCTTAGAAATCCCTTACAATGCTTCTCTTGACTCCCTCCGCCCCCCCACCCGCCTGCCATCTTTGTCCTCCAGCACGTCTATAAATGCTTTTTGTTCTTTAGCCCTCAATTGTCTCGCCAGTGCTGTTCCCACTTTATTGCCCTGTTCATAAAACCTCTGTCTGCTCCTTAATAGAGTGATCACCATTGCCTTATTCCTTATTTGCCTCAGTTGACCTCTTGCATGTGCTAGTTCCTTGGCCACTTTATTTGTACCTTTTCCTTTGTGTCTTTCCTCAAGTTCCCTTATCTCTCTCTCTAGGCCTTCCTCAACCTCCCTCCGCTTCTTTCGCATCTTTGATGCCTCTATGAAGAACCCCTTTATATGCTGCTTAAATGCATCCCATCTCTCCCATGGACTACCCCCTTATCCCCCCCCCTCAAATTCCTGTATTTCATTCTCGTTCTGTTGCCTCACCTTGTGGTCCCTGATTAGTTATTCCTCCAGTCTCCAGCCCCCCCGTCCCTCTCCGGGTGTTACCTCCTTCCCACTCTAGTGTGACTGGAGCATGATCCGAGAGTGTCTCGTGTCCCATTTGTATACTACTGGTCGTCTGGACTATACTTAGGGTTGCCATTACGTAATCTATTCTGGAGTGGGTCTTTTGGACATGGGAGTAGTAAGAGTAATCTCTTTCTTGAGGATGCCTTGCACTCCACACATCGCAGAGACCCTCCTCCCGAAGCCTGCCCACCAGTTGCCTGCACATCGTCCCCATCTCATGCCCCTTTAGCCCCCCAAGACCTGTCCCATATGGGGTCTGCTGCTAAATTAAAATCCCCAGCTATAATCATCTCCCCTTGCCCAAATTTGCTTAGCTCTTGCAGGAATCCTCCCAGGAAGCCTTCTTGTCCCTGGTTGGGGGCGTAGACTGGTGCCCATGTGTACAACTGGCCCCTTATTCTCCCATCACATACCTCCCTTCGTTGTCCCGTTTAACCTTGGTTCCTTCAATTTTAATGCTTTTATGGATTAGGATTGCCCTCCCCCTACGCGTTTGGTTCTCGCTGCGGCACATTCCAAGTCCGCAGTCCATACATCCCGCTTTTATAAAATTTCCTCCTGTATACTCCGGCACTGTCAGTTCCTTCTGTGTGGTTCAGCCATTGCCCCCTTGCCCCTTCCCGCCTGTCAGACTGGTTGTGAATTCCCCTCCGGTAACTGTCCCTGGATCCTTGTCCAGGTTCTTGGCATGGTCCCCCTTGGTGAACCGTGCATGGTATGGCCCCCCTCCTAATCTCCCCAATTTCTTACCGAACATCAGGCTATATTCTAGTCCTTGAGTTACTTTTATTGTGAATGTCCGCTTCTTTTATACTGCTCCTCCTCTTGTCTTCCTTGCCTTTTTCGTAGTCCAGCCCTGCGGCCCGGGTCGGGCTACAGACAACGTTACTTCCTGATGGGCTGCAATATTATCACCTCCCGTCTCCTTCGAGTTCCTCCCCAGGGTCCTCAGCCCGTCCTCAACCTGGGTGACCGTCTTTTCTTCATTGCCTATGCGGAATTGAATCTGTGTCGGGAAGAGCCATCTATATTTTAGCTTCCTCTTAAGTTCCTCTGTTAATGATTTGAAGGCGCGTGTCCTCGCCAATGTAATTTGGGCAAGGTCTTCATATACCTGCACTTCGTGTCCTCACTCGGATCTTAACCTTTGTCCTGGCCGCCCCTATTAACTGTGCCTTGTCCTTATACTTGTGCATTTTGACTAAAATGTTTCGAGGTCTCGCCCCTGGGTCCATTCTCCTGTTCCCCACTCTGTGGGCTCTCTATATCCCTATGCTTCGGGCCGCCTCTCCTTCCACCAGATTCTCGAATATTTCCCATACGCAGGCCTCTAGATCGGAGTTCTCCTCTCCCTCCCTGAGGTTCTTGATCCAAATAGAATCCCTTCTTGACCTGCTTTCCAGGTTCTCACACTTCTCTTCAAGTGCCCTTAGTCTCCCCTCTGTTATCTTTGTTTGTCGCGCCCATTCAGGCTCTTTTGAAACTAGCTCTGTTGGGCGCTCTTCCATCACTCTCCCAATGAGTCATTGTCTCTCCTATTGCTTGTGATAGCTTGTGATAGCTCTTCTCGTATGCTACGCCCTCCGTCTTGACAGTGTCTGTTAGTTTGCCTTTGAATTTGGCCAGCGCTGCAAACAGATCTTCCTTGGTGAGGGCCATCGCACCTGTGTTCTATTCAGTCAAATTGCCGAAGGGAAGCTTTGTTTGTATGTGACGCTTGTTGCGCCCTTCCTACTCCTGCTCACCCAGGTTGAGATTCTTCATTTTTGGTCCCATCAGCTTCCTATTACTCCATTACTGCCATTCTCCCTGCACGTTGCCCCAACTGACCTGGCTCTCACGGGGAGCGTCGCCCTTGACCGTTTAGTGTTCCTCTGCTGTTTTCCTGACTGAACTGTTGCACCCTCCTCTGCAGTTTGTACTTTACAGGCCTCACTGCTTCCCCCCCCACATCGAACGTGCTCTTTCGGTGATGTCTGGAATAGTACCTCTTCAGCTCTCGGACCACTGAGTCCTTCTTTGCCTGCTTCTGGGGCCCTGGGGCTCACCCCTCACTCTCTGTGCTAGGTCTTCTGCACCCTCCCTAGCTCCTGGGGCCTCTCCCCCTCTGGAGGTCTTGTGGTGTTCTGCCGGTTTGTTCTCCTGCTCCACCCCTCCCTGGTTGCTGGGGGCGAGGGGGGGTATGCCCTGGCCCATTCTGCTTTCCTCAGATCGTGTGTCACTTTCTAGCCACCTCCACCAAGTTAATTGGGGCTGGGTTCCTCTCTGATGTGCCTGCCCACGGGCAATGCCACTAGATGTAGCGTCTCCTCTGCCCCTTCCCGCCAACCTTGTCGCCACCGGTGCTTATTGGGGGCCCCTTTCAGACTTCCCCGAGTAGTCAGGTTTCCAACTGTGTGCCCCTCATTGTTTCCCAGCCGCTGGGCTTACTGGTGTCTTCTAAGGGGCAGCAGGGTCCCCCTCAGCCACTTATTGCCGGCCTTATTACTGCCGGGACTTTCTGAGAGCTCTTCTGCCTTTCCCGGGCAGTCGGGTGTCAGATGGACTTACCGGGACTCTTCACGGGCTGCTCTCCTTTCAGGCAGCTACTTTGTCGTGCTCCAGTGGTTCTCTCTCCTTCAGTCGTTCTCGTGAGTCCTCCCGTCACCTTGGCCTCTCCAGCGTATCTTGCCGTATGGACCCCAGTGCCTCTTGTGTTGCGCCACATAACCCCTCCTCCTCGGCAGCTTCTTCCCCTTCTGCTGGGGCCGTTGTCCTCTGGCTCTGCTTCCTGTCCTTGCTGGCCGGGCTTGCTGCGGTCCCCGTGCACCCTCTGATGCACCGCTCCACTGCTTCTTGGCAGACGTCCCGGTCTTCGTCTGACGGGCTCCTGGCTGGGTGCTGGGTCGCTCACTCCTGTCCACCTACCCCCTTTCTTGAGCCATCCACCGTGCAGCTCTTCGCTTTCGCCCGGTCACCTTGCTTCACCGATGAGGGCTTGTCCCGCTCTCTCTGTATTCTGCCTCCCGCTGTGCGAGCTCTCTGCCCGGTCTCCTCTCCCTCGCTGCTCCTGGACCCCCAGCCCAGGGATCGTTGCCGCTCTCCACACCTAGCCAGAGCCGGCCGCCATTACCACTTTTGGCTCTCCCGCCCTGCTGCAGCTCCAGCTCCAGAGGCTCCTCTCTCCTTTTCACTTGTCGGCGATCTTTTCCTTGTATTGTTCTCAAGCAGGATACCTCCCGCTATGCTGCCGCTCAGTTTGTTTTTGGCATGCCTGATGTCGTATTTATATATATATTTCACCAGCCTGGACGGAGCTACTCTGAAGCACGTCCACTCTGCCCGCCGTCTTGGCCACGGCCTAGTCGTATGGTTTTAACATCACATTCACTCTTTTCTTTAACTCCACTCCTGGAATAATTCAGTGCACTGTTAAAATGACCTGCCTTGCATCAATTCATGCTTTTTTCCTCTATTAGCTTTTAGTAGATGGGTATCAGTATCATTTGTGATAGGAAAAAGCAAAGACATAGAAAGAAATTCATATTTATCTTCACTTATCCTCTTACTTCTTTCACTCTAGCTATGGTGTTCAGAACGCACACCAACACATTTCTTCCTCAAAATTGATCTTTGTTGCGTGTTTTGCAAAAATAACAAATGCAGACCAGATAATCACATCCTGGAAAACTGCTCCTTAGAGGTGCCCATTTACAGATACATCGTATGCTGAAAGGATGTTTGTTGTCGAGGCAGTGTCTCTGCGATCTGTTGACTTTTTTTGATTAAACTGCAGTGCTCAAATTCTGGTACAGTCAAGCATACATAGTTTCTTTTCTGATCAGAATGCAACATTTACTGTGAAAGATTTCTTGTGGTTTAAATTATAGAAATTGCTAAGGTGCATTCACTAATTTAGCACCTGCTGGTATGCAATCCCACCCTGTAGTTCTGGGACAAGAAACAGTCTATATTTGGGGTTAAAACTCAAATGTATTTAAATTAAAGAAGTGGTCCCCAAAGGTTTTGCTGGGGAAATCAACACAGTAAAATATATATACATTTCTAGTAGGTTTACCGATGAAAATGGGCCTGCAGTTGGAAATCTCACTTGGATTCAGTGCATGCATGCAGTTATTGCATCAATCAACTAAGTATATTTCTAAACATCGATTTCTGAATAGCACAATGCAATTCACATTTCCTTACACACTGCTTGCCGGCTACAATAGATTGTTTTCGCTATATATGTACGGTACAGCATAAATCATTTTCTTTTATCCAATCTCAAAAACAAGTATTCGTACCAGAGAAACTATCCCCAAATCCCGTTGATGATTTGGTTGTATGTAAATGTGGGCCCTCTCGCTTCGACACAACAGTGTCATTAGTGTATGTTAGTTGCATTGGAATTGCATCTTTTTTATGGAAATCGAAGTGGTTCAGCTAAGTACCCTTTCATCCCATTATCTGTTTTTAAATTACTAGGCTTTCACAGATCGCATTTTATCTATCAATCAATAGTAGAAATTTGGAAGGTGGCCGCCCTTTCACAAATCCAGTGCCAGACTATACTTGTGAAAACTACAGGATTCAGTTATTTAGCTATGACTTACAAAATGCCACACTCGCTATTTATTTTACACTGCGTGTACACAGCACAATGAAAGATAAAATGCAATTTTTAAAAAATGACAATATTATCTCACTCTGCTTTGAATACAGTGAACGGATGGTCCATTTCACACTAACGTACTGGGGCATCCTATTTCCATTCTGTTAGTGATAGTTTATCAGCCACTTCACTCTGTGCATAGGAAAATGCTATATGTTCCACAGTAAATAAGATTTTACTTTGCTTTAAATAGAGTGAGAAAACAATGTTGCATTTCACACTGAATTTTGAAGCATTCTCTTTCGATTCCCCCCCTCAGCGCCTCCTAGTGACATTTTTCCCAGTCCACCCAATCCCAAGACTTAGCAGAGAAATATTTCAAGATAGCGTATGTCTAATTACATTGGGGAATTTTCATACTCGCTTGTGAAGATTTCTTTTCAACTCACAGAGCCAGCAAGGACCTTTAGCATTTTCAAGCAATCTCCCCGTCAGCTCCCTTCTGGCTTCTTTCTCCCTCTACAAAGCCGGTCTGCCTTAGGTGAAATCTGCTCAGGCTTCCTAGCGGATAAGGACCGTTCAACTCCAGATAGTATTCAAGCTGAACACTAATCAATTTGGGACATGGATTCCCCTTTTGGCAACTTTCAGGATCCTAGCTCTTATCCCAATTCCCTGTATGTTTCTGCTTTTATAATTTGTAATATTCCCACACCATATTTTGGTCTCATTACTATATTTGATTGATCAAGTTGTTCCATTGGCTTACTTAAGAGGCTAGCAGTCCTACAAAATGCTCCCCTTAATTTCATAGGTTCATCATATTTCTGAACATGACCTGTGGGGATGGGGGTTAGGGGTGGTGTTCTGAAACGTTTGGAACACCGAATCATATTTCTTACATATATCAGAGTAGCAACGTGACACGCTGGTGAAATACACATTTCTAGACTCCCTTGAACCTTACATATTCAGGGAAATGCAGCATGAGTTTGTACCATGAACTATAACTTAGTAATAATGGTATCAATTATTAATACATTTATTTAAAGTCTGAGAAGTGTGGCGGATAGGTGTCCAATATATTGTGGTTGTTGGTAGGAAAACAGATGTTCTTCGCTGAACACATTTGTCTCTGCTGACGAGATTTACAAGTGCCAGAATGGCAGTATTTAAATCGTACACAGGTGCAAAGGTACAGCAGTAAGTGTGGTGGATAACTGTGTTGAGGTCGACACATGATTGAGGTCCTTAGATCCTGAAAGAATTTTCCTTAAGGTAATCATTTGTGATCTTAATTCAGGATGCACATGGAAGGCTACAACTTGTGGAGTAAAGGACAAAGATTGGTCCAAACCTCTGATAGTGGTGGTCTATGTCAACAGTTGTTAGTAAATGTACTTGACAACGGGAAAAGAACTTATTATAAAATTTTGAATGGAAATATGATTAATGATTAGGTAGGGAAGAGACATAGGGATATATCTATCTGTAGAACTCAGGATCTGAATGTTACCTCACCCCGTAATATATCTGCTTCAGAGTTGGATTTATTACAAGCTTCCATTCGTTTGTATGATTAAATCCTAATTTTATCTAAAGGCTTGAAGGAATGAGAGTTGCTCCATGTAGATGTTTGAAAGTAAAATGAATGAGCAGCATGCTTGGAAGAGTCCTCTACCTCCATATTAAGCCCAACACCTAGATGTATGCCGATGCAGATTGAAGGCTCTCCTTCCTAACACAAGCCCCACCACCCCATCCCAGGGGCCATTCATATGGTCATACAATCTTTAATTAAATTATAAGATGTGCTTTTCAATGAGGTGCATGGAATAAAGACTCAGTAGTGGAATTATTCAATTGGTACCTGGAGATTAAGAACCTCATAAAACCAAATGATGATGTCAATACTACCGATTATCTGCATCAGCAGATGGAATGGGTGGTAGAAGAGGATCCAGAAATATTCACCATTTTTATTTTTTTTACATCAAGCAAAGATGTAATCTTTCTCTCTAGCTCATCTGTCCATAATTGAAATAGAACATTGGGCGTTGAGGGGGAGGAAGGATGAGGAAGATCCTGATCAGTACCTTTGTGTACACCTCAGGAGCAAACTGAGCAGAAGAAAATGAAACAATCTAAGAAACAAGAGTCATTAAAGAAAAGGGGTTCCTTTGAATAAGATGAAGTAAAGGCAAAATCTAAAGGCTCAACAACATTACCACAATGAAAGGATTTAGTGACTCCCTAAATTACAGTTATTTCTAATGCAGATAATTTTGATTTGCAAGCAAAGCCATTGGGGAAGTTAGTAGGAAAGAATGGTTGGTTTAAAAAGAGAAAGACGAATGCGAAAACAAATTGTGATATAAGACATTTCCTAAAGAAACCTAATTAATTGAAGTTTAAGGGAATTGATTAAGTGAATCCCGACTCTTAATCACACAAATCTGAGTGACCGGAATCTCTTTGTAGACGTGATATACAAGTAGCAGAGTAGAACTCAGAAATCGCTGACCTGAATGTGCCATTAAAAAGTCCAGATATAGAGAAACGTCCACAGAGTAAAGGAGTGACCTTGGATAATGGACAAATTAAGCCACTAATTAAGCATTCTATTGGCTCTCTATGTTTGGGGGCTAAGGTTATATATAATTTGAAAGAAGACAAAGGGGACTTGGAAAGGAAGAACTCCCTTGAGATTCAGATTGGAAATGATTTTTGAAGGTGATAAAATCTCTTGTAAATTGTAATTTTGTTCTTCAATTATTATTTGAAACATCACCTTTTGAGAGCTGTTACTTCACAAGATATTGGCCAAGTGGAATTTGTAGACCAGAGAGATGCATCTTGTAGCCATTTTCATCTGAAATCAGCAGCCATCTCACAATTAATAACCGCACAAGAGGCTGTAAGGATCATGGGATATGACGTTAGCCTGAGTTCTGCAGATTTGATAAAACGTTTAAGGCCAGTTGTGAAAGACTGGCAGTAGAGTTTTTTTTCTTATTACCAAAAATAGTTAATTTAACCTGAAGGAGCAGGAGCATGTAAAAATTGAATATAGATCCTGGATTCATGGTGGTATGATATGATATTTTATTTATATCGCGCTCTTACACAGGTGTTTCAGAGCGCAACCAGGCAAAGGGAGGGGAACAGGGGAGAAAACAAAAACAACAATCTTACTAGGCCCAGTGACATTGAGAACGTGCAAGTGCATGGGGAAGGGAAAAAGGGGGAAAGTGCATGGGGAAGGGAAAAAGGGGGAAAGTGCAGAGCATAGGAGAGAAACAAAATAAATAGTAAGTACATAAATAATTAGAGTGTTAGCAGTGATAGTGCCGCCTGTAAGAGGCAAAGGTGCTAGGTTAGTCAGATAGGGAGTATCTGATAAGTGCAGAAGAAGAGTGGGTGGGGAACTGTGTGGGTACAGACACAGGCCCGAGTGCAAGGGGTGACCCGGAGGTGGTGCAGGGGGATGGCATGGTGAGCAGGTACCTGGGCCCGGAGGGCAGAAGGTGGCCAGGTGCAGAGTGCCGAGGGGAAAAAGGCAGATCAGTAGGGGAGAAGCGGGGCAAAGGCAGAAGCGAAGAGGAAGGTCTTGAGGAGCTTCCGGAACCGTAGATGGTTCTCCTCAAGTTTCAAGGTGACAGGGAGGCCGTTCCAAAGGGAGGCCCCGGCCGAAGACAGAGATCTACCTCCAGCTCGTTCCTTTGAAAAACGACTGACCCTGAGGGTGTTGGAGGTAGAGGAGCGAAGGGCTCGAGAGGGGAGGTATTTACGGAGGGATAGTTGAAGGTATTTTGGACATATGAAATGGGCTTCTGGAATTAAGTTTTAATCGTTTTTTTCACAAATTAAAAATATTTGAAATGTTTAACATCTTTTGAGTGTATATGTTTACAGGAGACCTGGTTAAGAGGTAACTTGATGCGAGTATGGTCTATCCTAATGGCAATCTGTTGTTTGCTGTTAAGAATAGCCTTCCACCAGTGGTGCAGGAATATAATATTAATAATCCAGGTTTATTGGTAGTGGTTACAATTTGGTAGTCTCTGCTTCATGTTAAAAAAAATGGTTAATTGTCAATGTCTATAGCCCTTTAGACCAGGAACATGATTTAAGAATGAATATAGGGTGTTTGCTGGATGATTGGTGGCTAAATAATTCCTCCTGAATATTATTCATACAGGACCTAAATGGAGTGTATGCCTTGCTAATTTAGAGAATAACATTGATCAGAAATTGGGGATATGTTGTGGAAATTCCAGATGCTAACAAAAGACAAAAAACCTAATCATTAAGATATAACTTGGACAGAATTTCCGTGAGCTTGAAACTTGATGGTGAAGTGTCATATTTCTGTTGATATACCTGGCAAATTTACTTGGCATCAAGGGAACCATTTTTCAACTTTAGATTATGTTTATAGCCTGGTAGTGTCACGGTACCTCCCCCCAGACATCAGGAACAGGCCAACCAGCTCAGGGTATTGGCACCCATGGGGACCTTCAAGGCCCCAAAGGATTCCCTAAGGATTTCCTGTTCTCGGTCCTGGCGCCGTTGGCGCCAGGCTCATGCTGCCATCTCAATTAAGGCAGCTTTCAAAGGGAGAGAACCACATGCCGACCAGTCTGAGCAGGCTGAAGGGACTACTTTACCAAGGAACTACTTGCTAGGGTGTGGTTGGAAGGACTACTTTACCTGGGGACTACTTCTTGAAGGCTATATAAACCACGCCTTCAGTACAGAACACGCTTCACGTTATTCTGCACTCCTGCAGCGTAACGCTCACTGTGTCTGCAAACTCCAGGCCAGTCTTCAGCCACGCCCGTCCAGTTCTCTCGAGCTACCTGCAAGGAAGAAAGGGAGAGAAGAGAACAGAACAAGACTCTTACCTGATGCTCCATCTCGATCGCTCTGGAGTCTCCGCTTCTGCTGAGTTGCAAAGGAAAAGACACCAGGTTAGCTGCGTAACGCTAAAACTTACCAGAAGGCTGCTCATACCAGCGATCCATCGAAGCACCATCACTCGATCGCCGCCCCGGAGCTGCCACATCTGTAGAACACGAAAGAAGACATCAGGTTAGCCGCGTAATGGGGAAAGGCCTCATTCAGACTTTTAAATCGTGCGCAGCGCCGCTACTCACCTGAAGGTAGCACTTCCTCGCGGTCCCGCAAGACATCACCACGCAATCTCTGTCTTGGATATACCGCACCTGCAGAACACAAGAACAGCAGGTTAGTTGCAGAGAACAATACCGTGTGGAAAGACTATTGCATAACGCTGGCACTAAACCTACCTTGGAAGCCAGCTACCATTTTCGGAAGGGACCCCGCTCCATATTAAGCACCGAGGGGAAACCTGTAAGGAAGAGGCACAGGAGTGAACTTTTGGCAACTTGAACTCTTAAGCAATCCATACCTTGGAATAAAGACTTACCCATTGAGTCACAGTTGTCTGGAACTCTGCAGGATCAGTGAAGTAACTAGATCCTTGAACTACTACGCACCCCTGCATACAGTCGCAGGATGGAGAGTCCGCCATTCATAACATAAAGGTGAGACATAGCAGAGGGGTGCAAGAAGAGGTCGCGGGAGGCGGGAGTTGCCCTCGTCCTTATGGTTGGGTAACATTTGATTTAACATTTAGGCAACCTGCTTTCGTGATGAAAAGGGGAATCAGAGGGGGACACAAGGAACCACTTATCACCGGACCATCCAGCTCCGTTTGGCACCCCTGTGGAAACCAGGTAAACGTAACATAACGCAAAGCCTCACACAAACCTCTACCTGGGCACCATGGAAACCTCGGAGACCGACCAATTAGCCCAGCTTTTGGGGGAACTCCGAACAGAGGTGCATTCGGCTCGACAAGAGACTAACGCTCTAAGAAGAGAAATGATTGTGGCAAAAGAGCGCACCGATGATCTAGCCCGGCAACTACTCCAAGCCCAGGCTGGCCTCACGCCGGTGACAACAATGGGGGCATCAGTCCCAACTCAGTCAAGTAATCCAGTGCAAGTGGTCCCTCCAGGAGCCATACCTTTGGGATCTCCGGCAAAGCATTCAGGTGGAGCCAAACGGTTTGCGGTTTTTATGAACCAGTGCCGCCTACACTTCCTATGCAGGCCAGGGGCCTTTCCGAACGATCAAGCAAAGGTGGCCTTTGCAGCACTGCCACTGAGGTATGAAAGAACAGATTGGTCCATACCACTAGTTAATCAAGACGACCCCCTTATTCGAGACTTCCAGGGGTTTCAGCAGAATATGGAGAAGCTGTTTGCCGGCACGCCCAAGACCAAGCTTTAGATAACGAACTGCTGTCTTTTTCGTCAAGGGAACCAGGATCTGTTAACTTATATTGCAACCTTTAACATATTAGTGGTGGAAACCAGTTGGCCAGAAGACAAAAGGACCACGTTATTTCATCGTGGGCTGAGAGGCAAATTGAAAGATGTCTTGGCTCATGTGGTCAACCCACCCCGGAATTGTGCGAAATACATTGATTTAGTGGTACAACTAGATCATAGACTGCAGAACCGGAAAGCTGACTGAGCTAGAATTGAGAATAGAGTGTAGTGCGTCCGAAGGATAACACCGCCAAGACTACAGACACATCTGAACCCATGCAAATTGGAGGTCTACGGGGCCACTATCTAAATCCGAGAGGGATAAGAGAAGACAACAACAATTGTGCCTATATTGTGGCAAGCCAGGCCATTTCCTCCGAGACTGTCCAGTGAAACCACCCAAGACGGCAGTCTGGGTTGCCGATAAGGTCTCCACCGAACCTGAGCCGGAAAACTACTCTGCCCGGCAAGCGTAGAGGTCCGCTTGTCATTCGAGAAGAAAGACTCCCAGACCTCACATCTTGCCTTACCAATAATCCTTACTAGTCACCAGCACCCGTCTCGTATGCACGCAGTCAGAGCTTACATTGACAGTGGAGCCATAGGTAACTATATGGATCAAGAATTGGCTTCAAGGATGTGTCTATCTCTTTGCCAAAAGGCAACAACTGATTTGGTCACCACTGTCGATGGAGCTGATCTCTCTTCTGGTCCTGTAACGCCCTCGACGAGGGAGATGACGCTGTTGTGCCAAGACGGGCATCGAGAAACTATTGTGTTTGACTTTATCAAGGCCCCTCAATTTCAAGTGATTCTGGGTATACTGTGGTTAGAAAAGCATAATCCTTGTATAGACTGGTGTGATAAGAGGTTGACCTTCGCAGACTGTGCTCATACTTGCTATCCAGAAGAATCCCTGAGCAAGACAATTGCAACAGTCACGTGTCCGGCAAATCAGCTACCCCAGGAATACCAGGACTTTCAGGATGTTTTTCAGAAGGACCAAGCCAATACCTTACCACCCCATAGACCATATGATTGCCAGATCGACCTAATACCTGGACCTTAGATGCCATGCAGTAGAATATACGCCCTCACGGAACCTGAAAATCTTCATCTAAAACAATACTTAGATCAGTACCTGGCTAACGGCTTCATTCGTCCATCCGAATCTCCCGCGGCCTTGCCTTTATTCTTCATCCCTAAGAAGGAAGGAGACCTAAGGACTTGTATCGACTACCGCGCGTTAAACCAAGTGACAGTAAAAAAAAACGGTACCCCCTACCTCTAATCCCGGAACTGCTGGACCAAGAAAAAGAAGCCCGAATTTACACTAAGTTGGATCTCAGAGGGGCATACCATCTTGTACGAGTTAAAAGGGGGGACGAATGGAAGACCGCCTTCTGCACTAAGTATGGGCTCTTCAAATATCAAGTGATGCCCTTTGGGCTTTGTAACGCCCCGGCAGCGTTTCAATATTTTATGAACGATGTCCTTCAAGAGCTAATCAATGTTTGTGTCGTCGTATATATTGACGATATCCTGGTGTACTCAACTTCCGAGCAGGATCATGTGAAACACGTCTGCGCTGTACTTCAAAAACTTAGACAACATAAGCTGTATGCTAAGTTGGAAAAATGTTTCTTCCACGTTACAGAGGTAGTTTCTTGGTTTTGTTCTAACTCCATGTGGTGTTCGTATGGATTCGAGGAAGGTGGACGCTATCCTCAAATGGCCCTCTCCAACTTCAATTAAAGGAGTTCAGAGCATGCTTGGATTTGCAAACTTCTATCGCAGATTCATCCCAGGCTTTTTGCATTTGGTGCATCCCATCACATCCTTATTACGAAAGAACAAATGCTTTCAGTGGTCGGATGAAGCAGAAAAGGCCTTCCAAGACTTAAAAAGAAAATTCACCTCAGCTCCAGTCCTGAAACATCCTCGCCCAGATCTCCCATATGTGGTAGAAACTGATGCTTCCAGTTTGGCGATGGGGGTGGTTCTTTCTCAGAAAGACCCCGGGACAGGTCAACTTCACCCAGTGGCCTTTTGGTCACGAAAATTCACAGCACCAGAACTGAACTATGCTATAACCGACAAAGAGCTTCTGGCCATCAAGGCAGCATTCAAAGCTTGGCGACATTATCTCCTAGGAGCAAGACACACCATTACTGTTATTACAGATGACCGAAATTTACAATACCTAAAGTCGGCCAAGGCTCAGTCCTCCCATCAGCTCCAATGGGCATTTTTTTTTTGCAGAATACGATTTCGTGATTACTTACCGACCTGGTTGCCGAAACGGCAAGGCTGATGCGCTGTCCCGCATAGGAATGGAAGAAGCATACTCAAATCCGGACCCTGTACCCATCATCCCAGGGCGGAGAATCCTTGGAATCACTACTACATTGACCCTGGACGACATCCACAAGGAAATTTTGCATCTCCTCGATTCCAAGGCCTTACAAGACTGGTCAACCAAAAGCAAATATTTGGTTGCTGATCATTTACCTTATTTCCAAGGACGTCTCTACTTACCTAGTAAGGAACTTCAAAAACAGGTCATCTCAATTTACCATGCGTCGTTGGTGGAAGGCCACCCTGGAATTGCAAAAACTGAAGCCAAGATCAAGAGACATTTTTGGTGGCCGACATGGCATAAGGACATCAAACAATTTGTGCTTTCATGCGGAATTTGTGCTCGGAACAAGGCCCAGAAAAAGAAACCATCTGGTCTACTTCAGCCTCTAGATGTTCCACCTATACCCTGGCATACATTATCCCTAGATTTTTTTCACAGATTTACCTCCCTGTAACGGCTTCAACACCATATTAGTGGTGGGACGTATTCTCTAAAATGGCCCATTTCATTCCGTTAAACGGTTTGCCCTCCGCTTCAATATTGGCGAAGGAATTCCTAGAACAAATTGTCCGAATACATGGATTCCCCTCCGTTTTAGTCTCAGATCGGGGCAGTCAGTTTATCTCACAGTTTTGGAGAGAATGTTGTCAGTTGGCCCAAATTGACGTAAGACTTTCGACCAGCCACCATGCTCAAACGGATGGTCAAACCTAGAGAACCAACCAAACTTTGGAGCAATACCTAAGATGCATGTTGCATCAAACTGAAAGCAATTGGAAGGACATTTTATGGATAACCGAGTATGCCTACAATAACTCTTTGCATTCCAGCACGGGGCAAACTCCATTCTATACAATATATGGAATACATCCACGAACCTCAGAACTTGATCCACATCAACATTTAGAAATGCCTGCCGTGAGCAGTCTGCACACAACCATTACCCAAGCCTTCAAGAGGGCAACAGAACATTTAAAACAAACTAAAGGAAGATACAAGAAACCTGCAGATCAAAATAGGAGTGAAGCTCCAAAATACCAGATTGGAGATGAGGTTTGGTTAGCCTCAAGACATATACCTCTAAAAGGAACCCACACATTTAATCCCAGGTATTTAGGACCATACACCATCAAGGCCATCATCAACCCTGTGGCAGTAAAACTGCAGCTACCTCCAAACATGCGAGTCCACCCCGTATTCCACGTTTCCCTTTTGAAACCAATGCAACCAGGAACTCGGATAACGAAACCACCAAGACCCATTTTGGTAGATGGTGAACCAGAATTCGAGGTGAAAGACATTTTGGACTCAAAGTGGGTCAAATCAAAACTTTTCTATCTAGTTGATTGGAAAGGCCATGCTCCCCAAGAAAGGCCCTGGGAGCCAAGTGACGTTGTTCATGCACCAGGCTTAGTAAACAGTTTTCATCAAAACTACCCGACCAAACCCGGACCAGCGGGACAAACAACCTTGGGAGGGGCTGGCTGTCATGGTACCTGCCCCCAGACATCAGGAACAGGCCAACCAGCCCAGGGTATTGGCACCCATGGGGACCTTCAAGACCCCAAAGGATTCCCTAAGGGCTTCCTGGACTCGGTCCTGGCACCCTTGGTGCCAGGCTCATGCTGCCATCTCAAGTAAGGCAGGTTTCAAAGGGAGAGAATCACGGGCAGACCAGTCTGTGGCAGGCTGAAGGGACTACTTTACCAAGGAACTACTTGCTAGAGTGTGGTTGGAGGGACTACTTTACCTGGGGACTACTTCTTGAAGGCTATATTAACCACGCCTTCAGTACAGAACATGCTTTGCGTTATTCTGCACTCCTGCAGCGTAATGCTCACTGTGTCTGCAAACTCCAGGCCAGTCTTCAGCCACGCCCGTCTAGTTCTCTCGAGCTACCTGTAAGGAAGAAAGAGAGAGAAGAGAACAGAACGAGATGGAGCATCAGGTAAGAGTCTTGATCGGTCTGGAGTCTCCGCTTCTGCTGAGCTGCAAAGGAAAAGACACCAGGTTAGCTGCGTAACGCCAATACTTAACAGAAGGCTACTCATACCAGCGATCCATCAAAGCACCATCACTCGATCGCCGCTCCATCACCCGATCGCCGCTCCAGAGCTGCAGCATCTGTAGAACACAAAAGAAGACATCAGGTCAGCCGTGCAGTGGGGAAAGGCCTCATTCAGACTTTTAAATCTTGCGCAGTGGCGCTACTCACCTGAAGGTAGCACTTCCTCGCGGTCCAGCAAGACATCACCACGCAATCTCTGTCTTGGCTATACCGCACCTGCAGAACACAAGAACAGCAGGTTAGTTGCAGAGAACAATACCGTGTCGAAAGACTATTGCATAACGCTGGCACTAAACCTACCTTGGAAGCCAGCTACCATTTCCGGAAGGGACCCTGCTCCATATTAAGCACCGAGGGGAAACCTGTAAGGAAGAGGCACAGGAGTGAACTTTTGGCAACTTGAACTCTTAAGCAATCCATACCTTGGAATAAAGACTTACCCATTGAGTCACAGTTGTCTGGAACTCTGCAGGATCAGTGAAGTAACTAGATCCTTGAACTACTATGCACCCCTGCATACAGTCGCAGGATGGAGAGTGCGCCATTCATAACATAAAGGTGAGACCTAGCAGAGGGGTGCAAGAAGAGGTCGCGGGAGGCGGGAGTTGCCCTCGTCCTTATGGTTGGGTAACATTTGATTTAACATTTTAGGCAACCTGCTTTCGTGACGAAAAGGGGAATCAGAGGGGGACACAAAGAACCACTCAACACCGGACCGTCCAACTCCGGTCGGCGCCCCTCTGGAGACCAGTTGAGCGTAACAGGTAGATCATTTCTCACTATACATGTCCCGAACAGTAGAAAACATGGATTTAAGTGATCATGCTTTTATATGTGTAACTGTTAAGTTATCACAGGGAATGTGGAGGGTGGCACAGCCCAGTATAGCCAGAATAGAGAGTTGAATGACAAAGATTGAAAAAGAAGCTAGATGGATATTGAATTACAATTAAATTTCATGGCCCATGGTAAAACTTGGTAAACAGAAATTAAAACAAAAGTATAAAAACTGGCTTATAACATACATATTTAGGAGGAAGACGATTGAGCGATCCAAAATGTACATTTTTTTATCAGCAAGTAATGGCAGGAGTTGTTGAGAAATGTTCAAAATAAGAGCTGATTCCTATAGACGGCGCTTTATTAATTCCATTCAAGCAGCTACCTGGACAATCTAACCCAAAGATGAATTTGCTCCAGAAGATCCCATTGGTAGGTCTTTTATGATGGAGAAAGAAATAGCAGGAATTGTTTTAAATAAAAAAGATGTTTTAAGAGCTAACAAACAGATTTGAAATGTCTCGGGCACCTGGCCCTGGATGGGCTATCAAAAGTAGTTCTAAAAGACCATCCCGTTTTGTGTACGGAAATATTAGCCATTTTATTTGATAAAATACTTAGAATGAAGTGAGTACCATCCCCGTGGACAATTTCAAATGTTATCCCAATGTATGAAAAGGGACCCAGTGTATGAGAAAGGACCCTGGGTGGATCCAGGCAATTCCTGACCTATTGCTCTGCTGAATGTTTTGGAAAATATATTTGCTCTATTACTCCTATAGCATCCGACAGTTTGGATTAAACAAAATAACACATTCGAATGGATTGTGTCCTCCCACTTATTCCTCATCTTAGATATCTCCTTACCTTCAGCTTGCTGCTTCGGAAAATGTTTTCTTCTCTCCACCAGAGGGCGCTCCTCTCGAGGCCGCGGCGTCTATGTCCCTCGGCGGCATCCGTCGAGCACCGACGTCATCCACTGTATAAGAGCCTCGAGCGCGCCCATTGGCTTCAGTTCTGTTTTTCCGTTAGCTTCGCTTCGTATCGTTTCAAACGGCGCTTCAGTCTTTCGTAAAAGAAAAACAATGTTGTCTTCATCGAACCCTTCCACACTGTAGACTGGATTTAAAAAATGTCTAAAATGTCTGACTGATCCACACAAGAATCTTCTCTGGTGCCTCGGTTTGACCATCGAATTGAAGACTGTGGTTTGTGCCAGTCTATGACCCTTAAGGCCTTAAAAGAACGCAGAGGTAAACTGGCGATGGGGGAGGGTTCATCGAAGTCTACTTCGAAGGGGAAAGACTCGGCCGAATCTTGGTCGAGGAGTAAATCGGGAAAGTCTTCTTCATCATCCAAAAAGACAAAGAAAAGACGACATCTATCTCCCTCTTCTTCCTCAACATCTTCGGAAAAGGTGATGGCATGCCCTTTGAAGCATGACTCCCCGAGTAAATGGGAGGCCTTTCGTGTTTCCATGCTTAAGATTTTTGAGAACGCGGCTCAGACCCCCTCAAAAAAGTCTAAGGAAGACCATGCCCCTACACACGAAAAACATGACAGAGGAAGGTCCAAAACAAGAAAATCTGACAAAAAGTTGTCGAGGGTGTCATCTAGGGACTCTTCCCGATCACCTCATGAAAAAGACCTTCCGGTGCATAAACCGGAGGTAGAGGGAAACAAAATGGCGTCAAAACATCATACGCCATCGAAGTCGACATCAACGCCATCGAAGACTTCGAAGGCTCTCGAGTACAAGGCGTCGACAACTCATTCGAAGGACGTTATGTCGAGTACATGATCGACAACTTCGAAGACTCCTTCAACAGTGTCGAAGGTTTCCACAATTCCCTCGACTATTACCTCGAGGTCATCGAAGGTTCCTTCGACAACATCGAAGGTTGTAGTAACGGCATCAACGCCATTGACGCTTTCGTCGACGCCCAAGCCTTTAATAAAAGAAAAACCTACATTACCAGAAAAGGTTTTTCAACCTGAGTAGACATGATTTTATTAGGACAATGTCGTCTATCTATGAGGGAGATTCGTCAGCAGATGAAGAAATCACCTCTGCTGGTGTTAAATTTGGCACAAGACCTGTTCCAGAGGAATTAATTGATCCTCAGTCAAAAATTCAGGATTTGCAAGAATGCCTGCAAAACAGCAAGTGGTCTGGACACCTCTCCAGAGTATGAATTTGATATGCCAGACCCATCAGAGCATGCTGATGCAGGCTACAGGAAACTTGTGAATAGAGTTACAGAATTTATGGGATGGGGTGAAAATTCACCAGTTTATCAGGATGATGATATGACTGATATTCTATCAGGAACACCTCAACAAGACTCCATTCTTCCATTTCACATTGCCTTGCAAAGAAGGGTTAATTCTGCATGGGAACACCCTGAAGCCATTGCGGCAGTAAATACAAAGTTTGTGTCTAAATATAGGCCCTGCAATTCTGATCCAGAATACCTAAGCAAACGCCCATCTCCAGAAAGTCTGGTTGTACAAGCAGC
Source organism: Ambystoma mexicanum (assembly GCF_040938575.1). Classification (NCBI taxonomy): domain Eukaryota; kingdom Metazoa; phylum Chordata; class Amphibia; order Caudata; family Ambystomatidae; genus Ambystoma; species Ambystoma mexicanum. The sequence continues at coordinate 532,785,233 of NC_090941.1, read as the reverse complement.
CACTTCCACAAGAAATGCTGCATACCCTACAATCCCTCCAGATAGGGACGATAAAAAGGTGGATGCATGGACTAGAAAGATTTTTACATCAGCGAGTTTGGCTTTGAAGTCTACTAATGTAACCTTTACCTTAGCAAGGTTCACATATACCCTGTGGGACTGCATGTCAGCGGCAGCTGAACACATCCCAGAAGGTGAAGAACGTGATGGCTTTCTAGCCATAATAAGGGATGGAAAGGAGGCTTCAGGAGAATGCCTTCAATCAGGTTTGGACACAGCTGACAGTATCAGTAGGTCCATAGCAACTAGCATAGTGCTATGTAGATTTGCGTGGCTACGAAAGTCTGGTTTTGCACCGGATGTGCAATCCAGGCTTCTTAATATGCCTTTTGATGGCCAGAGGTTGTTTGGCAGCAAGGTGGATGAAAGTTTGGAGAAGCTGCAGACCTCCAAAGCGGTGGCTAAATCTCTCAGTGCTGCTATAAAACAACCTCAACAACGCCCCTACACAGACTCATCTTCCTGGAGGGGTCGTCCCTTTCTTTATTATTCCTCAATTGGAAAAGGAAGAGGAAAGGCTAATCGGAGAGGTCAAAGAAAATGTCCTCGGGGTGAGGAAAAGGTGCTAGATCTGCCCCAGCAGCGGCATCTGTCCCTTCAGCTGCAGCTGCCGCAAAACCACTCTGAAGTTTTGACCCACAAGACACCAGTGGGAGGCAGGATCACACAGTATCTAGAAGAATGGTGGGGTATTACTTCAGATGCTTGGGCAGTGGAAACAGTATCCCAAGGTTACTGCCTTCCTTTTCTAAAGAAACCTCAGAATCACCCTCCGGGATACAACTCAGTCAAACAACCGGATCCGCTCCTGTTGCAGGAAGTCTTAACCCTGCTACAGAAAGGTGCAATAGAACATGTACCTGTAGCGGAGAGGAACAAGGGTTGGTATTCCCCATATTTCCTCATCCCAAACAATGACAGAGGACTGAGACCCATCTAGGACTTGAGAAACTTGAACAAGTTCCTAAGGAAGGACAAGTTCAAGATGGTCGCACTTTCTCAGATCCTTCAGGCTCTCCAACTCCAGGATTGGTTGGTATCATTGGACCTTCAGGATGCTTACTTTCATGTGCCAATCCATCTCAAGCACAGAAAGTACCTGAGGTTTGCGATTTGGCAATTCTCGCTTTCAATTTCAAGTTCTGCCATTCGGGTTAACCTCCGCCCCAAGAGTTTTCACCAAGTTGATGGCAGTAGTGGCAGCGAGTCTCAGGAGAGGGGGGATCCATGTCTACCCCTATCTGGACAATTGGATGATCAGGGCGCGCTCTCCAGAACAAGCCCAGGATCATCTGTCCAGGACTTGTCACTTCCTTCACAGACTGGGTTTTTCTCTGAATTTAATTAAGTCAAACATGATACCAGCACAGAAACTCCAGTATATCGGAGCAGTTCTGGATACTTTCTCGGGCAAAGCCTCGCCTCCCGAAGAGAGAGCTTACCACATTCTGCAGATGGTAACAAAATTCCAAAATGGCTATTATCTTCCGGCCTTCGATTTTCTCAGATTGCTCGGCCTGATGGCATCCTGCATTTTTCTCGTGCTAGAAGCCAGATTGAGAATGTGATCCCTTCAATTGGCTCTCAGGACTCGATGGTCCCATTTCTCAGGGGAAATATAAGATCTGTTGCAGGTTCCATCCAAAGTAACACAGGATCTTTAATGGTGGGCTTGCAGGCATCATATCCTCAGAGGAGAATCTTTTTGGCAACCATGGCCGGAGATAACAGTGACGGACGCCTTACTCACGGGGTGGGTAGCCCATACCAACGATCTGACAATCAGCAGTCGATGGTCTCCTTCGGAGTACAAACTACACATCAACCGTTGGAGTTGAGGGCAATCAGACTAGCGCTGAAGGCCTTCCTGCCCTCTGTACGGGGAAAGAATGTCCTGATAATGACGGACAACACAGTGGCCATATACTACCCCAACAAGAGGAGTGGGGTCACTACCACTGTACAGAGAGGCGATGCAACTCTGGTTCTGGGCAATACAAGAAGGGATCTCTGTCTGCAATTCATCTAGCCGGAGAGCAAAACACAGCAGCGGACACTCTGAGCAGGCAGAGCACAGTGTCCCACGAGTGGGAGATAGCTCAGGAAGTCATTCAAGAGATATTCGCCCTTTGGGGAACCCCTCAGGTGGATCTGTCTGCGACTGGTACCAACCGGAAGTGCGAACTGTACTGCTCAAGAGAATTTCCCACAAGAGGAGCTCTAGGGGACGCGTTTGTGGTCGACTGGGAGTTTCTACTCCTGTATGCATTCCCTCCAGTCCCTGTGATCACTCAAGTAATCAGGAGGTTGGGAAAGTTCAGGAAGACCATTATCCTAATTGCCCCTGATTGGGCTAGGAGAATGTGGTACCTGGACCTTCTGGATATGTCCATCTGCCCTCCAATACATCTTCCAAGAAGAGAGGATCTTCTCTCGTGAGAGGAAGGTCATGTTCTCCCACTGGAGGTCAACAAACTCAACCTTCACGCATGGCTTCTGAGAGGTTGAGATATAAGGATTGGGACCTTCCGGATGAAGTGATGGAGATTTTGCTTTCGGCCAGAAGGCCAGCAACCAAATCTCTGTATCGGTGTCGTTGGAACAAGTTCAGTAACTGGTGCAGAGAAAAGAATGTGGACCCATTTCAATGTAATATTCCCACAGTTTTATCTTTTGTATTACATTTAGCTAATCTGGGGCTCCAGGTTGGTACGATAAAGGGATACTTAGCAACGCTATCCATTTTCAAGCGCTCTTCAGAGGAAGAATCTTACTTCAAGATACCTTTTTAATAATTAAATTCTTAAAAGGTTTAAATAACATATTTCCACCAATACCTTTTCAGGTTCCATTGTGGGATTTGAACTTAGTTCTGAAATTTCTCACATGCATTCCATTTGAGCCTTTACACTCTCTTGTCCGCTAAGGCTCCTTACTCTAAAAACAATACTACTTGTAGCATTGACATCAGCCCGCAGGGTGAGTTACAGGCGCTTTCTAGCGGCCCTCCTCACACCATCTTTTATAAGGACAAGGTAGTTCTTAGAGTTAAACCATCTTTTTTGCCAAAATTGGTTTCGTATTTTCATCTGTCACAGAAAATAACTTTACCTACTTTTTACCCTCCTCCTCAGGCAAGCAAAGAAGAGGACCGACTACATAGACTAGATCCCAGAAGAGCTCTTAGTTTCTATATTTCAAGATTGGCAAAAATACATCAGTGGGATCACCTTTTTGTGGGGTGCACTGGCCACAAATTGGGACTTGCTGTAACTAAACAAACATTATCTAGATGGATAATTTTGGCTATAACAGAATGTTATAGATTGGCTGGGAAAGAACCACCAGATGGACTGAGAGCTCATTCAACCAGGGGCATGGCAACTTCAACAGCACAAAAAGGGGTGTCCCTGTACAAGATATTTGTGCAGCAGCCACATGGTCATCCATGCATACCTTTATGAAACATTATGCCCTGGACTCCACTTCTTCTTAAGGAAGTCTGTTTGCTAAATCTGTACTCCATTCTGTACTCCCACCTCAAAGACAAAACTGCTTTGGGAGTCTATCTAAGATGAGGAATATGTGGGAGGAATCAATCCATTTGAAGAACAAGTTCCTTACCAGCTGTAACGTTCTTTCGATTGGATGTTCCTCTCACGTATTACTCATCAACCCTCCCAACCAACCTCACAGTACAGTTTATGTGAATTACACTCTAAATTCTTTTAAGGCTTGGGTCAAGAAAGCCACGCCATTAATTACAATCCATAGGCTACAATATACGAAAAACAGAATTGAAGCCAACGGGCGCGCTCGAGGCTCTTATACAGTGGATGACGTTGCTCGACGGATGCTGCCGAGGGACATCGATGCTGCGGCCTCGAGAGGAGCGCCCTCTGTTGGAGAGAAGAAACATTTTTCCGAAGCAGCAAGCTGAAGGTAAGGATATATCTAAGATATATCTAAGATGAGGAATACGTGGGAGGAACATCCAATCGAAAGAATGTTACAGTTGGTAAGTAACTTGTTCTTCTCTATGCGACAGGTTATGTTATGGGTATTTGTATAGCGCAACATTCGCCCAGGGGCATCTTGGCGCTGAGCAGCACTCGGAGGGAGGGCTACCAGAAATTGAGCAAATTCAAAACAAATACGTTTTCAGCCATGCCTAAAAGACAGGTGGCGCTTAGTAGTGCAAAGCGACCGAGGAAGAAACTGGGATCACCGACATAGCATTGACCTGGATTAAATCATTCCTATCTGAAAGAACAAACCCTTTGGATAAAACCGTTTAAATCAGCGCTGGAGACACCACCTGTGGAATACCGCATGGATCCTCCCGGTCTCTGCTCCTCTTCAACATCTACTTAACCCCACTAATCAACCTCATCAAAAGGCATGTCCTCGCCTGTTATAACTACGCAAATGACACCCAAATCATCTACAAAATCGAAGATGTTCAAGAGAACACAACGCTAGTAGACTGTCTGACAGAACTTTACAATTGAATGAACACAAACAGCCTCCAACTCAACCTGGGCAAGACAGAAATCATGATCGTATCCAAAAACCAGGAAAGCAACCAATACTTCCCATGGCCAACAGAACTACGCCTTCAAAAATAGTCAAAAACCTTGAATTCCTAATGGATAACGAGCTAACATTTGAACCGCAAGTAAATGCAATAATCAAGAAGTGCTTCTACAACCTACACACCATCAAAAATATCCCACCATTCATCTCCTTTACGCACAAAACACTAGCCATCATTTTCCTCATGTCCAGGACAGATTACGCCAACAGCTTATAGCTCAGAATAACAGATTATCTACTGAAGAAACTGCAATGTATACAGAACTCGGCAAACTATCACAAAGAGATCACATCACTCCTGTGCTAAAGATGCTAGTAAAAAAAAACAAATCTCATTCAAAACAATGTGCATGACATGCAGAGCAATCGACGGCCAAGGAGCAGAATTCCTACAAAAGAAAATCACCATTTACCAGCCAGCCGGAACACTCAGATCCAGCAATGACATCTGCCTAGTACCAAAACAGTACACAAGGAAAAACCTTGGTGGATCAGCATTTTCTTGCCTATCGGCAAAACCTTGGAACTTCCTCCCGCGAGAGATTCGAGACACAAAGGACCATCTAAAATGTAAACTCCTAAAAACCTGGCTGTTCAACTCAAAAACACTGCTCGGAATGAACAGACACCGCACAAGAGGGAGGACCAAAGTGCACCACAAAATGCAACACTAGCAAGGACGCAAACCACAGGTGGCCACAGTGTACGAGGTACGATGGAAGGACAGCACTAACCAAACAGCACTAAAAATCTCATCCCTCTGCTCACACCTCTCGCATTCCAAAATATAACACAACCGTACACAACCGTACCTATACTGCACAACAAACAGCACACACATCACCACAAGGAAACAAACCACACACAGCATTGCACAACAGCACACAACAGCTACTGAACAGAAGCTGCCAACAGAAAATCACAACTCTCATGAGCCTTTTCCCGCTAAGCCCTGCTAACTTGCTCTACCCTCTTGTTTTTCAGATCGGCCAGGGCACCACTTCAGTGGCGATAGTGCGCGGTATAAATATCCTTTAACATAACACAACATTAATTGGTGTGAGGGAGGGTCTAGGAGTAAGAGACAGAAAAAAATTGGCATGTTTATTGGCAAAGACTTTTATTAATAACACACATGGTGGTGTTGGAGGACATCCTATCTAGCCCCATCACTAAGAGGGGTTTCCCACCCTCAACAAAACTAGCTAATGAAACAGTCGGTGTTGTAATGTCCAAAGTAAATTTGCCGTCCTGTGTGTAAAACCTAACCTGTCCCTTACTCTCTAAACTGACAAAAGGTGAAAAGGGAAATGTCTCTTGGCTGTCGGCCTGCAGCCCAGTTTCTGCTTCGCAGTTCACAAAACAAAAGTTCCAAAACGGTGCAACAAAAGCAAATAAAAGTTGTGCTAGACTGAAGGGCTTGATTCCCTTTCCCCAGAGTCTTTCCAGCTCTCTCCAGGTTTATCTTCTGTGGGCATACCCTTCCTTTACGCACTGCGACAAGGGAAAATAGCTTGGTTCTCTTCTCCCAAGCTCTGCCGTGATCTCAGTACCACTTCTCTTTGTCCACTCTCTTGCCAAATAGGGTACACAACTTTTATGTTCTCAGTTCTCTCTCTGGTTTCACTTGCACCAACAGCCTTGGTTTATTCTCCGGCCAAGGTCTCGGAGTGTCAGTCGTATTCCTCTTGATTAAAACTCGGGGAGCACTTCCCCAACATGGGTACCAGACCCCCTCCACTTGATCATTCACAATATTCTTCGTCTAGCTTTCATTTGGCCCACAGCCTTGGTTTACTCTCCTGCCAAGGTCTTTGGGAGTCGCTAGTAAGAGCAAAGTTTGTATTTCTCCTTGTTATGGTTAGGAGTGCGCTAAACAAGTATGGGTCGGTAAGGGGCCAAGAGTAAGACTCCGACACAGTGGCATGGTACGTTTTGGTTATAAACTTTTTGTTGTCAAAATAATAAAAGTGTTGGGGAAATCCTACCTATCCTTAACGCTATGAGGGTTTTCCCTGCCTCATCAAAATGATCCCTGTTCAGTTTCTCTTTTATCCCGCTCACAACACTGCTCCAATATTGGGTCAGTGACCCTTTCTCATTAAATCACCTGCCTTGATTTAGGCTCTTGTTCTCAATAATGTTTGTATCAGTAATAATTGCACTGCCTTTACTTAGGCTCTTGCTTTCAGCAATGTCTGTATCGGTGAGAATTGACCCCAATTGCTTAGGCTCCTTTTCTCAACAGTATTCATATTGGTAATGATTTCACTCTTTACTTGGGTTCTCTCACATAGTACATGGTGCACAGCATTTGCCCAGAAGCACCCCGGTAGTCTCAACTCCCTTGCCTCATGGGAAGGGGCTTTCCCATCTAAAGTAGTGACGACATCTTGGGATTCATCACAATGGCTATAAAGCAATTGGAAGTTAATCCTGGAAAGTCTGCTGTGATGAGGTTCTCAATAAATTAAGGATCCAAAAGAAACTTTATGCAGAAACATAATGAGGCACCAGTGGAAGGACAATCGTAAATTATAGACTTAGGCTGTAACATTAATATCTGTTCAGAAGGGAATATTTTTGAAAAAATAGAAATAAAGTTGTGACCAATGATCACAAATATAAAGATGTTTTTCGCCTCTGTACGCAAAGGATTGCGCCTGTAATTCTATATGGTATAGAGCTTTTCTACACTGCTGCCGAAGATGGCTTAATAGAATAGACTAGAAGGAAACCTTTTGAGGAGATTAGACTTTGCAAATTGTCTTTCGATTCAGGCAATCAGTATGTTATTAGGTTTGTCATCTGTGATGATTTTGATGGTGTCATTCCTTTCTCAGATATAGCATCTTCCCCATGTGGCCATGGCAAGGCAGCCGTTACCTGAGCTGGAGCCTCGGGGCGTGTATACGAGGGAGGATCACATGGGGGGGAGGCAACCCTCAAGGGAGTGACACATCGGACGAGACATGGTATCCCCCATTTACTTCTCGGAATACCCCCACCATTTCCCATGCCTTAATGGCATACAGTCATGACTCCCTTCACACCCCTCTGAAGGCTACTGAGATTACCTTTCCATAGTCTGTATGCAAGTCATCAAGAGCTGACTTCTCTTTCCCTGGATGTAAAAATACTGTAACGAGGCAGCTCAATAGAGTAATGAAGATCGATGGAGGCCACAAGCTGCACTCTAGTGATTGCGAGCGCATACTTGATGCAGGGGCATTTAAACCACGGCACCAGCTGACTAAAGGGAGACACTGGCTGGAAGAATATCATCCTCTCAGTAGTGACTGAGACTGCTGCGCTGTTAAAACATCCTTGAAGCCAACCAGCTCACAGAGGAGAGCAGATTGCAGGTGCCGGTCCGCTGCGCCGACACCACGAGATGAGGGAAGACTTCTTGGCGTATGCAGGCACAGAGAAGCAGCCTCCATGCTGCTCGAGTGCTGACCAAACCCAGAACAGGCAAGCGGGAGCCGCAAAGCAGAGGCAGCAAACACAGGAAGGAGGAGCAGGACTGCAGGCTTACCACAGGAGAACCGAAACACGCCACAGAGTGCCGGTGAGTCCACCCAAGGGAAACTGGGACACCGGGGCATGTCACAACCCTACAGACGGCAAATCTGAGTAAATAAAGCATATTAGAGACAATAGGAGACTCTATTTTTCCTTAAAGAAATATAACGGGATGTGTGCCCAGCGAAACATATGAGAAAGCCATGGCAGCAGAGTATACCAAGCAGTTGCAAGTTGGAGAAAGTGTAAAGCAAATTCTAGGAGGGAATCCTCATAAGGATACATCGGGTATAGCCAAAGACTGTATTTAAATCATAATAAGGAGAAGAAACCTGGCTGGAGAGTATACCAGGTATCCTACCAAAATTAAGACCGACAGCCAAGTGGTTTTGCATTCAAGTTGTTTTGCTGACCAAAAGAAACCCAAGGAAAATTGATTCGGTGAAGAGAGATCCGGGGGAAGGTGGGAGTCCTCTGGAACTGTGAACTTTATCCATCTGGACCTTTTGTGTTTGAGTTACGCCTTTTCCTTTTTGAGCATTTGTGCACTTTTCAAGGCCTAAGACATTCCCCTGTTCACCTTACAGTAAATTTATAGAATGAGAGGGCCAGAATAGTATTTTGGACACAGGATATTTTTGCTTTGGACATCTTGGCATTGGGCAGACCCTTAGTTTTGTTTTAGGTAGGGATAACATCTCCTAGAATAGGGATAGTGAGGCATTTTCCAACCCCTTATTATTTCAATACAGATTTATGGCCAAAACCATAAAATGCGTTCTGTGTTTGCGTCTCATTCCTGGCTCCTCTCACATCCTTATTTGTAATGGTAATGTTGAGGAGGCTGTATTTTTATATACAAATTAGATCTGCATGTCCAAAAACCATACACTCCCTTTTGTAGAAGTTCATTGCCTATGATAGATGCTTGTAGAGAGGAGTGTGAGATTTGTTACAAGCATTGTATGATAATACTAATAGTATGATAATACTAACATTACTACAGTATAAACAGTTAAAGGAAGGCGGAGTGGTGAATGTAGAAGAAAATCACTTATAATGGATGCGTCACCTTCAGCATGTAGGAAAAAACAAAATGTGTGTTCAATATATAAATTCTTTCTGTAACTTTACCTACAGAACCATATTTAAAGAAATTCCCGGCCAATCAAAGTGTTACATTTTACATGCATTTCCAATTTAATGTATTGCCCACAAATTATGTTGTAGGGATTAAAGAAGGTAAGGAAATAGATAATATATTGTCGATTTTGTGACAATTGGGAAATGGAAGACTTTTAGCCATTTATATTTACATTGTCCTAGATTATGTAATTTAAGGATACAATGTGGGGAAATTTGGACACAATGACATTATGGTACATAATGAGTTTTTTCGTCTGGAATGATGTGGAATAAAATAAGGAATAAAGTATCATTGATTACTGCTATGAATTTGTTTTTGTATTAAACGTTAAGAATGCTAGAAGATAATGTATGATTGATTTTAGTTTTTAAGAGTTCTATATATAGGTTTTTATCATAGACTTCGTTATTGGTATGATGTTATGATAGTTGCATCCTTTTTATTTTATATTTTGGATTAGATGAGTAAAATTTGATATAAATCAGATCACTATATATATATATATATATATATATATATATATATATATATATATATATAATTTTGTGACGAATCTGAGGATGCTGTCCCTTCTTCCCTAGGGGAAACCTTTCCCATTAGGCCAGGGCCGTAAATCCACAGTACAATAGTCCGCGTGGGCATGGTGCACCGAGGGAGGATCACATGGCGAGGGAATCCCCCTGTGCGATTAGGAACGTCTTTTCTCAGGGAACGTGGTATTCCCCCGCTTTGATACATCCAATCCCTTCTAAAGCAAATGTACTCTGTTGCAAGGTCAGACACTCTAATATACTTGACAAGCCTAAAGTACAAGAGAATGCGAAGTATCTTGGATCTGAACTGAAAATGAGTGCTGTGAAGATGATCATGGAGAGTCTGAGGATCACTCGTAAGAAGCAGAGTGAGTGGTCTAACTTTTCTCGATGTCATTTGCCCACCGAGTACAGCTGGCACGGTTGCAGAAGTTCAAAAGGAACGTGGCTGTGAGACTGAATGTGAATGATCTTCCGAGGTGGAACTGCGCGACTCCTGTACCAGGCGGGCTGAGAGAAGCCAAAGGCAAAGAAGCCGTGAGGAGGAGAACCTGAATGCGGTCCAAGCTGGACGGACCGGTCGGGTTGCTGCTGAGACGTACCTCATGGCACTACAGGCTCAGATGAACCACGGGATGCACAACCAGGCAGAGAAAGACACCTGCAAAACCACTGCAGACCCCGCCATTCACAGGGGCAGCTGCAGGGGCCTCGAAGATTAACGCAGAGGCTCGTGAAATTCTGGTACCTATGAGGAGAAAGGAAACGGGTACGCAGGTTTTCTAGGAGGCGTTGGATGTTCGGGGGAGCTAGAGAGTGAATATAAACATTGGGAAAGAGGGTCTGGGAGCCTGAAGGGGCATTGCAACTCTGGCTCCCACACCCACAAGAAAATGGAAGCAAAAGAGGGTTGAAGACCCCGAGGAGCCCCAAGAGAAGAGAATCTTATGTTTCGAGGAGAGTGAACCTAACAGACATGATAGTCAATTGCTAGTCTGGGACCCACACCCATTTAAGAGAGCAACCAAGATAACAGGATCAGGTGTTTGGCAGGAGAGTGAACCAAACACCTACGATACCACAAGAATAATTAAAACTGAGTCATCATTTGTTTGGCAGGAGAGTGAAGCAAACATATATCATAACGAATCGCGTGTCTGGGACCTGCACCCTTATGAAATACAAGCGCCTAAGGAAAGGAGGGAAAAGAGGGTCTGAAACCCATATGAAAGAGCGACAGTCCGCAAGAGGACACCAGCTTGGCAGGAAAGTGAATCAAGCTATATTGCGAGTCTGGGACGCACACCGATGTGAGAGACTGGAAGGATCAAGAACCCCAGAGTTAGGAAAACGGAATCCTACATTCTAATAAAAAACTGTATCAAGTTGACAAGACAAAGGACTGTAAAGCTAAAAAACATATCCTTGGGGATTGTCCACTGACATCCACTGACATTTGCCTAAAAAAATAAAGGGGCTCAGGTGTCCAAAAGAAGAGAACCTGAGAAGAGTTCTAGGGGAAAGGAGCACAACCATAGCCTGGGAATCTTGAATTTTTGAACATTGTTTATTTCATCACTTTTCTTTCCCAGAAAGACTGGGAACCTTTCTGTTAATTGAAAGCACAAAGAACACTTGTTAGTTTAAGAAGAGATCATCCTTGCAGTTATTTTAGATTATTGGTGTTCGTGACAGAAGCATGTTTTTGGACACGACAGTGAATGATTCTTTATTTTTGGACTTCCTGACAATTTCACTAGATGGGGGGGGGGGAACCCCTCTAACCTTTAGGGATATATAGGGATAGAGAGGCATTTTTCCAACCTTTTCTTATTCAATAAATGTTTATCAAGAAACGCACCCTCATTGTGTCCGAGCCTTACCTCTGCACCCTTACAATACTAAATACAAATAAATGAAAAATAAATCTCTAGATATCATCTTTATGCACATTTCATAGAGGAGAATCACACATTTTCAAAATGTCTTTTTTCTTTTGGCTGCAAATCATATCAATGTGGAATTATGCAAAAAAGTCTATTTAAATTCATGAATAATGCCAATTTAAACTTTTTATTTCTGTTTGTATCCGCACAATAAACTATGTGAGACGCTCTCGGAGGTACCTTCATGAATCCTTCAGTCAATGATTGCTATGGTTAGGTGACAGACGCTCTTTTAACTGTTCTATTAACTAGACCTCTAGTGAATTTTAATGGGTAATTCTATGTCAAAGGTGACACACTGTCTGGGGTCTGCAACCTGCTGCTTTTCAGATGCTTTGGACTAAAACTCCCATGATTCCCCACCATTGACTGCTTGTTAGGGCTGAAGAAAGTTGTAGTTTCAAACATCTAGAGAGCCAAAGGTTGCAGACTGCTGTTCTTATTGCAATTGGCTGCATTTCAGTAGCTCACCTGAGCCTCTTCAGTCGCCCGCGCTGGCATTATTGAAAAATAAACATTTTCTGAGGTGAAATTGTTTTCTGGTGTGTTTTGCTGCTACTCCGTATTCAGGATCCAAACCCTGGTCTTCCCGCTTGCAGGTGGGGAGCTTAGCTGCTGTGCCACATGGAGCTGCTTGTAAATACACTGACAGATGTCAGTATCACGTTCTGCTTCTGTGGCCACCTTTAGTAGCACAGATGGGCTTGTGCGCCCCCACGACACAGTCGGGAATCAGAAAGCCTGCTGGCAAACGAACACTAGTCCTTGCGTACCTCGTTCAAGTGTGTTGTCATCTTTGCATATTTTTCATTGCCCCCTGAAGTCTGTTGACCTTTTAGGATTCCTAGCTACATAACTCTTCTCACCACCATCAATTCTCCGATTTGTATTGATTGCTATATTTGTGTGGATAACTCTTACGCTATCTTTTCCTCAAACGCTTTTGAAAAAGTGCATGATTGTTAGGCTTCTTGTCGGAGTCAATCCTTGACTCCTCATCAGTTAATTTCATGCATCTTCCCTTGTTCCCCTCATACCTTTATTACCCGTTCAATACAATCAAATAATAGGACATCACAAAGCAAAGGCATTTTCATAAAAAGAGACTTACTTTTTGGCACCCTTGCTTGTAGTGTACATGCTATTCAAGATGATATTCTTACACTCACGAAGATTGTGAGGGAGACCCCATTACATATAAAGGCACTATTGGTCTTGCCTCGCACCCTTCTTTGGTGAGGAAACAGGATATCAAGTAATTGAAATAGCAATGGAAGTTTAAATTGTGTCATTTCTGCAGTGCAAGGCCAATCAAAACCAGGGCCTCTTTTTCTGGCAGAATTATTTTCAGAGTGGTAACCAGTCTTCCAATTATAAGCAGCCTTGGTGAATAGCATCTCAGTAATTACTCTCCCCACTGTAGCTCATTTAGGGAGAGCGATCATAGCCTGACCCTGAACCAGAACTGCCAGGATATTGCAGCATGGATTTGAGAATCATGTGGCAAAAGAAAAGGACATTTCTGCCTGCACACTATCTTTTTTTTGTGATGTTTTTTCTGCACTTTGATATACAGAAATGTATTACTTTTGCATTCATCAAGTATAAAATAAAGAAAACATTTTCATTAAAGGGGCCTGCACATTGAAACAAGTATGCTTGAACTAGGCTTGAGATGTTTTGCATAAACCTGCCCAAACAGGCACCCATACCTGGTGTCCTGCTTTCTTGTCGTGCCTCCCAAACTTTGATCCAGACCAGGCATCCCGCTGCCTCCACTACCTCCTAAACACAACTAGCAGTGGGTGTCTGGCTTCTCCCCAACCCCAAACACGCACATCTTAACTCACCGTCCTCTAGGGGTCGTCACCCACTTTGTGCTCATTTTCATCATCCAAGCAAAGCCGAACCTGCCACCCTGTTTCTCCCCCACAAACAGTCATGGCTGTTGTCCTACCTTCTCCCGGCTGAAAGAAAGGCCATAGGACACTTTAGATGTGGAGGCGCATCAGAAGCTGTATGTGGGGCGCTGAGTTTCCATGTGTTATCACCCATCTCCCCCCGCCATTCACTTTTTTGGAAACATTAAGGGCAAATGGCCAGTGGTGGTTGGCCAGGGGATGGGTTGGCCTGGTTGCTTGCTTATATTCAGGGCGGAGGTGGAGATATGTCTGCCCCTGTAGTGAAAATCAAAGGTTAGCACTCATGAACCCACTGTTTAATTTCCTAAAAACTGCTATCAGCACAGATAATCACAACTATCAGCACAACAGAAGCATTTGTGATTAACCAGTTTGACAAGCATATAATATCTTTATAAATATAACCTGTGCTGAAACACTGAGGGGCACACAAATAACAGAGTATGTGTGGTGTCTGACAAAAAAAAACATTTCAAAGAAAACTAGTGAACGCAAGCAGCATTTTTCAGTTTGGAAATTACTTTTTTTATGGAAGTGTGAAATGCACATTGGGAAAACAATAGTGTGCCCAACATGTAGAGCCTGCATAAAACGTAAATTAAGGGGCACATAAATTACAGGATATTTGTGTGGTAGTCCAACAAATATCTGTCTTTTTATGAGACAGCTACTAATTAATAATAATGTAAGAAAGAGGTTTTTGAAGTTCTTAATATAATCGTGAAGGCAAATGTTATTCCATCTATTTATAGAGGGGAATAATGGGGCCAAAAGAATTGGTAAAGATTCGGAGGTTTATAAACATCCCCACCCCGATATCGCCCGCTGGTAGCTCTCCACTGTTGACCTCCACTACAAGTAGCTCTAGCTAATGTAAAGGTTGGAGACCCCTGGTCTAGAGGACCATGTTTGAAGCTTAGTTGGAATGTGTTGAAATGTAATTGTTAGAATGGATCTCTTGGTAGGGGCATCCCAATAACCAGAGGCCTAGAATAGATGACTTTGTTGTAGGAATTGTAATGTTTCTGTGGTGCAAGATAAATGATTGTTTATCTTCAGATGGCTATGCTATAATTTCCAGGGACTTTAAGCCTTCCCCCATCAGAAATAGATGCAGGGTTAAACCAGAAATGTACTTAAGTTCCCTGGAAGAGTCAGCAAACCTAGCATTGGCAAAGCTACATTAGAACACTGATCTGGCCATTCAGATTTAAACAGTAATATATTCAATTTTTTAAGGCTCACATAGAACTATAATACATTTATAATACGCTTCTTATATTTGCATTTATAAATGCATGACCCTTAAATATAAAAATATTTCACACACTGAATGAAATGCACTGAAAGTTGGCTTGTCTTATACAATAAGATGCTTCATTTGAAAACACATGGCAGTTTGGTTTATGAAATTGCAGGTGAATACATTAGGGTCTCCTTAAAACCATGACAACGTTTTCCAGTTCTTTTGATTTCTATCATTATTGCTCTCATTTTCATTTAATGGTATTGTTAGTGATTAGATACAATGCTGCTTTACATTTCAGACTTCATATTTCTTGTTTGCAGAGTTCCGCACAGTACATTGTTTCAATGTAGTAAACTATAATTTTAAGATGAGTTTTATTTTGAAAGGGGATTTCCGCGTTTCTTGCTGTTGAGTTTATACTTCAGCAAAACAGTAATTCGGCTCTCTTGCGTCTCAAGCTATGCAGTTCCACTATTGATTTAAATTTTGTGGTGGAAAATCATCATTTATCTGGTGTGGTCTGTCAGGTGAGAAGCTAACTGCCTCCATTTTACTTTTGCATCTTTTCCCGGCATTTGAAGAAAAACACAACACTTGAATGAAGCAAAGCACCTTTCTGTCTAGTCTCACTTTAGGTTCAGTCACTGTTTCTCTTTTACTGTCCCCTGCAACCGATTTCCTAAACAGAGCACTTACTACCACCGCCACTTGAAATTATGAGTCAATGAATGGCAAACCCCTGAGCAGTGGACCATCTATTTAAAGAAACATAATGAACACATGCAAAAAATCAAAAATAGAATTTAGGCCCACCACAGGGTATTCTTACAGAAATAAGATGCTCTACCATTGTATTAGTATGTAGGGAGAGGAGAGATTTTTGTGGAGCAAGATCATTTCTGATCTCTAAAATGTTAATTTCCATTATTGCCTGCATTATTAAATCTAACAATGTGAGCCGAACACTGGATCTAACCATTCAGAATCATCAGAATGCCCTCCTTAACTGCTTGCAGTTTGCTGCAATTCTGTGGATCCTTTCAGTTGGCACTCAGCCAGCCTAATCTCCGAGGCTCTCTGATCCTCCAGGGCACCTTATTTCTGTCACCCAGCCCGTTTCTATGGTCTTCCCCTCCTCCACACTGCATTGTTTGTGTCCCCACTCCATTCGGTTTCCCTCTGCAGTTTCGATCCTCTGAACGTCCCGCTTCTACTGCCAACCACTTCCTTCTTGTGATATAGGGGATTCCAATTCCTCTGCACATCCTTACACGACTCTGCACTAGGTTTTAGGGCTATTTGTAAGTGAAAGAGGGATTCTGTCCATGTTCCGCTGCATGTTCTGCTTGCCATTGACAATCCTGAAAGGGGTTTCTTTCATCTGTTTATTCACAGCCTTTCCTTTTCGTATCCAAATGCTTAGCATTCTGTGTGTGAAAGTGATGATCAGTGGTCAAACGTGACGCCCGGTACTATAGCTGCTTGCTAATACAGTTAACATGGGTTGAGTGCAATCAGCGTTGCCGAAACTGGGCGTGCAGAGGGTTCTTCAGCACATCCTGAAATCATGGAAAAAGGTCAGGAGAGTGGAAAGAAATGCTACCCTTAAGCGTTTCTTTTTGTAATGTTTGTTTGCAGATGATGAACTGAAAAATTGTGCTAAGTCAAGTATTTTCTAGAAAATGATTTGCAATTCTTCGCATCATTCAGATCTCTGCTTGGTTGCCAAGCAAAATTAGGGTGTTTTGGAAATTGCTTATCGTGGCACTCTTACTGGGCCCAGGACCAGCGTGTAATGAAGAGAGTAATGCAAGGGTTTCTGAACTCTTGCAGATATAGGAGGCTATGTGAAAACGTTCTTAATGCTCACAAATGTAATAAGCATTGAAAATAGGGTGCTTGTATATTCTAAGGCTTTTATGTTTTCATTATAAAAAATGCTATTTCTGAAGATGGCATTTCTTAAAGGGTACTTATTCAAAGTATCAGCTAAGAGGGCAAGGGTTTGACAGTGTGAAATCTGAACTCACTTTTATAATGGTCTTTGGCGGACCTGCGAGAGGCTGCCATCGCTTGTTGACAGTGAAACTATCCTTTTTATGTGACAGTACTTGCGATTCATAACGCAGCTTCTATCATTTCAGTGCCCAAAACCCACCAATACCGGAAACGTTTTTTTAATCTTTTTTTTTTAGTGCTGTACAGGCTCTTCTCAGCGCAGACTTCCAATTTCAGCAGTACTTTCACTTATCGGAACAGCTGCATATCTCTTGGAAGCACAGTATCATAATGTGTATTCTTGACTGCCATACCACTTACTAGGACAGTGCCTTTGCTTCTCAGCGCTTTATATTGGTAGAATGTCACCACACCAATCATTGAGGGGGTATAGTGACTGAACTCTGCTGTTACAGTGGGCAACAATGAAGCAAATTGTCATAGTGCTGCACACTGTCATTGCTCTGGGAGACTGTGCTACAATGGCCTCAATCGGACACCTACCCTGAACTTTCTCCCTTGCAGCAGACACCATTTCATCCTTATCTGGCTTTAATGGGCATAGGCCTGTTGGCAAATATCTTATTTTCTAAAGGAGAGTGTTATCACAGATGTCAGAAGGGCTGTGACAGAGCCAATCATAAATCCGTTATGTTTTATATGTGACTGACACTGTCACCGGTTAACAGGAAATGTAGCTAATTTTGTTAATGCACCTACTGCAGAAATCTTTGTTTACCTTAAAGGTCTTTAGTTCCAAACCTGGAGGAGAGCTTGATGGGGTAATGTTCCCGTTGCAAAACATTTTTTTAACCTTCAGAACACAGGAAAGCAGCTCATAAGCGCTAACCTAGATTTAAGCTTCTCGGCAGGGCACAATAGATCAGTCGGACTGGAAGGATGGGTATTTGAAATCTACATTACTTGATTTGTTTTAAAATAGCATTCAATGCCACATTGTTTTGCACTTCCCCAAAACGCCAGGCAACTTCTAATTCACACCTGAAGAGGGTAGATGGATAAATCAGAAATTGAGCTTTGAAAATGAGATGTTGAAGACTTAATCTAAAAAACAAATGGCTGATCTCTGTTTGGCAAGAAACGTGTTCCAATGTGTGAGGCTGTCTCCACCAAAGGAGTATTTGACCAACTCTTTCATTGACTAATGTCGGAATAGTGCATTCTTCTTCAAGCATAAGAGCTTCGTGGTGGAGCAGTGTCTGATCCAGTAGAACCCACACAGCATGCTGAACCAGGAAGACGAACACTGGAACCCTGCAAGACTGGCGACTGAAAATCTAGCTTGCAGGAAGGAATTGCACATGTGAGTCACAGGCTCAACCTGTCTGCCTGAGAGGTGGGCTGACGGGATCTTGATACCACCCCAAACAGGGACGTCATTTAGGGCTCGCAAGTGCGACCCCAGAGGTCTCCCTACGCCTAAAAAAAAATCGAATAAAAAAATCTTTTTAATTTAAAAAAAAAAAAAAAATTAAGTCAAGGTCCTGGGCTGTGGCCAGCACCATGTGGCTCTTTGCTTCTGGAGTGGCTGGCTTTCTTGTTCAGGCCTCCTTAACAAATTAAAAAAGAGTTTCTACCAGTCTAACACTTTCAGCAGTGACCCCGAATAAGAAAGAATGGTAATACCAAATAATTTGTCTTTCTAGAATTCTATACAATTGCTAGACTCATTAAAGGTTTATTTTAGGCACACTTCAGGGGGTGAGTCACTGATTTAGTCTGTTCTTAAACATCTCAACTCAGCCTTTCATACTTCTTAGGTCGATAAATGAGTACCAACACAAGTTTGGTGATATTTTATGTATATTTTTTCTATGTAAAGCGCTTAAGCGTAAGTGCTATATAGCATGTCATTATCATTTGGCCATGGACGTCTGCTTGTATTCACAGTAATTTGGTAATCTGGGCCTATGCACACTGATCTTAACGATACATATGGCGATCCATTCTTGTATGAAATGTATATTGCATTCTAGTGATATCGTAACCATATTTTTCGTAGTTTGCTTAGGAACAATGCTATGTGATGCCACTTCCTGTTTTGTCAAGGGGTGAAAGGTCGTGTTCCATCGATTCCCGTGATATCACTTTGGGGTGTGGTCAAATGACATCACTTCCTGTGATGCCATCAGAGGTCAAAGGTCATGAAATGTCACTTCCTCTACCCCTGGCATTTTGGTAAAAAGACGACCCTGACCCCAACCAGCTAAGCATCCTGATTTTCTTCGGGCGCAATGCGAAATATTTCTGCACAAGAATGGGGGGATCCACCCAGAATTATTCCTAAACCCCCAAAGAGCAACTAGTTGGGTACTACCCAATCCCAAAGAAACCTGGTATTTGGGACTGCAACACCCAGGATGCACCATGTTTAGAGCTCCAAAACTCAGAGCAGATTCCAGAATGTCTTCCAGGGATTCATAGGGAGATGGGCTATAGGGAAACAGAACATTCAGAGAGACCCCTTTGACAACAGGTGCAGATCCTTGAATCAGAAAACTCATTCCAACCCCTCCTTGCCAGCAGCAGGGATTGTGCAGAGAACGCCTTTCCCTCCCCGTGCAGCTGCAGCATTTATGGAGAGAAATGCTTCCTTCACCATTTCCAAAGGAATTTTTTTTTTCAAATGGATTGTGTCTTCCAACGTATTCCTCATCTAAGACCTGTAATGTCCACAGCTGTGCTGCTTCAGAAATATTTTCGGCAGAGGGTGCCCTTGCGTTGATGGCGTCGGGTTGATGTCCCTCGAGGGCCTCCGTTGAGGTCGATGTCATTGAATGTTATAAATAGGACGCACGGCGCCCGCAGCCTCAGTTCTGTTTTTTCCACAAACTTCTTTGCTTCAAGAACTCGGCGCGCCTCGTGTCTTCTACTTCGATATCATACTATGTCTTTTTCTTCCACTGCCACGACCGTGTGTTCTGGCTTCAAGAAGTGTCGTGACTGCGGGGTCCAAGATGTCCTTCACGGACCCGTACCGTGTCTGCTTGTGGTGCCTGGTGAAGGGCCACGACACGGACGACTGCTCGAAGTGGCAGTCATTGACTGCCAAGACCCTGCGGCAGCGTATGGGGAAATTGAAGGAAGGCCGTGTTTCCCAACCCCGTAAATCGAAATCCACTGGACTGTCAACTGACGAGACAAGTGGGGACTCTCCTCTTCGGAAGACGTCCAGGAGATCTAGGTCACGGAGTGGTTCCCGCCACTCTTCCTCTTCATCGAGGCGGTCCCGGAAGCGGCGTCACTGTTCGCCTTCCCCGTCATCGTCGGATGACTACCCGAAGAAGATGGCCTGCCCCACTAAATCCTCTACTCCCGAGGAATGGGAGTCTTTTCGGGAACAAATGTTTCAGATTTTTCAATCTCAGCACAGTTCCGTCCATGCCTTCTGTTGAAGCCGACAGGGAATGGTCTCGGTCCGATACTCGGCGCGATGAGCATCGGGAGCTGTCGAGTTTCCGTTCGGACAAGGCATAGGGGGAACTCCAGAGACGTGCCAGGTCCAGGTCGCAGTCTTCGTCTCCAGCAAAACGGTTGAAGCTTGTGAAGTCGTCGAAGAAAGTGTCGACGCCATCGGTGCTGTGTCCGTCGAATGAGTCTGGCGGGTTTTTAAACCCGGTCAGGCCGTCGAAATTTTCGGCACCGTTGTCGACTTCGGAGCTGAAGATGCCATCAGCCGTATTGGGCAGAATTTGCTCTTTCTAAATCTGTAAAGCCTGTCCCTGGATAAGAGATGTACTCCTCTCCCATGGAAGGAGTTCTTTCAGTCTCTCCAGAATATCTTTGAAGAGGAGGAGAGGTCTGAGGAGGAGGATGCCCCCTTTGGTCTTCCTTATGGGACGCCTGGTGTTCCAGAATGCCTCATTTACGTAGGAAAATCGGTTTGAGGATTTGCGTCAATCATTGCATGATACCAGTGGGCTAGACACGTCTCCTGAGATGGAGTTTGGTAAGCCTGAGCTTGGTGATCATGCTGAATCTTCTAATCAGAGACTGATGTTGAAGGTTGTTGAGTACCTGGGTTGGTCCAGGCCTCTGGTAGCTTATGATCAGGATGACCTTACCGACATCTTGGATCAGGGTGCGTCCACTGACCCGGTGTTGCCATTTCATATGGCTTTGCAAAAGAGGGTGGCTGCTACTTGGACTTCCCCGGAATCTATTCCGGCGGTTAACAAGTCGTTGTCAAGAAAATACCGCCCATCCTTTAGCAACCCCGGCTACTTGTCCACACACCCTACTCCCGAGAGTTTGGTGGTCCAAGCGGCTAGAGCCACCTCAAAACAGGCAGCGTACCCTACCATCCCTCCTGATAGGGACTATAAACGCATGGATGGATGGGCACGCAAGGTATTTTCTGCTGGGAGAATGGCGCTGAAATCAGCTAACTCCACCTGTGCTTTGGCAAAGTTTTTGCACACTCTGTGCAATTGTATTTCACTTGCGGCTGAGCATATTCCTGAAGGGGAAGAAAGGGATGGCTTTCTAGCTATTGTGCAGGATGTCAAGGATGCCATGTGTGAATCCCTTCAATCGGGGTTGGACACTGCAGATAGTGTTGCTAGGTCCATGACTACGAGCACCGTGATGCGCAGATTTGCGTGGTTGCAGAAGTCCGGGTTTGCACCCGATGTGCAGGCCCGTCTTCTCAACATGCCCGGGTTGTATCTTTTTGGCAGCAAGGCTGACAAGAGCCTTGAGATGTTGCAGACCTTCAAAGCAGCTGGCAAATCTTTGGGGCAGCTGTTCGGCAACCTCAGCCTTTTCGTCCTAGGGGACAGCAATGGAGGAGTGGTTCCTTTCGCTATTACTCCTCATTTGGAAGGGCGAAAGAGATGGCCAGTCAAAGGGGCCAGCATAAGCTCCCTCGTGGTGGATGAGGTAGGGGTGCCCGAGTCGCTCAGGCAGCTGCCTCTTTGTCGTCAGGTACTGCTGCTGCCGCTACTAAACAGCTCTGAGGCCAGGTCTCATTGTTCTCTGGTGGGAGACAGGCTATCACAGCATCTCGAAGACTGGTGAGCCATTACTTCAGATGCGTGGGATCTGGATACAATTGCTCGCGGTTACTGCCTTCCTATTCTACACCGGCCTCACGACAATCCAACGGGGAAACTCTCTTTGAAGGTTCCGGATCTGCTCTTTGTGCAGGAGATTTTAGCCCTGCTCGAGAAAGGTGCTATAGAACCAGTGCCTGTGGCGGAGTGGAACAAGGGTTGGTACTCCCCTTATTTTTTGATGCCCAAGAAGGACGGGGGACTGAGACCCATCTTGGACGTACGATACTTGAACAAGTTCCTCAGGAATGACAAGTTCAAGATGGTCACTCTTTCTCAGATCCTTCAAGGCCTCCAACTTCAAGATTGGTTGGTGTCATTGGACCTGCAGGATGCTTATTTTCATGTTCCGATCCATCTCCAGCACAGGAAATACCTCAGGTTCTCAGTTGGCAGATCCCACTATCAATTTCGGGTCCTGCCATTCGGGCTCAACTCCGCCCCAAGGGTTTTCACCAAGCTCATGGTGGTGGTGACAGCGCATCTCAGGAGAGGGGGAATTCATGTCTACCCCTACCTGGGCGTTTGGCTTATCAGGGCACGTTCTCCCGAACAAGCCTTGGATCATCTCGACATCCCCTGCCACTCCCTTCACAAGCTGGGCTTCTCCCTCAACTTCAAGTAGTCACATATGACACCAACCCAACAGCTCCAGTACATGGGGGCAGTTTTGAACACATCCTTGGGGATGTGCTCACCACCCAAGGTGAGGGCTCATCACATTCTTCAGATGGTCTCAAAATGTCAACAAGCCCAGTGTCTTCCGGCTTTCGAATTCTTAAGGTTGCTCGGCCTCCTGGCATCCTGCATTGTTCTAGTGCCAGGGGCCTGCCTGAGAATGAGGTCTATACTGAACACCGTTTGGGACAGGCTGTTTCTAAGCAGACCTTGTCTTGGTGGATTATCCTCACTATCTCGGAATGCTACCGGTTGGCTGATGAGGACCCTGCTGAGGGTTTGCGGGCTCATTCCACCAGGGGCACTGCTACTTCGACAGCACTCCAGAGGGGTGTGCCGGTTAAAAATATCTGTGATGCTGCAACATGGTCTTCTATACACACGTTTGTTAAGCATTACTCCCTGGATACATCCCATGCTCCGAATGTTGCCTTTGGTAAGGCTGTACTGTACTCTGCCATTTGAATTGGGTATGTCTAAATTCTTTTCCCTCCTCCACTCATCTTTACTGATTTGGGAGTCTGTCATAGATGAGGAATACGTGGAGGACACCATCCATTCGAAGAACAAGTTACTTATCAAACTGTTAACGGTATTTCAACTGGATGTTCCTCCAACGTATTCCTCATCACCCTCCGAGCCTACCCCTCTCAAGACTTTCCCATGCCATTACAGCTTACGTCCCGCAAGGCTAAGTGCAGTCGCTTTGATGCTCTAGACATGAATACCACACATTGTGAGGGGGAAAAACATGAACTGAGGCTACGGGCGCTGTGCGTTCTTATCAACATCCGATGACATCACCCTCGACTGAGGCCCTCGAAGTAAATCGACCCGTCGCAAGGGCACCCTCTGCCGAAAATATTTCCAAAGCAGCACAGCTGTGGACATTATGAGGAATACGTTGGAGGAACATCCAGTCGAAAGAATGTTACCAGTTTGGTAAGTAACTTGTTCTTTTCGGAGGTGTGGACCTTGACCGAGTTTTCCTGTACCTGAACATGGCTTTTCAAACACCAGAAACGCACAAAACGAACTTCTGTGCAAGGGGTTTAGGGGGCAGGGAGTGGCCAGGAGGTAAAGTATGCGCAGAGCTGAATACTAAACACCAGCTTCTGCACTGGAAACCAACTGAAAGAAATCCAAAATGTCATCAAGCCTTTTAAAGACTTCCTTCCCCTGGCTTGGAATGATAAGCCAATTTAATCTATTCACAAATTCGCCTCAGCCAATGGGAGGATGGTGAGGGCTTTCATACAGATGCTAAGAAACACAGACCATGCCTTTTGGGCTAAACTCTGCAGAGGGGAGTTTGCTGAGGAAGCAGTGGATCCTCTTTATCCCAGAAGAGAGGCGTGCTCCTGTAAGGTTAAGAAATGCTCTTGTATTTCCATAAGAGGGGTGTGATTCGGTCTGGGGGAGAAAAGCCCCTTGAAGCTCAAAAGAGGGATCTACCCCAGTGAGCTCCTTGAACCGGAGAAAGGGGTGAGCTGCTGTGAGGAAGGGCACCCATAAACTTGGAAGAGGGTGAGCTGAGTGCCTTGGACCCCAGGAGTGCCCCAGTGAGAGGGATGAAAGCCCCATGAGCTCAGAAGAGGGTGGTGCTAAAGTGAAGAGGAAGAGTGACTTTTATCCACAGGAGAGCCATCCCCAAGAAATGAATTACTTTTGGGACACTTGGAAATGGGAGTAAAGCTGAGCTCTAGAAATCACTAAGCTGGAGACCCTTCCGGTCTGGAGCATTCTGTATGCCTTATATTTTTTTGTCCTTCATATATCATGTGTGCAAGGACTACGTTTCCCAAGAACCTTTGTTACAGCCACCCTGAACCATTTTCATTGCAAATAGTCCTATGCTTTATTTTTGTTTGATGAAATCCATTAAGCTTATTCTTCTATGATTAGTTGTGTGGTCCCTCTGCCTTGTGACACAGAGCAAAGGGACAACATGTTCATAAGTGTGCTGTCCACACATCCTGCAGAACTGTCTGCTTCATGTGTCCAGGTCTGAAACTGGGAGGGACGAGATTAAGAAGCTGGAAGGTGTCCAGGTAGAATTGGATTGGAGCATCTTAACTTTGATGCTTTTGGCACACTTCATGGCAGGGGTAAGATGATAATTATAAAGTTGGCCAGAAAGCCAGGTCTTTACAGTTAATATAGATGTACCTTTACTCCTTAGCAGTTCTTCTATACTTTAAATGGGACAGTACCTGTGCCCATATTTTACATAAGTACTGTACTTTTGATGACTGCCAACCATCTACATACTCAAACCAGGAAAAACAGGGATCATGCTCTGTGGGAGGACCTGCCTTTTTCCCAACCCACCCTATGGCTGCCCTCTCTAGGTCTACCGTCCACCTCCTACAACACAGTAAAAATCCTCAGATGCAGTATGGATGCAGACTTCACTCTATCACAGCACATCAGCTCCATGACAAAAAGCTGGTACCTGCACATCTGCATTTTTCCCTATCTAACTTTCCCACACAGAGTCTCTGTGATCGTTGCTAAAGCTCTAAACATGGGGGCGGGGGCCTGCATCACAGCTAAAAAAACTCAAACGGGTACAAACCATTGCTGCGATGCTCCTCCTAGATGCATCAAACAAGCCCTCCGTTTCCTTCACTGGTTTCAGATTGGGCGACGATCCACCTCCACCAACCGAGCTCTCCACAACACAAGACTGAATTATCTGCAGCAGCAACTTACACGCTCTAGGCCTAATAGAAACCTTAGACCAGGCACAGCACTTCTTGTAATTTCAGTGACGAAATGAACCAGAATTGGCGGGCTCCTCCTTATCAGTCCAAGCACCCACCATCTGGAACTCGATCCAATTTCCCCTCCGCAACATTGAAGATCACCTCGCATTCAGGAAGGCTCTCAAAACCTGGCTCTTCCCTTCAACATCCACACTGACTTAGTCTATCTCTGGGGTGAACTATTACTCGCCCCACAACGGGAATGCATGGGCATGTGAGGAGTCAACAAAGTGGGACAGGGCACTCCTCATTGAATGCATCTCAGTCCGATCACTATGATAAGCTCTGCAAGATTACATCTAGCTGGGTATCAGTCTTTCTTTATTGGAACCGTCAAGCCCTCCATCACATTTGCTTTATCAGAGATGTGCAGTACCAACGGCCAAGCCACAGAAAGAAATTGCTCGATGCACCTAAAATGCTAGTCTAGCTATGAAATAACACTGATATTGCTTACTTAATTATATATGCCCAGAAAATATGCCATGAAACGGTATGAAATTACTAGACTGGTTGAACCAAAATGGCAGTCTAGTCACTAATTCATATCATGCCTTTTATCATTGATGACCTTTGTATTAGTGCACCCCTCTCCTGCCCCACTCCTCCTCTCCCTGCCACTCTTCTCCAACCCCCAAAATCAACCCTTCGGCCCAGTATTACCTCAATGTCCCTCTTCCTCGTCCCAATACTTATGTATTAGGCAAGGTGCTTCATATCCAAATATTGGGACGAGGAAGAGTGGCATTAAGAGTAATACAAATTACTGGTAAGTAATCCATGTTTTTAACAAAAGCACACACATTCACACGCCGCTTGCTCATTTATACACGCATTAATTCACCATTCATTCCAGCATGCCCAGCCACCCAAACATCATGCACGCACGCACACACGATATACGCACACATACATTACATAAAACTCGTTCTCTCTCTCTCATACACACACACACGTTTACATTAAAAAAACATATGCCTTACCTTTCTGAATCCGTTGCTGCAGCTCCTCCTCCAATAGATTGCAGTTTATGCAAACACAAAGTTATAGAATTCTAGATGTCAGCTGGCCTGGCCGTACAAACGAACTTTGAAAAGACAGTGCGTAGAGTTGATGTGGTGATGTCATAGAGGAGGAACTGTGCGTTTGTTTAAACCCCCCCCCCCCCCCAACCCAACATTTTCTCCGACTGCCTGTACAAAAATGGGATATAGATAGCCCAACATGAGTAGTAACTCTGCTTGGAATGATTTGCTATGCCTTGCATCTCTGTGTGCAGACTGCAAGCAGATGCTTCTGAGTCAAGTCTTTCGATTCCACTTAGATAGCTAGTTCTCTTTGATGGAACCGCATTACTTTTACAGTGATCGCTTTTTAACGAACTCATTAATTCAGCAATTGAGTGCCGCGCTGCAAACAGGGACCAAGGAAGGGAGGCAGCAGTTGCTTCAGCTATAGTGGGTGACTTTTTCCTGCTGCGAAGAAAGCTTTGTTAAAAAATCATAAAGCATTTGGTTTCCCAAATCTTTAACCGATAAGCATCCTCCTGAATAATTGGATCCCCCTTTTGAAAATCGGGTTCGGTTTGAACCTCTCATTATCCAAACGCAAAGAACTGAGTATGTCCAAGTTAGCCTATATCTATGTATTTCTGAAAAACGGTGGGAATCGGGGCAGACATTGGAACGTAGTAATTTTTCTAGTCGTTTACTGAGGGACATTTGATGGTTGGCTGCCACCTGCTGGGGGTTCTGTTACTATGGCACTTCGAGTTAAAAGATGATGTGCACGATGGCGGCTGCTCTGGTGATTATTCTCTTCTCCGTTTGTGTTTTATGACTCTGGGAACAACCAGCTAAAAAGAGAGGCCGGTTCTAAAGCGATTAATGAATTCAGTGATGTGTAATGGCTCCGTTTGCCATAAGACCTTTTTTGTCCGCTTTCTTCATCTTCCCGAACCAAATGTTCTAGATGTTATGGTATCTATTTAGAAAGGTACGTGGATTTCTGTTTATTCAAACAACAAAAGTCCCATGATTGCTTATTTTCTACAATTGACATGTTCGAGTTCCCCCTTTAGGCTGCATTGTCTGTGGGTAGGGACCTCTTGGAATAGCTGATCCTCAGTAAGTTTCCCAGAACCTTCCTGAAAAGAATAACCAGCAAAAATATTACATTACATTGCATGCATTCAAATATGTTGGCTACGTTTTAGTTTTTGCTGATACTAGACCCTACCCCTGGCCAAAGCAGTGCTAACAAAAATTAGCGAGGTAAACGTTTATATACAAGATATGTGGTTAGCATGTCAATGGGCAGCGCTTGTTACATGAGTTGGTCAAAGTACAATTTGTTATATTGTGTATCTTTACGTCATGTAATCCAATGAGCACTTACTTTAGAAGATGTGTGCCCCTCTGGAGTTCAGTTGGAAAGCATGTACTTTTATGTCTGGGGCTGTTGTATGACAGTGATCCTTCCTTTGACTGCTGCTATGCCATTTCTGTACGTGTTTCTCTTCTTTTGACCCTGCGGCAAAGTCCCTTCGTACTCGCAGATTTTTCTGTACCAGCCACCAGAGTGCTAGCAATGCAGGATCCTGGCGCTGCCACTGGCCGCAAGCCCACACCACAGTCCAGCTACCTGACTTGAGGCCCCTCCCGGAGCATACTCCCTCCCTGGAGCAGCTGATCATACACAAAGCCATTATTCCCATCGTTTTCTAGACAATCATGCTTGTTCTGCAAAAAGTGCTCGTCATCTTAGAGGTGTTCGGGACGTAGGGCCTATGCATTTTTTAGTCTTTCCGCTGCTGGAATGAGAGCACCGTGTTGGTGGAGGGGGAGGAAGTGTTAGATAGTCCATAATGCTGAATGTACTTTTTAAAGACTGACATGGTTGGCTATTTCCACGTAGCCCTTCAGGATTGAGCTTATTGGTGAATCACCTGGCATAGGAGCAGGCATGAGCAGCTGAACGGGAGCACGGTACAGGAGAGCTACGCTGTGCCAGAGCCTTGGACACCAACAGTGGCAGAATGATGAAAGGTGGGTTCTGGGAGCAGAGGTAGTACTAGGAGAGAGGTGGGCCTTAGCTGGAGAGCGGGGGCAGCCCCAAGAAGGGCAGGGATTAGAGGGGGAGACAACACGAGTGTTGTTGCAGAGACAGGAAGGGAGAATGAACTGTCAGGAGGGGAGGTGGGCTGAGACCGCAGAGAAGGGTGTTAATGGTCGTGGACAGACCGTGCATGCAGAGTGGGGGTTTATGGTCGTAGTGAAGGGGAAAGCCAGTGGTTGGGGACAGAAGAGGCCAGTGTAATTAAATAGTGAGACGAGACAGTCTGCAGTGATAGTAGAGTGGAGGAAGTGTAGGGAGAGATGCATTGTAAAATATTTGGTATCCTAAGGAATGCCTGTATGCTTGTTGCTAGCTCCCAATAGCAATGAACATTCGGTTTCTAGCACCGAGGTAGTAGCTAAAAGGGAATGTGCTTGGTACAACGAGGGTGGTTTTCTTTCATCTTGGTGGGGTTGCCACGAAGTGAAGGCATTGCTCCCACCGATTTTTAGAAAGATTAGAAAGGAGCTATTTTAGAAAGCCCTCTGCAATGATGGGGAAACGGGGATGCTCTACCCTCACTTAAGTTGTACAAAGCAACCCTGTTTCCTTTGGATGTAGGGGGGATATGCAAGATTAACTCACATGACTGCAGGAGAAGCATCTTGATGGTTAGGCTCCACATCCTGCCCCTAAATGTCTGCGGCCAGTGGAAAGGAGGGGCTTCTTCTCACGAATGTAAATGTGGATTGGGCGCTGACGAAGTTCTGGCGCATTTTTTGTTAATTTGTTTTCTTTCATTCTTTTTCTACTCCATTAAACATTCAAGGTGATCACGCCGGCACAGGTCTTGGGAGCAGTACAGAAGAATGACTGGTGCTGTGCAGTGGACCTCAAGGATGCGTACCTGCACGTTTCCATATGGGAACATCACTGGTATTCCTCAGGTTTTCCATCAGTGGTGACACCTTCAATACAGAGCTTTCCCCTTCAGACTGAATGTAGCATAGGGGGTCTTCACCAAGCTAATGAATGCCATTGCCAGGCTCCTGAGTCTCAAGGGGGTCCACATCTAACTCTATCTAGACAATTGGGTGATGAGGGATCCTTCAGCCCAGCAAGAAGTCATTCCAGCTCTTGGTGCGCATGCTCTTCTGTCTAGGATTCTCTGTTAATTTCAAGAAGTTCACTCTAATGCCTGCGGTATCCTGCTGTTTCGCCAACTGTAATTACATTGTGGTAATTTACAACAAAGTAATTACTTTGAAATTTCACTGAATAAAGGGTTCTTTCTGGGTAGGAGGTAAAAGGGGAATGTGGAGGGTTAGGAGTAGGGGTGGTAATGAAGGGGAAGAAGGGTATGGAGGGACCCTCAAAATTAGAAAGAAAACGAAATATTTTAAAGTAATTACTGTCATCGAAGTGACATGGAACCACTCCTATTCAGAAGCTAGAATTCACTGGCTGCGAGGAGTTTTCAATCCCAGCAGAGGATTACAGACATCTCCCTGGCTATGGCACACTTTCAGAGCAGACTGCCTTGTGGTTCCAGTGGCTCCTTGGTTTGGTGGCACCATGCATGTTATGTGTTCTGCTGGCCGTCTTGAAGATGAGACAACTTCAGCTGTACGTGTTGAGTTCCTGGAATCGGTCTACAGTGAAACATCTCTGTCCCAGGACCTATGATGGTGTGGCGAGCTAAAGAATCTGATCCAGAGTTCTCTTTCAGGAATCCCTTCCAGAGGAAAGTATCACTACAGACTCTTCCCTCCAGGCCTGGGGCGCCACTTTGGACAGCATCCGGGCACACAGCCTGCAGTCTCTGAAGCTACTTCACAGCAACCTCCTAGAGCTGCAGGCTTCATGCCTTCAAGACCTCTCTCCCCGTCCATAGTGGGTGGGGGGAGCAGATCATCATCAATGTGGAAAGCACCACATCCATGTTTTGTCTTAACAAGCAGTGGGAAAGGAGATCCCACCTCTCTTGTGCTACCTGGTGGTGAGAATATGGAAATGGACTATCAAGCATCAAATGTCTTTCAAGCTCTCCATCTTCTGGGGGTACTCCATGCAGAAGCCGACCTTTTGAGCAGAATCAATTTCCCCAAACACAAATTTAAATCAAACGCACTCTAGAGGTCATATTCTCCCAATGGTGTCATCCTCGTGTTGGTCTTTTAGCAACAACAGCAAGTGTCCCCCCTTTGCTTCATGGGGCGTGCTGGGATTGAAGTCCCTGGGTGACGGCCTGAACATTCAGTGGGATTCTTTATCTGTTTATGCTTTTCCTCCAATACCTCTTCTACAAGGTATTGGCCAAGTTTTCCACCTGCAAGAATTCAACAGCACAGTGGCCAGCCTGATTCTTGTACTCTGACCTGATGAGGGGCAGGAGTGAGGGGGCGGTTCCCCTTTCAGGCTAGCACTCTCCTGCAGCAAGGCAGGGTACTCCACCCCTCCTTTCGATTGCTCAGCCAAGTGGCATAGTTCCTGAGCAGTTAACTTTAGGACACCTCTCATTGTCTGCTGACATGAAGATCATTGAGGCGGCAGGAAAGGCTTCAACTCGTTCCCAATACAAGAGTAAATTAGTCTGGTTCTGCCATTGGGCATTGGACGAGCACATCAGTCGTCTAGATTGCCCACATAACAAGGTAATTTCATTTCAGTCACATTTTGCATCCTGCTGTACTTATGTAGCAGCTTTCTGGCCTTGCCCCAACGGTCAAGCACTGTCCTTCTCCACTTGTAATCCAGTAGTGCACCGACACTTGGCAGGTTTAACAAGCCTCTTCCCCTGGTTAATGGGCCGCATCTGGCATGGGATTTAAAAATAGTTCTTTCTACAAGCCTTTTGATTCTTTGTCTACCATGGATTTGAAGTTGCTTACTTGGTAGGTGGCTCTTTTTGTGTCCTTTAGATTGACAGAGTTATCGAGATTCATGCATTCTCTGCTTATGACCCGGTTTTTCACAGACAAGGTGGTTTTTAGAACCTGCCAGCAGGGTTGTGTTGATTGGGTGTTTCTCTCCTTGTTGTGGTGATGGGGCGTAGTGGCTGTTTCAGAGACTTTGGTCTTGGTTAGTTTAGAGACCATGGTTCTGGTGAATTTAGAAATTAAGTTCTTGTTGCTTTTGCTCTGTTTTGGTTTAAGGGAGGTGGATATGCTGTAATGTGCTTTTCCCCCCTCATAGCTGTGTTGTGAGCATGTGAGCTTGGAATACCTGTGGAATGTTGTGGCGTGGAATGCTGACTGAGTGTTGTCCTTTGAGTATTCTGTGAATGTCGGTTAGGAGTGAACTGCCCGATTGTGAGGATGCCGGTGGATGTCTCGGTTTCCCCTTATAATAATGTATTTCCCGGTTACCTGAACCTGTTAACTTGTAATTGGAACTTGCAGTAAAGAAGTTACTAAACCTTACCTGCTACTGCAGTCCTATCCTTGTAAGGAAGTACCATTTTAACACCTTTCTATCCAAGTTGGTCTCTTCGTTACACAATGAGTAGGCGGCCTTGCCAACATTTACTCCCAACTCCCTGTTGCTGGCTATAACTGTTCTACATGTCTTCAACGTAAGGAGGGCTCTGATGTTCTACCGGCATAGAACTAAGCAGTTCTGTACATCCAACACACTTTTTTCGTCATCTTCGGTGGCCAGTATCCAGGGTCCCAAACCTCCAAATCCACCATAGTCAGGTGGCTAATCACAAACGTCAATCATTGCTGTCATGCAACAACGCACATTCCCAAAGGACATTTAGGCTTGTGCCATCTGAAACAAGGTAATTGCTGTGGCTTTTCAGCATAACGTCCCTCCGGACGCGAGGAAGGCTGCCATTTGGTCGATGCCTTCTGCCAGCACTACTGTCTTGACACTAGCTCCAGGTCCATTGTTCAGACAGGCTGCCCTGCGGAACATTTTGGCTAGTCATTAGGGTTCTCTTCCTGCCTTCAGTTTTCTTTGCTGTGAAAACTCCTATCAGTATGGAGGAACGGGGACAAAGTGTAGGATTAAGAAATGGTTACTCACTGTAGAGACTACTCTACTCCTAGCCCATATTCCAATTTCCTCTATGCAACCCATCCTCTGTATATTGGTTAGTAATAGCTAATGAGTGGATAAGGAAGGACCGGCAAAGCCAATGGGAAGAGTCAAACTGGACAGCCCAGCTCAGACACAGCAATGCGTGCTTCAAATTTGGGCAGTTAATTTCTGCTGTGCAAAAAAGGCTGTGGTCTCATTCCCTTGAGACGGAATCCCACCAGTATGGAGGAAAGAGGAATGTGGACTAGTAGTACAGTAGTAACTACAATGAGTAACTGTTTCTTGTCTGTATATGTATTAATTTGAAGAACAGGGGTGCCTGTGTTTTTTTAAAATCAGAAATGACTTGCAATAACACATTTACAGATGGCAGACCTATTCCCCCAAAGTGTGGCGATAGGGACATAAACAAGGGAAAAACAAACTGAGAAAAATAAATATAAGAAACGCGTGACTTACAAGGTAACATTAAACTATGGAGGAAGTGCCTCAAAGTAAAGAGGCATAACATATAAATATACAAAATTACTGGAGGGAGTGGTGTGGAGTCAGGTTGGGAGGATCTGGGAAGTGGGCATAGGGAGCTCCCTCTTTAGCAAGTAAGTGCATTTTAAGCCAAGCTTTGAAGAGAGCCACATTTGGGATGGCTTTGAGTGTGTCGGGAAGTGAATTACATGGAGTGAGGTGACAGGTGACTAGGGAGAAAGAGCAGAAGCGAGAGGGGGAATGGGACTGAGGTTTCAGTGCACAGAAAGAGCAGCTGGAACAAGAAGCTGAGTACACATAGTCAGACAGGTATTGAGGAGCAAGGTCATTTATTGCTTTGTAGGCTGGATGAAGGACCTCAAAAAGATAATGGTTGTGCATGGAGAGCAAATTAGCATGTTGTCGGCCACTATGTACAAGTGGCAGAGGGTTTGGGTACGTTGTAGAGTCTGTGCTTGCAAAGCTCAGGATTCTGTCTAGAGTAAGTCAGGACGTGGCTCAAGATGTAGTCAAGTTTGGGGAGCACAAGGATGGAGATTTGAGTTTCATTCGAGTGGTTAGTAAAATGACAGATATTCCGAATCTAAATGTTAATATGAGCAGCACTAGTAGAGATGTGTGGAGGGTGCTATCGAAGAGAACCCCAAGGTGCTTTGGCTGAGAGACTATGAAGTTCAGGTGGGAAGGCGAGGGAGATACAATATGATAGGTTATTTATAATGTGCTTAATACCCAGAGGTTTCTAAGCGTGGACCAGGGGATCAAAACTGTGTTGCTCCGTGTCGTCTTGCTTCCAAGGCGAGCACATATCCACTGAGCTATCCTCCCGAGACAAGGGTATGGACGGAATCAGAAATATGACTTCTATTTTAACAGTTCGGCATGAGCCATCCAGTGACCACTTGCAGTGTGATGGTTGGTTATCTGTTCCGGGATAGCTGGGGTGAAGGGGGGAAAAGAAAAAAGATTTGAGTGTCATCAGCAAAGAGGTGATAGTGAAAGTCAAAGGATGAGATGGGTCGTCCTAGAGCAGAGAGGTATAGAGGGTGAAGAGAAGAGGTCCAAGGACTGATCCTTGAGGATGCCGACAGGGAGAAAGGTGGGGCCAAAGGTTTACGAGTTTCAGGAGACTTTAAAGGATTGCCAGATAGGCATCCAGGCGGGAGCAGATTTGTGAAATCCAAGCTCCCTGAGAGTGAGCAGTTGAACGGAGTGGTCGACACTGTCAAAAGCGGCAGAGAGGTCCAAAAGGATGAGTATAGAAGGGGGTTTGAAGTGGGGAGCATCAGAAAGAAAGTTGGAAATATACATGAGTGGGGTCTCGTTTGTAGTGTTTACTACAGAAGCCAGATTGAAGGGCATCACCGGACACTTATCCTAAAGTTATAGTGATCCAGTTGAAGACCACCCACTCAAGGACCTTCAATAGAGAAGGGGAACTAGGTGATCGTTTGCTGGGACATTTGGGTCAACTGAGGGTTTCTTCAACAGGGGTAGGATAATTGGAGGTTTTAACAAGACTGGTAGGAGTCCCGTGAAGGTTAATGGGCTCTGAGAGATAAGGGCAGGCGATTGAGACAAGGTTTTTGACTGGGGTGTGAACTGGTCAATGGGAGCCCAAGATGGCTTGGCACAGCAAAGGATGGGTGTTCGATGGGAGAGGTAGTGTAGTTTATAGTAGGAGGGGAAGGTGGTGGACAGGAGGGGGGTAGGGGAGAGAGATAGAGGAGGGCTCGGATTGTCACACGTTAGAGGAAAAGTAGTGAGGAGGCCATGGACACTGGCTTAAGTGATGTGAGCAAAGCTTTGGGGTAGATGGGTGTTTGTGAAGGGGAGAAGTTAGGTTTGCGAAGTAGGATGATTTGGCAGAGTTCAATGCAGTGGGGAAGGCAGCAAGGTATTTATTTTTAGGCTAGGAATTAGGGGGTACATGGTTCCGGCCAGCGTTGTAGGTCCCGGTGCATGTTTGTTTTGAGCATCTGAATCTCAGTGGTGAAACAGGACGGGGACAGGAAAGTGTTATGTATGAGCGGGATAGTGTAGGTCAAAGGGAGTCAGAAGTGCATAGTGAAAGTCTGAAAAAGCATGGACAATGAAAGATGCACAAATAGGGGAAAGTGTCCAGGGAGACGTCGTCACATCGTCAAGGTCAGGGGTGAAAGAGTCCTGCCTGAATTTCCTCTTAGCCATTGAAGAGGGGAGAGGCAGAGTAGGGAGATTGAGATGTTAAAGTGAACAATGGAGTGATTAGTAGCAGAGGAGTGAAGGAAATAGACAGAGAGTAAAGTAGAGAGACTGATAAGAGTGTATAGGCTGTGCATAGAGGGAGTGGTCAGGTAGGTGTGACAAGGCCAACAATCTGCCCTTGTCAAGAGGTGATGTGATCCCCTTACAGATAGTGGTGGGGGGTCTACCAGGGAGCAATCCAGGGACACTGCTACCCCTGAGGGCGGCGGCAGTTGAGAGGTCACTAATTTCTGCCCCCCTTGTGCCAGCATTTTCCTGTACAGACCTCAGTCGTTACCTACAATGTCAGATACTTTCTAGTGTTTTTCTGTTGCTTTCAGAGCTCCAGAAACAGAAACCAAGTAAAACAATAGAAAACATCAGAATAGTCAGCATCAAAAGGAAGGCAAGTAAGGACGCTGGAACGAATGCCAACTGGAAGCTGAAGTGCTTCCCATCGGAGAGAGAGAAAGCCACATGGAGGAGCCTTTTCCTTTCATGTTCGACTAGAGGGCCTCACAGCTGCTGAGCAGCACCTGCAAGCTCATGCAACAATCGAGAGGCCCCTAGACCACTAGGGACTAAAAGCGGAGAAGTCCCCACCATCAACCAAACAACGTACCATGGCAAGACCTGGAACATGAGCACTAGCCTTACCGGGCTGGCATCATAATGTGGTGAACTTGTGGAGAAAGTTGATGGAACTTTGCCTGCTTCATATGGATTTTCACTTTACGCACATGCTCAAGGTGGGGAAGATATGACCAGATTGCCCAGGGAAAGAGATCCAATCCTGGCAGAGGGGTAAGCAGGAAGTGTGAGTTACTTGGGTGATGTGAAAGTGGAGGACAACAAAGAGACCAGCTGGAGGGTGAAAGAATCTGTGGACTGTTGAGGCAATTTGTGGAGCAGGTCATCTATCCGCAAGAGTAGAAATGGTACGGTGGTGCAACTATGCATGTTTGTGTGGCGGGCGTGTTTAGAAAGGTTACTTCTGTAAGGAGTCCTTGTGAAGTAGGTGGTGCTAAGTAAAAGGAGTTATTTAAGTAGTTTGGAGGAAGGAGTAGTAGGAGACACGAAGAGTGGTTGTGGGAGAGGTAGTAATGTGGAGGAGGTAGTAGTAGTAGATAGGAGGAGGTACTACACATGCAGAGGAGGAAGCAGTAACATCAAAGAGTGGGGGCAAGCCTTAAGAAGAGTGAGAACATTGAAAGGATAAGAGGATTGGTGGCAGGAGTGAGGCCCGAGTGGGTAAGTAGAAAGGGAGAGGTGAGAGTGAATGTGTTGGGACCTGAATCAAACCGAGTAATTTGTAAAGCACCATCCGAAACTCCATTAGAACACTAAACACTGGATAGTGTAGGGAGAATTAGGAAGTCCCTGAGGTGAGTTTAGTAACATAACACATTTGGCCTTTAGCTCCTCACAACTGGAAGAATATAGAACTAGACTGTAGAGGTCAATCATCTATATCTTCTAACCTGGGTCAGGGACGCCTGGGGGACGCCTTGTTTAGGGTGGAGGGTTCTGCATATGATGAGAGAGAGGGAGACCAATGGGGCCTGTAAAATCTTCAATTTAAACCTTTGAACCCCCTTTGAGACTGAGAGTGATTCTTGTGCCATCTGTGACATAGGATGGAGTTTAGCCCAGGTGGGTAGCTATGAAAGACTTGGGATGGTTAAAGTCCCCCCAAAATGACAATGGATATGTCAGTAGAAAGTGACTCAACAAGAAGTTTCATATCAGGGAAGGAGTTGAGGACCAGCATGTTGATAGAGAGCCAGAACAGTGACATTCTAATTACCCTGTAAATCGGAACCATTCACCCAGGTTACAAGGATTTCACCCAGGTTACAAGAAGAAACAGTTATCAGATTTTTTAACATAACTGTTATTTCTGTTATGTTTGATTTGCCATACATTACCGTGTTAAGTTTATTGTATGTACAAGTGTGAGTGTTTCCTTTAGTTATTTCGATAGGCGGGAAAATCCCTATCACGGTAAGGATAGTGAGGAGTTTGTCAAACCCAATTTTAAGTTAATAAAATTACATCTTATGAAAAACCCAGGCCTCCAGATCAGGGTCGTACCAGACTTTTTTTTTTACGCATGAAAATCTTGTAAATACAACAACTTTATTATTTTCCTTTGTACATTTACGCACAGGTTTAGAGCAGAGGGCAGTGCAAAGGTCAGGTTACTTTACAGAAACCAGAACACTGCTTTTGATTGTTATGTACATGGATGTAATTGCAATCCTTGGAGAAAAGCTTCTGAAACTGAATTTGTTTTCTCTGAAGCCTTTCAAAAAATAAACGGCACACTGTGATAAAAGGAATGGTTTCTTTCTGTTCAGCTTATGTGGTGTTGGGTGTAGATACTCATGGAGCAAACCGAAGCACTGTGCATATTTAGTATCCTAGCATTTTAGGATTGTATGATTAATAAGATGGAAAACTAAGTTGCAATTGAGAATTAAGCTTTTGTAACAAATTATGCTTTTTTCCCCATTGAAAGCAAAGCAGTATTGCACAATTTTATTTTCAGAGCTCCTGTGCTGTGTGCATAATCATGCAGAGGCAGATCATTTGTACACTTTTAATTAAATGTACACTCTAATTATAAAAACAGTGTGTAAAATGATGAGTATGCACAGTCTAGTTTATGTCCATTCAACCCTTGCAATCAATGGGGTGCATTACTATAAAGGCTCAGTGGTAGCAGAGTCTTTGCTCAAGGGTGAGTGATTGTCATTACACCAATTACAGGTGTTCTAGCCTCTCAAATCTTCAAGGCTACAATTAAAACCTCCAAAACCTGACTCTCCAGGAAGTGCAAGCACTGTTCAAAAACAAACTAAGTAACATTTGTAATTGAAATAGAAACTCTGCTAAATCTGTCCCTGTGATAATCCAGGTATGTATTTAATTGTATGTAGCGCTTTGTGCATGGTTCGTCCAACATCTAGGCATTGTGATTATTATAGCTCAGTAAATACTCAGTTTACTGACAATTGAAGGGTGTTAGCCAATAAGATAGCTCAGTTGGTTGATCACTCATTGCTGCGATCTGGGCGTGATCTGTAGGTTGCAGGCTCGAATCCCAGCAAGGCCAACTCAGCCTTTCATCCTTTCGAGGTCCATAAAGGAGTACCAACTTCGGTTGTATGTACAGTG
The DNA here is from genome assembly GCF_040938575.1 of Ambystoma mexicanum. Classification (NCBI taxonomy): domain Eukaryota; kingdom Metazoa; phylum Chordata; class Amphibia; order Caudata; family Ambystomatidae; genus Ambystoma; species Ambystoma mexicanum. Next base: position 532,746,740 of record NC_090941.1, on the reverse strand, counting down.
CTTTGCCAAAAGCGCTACATAAAAAATTTGACCATGAGATTAGGTATAGAATTTAGCATGGAGTCCCTGCATCTGCACTGTTCTATCATAACATTGGCATATCTTTTAGGTAGTAATAGTTTCATGAAAGGAAAACTTTACTTAAACATCAAAAGACAATTCTGCTATTGAACCTTAAAACACACAATACAATTCAGTTTTGTTTTACTATGTAATTTGCTGGGTTTTTGTGTTCAACATTTTAATATATACAGGAGAGATCAAATAGCCAGACCTTAGAGAAATAATGAAAGGTGTTTTCTGTCACAATACAGAAAGCTTCCGCATGGTAATGATTTCCATACAGTTTTTGCATACGTTGGCTGGATGTCGCATACATTTTACTCTTGCAAAGAGAAAACTAATTTTTACTCTCTTGAAACCACATTTACTTTCAAGCTTTAAAAATGGAGAGTAAAATATTCCCACCTCCAATCTGCACTGGAAAAACCTGTACAAAGTTGTCTGCCTCACAATTCTGACCCCTCACAAATGCCTATGATGTACCTTCCCAACGCATTCTCTGTAGCTGATTTCCCCTTGCGTAATCGATAATGTAATCGCTAATGTTTTAAATAACTATGAAACATACACACCCAAACTCAAATACCCTTGATACCATGTACTGGACACCCACGTCCCTATAAAAAAAAAGTACAATTGTCCCAGGAGGATAGCTCAGTGGCAATGTGCTCGCCTTGGAAACAAGACACGAAGCAACACAGGTTCGATCCCTGGGTCCACGCTTAGAAACCTTCGGGTATTAAGCACGTTATAAATACGCAACCAAGAGACATATCCCTGTAACATTGCCTTGATGCCCCCAGGGCTGTGTGAGCTCTTTAAAAATGCTAAATAAATAAATAAAATAAACAATAACAAAATGTGCAATGACAGTTTTTTTAATGGTGCTCACCTGTCCAGCAGATCCGTAAGTTAGGTTGGCTGTCTCAGACATTTTGTAATCATTGCTGTTGCGAAAGTTGAGTTACTATAAAGTTTACAGGTTTGGCCATGCAATAAAATGTTTTCACGTGAAACCCAGCACTACCCACGCGAATACCACCTTCCTCATCCCGTGGGAATATGCAGGAGGTGTATGCAGGTGTAAAGGGCAATTATTCCATGATAACTGTCTGTCTCTCTTAACCATAACAACTTTTAATTCACTAACGCCCAGCATCTTCGTTTCAACTCCTGGATTGCCGTCACTTAATTTATCTAGCTAAACTAAAGAAGAAGCGCTCAATGGATTAGGATACGGCCAGGTGCTCATATAACAGCTCTGCTGCACATGCTGGTTTGAAATCCATTATACAATCACAATAGATTAACTTCTTAACCATTTGAGTGTTCCTTTTAAACCACTTTAGTGTTCCTTTGTTTTGGTGTTGTAGAAAAGCAGAAATGCGAAGAGCACTTTCGTTTCTATGGTGATTATCTTTCTTTCCTATACCAACATATTCTGAACACATGACATTGGGAAATATAGTTCTACGTGCAACTCCATAAAGTGGTCAACAAAGCAAAGATCCGAACAATTGAGACACCATTGAATATTTGCCTTTACCATAGCAGGACGGTTTATTATAAATTAATATTTTAAGGTGGTCAAACAAACCAGGAGTATAATGAAGCATAAAACGATCGCAGTTGTCTGTATTGTGTGGTAAAGGGATTTTTTTATTTGCTTTTTCAGAATTATTTGAAAGATATTTTGAGAGAAATATGTACCTACAACGCAAAGGGAACGCACAAAAGTACATGGGAGCTGATGCCAGAATATCGACATTATCAAGCTGAAGTAAAGGCCGAATAGCAGGAGTGCTTACGAGAGCTGTGGTGGCGACGAGGAGCATCTACTGCACTGAACAAATGCTGCAACACTGGTCCTGCCATGCAAGACCCTACGTTTCACCTTAGTACAATTAAAGGCAACATGTATTGTGTTTCTGCCCTTTTCTATTTAAAATTTCGTGAAGCGCATATTTGAAAGACGCATTGTATTTTTCATAGTACGTACTTACTATTGCATAGATTTGTTTAATGTCCTTAAAAGGAAAATTGTCATTATTTTTAAGCATAGAAACTATTAGCCCGCAAAATCTCCCTGGAACCCTTTTTTTCCACAGCCATCAAAGTCTTTTACGAGAACCTTTTGAACATGTGCTCAGGTTATTTGTGATGCTACCATCTTTACCTAGTAGGACTTCAAGCGTGACTTCGATATGTCTCAGAGCTCTTAGGATTAGCCTGCCTTGTAACATGTGGATTAATGTTGGGGCCCCCGCCAAGTGTAAAGCTTGCATTGTGGAGCCCAGGTCCTAGATTTGCCTGCCCTTTCACATTGCACCTACTGTGGGACTAAGAAAGCCAACCCTGAGCCACATTCATGTTATGTAAGGTGTCCTCCTAGCCAAACATTATGGTGCCATCATGTAAATGCCTAACCTTCTTACACTAATATTTCAATCCTTCAGGACCAAAAAAGCACAGGCTCATCCTGTGTGGGGCAGGAGAAAGGTATTTCTGCAATACCTTAAGAAATAACTGATCTTTCCTGTTAAATCAGCCGAATCCAAGGTTTTTTAATCCTGGTGTCTTGAGCTGGCTGTCCCCTGTAGAACCAATTTAGTGTTTTAGTGTTTGCTATAAGCAACGTTCCCAGACTAGATCATGATGGCGATAACCACCATATTGTGAAGGTTTGCTTTTTCAACTTTTTATTCTTTTATTTGACTTTCGTAAAAGATCAGGCATATTTTAACCTTGGAGTGCTTCCTCATTTCATCCACCCTTCTTTGTGATGTAAAATGTTTATTTTGTATCCCTTTGAACAGACTTTTTTTGATGACTAATTTTTAGCTCTGGGTGAACAATGTACTGAAATAAAAGTAGTTTGTTTAATAAAACCTGTGCTGGCCTGTTCATGTTTTTGGTCTGATATTGTGTGCTTATTTTACATTCGCTAATGGCATTAAGCCAAAAGCATGAAGAATAGATGGGTGTGTTTGAAAGGCCCTCTTTATTTTCGATATCCCTTGTGAACACATTTATCTTCGACAGTCAACAGCAATGCTTGTATGCATAGTTTTACGGCTGCAGATAATCAAAATGTAAGGCAGATTATTAAAAAAAGCGAACTCTCCCAGTGGTATCATTGCTCAATCTAGCACTCCACCTCCTATTGTCTCTAGCTCTCTGGTTTTGTCTGTTTTTATGTGGATCTTGCATTGTTAGACATAAATATCTTGAGAGAGGAGTTGCTTTTTTTGTGTAAATGCAGCTGGTAAAAAAAAAGCACAAAAGGAAATGATTTCATTGTACTTGCATACAGTTGCTCTTTTCAATTTTACAGTGTGTTTCTAATCATCACTTCTGGTTGCATTATATATTTTAATCCTAATAAGAGCATTACGCTGATCTTATTGAGCAATGCTCATTATCAAAGACAAGAAATTACATGTAAATTATCTCGTAGGTTGTCATTCCAAGCTAGACCATCTGGTACACTCCTATTGTACTCTTTCCAAATGCCCCTAGGAGAAAGAGAGGGGACAAATAGGACCAGTAAAGGTTCCTACCTGCTTTGCATAAAACCAAAGGGCATTTTGGAAACACAAGAATTATGGCAGATCTTTATATTTGACAACAAATATCAGTGATAAGAGTTTGTATAATTGAATCCCTAAATACATAACGCACACTGGGTTTGGTGCTCAGTTAATTTTTCACAACTAGCACACTAACATTTAAAATGTTTGTAACATTGAACCATATATACTGATTCAGACAACCTCCTAGATTCAAAAGCAATCACAAATGGCTCAATTGGAGGTCCAGGACCCACAGTGTAAGAATAGGTATACAAATGCCCACTGCATAGACATCCTAAGAAAAGTATATATATTTTGGAGGCTTTTGAATCTGCTCAGCTTCACATGCTTTGCATAGGCTGCGGTCTAGTGGTTGGTATGTAGTAGTACCAGGCCTCCAGGTAAGCATCGTACTAGGCCCTTTCACATATTAAAATCTTGTAAATATGACCGCATTATTCTTTTCCTGCGTATCATTTACGAATCGGTTTAGATCAGAGGGCAGGCAATGGTCAAGTTACTTGGCCGAAACCAGAACTCTTCTTTTGATTTTTATCTACATGGATGTAATTGCAGGCCATAGAGAAAAGCCCCTGAAATAGACATTTTCTTCTCTGAAGCTTTCCAGAAAGAAACCACACACAGTGATATAAGGATTTGTTTTTCAGTTGAGCTTCTGCTGTGTTTTGTGTCTAGACACTCATGGAGCAAACAGAAGCATTGTGAATATTGATTTTCCTAGTATTTTAGGATCATATAATTAATTAGGTGGAAATCTGAGTTACAATTGATAATGATCTTTCGTAACAAATTATGCATTTGTTCAGAGAACGCAAACCAGTATTGCACAAAAGTATTTTTCAGAGTTCCTGTGCTGTACATTTATCATCAAGAAGCATCTGTAAGATTTGTGTATACACATTATTGTGTAGCAAAAGGTTTTTCCACAAATGTAGTAAATTGTTTGAAACCGGACATCTTTGCTGAACAGTTTTGTTTCTAATGGGCCTTATTCATTTTTAAGTTTTGTCATGTTTTGGTTGCCTGTTGCATACTTTTTACACTCTTGCTGAGGCAAAACATGTTTACTCCTATAATTTAATGTACACTCTAATTCTAAAAACAGTATTCAAAATGAGTATGCAAGGTCCATTTTACATCCATTCAACCTTAACTTTCCAGTCAATGGGGTAAACTACTAGAACTGGTCAGTGCGACGAAAGTTCTTGCTCTAGGGCGAGTGATGGGAATTGCACCAATCACAGGAGTCACAGCCTCTTTCAAATCTTCAAGACTACAATTAAAACATCCAAAACATGATTCTCCAGGAAGTGCAAGCGCTGTTCAAAAACAAACAAAAATAAAGTGGTTGTATTTGTAATTGAAATACAAACTCAGCAATACCTGTAGTGTTAGATAAAAAAGTGATTAAATGGTTATTTTTTTTTTTTATGTAGCGCTTCATGCTTGGTCCATCCAACTAGGCACTGTGATATTATACATTGTCGATAGTCAGTTTACTTACATCTGAAGGATGTTAGCAGGTAAGATAGCTCCGCCAGTTAAGTGCTCGCTGTTGTGATCTGCGTGTGAACTGTAGGTCACAGGCTCGAATCCCGGCGAGATCCATTCAGCCTTTCATCCTTCCAAGGTGGATAAATGAATACCAACTTCTATATAAATAACAAATCATTAACTCTGTCCAGCCATAATGTGACCATGAGATTAGATATCGAATTTAGCATAGAGTCCTTACCTCTCTGCACTGTTGCATCTTAACATTGGCATACCATTAGGTAGTACTAGTTCCAGGAAATGAGGACTTATTCTTCTATTGAACCTCAAACCGCACCATACAATTCATGTTTGCTTTACTGTGTAATTGGCTAAGTTTTTGTTTCTGAAAAATGTAAATATATACAGACAAGATCAAATGGCCAGACCTTGGAGAAATAATAAAATGCATATTGAGTGATGTATCGCTCTGTATTATGTTAACATCCCCTTCTGCACTATGTCTCAGAAAGTGAACCAGCTGCAGAGTGGCTGGAAATTGGTATAGACAGAATTTGTTTTTCTAAGGCGAAATTCCTTCTAATTTACTGAATTCCTACTAATTTACTGGATTTCTATTATGCAAAGCTTTTCTGTTTCGAGTTAGCCTCTGTATTCTGACTAGTCGCTTTTAATGTTATATTAGTTCTATCTTTGAGGATCTTGCACTGTTGAGGCAATTAACTGTTCCTGTTCTTTGTGGGTGGTTCTCCGACTGCTGTATCGGTGAGGCACATGCTCGGAATGTTCTTTGTGACAGTAATCTGGACTGCTGAGGCCAATGATGTTCTTATTATGTCTGTGTAGATTGCACTGCTTTGGTGAGGCCTTTGATTTGCCTGTTCAGTGTGGGGGTGCTTCTGCTGCACCATCACATGCAGTTCTTTCTCTATGTATGTTGAACTTGTACTGTTACCCACAGTTTTAACTGTTCCAAGCGTGATATTGCATTGCTGAGACTCACAACGTTCCTGTTCTATGTGAGGAAAGCATGATATACTGAGATCCACGGTATACCTTTTCTATATTAGGAGTGGAGTGTGCCCTACTGAAGACTATCTTACACCTCCATTATATGAAAGGAGCATCTACTGCGGAGATGAATTTCTGATCTATTCTCTGTGTGGGAATCTTCTACACTTGCTTTACACCATGTAGTTATCTCCAACTGTTCTACATGATTAAAGCTTGCATTGGGCTTGTCCTGATCTACCTTTTCTGGTTGTGTGGGGGGAAGCCTGCACAGTTCCTACTCAAGCTAATCTGCTCTTTGTGTGCAAAGCGTTAATAAGCTTATACTGTGGGAAGCTCAGCGTATTCGTGCTCATCCGTTCCATTTGTGAGAGGGAGTTTGTGCCTCTGCACAATGTGCTTTATCTGTTAATTGTGAGAGAAACCTGCTTTTCTGTCGCAATGATGCATGGTAAAGATTTCCAAACTTTGTGGCCACGTCAGCTGGATGTTACATACTTTTTACGCTTTTGCAAAGGAGAAAACTAATTTTTACTCTCTTGAAATCACATTTACTCTCAAAGTTTAAAATTGCGGAGTAAAATACTCCCTACTCAGAATCTTATCTGAAACACTGAGTAGTACATTTTGTGTTGAATTCAAGAAAAGGCTGCAACAGGGGCGTTCCTGTCGCACTGTCCTACTCTTACATGTACAGGTACCCATTATCTCAATACCCACCATCTGTTGGATACACAAAGCAGGGCAGAGAAACTTTGTGACTCGACCTACAGCCGCTACGTTTGTCCTTGGCAATAGTCCCCCAATCAAGCATGAACAAGCAGACTACGAGTAGCCCAACGTTCGCTGTTGGAGAAAGGGTGAACAGTAGGGAGGGTCACATTACTAGATAACCCACGTGGCCATAGAATGCCTCTAATCCCCCACATTCTTACATTACTGCCTGCCCTCATCTCCAGCCTACTCATCGGAGAAGGGTCCATGTACATTTTACACTTTGGAATGGCACATATACTCTGTCTAATATCTGCCTGCCAAGGGACCAGCACAAAGACAAGTTCTCGACGGGTAGGCGCTGTGGTAGGTCAGAATCCACAGACGGCAGCATTTTGCCTGTTTTTTTTTAAATTCTTTAACCAGAACAAGGCCTAAGCTGTCCCTAAGCCAAGCAATCTGTCATACTCTACAAAGAAATTACATAAAAAGGGTGTTTGTCAGGATGTCTTGCATAAATTAAGTCCTCAGTCCAGCATCCTATCCTGAGTTCTGTCCCTAACACTACAAAGGTTCAACATAAATCCAACCAAGACATACTTCAGACTTTTGCCCAAGCATAGGGAGGGGCGGGTTTATGGGCCTCATCCTGGTGTCTTTTTAACATCGGCTCCTCCTCCAACCATTCACTAGGTGTCTTTTCAGTCTTTCTTTCCCATCTCTTTTTTAAGCAGAAGGACTTTCTCCAGTGTAGTCCGGGAATCTTTCTGTCTCTCTCGCCAAGTTCTTTTCCCTCACTGGGGTTATGTTTCTCTCAAACACACCAGGGTTTTTCCTCAGTCTCTAGTTCCCCACTCTGCGGTTTGTTCTTTTCCTCTTACGTCCTGTCCCCTTTCCTCCATAGTGCAGGGGCGTCCCTCGCTAGGGACGGGAGACGCAATCTTTTTCCCCTTTAAATTTAGAGGGGCGCTCCCCTGACTGCTCACCGGTGCCACTAATCAGTCCCCTTTTCCACGTCGACGGGAATGGACCGATTTCACCAGCGCTCCTGGGTTTGGCTTCGACCATGTAATACCAAGTGCTCTTTTCCAGATACTTTCTTCTGTCTTTTTTGTCTTCTGTTATCTTACAGGTACTTGGTGCTCTGGCGCTATGCTCCTCCACGCAGGTGTGTAGCCTGCAAGGGGCTCTTCCCTACATCAGATCCCCATGCTCTTTGCCTCTGCTGCCTTTGCCCCTGGCACGGATGGGAGGGTTGCACCTCGTGCCACGCACTTTCTTCTCGTGCTTTGAAGAACAGACTAGCTAGGAACAGGGAACTCTTTGAGAAGTCGCCTCCAGAGGATGTGAAGGACTTCGTCAGACATAAGTCCAGGCCCAAGGCAGGGCCGCTCTTTTCCAGCGCACCCAGCAAGGGTGACTCCTTTCCAAGGAAATGCCCAGATGGGAGGAACCTCTCAGGTTATCACACCAGCATGGGTACCAAGGCTAATTCAGCTACCGGCCCACAGGCCGAGGGGGTTTGTAGATCCTTCAGGAGACAGTGCTGAGGGACTGCAAGTTTTTTTTTACCAGGTGTACACCCGAGGGGCTACACCCCCTTGTACCAGTGACATTTCAGAGTTTTCCCCTCAGAGGTAAAGATCATGGCCATCAAGAGGGCCACTACTCCCTGCCTCACCCGAGACGTGACCTCAGCCTGGTAGTACCAACACTTATTAGGCATCATGGCAGCGGTGCTACTGGCCGTACCCTACATGATACTCAAGATAAGATTGCAGCTGCACTTCGCAGACTCATGGAATCTGGAGCGGGGCTCCCAAGCGGAGCTGATCAGCATTCCACCTTCTCTACACCCGGAACTCACATGGTGGTCCAGGGACTGCAACCTGCGAACGGGCAGACCCTTCCGGCAGCCGGCCCTGCATGTCACCATTACTACGGATTCCTCCCTGGAGGGCTGGGGGGCCACTTTGGAGAACCACAGTGTCCTCAGAGTATGGACCCTGCAGGAGCAGGAGTCTCATATCAACTGGCTGGAGCTGAAGGCCATCTCGCTAGCTCTCAAAGCTTTCCTTCCGCTCATTAGGGGCAAGGTCGTCCTTATCCAGACAGACAACTTCACCAGCATGTACTATGTCAACAAGCACGGTGGTACCAGGTCCCCTCCACTGTGCAAGCTAGCGGTCAGCATGTGGAACTGGGCCCTGGGGAACAACATCTACCTGAGGGCCATCCACCTTCCAGGAGAGTCCAACCTGGAAACTAACACTCAGCAGACTGGGAGCAGACAATTAGAAGTGGCAATTGAACGATTAGGTGCTGCTGGCCATCTTCAGCAGATGGGGGTGTCCTCAGGAGGATCTTTGCCTGCTGGGACAACAAGTAGTGCCAGCAGTTTGCGTCCTGGCAGGGGCAGGGCCCCGGCTCCCTGGGCAATGCCTTCCAGATTCAGTGGAGCGGCATGACAGCGTATGCCTTCTCTCCTACATCCCTGATCCACAAGGTGATCTGCAAGATAAAGAAATCGTGTCACCTCAGCATCATTCTGGTAGCTCCGTGGTGGCCCGCCAAACCATGGTTCTTGGAGCTCCTCAGCCTCTCGGACAGGCCTCTCATTCACCTGCCGCTGGCCCAACTCATCTCCTGGTGCAACAGGGGGCAGGGTCATCCATCCTGCCCCACAGAAGTTGGGCCTTGCAGCGTGGTTCCTGAGCAGGTCACGCTGAAACACCTGGGTCTATGATTGGCTAACCTAGAAATCATTGAGTGCTAGGAGCAAGGCTACTAGGAGCCAGTACAAGAGTAAATGGTCTAGGTTCTGTCACTGGTCTGACTCTAAGGAGGTCGACCCCCCCCCCTTACGTGCACGTTGGATGACGTACTCTCCTTCTCTGCACACCTTGCCCACTCGGGCGTGCAGGTGGATACATGCTGCACCTATCTGGCAGCCATAGGGGCCTACAGAAATTCGGAGGAGGGAGTTTTCTCCTCTTCCAACCCAGTGGTCAAGCGACATTTGGCGGGCCTCGCCAGACTCTTCCCTCCGATCAAGAAACCACACCCTGTGTGAGACCTCAATGTTGTGTTGGGCACCTTGGCACACAAACTATTCGAGCCAATGGCGTCCGCAGACATCAGGCTGGTCACTATCAAAACAGCTCTGTTGGTGGGTCTCACCTCTGCTTGCAGAGTCAACGAGATCCGGGCCCTGGTGGCTTCAGAACCCTATACTACTTTTCACAAGGATAAGGTATTCCTGTGAACACACCCACGTTTCCTGCCTAAAGTAGCCTCTGCTTTACATCTGAACGAGGAGATAGTGTTACCTATATTTTGTTCTGATTGCATGTTACTTGGGCTTGCTGACAGATAGCACTTATCTGCCTGATGCCCCATACTACATGCTTCTGTCCAGCACTGTGCCCCACCATTCACCTGTCCAACCTGTTCTAATGTATTGCCCCTCATTGCATGCATGTTACTTGCCCAATTTCGTACTGCTATGTTCCACTTTTTGCCAAATTAGCCTAAAGCCTAGCCACTGTACTGCCCCACGTGCCCAGTCCTACATTTCTCACCCTATTCTTTCCTGAGTCTAGGACTATTGCACTTTACCACCCGCCCACTTAATCTCCAACCCATTGATACTTTATCTTGCGTGCCCTAGCACCTTACCCCTACTGCACCTGCGCCATCCTTGCACACGCCTGCCCTCAGACCGCTGTGGATCACATACTCCCACTTACCGCCCATACACTATGTATCTACCAGCTATCTACACAATCCTACTAAGGATAATCCTCCACCTTCTCCACCTCACAAGTCTCCCTTGCCCACTCTCCACCATCTTAACCAAAACACTACCTCACACTCTGACACCTACTCATAATATCGTGCTAAACCAGCCCACCGTGACCAACCCGTGCTACCCTACTACCAGAAGTCTTAGACTACGCCCTAGGCTCCCTAAGAAAAGGAACCACCCTCCCGTTCCCTCAGAGAACCCAACACCAGAACCATCAAACTCCAAACACCCACCATGAGACCTACTAAGATTCCCAACAATGCTCACATCAACAACCTATGCACAACTCCACCCGACCACACCCCCATCCACCCCATCCCCACTACCATGGCCCCCAAGGCTATTACACCACAAAACAGAGGCGCCCTCATAAATGCCTGATCAATTGTAGCACATGCTACAGAGATAGTGGACCTCATTCACTCTAATAAACTGGACTTCCTGGCCATAACGGAATCCTGGCTCCACACAGCCACAGGCCCCGCCCTCACTCTAGCTGTCTCTGATGACTTTACTATCCCCAGAGCTGATCGAACTGAATCTCGAGGTGGAGGCCTTGCCATCATTGCCAAATCCGATCTTCACCTAAGACTCACCCCTATCAAACTTGATTCCTGCGAATCCCTCAGTTAAAATGCCCATGGCCAACGCCCACACACTCACCATCCATTTACTCTACAGATCTCCTGGCCCCCTAGGATCATTCAAAGAAGACCTCACAATGATCCTTGCGAATAAGCTAAAAAACACAACCCAAAGCATCCTCCTAGGTGACCTTAACCTTGGGTTCAAAGACCCTAAAGACCAACATGCCACACTCGTAGCCGACACGTTGGCTGAACTAGGGTTCAATCAAAAAAATCACATGTCAAACACACAATAAAGGTAGGACCTTTGACTGGGTGGCAGACCATAACTGTTCTGTCTCCATCACCGACATCTCTCCCCAGACATGGTCAGACCATCATCTCATCGCCTTCTACCTTGAGGCCATTACACCCCCTAACCCCATCCATACCCACCAGAAATAAAATAAAAAATCACAGCTGAAAAGCTCGTACCACTCATCCTCCCAACTCTTAACTCTTTTGCTGACCCTATTGACCTTCACCCTAGTCGATGAATGCAATAAAATGACTTCAGCACTCAACTCTATCGCACCACTGAAAACTAGGGAAAGCAAACCTAAAAGACACCTGAATACATGGTTCACGCCTCACCTTAAATCTCTCAGACTCGAGAAACGTAAAGGTGAACAAATATTGAAACATTCACCAACAGAGTCCAACAAAACCAAACTCATCAAAATATCCACCATATACAAGAAAGAAATTATTCTGGCCAAACAAGACCCCTACAACCAAAGAATAGCCCAATCCAACTCTAACATAAAATAACTTTTTACCATCCTTAAAGAATTGGAAACACCTATCCCAATCCCCGATACCTGTGTTAAAGACAAACCCTGGTGTACCAGTGTACAAAACGCACTTTCTAATAAAGTGGCCGCCTTACAAGAGAAGATAGCTAATAAAAAAGAAAATCTGCCCAGCACCACTAACAAACCCCCCTCCACATCTAAGCCATCCCCCAAACCTATCCACCACTTCAGCTTCTCCAAAGTTACTACGCTTGAGGTCGAAAAAGTTATTCTCACCCTGAAACCATCTAACTGCCAGGGTGATCCATGCCCCACACAGATTAAAAAAGACACAGCCAGAGATCTTTCACCCTTCATCACAAAACTCATTAATTCCTCCTTCTCCAAAAGTATAATTCCCAACCATCTCAAAGAGTCCTGGGTTCTCCCACTACTCAAAAAAACAAACCCTAGACCCTTCCATACCCACCAATTACAGACCCATCATCACCGTCCCAAATTAAATTCCTACTCAAAATTCTAGACAAAGTAGCATACCTTCAAATACAGCAATACCTGGAACAAAACCACCTCCTAGGGGTCCACCAGTCCGGCTTTAGACCCCAACATGGAACAGAGACACCCCTGATTGATCTCAAGGCACAAATTGATACTCTCAGAGACAATGGCAAAACTGCCTTGCGCCTTCTCCTTGACCTATCGGCGGCTTTTGATTTAGTAGATCATACCATTCTCTGCACCCACCTTAACACCACAGCTCACGTCTCTCAGGAAGCTTTAAATTGGATACAATCGTTACTCTGTCTTCTCCACATCTGCAGCGGCCGACCCTCTCTCAATCACCTGTGGCGTGCCTCAGGGATCCTGTGTCTCCCCCACTCTGTACAACATCTTCACAAAGCCCCTTTTCGATGATCTCGATGGTCTGGTTATCACCTACACTAACTATGCAGATGATACCCAGATCTTCATACTGCTGACGGGAGATTATGACAAGGATTTGGCCTTGCTGAACAGGGTTTACCTCATCATTCAGGCATTTATGGCCTCACATGGTCTATGCCTGAATGATGAAGAGACTGAGCTCATCATCCTTGGCACAACCCCCAACATTAACAAACTAGGACCCAAATACTCAAGCTTCACCATTGACGGAAACATCATCGACGTAGCCAAGGAAGTAAAAACGCTAGGTTTTTACCTAGATTCCACCCTTTCCTTCAAAAAACAGGTTGGCTCTATGGCCTCTTCCACAGCTTACACGTACAAACTAATCAGAGCAGCTAAACCCTTCCTCTCCCCTAACAGCTGTACGACCCTTGCCAGAGCCCTTATCCTATCAAAGTTAGACTACTGTAACGCCCTCTACCTAGGAGCCAATAAATGCATCACAAATAAAATTCAAATCCTACAAAATTACGCTCTCAGAGCGCATTGAGCTTTCCAAAAAAGAGCATATCTCTGACCTTAGAAGAGCTCATAATTGGGTATCGACCAAAGACAAAATTGCTCTAAAAGTAGCTTCACTTACACACAAATGCCTCAATAACGCCGCTCCACGTTACCTCACCGACAGATTCACCAGATACTCCTCCAACCGCCTCACCAGAACATCCAACTCCAACACCCTGATAGTGCCCAGATACAAATGCTCCACAACCGGAGGCACCAGCTTTCAGGTGAAAGCTGCACAACACTGGAACTCCCTCCTCCATTAAGAGCTACCCAAACATTCCCACACTTCAGATGCAACTATATCCTGTGGATCGAAGAAAATTACCTCTAACACACCATTCCTACTGTCACATTCCAGATTACCCCGGCCCACATGGACATAATCTAATCCTGATGACACATTGACACTCTATCCTGCACCCCTGTACATATGACTTGCATTCTTTGGATATACTATATGTATATTCCTTGTGTATACTACTGTACAGCAATGTAACCAAGCTGAGAATATCCTTAATGCCTTTCTGCGCCCCGATACCCTCTGGTCTGGCGCGCACTATAAATATTAAAACAAACAAACACACCTATGTTTTTTTGCCGACCCTAAGGACGATGCTCAGAGGGTCTTGCACTGTCTGGATGTCAGACGCGCTCTGAAATTCTATCTGGACAGGACTAAGGGCTTCTGCAAGTCAGACGCTCGGTTTGTCACCTTCAGAGGGTGAGGGGGGTCAAGGCCCGGTTATCAAGCATCCAAGGCCTCTATAGCAAAGTGAATGGTTTCGGCCATCAAAGAGGCCTATGAGGGGCAGCACAAACCACTTCCCGCTAACATGCACGGCCACGCTGTCAGAGTCAAGGCCACCGCATTCCAGCGGCAATTCCTGTGGCAGGTCATCAGCAGGGCGGCCACCTGGGCCACCCCTTCGGCTTCCTGTAAGCACTACTGTTTGGATGCCGGCTCTAAGTCAGACGCAGCTTTCAGACAGTCGGTTCTAAGGAACTTGTTCACTTAAGGAGAGTCTCCTCTCCACCCTGGGGCTACATTCAGTTGTAATCGCCCATGCAGTATGGAGGAAAGAGGACGGGACGTACGTAATTGTTACTCACTGTAGTGACTAACGCATTGTTAGTCCATAGATCCCTTTCATCCATATGTCCCACCATCCACCCCCCCTAATAATATCGGTGTCCTTAGGCAATGTTTATATTGTCGACACGTCAATGGGGACTGAGGAGTTGGGGGGGGGGGGGGGGGGGGGGAAGAGTAGCGCATGCTCCCAGGGCTGCACCTCTAAATTTAATGGGGAAGAAGCTTTTGTTTCTGGTGAAAAAGGTTCCGTCTTCCGTCCCTAGCGAGGGACGCCCCTGCAGTATGGAGGAAAGGGGACTATGGACTAAGAGTATGTTAGTCACTACGGTGAGTAACTATTAATTTTCCCACTTCTTGCTTTTATCCCCACTCTGGGGCTCATCACACTCTCGTCCCCCACTCAGGGGGTTTCTCTTCACTCACTCGTTCATTTATTTTGTCATTTGGATAGCGCCTTTCACCATAATTATGGTCCCAACGCACTGTTGGGTTGAGCACCCTAAGAGGGACCAGAGTCCACATTTGGGAGAAATGGGAGGTGCTATCATGCGTGTGTGCAGTTCAGCCATTAAAGTAATGTGAGGGTGGCCAAGACCCTGCTAGTCACCCATGTCTGGATGGCGTGTAGATAGGTGCGGCAGAGGTAAACAATGAACTAAGCAGGGGTGGATTGTGTTTAAGAAAATATAGGATTGTATGGGAACCTACAGTTCAAATTTTTGTCGATAAAGGTAGCTTCATTCTTATGGCAGAGGTGTTGTGGAATAGTTTCAGGTAAGTAGGGTGAATAGATTAGTTAGTGCGCTCTTCCCCTTCTGGTTTCTAGTTCCTTCATGTTAGATTATTTCAACTGTGTGGGTCCAGTAGCTGCGTGGCCACATAGAGACTGGTATACGCCGACCAGTCAGAGGGTCAGTAAATGCAAGTTTAGGGTTTCTATGTAACCTTTGACCTTTTTATTACACTTCCTTCGAAGTTGCCTCTTCAACAAGTTAATTTAAGCTTGTTGGTTACTAACAAATTTGTAATATATTCAGTTCTTCAAACGTATCCAGTTACAAACATTTGTTATTAATTTAAGTGGTGCCAGCAAAACTGCGCTAGTAGGTACGTTCATGTGATTTCGCCCTTTCTCAGGCTTTTTCAAGACTAATAAAGCAGTTCATCAAACATTTTTATTTTTTTGTTTATTTTTATTTATTGTGCGATAGCCACATTTTTTGACTTTTAGCACATTCAACAAAAACATACATCTAGTAGCAAAAATATAAATAGGACAATATACATAATCCAATCACATTTGCGAATAATCAATCTAAAATTCAAATTTAAAACGAAAAAAGAGCAAAGAGTAAAACATGAGCCACCAAATAAAGAGAGAAGCGAAACACATAGTACATTACTTAGTATAAATCAAGCTGCATACAGCTTCTTAATCACGTCTCATTTCCCTTCACCATAAAAGTGTCAGTTTACCACCAGTTTAAGTTCCTTCAGAATTCTAACCTCCACTACAGATAGGAAGCTCTCATTGCCTGATGATAATCTGCACCAAAACTCATCAGTGTTTAACCAACTTGCATCATGGACAAACCTATTGAGTCTTCGGGCCCTCACGTTCCAAGTGCCAGGGCAATTACATAATAGTTGTTTAATTGTCTGATATTCCTTGTTGTCACACTTGTCACAGATGGCACTAGTCGCCCCTTCCTTATCTCTAGTGGATCTCTAGAATAGGGAGTAGGTTTAATCGAAATATCAGAAAGGACGTTCTTCAAACATTTATAGGTTCATTTTTAACATAAGACTTTTGAAATACTGTTTGCCTTTTTTGACATAATGTTCATATTGCAAAAACAATGTTCTCTATTTTTTCCACGTAGTTGGTGATGCTAAGTAGACCAATAGATGAGTAGACGGTAGTTGAAAGCTCCTGAGCAACTACAGCACAGGAGGAACCGGACGCGTAGCAGAGCAGCAGCTGTAATCACGGACATTAAACCGAACCAGGAAAGAATTCATCACATACTAAGTATCGGAACTCGGATATGAAGCTGCGGGGGGGCTGTTGCGCAGCTAAGTAATGGCTGCTCCGTCTTGGGCAACATCCTAAATATTTAAAAATCTTTATCGGTGCCACTTTATGCCTTGAAAAGCAGTAAGATTGGCGTCTAAAGGGCTGGAGCAGAAGCTCTTTTGTTTTGTTGCCGGACATCCATGATGCACGGAGGCTCAGAAAGTTACACCTTCAGCACACCAGCTGAGACCTGGAACGCGATCCGCCTTTGACTTCCAAGTGGTGCAGCGTCCTTGTGGGGGATATTGCGAGGCTCTCGAGGCCGCGGTGGGGGAGGAGCCACCAGGGAACTGCCGTACTGGAGCGAGACTCGCCCTCTTCTATGTCCCCCCGCCTGCAGAGCCAGCATTATTGAGATCAGAGAGGGCTCTGGGCATTGAGCAAACCCCCTCCCCCATTCCTTCGGAGGCTGCAGCTCTGCTCTATCCTCGAGGCGACCCTGGTCGCTCAAGGCCACAGGCCCTTGGCGTATCTCGAGGGCTGCAGATTGTGGGACAGACTACCTTGCCCTAGCCTTGAGACTGGAGCGGCAGACCCTGCTAAGTGAGGCACGCAGGGGCGGTCGCCATGGCACCCCAGCAACAGACAGTCCTCGCAGTGAGCGAGAGGGTTTCTCCCAATCCTGTGCTCTACTTCAGGCCGGATGAGCCCATATTCACAGGCGGCCATTGCTGCAAGGTGGCCGCTTCCAACTCAGCAGTCCTTGTGGGGACATCAGAGTTCTCCACATCTCATCCTGCATGACCACACTGGAGGGGGCACCCCTCGCCGCTATAATTGTTCAACTTGACCCTTATGGAGAAGGGACTTTTTGGATCCTTGAAGGGTATTGAAGTGATCTAGCTGTATACCAGTGTTTACCAAGTGGATCACGACGACGGTTTCCATGAGGTCCTCGATCCTGTATCTGCTTCATAGACTGTTTAAACATTTGAAGTCCCGGACAGGGGAGGTGGGGGAGCGGGCAAGTGCCACCGAATACGCAGAGTAAAGTCTTGTTCTGCAGATGGCCGCAGCCAGCCCAGCTGCTGCGAAGTAAGGAGGGAGAGTCACATGCTGGTTGAGGCGGCGCGTGGGTGGCGCCGGGAATCCGCTGGCTGTTGGCTCTCTTCAGCGAAGTGGACATCTTCCTGGTGGGTGCTGCCACACACTATTGCTTGCTGGGCGAGTTGCCATCCAGCCTACTTAAAGTGCATCCGCTGCTTGCAAGTTCGAGGACACTGCATTTCATAACTTGTCTAAACAGAGTGGCGGGGGTGCTCATGTTGGGGTCTGCAAACGCAGAGAATTGAACTGTCTACGGGGAAGGATACAACCCATTCTATCCCAGACAGGGTGCAGCAATTAAGACACCATATTGGGACGGTGGTGGGACTGCCGGCCCCGTTTCGTAGGGGCAGCAACACTGCAACATCTATTGTGCACATCTGTACCAGGCTAGCAACACCTATCTCTTTATAAGGACATTTAAATAGTATGTGACCAATTACCTGTTGTGCTCCATGGATGGTCGGCCGCCAACCCGCTAGAAACCCAGATACTGAGATAATCTCTGCTTAATCACACCCGCAAGACAAAATCGGATCTGTTATTTGATTCTCCCCCTACCACTGTATTACGTACAAAGGTGGGTCTGCCCTTCCTCTTACTTCTTTAGACCCCTGGATCGGCCTCCCTGTGGACACCCTGCACCGGGGAAACTGCGCTCCCGTGCCATACCAGATACCCCCACGCTTCACCCGGTGTGCTTGACTTTGTTATATCGGCCTGCTCCGTTCTGTTGGCTGGGGACCCCACTCTGACCACTATGGGGCAGGTCTGTTCATCTCTGGCTTCCACTTTATCAGCGTAGCCCCCCCCCCCCCCTGACTCCCACTGCTGTACCCTACTTCAGTCCTGCATATATCCCGGTGTGGTCATGACTAAAGAGGCCAGTAGAAAGCAAAGCTCTATCAGTATGTTCATCAAGTCAACACCAAAGCCGAGCCCCCACCCCCCCGTAGTGCCTACTGAGCCCACAGAACTCCAAAAGATGGAGTACATGCGGGAGGGGTTCACAACACTTCACAGAAAGGTTGACGATATGAGCGCGACAATCAGCTCTAACAAAGCCCGGATGGAGAAGACTGATACCCGGGTGACTGAAGTGGAGTCTAGGGTCGGCCTGGCAGAGGATGATAATATCACGCTTAGATCAGAGGTGGTCTCGCTGTCCAGACAAGTCCAGGTGATAGCAAAAAGAATTAGGACCTGGAGTCCAGGTACAGGCACAATAACCTGCGCATTATTGTTGTTACTGAAGATAAAATAGACGCCCCCATGGAAGATTATGTGGAACACATCCTTCTTTTTGCTGGATTCCTCGAAGCTCGCGCCACAATTCGCAAATGAGCACGCCCATTGATCCCTGGCCATGAAACCCAAGCCTGGTGTCCACCCCCACCCACCAATCCCCTGTCCTATCATAGTCAGAGTGCTGAACTATCGTGACAGGGATGCCTTGCTACTTGGCTCTACCAGGATCCATTTGTATCCGGACTTCTCCGTTGCTATTCGACAAGAGGTCAAAACCTTCCTAGCCGCCAAGAAACGTCTTTCGAGAGCTGGGTGTCAAATACTCCATGTTATACCCAGCAAAATTAAGGATCAAACATGCGGACAAGGTCTTTTTTACCATCCCGGAGGAGGCCTCCAAATTCATTGAAGGTCACTTTCCTGGCTAGCAGCTGTATCCCATTACCCTTGTTGACCCTTCTTGATATTTTTGAGATATGGACCTCCGATGTAAACCCAGGAGTCAGTGCTATTTCCACCGATACGATCTCCTCTCACTTTTTATCTGGCATGAATCCATGTGCTTAGGCTGGTTGGAGGTCTGTGCCCGCTCTCACTAAGTCCCCTACAATTCTTCTTCGTCAATCTCCAAGTTATGCACCATGCAGTGCTGTGATTGTTGTGGGTTTGGTTTGATGTTTTATTGGGGTGTTGCCCTTCTAATTGGTGGGTGGGGAGGGGGCTGGAGGAGGTACAAATGTTTGAAAAATTGCTTGAAATGCGATTGAGGAGACGAGTTGCAAGCTACCCCTGTGTTGAGTACACCATGTTTCGATCCTTTGTGGCCTGGTTAGGATTTTGCTGGGCATATGGGCATCGGGTCATGCTTCCACTGATACGAGCCTACCGTCTTGATGGCGGATGAAGGCATAGTATGTATGAGCTGGAATATTAGAGGATTGGATAACCCTGTCAAAATGCGTAAACTGCAACTGTATGTCGAACGACAAAAGGTCAAGGTACTTTTCTTACAGGAAACCCAGGCATTGTCTAAGGGCTGTGATGGGTTTGCCAGGTCATGGGGCCCTGAGCGCTACTATACCACCTACTCCACCCAAAACCGCAGAGTTGTGATCCTAATTCACAAGTCCCTCAAGTTTGTCCACAAGGTTATACACATAGACCCCCAGGGACACTGTGTTTTGCTATTTGGCACACTTCTTGGTCGGGAGGTGGTTTTACTTAAAGGCATGGTCTAGTAAAAAATGTTATTTAAAAAATAGATGGGCAACATAAAAAAAAATACTAGCATTCTCTTTTTTAAAACTTCCGATGTAATATTTTGAGCTATTCAAGCTCAAAATTCGCAAAAGCAAGCACATGGGCGCATCCATTTTGTGAAATGGATGCCCTCCTGTGCTGGCTTTTGCTTTTGCGGCACTAATGAAGGAAAAGCCAGCCAGCTGTAGTAAACAAAAGCTACCGCTGGGTGGCTTTCCCTTCATTGGTGCTGTACGCGGAGGACGGGGACCGGAGACCAGAGCAGGAAAGCTGCAGCTGAATCTCAGTAGGTGCTATTTATTTTTTTAAAAAAATAAGCACTAGCTGGGTTTTTTTTCTAAGTTTTCCGGGCTGGAGGAGCCCGGAAAACTTAGAAATAAAACCGCAGTTTTAAAAACATTGTATTTATGTTTGCGGTTGCTTTTGAAGCGACCGCAAACATAAATACAACGTTATTGTTTTGGAAAACGCTGCGGTTTTTCTTTCCAAGTTTCTCAGGCTCCTCTGGCTCAGAAGAGCCTGAGAAACTAGGAAAGAAAAAACGCAGCGTTTTCCAACACAACCGCGTTGTGTTTCTGCCTGAATCTGCTTTCCCATTTGGGGCTCTCGGGCTCCCCACGGGGAGCCAGAGATCCCCAAATGGGAAATCAGCTGTAGGCAGAAACACTACGCGGCATGTAAACACAACCGCGTTGTTTCTGCCTGCTGTGGCTTTCACTTTGGGTCTCCGGTGCTCCCCTTGGAGCTCCGGAGACCCAAAGTGATAGCCACAGCAGGCAGAAACACAACGCGGTTGTGTTGGAAAACGCTGCGGTTTTTCTTTCCGAGTTTCTCAGGCTCCTCCGAGCCAGAGGGGCCTGAGAAACTTGGAAAATAAAACTGCAGCGTTTTCCAACACAATAATGTTGTATTTGTTTGCGGTCGCTTCAAAAGCGACCGCAAACATAAATACAACGTTTTTAAAGCTGCGGTTTTATTTCTAAGTTTTCCAGGCTCCTCCAGCCCGGAAAACTTAGAAAAAAAACGCAGCTAGTGCTTATTTTTTTTTTTTTAAATAAATAGCACTTACCGAGATTCAGCTGCAGCTTTCCTGCTCTGGTCTCCGGTCCCCGTCCTCCGCGTACAGCACTAATGAAGGGAAAGGCCACCCAGCGGTAGCTTTTGTTTACTACAGCTGGCTGGCTTTTCCTTCATTAGTGCCGCAAAAGCCAGCACAGGAGGGCATCCATTTCCCAAAATGGATGCGCCCATGTGCTTGCTTTTGCGAATTTTGAGCTTGAATAGCTCAAAATTTTACATAGGAAGTTTTAAAAAAGAGAATGCTAGTATTTTTTTTTTGTTGCCCATCTATTTTTTAAATAAAATTTTTACTAGACCATGCCTTTAATATAGGAGGTCCTAATTACACCCATCTCTCCTCCCTGTTGGCTGGGTTCCCCCTCATTCCTATACTGTGGGGCGGGGATTTCAACACCATGGTTGCAGTGATTGGCTCTCCAGGGCAACTAAGACCATTATGGAAGTGCAGACCCTGCTGAGGGTTGTTGATGCATGGAGACTGATGCACCCCGATTCCTGTGTCTTCTCCTTCAACTCATCGGTACACGACTCGCACTCTCGTGTTGATAGATGACTACATTCTGATATACTTTTCAGAACTATAGGGCAAATGACCATCCTACCTAGGACCTTTTCAGATCAATCCCCGATTACTGTTTCATTAAGGTGGGGGGAGAGCAGCGGGATGATACGCTCATGGAGACTGAAACCAAAAGCCTTGCTGGACCTGGTATTTGAATCTGAGCTGGGGTCCAGTATCGACGACGACTTTGCGTTCAATGCTGGGTCGGCAGAGACTCGGGCCATTCTCTGGGAGACTTTTAAGGTCTACATTGTTGGAGTTGGCCTGGCGAAGGAGGCAGGGATTCTTAGTGATTTGTAAATCCATCGGGGAGAGCGAGCTCGTGCTTGCTGGTCTGGAGATGCAATACGCCTCGTCCCCTACTGCTGCTACACTCTGCGAGATTGGGACAGCGCTAGATGCCTTCTGAGCCCAGGCGGACTGCGAATGCAAGTTTTTAGAACGCTCCGGCCGTCTATTACCTAGACTGATCCGCCAAGAGAGGGGGGATCCTCATACTCCAGCAATTAAGAGAACGGACGGTACTTTGGCCCTGTCGGCTCAAGAAATTAATGACGAGTTTTGCTCCTTCTAAGAAGGGCTCTATACTAATACTTGCACCGCCCGTACGGCTGATAGCGAATCCTTCCTTGACAGTCTTCCACTCTGTGCTAACTGCAGAGACCCGGAGGCACTTGACTGCCCAATGTCAACGGAGGAATTATCTACGGCAATAGACTCACTACCGGTTGGGGGGGCCGATGGGCTTACTACCGAATTCTATAAATGTTACAAGGGTCGCCTGGTTCCTCGACTGGTGGCTGTCTCAGAGGAGGCATGCGTGGTCGGTAAACTTCCTCCCTCGCTCTGTGAGGCGGTTATTTCAGTATTGCTGAAACCTGACAAGTCGGCCATGCATTGCCGCTCCTACCGGTCCCTCTCTCTCATTATCTAATTGTGACATATAAATATTTGCCAAGGTGTTGGCCCTCCGGCTAGCACCGTATGTCATTTATTGTGCACCCAGACCAGTCAGTATTTATCCAGGGGCGCTCAACCGCTCTTAATCTGCGTCACTTGTTTTGCATCCTGGCCTGAATCAACCCAGGCGCGCAGGCCGTAGCAGCCACATTAGACATGCAAAAGGCGTTTGATTTGGTTTCCTGGAGGTTTTTGTGGTTGATACTGGAAAAGAGTAATTTTGGCTCCCGCTTCCTACACTGGGTGGGTGAAACTACTATGTGCGTCCCCTGTCGCCAGGGTCCGCACTGAAGATCGTTGCTCCTGTCAATTGAGTATAGCTAGGGGCACCAGACAGGGCTACCCTTTCTCGCCTTTGACATTTGTGTTAGCCATTGAGCCTTTGGCTGAAAGGATTCATCATTGGCATGCTCATAGGGGTATAAGACTCTCCGAGGACCCCGAGATCATCTCACTCTACGCAGATGATGCATTTCTTTACATTCGCTCTCCTGAGGAGAATCTGGCACCAGTAATAGAAGACGTTATTCTCTTTGGCGAGTTATCCGGGCTAAAGGTTAGTTGCACCAAGTCCACGCTATTCCCGTTGATGGACGCCACCACGGTCCCCTGGGATACGTTGGCTGCCCCTTTCATGCAGGGTGGGTTTGCTGCCCCTAATTTTGAGCTGTATTGGATTGCTGCTCAGGCCCATTTAGCTGCGTTTTTGGTTTGAATCTGACGGATCCCCTCACCTTGTCAAACTTGAGCGCCTAGCAGCTGGTAACCTGGATGCTCACTTTCTGCTTCTCCCCTCTTCTAGTCTGAAACTAGAGCCCACCGATCCCACCAGTGTCACAATGACGGCATGGAGTAGACTTTGGAAACAGGTAGACAAGCCACATCCATTTCAGTGATTTCCCCCTGTGGAACTGCGAGACTCCTCACATGGATAGTGCAATGGTCCGCCATTGGTCCGGGAAGGGCTTTGACTCTATATAGGATGTTTGCACTATGGGTTCCTTTACGGAATGGCAGGACCTGAGAGGGTGGCCCTCCCGATGGTTACAATACGCTGGCCTGCGTCGGGCGCTTAAGGGCAGGTGGCACGAATTCCCCTCGATTCCCCCTGATGATTCGTTACAATCTGAGATTATGATGGGTCGCTGCAACGAGGGGGAGGGTCGCCAGGATATATGGTATCCTTCACGGAAGAATGGGACATTCATGGGATAGGCTTCAGGGGGTGTGTAGCAGAGAGTTGGGTATAGATATAACCGACAAAAAATGGGAATCCATTGCGCCCGTACTCAAGAAGTCTCCTTTAATTCAAGATTCAAATTGATCCAGTTTAAAATACTCTACAGATGCCACCATACTCCGGCTAGGCTGCATCGTATGTCAAGAGATCGGCCCTCTGAGTGCCCGAGATGCAGTGCGGACAACACTGATTCTCCAGCATAGGGTCTGGCATGGATTCACATGCTCATGAATATTCCCCGTCGTCAGGCTGGGAATCCTCGGTAGAGAAAAAATCAGTTTCGTTTCTGAACTGTCTTTCTACTAATAACTGATCACTGGTCTCTAGGTCATACTGCCCCCAGCCAATGAATGCCCTCTACCTAAGCCCCCCCTCTGGCAGCCATCTTCAGATTTTTACCGCACGTTCAAGTGTTGGGAGTCCCGTGCTGTAGCTCTTGAGCTTTTACTGCGTATTGCGTTTTTTCAAAGAGTTTGCTCTTATTTATTTGGTCAATTCGAGCCTCAAGCTCCATCGATTCTTCTTCCGATCAACAGGGATATGTTTCGTCGAATTACACTTCTTGGAGGATTCCGGAAGACCTTTGAGGCCTACCCCGATTCGAACATGGCCCAGGACAAAGGAGATTCGACACCTACTGGATCCAAACTGTTCAGGAACTGCCCAGGATGTGGATTACAGAATGTCTTCAAGGAAGATGAGCACTCCTGGTGCCTCTACTGCCTTCACGCCGACAAGTTGCACGTGGAGGAGGTCTGTGCATTCTGTAAGAACATGTCCGTCCGGACAATAAAGGACCTTCGTATTCGGCTCACCAACTGGCCAGAGGTGAAGAGCCCAGCAGCAGGTGAGAAGAAGTCAGAGCGGTCTTCTAAGACCTTTGAGGGCTCTCCGGCGACGGGAGCCCAACAAAAGGCAAAGCACTGCAAGTCTGCTGGCACTGGGAGCACCGTTGGTTCGGGCTCCTCCGCTGCCAGGCAGGGCGCGATGTCACCAACGTCATCATCCACGAGCCAACGCTCTGGCTCGGGTAAAAGGAAGTCGGAGAACCTGGGTAAGCTTCGGGAGAAGCCGTCTGTCGATCCGGATGGAGAAAACCAAGGAGGGAGGGTGAAACTCCGGGACGAGAAAGTGGGGGGCACGGTAGCCATAATGGACACGGATACCACCTCTGAGGATGAGCTGGCTGGTGTCAAAGCTATCCTGGACAAGGATTTTGAGGCCTACGGGAGGGATCCCGATGAGGCGGACGTGGAGAACAACGGTGGAGCTGACGAGGAGCCGCGGGCCGTGGAGGAAACGGAGGACACCGTGCCCAAGCCATCGCTCCCTTCACAATTGATGCCTACGCCTCAGGACAATTCAAGAGCAATCTTGATGGCTTTGCAAACCCTGTGTATGGAGATAAGGACAAGGTTGCCCTTAACCCCAGCGGACGATCCAGCAGTGCCTGGACCGTCGGGAGCTCAATGAACAAGCAGAGGTGGATCCAGCCTCCCCCCCTCCCTTCCAGCCTTCACCTCCATCCCCTCCACCGAGGGATGAGATGGAAACTGAGACGGCGACGACGGGGACGGACAACGACAGTGGTGATGACTGGATGGATGTCCCATCACCCCCTGCCTAGGCCCCCCCCACCCCTGACGAAATTGGCTCTTTTCATGTCATGATCGCGAGGGCATTGGAGCTTTTTCAGCCCCCCCGAAGAGCAGAAGGAAGGTTTCCTCTACCAACGTCGGGAGGCCAAGAGGAAGACCGTTCTCTCAGTCCCGTTATTGGACGACATCTGGGACGAAGGTCTGTCCCTGCTGACGAACCCGTCCACGGCCCCTGCGAAGAGGGACCGGTACGAGAAGTAGTACCGGGTCCCAGACTCCGCTCCTATGTGCCTCAGAGCACAGCTGTCCCCGGATTCGGTGGTCTCCACGGCAGCCAATAAATCGGCTGGGGCGACAGCATCAACTTCCACTTCCCCACTGGACGACGAGGGGAGGAAGCTGGACGCCATGGGACGGCGGGTCATCTCATCGGCAGCGACGACCATCAAAGCGGCCAAAGCCCTCGCGATCGTGGCATGCTACGACCGGGAGCTGTGGTTCAAGATCGCTCCCCTCCTGGACTTCCTCCCAGACGACAAGAGGGCGGAGGCCCTTGAAATCTTGCAGAAAGGTGAGGTGGCTTTGGACCATGCCATAACGGTGGCCACGGACATCGCTGACACCGGCTTTTGCCAGGTGGGCAACAGCGTTTGCCTGTGCCGGTGCAGTTGGCTCAAGGCCACCGATTTCCGGTAACAGTAACAACCTGTTCTGGAAAGCGGTGGACGAGTCGCTGCAGGCCATCAAAGCGGACACCGAGACGCCCGTGCCCTAGACACTCTTCATCAACGACGGCCGTCCTTTCGGACCTTCCGGAGCCAAATCTCAAGGTGCCTGCAAAGGATTCGTACTGCCAAGCTGCCCGTTCCTCGTCGCAGGAAGCTTACAGGGACCGCAGCAAGACGGGTGGATACTGTCGTCGCGAAGGAGCCCAGGGTGACAAGGCCTCGGCGAAACAGGATTGAACCGGCCGTGACATCGGGCCCCCACCTAAGCACCCCAGTGGGAGGCCGGCTGGCGAACTTCATCCGTGTGTGGGAGTCCATCTCCACCGACCGTTGGGTGCTGGATGCTCTGGCCCACGGGCACACCCTGGAGTTTCAAAGAAAGTGCCTCCATTTCCCTCCTGTGGCCAGGACAGAAAACCACGTTCCACAGCTGCTTCTGGAGGTACGAGCCATGCTGAGAAAGGGCACGATAGAACTTGTCCCAAAGATGCTCCTGGGTATACTCACGGTACTTCCTCGTCTGAAAGAAGACCGGCAGCAGACGACCCATCCTGGACCTTCGGCGCCTCAACAATGCATCAATGCCCAGAAGTTCTGGATGTTTACCCTTAGGCACTGTGATGCTGGAAATGCATCAGAGGGACAGGGCCTCTGAATCCTTGTCCTTTTCTGTCTTTTATCGTGTGTTCTGTTATGTTTCTGCCCAGGAGTCCATTTGGGACTCCTGGCAGTGCAGCTCTCTTTTGGTTTGGTGAACAGACCCATGGGATACCCTTATGGCACCCCTGGGTAGGGGTACAACCCTGTGCCCATAGTGTATGTTTTTGGGCACCTGTGGGTGGCCCACAGAGCAGGGTATGGGCTGGTGGCAGCTCCATGCTGAATTGGACAGGTGCTCTGGGTGTCCTCCATTTTGGGATACCCAGGCCCTGCCATTGGGATCAGTTGATTCCTGATAGAAAACAAGATGGCCCCTGTGGCCTCTTGCTTTCTATTGCCTGTTGTCTTGTTTTTCCCAAAGTCCTGGGAAGCCCTGACTCTGTCCCTTCCCCCTGACTGGCTGTTGGGTGGAAGTTCCATATATGGTGTTGTTGTGAAGGCCCAGCTAGACTGACTGGAGCCTTCCCTTTGACTGTATGTTGTGGGTACCTCCTGTGGGTGGGACCTGGGTGAATGGAGTGTGTGACCAATATACACTTCTTGTTGTGGTTGTCTGGTTTCTGGCATGTGAGACAAAGACTGAGACAGCCCTGCCCGAAACTGGCCTGAATGCAGTGTGTAGTGTTGAATGGCTGGGTACTTGTCCCAATCCACATTCCTTGTTGTGAGTGTCTGAAAGGGAGGAGTGTGGCCTGAATGCACTGTGTGCCTGATTGGCTGACTGACTGCATGAATGCCCTTCTGTGTGATTGGCTGCTGTGTGTGTGCCAGCAGTGTGGATGAGAGACAGAATAGTATATCTGGGGACCTCTCACCACTGGAGATTGTTCAGGAACGTTCAGGAACGTTCAGAAGCATTCAGAAGCTGAGTCTCCACTCAAGAGTAACTGGATTTGCTGATCCTCGACGTCCAGCTGGAAGAAGAAGACTTGCTGTGGCATTTGCTTCGACAGAAACTGAAGGTTGTCGAAATCGTCGAGGACTGACCCGAGAGAGGACCTGGCTAGGCGCCCTCTTCCCGTGCTCCGAGGGACCATCGAGCACCGCTGAATCTTCGCCGAAGCGCCCTGGAAGTCAGACCCTCGAAAGGCTGCCGACCCGAGACGGGACCGCCGAGGAGATCGAAGTGAAGCACCCGGACATCGACGCTGTCGAAGTCCATTGCCGTCGACCAGGGTTCGCAGGTCTGTGTAACCGCTGGAGGCCCGTCGAAGTTGTGTTGCCCAGCCGTGGGAACCACTTGACGCCGTGCCGCCGACGACCGGAGCCGTCCGCTCCTTGCCTAAGAACGTTTCAATCGAAGGACTCCCTCGACCGCATCGTCGACCGCTTATCCTGCCGGAGAAAGTCGAGGACGACCAACGCGCCGAGGAGAAACCTGCCGGTGGGTTTCCCGCCACCCAACGACCTCAAAGACTCGGACGACCCGACGCCCTTGCTGGGCTTCCGTCTCTACAATCTTTGCGGTCCAGAACTATTGTCATCGAGGTGCCCCGCACACCTCCGCCTTGCAGGACGCCGACGCCCCGACGCCGACGAGCACCGCTCGGACGAAGTTGCCGCCTCTTTGACATCGTTCTACCTCGTTTGTCGACGGACGTTCGACGCCCCGTGCCTCCCGCTTGAAAGGGAAGGCATTCAAGAAGGGCCATCGATTCCCCGTCGCCGAACCCCGAGGATCCGTCGACGCCTCTTCGAAGGACTCGACTCCACCAGGTACATTGGGGGGGTAAAAACATTGCAGGAGAGAATAAGACTATTGGACAATATATGGACTGGGCTTGTGTCATATCTCTTTATTTTACAGGTTGCCCAGGTGGGGGGATCTCCACACAGAACTGTGTCCAGTAGCTAGGGCCAGTATTCTGCCTATTGCTTCAACCATCTTTTATCTCTCCTCTCTCTATTGCTGGTTTCCTTCTTATTGATCTATGTGCCATTTCTACAGTATTGTGAATGCACTTTAATGAGGTCTAATATTAGTGGTACCACTTTAGAATTGTAGATATTTACCATTATTGATTTTCCTGAGCACAAAGTGCGTTATTGTAATAAGTGTACATAACCTTTGAACTAATTATATAAAGACTGTGTTTTCAGTAATACAGTGTGTGGACATTCCTTTGTGGGGGCTTGGGGAATACACTGTACTTAAGAACCAGCCTGCATCACCTCCTGAGAAGCTAGGCCTTGATTGCTCGTCCATTGCTACCGTAATAGAGAATCTTGGCTGGGGTCTTCTGGGCCTCTCCTCTACCATATAGAGAGCAGAAGTACAGACCCCCCCACCAGTCTTTACAGGCACGTGCTCGGACATCTGGAGGAAGGCGACTTCCTTTCATCGCTGGACTTGAAGGATGCTTACTTCCACATCCCCATACACAAAGGACATTGAAAGTTCCTACGTTTCGTTGTTTCCAAGGGTCTTTACCAAATGCATGGCACCGTTGCCGATGCGGCTGCGCCTGCAGGGGATCCACGTTTACCCCTACCTGGACCATTGGCAAAAACCGAGCAAAGTGAAGAGAACTCACCGTTGACCACACAGCGAAGACCGTCCACCTGCTCACGGAACTGGGATTCTCGATCAACTTTGCGAAGTCCCACTTGGTACCGTCGCAGGATGTCCTATTCCTGGGAGCCAGACTCGACACAGTGGCGCGGTTGGCATCACCGTTGGAGGAGAGGATGAAGGCCATACTAGGCAAGGTACAACGGCTGTTGACCTTGGAAGGGCCAGGGTAAGGTCAAGTCGCTGCTCGGCATGATGTCGTATTGCATCGACCTTGTGGATGCGACTAAAGCAGGAGTTCCTAGATGCCCGTTGGATGCAAGTGGCAGGGAGTTTCAAAGATGAGATCTCCCTCAACGAGAATTTCCGGCAGGCGATCCGGTGGTGGGGCACCTGCGCGCATCTCGTTGCGGGCATGGACTTCCAGGCTCCAACACATCAGGAAACGGTGACGACGGACGCCTCCCTGGAGGGATGGGGGGCGCACACCGGAGATCTCCACGCAAGAGGCCTTTGGCTCCCGGAGGAGAGGTCCCTGCACATCAACATCCTAGAGCTCCGAGCCGTGTTCTGTGCCCTCGCGTCTTTCCTTCCGTCCCTCAAGGGCAAAGAAGTACGGATCTTCACCGACAACACCACCACGATGTTCTACATCCGGAAGCAAGGGGGCACCAGATCCCCAGCCCTATCCAAGGAGGCGCAGGATTTGTGGCACTGGGCCGTCGCCCAGGGGATGTTCCTGGTACCTTTTCATCTGGCAGGAGTGAAAAACACTGTCGCCGACTCACTCAGCAGGGAGCTGCGCTCTTGCCACGAGTGGGAGCTTCGGCAGGATCAAGTCGATCGCCTATTCTGACGATGGGGCAGTCCCCAGATCTGCCTGTTCACGATGGCGACGGACACCAACTGCTGGAGCATGGGCGATGCATTCTCCTTCCCCTGGGATGACCTGTTCCTGTACGAGTTCCCACCGTTGCCATTTCTTTTGCGACTCATCAGTCAACTCAGACGTTCCCGGTGCAGGATGATCCTTGTTGCACCGGCGTGGCCGAGGCAGAAATGGTTCCCGGACCTTCTGGACAGGTCAGCGTCCCCTCCAGTCAAGCTTCCGGCGGACGCAGATCTTCTCGCCAGGGAAGGAGGCACCATCCTACATCACGACCCGGGATCGCTGAACCTGCAGGCCTGGCTCCTGCAGCACAAGAGTTCGGAGGCTACGATATCCCGGCAGACTGCAAGGAGGTACTTGCAAAGACCAGGGCGACCTCGACTCTTTAAGTGCTATGGACATAAGTGGAAGACGTTCTCTGTCTGGTGCCATGCACAGAAGATCAACCCTCTACAGATTACGGCCCCTCAAGTGCTGCCATACTTGTTGTCCCTGGCCAAGATGGGGCTTGCGCATGCCTCCATCAAGATCCACCTGGCGGCTATCTCCCGCTACACCAGAATTCCGGGGCGGTCGTCGCTGTGGTCTCACCGCCTTGTGAAGGAGTTCATGAAAGGACTGTTATGCTCGTTCCCGCTTGTGAAGGCTACCGTCCCGGCGTGGAAGCTCAACGTGGTGCTGACCAGGTTTGTGGGTCCCATTTGGCACTGCTGAAGTTCCTATCATGGAAGACAGCGTTTCTTGTGGCCATCACCTCCGCACGACGAGTGGGAGAGATCCAGGCCCTCTCCTGTAAACCTCCATACCTGACATTCCACGAGACGAGGGTAGTGCTGAGGACTCACCCCTCCTTCATGCCCAAGGTGCCGTCGGACTTCCATCTCAACGAGCCCTTGGTGTTACCTGTTTTCTTCCCGTCGCCTTCGTCGCCGGCTGAGAGGACTTTGCACACTTGGATGTGGCTAGAGCGCTGACGTTCTACATGGACCGCACAAAGAGTTTTTGGAAGACGTCACAGCTATTTGAGAACTTTGGACCTGTGAACCAAGGGAAGGCCCTCTCGAAGGCTTCCGTTTCCAGATGGCTCTCTGGCTGCATCATGCACTGTCACTGGTTGGGCAACCGACCGTTGCACGGCCGTCCAAGAGCCCACTCAACCAGAGCGATCGCTGCTACTACGGCGTTCCTGTCTGGTGTGCCCCTGCTGGACAGGACAGAGTCGGCCAGGCAGTGCTGCGCGACCTGTTCGCTTGAAGATGAGCCTGGTGAGGAGGTAAGAGATGCTTAATGTTGAGTTGTTGAAAAACTTAATGTTGAGCCTTGCCACCTCCCGTGCTTGTGCATGCGTGTACTGCTATGTAGTCTTGTATTCATGAGCATGTGAATCCATGCCAGACCCCATGCTGGAGAAGGAACAAGTTACTTACCTGTAGCTGTTGTTCTCCAGCATGGGTCTGGCATGGATTCACATATGAACCCTGCCTCCAACCCCTCTGTGGCTCTTCTCTTGGTCCTACTGCCACTTTACATGCTACCAAATCGGAAGATGGCTGAAGGGGCTTAGGTAGAGGGCAGTCATTGTCTGGGGGCAGTATGACCCAGAGACCAGTGATTGGTTATTAATAGAAAGACAGCTCAGAAACGAAACTGATTTTTTTTCTTTACTGAGGATTCCCAGCCTGACGACAGGGAATATTCATGAGCATGTGAATCCATGCCAGACCCATGCTGGAGAACAACGGTTACAGGTAAGTAACTTGTTCCATACCTACACATGCTTTGTCTTGTCCAAAACTCACTTCATACTGGGAGGAGGTGTGTGAGGCTGTATCTCAAATACTAAATTGCACTATTACTCCTTCCCCAATGACCTGTCTTTTCCACGAGTTCCGCCGCACCAGCCGTGACCTCGGGAGGTTGGCTAGTCTCTGCATGCTGCTCACAACCCGCTGTGTATTGATGCTCTGGTTGCACCCTGGTGTTCCCACCTTTAACCAATGGCTTCAAGCTGTCACTTGGGCATCGGATGTGGAGCAGCGCTGGTCTGCCATGCAACCGGCAACGCGTAGACCCATGAATTCGTTTTGGGGGGGTGGGGGTAAGGGAGGTTAACTTATATCCCTTTCGGGGGATTTCCTCGGGGGACATAGGAGATCTCCCCCAGTGGGATCCCACTTGCCCTGTCATCTATCGGGTCTTGGGTGTAGCAAACTGAAGGAGTGCAGAATTAAGTGCTAGGCGGCCTACGACAGGTTTTTTAGGTCAACGAGTCCAGGTCAGCCTCAATAGTGTGCAGGCACAGAAAGAAGCCCTGAAAGGGAAATCCTCAGTCAGTCCTCAGTCAGTCCCCAGCTCCAAGGGGAAAGCACCTGACGGCCAAGAGACTGCTAAACTGAACAAGGCCAAACAGCGGATGTCGAAATTGCAATGGTCTCTGAAAATTATGGCTGATTGGCCGCAAACTTTAAGCACCATCGGTGCAGATGGCCCAGCAACAAAAAGGAACACTGACAAAGAAAGAAGTAATGCACCTAAAGGTGGTGCACCTTCAAAGGGGGCCTCAGAGTTAAACAGTGGGTTTCACAAGACACATTTGTAGAGGCATGTACAACTCTATTTTCCATCCTCCAGAACAAGGCACTCCAAGACTTCTCCTCATCCGGGAAGGAATTGGCAGAATACAAGGGGCCACCTAGGGCCGCCACAATTGAATCAAAGGAGAGCAATGTTTAAGCACCCAAAGCGAGTGGAAGTAATGGAGCGCTTCAGCACTGTAATGTAACAGCTTGCAACCTTCCTGGAAAATAGGTAGCGCAAACTCCATGAATGCCTATTGTAAGGAATGTATACACACAGACGGGCGATCCTGCGCGCACTTGGGGCCTGATTCAGAGAAGCGTTTTATAATGGTGCAATCCCACTGTAAAATGCTCTGTGAATCAGGCCCAAGATTGTGTCTTCATTGACTAATCACAATTTTAGAATATTCTAAAAACATTTATAAGGAAAATTCTTTCAACATTATTTCAGTTACTTAATTCAATCGTTATTGCATAATGTAAACAGTACAAAAATTACTGATATGAGATTATTTAAAACCGTCTAGACTTAATTTTAAATAAAACATCTCAAGATTCCAACATACACCCTCCCTCACAACACAAACGCGCCAGAAAAGATATTTACAACACCTAAACCAATCATACAACTCATCGAATGTGCAAAATAAAGCAATTTGTGCAAACAACCTCATACAATGTTGGCCAATGTTAATTACTGTCAGGCATTCTAAATATATCCAACCATGTGCCAGT
Source organism: Ambystoma mexicanum (assembly GCF_040938575.1). NCBI lineage: Eukaryota > Metazoa > Chordata > Amphibia > Caudata > Ambystomatidae > Ambystoma > Ambystoma mexicanum. Next base: position 532,712,953 of record NC_090941.1, on the reverse strand, counting down.
GTTTCAAAAAGTGCCCGTCGGCCAATGACTTTGCAGCTAGGCCTAATTGCTATTTTGGCAATTCCGGAGTACTCGTGGAGTACATCAACAGTTTCTATGTAGCCTACTCCGGTTTTGGCTTCGTGGGTAATTGATTCCAGCAGCCCAGCCTTCCTCAGGGATACACTCTAATAATCAATCACATGGGAGTACTCTAAGATGCCTGAAGAACAAACCATAGAACAATGTTTACTGATACAAATCCACTCATCGTAGCACACACCAGCACACATCACTAATGAATCATTTGCAAACATTCATTTTTTCTCTAATCTTATTTGTTTATTCTGACAGTTCTTCTCAAAGGGAAACCATTCCAAAACTTCATATCTCCCCCTTGGGTGCACAACTGCCAGACAACAACACAAAGGCACACCAAGTTCAACTCCATGCATATTTACATACACAATCGTCACTTTCAAAACCTCGGAAAAAAAATGTCCTTACCTATAAGACTTGCAGACTGCTGAGCACTCAAACATAAGCCTGCAAACCAAGAAAAGTCTTAAGGCCCATAACTCCACAGTAGAACCATTGCACACTCCTTGATTGCTACTCCCAACTCACTGCACACTTACGAGGAACTACATGTGCTGGTTTCAAATGCATCCAAACTCCTACTCACGCACAGTATTACTTCACCAGTTGCAACAAGTTGTTCAATCCACCAACGGGGACCAAACTAGGATAAAGATTCCTCAATCACAGGGCCAAAAGACAAAATCCCTACACCTTCTTAGAATTTCACTCAGCGACAATTGGACCAAACGTGTTCTGCTGCTAAATGCTGATGTCACTTGGCATCCAGCTTAAGGCCGCACACAACTATAGTGTATCCCAAAGGGACATCCCACATGCCCTACGTGCTACTGCTCATGCAAAGAGCCGTTATGCCTGCTGTTGGCCATCTTGGGTGTATTGACACCACTCAACTCAATTTACACTTCTCCATCCGGTCCATCCAGATGCATGGACCAGCTGCTGATCACATCGTACAGTCGTGCAGCCCTCTTACACTGCTATCATAGTCATACTGGCTGTAGCGCCTACTAGTTTATTAATAACATGGGCCATCAATAATTATATGGCGCAAACGCCAGACATAGAGATCTTGTAACAAAATGAGCAGAAATATAGAACACCCACTCATTCATAAGTAAGGTGGCCCACTAATAGGTGCATGCTGCAAGAACCAGATCGATAAATGTCCCATAACAGAGTGAGTGGATGTGTGTAGCCAGTCTCTAAGAAGCTGGGCGGCGCTTGTGTGTACAAAGTCAATTCTCATGATGGCAACACCTGAAATAATACTGGATCAAACTAATAATGGACAAATTCCAATATGAGGGCTCAAACCATTATTGCATCCCATTGCAGCCCCTCGATCAGGCAATTTGCGTCTCCTCCATGTGTGGATCCAAGTCTCTTTCAACTTGAACAAATGCAACGCCATCAGAAAATCGTTGCCATCCGGTTGCAGTTGGTCGATTATCGTCCATTTAAAGTCCTCCTCACCATGTCCATTTTCCCAGAAATGTTGGACCAGAGGTGCTGTTAAGGTTCCATTCCGGCTACGATATTCATAAATCCTAATGAACACCTTTCTCGTGGTCATCGCAATATAGAGCAAAGCACATGGACATATAATCCCATAAATTACATTAGTGGAATTGCAGTTAGTACAATTCTCTGCGAGACCAATGAAAGGTTCCATGTGTGAACTCTTTAGTCTTAATTGCTAGTGCACAGATACTGCAATTTCCGCTCGGATAGTGACCTACGACAGGCATTCTCTGTGCATTCCATGCAGCCTGTATGGTGTTTTGTGCAAATCTACCCTGCTCATGAATGAACCTACAGTGCTCTAAGGTCCTCACCCCTTTTAAGGGCAAACTAAGACATCTGTGACGCACATCTTGTGTCGGACCCCTGCGTTTTTTGACCAACCGCTTGATCTGATTCGTATGCTTTGAAAAAGTGGTTAGATGCACCACCCCATCAGATTGATTAGTAGCCTCTTTGTGTGACAACAAGACCGCCCTGTTTGCAAAACATGCTATTTTAGCTGCATGCTTGACAACTTTACGTGGATATCCCTGTAGTGGCAGTCTGTCTGCCAGGCCCTCTGCCTGAACCTCATTCTTCCAAAAAGATAGTTACGCTTCAACGGAAGAAACTGCCCATAGGGCAAGTTATCTCTAAGCGACTTCAGATGTTGACTCGTGTATGATAGCAACATGTTACGATCCGTGGACTTTCTATACAGGTTGGTATACAGGTAGCCATTCCTGTGTCCAATATGTAAATCCAAAAAAGGCACAATCTGGGAAAATTATGGGAACATTTCAAATTACCATTACACTGGTTGATTCATGCAACACATTCCTGTTGTGATTTTACAAGCATATGGATTATTCTCATGATATGTCGGTCTTCGAAGTCCAACATGTAAATATTTGCCAGACTGGGGGCTGTTCCCTTCTTCTGCAGATATAGGTCTGAATCAAAAGCAAAACAAATTATTGCACAGGTTGTCCGTAAAACCTCTACTACAGATGATGTAGGAACACAGTGCTCCCCTGGTCTAGCATCCAGTTGATTCTTAGTAATCTCCATTGCTTCCATCTGGGGTATGTTCGTATAGAGAGCAGCTATGTCAAGTGCAACTAGAAGGTTGTTTTCAGGATTATATGATAGTGCATCTAGCACATTTATAACAGCAGTTGTGTCCTTCAAATAGGTTCGGTTTTGGACATTAATGTTTTCACTGCTCGGTTCAAGAATGGATCCACATAGAGATACTATGGGTCTCCCTGGAGGATTAATCTCATCCTTGTATATTTTAGGGATTGCGCGTATCACTAGTACACTACACTCCTTAGGTGTAAAAAAAACAAAAAAAAAACAGCCTCATTGTGTGTGAGGAATCCTTATTCTATAGCATTAGTACATAGTTCTTGCAAACTCTGCATTAATCTGTCTGTTGGATCGTCTGTATTGTTTATATAATCTTCATTGTCCCCCAATGTCCTCCTCATATTGACATATTGTTGACTCCTCATTACAACAATGCCCCCGCCCTTGTCCACGGGCTTGATCACAATATTCTTGTTTCCCGAAAGTGCTTTCAGGGACTGGTAAACGTTGTTGCTCGTATTATTAAATACACAATAATCCCCATGATTTTGGAAGATAGTAGGTAAATCTTTAAGTATAATATTTTTGAAAGCTTTACTCTCTGAGGGGACCTCACTGTCATTCGGTGTGAAGGAGGATTTAGGTTTAAACTTTGTGTGTGCCTGATCTGCGGCTGGCTCCTGGGTTTGAATACAGGCTCTCAAAAGTTCTGAAAACCTTTCGCAAGTCTTGTTCCGTGACATTTAGTGTTGTATCCTGTGTGGGTACAAATGTTAACCCCTTTGACAACAGGCCTATCTCTACCTATGTCCGGTGGATATCTGATAGATTAAACACAGAGAAAGTCAACATGGGTAATCCCTCCTCCGGGTGTTAAATGTGTTCAACCTTCCTTGGTGGGGCTCACCTCGGCCCTGTGTGGAGGGTGGCCTTGTCGTTGCCCTCGGCCTAAAAAAGATTGATTAGAGTCACTTTTATTTATTTTTTTATTTTTTATTTTTTTTTTAGAGCCACTTAAATGGGCAAAGGTATCTGGATTACCAGTTTTGTCCCCGGGTGAGCGGCTGGTGTCCAAAAATGTCATCCACCGCTTATTCTATTGTTTATTCAGAAACCTATAGTAAAGGTTGTGTGGTTGTGTCCAGACTATCAAATACGAATATACTCTGTCCCTCGAGAATGTACTGATATCCTTTTTTAGTTTAGGACTTTTTTTGTAAATGGACTAATTTAAAGTCTTCAACCTCTTTGTTGAGTGTCTCCTGTTTTGCACGATCATCTGTGATCTACGTATTAGTTAGGAAAGCCTGTTCATATGGCTCAAGTTCCTGCTTGATTCTAGCTGCTAACCTTGCTGCAGTGTTAATAGTGAGCAGCATTAGGGCCCTGCTGCATTTTGTAACAATCTGGCTAAAGCCAACTTATAATACTCGTCCTTTAGTTGCAAGGAATGGCCTAAGCAAGAGAGGCTTTACAAAGAGCCCTTTGAAGACTCCCCTCAATTAAGAGGTAGAGGACTATTCCGATGACATTGAAGAGAAAGATGTTGAAACGTCCATTTATGAGGACCTAGGAAACCCAGAGAATAAGCCTATAAACCCTACCTTTGACTTAGAAGCCCACCATCCCCCCCAATTATGACTTCCTCTGTGAAGGACCTTCTTGAGTATACAGAACTGCTCAAGGGGTCAGCAGACCGGTTTGGTATTAAAGAATAATAATCCAATGACAATATATACTTCATAGAAGACACCCTGGAGGGGTATAAACCTGTGCTTCACTTCATTCCCTTGATGCAATTAGTGAAGCAGTGCTTTGCACCCTCATTTTTTAGACCAGCTGCCACAAAAGCAGTTAACTCGCACTAAGAAAAAATATATGCCCTCGCCGTCCGATCCACTCTACATCCCGAGTCAGCCAACACCAGATCCCCTTGTTGTTGCAACAATAAGGAAGAGAAGTAATACACCTCTCAACATCATAACATCCAACTGAGAAAAATTACAGAAATATATATTCCTATTCAAGGAAAATGGCCATGTCAGCTGCCTTCAGTGTTCGTTTTGCAAATGCAGCTGCACTAATGGCACAATAAAATAAGGCGCTGTGGGATGACCTCAGTGACTTCTTTAAAGCAGTGCTTGTAACTTTGCAACTAACTTTCCATCAGATCTTGCAGGAAGGGAAAAGACTGCAAGTGCAGTTAATAAAAGTGCTTGATAATTGGCAAAAACTGCAGGGTATGAAGTTGCGTGAGCATTAGTCCTCAAACGACATTCATAGTTGCAAGGTGCTGGCCTCAAGCTGGAAACGCAAGCAGGCCTGTTGGATAAGTCCCTTGAGTGTTCATTTTGGAAAGCAGTGGAAGAGGCTTTAGAAAAAGCCAAGAAAGAGGATGGCACCCTAAAACAATGTGTCGAATTCCCAGTAGGCCTCATCAGCACAAAGGGTGGAATCTTCCAATAGACACACTTTTCTAGGCCAATCATATGGACAGTTAACCACACAGTATGCACAGTCTTCCTTTTGGAGGTTGGAATGCAGGCTCGGAGTCCATTCCTTTTTTCGTACTCAACACCTTGGCACCAACAGCACCTTGGGTCGTGGATATGGTAAAGACTAAACCCCTAGCGGGGGATGAGGGGGTCTGCCTCTTTCTCAAAACAGTGACATCAGGGTACAAATCCCCTCCCATGCTACTGCAATTGCAGGTAGGTTAACATTGTTCACCCACAGATGGGAGGGGTCGGGGGGGAGCACCACGGGTAAGGAGGGATATTATATACAACTTGTGGGATAAACGTATCCTCCAAACGTGGAACAGAGGAACAGAAAAATGCCTAAAGAGGATCTCCTGCTGCTACTGGACTAGGTTCACACACTTCTGCAAAAGGGAGCCATCAAAACAGTCCCAAAACGAAAAGAAAACACAAGTATCCATTCTCTTTATTTCCTTGTCGACAAAAGACAGGGGCTAGATCTGCACCTTGCAAACAAATTTGTAAAGCCACAAAAAATTAGAACACCCACATTGCAAGAGGTAATCCCTCTCTTAAAAAGAGGGTGGGTGCATGGCACCACAGGACATGAATAATGCTTACTTTCATATTTCAATGTTCCTAGTCCATTGCAACTACCCAGAGGTGGACACATGTTATTTTCAAATCAAGATGCTTTCTTTTGGCATTACTTCACCATGTGTTTTCACAAATGTGCTAGTGGCGTATCTGTACAGTCAAGATTTTCCAGTCTCCCCTTAGACGACTTACTCATAATAGGGGAAAGCGCTACGTTCAAGACTCGCCATTAACTGGGTTTCTCAATAAACAGAAATGCAGCCTCATACAAGCCAATCCAAACATTCTCTGAGCCATCATGGGTACAAGGAGAGCAAAGTCGTATCCCTCACAAGAAAGGGTACAAGCTCTTCAGCCTCAACTCCCTTGTTAACAATCCATGATTTATTAGCATTTTGAATGGTGATGAGGCTATTGGGGACGATGGCACCATGTGTGTTCCTCGTCCGCCTCAACATGCACCGAGTCCTACAGAGGCTTGCAACGTAATACCTGCAAAAGTACAAAAAGGCCCGATTTCATCCTTCAAAGAGACACATGCAAATGGTATATTGATTAATCAAATATTGCCTGATCAGTATGTGACATGTATATAAATGCACAGGGAAGTGGGAACTGCACATATGAAAAGTGTGTTCACCACATCCAAAGGAATTTAACACACTTCAGACGATTTGTTGGAGCATTATAAAAGTAAAGGACCAATTCCAGAATTTCACGAAAGTGCCATAGTTCTAATTTTGTTGGCAGAAGATGTACTTGTGGATCATAACCAAATATAACTCGAACTGCCATTGTATTTTAACATGTAGTTCACTTCGCTTTGAAGGACACTGCATTTTATTTAACTTGAAATGAGACATGTAAAAAGTATAGAATTGGTTCACGCTCTTGTAAGGTGGAAAGCTGTGTATTCATTTCTGTACTTCATATGTCTGGAGTTGACCTAGGATTCACCCCACCCCAGCAGCACCAGCACATTATAAGATATGAGGCCACAGTATGGCCCAGACTCGATGTGTTCCAAGCCCATGCCTCATAACACATTGTTGCCAGACACTGGCTAAGGGACAAAGTGCAAAGTGATCTGTCACATATATAAAACCCAGCCCCGCTCATAAAATCCACTTCGCTAAATTCATGGGAGCTCCATCAACAAAAAATCCGCCTGGACATGTACTAACATCATGAAGGGGATTCTGCTTGGGATGTATCAACAGTGACCTCTGTTGGACAAATTCAGCATTTCTTCACTTATAAACTGAATAGAAAAGTTGCATGTGTTACTTTTTAACCCAAAGATATCTTGTAACGTATATGTGCCTGGTACATAATAGAAAACAAATGTAAAAAGAAGGAACATTATTATATCTGTGAATACCCATTTCACAGGAACATTCAGCATCTTTAATTGTGCATTCTGATCTACAGGTGGTTTTGATCTTTATCTTATTAAACTCGCACATTCACTTCCAAAGTTACACTTTTAAAAAGAAATGTCGGATCACGGATGGGATTGTAGAGATTTCCTGGGAGTCACAGGAGATACTGCCTCCAATCTAGCCCTTCCTCCCGCACCATCTGCGCCCTTTAGTTGTCTCTTCTCTTATTTTAAGTCTCTTGAACTATAGTAATCCACTACACTTGGCTCAACCCATCTATCTCTTGCATCGCCTTCAACTACTGCAAAATTCTGTGGCTCGCGTGGCTACCAATACTACTTATGGGGGTCATATTTCACCGGTCTTGCATACTCTCCACTGGTTGCCAGTACAGAAAAGGAATCTCTTTAAGTCTCTCTGTATTGTGCTCTGGGCCCATTATGGCTAGGAATCTGAATATCTGCAAGAGAAATTCTGGCATTATGTCCTGGCACACTCTTGGATCCAATGAAGCCTGTCTGCTGGCCATTCCTCGTGTACGCTTCTTTTCAGTGATTGCGGCCAGAATGTGGAATGCCCTCCCGTTCTCCCTCCGGGTTACAAAATGTCATCTTGGGTTTTGACAACTCTTGAAGACCCATCTGTTTTAGTCGCCTGTCAAATCCTGGGGTATTCCATAGCACCATGATGCCTTTTTGGCGACTGTGCTCAGTAAAAATGATATTCTCCAAAAAACAAAGTGGATCCACTTCGTTAGGAAAGGCGCTTCTCAGTTAGCCCCAATAAATGGTTGCTGTTTGTTGGATAAATGCTCATAGTAACAAAAACTTCTTAATTAAATTAATGTAAGACAGAAAATGTTTAATGCACATTTCTGAATTGTTGGATGAAAATCTTCTTAACAGATAACACATAGAGCTGGACGCTGCACTTGCGGTTGAATCGTCTTACAAACCGTCAGATTTTCACGTTTTGCTAACAAGCGACGAGGTTAACCAGGCGTTCAGAGACTCAATTAAGAATAAATATACAATATATCATGTTGAGCTGTAATACTGCCCTGATGAAGGTTTTCACCGAAATGCATTGGCACTAACACCACAGTATTATGGACAATTTTCGATGGATGCTCTATGTGTTATCTGTTAAGAATATTGGTTTGAATAGATCCCGGTGCTAAGGGATCCTTTATGGACTGGCTGCTCCAGGCTAAAGTATTTTTATAGATTCTCTTCTAATAAGAGGTATAGACATTTCTTACTATCTAGTGGTGCCCTCCTCCCTTTCCTTATTCCTCAGTAAAAATGATAACATAACATAATATAGCTGCACATCCAGCTTGGTTGCCAGAGGTGGCCGGGAAGAAGAGGATCTTCCACCTAGACCTCCCCATAGTGAAACGGATGGCAATTCCAACCAGGTTCCCCAGTGAATGTTTATGAAGCAATCTGAGGAGCCTGGGAGCATGTAGCTCTCAGACAGGGACCCTGGACTTTTCTTACTCAACCCTGTTTCTATAGTGCCATGAGTCGAGAATATGTGATATTTCGTACTCCTCTTCTGGTCCCACTTCCGGGGATGTGATGAATCTGGCAGTGTCCTCACTACTTCCATGGGGGGGGAACCTCTCTTTCTGTGGCCAGGTCGAGGCAGGCTCTCTGTTCAATACCCTGTGGGTGGCTATTTGAGGGAAGATCACAGAGGGGAAGGCAGCCCTCATGGAAGTGGGGGTGACTTGCCAGATGAGACATGGTATTCCCCTTACCAATCCCAGGTTAATAAACAAGACTCAACTCCCCAAGCATCCATGGTCTATTGTAAGGTGGGAAAAACAACCCCTTTTTTTACCTTTAGTAGAGATCTAAAATCTTCCTCATCAAACCCCTACAATCTAGCTTCCCCCGTAACAAACCAACATCCCTCCCCGCTAGATTGTGGTAATATGAGGACAGAGTGTTTTTTGAAGATCATAACTCCCTGATAATTACCCTGTACTATGTGAAACGTAAAGTTGAACAGGAACTTTCATACCTAAAACTACAATGAAATCCCTTTTTCTCCCTGTTTAGAGGCGACTAAAGGTACTGGGATGAAAAGAAGGAGAATAATACAGATTCCCAATCCAAAGATCCAAGCTACGCACTCTAGTTTTTAGACTAACTAAGTTGGAAGCGGGAAGTTTAAAACCACGAGAGCTTGAGAAAAGGCACGTACTCCTAGTTTGAGCTGGGAAACAGTAGAGTGGCATGCAGTGCAAGGCAGCAAAAGCAAGAGAAGATAGCTCCTGGTGGGAGAAGACTGCATCTCTCGAAGCAGCAACCAGCTCAACAAGGAGTAGGTACGTGGACCGTGAAGAAGAACACGCTGCAGGGACGCCAGAAGCCGAGAGAAGACTTCTGGGCATGTTCAGGTGTTGGCAGTTGCTTCCACCTTACCGGAGCTCGGGAAGACGCCCCAGAGCCCTGCATGAGCTGCGCAGAGCAGCCAGGAAACCGAGGCGGTGAGTAGGACGCCAAATGCTTGCTGCCGGCTTACCGCAGAAGAAATGAAATATGCCAGAAAGAACTGGTAAGTCCACAGAAGGGAAGCAGGGACACTGGTGCAGACATGCCATACACCGTTAATGAACAAAGCCGCCCCTGAAAAAATATGTGCAAGTGAACACGGTTATAAAAGGGGTAAAGTAATCGGAACAGGAGACTTGCAACCTTATGAGTCTATGCAATACACTAGTGAAAGAAGTTCTGGCGGAATAGTATACCAGGCTGATACGATGCCAGAAAAGGCTACTATAAGAGACCACCAGTATTGGACATGTGAAGAGAGACCACATAAAGTGCTAGCAGGAGAGTATACCAGGCAATTGGAAGGTGTGTTTGAAGGTGCAAGAAAGTGCATTTATAACAAAATCCCTGGCAGAAGAGTATGCCAGGCAGTTTGAAAGTATAAATAAATTCTTATGTAAGAAAGCCCCTGGCAGCAGAGTATACCAGTTGAGTGCTAATTGTGAACATGTCTTTATTAGAACGCCCTGACTGGAAAGCATATCAGACATTAAGATGAACAAAGTGTAAACCGTAATTAACTCAAGAAATCCTGATCAGAGCACATCAGGAAAAGGCAGAGGAAATATATTAAAGGAGAAAAGAAACCTGGCAGCAGAGTACACCAAGTATCTTAACATGGCAGAGTCCAAAAGCCAAGTTGTTTTGTGCGCCAGTCGTGTTGATGCTCAAGTGAAACCCAGGGGAAGGCAATCGCCCTCTGGATCAAAGAACTCTATCCTTTGGAACTTTTTGTGTTGGAATTACGCAGTTTCTTTTTTAATACTTATGCATCACTCCAGACCAAAGGCATTTTCCCTTTGCACTTTAGAATTGCTTTGTTAGAATGTGAGGGTCAGAATGGAACGTAAGATGTTTTGTTTTGGATATTCTGACCATTGACAGACCCTTAGTTTTGGTTTTAGGTAGGGAAACTCCTCTAGTACAGTGACCAAGCCATTTTCCCCAAGCCCCTTTATTTTAATAAAAGTCTTTGACCAAAACTATGAACCCATTGTGTCAGAGTTTCATTCCTTACTCCTTACAGGGAACTGACAGTAACCGATCAGAATGCTACACAGGTTTATAAAGAGAGGTGTGCAAGACTGGAGGGCTTAGCTAGTCGTAATCTCTTGGCCACTGGATTGATGAGCCTTTCCATGGGGAAAGGACCGATGTAACGGTTTCAGCTTGTGGGAACAGGCGGGAATGTGTTTTTATGAAAGGAGAAAGTATGTATCCTCACATTTACTTTGCATTCTTCATTAACCTGTAGGTATGCCATGCTAGTTCTTGACAATTTAGCATTACTTAGTAACAATGAAGGATAGAGACATTTACCCATGGGCAGTAAAATGAAAAATGTTAAGGATTTCCACTGGGGTCTGCACCTCCAGAACACGATTCCGAAAGCTAACTTGAGTTGTATACGAGATTACACCTCTCCATATGTTTCCAATGAATGTACTTCCCAGATATTTGAGTGCCTCTGCTTCTACTGCCTGAGCAGAAGGTTAACATTGTTCAACTGAGGTTCTCTCCTGCCCCCTCTCTATAGTATAATATTCTATTGTAGTAAATTGCCAGAATTGGAATTCAAATGTGTCGTGGGCATCAGGTGAGCAGGCAGAGGATAGTGCGCATGCTAGCTCTCATGGTGTTTTCAATTTTTGACCCCCTGTTTGGGGGTGAAATCCATTATAGGAAGCAGTGTCATGTTCCAGCATGACCTAGGCCATGAATTCAACATTCAGAGTTTGAGTCAAATGGCCAACGCATACGGGGCCTATTAGGTGTGTGAAAGGAGGCCCTGGTATGGCCTCCTTTATCAACAGTAACATGTGAATCAGCCATTCGGTAAAAAGCCTACCATTTGTGCAAATTGAAAATATGTTCCTTCTGATGGATGAGTGTGCACATCCACCAAAGGGAAGATAAACTTGTGCAAAGATAGCAATCATTGATATTGGAGAGGGGTTCAGGAGCAAGAGCGTTTTCACAATCCATGGAAATGTGGCAGAGCTGGGGCTGAGCCATAAGGTAAATAGTGGTGGATAGAGGTGTGCAGTGGGTGTGTGGACAGGAGGACAGAGGGTGTGGGACTGGTGGAAGGAACTTCACACACAGGGAGCAGAGTTCAGTTGTCATGGTATGCAGGTATATGCTGGGGGATTGAGCCCAGCATGCCAAGATGCTGATTGGCTGTCATCCCTCTGCAAAGTGTTAATATAGCAATAAAACCCAATCCAGCAGGTGTTGGGAAGGAGCTAGCGCATTCCTTCACCCTCAAGTGCTTTAGAATTCGGCAATACTTCTTTTGACTACTTCTAGACACTTGTAACGCTCACCTGGTATCCACGGGGACACCACCCAATCTGGCTGGACTGCTTCCGACCTTGGACCCACTCCCTTGGACTCTTGTTCGGCTGAGGACCAGGTCTGAAAACTCAGGAGTTTAGGATATAGCTTATTGTCTCTTTTAGCCCGGAGCCCACCTCCCCCTTAGTGCTCTCCTCACCTTGTTTTTGGGTATAGTGCGCTCTCCGTCCTGCTGTTCTGTACAGGGGTGTGTTGTGGATGGACATGTCGCAACCTAGTTGCTTCACTGGTGCGGGCCCCTCGGAGTCAAGACCTGCTGCAACCCATTTCGTCAGGTAAGTCTGCTGTTTTGGCAGCTAGTCCTTTATTTATAATTGCCCATATTAATGTCTTTCCTTCTTTCTTAGGTGCGGAAGGAGTTCTGGTGATGCCGTGCTGCCTGGGGCTCTGCACGAGATGGTAAGTGAAGGCGCGGAGCACGGTGCTATGTGCTTTTCTTGTGCTAACCTGTTTGTTGTCCCTTTCTTGCAGGCCGCCATGATGTTCCGGACTGTATGTTGGCGAGAAGATGGAGAGCGGTGAGTAAAGTGTTGTTTGAACCGCCTGCCAGCCCTTATGCATGTTAATCGGCCTTGTCTTTCTTCTTGCAGGTCGTTGAAAGGGCCGGAATGGACGTGGACCAAAAGCAAGTCAAATTCAGGTGTGTGTGTGTGTGTGTGTGTGTGCAGATGACAGAAGCAGGGCTTGCTAATAGGTAAGCGAATACTAATGGTGTTCTTGCAGGAATCTGGCCCAGCAGAGTAACGCAAAGCATGTTCTCCAGCTTGGGTGTGGCTTATATAGCCTGCAGGTATTCCAGGTGCCCCCAGGCCTGACCACACCCTAAATGCTAGACCGCATGGCTCAGTATTTGAACTGAGGGATGCGGGGGCATCCATGTTGTGAAAATGTCATTGTGAGTTCCAGTTCTCCAATTTCTCATATGAGCCTGGCCCCAAAGGCGCCAGGACTGACTCCAAGAGAGTTTTGGGGGACATAATGGGGCCCTTGGGGCCATGATGGAAGACCGTGGTGCAGCCCAGGTGACCTGACTGCCAAGGCAAGGGGCAGGGCATCATGACAACACTACAAGAGACCAGGGGGGAGGAGAGGCACTGAGAAACCTTTTTCATGCAAATATAATCACACACACACAGACATGGGCAGGCACTAAAACAAGGCAGTTATTATTTAAATATAAGGTGCAAATCAAATAAAGATTAGCTGAATAAATGTGTAAATGTTAAATCCTATTTAATTCTAAAATCTCAAAGCACTATAGAAACAGGCTCTCTGCCAAAAGGAATGTGGCCTGCACTAAAAATGGATCGCAGGGCTCATGCAGTGTTGCATTACTGAGGCTAGCTCTGGCAGAGCAGCACGAAGGAACTCAGCAGCTGTCTGCTGTCTGTCAAAAACCCATGTATGCTAAAAGGAGATTTTAAAATACTCATGCAGAATTATGAAAAACAGGTTTAAAGGAAATTACAGGACCAGATATAAATATGAGTAGAATGAGTCATTAAATATTCATAGGTAGCAAAATGAAGCTACAGTGTATTTTTGCATAGGCTAGCAATATGTAAAGTAGCATGTCCTAAACAGAAATCACCGACCATGAAGTAAGGAAGACTGGAGCATCCCTTGTATGGAAGCAGGAGAAGTTGGGATAAAGCCATGTCCATATCCAGAGATGCCACTACAGCATGTTATGAGTATAAAAGCTCCTCCTGGCACCAGTTTGCAGGAGAAAGGAACGCTTGAGGGACAGAAGAGACCGTTCAGGCAGCAGGGTTCTTTGCTCCTATCCTCATTTCTGTAAAGAGTACATTTGTTATCCTTAAAAGATAGACTCTTGGCCTTACTTCCCTAGAGGGGTACATTCATTCTGGTGTGAGTGTGATTGGGGATACCCCTGTAAATTGGCTACCTTTACAGGGGTGATGACACAAAGTGATCTTAGTTTTTTGCCCCCATACTTTGCCAAGACCCAGGCCAGTCACCAGGAAAGAGCCACGCCCATTTATGGCGACCGGTCCCTTAAATCAAAAAACGCATGTATTATGAACGGTTCTAGTAGGAGCCATTTTAATAGAAATCCTCCCTGGTCACTAAAGCAGGGTGTGCCTCCAGAAAGAAAGACAGACCAGCATTGGGACTTCGTAACTCGAGTGAAACACACACATGCGAGTATACTCTTGCAAGTGATAATAAGGGGATATGTATGTAGGATAGTATGGTGATGTGGATGATGTACAAGGTCAATGGAATAGGACTTTTGGTGATGTATTATGGTATAAATTGGATAGGATTTCAGGTGATGCGTTAAGGGATAGATTGGATAAGAGGTGGGTTATGTATTGAAATTGTTGCCTATTTCTGTTTTTCTACTTTTTAGAATGGAAAAAGGGAGCCTCAGTGCATAAAAGACTGAGAGGAAAGGGGGAGCCACAGCATATAAGGACTGGGAAGTCAGGGATCCTCAGTCATAATAGGTTGAGACGGTATTACCACGCATTATACTTTTATGACGATAAAACCAATGGGATCCTCAGTATATTGCAAAAGCTGGGAAGGTGGTATTACAAGGATATAAGGAAAAAAGTAGTGGCTCGGTATAAGGATTGGGGCTGGATTTTAGTCCATTATTTTTGTATATTTTCTCATGCTGTCTTTTGTGGTTAAAAAAGGAGGGATGGTGGATGAGTCGCTGTGTGTGTGAAATCAAAGTGGAAAAGAATAATGGGGTGGGGGAAAAAGTGGGTTGATCTGTATTTTTGTGTATCAAGTAGCAGCGTGTGCAGCATAGCAGTACGGTCTAAGGGAAGCATTAGGAACGCGCGCAACATTATGGAGGATGAAACCCCAATAAAACACATGCATAGGGTTCTACCACTGTATTGTGACAGAATAAATAATTATCACAAACAATGGATAGTAGAAACAAAGAGGGATGTCCTGCTCCAGGCCAGAGCAGGGTTCCCATAACAGAAACATGCTAGAAAACATTTGCATCTTTTTAGCAGCAAAAATAAAGGAAAGAATTCCAAAAAAGAAAAGTGATTTTAGATCTCTGGCGATTATTCAAGAATATGGAAGATAAGGAAGATGAAAAAGAGATCCATTGTAAGGGGATATACCCTGTAATGCCTAACCCTGCAGTAGGATATACAAACCCTGTCTATAAGCCTCCAGTGGTAGAGACAGTGTCAACAACAGGATTAGCAACTAGGGTGGCTGGTGGGGGGCTGAAGAGCTTTTGCACCTCCACATCCATATAACCATCCACACGCTCTGACATGCCCATAGCATCAGTGTACCCAGAGGGTCCACAAGTAGATATAGACAATGAGTTAAGAGCATTGCAGGACAGGTTAAGCAGGTTACAAGAACCTGAAGAAGTATCACCAGAAAGAAGGGTACCAGTGTGGAAAATAGGGGATTGGAAGTCAGGAGATGTTTTGCTTAGATTCAACCCTGGGGCAATAAGAAATGTTTTTGCTGAAAAGGAAGTTGGGCAGAGGGTGTGGACAGTCCTGGGACAAGAAGTAGAACAATCAAGGGAAAATGGAGGGGAAGATCAAGGTGGTAGAAATAATGAAGAGGCAGGGCAAGAAGGAGATCAAGGAGAAGAGGCAGCAAGAAAGCAATCCCCGCCACAAGAGGAAGTGAGGAGGGATAGACTAGAGTTAATGGTGGTAGTACAAGATCAACAGAAAAAAAAGGTAGAAGACTAAATAGACATGTAGATGCCTTTTATACATAAGGGAGTAGGAATAGCGCAGTATGTGCCATGGCCTCAAATGGACAAAAATAATTTCATTAAAGCTCTCCCCCAGCTTCCAGC
This sequence comes from Ambystoma mexicanum, assembly GCF_040938575.1. Classification (NCBI taxonomy): domain Eukaryota; kingdom Metazoa; phylum Chordata; class Amphibia; order Caudata; family Ambystomatidae; genus Ambystoma; species Ambystoma mexicanum. Next base: position 532,697,070 of record NC_090941.1, on the reverse strand, counting down.
CGGCATCAGTAAATGGATCTATGAATTTAAAAAACAAACAGCAGGGGTACCTTCAGCACTAGGAGACCTTAAAGTTTACTGGTTGCCATAGTTGGGAACCGGGCTGGGGACAGATAGGTAAGGGCTGGGTACCCTTGCAGATAATGAACATGATGGAGCCGCCTTTATTGAAGTAAGGGCAAAGGTATGGGATGCCGTACGAAGGATGCACCCAGATACCCCTCACTTACATTCTTTAATGCAGTGCACAATGGGTGATGATGAGGACCTAGTTAGGTTTCTTCTTAAGTTACAGGAAATGTTGAGACAGGAGGGCAATGGGACCACTCAGTAGCATTTTTCTATTTTATCGTAAAGAGGGGATTACTAAAAGAGGTCCAGAAGGCACTAGATAAAATTGTGGGGATGAAGCCAAAGGGTGGGCAGAGATACAAAGTATAATAGTCCACCACTGTAAGATAATCAAGGAGCGGGACAGAGAGACAGCCTAGAAGCGGCAAACAGACGAGGCAAAACTAGTGGAAATAAACCTAAATTAGGTTGTCGTCCAAGCACCAGTGACGGCACCAGTTCAGGGGGAAAGGACAGGAGATGCTCAACAAATTGTGAATGCCACAATTGCAGCACTATGCGGTGAAGGAGGACCGGGACAATGAGGTGGGTGGACATTACTCCAACCCACAGTGGCAGTATGAAGGAGCACCAAAGGAAAGAGGAGTATTTCGAGGAGAAAGAGCAGGAGGCTTTGGGGGGGGGGATAGGGCCCCGGGGAGGAGGATTGGGAACATCTCAGTGCTGGTATTGCGGGAGATCGGGGCATTTCGCAAGGGAATACAGGAACAGGCCTGGGATGGGATTTAATTATGGGCCATAACCTCCAAGGCAGGGATTTCAATGGCCTCCCGGAATGAGACAAAAGCAATTTGGATGAGGGGGTCAAAATCGGTTCCCTTATAGGCGTGACAGGCAGGGGACACATGGGCAGCCACAGCAGGGTGAGGGAACACAGTTCAACAGGATGGCAGGGGGAACAGGTGCCCCATTCCAAGGAGTTACAATGGCAGGGGGTGGACCTTTTTCATTCCCCGTGACAAATACATATTCTGATTAGGACAGCCCACAGAGTGCACTTGCGTGTCCAATCCTATTGACAACCGCACACCCTGATGAGGAGCCCTTGGTGGAGGCGGAAATAGTAATCAAGCGATTTATATTTTCTTTTTTATTTGTTTGGTTGATAAAATGAACCTTTCAAATTTTATAACAAGTACGAAAAAATGAAATACAATAAAATCTATTTAGAAAAAAAAAATACAAGCATCTTACATAATCTTTACATGAGTGTCATGAGCACACAACAGAGCAGAGAAAAATAACATGAAAATTCAATACAAGTCATTTTACCTCCAAAAATAATTCTTTCAAGAGCCAAGCAAAGTAATAACGAACAATGATATTAGAAGGCAGAGTACAGTATTAGTGCTAGGCTATCTTTACTGAAAGGGAAGTAGTTGTAAAGATGCATTGCCACATGTTTTTCTGTATGTACACATTTTGATTCTCAAAGAAATTTTTGAAGCACTTCTTTCGGATAATGGATAATAGTGGACAATCTATTGGGCACATTTAGGACGATCTAAAGCCTGTTTCTCAAATGAGGTGTGAGTGCCCAGCAAGCCAAAGGGTGATCGTTTGGTACATCGGGGCTAACAACGGGAATGTTTTTTGCTTGAAGTAAAGAAGTGGCATGCTATTGCCATGTTAGAATTTTGTCCAGTTTTTGAGAGTGATCATACAAATTATTAACTACAGAGTCAAAAAGCTTAGATAACGTTTGTAATGACACATGCATAGCAGACAAGGCGAGGTTAATCATATTCTGGGTTGCTACTTCCGCATCTACCTTCACAGGTAACACCTTTGGCTCTACACAACGCCGTGGTGTGGGAGTAAGGTATGAAGCTTCTATGGCAGAGCAGTTGAGATCAATCTCTGAAGGGGGAGAACACTCGGGTAGTAGTTGTTGAGAAAACTCTGACTCATTCAAGTCCAAATTAATTACAGCAACATCTGAGGGCACACATACAGCTGGAATGGCCTCTGAAGGAACAGGGGCATAAGGCGGCAAATTGTGTAAAAGCACACTGTCAGAAAGAGAAATACATGACACAAGTGAGGATGGGGGGGTCTGACTTTAGGGTGAAAGCATGGCGTATAATCACGCTGCACTACCTTACTCGAACATTCTGGTTGCGAGGGAGGAATAACACTCAAAATGTCGGACTTAGGTGCCTTGTGCGTTTCTTTGCAGAATTGCTGAATATCGGGCAAAGGTGGCCCTTTAAAGGGAAGTTTATTGCCATTGCGGTGACGGCTTGAGACCGGGGTTGAACACAAAGTGAGTGCAGGTTTCTTTTGAACAGTAAAGACAGAATTACCAGAACATTTGTGGGGAACTGGTTGAATGGAGACAGGCATCCCCGTTTTCAGGGAGGGTAGTCTTGACTGCATGTTAAGCCAAACTATACAACAAGTAAATTGAAAATGAGCGAAAGTGAGTAAAAGAATATTTTTTCCCAAAGCAAAATACAAAAACACTTTTTAAATAGGTAAAACTTATCTCCACTAAACAGCCTCGCTGTGATGGGCATCGAGACAGCACCCCAGAACACTGTACTACCGCACTTGTCTGAATATTAAAATGTGTAAAACATTCTATAGAAAGCAGATTCAATATAGCATAAGTTTTAAAATATGTATATTATACTTGCAATGCCTTGGGAACGCCCGATGGCTTGAGGAGCAGCCTTAGTCCGTCTGTCCTCCCCAATGTCCAACTAAACAAAGCAATGAGCCAAAAGTGGATCCACTTTTCGTAGTGTAAAAGCACATTAAAGTTCTCAATTAGCGACCATACAAGGTTTGAACCTGATGGAGGCAGAAGTTGAGGGACAGTACCTGGGATCAAAGAGGGTTCCTCCACAGTCTCCCAGTGAACAACTTCATAGACTCCACTCACCTCTCAGAGCCAAACAGCAGACAAACAGTGCTGTCAATGCTGCGCCCTTGTCCCCGCTGCGGGCTTAACGCCGCAAGGGTGGCTGGATCTTGCTTAAATGTTCAAAAGGTGCATGTGATCAGTCACGTGGCCTGCTCAGGCTCCGCCTCCACCAGGAAGCTTGGGCAACACAGCAAGAGCACTCGACAGCTCGCACTGCTGTGCAAAGGAACGGGATGAAAGCAAAAGTTCCTTTCATAAAACGGACCTCCACTAAGCAGCAAAACACGCCGCTCGGGCGGCTGGATCTTGCTTAGATGTTCAAAAGGTGCACGTGATCAGTCACGTGGCCTGCTCAGGCTCCGCCTCCTCCAGGAAGCTTGGGCAACACAGCAAGAGCACTCGACAGCTCGCAGTGCTGTGCAAAGGAACGGGATGAAAGCGAAAGTTCCTTTCATAAAACGGACCTCCACTGGGCAGCAAAATTTATATTTATGGTAGATTCAGGTGCAATTAAATCATGCATTATGGAGGGGAACTTTCCATTATCAGGCAAAACTCTTGATACGCAGGGATTCTCTGGCGCTATTTCTATGGTTCCATACACTGAGGAGCTGGATATCAAAGGGGGAGGGAAGGCTGTATGAGCCCCCTTGTTATATTCAGAGAGTTCCCCTGTTAACTTGTTTAGTAGGTATCTGCTCAGTAAACTAAATGTAACTATATCATTCACAGATCAAGGGTTATTGTGTTGCACTCCAGGGATGTGTGTAGCTCGAGCAATGGTAATAATCAATGCAATGGCAAGAGAGTCAGTAGTCCATGGGGTTCCTCTGGTCCCGGACATATTTGTCTATGGTATCAAGGTATTAGTAAAAGCAGTGCTAAAACAATTGGGTTGGATGTTTGCACACTGCCAAAAAGAGATAACACTGCAAGGATTATGAAACAGATACTATGGTCACAGATGCAGTTGTATTCTTTTCAAAGGTATTTAATCAGCTTCTGAAAAGCCTTTATCAAATTCTGAACAGCCGAAATGTCTAGGACTAGTAGTGTCAGACAAAAGAGTAGTCCTGATTGGAACAGACCAGGATGGATGCGAGTGGCGCACAGTACTATGTGTAGATCCAACAGTACAATTAAAGGAAATGACTGGTGAGTTATTTCAGGACAGTGAGCAAAATGGGGAGATCATTTTGGAAATCTGCATCCCCTGTGATAACATGGTGTGGTATAAGAGGGTAGCGTGCCCCCTGATGGCAGTGGTGACCCCATCTTTATTTTTTAAGGAGGACATGTGATATGTGCCAGCACAATTATGGACTTTTAACCCCATGATTATGGGTTACTGCGAAATGTGACCCTAGTACAGATTACATTGAAATCAGGAGCAGTACTCCTGAGGGTGCGACAGTACCCGTTCTCAAGGGAAGCAGCGGAAGGGATAAAAGGCACTAGTGATGCTCTATTAGAGCAAGGGATCATTGTGCCATCCACTTCCCTGTGTAATACGGCCATATACCCAGTCAAGAAATCAACAGGGGGTAGTTGGAGCATGAGCCAGGATCTATGTCCTCTTAATGACGTATTGCAGAAAGAGTTTCCGGCAGTACCAAATCTGGTGAAAATCCTATGTAGCATTCCCAAGACAGCGACATACTTCACAGTGGTGGATTTGAAGAATGCGTTCTTCTCAATCCCCTTCACCCTGGTTCATGGTATCTCACTGCATTTACGCATGGTCAACGGCGCTTTGAGCACACGAGATTGCCTCAAGGGTACTGTGAAAGTCCAAGTATTTTCAATAGAGTACTGCATGTCGACTTGGGAAATATTCAGGCGCCTAGCACAATCATCCAGTATAGATGATCTGCTGGTATGTTATGAACATAAACAACAGTGCAGGAGGGATTCTGTTGCATTATTGGAATTGCTTGCTCATAAAGGGTACAGGGCAGATAAAAAGAAGCCACAATATTGCCAACAGGAGGTACTATACTTGGGACAACTAATTTTTGCGAATGGTAAAAGAATATTACCAGATAGGGCGGTGGCAGTGCGTGCCACCCCTATGCCCAGGCACAGTCAAGGAAATGCAGCAGTTTTTGGCCATATGTATATTGTAGGGCATGGATCCTAGACTATGCAGCCTACACAAAACCGCTGTTACAAAGTCTCAGAAGGACAGAAGACAAAAATTGGTAAATTGGAATGGACTGAAGAAATGACAGAAATGACTAGACAATTTGAGGACTTGAAAGAGGCTGTTTGCACGGCCTCTGTTTTAGCAACTCCGGATTATACACAGGAGTTTTATATATTTCCCCACTCTGATGGACGGCTCATGACAGCAGTATTGACACAAAAGAGCACAATGGGCCACAAGCCATTGGCTTATTATAGTGGGGCACTCGATTCAGTCATGCAGGGACAGTTTGTTTGCAAACAAGAACTTGCAGCGGCTGTATTTGCAATAGAGAAAAATGCCATGATTGTCATGGGGTGCTCTGTTACCTTGTTCGTGGAACATTCAATATTCTCCATTTTGGAAAGATCTAAATCGACTTTGCCAACATAAGCATACAACTTTGCATATGAGATTATAATATCCAAACCTCATATTCATATAGTCTGGTGTAGGACGGTGACTCCCACCACATTTTTGACAGAGGCATCCACTGACGATAACCTGAAAATGCATGACTGTGCTACATACAATGGTGAAGAGGAGGGTAAATCTTAAGTTAGAGACAGTGCATTGACAGAAGGAGAGATGCTATATGTTGATGGGTCATCAGTAATTGACCAGAAGATGGGACAGAGGCACACAGGGACGGAAGTGGTGCACGGTAAAGGTGGGGGAGCATGAAGTTCTGATCATGAAAAAATTACCTATGCATTATTCAGCTCAGGCAGCAGAACTTGTCACTCTCATTGAGGCATTGAGAGCCTCTCAAGGGCAGTGTGTCAGCATCTACTCAGACTCGGCATATGTCACGACAACCGTGCATGCAGGTCTGTCTCGATGGATGAGGAGAGGGTTTCGGAGGGCAGATGGCTTTCCAGTGCAGCATGCAAGGCTGTTGGAAGAACTAATTGAAGCCTTAGCATGGCCCTCTGCTGTGGCAGTCATCCAATGCACTGCCCATACTAATGCCAATGATGAAATCTCTAGGGGCAAGGCGGCTGCAGGCCAGGCAGCAAAGTTGGCAGCCTATCTCCCAGATACAATGTTAACAGTGTACAGTGACCACCCCTGTAGAGAGCGACACCACAGTTCCAAACACAGCATTGCCTATATCACAGATTATAGAGTTTCAAGGGAAAGTGCCTGAGGAGGAAAAGGAGCTATGGTTGCGGAGGGGATGCAAACCATCTCTGACTGATCTATTGTGGAGGCAGTAGAGCTCTGGGAAGGTGGTGATGCCCCAAGAATTACTCTGGCATTTGAGCAACTCCATTTCCCCTCCCACAGCTCCAAACAACATATTGTGGCAGATATTTAGGAGGACTGGTTTGTGCCGAACCTCCAGGAGAGCATTAAAAAAAGCAATAATTTTCTGACATGCCAAAGTTTCCGCACAGGGATGACATTGGGGACATTAAGAGGTACATTACCTCGCCCTATAGGGACATTCTGTGAACTGCATATAGATTATGCAGATATGGGGGAAAGGTGCAATGGATATAGGTACCTTATTGTGGTGGTTTGTCCCTTTTCAAGGTGGGTGGAGGCAGGACCATGTTCACACCCAGATGCAAAGTGTGCAGCATGGTTCCATGTCAGAGAGATGTTTCCACGAGTGGGTGTGCGCAAAGTATTGAGATCAGATAATGGCACACATTGCTTTAATGCGCTATTGGTAAAATGAAAAAGCAGTTTTGCTTTAGCCTGAAAACTGCCTCCCCTATCATCAACCCTTCTGTTCCACAACCCAGGAGGCCTACAGGGGCCTTTTATAGGCCTAGAGCAGCAGAGGGCATCAGCAGCGTCACCCACAAGTCAGGACAGGCCTGAACTGGCTTGTCGCCCACAAGCCAAGCAGGCCTGAACCGGCCCCTCACTTTCACACCCCTGTGGGAGGCCGGCTAGTGAACTTTGCCGACAAGTGGAACACCATCACCACAGACAAATGCGTGCTGGACCTTCTTCATCAGGGGCACGCATTGGAATTCCAACATAGATGTCCTTGCATTCCTCCTGTGGCATGTCGAGAACTGCACATGGCTCAACTGCTGCATTAGGTTCAAGCCATGTTAAGGAAGGGGGCGATAGAATCCATCCCCAGTGCCTCCGTTGCTCCCGAGTGTACTCCAGATACTTTCTTGTATGAAAAAAGTCAGGAGGGTGGCGGCTGATCCTGGACTTAAGACGCCTCAACAAGTACTTCAAGTACTTGAAGTTCCAGATGGTAATGTTGCAGCATGTGCTCTGCCAGCTGGGAAAGGGGACTTTCTGGCCAGGTTGTATCTGGAAGGCACTTACTTTCACGTCCCCATCCACTGAAAGCATTGAAAGTTACTGTGATTTGTGGTCCAGGGGCAGCACTATCAGTTCAAAGTGTTGCCCTTTGGCCTGAAATCGCCCCTTTGGGTGTTCACAAAGTGCTTGGCTCTGGTGGTGGCACATCTACATCTCAAGGGCATTCACATCGAACCTTATCTGGATGTCTGGCTCATCTGCTCCCGCTCTCACGGACTGGCAAACCAGCACATGGCGGAGACCATTTATCTGCTGATGGAGCTCAGATTCTCCATCAATTATCCAAAGTCCTGTGTGGAGCCATCGCAAAACCCTCGGTTTCTGGGTGCCCATCTCAAAACAGTCGCATGCCTGGCTACACCCTCGGAGGAGAGGTTGGGTCCCATCCTGGGGAAGGTACAGCGCTTGTCATCAACGCACTCCGTGTCATTAGGAGCCATCAAGTTGCTGTTGGGCATGATGTCCTCCTGCATCCACCTCGTCCTTTTTTGCATGCTACAGATGAGGCCTCTTCGGGAGTTTCTAGTCGGTGGCTGAAGGTCTCAGGCTCTTGGGCAGACAAGATCACCCTGGCCTGGGTATTCTGGTAAGCTCTACGATGGTGGGGAGTGCACCCACATCTCACGAACGGAGCTTCTTCACATGTTCCACCATACCGGGTAATGGTCATCCCGGATGCCTCCCTAGAGGGGTGGAGGACCCACACCGGGCAGTTGCACGCCAGGCGCCTCTGGCTCCCGGATGACAGGACCTTCACATCAACGTCCTGGAACCACCGGGCAGTTTTCTGGGCCCTCAAGTCATTCCTGCCACACCTGTGGGCGAAGGTGGTGAGAATCTTCATGGACAATGCCAACGTTATGTTCTACATCCGGAAGCAGGATGGGAGGTGTTTTCCTTGGAAGCCCATGCCCTGTGGCGCTTGGCCATTCTTCAGGACATGTTCCTCGTCCCGTTTCACCTGGCACCAAGAACACCACTGCAGACTTGCTCAGCAGGGAGCTGCTTTCCTACCACAAATGGGGACTTAATCAGGATGAAGTATCTCTTCTCTTCCGCAAGTGGGGGCTACCTCAAATCGACCAAATCCAAGTCCCGGAGGTTCACCAGCAGGTTCCCACAGCCGAGGAGCATGGGGGATGCCTTCTTGCTCCCACGGGAGAGGCTCTTCCTCTACACCTTCCCTCCGATCCTGCTTCTTCTACGTGTAATCAACACACTCAGTGTCAAAGCAGGGTGATTCTCATCCCTCTGGCATGGCTTCAACAGATCTGGTACCCAGACCTGCTCCATCAGTGACTCTGTCCATCCAGCTGCCTCCACTTCCCGATCTTCTCTCCAGAGAAGACTGGGAGATACTGCACCAGGACCAGGCCTCGCTGAGCCTCTCAGCCTGGCTCCTGCAGCCCTAGAGTTTGTGCATTATTCCCTGCCACTGGATTGTAAGAAGATCATAGCCAAGGCCAAAGCTTCCTCTGTTGTCGGTGTTACGCCCATAAATGGAAACACTTCTCAGTGCGGTGCAGGACTCAGAAGATTTGATTTGATTTGAGTAATTTCTTGCGCGCACCAGGCAGAAAACTGCATTCGGGCGCAGGTGTTCACTAGGTGTAGGATATTTATCTGTGATGGCCTATAATCGCCCTGAGTACTTGGATTTATTTAATTAAGAAGTTTTTTTAGTTCTGTTCTGAACCTTGCCAGTGTGGTGCATGAACGTATTCCAATGGGCAGCTGGTTCCACAACTTAGGACCAAACACAGAGAACCTCCTGTTTCCTTTAGAAGCGTGTTTTGTCCGGGGGACGTATACCAAGAGTTTGTCTCTTGATCGGAGGTCTCTGGTTGGGTAATACTGGTGGATTCTCGTATTCAGGTAGCTAGGTGCGAGTTTGTGATAACACTTGTACACAAGACACGCCACCCTGAATTTGATGCGGTCCTCCACCATCAGCCAGTGGAATGCTTTTCGAGATGTGGAAACATGGTCTCTTTTATCCAGATGGGCAGTTAGCCTAACTGCCGCATTCTGGGCCTTTTGTAGTCTCGACATTCTTTTCACAGGAATCCCGGTCATAAGATTATTACAGTAGTCAAGATGGGAGTTTACCAAAGCTCGCACAACCACTGGATGATCTTGAGGAATTAAAGGGAGTACGTTCCTAAGCAAACACAGGGAGTAGTACACTGCTTTTACTTTTGCCCCTATCTGAGCTTCACTGGCCAGATATTCTTGCCAGATACACCCGAGATTTTTCACTCTCCTTGAAAACGGGATGTTTACACCTAAAATCTGTGGAATTATGTTAGTTCCTTCCTCTCTGTTTTTATTCTCTGATCTGAATAATATTACTTCTGTTTTGGCTGCGTTAAGCTGTAACTGGTTGCAAGCCATCCATTTTATGATATCTTGCATACACCGGTCTATCCTTTCAAATGCCTCAGGCAGATTATCTGTCTCCACATAGATCTGCGTAGCGTCAGCGTACGAATGGAAACGCAGGCCGTGTTTCCTCAAGATATCAAACAGCGGTTGAATATATAGATTGAATATCAGAGGTGAGAGCGCTGAACCTTGGGGGACTCCACATCTCAGTTGTATTAACTCTGAGAGGAATGCTCCCAATGTCACCTGCTGAGTTCTGTCCTGTAGGAAGGAATCAACCCAGTACACCACTACTTTAGCTGCTCTGCCTATGTTTCCGATCCGTTGAAGTATGATCTTATGGTTGATTGTGTCGAACGCCGCCGACAGGTCGAGTATCAACAGTATCGTATTGCTTCCTCTGTCTGCGGCTTCCAGTAAATAATCCTGGACTGCCAATAAGGCAGTCTCTGTCCTGCGGTTAGGGCGAAACCCCGATTGATGCTCTTGCAGTGACTTTGCTGTCACCCCAGCTGTCAAAAGGGCAACTGACCTATCAACCTGCTCTGTACCACTGGAGAGTAGGTGTTATAGATCAGAATGCAGCAGAACACAGGTGTACGCTATGCTTTGGGCATCAAGATTGATGAAAAAGGGGTCTGGTTAGCAGACCCCCTTTCTGAGATAGAATTACCCACATAGTTCTATTAATAAAAAAAAAGAAGAAAGTCACGGATACTACACCCTTGTCAGATGGCAATTCGTCACAATGCACTCCTGGCATCCTGAATAATTCAGGCCCAGGATGCAAGGTTGTGCTTCTCTGGTGATTAAGCTGCAGTCTTGAGCACTTGGTTGTTTGGAGCCTACAGGCATCTGCATGGTGTACTGAGTTGAAGACACATCAGAGCAACGGTATGACATGAGTCACTGCAAAAGGGAGTGCTCAAGATGTGGCAGTGGCTGTTTATCATTCACCAATGAGGCTGCTTCCATCAAATGAGGCTCCATATGTAGAGACGTACACATATGATCATAATACATCAGACCAGAATACATGAAGTGACTGCTCCCACTGCATCTGCCACAGTGGGTATGATGATTTTATAGTGGTAGGTGTGAAATCTTAGATATAAGCCCTCTAGAATTAGCAGCATGCCAACTTTGTCACATTGCGACAAAGCCCAAGAAGCAGACAGTCCATATCTGATCAACATGGACCAGTTTGTTCATATGGCAGAAGCATCCGCTGGAGGCAGTGTACGACCCACAACAGGGTGCAAGTTCAATGATGGAGCTTTCCAAGCCTTCAAGAGTTAACCTGTAGACAGTCCTCTGAGAGAGTTGGATCATTCAAACCTAACTTTTTTGGTCAGATGTGTACACTAGTGCAATGAGTTTATGGCTTACATAAAAGACTTTGTGAGCTTGCTCACCGCACAAAAGAGAGATGGTGGAAGAGAGTATATGATTTGGGGCAGGTGACCAAATTTACTGAATGCTTGGAGGAAGAGCTAGAGCATGGATGGAAAAGGCGAGGAAGGACATGCTGGAACACAACCCACATTCTGGACATTGGGGAAGGAGCATAGATCAGTAGAATGGAGGTCACCATTGTAAAGATACAGCCACAACTTCTGCCATGTGTAATACTGTCATCACACTTCTTGGTCGAGAGGGTGAGTTGCCCACTTAACCCAAGGCCCAATTCTGGCATGCCTCTGAGACCTGTAATTGCAAGGTTTCTGAACTAGAAGAATAAAGACCCTATCCTGAGGGTAGCTTTGAGGTGAGATTGGATAAACTATTGGGTTACAGCTATTAGTGGATGTTGACCCAGGTGCCCAGAAAACTATGTAATATTTCAACAGAGTTAGGAGAAATGCTACCAAAAGGTGACCTAAAATCTTTTTTAAAAAATTATATTTTGTTTATTCAAACCTTTACAAAATCATCCATACTTATAAAAAGAAACAATCAATAATTCATTACATTAATTTACAATTTTCAGCATTCATGATTGTTTCAAACACATAGGGCCCGATTCATGCAATTAATTGTGCTGAAAAAACGCCCGTTTGTCAATTCATGCAACACAATGCGCAGGGCCTATCAGAGATTTGTGAGGAAACTGCGTGGGTGCAACACGTCACTGCGACACTAAGAACGCCTTGCGCGAGACTCCTAGCAAAAGGGCGTACTGTCTTGCACGGTCACCTATAAAGGGGGCGGAACACGTGGAATGGGGAAAAACAAGCGAAAATGTGGGCGTAACGAGGGAAGTACCACAGTAAAATCCTCGCTACACCCATACGTGCGCTTACAGCACGTATTCATGGAATTGAAACCCGTCCGTCACGCGAAAGCTGGCGTAGGCGTCACTGCGCACTAAAACAAATGCATAAAAAGGCTGCACGAACAAACACGCGTATACAGCTACGATGAATGTATAATTTCTAGCAGCAGTGATTGTGGGACACCTCAGGAGGATGGCCAGGGCCCAGATTTTTCTACCCAGGACCAGCCTTTCTGGGATGCCTGATGACTAGGTCTATGCCAGGTATAGGTTTCCACCTCATATAATATTAGACCTGGTCACAGAGTGGGAGGATGACCTTACATCACCCACCCTGTGCTCCCAAGCACTGAGCCCCTCGGAAAATGTGCTCAATGTACAACATATTTTGGCCACTGGGTCATTTACAATGGACAACTGCCATAGTTGGGGGCATTTCACAGCCCATTCAGTCACACTGTCAACACCAGGTGTTGGCAATAATAACTGCATGCCCCTCAGTCCGCAGGCACATATACATGTCCAGAACACCTGCAGAAAGGCAGGCCGTGGTCCAGGACTTTTACGGGGTGGCACACTTCCCTAAAGGGCTTGGTGCCATAGATTGCACCCATAATGCTCTATGTCGACCTAGGGCCACAGAGCAAATCGCAAGCAGTAGCATTCCATCAACATGCAGGTTGTATGTGATGCCAAGGGTATCATTACTTCTGTATATGCAAACTATCCAGGGTCCAGCCATGATAGTTTCATATTCAGAATGTCACCCCTAGACCGGGCCCTGGAAGCTGGGAGGCATGGCAGCACATGACTCATTGGGGAGTATAAATGCCTGTGCATATGCATGCATGTCACACACAAATACACACCAATGACAAAAAATGTTACCTCTGCAGGGGACAGTGCCTACCCTCTGAGCACCTACATGACGCCAATACGGAACCCTGCTACACCACCCCAGGTAGGATACAACGCAGCCCATATTGCAACTCAGCCCATAGTGGAGCGCACATTCGGAGTGCTCAAGTCATGGTTCCGCTATCTTGACCACTCTTGTGGTGAGCTGCTATATGCACCACCAGTAGTGTGCAGGATCATTGTGTCAGCATGTGTCCTGCACAATGTTGCACCACGGCGTGGCATACCGGTGGACATGGTGGCGCCCCCACATCCCTAACCACATGCATGTCGCCTGCGCATGGTAGGGGAAAGGGCACGTGGTGAGGCTGCCCATACCCAGCTTGTGGCTACATTTTTCACCTAAAATCCAACCCCTGTGGAGTGTACACAGCCCTGGCACATTCCAGGTGCCATTCAATGATGACAAAGGGACAATCATCTGTGCCCACCAACCCACCCTGAGAATGTGTCCTTGGAAGTGCTACATTGTGTACATCCCTTAGAACAAAAAAATTATTCATTCTGGTGTGTACAAAAGGAACACATAGAAGAGGGAGTATGTCTCTAACACCATGCCAAAGTACACATCTAATTGCTGGTGTGTCACATAAACCCTCCCACAAGTCATCTTAAATTATTGCCATGCCATGCAATGTCAAACGAGATACATAAATGGCCAATACATAACAGTACTGTCACAAAGCGCTCAACGATGTATGGAACAAGTTGAGAAATAACACACGCTCATGCATATCCATAATAATCTTGACAGGAACAGTAATTGCCTAGTTACAACATACCATAAACACTTTACCTAACAGTGACTCATAATTCCACAAGTGCCTCAGTGTGTTGTAAGTTGCACAGGGCACCCATGTAGATTTTGTGTGGCTCTGCTAATGTAAGGGGAAGGTAAGCGCATACAGCAGGAAGTCAAACAAAAATGGAGATAGGCAAGTTAATTCATAACGACGGAATAGGAACAATTTCAATGTTCAACCAAAAAAGGATGGGAACCATGCACTGGACAAACAATGAGGAATCCCACTAGGGGTGTATACACAGGTTGGACTCGAAACTGCCCACAGATATAAGGGAAGCCCAATGCCTCTGTGTAAGTTACTTTTACAGACACCAGTCCTTGCAATCCCATGGAAAGGGGAAGCAGGAGTGGCTTCTGTGTCTGGACCCTAAGGCACAAACAAGGAGTGTATGAACACGATACAAGCCGGTATGGGTCCAGCTGGAACCGACAGCGGATGCCCTTGGAGGGAACAGAATGCAACACTGTTACATACATTCACAATAGACCACAGTTAAGAAAAGACAAGGGAAGGTGCACAGATTGCCTGCTGGGAACCCCAGCAGCCTAACTCTGAACAAAGGAATAATGGATGCACAAGTGAGGAAAAGAACAGCAACTAAAATAACTAGGGGGAAAATGGGCAGTAACGTAAGCAAGGTTCTGAAGGGGGAAAAGCAAGTAAATAAAAATCAAAAATGTCCATGTTGGACCGGGGGGCCATTCAGGAGGGTGGAGGGGAAGGGTGCATGTCAACACCCACATACATGGGCCGCATGGATATTGTGGATGGGGAGGGATGTTGCTGCTGTCACCACCTTTCTGTGTAGCATCTGAAAGTGGTAGTGGTAAGGGAGGTTTGCCACGTATAGCCCTGGCCTGGTCCTCTATGGCTGCAGGCAGGCGGGACTGAGATGAATGCATCTGCAACATGAAGCCTCGGAGGTCCACATGCAACACCTCACGGGATGCACAGAGTTCCTCCGAAATGGTACGAGTCAACAGTTGCATCTGCTGTTCATACTGTGTACTGCGGGCTGCCTCTAGCACTTCCAGTGTAGCTCTGAGGGACAGAAATTCTTGCGGCAGGGCTTCCCTGTGGGCCCGACCCTCTGCAAGCAGTTCGGCCCTTTGGCGCCTGTTGCTGGCCTCCATGTGCAGCCTGTGTGAGCGGCATGTGGACTACAATGCCTGCAGCTGGTGCTCTACCTGTGTTGCTGATGGGATCATGGAATTGCCCACCCTATCCATGTCCTGAGCCAACATCTCATAGGAAGCACCCTGTTGTTGTGCAACAGTATACATGGACTGCTCCCACACTGTTTCACCAACCACAACACGGCCACCGCATGCGGGCCCTACGCCTGTCTGACCCAAGGGAGCACGGCCCTTGATGTGATGCCGCTGTCTGTGGCTGCAGGACTGCATCCCTTCCTTGTCCGAGGAACAGGAACCGATACTGTGGAGCGTGAACCTGCAACCGTAACCACCACATATGGAAATGACAACACTGACTGGCCCTGTGAGGGGAGGTAACTCTCTGCAGATGCACGGGCTGCAACAGCTCCAACACTTGATGCTCTCACCAGCGACAGCATAGAGGAATTGACATCCGATTCACCACCGGAGCTACTGGTTTCATCAGAGGTGGAATCATACTGAGTCAGGCCCCCGATGGCCTGTAGCACCAGTGGATTTTCATGGGCTGCCACAACACATCCTCCACTGGTGTTCTGTGACTGCTCAGGATCCCGTTCCTCCGCAACCTCCTCCTCTGCATCCAGTGCCTCATCACCTGCACATGGACAGAAAAATAAATGAAGAACCATGTAAATAGCATAGCCCACACACAGGTATCACAATGGTGTCCTGCAACACATTAACATGCCATCTCACTCATGGCACAATCTCCCGCCTGCTGCCAGTGTTAATGGAAGGTATGGGTAGCATGAAACCACCCATGGACATGTGTGGATGGACTTAATAGTAATTCAGCATTTATATAGCGCTACAACCCCTCAGGTATCTGAGCGCTGCTTATTATTACCCACGGTGTGTGGTGCTCATTTATCGACCTAGGAAGGATGAAAGGCTGAGTTTGGCCGTGCCGGGATTTGAACCTGCGTCAGCAGGTACTGCACAGATGTCAAAGCGAGTGCAAGGTGCAACGAGGCAATGGAGGGTGAAGGGAGTGAAGCCAGACACGCCGATCTTATGAGGCCAGGTGACATTGAGTAAAATCAGGGGAAGGGGAGACTCGAGGGGGGCTGGTGGGGGCAGTGCGGTACATGAGAATGGCAGTAAAATAAATATAACATAAGCACTAACACATCCGGTGTCAAGTGCTGGTAGGGGGCTGTAGGGATACAGAAAACAGTCCCCAAGTGCGGGGGATGCCATGGAGGCAGTGCATGGGTGCAACTGGCGGGGGAGAGGACCGTTCCAGAGATCAGAGGGTGGCCAGGTGACCAGTGCAGTTTCAGATTCAGCCAGGAGTTCAGCAGGGAAGAGGAGGAGAGAAAGCACAACCCAAGCAGTAGAATCAGATGAGGTGAACCTTCTACGGTTCTGTAAGCACAAGTTTCAGGGAGGCATGGAGGGTGTACCAGAGGGAGGCCCCAGCCGGAGAAAGACATCAAACACCAACTCATTGCTAGGAGAAGCGACTAACCCTGAGGGAGTAGGAGAGGGATGATTGAAGAGCTTGAGAAGGAAGATATTTAGGAAGATGGAGTTGACGGTATTGCGGCCCCAGGACCCAGAAGGCCTTGTGGACAACGCAGAGGGTTTTGAACTTAATCATCGTAGCCACTGGGAGCCAGTGCCAAGATTACAGTACTGAAGAGATAAGATACCTGGGTTTGTGAACAAGGACAATTTTCGCAGTCCTGTTCTGGATGAGTTGCAGAGGGCAGAGAGTTGATGCAGTCAAATAAAGAAAGAGGCTGTTGCAGTAGCCCAGCCTAGAGAGAACCAGTGCTCTGGAGACAGTGAGCTGCTGGGAGAAGGAGAAGAATGGAAGAATACCTCTGACGAGGTGCAGCTGGTAGTTTGACCTCTCAGAGAAGTCAGAGATGTGAGGAGAGAAGGAGAGTGTGGAGTCGAAGATTAACCCAAGGTATCCAGCATCACAGATGGGAGCAGGAAGAGGGCTAAGAGAGGCCGGCCAGAGAGTGACGGGAAAGGAGGGAGCAGGTGTGGTGATGAGGAGAATCTCGGTGTGCATCACATCGGTTGTATGCAGTCTGCAGGACACCAAGCATGGTCAGTACACCATGATATGGTTCACCCACGGCAGTCATAGAAATGCAGGCAGAAGTGCTACATGATCATAACAATTCATGCAATCTACATACACATATTTAGGATGCACACGCTTCATCACTCACCGGGAATTTCCTGGTAATTTGGCAGGCCTCCCTCCCACGCCTTGGACCTGCTCCACATTAATCAACTCACTAATGGCCTCTTCATGTGGTGTGAGATCCTCGTCCTCTCTTGATGACCCGCCTCCAGTCACCAGAGTAGAGGCAAAGTTGGCACCCAGCTTGTGTTTGGTTCGGCGGTGGAGGTCATAGCACTGCTTCACGGCCTCACGAGCGGTGCGCCTCTCATTGCCCAAGGCGTTGATGTGATCCGTGACTCGCTGCCAGTGGACCATACGCTGAACAGACGTATGCGTGCTCCCTGCCTGCGTGAGCATGTCACGATAGTGTACACACACGTAGTCCACGAGGATCTGGATTTCTTCATCATTGAAGCTCTTCTTCCTCAATGTGGTGGTCTCCTGTGCCGTGCATTGGGATTGAGCCTGTTCCGCTACTTCACGCTTTCCTTCTTTGAAGTTCGTGCAGACCCTGTGTGGCTGGTACCACTCAGGTCAGTAGGGGCTGGACCACTAGTGGCCTGGGCCATGGCATCACCCACTGATGCTGGGACAGTAGTTGCCCCTGAAGGTACCCATACATGGGTGCTGGTGCCAGTTCCTTTGACTGCACGTCCCTTCCGCTTGGATGTACAGACAACATCTGTCCCAGCGTCTCTGTGGACCTGGGCTGTGACCACTACAGCCATGGCTGCTGGTCCCTGAGCCTGCGTGGTGGGGACTGCAACTGCACCTGCATCTTCCTGACCCTGGCTGGTGGGGACAGCAGTGACCCTGCAGCTCCCAGACCCTGGGGGCTGGGGACACAGGTTGTGTGTGAACGTCCCTTCCCCTGGGACGCACGGACAACATCTGCCCCTGTATCTCTATGGACCTGGGATGTGACCACTACAGCCATGGCTGCTGCTCCCTGAGCCTGGGTGGTGGGGACAGCAGCTGGCCCTGCAGCTCCCTGACCCTGGTTGCTGGGGACATCATCATCATCATCTGAAGCTCCCTGACCCTGTTGGGTGGGGGGCATAGCTCTCCCTGCACGTCGCCAACCCTGGCCACCCTTCTCTCTTGTGGCCTTCCCACTCATAGCACAGATTGATTTGTACAATGGGAGGCCCAGCAAGCAATCGTCCTGGGCAATTGGAGTGAGGGGGCAGGGTACGTGATGTAAAACTTACTACTATGGTCCAACAATGCTCAATATTGCCCCTGGTGAAAAAATGAAAGGGATGCGTAACCACAGGCACCCCAAATATCAAAAATACATGTACGCGACTCTCGGTAGCTCACATGAAAAGAATAAGCATTACGTTGAGGCACCCATCAACACAGAAAATGTGTACACGAAGCCCATGTAAGGTACTGTAATGTTAAGAATGGGGGTACGTGATACACAGGGGCACCCACAGTATGACTAATGCGTACGCGACTCACAGTTAGCCTCAAAAAAAGAAAAACACATGCGCGTGTGCGCTGAGGAAAATCACCCACCGAAATAAGAAGTTTGCACTGTCACAGTAGTGAACAAAATGCGTGGCACCCCAAAAATCTCCAAAGTCCACACGTCCGTCCGCTCCAATTCGCACGTGCGGTTTAATGTTCTCCTACGCCCTCCTTTATCCCAGATCTGAACACCAACGCCAAACGGCCAGCGCGTGTCATGTAATTTACGCGATTAGGCCCTTTCCTCTGATTTCACTTGTACGCGCTAATTTTGCACGTGCAAAGTAACAGTCACACTGTTTCCGGCTGCCCACGCGAGTAACACAGAAGACCCACACGCTCCTGCCTATGAGCCAATTTACCTGCCTCCTACGAGCCATCTGCTGCTGCCTGCTCACCTGCCCTGCAGTTTGAGTGCCTGCTGTCCAGCCATTGTCAGTGCTCCTGTCCTCGGCCCTGTGACCACCTCAGCTGATTCAGAAGACCCCCAACGTGCCAGAACATCACCACTGCTCCACAGCCCAGTCCCTGGACCACCTTGCCCACCAACACCTGCCTTGGGGGATGCCATGCCTGAACAAACATCTTCGGAGGCAAGTAACAACCCCACGGCAGCGAGGCAGAGGGCTGTCAATTTCACAGCCAGGGAAGTTGAGATCCTGGTGGAGCATGTCCTGGGGCATTATGATGCCTTCTTCAATGCCACAACGCAAGTTGGCAAGGAAGGACGGAAGCTGATCTGGGACCAGATCGTGGGTGCCATCAACGCGCAGGGGGTGGCACCCGTGTCTACCACCATGTGCACAAGCGCTGGGAGGACCTGAAATCCGGGACCCACAACAAGGCCCGATGCTTCCTCCAGGATGGTGCCAACCAACGGGGGTGCTGGGGCCGGTTGAACACCACCGACATGCGGGTAATGGAGAGGTTTTACCTGGTGCTGCACACCCAGGTCAGCGATTTGCAGCACCGTCTGGAGTCGTCAGGTGAGTGTTGATGTGTTGCTGGCCTCCACTGTGCATGTTGATGTATGGTGGGAGTGTGCACCTTGGCCTTACAGCAAGTATGCCTCTTGTACGGATGTCTGTGTGCATGTCACAGACAGTGTTCCACATGTGTTCTATGAACCATGTGTAATTTCAACGGTCTCACTTTTGCAATGTGTGTTGTACTGCATCATCACACAACGTGCACGTTGGTTCTTACATGCATCTGAGACGTGCCCATGGGAGAGGTGTGACACATGGGTGGTGTCATCAACATCATGAACAGGCATTGTGTACATGTGTATGTGTCTGAGATGTGTCTGTGTGACTGGTCATCACTCCTGGATGGATGTAACTGGTGCATTTCAATGTGTGCTCTAGTCTTGTTGCCTGATTGACATTGAGGAGACTCTGATGTGATAGCTCAGTGCACTGCTTCAGAACTGTCAGGTGATGTGTGTGCATGACATGTGTATGGCCCATGACGCATTTATGTGTAGCATGCACAATTTGTAGGTGGTGACAGTGCCATGTCCAAGGATGTGATTGTCTGTTGTGAAGGACAGACATATATGTGTATGTATGTACATTGCATGTACCTATGTCTTGTGGAGGGTTATGATGGTTGTGACCTTTGGAAGTGTACTTCATGTGCATATGTTTTGTGCCAAACACACATAGGTACAGTACTCTGATGATTGTGTTCTATGTCTGTCATGATCTCTGCTTCCAAAAGGTCAGGGTTTTCCCAACTCCCTTGGAAGCAGATCCATAACCCAGGTTCCGAATGCCAACCAGTCCCAATTGGGACCTTTTGGACCCAGTCCTGGCGCCAGTAGCACCAGGCTCATAAATATGCCCAGTCCCAGCGCTGGAAGCGCCGGGCTCATAATGCTTGGGTGGACTTACCTGCAGCAGACCATGCTGCTTACTTGCCTGCCAGTTGAGCCTCTGATCCTCTTCTGTTTGGAACTACTTTTCATGTTGGGTGGGGCTGGAGCCACTCCCTAGATACAGAACACTGGAACTCTTCTCTTACCAGGAACTCTTTTCTTACTTAGGCGTGGCTGTGGAAGGAGACACCTAAGCACTACAGGAGGCTATTTAAACCACACCCGGTGGATGAATCTTGCTTTGCGTTATTCTGCACCCTCTGCAGCAGAACGCTCATCGTGTCTTCTGCATCCGGTCCTGGGCCTAAGGAAAAAGGCTTACCATCCTGAATCCAGTCTTCAGCAACACCTATAAAGACAAGAAAGAACAGGTTAGCATTCCGGCATCTGAAAGGCAAAGGCTTACAACTCTTTGCACGCTCCGGAGGTCTTCGGCGCTGCATCCCGCATCTGAAAGACAAAACAAGGTGCGTTTAAAGACATTGGGGAACTTTAATACTCACGTGCCATTACTCCTTTCCACATCTAATCCAGTGGGTATTCCGGCACCCTGCAGCCGCTCCGAACTCGTACCTGCAAAATAAAAAGACAGTTAGAGCGCATCGTGAAGCAGGCAACAAGCGCTTACTTACGTGCTTCCAGGCGCTTCTATTCATCACACGGGCTCTATCTTCAACTCACTTCAGCCCGTCATCCGCCATCGCCGGAATCCTGCAAAACAAGAGACATCATTACTAAAGACTTTAAAGACATTTGAGTGACTCGAAACTTACCGTTCGTGCAGTAAACGACAGACAGCAGTCCTCTGAAGTCAAGAGGCCTGCGCTACCTATCCAGTGAAGAAACTGGTTACAGCACCCTGCCCCGAGGCAGATGGAGAGCTCGGCATTCACTTACCTAAGGTGAGAGCGTTAACCTTTGGGGGTCTACAGGAGAGGAGAAAAGGAAAGAGATAGGGACACCCCAATAACCCCAGTTCATTAACCCCATATTTTCTATCTGCAGACATCTTACTCTACACGTCAGGCATACAGTGCACAGAGGTCCAGCCCAAAGAGCCAACCGGGTGCTACACATCACCTTTGAAGATACGGTAGTCGCCCAGTCCAGACCGGCGCCTCTGCGAGAATCAGGTGAGCGTTACAGAACGCAAAGCCTACCGCAAAACTCTCGCCCAGGCGCTATGGAAACCTCGGATACTGACCCCCTAGCCCGGTTACTTGGGGAACTAAGGGCAGAAGTGCATGCAGCTTGTCAGGAAACGAATGCTCTAAGAAGGGAACTAATTATTTCCAAGGAGAGAACAGACAATCTTGCTAGACAAGTGCTACAGTCACAAGCTGGACAGACCCCGTTACCCGCATCAGGGGCAAATCTTCCTTCAACATCCTCTATGAATCCAGTGCAGATCAACCTATCTGGGAATGTACCTCTGGCTCCGCCCGAACGATTTTCTGGTGACCCAAAGAGGTTTGCAGTATTTATCAATCAGTGCCGGTTGCACTTCTTATGCCGGCCAGCAGCCTTTCCAACTGATCAAGCTAAAGTAGCTTTTGTACTTTCGTACCTTAGTGGCAATGCGGCAGACTGGTCGATCCCTCTAGTTCATCAAGATGATCTGGTTCTCCATGATTTTCAAGCCTTTCAGCTTAGTATGGAAAAACTGTTCGCTAGACATTCACAGGGGCAGGCCTTGGACAATGAGCTTCTTTCGTTGCGACAGGGTAATCAAGACCTTTTGGCTTATATCGCATCTTTCAATAGACTAATAGTGGAAACTCAATGGCCTGAGGACAAAAGGATTACGCTGTTTTATAGAGGTCTACGTGGAGAGCTCAAAGACGTTTTAGCCCAAGTAGTGAATCCCCCACAAGACTGTTCGGATTATATAGACTTGGTCGTTCAAATAGATCACAGGCTGCAGAACAGGAAGGCCGATCGTTCCAAGTTTGATGCTCGAGTATTTTCCAAACCGCCAACTCCTTCCAAAGGAGTAGACTCCGGGGAACCCATGCAAATAGGGGGTCTGAAAGGTCCTCTAACACAGAGGGAGCGGGAAAGGAGGAAACAGTTGCAATTATGCCTATATTGCGGAAACTCAGGGCACTTTCTTCGAGACTGTCCGGTGAAACCTGCCAAGAAGGCAGTAGGAGCTGCAGTTACCAAAGTTACAAACTCTGAGCAGGGAAACGACCTCGCCCGACAAGAATAGAGGTCCTCTTGCCGAGCGTGAAAACCAGTTCCGTGACCTCGCATTTCGTGATACCTATGGTCCTCATTAGCCCTGATAATCCGGATCGATTACATGCAATTGAAGCTTACGTCGACAACGGTGCCATCAGCAATTTTGTGGATCATGAAATGGTTTTGAGGATGAATCTAACTCTTTGTCCCAAGGCTGTAAAGGACGTCATTACTACGGTGGATGGTACGGAGATAGCCTCCGGGCCAGTAACGCATACCACTCAAGAGGTGACGCTAGTAAGTCAAGATGGACACCATGAGAAGATCGTGTTCGATGTGATCAAGGCCCCTCAGTTTCAGATTATTCTAGGAATACCTTGGTTAGAGAAACACAATCCTCTGATCGATTGGCGAGCAAGAACGGTCCAGTTTCCAGAATGTGTCTCTACTTGTCACCCTCCACCTGGTGTTGCACTGGCCGCAATTTCTTCAGAGACTCCCCAGTTACCTCCCGAATACCTAGAATACCAAGATGTTTTCCGGAAGGATCAGGCTATCTCTCTACCTCCTCATAGGTCTTTTGACTGCCAGATAGACCTGATACCTGGATCTACTCCTCCTTGTAGTAGAATTTATGCCCTCACCGAGCCTGAGAACCTTCACCTTCGACAATACCTGGATCAATACCTGGCAAATGGGTTTATTTGTCCTTCCAAGTCCCCTGCTTCTTCAGCTTTGTTCTTCGTTCCAAAAAAGGAAGGAGACCTTAGAACTTGTATCGATTATCGCTCCCTGAACCAGATCACCGTTAAGAATAGATATCCGTTACCTTTGATCCCTGAACTCCTGGACCAAGTCAGAAAAGCATGCATATATACAAAGCTGGATCTTAGAGGAGCTTACCACTTGGTACGAGTAAAAGAGGGCGATGAATGGAAGACGGCCTTCCGCACCAAGTATGGGCTATTTGAATATCAGGTCATGCCCTTCGGACTTTGCAATGCCCCGGCCGCCTTTCAATATTTTATGAACGATGTCCTCAGAGAGCTCATAGATGTATGTGTTGTTGTTTACATTGACGACATCCTCGTTTATTCTTCATCGGAATCTGAACATCGGAAACACGTGAAAATGGCCCTCGAAAGATTGCGTCAACACAAACTTTTCGCTAAGTTGGAAAAATGTGTTTTCAACGTGACTGAAGTTGAATTCTTGGGATTCATATTATCACCTGGCGGAGTGCGTATGGATTCAAAGAAGGTCGATGCAGTTCTCAAATGGTCATCACCATCCTCCGTAAAAGGTGTGCAAAGCATGTTAGGCTTCGCTAACTTTTACCGCAGGTTTATCCCCGAGTTCTCTCGAATAGTCCAGCCCATCACTGCCTTGTTAAAGAAAAACAAACGTTTTGAATGGTCTACCGAGGCGGAACAAGCTTTCCAGGATTTGAAGACTAAATTTATCTCTGCACCAATCTTAAAACACCCTTGCCCCGAACTCCCCTACATCGTGGAAACTGATGCTTCAAGCCTTGCCATGGGGGCAGTTCTATCACAAAAGGACCCGGTAACCAATCAGTTGCATCCCGTGGCATTTTGGTCCCGCAAATTCTTGCCTCCTGAAGTCAATTACACGATTACTGACAAGGAACTTCTGGCTATCAAGTCTGCCTTTAAGGCTTGGCGGCATTATCTGCTGGGGGCCCGACACACCGTTACTGTGATTACGGATCACCGAAACCTGCAATATTTGAAAACCGCAAAAGCCCAATCCTCTAGACAACTCCGTTGGGCATTATTCTTTGCCGAGTTTGACTTCATAATTACCTATCGACCTGGTACAAAGAACGGTAAAGCCGATGCCCTTTCTCGGATGGGAGTGGAAGAACACTTGATCAACCCTAAACCTGTACCAATCATTCCCGAACAAAGAATTCTGGGTGTAATCGCCACAGAATCCATAGAGGAAGTTAAGGACAAAGCCAGGCAACTTGTAACTCCAGCAGACATACAGAATTGGCATCTGCAGGGAAAGGACTTTGCAGTAAAGGACAACTTATTGTATTTCCAAGAACGATTATACCTACCCAGCACAGATTTACAGAAAAAAGTAATCTCTTGTTATCACGACTCTTTAATGGAAGGTCATCCCGGTATAGCCAAGACCTCAGAAAAGATCAAGCGCTACTTCTGGTGGCCGTCTTGGAAAAAAGATATCAGAGACTTTATAATGTCCTGTGGAGTATGCGCCCAGAACAAGAGTCAAAAGGAAAGACCAGCAGGCCTCTTACGCCCTATTGACATCCCACCTCGCCCTTGGCATACGCTTTCTATGGACTTCATCACCGATCTACCTCCATGCTCCGGATACAATACGATTCTAGTAATCGTGGACTTATTCTCCAAGATGGCGCATTTCATTCCGCTCAAAGGCTTGCCAACAGCAGCAACTCTGGCCCGAGAATTTCTCGAAAACATCGTCCGACTGCACGGTTTTCCTTCGGTTCTAATTTCGGATCGAGGTAGTCAATTTATTTCTCATTTTTGGCGAAGTTGCTGTCGGTCGGCTCAAATTGATGTGAGACTATCAACCAGTCACCACCCTCAGACCGACGGACAAACCGAGAGGACCAATCAAACTCTGGAACAGTATTTACGCTGCATGCTGCAACAAACTGAAAAAACTTGGAAAGATATCCTTTGGATAGCCGAGTATGCCTACAATAACTCTGTCCATTCAGGAACTGGGAAAACCCCGTTTTTTCTTTTGTACGGCAGTCACCCTCGAACCTCGGAGTTGGATCCCCTCCAAGATCTTGAAACACCAGCAGTAGACTACCTGCATTCTACAATCACCCAAGCCTTTAAGGAAGCTGTTTCTCACCTTCAAAGGGCTAAAGAACAATACAAGAAAGGAGCAGATCAACATCGGAAGGAAGCCCCTCACTATCAAGTAGGGGATCAAGTCTGGTTATCCACCAAATATCTATCTCTAAAAGGGCCACGCACATTCAACCCAAGATACCTTGGTCCCTATTCCATCCCTACCATAGTAAACCCAGTAGCGGTCAAGTTGGACTTGCCCCCGCACATGAAGATACATCCGGTCTTCCACGTTTCTCTATTAAAACCCGTGCAACCTCAAACCCGACTAACCAAATCTCCAAAACCTATCCTAGTGGATGGAGAACTCGAGTTTGAAGTCAAAAGCATTCTGGACTCCAAGATCTCCAAATCTAAACTATTCTACCTAATTGACTGGAAAGGCTACGGCCCCCAAGAGAGATCCTGGGAAGCTGCTGAGTATGTCCACGCTCCTCGCCTAATCAAAAGATTTCACCGAACATTTCCTGACAAGCCAAAACCCCCGGAGAAGCCCGGTTTGGGAGGGGCCTTGAGGGGGGGTACTGTCATGATCTCTGCTTCCAAAAGGTCAGGGTTTTCCCAACTCCCTTGGAAGCAGATCCATAACCCAGGTTCCGAATGCCAACCAGTCCCAATTGGGACCTTTTGGACCCAGTCCTGGCGCCAGTGGCACCAGGCTCATAAATATGCCCAGTCCCAGCGCTGGAAGCGCCGGGCTCATAATGCTTGGGTGGACTTACCTGCAGCAGACCATGCTGCTTACTTGCCTGCCAGTTGAGCCTCTGATCCTCTTCTGTTTGGAACTACTTTTCATGTTGGGTGGGGCTGGAGCCACTCCCTAGATTCAGAACACTGGAACTCTTCTGGAAGGGAGGAACTCTTTTCTTACCAGGAACTCTTTTCTTACTTAGGCGTGGCTGTGGAAGGAGACACCTAAGCACTACAGGAGGCTATTTAAACCACACCCGGTGGATGAATCTTGCTTTGCGTTATTCTGCACCCTCTGCAGCAGAACGCTCATCGTGTCTTCTGCATCTGGTCCTGGGCCTAAGGAAAAAGGCTTACCATCCTGAATCCAGTCTTCAGCAACACCTATAAAGACAAGAAAGAACAGGTTAGCATTCCGGCATCTGAAAGGCAAAGGCTTACAACTCTTCGCACGCTCCGGAGGTCTTCGGCGCTGCATCCCGCATCTGAAAGACAAAACAAGGTGCGTTTAAAGACATTGGGGAACTTTAATACTCACGTGCCATTACTCCTTTCCACATCTAATCCAGTGGGTATTCCGGCACCCTGCAGCCGCTCCGAACTCGTACCTGCAAAATAAAAAGACAGTTAGAGCGCATCGTGAAGCAGGCAACAAGCGCTTACTTACGTGCTTCCAGGCGCTTCTATTCATCACACGGGCTCCATCTTCAACTCACTTCAGCCCGTCATCCGCCATCGCCGGAATCCTGCAAAACAAGAGACATCATTACTAAAGACTTTAAAGACATTTGAATGACTCAAAACTTACCGTTCGTGCAATAAACAACGGACAGCAGTCCTCTGAAGTCAAGAGGCCTGCGCTACCTATCCAGTGAAGAAACTGGTTACACCACCCTGCCCCGAGGCAGATGGAGAGCTCGGCATTCACTTACCTAAGGTGAGAGCGTTAACCTTTGGGGGTCTACAGGAGAGGAGAAGAGGAAAGAGATAGGGACACCCCAATAACCCCAGTTCATTAACCCCATATTTTCTATCTGCAGACATCTTACTCTACACGTCAGGCATACAGTGCACAGAGGTCCAGCCCAAAGAGCCAACCGGGTGCTACACATCACCTTTGAAGATACGGTAGTCGCCCAGTCCAGACCGGCGCCTCTGCGAGAATCAGGTGAGCGTTACAATGTCTCCTTATCCACAGAGGCATTGGAAGAAGAGGGCAGAGAAAGTGCTGTGGAGCAAGGCAGCAGGGATGCCTCCACTGGGCAGAGAAGCAAGGCCCAGTTATGCCACCTGGAAACAACCTCATCGGGGAGCAAGGAGACTGGTGCCGCGTCTCAACCATCAGTCACAGCTGCTGAGGGGAGGTCCAAGAGGGCGAAGGTGGACATGGACTCCTCGGGCAGCGGGCGTGGGGGGGACAGGTCAGCTGACACAGGGGCTCCACTGCGGAAGATGCTGGGGAGGTATCCAGGTAGGCAGAGGAGGAGAAGGGGGCCTTATTAGCCCAGTCCATGTGGCCCGGCAGGGTGGTGAGGTGGGGGAGACTGATGCAGTACTGACTTGGAGGCAGTGCAGGTTGGCATGGAGGTGCCTGTGCCAAATCCTGTCACTGGGCCAGCGCCTGCACCAGTATGCACCTGCCGGCATGCCCCAGGCCAGACCCATCCGCAGGTGTCAGATGTTTCCACCCAAACCGATACCCCAGTGCCTGCGGATCTGGCCATTCGAGACACAGTGGAACCCCTGCTAGCCGGTATTGCGAGGCGTACAGCAGTCATTCATGATGATGTGCAGGCTTACACTTGTGGGCTTGCACATCATCACAATGAAGTCTGGCATCTCCTGAACTGGCTAGCAGCATTCCTGGTCCCGAATTGGATGAGTGGGCTGGCCACTTATGCGACCCCCTCCTCGTCTCGCTCCTCTGTGCGCCAGTCGTCCTCCCGGTCCAGATACCACCAGGGCCCCCTGTGTACCAGTCCCACCCACGTCAGTCAGTCTGGTGGAGCTACCATCCCAGCCTGAGTTGGAAGTTGCCAGT
Source organism: Ambystoma mexicanum (assembly GCF_040938575.1). Lineage (NCBI taxonomy): Eukaryota > Metazoa > Chordata > Amphibia > Caudata > Ambystomatidae > Ambystoma > Ambystoma mexicanum. The sequence goes on along the minus strand of NC_090941.1, from coordinate 532,668,726 downwards.
GGATCAGCTGAGGTGGTCACCACGCCGATCCAGGCTATGACAGGAGCTATGGCAATGGAGGGAGAGCATCAGCCCAGAGGGTGTCTATGCGAGGCAGACAGCGAGCAATATGGCAGCAGCAGGCTCTGAGTAGGAGGCTTTGGTACTCGGAGCATACCATCCAACGGGGGCAGGTATCCGGCATCGGGCAGGACATAAATGTCGACCTCCGATTGAGGATGGTCCGTGTGGGCGCAATATGGGCAGTGAATCGGGGCAGAGAGGCAGCGGGCTCTGGAGACGAGACTCACCATGGCCAGGGCAGAGATTGCACTGCGTCGGGCAAGGCGGCATCGCCTCATCCTCGAGGAGGCTTGCAGGGACTGGGAGACAAGGGAGACGGCCATGCTGGTGGACCTGCAAGCCCTCGAGGAGACAACAGAGGCACGCATTGGGGAAGTGAACACAGTGCTCGGTGATGGTCTGGCCCGGACATTGAGTGACATTGGTGATGACGACTATCCCTCTGCCTTTGTACATAGTTTTTTAGAGGAATCGTATTATACAGGAGCATATTTGATCCCTTTTCCCAAAACATGCATATTCTTTATGGAGATTATAGGTACCCATAGAATCGATAGTATTCATCCAATCATGATTAAAGAACTTCTTCTTGGCGCTCTCTGGACGAAATATGTAATTCCTCATCAAATGAATCAATAGAACACAGAAGAGAGTTTAGGTGACCTGATGTTCCCAGCCAAGCTGTGGGTGGTCACGTCACAAACAGCAAAACACATTCTTTCTCAAATCCCAACACAACTTTGGACTTCAGACTCTGCCAGTGGGGAAGATCACAAAACACATCCCTAGATTGATTGAAGCTCTGGGTTATGTAACAGTCATATGTAGACCTGAATCATAGTGTGAGAGTACGGCAGAGTGCGGATCATGTTTAGGGTTGCTAAATCAGCAACATACAGTACAGGACATTCAGGGTTAGGGGCTGTTTAGGCACAACAGTGATCTGTGTCCCTGTCTGGGCATGTAGATTATGGCTATATATGTTCAGTGTTGCTTCAGCTTGCCCAACGGGCCATGTGTCATGTATTTCATGTATGGAATCTAATTCCATTGTTGGTGTTCATCTATGCTTGCTATATGTTTATCTTGTTACATGTTCACACGTATTAAGGTGTGTTTATACGATTTAGAGGTAGGCTGGAGGCAAGATTAATAGCGTCTACCCTATGTGTTTGGTTTAGTAAAAGAACTAGATAAGGAGGTTTTTTCCCTGTGCTTCCCCTTTCCTATCCACCTTAGGAGTTCCCTAACCCTCTATCCAGTGTTCCTACATCCCTACCCTATCCACAACCTCTTCCTAACTCCTCTTCCCCCGATTGGCTACCACGTGGCGTCCTGTGTCTAATCAGGCGCTTGTGCCAACCACGGGTGGAGGGTCGAATTCATTCGGCTTCTGTGGTTCGGGGGAGAGTGTTGATTCCTCTCCTCCATTATTGTGTGCACTACTGACAGTAATTCCCTATTTTTAGGGCAAACTGAGAGCACCAGTCCTAATAGAGTCAATTCACTCTATTTTTCTTTGCACCACACTGCCACACACATTTCAGGAGGGGTGAATCAAAGTACTCACTGCAGGAATGTGCCAGTGTGCTCTGCAACATTTAACATGGAGTGAAGTGAAACAGGCAGCATTACTTTGCTGAAAACCCAAAATGCCTCTTAAAAATGACACCTTTTTCAACCTTTAAAAGTGCTGCTTTGCGCTAATCTCATCCAGTCCTTATGAACCACTGTGATTAAAAAGGCCCTGCAATGGCCAGGATCATCCATTGTGTCTCAGCAGAACCAGGCCTAATTCTTGAATGACAGCTCCTGTCAAAAGTATCTTTGAAAAATCAACCAGGGATTTGTTTTCATTTTCCACGGGAAGAGCGTCTAAAACTTTACAAAATTATCTAAAAATCAACTGTTCAGAGAAAGACTCTAAATAGATGCCTGTTTAAATGTATCCATGCTGCAACACAACTCCAGCACTTAAGAAAAGAACTATAGCTGCATAAAGTGTGGATTTGCTGGAGATGAAAACAACAGAATTTAAAGAAATAGTCAAATGTTATTTTTCTGACTGAAGAAAGAAAATCGCCTATGTAAAAGTAAATTGTTGTGTGAAGGCCTGTTTACTTAGCAATGTAAAAGGATGTAAAATGATTTGTTGCTGGTAAAAGTACACCTATAAACTGTTTTGATTCCACAGGTTTAAGTCAAGATGTAAAATGAGAAAATAAAAGCTAAAACGCATAGGCTAAATTGGCAAGCTATAAAAAAAAAACTTGTTCTGCCAGTTGCTAGCCTTGAGAAAGGGTGACACCTCATAAACTTCTGGCACAGGAAAGCACTAATTGCCAGCGTGAAAGACTTTGAATGCACCAGGACAAAGGAACTTCACAAGCTCATCAGACATTCGTCTTTGCTCCAGGCTGGGACAATAGCCGGCTGGGACACTCACCGGAGGGGCAATAAAAACTTCAATTAAGACTGGAAATTCCACTTTGCTTTGCAGGAAGTGACAATTGACAGCAGTTGGGGGAAAGAAAAAAAACTGATCAAGTGACAATGGACTTCCTTTTGGCTTTAAAGGCTATTTTGTAACTGAACTTTAAAGAAGTTTAACTTTGCAGCAAGAATTAGGAAAAATATTAAAAGTTTGTAGTTCTAAATCTAATTTTATGCTCTTTCTTTGAAAACTTGATAGAACTCATTACTGCATAAGGAACAGAAGTTATAAAAAATGACAGATGACAGATTATCAGGAAAGCATTGATGTTGCGAACATAACATTATGTACATACATCCCTGGGGTAAATGCGCATCTTTGTGCAAAATTGGGGAATTGTAGGCCAAATCGTTCATGTTTAAAATTACCAAAATGTGTCAGCAAGGAGAAAACAGGTCCCACAGACTTGGGGTTTGGATTGGAATATGACGCACAAAATATGTAACCTGTGTATCTGATTTTCTCAGAGGTTGCAACTGCATAAATATGTGTTTGAGGCAAAATTGTATTTGGGTTCCAGTAGCTAGGGGAGGTTTCTAAACATTGTAAAGATCACCCCATAAACATGACATCCCTTTTCTGTGATCCAATCAGTGAAGAGCTAGGAGGAGACTTCTACCTTGCCCAATCCTGTTATTAGAGGCAGGAGTAGTAAGCCTGCCCTGGTCATATACTTTATTGATGTCATCTGACATGATAAATAAGGGCCCTTGACAGCACTACAGGTACACACTGATTCCTGACTTTCTTTCTGAATTCCTGCATGGCATTCGGTTCCTGATTTCTTCATCCTATTTGATCTGGATTCCAGATTTTCATTACAAAGCCAAGGCCTATGCATTGCTGACCTCATTTTCAGCTAGGCCTCAAATTCTAAAAAATTACAAAAACCCAAGGGAAGCATCCTGATCCAGCCTGGCTTGCTGCCACTAGATGCATGCCTGCGGCGAACTTGCCATCCCGCTGATCTGTAGTATCCAGTAACCAGAAGTGCCAGTCCAGTGCAGTCCGGTGACCAGAACGGCCCAGGTGATCCTGTCCTGCCAGATTTGCTCAGCTGTCCTTTGTTAGACCAGATCTGTGTGGTGACCAGAACCCTTGACGCTCCAAAATCCTACATTAAAGTGGACTAAATATTAATAGGAATCCTAGAAAACCATAGCATACCTTGCCTTACCTTGTCCTATCCCAATCTCTAAACCATCCTATCCTTACCTTTAATAACTTGTAACATTGCAATCCTGTCCTTGATTTATCTTGCTAAGCGCCATTTCTTTAGTCCTTTTTATCTTGTGTAAATCCTATCAATCCTATTTCGAGTGATCGGTTTGGTTCCGCCAGGGCAGGCGCTGGGGATCTGGGGTTGAAGTCATGAATCACTCTAGAGCTTACTGTGTCCCTCTTTGTTATTCTAGCGTGAATGCTCTGTTATAGAGTAAAAATAAGAGAGAAACTATTCTTATCCACACTGAGTTTCTTTTCTGTTTTCACCACCTGATTTTCTAAAAAACGCCTCTCATTGTACATTGCATATCTCCCTCAGTTTAACAGCTAGAGACTTCATTTCACTTTCAGACCTAAGACCTATAACTACATCGAACCCAAGAACCGCACTCAAAATCAGTGAATTTCACCCGTTTTTATTAAAAACCGTTGGTTAATTTCAGGCGGGAATTGCAAAGTTTGCTAAAGTTTTACACATGTTATTTTTACTATGGTTTTAAACCTTCCATTCATTTTAGAATTGTATGCTTTTGCTCAATCTATTGCTTGCAATTACTTGTAATTTTCCAGTGTTGCTCCCGTAGAGAATTGTACTTATTTAAGGATTTTTGCACACATTCATTGTTTTATTCAGCCATTTTCGAGTGTCAATTTAACATTGTAAGGTTTCAAATCCGTTTTTCTCTCTTGTTTGAAGAGGGAAGGTTGGATTTTAATTTTGTTTATTGTTCCTCATTCTTGATTAGCTGCTGCTTCCTTATATCTATTTAGAATTGATTATTTGTGGGTTGAGGGAACATTGCTGGGGGAAATTCTGACTTGATTGCTATCTTTCCAAAAATGCAAAGTGTTCTATTCTCTGGTGTTTTCCATCTGTGTTGCTAAAGGGTTAATTTAAGGGCATTGTTCACATTCCTACCTGTTATTGACACCACCTTGGTGATTGCTGCTTCCTATTAAAAAGTAAATGTTTGATTTGAATTTTAAATAAATAAATAAACATTACCTTTACCAACCAGCCTGATTCCTGGTCCAGCGTGACCTGGGGTATTTGAAAAGAGGTGTGATATGTGTGGTGTATCTCTCAAATATTGAACCTACATATATAACAAAATAAGCATTTTGGTTGTGCGCTGCATACTAGGCTGAGACCAGGGTGTATCGCCTGATTGAAATACTTAACATCTCAGACCCTTAAGACCCTCCTTTTCTCTTCTTCCTTCCCTCTACCCCAGAAGCATAGCGAGGACTGTGTAACTAGTGGTGCCTGAAGCTAATGTAGTTGGGCCCACCACAGTGACATTAACATCTGTTAATGCCTGTCTTGATATGGGCAAAATCTTCCTCGGGGCCAGCCCTTTGAGAGCAAAAAATACCCAATTCAGCCCAAAATACAGGTTCTATTGTGCTGAGCAGTGATCTCATGCTAGTGACAAATGACACCTTCAATAAGTTTTAGTATTTATTCTAAACAGTGAATTTCATATACATTTGGTATTCAAGTTAGAGAAGATTACAAAGCACAAAACGTAGAGAAATGCAAAATATAGAGAAACATAGAACTTAGATAAACATAGAGAAACATAGAGAAACACAGTCTTACGCCCCTTCAATCAGCACTGGGAGACCCTGGCCCTCATAAACTAGCTGTAGCAAGCCCCGCTCAGAGGACAGCGCTGTCGGGATGCCGTCAGAGTTCCAAATTCCGGGCACTTGATCTTGCTCGAACCAAGTCCACAGGACGATCTCCCACCTGAGTCATGTGAGCATGTGTATTTTATAATCTCGTGCTGCCCGTCCGTGACGCACAGTTCCAGAACTTTCCCTGTGCAAAATATAGGCTGGCTCATGGAAAAAACCCAACTCTGTTAATTTCCACTGCTCCTTCTTCTGAGCCCCTCCCTGGCTCCCTGGAGCCCATCTGCCAAAGCTCAGGAATGTCTTATCAGTACCTTCCCAGAGAAAAGGAGATTAGCTTGGGGCCATGCACGGCTACCGTTAGTGAGGCAGAATATTCTAAGGGAAGCAGGGATGTATTAACCCCATCTGCAAGCTCTAAAAGGCATGCACTCATAGCTTAGTGTTTATAGTGCTTAAGACTGGCTATCTAAGCGCTATATAGGTGCCATAATGTTCCAAACACTCCAAAAATACCTATTAGCTACAGAGCTAGGGCCCTCTCCCTGCCTGTCTATCAACAATGCATAATGTGACCTATCACTCATACTAGGCCTGCATATTCCTTGTAGCTCACTACTGCATAATGGAAGTGCTACAACAGACTACTGTCAGCATTTTTAGCACATACTTTGAATACACTATTGGCTTTCAGCGGCTAATGCTGTCATCTAAAGCCCTGATTGGCAAGGTTGCAATTTTGTGTATCACTACAATGCCCACACAGCGATGCTGAGTAGGCATTTACAGATTTTGGGTGGGCCTTTCCCGCTCAGGCTCTATTGTGTCTACACCTCTGTTCTCCCCTGAAAACACCCCCATCTGCCGCAGTTGGCTGGCAGCTTGGTCCCTTCTGAGTCCGACAGGGAACCAGGCCCTACTTGCCTGTCCTCGCACTTAGCATGTGGTACTCATTCCGTGCACTCCCTGCATTCCCTGGCACTTGGCCACCTGGCCCACCCCTAGCGTTTGCCTAGCCCCAGAGCCCTTCCTCCCTCCTCCCCATTCCCTGCTCCGTATACCCTTCTCCGTTGCACTTCTTGTTACTGCACAATCTGAATTTCACAAGGCCTTTTAGGACTGTTATTGTGTTTTTCATCCCTGTTCGATCCGGCCCCTTTTTTGTCTTGTAACGCCTTGCAACACCATTTTCTGTATTGGCGCTTTATAAATACCCAATAAATAAATAAACAGAAACAGGCATTCACAGCCATCACCGACCTGTTGAGGGAAAGTCAACAGGAGCAGGTTATTTAATCTTCTGAAATGGAAGAAACAAGATTTAGAGAAATTACTACATGTTTAATGCAAGTACCAGGAATTCAAGAATGCATTGATGGCTAACACCTAAGTCTTGTTTGGGTTTACCTCGCATCCACTCCATGATGGCATGCAGTGATAAAATCGTGGCAAAAATGCTGTGGTTTGACCTGTTAAAGGTGTGTACCGCAATACACCATTTAAGGGGAACAGGAGTTTCAGGGGTGGCCTTTTTGCTGCAATATTTTGTGTCCACGTCCATGTTTAACACATGGAACCTCCCTGATGGACGCAAGGCTTTCTGTTGTGTATAGATTACATGTTACGGTCAGGAAACATAGTTGGTAATAGTAGGTCCTCATTGCTTATGCCCCACGTGCTGTTAGATCACTCCACCCTCAAAATTACATGTGTGCGAGTTAAAGGGAGAACTGAGAAACCTTTTCAACGCGATGGAGGTGGAAAATGAGAACCGATTTGGCACAAATGAGGGTTCATTCAGTTACTATGCTTTGCTTTGGTTTTGAAGGCATTCGATGTGTTTTAAAAGGGGAATATCCTGCATCGTCAAACAATCTGGTATATTACGAACGTTGGGACCGGATCAGGTTTGAGAAATGGGGCCAAGAGATATATATATAGTGCCGGAGTGCAGTGAAGTCATCTGCAGTCCGCGAGTCTGCGGGTTTATATTGGCTTTGGGGGTGTTACGGGGGAGAGGGCACGGGCCCTTTAAGACAAAGTGAAAGTAAAAGGAAGGGAGGGGGGCGGGACGGGAAAGGGAAGGGGAGGGACGGGGAACAAGGGTTTTTTTTGGTAAGAGGAATAAAGAGAGTAAGACGTGTTCTGTGCCTCCGCGTACTATATGGTCATTTGGGCCCCGAGACAAGGGCCACAACAACTGGCGACGAGCGGAGAGTGCTCACGCAAGCCACAGAGCTGCCGCGGAGGAGGATTGCGACGCCGCTTTCGGCGGCAACACGAAAGGTGGAGTAGGCCTCGCGACCTAAAAAAAAAAAAAAAAAAAAAAAAAAAAAAGGGCTGCGGAGAGGGAGACACGCAGCGTTGCCATCGACGGGCAACGAAGAAAGTAAGCGGACGGCTGCTCGCGTCGGTGAGGAGGGCCGGCGTCCATGAGCAGCGTAATTGACAGATACGGAGAGATCCAGCGCGGCGAGCGGCAGCGTCCCACCGGGAGTAGAGAGAGCGTCGCCCGCCATCCGGAAAGGGGAAGGAGGCCCTGAGGACACTGCCGCGCACAGAAAGCGGGATATCCAGTGAAGATCCAGCATCGGACCAGCTCACGTGAGGAGGGCCCCAGGAAGCACCACGTCCGACAGACGGTACGCGGGAAGGAGGCCCAACCTCTCCAATAAGCAGGACTGCACAGAAGGGACACACAAGCACAAGTCCATCGGCGACTGTCTCGCAAAAGGGCCACGTGGAGGACAATATTTAATAATACCCACAAAAATAAACACTGTCCCGCCCTCTTGAAAGCGAGGACCAAAAATATAAAAGAGGAAAAAAAGCAGGGGGGCAACAAGCACGCCTCCCACAGTAGACTCACATCCCGGCCACCGTGCACGGCTGCACGTGGGAAATAAAGGAGAAGATATCACACTACCTCAACACACGACCACCGCACCATGTCCCAACAAGGAGCCGCTGCGGCAGACAACGCAGCACCTGCTGTTCCAGGTATCACCCCCACAAACCCTGTGTCATTTCTACACCGTCCAAACCCTTTCCCGCTGGAGCCCCAGGAGAACCAAGGCCAGAGGTGGCAAGAATGGATGGAAGAGTTTGAAGAATTTATGAGAGCGGTCGGAAACCAGGATGCACCAAACAAACTGGACATCTTTATAAACCTGGTGGGGAAGGATATAAAGAGTATTATCAAAACCATCCCGATGGCCGAGAGGGCAACGTACCCGAAGATCATCGAGGCCATCAATGGCTGCCTGGTAATAGTCCCCAACAGGGACTATGAACGATATATCTTTAATCAGTGCACCCAAATGCCGCAGGAAACAATTGGTCAATTCATACTGCGCCTCCAGCGGAAAATTGCTACTGTGATTTTGCAAACTTTAACGATGAAGAAGCTATTCGCCTGAGGGTCATTGAGGGCTGCCTGTCCTCGACATTTCGCAAACACCTGCTAAAAAAGCCGCTGCCCCTGAAGGAGATAGCAGAGCTAGCCAGGGTATATGAGAGGGTCGACGCCCAGGCTGCACACATGGAGAAACCCAAGAAAAATGAGACGATAGCGACCATTACATCCAGCCTGCAAGGTCGCCAACCTAGTGCAGCGTATAAGCAAGACCAGTGGAACATGGTGAGACGTACAACCCCAGAAAGACAATGCTACCGCTGCGGATTTGAATTCCCGCACAAAGGGCAGTGCCCCGCAATAGGGCAAATGTGCATGAGGTGTGGTCAGGAGAACCATTTCCAGAGCATGTGCCTGGAGAAAACACCACTCTTACCCGCATACCGGCCCCCGAGTCAACAGGCACAGACGAGACGGTTTGAGCCCCCAAGACCCTTCAACTCTCGGCCTCATCCAGAATGAGAAAACACCAGGAACAACAACCCCAGGCCCACAACCAACTCGGGGTTTATCAGAGCAGTGGAGAACCTACAAGTAGCGGCAACCGACGACAACTACCCCAGCCAAGAACAAGTATATCAAATGCAGGCCTACCCCGAGGAAGTACTGTACAGAGAGAACAGCACGAGAGACCCATATGAAAGAGAGACCAGCACGAGAGACCAGTATGAAAACCCACACCTTGTGAACCAATCACCAGAACAGGAACAATACGCAGAATACGACCGGTACAGCAGAGAGTACGTCCGGCTCATCTCCGAAGCCTCGGATGACAGCACAGCACCCAGAGTGACAGTCCATCTGGGAGGAGCCGATACCTCATTCCTAATAGACACTGGCGCCACCGTCAACGTCATGAGCCACCTGACATACACCCACCTGATGGACATGTTCCCGTTGCAACCCTCATATGCCAACATATTTCAGTGGGGCGCTACCCAACCACTACTCTCGAAAGGTCAGTTCGCGTGTGACCTGATCCATCGAGGCAATAGAGCACGGACGGTGATTCACGTCATCCACAGCCCGGCAAAAGGGAGATGTCTACTAAGTCACAAAACGGCCGTCGCCCTACACCTCATCGACATCAACTATAATGAGTCGGAAACAATCCAGGGGATCCCACCCGATTCCCAGATCATACAAACCGTTAACCTAGAACCACTAACCATCGCGACACTGAAGACCAAATATCCAACCCTATTTGAAGGAGTGGGCATGCTAAAAAACCAGGTCATCAAGTTACACATTGACCCGTCGGTACGACCAGTGCCACAACACCCTAGGCGCATAGGATTTCACCTGCAAGCGAAAGTTACTCACGAACTACAAACACTCCTGGACAATGACATTATTGAGAGAGCCACAGGGCCCACACCGTGGGTATCCCCACTGGTCGTAGTCCCCAAAGCAGATGGACGCCTCCGCCTCTGCGTAGACATGAGGATCCCCAACACGGCAATCCAACGGGAGAGGCACCCAGGCCCGAACATCGAAGACATGCTAATTAGGCTCAACCAGGCCACGAAATTCTCAAAGTTGGACCTCAACCAGGGGTACCACCAGCTGGTCATCGACCCCGAATCTAGACCCATCACGACCTTCACGACCCACGAAGGTCTGTTTCGCTACAAACGGCTGAATTTCGGCATCTCGTCTGCTGCGGAGGTATTTCAAGAAACGATCCACAGACTGATCAGCCCAGTCACCAACGCGTTCAATTACAGCGACGACATCCTCATATTCGGAGTCACCCAGGAACAACATGACGCAGCGCTACATCAAGTCTGCAACATCCTCCATGAGTCGGGGCTCACGCTGAACAGTCATAAGTGTGAGATTAACACCCACACCCTATGTTTCTTTGGCCACATCTTCTCGAACCAAGGCAAACAGCCGACCCTGACAAAATCCGCGCCATTACAAACCTACCTGACCCGAAGGACACATCGGAACTCCGCTCCTTCCTGGGCATGGCAGGGTACTGCGCATGCTACCTCCCGCAATACGCCTCGCTCACGAGCCCACTCAGACAGCTACTGAAGAAAGATCAACCCTTCACATGGACTGACCAGTGCCGGCAGGCGTTCTCCATCAAACGGGAACTAGCCACGAATAGACGACTAGCATACTTCAATCCGAACTGGCACACTGAAATCACCGTGGACGCCAGCCCGGTGGGGCTTGGGGCCATACTGGCTCAAACGGACCCACGGGACAGCGCCAAGTCCCACATCGTTGCGTACGCCAGTCGGGCGTTGAATGCAACCGAACAAGCATACTCGCAAGCGGAACGTAAAAGCCTGGCAGCAGTGTGGGCATGCGAGAAATTCCACCATTTCGTCATTTGACACACATTCACTCTTGTAACGGATCACCAAGCCCTACTGGCCCTCTTTGGAAACCCTAAAATCAAAATGCCCCCACGCATTGAGCGATGGGGCATCCGCCTCCAAGAATATGACTATAAAATTATCCACAAGCCAGGCGGAGACGCAAACCCAGCGGACTACCTGTCTCGCCATCCAGACGGTGCAGCAGATACCACCATGTAGAGAGAAGCTGATGAATACATTGCTTATCTCTTCGCTACACGCCCTCCCCCCAGCCATAACGGCACACCTGTTTGCGGAAAAGAGCAGGGCGGACCCCACCATCAGAGCAGCAGTGCACCTCACCGACACGAACAAATGGCGACTGGCTGCCAACGGACACTTTGAGCTGGGAGTGGGGGGGGAAGTGGACAGAAGAGACCTAGCCAGGCTAGAAGAAACACACAACGAGCTGGCCACAACAAGACGAGGCACGCTACTCAGAGGGAACCGCCTGGTAGCTCCCAAGAGCCTAAGGAAGTCACTGGTCATGATCGCACACGAAGGCCATAGAGGCGTGGCCAACACGAAAAAGATACTGCGAAACCAAGTGTGGTTCCCCCACATGGACACCATCGTGGAGGACACCCTAAAGCATTGCGTCCCATGCCAGATAAACGCAGCCGGGTCACCACCCTGCCCACTGCAAATAGTCCCGCTCCCAGACGGACCGTGGCAAAGAGTAGCACTCGACTTCTATGGACCACTGGAAGAAGGAGGATACCTCCTAGTGGCCATAGACGAGTACTCACGCTTCCCACTCGTGAAACATGTGCAATCCACAGCTTTCCATCATGTAGTGGGCATAATAGATGAGCTATTCAGTGAGTGGGGCATCCCCAACACAGTAAAAACAGACAATGGGTCTCCGTTCCAAGGTCTAGAGTTTAAGAAGTTCGCAGCACACCTTGGGTTCCACCACCAGAAGATCACCCCGCTCTGGCCCCAGGCTAACGGGATGGTGGAACGCTTTATGGCAAATATCAAACGCACACACCAGAAAGCGGCGACAGATCAAGCCTCGATGCCGCAAGCCATCTCACAGATGTTACGGAGTTACCGGCACACACCGCATGTGGCCACCGGCCACACCCCAGCTGAACTCATGATCAAGTACAAGCCGCGATCCCGACTTCCCCAACTCGAAGACTACACACCAGCCGAGGATGACGAGATAAGACGGCGAGAGGCAGAGAAAAGGCCAAAGAATGGGCTGACAGGAAACGGAAAGCGAAAGAACCGATATTCCCGATCGGAGAAACAGTGCTGGTCCGGCAAGCCCTACGCCGGAAAACGGACTCGAGACACCACCCAGAACCGATGATAGTGACCAACGTGAAGGGACCCATGGTCACTGCAATAGGGGATCAGGGCGAGATAACCCGAAACGCATCATTCTTCAGGCGAATGCTCCAGGAAGATCTGACCGAGGGTCCGCCCTTAGAAGAAGAGGACCCCGAAGATCCCGAGACGCCCCCAGACCCACCCGAAGCACCGGAACCAGCTAACATAAGCCTTAAAAGAAACGAGCCACCCGGGCGGCCCCAAAGATCAGCCAGAAGGCCCACCCGGTTCATCGAAGAAATGTAGACCATGGACTCAATCGATAAGTAAGGGGGGGGGTGTTACGGGGGAGAGGGCACGGGCCCTTTAAGACAAAGTGAAAGTAAAAGGAAGGGAGGGGGGCGGGATGGGGAACGAGGGGTTTTTTTGGTAACAGGAATAAAGAGAGTAAGACGAGTTCTGTGCCTCCGCGTACTATATGGTCATTTGGGCCCCGAGGCAAGGGCCACAACAGGGGGTGATTTCAGGCTGTCATCATCGTGCCCTTTTCCCCTAATGTTTCTGGAAAGCCTAGCAAAGCCACTCGAGCGGTGAAGTACGGAGGGTAAGGCAAATCCGTGCCAGTGAGTTTATTTTCCGTTAAGGACTTTTCTAATAATCTTATTTAGAACTTCGTTTATCACCGCCCATTCTTTCTGCCATACGAGCTGTAACAGTAACGAGCCCCGGCCATTCCTGTGCGGTTCTACACTACCGGCGACAGGAGGCTGCTTTTTCCGGCTAATCGAGGTACTTCTGCTAGGGCGCTTGCAGACGACGCCCTGCGCCGTTCGAAGCCTAAGCCTGTGACTCAAGCAAAATGGACGGCCCTTTTTAACTGCGATTCTATTTGCAAAGTTGTAAATCAAAATCGCGATGTACAAGACAGTAAGGACTTCAAGCAGTCGAGGAACGCTTGAGTGATTACATTGCAGGTTAAAATGACCCTGATTGGAAAGGAACTCCTAGAGGAGGCGCTATTAGAAACTTTTTTTACATACGTCTGTCGTCATTTTACAAACTATGCTATTGATGAACGATGCAAAGTGGCAGGGGTGTAGCTAGGCCGGGACTCGCCTCCTAACCTTTTGGTTGTAGCCCCTGAGCTTCTATCCAGGGTTACAACCAAAAGACCCAGGGCTGTAGCCAACCGCTCCAGCCCAAGGCCCTTGCTAGCGACGCGTCTGCAAAGTGGTGATACATGAAGTTCTGGATATGAGTACTACATATTGGGCCTCATCACGAGTTGGGCTGTAGCCCTTAAATACGGTGGTAACGGTATTACCGCTGCATTTAAGGGCTGGCCCTATCACGAGTTGAGCGCTAAATCGGCTGTTTTACCTCCAGCTTTTTTCTGCAGGTGAAAATCCCTGTTTTCGGCAGTATTACAGCCGGCTGTAATAGCCCGCAGTATTAGCACTGAAAATTCCCCATTGGATCCAATGGACCCAATCAGGAATGGGGGTTTACCGTTAAGGCCCAATACGTGATCCAGTGGTAATACCACTGGGCTGGCCGGTGCTAGGGCTATTACAGTCGGCGGTATTACAGCCGGGAATACAGCCCAACTCGTGATGAGGCCCCTTGTCTTTTTAATGCATCAAAATCCGCCGAGCATGAAGGTTCAAATAACCATAATAGCCGCCACTATTTTCTCCTCACTTATTGAATACATCACAGCAACTGCATACCGTGGGTCTGTCTACCATGACAGCACTCATTTTGTGCTTAATCCACTAGTATGCCTGTGTGAAAACAAACTAAAACCAGTGTGATCGAACGTCCCTTCTAACTACATTAAGCTCTAAAATGTTGTTCAATTAGGGCTTTTTGTTGGCGCAAGGCAAATGTGGCGGGAATATAGTTTCTCACAGCTTTGAGGTTAATGAAGGAAGAGGAATCCAGGATGGATCTCAAGATCTATTAGTCTTGGCACAAAGCCAAGATCGAATTGATAAGCGGGTGGATCTCCTTAGCGGCAGGACCTACAAAGCTCTACTATTTCATAAGACCCTGAATAATATGGGAAGTGTGAGTGGTGGTGTTTTTGAACCCAACCAGACTAGGCCACCAAAATAGATATACGAGATTTTTTTGAAAAAGAGATGCAGAAAGTATGCTCTGCAAAACAGTGTGTGGGAAGGAAAACGTCAAACATGGGAGTAACAGCCATCATAATAGCTCTAGGAAGTTTTTTCGCTCGATTATCGCAGAACCCCAGGAATCTGACCTGGAGGAGCAATTCCACCCTGGATAAAAGCAATTAAAGGGCAAAAAGAAGAAAAGAGCTCAGGCTGCAGTCATGGACTCTCCTGTTCACAAGGACAATATTAGCCAGCCCTACTCAGCCCCTACAATGGACATTTCAGCTCCTGTAGAGGGGCTAGATGTGGAACAATCAATTAGCGCAAGCCTGTTGCAGAATCTGACTATGCGTTCAGTGGGGCAATCTGTGCACCGTCTGGAGTCCTGCAAGATGGAATTCAGGGGAGTGGAAAAAGTACGACCCCCTGTGTCGCAATCTCAACCTTTCCTCACTTTGGCAGAGAAGAGAGAATAATTGCTGTGGAAATAATTGGAGGAGCCATTTGTCTCAGCAAAGAAGCCACCCTTTATAGAACGTATATTTCCAGTGCACTTTAAGATCACACTAAATCGGGCAAATGTTTTAAAATTGTTTGATACTATTCCTACTCTGAGAGAGGTTAAATCAAGTGGCATTGACCAAGTAGAATTCCAGGACGGTTGCTGGTTAGATTGGGTAATTCTGCCAATGAGGATAAAGTGTACAAACATAATCAACTAGCCTCCAGCACAGAGTTTGGGGATCCTCCACATAACTAATCGGATAAACCATCGTAAATCATAGCCTGCAATAGGGAGGCCCCGGGAAGAAGACGGGTGACCCTTCACAGAAGTTCAGACTCTGCGTTTCACAGGCCAACAAGATTGCTCATGGTTGGCTTCGGTATTGTCGCTCTCCTCTCAAAATGATGGGAAACTTGTCAAGTATCTTTTTAATTACTATAAAATATCTTTTCTCTCCTGGAACACCAGAGGTTTCAACCATCTCTTTCTATCCCAGTCTGGCTCTATTAATCCAGGCGGATTATGATCTAATAATTTTCCAAGAGGTTTCGTTTTGGGAAAAACCATGTATGGACGGATGTACTGTTTATTTAAATGCTGCAGATAAGGGTCTGTTGGGTCGCCCAGACGGGGGTCTTCTGGCAGCAGTAAAACACGATATGGGTGTGCAAGTTAATGGATGGCAAGATTTCTCTCCTAATATTCAAGTTGTGAGTTGGTTCATTTCCTGCGATTAAACCAACTCGGCTCCTTAATGTCTATTGGAACCCAAGACAAAAAGAATATCTTGAGTTTTTGGATAGGGTGAGGAGTGCCTTTGAGGTCTGGCAGGTTAACAATGGGAAGAGCTAGCATGTTGCTTGGGGGTGATTTAAATTGCAATTGTAGTGACAACCATGGCCCTGTAACCCCATTGAAGAAGCAAGGGGAAATATGGCTAGAAGCTATGAACTCCTGGGGGCTTTGGTAAATTAAACGGTAGTTTACAAGGAGACGTTTCCCCCTCAACACACTTGGCATTGGGGATCTTCAGCAGCTACCTTGGATAACATGTTCGCTACTTTTACCTTTTTGCCTACTGTGCACCATTGTGTCACGGCCATAGCCCCTGGCCTGGGGACTCGTGGTCTCTGGGCCTTGCCATAGTGTTCCTGCAAGGCCCCAAGGGCTCAATCATGCCCCTCTCGGCTGTCCTGTAGCCAGTCCTGGCGCCTTTGGCGCCAGGCTCATATGGCAGATGGAGTTCCCTTTGGGGAATGGACCAACATGGCTGCCCCCACAGGTCCAGTTCGGAACTGAACCATGCAGTCTAGCATCTTGGGCGTGGTCCACCCTGGAGGCACCTCGGATACCTGTAGGCTATTTAAGCCACGCCCGAGCTGAAGCACGTGCTTTGCGTTGTTCTGCACTTGCAGCGTGACGTTCACCGAGACCTGCTTGCAGCATTCCAGGCATGCATCTGGGGAGAGAAGAAGACCACCATTATTCCTCCTTACCTGTTCAGCAATTCAGCTCCTCCATCGCTCCGGAGTCTCTTCCGGAACCTGTCCTCACCAGCAAGCAACATCCTAGTGAGAGAGAGAGAAGAGGACAATTTAGTAAGCATTCGTCTTCCGATTCCAATGCCTTTCAGACTCGCGCTTACCTACCGAAGCTCTCCTGGTATTCGAAAGCGGTCCGAACATCTTCCACTCTGCGTTCCACTTCCATCTGATCGCACTTCTTCCAGGAACTTCTTGGCGACCTGCAAGGGAAGAACAGCACAGGTTAGCCAAATTCCAAAGACGCTCATAGCGCCGCGCTTTGCGCATTCACTTACCTTCTCGAGCATCGCCCTCCCCATCAGCTCGACGTCTTCATCATCCCTTCTGCACCTACGAGAACAGGAGGAGATTAACAGGGCAACTACTATTACGGACACACACTCTTTAAGAACTATAGACTTACCTCAAGAGCGGAGTCGCAGCAGGGCTGGACTCCAGGGCCCACGCCAGTGAAGTAACTTGGCTGTAAGGTGCCCAGCCACAACGTGCCCCTGCACTGAACAGCAGGACGGAGAGCGCAGCTTATTGCGATACAAGGTGAGGAAGACTCTAAGAGGCTCGCAGGGGGGCACTTTGGAGGTGGGCCCCGAGAGAAGGAGATTGTGACTAAAACAGAACTCCTTTCTTCCAGAATGGACCCACGGCAGAACGAGACCCCGGGGAAGGTGAACCCGAAATCGGAAGCGATCCAGTCAAGTTGTGTGGCGTCTCTGTTGATACAAGGTGAGCGTTACACATTGTCATAGGGAGGTTCTGTCAGTAAATGCTAAAGGAAATCGTATCTCAGGCAATCGAAGAAGTTCTCAAAATTTGAACCTGCAGCTTCTCACTAAATTGAGGAACTATGAAAGCTTTGACTTGGTTGCATTATTTCACCCTTCTAATTTGACTGGGATTTTCGAGATTGTATTACAATTGCAGATGTGAAGACCTTCATTGCTGACCTTCAGAAGCATCACTTTAATGCACAGGCATAGGAGAAGAAGAAACGCTTCCAGCCGGAAATTAGAGGACTTAGGAGACTCCATGTGGAAGAAGCCAGGCATTGTAAAAAGAGTTAAGTTTTAAAATATTAAAATTGGCTAAGATTTATAAGACACCAACTGCTGCAGGCAGACTCTGAATGCACGTTTGCAGTTCTTTCGGGGAACCAAACGAATACAATCTGTAAGTTAACAAATGACCCGGGGTGTTCGGGTTCATACACTCTCAAACTCTGTGTCTGAGGTTAAATGGGTAGAGCCTTTTAAAAGAGTTTATGCACCAGTAGAAGGGTACTGACCTCCCACCCTCTGTGTTTCAGGTAAAAAAAAAATCTGTGAAATTAAGGCAATTGCAGTCCTGGGCTAAATTCTCTGGCAGATGTGATTTTGGGCAGTCCGTTTTTAGTAAAGAACTGGGTACAAACTTGAATGGTTTCATTCTGTCTCTTTTCCAAGACCGCTTTGGTAAACAAACAAAAAAGGAGGGCCTCTGTATTTGGCCTTCGCTGATATGATGCCCTTTGACAGAGTCTGTCGTACTAGATTATGGGACAAAATGTTGAACTGGGGCTGCCCACAAGCTTTGGGTTCGATTTTGAGACGCCCGCATTCAGATACTTGCCTTCATGTTCGTCCTAATATGTAAGGGCAGATGACCACCTGTATTGGAACTGCGACGGGCTTAAGACAGGAGGCATTTTAACTCTGCATCTTTTTAACGTATACCTTTGTGATACTGACTCTGCATTTTGTGAGACCAGATCTTTTCCGCCATGTTTGGGTGCACAGACGGTATCTTGGCTGGCATACATGGACGATCTGGTTCTCTTAGATGGCTATCCTATTGGACTGCAGAGACAGCTAAGGGACCTGCAAGGCTACATACGCCATAATACATTGGAAATTACTGTGGCTAAAACTAAGATTCTTGTCACGTTAATATGAAAAAAGAAGAACCTAAACTTTACTTGATATGTAAACAGTGGCCATGTAGATAAGATGACCTACTTGGGTTATGTCTTCCGGCGACAGTTAATAAAAAAAGTATTCAAGAAAGATAGTAAAGTAAAGCAAGAAGAACTATAGCTATCCAAGCAAAACGACTGCATTGGAAATATGGGTGGTATTCCATGATACCCCTCCTAAAGTAAAGGTTCTCTCCACACTAATTTATGGTGCTGAGATCTTGGCGAAAGTAACCAGACTAGAGGGGTATCTATTGGAAATATGTATTCAGTCTCCTGCAGGGAGTACCTGCCCACATTATCCGTTTTGAATTTGGACTTCTGTCAGTGGGAGCCATTGTCATCTGGAAGGTACTTTCCATGTACAGGACAAGCCTGCATCCTCCGGCGGATTCACTGTTTCAGAACTTGCCCAAAGACTCTGCAAACGCAAGTTTAAGGGAGTGACGGAGCTATTGCAAGGAATTCCTACAGTCCGAAAACACTAGTGAGGTTGTCTTAATTGGTTACCTAATCTAATTAAAAGAAAGTGCTGGCTCTCTGATTGTTGTAAAACCAGAGAAGCATGCAGGAAGTGTACACTTTTAAAATCAACTCTGTTAACAGAAAAAGGACTCAGTTCTGCCAAAGTGTTTAATAAAATTCCCTTTGTCCTAGCAGGCGGCACATTTTAAAAAACATTTAGGTTAAATATCCCGCCTACTAAAGACATTCTGGGATTTCGGGCAAAGTTCACGAGCCTGGATACGTCTTTCAGATGTTGTGAACATCCCGCCGAGATAGAATCCATGAGGAACCTCGTGATTCTGTCCCATGCTCGCTTCAGACCATGAGATTTGTTTTGTACGTCTATAAATGATTCTAACTATTTAAGCTCTGATGATTTTCGGCCCATTTTATTACCAGGCAACTTTGGGGGTAATTCATAGAAATCAGCGCACAAGTGGCGCACGCGGCTGGCGCACAGTGGGCGCGTGCAAATCCCTGCGCCAGCCGCAGGCGCCAAAACCCATTTCCGCGCACATCGTATTCATGGATACCAGCTACCAAAACCAGCCGTGGCGCACAGTGGCGCAGCGACCCTGCAGCAGCGCCAGTTACGCCCCCAAGAACGCCTCTCGCGCAGGGAAAAGCCATCAAAATCCCCAATCCAGCGCAAAGGGCTGCGCTAACCCTGGACCAGCACGGCAAGCGGGCTACGTGTATCACTGGGGTGCGCGGGAAGTACCTCACGTCATTTCAGCTGGGTACGTGCATTTCAGGGGTGCGTGGGAAGTTCCACACGCGAATGTCCTGGCTACTTGTATTTCGGGGTGCGCAGGAAGTTTCACACGCGATATCAGCAGGGTATGTGTATTCCAGGGGTGCGCGGGAAGTTCCACACGCGAATGTCCTGGCTACGTGTATTTCGGGGTGCGCGGGAAGTTTCACACACGATATCAGCAGGGTACGTGTATTCCAGGGGTGCGCAGGAAGTTCCACATGCGAATGTCCAGGCCACGTGTATTTCGGGGTGCGCGGGAAGTTTCACACGCGATTTCAGCAGCGTACGTGTATTACAGGGGTCTGCTTGAAGTTCCACACGCGATTCCATCAGGGTACGTGTACATCAGGGGTGCGCAGGAAATTTTACACGTGAATTCAGCAGGGTACGTGTATATCAGGGGTGCGCGGGAAGTTCCACACGCAAATGTCCTGGCTATGTGTATTTCGGGGTGCGTGGGAAGTTTCACACGTGATATCAGCAGGGTACGTGCATATCAGGGGTGCGCGGGAAGTTCCACACGCGAATGTCCTGGCTACGTGTATTTCGGGGTGCACGGGAAGTTTCACACGCGATATCAGCAGGGTACGTGTATTCCAGGGGTGCGTGGGAAGTCACACACGCGAAGTCAGCAGGGTACATGTATTCCAGGGGTGCGCGGGAAGTTCCACACGCGATTTCAGCAGGGTACGTGTATCACAGGGGTGCGCTTGAAGTTCCACACGCGATTCCATCAGGGTACGTGTATTACAGGGGTGCGCGGGAGCACCACACGTGAATTGCACGTGTGGGTCCTCCCAGGTGTTCCCTCTACACCCTCACACCACAGGGGCCTACCCTGCACATGTCCTGCAGGCACCCCATCCACCATGGCCATGCCCCCCAGCCAACCCACATGTCAACTTGCACTACTGCCCACCAACGCATGTCCCCCTGCACCCCAGCCACCAGGGGCACCCTCCACCAGGCCCCCACCCATGTCTCCCACCACCCCCAGCAGTGCAGGGGCACCCTCCACCAGGCCCCCACCCATGTCTCCCACCACCCCCACCCCCCAGCAGTGCAGGGGCTCCCTCCACCAGGCCCCCACCCATGTCTCCCACCACCCCCACCCCCAGCAGTGCAGGGTCACCCTCCACCAGGCCCCCACCCATGTCTCCCACCATCCCCACCCGCCAGCAGTGCAGGGGCACCCTCCACCAGGCCCCCACCCATGTCTCCCACCACCCCCCACCCCGCAGAAGTGCAGGGGCACCCTCCACCAGGCCCCCACCCATGTCTCCCACCACCCCCACCCCCCAGCAGTGCAGGGGCAGCCTCCACCAGGCCCCCACCCATGTCTCCCACCACCCCCACCCGCCAGCAGTGCAGGGGCACCCTCCACCAGCCCCCCACCCATGTCTCCCACCACCCCCAGCACTGTGGGGCAGGCCCCCACCCATGTCTCCCACCACCCCCACCCCCAGCACTGTGGGGCACCTGCCAGCAGGCCCCCACCCATGTCCAACTCATGTCTCCCACCATCCCCACCCCCAGCAGTGCAGGGGCACCCTCCACCAGGCCCCCACCCATGTCTCCCACCACCCCCACCCCCCAGCAGTGCAGGGGCACCCTCCACCAGGCCCCCACTCATGTCCAACTCATGTTCCCCACCACCCCCACCCCCCAGCACTGTGGGGCACCTGCCAGCAGGCCCCCACCCATGTCCAATTCATGTTCCCCACCACCCCCACCCCCCAGCACTGTGGGGCACCTGCCAGCAGGCCCCCACCCATGTCCAACTCATGTCTCCCACCACCCCCACCCCCCAGCACTGTGGGGCACCTGCCAGCAGGCCCCCACCCATGTCCAACTCACGTTCCCCACCACCCCCAACCCCCAGCACTGTGGGGCACCTGCCAGCAGGCCCCCACCCATGTCCAACTCATGTTCCCCACCACCCCCACACCCCAGCACTGTCGGACACCTGCCAGCAGGCCCCCACCCATGTCCAACTCATGTTCCCCACCACCCCCACGCCCCAGCAGTGCAGGGGCACCCTCCACCAGGCCCCCACTCATGTCCAACTCATGTTCCCTCCACCCCCACCCCCCAGCACTGTGGGGCACCTGCCAGCAGGCCCCCACCCATGTCCAACTCATTTCTTCCCCCCACCCCCCAGCAGTGCAGGGGCACCCTCCACCAGGCCCCCACCCATGTCTCCCACCACCCCCAAACCCCAGCAGTGCAGGGGCACCCTCCACCAGGCCCCCACCCATGTCTCCCACCACCCCCCCACCCCCCAGCACTGTGGGGCACCTGCCAGCAGGCCCCCACCCATGTCCAACTCATGTTCCCCACCACCCCCACGCCCCAGCAGTGCAGGGGCACCCTCCACCAGGCCCCCACCCATGTCTCCCACCACCCCCACCCCCCAGCACTGTGGGGCACCTGCCAGCAGGCCCCCACCCATGTCCAACTCATGTTCCCCACCACCCCCACCCCCCAG
The DNA here is from genome assembly GCF_040938575.1 of Ambystoma mexicanum. Classification (NCBI taxonomy): domain Eukaryota; kingdom Metazoa; phylum Chordata; class Amphibia; order Caudata; family Ambystomatidae; genus Ambystoma; species Ambystoma mexicanum. Next base: position 532,646,364 of record NC_090941.1, on the reverse strand, counting down.
CACTGTGGGGCACCTGCCAGCAGGCCCCCACCCATGTCCAACTCATGTTCCCCACCACCCTCACGCCCCAGCAGTGCAGGGGCACCCTCCACCAGGCCCCCCCTCATGTCCAACTCATGTTCCCCACCACCCCCAACCCCCAGCACTGTGGGGCACCTGCCAGCAGGCCCCCACCCACGTCCAACTCATGTCTCCCCCCCAACCCCCAGCAGTGCAGGCGCACCCTCCACCAGGCCCCCACCCATGTCTCCCACCACCCCCACCCGCCAGCAGTGCAGGGTCACCCTCCACCAGGCCCCCACCCATGTCTCCCACCACCCCCAGCCCCCAGCAGTGCAGGGTCACCCTCCATCAGGCCCCCACCCATGTCTCCCACCACCCCCACCCCCCAGCAGTGCAGGGGCACCCTCCACCAGGCCCCCACCCATGTCTCCCACCACCCCCACCCCCCAGCAGTGCAGGGGCACCCTCCACCAGGCCCCCACCCATGTCTTCCACCACCCCCACCCCCCAACAGTGCAGGGTCACCCTCCACCAGGCCCCCACCCATGTTCAACTCATGTCTCCCACCACCCCCACCCCCCAGCAGTGCAGGGGCACCCTCCACCAGGCCCCCACCCATGTCTCCCACCACCCCCACCCCCGAGCAGTGCAGGGTCACCCTCCACCAGGCCCCCACCCATGTCTCCCACCACCCCCACCCGCCAGCAGTGCAGGGGCACCCTCCACCAGGCCCCAACCCATGTCTCCCACCACCCCCACCCCCCAGCAGTGCAGGGGCACCCACCACCAGGCCCCCACCCATGTCTCCCACCACCCCGCCCCCCAGCAGTGCAGGGTCACCCTCCACCAGGCCCCCACCCATCTCTCCCACCACCCCCACCCCCCAGCAGTGCAGGGTCACCTTCCACCAGGCCCCCACCCATGTCTCCCACAACCCCCACCCCCCAGCAGTGCAGGGGCACCCTCCACCAGGCCCCCACCCATGTCTCCCACCACCCCCACCCCCCAGCAGTGCAGGGGCACCCTCCACCAGGCCCCCACCCATGTCTCCCACCACCCCCACCCCCCAGCAGTGCAGGGGCACCCTCCACCAGGCCCCCACCCATGTCTCCCACCACCCCCACCCCCCAGCAGTGCAGGGGCACCCTCCACCAGGCCCCCACCCATGTCTCCCACCACCCCCACCCCCCACCATTGCAGGGGCACCCTCCACCAGGCCCCCACCCATGTCTCCCACCACCCCCACCCCCCAGCAGTGCAGGGTCACCCTCCACCAGGCCCCCACCCATGTCTCCCACCACCCCCACTCCCCAGCAGTGCAGGGTCACCCTCCACCAGGCCCCCACCCATGTCTCCCACCACCCCCACCCGCCAGCAGTGCAGGGTCACCCTCCACCAGGCCCCCACCCATGTCTCCCACCACCCCCACCCCCCAGCAGTGCAGGGGCACCTGCCAGCAGGCCCCCACCCATGTCTCCCACCACCCCCACCCCCCAGCAGTGCAGGGGCACCCTCCACCAGGCCCCCACTCATGTCCAACTGATGTTCCCCACCACCCCACCCCCCAGCACTGTGGGGCACCTGCCAGCAGGCCCCCAGCCATGTCCAATTCATGTTCCCCACCACCCCCACCCCCCAGCACTGTGGGGCACCTGCCAGCAGGCCCCCACCCATGTCCAACTCATGTCTCCCACCACCCCCACCCCCCAGCAATGTGGGGCACCTGCCAGCAGGCCCCCACCCATGTCCAAGTCATGTTCCCCACCACCCCCACCCCCCAGCACTGTGGGGCACCTGCCAGCAGGCCCCCACTCATGTCCAACTCATGTCTCCCACCACCCCCACGCCCCAGCAGTGCAGGGGCACCCTCCACCAGGCCCCCAACCATGTCTCCCACCACCCCCACCCCCCAGCAGTGCAGGGGCACCCTCCACCAGGCCCCCACCCATGCCTCCCACCACCCCCACCCCCCAGCACTGTGGGGCACCTGCCAGCAGGCCCCTACCCATGTCCAACTCATGTTCCCCACCACCCCCACGCCCCAGCAGTCCAAGGGCACCTTCCACCAGGCCACCACCCATGTCTCCCACCACCCCCACCCCCCAGCACTGTGGGGCACCTGCCAGCAGGCCCCCACCCATGTCCAACTCATGTTCCCCACCACCCCCACCCCCCAGCACTGTGGGGCATCTGCCAGCAGGCCCCCACCCATGTCCAACTCATGTTCCCCACCACCCCCACGCCCCAGCAGTGCAGGGGCACCCTCCACCAGGCCCCCACTCATGTCCAACTCATGTTCCCCACCACCCCCACCCCCCAGCACTGTGGGGCACCTGCCAGCAGGCCCCCACCCATGTCCAACTCATGTCTCCCCCCCACCCCCCAGCAGTGCAGGGGCACCCTCCACCAGGCCCCCACCCATGTCTCCCACCACCCCCACCCCCCAGCAGTGCAGGGGCACCCTCCACCAGGCCCCCACCCATGTCTCCCACCACCCCCACCCCCCAGCACTGTGGGGCACCTGCCAGCAGGCCCCCACCCATGTCCAACTCATGTTCCCCACCACCCCCACGCCCCAGCAGTGCAGGGGCACCCTCCACCAGGCCCCCACCCATGTCTCCCACCACCCCCACCCCCCAGCACTGTGGGGCACCTGCCAGCAGGCCCCCACCCATGTCCAACTCATGTTCCCCACCACCCCCACCCCCCAGCACTGTGGGGCACCTGCCAGCAGGCCCCCACCCATGTCCAACTCATGTTCCCCACCACCCTCACGCCCCAGCAGTGCAGGGGCACCCTCCACCAGGCCCCCCCTCATGTCCAACTCATGTTCCCCACCACCCCCAACCCCCAGCACTGTGGGGCACCTGCCAGCAGGCCCCCACCCACGTCCAACTCATGTCTCCCCCCCAACCCCCAGCAGTGCAGGCGCACCCTCCACCAGGCCCCCACCCATGTCTCCCACCACCCCCACCCGCCAGCAGTGCAGGGTCACCCTCCACCAGGCCCCCACCCATGTCTCCCACCACCCCCAGCCCCCAGCAGTGCAGGGTCACCCTCCATCAGGCCCCCACCCATGTCTCCCACCACCCCCACCCCCCAGCAGTGCAGGGGCACCCTCCACCAGGCCCCCACCCATGTCTCCCACCACCCCCACCCCCCAGCAGTGCAGGGGCACCCTCCACCAGGCCCCCACCCATGTCTTCCACCACCCCCACCCCCCAACAGTGCAGGGTCACCCTCCACCAGGCCCCCACCCATGTTCAACTCATGTCTCCCACCACCCCCACCCCCCAGCAGTGCAGGGGCACCCTCCACCAGGCCCCCACCCATGTCTCCCACCACCCCCACCCCCGAGCAGTGCAGGGTCACCCTCCACCAGGCCCCCACCCATGTCTCCCACCACCCCCACCCGCCAGCAGTGCAGGGGCACCCTCCACCAGGCCCCAACCCATGTCTCCCACCACCCCCACCCCCCAGCAGTGCAGGGGCACCCACCACCAGGCCCCCACCCATGTCTCCCACCACCCCGCCCCCCAGCAGTGCAGGGTCACCCTCCACCAGGCCCCCACCCATCTCTCCCACCACCCCCACCCCCCAGCAGTGCAGGGTCACCTTCCACCAGGCCCCCACCCATGTCTCCCACAACCCCCACCCCCCAGCAGTGCAGGGGCACCCTCCACCAGACCCCCACCCATGTCTCCCACCACCCCCACCCCCCAGCAGTGCAGGGGCACCCTCCACCAGGCCCCCACCCATGTCTCCCACCACCCCCACCCCCCAGCAGTGCAGGGGCACCCTCCACCAGGCCCCCACCCATGTCTCCCACCACCCCCACCCCCCAGCAGTGCAGGGGCACCCTCCACCAGGCCCCCACCCATGTCTCCCACCACCCCCACCCCCCACCATTGCAGGGGCACCCTCCACCAGGCCCCCACCCATGTCTCCCACCACCCCCACCCCCCAGCAGTGCAGGGTCACCCTCCACCAGGCCCCCACCCATGTCTCCCACCACCCCCACTCCCCAGCAGTGCAGGGTCACCCTCCACCAGGCCCCCACCCATGTCTCCCACCACCCCCACCCGCCAGCAGTGCAGGGTCACCCTCCACCAGGCCCCCACCCATGTCTCCCACCACCCCCACCCCCCAGCAGTGCAGGGGCACCTGCCAGCAGGCCCCCACCCATGTCTCCCACCACCCCCACCCCCCAGCAGTGCAGGGGCACCCTCCACCAGGCCCCCACTCATGTCCAACTGATGTTCCCCACCACCCCACCCCCCAGCACTGTGGGGCACCTGCCAGCAGGCCCCCAGCCATGTCCAATTCATGTTCCCCACCACCCCCACCCCCCAGCACTGTGGGGCACCTGCCAGCAGGCCCCCACCCATGTCCAACTCATGTCTCCCACCACCCCCACCCCCCAGCAATGTGGGGCACCTGCCAGCAGGCCCCCACCCATGTCCAACTCATGTTCCCCACCACCCCCACCCCCCAGCACTGTGGGGCACCTGCCAGCAGGCCCCCACTCATGTCCAACTCATGTCTCCCACCACCCCCACGCCCCAGCAGTGCAGGGGCACCCTCCACCAGGCCCCCAACCATGTCTCCCACCACCCCCACCCCCCAGCAGTGCAGGGGCACCCTCCACCAGGCCCCCACCCATGCCTCCCACCACCCCCACCCCCCAGCACTGTGGGGCACCTGCCAGCAGGCCCCCACCCATGTCCAACTCATGTTCCCCACCACCCCCACGCCCCAGCAGTCCAAGGGCACCTTCCACCAGGCCACCACCCATGTCTCCCACCACCCCCACCCCCCAGCACTGTGGGGCACCTGCCAGCAGGCCCCCACCCATGTCCAACTCATGTTCCCCACCACCCCCACCCCCCAGCACTGTGGGGCATCTGCCAGCAGGCCCCCACCCATGTCCAACTCATGTTCCCCACCACCCCCACGCCCCAGCAGTGCAGGGGCACCCTCCACCAGGCCCCCACTCATGTCCAACTCATGTTCCCCACCACCCCCACCCCCCAGCACTGTGGGGCACCTGCCAGCAGGCCCCCACCCATGTCCAACTCATGTCTCCCCCCCACCCCCCAGCAGTGCAGGGGCACCCTCCACCAGGCCCCCACCCATGTCTCCCACCACCCCCACCCCCCAGCAGTGCAGGGGCACCCTCCACCAGGCCCCCACCCATGTCTCCCACCACCCCCACCCCCCAGCACTGTGGGGCACCTGCCAGCAGGCCCCCACCCATGTCCAACTCATGTCTCCCATCACCCCCACCCCCCGGCAGTGCAGGGGCAACCTCCACCAGGCCCCCACCCATGTCTCCCACCACCCCCACCCCCCGGCAGTGCAGGGGCACCCTCCACCAGGCCCCCACCCATGTCTCCCACCACCCCCACCCCCCAGCAGTGCAGGGGCACCCTCCACCAGGCCCCCACCCATGTCTCCCACCACCCCACCCCCCAGCAGTGCAGGGGCACCCTCCACCAGGCCCCCACCCATGTCTCCCACCACCCCCACCCCCCAGCAGTGCAGGGGCACCCTCCACCAGGCCCCCACCCATGTCTCCCACCACCCCCACCCCCACCCCCCAGCAGTGCAGGGTCACCCTCCACCAGGCCCCCACCCATGTCTCCCACCACCCCCACCCCCCAGCAGTGCAGGGTCACCCTCCACTAGGCCCCCACCCATGTCTCCCCCCACCCCCCAGCAGTGCAGGGGCACCCTCCACCAGGCCCCCACCCATGTCTCCCACCACCCCCACCCCCCAGCAGTGCAGGGGCACCCTCCACCAGGCCTCCACCCATGTCTCCCACAACCCCCACCCCCCAGCACTGTGGGGCACCTGCCAGCAGGCCCCCACCCATGTCCAACTCATGTCTCCCACCACCCCCACCCCCCAGCAGTGCAGGGGCACCCTCCACCAGGCCCCCACCCATGTCTCCCACCCCCACCCCCCAGCAGTGCAGGGGCACCCTCCACCAGGCCCTCACCCATGTCTCCCACCACCCCCACCCCCCAGCAGTGCAGGGTCACCCTCCACCAGGCCCCCACTCATGTCTCCCACCACCCCCACCCCCCAGCAGTGCAGGGGCACCCTCCACCAGGCCCCCACCCATGTCTCCCACCACCCCCACCCCCCAGCAGTGCAGGGTCACCCTCCACCAGGCCCCCACCCATGTCTCCCACCACCCCCACCCCCCAGCAGTGCAGGGTCACCCTCCACCAGGCCCCCACCCATGTCTCCCACCACCCCCACCCCCCAGCAGTGCAGGGGCACCCTCCACCAGGCCCCCACCCATGTCTCCCACCACCCCCACCCCCCAGCAGTGCAGGGGCACCCTCCACCAGGCCCCCACCCATGTCTCCCACCACCCCCACCCCCCAGCAGTGCAGGGTCACCTTCCACCAGGCCCCCACCCATGTCTCCCACCACCCCCACCCCCCAGCAGTGCAGGGTAACCCTCCACCAGGCCCCCACCCATGTCTCCCACCACCCCCACCCCCCAGCAGTGCAGGGGCACCCTCCACCAGGCCCCCACCCATGTCTCCCACCACCCCCACCCCCCAGCAGTGCAGGGGCACCCTCCACCAGGCCCCCACCCATGTCTCCCAGCACCCCCACCCCCCAGCAGTGCAGGGGCACCCTCCACCAGGCCCCCACCCATGTCTCCCTCCACCCCCACCCCCCAGCAATGTGGGGCACCTGCCAGCAGGCCCCCACCCATGTCTCCCACCACCCCCACCCCCCAGCAGTGCAGGGTCACCCTCCACTAGGCCCCCACCCATGTCTCCCCCCACCCTCCAGCAGTGCAGGGGCACCCTCCACCAGGCCCCCACCCATGTCTCCCAGCACCCCCACCCCCCAGCAGTGCAGGATCACCCTCCACCAGGCCCCCACCCATGTTTCCCACCACCCCCACCCCCAGCAGTGCAGGGGCACCCTCCACCAGGCCCCCACCCATGTCTCCCACCACCCCCACCCCCCAGCAGTGCAGGGTCTCCCACCACCCCCACCCCCCAGCAGTGCAGGGGCACCCTCCAACAGGCCCCCACCCATGTCCAACTCATGTTCCCCACCACCCCCACCACCCAGCACTGTGGGGCACCTGCCAGCAGGCCCCAACTCATGTTCCCCAGCCAACATGTCATCACAATCTAGATCCCTGGTCCCTATGGTCAGCCTCCAAATGCAAAACAACCACCCGAGTATTGCATCCACCCACTCATAATTGGCAATTACATGACAGAACACCAATTGCAAGTTTCAAAACAAACACATGTCCCTCACATACACCCAATGGGTGTAAGTGAATGTCAAAACCCATATCATGATATGCATGAAACCAATGAGATGATACTACACATTGAAGTTCGATTAAAAAGTATGTATTAAAGGAAACATAAATAGAATCAAAAATAAAGAAACAGAAATGGGAATGTACAAAAATGAAAAGAAGCATGTCCGTGAAAAAAAGCAAAACCAAAAATCATAATCCAAAGTAATGGTGTCCAAAGTCACTGTCCACAAAAGAAAATCCAATGGGAAATAATAATTGAAAGCCATTGCTCCATGGGTAAATTGTGAAAGAAAAATAAAATCCAACAGTGAACTATGTACAGACGAACAAACCAGGGTCCATTATCCCAACAAAAGAAATGAAACCTATCTAACTACACTAACTAATAAATAAACTATATACAAAAATGTGGCCAATGTCCAAAAGGTCCAAAACAAATCAAAAAACAAAGGAAACCTAACACTACCTACATAACTATGTACAAGGGCAGCGGGCTAGTCTGACGGCTCACTTTTGGATGTCCCGGGCCAGGGCATCATCGAACTCCTGCTCAATGTCCCGGAGGCGGTCCTCCTCCATGGCCCCGAGGGTCCGCAGGGCCGTCGACGTGTCCACCTCCAACCCCATGCGGATTGCCTCGAGGCACTCGGCCCGCCTCAGGGCCCTCCGCATGGAGTTCTCCGCCCTGACCATTGTGAGCCGTGCCTCTTCCGCCCGCTGCCGCTCCGCATCTATGGTGTGGCCCAACCGCTGCCACACGGAAGACACTCTCTGTCCTGGGTCCTCCTGCCCTCCGGCCGATGCCTGCCCCTCCGATGTTGAAGGCCCCGAACCTTCATGGCTCCCACCACGTTGCTGCTGCTGCTGTGCCTCTGCCCGTGCACTGCCTCCTGCTGCCTGCACATCCTCCGCCGGCTGGGGTGCAGTCGTTGATGTGGCCACCCCTGCTGGACGTCCGACTCCCGACTGTGACAGGGATGCCTCCTCCACCAGCCTGGCCGCACCGTCAGAGGCAGCTCCACAGGGCACCCAGGTGAATGATGGGTGGGAAGATGGCACGGAGGACGACTGGCGCATAGGGGGTTCAGTTGAGGAGGGGGTCGTAACAAGCCCCAGCAAACGGAGGAATCCGGACTCGGTGACCTGTCCCAGCAGGCTGACATGGTCAACGAGCCATTCGAGATGACGTGCAGTCTCCTCATGAAAAGACTGCAGGTCACCTCGAATGGCCCATTGACGCAATGCCACACCAGTCAGGACAGGCTCAACCCGGTCCCGGATAGCCACGTCCGCAGGAAGAGGAAGGCCAGTGGTAGTTTGCTCATCCCCTGCCTGAAAACGGGTCTGGACGTAGGCATCCCTGCTGGTGCAAGATGATGCAGGGACAGGATTGCACACAGGCACCTCCGCGTGGCCTGTGCTGCCTCCTGTCCCTGGTCCTGCACTGCACCACTAGCACCAGTGGGATCCCCACCTCCAGACCCCGTCTCTGTTGCTTAAACGGCCTCCTCCTCCACCAAACCCCCCACCAACCTGGACGACTCCGTGCCATCTTCCCCCGTTGGGCCCTGCGGGGTCCCAGCTGCCCCTTCTGCTGCCGAGGAGTCCAACTCCAACCTCCGCCTCTTGGACCTCCCCCCGGCAGCTGCGGCGTGGGACGCGGCACCGGACTCCTCACTCCCTGACGAGATGACAACATGGGAGGGGAGCCGGGCCTTGCGTCTCCGGCTGGCGGTGGGATCCCCGCCCCTGTGCTCCACAGCACCTTCTCCGCCCTCTTCATCAGTTGACGCTGCAGACAGGGAGAAATAAAACACAGGCATCAGGGCACTGTACAATGGACACATACACACATGACAGTTGTACATGAGTGGCATTGGCAAACCTCAGACATGCCATCACAATCCCCAACACACATGTCATTTCAACTCGCACACATGAGCCATACCACAGCCATATCGCAACTGCCAGCACCATCCATACCCATACAACAGCATGAGCAGGCAAAGCTGAGCCAGACATCACATGCAACACAGGAAGTGCACCACACATGTACACACAACACCACACTTGCATGCATGTGTACACCTCTGCCAAGTGTCGCAGTGTTCGGATGGGCATCCATGTCACAACTGCCAATCAGGCTTCCACATCCGGCTGTCGCATGCATCCATGTTGCATAATTGTTGCACCCTTGTCAAATACACACAAATGCACATGTACACAGTGCTGATACATGCAGCTGAAAACAACATACATGCGTGACATCACATACACATTCATCCAAACATGTGTGCCCACACAACTGCATTTGGCATGCAAGCCTACACACACAAGCACCATCCATGTCTCACACATTACAGCCCTCGCATGTGTTAGCCCCACGGCCCTGTATACCCCCACCCATACTCGAACCCATACAAACAGATGTGCAACCTGCACACTACTGAAACATCACCACACGCACAGCTCACAATCAGGATGCATGTACACTTACCCTTACCGCTCGACTCCAGACGGGTCTGCCTCTCAAGGACCTGGACATGGAGCGCTGGGAATATGCGTCCGGGACCCTCATCTGATCGTCCGACAAGTGGCCCCGGCGCCCCTTGGCATTCGCTGCCTTCAAGAGGCGCCGGGCCTTGTTCAGGGTCCTGGACCTGAAGTCCTCCCAGCGCTTCTTGACATGTTGGAAGTCGCGGACTGCACCCCCTCCACGTTGATTGCAGTCACGATGTCAGTCCAGATCCGAGTCCGTCCTTCCTTGTCGGCGCGGGAACTTCCGAAGAGGGCATTATACTGCCCCAGGACTTGCTCCACCAGGACACCAACTTCGGTGGCACTGAAGCTGGTGCCCCTCTGCCTCTCTGGCCGGGGGTTGTCAGTGGTGCCACATGTTGCAGTGCCCGACATGACAACCCCAGAGGCAGGAGTGGGTGGGCAACTGGGTCCTGGGGCTGGGCTGTGGAGCGATGGAATCCCAGTCGGGAGTCTTCGGTTCCAGCAGGGGTGGTCACAGCAACAGCACCCCTGGCTGATGTGCAGGCAGCAAATGGCAGGGCACGTGGGCAGCAGGCAGGCAGCATCAGATGGCAGGTGGGAGCGTGCTCAGGGCTCTGGGGTGCAGTAGTTCGGCCTTCTGGGCAGGAGCGTGGTCTTACGTGTGCTTACGCGTGGCCAGCTTGATACGGAGTGATTTGGCACGTGAAAATTTGGCACGTCAGCGTGTAATTCGAGGAAAGGCCCTTAGCGCGTAAGCGCGTCTGCACGCACACCCAATTTCAGTGGACAGAAGGCCCCTGAAGCGCAAGCGCCCCTGTGACGTGACGCGCACAGGCGTGCAAGGGCATTTCAGCGCACGTGAAAATTCGGCACGTCCGCGTGTAATACGAGGAAAGGGCCCATGCGCGTAAGTGATGTGACGCGCGCGTGCGTTTCCCTCAGCACGGTTAAAGGTGAGCAGGCCCAGCAGTTCGCTGTACGTGCCTTTCGTGGAGACCGACGTGTGTTGCTGCTTCCCGTTGTTTCGCGCGCCATCACAACTTCACAGCTATCAAGGACGTATCTCTTCTTTTGGCAGGGGTATTGGCTACGCATGTTTTTCTGCATCGCGCTAGTCAGACGGTGAGTCGCACACGCTCTTTTTCCCACTGCGGGTGCCCCTGTGTATGGCACCCATTTTCGATGTCATAGTAGCCTGCGTGTCCCACGCGTACGCGTTATTCGTGTTACTGGGTGCCACCACGTACTGCGGGAGGTTGAATCCACGCACGTAGGCTGCAGGGTTGCGTGCACGGTTTTACTGCAGTTTTGGGGTGCCTGAGCGTTGCGTGACCCGTCACCACATGACCGGGGTCACATATAGCCTTGCAGGTGCAGGGGGGCTGTTAACATCTTGCTTCCCACCCCCTTCACCCCAATTGCCCAGGTCAATTGTGTTGTACACCTCCCATTGGCACCACTCCATCTGTGCCAGCACTACTACATCTGTGCCATGGTTGGGAGGCCACCAAAGGTGAGGGGCGCCTCAGCTGGGCGTCCTCCTTGTGGCGGGCGTGGTCGGGGACGTAGCCGTGGTGACCAGGGAGTAAGGGGACTCCAGGGTGTCCAGGGCGGCCACAGAGGGGGAAGAGGCAGGGGTGCGCCACTTGAGCACAATGTTGTGCCATGTGTCGGTGCAGTCATGCCACCACCCCCTGTGGTTCAGGGGGATGCAGCTCCTCCATCTGGCACTGGCACCCATTTGACCCAGCAGTCCGTTCCATCGACTGCCACGGGCCCAAGGTGCAGCTGTGGACACCGCCACCCAGGCTCAGGGTCTGCCAGCGCAGGCTGCGTTGGCACTTGAAGAGCCCTTGGTAGATCTCCAACAGGCCAGGGGGGAACCATAGGGGCAGGCCGGGCTGCTCAGACCAAGACACGTGTCCCTGGGGCAGTCATGTCATCTGCTACCCCGAACAGCCGGGTATTGGCAAGTGCAGGGGCAGATGCACCCAACAGCACCCCGGTTGTGAGTCTGCCAACCAGGACCGTTGCGGTCAATGACCCTGCCACGCTGATGTTGCTGCGCAGGGTCCATTAGTGGGCACCCAGCTGCCACTGACACAAGTCAGCCCTTTGGTCATCCCTCCACCTGCCACTCCCTTGGCTCAATCCACCAAACCCACTGGCCATACTGGTCAGGGTGGCATTAGGCAGCCAGGGTCTGCGCCACAGTCCAAGAGGAGGAAGGTTGCACCTGCAGCACAGGCTGGGACCCCACACACAGCCACGACCTCCTGCACGTCGAGGAAGAAGCCTTTCTATAAGCAGGAACTGGACTTCCTCGTGGACTACGTGCGGGGCCACAGCCGTGACATGCTAGTGGGTGCCAATAGTCAGACTACGGCTGCCCAACGTGACACCCACTGGAAGCATGTTGCGGAACATGTCAGTTCATTCGGCCATGAGGTGCGCACGGCGCAAGAGTGCAAAAAGCGTTGGAATGACATCAAACACAGCACTAAGGCTAAGCATGCCTCTAATTACAACTTGACTCTGGTGACTGGCGGTGGGCCTGCACCAGAGGAGGAAGAGCTTACTTCGCATGAGTCTCTCGTTGCGGAGTTCATACCACCTGAATTGGTCGAAGGAGTGGGAGAGATGCTGGACTTTGATGCGCAGTCCAGTGAGTGTTGATGCGTGTTTGTTGAGGACGTGTCTGTTTCACTTGTGGGATGTGTTGTGCATGATTGCCGCTACATGTGACGTGTACATGGTTCTGATGTGTAAGTAATGCAATGCTTCCGTCATGCATGTCTCCTCTGCCTGCATGCGGGACTCCATGTAGGCATGCTCCCTTGCCCCTCCTCCGCCACTCTGCACACCAGTTCCACCTTTGCACTGGTCTGCTACAATCTTGCCAATGTGTACTTTCTTGTTCATGTGTCCTGTGTAGATGCTAACTTCCAGCGTAGAATCTGCCAGAAGATGCCGTGTGGTACAGCCTTAGTACTCGATGCAGGGTATCTCACTTGTACTGTGCATAGGTCAGATGTCCCGCAGGGACATGAGTGCCCATTCATGCTCCATGTGCATTGCACGCATGCCCCTATGTGTTCTTGACTGGATCATCACTGTAATACAAGTCCTTGGTTACATACATTGCCTGGCATCTCATCAGCCTTCCCATGTCAACTGTGGCTCAGTCCTGCGTTGCAAACATGTTTAGGGTCTGACAATCTGTGTGGCTCACAGGCCTCAGCCTGTTCAATGGCCAATGACTCTGTCCAACTGTTGTGTCGTCTTCACACTTGGGCGGCCTCCAGAGTTTTCATCATGTGTCCTGCTTACTGTCCCAGCATCATTTGCAGTGTTGTCACTTGAATCACATTAAGCTGTTGATGCCAGTCAACACTGCCTGTCAATACACAGGTGTATGGTCAGCCTTTTGATACCATGCTAGGCATCCCTGCTTTGGTACTGGGGTGGAGGGGTGCTTGGCTTCTAGATATGGTACACATTGAATGCACAATGCACGTGATGTCTGAATTTGATATTGCACTGCCTTCACATTTCCTGGCACACACCATGGAGTCCTTGTACATGTAGGTAGTGAGTGGCGTACACATTTTCTGCACTGCATAGACCCACTTCCATGGAAACTGCCACCTTTCAACAGGTCTGATCACAGAAGCTATTCAAAGTTCACCCAGCATGCATGCCAGGTTATATGTTGAGTGTCACATGTCTGTCGGATGCGTTTGCTGTTGGTGTGTGTGTGTGTTGTGTGCTTCTGACATGTGTAGTGACCTTTTTGTCTCTCTATTTTTCAGGTGATGACGCAATGGAGGCAGAGGATGGTGTTGCCATGCCAGACACAGGGTTGTTACCACCACATCAACCCGGCACTAGTGGGGGTCGTGGGGTAGTAGGCCATGAAAACCCCCAAGTGCTGCAGTCCATCTTGTCTCTGGCTGCCTATGAGTCCAGCCTTGATGACGACTCTGACGTCCATGTTGAGTTGGATGAGCATCAAGTCCATGTGTCAGGGGTGAGTGATTCTGATGTGGACACTCCTCTGACTGCGACCCCTGCACTGAGGGATCAGACAGTCTTGGTTCCTCCGCCCGTGGTGGATCGGGATGCAGGGTCACCCTCCACACCAGTCACTGATGTGCCTGGGACATCACGTCGACAGGGGCATGTAGTCGTGCAGCCGCGGGCGGTGCCAACACAGCGAGGACCCCCGGTCCTTGGGTCCCGCAGGGGTCAAGTCCGGCAACGCGGTTGCCGCACGCAACCGCAGTATACTGAGTGGGAGCAAGACATGACTGCCAATTCCGAATGGCAGGGGGCAGCAATGGAGAACATCGCTGAGAGCATGGAGCGTGTGGCCTGATCTGTGCTCCCCCCTGCTAGGCAGGTGCTTCTTTTTCCAGCAGCAGGCGGCATGGTCCACGGCCCGCTCGCTCAGGCTGGGCATGGCGGCCTCAGGCAGGGCACGCCAGGCTGAAATGTTGTCTCTACGTCAAGCAATTTCTGCTCACGCAGAGGCGCACATGGATGCCCTGAGGGAGGAGTATGCTTCCCTCAGATCCACTCTGGGTGTCCCTATGATGTCCCAGAGGCAGCAGGCAGAGGAGAGGTTTGCACAGCTTGAGTGTACCGTCTCGGCTGGGCTGCAGGCTTGCCGGGAGGTGCAGCGGTTGTCCAGCCAGGCCTTGCAGGAGGAACTCCGTGTTACACGTGCTACCTTGCAGGAGGAAGCACGTGTATCACGTGAGGTTCTGCATGCAGACCTACGTCACATCGCCACACAGAACCAGGCTCACCCGTCCGGCAGACTTGCTGCCGACGAGGGGCAAGCTGCGGCTAGGCGTGGCCAGGCTACTGTGCCACGTCCTCCTTTACAGGATGAGCCAGACTCGGACGACCATCTATCTCCCACATAGGTCGGGCTGTGCAGGCGTTGAGCCCATGGAGGTTTTTTTTTGGCTCAGCATCATCGCATGTGGATGTTGAGCAGCACCCTGTACCTCCCCCCTCCTGGGTGCCTCCCCTCCCCCCCGGGTCGTATGTGGCCATTTTTGATTTTTCTTTTAGTTTAGTTAGTTAAGTTTTTGTTTGATAGTTAGTTTAATTAGGTAATGTAGGTTTTCCATTGTTCGTGTAATTAGTTAATAGTTGATTTAGTTTAAAATTGCTTGTCTATTGTGCTTTCATGTGACGGTGCGGTGCTTTGTGGCTTTTGAAGGCATCCACTGTCTGTTCCAGCTGGGCCCTTCAGGCTTGTCTTGTGTATGTGTTTGCTGCTTGGGGTCCTTGACTCACATATGCCACTCCTGCCTCCCTTATCCATGGGCTCGCAAGGATGGTTCGGTGTTACAGACTTTTACACAAGGGCTTTGGACTGTCATATCTGTGGCATGTCTGGTGCTGTGTGATTTGTGTTGACACCCCTAGTGGGGATGATTTTGGTGTTATTGTCCACTGTTCAGCTTTTGCTAGATGGGGTGTGTCATGATTAATGTGTACATTAATTGCTATGCATTGTGTAGTATGTTTCTTATCTTTACTGTACATGTGCTTGTTGCAATTCATGCTGTAGATAGTGTTCCACACTTTGGATGTGAAAGATGGACTGATGGTGTGATTTATGATGTGACTCTCTGACATGGTAAAGTAATGAGATGCCTGATGAGACGCACACAGATGACTTTGAAGCATTAATCATGTGTTTCATGCCCTTTCTGCAGGGGGATGAGCCTCCAGAGCACCTTTGCCAGCAGACATGGCCCATTGGACGACGGAATTCTGGACACGTTTGTTGGTGCCCACATGCACATGTGTGCACAAGCAGAGGCACAGGGATTGCAGACCTACATCCTAGACCTGCTGACGTGTTCCAAGGAACTCCAGGCAAGGTGAGCAGCACAGGGGGGCCACAACACAGCAAAACTTGCACCAGGCGAGTTGCACATGCAGGCTTCGTCACAGCACTGAGGGTGAGCTTAGACGAATATTGGTGTTGAAGCACACAATGCAGCTCAGATGTGTTGGTGGACTGATGGCTGTTGATTGTAAGGTTGTCTGGGACACATGCAGGGGCAGTGACACATACCTTCCGGTACACCAAGGTCCATTGAGGCACTTGTATCAACCATGTAGCCTTCCGAGACATGGAAAGGGGCAGCTCACAGGGACATACAGCAAGGGACATACTCGGGTGCAGTGCATATCTTTTCCATGTACTTTATGATAAATGCACTGCCAACTTTGTTTCGGTCATGGTGGTACACAACTTGCTCAGAAGTCATGGCTTGCTATATGGGTCTGTCTGCTTACCCAGGGAACATTGCATGTTGTGTGAATTGTGACACATTGGTGTTCCATTTGCCACGCACCCACTGGCGGCTGACTTACTGCATTGACTGTGTATGACCCGTCACAGGGGTGATGTTATATATGGGTACGAAGCATCTACACCAGATTGTCTGTTTGTAGAGTAGTTTGTTGCTATGGGGCATGTTTGGTGTTGTGTTTTTGTGTAATTGGCACGTACAGGTTGTTGACTGTGGCTCTCTTTGCAGCATTGCAGTGCTCCTGTAACCGGACCTGAGAGTGCGCAGGCAGGTCAGCACTCAAAACCAGAGCTAAGTGTCTTGTTGTTTTTCTTTCAAACTGCTCTGCATAGGCTTGCTGGGGAGTGTACTAATGCATGGATGTATGTGTGGTTCAATTTGGTATGTTTTTTCCCACTAATCACCCGGAATCCTATGCAATTTTGAACCCTCTACCCTCTACCCGGTGTTCCTGCTTCCCGTACCTATCCAAGCAACGTTCCCTAACCCTCTTTCCCCGCTGGGGTTGCGGATGCCTGTGTAAGCCCCGAACTTGCAGGCGCCAAAACCCTAGAGGGGGTGGTTGGTTCGTACCACTCCTAAGCCTGGACTACAGAAGGCCATGACAATGATGTCCAAGTTTGTTTGGATTGTGTATGTGTTCATGTAGGTAGTACATTTTCGTGCATTCCCTAGTTTCATGTGTCATTCCTCCTCCCCTCTCCTGCCACTCATTCCAGTCATCCAGTGTGTCAACAACTGTCCCGACTGCATATCCCTGAACCTCCTTCCCCACCAGGGTCTCAGGGGCCTGTGTGAGTTTGACCTTGCAGGCACCTGGGACACGGTGGGGGTGGTTGTTTCGTGACACTCCCGCGCCTGTACACGGGACCTGTGACAGTACACATCCGTTCATGGTGCATCATCCTATGTCATGTACCATACATGGTTCACATCCTGTTGTGACATTGTTTTACTGTGCTACCTTGGTTGTTGCATCATTGTGGCAGTACTTGGCCTCTGTGAGGTATTGCTACGTCAAGTCATCTACTGGAGGGTGTTCTGGTTCGTTTTTCTGGCTTGGATTTTGTGATTTTGGATATGAGTGTGGATTATGAGGGTGCAGGAACCTTTTTACACACAAGGTGGGAGATGGTGACGAAGGGTAAAGGTGATCCTGTGGCCAGGTGGAATTGAGGTTTGAAGGCTCCATGACCCAGGTGCAGTTGTTCAGTGGGTCATGGTCATTTTTGAGGGAGGGGGGGTTGTTGTTGATAGTTGCCTTGCCCTGCAGTGTGATGGGAACTCTGATATTGTAATGGTGGTATCCTATGTACATGTTGTGTTCTGCTGATCAATGCCTGTTCATGTGTTGTGTTTACCTTTTAGGTGCGAGGGGATAGTTGTGGTTTGACATGCTGGGGTGTACACATGGTGAATGTTCACATGTGATGTGTAGAGAACACTGATGGTCACTTGAGTGCACATGCATATGTGGAGTGCATGTCCTTGCAGAACCACACACTTGCACTCTGATGCACTACATGTACTCCCACCCTTGCATATCCACGTGTACACTGTTTGCCTTCTGGTGCCCACTGTGTCCCTGCAGCACATGTTCTGTGACCAATTATGGATCCTGTACATGCCTAATTTGCTGTTTGATGTGGTCTGTCACTTAGATGTGATGCTCAGGGTGTGCATCACACACAATGGCTGTTCACTGTGCTGTGCGCAGAGCAGTGTGTTGCAGGAGTAGGACACAGCACACAGAAGCTGCAGTGTTGATTTCGCAATGCACAATGTGCATGTAGACAAGCATTCATTGTTATGTTACGTCTACTACTCTTGTAATGCATTTGGAAATGACTTATTTTGGTTGGGAGATTTTGTTGGTCTGTCATTTCATCTGATTTCGGGTCAGGCATCAATGTCTGATGCCACTGTAGATTTTGGACATGGCAATGTGTACCTTATCGTTACTGTGTTGGTGTATAGGTATTGCTTGCCATGTCATGTTGTAGTTTGGGAAGGTTTGAGTGACATGACAGTGATGGCCATGGCCTGTTTTGCAGGTGTGTGTGATGCACACCTTGCATGTCAGGGTCATCCGCTTCTCAGAGCAACTAGCTGGGGGTAGATCTCTCTCCGCGGCAGGGCCCTCCCTCTGGAACAGCCTTCCTGCCTCACTTGAACTTGAGGGGAACCATCTCCGGTTCGGGAAGCACCTCAAGACCTTCCTCTTTGCTTCTGCTTTCTCTCTGCCTCTCCCTTGTGGAATTCTTCACTGGAACTGCACTGGAGCTGCAACTGGGCCACTCTCACTGACCTCGGTCCCTGGCCCAGCCACTCTCCACTTACACTGCCTCCCTGGCAACCCCTGCACTGCGGTACTGTCTCTCTATCCCTACAGAGAGACAGTACCTGTCTACTTCCCCTGTACTGCACTCCCCCCTCCCCTTCCCCTTGCACTTTTCCCTTCCCCCTACCCCTGCACTTGCACAATCTAAATGACACCTGGCCTAGTAGTACCGTTGTCTGTCTTCCCTTGTTCCCCCCTCCCTGCCTCATCGCACCTTGAAATACTTGTGTATAGGCTATATCATGTCATATGTCATATGTGTGCCTTTTGGTCACACAGGATAGCTTGTGTTTAAGTAGCTAGGGGTGCAGACGATGTGGCACTTCCATGGCAACTATCTCAGGGTGGTAGGGTTGTGACAGTTGACTGTCTCTTTGTCATCATCGATTGTCACCTGGTATGTGCCAGGCCTGTGTGCACTCCGCAGGGGTGGGAGGAGTTTAGGTGAAAAATGTGGCCACAAGCTGGGTCCGGGCTTCCTCGCCACGTGCCCTGTCCCCTCCCGTGGGCAGCGCCTGTGCCTGTGGTTGGGGATGTGGGGGCACCACCATGTCCACCGGGACACCCTGCTGTGTTGCAACATTGTGCAGGACACATGCTGCCACAATGATCCTGCACACTACTGGTGGTGCATAGAGTAGTTGCCCGCCAGAGCGGTCAAGGGAGCGGAAACGTGACTTGAGCACTCCGAATGTGCGCTCCACTATGGCCCTGGTTGCAATATGGGCGGCGTTGTATCTTACATGGGGTGGTGTGGTGGGGTTCCGGATTGGCGTCATCATGTGGTTGCTCAGAGGGTAGGCACTGTCCCCTGGGGAGGTGATAATAGTTCAGGTTATTAGGTTTTGGGTATTTGTCTGTGTGTGACTTGCATGCATGTGCAAGGGCATTTGTACTGACCTAGGAGCCATGTGTCGCCATGCTGCCCAGCTTCCAGGGCCCGGCTCAGGGCAGACATTCTGTATATGAAACTGTCATGGGTGGAGCCAGGGTAGTTTGCATAGACACAGGTGATGATTCTCTTTGCATCACATACCACCTGTACATTGATGGAATGCCAGTGCTTGCGGTTTCGGTAGATGTGCTCAGTGGCCCTAGGTGGACGTAGGGCCACATGGGTGCAATCTATGGCACCGAGCACTTTGGGGAAGTGTGCCACCCTGAAAAAATCCAGGACAACGGCCTGCCTTTCTGCGGGTGTTCTGGGCATGTATATGTGCCTGCGGACTGAGGGGCGCGCTGTCATGATTGCCAGTACCTGGTGTAGGCAGCGTGACTGCGTGGCCTGTGAGACCCCCCCCCACTATGGCAGTAGTCCGCTTAAATGGCCCAGTGGCCAAAAAATGCAGGACATTGAGCAGCTTCTCCAAGGGGCTCAATGCTTGGGAGCAAAGGGTGGGGGATGTAAGGTTATCTTCCCACTCCCTGACCAGGTCTAGGATGATATGGGGTGGAAACATATACCTGCCATAGACCTGGTCAATCAGCATCCCAAAAAGGCTTGTCCGTGGTGCGAAAATGCGTGCCCTGGCTATTCTCCTCCTCCTGCGGTGTCCCACGATCAGTGCTGCGACAAATGGGGCATTCATCGTAGCTGTATATACGTGTTTGTTGTTTGCGCGCACTTTTGTACTGTGCGCGGGGACGCTTCCGCCTGCCTTCGTGTGGCGGACGCATTGACGCCTGTGCGCGTCTTTTGCCGTGCGCGGGTTTCCCGTATTCGGATCCATGAATACGGGTTGTTCGCGTGCGTGTGGGCGTTCCGTGTAGTTCCCTGCAGTACTTCCCCAGGTACGCCTTCTTTTTCACGCGTTGTTCCCCATTCCGCGTGTTACGCCCACTGTTCCGCCCACTTTGGTTGTGTGCGCCGCGCTATGTGCGCTTTTGCTGTGTGCGTAGCGCACGCCGTGTATGCCTGCGTGCGCCATGGCTGGATTGGGCGCACGGACAGCAGGAAACACACGCAGCGTCTTCCTTGAATCGCACGCGTGCGCGTGCGCTGCGTTTCTCACGCTTGCGCTCCCTTGCGCCTGCTTGCGCATGGATTTTCGGCGCACGTTTGTTCCATGAATCGGCCCCTTTGTGTCTTTAATCTTGGCAGTAGCTAGATTTTTAACCAGTGTGTTTCCTTTGTTCATTCGTACTTGGGTGTTTTAAGAGATATTATGGTGCTAGTGAACAAACTTATGCTCTTTTCTGCTATTTGCACGACTATTATGTACTACTATCTTTATGCACTTTACTACCATTTGTATAGGAACCTTCAATCAAGCATTTATTGCTGCTGCTCTAGTGAATAAACGTATGCACTTTACTACTGTTTGCACATGATGTGCATGTACTTTCTTTAAGCATTTCACTACCATTTGTGTAGGAACCTTCCAATGAGATGGTATTGCTGTTCTAGTGAGAGTGAAAAACGGGGCTTTATTTTTTTGTTCCTAGTTAGTATTTTGAATTTGTTATATTTTGATTTATATTCTAGAAAAGGTTTGCTATTTATTTATTTGAACGTTTATGACGCGCCACATGCCCAAGGGCCACAGGCGAGGACGAACACATAGAGAGGGCAGATTAGCCGGGGGAATCCATGGTGGGAGCTCAGTTGAGAGGGAGTAGTAATTAAGCCATGGCACAGTAAGAATAATAAATAATTTGTTTTTTTTTATTTTTTTTGTTTGTTATTGGCTTAATCAAGCCTTTTAAAAAAAGGAAAACCACATACATAGACGTCAACTCATCCGATCCCCAATACTGGAGCAAGAAATGTTCAATTTCATGTGGAAGAGAGTGAGAACATCCTCGTCTGTGTACTTTGCAGATAGCAACACCACAGATAAAAGGTTCCATCAGTCTTCTCTTTCTGTATCTGTGGTTGCTAAAAGTTTTTCCACTACTGTCAGCAAACGGATTAAAGCAAAAGTTATTTGTTTGTTCCCACTGTCAAACAAAGACTCCCACCAGTTTTCTGCAATGGAGTTCGATATTTCGTTAGCAGGGGTCCCACGTGCTGCGTCCTTTGCGCTCGTAGTGCAGTGCAGAAGAGCGTTAGATGTTTTAGGGTTTATTTTTTTGTATTTTATTTTATTTGTTTGGCTGAAATTCAACCTTTCAAATATTTGGTACAAAAATAACTCGTAATTTACAATCAGTATTGTTCATCGATACACAATAAAATTACATTTTTCATAAAAATAAAAAAACATCATTCTTAGACCTTTTGTACAAACATGTAACTACACAATAACTGAGAAATTTGACTAAAGCAATATATATAGACAGACGTTCACTGTTGATTAACAATCCCCAAATTTCATCATCTGAATGCTGGCAATAAAGCTGTAATTGGTTTTTAAAGTAAATTTGTCGTAAATGGACCAACGCTGGACAACGCACAACTAAATGAGTTAAAGACTCAGTTTGCTCAAGGTTTTTACAGAAGCCACACCAATCATGCTGTTTTAATTTACTATCCCTTCTGGCCATAATGACATGTGTAGGATAAAGATTTAGACGCATTCTGAGTAATTACTGTCTCACAAGATGTGATGGACATTTTTGCAGGTATTTTTCCATTGTGCCCATTTTTTTTGGAAGAAAAATAAGAGGGGAGTAATCAACACATTTTTTGCATAGATCTTGAGTCACAATCCAATCATGTTGAAAGAATATTTTTTTGGCTTTTGACGGATTCAAGATTAAGAATTGTAGAGATATGTCGGCTTCAGTTAGAGCTTTAAGTACATTATTGTACCACAATTTAGGGAATTTATCATTTGTTGTTAGTAAGTAATGTGCAATAGTGTTCAGCACATTCTTCTCTGATGCACCTACCAAGCTGAAGAAACAGCACATTTTCCAAATTGCACTACAATAAAACGAACAAGTTCCCAGTTCCAGTCTCAGTAAAGCCGTTGGAGCACAGTTTGGTAGTTTAAGAACATATTTCCAGAATAGACTTTCATACCGATCCCAGTACTGTCTCATTTTTGGTGTTTGGGATTCGGCCCCGTATGACACTACAGGTATAACTTTTTGTTTGTAAAACAACAATTGATGGTAAACTTTCCAAATTTGCGCATTAGAATTGATGCTTGGGAAGCCAGGGTATGAGCTTTTGCGCTAAGAATTAGAGGATTTGTTTGTTGACTTGGACAACTTGAAAAAAATAAGCCTAGATATTTATAGTTGTCAACCACGTCAAGGTTTTGCTTATCAAGTGTCCATTTACAGCGTTTGATGTTTTTCTTGCTTTTGTTCTTTTGACATATGACCACCTGGTTTTTTTCTGTATTAATTATTAAATGATTTGCTCTACTATAGTTCTCTAAACATTTGAGCAAATTTTGAAGGCCTTTAGGGGTCTGTGATACAAGTACAAGATCATCGGCATAAAGAATCCATTTAATCTTTTGTGTTCCCAATTTTGGTGCATCACTTTCTGTGTTAGCAAACTCAATTCCCAGATCTAATAGGAAAAGGTTACAAATTGTTGAGGCTAAAATGCAGCCTTGTTTAACACCTCTTTCTGAGCTAACACTCCTAGATAACTGCCCATCTAGTGTAAGTCTAATCTGGACAGTTGTATTGGAGTGAAGATCTTCAATTATTCTTTGAAGTGAGTAGGGACAACCATACCAAGTTAGTTTGGCAAAAAGCAGATTGCGATCAACGGAGTCAAATGCACTGCGAAAATCAACAAAAGTCATATATAAGTTTTGATTTCGATCAGTGTATTTGGCTTTTAACATATTCAGAACTATCATATTTGGAATGGTACCAAGGCCAGACACAAACCCTGTTTGAAAAGGGTCACGCATATTAGCTGAATTGAGCCATATATTCAGTTCTTTCGAAACAATCCGGGAGTAGATTTTACCCGGCGCATCTAATAACGCGATAGGCCGGTAGCTCTCTGGTTTCTCTCGATTGCTCTTTTTGTAAAGTGGAACAATGATGGAATGTTTCCATGAACAGGGGATTGTCTGAGAATGATTGATTTGTTGAAAAATAGAGAATAGGATGTTAGACCATAATTCGGGATGTTGTTTGAATATATGGTTCGACAGCCCATCATGCCCAGGGGCTCTAGATGCACTAATAGTTTAAATGAAGTACAATATGTCTGTTCTTTCAATGTTAAGAAAAAAAGGACAATTTTTGGATTTGATGTGAACAGCACCCTTCTGTATGGACGGGGCTAGGATTTTCTGAAAGTATTCTACCCATGTAGCTTCTGTTGTTGAATTTGTTTACAGTGCTGTTGGGTAGAAGTTAGCTCATTTAAGACTTTCCATATGCGTGTTGTGTTCTTGTTTTTTATGTAATCAAGCATTTGTTCTCCGTCTGCTTGTGACATTTGTTCTTTATAATGTCGAATCCAATTCCTATAGTTAGTTTTTAAAGTCTTTAGTTTTTGATAATGAATGCATAATGGAAGAAGTGCCACCTGCTGCTTAGCCTTCCGAAATAGTGCTTTCCGTTCTTTTATTTTAAGATCAAATACATGGTTTCTGGGCTTTTGTTGATTTACCCTATTCATGGGTTGTCTCATTTTGTGTAAAATATCTTGGTACAGAGAACTGGATACTGGGTGCGGTGTAGATCTATTAAATGTTGCTTCAAGCGTTATACCAAATTGTATTATGGAATGTGCGTTCCATCGTAATCTGTTAACGCTATTATTAGCAATAACAGAATGACCCCATTTTGTATTTACAGATGGTAATTGTCATTGTGGAGCAAGCCATTGGAGGCAAAGCAGGTTGTGGTCACTTGTTTTTGTTTCTTCAATTTTAAATTTAGATGAGTACTGAAAAAGCGAGCTACTTACATATACATAATCAATGATTCCACTGGATCCTCTTTGAGACCAAGTATTATGAGGTGGGGAATCCTCGGGGCCTGACCCATTCATCATGATAAAGCCTCTAGATTTGATTAAGTGGTTCCATAGGGTTCTCCTTTTGTGTTCTGTGGTCATTATCTTAGTTAAACAATTGAGGTTTAAATCACCAGCTATGATAGTATGGGCAATTTTGGAAACGGATGTAATATAATCCAACAACGTGGAAACATTGGTAACAAACTCAATTTCATCAGTGTTTGAAGGATTCCAGTAAAGATTAATCGGAGCATAGAGGATGGAGTTAACAGAAATAATAGTCAGTTGGAAGTAATGATTTGGAGAGTATTTATGGATAATGGTAATATTAACACTAATTTTCGTGGCAGTGAGAAGGCCACTCATCGGCCGGCCTCTAGGGCCTTTTAAGGCCAGAGTTGCATGTATGTCATGATTATCCCATAAAATTGAGTTAGTAATCCACGTCTCCTGTAACATTACAATATCAAATTCTGATAATCCATTGTGCTTATTGCCAATTAAGGACTGAAACCACATGTGTTCCAGGAGACAAGGGATATTGCAACTTTGTCATCTCTGTGCTCTAGTTAACTTTTGGTTGCATTATACTGGCATTGGCATTGTTGATTTACATCCATTACAGATTCTTGGTTACCTTCAATAAGGCACCAGGTAACATTTTTTTTGGGGCCTTCTTACATGAGTGAGTTTGACTCAACTTCGTTTTGTGATTCACACATGACAAGAAAACCCATTGAGAATAAAACCTCCTTTGCTTGCCAGACAAGATTCTTGATCACTCTTGACCGGAACCATAGTCTCACTGTGCTTCGTTGATGCATAGCAATGAATTCAACTTGTTCTATGTCTGAGCTAATGATGTCATTCAAAAAGTCAATGTCAGAGAATATTTCCAAAATGCTCTGACGGTTTAAGGTGTATTGCGTATGTGGCTTGGGGCGACAGCTCAAGAGTAATGATCCCAAATTATGATGATTGGGCTTATTTTGTGTTTTCTCTTGCGATACTGAGACATTTTTCTTTAATAGTATCGAAGATGGTTTACGTGTTTCAGCTACTGGTTTGTTGGGTAGCAGAGATTTAAGCATTTGAGCTATTTCAGCCCCGTGATTATCATTTTGAATAGCCAAGTTTGTATGTTTGTTTGTGTTATTAGAAAACGCTTGTTGATGCCTAGAATCGCACCTGTTTACTTCTCCAGCATTATCAAGGCACATACACGATGTTGGATGCAGAACTGGCTTGCTAATGGATTTAGGAAACTTGAGGTCTTTCTGAGCTGAACATTGAGTCATATAGGCATCAACTGCTTTTGTAATTTCCTCGCGCCGTAGAGTTAAGTTTTCTTTTTCATCTCGAGATAGATTTGTGTTCAATTCTGAGCTGAGCAATTTGGTAATTGTTTTGGAAGGTAGTTGTTTATGAGTATCTGCATGAGAATTCACTGCATTTATTAGATCATCCAGAGGTTCATGAGAAGTCACTTTTTTGTTGGAGAGAGAATTAGCATTCACAAGTTGCTTGCAGGATTGCGCCATTAATAGGTATTTTTTTGCAACGGCTGAAGATTCTAATTGTGAATTTGAGTTCGGTACTTTGAGTTGTTTTATGAACTGCTTAGAAGCAGCAGGCATCCGTTGTTTGGTACCTTTGATGTTCTTTGTTTTCTTTGCCACAATATTTGGCAATTTCTTAGAACCTTTTTGCGTTGTTACATGATCTTTTTTCAAAAAGATTGTTTAAACCTCATCAGTCGTGTTTTCCAGGAGTCACTTTTTCCTGTTTTTCCATAGTAGCAGAGTTGGACGGAATGTTGGAAGAGAAGTTAGCAAATTGTCCAACAATGATGTTAGGAAAACATGGGGGCACTGGTGTACATAAACTAGACCCAGAACATAGTTGACCACCCACAGCAATTCCAGGTGATGTGGCACAATAAACCACCGTTATGAGTTTTGTTTTTTTAGACTGGGAGGTAGTTGCAGTATCATGAGGCAAAAAAGTAGCATCATAATTCGATGGCCATTTTATAACCGAGTTTAGTAAATCGGTTTGCACGTTTATTTGATCATTTAGTGTGTCAAATAGTTTGATCAGTGTTCATAGTAGTGTGCATAGCCTCGAAGGACATAACTACCACTTTCGACAAGCCATCCTGCGCTAGCTGGGGATGAGATTCTGATTGCCTACGTGGTGTTGGATTTAAAAAAGAGGATGATGACACCCCTTGATTCCTGTGTGTAATTTCAGAGATGTTGGGTGAGAATGATAATTTCTCTGCCAAAACATGGTTTGAAGTTTCACTCTGACAGTCAACTAGGTCAATGGTTATTGGAGCAGCATTTTGTGATACAGATGGGGAAGAGGAATAGTTTCCCATCGCAACACTAGTATGTGGCCTGGATTCACCTCAAAGTACTGTAATATCTGATAGTGATATATCACAAGCTGTAATTTCTATGACATCTTCTGCATCTTGCAGTGGGGTTGAAACTACTGCGCCTGTTGCACCTGCTGTGCTGTTTTTGACTGGCATGTTGCCCATGGTATCAACGAGAAGTACAGGCAGCCGATTTTCATTGCCAGTACTGGTAGAAGCTGCAGGAGAGCAAAAGGTGCGAATATCAGTAGAATTAATGGCAGAGTCTTTATTTCTGCTCCACTTTCGTCGAGCAGGTGTCATTTTAGGCGTTGAACATGTTAACACAGCATTTTCGTCTGTTATGACACCTGAATTTATTTCAGATTTCTCAGTGTCATCTCTCGTACGTGCAGTCCGCCAGAGATTTGGGAGCAAAGGCATTCCAGTTCTTATGGTATATATGTGCCGCATTGTTTATCAGTAAGAGTCAAATACACTAACAAGAGATTTACCACCGTGTAAAAATAAATTTCCTGAACAGATAAGACCCAATTGGAAATTCAGTTATCAGAATGGAAAAGAGGCTTACTTTGGAAAAAGAAGAGCCCCTTTTAAATTTAAACACAAATGTTCTTAAATACCGCTCGAACGCTGCGCCGCGCACCGTGAACAGCAAACAGTACTTTTGTGGTACTTCACGGTGCGCGCGCGAATGCACAGGAGCGAGTCTATTTGTACCGCTTTGCCTCGGAAATGTGGGGGCTCCAAATCAGTGTTGCAGTGAATACAGTCCTCCCGTGAGCGAAATGACTCCTGCTCAAGCACGACAGCAGCCAAATCCAACGAAGGTTAATAGAGTCCACGGACGGGGACAAGAACAGCAAACAGTACTTTCGTGGTACTTCCGTGGTGCTAGGGTTTCTTCTTTCTGCTTGCCGAATCTGCATTTTATGTTCGTATCGCCCATCTTACAAAACAATTTTGACCAGGCTTTGGTTTTGAGTGCGTTTAAACGAAAGCACATGTGCAAGGTTCTGCTGTTGATGTCCGGAAACAGCTCCACGTATCTTTGTAGGGCGTTGTATTCTCTTGATTCACTGGGAGCATCTTTCATAAGTCTGCCATTCATTCTTTTGTTCCCAGTTAGAATCCAGTCCAGTCTCCACACTTTCGTTTTTGGCTAGATTCGGGTTCTCATGCAATGTTTTTAGATCTATTTCATAGAAGTCCAGGATGGCCTCACATCGATTGCTCCATAAAGTCAACAGGCAATCAGGCTGGCCAGTGCCAGGGTTATGCAAAATTTCAAACTGTGCGACCACATCTTTCATAGTTCTTTTCCGAAACAGGCTAAGATGTTCCAGCTGATAAGTGCGTTGATGGAAATTAGATTTAACTCGCAGCGGATGCACGATGTGGAGGTTCCCTTTGGTAATTGTAGCACTTTTACCCAGAATATGTTTTCAAGGGTAGACCACAACTCATCTGAGCACCCAAACGTGTTTTCGGCTCCAAATATTAAAGCTGGCACCACTTTTTGGCAATAGAGTTTCTCACCAGTTTTAAGGAGAATTTCCTGTACTTTTTATTCAGTATACTTGCTTGGCAGGCAAATTGTCAACATTTTATTTTGGCAATCTCTACCCAAGGGCCGTCGTTTAGGTTTGCACTCATTTGCATGCCCAGGTATCTTGTGTTCGTTACAGTGCTTAATATAACCTTTCCCAGCTGCCATTTTATTTTTTTAATAACAATTTTTTATTGGGTTTTGTTCATACATTCAAAACATTCAATATCCAAACAAACAAAATAAAATAACTGTGCATACATATGAAAGAGCATTGTGTACAAAGGCTATGTGTGTATACATATGTATATACGCGAGAAGGGAGTATACATGTACGAGGCCAGCTACGGCACATTCTTGCTTTTCACGACCGGGTGTCAACAGGTAGTTCTATTGTGTCATGTTAAAGTACATTCGGACAGTCTCTGTATGATCATGATATTTGTTCCCATTTCCCCCATATTTTATCTGCCTTGCCTGGGCAGCCACGTGCTTGATATATTCGGTGTTCCATTAGGATGATGGCATCTACGTCCGTAGTCCACTGGTCATAATTTGGGGTTGTTTCTGACCCCCACAGTTGTGCAATGTTTCTTTTGGCAATTCCTGTAGATGTTGAGAGTAGCAGTTTTTCATAACAAGATAAATCTCCTTCCTCCTCGATCCCCAGGAGGAGAAGTTTGGGGTTGGTTGGTATCGGACGGCCCATGACTCTCGAGAGTCTTTTACTGCATTGTCGCCAAAATTGCTGTATATGCGTGCATTGCCATAGGATGTGGTAAAAGGTCCCTTCTTCCTGTTTACAGCGTAGGCAGTTGGGGTCAGACGTTTTCCCCCAATTGTACAGTGCTACTCGTGGGTAGTATATCCTGTGGAGGATCTTCAGTTGAATAAGCCTGATTCTGGCCCAGATTGCAGTATCTCTAGGATACATTAGGGTTGAAATCCATTCTTCGGGTAGTATTGGGCCTACATCTCTTTCCCATTTCAGATTCAGGCCTGACAGTTCTGGCGTGGCAAACGAGGTGATGGCATTATACATGGTGGATGTAACTTTGTTGTCTACACTATCTATGACTATATTTCTTTCTATCGGTGTGCATTCCGGCATGTCTGTCATTTGGTCCCTTTGTACTGAGAGTGCGTGATGCAGCTGTCCGTAGTGATAGCTCTCGGTGGCTGGGAGGCCATACGTAACAGAGATCTCGGCAAATGGTATAAGCTGGTTGTTCACATATATTTGTTGTAAAGTTTGTGTACCGGCTGCTGTCCAGCTAGGCCATTTGGGGAGTTGACTAAGGCATGTGAGGTGGGCGTTATTCCAGATGGGCTGGACTGGGGTGATTCTATTATCCCAACCAATATGTTTGTGCGCTTCTTTCCAGATTTGGGCAGTCTGTGCCACTATCGAGCACTCAGGAGGGTAACATTTCTTTCTGTAAAGGCTTTCGATCGGGGACATGTTGTGTTGTGCAGCTATTTCCGCCTGTATGTGAGGGAGTTTGGGATTGCCATGGAGTATGTCATTTACTGTTGCCATTTGGGTCGCCCAGTAGTAGACTTGGATGTTGGGGAGACCTATACACCCTTCCCAGATTGATCGTTGGAGGGTTTTGAGAGCTATCCTCTGGTGTTTCCCTCCCCACAGCAGTTTGCGTGTCGTTTTGTCTATTTTACGGAATTCCTCCGCAGGGATGTGGAGAGGGGCGTTTTGAAGGATGTACAAGAACCGGGGTAAAGCCAACCTCTTGAAGAGTGCTGCTCTGCCTAGTAGTGTCAGCGGTAATGCTTCCCAGTGGATCACATCTTGTGCATATTTCTTAACTAGAGGGTATAGATTTTGCGATGTGTAAGTATCGAGTGTATTGGTGATTATGATTCCTAGATACCGGAATTGTATAAGTTCGATTTGGTATGGGGAGCCCTGTGGTGGTATGCAGTTCACACCCTTCACTGGGAAGAGCACAGATTTGGGCCAGTTCACCCTGAGACCACTGAAGACTCCGTACTTTATTAGGATTTCAGTAACTATGGGGCCTGATATTGCTGGATCACCTAGATATATCAGGAGGTCATCCACACATAGGGATATCCGATCTTCCCATTCCGAGTTCCAGCGGAAACCTGTCCATGTGGTTGCATCTCGTAGAATGACTGCCAGTGGTTCAATTATTAGGGCAAACAACATTGCCGAGAGGGGACAGCCTTGCCTGGTACCTTTCCCCAATTGAAAGGTGCGCGAGAGCCAGCCATTCACTCTCACCTCTGCCAGGGGGTTGTTGTATAGAAGCTGGACCCATTTTAAGAATGGTTCACCAAAGTTCATTCTTCTCATGATTGTCCATAAAGCCTCCCAATACACTGAAATAAAGGCTTTTTCAAAGTCTATGGCTAACAATGCTGCGGATTGCTGTAAGGTGGGCGCTCTCTCTAGTGCCAGATGCAGTCTTCGAATGTTCATTCTTGTTGATCTTTGGGGCATAAAGCCGCACTGGTCCGGGTGGATCAGCGCTGTGATGACCGTTTGGAGTCTATTCGCTAACACTTTGGCCAGTATTTTCGCTTCGCTGTTGATCAATGATATGGGCCTGTAGGAACAACATTCATCCTGGGGTTTGTCTTTTTTGGGAATCACTATTATTGTGGCTTTGCGAAGGTCTGGCGGGAGCTCGCCTTTTGATAGGGAAAATTCGAATAGGTTGAGTAGGTGGGTAGGTAAATCTAGATGGCTTAGTCTTTTGCAAATGTCGATTGGGAAACCATTAGGACCTGGGGTCTTGCCTGCTTGGAGTTGTGCAATGGCTGTTGAGATCTCTTCTTCTGTTATTTTGCAATCTAGCGCTTCAGCTTGTTCCATGGTGAGGAATGGAAGATTGGTGTTGTCCAATATGAGATCATCCACTGTGTCAATGGGAGGCGCATAGAGTTCTTCGTAGAAATCAGCAAAGCGTTCTGCTATTTCCGCATCAGTGGAGACTATTTTGGCCTCTCGTGTCTTCATATTTTTCACTGTGCGCTGTCCCTCATCACGTATTTCCAACCATGCGAGCATCTTGCCTGCTTTTTCCCCGGTTTCGTGTAGCCGTGTTTTCATGGCACGGTGGGCTCTTTGGCACAATCTAATGACAAGTTATGTAGCTTTTTCTGCGCCAACATTAAGGCTCTGTGTGTCTGGGGGGTATCACCGGAGATATGTTCTGTTTCTTTGGTCACAACTTCCTTTTCGGCTTCAGTAATCATTTCACGTTGTGTCTTTCTCTTGGCAGAGGTCCATGATATGATCTTGCCTCGTAGGACTGGCTTGTATGCTTCCCATAGAATAGAGGGATCATCTGTTGAGCCTGTGTTTATCTCAAAGTAGTTGGAGGTGGGCGCTTCTATTTTCTCCTGTAGGTCCGGGAACCCCAGATAGTAGGAGTTAAGACGCCAAGTGGGCGGTGGGCGTGGTCTCTCTGTTTCCAGTTCTAGTATTAGTGGAGAGTGATCGGATATGCCTCTTGGAAGGAAGGGTGCAGTACAGGCTTTGTGAATGCTCTGGGATGGAAGAAAGAGGTAATCTATCCTGGACATTGAGGCATGTTCTCCTGAGTGGAAGGAGTATTCATGTTCTTCTCCGTGCAGCTCTCGCAACGTGTCTCGGAGCCCCAGTGCAGACGCAAAGGTGGCGAGTCAGGTGACAGTGGTGGGGTTTCTGGACCTCAGATGCGTGCGGTCCAAGGCATTATTCATTACTTCATTGAAGTCCCTTCCTATCACACATATGTCTGCAATACTTGTCGCTAGGATGGGGGTAATGTCAGCTAGCAAAGTATTAAGGAAGGCCGGTGGAGAGTATATTGCCATAACCGCCACGGTTTGGTTCCATAGTGTAGCCTGCAACTGAACGTAACGTCCACCACTGTCTTGCTTTATGTGGTTGATCTCAAGTGGAAGTCTCTTATGGACCAGTATCAATACTCCTCTCACCCCCATGGAGAAACCCGCGTGTATCGCTGTGCGATAGTTGGATCTCTGGAATAATTTACATGTGGTTCCCGCCAGGTGCGTTTCTGTTAGGAGGGCTATATCCGGGGAGTGTCTGTTTATGTATTGCAGAACAAGTCTTCTTTTAATGCTGGAGCCCAGCCCATTCACATTCCATGTCAGGAGCTTTAGGCGTTTGTTATTTGGAGTCGACACAGGTGCCATCAGGTCTTTGGTTGTGAGGTACTCGGATGCATTTTGTAGGTTGTATTCGTGCTGGAGACAACACGACAGGTTTTAGTGCAGCAATTGCCTCGTATAGTAAGCTCATAGTGTCTTTGTATGCTAAACATTGAATAACGTTATTAGTCCCAACTCCCCCCTCCCCATACCTCGCCCACAACTGAAGCATCTGTCGGCCCAACGTAAACTTATAAACAGTTAAGCTTTAGCTTGCGTATGCCCAGTTTGCCGTAGCCGGGCTTTCCAATTCTGGAAACAATTTAAGACTGAGTGGTATAGTGCCTTTGTTGGCGCTATAAGTTTTTCTTCGCCTAGGGGGGGGTGGCAGCTGGGTGGCCGCCAGCCTTTGTGTGCTTCGTGGTTGAGATATAATGCAGGATACGGATTCCTTGGTTTGCAATTGCTGCATTAGAGTTTATTTGGGTGGTATCAGGACTCATTATTCGTTTTCTTGTTGCGGGATTTCAGGTAGTGGATGCTGCTGGGGTATTTGGTCTGGTGGTCGCTGAGGGTGTGGTCTGTTGTGTTCTCTTCTCCTTCTTCCCTCGGCATTCCAGTCACCTTCTATGTGTGTCTCAGCCCAGTCCCATGCCTCTTTCGGATCAGTGAAATGTACTGTTGTACCTTTGTGGAAGATTTTGAGCTGAGCAGGGAAGATTAACCCATATTTAACTCCCAGTGAATGTAAATGTCTTTTGAGCGGGTCAAAGGACTGGCGCGCTCTCTGGACCTCTCTGGTGAAGTCGGGGAAGAAAGCGATTTTTGATCCATTGTACGTGACTGTCCCCTTTGACCTTGCTACTTGTAGCACCGTGTCCCTACCCCTGTAATTCAGGAATCTCACAATAATTGTGTGTGGTGGTTTGCCATGTACAACTCTGCCAGTTGGTATGTGGTGCGCTCGTTCGATGGAGAAGAATCTAGAGAAGGATTCTGCATCGTACGTGCTTGTCAGCCATTCTTCAAGGAACAATTCCATGCAGTCCCCCTCTGCCTTCTCGGTAAGACCAAGAATGCAAATGTTGTTCCGTCGGGGTCTGCCCTCACTGTCGTCTGCTCTTGCTTCCAGGTTTTTAATACGGGCTAGCAAGTTAGACATTTGACGGTTTACTCCTCGCATGTTGTCCTCAGCTTCCGAGATTCATGCCTCTGCTTCACCCGTGCGTGAGGTTAGTTTTTGCAGATCGTGTCTTAGCAGGGACACATCCGCACCAATGCTGTCTATTTCCTTTTCCATCGACGTTCGGGAGCTGGCGATGGCACTCATTATGTCTCTGAGGGAGATATTGTCTTCAGCGCAGTCCACTTTCGTCGATGACAGCTTCTCCAGGGAGCGAGACACGGGTGTTGTTGCGTATTGCTCAATCCTACTTTGCGTCGATGTTTTCCTAGGTTTATCTTTCCCCATTTTGCTTGTTTGGCAAGGCGACGTTGGTGCTGGAGGTCTCGTCTGGAGGGAGGGGGGGGGGGCAGCGATGGCTCAGGTAAGCAGCTGATTCTATGGCAATGGGGGCAGTTGCTTCTGGGCCCTCCTGTAGTATAATGTCGATCTTGTGGACCAGAAGCCTGCAGGACACCTGTGCTCCCTCTTTGCTTTGTGCGTGGAGTAGGCACCAGCCAGAGGGCTCCATTTGGGATTGCGGCAGTCGCAGGTGTGTGGTCACACTTGTTCTGATTGTGGCGTTTGGATGACTCGCCTAGAGGTGTGGTGCGTTACCCAGAATGGGAGCAGGGCACATGCGGGATAGGCTGCAGCGTGGTTGAAGTTGTTTCCTGTCCTCCGCGTTGCAGTGTGCAGCGATTCCTATTTGTCTTGTGTTTATGTTGAGGCCTCAGTGGCCCAGTTATGATGCCTCAGGGGGCCATCACCCTTTTTTAAAAAAGGAAAGTGCCACGTAGTTTTCTGAAGGAGAGGTGCCTATGTGTCTATACTAGCAGAGGACCAGTGTCCCGATCTCGTCGCACCAAGGCAGGGGCTGCCGGGGGCTGCGGGTGCTCTGCAGCAGTACTGGGTTTCCTCAGGCGATGGACAGGGACCTGGACCCCCCGCTACCTGCCAGCCCCCACACCCTCTCCTTACCGCTGGCTCTGATCGCGGTTTCTTGCAACTCTGGGGGATATCGCCGCTGTGTTGAGAGGTTGGCGGGCGCTCTACGCGGAGCGGAGCACCCGCTTCTTGAGTCGCAGGGGAGGGGAAGGGGCCGCACTCCCGTTCTCTGGTCCTCTCGGGCCCTGGGGGCGTAGATGTTGTTTGCGCCCTCTCGACTTCCCGGAGCGTGTACTTTCTCTGCTGCTGTGCGGCGGTGAGGGAAAGGACCCCCTCGGTTCAGGCGCGCGTAGGATGATCCACCTCAGGTCCTCCCCAGGGGCCGGCGGGCGCAGTCCGCCCACGTTCTCCCACGCACACCGCCCGGCCCAGCAAGGCGGAGGGGGAGGCAAATGCAGAGTCTGTTTTTTCCCCGCTCACGATGGCAGCGCCGCCGGGGACAGCACTGTTTCAGCACCAGCTGACTCCCTCGTTGCGTCGCCGCAGCCCGCTCCTATGCCCGGGTCTCGGCGGCCATCTTGGATGGTCCTTCCATGGGCAGACGTCCGTAGTTTCACACGGTGCATCTCCTAATTTATATACCGTTTGTGATCCGCAATGCCGCGCTTTGCTGGAGCAGGATGTCACGCTTCGTTGAGGCGTATTTAGGTATCTCCCATACCGTTTTGGGGCAGGATTGACACAGGATCAGGCTGGCGGCCCGGGAGCGACGAGGGATCACTTCTGCATCCCCAGCTGCCATTTTAAAGTTTTTGTTTTTGGAAGCCTTTAGGTTTTGCATTGTTAGGACCTTGCTCTTCTTTTTGTTTATGTGTAGGCCATTAGTTCTCATGTAAATTTCCACTGCCTCCATTTTTCGCTGTAGCCCAATCGGTGTGGCATCCCACAAGATCAGGTTGCCAGCATATAGCAACCAGCTTATCAAGGACCCATGTATTTTTGGAGAGAATAAGCGGACACCTTCCATTGCTCTACCAATGTCTGATAAGAATAGGTTGAATATGATAGCAGCAAGAGGACATCCTTGTTGTACACCGCAAACGTATTAATTGCCGCCGTAAGGGTGACCACCTGGTCTAAGCAAATCTTGATGTTTGTTGCGGTGTGCAGATCTTTGGTTGCTGCTAAAAGACTAAGGGTGGCAGTCCCACATCTTCAACTTGGCCCACAGCAGTTCCCGGTCTATGCTGTTGAAGGTGTGGAAAAAGTCGATGAGCAATAGGTAGACCTTGTTTCCATTTCTTATTGCTTTCACTTTGAGAAGGTTTATCAGAAAGAGATTCAAGCCACACCCAGCGCCCTTCACAAAGCCAGCCTGTCTCAGGTCCATATGATTGGATTCCGTGGCCCATTTCACAAGTTTTTGTTGAAAAAGAGTTGCCTACACCTTCCCCAGAACGTACAGAAGAGCTATTGGACAATAGTCCTTTGGGTTTGCTTGGTTCCCTTTCTTAAATATGGGGACAATGATATCACGTTTCCAGGACTTCAGGGTTGTGCAGTTGTTAGATATTCTGCTAAACAGCTCAAAACATAAATAGGCCCATTTCTCTGGATTTTTTTTAAGTTGTAGTTGGTTAGGCCATCTGGACCAAGGGCCCATGAAGTACTAGCCTTTTTAATTATGTTCAAGTTGTCGTCCCTATCAAACTTTTGATCCCAACGCTCAAGTTTTGGTATGGCTGGCTCCTTGCATTCTCCCTTTTTGTTATAAAGTTCAGAATAGTGCTTTATCCATGCTGATTCAGATACCATCTTTGACAACAGTGCCATTTGGTGGGCTCCCTCGGTGTTAAAGGGATAGTCCAGTAAAAAATTTTATTTAAAAAATAGATAGGCAACATTAAAAAAAAATACTAGCACTTTTTTTTTAAACTTCCTATGTAAAAATGTGGGCTATTCAAGCTCAAAATTCACAAAAGCAAGCACATGGGCGCATCCATTTTGTGAAATGGATGCCTGCCTGTGCTGGCTTTTGCTTTTGCGGCACTAATGAAGGAAAAGCCAGCCAGCTGTAGTAAACAAAAGCTATCGCTGGGTGGCTTTTCCTTCATTGGTGCTGTACGCGGAGGACAGGGACCGGAGACCAGAGCAGGAAAGCTGCAGCTGAATCTCGGTAAGTGCTATTTATTTTTTTTTAAAAATAAGCACTAGCTGTGGTTTTTTTCTAAGTTTTCCGGGCTGGAGGAGCCCGGAAAACTTAGAAATAAAAGCGCAGCTTTAAAAACGTTGTATTTATGTTTGCGGTCGCTTTTGAAGCAACCGCAAACATAAATACAACGTTGTGTTTGAAAACGCTGCGGTTTTTCTTTCCAAGTTTCTCAGGCTCCTCCGGCTCGGAGGAGCCTGAGAAACTCGGAAAGAAAAACCGCAGTGTTTTCAAACACAACCGCGATGGGTTTCTGCCTGCTGTGGCTATCACTTTGGGTCTCCGGTGCTCCCCTAGGGGAGCACCGGAGACCCAAAGTGAAAGCCAAGGCAGGCAGAAACACAACCCGGTTGTGTTTACATGCCGCGGTGTTTCTGCCTACAGCTGATTTCCCATTTTGGGGCTCTCGGGGCCCGCCGTGGGGAGCCAGAGAGCCCCAAATGGGAAATGCTAAATGCTGCAGTGTTTCTGCCTAAATCTGCTTTCCCATTTGGGGCTCTGGGGCCCACGTGGGGAGCCCAAGAGCCCCAAATGGGAAAGCAGATTTAGGCAGAAACACAACTGCATTGTGTTTCTGCCTGCCTTGGCTTTCACTTTGGGTCTCCGGTGCTCCCCTGCGGGAGCACCGGAGCCCCAAAGTGATAGCCACAGCAGGCAGAAACACAACGCGGTTGTGTTTGAAAACGCTGCGGTTTTTCTTTCCGAGTTTCTCAGGCTCCTCCGATCCGGAGGAGCTTGAGAAACTTGGAAAGAAAAACCGCAGCGTTTTCAAACACAACGTTTTATTTATGTTTGCGGTCGCTTCAAAAGCGACCGTAAACATAAATACAACATTTTTAAAGCTGCGGTTTTATTTCTAAGTTTTCCGGGCTCCTCCAGCCCGGAAAACTTAGGAAAAAAAACGCAGCTAGTGCTTATTTTTAAAAAAAAATAAATAGCACTTACCGAGATTCAGCTGCAGCTTTCCTGCTCTGGTCTCCGGTCCCCGTCCTCCACGTACAGCACCAATGAAGGAAAAGCCACCCAGCGGTAGCTTTTGTTTACTACAGCTGGCTGGCTTTTCCTTCATTAGTGCCGCAAAAGCAAAAGCCAGCACAGGCGGGCATCCATTTCACAAAATGGATGCGCCCATGTGCTTGCTTTTGCGAATTTTGAGCTTGAATAGCTCAAAATTTTACATAGGAAGTTTAAAAAAAAAAGTGCTAGTATTTTTTTTTTAATGTTGCCTATCTATTTTTTAAATAAAATGTTTTACTGGACTATCCCTTTAATTATTTTCCAAAATTCTGATGAGTTTTTGTTTTGCATTTTTTCCATTATTAGTTCAGAATCCTTTTGAAGCATGAATGCTTTGTGCGATCTGAGCCAATTTTTATATTTTTGTTTACATGCTCGTTTAGCAATTATGTAAAGTTTACTGTCCCTTTTTGAAATTTGTCTAATTTGAGCTCGAATATCTCGTTTCCTCCTCAACACATCAAGATCAAATTTATGTATCGCGACAAATGCTCTTTTTCTTGTCCCATGTTGTTTTTCCACGTAATGAGTTAATAAGTGTTTATATTCAATTTCTTACTTTCCGTCAATGTAGGCTCTTGCGATTTGACTTGCATCATCTTCCTGAAGCTTTAGCCTTACTCTATTTCATTCTACCAAGACTGGGGAGTTCCATGATGTATAGTTAGCCTCAACGGATGTTGATACGGTCAGCATCACCAGCTCGTGATCACTATGAATTATGGGGATCACCTGTAAAGAAATGGTTTTTCGATGTATAGTCTCAGACACAAAGAAATTGTCCATGATGGATTTCTGCTCGCATCTAGACCATGTCAGATTGGCCAGGATATCACCAGCAGTGTTTCCATTTAACAAGACCAGGTTTCTTAACTCCAACTCCAGATTTATTTAAAGACTTAATGGTCTACTGTTGGTGTACTAATGACGTATTATTGCTGACAAATTGAGGGAATACATTAAGTTGCTTGATGCCAAGAGGTAGCTGCATGGAATTATATGGAGAAGGAAAGTGCTGGTAAATCGCTGCCATGGCTAGTGACTAGGGAAAGGGAGGAGACTGGAATACATGAGGTGGTTGTTCAACCCGGTCTCACAATTACAGGTTTACAATGTTTAAACAAGCTGTTTCAGACATGTCCTTGCTAAATTGTATGAAAGCACTAGCTGGGGACCCGGTGTTGACCGTGTCCTGGTCGAGTGGCTTCTCACGTGCCCTGGAGGATGTTGCTCTTGAATTCTGGTCGGCAAGTCATGCTGCTGTTTGTTGTTGTGTTTCAGAAGCTCTTGATATTGATTTTCGCTTTGTATCAGATGGAGCTTTTCCAAGTGATGTTCATTTTTTGTGTGCCATGTTTCAGTCACTCAATGGATTCAGCACATTTGAGAAAATGTCCAAGAAAGATTGATTGATTGTGCTCTCTTCTCGTGAATGAACTTAAGTAAACTGTAACCTTTGCAGTTCCTATATTTGGAGTGGTGTGATAACACATTTTCTTTGTAATTCCCTTTAAAATTGCTTTAATAAACACTTTCAATCTGTATACAGTAGTAACACATTTCAAAGGAATAACCTACACATCGAACATTTTGTTACAGACACTTCAAAATGTTGCCTCCTTCTAGTACCTACTGTAGTGAATTGGGGTGAGCATCAGTAAGTGATGGTGTCTGCGGAGTGAATATTTTACATCCAAACATAGACTACACACTTGCTCCGCACCAAATGAGGAATCCATGCAAAATTTGGTAGCAATAGGTTCAACTGTGTGGATTTGTATAGCCGGACAAACATACACACACACAGCTTTATATATAAAGATTAGCTAATAATCTCAGGAGGAGTCTATTGAGAATTAAGGAATGTTCGAATATAGAGATAAGCCCTGCACTCCGGGGCACACTGAGCTGGTTACGGACCACCGGTCAGGGCTGTTACAGATCATGTCTGCCCCGAAACATAGAACTCATTGCTTTTAGCTCCGTGTGACTTTTATCTGGGATGCTGATCGTTTTTTAAGGAAATTGCAGGTGCAATGAAAGCGTGAGCCAAATTTGCCTTCAATAAAACCTACAATGGCCGCCAAACGAAACAGTAAATGGAGTAAGTGCCTCTACCATTTCCATGGCAGTCGGCAGGCAGAAACAGAGCAGCCAGGTAAGTGGGAGGCAGAGCAGTTTGCAGGACTGGGGGGGAGGGGTGCTGTTCATGTGACTGTTGGGGTTGGTGGAGTAAGGGACCTGGAACAGTGGCCTTAAATAATAAAGGGCGGACATCCGGGGAGAGGCACAGGTGGATGAGATAACACAGGCAGTTACTGATGGACTGTGCTCCCAATCTCTGCCACTTGATTGGCCAGCCACTTTCACCTGCGTGCAAACACCTTTTTCTATGGGCTGAATATCAAGCAGGATGCTCTGCCACGTTTTCGCTCTCTGTGCCATACCTGAGGATAATATCCAATTCCCCATCTCACTTATAGTGAAACCCCATGTGGTTTAAAAGTAAGCAATAGTGTGAGAAATCAGGTATTTTGATTGTCTTATAGCTACAGTCTATAAATCTGGCTATTTTGCCATTTGGTTACCCTCAGAATACTTCTTACATTGTTAGCTAATTATGCCTCTGTTGGGATTTCACCATAATTGAATACGGTAATACAGATGTGGCACTTGGTCTCTATGCCTAGAGAGGCACTCACAGCTGATGCTGATCAGGCAGAAAACGGTGCCTGGGGTTTATATTACTTCTTTCACTCAGACAAGATTGTCCTTGCACTTTGGGCTGGACTGCCCCCTATGGGTGGGATCTGACTGACATGCAAATGGATCATCTCCTCTGGTTCAGAGAGAGAAAGCATAATTGAGATCCTCCTTTGGTGCATTACAAGACACACAAAAACATTTGATTTGATTTCTTTCTCATTATAGAATACTGATCTTGATGGTTTTTGTTTGATAGGAGAACACAAAAGAGATGGCTTGGATGAGATCTGCATAAATTGAACCATTTGATGCCAGATGAACAATTCCCTGCCAAGCATGTAGCTATCGATTGTCAGGAGAGCTGCACACATCTTATGGATGCAGTCAGAATTCCCTGGAGCCCTCCCGAGCTTTCATGAGTGGTACAGAAAATGGTTGTGGTCCCAGTTAGTTCTAAGAGAGTATGCATATTGTATGACCAGCTGCAGGAGCCGGGCCACCTACTAATGATGGCTGATGCAGAGGTAGATCTCGATAAGGGAAATCAAAAGGAGTTATGGCCGGGATTTTTGACTATCAAAGAACATCTCACTGAACCATTGAGTCTCCAGAAGTCGTTTCGAATCTGAAACTGGAACCCCACCCCAGTAGAGCAGAACCAAATAAGCCCTGACCCGTGGATGCTTGTTGCCAATTTGAGAAAATGTGATGCTGTTGCAAAAGATTGGGAAGAAGTGTTTGAATCGTTATCCTAAAGTCTGAAATTGTGGGTGGTCCAATAGGCTGTTTACAGAGAGATTTTGAATAGAGAACAAGGAAGTGACACCAAAGTAGTTTGAGATGGGTAAAAGGAGTGTCTCTGTTGGATCAAGAAGATTCCCTCAGGGCCAGAGTGTTGGGTGTAGGTCATGAAATATGTTTCAGAACAGAGAGCAATTATATGGATTTGTATAGTAGTAACTGCTGGCTGGCAGGCTGGCTGGCAGGCATGAATTTAGGAGCTACTGATATCACCAGCCTATTAGGAAACAGAAGAGGACAGTGAAGGTTGCAAAGGCTCAAGAGAGTGTGAATGACTGGGAACTCTGCAATTTCTATTGACAGCTGAATGCATTTTTCTTTATAGTCAGTCTTTCTTTGAATTACTCCTTAATCCCCACAACTCATCACAGTCCTTACTTAAGGAAGGGCCCCTGCCCTTGGACAGACATTGCACAGTTTGTTGTCTACTACATTTTTACTTCTCCTCCAATTCCTATTATAAGGCCCAATGCTTCTCCTGTACTTCCTGCATCTTCCAGGTTGAGCAGGACGGTTACCTGTGTCTGGCCGGGAGTCGAGGATCATAGGGACTTCGTTGAGTCATGATTGTTAAGATGTGATTTTAGTTATCATATGTAATGAAACATTAACGCCTGTCCTCCCGCTTCACCACAGTCCTTACTTCATGAAGATGTACCCACCAGTACCACGTGCTGGTTACAGGAAGAGCCAACGCCTATGAAATCACTAGGAGGATGAAAGAATTTGGTTGAAAACTATGATGCTCCCAGAAGAGTGATGGCTGCTCAGCATAGCACTGAATTTTCTTTTTTAATACTATTTTTTTCAACCAAACACAAGCATACAAGGAGTCTGATTCCACCCGCTGCCCACCCAGTATCACATTG
This sequence comes from Ambystoma mexicanum, assembly GCF_040938575.1. NCBI lineage: Eukaryota > Metazoa > Chordata > Amphibia > Caudata > Ambystomatidae > Ambystoma > Ambystoma mexicanum. The sequence goes on along the minus strand of NC_090941.1, from coordinate 532,604,256 downwards.
TACACATCAGCAATACATAAGACATTGGTTTTGCCACCGTTCCCCCCTACGGTATGAGTCTGCTGTTGCAATCAAATATTGAATATATGAACCCCAAACCTCCGGCAGGGGGGAATTTTGTGGCAAAGTTCGAATAAAAGCAGCCTCCATATCATGACAATATGCAACATCCTGAAGCCACCGTTGTACACTGGAGGTTGGGGGGTGGCCCTTCCACCAGGTCATGGCCACCCTCCTGCGAACTACCACGAGAAGTGGCCCGCCAAACGCCTCATCCCCAGCTGCAGGGTTTTTGTGTATCCCAAAAGAGCCATCATAGGGTTTGGCTCCAATGGTTCCCCAGTGATCAAGAAGATTTCCTTCAGTACCCCCGATCAAAAGTCAGAGACCCGCGAACACTCCCAGGCCAGATGGAGAAATCCTGCCAGTGCAAAGCCACATCTAGCACAGGCAGCTAGTGCAGTAGTGAAATGTCTGTGGAGCTTGGCCAGGGTGTGATAGACCTGATGTAGGAATTGAAGTGTATTAGCTTGAATTTGGAAATATGTGATACTTTTTGGGTTGTCTCAATTCATAGGACCAATCCTAGTCTTCTATGGGTTTGCTCAGGGGTCTCTCTCACAGTCCCCTCTGCGCTCCCCCTCCCCCCACGGTATATCTGACATAATACTACTATAGAACCGCAAGACCAAGCGGCCCTTCCCATGGGATTGGATAATTCCCTGTAATAGTGGCCACGTGGAGGGTTGCATGGGGAATGAGGAAAATAATGCCTTGAGCGCGTGCCATACACGGAAATAGAGAAAAACATCCAGCACTGACTCGTCCCCTTGCTCCCTTGCCTGCTGAATGGAGAGAAACTCTTACTGCCGACAGAGACCCCCAAAGGTGACAATACCAAGCTTGCCCACCCAGAGAAAATAGACACACTCACTCGTTATGGCCAACGGGGGCCCATGTCGTACTGGGAGGAGAGGCAAGTACAGAATAGAATCATCCATTTTCCCTGCAATTTTTTCTCCAAATCAGACGGGTAATTTTGACAATGTTCAGGGTATTGGGCGATATCTGGGACACCCCGAGAATCGTTGCACGCAGCAGGTCTGGGACGGCAAGTGCTCTCTCCACCTCTATATGCGGCCTCACAAAATGAATGGCATACTAGACCAAGAAAGTATGCCTGCGCTGCCCAATAGTACCATTCAAGGTCTGGTAGAGCCAGGCCCCCCCCCCTTGCCATTGGTTGTATTAATGTGGTGTACGCTATCCTTGCAGGGCTTCCCGCCTACAGCAAGTCAAGGATGAGCCCTCGTAGACGCTGGAAAAAGCTACCTGATAGCAGCAGGGGAATATCCAGGAAAAGGCACAAAAATGTAGGGAGAACAATAATTTTGACAATGGAAATGCGGCCTAGTAGCGTGAGTGGGAGTGTCGGCTATCTTGCCACCATCTCCTGGAGCTTCCCATTTGTCATCCCGTAATTATCGTGTAACAAGTCATGCCGACTGCGAGACACCTGCACCCCTAGGTATCAGCCCCCGGAAGACTCCTACCCAAGGCCGAAATCATAGTCCAACCTCCTTGTCCCCTCCGTGAGGGGGAACACCACAGATTTGTTGTGATTGATCCTCAAACACACGAATTCCCCAAACCTCAGCACCTCCTGCATCATGGGGCTCAAGGTGTTTGCCGGGTTATTGATAGAGGGCCACATCATCCACATATAAAGAGATAATCAGCCTGTGCAGACCAAGATTCAACCCCCTCTGAATATGGCGCTCTTGCAGGATCGCTGCCAGAGGCTCCATCGCAGGGTGAATAAAAGTGGGGAGAGCGGGAAGCCTTGCCGCGTCCCCCTTCCCATTTTGAAGCTTTCGGAACTCACTCCCCCTACAACCTTTTTGCCATGGGGGTGATATATAGTAGAGAAACCAGTTTAATAAAATTAGAGCCGAGTCCTAACTTTTGGAGTTAAAAGTTAAAAGTTTTGGAGCTAAATAGGAAGGGCCACGCAACAGAGTCAAAGGCCTGTTCGGCGTCTAGAAAAACAGCGACCGCTTGTGATGTTTGCTCAAGCGCCACAAGAGCCCAGAAGAAGCGGTGAAGGCCAAACGTGGTGTTTCTCCCGGGGACAAACCCAGCCTGGTCTGCCAGCACCAAGCCGGGCATCAGAGCGAGCAGCTTTTTCGAAAGCACTTTGGCGAATATTTTGTTGTCTACATTAATTAGGGAAATTAGCCGGTACAAGGCGCAATCCTCAGTCAGCTTCCCATGTTTGTGTAAAAGCACAATGTTTACCTTACGCAGTGTGGGGGAAGTGTCTCGATAGCAAGCGATTCCTCATATACCCACTGGAGCGAGTATGGGGGCATACACCTTATAAAATTCCCTGGTTAGACCATCGAGCCCCAGAGACTTTGATCCCTGGAGCTCCTTGATCACAGCCAGAATCTCTTCCAATAAGACCTCCTGATTGAGAGGCTCACAGAGTTGTGACTCCAGCCAGTACACCTCCACCACCTCTAAATAATGTTGCAGGTCATCCAAGTCCTGCAAGTACCTGGAACGTACAGGTTCCTGTAGAATGCTTAAAATTCTGCAGCAAGACACTCCTCTGTGTGTCCTGGGGTCCTCTAATGCACTCAACTTGTGTCATGATGCCTACCCCCAGGCATCTGGACCAAGCCCATCCGCCCCGGAAGCAGGCATCCAGACATTTATTAAAACCTCAGAAGCCCGGGCTAGGGGCTATCTGGGTTCAGTCCTGGCACCTTAGGCGCCAGGCTCATAGTAGGAATCAGTCCTGGCGCCTAAGGCGCCAGGCTCATAGTCATCACTTACCTCAGGCAGACCATGCTGCACATGCATCCAGGCCAACGTGAGACCTGGAAAGGACTATTTTTCTGCAAGGACTATTTTTTTACTTGGGTGTGGTTCTAGGGACTTCTTACCTGGGACTACTTTTGAGGCTATTTAAACCACGCCCGATCTACAACACACGCTTCGCGTTATTCTGCAGCGTAACGCTCACCGTGCCTGTGAACCTGCATCCAGTCTTCTGCCACGCCCGCCTCGCATCCGGAGCTCCTAGAAGAAAGGGGAAAATAGGAGAAGAGGTTAGGTTACAGACGTTAATCTAATTCCTTACCTGATTCAGGATCTTGCACCATTCCGAGCCTGAAGGGACATTACTTCGACTCGCTTCGCAGCTGCAGTGCCGCTCCATTCTCACCAGTCCACAGCATCTTCGACTCTGCGCTGCCTCCATCATTTTCTTCGGCCATCTTCAACACCTGGGGAAAAAAGACAAAGGAATAGCGAGGTGAGCCTAGAGAGACTACAAAGACAATCATTTTACCACAAAGCTTACCTGATTTACCACTGGAGGCAATATCCTTCAATACGCTGCATCTTCTTACGCCGCATCTATGAAGGGAGGAAAAAACAACAAGTTAAACTCACGCAACTTTACCGGATAGTGTTGGGTAATACAGACTCTTACCTGAATGCCACCAGCAACCTCCAGACAGTATTTGTTGCCGCAAAATCACGAAGGGGTGCAAGAGTGAGCATTGGACATATTGAACTCTTTAAACTTGGTAAACTCCGGAGTCAATAATCTTCCAGAACTCCAATACCCCAAACCAGTGAAGTAACTGGTATCTACGCGCCCCTGCAAGCCACGCAGGATGGAGAGCTCATCCATTAAAAACATGAGGTGAGGACACTAAGTGGGAATATCAGAGGTGGCTAGCAGGGAGAGCGGGAGCAGTGGGGAGGGGTCTGCACTCAAATCAATGGGACTAAATCCCTTTCTCCATCTACAGGAGAATATTCCTACGAGTCAAGCACACAAGACTAGGTGGGTCCATCCAGACAGCCATCTTTGCCCTACGCTTCACGTTGGTGGAGGCCGCTGCTGTCCGGGTTCGATCGACGCCCCTGTGGGAACCAGGTGAGCGTAACAGAACGCGAAGACTACCTACAAATCCCCACCCGGGCGTAATGGAAACCTCTGAAACCGACCAACTAGCCCAATTGTTAGGGGAACTTAGGGCAGAGGTGCACTCCGCACGCCAAGAAACTAATGCCCTCAGGAGAGAACTGATTATGTCAAAGGAACGCACTGATGATCTTGCTCGACAACTGCTGCAAAGCCAAGCTGGCCAAACACCACTACCTGGACTCGGGGGGTGATCCAACTCCTGTCTCATCGAGCAATCCTGTGCAAGTGGTGCTACCAGGGAGCATTCCTTTATCTCCACCCGAATGTTTTGCTGGGGACCCGAAAAGGTTTGCAGTGTTCATGAACCAGTGCCGCTTGCACTTTCTATGCAGACCTGGGGCTTTCGCAAATGACCAAGCCAAAGTAGCCTTTGTACTATCATACCTTAGTGGCAGCGCAGCAGATTGGTCCATCCCGCTGGTCAACCAGGATGACCCTCTTCTTCGGGATTTTCAAGGTTTTCAACTGAGCATGGAAAAACTAATCGCCAGACATTTACAGGGTCAGGCCCTGGATAACGAACTTTTATCCCTGCGACAAGGCATTCAGGATCTGCTGACCTATATCGCAACCTTCAATAGGTTAGTGGTGGAAACCGGCTGGCCAGAGGAAAAACGAATTACATTATTTCATCGTGGGCTGCAGGGTGAGCTCAAAGATGTTTTGGCCCAGGTTGTGAACCCACCCCAGGATTGCGCAGAATATCTAGACTTAGTGGTCCAGTTAGACCACCGACTTCAGAATAGAAAGGCTGATCGAGCTTAATTCGAGAATCAGGTATTGGTTAAACCAAATGTTACCTCCAAAGGAACAGACGCATCAGAACCTATGCAGATCGGGGGGGTCAAGGGACCCTTAACGCAAAAGGAAAGCGAAAGAAGACGACAGATGCAATTGTGTCTTTACTGTGGGGCTTCAGGACATTTTCTACGGGATTGTCCTATAAAACCATCCAAGAAAGTGGCCGGAGTAGCTGTTAAAATTCAAACAGAGTCTGAATCAGGAAACGACCACGCCCGACAAGCATAGAGGTCCGCTTGCCGAGCTTGAAGAAGGACACTCAGACTTCGCATTTAATCATACCAATGGTCCTTTTGACCCAAGGCTCCCATCACGTATGCACGCAGCAAGGACATAAATCGATAGCGGGGCCGTAGGAAACTATATGGACCATAAATTGGCTTCTAGGATGAATCTACCTCTCTGCAAAAAGACCACTTCGGATGTCATCACCACTGTCGACGGAACTGAAATTGCCTCTGGGCCTGTAACTCATTCCACTACAGAGATGACACTGCTGGGTCAGGATGGGCATCGAGAGACTATTGTGTTTGATTTAATCAAAGCCCCGCAGTTCCAAATAATACTGGGGATACCTTGGTTAGAAACACATAATCCTTGTATTGATTGGCGAGAGAAGAGAATAACCTTCCCGGAGTGTGCACACACCTGTTACCCAGAAAAGACCTTGAACAAAGGCCTGGCCACAGTCACTAATCCCGTCATGCAGTTACCTCAGGAATACCAAGAATTCCAGGACGTTTTCCAAAAAGAACAGGCAAACACCTTACCGCCACACAGATCATATGATTGTCAAATCAACCTCATACCCGGTGCACAACCTCCATGCAGCAGGATCTACGCCCTTACGGAACCCGAAAACCTGCACCTACGACAATACTTAGACCAATACCTTGCTAATGGCTTCATTCGTCCATCCAAGTCCCCTGTTTCCTCAGCTTTGTTCTTCGTACCTAAAAAGGAAGGTGACCTTAGAACATGTATGGACTACCGCGCATTAAATCAGATTACTGTGAAGAACCGATACCCATTGCCTTTGATCCCCGAGTTACTAGACCAAGTAAAGGAAGTAAATTAGATCTCAGAGGGGCGTATCATTTGGTACGTGTAAAGAAAGGCGACAAATGGAAGACTGCCTTTCGTACCAAATACGGATTGTTCGAATATCAGGTGATGCCCTTCGGGTTGTGCAATGCACCAGCAGCCTTCCAGTATTTTATGAACGATGTCCTTCGTGAACTCATCGACGTCTGTGTCGTCGTATACATCGACGATATTCTAGTGTACTCTTCCTCAGAATCAGATCATGTTAAGCACGTTAGTGCAGTCCTTCAGAAACTACGTCAGCACAAGTTATATGCGAAATTGGAAAAATGCATTTTTCATACTACTGAAGTTGTATTCCTGAGATTTATCCTGACCCCAAAAGGAGTCCGAATGGACTCTCGAAAAGTGGATGCAATTCTCAAATGGCCATCACCCAATTCAGTCAAAGGAGTACAAAGCATGCTCGGATTTGCTAATTTCTACCGTAGATTTATTCCAGACTTCTCACAGGTCGTACACCCCATCACCGCACTTTTGCGAAAAAACAAACGCTTCTTGTGGACCGAAGAGGCCGAAAAGGCCTTCCAAGAGCTGAAGTTGAAATTCACGTCGCAACCTGTCTTGAAGCATCCACGCCCAAGCTCCCATACATAGTCGGAACCGATGCATCCAGTTTAGCCATGGGAGCTGTCCTGTCCCAGAAGGATCCCGAAACCGGTCAACTTCATCCTGTAGCCTTTTGGTCCAGAAAGTTTTCGGCCCCCAAGTTAAATTATGCGGTTACCGATAAAGAGTTGTTAGACATCAAATCCGCCTTCAAGGCTTGGTGACATTATCTTCTCGGTGCTAGGCACACCATTACTGTAATCACCGATCACAGGAACCTGCAGTATTTAAAAACAGCCAAGGCCCAATCATCCCGTCAACTTCGATGAGCATTGTTCTTCGCCGAATTCGACTTCGTGATTACTTATCGACCAGTTTGCAAGAATGGTAAGGCAGATGCCTTATCGCGAATAGGGATGGGAGAAGCCTTTTCAAACCCCGAACCAGTGCCTATAATTCCAGGACAAAGAATCCTTGGCATAACTACTCTACAGACTTTGGAAGATATTCATTTAAGGATCCAACAACTTTTCGATCCAGCAGCCCTGCAGGATTGGGTGAAAAAGGGCCCAGATTATTCAGTCATCAGTAAGTTACCCTACTATCAAGGGCGTCTATTTCTCCCACACAAAGAACTACAAGAACTAGTAATCTCCAATTACCATGATGCTCTGATGGAAGGACACCCAGGTATTGCCAAGACTGAAGCTAAAATTAAAAGACAATTCTGGTGGCCCACCTGGTGAAAAGACATAAAGTCATTTGTGCTGTCTTGTGGTATTTGCGCCCAAAACAAGAGTCAGAAGAAAAAAACAGCCGGCCTTTTACAACCTTTGGATATTCCACCTGCACCATGGCACACTTTGTCCCGAGACTTTATTACCGATCTACCTCCATGTAATGGGTTTAACACCATTCTAGTTGTTGTTGACCTTTTTTCCAAGATGTCTCACTTTATTCCTTTAAAGGGATTACCTTCCGCTTCAATTTTGGCCAAGGAATTTCTCGAAAACATTGTTTGAATACATGGATTTCCTTTGTATTGGTTTCTGATCGAGGTAGTCAATTAATTTCGCAATTCTGGAAGAAATGTTGTCAACTAGCGCAAATCGACGTGAGGTTATCTACTAGTCACCATCCCCAGACCGATGGTCAGACGGAGAGGACCAACCAGACTCTTGAACAATACCTACGTTGCATGTTACACCAGACCGAAGGCAATTGGAAGGATATATTATGGATTGCTGAATACGCATACAATAACTCAGTACATTCAGGGACTGCACAAAGCCCCTTTTATACCATATATGGTCATCATCCTCGAACCTCAGAACTTGATTCACCTCAGCACTTGGAAATGCTGGCAGTGACCCATCTGCACTCTACTATTACTCAAGCCTTTAAGGAAGCAACTGAACATTTGAAACAAACAAAAGAGAAATACAAGAAGAATGCAGATCAGCATAGGAGTGACACTCCCCAATACCAGATTGGAGATCAAGTATGGCTGGCTACCAGACACATACCTCTAAAAGGGACTTGAACTTTTAATCCTAGATATTTGGGACCTTATACCATTAAAAACATTATCAACCCGCTAGCAGTTAAATTAGAACTACCCTCTAATATGCGGATCCATCCCGTCTTCCATGTTTCACTTCTAAAACCAGTTCAACCCGGAACAAGATTAACCAAACCACCTCACCCCATCCTAATAGATGGAGAACCTGAATTCGATGTAAAAAATATCCTAGACTCTAAGATGGTTAAATCTAAACTTTTTTATTTAATCGATTGGAAAGGTTACGGACCGCAGGAAAGGTCATGGGAACCCAGTGACCACGTCCATGCACCCCGGTTAGTGAAGAAATTCCATCGGAACTTCCCAGACAAACCAGGGCCCAGAGGAAGAACGACCTTAGGAGGGGCCTTGGGGGGAGTGCTGTCATGATGCCTACCCCCGGGCATCTGGATCAAGCCCATCCACCCCGGAAGCAGGCATCCAGACATTTAGTAAAACCTCAGAAGCCTGGGCTAGGGGCTATCTGGGTTCAGTCCTGGCGCCTAAGGCGCCAGGCTCATAGTCATCACTTACCTCAGGCAGACCATGCTGCACATGCATCCAGGCCAACGTGAGACCTGGAAGGGACTATTTTTCTGCAAGGACTATTTTTTTACTCGGGTGTGGTTCTAGGGACTTCTTACCTGGGACTACTTTTGAGGCTATTTAAACCACGCCCGACCTTCAACACACGCTTCTCGTTATTCTGCATTCTGCAGCGTAACGCTCACCGTGCCTGCGAACCTGCATCCAGTCTTCTGCCACACCCGCCTCGCATCCTGAGCTCCTAGAAGAAAGGGGAAAATAGGAGAAGAGGTTAGGTTACGGACATTAATCTAATTCGTTAACTGATTCAGGATCTTGCACCATTCCGAGCCTGAAGGGACATTACTTCGACACGCGTCGCTTCGCAGCTGCAGCGCCGCTCCATTCTCACCAGTCCACAGCATCTTCGACTCGGCGCTGCCTCCATCATTTTCTTCGGCGATCTTCAACACCTGGGGAAAAAAGGCAAAGGAATAGCGAGGTGAGCCTAGAGAGACTACAAAGACAATCATTTTACCACAAGGCTTACCTGATTTACCACTGGAGGCATTATCCTTCAATACGCCGCATCTTCTTACGCCGCATCTTCGACTCGGCGCTGCCTCCATCATTTTCTTCGGCGATCTTCAACACCTGGGGAAAAAAGACAAAGGAATAGCGAGGTGAGCCTAGAGAGACTACAAAGACAATCATTTTACCACAAGGCTTACCTGATTTACCACTGGAGGCATTATCCTTCAATACGCCGCATCTTCTTACGCCGCATCTATGAAGGGAGGAAAAAACAAGTTAAACTCACGCAACTTTACCGGATAGTGTTGGGTAATACAGACTCTTACCTGAACGCCACCAGCAACCTCCAGACAGTATTTGTTGCCACAAAATCATGAAGGGGTGCAAGAGTGAGCATTGGACATATTGAACTCTTTAAACTTGGTAAACTCTGGAGTCAATAATCTTCCAGAACTCCAATACCCCAAACCAGTGAAGTAACTGGTATCTATGTGCCCCTGCAAGCCACGCAGGATGGAGAGCTCATCCATTAAAAACATAAGGTGAGGACACTAAGTGGGAATATCGGAGGTGGCTAGCGGGGAGAGCGGTAGCAGTGGGGAGGGGTCTGCACTCAAATCCATGGGACTAAATCCCTTTCTCCATCTACAGGAGAATATTCCTATGGTTCAAGCACACAAGACCAGGCGGGTCCGTCCAGACAGCCATCTTTGCCCCCGGCTTCACGTTGGTGGAGGCCGCTGCTGTCCGGGTTCAATCGACGCCCCTGTGGGAACCAGGTGAGCGTAACAACTTGCAGGGGCTGCTTATCAGCCGCTAATAACTAAGCCAACAAGGCCCCTGGTTTCTGCCCCTCCCCATAGTGACATATCTGATGGCCCCGACCACGAAACCAGATTTCCCGATGAGCATTGGGCCTGAAACTGTTGAGCTCCTTGCAGAGTTTTGCCAGGGTCCGAGTGTCCTCCGCAGATGCATATTCAGCCTCTAAATGTTTAAGCCGAAACCTCCCCCACTGCAAGGTCCCTTCTGATGCCGCGGAAAATCCCATTTTCTTTTGCCATACACACACCCCTGACGTAACACTTAAAGAATTCCCAAAGTACCCCTGCCGAGGAGACAGAACCCTTGTGCTGAAAAAAAAAACTGGATCTCCTCCTGTTATTCCTGGCAGAACACTGGATCCTGCAGTACTCCAGGATTGAATCACCAAGAATGAACCCCCGCCCCTCCCTACCCTTCCCAGCCTGCATTCCAGTAGCACAGGTGAATGATCTGAGAGAGTTTTAGGGAGTATCCAACTATCGCTCCATGTGAGCTCCCGCTCACGGGACATCATTAGGTAGTCCAGCCTAGAGCAGGATCCATGAACCAGGAGTGGAATGTGTAATCCCATTCATCCATGTGTTGGCGTCACCATCCGTCCACAAGATTGTACGTCCTGCATATTTCCTGCACCTGCAAGCTCGCCCTCGACACAGGACCCTGTCCCACCCCGGATCTATCCCTCAGTGGGTTCATCACTGTATTTAGGTCCCTACCCCACAAGATGGTGGCGCCCTGACACTCAGCCAGCTGCACCATCACCCAGTCAAAAGCGTTAGCATAGTCCATATTTGGGCTGCTCTAATTCACCAGTGCCACCAGCACTCGCTCTAGGACACCACATACCAGCTGGGCCCTCCCTTCATCATCTCTCGCTGTCGAGACTAGGGGAAACTTGACCCCCGTGCCTATTCAGATAGTCGCCCCCCTTGCATAGCAGGAGGAGTAATACCTATGACATCCCCAATGGGTGCCCCATTTATGTTCGGAGAAGGAAGTAAGATGGGTTTCTTGGATGACGGCCACTTCCACCTGGTGCCTTCTGAGGCACTGTGCAACCTTCCTGATCTTGGAGGGGCTTCCCCCCCTCCCAATGTTCCATGTTCCTACCTAAAATGTCATCTTCCCCAGAGATACCTTGATGTCGGGAACAGCCTTCCCCCTCGCATAAGCCCGTCGCGCGTTGGTTAGGGGCTGACCTTCGATTGAAAGACATGATAGTGAGACACTAGGTTAAGAATCTGACTCCCAACCCCTCCCTCCAACCAACCCCTGTGACTGCCCCCTCACCTCTAATCCCCCAGGCAACTCCCAAAACTCCCAAATGCCCCCCACCCCACATCCACAAACCATAACCAGTGCTCTGCTCGGGAGTTAGGGCCCAACCAAGCATGTGTTGGCCCCGCTACCCGTGGGTAGTGAACATATTTCCTGGCAGCCTGCGCTAGTAAATAGAGGGGTCAGTAGTACATAAACAGTTGCTTGACCATTCCGCAATTCTCACCCCGGATCATCTGTCAGGAGACACAGACTCACTGCTCTTCATGGCCCCAGCTCCGTTTCAGGGCCTCAATCCGCCAGGGCGGGGACACCCACCAATATCATCCATAAAGGAGCTTGCAGCCTCCGGGGAGGTGAATAACTGTCTTCCCATTGTGCTGGATATGGAGCTTTGCAGGGAATAGCATGGAGTATGGAATACTGCCGTCTGAGGTCCCATTTGACCCCCACAAAGGACCTGCCGCTGAGAAGGTTGGATCAATATGGGCCTTATCGCTGTCGTATTGGATGTCCCCTTTCTGCCTGGCCAGACGAAGAATCATGTCCCAATCTCTGTAGTTCAGGAGGCGAGCAATGATGGGGTGGGGACCGGCCCAGATACCGGTCGCTCAGCTGGAATTCAGTGGGACCTTTCAACCACAAAAAGGTGAGAGTCCTTGGGCCCTCCAAAGACCTCCATGCAGAGATTCAACAAATTCCTCCATCTTGATCAGCCCTTGACGTTCTCTGATGCCAACAAGCAAATGTTGTTTTTACCGCCCCTTCCCTCCAGGTCCTCATTCTTAGCAGCCACCAACCTGAGCTGCACCTCGAGGGTCGACACCCTGTCTGCCAGCGATGTCGATCCATCCTCCATGCTGGATACTATGTGTTCCACGTCATCTAGGCGGTCGCCGTGTTTATCCAGCCGATGTTGCAGCATGTCGACCTTGGATGGGAGAAAATCCAGTTTGGAGTGCAGCCCCCCAATGCCCACTTTGAAGTCCAGCAATATTGCCCTGATGTCCAACTCTGACCCTGGAGCGGCTCCTCCAGTCATCGGCCCCTCGGGTTCCGACACCTCTGCCTGTGACTGTGATCTAGGGGTCTTGGAAGATGGGCCCCACCTCGAAGGTCAGCTTCCTCTGCTTTTTGTCAGTGTTCCCCATGTTGGGAGCAGTACACCCCTGGGGGGGGCACACCCTCACCTGGGATAACACAGGGGCACAGGATACCCTATCCTCCGAAGCCCTCACCTCCAGGGCCAGTATAATCCCACAGGGCCCCACAATTTTCCACGCTGTGTGGCCCTCTCTCAACGTGAGCCAGCCAGAAGGATGCACAGTGGCTGCGCAATCCAGACCGACCCCCACCGGAGTACAGCGGCCTCAGCAGCACCAGGACCAGCCCCAGCAGTCTTCAAAAAGGGGGGGCACTTACCAGCGCCTCACCAGGATCACAGGCAAAACAGGGGTCCACCAGGGCACCCAAATGTAGGGCCATGGGTGCGTAGAGCATATCTGGATATTCACGGTCCTGGGAGCTGCCTCCACACTGCCTCTGCTCCCTGGAGCTCCGCCGCACTAAGCCCTGGCCTCCTCCACCTCTGCCCCCCTCGCGTGGAAGACCGGTGCCCGCCGGGGTGCACAGGCCACCAAAGATATGAGGTTCTGGGTGTGCAGAGCTGTCCCAGATGGTCACAGCCCTGGGAGCAGGCTCCAGACTGCCTCTGCCCCCAAGGCACCACCACACTGCTCTCGTCTCTGCCACCTCCTCTCAGAGATCTTCTCTGGGCCGCCTCACCCCCACAAAGGAAGCAGGGTCCTGCCCACACACTGCGATTGCCTCAGTGTTGGCGTTGGATAGATCGCTCACCACTTCCCAAGGGGTGCACCTTCCCTCTCCACCGCCGACCTGTTAAACAGTAATTGTATAGTGCCTCCTTTATATTTATACTGGCCTAAGCCTAGTCGCGCTACGTGGAAAACCGCGTTGTAAAGTTCCGATTTTGGGTTGACTTCGCCGCCATTTTAAGATTCATCTGCCATTTTGATTTTTACTCCTGTGTTCTTCGTTCTAAAATGGTGGACTATGTTTTCAACTTGCAACCAGGCTTCCCGACCTTTCAGTTCTGTTAATGTTTAGACAGTCCAACAGCCGACTGTTTAGACTAGGCAACAAGGCCTTGCACTACATATGAACTGTTGTTTAAGTGTTGTCTACGCTGACAAGACTCATCCTTGAATACACATTGGGGGCAATGTAAAACAAACCTCGAGCGTGGACACAGGCCGAATGCAATTGTAAAGGGATGTTGAATGAAGCTTACCGCAGGATTTAAGAACATACATCGCCATTGTGCCTCCATGGAAATGCAAACCTTTGTAATCCTTTGCATAACATTGTATGATCCGTGTGTGAACTAGGTACAAACTCTAGACCACAAATTATTAACCTGAAGAGAGGCTGGACAATACTACTCAAAATTGTACAAAAGCACAAATGTTTAGACGTCCAGCACTCTCTCATCTCACTCTGTCGGGCTGGTACACATTGCGGGGTGTTGGGAGCCAGATGGCTATCTGTGTTACTTTGTTAACTGTACAGTAATAAAAGATCTGTGAATCTTTTAGCCAGTGATTGGTGTATTTCCTTTGTGGTACTCAGCCTCGATATTTCCTTGTTCTTTCAGATGGCGCGCAAATAGGGACCCTCAAGATTGATGCCATCTCGTTGAAAAGGTGACGCGGCTATCGGACCGGGATCGGACGGTGAGAAAGGGGGCCCCTTCTTGCATGAGACGCAACACCTCAACAGTACTGTACAACCCGATCCCTGGACAGTGAACTTGCGGTCCGAGACGGCATCTTGACGAGGGTCCATATATCGAGGCAACCAGTTTTGCGGAAATCACCAACCACAAGGGTCCTTTTTTGTCCTTTATAATCCGATCGGACCTCCCTTAGTCCTTTGAATCAGGTGAGTCGTGCCCCGATTCCTAAGTATCCTGATATTTGGTTGTAGTATTGTTCTCGCAAGCGCAATCGTTGCCAGGTAACACTAGTAATCTGACATGCCTGGGAAATTGTCTGCCTGTTTCAAGGCGTTATTCCGCAGAGACAGACAATTTTTGGAATTTGGCCAAACGGCACCACAGGAGGGGTCGCCGGCATGTACTATGTACTAAAAGTACAGCATTGGTAGTATAGTATTCAATGATATTTGGCACAGACAAACTAGACATGCTTCGGAACTTCAGTGGCCAATCAATGGTAGCTTTGAGATTTCCCATATAGAATATTTAGAATCTATATTGTTAAAGAAAAAAGCTAGACCTGCAGCATTTGATGTAATGCAAAATTGGAAAAAGAAGCTATGCAGCAACTTAAAAGTAAAGAGAAACATGCACGTCGACATATGTCAAACACCGAAAAGGCATTATTATATGATTAGCAAAACATGGATAGGGCTTTTCAACTTGGTATACATAAAATATATATCTGTCTAAAGATTTTCATGTATCAGATGAACTAATTGATAAACTCTTAAATGAATGTAGGCCTGGTGCCACTGCACCACCTCCCTATGTACCTATTCCTGCTGTCTTACCTCTTCCAGCTGTCATTCCTCCTCCCGTAGCAATTCCTGCTCCTACTATTGTTCCTCCTATTGCTCCTCCGCCGCCAGTTATTGCTCCGTTTCCTGTTGTTGTTCCTCCGCCTGTACCTCCACCTTTACCGACTGTTACTGTTCCAATAGATTTGTCTTTGGCGCCAGTGATAGTGTCTCCACTGCCTGTTCTACAGGATTTATCTACACTTTCTTTTCCAAGCGGTTCTGCTCCGCTTGTAGTTGATAGAGGAGCGAGTGCTGAATCAAAAATTGTAACTCGTAATAACAGTTTCCAAAGAGAGAAAGTGAAACTTGAATGCATGGGCTACACAATGTATAGAGAAAGGTGAACAATCTGATGTCTTAGCCACACTCTCTAATCTAGAAAGGCTTCCCGAGCAAAATGTCTTTATTGAAGGGATGGGAATACATTTGACTATAATGTGGAATAGACTGAAGGACATAGATATCCCACAAAGGTTGAGGGATTTGAATGTTTTAGCTTATTCAAGAGATACTGCGGAGAAAGTATATGAGCACGTCGAGAGGGTTTTTGAGTTTAGAAGGGACTTAGAAAGGTTACAGAATGATGAAATAGGTGGTGATAGTTTGGATGCTTTTTATGTACAGAAAGGGTTCCTTCCTCTTTGTAAGTCGATGAGTGAAGAAATGCAAATTTGCATAAGAGATGCACTTAGATGGATTTCAGACATGTCGATATCTCTCGTAGAAGTATATGACACGTATAGTCAGTATATTTTGTATTTGTTTTATTTGTAACGCGCACCTTCAGGCCCGGAGGCATCAGGGCGCAACCTAGACATGGTTACATAAGCATACATCTATTAAAAACATTAAAGAGTGCACAGTATTCAGGGTATACAGCAATGTACATATTTACAGGATGTGTGTACAGGGCATACAGCAATATACTGTCATGATGCTTACCCCCGGGGACCCAGACCAAGTCCAGCAACCCAGGAAGCAGGCATCAAGTTATCCCAAGCAAGCCCAACAACCCCTGCTAGGGGCTATTTGGGTGCAGTCCTGGCGCCTATGGCGCCAGGCTCATATGGAGAGTCAGTCCTGGCGCCATAGGCGCCAGGCTCATAGATTAAAACTTACCTGATGCAGACCATACTGCAAACTTACATGATGCAGACCATGCTGCAAGAGCTCCAAGCCAAAAGAGGCTTGGAAGGGACTACTTTACCTAGTGACTATTTTTTACTCGGGTGGGGCTGGGGAGGAATACTTACCTGGGACTACTTTGGTGGCTATTTAAACCACGCCCGAAGAGCATCACACGCTTCGCGTTATTCTGCATCCAGCAGCGTAACGCTCACCGTGCCTGCAAGTCTGCATCCAGCCTTCTGCCACGCCCATCTTGAGTTTGGAGCTCCTAGAAAAAGGGAGAAAGAAGGAGAAAAGGTTAGAACAAGAGCAATACCTTTGATCCTTACCTGAATTCCCAATCCATCGTGCCTTCAACCTAGAAGAAAGAAGTTATTTTATGCGCGTCACCTCGCCTGCTGCAGCGCTGCGCTGAACTCACCGGCCTTCGCAGCATCTTCACATTCCACCGGATCCTCCTCCATGTTCCTGCCGCACTCCGGCAAAAGGAGAAGACAAGAACAGCAAGGTGAGCCAAGGGAATACACAGAGGAATATTAGTTACCCCTCATAGACTTACCTGATTTTACCACCGGGGGTACTATTCCTCTTCACGGGTCGGCGCAGCTTCCACTGCATCTTTGCCGAACCCCGGCCCCTAAGGGGAAACAAAAGGACAGCAAGGTGAAACAAAGGGACTAACAAGGGGAACCCTCCTCACCACAATAGACTTACCTAATTTTACCACCGGAGGTATTATTCCCCGAGACTTCATACTTTCTCTCAGCGCCTGAATAAGGGAGAAAGCAACAGGTTACATATTGACATTATTTTATCGAACTGTGTTGGATAATACAAATCCTTACCAGAATATTACCGGTTGCCACGAGGAACTCTTCACTAGGGTCAAGCTGCAACCTGCAAGGAATCGGACAAGAGTGAAAGTCAGGCATTTGAACTCTTACGAACTACATACTTACGGCGTCTTGCCGGGAATCTCGGAGTCAATATTGTTCTGGAACTCACCAATTCCTTCGAGCCAGTGAAGTAACTGGTTATCTACGTGCCCCTGCGATCAATGCAGGATGAAGACCTCATCTTTTCAAACCATTAGGTGAGACTATAAGAGGGGACATCAAAGGAGATCAGTGGGGAGAACAGCGGGGGTGGGGGGATTTACGCTCAACTCCAAGGGTGGTTAATTCCCTTTCTCCATTTGCAGAAGAATATTCCTACGGGCCAAGCAAACGAAGTTAGGTGGGCCAGTCCAGTCTGTCATCTCGGCCCTACGTGTCACATTGGTGGAGACCGCAGCTGTCCAGTTCAGATCGACGCCTCTGTGGGAGCCAGGTTAGCGTAACAGAACGCAAAGCCTATCTACAAATTCCCACCCGGGCGTTAATTGGCCCAATTACTAGGGGATCTGAGGGCTGAAGTGCATTCCGCCCGCCAAGAAACCAATGCTCTTAGGAGAGAACCGATTTTGTCAAAGGAGCAAACTGATGACCTTGCCATGCAACTATTGCAAAGCCAGGCTTGTCAAGCACCCCTACCTGGTTCCGGGGGGAATCCAGCTCCTGTGTTATCAAGTAAACCTGTGCAAATAAACCTACCAGGAAATATTCCATTAACTCCACCCGAACGCTTTGCCGGAGATCCCAAAAGGTTCGCCGTATTTATGAACCAATGCTGCTTGCACTTTTTATGCAGACCTGGAGCCTTCCCAAACGATCAAGCCAAGGTAGCCTTTGTATTGTCATATCTCAGCGGTAGTGCAGCTGATTGGTCAATTCCACTTGTTACTAAGGATGACCCAATTCTTTGGGATTTTCAGGGCTTTCAAACGAGCACGGAAAGACTATTTGCCCGGCACTCTCAAGGACAGGCCCTGGATAACGAACTTTTGTCCCTACGACAGGGTAACCAGGACCTTCTATCCTACATCACGACCTTCAATAGGTTGATAGTGGAAACTGGATGGCCTGAGGTAAAACTAATCACATTATTTCATCGAGGGCTTCGAGGAGAACTCAAGGATGTCTTGGCTCAAGTCGTGAACCCACCTCAAGACTGCGCTGAATATATAGACTTAGTGGTCCAGTTAGATCACAGACTTCAGAACAGAAAGGCTGATCGAGCCAAGTTTGAGAACCGGGTGTTGGTCAAAACCCACGCTAACCCCCAAAGGAGCAGATGCTTCAGAACCCATGCAAATTGGAGGAGTTAAAGGACCCTTAACCCAGAAGGAAAGAGAAAGAAGACGGCAAATGCAATTGTGTCTATATTGTGGAATTTCTGGCCATTTTGTGGGTGGTAGGAGCTGCTGATAAAAGCCATATGGAGTCAGACTCGGGAAACGACCACGCCCGACAAGCGTAGAGGTCCGGTTGCCGAGCTTGAAGAAGGATACTCAGACCTCGCATTTCATCATACCAATGGTCCTCGTAGATCCAGGGCAGCCATCGCGTCTGCACGCAGTAAGGGCATACATTGATAGCAGGGCCATAGAAAACTATGTGGACTATGAATTGGCTTCCAGGATGAATCTACCTCTCTGCCGAAAAACCACCTCAGATGTCATCACCACAGTCGATGGAACTGAAATTGCCTCTGGGCCTGTAACTCATTCCACCGCAGAGATGACACTATTGGGTCAGGATGGGCATCGAGAGACTATTGTGTTTGATCTAATCAAAGCCCCACAGTTCCAAATAATACTGGGGATACCTTGGTTGGAAACACATAATCCTTGTATTGATTGGCGAGAGAAGAGAATAACCTTCCCGGATTGTGCACAAACCTGTTACCCAAAGGAAAATCTGAACGCAGGCCTGGCCACAGTAACCACAGCAGTCATGCAACTACCTCCTGAATACCAAGAATTCCAGGATGTCTTCCATAAAGAACAGGCAAACACCTCACCGCCTCACAGATCGTACGATTGTCAAATCGATCTCATACCCGGTGCACAACCCCCTTGTAGCAGGATCTCTGCCCTTACGGAACCAGAGAACCTTCACCTACGACAATACTTAGACCAGTACCTTGCCAATGGCTTTATTGGCCCATCCAAGTCCCCTGCATCTTCAGCTTTGTTCTTCGTACCCAAAAAGGAAGGTGACCTCAGAACGTGCATAGACTACAGCGCATTGAACCAGATAACTGTTAAGAACCGATACCCATTGCCTCTGATCCCTGAACTACTAGACCAAGAAAAGGACGCTTGCATATACACTAAATTAGATCTCCGGGGGACATACCATCTGGTAGGTGTAAAAGAGGGCGAAGAATGGAAGACTGCTTTCCGCACTAAGTATGGGTTATTCGAATACCAGGTGATGCCTTTCGGGTTGTGCAATGCACCAGCAGCCTTCCAATAATTCATGAACGATGTCCTTCGTGAACTCATTGACGTTTGTGTTGTCGTATATATCTATGATATTCTAGTATACTCCTCTTCAGAATCTGACCATGTGAAGCACGTCCAAGCAGTCCTTGAGAAATTGCGCCAGCACAAACTATATGCAAAGCTGGAAAAATGTGTTTTTCATGTCACAGAAGTTGAATTCCTTGGGTTTATCCATGCTCGGCTTTGCCAATTTCTACCGCAGATTCATCCCGGATTTTTCACATGTTGTACATCCCATCACAGCACTCTTGCGAAAAAATAAACGCTTTATGTGGACTGAAGAAGCTGAAAATGCCTTTCAAGAGCTGAAAGCGAAATTCACATCTGCACCAGTATTAAAGCACCCGCGCCCTGAACTTCCATACATAGTGGAAACTGATGCATCCAGTCTAGCCATGGGAGCTGTCCTGTCTCAAAAGGACCCTGA
The DNA here is from genome assembly GCF_040938575.1 of Ambystoma mexicanum. NCBI lineage: Eukaryota > Metazoa > Chordata > Amphibia > Caudata > Ambystomatidae > Ambystoma > Ambystoma mexicanum. Next base: position 532,584,530 of record NC_090941.1, on the reverse strand, counting down.
AACTGGCCAGCTTCACCCAGTAGCATTTTGGTCCAGAAGGTTCTCGGCACCCAAGTTAAACTATGCGGTTACCGACAAGGAGTGATAAGCGATTAAATCCGCTTTCAAGGCTTGGCGGCACTATCTTCTCGGTGCCAGGCATACCATTACTGTGATCACCGATCACCAGAACTTACAGTATTTAAAGACAGCCAAGGCCCAATCGTCACGTCAACTCCGATGGGCATTGCTCTTTGCTGAGTTCGATTTCGTGATAACCTATCGACCAGGTTGTAAGAATGGTATGGTAGACGCCTTATCCCGAATACGGATGGGAGAGGCAGAAGTGAAACCAGAATCAGTACCTATAATTTCCGAACAAAGGGTTCTTGGCATGACTACTCTACAGACACTAGAGGATATTCAGGTAAAGATCCAGCAACTCTTTGATCCTACAGCCCTGCAGGACTGGATACAGAAAGGCCCAGACTACTCTGTCACCTATGATCTGCCTTATTACCAAGGGCGGCTATTTCTGCCACACAAGGAACCACAAGAGCTAGTCATTTCCCGTTATCATGATACCCTAATGGAGGGGCACCCAGGTATTTCAAAAACCGAAGCTAAAATTAAAAGACATTTCTGGTGGCCCACCTGGCAAAAGGATATTAAATCATTTGTGATGTCTTGTGGCATTTGCGCCCAAAACAAAAGTCAAAAGAAAAAACCAGCTGGACTCTTACAACCTTTAGACATTCCGCCTACACCATGGCACACCTTATCGTTAGACTTTATTACTGATCTACCCCCATGCAATGGATTTAACACCATTCTGGTTATTGTGGATCTTTTTTCCAAGATGGCCCACTTTATTCCTTTAAAGGGATTACCTTCAGCTTCAATCCTGGCCAAGGAGTTCCTCGAAAACATTGTTCACATACACGGATTTCCGTCCGTATTGATCTCTGACAGGGGCAGTCAATTCATTTCAAATTTTTGGAAAAAATGCTGTCAATTGGCGCAAATAGATGTGAGGTTATCGACCAGTCACCACCCCCAGACCGATGGACAAACGGAGAGGACCAACCAGACTCTCGAACAATACCCGCGTTGTATGTTACATCAGACTGAGAGTAATTGGAAAGACATTCTTTGGATCGCCGAATATGCATACAATAATTCAGTACACTCTGGAACTGGACAAATCCCCTTGTATACCTTATATAGGCACCATCTTCGAACCTCAGACCTTGACTCGCCCCAACACTTAGAAATGCCCGCAGTGGACCATCTGCACGCTACAATTACACAAGCCTTTAAGGAAGCAACTACACATTTAAAACAGGCGAAAGAAAAATACAAGAAAGATACTGATCGGCATAGAAGTGATACTCCACAATACCAGATAGGGGATCAAGTATGGTTAGCCACAAAACATATACCTCTAAAGGGAACACAGACCTTTAACCCCAGATATTTGGGACCTTACTCTATTAAGGCCATTATCAACCCGGTGGCTGTCAATTTGGACTTACCTGATAATATGCGAGTTCACCCCGTCTTTCATGTGTCACTTTTGAAGCCAGTGCAACCAGGGACAAGACTAACCAAGCCACCAGACCCCATCCTTGTAGACGGAGAACCCGAATTTGAAGTTAAGAACATCCTGGACTCCAAGCTGATAAAGTCAAAACCTTTTTATTTAATCGACTGGAAAGGTTACGGACCACAGGAAAGGTCATGGGAACCTAGTGACCATGTTCATGCACCCCGATTGGTGAAAAAATTCCACTGAAATTTCCCAGACAAACCGAAACCACAGGGAAGAACGACTTTAGGAGGGGCCTTGGGGGGAGTGCTGTCATGATACCTACCCCCGGGGACCCAGACCAAGTCCAGTAACCCCAGAAGCAGGCATCAAGTTATCCCAAGCAAGCCCAACAACCCCTGCGAGGGGCTATTTGGGTGCAGTCCTGGCGCTCATATGGAGAGTTAGTCCATCAGTTTAATTATCGATTTACGTGCTATCAATAAGAATGTTGCTCCACAATTTCCAATTGTGCCTGATGTAACAACGATATTAGTGTTGATTCTGCTACTCATTTCAGTGTTGTGGATCTTATGAATGCCTTCTTTAGCATTCCTTTACACGAGGATAGTAGATATTTGTTCGCGTTCACCCTAGGGGGACGCTCGTTTACATTCACCCGTGCGCCACAAGGGTTCACGGAGAGTCCGAGCATTTACAGTAGGGCTTTGAAAGAGCAGCTCGATACACTTGAGTTGCCGACTACTTGTACATTGCTACAATATGTCGATGACCTTCTCTTAGCTGCAGACTCAGAAAGTGCTTTCAAGGAAGTCACTGTGTTGTTGCTTATTCATTTAACAAAACACGGACATAAAGCTTCACTGAAAAAGTTCCAGTATTGTCAACAGGAGGTCGCTTATTTAGGCTATCTCCTGTCAAAGGAGGGAAGAAGATTGACACCTGAACAAATTAAAATCATTTCTGGCATGTCTGTCCCAAATACACAGAAGGAAGTCAGAGCCTTGATAGGAATGGCTTCTTACTGTAGACAGTGGATCCCAAACTTTTCGCTAGTGATCAAACCAATGTTGGCATTGACAAAGAAGGGCATTTCTAAGCCATTACCCTGGAACTTGGAACACCAGAATGCTTTTGATCTGCTCAAGACTGCACCATGTCCAGCACCAGTTTTGGGCATACCAAATTATGAAAAGGCCTTCGAGTTGTATGTGCATGAACGTGATGGATGTGCTTTGGCTGTGTTCACGCAGGAACATGGGGGGAAGAATAGGCTGTGCAGTTACTTTTCCTACACCCTTGATCCTGTTGCATGCGCTTTGCCGAGATGTCTAAGAGCTGTTGCTGCTGCTGCTGCGTCTGTAAAACAGAGCGAGGGTATGGTCCTAGGCCATGCTTCAACCTTGTTGGTACCTCACTCTGTAGACGTTCTAGTAAACAGAACGCAAACACAACACCTTACTTCCGCACGATTAACGAGATATGAATTGATCTTGTTTGCACCGCATATCCAAATTAAAAGATGTTGTGTATTAAATCTGGCTGAATTGTTACCTCTTCCGCAAGATATTGCTTGCAGTGACGAAATGTCACACAACTGCCTTTATACCACAGAACAAGAAACTAAAGGCAGGATTGATTTGAAAGATACACCTTTGAGTGATCCTCAAGGGGAGCTGTTTTGCGATGGCTCCTGCTTCAAACTTCCAGATGTTACATCCAATGCTGCTTATGCCATCACTACACTAAGCATGATTGTGGAAACCAAGAGAATTTCGCATAACTCTGGGCAGGCCACAGAGATTCTAGCTTGTGAACTTTCCGAAGGGCTTAGAGTGAATATATTTACTGACAGCCAGTATGCTTTTGGGATGGTTCACAACTTCGGTAGACTATGGGCAGAACCAGGTTTCTTCACCTCACATGGAACAAAAATCCAATATGGCACCTTGATAGTTCAGCTACTCTCAGTGCTTGATATTCCCACTCAACTAGCAATTATGAAGTGTGCGGCACATCAGGAAATAGTAGATAATGTAGGAAAAGGGAATGCTTAAGCTGACCAGATAGCCAAACAGACTGCTATTGACCTCTACTCAGATATGTATACAACACGGGAAGCCACAAACACGTGTACTATAGATGAGGGGATTGATTCCATAAGAAATATTCAAGCAGATGCCACTCTATAAGAAACCAAGCAATGGGCTGAGGGCTTGGCAAGGTTGAATGAAGAAGGGTGTTGGGTAGATAATTCAAAGGGAAAATGGATGTTACCCGATGTTACCCGATGCGTATGTCACCATGATGATTTCAATGGCCCATTGTCCCACTCATATATGTGCTAGGAAGATCTGCAAAATGTTAAAATCTGTCTGGGTAAATGTTAACATCCCGAAAACTGCTGAGTGTTTTGTCCAGAGTTGTATGGTCTGCTACAGCATAATGTGGGGAAGGGTATGTCGACACCGAGGGGTAGTTTTGGTCCACCCTCTGTGCCTCTGTGCCTTTTGAAGTTATTAATTTCGACTTCATTGAAATGGAGCGCTGTAATAATTTCAAGTATGTCCTTGTAGTCATTTGTGCTTTTAGTACATGGGTTTAAGCCTTCATGTGAAAGATGCCACAGCAATGACAACGGGCGAAAACCATGCTGAAGGAATATTTTCCTAGGTTTGGGTTGCTGAGGGTCATCTGGTCGGAAAATGGTCCACATTTTATCGCTGCTGTTATTCTGCAAGTATGCGCGGGATTACAGATCGATAAACGGTTCCATTCAGCTAGACATGCTTAAAGTGCTGGACTTGTAGAACGTCACAATGGTATTTTAAAAAACAAGCTTGCTAAGGTTTGCGCCGGCATCAATTTGAAGTGGCCGGACGCCTTACTGATAGTACTCCTCTCAATGCGAACGACCCCATAGACTAGGACCTGGCTCTCCCCCTATGAGATTATTATGGGGAGGCCAGCTAACATCTGGAACCTCCCCAAGCCTAGGTATCTAAAGGATCTAGAGCACTTACTTCTCTCTGAATACCTGTGATTGGTTAACTCAAAATCTGTATTTGATTTATCAACAGGTGCGAGAAGCCCTCCCAGGTAAATACGAGGGGCCAGGTCACAGAATTCGACCCAGCGACTGGGTGCTCACGAAGTCATTTTAGAGAGCATCAAGTCTCGCACCGTGCTGGAGAGGGCCTTTCCAGGTCATATTGGCCACACAGGCTGCCATACGAGTAGCTGGGAAACAACATTGGATCCACGCTACGCATGTCAAGAGGATACCTTTTCCTTTGCCACACAATGGAGAAGGCAAGAAAGAACCTACTTGCACTGTTCCCAATGATCAATCAGTCTTGAACAGCATCAAGGGTGTTTCAGAAGACACTTCCTGAGCCCGTGCGGCCTGGGGAGACTGCTGCTTTGTCTCTGAACTCTTCTGCAGATCCTTCTGCACCCTTGCACGATTCTGCTGTTATTTCACCACTTCCATCAAAAAGCAAAGGCACACTGTTCGCAGATCATACAGTACCAGGAGTCTCAAGGCACAATCTGCGTCCACGGCACTAGATTTGCTGCACAGCACGGCTGTGCCCAAGGGAAACGATTGTTGAGCTTGTCCTTTGCCACTTTCGCATTGAAGTATAAGCAAGTGGCTGGGGACTGGGAAAAACTATCTTCAATCAAGAAACCATGTGATCAGGAGATCACCAGCAAACAGACTACAGAGTTTTCGCAGGAACTTTTTGGGAAAGAGCTTTGAGGAACAATGCCTGACGTTATCTCTACACGTGCGGAACAACTGATCGATTGTGTGGCCAACAAAGACATTGGACAATCAAGTATATGGTCCTTGAGGACGTATTGTTTTCTCAGAATTGTGTTAACCAGTCTTACAGTATTGATTGCTTTTGGGTTTTGGTATATTGAAGGAGTCCACTTGAAACATTTTTGCCTACTGAGAATGTTCCCACTATGTCTACACCTTTCGTGCACCTGCACACTCTATCTCCTAGGGACTCCCAAAACAGACAGAGCTATCACAACAACACACTTCTGTTAATAATGGATGCAACTCATGCGATTCTAAATAGAACGAATTGTTAGATCTGTTCGCATTTGCCACAGCATGAGGAAAAAGGGTTGGGCTGGTATATTCATCCTTTGCCTTTAACTACTGCATGTTATGCCTCTCTAAGGGCACTATTCTTTGGTCGTTGCAATGATAGCATCTCAGGGTACTTTGACAGGACTAATTTGAATGAATTTGAAAGGCGAGTCCTGACGCCTCTGGGATGCTCACTTTTTGCAAATAGGAGTAAGCTTAATGTTGCTTCTGTTAGGCCTTCCGATAGACTATCTCAACCTTTCCAATCGCTGATCTCTTTCAAGATGGCTGCTGTAGGCAACCGGGATGCCACGCCACCTTTCTACACTGTTAATCATAGCCCCAACTCTGTCTCTGCATACAAAGGAATGGTACTCAGTCAATGGGCGATTTCGAGGGTTGTACCAATGTTGCATACTTGATCAGTGAGGACAGACCTTTGTATGTAGGCAAGCCTGTTTATTTAATTTGTGGTAATGAAGCTTATCCGTGGCACCTAGGGAACTTGTTATTTGGGTACCTTGCTACCAGGGTATATGTAGCTAGTACCACTGAGATCTCTAGTGCTCGTCCAAGGCGGGACGAGAACAGTGATACTCCTTCACAAGTCATGTTTGATGTAGCAAAATCCTTTGTACCATTTTGGGGACAGATCATGAATTCCGAGGATATTCGGAGACTGGCAAGAGTACTGGAGAGAACCATCAATCGGACCACTGACATACTCTACAACATGACTCTAGAATAAAAAGCAATTAGATCAGTGGCTCTACAGAACCGGATTGTATTAGACGTCATCCTGGCTGAGCATGGTAGAGTATGCAAATTGGTGTGGTCCGCTTGTTGTGTTTTCATACCTGATTCCTCCCCGACCATATTTAAGGTAATACAAAATCTGCACGTCCTAAGCTCAGAAGTACACGTTCCCGAGGGAAACTGAGATCTTAGTACTTGGTTTTGGGACTTCTTACGGTCTTGGGGATGGAAGCTTCTCTCAGTCTTAATGGTAATCCTTGGCATTCTGTTGTTCTGTTGTTGTTGCATACAATGTATACCTGCCATATGTTCGATGTTGGGGGGATGTTGTGCGCAAACTGTAGGAACATTAGGACCAAAAGTGCACACACCTGAGAAGATGACTAATGTATTTGTGATGAAGGATATTACTGTCTCAGATCTAATGGCGATTGATATATCTGATGAATGTGATTCAGCATGTACGGACATTGAAACGTGGAGTTACGAGTTAAACATACTATTTTTAGTAAAGTTCTTGGCTTAGGCCAAAAGGAGGGTTTGTTAAACGGTAATTGTATAGTGCCTCCTTTATATTTATATTGGCCTAAGCCTAGTCGCGCTACGTGGAAAACCGCATTGCAAAGTTCCAATTTTGGGTTGACTTCGCTGCCATTTTAATATTCATCCGCCATTTTGATTTCTACTTGTGTGTTCTTCGTTCTAAAATGGTGGACTATGTTTTCAACTTGCAACCAGGCTTCCCGACCTTTGAGTTCTGTTAATGTTTAGACTGTCCAACAGCCGAATGTTTAGACTAGGCAACAAGGCCTTGCACTACATATGAACTGTTGTTTAAGTGTTGTCTGCGCTCACAAGACTCATCCTTGAATACACATTGGGGACAATGTAAAACGAACCTCGAGCGTGGACACAGGCCGAACGCAATTGTAAAGGGATGTTGAATGAAGCTTACCGCAGGATTTGAGAACATACATCGTCTCCATGGAAATGCAAACCTATGTAACCCTTTGCTTAACATTGTATGATCAGTATGTGAACTAGGCACAAACTCTAGACCACGAATTATTAATGTGAAGAGAGGCTGGACAATATTACTAAAAATTGTATAAAAGCACGAACGTTTAGACGTCCAGCACTCTCTCACCTCTCTCTGTCGGGCTGGTACACATTGCAGGGTGTTGGGAGCCAGATAGCTATCTGTGTTACTTTGTAAACTGTACAGTAATAAAAGATCTGTGAATCTTTTAGCTCGTGATTGGTGAATTTCCTTTGTGGTATTCAGCCTCAATATTTCCTTGTTCTTTCAGACCCTCCTCCGGGGGTGCCTGCAATAGGGGTCTGCACCAGCAGCAGCTCGCCAGGCGCCGCAGCCAGTACCCCACCTCACAGGTGTCTGCCGGAGGTGGGAGTTGCACAGCATGGGGGGGGGCACACTCCACTCCCCGCTCCCATCAGTTGTAAGCACTGGGCTGCCTAAAAGCAGCAATTTGCAGGATTAATTCAGAGCCGACACATGGGGCTAAGTGAGAGACTGTCATCTTGGCCCGGCTCTCTAGCGCCAGCCGAGCATAGCACTCCATGATGGTTACCTTGATCCATCTACTGATTGTAGTGGCTGTCAGCATCTTAGCCCTAGCATGCTTTCCAAATGGCACCAGAAAGTCTTCAACTGACCTAAAGGCATTTTATTTATCGATTGTCAATTCCCTGGCAACATTGAGGGTTGTAAATCTTCTTTCTCTGTAGTACTAAGGAGCATGTGGAATGCATACAAGATAATATCCCGGTCCATGTGGAAAGCAGACTAGTGCTTGGGAATACAGTACAGGGCTAATTGAAGGACCACCTTGTCTGGGAAGACCTTAAATGAATAGGTCCAAAGACACTATGCTCATAACGAGAAACTCCCAAGGTTTTTTGACCTCTGCAATTTTTTAAAGAAGGAATCACTCTTCAGTATTTTATCGTAGAGAAAAATCTCTCCATTTTTTAAATTATTTTAGAGTTGTGTGAATCAGAACATAAATGCACAATTCCAAAAAAACTCGGACATCAGAATGGTATGCTAAACCAGAACAGAACAAACAGAAAAATATATGTTTACAACACACAGTACCAAAACATTTTTGGGACAATATCCAAATAGTGTGCATGTAACAAACCCAACCTCTGTGAGGGTTTGTCAAAATTCACAACAAGATAGTGTACAAATTCAGAACAGGATTTTAAAAAAACAATGTAAACAATTAGGAAGACACAAAACAATTTTTGCTTATGTGGACAGCAATTCATGTGCTGTGATTTCAGGGAAGTAGTGCGTCTACACCAGGTGTTTCAGCCGTTTTGAGGTGGGCTAGGTGTGCCTCATCTTTAACACGGCCTTCATCAGGACGAAATTCTGTGCAAAATGATGTCTGTGCTATGGGAAAATCAAGTTCACAGGCACTGTAATAGAGATCCGTTAGCCGCATTGGCTGGTCTCTGGTCTCTGGGTAATCCACTTCCTCGAATGGTTCGAAGGGGGCCTTCTCCATCTGCTGGATGATCAAGGGAAAATCCCTGTGCCCCCCAATGACACCCAGGGATAATTACAAGCGTGCTGCATCTTGAAGAGATGGGTGACAAAGTGCAATACCTCACCCCTTAGGAAGCTAAAGGTTCCCAGGAGCCCTCTGTGAAAACCCTTTGAGAGTTCAATGTTGCTGTATTCAAAACTAGTTTTAACCCTTATTTCAGGAAAGAGAGGGTTTCTAACTGGGTTCCCTTTACAGGGCCACCTTTCTTGCTGCACACCAATCACTAAAATATGTCAAATAGTTGGATTAGGAACTCTAGGTCACTGAGCAATAGACTGCTGGACTTAATTTGCAGTTCATGCTGAAAATCCCAAGGTCCTACGCCTTGCAGTTTGACTTTCATCTTATTAATCATTCTCTTTAGAGTGTCCTGTGGGAAAACCAAAAACACGATTGGAGGATGCAGAGGTGTTGCAGTAGGGGATCCCACAGCATACAATGTCAAAAAGGAGTGACAAGTATGGTAGGAAAGATTTCATTTTATATGTAATTTTCCCTCCAGTTGTACACCCCCCAAATTTTTTGCTGCTGTTTAAATACCTTAGTCTGACTTTGCCAGAGGAGCACAGCCTTCTGCTGCACTCCTCTGGGCTTTCGCTCACTTGTTATGGGGAAACTGACATGCCGTTAAGACAGTCAGTGCTGGGAGACTTTGGCCCTCATTACAACCTTGGCGGAGGACCATGGTGCTATTAGCACCATGGTCCATGCCGCTAAGGTTGCAATTCCGCCATGGTGGATGGCGGAATTACCGCCCCATTCCAAGGTGAGTGGGGCGGTAATTCCCCATTCACCAATGGCCCCTTCCCCATTCCCATTTTTGCCCCATAGGGCATAATGGGAATGGGGAAAGGTGATAATTACGGCACCGTAAATTACGGTGCCGTAATTATCGCCAAGGTCCCTTTGCGGCATGGCTTTTAACGCCTGCAAAAAGCAGGCGTTAAACAGCCATCCCGCAAAGGGAACCTTGTAATCAGGCGTTAAGGGTCGGCGCCGTTTACGGCGCCGTAAACCCCTTAACGCCTGAGTCAGAATGAGGCCCTTTGTTTCCCTTAGTCCTTTTCCAATGTTGCAACTTTTCTGCAATATGTAACAAGTGCACAATGTACCTTACAGTACAGTGCACTTGGGTCTCATAGTCAATTACAAAGACCCTAGATACTCTCTAGGACTTTTTGGGAGATGTGCAGATGTGTCGTGGACAGGGCTGGTGACAGTTTATCTTTCCATATAATTTTAACTCTTTCCTGCCATTTAAACTGTTTTGGCACGGATAGGTGGCACGGCTCCAGAATGGCCATGCCACAAGATTCTTTGTCCTGTCCTTTGGCCATCTTGCCCCTTTGCCTTCCCCAGGTCGAGTCAACCCACGTCAGTTCTTATTTAGACATGCAGTTTCCTGCGAAACGCCAAGCTTTTGCGGGCTTCTGCATGCCTTGTGTGTGTGCCTCCAGGATGTGGGCTGGGGTGTCTGTCCCCAATACACATCCTGGGTGCCAGAGAGTCTGGAGTGCTGTGAATGAGTGGAACTACTGTGGTCCATGATTGGTCCACGTTTGGAGTGTGTTTTTGTGAGCAGATCTCCCATTGGGTCCTCTCCGATTTGCCGCGAAGGGAACTTTGGATAAGAGGAGGCTGAAAACACCCATACCATGTCGATCTCTGGAGTTCTCACTGAACGAAGGATAGGATCCAAGTATCCTGAAACTAAGAAGCCGAGTTGAGGAACCGCTGAAAGGTTTGTCACCCTGAGCCCGCTAGAAGGTCTGCAAAGACGCTTAGACCCACTAGAATAGTGGGACCAACTATTCTCGGCACCTTCAACAAAACCTGCAAGTAAGCCTTCTCGGAAGTGTCCCTGGGCCAACCAGTGGGCTGACCAGCTTACGCAGGACCTTTGCTCTGTCTCTGCCGTCGTATCGAGGAGGCCCTCGAAACTTCGTATATTGCTAGCTCTGTGTCCCCGGCACCCTTGCACCGAATTTCGAACACTTGGCATTCCCAGGTCTGAAGTGAGACGAGGGCGCCAGGATCGGAGTAAACGCGGTAACCGTGTTGCCCAGCCGTGGTGACGAACTTTGCAGGTGCGCTGCATTTGTGACCCTCTTGCCCCTGAAGCCTGCTGCAGTGAAACTGGCCTGATCCATCCATCAGAAGCAGAGAAATCGCCACTGTCCCATTTGAGAATCCTCATTGTATCTTCGGAACTGAAAGCCGCAGAGCTGTCATATTAGCGCCGTAGAACCTGCAACCGAAGTGGACTCGACTGGTGAAGTTTGGTCCGGAGTGTGCCTGGGGTCGGTGAATAACCCTAACTGGTGGCCCCTAGCGTCTCCATCCATTATTACACATGAGTGGCCCCTGGGGGTCCCGCTCCTTTCCACTGCTAGTGCGAACTAGCGAACTATTCCTGAACCTTGGAAGCAGCTCTGCCTCCAAGTGAAAGCCCCCCTCGAATAGGGAGGAATCTATGCTTCATCGTCTCACCCACTTTCCTGAGCTGCGAGAGACCACCGAAGAGACCCCGTTTTGCCCATTGGAACAACCGCGTGCGCTGGCACTGCATGTACTATTGAGCATAAGGATCTCCTCTTCTTAGGGTTTGGACTGCCTCTTAGTTAGGTGTGAATTTGATGTTGAAGGGGACTAAAGACTATCTGCACTGCCTATTTTCCTTCCCCTCTAGGTTGTGAACATATTTCGTGCCTTTAACCCTTTAGACCCCAATGGTCTTGTATATATATTGTATTGATTGTGTTGTGTTGGTTTGATAGTATTGCTGTGATTCTTTTACTATGTGTTGAGTTACAAAGGCCTTGTAATAAATGTGTTTATATTTTTGATATATACACTTGTCTGGGAGTAGGTTGTAAGTGTTCTTACTCTGTGTGCTCATTGAGGTCTTTATATCACCCTCACCCCTCCTGAGACTTAGTCTTGACCGCAGACCATAGCTACCTTGATTGGTCTGGCTTGTCCAGAGGTTATCCTGTTCCAATAAACTAGACTGGCCTTCTGAACATCTGCCCACCAGGACAGAGTTCAGAAATCTGTCTTAACAAAGTACACTGGGAACTGCATGCTGAATCTTCTCTGGAACTCTGAGCAAGAGTTCAGAGATGGGAAGAAATTAAGCATATTGACTGAAGAAAGTGTTTATAGGGTACTCTGTATCCAAAGTGTGTGTCCTGGCATCAGCGTGCAGTGCCACATGGCTGGAGAGACTCCGTCCGTCATGGGAAAGCCCATCCATGATATTCACCACTCCACATTTAGTATCTTGAATGCCTGAGGATGGAGACAATAACTGACTGAGGATGGAAACCTACAATTCAGCTGATCTGCTGCAATGTTGTCCTTGACCCGGATGTATTGTGCTATCAGGGAATTCGGAGGCCCAGCTCCCTACCTCCGCTGTCTCCTTCTGTGGTGCATGAGAACACATGCCCCCTGCTGTTACCCTTGTAACCTGGTTATCGGTCATGCCAGTATTCTCTTCCACAGGTTCCAGGGCCTGAGGGCCTGTAAGGCTAGCTTGACTGCCTGCATCTTCCTCCAATTGGAAGACCTTTTGCCAGATCCCCGGGCCATCTCCCTCAAGGAGTTCTTTCTCCCGATGTTGCTCCACAACCCAGCTGGCTGACAGCAATTGTGATTACGACGGGGAAAGGAATGTCCAGCTTAACACTCTTCAGTAGGTTGTGGTCATTGAACCACCACTGTAGCTGCGTGGCCAGATGTCTAGAGGTAGGAATTGTTTGTCATGTAGCCATGTCGCTGAAGACCAGTGGCTGCTGAGGTGGTGCATGAATGCATGCATATGCAACGTGGTCCAAGGACCCTTGCTGGTAGAGACTGCCATATCCTCTGTGATTGTTAATCCCTTGAGTTGGACCTGGAAAGTGGCTGTCTGGACACCTGGAGGCATGCTTTATTCATAGCCATCAGGAACGGGACTACAATAAAGAAAAGATCTGGTCTTGACTCGAGGGAAGACTTCTTGAAATTCACTGCAAAGCCATGCTCCGTGATTATTGATGGAAGAGTGCTGAACCAGAAGGTCGTCCAAACAAGGGTGCACTCTAATACCTTCTCAATCTTGATACCCATCTGAGAACCCAAGATTTTGGTGAAACATTTGGTAGAGCTGACAGCCCAAAGGGGAGTACTCATTTATTGTATTTATTGAGCGCAGAACTAGCTCTGAGAAGCAACGGGGCGCTTTACAGAGGTATACAACAGTATAATAATTATAATTGTTATTTTTATAATACGCTTAATACCGAATAGGTTTCTAAGCGCGGACCCGGGATTCAAACCTGTGTTGCTCTGTGTCGTCTTGCTTCCAATACGAGCTCATTGCCACTGAGCTATACTACCCAGTACAGATGCATAATGGAGTGCTTTTCAGAGGTAACAACAGAACAGATGTATAGCGGGGTATAGGATAAAGAGGGGCACAGAGAAGGGATACAGCTGTACATGATGGCGGGGAGGAGGAAGGGTGGGTGGCATCTAGCGAGTCGGTGGCATGGGGGGGGGTGACATGATGGCCTAGGTGCTGTACTTATACATCAATCCTTCCACTCTGAATCACAGAAATGGCTGATGTTCTCCAAAATGGGAATATGCAAGTGAGCATCTTCTAGATCTGCTGAGGTCAGCCAATTCTTGGTTTCAGTCAGCAAGATGCTTCCATCTTGAATGGCCTGTAGCGGATGTATCTGTTTAGGGCATTTAGCCTCATCACTGGTCTGTACTTCTGAGGGCTTTCTGACCAAATATAAGATTAATAGAAATCGGGGTCTTCCTCTTCCTGAGGGACTTTGGGAACCATCTTTTTCACAATCAATTACTGGGCCCCATCCTAAAATGCCGTTCTCTTCAGCCCCCTGCTGCATAAAGTGAGTTAAAAGAGGGCCGTTCTCTGCCAGGAGGTGGCTGGACTCTGATGTAACCATCACCTATGTGTCCGGAAAATATCTGCCCATGCTCCTCTGAATTCACTGATGTCCCCAGACCCACCATCCCATCACGTGAGGATTGCATGTTATGCCTTTGTTTGAGAAGGTTCTGTGCTGGGTTCTTCCCCTATCTGAAGTACTTCTTCCCTTACCTCAAAAGAAAGAACGCTGGGGGTGGGGAGGTTTTATCAAGAATGACAAGCTCCTCCCTGTAGCCTTTGATATGGTCATCCCTTTACCTCCCTCTTTACGAGATGGCAAGCTACTTGTCATTGGACGGCCTTTCAAGAAAAGAGTTGAGCTGTAGTCCAAAGAGAGAGCCCCCCAGGAGTGGCCCCTTAGCCTCTGTTTTCCATGAGTGCAGCCACAGCTGTGTTCTCGCTGCTATGCTAGAACTACCACCTAATTCAGCTCCACTCAGACTACCATAATTGATATCTGATGAGTACTAGGTTTCCTTGTCCTTTAAGTTCAGCATCTCAGATATATCCTTAACCTCTCCGTATGCTGATTGCAAATTCTGGAAGTCAATAAGCAAGGAGTGAGCCAACATAGGTTGAATATGATGCAGCTCTGATTATTAGATTGAAATCTGAGTTGGTAAGATTCAGGGCATCATCAATCTTTCAAACCACTGCATCGATTGGCATCGGCTCCTCGCCTAAGAAATTGGCCTTGCCGATAAATTCTCCTAATTGCACACCTGCTTTCATGTTCAAAGCACTCCAGCGGGTATAGTTTCTAGAAGAACCATAAGAAGGAGAGCTTCTCAGTGTCTCCCTGCTCCTAGACCAGAAGCTGTTCAATATCTACATTAAAGGGAAATGCATTTTCCAGGGTTGGCGATGGTGTAGGAAAATACAAATTGGGTCCACTGTGAGTCAGAATGGCGTTAAGTCCCCCCTTCCCTTAATATATTTATAACAGAACATAGCCACGGCATCATCGGACTCATCCAGGCTGCTTGATTCCCCTCCTCAGGATCCTCTGTGTCAAGAGTATTTATTGGCTCAGCAGCAGGTTCCATGGTTGCTGGGAATCACATTTCTGGAGCCAGGTAAAGCACCGACCCTCCTTCTCTCATGTTTTTTCTGGTGCGGTGCCTATGTTTGTGGTGTCTCTTTGGTACAGTACCTTATTTGATAAGAAAAACGGTGATCTTGCATGGTTTCTCTTTTGGGCACAATTCGTTCTCTTCATTGCCCCTGGCTGAATGCACCAGTGTAGATGTGTGCTTTTGAGCAGTACACTGCATCTTTAAGGGATGGTCAGTTGCAGTGGTCAGTTCTGGCTTCATTCGGTTCCCTTACGTGCCAGAGAAAAGGTGCTCTGCAACATGTGCACATACATGGAGCCAGCAGCTTCAGTTTAACCTTACCGGTAAACCCTGATAAAGCGGAGGGGAAGGGCAGGCCAACACTTCTTTCTCTTTGCTGCTTACTCCTTCCTGATCATCTGTATGGATCTGGGTTGTTTGATCGTTATCGATTTGTTTGCAGATGGACTGCCCGCAGCGTAACTACTCGGGCACCCGTTTTGTCCATTTTATTTTTATCCCCATGCTGCCAATAACACCCCTGCACCCCTGAAACCCCCAAATACCGAACATGGTGAGCAGGGGACACCCCCACAGCCCCTGCTCTTCATGTTCAGTATTTTTGTATTCAACTAAAATGGTAACACCCAATTAGATCAAAACGCCCATACGGTCAGTTCTTTTCCGATCTAATTAGGTGTTACCGCCTGTATCGGTGCAACCTACAAAGGAGTGGGGAAGGAAGCTCTGAAGGAAACTCTCAATGGCAGGGCTGTCATCTATACTGCCCATAGGCTGATCTTCAAGGGTGAACCCAAAACCTGCAGGCATTAGAATCCCCACAGCCCACAACATTGCTTCTGAACTAGTGAATCTGGCATATATCACAAAAAGTAGACTTACCCGTATCTGCAATGGCATCACATTACTGGACTCCTCACAGTACCACTGGTAACTGCCAAGCAATGCACCACACTATATCGGGATCAGAAACAGAAAGTACAAGGGAAGGGAGCGGTCCTTAAAATGGGAGAGGAGGAAGCTTTACAACATTTGCCCAAGAGCAGGGGTCCTTCATGGAGTTAGGACTGTGGTGAGAAGAGTTGGATGGGAGTTTATGGGTGCGGGCGGGAGAGTTAGCGGAAGGATTGTGATGGTGTGGGCAAGAAACTATTGTATTTGGTCTGTAAAATAAAATGGTCACAATAAAACACTCCAACTCTTTACAAGCAGAGCACATTCTTCAATAGTAGTGTGAGACCTCATGAAGCCAGCACAATGATGAACAGTGATAATGTTGATAAACAACCTTCTGACCTACGTTTGCGTGATCTTCACCAAAGCAGATTACACCAAATCCCTATCAGACCTGTTTCATAAACTGCAAAATGTTGAGATTCCATCGATTCTCGATGGCGATTCAGTTGTTGATTGTGGTGGTTGATTGATAGAGAACATGATCTATACAAATGACCGCACCATGTTTTGTATTAGCGCATTTGTCCAGGTTACATGGGAAGTGTGCAAAAAGCCCCATTTCCAAAAATGTTTTTGGCATTGAGTGCTGGCAAAGGCTTCTATCGTTCATTCATCAATACACTTTTTTACATAGCTTTTATGTTTTAAGCCTGGTAGTGTCGCTGGCCATCACATTCACCCTGAGAATTGTTCTAGCTCCTCTGTCTGCATCTCTAGCTGAAAGCATGAAATCCAACATCACTCCCTTTAAACATCACATCTGTACAAGTTACTGTTCACACTTGTACCCACCCCACCCCTCCCCCAAACGCCAACCATACCCTGAGCTAGGACTAAATAAATGGGGAGGCATGGCTCTAACTGAAAACCACTTGTAAAGATGGCCCCTGCTTTGAGTGGTGGGGTGCATGGTTCAATTTTCCCAGATCCAGATGGGACTTTATTCAGTGTATGGAAAGGAAATCACTTAAATTGGGCAATTCAAACAATACCACCTTCACATCTTCTCAAAAGTTCAGCAATAAAGTGTGAGTGATCAAATGATGTGGCCCCAAATCTACGTTCTCTTCTTTGTAGCAGAAATATGATTCTTTATTCCATGAATCATGGTTTGCCAAACAGGAGGCACATCTTTAATTAGAATAGCTGTGATCCATACATGCCAACATTTCAACTTTATATTCATATTCTGGGACTGGTAATCCTGGATTTAGAATGGTGAAATAGAGATTCTAGCACTGTCAGTGCCAGAAATGGCAGCATAAAGGCTGTGTTACTGAGCCCTATCCAAGACTACATCCTTCATTATAATGGCCGATCCTAGCCCAACTGAAACATCCCAGCCTGCAAAATGACAGAAAGGAGAAGATGATACTGAAAGAAGGGATGACAAACTAGTGGACCTCCTGACTAAGGTGACTTTGGACATTGCAGAAATCAAAACAAAACTGATTAATGCAGAGGACTATATGGATCTTAGTACAAAGGTAGTTGCTATAGAAGAACATTTTACCACTGGATGACAAAACTGTAAGGTTACATGATCTGATAAGGAATTTGGATATTCAAAATGAAAAATTGACTCTTAAACTATCGTAGCAGGAAACAGTCTCTAGGAGGAACAACATAAGAGTGGCTGGGATTCCTGAAAATGTGGCGCGAGGGAACCCTAGGGCATTTCTAGACAAGGCACTGATTTCTATGTTAAACTTGGACCCCAGCACCCCTTTGTAGACGGAAAGAGCTCAAAGGTCCTTGGGACAAAATCCAGCGATGTGTCAGCGACCAAAAACTTTATTGTGAAGTTTTTGAGATTTCTAACTAAGGAAATGATACTCAGAAAATCATGTGAGCAAGGGGATTTAAAATGGGGAGGAAATAAGATCATGATTTTTGGTGATTTAAGTAGAGATGTACTAGAGAAAAGGAGAGCATTTAACACAGTAAAAGAAAAAGCGAAGAGTAAGAAGTTGCAATATTATATGGTTTATCCTGCTATACTCCGGGTATTGATTGAGGGTTAGATTCGTTCATTCTCTGATAACAGGAGCGCTGAGGCTTTTTTATCTGACTTGGATATTACACCTATGTAGACTGTCTCCCTATCTCAAAACTAAGGCCGCTAAAATAGCTCAGCGGGTAGAGCGCTCGATGCTGCAAGCTGAGCGTGAACTGCAGGTCCGAATTCTGGCAAGGCAAACTCAGCCGTTTATGCTTCCGAGGTCGATAAATGAGTACCAATTTCGGTTGGGTGATATTGTATGTAAATATGTGCTCTTGTAAAGCGCTTTGGATAAAGGCGCTATATAAATAACACATCATTATCAAAAGAGTGTTCCACCAAAAAAGAAAATATGACCTCACTCATGGTTTAATACCTGTCTACTGAACGCTTCTTTTTTTCACTTAAAGTGTGTACTTTTACCATTTTGTTAATTAAATATATAATAAGTTTTAATAATATGTTGGAGTTAACCATTATATTCAACGTTTCTTACATTGCGGGAAAGTTTAGATGATGCATGGAAGAGTGAGGCCAGAGTAAAGCACCCTACAAAAACAACGCTGGATCGCGTCGGCACGTAATTTTTCCATGGCAGTGACGCATCTGGTCAAGAATGCCAGAAGCTCTGCGCCTCTGACGCGGTGCGCAGAGAATCTGGGAATGGAGGAAGATAAAAAATGGGGGAGAGTGATCTTCGCCAGAACGTTTGTACAGCTACGATGTGTTCGATCTAGAGCTCCGTTAACTCTGTGCCTCCGGCGTAGTGTATGCAGAATCCGAAATTCAAGGAAAATCAAAGTCGTAAGAGAGCGAAGTTTCATTGGGCAATCCCCAGGATGACGGTGGGCTGGCTAGCGTGGAGATGGTGCGAGGTGCAATTAAACTGATGGATCAAGGTACTGTGGAAATGGGCTTGTCTATTATACTTCGTATAGATTTGGGTTTGTATTCAGTCAAGGTTAAGGCAGCAGCATACTGTCAACGAGCAAGACATTACAATATGTGAACAACATCAATGGACAGTAGTAACGGTGGAATACTTGCAGTTTTGCTATAATACGGTGTCTTGAGAGACTATCTCATTGAATCCGGTTGGCGAATGCCATTTACAGTCTCACTTTTGGGGTGAGGGAAGGAACCTCATATGTCACCTTATTTCCAATTAATTTAAAGCATAATCCAAACATTGGCACTCAGAGTGATGGGAGGATTGAAGTGGCATCATTGAATCAGGGGTGATCATATATTGAGTAGGGGGTAGGGAATTATTCGGGATAAGTAATTTATAGGCTTGAAATTAATATTTGAGCAAGGACTTCAGTGAAAATACATTACAATAGGCAGGGGCTTTCGAATAAAGAGACGCAGATCGAGAAAGCTTAGGGTTCCCAAGATATTGACATGGGTTGGCATGCTTCAAGTAATAGGACAACACAAAAATGAAAGGGTTGATCTTATTGATAGCTTAATGAATAAAGGGGCATGGTTATAGGGTGTAATATGACTATATATGCATTAAGTAGTACCATTGTATTGCCAATGAGCGTGTTCTGGGATTTTGACGTTGCATATTAGCAAGGAGTATGATGTTTCAAGTAGTAATATATGAATATAGATACGTTTGGTGTATTGACTCTGTGGTTATTCCCTATTTAAGACATCTATCTGTAAGTGTCCATGGTAAACTTGGATGGAGAAGGCTCTAATGTATATTCCAATCAGATTATTGGATTTAAAACCACAATAATACATTTTTTTGTATTAATGTAATAAGATGTCTTGTTAATGGGAAATGTGTAATGTGGACATAGGGAATATAGGTATAATGGTAAGAACTATTAAGATAGGCCTATTTGATAATAATATTGATTTAGATAGTAATGGGAGATGTATTAGAATTGATGGTACTTGATCGGGGATGGGGTTCTGGGGGTATAGTTTGGATTTGTGTGAGCTTTGTATATAACTGTTCTCGTAAATTGTTTATTATTCTTTGGACGATTGCCAATCAAAATGAGTCTTTATGTTTGTGTCTTGTGGTATATGTGCTGTGTTAATGTCGGGGGAAGGGAGGGATAATCTACACTCATTTACCATTAGATGTAGTAGTAAAAGGGGAAGTAAAAAGCTTCAGTATTGTGCTTGATGACATAAGGCTGACTGATCTAGGACTGCATTTTAGTACGACTTTAAGATAGGAACATTAAAGGTTTCCACTTGGAATGTGAAAGGCATAAACTGTCCCAAGAAAGGAAGGAAAATACTAGCCAGGCTATGGAGGGAAAAAGCTGATATAATATGTTTGCAAGAAACGCATTTGATGGAACATTTGGAGAATCTGTTCAATAATTCTAAATATTTGAAAATGTTACTAAATTGCTATTCCTCGAAATCACAAGGGGTCGGCATTCTAATTCGTAGGAGGCTAGGTATAGCCATTGAAAATGTGTCTATGGATGATGACTGTCGGATTATCCTGGCAGATGTTAGGTATGAAGGGAGGTTAAGAACTTTGTTCAAATGGCATTGTGTTCTTTAAAGCCTTGGCAACATTTTACAGAGTATGAAAGGTGATTGTATTGTATTATGATTGTATTATGATTGGGGTCGATTTTAATTGCTTATTGAACCACAGATTAGATAGATCATCAGATTGCAGATTCACTGGTCAAAACTTGAGTAGGGCTTTCAAGGACTTTCTTGAAATATTTGACCTGATAGACATTTGGAGGGTTTTAGACCCCAGGGAGAGGGATTTCTCTTTTTATTCCCCAGTCCATGATTCTTACTGAAGAATTAATTATTTTTTAATTTCATTTAGGTTGGTGGAGGACATAGTAGAGGCTAACATTGGGGAGCGTTGCCTTTCGGATCACTCTTTAGTCACACTAAAACTGAATTTTAAAAAATGTCGGCCCGATTGTGGAGAGGAGAATGTAAAATATCTTGCGGCAGAGCTGCGGGTTATGCTAAGAAAATATGCATTGTCCAAAAACAGGAAGGATCAAATAAATGTGGATAGAGTCAGAGAGAAACTAAAGGACAAAGTGGAAAGACAATCTGAAAAAGGTTATATTTTATGAAACAAAAATATTGGAAAGAACGGGAATGGGGTGGTCAACTTTTGGCAAATAGGTTAAAGAATTTGACGGAAAGGTCCTATATTTAGAAGACTGACAATGGAAGGGGTGAACTAGTATTCAAGAAAAAAGAAATTTGTAAATGTTTCAGAGCATTTTACGCGTCCCTCTACTCAGAAGAATTAACTACTCAAGCATCAGAATTAGCTACTCTTTTGTGACAAAATTGATATTCCATGCTTATCCTGAGGAAGGGAGAGCGGCATTAGACACACCAATTACTGTACCCGAAGTTCAGACAGCAATAAACCAACTTAATTTAGGAAAATCCCAGGATATGGATGGGTTGCCGGTGGAATTTTATAGATCCTTCAGTACTATTCTAGTACTGGAGTTTTGTGATTTATATAATCAATTTTTATCAGGAGGGATTCTCTGTCCATCCATGAGAAAAGCCGCCATTACTTTGATAACGGAACCAGGAAAAGATACCACTAAATGTAGTAACTATCGTCCTATTTCACTTCTAAATGTAGATGTAAAAATGTTTACTAAAATCTTGACTGCCCGACTAATTAAATATATTAGCGAGTTGATTGATTATTCACAGGTGGGATTAATGGGAGACAGACATGGGTATGACAATATTAGGACATTATTACATATTATTGGATTATCAGATCCGAAAGCAGAGGAGATGTTGCTTATTTTTTAGATGCTGAGAAAGCCTTTGATTGTGTAAATTGGTCACTCTTCCTGAAATCGCGTTTGGGCCCCAATTCTTAAACGCTGGTGGAACTTTGCAGTATGGGATCTCAGCCAAACTTTCGGTTAATGATAAGCTTTCATCATCGTTTCAGTTATTCAGAGGAACGAGACAAGTTTGCCCGCTTTCGCCTTTTCTTTTTAATCTAGCCCTGGAACCATTACTTGCATATATAAGACGGGAACAGGGCCTTCGTGGTTGGCGTGTGGGAGACAGGGAAGTTAAGGTTAAAGCTTATGCCAGCGATATGACTATTGTACTGGCCACCCCAGAAGGAGGAGGTACACTTTTGAAACACATGATAGAGGAGGTGGGATTATTATCTGGCCATACAATTAATTGGGGAAAAACTGTACTCTTTCTTCTTAAAGACAATCCTTCCAGTAGGGCCTTAAATGATTGAAATTGTCAATGGGCAAATTCAAATGTGAAATATTTGGGGATTTACCTTTCACGTGATACAAAGAAAATGGTGGATTTTAACATTGGTAAATGGATTGAGACACTGCAACGGGACATTTGTAAATGGGATTGTATGACTTTGAATATCTGGGCCAAGGTAAATGCTATTAAAATGATGCTTCTGCCCAAGGCTTTGTACTACATACAGTTGCTTTCTCTGAAATTTTAATAAAAATGGGTTTAAGCGCATTGGCACAGTATTTTTTTATTTTTTTATCGAGTGTAGGGAAAAGGCCAAATATCCCCCGTTCCATTATGATTCGTAGAGTTAGGGAGGGGGGATTTGGCTATCCAGTTTTAGAAAACTATCACATAGGGTTTCTGTTGAAGAAGGCTTCTTGTTATTTTATGGAGGGAGGAGATTAGAACCATTTTAGGTATCAATAGAAAAAGATAGGTTTAAACCCTAATGTTTAGACAATCTATATTCCATTGGCAAATTGCCAAAATCTGGGGTAAAACTGGAAACTATAGCTGTTACAAAAACCACCTGGCTAGAGTGGATTTTGGGCTATGGGCAAAGTTTATTCATGTATGGAGAAGCATCTATTTGGCATAATCCCTGCCAGTTGCACACCTGCAATGCCCCCCTGGCAGCCCCACACTTGGGGACTGGTCTGTATCCCTACATCCTCTACTTGCACTTGACACCTGCTGTCTGCATTTACCCTTGCACTTGCCACCAGCGGGCAGCACTTTTATGTATTGTATTTA
Source organism: Ambystoma mexicanum (assembly GCF_040938575.1). Classification (NCBI taxonomy): domain Eukaryota; kingdom Metazoa; phylum Chordata; class Amphibia; order Caudata; family Ambystomatidae; genus Ambystoma; species Ambystoma mexicanum. The sequence continues at coordinate 532,561,551 of NC_090941.1, read as the reverse complement.
TTTGACTGTTATCCTATGTACTGCACTGTCCCCTCCCCTGCACTTGTGCAATCTTAATGTTACCTGGTCTAGTAGGATCATTGTCTTCCCTCTGTTCCCCTCCCTTGCCTCGTCGCGCCTTGAAACACTGGTGTATAGGGGCGTTATAAATGCCATAGCATTACAATTAGATAACAAAATGCTAAATTGGAGAAGTTGGGCTAACAAAGGTATTCTGAGAATTGAAGATGTCTGGAGAGATGAGAAAATGAAATCCTTTGCAGGGCTAGTGGAGCAATATGGATTGGGTAATAGGGAACATGGGAGATATAGGGCTTTAGAGAAATAGACGGTTGAAAGACCACAGATGCTAGATGTGCCAATGATTGAAAAGCCCAAAATTTGTGAACTTTTTGATACGCCGCCCCATATGGTGTCAACATTTCTTAAGTTAATGCCAAGAGAGAATCATATGAAGGAGTCATGGGAGAAACTACGATTGGATTGGGCTACAGATTTAGGGAGGGATGTCCCGGTGAAAGTATGGGAGGGTGTCTGGAGGGTGGTGGTGAAAGCTAAGATGGATCTAAAGTTGTGTTATATTCACCAACGGGTATTAGGCCTTCTATATTGGACTCTAGTGCAGATGAGTTTGATGGATAATGAATTATGTTGGGGCTGCCAACAGATGAGGGGAACTTTATTACACATGCTTTGGGAATGTAATAGAGTGGCAGACCTCTGGAAGGATGTACTAGACAGAATTGATGCAACTGGGAATATCTCATTTACGCGTACTTCTCTGGCAGTGATTCTTCTATCAACTGAGGGTAGATGCGAAAATGCATGCAATTATCCAAGCTGGATTGATAAAGCTTTACTGATGGCAACTAAGCAAATTATGAAGGTGTGGAAGACAAGAAAGAAGCCTCTGATAGAGAATTGGTATTGGATATGCAAACACTTCCAGGCTTTGAATAAATTCAATCAGTAAGACAAAATCAAGAGGAAGAGTATCTGGAACTATGGGGGCCTTTTAATGATCTGTATGGGTGAGGGTAGGTTGGGTTATTGAAATATAAATATGTAGTAGTTACTTAGGGGTTAGGTGTTAAGGTTGTGAGGGTATTGTGTGGTTTGTGTTGGGTATTATTGTTTGTGCATGTTATTATTTTAATCATTGGGCTTTTGGGGGCTGGTATAGGTTTAATATGTTCTCTTAAAACGTTTATGATATTTGTTTTTTATCAATGTGATTATTTGACTTAGAGTTTGGTCATTTGGTAGTTATAACCGCTCAATTTTATGTTTTTAATACAATGTTTGTTGGTTAAATCAAAATAAAGAGTTAGAATGGTGAAATGGAGGACTACAAGACCCAGAAGTTAAAACCAGGACTGGACTAGCATCTCCCTAAGGAAATGGGCATTGTTGGCACGTTTGATGATCGTTCACACCAACATGCTCATAAAGCATACATGATACCACAGTTGTAAACAGCTGATCAAAAGTGGGACATACGTGTTGTGCCGTTGTGAAAAATACATGATTACCACATTGTCCTTAAACAGGGTTGATTTAAAATAATGAAGCAGCTAACTATTCTCTTTTTCCATCTCTGTTATACATGACAATCTATGTGGTGTGTGATAAAGGATGATGGTGAAACAAGTAATAAAGAATGTATAACCAGTCACTTTAATCATTCTGAAATTGTTAGTTATGTGCTGGTCCAAGAACAGCCCAGTAATGATCTGAACGCGGGTGCCTTCCTGAAACAACATCACCAAAACTCTACACCTCTCTGAGAATGTGATACGAGCCTGATCGGATCATTATAAAGAGTGTTTATATTAACTTGATTGGTAATGCTGGCTTTAACTGATTTATTTACAGGTCAGCTATGGGGTGAAATGACTTTGGCACACAATAAAAAAGCTCAGCAAATGTTTATGGCGTTAGAAGGAGGAAGGTATAGTTTAGTTCTGTGAGATGTATGTTTTGTTACAGCAGAGAACATTGCCATCATATGAAAGTTTTTTTTTTTATAGTCGTGGATTACAAGTAAGGCTCCCAGTTTCATGGTATTTATTTTTGCACCATTTCTGTCTATCTTTATCCATATTCTTTTATCGTTTTACCTGTATTTTTCCATATTTATATTATGCTATGTAAAAAAATAAGTTGTTACTAGTATTTGTTCACATTTATTTTTTATTAAAAAACCCATATTGGCCTTTGGATGCCTATGATAGGAAGCTTGTTGACCTGTGTTCTTGCACAACAAGCTAAGGGCCGCATAACTGTAGCCAACTTAAAAAGACATTACATTCCTTTTTTAACCACTCTGTTATTTTGGTTTGCACTGCCATCGTCCTGTCATGCATGTTTGACAACTTAATGAACCAACCAAGAAACATGCGTTTCCGTTGTTTCATCAATTCTTTACAAATAAATACTGAGAGGTAAAAGAGTGATTTCCGTCTGTATTTTTGTGTAAAAATCAGATCAGTAAAAACGGAAAACAAGGAGCCTTAATTACAAGATATCTCCAATTATTTGCAATTGTGATGTTACTAAACTGCAACATTCAAGTGAAAGCAACACAAATAGGTAAACGTAATTGAACATGTTTTATTTGAATGTCCAAACTTTATCAAGTAACTTTCTAATATTTTTTTCTTGTAGTAGAGTCTATGCTGTAAGTACTTACTTGGTACTTTATTGCCATCACAGTAATAGAAATAATATGTGTAAATATTAACCCATCAAACGGATAGTTGCCTCAGTCCTCTTAAAATCAGCAAAGAATATGTTAAAATGCTAACCCTCTAGCTTTTTTTCTGCAGGTCAAAGTTCTAAATTGCACTTTCTTCCATGACTTGAACTTTCGCATCATGCTCACGAAGCAGCGAATGATACAGACATTTCCTAAATACCTTATGCAAAGTAGGAAATGCCTCTTGGTAGTCAAATAAAAAAGTGTGTCTGGGAGATCTGCCTTTTACCTGCACAGTTTTCAAAATGAGGGCCTTTGTGTCAGCTAGTACACTATAAAGACTGCCAGGCATAAGTGAAAATTCAGCAATATCAGAAATGACTGCGTTATCTTAAAATTCTCAGGTGGGGACCAAAGCTCTTTGAAAAGTTATACATTTCTGTCACTGAAATGCATTTCAAGTTCTCCAATAATTTTGCCAACAAAACTGTAATAGACTCAGATTAAATCAGCATCAGATTTGCTGCTATCAATTTCGTGATGTCAAAATAGCCCAGTCTTCTTTTTTCACCATTGCTTGTTGTTGGAAAGGTCCTTCTTGAGATTTACTCTGCTCGTCAAACCAGGTTTGGTCCCTTTGTCCAATTTGTCTTTGGCGGGGTTCACTGCTGAAGCGCGCCTCTGGCTCCAGCTTGTCTGGCAGGGCAGGAAGCGAGGGAGGTTCCAGAAACTCCCTGTGCTTAATCTCCTAGGTGACAGGAATGCACCCAAAGGTAATTGGCTGGCTGGCTGTCCTTGGAGGACAGCCACTCTGCTGTGAGTGACAGCTAGGCTGAAAATGAATGGGAGAAACCTGCATAAAAGGCGAGGCTTTTTGGCTTGGAAGGCAGAGTCGACCACTGGACAAAGGAATCCGAAGAACTTGGAAGAGATGCCTGCTGTAACTCCTGGACTGTCGGTTTGCCCGGTGATGCCCTGCTGCTGTGCTGAAGCTCCAAATTCACCTTGACCAGAGAAGCCCTGCAAGGACGACTTCTCCCCTTGGGTTGATGGGACCAATCGACCCCAAAGTGAACTTGTTTGGACATCCTTTCGGAGCTGGCTGTACTTCCACTGCTGCTGGAACCGAAGTGCCAGGGAGAGGAACACCAAACGGAGTGCATCACTTTTAAGTTGGCCAAGAGCTCCAGGAAGATCCTCTGGACTTCCAGGAAGCAGGACTGACCGAGCGTGAGCCACCCCAACAGAGTGCTGGACCCCAGATGCAAGGAAAGCCCACCTCAACAGCCAAGAGTCGGCAGTGTTGCTATTTGCTGAGACGCGAGGAGCTGAATTCAAGTTTGCCTTTTGCAGCTGCTGACCGTCCCATTGCAGTGCAGGAGTCCCCAGAAGTCCTCTCTCTTGTCCCCGTGACTGAGGCACAGGAACAACAGGATCTGCAGAGCTGCGCAGGAATAGAAGCCAGCTGGAACCATGTGTAACCTTTGTTTTATTCTTAAACCCTTTTCTTTGACACCAAACTCAGTATTGCTCTGAATGTACCAGTGATATATTAATGCCCACAGTGTCATAGGTATTTAAGTTGCTTCAGGGTGTAGGAATAATCTGTGTGCCATCCCAAATGGGTACTTGCTGATTAGTGTGTATTTTGAGTGTATTTGTGGGTTACTGTTATATCGCTCCCTTCTGGACAAGGCTTATTCAACTGACAAATAATTGTTTAATCAAGAAACATTGACTATAAGAGGTTATTTGAATACATGTCACTGTAAACCTCTATGTAAGAACCCTACTGCTCACATTGACCCCTCTTGAGATAAGCCTGGCTGCTCAGCCACACTATCAACCTGTGTAGTACAGACTTGCACCAAAGGGTGGGTCCCTATTGCCAGGAGGTCCAGGTTGCAGTAGTGCACCCAAAGGGGACTGCACACAATCTTGCCTAACAATAGTGAACTGGATCCGTCGGATGCCTGCGTACAAGCCCCCGGCCCCATTAGGCAGGCCGGCGGCTCTGTTACGGGGAGGACACCCGGCGGCACCAGCATTGACAAACATACCCACACAAGTCGACTTCATCACGACCAAAAGGCCACACACAGTGTCAAGGGGGCGGTCCACCAGTTCCCTGTCCTCTGGGCAATCGTGTACGCCTCACGACAGGCCCCAAAAATCAAAAATCTGGTTCGGACGACATGTCCAAAACGACCAAATTCACGCATGCCAAGAAACCATGGTTGAAATACACGTCTAAGGCCCATGCGAAATTCCCTCAGGCTTCGAAAATCTCTGAACTCATTAAAAAGCATTTCCTGGACACCCTACTTAAGACTCGGACTTCGAAACACCACAAAAAAGTCCATCTGGGCAAAAGGGGACTATGTCCCAGCTGGAGGGAACCATTTCAGGGGCTATGAGGCACAAGAAACACCCTGCACCCAAGCCAGCCCTCGCACCTCCTACTCCAGCTGTTGTCCCATCACCTGCTGTCCCAAGTTCTGCCCAGTGGTCTGCAGAGGAAATAGATGGGGTCATGAGACGGATGTCCTCATTTGCTGATTTCTTCGACAGCCACCCAGAGGTTCTACAAAATCTCCAAAGCACACCACCATCTAGTGGGGTAGCAACCCCTCACCACCTAACCCCCAAAAGGGCTCATAATGACACCTTGCAAGCAGCCACCCCTCAACAACATCCCAGGGCAGTTTTCATACTTTGTATCCACTCAAAGAAACAGAACACTGGAGCATACTCGGACACCAAGGACCTAGGGGACACGGGGAGGTAGACCATTTCTAGGAAGACGTTTACGTTGTACAGTCGCCGGATCATACAGACCCACGAGCGGCAGACTCACCGCTCCACAACCAGATCCAGTATAATGATATTCTCCTGAAGGCAGCTGAACATTTCCAAATAGAAACACAGGCAACCCAGATAGACAAAGACTTTGTCGGACTTCTTAGGAGACATAAAATCTGCAACCCAATTTATTCCTATCTTCCAGTCGGTACAGAGGTGAAAACAACCCTCTTTGGTAACCTCAAACTTAACACTGGCTGTAAACCCACATATTGAAAAGGTCTTCCGTCCAGCTCCCTCAGACCACTTTACATCAGGGGTCAGTTAAAGCCAGACTCATTGGTTGTTACCACCACAACCTACTAAAGGAAACTCCTACAATAACAAGAGAGACGACGCTAGGTTGAATAGGACACAAGCGACACCCCCATGAGGACATAAATTAGCATCCCTGCCCAACTCCAAGCAACAACCTCACCCACTCCATGAACGCTACCAAGTACCATACTTGGATGGAATTGTGTGAGTGTTAGCAGTTGCCACACTTGGACGGATTTGTGGACTTTGGCATGCCCGGGCCTGTACGGTGTTGTAAATGATGGCAGATGCCGTGTCTGGAAGGGGCTGTGAGCGGTAGCCTGCGTGAGCAGCTGGATAGGATTGTGAATGCTGACCATTGCCACATTTGGATAGAGTAGCAATGGTTCACCGATATCGCATCTGTACTAGATTGGGAATGCTATCAAGGCCAGATTTGGATGGAATTGCGAATGCTTGCTTGCCCCGCATACAGACAGGTTTGTCATAGGTGGGCGGGGGCCGAACTTGGACACGGTTATGAATGTTGGTGGGCGTCATGTGTGGAAGGGTTTGTGGGTGTCGGCCGGTGCCAGATCTGGATGGAGGTGCGGGGATGTTCGCGCACGCACCAGGAGGGAATGTGGAAGTTTAGCATGTTGCTTCTAGACAGCAATACCAATGATCCAGTCCACTAACAATTTCACCCCTCTGCATACACCTCTCAAACTCGAACCAAACACAACCACAACCGTATAGCACAACAATCAGCACAAACTTCACTACACTGCAACAACAAAACAAACCACACATAGACTCACACAACAGCACACAAAGGCTACCGATCGGAATACACCCTAAACCCAGCGAAGGGTGTTAACCGGGTGAGGCTGTCAACAGCACATCACTGCTCTCTTGCACTTTTTCCTGCTTCTTCCCACTAACTCACCCCCGTCCCCTTTTCAGAGCCACCAGAGCACCAGGGGACGACTCTGGTGGTGATAGTGCACGGTACAAATATCCTTTAACATTAACATAACAACTCTTTCCCCAGTTGTTACCATTACAGCAGTATCCTTATAGAGGCAGCCCAGGATGTTACGCCTTTTGGAGGATGAAGGCATGATAGCATCTGATGCCAGTAGCAGTGGATGTCGCAGCAGCTCACTGGCTGGGAAGGCACTTGATTTATCCTCTTGAAATTCATTCAGTATGTTCATTACTGTTGCTGTCAGCCCCAGTTTTGCTAATATCCCTCTTTTTAACTTGAAGGAGGAGATTAGCTGGTTGCAGCACAGATAGTACACTTTGCGCAGCCAAGTTAAGAAAGCGGAGATCGTTCCATCTAAACTGGGATCGAAGACGACCTGACTGTTATAACATCTGATCAGCCTGTAGATTTACTGACACATTCCAACAGCTGTCAGCCTATCTGTTGAGCAGAGTACATCGTTGTGTGTACAAATGACATGTGCATTGATGCTTGAGCAGTCAATAAAGTTTTGATCCCTCTTATACTGCCGCAACGGTGACTTTAAGGGTAGATTAAGAAAGTTCACCATACAAATCAAAGAATTGGTGAAGAGTTGGCTCGTGAGCAACTACCAGATGCAACTGATGATTGAAACAGTGCACATATCCGGTGATCTTATTTATTTTGTGTTGTTGTAGTGCTTGCACTCCGCCTCTAGGGCCAGCCTCGACAGATGCCACATCATAGCAGTGGCTGAAAATGCTTTGGGATCCAAGAGAACTCCAAGCCATTCTAAAATAGTGTCTGTAATGGACAAAGCACCAAACTTTTTTCAGGCTGTTAAACCACAAAATCTTTCTCTGGTATTGGATAACAATAGAGAGGTTCTGCACACCCACAGAGTCAGAGGTTTCATCTCATTTGGGAGTAAATCCAGAAGCAGAATCTACCTCGGTAGCAATTTTATCAATGAGCATGGATGACACCATTAATAGTATGTCCTTTCGCACAAGGGCGCAACGAAACCTAGATTTCTGGGGGGGCTAACTGGTGATGGGAGGGGCCGCTTCAGAAAATGGGTGGGGCAATCTTGGAGTCTCCGCCCCCACTGTTCTACCCCCAAGGTCCGGTGTGGGAACCAACTATCAAATAGTACATTTTAAAGTGCAATATGCAGAGAGAAAATAAAAGCCTTTCGTGAAAGTAACAGCTTTAAAGCTTTACTGCGTTTGTACAAGTACATTTTTCTGCACAAGCACAGTGAAACTTTAACACCGCCAATTTCGGGAAAGGCTTTCCTCACCTCTCTCCCTAACAAAATGCAAGTGTGCACATACAGGGGCACACCTAGGCAAACATTTAGGCAGGGGCTAACCCTTCAAATGTTGGGAGAGGTGCTAACTTCACGGGCGGTGGGGAGGGGCATACTTATTTGTGTGGGGGCATCTCATTTCTTTATGCATTCTAATGATACTATTCTAGAGCAGCTTCAATGTTACAAGCAGTTAACTCTCTCCTTTAAGTCTGAAAGCACCAGTTTAAGGACTGCTGTGTGATGAATGAGCAGTCTCCTGTCCCCTCTCTACCCTTCCAATCACTCCCCTGTCATGCAAGTACTAACCCCACATCACGATTTCAGATGCCTAAAAATGTATTAATCTGAATGCAGGTGCTAACAAGGAAATCCTTTATTTAACCAAGGTTTCCACAGACCATTTAAAGGGATCAGACGTCGGATTCTCTGCATTTCGTAAAATAGCCCCAAACACATTGAAGAAGCTCACCACTCAAGACCTGCGTTCTTCTGACCTGCACCCACCTGTCAGCACGTCACTCCTGATGCACGTCACAAACAATGCCTTTAAATTCCGTACAACGCTTACATTACATTGCAAAACGACACCTTCTTCGAATAATACACTTTGTAAGTGAGGAGTCAAGGTCAAGTAGAGTCGGCGCTACATCCTCTGGCAAGAAAGTTGTTTTTTCGTTTTCAAAGTGCTGTATTGAGAAGGACTCTTCTCCAGCGAAGGGAAGCACGGTATACACCGATAACTGCACCCCACGGGTAAAACAAATCACTATGTTTTCAATGGAGTGTTGCCTTCAGCTGTATCTGGGGTGTCAGCAGAACCTGGGTGGTGGTGGTGGTGGGCTTTGGGGGAGGGGGGGGTGCGTGTGTGTGTGTGTATATAACTGTTTCTCACACCTTTTTGAGAGTCACTGCGCCCTGTGTGGAATACATTGTGTCCCTGGACTTCGATGCTATTAAGTCAAACTTCCGTACAGGGGCCACTGCCGCCTGTGAGGAGTGCCTCTAACTGCTGGACCCATATGCATGCAAGTACAATGACCGACCCACCCACCCTGCCATAAGTGAGTAGGACCACACGGTTTGCAAGTGTTGGCAATAAAAGGCCGTAGGATTTTATTGTTACAGATATGGTTATGAAAACAATAACAATAATCACATATCCATATGAAATCATACTTTTGGGCACCGTGTCCAGAGGAAGCCCCCTCTGGCCCGTGCCGCCTTTCTTGTCCCACGACTTATTGTGGTCACCGTACAGTGTCCTATTCCTCTCTTCTTTTTTTCTTCTCCCTTCTTTTCTAGGGTGGGAGGATTTTGCGGAAAAGGAGTAAAAGCGGAGGACACTGAGTTAACAGTGAACGTCCTGCCTATTTGAGTCCCTGTTCAGGGTCTACAAACAGATTGTGTTTTCTGTGGAGCTGGTAGCTCCTTTTATAAGACCCAGGGCTTTGAAGTGTAACTGCTGCGGGCTGTGACCCAGCCCCCAGGTCGGCAGAGCCGACTCTCTGGCCCCCCAGGCACGGGGCGGGGGGTGTTATTGCTCTCCCTGCCTGCCTTGTTAGTTTCCTTAGGGCGCTTAGGACCCTGCTGCTTTGTGGAAGGGTGAGGTGATTTTCTCACCTTGCCCTTCCTTTGCTTTTTGGTGGAGGAGACTGCTGTCTCCTGTCTAAATGGTGGAGTGGAGAGGGGCCAGCTATGGATGGGGGAGCTGGCCCTCTCTTGGGCCTGCAGGATGGTACCAGCAGTTACCCTGCCACGCTTTGGGAGGCCCTACAGCATTGCCCATCCTTGTCACACCCTTCACCTTGATGGTCCGGGGAAATTCTGGACCTCCTGGGCTCATGCCACAACCCCCGCCTGATCTCTCAAGCTGCCCACCCTCCATCTGCCCTGGGCCTGGGGGGAGGCAATCCTCTGCATGAATGCCAGATGGACAGAACAGGACATGGAAGGCCCGCCACTCAGCTCACATTTGGGGGGGGGCTGTAGCCCGATTATCTCAATAACGTTGCGCGTCTGATTCTCTATGCCATGTGACGTGTATTTTGCCGCTACTGGATAATGCTCGAAAAGATGACCGTAAAATGTAAGTTTAAAAAAAACTGAAGTCTTCAACAATAGACTTGATATAATGATGATTCTTTTCTGTTTTGTACATAATTGTTCTGTTGTACTGCAGCCTTTTTTGTTTCGAGCTTCTCGTTCCTGCCATACGGCCAGAGCAGAAGCATGAGGTTTGATTTTCGAATGCTTATGAAGACCACAGCCACTCCCCAAGTGCAGTTTTCCCATCTCTGTAATTTCCTGTGGTAAACATACAACATGTATAGCACAATGCAACATCTCTGGCAACTGAATACTCAAGCCAATCACATCCTTTATACCAATCACATGCCCAACCTCTGTTAGCTGATTCGATTTTTGTTTTGGGACAGCTAGATAATCGTACTCTTGACGGTGCATAATTTTTAATGTCATGAGGAGCCAGAGAACTAACCGAGGCTATAACCAGGACATTGTGAAGCTGTCGAATAAGTGGTACTGTTTTGGGGAGGACATGTTATTCCCCGACATGCCACCAGAACATCCAGTCACTATACACAGAAGGGCTGCAAGTCACCCTCTCTCTTGACTTTCTGGTAACAAAAGTATCGGCCATTGCAGTGCAGTAAGAACATTTTAGTAGTATGTTCAACAAGTATTGATACTGAGTCTAGTGCCACCATGTTGACAAATTACTTGTGCCAGTTAAAAGATCCTAAACAAGTTTTTCGTTTCAATCTTACATTCAAGATATCATTATTTACTTAGTTAACTAACAATAACGATTGTAGTAGAACAATACAATTTGGGTGGCCTATGCTTTCCTTAATTTGGGACAAAATCCATGTTCGTGCTGAGTTCTGGAGTGTTTACATTGTTATTCCTGTTTTTTTTACTGGAGTTATACAAGTAAATGTTATTTTTTGTATCAATTATATTTTTGGGGGATTTTTAGAAGGACATCGCTGGATATAAGACCCAGTGTCTATCTATCACACTGTCAAAGTGTCCATGCTGTTTGTGGAATGATGTATGCTTTCCCCAAGAAGTAGGTCTGATGTGCAAATGCGATTACTTATCTACCACTTTGTAAGGGACGCCTTATGCAGTGGGGGTGTGAATTTGGAATTATCTACAGCTGGAATAATGGGTAAAAAAGGAGGTAAATCCAAATGCAAGGGCCACTTTGCTCTTTATTTCTGACACTAGTCTTGATACTGGGTTTACATATAGCCTTTGTGCTCTGTCGGATTCAGGAAGCCGTAGAAGGTTTCACATACAGTTAACCCCAACAGCAAAATCCATAGTAAACCATTGTTGTTTGGCTATTCTCTTGTGCTGTTCCCCCAAAATCCTAAACCGTGAAGCACTGTAGCTTTTAAACAGGGATGTTTATGTTGGGCATAACCTGTACACGTCTTCCTGGTACTGTTGGTGGGCTTTGTGGGTAAGGCATAGTTACTTCGGATTGGGCTGATTTCATGGAAGTGCCATGTTCAAATAATGCAGCTATTTCCAGAGCCATTATAGAGACCGTAGGATTTGGTTAGTTGTCATAGGGTTGTGTGACGATCATGGGTTCTTGTCAGTTCTCCCCAGAGGGAAGCCCTTCCCTATGAGGCCAGGCTGCTACCTAATAGTTCTCCTAGGGGTGGTAAAATGTGGGAGGATTTCATAGGGAGAAACTCATGGGGATGAAGACTCCTGTCCCGTGAAAGATCTCCCTAAACCCTTCTGCCCAGAAGCCATGCCCCTATTGACAACTCCTCCAAACCAGACACTACTACTATCTGTCACTGTGAAGTCTCTACTATCTCACCTGTGAGACCAGATGGGACTGAGACGAAGAAGAAGCAAAGAAGCAAAGAAGCACACAGAACAACAGTAGAAGGGATTACCACAGTATTGAGGTGGCCACCAAGAGGCAAGAAAATAACTTCAGAGGCATTGACGACAAACATTGACGTTACGCTGGGGCGGTCCCAGCAATAGAAAGTGAAGATTGAGGAAGGACTAGATGTGTTCGGGAGCAGGAAGAGCAGTGAGGGAAGCTGGCATCCACCCTGGAGGGCCCTGGAAATTCAAACCATGCTGCCCTAAGCTTCGAGAGACAGTTGGTCTCGGAAGAGGAAGCTGAAGGGAAACACGTGCGCTGGAGTAACCCTAACTCGCTGCAGAAGTAGGAAGAATCCAGAGGTGGCGTGGTCTCTGTGAGGTGGACCGTATGGTCCATAAAACACATGAGAGACTGCTGTAGCAACGTCTCTGTCCTACCGCACTTACCAAAGCGGGAATATGTGCGGAATGTGTGTGGAACCAACAGCGACCTGAGACCCCAGGAAGAACCGGTAGAGTGGGGTCCAAGGAACCCAAAGAGTCAAGTATTCCTTGAGAGTGATCTACATGGTCACAGTAGTGATACCCAGAGAACCAAGAGTCAGGTATTCTTCAGGGGTAATCTCCCTCATCCCAGTAATGCTATTCAAGGAAACAAGAGTCAAGAAAGTCAGTGTTAGTCTCTGAAATTACAGGAGTAACCTGCAAAGTAAAGAGAGAATCAGGAGCAGGAGTCACAGTGCTGATGAGAGAAACCATTCATCTCAAGAGATCCTCAGGAGTGAATCCCCCTGTCACAGTGAGAAACCTAATACATGTGAAAAATACCAAATGGACCAAGAACTGCCAGGACGTCAGCAGTAAGAAGAAGAGTGGATACAGCCTTAACTCTGTTGTTGACAAATCCTTGGGAGGAAGTAGACTTCTAAATACTTGTACAAAAAACTGTCAAGCAACAGTCTCCAAAACTCTTCCAGATAGACCAGGAGAAGGGAGACCTTCTCTTGGTCTAAGTGTATTTTGTCAGTTTGACCATTTTGCAAGAGACTGGTGTTAAGTCAGCTTAAGATTGGCTTGTTCACCAGGAGAAGGGAGACATTCTCCTGGTGGCTTTGATAAGAAGTTCATTGAATCATTATTTTTTGTTTATTTCTTAGTGGTAGGGATAGATCCTGATGACCACCCAAGTTATTCTATGTTGAGGTATGGAAAATCTGACTTGAGAAATAGGGAGAGGCATGTTCTAGCCAAAGTTATACCACCTCATCAGCCGCCTTACTCCATCATGCCACAGTTGATTTGGACATTCAACAACTTTGGGTATCAGTGTTGATGTGGCACTCTTATTTTGTTGTCCTGGCAAGGGTATTGGGTACATTAAAGCTTCCCGCCTTTCCTACCTGCCTGGGTTTATTCGTTGAGGTGATATATGAGCATCTGTGAGACTCCTGATGTGTGATGTCAGAGTTTATTGCGGGTACACAGGCCTGTGGATGGGGGGCATAGTTTGTGTGTGTGTTATAGGTGAGCTTTGCGGTCATGATGGATGGGTTGGGCACCAGAAGGTCCTCCCCATGTGTCTCCATATTCATTTCATACTTTGTGGATGCCATGCATGAGTTTCTGTGGGGTATCGTATTAGTGTTCTGAAGTATGTTTTTACCCAGCAAGTAGAAAGCATGATGTGGAGGAAGTCTCCAATGTGGGTGAGGTATATAGTGCTTGCCTTCATGCATTCCTATTGCTTATGTGTAGGTTGTGTGTTAGCGTAAAATGATCCATTACTAAGCAACCTTAGCCACTCTAACCAAAGTGGTGACTAGCAGTAAAGGTGACTATAGTACATATCATATCAAAACAAAGAATATTCAAAATAGTGTATATGTTCCAAAGGGAGCAGAGGATACTGTGTTCCTTTTTTCTTCTGTTTTTCTATATGCTGCCCTTGATCCCCACTCCCACATCTCACAGTAGTCCTACTCCAACATTACCTGCGTTACTCCATTGGCCTCTCACTGTACTACAGTGTGTATGGGCCTCAACACGAGGTTGGCAGTAACCAGTGGTGTAGCACAAAATGTGGGCCCCCCCCGCGAGCCATGCTGAAGGCCCCCCCAACTCGGCAACAAATCATGGGTCGTGCTACACTCTGGGCCGGCATACATTATCACGCTTGCACAATAAGCACAAACATGCTGCTGAAGGGGTATGCCGCGCACTGTACTAAGAGAAAGATATAAATAAGTGTTTTCATGCAATATACAGCACACTTTCTGAGAATAATTGGCTGAAAAGCCAGAGTATTTGCAATTGTTTTGTAGGGTAACACCAGTCCAATACATGCAAGTCACCAACACTGTACAGGAACATTAATGCTTTGCAGTTACAGATGCCATGACACATTGAAAACAGGTCCCACTGGCTGTACAATGTAGACCAGTGCAGACACGTAATAACATTACAGCATGCCAGGTCACATTTAGACATACCTAGACTGGTTGCACCAAAATGCCAGTCAAAGCAATAACACTCATCAAGAAGAGCACACGTTCAAGCCCGGGTCTCTGCAGCCTCTAACAACACGGCAAAACTCTTTAAAATCTGCAAGTAACTGGTCAATCCTGTTGCAGTCTTTACCTCTCTTGTGCCCTCCCAGACCCTCTGAATGGCTATGCCACTCACTTCTCTGGTAAAACTCAGGACATCCTATCCTCTATCTCCTCTTGCTCTCCCTCTCCCTCTTCCTCTCTTGGCCCCCCTTTGGCCATCTCTCTCTCCTCCTCCTTGCTCCTCTTTCTCTCTGACAACACCTGACAAGGTTTCTAGACAAGTCAGATCTATGAAAGTTTCATCCAAACAGGTGCTCCCCTGCTCCTCCAGAACCATCAATGATCATATTGACACCCTCACCCCAGCCTTAGCCTATTTCTGTAATCACTGTTTCACCATTGAAATGATCCACTCTTTCCTTAACACTCCCTTGTGCATCCACTCTTCATGGCCGATCCTACCTGCCCAGCAAACTATCGCCCAATCTCCATCACCCCTTTCTTGGGCAAACTCTGGAAAAGCTGGCCATCTCCCAGCTTAATCTCCACACTGAATCTGGTGTCTACATTACCATCAGTCTGGCTCCAGAGCTGCCAGAGGCACGGAAACTGCTCTCCTGAACACCCGTGAAGATCTGCTCTCTAACCTTGATTCCAGCATTCCTTCTAATAATAATAATAATAATAATAATGATAATTTAGCATTTATATAGCCCTACGAACCCTCAGGTATCTGAGCGCTGCTTATTATTACCCACAGTGTGTGGTGTTCATTTATTGACCTCGAAAGGATGAAAGGCTGAGTTTAGCCCTGCCTGCAGTTGAACCTGTGTCAGCAGGCTCTGCACAGATGTCAAATCGAGCGCTCTACTCGCCGTGCTATCGGACTGGCCTCCCTGCCCTTCTCAAACTTGAGTGGAACTCCTGAAGTTTCAGAAGCAGCTCAAAACTTTCTTCTCTGCTTTCTCTCTCTCTCTCCCTCCCTTGCTGACCTAACCGACCTACCTGTCTGCTGTACTGACTGGTTGGTTGGCTACCCTCAGAGTCTCACTAAATCCAGGCTCTTTCTTGATCAGTCACCCTTGCACTGCCTACGGGCCTACCATGCACTTAGGGGCTGTAACTGTAATACTACAGTCCCTTGTTCTCTTTGCACTACCCAGAGCTGTGCTGCCCTAGCTGCACTTACTCAGAGCATTACTGCCCTGTTTTCCCCTCCCCTCCCCTCTTCCTTGCACTTCCCCCTTGCATTTCTCATTCTCGCACTTTCCCGATCTGAATGACACAGGGCGTAGTAAGATCGTTTGTCTTGTCCTCCCTCTATCTTCCCTCCCTTGTCTTGTCGTGCCTAGAAACACTGTACAGGCATTTTATAAATGACTTATATCATATCATATCATTTTATCCCAGATGCTCAGAAAAATATACAATGCAACAGTAAGAAACGGCTAGACTGGCAGCACCCAAATGCCGGTCTAGCCAAGTAATTACACTTAGCAGGACGGCTTTATCAGAAATGCGCAGTAAAAAGAAAGTCATACTAAACTGAGGAATGACTAGACTGGCTGCACCAAAATGACTCTCTAGCCACTAATACCACATGTCATGCCTGCTTAGCCTGGATATGGACAACCATTATGGTTTATCGCACAATCCCACCCCCTCTCCCTCCTACCACCTACCCTAAACTCCAAAATCAGCTTTTTGCCCCAGAATTACCTTCACGTCCCTCTTCCTTGTCCCAGAGCTTACGTATGATATGATATGACAGGTTATTTATATTGCGCTTAATACCCAGAGGTTTCTAAGTGCGGACCCGGGGATCAAACCTGTGGTGCTCTGTGTTATCTTGCTTCCAAGGCGAGCACATTGCCCCTGAACTATCCTCCCGAGACTTCTACACAGCTACACGACAAGAGGTAAGCAACCCCTTAGTTTACAGTACCTTTGGTTAGAAGAAAGTGGTTCCAGCTGGCTTCTGCTCCTGTGTAGGTCTGCATATCCTGGTGTTCCTGGGCCTCAGTCGTGGGGACAAGAGGGAGGACGTCTGGGGCTCCTGCACTACGAATGGAAGGTCAGCAGCAGCAATGGGCAAACTTCAGATCAGTGGCACTTCGTGGTTTCAGCTCCTCGCTTCCCTCACAAATAGCACCACCGCGGTTCTCGGATACCACTCTGGACTTTCCTCGCATCTGGGGTCCAGCACTCTGTTGAGGTGGCTCAGGGTTGGTCAGTCCTGCTTCCTGGGAGTCTAAAGGATCTTCCTGGAGCTTGGATCCAACTTAAAGTCACTCACTCAATTCCGGTGTTCCTCTCCCTGGCACTCGGCCCCTGCAGCAGCAATGGAAGTTTAGCCAGCCCCGAGAGGATGTGCAGATGAGCTTGTCTTGGGATCGATTGGTCCCACCAACCCAAGGGGAGGAGTCATCCTTTGCAGGTCTTCTCTAGTCAAGGTGAATTTGGAGCTTCAGCACAGCAGCAGGGCTTCACTGGGCAAACCAACGGTCCAGGAGACTCCTTGCCTCATAGGTAAGTACTGGGATGAGGAAGAGTGGGACTAGGAGTAATGAAGATTACAGGTAGCTAAGTCAGGCCTTACCTCCATGTACCTGTACCTCATCCCAGTACTTGTGTATGAGGCAGATTGTCTCATATAGTACTGCCTCATACACAAGTACAGGGACAAGGAGGAATAGAGCTAGGAGTAATGACAATTACCATTAAGTAATCAAGGCATTAAACACAAGTAGTGGCATAACACCATTGAGTTGACAGGGCTTCAGCACTCCCCTCAGCCCCTCCCCCTGAAATTTTGGGCTATATTGACTCAACCTGGTTGACCCTCAGAGCAGTTGCCAGACAGAACAGGGCACAGATGTTGGACGGCACCTGGGTTTCGCTGTTAACAAGGGCCCAGCAATAGCTAACTTCAAGCATTTCACTGTTAGTACCTGCATTCAAATGCCAAATTTTTTAGGCAATTTAAATTGTGATGCGGGTTTAGTACTTGCATGCCAGGCGAGTGATTGGAAGGGTAGAGATGGAACATGAAATTGCTCATTCTCAGAGCAGTCCATAAGTGGGTGCCTTCAGACTTAAAGGAGAGAGTTAACTGCTTGTAACATTGAAGCTGCACTAGAATAGTCTCATTAAAATGCTTAAAGAAGTTAGATGCCCCCACACAAATCAGTTTGCCCCTCCCCCACCGCCCATGAAGTTAGCGCCTCTCCCAACATTTGAAGGATTAGCCCCCCGAAATGTAGGTTTTGTTGCACCCCTGAACACAAGCACACACACCATTCACCATATACACACATGCACACCCAGCCATCCATGCATTTAGGTGTGCACCCTTTTTTCCATACAGGCACTCCCAAGCAGCCACCCGTACATTTAAGTGTGCACCCTTTTACCATAGAGTGTGTATGGAATGGGATTGCCAGGTGGTGAGCTCTCTGGTGAAGGGTACGGAAAGAACCAGAAAATCACCTAACAATAGTCTGCTGCACCCCCGTACAATTGCAGGAAAATCCCAACTTGCAGATAACACAATTTCAACATGAGGTGGTTTGTATAGGGTGTGCGCTGATATAAAAATCAATATCAATGAGCTAAGGAAATCAATATGTATGCTGGCACTGGATAACAAACCGTGTCAAAAATTAACGAGAGTTACAGAAAACTCCATAGTAATTAATTTGCGCCCCTGTTGAGGTGATTATTTAATCCAACACAAGAAAGTCATGTATTCGGCCCTCTTGGTAGCCTTTTTTGTGCCCCTGTTGGGGTGATTATTTAATCCAACACAAGAAAGTCATATATTCGGCCCTCTTGGTAGCCAACACGTGTTTCGACCCTCTTCAGTCTTCCTCAAGGTTGGGCCCATATAACAAGTACAACCCAATATATTACTGGAAAGCATAAAAATAAACAAGTTACAGAAAAGCCCCAAATATTCACAAAACTAAAAATTCCCCACATGAAGAGGGGAAGGGAAGTGGAACAGGGGCATGGTTCAATTACCATGAGTAGTTGAAACCAGTTGCATGTATACAACTGGTTTCAACTAATCATGGTAACTGAATCATGTCCCTGTTCCTCTTTCCTTCCCTCTTCATGTGGGGAATTTTTAGTTTTATGAATATTTGGGGCTTTTCTGTAACTTGTTTATTTTTATGCTTTCCAGAATACATGACTTTCTTGTGTTTATTTTTATGCTTTCCAGAATACATGACTTTCTTGTGTTGGATTAAATAATCACCCCAAGAGGGGCGCAAATTAATTCCTATGGAGTTTCTGTAACTCTAGTGCCAGCATATTGATTTCCTTAGCTCATTGATATTGATTTTTATGTCAGCGCACACCCTATACAAACCACCTCTTGTTGAAATTCTTTCACCATAGAGGCACGCACACCCAGGCACCGACCCATACATTTAAGTGTGCACCCTTTCACCGTACAAACGCACACCCAGCCACCCATACATTTGTGTGCACCGTTTCACCATACACTCACACAGGCAGCCACCTACACATTTAAGTATACACCCTTTCAAAATCCACTCGCATAATAAAAAATACACTCACACATGCACACGTGATGAGGTTGAGGGGAGGCCTATTACTTCAAATAGAAATTGGGCCTCATTCCGAATCCGGGGGTAACCCTGCCGGTGCTACCGGCTGGTTGCCGCCAGACTCGGAATGATTTACCCGTGTCTGACTTCTCGGTGCCCCGGAAAGTCAGGCGCCGGTAAATAGTAGTTCCCCATTCCCATAGAATCCCATAGGACTCTAAGGGGATGGGGAACACGGAAGCACTGGCACCATTGTCGACAGTGCTGGTGCTTCTGTGAGGGTCGGCCTACCGTGGCTGCTGTGCCTGGCAGGGTCCGACCTGTCGGGCACAGTGGCTACGGCAGGCAGACCTGTAGTATGCCGGTCTGGAAACAAGGGTGACTGTAAGCTTACCGGCACTGTTGGTTCCGGACCGCCATACTTATAATGAAGCCCATTGTTTCTTTTTGAAGTCACTCTGACTTGATAAAGAAATTATTTCCGTTAAGGAACAAACCATAACGGAAATAATTTATTTATGAAGGCACAGTGACTTAAAAAATAAACGACTTATTTTTGAAGTCATAGGCCTCCCCCACCCCATGGCATAGCGGCCTCCAGCCTGTGGTCTTCCATGCCATGGGGTGGGGGGAGGCCTCGGACTTCAAAAAGATAGTTTCTTGTTTAATTCACTCTGCCTCCATAAAGAAAATATTTCTGTTACAGAAATTTTTAGTTAGAAAAAAAAAATCTTTCTTCTTTTGTTTACAAAGTGGGGCCCCCTCCAGGACATGTGCTAGCGGAGCCACCCACCCTGCGGGCGCTCCCGTTACACCAGTAAATAAAAGTGAAAATGTGTGGGTTTGTGGCTTGGCGAAGTGTTGTTCTTTATACAATTCCACACTGTTTCACCAATGTGCACCAAATTATGCATAGTTAAATGTTATGACCCTCCGGACATATACTGGCTACATGACATTTGGACACCCCACCCCTTTCCCTGGATTTCAGCACAGGTAAAAATGTGTTTGTGGCTTGGCGAAGCGTTGTTTCTTATACAATGTCCCACCGTTTCACCAATCTGCACCAAATTTTGCATAGTTACCTGTTAGGACCCTATGGACATTACTGGCGACATGACATTTGAACACTCCACCCATGTCCACAGATTTCAGTCCCTTCACACATGAGATGGTTGCCTGAAATCGGTGAAACATCAATGTAGTCATAGAAGTACCGGTCAAAAACACTACAATGCACGGTTTCTCTGACATTTGAACCACAACGAACTGCACCATGCCATGGTTAGGCAACAGGTGGGCAGAGAGCACAGTAGGTCCCAGTATGCAGCAGCACATCAACTTTCGCCTCCCCCCAAAGTCTGCTCCGGGGTATGTCAGCCAGCCACACACACCCATTCTCGGTGCAGTTTACTTCAGCGTTCAAAGCACATCAAGCTATAAGTGAATCAGGACAGCGTCCTACAGGTTCATTGATTTTCAACAACTGATGAGTGTTGTCATGTCTGTCCACAGTAAATAAATCAAATGCAAATAAATGAAGGGAGTAGTTAGGGGATAGGCAGAGACTCCCTTGGCCAAAGATCTGCAGTTAATGAGGTGTGCTTTAAAAAGGTTGTGGTTGGATCTTTACCCAGATGCCAGAGGTTTCCTGAGAGAATTCTTGTCTTTTGATTTTCTCCTTATTTCAATGTTGTGTTTCAAATTTGGCAGAGCTTGGCCCTTGGTTCTACTTTGAACTCCTGAGATGCTGAGATTCTCTGCCAGATAGGGTGGTGGCAAGGATGAGACTGCCATCTCTATGATGCAACATGATTTGAAGGCGGTGGAGGGTCTGCCAGTGCATGTCCATCAGAGAAGTTCTCATAGGGCTACAGTACTTCGGTCCTCTGATAAGCGACTGGGTGCAATACCCTTTATTGGGGTCCCAATTTGATGTCAGGGATCCTTGCTAACCATGGAGTTTGAAGATGCCTAGGGAGAGAACAGATCAGTTATCCATGGCACAGGCAGGGACTGAGATTTTGTTCGTCCCATCTATTCCCATGCTTTTGGTGACTAGATCTCAGGTGGACAATGGCAGGAATGTGTTGTTGAACTCCATGCATGATGAGTGGTGCTCAGTGAGCTCTAATGGTCCACAGTTGCAAAGGCAGGAATAAGGTCATGCGGGATCAGAAGGCCAGGATTAACCTGGTCTAATTTGTTAAGGCCATAATCCACCACCTAATGTCAGGGTTGTTGATTTGATGTTGCAATTGGATGGTGGTGGGCTTTTCGATGATCTTTCTGTCTAGGTCTAGAGTGGTCTCCGTCCTTTGGTGAACATGCCTAGGGAATGGCAAGCCTTAACTATGCTGGGAAGCAGAGTGAGGGCTTCTCCAAAGAGAGTGCTCTCAAATGTGTAGACTGAATCATCTTTAATAGCTGTATGTTAGGGAGTGTCTAGAAGATGGCTCCGTTGGTTGACCCTTGTGATTTGACGGGAAAAAGTGTTTTGTTTATTATGGCTTTATCAATGAGCTGACTAATTGTGTTTATTTTTTAAATGGAAAAATTGATGAATGGCATTTAATTAATCTGTAGAATTAAGAGTTAATGGATCTGGCAGACGATTGATGTATTTCTTATCTGCCTTGAAGAGAGTTCTTTTTTTTATAGCTTCTTTTATGAATTGGCACAATGCGGATTTGGCTGTGATGATGAGCAGTCTTTTTGTTGGCGGGTTTTCTGTTTCATTAAATGCCCCTGGCATTGACTTTTCCGCCAGGTCTTTTCTTGCTTACAGATGTTGCATTTGCTGACAGCATTTGGGATTGGATGCTTGTAGTTTCAGTGGCGCTTAAGCTTTGGTGTTGATTTCCAGGGTATGGGCCACTTCCTCTAGGTCTGATGAGATCTTGTTTGGGTCTACCAATGGAGATGTTAATAAAGGCGGGTATTGATGTTTGCTGGGTTTGGATTGGACTTTTTTTTTGGGACAACTGCTAGATGTGGAATTGGAGGTGATGGGCTGAGTGAAGCGGTAGAGGGAAATTCACTTAAAAAGGACTATGCATTGAAGATGACTTTTTGTCGTGGGTGACGCATTGTTTAAGAGTCTCTGTACAGAGATGTTCGAGGAGTGTTCTATCTGCTTTTGCCAACGATTTTCCACTGCAGCTTTTCTTTACTGCAAGCATTTTACAGGTTTCTTTTCTTTTGCTGCAAAATGCGGGAGGAGACCCCCTAATACCTTTCGCCGAGTCAGCCCTGACTCCGCCTCAACACACCCTCTACCCATACATATTGCCCCACCCCAACATTCCCTCTGCATTTTTGTAGAAAAAGAATTGGTAAAAAGAATTGAGCTAAACAAATACTGCAGTAAAAGATCTCCTGCAAAAACGCTGGATAACTTTGAGGAGCTCTTCTCTGATCTTTTTTGTGTGTACAGCAGCCATCTGGTTTTTTGGTATATTTCTGTACAATAGGGCACATGCAGAAACCACTGATGACAGGTAACTGGATTGAGTGGCTCATTACAAGAAGCAATATCCTATGCCATTATTTTAAAACATAAATATGTGATGCGTTTCCTGAAAAGATGGCGCAGGTTAAATCAAACAAAGCAGTAACACAAAATCACAGCTCCAGCCGGATTACAGAATAAAAGCTGGCTAGGAAGGGTGTTGGTCACATGGTCCCCCCCATGTGACCAAGACAACAACACTGGGAGATACCAGGTCTCCCAACAGGGGTGACATGCAACAAAGGGAATTGCTGAACTACTGAAAGGCCTTTGCAGGCCCTGCGGATCAGTGCCCTCGCGCGAGTTTGGCATGTTTATGTGTGCCACACAATGCACAAAATGAACTGAACGTTAGATTCAGCACAATGCCCTGAAAGGAAAGGCGCTCTGGGGAATGCCAGCCCAATGATGACAAAGCCAGGCAGCGAGCAACACCGGTCATAAAGCTTTCCAACACCGGTCATAAAGCTTTCCATTGCTTAACATCAGAAGAAGAATTCACCACGTGGCACGAGAAAGACTTCTAGGGTCTTTATGCAGAGTAAGCAAAAAATAATCACAATTCTATCCCCCTACTTGCCAACCAACGATACCCAGTTAAGTTACAGTCAATACATATTAAAAGTCGATTGTTCTTAAATTAGCAATCGCCACCATTCAATCAGAGCTATTCTCCTTCACATGTATATGAGATGTGACAAGGCTAATACCATGCACTTGTCTAACGGGGTTTAAAACCCTTTCGAATGGAAGATGGGAGGATTAGGGAGAAGCCCAGATCCAGCCCTAACCCTGAGGTGGAGGCTCGCATGTAAGAGGGCCGCAATTCCTGCCGTCCCCTAACCTATGCCAGAATGTCATTATGCAGACCACCGTCATCTCCACCCTCACCCGCCAGATACATGCCAGTGTCTTTCTGATCCATTCAGTGCTCCAGCATAAGAAGCAGAAGGCAAGAAAAAACCATTGAACTGAAGACACAGGAGTGAGATACAAACTATCACCAGAATGCTGCACTCATCAATACAGAGAGGGAGTGAGCCCCACCGGTGGAAGAGGAGGTGGAGGACGTCAAAAAGACCAGCAAGAGGGACGAAGCAGCGACAGACTGTGTAGGCAATTTGGCTAGAAGGTGAGTTATTGGCAAGAGAGAGAAAATAGTACTGCAGTACGGGTGCACATTTGTGTGGCGAGTACGCACAGAGGTTGGCTTAGGGAGTGGTTGGGAAACACTGGCGTAGCGGGAACCCCTGCAGCCCAGCCCCTGTAGTGCGGCCGAACACAGCTTGTGACATGGGAAGTAGGAGCTGCGTCTCTGGCTTCCTTGCACTGTGTCATACAGACCCCAGGGAGCTCTTCCTGGTTCCTGTCCGCGTGGAGCGCAGAGGAGCCAGAGGCCTGGGTTGATGCAGCGGACTGGTGAACCGAAGCTGTAGCGGGTATCAGTGTTAGAATGGATTTCTTAACTCTGGCCTGGTGGGCAGATGTTTAGGAGGCCACCCTTGTTAGATGAACAGGGGACACTTCTGGGAAGATAGCCAGACCAATTCACTGTAGCTTGGTGAGCAGTCAAGGCTAAATCTCAGGATGAGTGAGTGTGATCAGGGGTCTCCAATGAGCACACGCAGTGAAACACCAAGAATTACAATTACAGTAGTATACAAAAATATACCATTTATGATAGGCCCAATAACAACACAATGAATAATGAAATGCTCTAGTAAACACACTATGTAATATATATATACAACCAATGGAGTCAGTGCGAGAAGTTAATAATTCCAGCTATACCTGTAAAGGAAGAAGGCAAGTAACTTTTGTAGCTCCAACAGACTACAGATATGACAATCCTAACATTAGAAGTCCAGCCCTAAGATGAGTGGAGCCTTGTGCTCAATGTTCAATGCATGCATAATGCTCACAGTTATGCATAAAGTTCACATGTACTTTTTAGGAAGCAGGAAAATGTTGGGAGAATTCTGAAGTGGTGAAAACAGGTTCCAAGAGTCAGGTCACAATCTGCTACTTTGAACAAAGCTGTTCCCGACTCTTGGAGGACTTTCGGCAGCAAACACTACCTAAACCACCAGGAAGGCCAAAACGTAGCCCTCAAGGAATTAAATGCGTATGGATGACTTCACTACTCAACAACCTTAGTTCGGTTTTGGTCCAGAGGTACGATTTCTCCACTCTCCATTTGGCTTCTAGATGCACAGGTGCTGTGGGTGCAAGTACAGGTCCGGTATGGCAGAGGAGCTGCTACACTCGATTCCGACAAGGAAAGAAAAAAACACTCATGCAGCATATCCTAGAGAACTACAATGAAATGTTGTCAGCGACCGTCACTGCAGCAATAAAAGGGCGCCTTGTTGAACAAGCTAGGATTCCCCAAAGTCTTGGGTCGAAACTCGAAATGGTGACGCTCCTGCACGGTAACCTAGGTTTGAGCTGGACAGCCCACTGGATGGCCAAGGGACACTTACAAACAGGCTCACTTGCAGGGTTACCAGGAGGCATCGAGAGTGATTTCTTTGCAGGTCTTCTGAGATCAGGTGCAAAGCAGGGCTTTAGCCAGACAGCAGCAGAATTCAGGTGCCAGGCCTCCTCAAGTGCGTCTCAGGGTAATCCTTTGTTCTGCTAAGCTCCTCAGAATACTTAGCTCCTTCTTCAGATCTGGTGAATGAATGTAGGACCCCTCCTCTTATCCACAGTCAGGTGAGTGCTCGCACCCAGCCCACCAATGGCAAGATTTGCTCCATGCATGCACGCCAGCAGTGGTCCATTCAGGAACCACTGGGGTCCTCATGCTCTCATGCACACCAGACACCCTAGCACTACCAGTGTGGATTGGGACCAGACAGTCCCAGGCCACTTCCTGGTTGAATACACACATGACCTGCAGATGCCCACGAAAGAACCAGCTTTTGTGGGCAAATGCATGCTCAACATAGGAAATCCCATTCCCAGTCCTGGAAGGGCAGGGAGAAGGCAAAGTGACAAACAAAAGACCTTGTGGCACAGCCCTGTTGGATACAAGCCACAGTCAGCAGCCACACGCGATACACGTGGTAAGGCTCTGTGAAAAGTTATACAAATGCAAGAAAAAGCCACCAGTCTGTTCTGATGTGCATTGTACAAACGCCAAAAATTCCTTGAAGGTTGTCTAAGGCCATAGAACACAGAAGCCCCATTGCACGGTACTGGAAGGTACTTTGCCAATGATATAATGTTACCAACAAGTGGCAACAAAGTCATTAGACTACGAGAAACAAAGTTCATCAATACTGACAGCCTGACGGATGTGTCAGTTTCTCCATAACAATGAGCAAAAGCCCAGTTGAGTGTAACAGAAGGCTGCACTCCACTGTAAAAAGTCAGGTAAGGATACAAATGCAAAACGTTTAGGGGTCCGTGGACTATGGAGGAAAAGTTGATTCTAGAGCAATCTTTCCGAACAATCAGGTAAGAGCTTTTTATTCTATGTGTAAAAGTGTGCAATATGTGAATTTTGTGTGTGTGAGGTGCATGTGGAATGTATGTATATGGTATAGGGGAGTGAATGAGTATGGATGTGATTATGCATGTTTGAATTTTCGGGTTGGATGGCTGCTGTGACAAATCCTTGGATGTCGTCCCATCTCCCCTAGGAGGAGCCCCTCCCAATTGGGCCAGGGGGGTGAAGCGCGGCTACCCGATAGTCTCTCTGGGGTGGTACTAAGCAGGTGGATCTCCTGGGTACTACCCAGAGAGAACACGGTATCTCCACACTACACTACAACCTCCCTCATCGTCCTACCCTATACGGGGCACACTAGTTCTGCACACTTCCATGTATTTCTGTAGGGAATATAAAACAACCCTCATGAGCACTGAGATGAGGAAGAGTAGGGACTACCCACCGGAAATACATTGATACATTGGAGACTGGGACGAGGAAGAATCCAACTAGCCCAGTAGAGATGGACCATGTCGATATTGGTACGAAGAAGAAGTGTGGAGCCATGAGGAACGCCCTGTGGTACCAAAGCAATGTAGACACTGTATAAACATAAAAAGTAAGAAGGGACTCAAAACAGTGTTTGACCCTTCCTGGAGGAACCCTGAGAGAAGTAATCTCTGGAGGAGCCGTGATCGTGAGAGCTGGAAAGCAAAGGAGCTCGAAGACTGGTGTCTGGGATGCTTACCAACCTGCTAGGAAGCTCACTCACCATTCACAGAGGTTGGGCCGCCCAGAAGGCTACAGTAGCCAACCCCCAGATGACGAAGACCGCTGGACATTGTGGTCAGCAGCAGACATGCTGCCAGCGAGGAGCAGAGTGCTGCAGAGTCACCGCAGCATGCCAAAAGTCAAACGAAGCATGCAGGAACCAGACCACAAAGCCACACACCACCCAGAGAGCATAGACAAGGCCCTCACAGGTACCAGGGTTGCTAGGACACTTGGTGGGGCTTTGGAAGGATTCAAAAGATACGAAACACAGGTCTGGGACCTGCACCCAATTGAGAAGAGCATCACAAATCCTCTTCTTCGGATCAGTACCTGGCAGAGGGGTGAGTCAGGCTGGCCAGATCAATTAGAGAGTGGTATGGGAATGGGACTCAGACCCAGTTGAGAAGAGCATCACAAATTCTCATCTGCAGTGCAGTACCTGGCAGGAAAGTGAACCAGGTCTGCCAAAGGAAAGCAGCAGAAGCCCACAGGTCTGGGACCCACATCTACCAGCTATGAAGATCAGGGGAAGAGAAGCATTCCCCCCTGGTGGAGCAGAACTTTGATAAAGAGTCTGAGAAGGGCCTGGGAAAGGGAGACATTGGCCCAACCTTCATGAACTGTGACCAAGAGCCTGAGAAGGGCCTGGGGAAGGGAGACATTCCCCCTACTACAGTGAATCTACAGTGATGCCTGCGGGCTTTCGGCGCGTAACAAGCATAGAGTAAAGTAAAGTAAAGTAAAGCCAAGTGAGATCAGGGGAAGGAAGCCATACCCCCTGGTGTTGTGGACCGTGAAGCCAAGGGAAATCAGGGGAAGGAAGTCAATATCCCCTGGTGTTGTGTACCATGAAGCCAAAAGAGATTAGGGTTAGGAATCCATTTCCCTTGGTGCTGTCTACCATGAAACCAAACGTGAGAAGGCCTGTGGAAGGGAGTCCTTCCCCTGGTACTGTGAAAGTGTTCAGAACAAGATACTTAGGGAAGGGAGACATTCTCCAGGAACCCAATAGTGAAGAAAACTATGTGCAATAAGGAATGATGTTAGAGATGGATATTTACTTTTTGAATTGGAACTGAAAACATTACAGCATCACAAGCTGGAACTTTATATCTTATATTGAACTGAGACCTGGGGCAAGGGAGTCATTCTCTTAGGTGATGTTTCTACCTGCAACTGGAATTATAGTCCATTGTCCAGAAAAAGGGAGCATTCTTATGGAGCAAGAAGATCCACTAGCTCTTTAGTATTAGTTACAAGTGTGAGGGACAGAAGAATGCATTTTGACACATGATGGTGAACTCTTTTCATTAACTTGGACTTTATGACAGAATCCTGAGATCATTAGTTGAGGCAGGGAAACCCCTCTTAGATTTAGGGAGAGAGAGGTTTCCTCTTTATTTTGATTAAATAAAGGTTTATGCCAACAATCTCCTCCTTCTGCACCCTTACATATGGTGTCAGGAGTTGGATCTGACCTAGTTGACACAAACCTGGGATACCTAGGATTTACTAAGTTAAGTGACCAAGCCTCTAACCCATCTATCACCACTACAGAATCTATAGTGTTCGACCTCTCCAGCAGTTGTGATATAACTAGAACCTGGAGATAGACAACTCGTTCACACTGACCTAGTCTTGGCATCCCCAACGGTACATGCATCTGGTTGGTCTCCCAATTGGGGCCCGCCTGGAAGCATGGGCTAGATGTAATGGCTGGGGTGGGAGACCCAGACTATAGAGGAGACATTAAGATCTTACTCCAGAATAATGGTAAATATGCCTATCATGTAAAAACCAAGGAGATCATTAATCAAAGAATTCATGAGAAGGAATTATTTCCCATAGTCCTAGAAGTACCAAAGTTAGACTTCACTGAGAGAGTGGCTAATGACTTTGGGGAAGCTGACCAAGATGCAGACCCAAACCGAGTTTTGAGGAGGGGGGAAACTCCCATATTTGGCATTCGCTCAATGCAATAACCCCGGTGTTGGCTGAAGCCTTCCTCAGAGTTATCCCTTAGGAGGAAGGCAAAAAGAAAGAGGGTCCATTCTTTTTTGTGAGACAGGGTCTACTATTAGGGGTGACACCACCCATGAGGGAACCCCTCAATACCAAATGGTAGTCCCCAGAAGTCACTGCAGGGCTCTATTGGAGAATGTCCATGCACACCTCACTTCAGGACATTTGGGAACAGCGAAAATCCAGGGTCAAGTGGTGAGCCAATTCTTTTGGCCCGAGATATGCTCCAACATCAAAAATGTTGTTATGACATGTCCCTTGTGTCAAAAGACAGCCCCACACAGCCCTCCTCTTTACAACCTTTACCAATCATAGACGTCCTGTTCTCCTGACTAGGGAGGGATATTGTAGGACCACTACCACCCTAAAAACCTAGGAACAAGTATATCCTAGTTCTACTAGATTATGCTATATGTTACCCTGAGGCCTTTCCAATGTGAAGTAACACCTCACAAAAATTCTAAAACATTATATTCCCTTTTTGTCATGAGTAGGTTTCCCAAAAGAGACACTGACAGATCAGGAAACATCCTTTATGAGTAAAATCATGGCAGAGGTCAAACAAATTCATCAAATTAAAGATTTGTGGATCTCCGTATACCATCCTCGGGCAGACGACCTGATTGAGCACTTTAATAAAACACTCAAAAGTGTTCTTAGGAAGCTAGTAGAAGCTGATGGAAAGAAATTGGGATATGATGTTCCCTTGGGCCTTATTTGCCATCAGGAAGGATCTAAAAGCTTCCCTTGGTTTTTCACCCTTTGAACTCCTTTATCGGCAGGATACCAAAGATGTCCTATACATGTTAAGGAGGACCTGGAAAGAGAGGGAGAGGGCAATGTTACTGTCTCAAACTGCACAGCGGATTAAAGAATATATGCCTGTGGTCCGGGAGATGGTCCACACTCCCTTAACCAAAGCCCAAGAACACCAGAAGGCCCAATATGACAAAGGAGCTGTCACTCCAACTTTTTCTGTTGGACAGAATCTTTTTGTTCCATGTTTTTGGAATTCCCTGCAGATCTCTTGCATTGGTTTTCGAATATGATCCTGTTGGGTGATTTTAATTTACATTCTTTGCAATTGTCAAACTCACTAGCTGATAGTTTTCTGTCTGCTATGTGTGATCTTCTTTTTAACCAATTTATCGGCCCTACTCACAACTTAGGCAGCATGTTAGATCTGATTCTTTCTCAACCATCCTTGTTAATGGTATTTCTGCCTTTATTTGTGCTTTCGACTGATCATACAATTCTTCCATTTGTAATCTTTTGATCGTCCTCATCTGTGGCGTCTGCCTAGCCCCGTCCTCCTAGACATAGATGGTTTGCTACTGATACTTGCAGGCTCTCTGAAGAGATCAAAATTGCCTGTACCTCTCATCCTATTGATATGTTTTCACTTTCTCAGGCATTTACTACAGCAGCCGACCACCTGGCCCTATTTTAGCCATCCAAATCTCAGGCTCATCTCTCTGAATCCTGCTTCTCTTCTCATCTAGCTGAACTCCATCTATGTCACCAGAAGTTGGGAAGAAGGTTGCGTTCTAGGTATGATTTGATGATTTGCCGGCCAAATTGGCATTTCAACAAGCTACTCAGGTCTACCATCAGGCCATTTCTGAGGCCAAGCATAATTATTTTACAGGCCAAATTGAATCAGCTCTTAGCCATTCGAAGGAGCTATTCAAAACTATCCAGGCTCTTTCCAATAGGACATCTTCTTCCCCCTCTGTGCCTCCCTCTCAGGAGTTATGTAATACTCTTTTGGGATTCTTTATTGACAAGGTTGACACTATTCGTAAAAAAATAAGCAATCTGAATCTGTTTTTGATCTCTTCAGTGACTCATTCTTGGGTCTCCTTTCCTTATTTTGGTCCAAATGACATTATCCAGATTATTGCCATGCTCAAGTCACCTCCCTCTCTTGACCCAACTCCACTTTCTGTCTTGAAAATTATTGTCCCCAACATTGTCCCATTGCTTATAGAGGCTATGAATCATCCCTTGACCACTCTCTATATCCTGTCTGTTTTAAAGTATGCCTTGGTTATCCCCCTTTTAAAAGAATCCTCTTTTGGATCCCTCGCTTCCGGCTAACTATAGTCCCATTTTCCTTCTTCCTCTTTTGATGAAAATACTTGAATCATTAGTCACTCCTTTGCTTCTTCTTCTCTTTTTTTTATTCTTTCCAGTCAGGGTTCTGACATGACCAGGGCATGGAGATGTTTCTAGTTTCGGTTATTGATGACTTTGCTTTGCTTGCTGATCGTTGTGGTATCAGTGGTCTGATCTTACTTGGTCTATCAGCTGCATTCAATACCCTAAAGCATACTATCATGCTTGACAGATTGGCATCTGCATGCAT
Organism: Ambystoma mexicanum; assembly: GCF_040938575.1. NCBI lineage: Eukaryota > Metazoa > Chordata > Amphibia > Caudata > Ambystomatidae > Ambystoma > Ambystoma mexicanum. Next base: position 532,530,350 of record NC_090941.1, on the reverse strand, counting down.
CTCCGGCACAGTGCTGGCCTGGTTTTTGACATTCTTGGCTGATTGCACTCAGTCTTTGCCCCTTCCCCCTTTCAGATCTGGCACTGTATCTGCTACTTGTGGGGTTCCCCAGTGCTCTGCTCTATCACCTATTCTTTTTAATTTCTGCATGCAGCCGTTGGCTAAACCTATCCAGTCTTTTGGGCTTTGCTGTTACATCTATGCGAATGATACCAAGATTGTGGTTCCACTCAATCATGGCATTTCTTAAGCCCCTGTTAATCTTAGAAACAGTTTGACGGCTGTTGGCGACTGGATGAGTCAGAACTGGCTTAAATGGAATGGTGATAAGACTGGGGTCCTGGTAGTTGGTACTTCCTCAGCAGCCACTGTCTGGAAATACGAGTGCTAGCCTCCCTCTCTAGGCCCTTCACCTATTCCTGTTACTGTGGTTAAGGACCTGTGAGTTTAGATCTCGGCCAATTTATCTATGGACATGCAAGTGAGTTCGGTGTGTCAAGGAGGCCATTTCAAACTTAGATTCTTGCTGAAGATTCTTCCACTCCTGCCCTCCCACCTGCGTGCCCCTCTGGTCAGTGTTTCTATCTTTGGAACCTTAGACTACTGTAATGCTCTTTACTTGTCTCATCCTGCTTATATACATCATTGTCTCCAAGTATTACAGAATACTGCTGCAAGAATGGTTATGGGTATCTCTGCTCGGGACAATATATCTCCTGTCCTGCACCACCTTCAATGGCATCATGTTAGACGCCACATTGGGTTTAACTCCCTTTGCATTGTGTATCAGGCCTTTTGTGGTCATGGTGCTGAATTTTTGCAGACGTTTTTATCACCATATACCCTCCAAAGTGCTTCATTCTTCATGTGAACTTTTGAATCAGGTCCCTAGGTTCCATTGGACCAGGTTAGGTGGCCACGCTTTTTCTGTAGATGCTGCTTTGGAGAAAACATCCTTGATCTCTTTGTGCCATTGCTAATCATTTTCTTTTCTGTCATCATCTTAAAACGTATTTGTTTTGAAGTTTTTTTGCTGGCCTTTTCCGACCTAGTCTCCTCTACAGTGCCATGATGCCTGCGGGTGATAGAGCGCTTTATATATGTAGTTAACATAACATAACAGAAGATCCTAAAAGCCATGAGGAATACCCCGCGGAACCGAAGTAACCGTTCCAGTCAATCTGGGCACTGTATGAACATGAAAAGTGAGGAGGGACTCAAAACAGTATCCAACACTCCTTGGAGGAACCCAGAGCAAAGTCATCCCTGGAGGCGCCGGGATCATGGGAGCCGGAAAACAGAGGAACTTGAAGACAGGATCTGGGATGCTTACCAACCTGCTGGGAAGCTCACTTACTATTCTACTATTCACAGAGGTTGGAAGGCCTGGAAGGCTATAGGAGCCAAGCGACAGAGACTGCTGGATGTCACGGTCAGAGGCAGACACGCTGCCAGTGAGGAGCAGAGTGCTGTTGAGTTGCTGAAGCCTACTGTGATGAATCGGAGTTGATGCCGCCAGAAAACCTGGCCGGGTCTCTTCTCATGTGGCCAGGGAAAGGCAAACGCTTTCTGATCCTGACCCAGGGGGTTGTGTTTTGCAGGAGGATCACATGAGGGGTCAATCAGGTCAGGCGGAATAACTTTTCCCGAGACCCCACTATTCTAATGGCTTATTGTAAAATAGAAGCTGTGAGAAAAGCTGATCTTTAAATTGTGGACTCCAAGTCCCCTAATGCCTACAATACTGGGACAAAGAAGAGGCTGCAGAGGCAGGAAACTGCAAAGTGCAGCCTGTTAGTGGTAATGACCCACACCTGATGGAGACTGGGAGTCATAAAAGGCCCCCTCAGGTGTAGGCTATAGAGAAGGAGAGTAGCAGCAGGACGTGGAGTAGTTGTGGAACTTCCACATGGCAGCAGAAGTAGAGAGGAGAGAAGAGACGTGGGGACCACCTTTGTGAGTCTAAAGGATGCCGGTCCTGAGAGGGTCTCTTCTTTCCAAGACCTTAATTGCAGAGGTTGTGCAGTGGGAAGCGGTGGGATTGACAACTTCCCCCTCAGAATCGCAGCTGCAGAGGTTGTGCAGCGGAAAGCGCACAATTTGAAAGTGTTCCCCATTGTGTGCCAGGCTCCGTTGGCAGGCGAGCACCGGAGAGCTGTGGGAGCAAGGAACGTGTCTGTTTTAACTGGCGAGGGCTGCAGAAAGCCAAGAAGCAGAGGTTGTCAGGACACGAAGGAAAGCAGAAGCAGAGGACCTGGAGGCAGTGAGGCGAATGGAAGCGCATGCCAGACCCAGTGAGTTCACTAAGGGATTGTGACCCTGGAGTGCTCCGTAACCGCCCGCTGGTCAGTTCTGGGTGCCTTAAGCACATAAATACAATACGCAGAGTGAAATGGAAAAGAAAGCAAGTTTTTGAATACCGAACTGATATAAAGCAGACAAATCATTCTTTAGTAACCCGAGCTAACTCTAAAAGGAGCAAGTGGCAGAATATTAACTTTACCATCAGACCAACCGGGTGTGATTGTCTGTATGTGGGTCAGATTAAAGGCCAGCAGCAAGAGAGAGCAATAATCAGAACAGGCAACTATTACCCAAGCCAAAGGAGAATTGTAGCAACGTGAATTGAAGATAACAAACATTGCCAAAGGCAAGAGAGGGCAATTAAGAATCTCAGTGTTTGTAAAAAACATGTTGCCCATTGCTTAAACCCACCTTGCCAAAGCCAAAGTTTAGGAGAGAACCATTGTCAGCAGTTGATTAATGCAGAAGTAAGTAAAAACAAGACTTGTAGGAGGGCTGCCTTTCTGATAGGAGATACTCAGGAGGAGAGGTGCATAACCTGTATTGCATGGGTAAATCACCAGAGTGTAATAAACAGCGCCAGTGTTTTTCTTATTTTCCCAGAAGAAATACTTAAACTTGATGTTGTGAAGTAAGAGACATTGCCAACTTTCTGAAGAAGCTAACCTTTACCACAGAAATACTTATAGCAAGTGGATTTTATTCTGTCCTGGCAGGAGAGTACACCAGGGCAAAGACCATTGATGTAATAGGCCTGGTAGGTGAGTGGTTAAACATTTTGAACAAGAAGTGACAGAACCAAACAGATTTGTTGCTGAACTGTTACAGAATCATCTAAACAAATTATTATTACAGAAGCAAGTGTGGTGTGAACGGTTGCAGAAGTATCTACAATTATCAAAACAAGTGTTTTGTGAACTGCTGCAGAATTATCCTGACAAAGATCTTTTTGTTGATCCTAATGATCTATTGAAATATTCTTGACTGCGGCGAAGTTGCCTTGAGCTCTTTTGCCACTAGTCAAGTGAAAAAAGGAAAACCTTGTTGAATATTTTTAAACTGTTGCTAGAGTTCAAGTTGGAACAAACATAACTGTATTGGAACTTTTCTTTTCAAGTGGAACCAACAGAACTGAGTTGGAACTTTATTGCAAGACAGGAATTCCTTATCCTTTTGGAACTGTTGAATAGAATCCTGCTTGAACCTGGGGAATGGGAATTCACCCGGATTAAAAGGAGATACAGTTATCAGATTGTGAATTTGTTATTTTTGATCTGCCATATGTTACCTTATTGAGTTGTTGTATTTACAAGTGTGAGGGACAGAGACCTTTTGTTAGCTTGTTTTCTTTAGTTTATTTTAGGGAAATCCTCATCAGGGTAGGGATAGTGAGGTGTTCATACAACCTTTAGAGTTAATAAAATGGCATCTTTTGAAACATCTTCATAAAGTTATCTACCTCACATTCCTAACCCCTCACAGTATGGAAAGCAGACTAAGCCTGCAGGAACCCGACCAGAGACACAACAAAGCTGTACTACACCCAGAGAGCGTAGGTAAGGCCCTCAAAGGAACCAGGGTTCCTGGGACACTTGGTGGGGCTTTGGAAGGCTTCAAGATATATGAAACATGGGTCTGGGGCCTGCACCCAATTCAGAAGAGCATCACAAATAATGTTCGTCGGCACAGTACCTGGCAGAGGTGTGAGTCACGACTGCCAAAGCAGTCAGAGAGAGAAACAAGGGTCTGGGACCCAAACCCATTTGTGAAGAGCATCAACAATCCTCTTCTTCATCTCAATACTTGGCAGGGGGGTGAACCAGGCCATCCAAAGTAATTAGAGAGAGAGAAGTACATGTCTGGGGCCCGCACCCAGTTGAGAAGAGCATCATAAATGATCTTCTACAGCGCAGTACCTGGCAGGAAAGTGAACCAGTTCTGCCAAATGAAAGCAGCACAATCCTACGGGTCTGGCACCGAAATCGTCAGCAAGTAAAACCAGGTGAAAGGAAGACCAGGGGAAGAGAAGCATTCCCCCCGGTGGAGTAGAACTTTGATAAAGAGTCTGAGAAGGGCCTGGGGAATGGAGTCGATCCCCCAGCCTCTGTGAACTTTGATAAAGAGCCTGAGAAGGGCCTGGGGAAGGGAGATATTCCCCTACTACAGTGAAACTGCACGCCAAGAGAGATCAGGGGAAGGAAGCCATAACCACTGGTGTTCTGTACCATACGGCCAAGAGAGATCAGGGGAAGGATATCATACCCACTAGTGTTGTGTACCGTGAAACCAAACCGGAGAAGGCCCGGGGAAGGAAGTCATTGTTACACTCACCTGGTCTCTGCGGGGGCTTTGGGGCACGGTTGGAGCCCTCCCTGTTCTGGACTCCTTAGGTTCGAGCTCTTCCCTCCTGCGATAGTGTAGACTGCTCGAGTTGCTGGTTCTACCCCTGGGAAAAGGTAAGAGGCAATGAGAATGCTGCAGTGGAAGTGCGATCCCCTTCGGACCCTTCATGCCAGAATGATATGAAAATGCGTTTTCCCATATGACCTCACCTGTTGTTTTGTAATGATGAGCTCTCTCTCAGCAGGGGTGCCGTGGACAGACAAAGTTGCATCACTGGTCCTTATGCATGGTGGCCCATACCGGCTGTGACCAATCCTGCCTTGGAGGTAAGTTTTTGTAACAATGATTATTGTCCGTAACCTTTGTGTGGATTTTTCCCCAATGATTATTGTCCATAACGCTGTAATGTCCTTTCTTTCCTCTTAGGTATGAAGATGAGTCGCAGTGATGGAAGAGGGTTCTAAACGATGCCAAAGAGGATCCAGAAGAGCCCACTAGTAGGTAAGTTGGTTTTCCGGTTGAAGCGCAAGTTTGTGAGTTGCGCGGCCAAGGAGTTAAACGTTTATGCAGTTGCTAACCTTCTGCTTTCTGTCTCCCTTGCAGGTTCAACCAGACGGTGCTTGATGGCGAGCGATGTTCCGAACACCTGTTGGTGGCCAGAAGAAAGGATCCGCGAGGATGTCGAGCCGGAAGATGACTCCTATGTTGTCGTGCATTCGGAACAGGTAGGTATGCAATATCTTTGAAAGGCCGCGCCCCCGGCCTGGATGCACGTGCCTTAGGCACACTATGTGCAGAGCACACTTTTAAATGAACTTGGTGCCAAAGGCGCCAGGACTGGGTCCATTGGGACCCTACAGGTCATGAAGGTAATGGCTGTTGACCAGTGGCCATGACAGTAATTCCCCTGGCACTGTAAGAGTGTTGACAACAAGATACCTGGAGAAGGCAGACCTTCTCCAGGAACCCAATAGTGAAGTAAACTTGAGTTGGATCTTTACTTTTTTAATTGGAACTGAGAACTTTACAGCATCACAAGCTGGAACTTTGTTTGCATCTTAGAAAGGAATTGAGACCTGGGGGTAGGGAGTCATTCTCTCAAGCAAGGCTTCGACCTACAACTGGAACTATAGTGCATTGTCCAGAAGAAGGGAGCCATTCTTCTGGACCAAGAAGATCCACTACCACTTCAGTATTAGTTACAAGTGTGAGGAACAGAAGGAGGCATTTTGGCACACAACTGTGGGCTCTTCATTTACTTGGACATTCTGACATAATCCTTAGTTCAATAGTTGAGATAGGGAACCCCCTCTTATATTTAGGGAGGGATAGGTTTCCTCTTTATTTTGATTAAATACAAGTTTATGCCAACAGGCATGCCACCTGTGTGTCAGTCTCCCCCTTCTGCACCCTTACACTGCCCATGAGGAGAATGCAGTGCGAGTGGATGTGAGAGAAGGTGTATGGGTGACTGATGGTTGAATTAGTAAGAATGTGATTGTCTTTATATTGTCTGGGTGGGTAAGTATCTGTGTGGCAAATGTAGTGTCGGTGAATGTGTGAGAAGGTATATGGGTGAGTGACTGGTAGGTGAAGGATGAATGTTCTGGGTGGGTGGGTACCTGTGTGCAGATTGCAGTGTGAGTGGTTGTGAGAGAATGTGATGGGTGAGTGACTGGTGTATGATTATGTGGGTGTTTAAATGTTCTGGATGGGTGGGTTCCTGTGTGGAGAATGCAGTGTGAGAGAAAGTGTATGAGTGAGTGACTGGTCAGTGAATGAGTATGAATGTGATTGTATGCATGCACAAATGTTCTGAGTAGGTGGGTGCCTGTGTGGGGAATGCAGTTTGAGTGAATGTGGGAGAAGATGTATGTGCGAGTGACTTGTGGTGAAAGGGCATGAAGATGATTATGCATGTGTGCAAGGGTTTGGGAGGCCGGGGATCACTGGACCATTTTTGACATTTCCTAAAGTAGCATGAAATACTGCCGTTTTAAGGCAAAGCCACTGGCATTTTGGTGCAGCCATGTATTTATGGGCATCTTTAATAAAAGCAAGCATGATACGTGGTATTACAATGCTAAAATGGCGTGTTCCTGCAGCAAGCCTCCCTATTTTCTACTGTGGCATGACATTTTTTTAATGAGCATCTATGATAAAGCAAGCGTGATAAGTGTTCTTACGTGTCTAGACTGGCCTACACTGGAAACAGTTTGGACTAGTTTTATTAGTGTGGCATGGCAATTGTAATGCCCAATCCAACAGCAGTATGTTCTAACTTAGTGGTACTGGCATATATTGGCAGAGCCAGCTTTGATGTGTTGTTTATAGCATAATTACTGGCATTACGGGCAAAGCAAGCATGATTAGGTTCTTATGTGGGAATACTGGCATAAGATTTTGGAGCCAGCATGGAAATGTGTGGGAACAGCCAATATGAAAATGTTTTTCACACTGGCATATATTGTGTGGAAAGGCATACAAATGCATTGGGGTTACCTTACAAAACTGACTGCACATTTTCTGGACTTTTACCCAATTTTTCACAGAAAGTGTGCTGTATAATACACCATTTTAACCCATTATTAAAAAAAATTCTCACAACCCCCTTCCCCCAACCCCATTTTCGTTGGTTCAGGCAACCTTGCTACACACAGGTGCAATGGCATACTTGTGGCAAATATTTACACCCTCCAATAAAACAACTCATCAGCCACCACAGGTGACTGGTATGATTGGGAGCCAGGCACCACCCCCTTCATTCTACTGTAGGTGAAACATGTAAGCTTTAATTAAAAAAACATACTTACAACTTTCACCTGGAGCAGTACATGCCCCTGCAGCAGCATGTTCATCATGGATATTGAGCACACGTGGTGGTCCGGCCGGCCCAGAGTGCGACATGCCCTGTGCTTTGATAAGGAGTTTAAGGGGCCCTCAGCATGGCTCATCAGGTGGGGATGAGGGGAATGCTGTGCTACGCCACTTTTGGAAAGAGGATGTTGCTGAGTGAAAGAAGGGTGTTTGAAAAGTGGTGTGGAGGATGGAGTAGTGGTGTGCAGAGAGATTTGTGGTATGATGTGGGGTTAGTGGTCCATAGGAGGAGGGTAGTAGTTTGGAGGATGGAGTAGTAGTGTGGAGGAGTAGGTAGAAAGGTAGTGGAAGGAGTAGTAACATCAAAGGGTGGAGGCAAGAATTGGGAGAAGTGAGAACATCAAAGGGACAGAAGACTGGTGGGCAGAGTGAGGTGGAGTGGAGAAGAGGGAATAAAAGTGTAGAGGAGTAGCCAAATGCATCTACATGAAGTCCCGCCCCTCTGCTATCTGTGTGCAGGAAACCAGAGGTCATGCCAAGTTTGATACTAGTAACTGTGACTATTCTGAGGAAGGTCTTTGAAACAAGGTATCCATTAAGAAAACCTTATGCGATGTACCCTCGAAGAGATGACGACCCAAGAGAAACAATCCCTGAAGGAATATGAAGATAAGGGAGAAAGAGGCTGGTGACATCACAAGAAATAAGCGTGACGCACTGAGGAGAATGGTTGAAGGAGAAAAAGCATAGACGATATAGAATCTGATGTCAAAATAATGAATCAAATAAGATTTTATGTGCGGAATGAAGATTGCACGTGTGAAGAGCACTGCAGAAAACACAAACCATTTTACAATTGTACAGACGCTGCAACGCAAGTAGACTAAGTATTCTTAAGGCTGGCTATACCTAGTATATAAAATGCAGGCAGTGCCACCAACATGTATATAGTGATTTGTACATTCAATGATACAATTTAGTAAGCGAGTCTCCATGGAAGAAGATGGATTGAAGGCTATGTTTGTTTGTTTGTTTCTTTATTTATAATGTGCACCAGACCCAAGGGCATCAGGGCGCAGGGTAGATGTATATTTTCAGCTTATGATACATGGTTACAGCAGTGCACAGATAAAATACAGTCACGTTCAAATTACGATAACAAGATATATACATATATACATACAAAGATCGAATAGGAGGACATTAGATGGAGAGCGAGGTGCTGCATGATATAGTCTATTTACAGTCTATTGTCTATTGTATCTTTACAATGCAAATAAGTGGGGGTAGTAGGGCAGATGCTGTCGAATATGTAGTGGTCATTTTCTTTGAACCAGTTGAAGATGTTATGTCCAAAGTGGGAGTATGATTGGTCAGCTCTCAGGGATGGAGGTAGGGAATTCCAAAGATTCGCAGCTTTGACTGGGAAGCTGTCGCCTCCAGCTTTTGTCAGTTTGAACCTCGGAACCAGTAGGCAGTTTGTGTTAGCAGCTCTGGTGGGCCGGTTAGTAGATTTTCTCTTTGTTCTAGCTATGAGATAGCGGGGTGCAGCATTGTTTAGGCACTTATGAGTAAGTGATGCAGTTTTTAGCAGGATTGTGTCACTGGTGGAGAGACAATTATTCTGTCGCCCTACCCCAGAGATATGCTCTTTCCTGGCTTTGCCCAGTGCTGCTTTAAGAGCGTTGTTCTGTAAAATCAGGATTTTTCTGACGATATATTTATTGGTGCCCAGATCAGCGCCTTGGTGTAAAGCGCTCTATAAATAAATAAATAAATCAATCAATCAATATAGGGCGTTGCAATAGTACAATTTGGACAAGATTAGCACTCTAGCCAGAATAGTGCAACTGTTTTTAGATAAGAATGGTTTACCCGCTCTAATCAGTTTACAAATATAAGCCATGGCATTGGCCATGGAGTTAACCTGTTTGGCAAAGGTCAGGCTAGAATCCAGGTAAAAGCCTAAAGTCTTTACCTGTTTGGTGACCTTGATGGTGTTGCCATCAATGTTAAAGGAGATGTATATGTGGCCAGGTTTATTGAGGTTAGGTGTGGTGCCTAGGATGATGAGTTCCGTTTTGTCATCATTCAGGCATAGCCCATGGGTTGCCATCCATGCCTGGATGATGAGGTAAATTCTATTTACCAAGGCCAAATCCTTATCATAATCCCCGATAAGTGGTATGAGAATCAGAGTGTCATCTGCAGAGTTAGAGTAGGTGACACCGAGATAATCCAGATCATCAAAAAGGTGCTTGGTGAATATATTATACATTGTAGGAGAAACATAAGAGCCCTGAGGCACTCCACACGTGATGGGGATGGGGTCTGCTGCTGCTGAGGGCGAGAAGACTCTCATGGTCCTGTTACGTAGAAAGGATTGCATCCAGACTATAGCTTTCTGTGAGAAGTGTGCTGCTGAATCAAGGTGATTGCAGAGGACCTTGTGGTCCACCAATTCGAAAGCTGCTGTGAGATCAAGAAGGAGTAGCAGGGCTGATTTCCCTTTGTCTCTCAACTCATCGATTTGGGCCTTGAGGTCAATCATCGCTGTCTCTGTACCATGTTGGGGCCTGAATCCTGATTGCTGAGATCCTAATAACTGGTTATGCTCCAAGTAGGCCTGTATTTGGAGGAAAGCCACCCTACTAGAATTTTTAGTAGAAATGGCACTGTTGTTATAGGCTATAGTTGGTAGGTATAGAGGGGTCTATGTGTGTCACAGCAAAGAATACACTCAAATTCGAAGCAAGACCAAAGAGGTTGCTTGGCTTGGTGTCAAAGACTGGAAGCAGCCAAGAACTGGTTATCAGCTGCAAAAAACAGTTGACGTGAGAAGCTGAGGCATCCCTTGTTAAGTTGCAAAGAAAGAACACCATGAGTGCCAAGTTTCTTTATCAAAGACTATTAAATGCTAGAATATGAGCAGATTCACAGTCTCTGATCACGTGAGCTGAGGATGAAAATAGACTAGGAGCATGGTGTACCAGTTTGAAGATAGCGAGTGCCTGCACTCCCTTCTATTCCCGGGATCAAGAAGCAGCTACAAGGCAGAGTTCAAAGACAATGTGAATGGCAGACGGCATGAGTGATGAGAGATGTTGGGCTAATTGGGTGGGGAGACACGGACAGGCTCTCCTACCAGCACCTAGTGTACCAGCTTACGTGCTGCTAGAGCATTGAATATTCCAGAAGGGTACAAGCATGCCAACCAGTTGTAGAAAGCTGTATGACGAAGAGCCGTATAGTTTGAGAGCCAATGAAGTGTTGTGTTTCTAATCGTTGCTGAAGATGACAATCAAGAAACAGCTACAAGGCAGAGTTCAAAGACAATGTGAATGGCAGACAGCATGAGTGATGAGAGACATTGGGCTAATTGGGTGGGAAGACACGCACAGGCTCATCCACCAGCACCTGGTGTAGCAGCTTACGTGCTAATAGAACATCAAATATTCCAGAAGCGTACAAGCGTGTCAACCAATTGTAGAAGGCTGTATAATGAAGAGCCTTATAGTTTGAGAGCCACTCAAGTGTTGTGTTTCTAATCACTGCTGAGGATGACATGCACTATGACTTGCACTGTTACGCTCACCTGGCTCCCACAGAGGCCTTGGTCTAAACTGGACAACTGCGGTCTCCACCAATGTGACGCGTAGGTCCGCGATGACGGACTGGACTGGCCCACCTAGCTTTGTTTGCTTGGCCCGTAGGAATAGTCTTCTGCAAATGGAGAAAGGGAATTAACCACCCGTGGAGTTGAGCGTAAAACCCCCCACCCCCTGCTGTTCTCCCCACTGATCACCTTTGATGTTCCCTCTTATAGTCTCACCTGAGGGTTTGAAAAGATGAGCTCTCCATCCTGAATTGAGCGCAGGGGCACGTAGATAACCAGTTGCTTCACTGGCTTGAAGGAATTGGTGAGTTCCAGAACAATATTGACTCCGAAATTCCCGGCAAGACGCCGTAAGTATGTAGTTCGTAAGAGTTCAAATGCCTGACTTTCACTCTTGTCCGATTCCTTGCAGGTTGCAGCTTGACCCTAGTAAAGAGTTCCTCGTGGCAACCGGTAATATTCTGGTAAGGATTTGTATTATCCAACACAGTTCGATAAAATAATGTCCATATGTAACCTGTTGCTTTCTCCCTTATTCAGGCGCTGAGAAAAAGTATGAAGTCTCGGGGAATAATGCCTCCGGAGGTAAAATCAGGTAAGACTATTGTGGTGAGCAGGGTTCCCCTTGTTAGCCCCTTTGTTTCACCTTGCAGTCCTTTTGTTTCCCCTTAGGGGCCGGGGTTCGGCGAAGATGAAGTGGAAGCTGCGCCGACCCGTGAAGAGGATTAGTACCCCCGGTGGTAAAATCAGGTAAGTCTATGGGGGGTAACTAATATTCCTCTGTGTATTCCCTTGGCTCACCTTGCTGTTCTTGTCTTCTCCTTAGGTGCAGGAGTGCGACGGGAACATGCAGGAGGATGCAGTGGAATGTGAAGATGCTGCGAAGGCCGGTGAGTTCAGCGCGGTGCTGCAGCAGGCGAGGCGACGCACATAAACATAACTTCTTTCTTCCAGCTCGAAGGCGCGATGGATCGGGAATTCAGGTAAGGATCAAAGGTATTGCTCTTGTTCTAACCTTTTCTCCTTCTTTCTCCCTTTTTCTAGGAGCTCCAAACTCGAGGCGGGCGTGGCAGAAGACTGGATGCAGACTTGCAGGCACGGTGAGCGTTACGCTGCTGGATGCAGAGTAACGCAAAGCGTGTGCTGCTCTTCGGGCGTGGTTTAAATAGCCTCCAAAGTAGTCCCAGGTAAGTATAGCTCCACCAGCCCCACCCGAGTAAAAACAATAGTCCCTAGGTAAAGTAGTCCCTTCCAAGCCTCTTTTGGCTTGGAGCTCTTGCAGCCTAGTCTGCATCAGGTAAGTTTGCAGCATGGTCTGCATCAGGTAAGTTTTAATCTATGAGCCTGGCGCCATAGGCGCCAGGACTGACTCTCCATATGAGCCTGGCGCCATAGGCGCCAGGACTGCACCCAAATAGCCCCTAGCAGGGGTTGTTGGGCTTGCTTGCGATAACTTGATGCCTGCTTCCGGGGTTGCTGGACTTGGTCTGGGTCCCCGGGGGTAGACATCATGACATGCACTTAGGGAGGGCAAGAGTGCCCACCTGACTTTAGAGAGCCAATCACAATCCTATCTCATATAGAAGGTATAATCCCTTTAAGCTTATCATATTCCCACATAGGTTTTCTTAGTTTGGCACGTAGGATGACGTCACGTATGACAAGGTTTTTGCTATATAAGTGTGATTTTTTTTAATGATAAACTTTGAGATTATGCTGCGCGACGTCCGTTGATGTCCGTTTCACTCCCTGTTTGAGACAATTGATATTAAAACAGAGTTATTTGCCAACTTCCTCAGTCGGTGTTGTCATTCAGTTTGAGAAGTTATTTTCCGTCCCATCCATAGTACGACATGTTACCTTGACTAACAGTGCCTCTGAGTTCATGTGGTAGCATGTCGGATGGTTGACGACAAGACCCATCGACCTCTAGACTCCAGCACTTCGGACGATCGAGTGCCCTTCGCCATCTAGCCAGAAGATCGCAAGGTTTCCTGTGGAAAGCGGCCGATATAGAATTCTTGCAAGAAAATTGATACAGGTGGGACGAGCCCCTCTTTTACGAAATCCCTCCTGGTTTCCACAGGCGCTTTGCGGACAGAAGGTGAAAGTGGTCGATTGAGGAGGGGATTCATTACCGAAGGTCTTGAGCTAAAAGAACAAATGGTGAGTAGACTGAGGGGAATGGCAATTTGAGGGGATGGGATTGTGGTAGGTTAGAAAAGTAACAGGGTTGATTTTAAAGTGTAAACGAAGAGCATTTTAAAGAGTAAACGAAGACCGTTTAAGAGATAAAAGCCCGAAAAAGCCTGGCACTAGGGAGCAAGTAGAAGCCATCAGAAACTCCAGTCAGAGTAACCTAGGCGGTGCAGTGGACAGGTCCCTGTTCGATGATGGCTTACACCTTGTGATCACAGTATATTTAGTGACAGAGATAAAGCAAAGAGTGCTGAGGATTAATGTGAGTCGACTAGTCGGTCTGTTTGTATTTGTGTTGTGTTGAAGTGTCGAAGAGCGACAAAGAGAAAAGAATATCAAGAAAAGGTTGAGAAAATATAGTATCTGTCTAGAGAAGTTGTTGGTACCGGCTTAAAGATAGATTGAGACTATTGGAAAATAGAGGGGTTGAGCGGCAATTTGTTGGAGCGCGCTCATATTTGTTTTTATAAACTTGTTCTTTTGTAAAACACCAGTAAGTATTGACAGTCAATTGCGACTTGTCACAATGGAAGATGTTACTCTTTTGATGCACTTGTGTAAAACCCTGCCAAAACACATGCCCAAGCTCAAACAGTATAGTGTAAAATAGGTGAAAGGCACGGCAGATAAGATGTTCATGCCATGGCCACAAGGGGGATCTTTGGCAAAAGCGGTACTGCAACACATGACCACATACTTTCATGCTGCGTACACGGGAAAGACATTCGAGAAGAAGTTAGCTATTTTAGAGCTTTGGAAGATGTACCAGGAAGAGAGAGAGGATCCGCCACCTGAGGACTGGATGCTTAACCAGTGCAAGGAGGAAGCCTTCTGCTCCCCTTGCTTCATTTGAAGTAAAAAGCATTAGCACAGAAAGCACAGGATTGTATCAATTAAAGGAACTGAAAGTGGCGACGGGGTATAGTAATCCAATATATGAACCACCTACAGTGATGATAGTCCAGAGGAGACTAAGAGAAACGAGGAGATCTTTAAGGGCTTACAAAAGAGGGAAGAGAAAGGTGAGCGACCAAATGTGCCGACAGACATAGAACGGGAAATTAAGAGATGGAAAGGAGAAAAGGAAAAAGCTGATGAGGTAATGCTAGTACAGAATGAATGGATGGAAGGACAGATATTGCTTCAGCTAGATGGAAAAAGCATTGAGGAAGTAAGGAAAAGGGAAGATAAAGATGAGCAAGATAAGAAAAACAGGGAACGAGAAAAGAGATTAAAAGAAGATAAACAGACAAGAAGAGCCGATAACTGTAACAGGAGGAGCAACAAAAGAGATCAGAAGAGGAAGCACAGAAATTGAGAGATAAGAGTATTCATAGATGAAAGGAAGAGGAGGAGAGAAGAGTGGGGCAAAGGGGAGAAGAAATAAGAAGGGAAGAAGAAAGAATTAGATGGGAGGCAAGAAAGTGTAGAGAAGAAGATGAAGAATTAGAGCAAAGAAAGAGACAGCAAGAACGCGAGATTTATCACATTCAGAATTCATTAATGGAGCCAAGTCCAGTGATACGATGGAGCGACATAGAAGAGTTCATCCCGTTACAGGGAGCAACATCAGAGCCATCTAAAGTTACATTAGATGAGAACTTCGATATAGGAAGTATCAGAGATAGGATCGAGAAAGCTTATCAGGATTTAAGAGAAAGAGGCCGTGGAAGGGAAGATCGATCTATAATCTCCCAATCACGAGGCAAAGAGGGAAGCCCACTCTATTCTGAACATAGAGCCCTGTCTCTAAGCAGGTTAACCTTAGACAAGGGTGAAAGAGAAGAACTAGTTAGAGACTAGACATGTCAGATGAAGAGAGACAATCCTTCAGTGGGGAGGGAAGGAGAATGTGTGCTCCGAAAGGAGGCTTACAGATAGACAAAGAAGTAAGATGGTCTGATTGAGAACAACCTAAGGATAGAATGCCAGAACCTATAGCATGTCAAGAGTACCCTAAAGGATGATCATATAGCGAGAGAGGAGAATAGCCACCATATGTAAGTCGATTAAGGTCTCTACCAGGAAGAAGGCGATCAGTAACTATTGTTCCTACCATGGATAGGCAGACAATGTGCAGGATTGTGGAATAGGGTTTACACAGTTTCCTCTATTGGAGAAGGGAGCAGCAAGATCACAGTATATTCCATGGCCACCGATGGACAAGGATAATTTAAGGTGCAAACTTCCCAGTTTAACAGTGGGTGCAGGAAAACTGATTTATGAGTTAGAGAAAATAACTGGAGGAAATATGTTAGCAATAGGGGATATAAAGGGTCTCCTAGCAGCTATTCTTGAGGAAAGAGCAGATGACATTTGGACAAGAGCAGGTTACTCGAGTGTCATGGTACAAAACACAGAGCACGATGGAGCGCCATTTAATAACTGTAGGGCAGATGTTTGGAGAGCCCTTAGAGTACAATAGCCTGACGTGTCAGATATGGGTGCGATTATGACATGAAAGATGAAAGAAGATGAAGATCTGCTTGCTTATATTCAAGACATTCAAGAACGCTGGTCTCTTGAAACGGGCGAGCCATGGAGTAAAACAGTGGCAGTATTTTACCACATTGTGTGTCAGGGATTGCCTGAGGTGGTACAAAAGCAGTTTAAGAAATTAGTGGGGATGGAAGCAAAACCCTGGCCTGAAAAATACAGTTGACTATAGTGCATCACTGTCGGCTGTTACAGGAGAAGAATAAAAAGAAAGAAGATGCTAGGAAAATTGAGGAAGCTAAGTTAGTCCAGAAAAAACTGTCAAAATACGCCATAGAAGGACCGGTATTGACAAACGTAGAAGAGCTCGAAGCACAGCAGGCAGTGGACACATCGTAAGTGAATAATCCGTGTTCGATGAATCAAGGAGGAAGTGGATTCATACCACGAGGCAGAGGCATGGGTTACAGAGGAAAAGGTGGATTTCAAAACACTCAAAGTGCATTTCAGAATGGGAAGAATGAGAATCAAAATGTGCAAGGAGAATTTAATTAAGGCTAAATAGACATAACCCTCCTATATGTTGGACATGTGGGATGACAGGACACATTGCGCACACATGTGGGAGCCAAGGGTATATACAAAATGGTCAACATTGAAGAGGGGAGACAGCTTACTCTCCAGCATATAGCTCACATGCTAGGGATGGATTTGCCCAGGATCAGACAGTGTATGAGGCACAAGCACCACAAGCACAGCAGACACAGCAACCGCAGCGAACACAGCAAGCACCGTCGAATCCACCGCAAAGACAGTCGCAGCATGCCCCCATGCAGATACAGCAGAACGCAAACACAGGACAGTTACTGACACCTAGGATAGAGGTTGTCACAGTGACAGGAGGGAATCCTTTCATATGTCCACAATAGGAACGCTCACAGTGCGACTAGATGTGTTCAGTACTTTCAGTGACACCAGACCCCAAGAAGAACCAAGGGTTGATGTGATGATAGGAGGCAAATCCTTTTCATTTTTAGTTGACACTGGGGCTACTCGTTCATGTATACGAAATGGAAAATATCTAATGTTGGGAAATGCCATGAATGCTCAAGGATTCTCTGAAAATACAAGTCGAGTGCCTTTTACTGATGATTTACCAGTCTCTATAGGAGAATGTGATATGTCTGTTCCATTGTTGTATTAATGGCAGTCACCAGTTAATATTCTGGGAACAGATTTAATGACAAACCTTAATATGACCATTTCTTTCAGTGATGAAGGCATAGTGTGCTCCACGCCTGGGATACACTATATGAATGTGGGCGAGTTTATATTGCCATTTACAGGGCAAATGGCTCTGCGAGGTGTGCCAATGGAGCCAATAGTTTTTCTTTATGGGGTGAGCATTCTGTTAACATGGCTATCTGGCTTAGTGGGAAGGACTATGAGGATACCAAATACATTGTTGTTCAGACCACAGATACCTATGGACGAAGATGGGGAGCAGACTATCTCCTTAGAATTAGATGCAGCTATAGTACGAGGAACAATTCCGATGCTCGAAGGCACAGATTTTGAAGGTAGACCATCGAGAACAATAATTGCCATTGGGGAAGAGTGCAGATTGACTGACGTCACTGATGGTGACATGTTTAGAGATGATCCAACAGATGATGAAGTAATATTTGAAATGAGCATTACATATTGGATCAGAATAGAGAAAAGGGAGATCCCCCAGCGCATGTCAATAATGCAACAGCGCCCTGCATTTTTTATGAAGACTTGGAAAAAGTGCCAAATGTTTTATAAACTACAGGCCCTTATGATGTAGGCCTATTAAAGGGAGTGTGAGAGGTTAAGATAAAGCTGAAACCAGGAGCAATTTTACCTCGAGTGAGACAATACTCAATGTCCCGAGAAGCAGATGAGGGCATTTTTGAGATATCTAAGCACTGATGGAACAAGGTATTCTGGTACCGTCAGAGTAATTGTGAGATTCATACAAGACATGAGACCAATTAACCAGATTGTATTTTATTTATTTTTATTTTTTTGCATTTTTCAAGCTCTCACACAGCCCGCGGGCATCAAGGCGCTGTTGCAGGAATAGTTTTGTTTTCAGTTGCATAATTGTTTTTTTTGTCTTAGTTGCGTATTTATAACACGCTTAAACACCCAAATGTTTCTAAGCACGGGCCTGGGGATCGAACCTGTGTTGCTTCGTGTCGTCTTGCTTCCAAGGCGAGCACGTTACCGCTGAGCTATCCTCCCGGGACATGTAGAGGCCGAGTTTCTTTTAGTTCCAAATCTGGTGACGATACCATGTAGAATCCCGGTGCAAGAGCAAAATTTCACGGTGATTGACTTGAAAAATGCCTTTTTCTCAATCCTGTTGCACAAAGATTCACAAGACTTGACTTCCTTTACCTTTCGCCAGATTTGCCTGAAACACACTAGGCTGCCTCAAGGGTACGGTGAGTCTCCATCGACCTTTAATAGAGTCCTGCAGATGGACCATGGCAATATTGATTTGAAGAGTGTTGTGATACAGTATGTAGATGACATTCTGATTTGCTGCACTAGAGAAGATGAGTGCAGGCAAGATTCGATCCAGTTAATGACTATCCTTGCAGTCAGGGGATACAAGGTAGACAAGGAGAAATTACAGTATTGTCAAGAAGAAGTATTGTATATAGGCCAGTTAAGCTCACACAAGGGGAAAAAGGTAACACCTGAAAGAGCTGTGGCAATTATGAAAACTGCATAACCGCACACGATAAAGCAGATGCAACAATTCTTGGGACTATGTGTGATGCTGGAAATGCATCCGAGGGACAGAGCCTCTGAATCCTTGTCCTTTACTGCTTTTTATCGTGTGTTCTGTCGTGTTTTCTGCCCAGGAGTCCATGTGGGACTCCTGGCAGTGCAGCTCTCTCTTTTGGTTTGGTGAACAGACCCATGGGATACCCTTATGGCACCCATGGGTAGGGGTACAACCCTGTGCCCCTAGTGTATGTTTTTGGGCACCTGTGGGTGGCCCACAGAGCAGGGTATGGGCTGGTGGCAGCTCCATGCTGAATTTGACAGGTGCTCTGGGTGTCCTCCATTTTGGGATACCCAGGCCCTGCCATTGGGATCAGTTGATTCCTGATAGGAAACAAGATGGCCCCTGTGGCCTCTTGCTTTCTATTGCCTGTTACCTTGTTTTCCCAAAGTCCTGGGAAGCCCGGACTCTGTCCCTTCCCCCTGACTGGCTGTTGGGTGGAAGTTCCATATATGGTGTTGTTGTGAAGGCCCAGCTAGACTGACTGGAGCCTTCCCAGTGACTGTATGTTGTGGGTACCTCCTGTGGGTGGGGCCTGGGTGAATGGAGTGTGTGACCAATATACACTCCTTGTTGTGGTTGTCTGGTTTCTGGCATGAGAGACAAAGACTGAGACAGCCCTGCCCGAAACTGGCCTGAATGCAGTGTGTAGTGTTGAATGGCTGGGTACTTGTCCCAATCCACATTCCTTGTTGTGAGTGTCTGAAAGGGAGGAGTGTGGCCTGAATGCACTGTGTGCCTGATTGGCTGACTGACTGCATGAATGCCCTTCTGTATGATTGGCTGCTGAGTGTGTGCCAGCAGTGTGGATGAGAGACAGAATAGTATATCTGGGGACCTCTCCCCACTGGTAATTGTTCAGAAGAGTTGAGAAGCTGAGTCTCCACTCTAAGAGTAACTGGAACTGCTGATCCTCGACGTCCAGCTGGAAGAAGAAGACTTGCTGTTGCACTTGCTTCGACCGATCTGAAAGCTGCCGAATTCGTCGAGGACTGACCCGAGAGAGGACCTGGTAAGGCGCCCTCTTCCCGTGCTCCGAGGGATCATCGAGCACCGCTACATCTTCGCTGAAGCCTCCTGGAAGTCAGACCCTCGAAAGGCTGCCGACCCGAGACGGGACCGCCGAGGAGATCGAAGTGAAGCACCCGGACATCGCCGCCGTCGACCAGGGTTCACAGGTTTGTGTAACCGCTGGAGGCCCGTCGAAGTTGTGTTGCCCAGCTGTGGGAACCACTTGATGCCGTGCCGCCGACGACCGGAGCCGTCCGCTCCTTGCCTAAGAACATTTGAATCGAAGGACTCCCTCGTCCGCACCGTCGACCGTTTTATCCTGCCGGAGAAAGTCGAGGACGACCAACGCGCCGAGGAGAAACCTACCGGTGGGTTTCCCGCCACCCGAAGACCACAAAGACTTGAACGACTTGACGCCCTTGCTGGGCCCCCGTCTCCACAATCTTTGCGGTCCAGAACAATTGTCATCGAGGTGCCCCGCACGCCTCTGCCTTGCAGGACGCCGACGCTCCATCGTCGACGAGCACCGCTTGGATCGAAGCTGCCGCCTCATCGACGCCGTTCTTCCCTGTTTGTTGTCGGACGTTCGACGCCCCGTGTCTGCCGCTTGAAAGGGAAGGCATTCAAGAAGGGCCGTCGATTCCCCGCCGCCGAACGCCGAGTTCCTCAACGCTTCTCGACGCCTCTCGACGATCCGTGACTCCCGCTTGAAAGGGGGTCGCTCAAGAAGGATCTGTCGGCGCCTCTTCGAAGAACTCGACTCCACCAGGTACATTGGGGGGGTAAAAACATTATAGGAGGGAATAAGACTTGCAGAACAATATATGGACTGGGCTTGTGCTATATCTTTATTTTACAGGTTGCCCAGGTGGGGGGATCTCCACACAGAACTGTGTCTAGTGGTAGGGGCCAGTATTCTGCCTATTGCTCAACCATCTTATTTTCTCTCCTCTCTCTATTGCTGGTTTCACTCTATTGATCTGTGTGACATTGTTACAGTATTGTTGATGCGCTTTAATGAGATCTATTACAAAGGGTGGTACCACTTTAGAATTGTATATATTTGCCATTGTTGATTTTCCTAAGTACAAAGTGAGTTATTATGATAAGTGTACATAACCTTGAATATTGATTATATAAAGACTGGTTTCTAACCAATACAGTGTGTGGACATTCCTTTGTGGGGGCTTGGGGACTACACTGTACTTAAGAACCAGCCTGCATCACCTCCTGAGAAGCTAGGCCTTGATTGCTCGACCATAGCTACCGAATAGAGAATCTAGGCTGGGGTCCTCTGTGCCTCCCCTCTACCATATAGAGAGCAGAAGTACAGACCACCCCCTACCAGTCTTTACACTATGTAACTATATGAGAACATGGGTATTTGACTATAGTTCATATACAAGACCCCTTTTGTAGGATTTAAAGAAAGCACAGGTAAATAAGGAGAAAAAGGAATGGACTGAGGAAGGAGAGGAATGATTTGAGTAGCTGAAGAAGAAACTTTGCATGGCTCCAGCTTTAGGGATTCCCAATTATGCTGACAAATTCTTTTTATTTTCATACACTGATGGGACAGTTATGACAGCAGTGCTAACACAGAGAACTACATTGGGGTACAAACATTTGGCATATTACAGTAGGATATAAAACCCAGTCATGAAAGGGCATTTCCTGTGCGAAACGTCATTGGGAGCCACCGCATTCTCAATCGAGAAGTCTGCCAGTATTATAATGAGTTGTTCTATGACACTTTTTGTAGAGTATGCTTTATTTGCCATTGTGGAGAACCCTAAGGGTACACTGACATCTCAGAGGGCTTCCGTGTACAAAGTTATTATATCTAATCCAGCAATTAAAATTGTCAGATGTAAAATAGTGAACCCTGCCACATGTGTAGCTGAGCCAGTGACAGAGAATGAGCATGTGCATGATTGCGGAAACTATAAAGAGTTCTAAGACAGCATACCAAGCGTTAAAGAAAACACTCTGTCAGGAGAGGAGATTTTCTTTATTGATGGTTCTTCAAAAATTGATCAAACAAGTGGGAAAAGGCATTCTGGTGCAGCTGTAGTGAGGCATAGAGCAAACAGTGAATTTGAGGTTGTGGCAAGTGCAAGACTACCGTCTCACTTTTCAGCACAAGCGGCAGAATTGCCAGCGCTTATTGCAGCGCTTGAAAAACACTGACAGGAAGTGACGATATACAGTGACTTCGCCTATGTGACGTCAGCATACATGCAGGGTTAGCATGTTGGAAAAGGAGGGGCTACCTCTGAGCGGACAGCACTCCAGTACAGCACGCATCATTAGTGCACAGGCTTATTAAGCCACTACGACTCCCAGTAGGCAAAGCGATTGTTAAGTGCGATGCGCAGCACATACTAAGCAAACAGATTTTATTTCTTGCAGGAATTAAGCCGCAGAAGCCACAAGGGCTGTGTACGCACCAGCTATTTCAAGTTTTGATGCTCTAGAGAATAAGGAAAAGGTGGCCAAGATTATGATGGTAAAGGAAGGATTTAACCATTTATCAAGAGCTCAGTCAATGGAGATTCAGGGCAGTGCACCAGAGGAAGATCAAGAATTATGGAAATGGAGGAAGTGTTCTTTATCCCCACAGAAGCATTGTAGTGACAGGACAATACCAGAAAGCCAGTGATGCCAATAGCATTAGTGAAGATAGCGCTTGAACAGCTGCACTACCCTGTGCATGTAACTAGGGAGAGTCTCGCTGCAGCTATTGCAGAAGACTGGCTCGTACCAAACCTGTTAGAACATGTTGACTTTTATGTAGTAAATTGCATCGTATGTCAAAAGTTTACCACGGGGCATACAATATGAACAATCAGAGGAATGATTCCTCGACCAAATGGTCCTTTTCAGCATTTACATATTGACATGCTGCAAGTAGGTAGTGGATACAGGTATTTGATAGTGGTGGTGTGTCCCTTCTCCAGGTGGATCAAAGAAGGTCCTTGTACACACCCTGATGCCACTTGCGCAGAAATGTTTTTAGTATGGGCAGTGTGTGAAGTGCTGAGATCTGATAATGGACCACATTTTGTTAATGAAGTATTTGAACAAATAGTGCTTCTTTTGAATAGAAAACAAAAGTTTCCTTCTGCTTATCACCCACAAGCAAATGGCATATGTGAGAGACTCAATGGCCTCCTAAAGGGGAGAGTCACCAAGTTGAAATTGACACTGAAGAAGGGATGGCTATATTGCCTGCCTTAGCACTATATACCCTAAGGAATCAGCCTGGTTCGGACCATCACCTCACACCCCATGAACTAGTGACAAGGAGACAAATGAGAATGCCTTTGACAAACAAATCGAGGAGCAGAAGTGATGCCCAGAGTTCTGCAAAACTGTTAGGAAATGTGTTAAATGAGTACTTAACATGTATGACCGCTAGTATCTCTGTCATTTCAGATCAAGTCAAGCGCCAGGGGGGTCGGTCTCCGCACACAGATGAAGACCATTCAGCAGCCGGAATTTCAAAACTTTTATCAGTATCGAAGTTGTTCATTGGCGATACGATCTTAATTCGGAACTTCACCCGAAAGTGGTGTGAGCCTGGATTCATCAGCCCGTTTGTTGTGGAAGACATTACTCCCTCTCCAGTAAAAGTTCAGGGCAGAAGAACATGGATCCATATTAGTAATGTAAAAATGTCCAGTGGAGAGGCTGACACACTCCCAACGATCGATTTGGAAGCAAGACAACAAGAAGAATTTCAGCGTGTGCAAACTCGATCGATGACCAAGAAGAATGATGATAAACCAGTGGATTGATTAAAAAAAGTGCAGATTTTCACTTGAACTGTGGCTCTCATAGCGACTCCTTAGATATATTATAGCAGACGTGCAAATCTATTTCTTGAGCCACAGAGTTCTTTGAAAATGAACTTAAGAAAATTGTTCACACATTGTGAATATGTTTAAGTGACAACACCTAATAAGGAATTGGAAGCATGAGCAGTACGCTGATTCTTTTTATAAAATGCAATTATTTGGTTGACCCTATAGTTTTGACTGCCTGATTAAAAAGGTGTTTTATCTTTCTTAAAATCATATACAGACACAATGAGGAATCTTGAAGATGGTACGATTTTAAAGAATGAGCAAGGTCAAGAAATTCCAGAGTGGCATAAGTGGTGGAGTTTGACATGTTGGTTCCTAATATATGTGTTCACAATCATGCTCTGTACCTTCCTGTTTCTTCTGATTTATTATTTTATCGATCCAAAGAAAGTAGAAATGAATTTGATTCTCCCCACTCCAGGAACTACTATTGATGGGCCAATTAATAAAGAGCAAGACCTTTTGTGTTATCGCCCGGAGGAGGGTTGCTTTAGAGTTGTTTCCATGGGCAGAAACCATTTTGTTGGGAAGGGGCAAAAGGAGTGCAGAGGAAGATAATGAGGGGATAAATAATTATTTGGACAGCACAGCACATTTGGGTCATAACATGTGGTACCAGTACATGAAACAGTGTAACGCTTACCTGGACTCTGCGGGGACACTCACGAAGGAACCGCTTAGCTCAGTTCTTCTCAATGGGTGTAGCTCCAATCCTTCCTCAAACTAAACGGACGTGTGTTCCTAGGACAAACACAAGAATTTTCTAAGGATTTTGATTAAAGCTTCAATGGAGTTTAAACTAATTCCACACTCAATACAACACTTCAACTTTTCTAATTACCTTGAGGTTTTATGTTGTTAGCTCTCCATCCTGCATCGATGCAGGGGCGCTTGTTCTGTAGAGGGGAATGGTGCTACTAGTGTGGCCAGGGAGGGATTTTTCCTAATGCTAAATAAACGGAAAGACACAGTGTTCAACAGATCATACGACTAATGTGAGTGTGAAAACCAAGAACTGAGCCATACTGAAGTAATTGGAATAGGGCTAGGAAGTATTTTGAGCACCTAAAGTGTGAGGGAATTCCTACGCCCTAACATACCTGGGCACCACAACTGGGAAACAAATCACCTCAGGAAATACACCAACCCCTTGTAGTATGAGGAAAAACATTCCATTTAATTCGCGGCAAAAAATAACAATAGGTGAAGAGCACCTGCCAACTAAGACTCGAGGTACGAATCACTAGGCAACTCTGAAGAACCACTAAGTTTCTTCTTTTACGCGCAACAAGCGCTCAGTACAGAACTCCAAGTAACACTGAACTTCACAATATCATCGGAAAAGGTTATAATACTTCATAAAAATAAAGCCAAGATACTTGCGAAGAATTTCTGACAGGAACTCTCGGAGTTTATGAAAGACGTTCCGAGACTGGAAAATAACGGGGTATGAGGACTGGAACGAAGTCTGTGACAATAGTTACCAAACTGCTGAGGAGGATTCGGTGACTGGAAAAAGGGAATACGGAAGGGGCTGAGGAGGAATCAAATGACTGGAAGGGAAAAACGTGAGGTGGCGCTGGAGCGTGACGGAACCTAAAGCTGGACAGCGGCAAGCGTTGACTGAATCTCCGAACGCGAAGCAGGGAATGATGGCGGGGAGGGGCTTAAATAGGCGGAGGGAGAGAACAACTAGACCTACGCTGCGCATTCTACCAGCTTAAACCAGGCGCCCTGTTGAGTGTCGGAAAGCGCTGCTCATACCTAAAACTGATCTGAGTTGTTTTTTCTTAACATCCACGAATGGTAGAGTGAAGACCAATTCGTTTTGGAAGCTTTTGTGGGAACCTTTGCTGTGATCATGACAGTATTCCCCCCCAAGGCCCCTCCTAAGGTGAACCCTTCTCCCCCTGGCTTACTAGGATTATTCAGATGAAAGGATTTAATTAATCGGGGTGCGTGAATGTTTTCAAGGGGTTCCCAAGTTCGATCCTGTGGCCCATAACCCTTCCAATCCACCAGGTAATGCAATCTTCTGCGAACAACCTTAGAGTCCAAGATAGCCTTTACCTCGTACTCTGGCTGGTCACCTTCCACAATTACAGGAGCCGGTGGACTCTGGATTCGGGTATTTGGACTTACAGTCTTCAATAAGGACACATGGAAAACGGAATGGATTTTCATGTTTTTGGGGAGTGTTAACTTCATGGCCACTGGGTTGATGATCTTCTCAATGGGAAAAGGACCCAAGAATCTTGGAAGAAATTTCCTGGATCCTCTCAGCCTCAGGTTCCTAGTAGCCAACCACACTGAGTCTCCCACCTTGTATTCCGGAGAGTCTCTTCGCTTTTGATCAGCAAACTTCTTCTGAGCCGTCTTCGCCAAATTTAACTGCTTACTGGCTAAGCGAACAGCGGTGATAATGTTGTCATGTAGTGTCTTGATAGCGGGCATTTCCAAGGATTCAGGCGGATCATGAACCGATGTTCGTGGATGCCGACCATATACAGTGAAGAATGGACTTAATCCAGTTGAGGAGTGTACGGAATTATTGTAGGCATATTCTGCAATCCACAGTATCTTTTGCCAAGAATCGTCGGTTTGATGAAGCATGCACCTGAGGTACTGTTCCAACGTTTGATTTGTGCGTTCTGTTTGCCCATCAGTTTGTGGGTGATAACTAGAGGACAAACGAATCTCCATCTGAGCCATCTTGCAACATCTTTTCCAGAATTCAGAAACAAATTGACTTCCCCGATCTGATACCACAATGGAAGGAAAGCCATGCAGCCTTACAACGTTTTCCAAAAATACCTTGGCTAGGACCGACGCAGTAGGCAATCCTTTCAATGCCACAAAGTGTGCCATTTTAGAAAATAAGTCCACCACCACCAGGATGGTGTCAAATCCTTCACAGTTGGGTAAGTCTGTAATAAAATCCAAGGAGAGCGTATGCCAAGGAAGAGGCGGAACTTCCAGTGGTTTAAGGAGACCGGCGGGTTTCATTTTCTGTGACTTATTTTGAGCGCAAACTCCACATGTCTTGATGAATTGAATTACATCCTTTCGCCAAGTTGGCCACCAATACGATCTCTTGACTCGTTCTAAGGTCTTAGTGACTCCCGGATGTCCTTCCATTAGTGCACCATGGTAGTCTGCAATTACTTGCTCTCGTAGCCTTGGAGTTGGCAAGAACAGTCGCCCCTTGTAAAAGGGCAACTCGTCCTGTACATAACAGTGTTCCTTTTCGGACTCCCATTTTTGCAATTCTGCTGTACTGATATTGGCTTTGATTTCAACTCTCAACTTTTCAAAGAAGGAATCGGTAACATCCATGACTCCAAGCACCTTTTCGACTGGAATTATTTCCACCGGAGTTGTGGCACTGTAGGCTTCTTCTCCTTTACCAATTCGGGACAGAGCATCGGCCTTTCCGTTACGGATACCCGGCCGAAAGGTGATAACAAAGTCGTACTCAGCAAAGAAAAGAGCCCATCTCAACTGACGCGAAGATTGTGCCTTTGCTGAACGCAAGTACTGAAGATTCCGGTGATCTCTGAAAATGGTAACTGTGTGCCTAGCCCCAAGCAGATAGTGCCTCCATTCCTTCAGTGCACTCTTTATAGCCAACAACTCCTTATCGGTGACTGTGTAATTCAATTCCGCTGCTGAGAACTTCTTTGACCAAAAGGCCACTGGGTGTAGTTCGTGCGAGATAGGATCACGCTGCGACAAGACTGCTCCCATGGCAACGTTAGATGCGTCGGTCTCGACCACAAAAGGAAGATCCAACTTAGGATGTTGAAGAACGGGTGCTGCAGTGAATTTTTCTTTCAGTTTCTGGAAGGCCTCACCAGCCTCGTCTGTCCAAGCAAAGGTTTTATTCTTTCGTAGCAATGACGTGATAGGATGAACCAGCTGAGAGAAATCAGACACGAATCGTCGATAAAAGTTAGCGAATCCCAAAAAACTTTGGACTCCTTTCACTGATGTTGGAGCTGGCCAGGATAGAATTGCGTCAACTTTTCTATTGTCCATTTTCACTCCTTCCGAAGACAAAATGAATCCCAAAAATTCCACCTCAGGAACATGGAAGTGACATTTCTCCAGTTTTACATACAAGAAGTTTTCCTTGAGGATTTGGAGAACAGAGGTTACATGTTTGACATGTTCCCGGGGGTTGGCAGAAAAAATTAGGATGTCATCCACATATATCACAACGCAGATATCCAGAAGCTCCCGAAAGATGTCATTCATGAATGATTGAAAGGCTGCTGGTGCGTTACATAACCCAAAGGGCATAACCTGATATTCGAAGAGTCCATAACGTGTGCGAAAGGCAGTCTTCCATTCATCTCCAGGTTTTATGCGAATGAGATGGTAAGCCCCACGAAGGTCCAGTTTGGTGAAGATCCTGGCTCCTTTCACCTGATCCAGCAACGTGGAAATCAGAGGCAAAGGGTATCGGTTTTTTATGGTGATTTGATTTAAGGCCCTGTAATCGATGCAGGTTCTAAGGTCCCCTTCCTTTTTAGGCACGAAGAACAAAGGCGATGCTGCTGGGGACTTGGATGGTCGAATAAATCCATTGGCTAAATACTGGTCCAGATACGTTCTCAGATGGAGGTTTTCTTTCTCAGTTAGCGCATAAATTCGATGGCATGGAAGTTGGGCTCCTGGAACCAGGTCTATTTGGCAATCATAAGGTCTATGCGGGGGCAGGACTTCAGCTTGCTTCTCCTCCTGAAAAACCTCCTGGAACCATTGGTATTCATGGGGCAATGAACCGATGAGACCCAACGTGACTTCTGGAGTGTTTGGCGGTGATTTCTCTTCCTGAACGTCTTCCGTCCCATTACAATTATCTTCACACTCGGAACCAAACACCACAGTTCTTGCACGCCAATCAATGACAGGATTATGCTTTTCTAGCCAAGGAATTCCTAGGATAATCTGGAACAGCGGCGCCTGAATAAGGTCAAAGGAAATCTCCTCCTCGTGTCCCCCCTGACAGAGCATAATGATATTGTTAGTGCGTTTAGTAACTGGACCTGACACGAGGGGAGTGCCATCCACTCCAGAAACATTTTCTGCTTCCAACTTATCCATTAACGGGATGCCCAATCTGCTTGCCAGGTTTAAATCCATATAGTTGCCGATGGCCCCACAATCAATATAAGCGTTTAACGTGAATTTTCTTGTAGGACAATCATGACTGCATAGGATAATTGGAATCACAAAGTGCGAGGTCACCGAAACCTTCTTCACGCTCGACAAGCTGACCTCTATGCTTGTCGGGCACTCAAGTTTTCCGGAGTTTGCTCCTTCTTTTCCTGACTAACACTGCCCAGGGGTTTTCGGGAAGGTTTCACAGGACAGTCCTTCAGGAAATGACCAGCCTTCCCGCAGTACAAGCAGAGCTGTTGCTGCCTCCTTTTTTCTCTCTCAGCTTGGGAGATAGGACCACGAATGACACCCAGTTGCATAGGTTCGGCATGGTTTTCTGACGACACCCGTCCAGAAGTTTCCTTGGGGCGAACAAAATATGCCCGACTCTCTGGGCGACCTCGATCTATTCTTCGATCTTGAAGTCGGTGATCCAACTGGATGGTTAAGTCGATGAATTCGGCAATTCCTTCTGGGGGGTTCACCACTTGAGCTAGGACATCCTTCAGCTCACTCCGTAACCCACGGTAAAATAAGGTAGTTCTTTTTTCTGAAGGCCAATTGGTTTCTGCAACAAGTCGATTGAAAGTAGCTACATATGCCAGCAATTCTTGATTGCCCTGTCGAAGTGACAACAATTCGTTGTCTAATGCTTGACCTTGGGTGTGGCGGGCAAAATGTTTCTCTAGTTCACATTGGAAGTTTTGAAAGTTTCTCAACACCGGATCATCTCTATTGACAAGAGGAACTGCCCAGTCAGCAGCGTACCCACCCAGGTAAGACAACACAAAGGCCACCTTAGATTGGTCTGTGGGAAACGTTCCCGGTCTGCATAAGAAATGTAGCCTGCATTGATTTAGAAACACAGCAAACCTCTTGGGGTCTCCAAAAAAGCGTTCTGGGGGAGCTAAGGGAATGTTGCCTGGTACTACTACTTGGACAGGAACTGAGGGCGCGATTGGGGCTGAAACTTGGGGGTGACCAGAAGGTAACGGAACCTGACCAGCTTGTGACTGCAATAATTGGCGGGCCAACTCCTCAGTTCTATCCCTATTTACCACTAACTCTTTCCTCAGAGCATTAGTTTCGGAACGTGCTGCATGCACTTCCGCTCTTAATTCCCCCAACAATTGGGCCAACTGATCTACCTCAGGAGTTCCCATGATGTCCAGGCAGAGTATGTTTCAATGGCTTCGCGTTCTGTAACGCTTACCTGGACTCTGCGGGGACACTCACGAAGGAACCGCTTAGCTCAGTTCTTCTCAATGGGTGTAGCTCCAATCCTTCCTCAAACTAAACGGACGTGTGTTCCTAGGACAAACACAAGAATTTTCTAAGGATTTTGATTAAAGCTTCAATGGAGTTTAAACTAATTCCACACTCAATACAACACTTCAACTTTTCTAATTACCTTGAGGTTTTATGTTGTTAGCTCTCCATCCTGCATCGATGCAGGGGCGCTTGTTCTGTAGAGGGGAATGGTGCTACTAGTGTGGCCAGGGAGGGATTTTTCCTAATGCTAAATAAACGGAAAGACACAGTGTTCAACAGATCATACGACTAATGTGAGTGTGAAAACCAAGAACTGAGCCATACTGAAGTAATTGGAATAGGGCTAGGAAGTATTTTGAGCACCTAAAGTGTGAGGGAATTCCTACGCCCTAACATACCTGGGCACCACAACTGGGAAACAAATCACCTCAGGAAATACACCAACCCCTTGTAGTATGAGGAAAAACATTCCATTTAATTCGCGGCAAAAAATAACAATAGGTGAAGAGCACCTGCCAACTAAGACTCGAGGTACGAATCACTAGGCAACTCTGAAGAACCACTAAGTTTCTTCTTTTACGCGCAACAAGCGCTCAGTACAGAACTCCAAGTAACACTGAACTTCACAATATCATCGGAAAAGGTTATGATACTTCATAAAAATAAAGCCAAGATACTTGCGAAGAATTTCTGACAGGAACTCTCGGAGTTTATGAAAGACGTTCCGAGACTGGAAAATAACGGGGTATGAGGACTGGAACGAAGTCTGTGACAATAGTTACCAAACTGCTGAGGAGGATTCGGTGACTGGAAAAAGGGAATACGGAAGGGGCTGAGGAGGAATCAAATGACTGGAAGGGAAAAACGTGAGGTGGCGCTGGAGCGTGACGGAACCTAAAGCTGGACAGCGGCAAGCGTTGACTGAATCTCCGAACGCGAAGCAGGGAATGATGGCGGGGAGGGGCTTAAATAGGCGGAGGGAGAGAACAACTAGACCTACGCTGCGCATTCTACCAGCTTAAACCAGGCGCCCTGTTGAGTGTCGGAAAGCGCTGCTAATACCTAACACTGATCTGAGTTGTTTTTTCTTAACATCCACGAATGGTAGAGTGAAGACCAATTCGTTTTGGAAGCTTTTGTGGGAACCTTTGCTGTGATCATGACAAACAGGTGGGAGAAAGAACATCCAAGGAAGGTTGCTATGTTTGTTCTATCATACCTTAGCCATGAGTGCTGCCCGAACTTTCATTGGCAGAGAAATTCCAGAGTACAATGCCAGATGTCTTGTTCACCTTGCTGCATGTATAACCCGAGGATAGTTCCAAGGACATTTCCGTTTCAAGATAGTTATATGAAGACTACACAGATGTAGACGGTAGCTGCGTGTAAAAGCAAGATAATCACGTATCCTAGGGCAGGACAAGATGAAGTGGTTGTAAAAGAGATGCGGAAGATGGACTGTCTGGAAAAATTAGACACACCTTGGGCACCTGGATGTTGGGAACGATCTCAGATGCTTGACTATGGACGAGTGAAAACCAAGAAGGGATGGGAGAAGGGCTGATGTCCTGTGCAGCTAATTTATTGAAGTCAGATTATGTGCGAGAAGTACAAAAAGTAAATGATTAATGTTTAAAGTCATGGGATGAACACACCAAGCTGCTGACCTGGGTAGAATATGAATCAGGTTCACTGATTGTGATGCCATTGACAAATGCGACACTGTGCTTCTAAAGAGAAGGAAAGAGGCATGTGGGAACTAATATAAGTTGCAAGACTACAGTTGCTGTCTCCAAAATGGGAGCAGGAATGGCTGTCTTGATGTATCGATACTGGGCCTGTGGACACAGAGCTTACATGAAGCTTCCTAAGGATTGGAGAGGAACTTATTCCTTAGTGATTATACATGTTCCAGCATTAGTGATTCCTCAAAGTGACCTGAACATTGGTGAATTTCCAAAAGCGGACGCTTTCTCAATCGAACAAGGAGCGAGAAACTATGCTGGAACCAAATAAGAGTATGGGAAGCTTTCCCATAGTTAAAACCTCACCGCAGCAGCGTGCCACAGTCCAGAAACGCCATTCAACACAGTGAGTCTGCTAATGAGTGTTGGGGACCCTGGGGCGTACAGACAGGTATATGGACAATTACATCATTCTTTTGAATACCAAACAAGTACATTGAAAAGACAGAACTTGCACAAATCCTCATGTGAAAGCTCAATATGGGCAAAGCTGGAGTAAATGTTATCCTCAGCAGATAGACATTAATGAAGAAGTTGAAAGGCAACAACTGTACAAGTCTCCTTATATGAGAAGTCAATTTGGGGAAAACTGGAACCAGCATTGCCACAAGCAAAAACATACTAATAAAGAAAGCCAGTATCCATATGTGAGATGTCACTATGGAGGAGATTGGGCGAAGTAGTACCTGAAGCTAAAGAAGTATAAACAGTGAATACGAGTATACCAGGCAATCCATCTAGACTTTGTGAACAGAAAGGACATTTTGACAAGGGTTCCTGGCAGGAAGGTATACTAGGAGACCATCATTATAAGTTGATTGAAAGAAAAAGATATTGTGAAAGAGTTCCTGGTAGGAGAGTACGCCAGGAGACCTTTTTTTTAAACTGCTAAATAGAAGAGAAACATATTGCCATCCTTATAAAGACCACCACAACAATGAAAAGATACTCATTATTATTAGGAAAGTGTTGTATAAAATAGACATTTCTACTACTCTTAGGGAGTCATTGTTTGGAAAAGACAATTGTTTCATCATCCATAAGAAAAGTATAAAACATAATTTCTTAAGTTGTCAAGAGATACTTGTGCCATCCTTAAAACCACCATTGCTTGGAAAAGACATTTTCTTTCATCTTTAAAGAAGTGTTGTGTGAAAGCGGCATTTCTACCATTCTTCAAGATCTATTGTTGAAATTGAACACTTGCAATAATCTACCAGAACTAGTTCAAGGGAAGGGAATCATCCCCTGGAAACAAGGATTATTTTGGTGGATTTATATACTTAATTTTTGCACTTATTTTGGAAACAGAAACCTTTTCCTTGCACATTTTGTTGTTCCTTTTTAGTGTAAGCGTAAGGTACGTCTTGGAGACAAGAACAGTGTTGCCTAACTTGGACCACGAGACACAGACTGATCCCTACTTTTGATGTTTTATGTAGGTAAACTCTCATTAGGTTAGGGACAGGAAGGCCTTTATCCACCCCTTTTATTTTCATAAAATGTATAATGTTGAAACATTACAACTTTGTGTCCGCCTCTCATTTCTGACCCCTCACACAGTGCATTGAACCCGAGTCACTAGATGGCAAAACGTGAAAGGACCACAATAGTAAATGGCCAGGCAGTAGTAGGCAGAAACAGAGAAAACAGGAAATGAGGCAAGACAAGGTAAGAATGACTTGGCAAGGCAGAGCAGTACGGAGTTCCAGGCTGGAGACGGAGAACAGGGAAGAAATGAGCGAAGCACAACTGGAGGAGTTGAAACGCGAGGAGCAAGCTCTTAACTGGACTGATATAGCCCTAAGAAGGCATCGCAGTAACTTCCGCCTGTTGCCAAGTGACGGTCAGCTGTCGCTAAATGCGCATACATGGAGCCCGTACAGAGTAACCTGCACATGTGTCTGGGGGAGATGATGGCAGCACCCAGTAGCATGGGCCGATGTCAGAAACATCCCACTGATGCCCCTAATGCTGCCAGGACAACGGCACCACCATGGGTAGAGCCTCCAGGCACCCCAAACAGGCAAAGTGGGCCATCGCCTGAGGGCGAGGACAGCGGGTGGGGGCCAATGCATGACAGTAAACAACAAATAGTGAGTTTTATGCATCTTCAAAAATTCAGAAAATATTCCATCATGTTTCTGTCAGTTAAATCAATGACATTTATTGGGGAAAGTATTAGTGCAGTAATCTCCTTTTGCTAAGAAATTAACTGGTAGCATTGAATACTCATGATCTTTCAAAGGGTAATCTTATTTCAGGAGAATTCCTCTTCTCGTCATTGATTATATTCTTTCCATAACCACATGAAATACATTGTCCCTTTTTGGAGAGAAGACTTTTGATGGGAGCATCAACATACTCCTGTGTTATCCCTTGTTTATGCTGGTCCTCGCCTCTGGAATCCTTTGCGTTTGTCCATTCTGAGTCTTAAGTCTTTGCTCTCCTTCCTCAGATTCTTAAAGACTCATTTGTTATGTTATTGTATGTTACCTGATATTCGTATAGCACCAACTGCCACTGTTACGGCCTTGAAGAGCTGTGGGGCGAAGAGCCTAACCAGCATAAACTGAGCAAACATGAAAATAAGAGCATTAGAATGCATGAGTGCAAATAGTATTTACATTGTAAGTGAATGTTCAATTTCTAGCACCGATGACTAGTTTAAAGACTTTATACTAGACTTTATACTAACAATTTAATGTAGAGTGCTCCGGTGCAGAGAGGATTGCTATGTCACTGACCATTGACAGCTGAACCAATTGTTTTGTGGGACTCAGCCATAATCTGTGGCTCACAGCACTAAAGGTGGAATTAACTGTTATATATGAGTATGTCAACCCCAAGGGCAACTGTCTACAGTTGAGAGCTCTGCTATTTATTTTACATGCAGAACACATGCAGACTGAATAACATGCAGCCACATGCAAATTACATGCACACTTGTCAGATCTGTAAAGATACATTTAATGCATGTCATCTGTCTGTAACATGGAGTTAATGCAGTAGAAATGTGTTGTGTTCCATATAGTTTTATATTGGATATAGTGTTGCACTGTTGAACAAATTAATGCACTATAAAAGGTTTCTAGTGGATACAAATATAGTGTTGCCCTGTTCGACGACACATGGACCCAATGACAGCCTTAGCCAGACTGACTTCCCCTTTTTAAGAAACTTTGGATCTAGCCCAAGGCCTGCTCTGGTCAAGGTGAAAGCCAGGGCAATATTTCTCAAGGGCATAGACTGTCGGTGCTTGATCTGGACCTGATCTCTAATGACTGGAATATTCTGAATAAGAAAGCCAGCAAGCAACATCCCAAGAAGAGTAAGAAGGGGAGGTAAGGTTGGCAGCTTAGGGAGTCACACAGATTTACCACCAACAACGGTACACAGCAAAAACATCAATACTCCAAACAGGTTGCCACCATGCAGGCGGGCATGAAAACATTCTCCTTCATTTTTTCACAGGGGTTTGGTTCTGTTGGTGGTTCAAAGTAACTTTGAAATAAATTCCTTTGAAAAAACTCATGTAATTATTTATTTGGGGGTGGGTTCCCCTCAACCCCCATCTTTACCTATATTAGTATCCCTACCCCAGATAATGATCTGCCATTCTTATATTTGTAGGAAGGCCACAAAGCCCGTGCTTAAGGTGGCAGACAGTCTTTGCATATGGGCCTTGTCTCAGTCTGTTGCCTGCATAGCCTGCTGTCCATTGTTTCACAACCTCACCTCCAATTTAATGAGCTCGGATTGCATTCCAGTGGAATGCAGTATTTACCAGCTCACTACATGTTTAATTTAGATTATGTGATGTTTCATTATGCTGATGTGCATCGATGTTTAATGTCCAAGCGCCTGTAAACAGCCATAAAGTGGCCATTAGCAATCCCCAAAATCACTCACATAAATTTAAAAAAAACAGGAGGAGCCATAATGCCCAAAGTGTTATCTGGACATGCAGTCTTGTAAGCAGACTCTACGGCCAGGTTTTGGTTCAAGGTGTGTATGCTGCCCTCTATTAGCAGGACATGGTAGCTGAAACCCAGATCCAGAAGGATATTCAAATGTTGTATTATGCAGATTAACTCCCATAAGAGCTCAGACTATGTTGTGTCCTTGAGAATGGCTCCTCCTAACACTCAAATCCACACACCCGCTGCCCCCCACCCTACCTGAGACTGGTATGCAAATTTTCCAGGGAATGGTTGTCCTCTGCACAGCAGAACAAAGAAAGGCAGCCAGTAGTAGAGTGAAAACACTAATTGGCCACTTAGTAAAAGCTACTAAGAGTTCTTTATCAGAGTCACAGCCCCCACACCTCCACGTGTGGAGCCAATTACAATTGTAAAATTTGAAATCCCCTGAGTTGCCGGCCCTGATTGAAATGGTACCCACCCACCTTATCGCAGACGTGTGTTTGCAGTTAGTGAAAAATAATGGCCGTTTCACTGTCTTTTAGGGGGTAGGGTAAGGGAACATCAAATAATAATTTTCAGGGCAAAGGGCGTGTGGGGCAGGAGTAGAGTGCGCTGGCCCCACAAATAAATTCATGGAAAATGCAGCAAACCGCCAGGCAATGAGGCAGGCCACATTCAGTTGCAATCTAATTTCTGCAACAGCAAAGCACATTGTTACTGATGCAGGGGCAAAACTGCCTGGTACGTCATTTCACCAAAATGCCAGGGGTCGCGGAAGTGACATCACATGACCCTTAACCTCTGATGACATCACAGGAAGTGATATAATTTGATCCCACCCTGAAGTGATATCATGGGAAGTGATGGAACTCGACCTTTCACCCCTTGACAAAACAGGAAGTTGCATCACATAGCATTGCTCCTAAGTACACTACGAAAAATATGGTTACGATATCACTATCATGTGATATACATTTCATACAAGAATGGATCGCCATATGTATCGTTAATATCAGTGTGTATAGGCCTATATTACCAAATTACTGTGAATGCAAGCAATCGTCCATGGCCAAATGATAATGATGTGTTATTATGTAGCACGTACGCTTAAGCGCTTTATATAGAACAAATATACATACAATATCACCCAACCGGTGTTGGTACTCATTTATCGACCACAGAAGGATGAAAGGCTGAGTTGAGGTGAACAGACTAAATCAGCGACTTAGCCCCTGAAGTGTGCCTGAAATAAGCCTTTGAGTTTAGCAATTATTGTATAGAATTCCAGAAAGACAAACTGTTATTCCTATTCTTTCTTATTCAGTGTCACTGCTGAAAGTGTTACATTTGTGGAACCCCTGTTTAAAGAGTAAGCAGCCTGAACAAGAAAGCCAGCCACTCCAGAAGCAAAGAGCCACATGGTGCTGGCCACTGCCCAGGAGGTTGCATTAAAAAAATGTAAAAAAGAAAACATTTTTGAATTTTTTTTTAAGGGGTAGCAGGGCGACTTCCTGGCGACCCCAAATGACATCCGTGAAAATTGCAACACATCCGTTGGTACACCGATACAGGTACAGGGTAACGGTGCACAGATAGGCATGTCAAACTGCGTGGTGACAGCTATCATTTTTTTTTTTTTTTTACTTGATTTAATTGTTTAACACAATTTTTACAAGATCTCCTTACCTCCCGCAAGAGCAGTAGAGAGAAAATTTCAAGCCGTGGTTTACATTTACTTTCCCCTCCTTATTGAGTTATTAGACCAATATCACGAAAAAAGCCCATCACTGCTATTACCCAAGACGTCTTTTCTCCGCTGATTAAACGACACCACCATTCCTCTGCATCATAGAACTGCAAATTTCTGAAAAGAGGACCGAGATGTAGTGTACGTGCAGCCAGCACAGCCGGGCAAGTCATTAGCAGATGTTTGATAGTTTCTACCTCATCCCCAATTTCGCAGAATCTACACACTTTTTCTTCTGACTTATTCCTTCTTGACAGAACTTCCTTAGTGTGAATAATGTTCAGCCGAATTCTCAGGAAAGACTCTCGTACTGTCTTGTCAGGACATTTCGACAGGTACTGTTTTGTAGAATTGACTTTCTGCCAGATCAAAGGCAGGTCGGGTATCAATTTCGAAGTCGATGCCTTCTCCAATGTGTCAATCCAATCTTTTTCCATAATGCGCGCTTTCACCTTTACCGGATTGTTAATGAGTTTGTCACTGGAACTACTCGCCCAGTCTAGGAGAGTTATCATTCTTTGTGACCAATCCAACAGCATTTTGCACGACCCTGATATTATTTCCTGGTGTATTTCCTTTAGTATCAGCGGCGGAGAGGGTAGCAGCATTTTTCGGTATAGCATGATTTCATTTCGAGCCACAATGGAGCTCAACGATTGAAGCAACAGCTCTCTCCTTATTAATGCAATTGGAAGCGACTGTGGCAAATTGAGCAGTTTTTTCCAAAAGAGTCCCTCCACTTTTTCCCAGAAGTTCGATGGCAAATTAGGTAAGGCTTCAACTCCATAAGTCAGGGTAGGCACTACCTTCGCTCTGTAGAAGGTCAGGAGTGGCACTAATGTGAAGCGGCCAAATTTGGTCGCTACTGCTCTTGCCTGGGCTGTGAGTAGGCGAGTTTTAGTCATTATGTTGTCTTGCATTGGGACTTCTTTTATGCTTTTATTTAAGATAATCCCAAGGTACTTGAAGTTGGTCACAATTTCCAGCTGTTTGTTGTCCACTGCCCAGCCGAATTTCTCTGCATCACGGGGTGACTTTCCAAACGTCATTATTTTGGTTTTATCGAAATTCATCTGAAGATGGTTTTCTTTAAGATAGGCGTTAAGATTGTTAATCTGTCTCTGCAGGCCTATAGGTGTGAGGTCCATGAGGATGATGTCATCTGCGTATAACAGGCGTGATATTTTGCTTGTTCCCAATGTCGGCGGGAAACTACGGACTCTCTCCTCGTATTCCTTGTAATCCGCTATATAGGCGTTGTACAAGGCCGGGGCCAGTGGGCAACCTTGTTTGACGCCTCTCTCGGTCTTGATCCCGGAAGAGAGGCGACCCAGATTATTTAACCGTACACACATTGAGGTTTCTGAGTACAGGGCTTTAATTGGATCCAGAATCTGTAAGGGGCAAGCGTGATGATGTAGTCTCTCCCATAATAGCCCTCGATCGACGCGGTCGAAGGCCTGGACCAAATCAATAAAAGCCATGTATATTTTGGGCCGTCCCTCTGATACCTTAGCTTTCAGTGTGCTCAAGGCCAATATGTTTGCCGTCGTGCCAATGCTTTTCACAAAGCCTCCCTGCAGAGGATCAAACAGGGCTGATGTTGGTATCCAGGATTGAAAATTGTCTAACAATAGGGCTCCAAAAAGTTTGCCTATGGAGTCTAGCAGCGCTATTGGGCGATAGTTCGAGGGAATGTCTTTTGAGCCCTTTTTGAAAATAGGCACCACTAAAGCCTTTTTCCATGACAGTGGAATCTCTGAGAGCTTAACACACGTCATGAAAACCTCTTTGATGAAAAGTGACCATGCTTTCAGATTTTTTTTCAGATCATAGTTCGTGATGCCATCATGGCCGGCTGCTCTAGAGCCATTGAGTTTATTGATTTTCCATTCGATCGTCTCGATATCAGTTGGAACAGCCCAAACAATCTTTTTTGTCCGCAGATCTGGTGATAATAGGTTTTTAGATGATGATGGGACTCCATAGAGATCGGAAAAGTGAGATACCCAACTTGCATCGCTTATTGAGTTTTGAAGGGCTTGATTCAGGGCTTTCGAATCCCCCTTAATTAGGGACCAGAAGTCACGCGCGTTCTTACCACAAATGGTTCGTAGCATGAGCTCAGCGTCATCTTGAGCACGCTGGTATTTCGATGTCCTTAACCATGCTTTATAATTAATCGCCGCCAAAATTGCTTCTTCTTTTTTCTGTAGAGACTCAGAAGTAGCTGCTGCTCGCTTCAGTTTTCTCACCCATTTTCTGCGTTCTACTAGTT
This sequence comes from Ambystoma mexicanum, assembly GCF_040938575.1. Lineage (NCBI taxonomy): Eukaryota > Metazoa > Chordata > Amphibia > Caudata > Ambystomatidae > Ambystoma > Ambystoma mexicanum. Next base: position 532,490,797 of record NC_090941.1, on the reverse strand, counting down.
GTGTGTTGAATACGTGATTAAATGGCGTTGCAGTTGGCTGCTTCTTTCCCTTATTAGAGGCGAATATCGAGAGAACTGAGGCATAGTCTGTCGATACATTAGCCCCAGTAAGATTCCCGTTTTTCTCCTCCTTATACAGCTGTGTCAACTGGGCGATTGCGGATACGGACATCTTCAGCCGTGTGCCACTTTGGTTGACTTCCAGGTTTGCATCTGTGTAGCGGGCTTCTGATCTTGGTGAGGCCCAAGAAAAACTCACGATATTATGGTCGCTATGTTTAGTCCTGGTCACTTCAAAGGATTCTTTTATTGTTAAAAAGCTCCTTGATACCTGGATGTAGTCAATGATGGTGGTTTGATTGTTTCTCTCCCAAGTTGGGATAACCTCTGCATTAGGGGCTACTCTTTGTAGCAGATTATGTATATCTCTTGCCTTTATTAGGTTTGTCCATCTCCGAGCTCTTCCCGTCGGAGAGTTTAATCCTTTAGTTAAATCAACATTCAAATCCCCCACCAGGATGGTGTAATTGGCGGTGCTCGAAGTTAGGTGATCGTCAATGATCGTCTCCATTTGATTGATATAGTTATCACAGGTCACCCGTTTTGGGTTCCAATAGGTATTCACCAGTAGTATCTCAAACTGCGGGGCCTTGTCACCACCCTTACGGGAAGTGTTCCAAGTAATAATTACTGCCAATATAAACTCTGTTGTTTTGAGTACCTTTTTCAGGTAGAGGCCACTTCCCGATCTGATGGCGATAATAAGCCCTGATCTGGGTCTGCCCTTATTTTCTTTAAGAGCCGGCGAGTGGATCAGGTGGTAACCGTCCAAAATAGGTTTCTCCCTCAGCCAAGTTTCTTGTAAGCACAGCACATCGAAACTTGTGAGGTCGACATCTGACTCAACAGTCAGGTGTTTGAAGCCCCTGGTGTTCCAAGACCCTAGCTTTAAAGAGGGAGGATCAGATGCCGGAGGCGCCTTGGCATCCTCAAAGAAGTCAGTAATTAATCCTTGTGGTGGCTACTTGCTTCTTTGGGGACCTCTGCTGGATTCCGGCTTGTCTCCATTTTGATCGATGAAATTCGAGGGCTTTAGATCACGAAGAGGCGCCCTGCAAGACCCTCTGTCACTCAATTGTTGTTCAACTAGTTGGAAAATTCGACGAGTAGAAGGTATCGACTGCTCATCGGGGGCCCATTCCCTCTCATTTCTGCCTCTTCCGGTGGATCGTTGCTGGTTGCTCCTTCTTGCTGAAGGGGCATCCTCCATCTTACCAATGTTAATGAAACCGCCCTCTTCACTTCGCAGTTTGTGTCTTCGTCTGTTTTGCAGGATCGGCCTTTGGCGTCCGTAATTTTGTTCGTTCGCCTTGTAATTTGTCGCATTTCGTGAACCCCCCTCTTGGGGAGGCTTAGGCCCCAGGATTCCGTCTGCGACATAGAACAGCTCGAATCCCAATTTGAAAAGGTTTGACCTTTCCCCCCAAATCTGTTGCTGTATATAGTTTGAATCAATGTGGAGATACGAGCTGTCTTTTCTTCCATTGGGGTTTGGCTCGAGGATGTTGATCTCCTTTGTGATATTAATTTGCTAGAGATGAGACTCGCTAAATAATTTTGCCAGGGCTCTACGGTTCAGGATCCAACTGTCCTGTTTTTCATGGACCCTTTGGAGTTTGAAAGTCCTGGTAGTATTTTCTTTTTTATCTTGAAATTCTTGATCCACCGCTGCCTTTCGCGGGAGCCCCTCCAACACAGCTCCCCTTTCATTCCACCTCTGCTCGTGGACTCGTGATTTATAGTGCAGATTTAGGACTGCTGGGGAGGCTCTTCCAGCCTTTGATCTCTCCTTACGGTCTCTTTTTTCCTTCAGCAACCTGACTCCTGGATCTATGGAAGCACTTTTGTTGTCGCTGCAACACTTTTTCTTGGTGTTAAGCCGGGGAGAACGCCTGTCTTCCCTGGATTTGTGTGACATATTATCCTTCTTGGATCTCGATCCCTCGGGACCTGCCATGGAGGGCTGGCTCAAATTCCTCTTGTTCTTGTCCCGAGGTGTAATTGATGGTGAGTCCATGAGGAGGGCTTTTGTTTTTGGTTCTTCCGCGGCTCTGTTTTCGCGAGTCTCTGGAATTTTTCGTTTTTGCTGGATTGGGGGCAGCGGGTCTATCTCGTCCTCTTCCACCGAGTATGTACTGAGGTCGATTAGATCAATTGAGTCTAAGTCGCTCACGGACTCCATGTTGGGGGGGTCCTCCTGATTTTGATCGGCTGGCTTTAATTTAAACACTTTTCTGTTTTGCACAGGTGACGAGTCATTTGTCGTCTTTGACTTTCTTGTGTTAATCGGTTTCAGCGTTGTTATTTTTATCGGGTCAATTGACGCTGGTTTGACCACTCTCTGAGCCTTTTTTCTACCTTGGGCCGGATAAGGAGCACCTACGTGCTTAAAGATTTCAAAGGTTGACGGGACCCTAATTGCTGCAAAATTGGTACCCGTCACTGCAGGTTGAATCTGACCGTCTTCCGGGAGGTTAAGGACTGCCGCACCATTTTTCGTGCCTGCTAAGCTCTTTGTTTGCGGGTCAGTTAGGCCCACCTCGGTCCTGGGAGGCTGGGGGAAGATGGAATTTCCACTTGTGGCCCTCAGATCCGCTAAACTGTAGACATTCTCCGATGTTTGAGATTCCTGGTTACTTAAGGAGACCAGTTTGGGCGCCATCGAGTTGTCGTTCAAACCCCCATCCACATGCTGAGGTCTCTTGTTACCTGAAGCGTTTTGAGAGTCGTGCCCGCAGGTCCTGTGGGCCAACACAAAACCTTCTAGATAGGTGAGTTTAGAGTGCATAAATGCTATTAGAGTGTTTTGATCTTTGAGCGTCTCATGGATCGATTCGTACAGCTTCCCAAACGGAGCCAATGCTATCGTGACGGTGGACAAGATCGTCATTGGATCTAACTTTTTAACAGGTGTTTCTGGCATCGGTTTGGCAGTGAGTTCGCTCATCCGACTAGGAAGCACAGGGGAGTTCACGTGCTGATCGTTCCCGATGCATTTGTCAAGGCCAATTCCTAACCCTATCTCCTTGACTCCCTTAGGGGAAGGGGGGGAGATCGAGTCCAGAGGAGTCGGAGGGAGCATTGGTTTGAACGAGGAGGCTACCCCCTCTTCAGGGTCAGATTGAAAAGAGATCTGACCCTTCCTCTCCCGCAAGCCCCTCCTGTCCTTGTTCTGGTCTTCCTGGGGCTGCCGACGGGGGTCCTGGGTTTCGGCAGCTGGAAGACGCTCTTTTTCTCTGCGTGCCACTTCAAGAGCGTCGTTTATCTCTGAAGGATTACTCCGCACATCTGTGCCAGCCTGAAGGTCTCCTTCATAACCAAACCCGACCTCCAACCCTGGTAGCGTATTGCTGGATGGGTCGTTTGCAGGCCCTATGGGTAACTTCACTGGCACCGTCTTGTTGTTAACCTCTTCCCCATGAGACTTAGGTTTTGAAGGTAGAATTAGATTTGAGAGATGTAGGGCCGTGTCCTCCATTATGGCCAGCAGCTCCGCATCAGAGAAGTCCTGCTGTCCACGACCTTCACGGCGCAATTTCATACCAAAAAAGTCTTTAAGGGTGATCATTGCGTTTGTAGGGTTCTGGTGCTGAGTTCTTTTCCCACCTACTCCCCCTCTCTTATACGGAGCTTTTAAACGCACTGGCCTTTTGGGGAGCATTTTCTGTATGTTCCCCTGTGTCTTTGAATGAACGGAGGGGTCCGTCCTCCTTTTGTCAGATAGAGGACTCGGTGGTAGGGTGTTCACTGGAGGAACGTTGGGCAAAAAACCTGCATTAGACTGAAACAGCGCTACCGGGCTGAGAGACGCTGTGATAGCCGAGGCAATGTAGTCTTGGGAACTTGGAGAGCCCATTAACCTGACCTCTCCTTGAGGCGACAATGATCTCGCCCTATCTACTGGCACCAGTCTCTTCGGGGAGGTAGGAGGAGTAAACTCTATAACTACGGGGCTTGCCTCTGGGCCGGTTGGTGGTGTGGGAGGGGAGATCTCCTCACCACCCGGCGGTGTTCGCAGGTCATCCATTTCCCCCATCGTATGTATCATGATGTTCACTTGTTCACCCCCCGTTGTGGACGTATAGGATAGACCCGCCCCCAAGACCTCCTTCCTCGGGTTGGCGTCCAGTGGCTCTCTCTCCAAAGCGAGCGGGCATGGGTAATTCTCAAGTCTGATGGGGGGGGGGTTCTATCCGTGACACTGGATTTATCTTAAAAGACGCTTGGGGCTCCCTGCTTCCCCCTTTTGTCGCATGTGGTAAAGTTTTGGGCGTGGGTGTTTCGCTAGTCATGGAAAAGTCTGAGGCGCCCTTGCCCAAGGTGATTGTTTCTCCCCCCCAGGTATTCACTCCTCTCGATCGTAGGAAAATTGAAAACACACTCTGAATGTTGTGATTGGTTCTTTACGTTATTGGGAAATGTTGTTAGGGGGAGATTAAGATGCAGGTCCAACGAAGAACCATGTTCAGTTACCTGCTCAGCTGCAACGGTAGAGCTGCTATTTGGAAACTCTGGGCACCGCAGCTTCGTGCTCCGTAAGTTTCTCGGCTCAAGTTCGTTCACTGAAGGTTTCCTTTTGGCTCTCAGCGCCAGATCAGTCATGGTGTAGAGGGCCCCTCCCTTGAGACGCGCTGTTAGAAGAGCACTCCTTCCTCCTCCCGCCGACCGCGGACTGCTGACTGCCCTTGTCAGTCCCTTGGCGGTCCGCTTCGCGGAGGGTAATGATTATGTACCAGAGGCTCTCCAGAGCACACGCCTCTCAGCACACGCCTCCAAAGGAAAGTGAGGAAATACTGCGCTCTCGAACAGCACTCTCTGCTCACACTGCTGACTGCCCTTGTCAGTCCCTTCGCCCCAGCTATCATTTCCTAAAGGCTGCGATGCTACCCGCCAACATGATGACTAGAAGACGTAACCATGTCTCTGGATAGGATGATATTGTCATTCTAACAGTAGCGCTCTGCTTCCTCCTGCCGGTGTGATGCTGTGCTCATGTTCTTGCAAGGACCCGCCAGCATCGCATACAGCTTGAGCTGTAGCACTCCACTCCTGGAGGGCCGCAGAGCCTGTCTGGCTTTCAGGATGCCCCTCATTAATATGCATGAGGCTCATTTGCATACATATAGAATCATTGCATATGCAGTGATTTCCTGAACAGGAAGGAATGCATTCCACTCATTCCTCCATAGCAAATGCTGCCCAGAGTTGTATCTGTTTCCTTCACTTACCTTCACACTGACTTTCAAGCTGCATAAGGCATCGGGTCGCTTAGCAGCAAATGGAAAGCATCTCCCAAAGCTGTGCACATGAACAACACAGCCTCACAATTACATCCACCCCGGGAAAGAGGCTTTTCTACATCAAAGGATAAAGACTTGCCAGGTTTTCTTTTACTTACCAGGAAGCCTTACAACGATGCACAAATTAACGATTTAATGCATTTAACGACACTTCAACAAAACAAACCTTTTATCTTAAATGCAGCCCCCCTGCCTGCATTGACAATTGGGAAATGACAGAGAATGCCATCTCTGAAGTACGTAGGCGTTGTACAGGCGTCTGGATCAACTCCTCGGCAGCAATTACTGAAATAAATGTGTTTTTGTGCCTTCGTAAATACTCTTTTTTTCTGCCTCAGTGACTGCCCCATTAAAACAAAACGGTGCTAAACTATGTCTTTACATCTTGAGCTGCTTCACATTCAGTTTCACAAAGACACACATGCTGGATGAAGTCTTTTTGAGGACACGCGATTGAACTTGAGCAGATTTGTTCAGCGCCTAGAAGTCAAAAAGCACCCTCATTGCACTGATAAAATGCAATGATCTTAATTGCATCTGAAAGGAATGTCGCCGAGTGTTTAACTCTGCAAAGGCAGTGTGATAAAAAAAAGTCACACAATGAAAGTCTAAAGAAAAATGTGTTTAAGTGCATTTGGTTGGTCAGTCCTGTATTCACTTCCACTGATAACTGAAACTATAGTTCTTTAATTATAGTATGCACCCATGAAGTTATTACTGTGACTCTGGTTTAGTGCTCTGCAACACTGGGCCCTCCAAATCTTTTGCACTGCAACTCCCATCATTCCCAGCCAGCATAGTCAATAGTGAGGGATCATGGGAGGCTTAGTGTGACAAAATGACTTCTGTCTATTTGATTTGAGACAATTATAACGTGCAGCAGTACAAGCTGAATCGAATCTAGTCCATCAAGACTAGAAGGGTGAGAAGTGGCTAAAGTGCCTACTCCGCCCTCAAACTGCTACAAACCAAGAGTGATCCCAATCTTAGCAGTACAACCGGCACAGTTAAGACATTTAGCCTTTTTCCATTTGTGGTAACGTGGGCCGAGAGAAGGCTGTACTCCCAAGAGGTGTGTGAATGTAATTCAGTAGCAACCCAAACGGCAAAAGAACAATAATAGTCCGAAGTAAAAGGAATGTCCAATCAAGGTTACATATAAGAATAGATATACTTCAATGAAACACACTCTCTGCGAAAGTAACTAAATAGAAAAACACTACACAAAGCCCACCCCTGAGGGCAGGACACAGAATAAGCAAAGACATGATATATGTCATTTATAACACGCCTGTACACAAGTGTTTCTGGGCGCGCAAAGACAAGGGCGGAGACAGAGGGGAGGACAAGGCAAACTATCTTACAGGCCTTGTGTCATTCAGATTGTGTAAATGCAAGAGTGCAAAAGGTGCAGGGGGAAGGGCAATGGGAAGTGCACTCAGGGAAGCATTGATCTGGGTGAGTGCAGCCAGGGTAGAGTTGTGGCTCTGAGTAAAAGCAAGGAGGTAGGGGACTGTAGAAGTTACAGTTATAGTGCCTAAGGGGGAGGTAGGCCCGGAGGCAGTGCAGGGGAGACTGATCATGGAGGAGCCTGGTGCCCAGTAAGACTCTGGGGGTAGCCAGCAACCGGTCGGCACAGCAGACAGGTAGGTCATCAGGGAAGAGAGAGAGAGAAAGCACAGGAGAAAGGGAATGTCTTGAGCAGCTTCCGTAACTTAAGGTGGTCCGGCTCAAGTTTGAGAGGGCCAGGGAGGCCATTTCAGAGGGAGGCACCTGCAGAGGAGAGAGATCTACCCCCAATCTCTGCCTAGAGAAACGTCTGACCCTCAGCGAGTTGAAGGTAGCTGAGCGAAGGGCTCAAGAAAGAAGGTATTTTGGAAGAGAGTTGGATGTAGTGCAGGCCACGGCCCCAGAAAGCCATCTGGATGGTGCCGAGGCTCTTGAACTTGATCCTTGCAGTCACTGGGAGCCAATGGAGGGATTTCAGGGCTGGAGAGATACAGTCCCTGAGCTTGAGGCCAAGGATAAGTCTTGCCGTCCTGTTCTGGATTAGTTGCAGAGGGCAGAGAGTAGCAGAAGGCAGATTGAGAAAGAGGCTGTTGTAGTAGTCCAGGACAGTAGCTTCTGGGGGCAGTAGCTTCTGGGGTCAAAGCAAGAAAAGGAAGAATACCTCTGAGGAGGTGCAGCTGGTAGTGGGCGTGATAAAGCACTCTGAATAACGAATCAGGGGTCTAAGGCAAGTAAAAACCACAATGTTTGTAAAAAGGACATGTTCTGGTGCAAAAAGGGATTAAAGATGACCTAACAAGTCCCTAAGGCGCAAAGGTGGACCAAGGGGGCAGTTTCAAGTCAAGAATACCTTCTGCTGTTCTTGGCGGTTTGACCACATCAAACCAGGTGTCTTGGTGCTGTTTATGCGGTTTGATGAGGTATGAGTGCAGCGGTCGCTTTGTTCTACACAGGGAACAGTGTTGAGCATGGGTCGAACAGGCAAATTTTGAAGGCAATGCTTGAAGAAGGGCGGATCATGAGGGCCACTAGGGTCATTTCGACAGTCGGTTCAATGGCGAAGAGGCTGGAGATTGGAAGTGCAGTCTGGTTTGAGTGGTCCATGCAGCGTCTGCAGGTCAGGGCGATGATCCACCAGGGTTGGTTTGACTGGTGATGAAGATCAGACGCAAAGATGCTGGCGGGGTGAATAGTGGTAGGTGCAATGAAGAGCTTGTAGTCCGAGCTGAGGCAATGAGGCATTCAGTTGGCGCGGTGCGGCAGTGAACATGTTCAAACATGGTGTTCAGCAGTTCAAACAGCGGTTGAGTAATAAAGGAAGCTCTGGAGGGTCCTGGTGGTGCAATGCAGTCCAATGGGCTCGAATAATGGTTTGAAATTGGTTCTGTGGCGAGAACACAGAGATCCTGCATGCCTGGAATCTTGGTTGCTGTGAGCCGCAATTCAGGGACTCAAGGAGACATTTCTAGTCCTTGGTCTCATGCTGCCACTCACAGAGGTCCTGGGTACCTTTGTGGCTGGCAGACAGGAAGGTTTGGTCTCAACAGATCTTCACCCACAATGGTCCCTCAGGATGGTTAGGGGATAAAGCTTGCCTCTGCATTGGACACTCAGTCTTCACCTCACTGGTGAAGGACTTTGGAAGGATCAACTCTCGCAAAAGAGGTCCAATTAATATTTCATCAGGTTTTTGTTCTAGAGTGAATCAGAGCTAGTGGGAGGACCCTTCCTTTGAAGGTAAAAGCACACAGGTGAAAAAGAGGTAACTGGTATTTGCCAAAAAAGAGACAACACAGAGTGATTGTGGTATGCCAAATGCAAGGTAACCCAGCTTTATTGCAATTTAGACTGGGGAAAAACGCAAGATTAAAAGCCAAGCCCTCACTCAAGAATTTCTCCACATCTTGACAGGAAACAGCAGGTTTTATAGGCAATATGAGGTCACAGTTATGAAAACCTATTGCTCCTGGGCATTGGCTCCCTCTACTAAGCTACATATATAATTTTATATGTCCACAACTAGTGATTGGACAACCCTTATCTAAGATCCCATCCATAAACCTTCCCACTTCCCATAAAAAATGTGCTACTCACCATACTTGAATATTATTGGTAGGACCTAAATTACTTCTGCAGTGAAAAAAGACATGTGCTCATCGGTTAACAGGCGGACACACTCTCCATGAACTGGCTGCATGATGACATGCTTTATGTAGATGGGAGGAGAGAGAGGACAAGTGTATCGCCTTGTTCTTAATTAAATAAAATAGCCCATGTTATCTCCTGCCATGTTGTCGCTGGGTCTCAAGGACCTGTTCTCACAACAGTGACCGCGCCCTCCTGTTCGTGACACATTTATGATGAACTATTTTGTGAGTCATGCTACTTGTACCCTGTTAAGATTTCATTGCAGCAATTAGTTGTCTTTTTAGTCGCATGGCCTTCCTCTATCACACCTAGCCAATTGCAGAGGCATTAATCTGCCAACTACATATGAACTTCCTGGGATGTTCAGTATGTCCCATAGACATAAAATGGTCTGCCGTGTTATCATAACTTAATTTACCTTGATAGTTGGATGCACACAATGGTATCTTGTTCTGCCATATAACCATCCCCTATGAAGCCTTGGGTTTTGACATTCCTTTGAGGCATCTACCATCAAGCTGGCCATAGCATTTTCCCTGGATTAAATGTATTTGTTCAAGCATGCATAACTGGGGCTTTTTCTAAAAGCTGCAGAGCTCAATTCTCTGCTGTGTTGGTGCAATTTAAAATGGCAGCTGCTGTCACGTTATGTTCCTCTGCAGGAGCCATTTGCTCTGCATTTATTTTGCTATATACCAAGTCCTGGTGTATGCCTGGCACATGACCCTTCAACCTATGGGTAGCCACAACCTGATCCTACCAATAGCCATGCTGCCCTACTTGTGTAGTGAGCCCCTATCCTGGGTACACGCCTCCCTCTCACCTAGTCTATTCTATTTAAAAACACACTAATTGTGGAAGCTAATGCCTTATCTGTCCCCTACCTGTGTGGCAAAACTAATTATTCTTTGTGCCAGCTGCATTTCCAGGAAAATTTAAAGTACAGTTTCAAATGTGTCCTTTCTGATTTTATAATTCAGTTTCTTCTGAGGAAGGCAGGGGGGTACATGCTCTCTGGTCAACAATTGCCCAACTGCATTTCCCCCTCTAGTCAAGTCATCGACCATACCTTCATTTTGTCTCATATTATAGCCATCCTTGGGCAGCCATGCTCTGGTGACCTTGCTCAAGTTACCTCCTTGTGCTACGTATTCTGCTGGACTGCATGTTATAAGCCAGCACTCGCCATTGTCATCACATTTCATCCAGTGCTCATTGTAGTTATGGGTATATTTTGGGCATGTAAACAATGCTTCAGGTTGTCTAGCTGGCTGCCCCAATGAGTACATGGACAGTAAACTTCATCATCAGTTTCAGTGTACTGATGTATGGTATCATCCGTATTAACCATTACTGTCATTTGGAGTGCCTTCTTGCCGGTCTTTTTACATTGGCGTATTGCTATTATCAAGATGCAAAAAGGTATTAGGACCAGTACCAAAATTGCCAACAGAAATTTGAATGCATCTGTCAGCCAGGTAGGCATCCAGGAGAATAGATAACTGAACCAGCTATCGTCCTCAATGTCATCCACTTCCTCCTCCATTTTGTCATGCAGGTCTTTCAGGAAGTATATGGCCTCTGTCAAGGTCCCATTCTCCTCATCATGTGCGGGTCCATATGTACAGCAACTTGGCCCTATCTTTGAGCACACTCCTCCCTCCATGGCTGTGAGGAGGTCCAGAACATACCTGTTCTGTAGGGTCATCAACCTGCCCGCTCTTAACCCCTCCTTGATGGCATTGAAGCCTTTTATTGTGGCATTAATAGTTTGTAACAGTTCCCACCTAGTTAACTGGATCCAATGTGTATTTGCTGCTGCTTGCAGGCCAGGCATTAGAAAGGATGTGAAGAACATTGTTGTCTTACCAACTTATGACTCTCTCGGATTTCATCGAATGCAGCATTGGCTTCTTTGGAAAAATAATTCTTTTTGTGTGTTTTAGGCCTAGGGATCCTTTCTTCCTGTTGTGTGCCATTGAAGGAAAAGTCCCAATATCAACCTCACTTTATGGTATTACTAATGCTAGTGTAGTAGCACTATTGTACATACGCCGCCCCAGTTGGGTGGAAGCTGCACATAAGCTCTTGTACCGCAGGCCTAGTAATGGTCCATTAGCACAGCTGTGCCAATTTTCATACCTGGGAAATCCATAAAGCATAATGACGGTGCTTGTAGTTTGGTTATGAGTAGTGGTCCTGCTTCATCTTCCACCCATGCGTCATGGCCACTGGGCGAGGGCCCATGTCTTCATCACCTACAGGGTCCAAATGGACCCTGTCCTGGAGCCTCTGGCACCACCAGGCTCATAGAAAAGTGTGCTTTGCACACTTTGTGCCTAAGGCACATGCATCAGGGCTGGGCATGGCCATAGAGGATCATTGGGGAGCACGTGAAAGAACCTCTGGGAGTGGCAAAGTGGAGCCACAAGGCGGGGCCAAAGGGAGGGGCAGGGGCCAGCCTATTTAAGGCCAACTCACCCACATACTGGCACTTCGCGTTAGTCTGCTTTCTGCAGCGTAATGCTTACCGCCGTCCTTACCTGTTTTCCCTGCTCTTCTCCTTGTCGTGCATCTTACCTGATTCCAGCTACTCTATTGCTGTAGGCACCTTACCTGATTTCAGCTACTCCATCGCCGCAGGCACATCTTACCTGATTTCAGCTACTCCATCGCTGAGGGCGCATCTTACCTGACTCCAGCTGCACCATTGCGGAAAGCGCACCTTACCTGTCTCCAGCTACACCATCGCTGCACGCGCATCTCACCTATCTCGTGCACCCCATAGTCTGCAGCGCATCGCATCTTACCTGACTCCCATCGCCATCAGAGTTGGAGCGCTTCTTCACCTGATCCGGACGTCCAGCTACGCGGGAGCTTATCTTCCATTCTTGATCTTCACGGAACCTCCATCCTGCAGCCGCGGACCGGCCTCCAAACAGCCAGCCTCCGCTCAATGCCGCCAGACTTCTCCTGCAAGAGAAAAGAACACAACAGGTTAGGAGTCATATAAATAACTAACACACGGCCACGCCTTACCTAAGCCTAGCGTTCTACATTGAAAGCCAATTTACCATCTACTCCAAAGGCTTCCTCATCCTCTGGGGAATCACTGGACTTGCTCCAAACACCGCAACTCTGGGTAGCCATCTTCACAGCTATAGAGGAAAGAAAAGACATTTTCAAGAATGACGAACTATAATCATAGCAAAAGACGTTGCAAGAATTACGAACAACAATCACGGCAAAAGACACTATAATTAACAAACAATAATCATTGCTAAAAGACTCACCTTCTAAGTGGTTGGTCGCAGCCGTCTGGATTGCCACTTCCACGGGCCAGTGAAGCAACTAGGTCCACTCCAAGCGCCCCTGCTTCAAGAAGCAGGAAGGAGAGCTCAGCATTACAAATAAACAGGTGAGCTTTCATGGGTAAATGCTTGCGCACTTTGTTCTGGCACGAAAGGGTCGAGGGGACTCACGACACCACCACGCCATTCTCATTTCCTCTCATCTTCTCTCAGGGGCAATATCAGCATCCAGAGCAGTTAATTCTGCAGCAGCTGGGGGAGAGAGTTGATCCAGGGGAGCCAAGTTGAGGGAGGGCTCCAACCGTGCCCCAACGTCCCCCCAGAGACCAGGTGAGCGTAACACCATGTTAAACATTTTGCAGTTTCTTTCCATTCCTCACGGCACACTCTGTCTGCGTTTTTTATCACTTCTATTGGTGCAGTCCATACTGCCTCTGCTTTGCATCCCATTATTCCATCAGCCCATCCTCCTGAGGAATGTACTTTCCCTTTTATTTGCAATTGTGGTCTGTCGGCACAATGAGCTATCAAATAAAACTAGCCATCTGTACACCTTAATATTTGGTGATCCACTACTTCAGCATCTCCTCTTTTTGGACCGGATAGTTTTAAAAAAGAATGTATTAAATGTTTATTGGGTAGACTTACATAATAAGACATTTAACCATTTACATTAATAAAAAACTGTCATTTATCTTCACAACCCAATATTAAATCCAACAAAAATTTCAACACAAGTCCAAATGTTTGCAACTTTTACACTCTGTGGTAATGTTGTTCAATCATTTAAATTCTTCGAGAGATTGGATCATACTCAAGGTTGCCATATCAATGACAGCCATAAATTCGAGTCCTCAATGGATACTTGACCTTGGTGATGTGTTGAGGCCATTGATGTGAATCTGGGCTTTTATAATGTATTTAAGGAATCCTATTTATTTTCCAGGAGCCCTTTTCTCAATTATTCTCTGTGGGAGATTTAAAAACTGTTTCTATAAATTCCAAGACCGATAAGCATAGGTTGACTCTTTCTTCCATTAACATCCATTCCCACCTCTGGAGATTTAATGACACTAGGTGGTGATTTTTGTGGGCTTTCAGGTAGATATCCCGCAAGCAAGCGAGAGCCATGCATAAAGTTACTAGATGAAAGAGAGTTTCAACTTCCCCTGGGGATCCACAATATCTGCATTATGAAGCATCCTTTGATATTCATTTCCTGCTTAGATCCACCTCTCTGATGGCTAGGATGTTTAATCGCACTCTGAGAAGTACGTTTCTGTAGTGTGGAGAGGGAAACTTTAGTAGATAGTTCGGCGGCTGATTTTATTTCCCTTTTCAAGCAGGGTCTCAAGACGTCTAGGTTTCTTTGCCGCACAGTTTCCACCCAGTCTTGTTCTTGGAGTTTTTTTTTAATCTTAATGAGGTTTGAAATTAGCTCTTCTTTGTCCGCATCACTATCCATGAGAATTTGTTCTATCTTCGGCCACCATCTTTTAAGGGGTCGGTTAGTCGATGTCTCAATTGAGGTGAACATTTCGAATGGTGTTCCCCCTTTCTGTGATTCTACATTTTCTGTAAAACGCCATCAACTTTGACAGGGCAATTGATTCTAGAGACTGGAGTCTGAGTTCATGCCTGACAGTTGCCATTGATAGTGAGCAGGGCAACTTGAGGATTTTCCTGCAGAACAACCCTTCCAACACGGCCCATACTTTCCACGACAAATTCAACATTCCCTCTGCAGCATAAGTGACAATGGGTGTAACCTTCTGATGATAGAATGACAGTAATGGAGAGAAGGAGAATTTACAGTATCTACAAGCACTTCTCATTCCCTGGGCCATAAATCGTTCGGCCTTGGTATGGAGTGAAAGTTAGTGGGCATTGTCATCTATGTTTTGATTGATCACTACCCCCAGGTATACCATGGTTTGCACCACTTCCATCCTTTCATTTTGGACCCACCACAAGGGTTATTTTCTTGGTCTCTTGCTTGCGGACGACATGCTCAGTACTTTTGATTTTCTAACGTTGACTTTCAGATCATTGTTTTCCAAGAACTCAGTGAAGGTCTTGATTCGCCTCTGTAAGCCGACTTGAGTAAGGTCCATGAGCACAAAATTGTCTGCGTACAGACGCAGGGAATGGCAGCTCCATTGATATTAGGTGGAAAAGCTCTCACGGCTTTCTGCCATTCATCCAGGTCCAATATGTACAAATTGAACAAGAGCGATGCCAAGGTGCAGCCCTGCTTTAATCCTTGGTGGGTTAGGATCGTATCAGAGAGAATGCCTGTGGCATCAAGTCTTATTTGGACTGACGTGTCTGAGTAGAGGGCGTGGATTGCCTGCAATAGGTCCAGGCGGCAGTTCCAGTTTCTTAGTTTTGCCCACAATTCGACCCTATTGACACAGTCGAAGGTCTGCTCCAAATCCATAAAGGCCATGTGGATGCAGGTCTCCGACTATAATGCTCTCTGTTTTAAGATTCCAGTCCCAATGAGATTCAAGGAGGTTCCCACGCCCCTTAGAAAGCCAGTTTGGCAGGGGTCTAACCCAGGGGCGTAGGAGACACATAAAATCTTGGGGGCACAGGGGACATCTTGGGGACTTTGCTTTATTTATTGATTTATTTATTTATTGTGTTTTAGTCAAAGAACTTGACTTTTCACAAAATTAGAATTAAAATAGCAGTACGTATTAAATTACAAATATCACTGTATAAAACAAGAGAAAAGAAGAAAAGAAAACACAAGAAAATTAAAGGATTCAGCAGCAAAGAACATGTCTTTGTATGTTGCATTTCTTGATTTTTTCATCTGACTATGAGCTCATGGTAAGAGAGAGGAAATAACAGGTCTCGCAGAACAACGCCATAAGGGCAGCCCTCAACATTCCCAGGCGCTCCCACATCTCTAACACCAGACGCAGCTTCCGCTGGCTACCTATAACTCACCGCATATCCCTCAAAGCACTTATGCTAACACATAAGGCCCAGAACAACGCAGCCCCGGCTTACCTATCCACGCGCTTTATACAACATACTGCAGCTAGACCACTCAGATCGCCTCAGGCTCACACTTTGACTATTCCTAGTTTGAAGCTACAGACAGCCGGTGGTACGAGCTTCCCAGTCCTTGCAGCCAAGCTCTGGAATACCCTACCTAATGCTCTCAGAAGCGTGCCTCACATCCATTCCTTCAAAGCTAAAACCAAACTTTGGCTACATGAACAGGATGCCTTAGATGCCTCTTTATAATCCTTACTTCCGCGATCCCCTGTCTGCTTGCTCATTCTACATTGACTGTTTTTTTTTACTGTATACTCAGATTCGGTCCTTTCTGTATAGTCTATGATCTAACTTTTTGTAAATATATGTAAATTGTATACTTCACCTATTTTCTGCATATTGTAACCGCTTTCTTAAACATGCGCCCAGATGCCCTGGGGCACGGCGCGCAATACAAATAAACAAAATACAAATACAAACAATTACTTCCAGTGCCACCTGTAAGTGGACTCCTGCCAAATAAAGGAGTTGAAGCCTTTTCTACCAACTGCAAGTTACTACTTTTTTTGTGTGGGGCAAGGAGACATGTGTGTCTCTTGGAATGGTAAGATGGGGGTTTCAAAGAAAGAGGAAATCTTCTTTGTACCTCCGAGTAAGCCCTGTTATCGGAGTAGAGGGACCAGGTGTGTGATGTTGCTGCTTTGACTGTCCTCCAGGGGGGGTACAGCAAACAAGGAGGATGAGCGATCGCAAGCCCACCCCCTTATAAGCACTCCCCAGGTCCGCGGCCAGATGTGTCGGACCCGGGGGTACCCTAGTAGGTGGGGTTTATGTGGACCCATA
The DNA here is from genome assembly GCF_040938575.1 of Ambystoma mexicanum. NCBI lineage: Eukaryota > Metazoa > Chordata > Amphibia > Caudata > Ambystomatidae > Ambystoma > Ambystoma mexicanum. The sequence continues at coordinate 532,474,614 of NC_090941.1, read as the reverse complement.
GCGGGCTGCCCCTCTAGCGCCCCTGCGAGGGCCGGGCCAGCCTCTCACAATGAGTCTGTTCCCTCTTATTCTATCTCATGCTGGCTTCAGAGCCTAGCCTTCCTTTGCCATTGTTATTCTGAATGCAGAGCTGGACACTGTTCCTTTGGTTTATAGTGATAAAATCGAAAATTAAAATCTCGAAAAAAAAGGTCGAAAAAAAAATTCGAATTTTATTTTATGCCGTTTTTTATTCGAAACCCCCTTTTTATTTTTTATTTTTTTACCCATTTTTTTTTATCCGGACCCCAAGATAAATATATAATTAAAAAAGAGTAATTCGACTTTTTTTTCAAGATTTTTTTTTTTGACCTTTTTGTCATTCGAGATTTGTTTTTTGAGATTTTGACCGACCACCGTTCCTTTCTCGTTTAACATTTGCTGCAAAGCCTGATCTATTATTCTCTCATATGTTACTAGGACGGCAGAGCATGGGTGCTCTGCCCTGTTACATTATTCAAAGAGCCCCTCTGGCCTTTCTTTGCCTCTCCCTTTGTCTCAGTGCTTGCTTGCTTAATACATACCTCCTTCCTTGAACATTCAACATATTCTCCCTAACACAGCAATGGCAGCTGCAGTCTGTCTTAACTTCTATTTGTTCCGTATCTTGAACTGGCCTCTTATTTCCGCTTTTCTGTTTGCAGGGGAAAGGCATTTGTCAGTCACTGCCATGATGTTTCTACCTGGCCATAAGAGGGCAACAGCTAGCCAATATTGGAAGAACATGGCATATTATGCCAGAGGCTGGCAACAGCCTTCCTAATGCCTACACAAGAGACACAACTCTTGCCTTTGTTTCTAACAGTAACTCAGTGGATGAAGAAATGCGAGAACACACATGTTGCTTATAAATGAAGGGGATGATGTCACACCTGGTTAAGACATTTTGATCCCGCCAGGAGCTAATTTCCAGCTGCAATTAAGCGATTACCTTTTAGACTTCTGGCTTTAAATAACGTTAGTATCACCTGGAAAGCACAGAGGTTGCTCAACAGGGTTCCTGGAGCACGAGGGGTACCCTACTCGTGGCCATGGATGATTGGAGGGCATTCTTGCCCTGGTTTGGAGCCTGGCCCCTACAGCCATGATGGGGGGAGGGCCTATTACTTGGTTGTACGTACCCTTTGAGGGTGGGCAGACATTGCCTCCTGCTTTAGCCCACTAACAGCTCTGCTTTGCAATTTTACCACACATCAGGTGGTATGTAACTCAATGCTACTAATGTTATCAGCCTCAGAAGTCTGGAATCCTTTGCCACATCAACTAGGGTACAGGCTTGCCACCTGAGACTTACCCATGTCTGAGTCGGCATCTGTCTCCATGTGGGGAAGACACACACAGAAAGAGCAGGGCACCGTGCCCTTGTGGGTTTTTCACACTTCTTCATCGGGGTGGGCACAAGTCACTCCTCAAAGAAAGTGGCACATGCTGGGCAACATTCTCCTACTTTGACAATGTCACCCAAAGAGCGAAATTGGCCATTTGAAAAACCTCTGTCGACTTATTATTGGGCAATCCACACTGATGGGTTTAAGCACCGGCTTAACGCGAGATGGCAATTAAGAGCATTTGTCAACGCACTCAAGAAGCACAGGACACCCTCTTACCAGCGACATGCCATGCTCACTCATTCTGATCACAAATTGGCATTTATCTGGGGTCATGTTAAATGTATTAATTTATTTATTACATGTGTAGCATCACACAAAACCCCCAAGCATCAAGGCGCAAAGTAAACTGCATGCAGTGGACCACTTCAATTGGCGCACGTTTTTACTTTTCCGCCACAAAATGGAAGATTTTAGTGCAAAAGGCAGGTGAAATACATTGCTTTTCCACTTTAGAAGAGTGTAAATACCTCTCGCAATTAGCGATTGCTGGCGGAATTGACAATGGCTTCCTCTGGACTCTGCCGACTTTTACCAGGTTTCATTTCCAAGCAGATCCCAGAGGAATCCCTTTCCTGATTTCCAGCATGAGAATCCATGCTGGCAGTAAGGCCGCATTTGTCTGGTGGAGCGGGAAATACAAGGGGTCCTGGTGTGTCCACTCGGCTCCCAAACTCCACCCAGAAAATGCATGAAAATCTGGCCAATTAGTAAAAGCAACAGTGAAAGTGTTTTCCACCACTTTTTCTGCACCAATTGACCTGGAAAATGCTGTGTTGCATCGGAAGCTGAATGCATTCACTCTGACTATTATCCCACCGGAAGATTAAGCCAGGTGCTGAACACAGGTGTTACATATTCCTGTGTACAGTCTGCATTTGGAGAATTAACTAACTGAGCAACCTTACAAATGATATCTCCTCTGGGGCTTTACCGTCTTAACCCCTTAAATGCCATGGGTATTTCCTTTTTTTTTGGTGATTTCGGTATTTCGCCATTCAATCCCTTGTAACTTCTTTGTTACATGAGATATCTCGGCCCAGGTAGGTGCACCTACACATGTGAGGTACCGTTTCGTCAGGACACCTGTGGGAACGCAGGATGGTAGGACATGTGTTGTTGGCAGCATGTTTCAGTGGGTGGCCAGAGTGAAATGCCTGAAAATTGTGTTTTTTTCCACCAAATTTTAGAGACATTTCCTTCTGCCCATCCACCGAAACAAGCCGCCAACAACAGATGTCCTACCATCCTGCGTTCCCACAGGTGTCCCGACGAAACGGTACCTCACATGTGTGGGTGCACCTACCTCGGTGCAAAGGGAAAAGGCAAAACCACTGATAACCCCAAGCCTTTCGGCAAAGCAGATTTTGCTCATGTGGACAACCTACAGATTTGGGCCTAGGGTGTCGAAGCCACCAAGGAAACAGAGAACCCCATGCATTTCCGAAAAGAAGACTCCTGTGGGCACCCCCCTTTTCACTAAAAACCTCCATGGTGGTTTAGTGACCCCCACACCCACCCAAAACAAGTGATCATTTTTTTATTTTTGTTTTTGTTTTGCCTCTTTCCTAGGGGCAGATTGTGCTAGCAATCTGCCCTCCGTGAGGGCTACATGAGATGTCCCCCATCCATTTGGGGTGGGAGGAGAGGGCTACCCCCCTTTCCACTAAAAACCTCCATGGTGGTTCAGTGGCCCCCCACACCCACCCAAAACAAGTTATAATTTGTTTTATTTTTGTTTTGCCCCTTTCCTAGGGGCAGATGGGCACATGTGTGTGGCCATCTGCCCCCAGGGGGGGACAAAATGTACTGCCCCAGGCTTGGGGGGTGGCTCTGCCAATATTTGCAGTGGCCTCCTCCCACCCCAAATGGATGGAGGGCATCTAATGTACCCCTTCCTAGGAGCAGAAATCTGCCCCCAGGGAGGGCTACATAAGGTGCCCCCATCCACTTAGGGTGGGGTTTAGAGGGCCACCCCCCTTGCAAAAATCCCTGGTGGCTAGTGGTCCCACCCGCACCCACCCATAACTAGATAATCTTTTTTTTTGTTTGCCCCCCTTCCCTGGGGGCAGATGATCACCCATCTGCCCCCGGGGTATTGCCCCCATGCTTTGGGGGCCATGGGTGAGAGGGCAGCTTACATAGTAAGCAGCCCCTCCCCACTTCAAAAACAGATCCCTGCACAACACACCAAACACATATTGCGGGGGGGATAAATGACATTACATCCCCCCACTTAAAATTGTGGGGGGGGGGATTTGTCCCACCTTTCCCCCCCCATGTCCTACGCCCATGGTCTAACCTTGCAACCTGCGTAGCTCACTTTGTCAAATCTCACAACATTATTGAGGCGAAAAGCTTCCCCATGGAATCGAGAAGGGCGATCGGCCGATAGTTCTGGGGATCAGCGCGATCACCCTTCTTGTGGATGGGGACAATTATCAGCTCTCGCCAGGTGGATGGAACATGGTTAGTGAGAAGGGCCTGGTCAAAGATCAACATAGCCATTCGGCTCCACTCCTCAGGATTTTGTTTGAGGATCTGGTTGGAAATGCTGTCAGGTCCTGTGACTTGTGAGGAGCTAAGACCTTTTATCCTCACTTCATGGTCTGCTCTTTCAACCTCGATCACCCATGCGTGGGATCTTGCAGGGTCCCGTTCACTCGCAGGGTCACCAGGATCTGGAAATAGCCTTGAATAGTGAGAATGCCAGGTCAGCTCACTCACTTGGCCCCGCATAGGGTCTGTTCTAATGGACCCCCCATTATTTAATAATTCCCAGAGGTGCTTTGTGTTCTTCTTGCAGACCACTCTTAACATCTACTCAGCATCAGATTGGAGACGTTAGCTTTTAGTTGCTATAAACCAGTTCCTACATTTTTGTTTGCGCAGGTGAATCAGTTCAGTGGTCTGTGGGACCTTACTGGCTTTGATTTTCCTCAAGGATGCACGTAGTTCTTTCTTTGCTTTACTAACCATGGGATCATAGGCATGTTTAGGAGGGTATCCTCCTTTTTTACCATTTTTCTCTGGATGAGCAAAGTCTTTTAACATCCAGTTATATTCAATACTATGGTTGTTTTCATTCACTGCCATTTCATATTGTCCGCAGATGGTATGAATCTCTATGTTTCCCACTCTTAACCTGTTTCTGGCCTGGGTTAATTCTACCGGGTCCATGGTTTTTCATGATTTGGAAATGTATAGGTTCTCAAACAAAATGGCAACCACGGCATGATCACTTACAAGTTGTTCTACGATGTTATCTGAGACAGAACAGTAGTCTAAGCAATATCTTTTTTTGACCCCTGCCCAAAGTACACGCTCCTGGGATGTCCCCCTGTGTTTGTGCGTTTAACATACATAGGTCCCTAGCATTTGCCTCCAAAAACAACTCTAGTGCCCTACCTTCCAGGTAACCTCCTTTTGAAGGGAGGCCATTCTCATCTAACAGATGGATGTTGAGGTCCCCCACACAATATCAAGATAGCATTCTCCCATTCTCCCAGTGCTGTATCCATGGCACTCATAACCGACTGGACAAAGTTCCCTTCCTTAGCTGAATTTACTCGCCAGTATACGTTGATTAAGAGAAGATGTTCCTTCGTATTCTCTGCTGCTCTCACAAGATGTAATACTTGAACATAAGGGCTCTGAGTTTGATGGGATACCACTTCAAGTACTGCATTCAATTTTACTAGGGTTAACAGTCCTGAGTAAGGCCTCCCCAACACCCCTTTCCCAGCTGGATTAAAAAATGCTTCATACCCATCACACGAGGGGACAGTTCTAAGCCAGCTTTCTTGTAGGCATATGATGTCAAATTTGCCCGAGGCTTTCAAGTTGTTATTGAAAAGTGAGTTAAATCCTCTCGTGTTCCATGAGCAGATCCAAGCAATGGGGTTTTCCTCCTTGGTAGCAATCTATTCCTTACAGTGGTTGGCTAGTGCACCGGCAAGCCAATACCAGTTTCCAAGTTAACTCCTGGAACCCGGTTTCAGGACATGCAAGCTGTTGTCCACTGTATATTTTAATTTGAGCAATTCTTTTTCTTCCATGGGGAGCAGCTGCGAAGTGTGAGTTATGGTAGATGTCAGAGATGTTCTAGTAGGGGCGTTTGAGACTCGCTTCTGCCGATCAAACTCCATTTCTTTTGTTGCAACATTTTGCTTTCCCCAGGATTTTTCATTTGCTAGTTGGCTTAGCAGGTTTGCATACGATGGCTGCTCCCTTCCCTGAAAGTCTCTGATGTCATATCCAAGGGGTAGTAATTTGTCACTTTGCGAGTGTATTAAGATTTTAAGCTCCTCTGGCAGTAGATGGAGGACTACCCTATTCATCCTTTGTTCTGTGACATATTCCACCACTTTAATATCATCAGAGGATAAAGATTGCAGACTTGGGATATATTGGAACAGTTTCAGGACATTATTAAGATTAAGTATGGGCGCTTTCGAGCCGCTCACAATTCGTTCAAGATGGATTCTGAACACTTCCTTTTGAGGAGCTTTGCGTCTGGCCACAGGATTGTCTGGTTTCATCTGCCTGGAAGGGCTTTGTCTAGGACGTTCCAGTTGACCTAGTCGGTCTTGTTTATGTTCCATCGTTAGAAACATGGTATCCCAAGTCCAATGTGTTGATCTCTTAGGTACCGCTCCAATGACAACCTTTGGCTTTTCGACTTGGTCGAAGGCCACTTGAGTAGCTAGTCTCTCGATTTCAATCCGTTCAGAGTTTGAGAGATTGTTCCAATCTTTGTCCTCTCTCTCTCCTGTTCTATAATTTCCACTAAGTCACTTAGGCAGGTGTCATCAGCTCTTTCGGCGCTCTGGGTTGAAAACCTTCAATGCGATTTCCAAGTCGCTGTCGATTCCTGTAATTGTTCCGATGTTCCGAACGAGCGAGGGAGTTCTTTCCTAGATGTTTTAGGGATTGGCCTATTGACAAGGGAGGAGGAGTTCTTAAGTTACGAAGGAAGGCCCTCAAACCATTAGGTTTATTTCTCTTAATGGGTGCCTATTTTTTTCTTTTCTTTTCTTTCGGTTGTTGATTTTCCTGAGACACTTTTAACCCCCAAGGTCTTTACTACTGAAGATAGAGAACATGTTTGCATCTTGGTCTTTGGTTGCCACGTTGGAAGTTGGCATGGGGTCTCTTACTTGGGCTGTAGTTGTGCTTTGTGATGTTTCTTTGGCCACAGGAGAGATGCGCTCTCTCGACTCGCCTTTCCATGCAGCCCGCATCCACTTAGTCTTCCAGTAAGACTCCCTTCTTGCCAGGTCACATAGGCGGTTCTGCCATAAGGCAAACATTTCAGCCACTTTATTGAGGTGCTCTTCAACTTTTTTGGCCATGCCTTCAAGGGTGCCGATTTTCGTCAGAAGCGTTGCTATCAGGGTTCCATGACCTCACATGGAATCATTGATGGATTCATATAGTTTGGCAAATGGTGTCAAGGAGATTGATAGCAATGCCATGATTAATCTCTGTAATTCCATCATGTCGACCTTCAGTCATTGAGAATGTCCCGCAACACTCTGATTGTCCCAGACAGAGTCATCCTGACTTGGGTCTGAGGATTCAATCGTGTCGTTGACAGAGGAGTTTCTGGGTGCAGCCGGGGGATTGTAATCGGCTTAGCTTGGCCCATTGGGAGGAAGGAAGTAGCCAAGTCCCGTTGTTCAATATCTCCTCTTCCTCATCCAACTCACCATTTCTCCCTAAAGCATCAAGGAGGGAATGAGGGTGGAGCGATGTGTAACACGGGTCCTCTCGCGATAAATTAGCCTCTATGGCTGCGAGTCTTTCCTGAATGGAAGCCATGCTCTTTCTTTTTTGGGTGGACATTTTATCTGTTAACACTGAAAGGTTCTTGGCTAATTGGCCCGCAATATCAGAGTTTTTGCCAGTGACTATTTGGGAGAGCCGGATAATATCATCCAAAAGCAGATTTATGGTCAAAGCTGCCAACTCCACCACATTTCGGCTGATGATTTCTTCTAACAATGGCAAGTTAGCACTTTGAGTTGGAGTCAGCTCTGTACCATTATCTCTAGGCACTGTTTCCAGTGTGCAAACATTACAGCAGTCGTTGCTTTCTAGTTCTTTCTCTGCTGCAATGGTTTCTGGAGCAGAAATAATTTCCTCCTTCCTTTGCAACAGTGTCCTAAGATCCACCACCTCTCCTATGTGGCCGATCTATGGAGGGAGAGAGGGGGAATCAAGATTTGCTGCACATGACATTTCACTTGCAATGATCATTGATTTAGATGCGGCTTTGACAACTTGGCGGGTTTTCATTTTCCCCAGAGAGAGACACAATCAGGAGAGTACCCACAGAGCAGCACGGGTTGATTCCCCAAGAGGGCTCCCAACAACAGTTTGTATGGAGCAGAAGGCTTGCTTTCTTGATGTGATGCAAATGTCAAGATTCAAGCGTGATAGTGCTGTGGGGTGGGGGTTAGGAGCCGTGTAACTAAAGACCAGGAATACGCTCTGCTGGTGTCAATTGCTACTTGCACGGCTAATGCGATCCCAGTTCAGGTGAAGCTCAATTTTGAGCAAGCAGCGGTTATGCAGGTTAAAGTACTTACTCACCGCTCTGTGGTTTGTCGTCGCTGTCACATCCATCTCTCCCCAAGTTGAACGCAGAATGATGAGTTTGGGCTATCCCATCTCCCCGCTGACCACTGAACTCCAAACACTTGGCCCGGACACTTTGCACATGCGCTTTGCATGACCTGTGAGTTTTTGTAGTAACGCCCCCCAGTGAGATTAAAGGCACCGCCACACGTAGAAAGGAAAGTCTTTAATTTCCTTCACTTCACCACATGAGGGATACTTCCCGTGCTGTAATGTCGAAAAAAGGCTGTCAGCTTCCCTCGTGTTACACAGTTCAGTGGTTATACAGCAGGCAGTGCGATAACACATATGCAAAGAGGTCCTCCAAATCACCAACACACCAAACACTTGGCCAGGACACTTCGCTGATAATATGTACTTGAGCACCTTACTTTTCATTCTTATATTCTCCATCATGTGTGCCTCTTTTACATAGTAGTCTACGTATGGGAATTCTGATCCTGTGAGATACTTCATCATGGCCAATTGTCCTTGACATTGTCCTCTGGTCTGGCATACTGCGAGATGTACCAAGCAGTGTGCTCTGAACTCAGGTACTTCTTGAGGTATAAATACTTGAGAGGCTGTCATGACATAGGGGATAAGTGAGCAAACAGACCAGCTTTCCCTTGATCTCTGTCTTCCAACCTCCTCCATTGACCTATACCATGAATTTCATTCAATATTTATGGAATTATCAAAATACCTTCTCATGTAATTTTCATCATCTGCAATACTTCTCCTAGCCCTTGCTGTCTCTACAACTGGGTGGAATACCATTTCCTGCTCTAATGGGAAATCTACTTGATTTTTTATCGTCTTCACTAACATTATGCCATAGGGACACATTTATCATATCATAACAAGTTAAATGCAGTATGAGATAAAATAAGAAATAAAAACAACAAAAGACAAAGGAAAACAAAAGGACCGCAATAGCCATAATCTCTGTTGTGTGCAGATATGTCCTGCGGCGTATTGATCGGGGTATTATGAAGATATCAGGAACATAAGGATATGAAAACATTTGTACAATTTACTTATTACCGGGCAATAGTAGGTTATTATTGTGAGGCGAGCTGTATATACCTTTTTCAAAACATTTTAAAACCACAGATAATGACAATAATAAAATATTTGATAGATGATTTTCAAACCACTTCCACTATTATGTGGTTAATTGAAAAATATAAAAATATAAAAATAGTGCTGATAAAAAACATAAAAATATAAAAATGTGGAAGATAGAAATAGTCTCAACAAAAATGTAAAGTTAGAAAAGTAGAAAAAATAGTCTGTTGTAGATGTATGCTCTTGTGAAAAATAGTATAAAAAATTGTCCCAATAAAATGTAAAGATAGAAAAGTAGAAAAAATTGTCTGTTATTGAGGTATGTTCTTGTGAAAAATAGTATACAAAATAGTCCCAATACAATGTAAAGATAGAAAAGTAGGAAAAATAGTTTGTTATAGATGTTTGTTCTTCTGAAAAATAGTCCTCAGCATCAACAGAAATACTGTGCTGGTGATGTATTCAAAAAGTCTTCAGCATCAAGTTCTTTCTTACTGTTACAGTGATAGTTCAGCATCAGTGTTCCTGAAGTGGTGCAATGTGATTTATATCTTCTTTATTTGCAAGTTCCTTATTCCTTTTATCTTCTTTCTCAGCATGCACTTGAGCTCTTGTCCTGGGTCTGGTTTCGTTCTCTTCTCCCTCGGGATCCTGGTAGTTGGGAGGGAGGTGGCACTCTTGTATGGCTTAACATCAGTAAGGTGGACCCATGCCTTCTTGTCCTGCAATTTTACTGATGTAGGGGTACAATAAGTCACAACATGGGGACCTGTGAACCTTGGCTGGTGCCACTTCCGCATATGGTTGCGGCACAGCACGAGGTCACCAGGGAACAGTTGTAGAGATGGAATAACTGCGGCAGTGTCCAATTCTGTCTCATCTTCTGTGCCTTTTGCGATAGCTCTCTGCCTTTCTTTTACCTGTTGAGAAATGAAAGAGAGAGAATTAGTCATGGACATCAAATAGTCATGTAATTCATTTCCTAATACAGTCACAGTGTTTTGGGCATCAGTCTGCACGCGTGGGTGGGGTAATGGGCACATGCATCCTGCAACCTGTCACCACCTCATGAGGAGTCAGTTGATGATCAGAGCCTGGCTGATTGCGTAAGGCAGCCAGCCGAAGGCAATACATCCAGTCCTTATGCAGTGTGCCACACAATCTTGCTATGCAGTCTTTCAGAAGGCCATTAAGGTGCTCCACAATGCCATTCACTTATGAGTGGTAGGCTGAACAGAGTTTATGCCTAATGCCTAATAGGGATGTTATTTTTGCCAAGAGCTCATTTGCGAAATGAAGTCCATTATTGGATCTCAGCACCTCACACACTCCCCATCGGGGGAACCCTTTGCATGCAAGGAATTTCGCTGCTGACATGGCATCTGGGTGAGTGCATGGTTCTGCTTCTATCCATCTGGAGAAGGGGCACACCACCACAATTACATATTTGTATCTTCTGCACGTTTGGGCCATTTCAATATAATTCACATGCAGGTGTCTGAATGGCCAGTTGGGCGGGGTATTGGTCCTCTCAGGGTCCTAAGTGTATGGCCTGCTGTATATTTCTGACAAGTTGCACAACTGATGATAAAGTTTGTCACGTGTTTGTGCAGACCACTCACTGGAAATCTGCACTACAATACACTCTTTGGAACTTTGTGCTGGGTAGTGTAACTGTTCTAATGCTACTGCAAGTATTTCTAGGGGCATTACAGGCTTTCCTGTGTTTCCCTGTTGCCACAGAAGATCCGTCGGGCACAATGAACAGCCCCTTTTTTCCTACAACTTCTGCTCTTCTGGTAATGCCCACCCTTGTATCTCTATTAACAGTGCTATTGACTGTACATTGTAACTTTCAGTCCCTGCCATCATTTTTGCATGTGATTGCATGGACTTTGGTACCTCCACTATGGGCCTCATTACGGGTTTTCCGGTACAATAACAACAGTAACGCTAAGCTTGCCGGTACCGTTGTTACCATACCAGCAAACTACGAGTTCTGCTCGTAGGTGCCATCAGCCTGCCAGGTCTGACCTGGCGGGGGACTGGCACCCGCGAGCAGAGCATGTCGGATGCACCGGCACCATTCATGAATGGTGCCGGTGCATCCAAGCTCCCCATTCCCATTGAGCCCTGTGGGGCTCAAATGGGAATGGGAAGCAATTTTTACCGGCACCCGGCTTCAGGGAATTACCGGATCTGGCGGGGCTGGAATGACCCAGTAAGTCCCCGAAGCTGGATGCCTGTAAAAAAATGACCCCCTATGTCAGGCAAATACGCTGCTCATTTGGGCTCGGTATCTGCTGCTGCGTTTACGCGGAAAATTAAATCAGAGCCTCTGGTATGTGCTAAGCATTTTACCAAAGCGATCTCTGATGGTTTGGATGATGCAGAAATCAGTTTTTCTAACAGTGCAGCATGTTCCACGGGTGTACTGTCAGCACGCAGAAAACCCCTCCTTGTCCACCATGACAGTCCAGAATGCACTGTGGACGTCATATAGGCAGAATCAGAGTACACTGTAACTTCCTCATCTTCATGTCTCTCTAGTGCCATAGTCATTGCCACTGATTCTGCTGCTTGTGCTGAAATATGTGCTCGTAGTCTTATGCTTTCAACAGTCTCAAACTCTCCATTTTCTTTTTCTCTTACTACTTACTGCAGCTCCCGTCGTTCTTGTGCCTGAATGTGTGTCTATTATTGAACTGCCATCAACAAACACGTTTACTCCTGTCCCGAAGGCCACCTCCTTGGCTCGGGGTATCTCATCATAATAATCTCTGTATGTTGTGCAGTCATGGACATAATCATCTTCCTGCACTGCATCTGCTATGTATTTTGCTGGATTTACCACATGGCATCTAACAATTTTAATAGATGGATTTGTTAGAATGACCTCATATCCTGAGGCTCTCTGTGTAGTCAATTTGCTTTTTGCTCTATCTCTTCCTGTGTCTCCCTGCTTACTTCCTCCATGGCTGCTTCCTTAATTTCTTCATACTCCACTCACTACCTTCACATAATTATATTCTGTGCCTTTCCCATCGAGTTTCAACAATATTTTTCCTCCTACCCATTTCTCTGGTTACATCATAGTCTTGCCACTCTCTCCATTACCTATGGGAACGCTTCTTGCCATGTGACCATCTATCTGTATGCCTCTAACTCTCTGGAGCTCTTCCTTAGCTGCTCTTAGCTGCTTTTCTAAGCTATATAGCCCTCTATATTGTTCCATATCCTTTAACTCTGTATCTGAGCTGCGCCATGCTTCATTCTCCATTTGCAATAATGGCACCTTTCCTTTACCAATTTCACCCTTTTAATACTATCATCACTTTCCTCATCAGGGGATTCATACCTAGGATTACTATACCCTACTGCTGCTGCTTGTACCGGGTATATTCCTGGGATGGTCGAGGCTGGTGTGATCTCCTCATACAGAGGCGGTACTGTGAATTGTGGGTGGATGCCTGCCTCATCTGGTGATGGCGGAGCTGTTGGCTATGTGTAAGTGATTTCCTCAGAGGGAGGAGGCGGTGACGCTGTGAGCTGCTCGTGTCGCCCTGACACATATTACGCATCCATTCCTTCTAAGCCCCTCTGTTTCTTCCTCAAAGGCCTTCTAGAGTTCTAATACATCTAGTCTGTTATTGAGCTTCCTGCCCTTGTGTGTGGTGTGCAAGTATATGCACATGTGTTGGAGTACATTTTTACAGTGAGTGCCCTCTTGTGGCCACGGGAGGTACATCTTCTCAGAAGTCCCTTTCACCCACTCAGCATGATACGTAATGATTTTGGCAATATATATAGGGAATGCTTTGCATAGCTGATTTATTGGGGTATCTGACATGGTGACAACTTTTAAGCAGCACGCGGCTTGGCAGCTTGGCACTTACACAGAAAAAACAACGCAAAATAGTGGTCAGCTTACCAATAATTAGAACAGAAATAGTTTATGCAATTCTCTCACACTTTTCCCGTACTCACACCTCCTCCATACTTCAAATAAACACCATCTATTAAATCCGTTTTCAACGTCTAAGGCCATGCCCCAATATCCAAATCCTACCTCTGGCTCACAACAATAAAATCTGCTCACAATCTAAATGTTCATTCTTACTCCATCAACCTCTATCAAACAATACTATCTGCTACTCTCACAACACACAAAACAAAAACCACGTCTGCAGGACCTGTCTCACAACACACACCATGCCGCAATCAACAATTTAATCAATAAAAACATAATACGAGACAATAAAATACAGCTGTCTTCCGGTTTCTTTCGCCCCCGGGTATCCTTATCTCTCTGTCTCTTTATTTCTTAAATACCATGCTATAAATGCCCCATCCTCAACTGTTACCATGCACCTAGCATACTCAATTTTCTGTGGACCTTTGAGGGGTGTGGGTTCTGGGGTACCCTTAATTTGCTAGCTCCTCCTGTTGCTTCCAGCGGGTGGTGGGAGACCAGGCAGGGTCCACTCTAAAGCCGGCCCCTGCTATCCTTCCTGTTAAGTTGTGCACAACCAAAAAAGAAAATCTGCTCTCTTGACCAATCTGCTGTCCAAAACGGCGGGTGGCAAGGGCTCCCCAACATCTACAGCCTGAACCGGACTCTGCCACCAGATGAAACAGAGGTAAAAATAAAATAGCCCTATAAATGGTATTTGCCAAAAAAGAGACAACACAGAGTGATTGTGGTATCCCAAATGCAAGGTAACCCAGCTTAATTCCAATATAGACTGGGGGAAAAAGCAAGATTAAAAGCCCAGCTCTCACTCAAGAATTTCTCCACATCTTGAGAGGAAACAACATGTTTTATAGGCAATATGATGTCACAGTTATGAAAACCTATCGCTCCTGGTCATTGGCTTTCTCTACTAAGCTACATATATAATTCTATATGACCACAGCTAGTGATTGGAGAACCCTTATCACAATTAGTGATTGACCAACCCTTAGCTAAGATCCCACCCATAACAAATGTGCTACTTATCATACTTGAATATTATTGGTAGGCCCTAAATTACTTCTGCAGTGAAAAACGACACATGCTCATTGGTTAACAGGCGGTTACACTCTCCATGAACTGGCTGCATGATGACATGTTTTATGTAGAGGGGAGGAGAGAGAGGACAAGTGTATCGCCTTGTTCTTATTTAAATAAAATATCCCATGTTATTTCCTGCCATGTTGTCGCCGGGTCTCAAGGACATGTTCTTGCAACAGTGAATGCGCCATCCTGTTCTTGACACATTTATGAATAACTATTTCGTGAGTCGTGCTACTTCCACCCTGTTAAGATTTAATCGTGTCAATTAGTTGTCTTTTTCGTCGCGTTCTTCTGTCACGCCTAGACGATCACAAAGGCATTAATCTGCCAACTACATGTGAACTTCCTGAGATGTTCAGTATGTCCCATATACTTGAAATGGTCTGCCGTGTTATCGTAACTTCATTTACCTTGACAGCTGGATTCACACAATGGTATCTTGTTCCACCATGTAACCCTCCTCTACGAAGCCTTGGGTTTTGCAATTCCTTTGAGGCAGTTACCATCAAGCTGGCCACAGCATTTTCCCTGAATTAAATGTATTTGCTCAAGCGTGCTTAACTGGGGCTTTTTCTTAAAGCTGCAGAGCTCAATTTCTGCTGTGCTGGTGCAATTTAAAATGGCAGCTGCTGTCATGTAATATTTCTCTGCAGGACACATTTGTTCTGCATTTATTTTGCTATCATCGAAGTCCTGGTGCATGCCTGGCACATGACCCTTCTACCTATGGGTAGCCGCAACCTCATCCTACCTATCGCCATGCTGCCCTACTTGTGTAGTGAGCCCCTATCCTGGGTACACGCCTCCCTGTCAGCTAGTCTATTTTATTTAAAAACACACTAATTGTGCAAGCTAATGCCTTACGTGTCTCCTACTTGTGTGGCAAAACTAACTATTCTTTGTGCCAGCTGCATTTCCCGGGGAATTTAAAGTGCAGTTTCAAATGTGTCCTTTCTGATTTTATAATTCCGTTTCTTCTGAGGAAGGCAGTGGTGTAAATATGTATTCACTTTAGTACTGACATATAATGATGTTGGCCTAAGCACATCCGCATTGCACCGCACCCCTAACTAAACAGCCATCTTGTTTTCGCCATCTTGGTTGCTTTGCTCGATTTCCTGCTCTTGCGTTCTGAACGTGGTGGAAGACCGCTACATGAGCCTTTCTAACAACCTCTGCACAGGAATGCACAAACTGCTGAACACGTTGTTTGTCTTTCACCAAAGAACCTTGAAGTTCTCGCACAAAGTGTAGCTAATCTGTAAATTAGGTGCCTTCCTGTCTTGACTGGGTTTTTCTCTCTGCTGTTAATTACAATAATGTGCATCTGAAACGTGCTCCTCTGGAGGAACCCTATTACTGAGCTGAAATGCAGACTGACCTTGGGCTTTAGGAGCAATAAAGATAAGTAGTGCAACCAAAGAACAAGATATACTCCCACACTTCGCTTTGCCCTGTTCCCAGACAGTAAATTGTCTGAGCGATGACGTGGGGTATCTGAATACCTGAATATGCTAGTTTGTCCACGTCGATCAGTCACGGCCCCTATTACATGAAGGGGTAGAGCAAGCCCGCTGTATGCTATCCAGGATGTATAAAGTCAGCTCTCCCCCAAATGCCTTTACTCACTCTTCGCTATGCCTGTGTACATGCATTACGGAAATCGAGACCCTTCGTGCGAATGTCAATAAACGATGTTCTTTGCTCCTCATGACTGGTGTGTTTTCATTCCTTTGCAGTATCCTCTTTATGGACTAACAAGGGGGCATATGCTCTCTAGTCAACAATTGCCCCACTACACAGGTGATTGGACTAAAGCTAGCCTACTTTAGGGGTTCATTTCATGTTCTTAGAGTAAGTGGACTTTGCCTTCTGATATCACATCCAAAGTTCTTTGTGCTAAAGGAAGTGCAGGAGACAGAAAGCAAAGATGGAGAGGCAGAGGGAAACAACATGGTGGAACCTTCCTCCAGCTGTAAAGTGCTCCCCTTATCTACACTAACCCAGACTCTTCCCTTCTCAATAGGATCATACAACCTTTTGGTGTGAAAAACCCTGGTGTGAGGCCAAGCCTTTTGTGAATGGGTGGTTCCTTTGAATCCAGTTCCCAGGACAGCTTCCTGTGGAGTGACTATCTCTCTGGGGAGGGTGTTACCTTCCCTCACACAGGAACAAAAAGAGGCAACCCCCAGGGCTACAGCCAGCTAGCAGGAGCAATGACAGCCTGTCTGGCTGAGAATACACAAAACCATACCACAGCTGAACGGGGTTCACAGGGCTGACACGTGTGATATCAAATTGATGTGGCTTGGATAACCATGAGAGATTCTGGTCACCATACCTTAACTCAAGTGTAGTTTATAAAGTTTTACATGCCACCAGGACAGCAAGCCTACCGTTATGGTGTTTTTGGAACAGGGGTGCAGATCTTAAATGCAGCTTCTGTGCTGCAGAGACTTGGGTGTCACTGCATATGTCAGATCGGCACCTGTGACCTCTGAACCTGCTCTGTGCCACTGGAGAGCAGGCACTGCAGATCAGGATGCTTATGCAGCAGGGCACAGGTGTACTCTATGATGTTGTAATGGAGTTTCTGAAAATGTAATCTGATTGGAAGATCACCCTCTCAGAGATGGAATTATCCTTGTCATTTTTTTTATTTAATAAGAATCAAAAAACGTCAGGGCTTCTACACACTTGTCAAATGAAAATATGTCACACATAGTTCAAAGCATCTGGAGAGCCACAGGGTGCAGGCCCCTGTGCCTGGCTGGTCACACTGCTATGGCTGAATTCCATGACAAAATAAATGTGAACATTTGTTGGCAGGAGGGAATATTCATTTGCCTGTTAAACATGGCTGTGTCAGTGATGCAAATGCCTAGCTGTGAATTGCCATGCAAGCTCCTGGTGCTGGCCAGGGAATTTTCAAGCTCTTTTGATGATAGGTTGCCTGCCTGCCAGGCCCGGGTGCATACCAGATGATGTGTTTCTGCACTTTCCCTGAAACAGAGTGAAATACGTGAGCTCCTGATAGGTTAATCAATAAACAACAACAATCAATAAACTACAACATCCAAAGAAAGTGGGACAACAAATAAAATAACTAGCAGCCTGAGGACAAGCTACACATGAGTTTGGTGGGTATGCTCAATCCTTTTCCCCTTGAATCCTCTGTGCAGGGGGCCAGGGAAAGGCCATTGCCTTGGGATCCTGACCCTGGGGGTGGACAAGCAAGGGAGGATTCACCTAGGTGGAGGGTCCTTGGAGACTGGGAGTGGGGGCCCTTGGGTGAGACATGGTATCCACTTTTCCTAATGACAGCCCACCCACTCATTCTCCAACCTTTATGGGATATTGCAAATCAGCTTCCCTTATTTTGTCTCAGTCATGTCACTCTAGTACTGTGATGAGAAAGAGACAACTAGGAGTCATACACACTAACATGGAATTACACCACTCTAGCACTCAGGCAAGTAAGAAACAACTAAGAGGCATACACAATAACATGCACCTATACCACTCTTGCACTGAGACGAGGAAGAGAGCCTCAAAGGAATACCACTATCAAGATCAGGCATGTCTAATTAATAAGCCTAACTATGGCCAGGAAATTGAAAGAGAGGAGTCACATCTGCAGCTAATTCACAAACCACAGGTGTAAAAAAGCTGGGTAACCAAAGAGCAGCGAGAGAGAGAGAAAGGTGAGACACTGCTGGGAGCCATTGGGTGCAGAGCTGCCGTGTAACAGGGGTCGGAATACCAGAAGCAGCAAGAGCTGGCGATTTGAACTGGGATGGTGGAAGAACAGGAGTTCTTTGGCGCAACTGCAAGGCAAGAGAAGGTGGCATGTTGAAGGGCCGGCCTTCTAATAAAGAAGAAGAGTGCTCATTCTCTCGTGGCACTGCGAGAGCGCGGGTGTGTCTCAGGGGCAGAGGAAGGAACCCTGGAGACAACCAAATCGAAGCAAGTCCAGCGTGGTATTCGGAAAGCCTGCGGAGTAAGCCGGTGGGTTTCAGAAGTCAGGAAACCTGGTGTGAAACTAACCCCAAGCGCTGTGAACCATTCTTCAGTAATTGTGAGTGTATACATTGTAGCAGAGTGGTCGCGTGGGTCTGAATGGAACTCAACAGGTTCTCCAAAGTCTCAGTTTGAACTGTTCATTGAAATTAACCACTATATAAACTGTTAAAGGGACCGTGCACTGAGGATAAGGAGCACTTTTGCACGGTTCCGATCTGGGAAACAAACATTTTGATGGTAAAAATCTTCATTGTTCATCTCTTTAAACCTCAAATTGAATCAAAACAAAGCAGATGGCTTTTTCCTATATATCTGAGTGAAACAAAGGCTGGAAGGGAACCCCATTGAACACAGTGAATGGGATAAAGCTAACTCCAACTATAATTGAAGTACTGCAGGCAAGCAATACATCCATTGTGAGCCATCCTGAACTTGGGGAAGGGAACCCTAGTGCTTACATTATGAACTCTCCTGAACCTGGGGAAGGGAACCCCAGTACTTACATTGTGAACTATTCAGAACTTGAGGAAGGAAGCCCCAGTGCTTTCAGTGCAAACTATTTTGAACTTGGGGAGGGGAACCCTGGTGCTTTTGCTGGGAGCAGCTTGAAACGTGGGAAAGAGACCCTGGGTCATGATTTGAACGACTTCCTTTTTACATGGTTTTCAAAAGAGAATTCTGAGACTTTGTTATACAACTATTTTCACAATTAGGGAAGAGAGTTGAACAGAAACTGCGAGCTGGAAGAAGCTCAGAACTTTAGGGGTTAAACACTGTTTTCTTTTGGTTAATGATATCCCTACACTTTGTATAGAACTAGTTGTGAGGTCAAGTATTGGTCCATACCTACTTTGAACTGGCCAAATCAACAAGTACTGCAATGCTGTGGGGCCTACCTCCTGTAAAAGGCCACTACAAATGTGGTCGCTGCGTGGCGTGCAACTTTACTGAAACCAGAAGGATATTCGAACATAGCAACATTCGATGGAAACTCCAAGCACATATCAACTGCAACAGCAAAATGGTCATCTACGTGACAGAGTGCCCATGTGGTCTACTCTACTTTGGCAAAACTATCCGGGCTGTAAAACCATGCATCTTGCAGCATCACTCCTGTATCAAGAATCAAGTACCAGACAAGCCTCTGGTTGAACACTATGCTACAAAAAAACACACCAACTCAGAACTGAAATGGTTTGTTCTTCAAATGATCTCCCCGCAGAAAAGAGGAGGAGACATCAACAAACAAATTACCAAACTCGAACAAAGGTGGATACATCGGTTAGACACTGTGAACCATCATCTGAACCTCACAGTGAGTGGAATCATTTCCTAGGTGCCTGATAATATAGCTGTGCTCCGCCTGTGCAGTTTTCATTGACATCTACTGTTCACTCCACCACATTACGGTGCTGGACCAAGAGTTAATTTCTAAACCAATATTCTTTGCACTAAGACATGACGACATAGCATCACAAAATGTCTATAATTGTGTTAATCCAAGAATCTGTGTTACCATTCTGGCACCATGTGGTCATTATATACAAATGTTCCAAAAATGTGTTTCTCTAAGAATCTATGCTACCATTCCAGCACTATGTTGTCATTGAACAAATGCATTTGTTATACCTGCTATACATGTGCCACACAACTCATGGGAGTTCATGCAAATCCTATGTCCCTTTCCACACAGACCCTTTACCCAAAGGAACACAGCCACTCACATAGTGCCCCCAACAAGTTCCCCTGAGCCCCTCTAGAAATGGAGCACATACTGTCACACTGAAGACTCCTTGAGATTTATAATGATTAATCTCTGATATAAAATCTTAATTAGTCCCACATATAATTTTGACCACACATATATGAGGGCTTTGGCATTTACTACAATTATATTTGTTTAACCATTCCATCATATCGACCATTTTAGCAATTTGCACTGGTTTTTTCATTAAGATTCGCCATCCAGCATTGACAATGGGGCCCGTAGTAACCATGAGTGAGAACTGGCACAGATGCCATCTTGCTCACCACTCCAAAATGGCTGCCAGATTGCTCAGCCCGGCATTACACACAACCAGTCTGTTGCCACAGCAACGCACGCCAACAGCTTTTCTCCTTATGGCACAGACACAGCAGTCTTCGCACTGATACTGACACCGACTGAAAGTGCATCCACGCTGACTGCATGATTCACTTGCAGCTATGATGTTAATATATTTATGCACGCACGATTTAGGGGCAATCGTTTACGTACAAGCAGATCGTCTAGCATGTGTCTGCCGAATCAGAGATACATAGAGCCAGTCTCTGACGCTAGAGAGATACTACATGCCCATAGGGAAAACCGGTATTGTGTCACTTAAATGCCGTGTTTGTTCACCGTTTTTCTTTGAGCTGCACCTCATTTTTCCCAGGGCTGAATCTTCACTTTGGGTCCACCCACGGTGCGAATGTCATGTCTGAACATTAGTTTGCGCTCCGGAGAACGTGCTAACAATATGGGAGGCAATCAGTTCCTTATGGTTCCCATTAATATCCACACTAGTCGCAACGAGACGCCATGCACCAAGCGCCATCTACCATCCGCAGATCTGATTCTCTAACTGTGGCGCACTCCTTTAAGCATTTTTGCATCACCACTAGTTTTACACAGTGTAATCACACCTTCAGGCGATTCGCGTTTAGGTTAAGATGACTCTCTTTTTGCTCCAACAGACCGTCATCTATAAGGCCTTGTTTAGAGTTTATTCCAAGGCTTACATGGACCCTCTACAAACCACTATTAGTGGAGTCCCTTCTATACCATGTCTAACTGTTTTTTGACACGGTAAGCCCTTTGGGGTCTCTACCTCAATTTAATGCAATAACAGTTCATTAAATAACAAATGATTCACCCGAATGGCAACCAAGTGACTGAATCGGTACCCTCTGTTTAATACTTCACAGATACACACAGGATCCACTTTTCCTCTTTCGTTCTGATGAAGGACGCCCTACCTTAAGCACCTCAGATCTGCTAAAAGTGGCCGAAACACACCCGTGTCGACAATTCTTTCCACATTTTCAAATGTTAACACTGTCATTTGAAGCTGTTTGATTCAGCAAATGTTATAAGAACTTTGGTTCCCAATAGATGAAATGGGACTCACTTGCTCTGCACAACATGTTTTTGTGAAGAATGTTTCTGTTGTTTTCCCATATGTGCATTGATTTCTTTGCCGTTTTCAGCAAATCACATATGCATAATATGTTGTCCTGTGTAACTCGGATTTTGTGTAATAGGCAAATAATTTTGTCATGACTAAATCCTTCTGAAACTCGCCCTAAAAGTTTTTGAGTCACAGGAGTTCTTCGTTCATTCAGGACGCCCTGATCATCTTTTTACATTATCATTTAATTCACCTAGGCAGATGAGGGAATTGCCAGGACCCCTATAATATATACTATCTAAGCACAGCCCGCGGCTGCAGGCGTTTTTCTATATTTTATTCTATCCTCTGGATTAGAAGATCCCTATTACACCCTCGAAAAGGACCATGGAGAATGTTAACATTGTATCTTGCTCAGATGAACATTACCAAAGACTTCTGGGCACATCTACCACATTGAATACGGATAATGGACCACTAGCCCAAGGTTTTTCAAAAGATGAACTCGAAACCATCAATCAGAAAAATAAAAAACTAATCAGAACTGAAATGTATGGGAAATTCATGCTGGAATATTTAACAGCAGGGATTATCCCAGAGGGCTTACAAGGATCTTGGATTTTAAAACATGCACACCTTTTAACGTTTTCAAAAACACTATTACACTTGGTTTTGTGTGTGTTGATTTTATGAAAGGCAAATGCCATTCGTCCTGTGGAATTTGGCTGGTTATTCGAAGCCAATTTAATGAAATGTGCATATTTGACCTTGATATGCTCATTTCTGGTGACGTCACATCCCACTGCGTTTGTTGAGGAGTCCCCCCACTTTAATTTGTAGGACCTGACCCCTGATGCATCTATTATTTCTGGCACATGGCAGTCAACATTCACTTTACCCCTGCTGTTTGGCGGAATGTGAGCTCCATGGGTTCAGAGGAGCCCCCCAAGGAGATGACGGACGCAGCCGCCATGCACAACATACATGGGACTCTATGTATTTCAGCTAGAGGGCAGCCCAATCTCCACTCCCATCATCCATGCATATCTTCAGTGCGGCCTGTGGTTCTCTGGGCCTCACGCCATTCCCCCTCACAGTCTCCCGACGAGAAGAAGCAGTTACAGTAGAACCAGGGGAGAGGCCAGATTCAATGCCCCTTAGCCTCCTGCACCCCATCTGTTCGCAGGCCCATCATCTCAACAGATTCGGGCCTCCACCTCCTAGATAAGGAGGGAACCGTGCACCTGCTTAGCAGTCTATGGGCCCCCGGACACAGGGGTCATCTCAGACTCTCACCAAACTCCGTCCGCCCACTGCCATTGGCCACGCTCACAGCTGCAGTCTCCGACTTGTCTCAGGGACCCTTGCAATTTTTTGCACTCAGCCAGCGGCGGCACCTCTGCAAACAGGAGACTCGAGAAATCTCCCTTTGAGTTTGTGTGCAGGATCCCAAATATGGTTTATTAATACAACTCCAAATCAACTACAGCAAAGTTAGATTTCTCTACTGAAGAAAGGTGTATTCCGGACTAACATTTGTACCATATGCATAAATATATATAGGATGGCATGAGCTCTCCACTCCGCCACCTCCAACTCTCTGAGGGTCAGTCACTTTTCCAAGCAAAGAGTTGAGGGCAAATCTCTTTCTTCAGCTGGGGCCTCCCTCTGAAAACAGCCTCCCTGCCTCTCTTAAACTTGAGCAGAACCATCTCCGGTTCCTGAAGCAACTCAAGACCCATCTCTTTGCTTCTGCCTTCTCTCTTCCTCTCCCTTGCTGATCACCTGCCTGATCCATGCACTGGTCACCTGGTCAAGCTCTGAATTCAGACCCGGGTCCCTGCCTATCCTGTTGCAATCCTGCACTGCCTCTTGGCTCCCCTGCACTTGTGGTCTGTATCTGTAACCCTATAGTCCCTCTCTTGCACTTATTCTCCAGTGCCTAAACTTGCCACCCGTTGGCTGCACTCTTGTTTCTCCTTTGTTCCTGCACTTCTGTATCCCACCCTACTCTCGGCACTTCTCCCCTCTCCCCTCCCCCCTTCCCTTCTCTTGTGCGATCTGAATGACACAAGGCCTAGTAATATCTGTGTTTTGTCCTACTCTTTTGTTTCCCCCTCCTTGCCTTGTCGCACCTAGAAATACTTGTGTACAGGCACGTTATAAATGCCATATCATATCATTAAGGAGCACACTGCTTCTGTGTACGCATTAAAACACACATCATACACAGTGACAAATGATGTACAGTGGAGGCTGGTACATTTCTGAACTTAAGAGGCTTAAAAGTTTGTGCCAATTAGGCAGGATCAACAGAGCACAGTGAGGGAGCCCAAACCAAACAAGGATTGCTTGAGAAAATGTTTGAAACATTGGGTTAAAATTATGCATTTTACAGCACTTTCTTTGCAAAATTGGGAAGACATCCATACAGTTTGCAATTGATTTTGTATAGAAGCACATGGAAAATCCCAATAGTTGCAAATCACAAACCGTGCACAGGAACATTTTTCAATACATTTCATGCCGCCTTTCCACACAAGATATGCTAGTATAAAAATATATTCATGCTGGTTGTTCTCATGCATATCCATGCAGACTGCTTCAATATATGCCATTGTTACCATGTACGGACTGCCAGCCAGTAAAAATGCCATGCTACAGAAAGTATATCCAGGCTGACTGTGTACCATAAGTGTTATTACTGGCTAGATTGGCCTACATTCAATGTGGGCCAATTTAGCCAAGTAGTATGTTTGCTTTAACCTTGATGCATAGTCCTGTGCATCAAGTGTAAAGCAAAAAGAACATTGGCAATGCTAACAGTTTGGGCATTCGTATAGGCATGGGAAAGACACTTCTGTATTGGTATTAGCTGGCCATTAATAGTGCCGGTGCAAAATGGTTTGAGTACCTGAGCATCTAATAGCAGTGCCTGGCAAATGCCTGATACTTATACACAAGCAAAAACTGTTGGCTTTGCCAATGCTTGTTTTTAACAGGACTTCAGCAAAAGACACGCAGGGTGTTTTTAAATCGAGTGGCCAAAGGCAGACCTGATTAGGAACATTTTATAACACCAGTTCCATGTTTACAACTCCAATGAAGTCATGAACGCTCAGAAGACTCCTTTGAGAAAATACTTGCAGGCGCATTGAGGGCAACTTTTGATGGCAAGGCGTGTCTAAAGCTTGCTCAAAGAGTTCCAGTGAGGAGGTGTTTTGGGTGGGGAGGGCAGGAACTGGGTGAGAATTGCCATAGGGGTTATCATGGCCATGAGAAGTCAATGGGTGGGCAAATAACTAATCCACATCTACAAGTCCCTCCTCATATTGCATTACTTCCTATCTGTACTCAATGCTATAATTGGGACGGATCTTCCCAGACCCAGGATCTGGCAAACAATTACTCACCAGATTGGAACTACAGCTCCACAATCTAGGAAATCTGTGCACTATATGTTTATTTTAGAATGCTCTGGTGTGTTCGTGCTTTAAACTATGTTGGGCAGGGATTTAAACTGTGGCCACTAGGTTCCAAAGTGAGACACTGCCCACAAGATCACTTGAGGGTCTGAGCGGGAGCCCTGTGAAATCCCTTGTCAATGTTGCACTGTACTGGAAATATTGATGTGCATTTTGTAGGTTTAAAGGGGGTGCAGATTTTGAACTTTGCTGACGATAAATCCTCTGTGTGGAAGAGGCAAATGGGGTGACTAAAATACCTGCCTTGCACTTTCCTAATCCTCCCGTCGCTGGGCCCAGCCTCTTTCACTGCGGTAGGAGGGATGCCCCAGAATAAAAGTCTATTTCCACCACTTTCTGTTCGCTAAAGCAATAGTTTTGGCTTATTGGTGGCACACCTAATAACCCAAACAAAAAGAATGCCAGGCAGTGGCGCAACACCATTGAGCAGATTGGGCTCTAGCCCCTTCCTGAAATGTTGGGCTTTGTTGACTCGACCTGGCTCCATGGGCGGCGCCAGCCCTGGCCACTTTGAGGCAGAAGGCCTCTTTCGATGTGTCGCCAGCCCATTGCACTCGTTAAGGAGCAGCATCAGCATCAAACATGCAGAGCACAAAAACCTATCCATGCCATATCAATAGACCTACTTTGATAAAGCCAAAGTCTTAACTTCTGGTCTCGGCTTTTAGATGGCCCACCTCTCCAGAGATTAGCAAAGCACTATGAAAGTAAACAGCCTCTGAATTGGGGTGGAAGGTACGACTAGCGGCCAAAGGGAAGGTGAAATAGCTTTTCAGCTTCCTAGCTGGGCTCAGGGAATTCAGAGGGAAATGGGAGCAGGGCTGGCTAAAGATGTGTCAGCGCTGGTGGGGTCCCATTTCTTTTTGATGTTTGGGGCACCCCTTACTGATTGGAACAATGGTCCAAGGCACCTGTGGAGTGCTTAAATGAATAAAGTCAAAATAATGCAGCAAGGAGGTTCGAAGCTGCAGGTTATCAGTAGGTTTCTGTGTGGTTTTGAACGATCGGACCGGAAAAAAAGGTCCGACCGTACAAAACGACCGAAAAATGCTACACCAAGGGTTCGAACACCAAAAGTTCAAACCTTTGGTGGTAGCATTGCAGTGCTAAACCTAATAAATACAAATACAATACAAAGTAAAAAAAAAAAAGACTGCGGGGGATGCGGGGGTGTTCCCCGCAACACCCCGCTCACTATACTGTGTGGCAAGGTGAGCGGGGTGTTGCGGGGGACACCCCCGCAGCACACCCGCAATAAATAAATATATAAATAAATAAATAATGAAAAATATATATACTCTAAAGTATAGTGAGCAGGGTGTTGCGGGGGACACCCCTGCAGCCCCCGTAGTATGTAAGTGTGTTCGCATGAGAAAGGTGCAAACTTTTGGCAGTTCGCACCTTTCTCATGCAAACATTCCGGCCACAGCAAAATCAGCCGCAGTCGGATCACTTAGAATCTTCTGTGTCATAAGACTGCCAACATGGGGGCAGCAACTTGGGGGCCCATTTCAACTGTAAAAGGTGAAAGGCCCAGATGCCATCCCTCAGGGGGGAGACCAAAAGTGCAATGGGTTTATTGGCCCCACTCACTATCCGCTTTCAAAACAGTCATCCATCCCCTGCCGGGCTGACCGACAGAGCCGTGGTCAGACCGAACAGGACACAAGCGTTAAATGGTGCCTTGGCTTCGCTGTTAACAAAGGCCCTGAAATTACTAACATAAAACGTTTTACTGTTAGCACCTGCATTCATATGCATACATTTTTAGGTAATTGAAATCATGATGTGGGGTTAGCACTTTCATGCTAGGGGAGTGATTACAAGGGAAGTGGTGACATGAGACATCTCATTCTCACAGCAGTCCTTAAGTGTGAGGTTTTAGAAATAAAGGCGAGAGGTAGCTGCTTGTAACATTGAAGCTTCACCAGAATAGTCTCATTCGAATGTGAAAAGATGTTAGATGACCCCACGCAAGAAAGTTTGCCCCTCCCTCACAGCCTCTGATGTTAGCGCCTCTCCCAACTTTTGAAGTGTTACTCCCCATACCCCCCGCAACCCCACCTGACATTTTAGCCTAGGTGCACCTCTGATGCCATGAACCCACCCCTTAATGAAGTGGCCCCCAGGGCGGCTTAATTTAGAGTTGGGGCTGAACACACATTCACATAAAACACTTTCACCCATGCATTCATCCACCAGTTACACAACTCCATACATACATACATGCATGTATACATAAAACCAAACACAGCATTGACACAAACACCAATTTAAATACACATATATACACATTTAATTTAAAATAAAAAAACACCTTACCTCCATGCACCCGGGCAACCACGGCACTCCGACACGTGGACACGGGGCCGTCACTGTGATTGGCTCGGCTGCTCACTGAAGCATGAAGAAAACACCCACATACCAGCCCGTGTGTGTGTCAAATAAGAACACTTGAACATGAGAGACAGGTGACTTTTTAGTCTTGAAATAAGACAGACAATTGGAGATTTCTCTGGATAGAAAATGTCCCGCTCCGTTCTTATCACCAACCATTAACGAAGAGGTGTTAAATGGGAGCCCTGCAGAGTTTGCTGCCAAAGCGGTGCTGTGCACCCCTCCCACCCCCCTCTCACAGGCATCCTCTGCTGGGGGGAGATGTACATGTCAGTTCAGGGCAGTACATTTTAATGCAGGTCCAGACCAGTGCCGAGGTTTCAAACTCTTCCCAAGAGAACGCGAAGAACATGCACAGTCTAGGATTCCGGGGTTTGTGTCTAGGCAGGTGGTCTGGACAAAGTGGGGAGGAGGATGTGAGAGGATGTAGAGGAACATGTAATAGGACAGACACAAAGGGGAGAGGAGGGTGTGGGGGAAGGGAGACAAAGGGAGGAGAGAAGGATGTGAGAGGAGACAGACAAGGGGAGAGAAAGATGTGAGAGGATGAAGACAAAGGGGAGAGAAAGATGTGAGAGGATGGAGAGGAGGATTTGAGAGGACAGAGACAAAGAGGAGAGGAGGATGTGAGAGGAGAGACAAAGGGAGGAGATGAGGATGTGAGAGGAGAGAGACAAAGGGGAGAGGAGGATGTGAGAGGGTGGAGAGGCGGATGTAATACGACAGAGACAAAGGGGAGAGAAGGATGTGAGAAGAGAGAGATAAAGGGGAGTGCAGGATGCCGGAGTACAGAGACACATGGGAGAGGAGGACATAAGAGGAGGACGTAAGAGGAGGGAGACAAGGGGGAGAGTAGGGCGTGAGAGGAGGGAGACAAAGGGAAGAGGAGAATGTAAGAGGAGGGAGACAAAGGGGAGAGGAGGATGTAATAGGACAGACACAAAGGGGAGAGGAGGATGGGAGAGGGGGAGACAAAGGGGAGAGTAGGGCATGAGAGGAGGGAGACAAAGGGGAGAGGAGGATGTAATAGGACAGAGACAAAGGGGAGAGGAGGATGTGAGAGGAGGGAGACAAAGGGGAGAGTAGGGCATGAGAGGAGGGAGACAAAGGGGAGAGGAGGATGTAATAGGACAAAGACAAAGGGGAGAGGAGGATGTTAGAGGAGGGAGACAAAGGGGAGAGGAGGAGGACAACTCGGAGAGGAGGATGTGAGAGGAAAGAAACAAAGGGGAGAGAAGGATGTGCGAGGAGGGAGACAAAGGGGAGAGAAGAATGTGGGAGGAGGGAGATAAGGGGGGAGAAAGATGTGAGAGAAGGGAGACAAAAGGGAAGGCAGGACGTGAGAGGATGAAGACGAAGGGGATAGGAGGATGTGAGAGGAGGGAGGCAAAGGGGAGAGGAGGAGGCGGGGGCAGGGAGACACAGGAGAGAGGAGAATGTGAGAGGAGGGAGACAAAGGGGAGAGGAGGATGTGTGAGGATGAAGACAAAGGGGAGAGAAGCATGTGGGAGAAGGGAGAGAAAGGGGGAGGAGGATGTGAGAGGACAGAGGCAAAAAGAAGAGAAGGGTGAGAGAGGAGGGAGACATAGGGGAGAGGAGGATGTGAGAGAAGGGAGATAAAGGGGAGAGACGGGTGTGAAAGGAGGGAGATAAAGGGGAGAGGAGGATGTGGGGTAAACCCAGGTAACAGGTGGAAGAGAACAAGGGGGAAAGCAAAGTAGTAGAGAGAGTGTAGAGTGACAAAGGGAAGAGGAGGGAGACAAAGGGGTGAGCAGAATGTGGAACAAGTCAAAATAACGGTGAAGGAGTGAGACACCAGGGTGAGCAGGATGCAGGAGAAAGCAAAGTAACAGGGAGAGGAGAGAGACAAAGGGACGGGGGATGTGGAGAAAGCCCACATGGAGCGGATGGAGACAGAGGAATGGACATGACGTGGGAGAACACAGAAACGGAGCGGAAAGTGATAAAGGTGATATGGGGTGGGTGGCATTAGAAGCACAGGCAGAGGAGAGACAAAGGAGAGAGCACGGCGCAGAGGAAATCAAACGGGAGGAGAGACACAGGGACATGCTGTCTGACAGGAGAGAACTCTCATATCAGTCAGCATGTTCAATCATACTGAGCAACGTGAACACGCTGACTGACAGGAGAGGAGCCCTCTCTTGTCATTCAGCATGTCCACGTTGTCAGCTGAATAACGGGAGGCAGCAGAGCTCACTTCTAAGCCCTGCTGTCTCCCATTATTTTGTTGCTTGTAGCGGAGCCAAACGGCTTTGCAACAAACAGCAAAATCATTGCAGGGGCAGAGAAGAGACACCACAGTCCCCGTGTGAACTAAGGACACGGGAGACTGTTCTGCCTTCTCCTTAGGAGAGGGGGCCGCGAGGAATGGGGCAGTTCCCCCCCCCTGCACCCCCGTTGTGACAGCCCTGCATTGTTTGCCGCACTTCGGCTCAGTCCCTACACCAGGCCTCCTAGTGCTCCATGTGGTGCTGCACCACTAATGACAATACTGGGTAGTTATAAAAGTATACATCTTTAATTTGATAGCATACATCTAAACATGTTTTATACATATATATAAAACAGGACATGGCTGATTATTGCAACACCACCACCAATAAAGACATAATCATGGTACAACATCTTTAAATATGCCTAGCTACAATCAGCTTCATTGTCTGGGTGTGACACTTGACACTGTATAGACACATTATGTCTTTCAGTAGGTCGATGTGTTACACTTGAAAGGTTTTCATCAAGCCCCACTGAATCATTGCACATACCCATTGTAACCCTGAGGAAGTCCCTGTTACTCGCGATCATAATTGTGAAGGGATTAAATATGTCGGGCAGTTCTTTCGACAGAAACGTGTTATAACTTGTCTATACAGTTGCCTATACACATTGTCACGTGCCACACCCAGACAATGAAGCTGAGTGTAAATAGGCATATTTAAAGATGTTCTACCATGATAATGCTTTTACATAGTGTGCTGATCCATCAGTTGTGGGCGTTTTGTTTACTTTCAGTACAATGAAAATAAGTCTAGTTTTTAGGGTTATTTTAGGTTGCTCAGAAAGCACACCATTACCGATATCTTCACTATTTCAGTATAGATGGAGTCAGTAACGTGACACAAAATCTGCGTGTACTGCAGGTCAACCTACAGCTTAACAATACCAATCCTCCCTAGAGTGCTACATCACTCTTTTTTGGGTTACCATTTAAAAAATTAGCTGGGTTTGAACTGGCTTTAACTGAAGGAGACCGCAAAAGGCAACAGTTCCTTGTGCCCAGTGTTGCCTACTTTCGGCCTTTACAGGTGAAAAAATACTAGCATTAGGTTTGTAACCATGCTACCTAGGCAATAATGAGGGCCTTAATTTCATGTACAACTCTTATAGTTTTGTGTGGTGTTGGGGACATAGCCTTTTTTAATCTTGCTTTGTTGCTCCACTGATCATAGCCGGAGTTCATGTAAAGTGATGCCCCTGATGTTGTAAGCTACCAATTATGTGGGGGCAGAGACAACACAAGACAGACAGTTTCCTGCCACATGCTATAAGTATGGATTACTAGAGTTAGGAAACTTGTGCTGGTACCAGTTAGTTTCACCACTAGCATCAGAAACTATTCTGTGCACAAACATTATTTTTGAATGGTACATATTTGTTCCTCATTCAGTTGAGGTGTGAGCTGCCAAATCGTCTTCAGCCCATTTGATTTGTTGCATAACATTATTAACCCTATTCCTAGCTAGTTCAGTTTCATGTTGTACAGGCTGTTCTGGTCATTGGTGTCCTCCACTAGAGACCTAACTCCCTTCAGGGGTTTTTTGGGCAATTGCAGTTGTTACCAACTGTGATGCTGAAAATGCATTGGAGGGACAGGGCCTCCATGCCCTTGTCCTGTACTCTATTATCATGTGTCTTCTGTGTTGTTTTCTGCACAAGAGTCTATGTGGGACTCCTGGCAGTGCAGTTCTTCCTCTTTTTGGTTGTGGTGAACAGACCCTTGGGATACCCATATGGTACCCATGGGTGGGAGTACAACCCCTGCATACCTAGTGTATGTTTTTGGGCACCTGTGTGTGGCCCACATAGCAGGGTATGGGCTGGTGGCAGCTCCATGCTGAATTTGCCAGGTGCTCCGAGTATCCTCCATTTTGTGATGCCCTGCCATAGGAATCAGTGGATTCCTGATAGGAGACAAGATGGCCCATGTGGCCTCTTGGTTTCTATTACTTGTTACCTTGTTTTCCCAAAGTCCCGGGAAGAACCATATATGGTATTGTGGGGGAAGTCCAGGCCAGGCCAGACTGGCTGAAGCCTTCCCAGTGACTCTATTTTGTGGGTACACCATTGGGGTGGGACCTGGGTGAATGGAGCGTGTGACCAATATGCATTCCATGTTATGGGTGTCTGGTATCTTTGTGTTTGTGACACAAAGAATGAGACAGCCCTTCCCGAAACTGACATGAATGCAGTGTGGTGTGCTGAAAGGCTGGGTGCTTGCCCCAATCCACATTCCTTGTTATGGGTGTCTGGGTGGAAGTGAAGGGCCTGAATGCACTGTGAGCCTGATTGGTTGCCTGCCTGCCTGCCTGAATACCCTTCTGAATGATTGGCTGTCTGAGCTTGGCTCAGCAGTGTGAATGAGAGACAGAACAGTATATCTGGGGAACTCTCACTTACCAGAATTGTTCAGAAGTTGAAACTTGAAGCTTGAACTTGCTTATCCTTGAAGCCCAGCTGGTGAAGAAGGTTTACTGATGCTCACCGTAGACGGAATTCGAAAGCTGCCATGTCTGTCAAGGACTGATCCCAGAGAGGACCGGTTTAGGAGACCTCTCGCCGAGCTACAAGGGAACATCGTGCAGAAGCTGATCTTCCTCAAGGCACCCTGGAAGTCAGCCCTGAAAAGCTGTCGACCAGAGACGGGGTCCGCCGAGAAACATTGAAGTAAGCACCAGGACATCGAGGCCGTCGACGACCATCACCGTCAACCGAGGTTCGGAGGACCGGTGTAACCTCGTCGACCGGAGCCGCAACGTTCAATTGCCTAAGAACATTTAAACCAAGGGCTCCCTTGCCATCACCGTCGACTGCTTTGTCCCGCCAGAGAAAGTCGAGGTCGCCGACGAGCCGAGGAGAATCCGCTGGTGGGTTTCCCGCCACCTGAAGTCCACAAAGACACAGACCAATGAAGATCCGAGAGCCAGCCATGGTTGAGTCCCGATTGCAGACGCCAGCGCCGACCCCCGACACCCGCTGCCGGGCCTAGGTTCTTCAGTAAATCTGCTTTGCTGCAACAAACTCTTGTCATCGAGGTGCACCGCATGCCTCACCTTCGCAGGACGTCCACGATCGATCGTCGACGAGCACCGCACAGACCGAAGCTGCTGTTTCGACGACAGTGCTCCCATTTTCTTCAAGGAATCTCGATGCCCTGTGGCTCCTGCTTTGAAGGGAGTCCACCCTCGAGGGATCCATCGACGAACCGTCAAAGAAACTCTGCTAAACTCAGGTACATTGTGGTAGTAGAACATTTTAGTAGGAAACAAGACAATTTTAAACATATATGGACTGCGCTTGTTGAGACACTTTATTTACAGGTTGCCCAGGTGGGGGGATCCTCACACAGAACTGTGGTTTAGTAGCAAGAGAACCCTTCTACCTTTTGTTTAACTTAATTTGACTTCCTTCGCATGTCTAATGTTGATTCATATTACTATTTAATTTGTATACCATTGGAACTGTCAGCAGTTGGTGCATTTGAAAGGAGTCAAGAGTGAACTGTGGTACCACATAGACATTGTACATATTTACCATATCAGATTTGCCAAAGTACAAAATGTGTTATTGATTATATGTATATCTATTGAACCTTATTTATATAAAGAACTGTGTTAGCACATAACATAGTGTGTGGACATTCTTTTGTGGGGGGCTTGGGGACTACACTGTACTGAACCAGCCTGCATCACCTCCTCAGAGCTTAAGCCTTGATTGCTCGTCCATTCTACCATATAGAGCATCTTGGCTGGGGTGCTCTGTGCTTCTACTCTCCCATATAGAGGGCAGGAATACAGATATGCCCCTCCAGTATTAACACCTACTCTTTTTGTGAAAGTTGTCCTGCAAAATATGCGTATAGGTTTGAATGCTTTCACACTGAATGGTTGCTTGTGTGACCTCAAAGTCAGCCTGGAAAGGAGTGTGTATGCCACACTTCTCTTGGCCAAGGTTTGAACAACTACAAAAGAGCTTTGAGATAGTGCTATATTTGAATCTGCAGTTTGACAAGATAATGATTAATCAAACTGGCTTTGGAATGTTTGACTGCACAGCCGTCATGTTCTCTAATGCTATAGTGACATGCGGCCTCATCTATACATACTTTTTTATGAACAACTTATCAGAACCAATAGCACTTAACATTTTCATTCAAATAATCAAAAACAAAATATAGTATCAAAGTGTTTCCGAATCACAAAACCATGTCAGCATGAAAAGTTTGATCCTATTAGGAGGATGTAATAGGACAGAGACAAAGGGGAGAGGAGGGAGACAAAGGGGAGAGTAGGGCATGAGAGGAGGGAGACAAAGGGGAGAGGAGGATGTAATAGGACAAAGACAAAGGGGAGAGGAGGATGTTAGAGGAGGGAGACAAAGGGGAGAGGAGGGGGACAACTCGGAGAGGAGGATGTGAGAGGAAAGAAACAAAGGGGAGAGAAGGATGTGGGAGGAGGGAAACAAAGGGGAGAGAAGGATGTGGGAGGAGGGAGACAAAAGGGAAGGCAGGACGTGAGAGGATGAAGACAAAGGGGATAGGAGGATGTGAGAGGAGGGAGGCAAAGGGGAGAGGAGGAGGCGGGGGCAGGGAGACACAGGAGAGAGGAGAATGTGAGAGGAGGGAGACAAAGGGGAGAGGAGGATGTGTGAGGATGAAGACAAAGGGGAGAGAAGCATGTAGGAGAAGGGAGAGAAAGGGGGAGGAGGATGTGAGAGGACAGAGGCAAAAAGAAGAGAAGGGTGAGAGAGGAGGGAGACATAGGGGAGAGGAGGATGTGAGAGAAGGGAGATAAAGGGGAGAGACGGGTGTGAAAGGAGGGAGATAAAGGGGAGAGGAGGATGTGGGGTAAACCCAAGTAACAGGTAGAAGAGAACAAGGGGGAAAGCAAAGTAGTAGAGAGAGTGTAGAGTGACAAAGGGAAGAGGAGGGAGACAAAGTAGTAGAGAGAGTGTAGAGTGACAAAGGGAAGAGGAGGGAGACAAAGGGGTGAGCAGAATGTGGAACAAGTCAAAATAACGGTGAAGGAGTGAGACACCAGGGTGAGCAGGATGCAGGAGAAAGCAAAGTAACAGGGAGAGGAGAGAGACAAAGGGACGGGGGATGTGGAGAAAGCCCACATGGAGCGGATGGAGACAGAGGAATGAACATGACGTGGGAGAACACAGAAACGGAGCGGAAAGTGATAAAGGTGATATGGGGTGGGTGACATTAGAAGCACAGGCAGAGGAGAGACAAAGGAGAGAGCACGGCGCAGAGGAAATCAAACGGGAGGAGAGACACAGGGACATGCTGTCTGACAGGAGAGAACTCTCATATCAGTCAGCATGTTCAATCATACTGAGCAACGTGAACACGCTGACTGACAGGAGAGGAGCCCTCTCTTGTCATTCAGCATGTCCACGTTGTCAGCTGAATAACGGGAGGCAGCAGAGCTCACTTCTAAGCCCTGCTGTCTCTCATTATTTTGTTGCTTGTAGCGGAGCCAAACGGCTTTGCAACAAACAGCAAAATCATTGCAGGGGCAGAGAGGAGACACCACAGTCCCCGTGTGAACTAAGGACACGGGAGACTGTTCTGCCTTCTCCTTAGGAGAGGGGGCCGCGAGGAATGGGGCAGTTCCCCCCCCCTGCACCCCCGTTGTGACAGCCCTGCATTGTTTGCCACACTTCGGCTCAGTCCCTACACCAGGCCTCCTGGTGCTCCATGTGGTGCCCCACTGAATCATTGCACATACACATTGTAACCCTGAGGAAGTCCCTGTTACTCGCGATCATAATTGTGAAGGGATTAAATATGTCGGGCAGTTCTTTCGACAGAAGCTTGTTATAACTTGTCTATACAGTTGCCTATACACATTGTCACGTGCCACACCCAGACAATGAAGCTGAGTGGAATGTATAGTGACATACGGCCTCATCTATACATACTTTTTTATGAACAACTTATCAGAGCCATAGCACTTAACATTTTCATTCAAATAATCAAAAACAAAATATAGTATCAAAGTGTTTCCGAATCACAAAACCATGTCAGCATGAAATGTTTGATCCAAAGCTCCACTCCACCTCAACTCCCATTACCCCCAAGCAGCACAACAAGGTGAAGGTGTCTGATTCCTCAAGCACACATGGCTTTTTGTCCAGCTCACACTATCATTGCACCAGACTCAAATACTGAGAAGACCCAATGCTCTCAGTCTGGTCAGGCAGGTGGCATCTCTGTTCTGATTCCTTATGTAACTGTATCGCTGCATACATGAACTACTCCCCTCGCTTGGAAAATAATGTTTTTCATTTAACTAAATCTAATAAAACATAACGGCAAGGACAGCCCTAGGCTTCCATTTCTTTTTTTTATATTTATCATTTCCATATACAGTAACAAACAG
The DNA here is from genome assembly GCF_040938575.1 of Ambystoma mexicanum. Lineage (NCBI taxonomy): Eukaryota > Metazoa > Chordata > Amphibia > Caudata > Ambystomatidae > Ambystoma > Ambystoma mexicanum. The sequence continues at coordinate 532,438,695 of NC_090941.1, read as the reverse complement.
AAGATAACTCCCCCCCACACCCCCCTCACGTCCGGTGGATAGTCTCTGAGCCAGCTGGGATCTACTCATGCCGCAAATATGTCCAGTATTCTTATTTTATGTAGGCACCACTGTTCCATATGGTCCGTTTGAAGGTATTCCAGTACCTTCCCCCATTCTTTTGCAAAGGAGTCCCCCGCACTCTGCAAGGTGTGGGATAAGTTTTCCATAGTTACCAACGTCCATACCTTCTGTAACCAGCTAAAGATCAATGGGGGGGTCCGTCGTTTCCAACTCTGGGCTATGGTCGCCCAGGCCGCTATTAGCAGTCCTATAAAACACTTCCATTGCGATTTAGGTAACTCCTTCGCTGTTTGGTCCCTGAGCCCGCACATCCACACTCGCTACCCCATTTGAGCCACGTTCAGGAACATCCCCTGCATCTGTGCCTTTACCTCGTCCCAGAAGCCCTGAATCCCTTTGCAGTCCCACCAGATATGTCTCCATGTACCTTTGCCCCCACACGCTCTCCAGCACAAATTGGACGTATTCGGAAACATTGCATGCACCCGCACTGGGGTCAGGTGCACTGGGTCATAACTTTTACCCACATTTCCCTCATTTGGACCGAGCGGGATATCCTTGGAACACTGCTCCACAGTAGTTTATTGATGGGTCCCCCCAACGTATGTTCCCACCTCACCATGTAATTCCAGTTTGTGAAAGCAAAAAGAAGATATCGAGGCTGAGTACCCCAAAAGGAAATACACCAAACGCGGGTTCAAAAGAGACACAGATCTTTATTCTATGGCTGAACAGTTTCAAAGGACAAAGCAACAGATAGCTATCAGACCCTCAGTACAACAGAGCACATACCAGCCCTGTTCGGTGTGTTCAGTGAGTGGGGCTGTACATCAAAATAGTCGCACCTTTTATACAATCCAAAACATGATGTCCAACCCACTTGTAAGTTAATGAATCTCGGATCTAGGGTTTGTGCCGAGTTCACTTCTAATTTGTGCATTTATACATTTAAGGGTTATCCTTAATACATTCGCCAACAAGTTACAATAGCAACAGTGTGTCTTTGGATTTCTCATTGAGCCTTCGCACATATCTTGGACAATATAGTAAAACAAGTGTTCACATAAAATGCTCGAACAGTATTGTGCACAATAAATGTTCATGGATTAGCTTCGTTGGTACAGGCAATCCTCTATACACAGGTCAACGAAGGACAAGGTCTCAGTACATGACCCTAACATTTGGCCTGCGGGCAGTTTACACATTAACTTGTACACAGAGGTCAAGACGGCCATGTTACATTCAAAACGACCCTGTCCACCATCTTAGAACACAGGGTGACTTTAGAGTGAAAATCTAAAATGGCAGATGAACCTAAAATGGCGGCTAACACAGATCAAAGGTCAGGACCTTGCAACGTGGATTTTCTTCGCAGGGCGACTGGGCTTAGGCCAATATATACAATAAAGGAGGCATGATATGATTTCTCATTCGACAAACCCTCCTTTTGGCATAAGCCAATCGCTAAACTACTTCTAGTCACTTTACGAATAACTCCACGTCTGTAAGAGGATTCAATTCAGCACTACAGCCAAGTTAACGCCTAGTCTAGAATGCTGAATGAAAACCCTTATTGATATATCTTTAGGTCCAGTTCATGCGTTCTGGATGACTACCCTTGTATAACACCCCTCTCTTGGAATCCCCCTGACCCCACTGAGCCAAGAAGTAATTCTGTTTTGCAAGTTTAAAAGGTTTATTTGATAAATTAAAATATATATCCCACTTTTTAATAAATTAATAATTGAATATCACACTTAATCTGATATGGTAAATATTAACAACGGAGAATCTGGCACTAGCACACTTCTTTAATCACTAATGAGTTGACATGAAATGGATAAGGTAGCACACTGGTAAATAGGAACAAAAGAAGAAAGTGGTACAAAATGCTTTATAGAGTTCAAATGGATGCAAGGTTGAATGAATGAAATGCAGTATAGAAATACTCAATATGATTTCAACAAAACAATGTAATCACTTTTCTCTGGCAATTCCCTCCCCCCCTCTTTATGCAATGCAAGGGAATGGGAGGAAAGCACGCAGTTCTCAAAAATGCAATCAATGTAATCAGTTCAACCCAGCAAGCTTACAGAAAACAGATAGGAGTTTTGAAAACACAGGCCCAAATGCTTTGATATGTGCTAGCAATGGATGAGAAATATGCTGGAAACGCTCTTAATTCCCTTTCAGAGGTTCAGGATGAGTGGTATCTAGTTAATATTAGTCCAGGCTCACACTAGCAATGATGCAGGGATAGTTAGCAGGTTAAACGAATTTCTGGCAAATGAAATCAGGCAGCAGCAGTTTTTTTACATGTGAAGAAATTGCAAATCGCGGCAAAATTCGCGGATGCGCCGAGCGCTATTACAAAGGAACCGCAAGCACTATCTCTACCGTTTTGGGGTCCTAGGAAAGCCTGGGATCTCAGCTTCCAAATGAAAGTTATTGCAAGTCTCTAGCCCAAACGGTTGCGGAGATATGAGTAATTTAGTAAAGGTCGTTTTTGGTTTTGTAAATTTTAAACGCACACTTTTTCAAAATGACAAGTGACAAATTTTTGCAGCTAGAATGACAGGTGACAGCTAGGAGGCAGTTCTACTTAGATTAAATAGATTGAATTATATGAATTTAAACTAAGAGATGTGTTCTGAGTTTTGCTAAGTACTCACAAGAGATTTTGAATAGGAAAGCGACTTGGTCACGATCTTCAGTCTGGTCAGGTCTTTCCGGATTCTGCTCACAGCGCCTGGTCTGGTCTCGGCTAGGCACAGCACTGCTTTCTCTCTGGTCTGGTCTCTGCTAGGCACAGCACTGCTTTCTCTCTGGTCTGGTCTCTGCTAGGCACAGCACTGCTTTCTCTCTGGTCTGGTCTCTGCTAGGCACAGCACTGCTTTCTCTCTGGTCTGGTCTCTGCTCTGGATAGATTGAAGTCTCTAGTTTGGCTTTCTGGAGTTTGATGGAGGTAAGTATGGATTTTTCCGGCAGGGCTTCCAGCGGCAGATGAAATTGAATGTCCCTATGTGTCCTGACTCTCTGCTTTTATCTGTTTCTTGAGAATGGGTGTGTGTGTTGCATCACTAGACTTGCCCCTCTCATTCGTCATTGGTCAGGCTTCCATTCCTCCGCTTGATTGGCAAACTGAACTGTGAGTCAGATTGATGTCATTTTATGATCTCTTGAAACAACCTCCCTTATCATCTGTGCACCCAAATATATATATGATCAAAATCCATACTTCAGAGTTACACAGTTGTTTGAAATTACATATACATGGTGTGGCTGAATTTAGCCATGTCTATGTCCAAATCTGCTCATTCTCGGAGCTTGCATTCAAAGAGTGTACATAATTGACTTTTTAACTGCTTTTTCAATTTCCGACATGGACCCAACTTTACATACATGTGTGCAGGGGGTAGGGACATTAACTGATGAAGTTTCAGATTTTTAACATGCACACATTTAGAGTAATATCCACTTTTCCGCTAAAACCCCCCTGAACATACCACCGGTTCCTACCACGTCTTAAACTGTGGGCAGAAAAATCACAAGAATTATGGTATCATTTGTAAAATTTTCACATGTCCGCTCTATGAGTTATTCATCTTTTTAAAGTTATGTTCTGGCTCCAAAGGGGTGTGGTTTACCCTCAGCACAAGGTTGAATTTCTGGTTCTTTCCAGTTCTGCCAAGCCAGCTTGCTCTCACAGGCAGTGCTCCTCCCAGCTCCTGCCAAGAGGAAGCTACAATTTACGACTGCGGTAATAAAAACCTTTGCCTGAGTGAAGAGGGCTTTGTTCACTCTCTTGCATAGCACAGATAATTCAATTATCAGATAGATGGCATATCCTTAGCTTGGGCAGCAAAAGGAAGGTTGGCCTGGGAACACAGTGGTGACTCAAGTTTCACTGCTGATGGGGGTAGTTGCCAGGCAGAATCAAGTTCCTTAAGCCAGACTTTCAGCTACTGTCATGTTATTTGTTGCTTTTTAAATTAACTTGCAATTTTACACATGCAGCTAGAATGCTGATTCTAAGTGCAAAACTATGACATTTAAACAATTACAAAGGCATGTGACACCAAACATAGGTCACTCATTTAATCTAAACATTTTCGATTTTAGTGTCTTTAAATCCAGTGCAACTTAAACTGCTGCAATCCACAGCTCAGCCAGTCTTGTTATAAACCTTGTCTTATGATCTTCATTTCCCAGATTCTGTAGGCACACAAAACTCCATTCTGCCAATGTCTGCTGGTGTTCAGTAAATATTTTGCACATGTTGCACTGTTAGAAATAGGCATTTTGACTTGCCTTCAGAAACACACAGAGTGGTTTTAAAACGCCGGCTTTTGGATAGTGGTGAGTACTGGTACTGCACTCATTTTTGGGATTTAAGAAATGAATTCCCCACACTTCTAGGTTGCATTTGGCAATCAGCATTGCCATTCCCAATGGTTTCAGACTACTGTGCGGGTAGTCCAATGGTGGTTTTAAAGCGCTTTGAAGCTAACCGGCGCTACTGTTTTTCCTTTGGCAACCCATTTCCCTCATGGCAACCCGGCCTTTCATTCTCGCACTGGTGGGTGGCAAGTGAGGCAACCATTTTGGTGGGCGCACAAACTGCGCAGCTTTCCTGGATTTCGGCGCACATGTGGGTTTTCCGCCATCTTGAATTTCCTAAGCCCACAGCACCAAATGTTGTAGCAGGGTAGCTTAAACGTGGGTCAGGACACCCTACAAGCCCCCCCACGTGACTGCACTTTGAGTTTGGGTCGATGGGGAGTCGCGTGCCCAAGGGTTTTGACCCACGCCCCGGTCTGTCCGCATAATCTTCTTCCTCTTCTGTAGATGGCACAGTTCAGCATCTTCTTCTCCATCCGGTCAGATCGATCAGTTCTCCTCGCCGGTCCTGATGGGAAGATTGGGCGGTACCCCGGGCCCGTTGTGTCTTTGCTCCCGGTCTCCGGATCGTCCTTCTTGGTCATCCTTCATGGTTTCATCTCTCCTAGGATGATAAAGGAAGAGCGGCAATATCTACTCATAGACGATTTTTTTTTTCCACCACTGTTGAGATAGTGGGGCAGCATATGCATTTCATCGTAACGAAATATTACATTCTTATTTTGAAAAAAAAAAAACAGCATCACTAGAGACAGTTTCATGTAAATCACAATATTTTAGAGACTAGATGTGGTAGGTTTTATGATTGGAACTGAATTAGTCTGATACAGTACCCGCTAGGATTCCAGAGGATTCCTCCAGTTGTTGCAGAGTGTGCCTGGGATGGCAACATTTCAACTGGTTTATGTGGACCCACTTGTCTTCCCCCTCTGCCGAACCACCTTTGGGGATGCGGATCTTGTAGGCCACAGGGGAGATCTTATCGACGATCTCAAAGGGTCCCTTCCATGTAGGCAAAAATTTGCGCTGCTTGGCCTGGTTCCTTTGGAAGTTGTATAGATAGACCCGGTCTCCCACCTGATATTCCTTCCTGGAAGTTTTCAGGTCATAATGGGTCTTCATGCTATCAGTCGATCTTTCTAGATTCCGCTGAGCATAAGCAAAAGCATGTTGGAGGGGTTTCCTTAAATTCTCTACATACTCATGAGTAGTGGAGGCATTTATCAGTGTCTGCTCTTGGGTCCTGTAGAGCAAATGCTGCGGAAGCACCATCTTGCGCCCAGTCATCAATTCAAATGGTGACATTTTGGTTGCAGATGAAGGGGTAGATCTGATAGCCATTAGGACCAGAGGTAATCGGATATCCCAACTTGGCCCAGAATCTGCCACAAACTTTTTTAAGATGCTCACAATTGTCCGGTTATATCTCTCTACTGCCCCAGAAGAAGCTGGTCTATAAGCAATATGCAGCTTTCTCTTGACCCCCAGTATCTCCCACATCTTTGTCATTACTTCACTGGTGAAGTGGCTACCTCTGTCTGACTCAATCCTTTGAGGTAGACCAAAACGGGAAAAGATGTGGTTAATCATCAAGGCAGCTGCAGTTTCTGCCTTGCAATTTGGGGCTGGGAGACATTCCACCCACTTGGTAAACAAGCATGTCACAGTCAACATGTACTTATTCCTCCTAGCCGAGCGAATCACAGGGCCTACAAAGTCGATTTGTAAATCTGACCATGGCAGTGTCATTCCCCTCTTTTGTAAAGGCGCACGGTGCGTGAGGGATGATGGCTAAAATTGTGCACACACAAAGCAACCCTTCAGGTACTGGTCGAGGTCCTGCCCCATGTGTGGCCAGTATGCAACCTCTCTTAAGATTTCCAATGTTGTGTGAAACCCCCTATGACCGGCAGTGGCCGCATCATGGGCGTGACTTAACATCAGGCTTCGGAATGAGGTAGGAACCACCCACTGATCGTGGCCAGCTTTGGATTTCCTTACCAACAAACCGTCTTGGATCCGGAACATTTTGGGACATTTCATCAACACTCTTAGGTCCTCTTTCCCAATGTAATCGGTATCCATCAGGGGAAAGTTCTCAGGGTCCTCAAGGTGCTGGTAAAATTTACCAATTATTGGATCCCCCTTCTGAGCAGTAATCAAATCAGCATCAGGGGTCTCCTTACTCCATTGTGCAATTGAGAGGTCGTTGTGAGCATTTGTCTGGGACCTAGTGATGGCAGTGACCTGGATTTCCCCCAACAGGGACTCAATCTCAATTAGATCCCCTTGGATGGCCCCGGTTTTGGCCAGCTGATCAGCTAAGTCATTTCCAGTTTTGTCTGGTCCCTCTACTTTGGAATGACCCTTGATCTTCTTCCAATAGATGGTCATCTCATTCGAGGTGACCAGATCATCAATGTTTTGGATCAACTTCCCATGTTTCAAGGGTTTGTTGTTAGCACATAACATGCCTCTGGTTTTCCAATTAACCAGGTGCTCCACAAACCCGTTCCGTACATAATCCGAATCTGTGATTATGACCAGTTCGTGGAGTTGATGCTGGACAGCAGTGAGGATGGCCTGATGCACAGCCATCAATTCTGCCACCTGACTACTTCGGGGACCAATTTTGTATCCAGCGGAGGGTTCTGGGGACTCATTCACCCATGCATTCCCTACGCCGGCCACTAGTTCTTTCTCCCCGTCGTTGTCAACATGGTAAGAGCATCCATCCACATACACAGTGGGCATTCCCTCACACTTGTCTTCTTCAAAGACTTTGTGGGGGGAATTAAGGTATGCCTCCATGTTGTCCTTTATTTTTAGACTTTCGTCCTCGAGACAGTTTTCTCTGGCACAATCATGCAAGTCAGCCAGACCTTGCGCGAGGGGACTCTTCTTGTTTTGGCCATATCTGACCTCCACAGGAAAGCCTTGCATTGACAGAATCCAGGAAGTAATTCGGGAATTACTCACATTTCCGGCCCGGATTCTGTCACTTTGGAGATATTGCAGAGGCTGGTGTGGAGTCTCCACTATGATGTGTTCCCCCTGGATAAACGGGCGGTAATTCTTCAATGCCCACACCGTTGCCAGGAGTGCCTTCTCACAATCGTTGAATTTTTCCTCCACAGAGGATAAAGTTTTGCTCGCATAGGAGATTACTTTATTGACCTTGTCATGCTTTTGATATAATACTGCCGTCAAGCACGTATTAGAGAACCCCGTCTCCAGGAAGAACTCCTTGTTTCTGACAGGGTAAGCTAGGCAAGGCGCTTGTGAGAGGCTTCTTTTGAGTTGTTTTACTGCCTCGGCTTGTTCTGGACCCCATTCCCACTTGACCCCCCCTTCAGGAGATGAATCAGGGGTCTGGTGATCTCTGCGTAGCCCTCAATGAACTTTCTGCTGTAATTAGTCAGTCCAAGGAGGCTCCTTAGTTCCCGCAGAGTTGTGGGGTCTTTCAGTTTCTGAAGTGCTTCCACTTTCTTTTCCTGGGGACAGAGACCCTGAGGAGTAATCTCATGCCCCAAGAAATTAACACGGGTTCTACACCACTGTGCTTTCTGAAAGGAAAGTTTTGCTCCGGCGGCCCTCAACTGTGTCAGAACATAACGGATCTCTGCTATGTGTTCCTCCACAGATGAACTTTTGATGAGGACATCATCTACATAAACCAGGTTACCCCTCGTACCCAGGTCGGGCATGGCCTTATGTAGGAAAATATTGAACTCATTACCGGAGTTAAGGTATCCGAAGGGAGTCCGGGTCCATGTGTACTGCTGGCCCCCAAAGGTAAAAGCCAGCTTGTATTGGTCCTCCCTACTGACAGGCACGGTCCAGTATCCATTGGTCAGGTCTATTGCAGTGAATACCTGTGACCCCTGAATCTGGGCCAGCCCTTGGTCAATGTAGGGAAGAGGCCATCGGGAAGTGTGGACCCGTTTGTTGAGCTCCCTGAGGTCAGCGCAGAGTCTCCACTGGCCGTTTGGCTTCAATATTCCCAGCACCGGATTATTGAAGGTGCTGTGGACTGGACGGATTATTCCCCGGGACTCAAGGTTCTTAATTATTTCAGTAAGGGACTCCATTGATGCGAGAGGCAAGCGATATTGCTTCACAAACACTGGAGTCATGCCAGGGTCCGTGGGGATTGTTGTGGTGTGGATGTCGGTGCGACCACAGTCATATGAGTCTACCGCAAAGAGATCTTGGAAATCCAAGAAAACTTGTTTCAACTTTTGCTTTTGTTCCAGAGTCACACAGGCATCAGCTAGGTTGACTCTCTCTTCCACCATCTGCCTGAAGCCTGGAAAGACTTCTGGTTTGGCTATCTCCGCGGCCTCCTCCAGCTGGGTGGAGAAGTCCCTGGTCAGAGTGCTGATTTGGACCGGAGGCTTCAGGTGGGAAAGGCAGCCCTCATGGACCTGGAAAATCACCTCATCCCTCCTGAAGTCACAGGTCACATCTTCCTTACCATAGGGGCAGGAAGTGTACACCAGGAAGTTCCCCCCATGCCGGGTAAAAATCCTGTCTGGTGTTGCGTTGTCATCACTGTCACTGTCAAAACAGTCCTTGGGGATGGGTCCTAACAGTTCATTTACAAGATCAATGGAGAAATGTCGGTCATCAACCGCCATTCCAATAATGGTGCCTGCGGCTAGAGTAATACTCTTTAAGTCGCTGTTATCCACCTCTATTAGAATGGGGTCATGTTCTATGTTGACTAATGGAGTCGGGTTTACCCCCAACCCTTGCTGTTGGAGAGAAGCATTTAGATGTATGTAAGCATCAGGGTTTTTCAACTCTTGTCCCCTTTTAACTTTCACTTCCAGGGAGAATTGTCGGGTCCTTTCTGGGATGGTGACTTCCTCTTTAACCTGAATTTCAACTGCATAAGGTAGCAATTGAGCTGACCTAAATGCTTTTTCTGGATCATCAAAGCCCATGGGATTATCCGCTAATCGGGACCAAGCTTTGAAGTTTATTAGGTCCAAACTAATGGCAAAGCGATTGAGAATGTCACTGCCTAAGTAAAAGGCGGCAGTGACGTCTCGCACGACCCAACAATTATGGACTATGCTCTTGTTGCCAATGGAGATTTTGAGCATACACCTGCTTGGCAGGAGATGTTTGGAGTCAGGTGCTTCCAGGTCCATTTCCCATTTGTCTATCAGTTTGAAGGTGGGAATGGCTGGATCTTTTGGGAGTTGGCGGAACATGGCTTCGCTGATGAAGCTCTTACCGTTGTTCACACACACTCGAGCGAGAACAGAGTCCTTCCCATCATTTAACTGAACAGGGATGAACAACTGCTCTCCAATTTGCTGAATATCAGCCAGGCTTTGAGCTGATTTCACATCTTTCTGGACTATAGGAGTGGGGGTTTCTGATTGTGGATTAGTATAGAATTTCAGAGTGTTTCCTTCCAGCGTGGAATACCACTTTAGACTGGAAGGAAGGTTGATTTTCAGAAATAGAGAGGACCCCCCATCACCAGTCTGTTGTCCTACTGCTATTACCGTCACGTCTGGAATTTGGTTGTTCTGGAAGTGAAATTCTACTTGGTCAGATTTTTGTTCAACCATGTGGCATGTGCCGTTTAAACTAACATGGTTGACACTCTGTTTTAATTTTATGGGTCGGCTAGTCTGAGTCCAGAGGACCTTGTTTACGCAATCTATTAGGGGTGACAACCTTCTCAGGAGGTCATTCCCTAGTAAACAAGGGGTGCCCTCTGGGGTCACAACTATGACCGGGTGTTTCAACTTATGTCGCCCGATCTTAATGTCCAAGTCTGCCGTCCCCTCGACGGGAATTTCCTTCCCGTCAAAGTTCTGCAGTTGTCCAGGAAGAGAGGTGAGAGGAATTTGGTAATTCTCTCCCCTTCCTGCATTCAGTTCGTCAAAGGCCCTTCTGGACAGAAGGGTAGCTTGAGATCCAGTGTCCACCAGTGCTGAGATTGTACCCTGCCCCTGTACTTGTACCGGGGCATAATATCTTCCCTCCTTCTCCTCAAGGGGGCACAGATAATGTACATTTTTGGACAACTGGTGGGCTAATTTTCTGGTTTTGGACATCGCTAGCGAGGAGATTTGGGCAGAATTCTGTGGAGAGTCTTGGGAATCTGAAAGAAAAAATTTGCAACTGGAGATCAGAGCCATTGTGGGTTCCCCTGGCTCCGTTTCTGGGCCGCCCCCCCCTTTTTGGAGGCAGTCGCCAGGATGGGTTTGAACCAGGGGATTTTCTTGCTGTTGGTTCTGGGATGAGATGGTGGGCGGCGGTAGCTCAGTCTCCACATCTCCCCAGTCTGGATTTGCATCCCTAGGGACCCATTTTTCTTTGGGAGGAGTTCCCCCCTCTCTGAAGGAGAAGATCCTTTTCCCAGGATCCTCTGAGGATCCCTCTCCCTCAAATTGGAAGATCTGTACCTCCTCCTCAAACTGAGTCTGTTTGGGTCTTTTGTTTCTCCTACCCCCCCTCTGCTCCTTAGGAGGCAGACTTTCAGGGGCAAGAGATTTTGTTTCCGGTTCCTGGGTTTCCAGGGGCTGTTTACAAGTGAGGAAGGAAGCTTCCTCCAAGGCTTTACACCCCCCTTCCCTTTGTGCCTCCTCCCTGGGAACCGGTGATTTATCGGGGTGCTGCCCCCGTCATTGTTCTGGAGCACCAGGTCCAGAGTTGGGTGCGTTCTGCGCCGGCATGCTGATCTGAGGGTTCTGCTGTGCCCTCAGTATATGACCCATATCCCGCGCCATGTTTTGAACCTGGCGCTCTAACTGGGAAACCCGCTCAGGCTGATACGGGGCCCTGTTTTCTCCCCTGGGCTGATCCCGGGAAGGGTAGCTGTCCCTCCTCTGGTAGTACCCCTGGTTGGGAAGATTTTGGTACCCCTCCACCCTTGGCCTCCCCTCTCCCGGATTCAGTGGTCTGGGCTCAGGGAATTGAGGAAAGAAGGATGGATGATTTTGGGGTTGGAAGTCGGGTGGATATCTGGGGAAAAAGTTCTGCCCAGGGTTTGGTAAATTTCTGCCCTCCTGTGGGAAGTTTGGAGGGAAGTTCCCTGGGTTAGGTGCTTGGCTGGATCCCCCCCCTTGGGCTGGAGGAGTCCACACATAACCCAGGATGGGTCTGTTACCTTTGTAGCGAGGACTTACATAGTCAGGAGAGCGAGGGACCCCATTTGTGGGGCTGCCTCCTTGGCTCCCTGTCTGTGACTGACCCGAGGACCTCCTGGGCCTAGCATTATTAGGTGCAGGCAGGTTTTTAGGCCCCCCCATCTCCAAATCCAAAACGGGGGTGACCTTTACCTCTGCCACCTTGGCAGCAGCAGGGGTGCTGTTGGCTTTGGGGTTTTTCTGGGCATTACTTTTGCTATCTATCGGTTTCTGCACCTCATAGATCCGGGTAGCCTGTTCAATGACCCAGTCTAAAGATCTTTTCTCGTGAAAATCCCTCACGAGCTGGGTCATGATATATTTGGGCAAGGCATGAAAAAATGTATTAACGAATTCTCGACTGTCTGTGCGCACCCTTCTTGTGGTCTGTGCAAAAGCACGCTTTAACTCCTGCACAAATTCTTGTGGGGCCTGATCCTCCCCACATTGCAAATTGTAGGCTGCCTTGCGAGCCTCTTGAGGATTTCTGTGAACAGAAAAATGTTTCAGGATGGCCGCCTTATAGGTGGACCATCTTAAATGATTTTGGTCCTCCAGCCCCGCAAAGAAACTGGAGTATTCCGGGGAGAAGGTCCACTTTACATATTGAATACAGCTTTGGCTGTCCTTCAAATGAAAAGTCTCCATCATTTGTTCAAACAACTCTAAGTGCTCCCAAACAGAATACTTAGCGTTCTTATGGTAAGGCGTGATGACGCTCCTGATCGCCTTAATCTGCTTTAAGGGGTCCTTGAGCAAGGCCCTTTTTGCCTTATTGGCCTTTTTGGTTCGGGTAACCCTTGTCCATTCTTCGTCGGACTCAGAGGCACTGCTCCCAGAGGTTCCCGTCTGTTCTTCCAGGTTTTCCCGGATTCTGCGAGCCTGGGAATGGCTGGCAGAATGTGGGGACCTGGTCTCCTGTGTCCTGCGCAGTTCAGAGGGGTCTTCAGATTCCTCCTTGCTGCCAGGATTTGATGGGTACCCCCTCCACTGACCTAACTGGGCAGAGGTTTTCAGGATGCCCTTAATGGGCCTACTCTCCTGGGGTTCCCCATTGAACTGTACTGTACTTGGGTGCCCATACCCGGATGCCCACCCCTCCATTCCTGAGTGGTTCTGGCCTATGAGCCCCATACTCTTAGCTGGATAGTAATCTGCCATCCCTGTGGCCCTGTGCTCATGTGCGCCAGGGAACATGGGGGTGGCAGAGTCCAGGGACTGAGAGGTATGCGGGCCTCTGGTACTAGGGCTCCTGAGGTTATGCTCCGGAGTTTCCCTTTCCCAGCGAACCTCATCTCTATCCGCCCCTGCTCCCTGTTGCAATGCAAGAGCCTGCATTTGTGCCTTCAGTTCTTCAGTTAAGGCCTTACTGGACTCTATCAGTCTCTCCTGCATCGCTACCTGTTGTTGGAGCCTATCATTGTGTTCACAGAGGGCCTCGTTTTCCCTCTGTGCTTCCTGGTTGGTCCTGGAGAACTGGGCCAGTCTTTGCTGCAGGAGGGTTACCTCCTGAGCTGTGTCCCTATTGGCCTGCTCCTTTCTTGCTAGAGCATCCTCCACCCTCCTGGTGTGCTCTAACAAGTTCTGGTTTTCTTTTTGGAGATCTCCCAGCCCCTGGAGGGCCAGGTGATTTTCTTCCATTTTTCTTTTTAAATGGCAGACTTCCTGGCCTAAGGCGTCTCTTTCCTGACTAAGAGCCTGCATTTGTGCCGCCAGGTCGTCCCTTTGCCTTTGGAAGGCACCAGCTTTTTGGCGCTCCTCATCAAACTCTGCCTGGGTATCCAGGTCTTTCAAGATCAGCTTGTTGCTCTCTACCTTCACTCTATCTAGATGACTTTGCAGGGTGGCTACCTGCTCCGTGCATGCCCTGTTAAAGTCTAATTGTTGCTCCAGCTTTTTCTGGCTCTGCAGTAAGGAGTCCAAACTGTCTTGGTGCTCCTTCTGCAGGGCCAGAAATCGGGTATCCTGGTCTGTCTTTTCCTGTTGTAGGATGCCCATATCCTCTTTTATTTTAATGATATATTGCCTACTATTATTTTCTGCCTCCTGGCTCCTCTGCAGCCTCTGCTCAGAAGAGTCCAGATCAGATTGGGCCTTCTGTAATGCCATCTGTTGCCTATTTGCCAGATTTTGGCTTTCAGCACATCTATCCTGCATGTCTCCCATATATAGGTACAGGTATGCTGCTATCCTGGCAATCTTATTGTGTTCCTCTTTGGCTTTAGGAGCCATATATAGTTCACTCAGGGCCACATGTAAGGGACCCTGATCTCTATATATATCTGACCCTGTTTCAGTGACCTGTTGTGTGATGGCCTGCAACCACACATCCTGGCCCTGTTCGGTCCATTCACCTCTCACAAATAGCTTATGCAAGAGGTGCTCTCTGGCTATTTTCATGTCTACTAAGGTCGTCATTCTAGAGATTGGTCTCTGTCCTGACTTACAGAAGTTTGTATTTTATTTTTGCAGAACAGAACTTTTCTTGGAGTGTCCCTTTTGAGGAATGCTTCACAGCGTAATGCAGCGTGGTGATCCAACCGGATGTATGTATCCCGTCAGTTCGCACACTGTGTTAAGCTGCACAAATGGTAAATCTAACCCAACGTCTCGGCTCGAGCCCCCAATTTGTAAGAGGATTCAATTCAGCACTACAGCCAAGTTAACGCCTAGTCTAGAATGCTGAATGAAAACCCTTATTGATATATCTTTAGGTCCAGTTCATGCGTTCTGGATGACTACCCTTGTATAACACCCCTCTCTTGGAATCCCCCTGACCCCACTGAGCCAAGAAGTAATTCTGTTTTGCAAGTTTAAAAGGTTTATTTGATAAATTAAAATATATATCCCACTTTTTAATAAATTAATAATTGAATATCACACTTAATCTGATATGGTAAATATTAACAACGGAGAATCTGGCACTAGCACACTTCTTTAATCACTAATGAGTTGACATGAAATGGATAAGGTAGCACACTGGTAAATAGGAACAAAAGAAGAAAGTGGTACAAAATGCTTTATAGAGTTCAAATGGATGCAAGGTTGAATGAATGAAATGCAGTATAGAAATACTCAATATGATTTCAACAAAACAATGTAATCACTTTTCTCTGGCAATTCCCTCCCCCCCTCTTTATGCAATGCAAGGGAATGGGAGGAAAGCACGCAGTTCTCAAAAATGCAATCAATGTAATCAGTTCAACCCAGCAAGCTTACAGAAAACAGATAGGAGTTTTGAAAACACAGGCCCAAATGCTTTGATATGTGCTAGCAATGGATGAGAAATATGCTGGAAACGCTCTTAATTCCCTTTCAGAGGTTCAGGATGAGTGGTATCTAGTTAATATTAGTCCAGGCTCACACTAGCAATGATGCAGGGATAGTTAGCAGGTTAAACGAATTTCTGGCAAATGAAATCAGGCAGCAGCAGTTTTTTTACATGTGAAGAAATTGCAAATCGCGGCAAAATTCGCGGATGCGCCGAGCGCTATTACAAAGGAACCGCAAGCACTATCTCTACCGTTTTGGGGTCCTAGGAAAGCCTGGGATCTCAGCTTCCAAATGAAAGTTATTGCAAGTCTCTAGCCCAAACGGTTGCGGAGATATGAGTAATTTAGTAAAGGTCGTTTTTGGTTTTGTAAATTTTAAACGCACACTTTTTCAAAATGACAAGTGACAAATTTTTGCAGCTAGAATGACAGGTGACAGCTAGGAGGCAGTTCTACTTAGATTAAATAGATTGAATTATATGAATTTAAACTAAGAGATGTGTTCTGAGTTTTGCTAAGTACTCACAAGAGATTTTGAATAGGAAAGCGACTTGGTCACGATCTTCAGTCTGGTCAGGTCTTTCCGGATTCTGCTCACAGTGCCTGGTCTGGTCTCGGCTAGGCACAGCACTGCTTTCTCTCTGGTCTGGTCTCTGCTAGGCACAGCACTGCTTTCTCTCTGGTCTGGTCTCTGCTAGGCACAGCACTGCTTTCTCTCTGGTCTGGTCTCTGCTAGGCACAGCACTGCTTTCTCTCTGGTCTGGTCTCTGCTCTGGATAGATTGAAGTCTCTAGTTTGGCTTTCTGGAGTTTGATGGAGGTAAGTATGGATTTTTCCGGCAGGGCTTCCAGCGGCAGATGAAATTGAATGTCCCTATGTGTCCTGACTCTCTGCTTTTATCTGTTTCTTGAGAATGGGTGTGTGTGTTGCATCACTAGACTTGCCCCTCTCATTCGTCATTGGTCAGGCTTCCATTCCTCCGCTTGATTGGCAAACTGAACTGTGAGTCAGATTGATGTCATTTTATGATCTCTTGAAACAACCTCCCTTATCATCTGTGCACCCAAATATATATATGATCAAAATCCATACTTCAGAGTTACACAGTTGTTTGAAATTACATATACATGGTGTGGCTGAATTTAGCCATGTCTATGTCCAAATCTGCTCATTCTCGGAGCTTGCATTCAAAGAGTGTACATAATTGACTTTTTAACTGCTTTTTCAATTTCCGACATGGACCCAACTTTACATACATGTGTGCAGGGGGTAGGGACATTAACTGATGAAGTTTCAGATTTTTAACATGCACACATTTAGAGTAATATCCACTTTTCCGCTAAAACCCCCCTGAACATACCACCGGTTCCTACCACGTCTTAAACTGTGGGCAGAAAAATCACAAGAATTATGGTATCATTTGTAAAATTTTCACATGTCCGCTCTATGAGTTATTCATCTTTTTAAAGTTATGTTCTGGCTCCAAAGGGGTGTGGTTTACCCTCAGCACAAGGTTGAATTTCTGGTTCTTTCCAGTTCTGCCAAGCCAGCTTGCTCTCACAGGCAGTGCTCCTCCCAGCTCCTGCCAAGAGGAAGCTACAATTTACGACTGCGGTAATAAAAACCTTTGCCTGAGTGAAGAGGGCTTTGTTCACTCTCTTGCAGAGCACAGATAATTCAATTATCAGATAGATGGCATATCCTTAGCTTGGGCAGCAAAAGGAAGGTTGGCCTGGGAACACAGTGGTGACTCAAGTTTCACTGCTGATGGGGGTAGTTGCCAGGCAGAATCAAGTTCCTTAAGCCAGACTTTCAGCTACTGTCATGTTATTTGTTGCTTTTTAAATTAACTTGCAATTTTACACATGCAGCTAGAATGCTGATTCTAAGTGCAAAACTATGACATTTAAACAATTACAAAGGCATGTGACACCAAACATAGGTCACTCATTTAATCTAAACATTTTCGATTTTAGTGTCTTTAAATCCAGTGCAACTTAAACTGCTGCAATCCACAGCTCAGCCAGTCTTGTTATAAACCTTGTCTTATGATCTTCATTTCCCAGATTCTGTAGGCACACAAAACTCCATTCTGCCAATGTCTGCTGGTGTTCAGTAAATATTTTGCACATGTTGCACTGTTAGAAATAGGCATTTTGACTTGCCTTCAGAAACACACAGAGTGGTTTTAAAACGCCGGCTTTTGGATAGTGGTGAGTACTGGTACTGCACTCATTTTTGGGATTTAAGAAATGAATTCCCCACACTTCTAGGTTGCATTTGGCAATCAGCATTGCCATTCCCAATGGTTTCAGACTACTGTGCGGGTAGTCCAATGGTGGTTTTAAAGCGCTTTGAAGCTAACCGGCGCTACTGTTTTTCCTTTGGCAACCCATTTCCCTCATGGCAACCCGGCCTTTCATTCTCGCACTGGTGGGTGGCAAGTGAGGCAACCATTTTGGTGGGCGCACAAACTGCGCAGCTTTCCTGGATTTCGGCGCACATGTGGGTTTTCCGCCATCTTGAATTTCCTAAGCCCACAGCACCAAATGTTGTAGCAGGGTAGCTTAAACGTGGGTCAGGACACCCTACACGTCCCAATCTCCATACACCCTGAATCACCATCGGAGATATCAATTGCCATTAGATCGGTTACCAGAATTTCTTTTAACACATATTCATTGGAGTTCTTGTCTGGGGCATATACCTAGCGTCCTAATGTACCCATCGCCTGTGCCCAACATCCTCCTAACATCGAACATATACCAGGAAGGCCTTGTATACAGCAACAAAGGAACAACAGAATTCCCAAGATGATCAGCAGGACCAAAAGTACCTTCCAATCCCAAGATCGCAAGAAGTCACAGAACCAAGCGCTAAGCTCCCAGTTTCCCTCGGGAATATGCACTTCTGAATTTAAGACATGCAGATTCTGTATTGCCTTGAAGATAGTTGGGGAGGAATTTGGCACGAAAACACAGCAAGCTGACCCCACTAATTTACATACCCCTCCACGTTCAGCCAGAATGACATCTAATGCCATCCCGTTCTGAAGTGCTACTAACCTTATTGCTTTCTGTTCTAGAGTCATATTATAGAGTATGTCAGTGATCCGGTTGATGGTTCTCTCCAGCAGTCTCACTAGTCTCCTGATATCCTCTGAGTTCATTATTTGTCCCCAAAATGGCACAAAGGACTTAGCTACATCGCCCAGAATTTGCGCTGAAGTGTCACCATCATCGTCCCCCTGTGGACGAGCCTTTGAAACCTCTACAGTACTGGCTATGAATGCCCATAATTTGCGCTGAAGTGTCACCATCTTCGTCCCGCTGTGGACGAGCCTTTGAAACCTCTACAGTACTGGCTATGAATACCCCGGGTAACAGGATCCCTAAATAACAAGTTCCCTGCCTATCTCTGGGTAACCATGGAAGTGCTACATTACCACAAACAAAGTAGACAGGTTCGCCTACATACAAAGGTCTGTCCTCCCCAGTCAAATTCGCAACGTTGGCGCAACCTTTAAAATCACCCATTGACTGAGTACCATTCCTCTGTATGCAGAAAGAAACTGAATCAGGGCTATGATTGACAGTGTAGGAAGGAGGCATGGCATCTTTATTGCCTATAGGAGCCATTTTAAAAGAAATCAAAGATTGAAATGGACGAGACAGTCTATCGGAAGGCCTAATAGAAGCAACATTGGGCTTATTCCTATTTGCAAAGAGCGAGCACCCCAAGGGAGTCAGAATACGTTTTTCAAACTGATTCAAATTAGTCCCATCAAAGTTCCCTGAGATGCTATTGTTCCAGTGACCAAAGAATAGTGCTCTAAGGGAAGCATAGCATGCAGTTGTCAAAGGTAGAGGATGAGTATACCAACCTATCCCGTTATCCCGATGTAGCGGTAAATGTGAACAGACCCAACAGTTGGACTTATTAAAGATGGCATGTGTAGCATTCATAATGAGTAATAGGGTATTGTTATGATATCTCTGTCTGTGCTGAGAGTCTCTAGGAGATAGAGTGTGCAGATGCACGAAAGAAGTAGAAACAGTAGGTACATTTCCAGTCGTCAACAAATTCTCATGCGGATGTACTTCTTCTAGGTACCAGAAGCCTAAAACAATGACTATTATAAAAGCAATTAACATTATCACAAAGCAGCAGTACGTTTACGGGGCCCACATAGTTAAATATTCATTCCCGTAGCTGGTCACACATTCTTTTCCCTTTTCCATATGAGCGGAAGCGGTTGCAGGCATCGTAGTCTTCAAATGAAAAACACCAATGTTTTTAGCTGACGACCTCCAGGCAGAGCTTCTTCTTAGTCCTTCCACAAGCCCTAACCAACAGAATCCCCTTTTCAAACAATTAATCGGGCCAGAAAGCAAGCCCTTGATGACGTTCTTCTTCTCCGAGCGCACAGCCGAACCGTGCGTAAGTCTATTTCCTTGAACGCAGATCATACCTTGCGATCCCTGGTACTGATTGATCCGTGAACAACGTGTTGTCACTTCCCACTGGAAGCGGCGAATGAACGGAAGTAAGGTTAGAGGCACAATTGGGGGTCGCCTCTGGAAACAAAATGGTTGGAGAGTGTGGGGATGGAATGGCTGTTTCCCCAGACCTCACAGGATCAGGGAGAATCCTGACATACTTTCAATGCCAGTTACTGCTTTGGGATCGTTGGTTGCAGTACTGATGAGGGGTTCTGCTTCTTCTGTATCGTATCACACTGGGTGTGGAATTTTCTTGGTGTGCGTCGCATGGATCCAATTTTTCCGGCCTGGTACTCGCACCGCCGTCTGTGTGACCAGTAGGACCTGGAAGGGGCCCTGCCAATGAGGTGCAAGGCAAGACGATCGCTCGAAGGACTTTACGAGGACCCACTCCCCAAGTCATATGCTGTGACCGGGCCCCTCGTATCGTACAGGTAAAGCCTCTCGCACCTGGTGATAAATCAGACACAAGTTTTTGGTCAACTGGCTACAGTAATCTGAAAGGAGTACATTTTCAACATTTCTCAAGGAACGACATTTTGGAATGTTCCAGATATTAGCAGGCCTCCCCATTACCACCTCAAAGGGAGAGAGCCAGTCTTAGTTTGAGGGGTTGTACGCATCAATAACAACAAGATCGGTAAGGAGTCTGGCCATTTTAGTTTGGTGCTGGCACACGTTTTAGCGAGCTTGTTTTTGATGATGCCGTTGTGCCTTTCCACTAGTCCAGCACTCTGAGCGTGTCTGGCCGAATGGAACCGTTTATCGATCTGTAATCCCGCACATATCTGCAGAATTACAGCAGTGATAAAAGGTGGACCATTGTCCGACCAGATGACTCTTGGTAGCCTGAACCTTGAGAAGTACTCTTTTAACATAGTCTTTGCAGTAGTCATGGCTGTAGCGTCTTTAACAGGAAAAGCCTCAACCCATTTGCTGAAAGCACAGATGACAACTAACACATACTTCAGATTATTACACCATTCCATCTCAATAAAATCAAAGTGTATAACCTCGACGGGACAGAAGGTGGACCAAAACCTCCCCTAGGAGTTGATGTGCCCTTTCCCACATTATGCTGTAGACAGATCATACATTCTTGAACAAAGCGTTCAGCTACCTTATAGATTTTGTCATTTACCCATACTTGTTCCAACATTTTTGTGATTTTACAGGCACATATATGTGTGGGACCATGGGCCATAACAACCATCATCATAATGTACGCGTCGGGAAGTAGCCATTTCCCTTCAACTCTGTCCACCCAACACCCATCGTCATCGAGTTTCCCCAAGCCCTCAGCCCATTTCTTAGACTCTTCTAATGTGGCATCGGCTTGGATATCCCTTGCGGAATCAATACCCTCATCCATTGTACAGGCATTTGTGGCTTCCCTCGAAGTATACATGTCTGAAGCGAGATCAGCGGCAGTCTGTTTAGCTATCTGATCAGCAAAAGCGTTCCCTTTTCCTACATCATCTACAATCTTTTGATGCGCTGCGCATTTTACGATAGCCAGCTGAGTAGGGAGTGCAAGCGCTGAGAGTAGCTGTACTATCAGGGAGCCATGCTGGATCTTTGTACCATGTGAAGTTAAGAACCCTCTTTCCGACCAAAGTCTCCCAAAGTTGTGAACCACCCCAAAGGCATACTGATTGTCAATGTATATATTCACGGAAAGCCCTTCAGAAAGTTCACAAGCTCGGGTCAATGCTATAATCTCTGCGGCCTGAGCGGAGTTATGCGTGATCCTCTTGGTTTCCACGACCGTGCTCAATGTAGTGATTGCATAAGCAGCTGTAGATGTACCATCCGGGAGTTTGAAGCAGGAGCCATCGCAAAACAGCTCTCCTTGTGGACTGTTCAAAGGAGTATCATTTAGATCAATTCTATCCTTTGTCTCTTGTTCGGTAGTGTAAAGGCAGTCATGTGACTCTTCGTTACTGCAGGCAGCACCTTGCGGGAAAGGTAATTTGAATGTGTGGTGCAAACAAGATCAATTCATATCTCGTCAACGGTGCGGAAGTGAGGTGTTGCGTTTGAGTTCTGTTCAGTAGAACATCTACAGAGTGAGGTACCATCAGGGTTAAAGCAAGGCCTAGGACCATTCCCTCACTCTGTTTTACAGATGCAGCAGCAGCAGTGACAGCTCGCAAACATCCTGGCAAAGCGCATGCTACAGGATCAAGGGCGGAAGAGAAGTAACCGCATGGCCTATTCTTCCCTCCATGTTCCTGCGTTAATACAGCCAAAGCACATTCATCACAGTCATGCACAAACAACACAAAGGCCTTTTCATAATTTGGTGTGCCCAAAACCGGTGCCGAGAACAATGCAGTCTTGAGCAAATCAAATGCACGCTGGTGCTCCATGTTCCATGGCAATAGCGAAGAAATGCCCTTCTTCATCAGAGCCAATATCGGCTTAATCGTTAACGAAAAGTTGGGGATCCACTGCCTACAGTAAGAAGCCATTCCTATCAAGGCTCTAACTTCTTTCTGTGTATTTGGAACAGACATGCCAGAAATGAGTTTTATCCGTTCAGGCATCAATCTTCTTCCCTCCTTTGACAGGAGATAGCCTAAATAGGCGACCTCCTGATAAGAATATTGACATTTTTTAAGTGAAGCTTTATGTCCATGTTTAGCCAGGTGAATAAGTAACAACACAGTGCCCTCCTTACAAGCGCTTTCTGAATCAGCAGCTAAAAGCAAGTCATCAACATATTGAAGCAGTGTACAAGTAGAGGGCGACTCAAGGGTATCAAGCTGGTCTTTCAAAGCCCTACTATAGATGCTCGGACTTTCCGTGAACACGAACAAGTATCTACTGTCCTTGTGTATAGGAATACTAAAGAAAGCATTCTTTAGATCCACAACACTAAATTGAGTAGCTGAAGCCGTAATCATAGTCAATATCGTCGTCACATCAGTCACAATTGGAAATTGTGGAGCAACGATCTTATTGATGGCACGCAAATCAATTATAAAACAAAAAGGAATTGCATTATCGCCTTTTTTGTACAGGGGCAAAATCGAACTATTGCACAAACTACCTACAATTTCCTCAATCATCCCTCGATGCACAAAATCGGAGACGATGCATTTCAAAGCTTGCTCACCATAGTTCAAGATCTTATACTGTGGAATACTTGGCAGCTTTACTCCATGTTTCAAGACGATTTTAACACGCTCAATTTGCAAAACATCGACATCATTGTTGTCAGTTGCCCACAAACACTCCGGAACATCACTAAACTCCGGCGGCAAAGGTCTAGTCAAGAATTGAGAGACAGAAAGTTGCTGTGGTGAAATCGTCAAACGCACTCCATCAGAGGAACAATGAATTACCGCATTTAATTCCTTCAACAGATTCAACCCCAGCAAATTCTCTCCACAATTCGAAGTCAAAAGGAATGGACAATGGTCCGTAAAGGGACCCAAAGAAATAGGTACCGGCGAAGAAACCGGACAGGCAACTGGTGTGCCAGAAAACCCTACAGAAACATTAGTTTGCCCTGACAGTGGAATGTTTGGAACCCGAGAATGATCAATGGAACACTTCTGTGCCCCTGTATCTATCAAGAACAGATGTTTCCTATTTCCCACTATTTTTTATTTTTTATTTATTATTGAATATAGTTGAAATTACATCAACTTTTTCAATTTATACAGATTAGAAAATTCATAAGCATAAAATCTAGATAAAACAACTTTATAAATTCATATTGTACAATCATCATCATTCTAGGTTCAAGGCCTGTAAAAAATTAATCGATGCAATTCTTATACTCATACATTCAGTAGCAGCCAAGGCGACCCATCTATTTTTTGGATCGAGTTGTGCAAAGTATGCAAAATGGTTAACAAAGTGCAATTTTCTTAGGGTACTAAGTGCAGGACATTCCAGTATTAAGTGTTGAAGAGATTCTACAATCATAACATTTTTACAGAACCGACACCAGTTAAGGTCAGAGGCAATTTGTTTCCTTCTTGTTTTGACCTCGCGGGTGGGCCAGATGTTAAACCTTAACCGAAGAATAGCAGATCTTAAAGCAGCAGATGGTGCTAAACGTAAATAGGACGCAATGTTTTTATAGCGTTTTGGACCAAAGATTATAGGGTCAAAGTCTTTATAAGTTAGACACAAAGTTCTGGTGTCAATCCAGTCCATCATGTACACCTTCTTCTTCGCAAGCTCTGGGTGAGCAATAAGAAGTTTAAGTGAAATGTCGGCATGTGCCATGATTGTTAGAATTTTCGTAGCCCAGTATTTCGGAAACATTTCTGTAGAATTGATCAGGTAACTTGAAATGGTGGATAATGTGGAGTTACCATATGTTGATAGTAAACATTTGCGAAATAGGGCACATAAGCGCCAGTTATATAGTGCACTTAGAGAAATTAACCCCAATTCGTATCTTATTAACACTCCTGGAATACATTGAGGTAGATTTAAGATTGCACGCCAAAACTTGGCTTCTAATAGATTCAGAAACCCTAAGGGGACGATTAGTGTTTCCAGACCATAAAGGACGGTTGCTACAACATTCTGGTCCCAATAAATAATGGCCGCTTTGATGGAAAATTTACCATATTTAGAAGTGATTACTCGTGTCTGACAAATTGCTGTGGTTAGCTTCTGCTTAATTTTATTTAGTTGTGAGTCTATCGTTGGGGTGCCCTCAAAGATCAGGCCCAAATAAACATAATTTGGTACCGTCTTTAAGGGTATCCCCTCAATCTGCCAGTTCATTAAGTGTTTGCGTGAGCCTTTAGGAACATATGCAACGATTTGTGTTTTACTCGTGTTTACTACAAGTTCATTTTCTTTGAAATAAGAGCATAGAGCTAGCAGGAGATTGTTTAAACCACTTGGGGTTTTTGATACCAACACAAGATCGTCTGCATACCACAATGCACAGATTTTTACATTGTTCAATTTAGGAGCATCAGCGATTACTCTGTGAAAAATTTCCTGTACATCGTTAATAAAAAAATTAAATAAGGCAGCTGCCAAGATGCACCCCTGTTTCAGCCCTCTAAACGTTAGGATAGGGGTTGATAGAAGCCCCTCAGAGTTTAGCCTTACATAAACCTTGGTTTGTGAGTGGAGGGCAAAAATAATGTCAATAAGAGTAGATGGGCAATCCGCTTTGACTAACTTATCTATAAGTTTTGGTCTTGAGACCGAATCAAATGCGGAATGGAGATCTACAAACGTGAAATATCTGGCTTGCTTCTTATATATTGCTTGTTGTTTTATAGCATTTAAAGTAATTAAATTAATGCCCGTGCCCAGCCCTGCCACAAATCCAGTCTGTGCTGGGTCACGTTGATTTACTTTATTTGTCCAAGCATTAAAATCTCTTAGCACCAGTCTACAGAAAAGTTTTCCCGGTACGTCTAGTAACGTTATTGGACGATAATTTTTCGGGTTCGTTCGATCACCTTTTTTATAGACTGGAATGATTACAGAAGAACGCCAAGATTGCGGAATATTTTTAGTTTGTAGTATCTGCTGGAACATATTATTCAAAATTAATGACCACTCTGTTATATTTTGTTTGAGCATTACATTAGTCAGCCCATCTAAGCCTGCCGCTCTAGATGATGAAGAGGCTTTGATGAAGGTTTGAATAGTCATTTTTGTATAGTGTAAAGACCAACTGTTTACAACATTACTATTGTGGATATAATGGTTCATCATGGGATCATTATACAAGGATGAAAAATGTGTAACCCACATCGATTCAGATACGCCGTTAAGCTGCACATGGGGTTGGAATGAGATGTTACATTTATTCAGGAGTTCCCATATTAGGGCTGAATTTTTACCACGGCAAGCTGATAGAAAACATTCACTATCTATTTGATACAAAGTAGCTCTCCTTGCTCGGACCCAGTTTCGATATCTCGAAGAAGCAGTTTTGACTACCTTATTTCAATCAATTAATGGTAATTTCTGAGAAATTCTGATCTCTCTTCTGTAGGCTTTCTTTCGTTCACACAGAGCTAGATCAAAGCCATGAGCATGTCTTTTAACTGGTTTACTATGAGCAGGAAAAAGATTTGCGAAGGTGCTTAAAATTTCTATATAAGAACTGGGCTTGGGTGAGCTTTGATTTTTTTAAATTGCATCGTTCAAGGCTAGTAGTTTGTTAGCAGACCATTAAAATCGATTTCTGCCATTATTAATAGATAGAGTATGTTTATAATACACTGCAATTTTCGTGTGGTCACCACTTTCTACCGCCCAATGTAAGGATAAGAGGTGATGGTCACTAGATGTTTGTTTGATTATCTCAAATTTGCTAGTGTTCGTAAATATGGAGTTCGATACGAAGATGTAATCAATGGTAGATTTATAGGAGCCTCTTTCCCAGGTATTCATAGGTGGAATATCACCTGTGATTGCACCATTTATCAACCTTAAACCATGATCTTCCATAAAGAAATTCCATCTTGCACCTTCTCGAATCCAATTCCTCTTATTAGAATAGAAACAAGAAAAGTTCAAATCACCCATTAACATTATTCCAGCAATATTAATTTGATTTGAGATAAGCTCAAAGATACAGGAAAGGGCATCATAAAAACTATCATCAGTGATGCCTACCGGGTTTCTATACAGATTAATAAGTGCATATGTCTGTGAGTTAAAGAGAATCTTAACCAATTGGATGAATTTATTTGGTGTTTGCCAGGGGAAGATTTTCAATCCCCTGCTAACTTTCACTGCTACTAACAACCCGGCTGTGGGTCTACCTTTACCACCATGTGCTGCTGGCAGTAAACTAATCTCATGATCGTCCCATGTGGGAAGTTTTAGTAACCATGTTTCTTGTAGGGCCACGATATCATAACTATTCAAATCATTATCTAAATTCCACTGCAAATGAGAGTAACCTCTAGTATTCCAACTAGCAAGAGAAAAAGTATTGGTGGGGATGGTTACTCGTGGTTACGAACAGATATTGGGTCCTGCATTGGGATCTGATGATGAGTGATTTATGCAATAATTGCAGACACATGAGGGTTCGGAATTAATATCACCAATAGACTTATTTCCATCAATCTCCTTAGATTGCTGGCGTGCTGGGTATGGGGCTAACAATAAACCAAAATTAAACAATTCCAATCTGGCATTCCATAGTGTATTACGAACAATACCAGATTTTATCCAAAGCCTAACGATGGAAAGGTTCTTGTCACAAAGAAACTCAACTTGGTCCACATCTGATGAGGAAATGGCTTCTAGTCCCTCTATGTCTCCAAATATGTTGAAGACACTAGCACAACATAAATCATATTTTGGGAAGGACCCATCACGACATTTCAGGATCAGAGTATGATACTGGTTAAGTTTCTTTGAAAATACAGCACTATCGTCGTTTATATAGCGTTTATTACTGCTGTTGTGTATATTCATGTTACACCTATTTCTATCCTCGATGGTGCTGCATATTAGAAGAAAGAGGCATGGTTTTCATACAATTATCAGATCTGTTTTTGAAAACTCGAGCCTCATTTTGTGAGTTTTTATTAACATTATGTGTATGAGGGGGCTGTTGAAAGGTATGTGGAGCTTCAGGTAGCACTTCAGATCTTCTATTAAGTAGATAGGAATCAACTGCATTTCTTAAAGCAGTTAAACGATCTTCTGCTTTTGCTATCGGAGCGATAGGAGGGGATACCTTAGGCGCACCTGTCGAAACGACCTCATTTTGGACCACTAGTTTCGTATGTGCATTCGAGCAAGATTGTGTTGTCGGTATGTTATCAGGTTTAGATGTTAAAAGAAAGACCAGCTCATTCAAAGGATCATAATTGGGGGATGGCTTGGGAACTTCTGATAGGATCCTGTGAAAGGGAGCAACATGAGAGGGAGGAGGGGTGTCTTGCAAAGCTCCATCAACACGCGTTTTGCCGGTTATATCGACAAAATCATTATTAGGTATCTCATTGCTTAAAGCTGGCAAGGCAGCAGATCTATGAGGAAGAAATGTGGTAACATCTGACGAAAGAGATATCTGCGGTATTTTTATTAACTCTGAAAGAGCTTTTTTATTTCTTTGTATAAGTTTAGATGATAACAATTTAATTTTTCTCTTATTTAACAAAGAACCTCCCACCTTTTGTGCATTTTGGATGGTGTCTCCACGTGATTGACTTGGTATAGATTGACCCGCAGTTCTCAGAGGGGAATCAATACTAATCCAAGATTCATTAGGTTTTGCTGTGTCTTTTTCGTCAACACATTCAATAGGCCGAATTATTTTAGTAAACATTGGTAAAGCCGGCGTAATTATTAGAGGATCTTGAATCATACTCTCTAAGAGTGATATAGGCTGAAAAATAGATGGCCCTGAGTGAACATTTGAGCCTTGATAAGATGACCAGTTGGATTCGAGCTGTACAATCCTTTGTTCAAATTTTACTAAAGAAAACTCTTTGGAACATTTAGGTGAGGTATCTTTCATCCAATCACTTATATGATTTAATTTGTCAGTTTGGATAGCTAGCTTCTGATCCAAAGAATTAGAAAGCTTAAATAGAGTAGCCATAGTAGTATTAATAGCCCCCAGAGTAACTTCTAATAAGACAGGGTTCGGTAAAGATTCAGTTGGTTGTCGTTTCTTATTAGAAGTTTGGCAACGACGAGGGGTAGGTTGCAAAAAAGAGATCTCCTCAACTTGTCTTGTTGAATCCATGGAACAAGCCTGTGCATAATCATTCGTGATCGAAACACTTGAACGTTCAAGGTCTCTACATTCGGGAGAATTTTGTGAGGAAGCAGAAAGAGACTTATTATTAGAGGCATGTCCCACGTCTTCAATAATTGCTGATGCTAATGTAACATTCTCCAATAGTGAAATTTGACATTCGTTTGTCATCACATTAGAGTCTAAGGATGACTCTTCTAAGACAGTAGTGAAAATTTGCATAGGTTTAATAATTCTAATCTGCGAATGGGGTACAGTTAGTAGAGTTTGATCTGATACGGAAGAGCTCAAAGGAGGAGCAGAAGCCTCATTATTTGGGTTGGGAATTGATATAGGAATCAGATCATTCACATCGCCATTAGATAGTACAGGATCTGCACTAATCGATACTGAGGAGGTAGGCTCAGTCAAATTAGAAATCATTAAAACCTGTGGTTTTGTTACATAAAAATTGCATATGTCATTTGGGTTTTTGTTAATTGGGGTTAAAATGATGTTTTTTTTTGATGTACGAATTCGACTTTTGCTTTTTTCCTGTGAAATGGGGAGGTTTTGGTTAATGGGGGTTTGAGGGAGCAACGCTAAATCCAGTGTATTAGGCATCATAGGTAATGTAGTAGTCATTGGGCCTCATTACGACCCAGGCGGTAAGTTACCGCCTGGGCCGTGACTTTACCACCATGGCGTAAACTACGTTTACGCCATGGTGGTTGGCGGACTTACCGCCCCATTCCGACCTTGGCGGGGCGGTAAATCCCCAATCCCCATTTACCCTTCCCCATTCCCATTTTTGCCCCATAGGGCATAATGGGAGTGGGGAAGGCATTAATTACGCCACCGTAAATTACGGTGGCGTAATTAACTCCATGGTCCCTTAGCGCCATGGATTTGAACACCTGCTAAAAGCAGGTGTTAAATCCGCCATGGCCCTAAGGGACCTCGTACTCAGGCGGTAAGGGTCGGCGCTGTTTACGCTGCCGTAAACCCCTTACCGCCTGGGTCGTAATGAGGCCCATTGAGTCTCTAGTTATCTCTGATGGCATGCCTGTTCTTAAGGTGAACATAAAGTAAAATACACTTTCTTTCTTGAGAAAAACACTATGTAAACTTTAGGATTATAAAATGGCAACCTTAGATGTTAATAGCTTTGATATCTAATAGATTCCTGAGTTCATCACAGTTTTTGGTTCAGAAGTATGGAATGAATGGTAACACTGGTTGCGTACAGTACCTTAGGTGGGCAATTCACTTTTATAACCATCTGCCGAACAGCCGCACAACAGCCGATGGACTTGACGCCACAGGGCTTATCGCCGCAAGGGTGGCTCGCAGCTGCTTTAATAGCAGAATGCAGTCACGTGTGCCATCACGTGACCCACGCAGATCCGCCTCCTCCAGGAAGCGGGGATGATGGGAGGATATCGGCAAGAGCAACGGCTCGCAGTGCCGATTGGGGCAGGCAGAAGGGTTCCGCACAGCACAAATAAAGCGATCCTTCGCTTTCAAACTCGATGCGCCGCTCGGGCGGCTCGCAGCTGCTTTAATAGCAGAATGCAGTCACGTGTGCCGTCACGTGACCCACGCAGATCCGCCTTCTCCAGGAAGCGGGGATGATGGGAGGATATCGGCAAGAGCAACAGCTCGCAGTGCCGATTGGGGCAGGCAGAAGGGTTCCACACAGCACAGTAAAGCGATCCTTCGCTTTCAAACTCGATGCGCCGCTCGGGCGGCTCGCAGCTGCTTTAATAGCAGAATGCAGTCACGTGTGCCGTCACGTGACCCACGCAGATCCGCCTCCTCCAGGAAGCGGGGATGATGGGAGGATATCGGCAAGAGCAACGGCTCGCAGTGCCGATTGGGGCAGGCAGAAGGGTTCCACACAGCACAAATAAAGCGATCCTTCGCTTTCAAACATTCAGCGTAGGGACCTTTCTGATTAACGGGAATAGGCGTTGGTTCCAAACCCTGCTTCGGGCAATCCTAAGGAAACAGAATGTCGTCAAAAGGAAGTTCTTCAGAGAGTTAAGCGGCAGAAGGATGGTCAAAAATGTTTCGAGTATCCACACTTGGTGCCTGATTATCCTGTGAAAAAGGTTGCTGTGAATCTTGTGCAAACTGACCTCTACCAGGGCCCCCTACACCCGGGTGACCTCTGGGTCATCTCCCATATTCCCAAAACTGTTATTTGACCTCTGACGGAGGATCGGGCATTGTGCACGCCAATGACCCTCTTGCCTACAATAGACACACTGGTTAATGTTTACAGGACCCCAGGGCACATTTCCTTCTGGAACATACTGACCTCTAATTTGTGAATTACCCCCTCTAGGGCCTCTAACAATTTGCTGTAACAATACTTTTGTCTTCAAATCACTTTTCTCTTTTCGACTCTTTCTTTTTCATTATTGACACGATTCTCATAGTACTGAGCCATGTGCAGTACTTCTGATTGAGACTTTGCTTGCCAAGCGCTCTAGGAAGACATTATTTGCGACTGGATGTCAGTCAGCAATCCATGCACAAATTTGTCTACAAATAATCTTTTCCCAGACTCTGTGCCCAAATCTTGTCCATTGAAATCCACTGAGAACCGATTAAAGAACTCGGTAGCACCCTCAGACTTCCTTTGGACACAGGCAGTAAGCTTGTCCCAAATAATTCTCTTTTCGGGAATTATAGTTTTCAATTTCGCAACTATTCTGTCAGGCAAAGTTAGTATCACCTGAGGCGGTCTTTCAGCAGCTGGCCTTTCTCCATCGAGTCTAATTATGTTAGCCCATGTATCTCCTAACCCTGCTACATCGGCTATAGTTCTAACCTGTTTCCACAAATCTACTGGCAGGAGTACGGGAAATAACAGATCAATATCACTTAAAGTGAATACTGAGGTTAGCAAAACAGACTCGATTTCTTTATAGAATCCTGTAGGATTTTTCCGAATGTCGGGAATAGATTGCCTAATGGTGTTCACGTCCTGTCTCGAGAATAGGACGTGAACAAACTGAGACACATAATGTGCAGGTATTTCATAGTCTTGCGCACCCGTTCCGACATCTGCTGGAACCTCAACTTTTGGGACAAGTGTCGGAGGAACCTCTCTCATAGGCAACTGAGAAGTAGGCAACTCCGAACGCTTACTAAGCAACAAAGCCAAATCGAGCGCTAAAGCAGCCGAAGAAGTGTCAAATGAAAAAGCTCTCTTGTAAATACTCAATAACTGCGGGACCACAAATCTTTCTTTTTACACACTCATCCTGTAGGTATTCTACCATTTCCTGTATCACTTTCCTCTGCATTTCTGGCGTATACTGACTATACGTGTCATATACTTCAACAGGAGTTATCGATGTGTCTGAGATCCATATAATTGCGTCTTTCGTGCAAATTCGCATTTCCTCAGATATCGATTAACAACAAGGAAGGAACCGTTTCTGCCCATACATAATGTCCAAACTATCTCCATCGTCATCCTCATTCTGTAACTTTTCCAACTCCTTTCTATACTCAAATACCCTCTTAACATGCTCTTGTACTTTCTCCGCAGTGTCTCTAGAGAACGCTAAGGTGTTCAGATCCCTCAACCCTTGTGGGAGATCTGTACCATTTAATCTGTCCCACATTACACACAAATGAATCCCGAATCCCTCAATAAAAACATGTTTCTCAAGAAAATTGTCCATATTAGAAAGTGTGGCAAAAACATTAGCTTGATCACCCTTCTCCATACAATGCTTAGCCCACGCAATCAATTCACGTTTCTTCTCTGTAGTTAGAGTATTGCGATTGACAACCCTCGATCCCGCTCCCTGATCTACTACAAGCGGTGCAGGACCACTTGGAAGAATAGGCAAATTCAACGGAGGAGTTATCACTGGCGCAACGGGCAAAAATGGAGGAGCAGGTGGAGGAGCAGCAACAAAAAGAAGACCAGCGACTGGAGGAAGAGGAACAGCACGATGGACGATAGGAGCAGCAGGAATAACAACAGGAAGAGGCAAACCAGCAGGAAGAGGAACATATGGAGGTGGCACAGTGGCACCAGGCCTTTGTTCATTTAACAATTTATCGATAAGTTTATCGGAAACATGAAAGTCTTTAGAAGGATAGATTTTCTGGATACCAAGTGAGAAAGCGCTATCCATATTCCTAGCTGACTCAGACTGTTTATCTTGGTCATATAACAACGCTTTTTCGGCATTCGTCTTATGACGGCACGCATGTTTTTCGCTACTCTTAAACTGCTGTAAAGCTTCTTTCTTCCAATTCTGTAACACGTCAAATGCTGCAGGTCTTGCCTTTTTCTTTAATAATATTGATTCTAAATACTCAATACGAGGGATTTCAAAACTACCATTGATTGGCCACTGAAGTTCAGAGGCATGTCTAGTTTGTCTGTGCCAAATATCATTAAACACTATACTACCAATGCCATGCTTACAGTACATAATACGAGCCGGCGACCCCTCCTGTGGCGCCGGACGGCTAAATTCCAAAGATTGTCTGTCACTGCGGAATAACGCCCTCAAGCAGGCAGACAATTTCCCACGCATATCAGAATACTGGTGTTACCTGGTCAATAATTGTACTTGCAAGAACAATACCCCAAAACAAATTATCAGGATACTTAAGAATCGGGTCACGACTCAACTGATCAAGCCTAAGGAGGTCCGATCGGATTTCAAAGTTTTCTAACAAATTTTACCTTGTGTTTGGTGATTTTGGCAAATTTGCCCGCCTCGATAAATGGACCCTCGTCAAGATGCTGACTCGGACCGCGTGCTCATCGTCCAGGGATCGGGCCATGCAGTGCTGTGCTGAGATGTCGCGTCTCATTCAGGAAAGGGGCCCCTTTTACACCGTCCGATCCCGGTCCGATAACCGCATCAACCTTCAACGAGCTGGCATCAATCTTGAGGGTCCCTATTCGGGCGCCATCTGTGAAAGCAAAAAGAAGATATGGAGGCTGAGTGTTCACATAAGATGCTCGAACAGTATTGTGCACAATATATGTTCATGGATTAGCTTCGTTGGTACAGGTAATCCTCTATACACAGGTCAACGAAGGACAAGGTCTCAGTACATGACCCTAACATTTGGCCTGCGGGCAGTTTACACATGAACTTGTACACAGAGGTCAAGACGACCATGTTACATTCAAAACGACACTGTCCACCATCTTAGAACACAGGATGACTTTAGAGTGAAAATCTAAAATGGCGGATGAACCTAAAATGGCAGCTAACACAGATCTAAGGTCAGGACCTTGCAACGCGGATTTTCTTTGCAGAGCGACTGGGCTTAGGCCAATATATACAATAAAGGAGGCATGATATGATTTCCCGTTCGACAAGTTGACCCTTTCCCCCTGCACATTGATGTTGTTTGCTTGTTTATTCATTTGTTATGAGCACCAGACTCGTAAGTAAAAGGGCGCAGCAGTATGGAAATGCAAAGCTTACAAGGTTGCGACATGAGCACAAGATACAATATTTACATGCTTACAAGATATACACAATATACAAAATAATGGCAAAGAATAAAAATGACCTATATATTTACAGAAATAAACAATAAGCACTGTACAAAAATATATATTACAAATGTAAGGCCCTTCGTATATCACTTAGGCTCACAAGTAGGCTGGATTGCGCACAGGAAGACTAGATTGCACATGGTCTTCAAATGTGGCGCTGTAATACACTATTAATGCAAGGTAAGAAGTCTCTTCAGAGATGGCAGGTCCACAACAGGTACATGGAGACTAGGGATCAGTGGCGATGTTGTATTTTATTACATTTTTTCTGAAATGTAGGTAGGGTTGGTCAGCTCTCAGATCTTGAGGCAGTGAGTTCCAGAATTTAGCGGCCTTTACAGTAAAACTGTTGCCACCAATAGTAGTGAGCTTGTATTTAGGTATGGTCAACAATTAGCATTCCCAGTTCTCGTAGGTCTGAGAGAGGTTCTTCTCTGGAGTTTATCTGTAAGGTAGCTGGGGGCTACATTAGTGAGGGCTTTGTAGGTCAAGGAGAGGGTTTTTAATTGTATTTTATTGGATGTAGATAACCATTTGTGCTGGCGTCTCACAGAGGAGATAAGTTTTTTTTATTTATGGCTAGGGCTGCTTTTAGGGCATTGTTCTGTAGTGTTTGGAGCTTTTGGATGGTAGATTTATTAGCACCACTGTATAGGGCATTACAGTAGTCAATTCTGGAGAGTATTAGGGCTCTGGCCAGGATCAAGCAACTGTTGTCGGAGAGGAAAGGTTTACCAGCTCTGAGTAGCTTGCAAGTGTAAGCTGTAGAGGAGGTAAGGGATTTGATCTGTTTATCAAAGGACAATGTGGAGTCCAAGTAGAATCCAATGGTTTTTACATCCTTAGAGACTTTGATGGTGTTCCCGTCAGTATTAAAAGAGGACATTCTTGGCCTAGTTTTTTAATGTTGGCCTGTGAGCCCATAATTATTAACTTAGTCTTATCATCGTTCAAGCACAGGCCATGAGTAGCCATCCATGCTTGGAAGATAAGGTAAACTTTGTTCACTAATCCCGTGTCTGTAATGTAATCCCCAGAAGGCGGGAGAAGAATCTGAATATCTTCTGCGTAATTAGTATAGATGATACCCAGATGGTCCAGATCGTCAAACAGTGGCTTAGTGAAGATATTGTAAAGGGTTGGTGAGACGCAGGAACCTTGGGGAACACCGCATAGGATGGATGTTGGGTCAGCGGCTGCTGAAGGGGAGAAGACTCTCATAGTTCTCTCACTCAGGAAGGACCCAATCCATTTGATGGCTCCAGTGGAGAAATGGGCCGCAGAATCAAGGTGCCGGCATAGGACCTTGTGATTGACCATATCAAATGCGGCAGAGAGATCATGTAGGAGCAAGACTACTGTCCTTCCTTTGTCTCTCTGCTCGTCTATGTGGGAATTTAGGTTGATTAAGGATGTCTCTGTTCCGTGTAATGGCCGGAAACCAGATTGTTTGTTACCTAGGAGTTTGATAAACTTATAAAGAGTCGACACCAGTTTCCTGGTTCCGGGATTGGACATAGCATACTTTTCAAACTGGGTTAGGTCCTGTGTCACCACCTGCTTGATCGTTGGGGTAGCTAACCAGTGTCTGAGTTGCTCATATTTAAACCTATCTGATTCCCTGAGGTTCAGGCTGTTTTTGCACCTCTTGTTCCTCCATCATTTCCCCAATTTTTGTACACCCCGCTTTTTCCCAAGGCCTAAACGCCCCCCTTTCGATGCCCGGGGGGAATTCTGGGTTCCCTAACATAGGGGTAAATGGGCCAGGCACCGCGGTTATGGAGCCGTACTGTGTAGGTTCATCCCATACGTCCAGTGTGGCCCTCATGACCTCGCTAATTTGTAGGTTTGGTGTCTGGTCTGGCTCCCCTTCCCCAGCAACTCCCTCAGTGGGATTCTAGCCACTGCCCTGTCCTGCACGGCCCAGACCTTCTGTTGCTCCTCCCCCATCCACTCTTTCAAAATCCACAGCTGCGCTGCCTGATAGTACCTGTAGAAGTGTGGCAGTGCCATGCCCCCCTCCATAGTTGAAGCCGTTAATACTGCCCTTGAGACCCTTGGTGCCTTCCTCTTCCAGATATATGATGAGACTGCCTTTGCAAGGGCCCTGAAGAAGGATTTGGGGACCCTGATCGGAATAGCTTGGAAGAAGTATAACAGTTTTGGGAGTAGGGTCATCTTTACCGAGGAGACCCGCCCCCACCAAGAAATCGCCAGTGGGTTCCACTTCTCCAAGTCCCTCTGAATTTTCCCTAGCAAGTCCGTGAAGTTTCCCCCATATAGCTGATTCACCCTGCTCATAAGCGTTATGCCGAGATAGTTGACCCCTTTGTCTGCAAGCTTTAATCCCAGGGAATCTGCCACTCTCTTTATCGCCTGCCAGGGGAAGGATTTCTGATTTATTCCTGTTAATCTTCAATCCCGAGATCGTCCCAAAGTTCTCTAGTTCCCGGATCACTTCTGGAAGAGTGCGTGATGGATCTGCAAGGATCACCAGCAGGCCGTCCGCATACGAGACTACCTTATGCTGCCTGCCTGCCATTTCTATCCGCTCAATCGTCCCAGACTCCGTGATCAGGAGTGGCTCCAGGAATATTGCATATAGTAGGGGTGAGAGCGGGCACCCCCGTTTGGTACCTCTTGTTAATTCCACTCTTACCGTGACCTCCCCATTAATGCCAATTCTAATCAAAAGGGAAATTGTAATTAGCCCTTATCATGTTCAGAAATTTTCCCCAATCCCCATCCGTGCTAGTGTTTCGAACAGGATTGACCATTCCACCCAGTCAAATGCCTTTTCGGCATCCACCGCTAGCAAAATTGCAGGGGTTTGTTTGACTCCAACTTTCTCCACCAGGTTTTTTATACGCCTCAAATTGTCATGAGTTTGCCTACCTGGAATAAAACCTGATTGATCTTTGTTGATCGTTTGGGGAGGAGTGGGGACAGCCTAGATGCTAGAATTTTCGTGTAGATTTTAGCGTCTATATTTATCAAGGCAATTGGGCGGTAGGATCCCGGGTACGACGGATCTTTTCCTGGTTTGTGAAAGACTAGGACCTTCGCTTAGTTCATAGCTGGAGTCACATTTCCCTCCCCTCTGAATGAATTGTACAGCTTAGTCAGGAATGGGATCAAGGCCTCTGCATCCCTTTTATAAAAGGCTGCGGTGAACCCGTCTGGCCCCAGTGCCCTACTCGTCTCGAGCCCCTTAATAGCCATCCTCACTTCCTCCTCCCTGATGTCCCCTTCTAACTCCTCCCTGTCCTCTTCTGAAATTTGCGGCATTGTGAGAGAATTCAAATAGCAGTCTTGGTCCGCCCTACTCGGGTTTTCTGTAGCATACAATTCCCGGTAGTAGTTTCTGAACACCTCCCACATGTCGCTGGTGCGAGTGAGTTTCTCCCCCTGCGTATTCTGAATTTCTCTGATTGTGAACTTTTGTTGCTTGGCTCGTAGTTGCCTCGCTAGTAATGTATCAGCCTTGTTGGCTTTCGTATAGTGCCAGTGCCTGAGACATAGAAGGCTCATCTCCACCTTTTTTGTGCGTAGCACATCCAACTGACCCTGCACGTGTCTCAGAGCCCTCTTCAAAGAGAGTGTCAGTTTCTTTGGGAGTTCCCCTCTTATATCTGCCAATTTACTTTCCAGTTCCCTTTCCCATGCGTATCTCTGCTTGTCCTTAGAGACCTTCATGACTATTAACTGATCTCTAATGACCGCCTTAAAAGCCTCCCACACCATTCCCGGCTTTACTTCCCTCGTATCATTGTGGGCAAAGTATTCCTGTATATTTCCCCTGATGTCTTCCCCCAAAATGGGACTTGGAGAATGTCGTGCGGAAGCCTCCACCTCCACAAACCCTTATTTCCACTAGGGATCTTTACTTCTAAGCACAATGGGGCATGATCAGACAACAAGATTGGCCCTATTTCCATTCCTTGAACCTTCCCCAAAAGTCCCACTGAAACCCAAAAGTAATCTATTGTCGACATTGTGTTATATACATGGGAGCAATGGGTATATCCTCTTTGCTGGTCTTTTAGCTCCCGCCATAGGTCTCTAAGAGCCATGCGGTCCACCTTTTGGCGGAGTTGCTTTGAGGGAGCCCCCTGGCCCTGATGACCTCCCGAGATCCTATCCGTTGCCGGGAGCCACCCATGCTCAGATGCCCCCCCCCCACCAGGATTATTTCCCTTCCCACGAAACCCTCCAGTTTCCCCAATGCGTCCTGCAGGAAGCCATCTTGCCCAGTGTTTGGTGCGTATATGGAGGCTAATGTGAGGTGGAGCCCATCTATTGTGACATTTGCAAACATGTATCTGCCCATTTTGTCCGCTAGAACCCCATGAAGCTGCATGTTCCTATGTTCATGGACCGCGATCAGGGCCCCTGCTTTTTTGTCCACCGCGTTGGATTGAGCTATCAGCTTGAATCCCCTTAAGCGCATCTTTGCCTTGACCTGGTGCCTGATGTGGGTCTCTTGCATCATTAAGATATCCCCTCTCCCTTCTCAGCATTCCCTCCACTTTCTTCCTTTTTACGAGGCTATTTAACCCCCAGACATTAAATGTTAGGAGTCTCAACTTTCCCATGAGGCGCGCTTACCAGTGCATATTGCCACCAGCTATCAGCCGACCCAGATCCATCCCCCAAAACCCCTGTCTTCCCCAGCCCCCAACCTTGATCTCCCCAAACTTATAATTCTCTTCCTCTGATCCTCCCCTTCCCCCCTCCCTTCACCCCTCCCGCCAACTTCCCCATCCAACCAATAACTGACCTGAGGAGGGTCCAGGGACCTACAGATGCTAGGGCATTCGGCCTGTCACTCCTGACCCTCTGCATACCCGGGTGTAACTTTGCTGGGAATTCTAAACCCCGCATTTACCTCAGTCCTTCCTGGATTCTGGCATAGTGGCCCTCTGCCGGGCCACAGTCCTTTCGATCATTGGATTACTGTTGTCCGCTTTCCGTTCCAGTCTTATTCCCTGCTCTCGACCTTCTGCTCTCCATGACTTATCTTTCAGGCATCTGCTGGAAAATCTGTGTCCCGCTTCCCCATGTTTTGTAGGGATTTCTTATTCAGCACCGTTTTCCATCTCCATGATTTCCTGCGCTTTTCTTCCCTTGTCCGCTGAGTACCCTCGACACTGTGTTCCTCCTGGAGACCCATGACTTGAGGCCCTTCCTCGTAGGTTGTCACCCTCCTCTGCCTCCCATCCCACGTTTGTACCTTATTTCTCTTGTGATTAATTCCTTGATAACCGGTGCCATGCGTCTTCTTTTCTGCAGCGTTACCAGGGCAAGATCCTGAAAAAGATGGCTCTCCACCCCATTAATCCGAATGTGGTCCATGGCCCGTGCCCTCCTTAGGATCCTTTCTTTTTGGGAGTACAAGAAGAGAGCAACCAGCATGTCTCTTGGGCGCTCCCCCGGCTCGCCTGTCCTCTGCGCCCCCCCCCCCTGTGGACCCCACCTATTTCAATGACTTCCTCCCCTTCGGCT
Organism: Ambystoma mexicanum; assembly: GCF_040938575.1. Lineage (NCBI taxonomy): Eukaryota > Metazoa > Chordata > Amphibia > Caudata > Ambystomatidae > Ambystoma > Ambystoma mexicanum. The sequence continues at coordinate 532,399,540 of NC_090941.1, read as the reverse complement.
GCCAATATATCTCTAAAGACCTCTCGGACAGCATTTTTAAGATCTTTTTCCTGTACTGACTCTACCATATTTTTAATGCGGATATTCGATCTCTGTGAGCGATTCTCCAGATCTTCACACTGCAGTTCCAAGTTGTGGGTTAGCCTCACCAGTTGTTCTTGTAATTCCCCGTTCTGTTGTGCTTCCTCTTCTACATTCTGGACTTTCCTCTACAGCGTGTCCGTCCGTTCTTCCAGATTACACACATCTGCCCGAAGTTCCTGTATTGCATGTTTCATGTCCTGTCTCAGCGTCCCAAATTGGTCCTGTACCGTTTTCATGAACTTGTCCTGGAGTTCCCTAAACCAGGCTTGCATGTCGTCTTTCGATGCTGTTGTCTGTAGTGGAAGAGTCTGTGCCTCCGGCGAGTCCTCATGATCTTTCCCTCTTGAGTGGGCCATGTTCTCTGAGGACCACATTTGGACCAGGTTTGATTCCTGCCTGGTGGAGGTAGTTTGCGATTGGGATACCCCACTCTTCCCCCTTGCCTTGGACATCTTGCATGTGGAGGGGTCCAATCCTACTTGGAGGGGGCCCACGGTCACCCTGCCTACTCTTCCCGGCCGTACCTTGTGCCACTCACCCCTTTTGCTGGTTTCTTCTGGGGTGACCGTGTTTTCTGCGGGGTAATCAGCTTTGCGTCCCCTCCTCTCTAATCCACTCTTACTGTTGCCTCCCAGGTGGGCCGGGGTCTGCCCAGCCTGTGCTCTGTGTCCGCTTCTGCCGGAGTCCCTGGACCTCTGCCGTGATGCTTTGGCCTTCCTTCTCTTGTTAGCCCTCTCCGCCCGACCGTTGATGCCCCTAGGCTTGGGACTTATATGTGGTAGGGTGGGTAGGTTCAGTGCCCTCCAAGCGGAGCTGTCTGGTTGAATAGTTCTGTTGCCCTTCTCCCCCCGTGCTCCTTCCTTTGCTTTCTCTCTGCCTCCTCGTGGGGCTCCTACTTCCAGATAAGGGGACTGTGCGCTTCTGCCCTTTCCCTTGTGGCAAGCACCTTGTGTCTTTGTGGCTCGTTGGCGGTCTACTGTGGCGCCGCTTCTTGGATTCCGGGAGCAATTAGCCATGTGGAAATCCAACATACCGGTCATCTATGGGGGTTACTTTCTTTTTTCCCCTGGGTGGCCGTGAGGTCCCCCCCCCCCGCACCCGAGTATACCTCAGTTGGACCCAGGGGCCTGTCGCACTGCTTCTTGCCCCCTGGGGCTACCTGACTCAGCCTGGGTTCAGCATGTGCCAGCATCCCCCCTCCAGCAACGTCTCCTCCTCTCTCTCTCAGGGGGTTCCGCGGCCACCGCTAGCTTGATGTTCCCGGGGGGGCACTTCGCCCCCGGACGCTGCAGCTCTCTCCGTGGGCTCCGTGCGCATGCCCACCAGCCCCGGCTTCCTCTCCGCTTCAGGCTGCAGGGGGCCACCAGCCGCGCAGATCCTGCTTCGCCCGCTGTCTCCTCCGACACCGCTGGGACAGTAGGTGGAGGGCCTTCTTCTCCGTGCCGGGCCGCAGAAGCAGGGATGGTGGGGGAGGTGCACACGCTCTGCACCGCTCCTCGGTTGAGCTATGCGCCTTGGTTTCCTTTCCCCTGATCAATCGAGCTTGCAGGTGTCACAGAGCTGGGAAGAGTCGCTTCAAGGTTCCCAATGCCTTATTTCCAGCCTTAATTATCGCCGTCTGGCGGGAGAGATACCTGGACACGTCTCTACGCCGCGACCGCCATCTCGGAAAACCCCCCCAAGGCTTCTATTTCTGCGCAATAACCAACCTCGCCGCTACGCCAGCCTTCTCCAATAATTTGGCAGATTCCCAGTGAACTGAGGTGTTTGACCCAGCCCTTCAAGGTGAGGTAGCAATACTTTGAGATAGATGGTGATGCAGAATATACTCAAACATCAATAATGAAACTGACTCGGGAAGTTGCCAAAGTACGTCTGTTTTAATGTCAATCATCTAAAACAGGTAGTCACCATCAATGAACTCGCTCGATCTTCTCACTCCATGCATGTCATAAAAAAACAACGTTTATGCTAACAACTCATCATCACTGACGTCCATCGACGTGGCAAACTACAAAAACCTATTTGGGGATGTGATAGTATTACAAGGAACATATAGGTATATGTTCCATAATGATCAGGGAAGGTAATTGGGTATCTAACATCAGGTGGGACAACTAAACCCTCCTCTAGTGCAGGTCATTCTGAATGTCATCAAATACACAATGTCCCATTGGTTACACAAACTATAGGGCTCTTTGTTATGTGTCCCTGTATAATTGGTTGGCACCCTTGTATCCCTCTGTAATATTCCACAATCATCAGCAGCACACATGCTGGCATCCAGGTGCTGGTGGGCTGGTCATAACCATAGCTTCCCACCAATTAGCCTGTCTTCCATCATCACTTTTGCAGTCTGCCAGCCAATTACAGCTTTGACCTTGGCCTTGGAAATGTTCTCTGTGCTCGAGAATATGAGGGAGTATGGGCATAGTCTGTCTTCTTGGTTTTGCTACAGCGTCCTAGTGTCTATTTTCATCAGATAACAAGACTGCAGACTATAATTTTGAGCTTTTCTGTATTTAAAATTCTATTAAATGATGAACCACTGACATCTTCAATGTTCTTGCTCCTCACCTAAGACAGACGTTTTGGTCTTTTCACATGTTCTGAAACTACTGTACGAACATTCAGGCCAAAGGCAGCCTTGACTTCTTGGTATTGGCCCAACCAAGCCTTTCTTTGATTCACCTCTGTGGTTAAGCTTTCAATTTCTAACTGCGACACACTGAAAATCCTTTCTGCTCACGATGTCCAGCTCTGCTAAAGTGCATTGTGGAATATCTGTAATCCATTTATTCCTATACTTATACCTTGGCGCATCACCGCAATCTATTCACTACATAGCCAGCCTTTAAGAATACTCGTCTACTTGCATTGCTGCTGCTGTACAATTGTAAACTGACTTGATATCTTCTTCATTATTTTCTGTAGCGTGAGCATCTTCATCTCGAGCCCAAAATGTTGCTCATCTTTAACACCTCCTCCTTTGCTTCTATAGAATGCTTATACTCTTCAATCTCTTCTTATGAGTGTGCCAGCTCTGCTCTGTATGACGTCGCCAGTCTTCTATTTTGCTCGGTTTTCCCACTTCCTCCGGGATTTCATCCAAATGGCCATCGTATTGTCATGAATGCATGTGTGGTTTTCTCATAGGGAACCTTACTTCAATGAGTCTTTGTGGTATAGGTATTTTCACTGATACTGCACTGTCTCACACTCTGGCTCCCAACATATAGGCAGCATGGGGGAGGAGCTTTGAGTAGGTTTACTTGGCTCCACTTCTACACTCCCTCCTCTGGGCGATTCATCGAATACTCTCTCATCAGTCTTCACATTTAGACATCCTTGTCTGAAGAAAGGCTTCTTTGGGACCCATATCTTTATGACTCCTTTCTGGCATCCTGCTGATTTCACATGCTCATCTTTACTCCAACACATAAGCATGCATTGTCCACTTGGACTGCAGTAGATGAATTTCCCCCACATACTTCTTGTGGTTCTTTGGGTACAGGAACTTTGTTGAATGTTGTCCTTCACGTAGTCTCTGATTTCTTCATCTGTCAGCTCCTTGGTTTTCCATCCTGATTCGACATCAATCATGATCTTCATTCCTACAGCTTTCTTTGTAGTCTTCTTACATTGTGGGATTATTATCCTGATCACACAAAATCCAAGCAATACCATCACTATCAGGGCTCTAAGGAACTTCAGCAATCTGCCATTCATTGTGGAACCTATGAGAATATTGTTCCAAACCAACTGTCATCAGCATTGTCTTCCACTTGGTCTATCATCTGGACGTGTAATTTCATCAGCATCATTATGGCCTCTGTCAAGGTGCCATTCTCGTCGTCGTGATAAGGTATAAATGTGGAACATGAGTCTCCAATTTTGGAACAAGCACCTCCATCCATAGATGTGATCATGCCCAGGACATATCTGTTCTGGAGAGTCATCAGGCGTATGGCTCTCAGGTCTTCCTTGATAGCATTGAATCCCTTTATGGTAGTTGTGATCGTCTGCAACAATTCCCATCTGGTCATTTATAACCACTTAGTGTTTGCATCCATCTGGATCCTGGGCATGAAGATTATCGGGAATATTGATGAAGTCTTACTAAACAATATGTGCTAATATGTGATGGAATCAAAAGCTTCTATTGACTTGGCTGAGAAATAGTTCTCTCTCTTCATTCGATTCAGGAGTTCAGCAGTTCGCTTCTTTCTCAGGTGAGCATCTGCCTTTGGAAACTCGCCAATGTCCAGGGCACTTTTAGGATTCACCAATGCCGGAACATGGACGTTCACTATAGAACATAATCCTCCCCAATCTCTGGGCAGCTTCATGTAAGCTCTAGATCCACAGGACCAGTAGTCATCCATTATCACTGCTGTTCCAATGCTCATTCCTGGCACGTCAAAAATGTGGCCACAATTGTGATTTTCTCCAAGTTATCTTGTGCCATTATTTCTGAAACCCTGCTTTGCACTTTCCAGAGGCACTATCTGTAAGGGCCCTCCTTTATCTTTAACCCATGTCAGTAGTTTAGCAAGTTTCGGCCATAAAGGTTTGCATCCTTTTTCCACAATGTCAATAGTCGGTTTGTAGTATTACTACCCAGGCTCTGCAGATTATTACTCCTTCTTCCCATCCCTCTGGAGAAAGTACTGATCCCCAGATCTGCATTTGGCCACTGTTCTTCCATCTTCGAATTTCTTCTTCAGATTTTCCTGGACTTTCAAGTCTTCTGTTCACTTCCCATCTGATTCTAGCCCCTTTCACTCTAGGCTGTTCGTATCTTATCACGTGATTTTTGGTGTGGGCTCTTGCTCTTGTCTTTGTATCTTGCACATATTCATCTTCATCTGGATCTGCCCATTCTGTTGCCCATGCTAGATAGACTGTTCGACCAATGAACTGACCTCTTGATCGACAATGTGAGATAGGTAGTGTGCTGTCTGAACATCTATCTCAATAGCTATGAATATGTTAGACTTCCCCATACTATAGGGCAGAAGTGCACATACATAGCATTCCTCTTCTGAAGTTTGTTTGTCTACCAAATGTGATGTGCTGTCTAGATAATCATTCAAGTCATGATCATCATCCTTGTACTTCTCTTAGGTCTCCTTCTTGCCTCATGAGCTTTTATACTCAACTCATGAAGTATGTCAGCATAATTATGTCTTGCTAGGGGAACTTCAGGGACACTTGTCAGTGAAATCAGTGTCTTTACATGTGCTACTGGTGTAGAAACAGTCACATAAGGTCTCTTCCTGTTGGCATAATACGAAGGTAACCAAGAATCATGAATAACTTGCAAAGCTGACCTCCCCCAAAAGGAAAGCCCAGACCTATCTGTCACAGAACTAGGTGCTTTTATATGCACCACTGGAGTAGGGCCAATTACATAACGTCTCGGCTGTCTTATAATTGCCACATCTGTAGCCTGCTGCTGCATAGGAAAATACACAGGAACTACTGCTTTGTTTGGATCCACATAATAGACAGTACGTACTGTGAGAGAGAAAAGAATAACAATAAATATGATGCATGTATATATTATGTACCAGTAGGTCCACCTTATACAGCAATAGCTTCTTGCACGTCGTAGTGCTCTCTCATTGTTTGCCACATTATTGTTGCTGTCAATGTTGCCCATAGTGCTTACGATTACTTTTTAGGAAGGAAAAAACAAACTTTAATTGGGCAATCTCATGAAATATTCTGGCAATTGCTGGATCCGCTCCACAAGCTCCACGGGCAGCTGGCTGATTGCAGGACGGTTGATAAGGTTCCTGATAAATACAAAAGAGTCTTTTTACCAGACAAAATGAGGATAAGCTTCCAGTAAATAATAAAAGATCAAGGCCAGTAGGTTGTGAATGTCCTCACTCGACAATACCATCAGGATGCTCAGTGTGTTGTCTCAGACAGTAGATGGACTTGCTCAATTATATCACGTAGCAATTTATTGATTGCCGGTTGATTCCTAGGATCTCTCAGGAATGAACAAACGTTGGTTTGTCTTACAACAAGATGCAGGCGTTCTTCTATCAAGAAATAAAAGACCATTCCAACTAGTCTATAAGCATCTTCATCAGAAAGAGGCATTTGTATTTTCCATACAGTACTCAGAAAGTTGGAGGATTTGCTCGATTATAGCTGTGATCAGTTGCCTCACAATTGGACCATTTTTAGGATCTTGCAGGAACATGTGAACGTCAACAGTTCTCCCAACCAGTGCGGGATATGCACGAAGAATGAAGAGAAAAACATCAAAAATGATCCGATGAACGGTGCCATTAGGCACCACCATAGGCGCTTCCAAAGAGAAACTCATTGAGAAAGGAATTGGAGAACTGCTCCCTTTTCCAGTCATCAAAAAGGAATTTAATGTTTGCCATTTTTTCTTCCCTCTTCAAGACTTCAATATGTCTCCGTCCAATGTTAACAAGCTACTGTGGCTCAAGAACAAATATCTTATTCACTCCTTGTTTAGCAGCTACAAAGAGTGTCTTGAACGAACCACAGTCCAATGTACTCTTTATCTGTCTACTGGACAGTCTCTGCATCCTTCTTCCTAGTCATCAATCTAGTCTGCACATGCTGAACTTCTCTGTTGCACGCTTCTGAATGGGGTGGGTGTGCAGTGGTCTCGCTGGTGTAAATCTTCATATCTGTATGGAATATCCAAGCACGTCTCCCTAAGACATTCGCTGCTGATGGTGTAACGTCCTCTACCACAAAAGGACTGTTAAACCCGGGTTGATGCCATTTGCGGACAAAGTTTCTGATATATTCCCCATCTTGGAACTACTTCCTGGACTAAGAATTTCACAGCGCAAGTGGCGTCTGGGTGTGTGCATGGACCAGCCTCGATCCACCTTGAAAAGGGGCACACCACCACAATCACATATCTGTAACCATTACAAATCTGCAGCCTGTCAACATAGTCAATATGTTAATGCTGGCCATGACCATTTGGTCGAGGTATAACTCCTCTGACTGTTCGCAGCGCGTGCCCAGCAGTAAACCTTTCACATGCGATGAACGAACCGGTCCTCCGCAACAGTTGCTGCAAGGCTTTCCCTAGTGACATGCGCAGGGTAGTGTAGCTGTTCCAACGCCACCCTTAATAAGGCAACAGGCATCACCGGTTTACCAGTGCTTTCCTCTCACCACAATGCCTCGGAAGGGGATCAAGAACACCCCCTCTGTGTCCACAGGTCTTTCTCATCCTGTGGTGCTCCACCTTGGACTTCCATCAATTGTGTTTTTGATACGTTATTAAAACTTTCATTCCTAATCATCATCACCACCATTCTTTCATTCATATCAGGCTTATCAAAGCTCATAATACCTGTTCAATATGCAACTCTTTTTGCCTCTTTGTCCGCTGCTTGATTTCCGCGTAAGATAAAGTCTGCTCTTTTAATGGGCGGTGTGCACTTAACTATCGTGATGGCTACTGGATGTTGTAGTGCTTTAATAAGTCTGTCCAATAGGGTGGCGTGTTGCACTGGAGTGCCGTCTGCTCGGAGGTAACCCCTCCTTTTCCAACGTGCTAGCCCTGCGTGTACTGTCAGCCTCACATAAGCAGAGTCACTGTACATGGTTACTTCCTGGTCTGTGTGGTTCTCGAGCGCGACAATAAACGCCACTAATTCAGCAGCGTGTGCTGAAAATTGAGATTGTAGTCGTGTACTCGTCATTACTTCAAGTTGCCCAATAACCTTGTGCCTTACTACAGCGGCACCTGAATATTTTTGCCCATCACTTTGATCGATTTTTGAAGACCCATCAATAAAGAGAATCTCGCCAGCTGCCAAAGCATTTTCTTTTACTCTCGGGATCTCGTCATAGAATTATTCATAATTTGAGCAATCATGTGCATGCTTGTCTTCTGCCCGTGGTTCAGCTACAAACGTGGCAGGGTTCACTGTTTTACATCTTACTTTTTTAATCACTGGATTTGATATAACTACCTCATAAGCAGAAGCTCTGATGCAGAAGATGTCAGTGTACTTTTAGGTTTATCCAAAACCGCAAATAATGCATGCTCAACAAACATCGTCATGGAACACCCCATTACTATGCTAGCAGACTTTTCAATAGCGAATGTGGCGGCTGCCAAAGATTGTTTGCAAGGGAAGTGACCCCTCATTATTGGGTCCAAAATCCCACTGTAATATGGTAGAGGCTTGTAGCCCAACGTAGTTCTCTGCATGAGTACTGCTGTCATTACTGTTCCATTTGTGTGCGAAAATAAAAAGAATTCCTCAGAAAAATTAGGAATCCCAAGAACTCGAGCAGTGCAAATTGCTTTTTTCAACACATCAAACCCTTCCTCCATTTCCTCAGGCCATACAATCTTTTCTTGATTCTGCTGTGCATTTTTCAGGGCCTGCAACAATGGCCTAGCGTATGAACTATAATCAAATACCCATGCTCTTACATAATTACACAATCCCAGAAATTGCTGCATGTGCTTTATCGTGTGTGGTTTTGCAGTTTTCAAAATTGCCTCAGCTCTTTCAGGTGTAACTTTCTTTCCTTCATGCAAAATTAACTGTCCTATGTATAACACCTCTTCTTGGCAATACTGAAATTTCTCTTTCTCCACCTTATATCCTTTCTCTGCTAGAATAATGATTAACTGAACATGCTGCAGATCAAAATATAATCTATGTATTGCAGCACGACACTTGGCAAATCCATATTGCTTCATTCCATCTGCAGGACTCTATTGAAAATCGATGGAGACTCACAATACCCTTGAGGTAACTTTGTGCTTTTCAACTTAGTCTGTCTGAACGTAAATGAAGTCAGATCTTGAGAATCTTTATACAATGGAAGAACACATTTTTCAAGTCAATCACAGTGAAATATCGCACCTCAACAGGGATACTACATAATATCGTCGATGGGTTGGGAACTAGAGGAAACTTGGCCTCTACAATCTGGTTAATTGGCGCATGTCCTGAATTAAACACCACGACCCTCCCTTTGATTTCTTGATCGGATACACTGCGGTATTGCATGGTGACTCTGATGTGACTAAAATGCCTTGATCCATCATGGTGGATATCGTCTTTAAAATACTCTTTTCTGCCTCTGGAGTCATGGGATACTGTCGAGCTGGAGGTAAAATTGCTCCTGCCTTCAATTTAATCTTGGCTTCTCCAACCCACTTTAATAGGCCTATGTCACAGGAGCCTGTAGTCCATAACGAAACTGGCACTTTTGCCGTATCTTCATCAAAAAATTTGGGACGATGTCACACTAGCATAATTTTCTGTGGAACCTCGCGTCTTTCTGCCTAACTCAATATGCAATGCTCATCTCGAACACTAGCTCATCATCAGATGGGTCATCTTTAAACATCAGTGACATTCGTTAATCTGTAACCTTCTCCAATAGCAATTACTGTGCTCCATTATCTGCCATTGTCATCAAAACCTATGAGCATGGCCAAGACCCCTCTCCTGCTGCTTGCAGCTCTAATGGAAAAATGTGTGTCCCCCTCTTCGTCCATGGGAATCCCTGGCCTAGGGAGAAATGCATCAGTTATTCTCATAATCTTACCCACTAAACCAGGCAACCATGTTAACAGAATGCGCACCCCACAATGAAATACTTCCAGTTCTAACGGTGTGGCTATTTGTCCTGTAAATGCCATGATGAGTTTGCTCACATTTAAATAATGTGTTCCTGGCGTTGAACACACTATGCCTTCATCAGTAAAATAAATCATCATGTTCAACTTCATCATTAAATCTCGACCCAGTATATTAACTGGTGTATGTTTTGAATACAACAATGGAACAGACATATTGCATTCTCCTATAGAGACTGGTAATTTCTCAGTAAAATCTTGGGCAAATACATTCCTATTTTGTGAGCTATATGCAGGTGGAAAAGCGGTCCCCCCTCTTGAGAACTGCCCATTCTGCATGTACCCTTGGCCTACACATGTTTGTGCTATGTGTCTGTCATTCCACAAGACCAACATACAGGAGGAAGTCTTCAAATTTGCCCTCCCTGCATGCCTCGATTATCATTCTACATAGGCTGTAACCCACCTTGGTTACTCTAGAAGTTTCCCTGATTATTCTAGAAGCCTCCTCTACCGCAGAAGTTTCCCCTACCTCGTGGTATAAATCCATTCCCTCCTTGATCGAACTGCCGTTGGTTATTCACCTGTGGTATACCTGCTGCTTGCTGTGATCCTACCCTTCTCCACTAGTTAACATTGCCACTTCTATAGCATTCTTCAATAGCTTCTTTTGTACGAACTTAGCTTCTTCAAGCTTCCTGCCCTCTTCTTTCTTTTGGTTTTTCTCCTGCAACAATCGGCAATAATGCATGATGGTCAGCTGTATTTCTGGCCATGGTTTTGCCTCCATACCCACCAGCTTCTTGAACTGTCTCTGTACTTTATCTGGCAACCCCTGACATAATTTATGATAGAATACAGGTGTAGATTTTCCCCACGTATCCCGCATATCCAAGCTCCATTGCTCTTGGAAATTCTGAATGTAAATGAACAGATCTTTTGTGCCATTATAGCTCCCATATCTGACGTATCTGGATATGGTACTCGAAGCGCTTTCCAGAATGCTGCTCTATAATTATTAAACAGTGCTCCATCATGAGCAGTGACACCTGCGTATCCTGCTCTTGACCACATGTCATCAGCTCTCTCCCCAAGTATAGCTGCTAGAAGACCTTTAATGTCCCCTGTAGCCAGCATATTTCCTTCTGTAATTTTCTCTAATTCATAGATTCATTTTCCGGCACCCAACGTCAGACTCTGGAGTTTACACCTTAAATGATCCTTATCCATTTGGGGCCATGGTATATATTGTGGTCTGACTCCTCCCTTTTCTAACAATGGGAACTGTGAGATCCCAAAATCGCATTCATCCCCCATCATATGCCTGTCCATAGCAGGGACAATGGTTCTGCACCGCCTTCTTCCCGGTAATGACCATAAACTGCTCACATAAGGTGGCGAGACCCCCTCACACCATGGGATCGCCCTTTAGGTCGAAATAGCTGCGCCAGTGGTTCTGGCGTCCTCGGTTTAGGTAGATCTAGATCTGACCATCTCACTTCTCTGTCTGTCGGAGAACACCCCTCAGCCCACATGCATTAGCTCCCTCCCCCCCACTGAAGGTTTCTCTGTTTTCATCCGACACATCTTGTCCCCAACTGGCGCGGCTTCCTTCTTTCTCGACTCTGTTTAGTGTTAGTTTGTCCAAAGACAACGGCTCTATGCTCGAGGCTGAACAAACCTCCCTCCTTGCCTTGCGACTGCGTACCTTCAAAACAATCATTTTTCCCTTATTTTTTTAATTCACTTTTGGTCCTCATTTCATGACAGACCTTATCGATTTGTTCTCCTATAGCTCCTATGTCAAAATTATCCTCTAGGTCTGCTCTGGATGGTCCTGGCAATGGTTCATGTGTCGGGAAGAATTCCTCTAGGTCCTCCCATGCTGCTACTGGATTAGGCTCTATTAATTCTTTCTCCATGCGATCAATGTCGCGTGCCCTTTGCCTTCTATTGCGTTCCATTTCTTCATCGAATTCCCTTCATTTCTTAGATTCTTCTGTAACCCTTTCCTCTTTCAGTCTTTTCATCTCTCTTCTCTCGTTTGCTCTACACACTTCTTCATCTCTGCGTCTTTGCATTCTTTTATCTCTCAATTTCTGTTCTTCTCTTTCCTTTTCTAACCTATCTCGTTCTTCGATTGCTCTCTGCCTGTTATCATACTTCCTTTGCTTGTTCCTGTTTTTTCAACTGTTCATCTTGATACAGCTGTTCTCGCCTTTGTCTACTCTTTCTTTTAGCCTTGTCTTCTTTCAATTGTTTCTCTTGTTCTTTATCTTCCTTCTGCCTTACTTCATCAATGCTCTTTCCATCAAGTTTGAGCAACATCTGACCGCCCATCCCTTCGTTCTGTGTGACCTCTGCCTCGTCAGTTTTGTCGCTCTCTCTCCTTTTAATTTTTTTATTTCTCTCTCTCTATGTCCAAAGACATACCTGGTTTGTCACTTCTCTCCTTGTCCCACAGGACTTTAGGGATCACGTCCTTTTCTGGACTCTCGTCGCTGCTACATGCAGGCAATTTAAATGTTGGGTTGCTACACGCGGTAGGGATATCAGAAAGCTCTTCACCCCCCTCTTTACACTGGTTAAGCATCCAGTCTTCAGGGGGCGGGTCTTCCCGTTCCTCCTGGTAAATTTTCCAAAGCTCTAGGCTAGCTAGCCTTTTTTCTCTAGCTTCTTTGCCGCATGTGCTGCATGCAAATAGGTCGTCATATGCTGCAAATCTGCTTTAGACAGTGATCCCCCTTGTGGCCATGACATGAACATTTTATCTGCTGTACCCATAACCCATTCTGCACTGTACTCCTTAAGCTTAGGTGCGTGTTTTGCAGCTGTCTGCACAAGAGTATGAGTGGAGTAATATCCTTCATCATGACTTTAGTCACAATCGACTATCACAGTTCACTGTTAATTTACACAGATAAATGCTTTCCAGAAAAAGAATACAATATGAGCATGCAGCAATTGTCGCCGGCCCCAAACCTCTCTTTCACTTTTACTTCAATCTACCTATTCAAAAAACACAATTGATCAGTAAATAAATAAATACTGAAATGGAAAATCTCAATATTTCCATCACAGTTTGTTTGTTTATTTTATTTATAATGGGCTCCAGACCCAGGGGCATCAGGGCGCAGCAAATAAGGATACGTTCAGCTTGGTTACATAGGTACATGAAATACAAAGACATAGATAGGTGCATGAGATACAATGGTATAAATACAATGTACATTGCATGAGCGGCTGGATACAGAGTTATCGCAGTACAACACAGCTTAGAGAGGGTGTCCAGAGGGGACTAACACATAATAGGAGACTCAATATGCAGAAGAATATGCTGTGATGGAGCATGTGGGTAGTCGAGTGAGAGTTAGTCAGGAACATTATTTATCATTTACTTTCAGCCAGTCTGTCAAGTTCTGTCTGAATTTAGAAAAGGATTGGTATTCTCTAAGACCAGGGGGTAGGGAGTTCCACAATTGTGCAGCCTTAACTGGGAAGCTGTGTCCCCCAATAGTGGAGAGTTTGAAGCGTGGTACTTGGATGCAATTAGAGTTGGCTGTTCTGGTCAGTCTGAGAGAGGTTTTCCTACTGATTCTGTCAGTGAGGTATGGCGGTGCTTTATTATTGAGGCACTTGTATGTGAGGGAGGCAATTTTAAGTCGGATTTTATCAAAAGTAGATAACCATTTGTATTTTCTTCTAGTGGAAGAAATGTGTTCATTTCTGTTGATCTTAAGTGCTGCTCTCAAGGCATTGTTCTGGAGTACCTGTATTTTTTGGATAATCTAGAGTGCGTACAGTAATCCAATTTAGAGAGTATGAGGGCTCTGGCGAGAATAAGGCAGCTGTCAGTGGAGAGGAATTGTTTGCTAGCTCTGATTAGTTTGCACGTGTATGCGGTAGCAGAGGCTAGGGAGTTGACTTGTTTAGTGAAGTTCATGGTAGCGTCCAGATAGAAGCCAAGGGTCTTCACTTCCTTAGCTACTTTTATGTAATTTCCATCAATGGTGAAACTGGCATAATCTGGGCTTAGTTTAGATAGGTGCGTCGGGGTACCTAGGATAATAAGCTCAGTTTTGTCATCGTTCAGACATAGTCCATGGGTGGCCATCCATGACTGAACGATGCCATAAATTCTATTCACCAAAGCCAGATCCACGACGTAATCTCCAGTAAGAGGTAGGAGGATTTGGGTATCGTCTGCATAGTTCGTGTAGGCGATACCCAAATGGTCCATTTCGTTGAAGAGGGGCTTGGTGAATACATTGTAGAGTGTTGGTGACACACAAGATCCCAGAGGTACACCGCAGGTTATCGGGATAGGGTCTGCTGATGCCGATGGTGAAAAGACTCTCATGGTCCTGTTGCTCAAGAACAACTCAATCCATGTTATGGCCTCCTTAGAGAAGTGAGCTGCAGAGTCTAGGTGGCTGCATAAGACTTTATGGTCAACCAGGTTGAATGCAGCCGAGAGGTCTAGCAGGAGGAGTAGGGCTGATTGGCCCTTATCTCTGAGCTCATCTATTTGAGTCTTAAGATCAATTAGAGCTGTCTCTGTACCGTGTTGGGGACGGAATCCGGATTGGCGAGAGCCTAGTAGGAGGTTAGATTCCAGGAAGTTCTGTATTTGGATGTAGGCCACTTTATCTGAGATTTTTAAGACAAATGGCACAGTCGTGATGGGTCTAAAGTTAGTGGGTATGGCGGGGTCTTGGGTTTGCTTTTTGAGTAGTGGTAGTACCCAGGATTCTTTCAAATTGTTTCGGACAGTACCAGCTGTGAATGAGGAGTTTATAAGTTTGGTTATGGAGGGCGCAAGTTCTCTTGCAGCATCCTTAATAAGTTGTGGCGGGCATTGGTCACCCTTGCAATTGGACGGTTTGAGTCCCAGTATGACCTTGTTCACCTCAATGACAGAAACTTTAGAGAAGCTGAAGCGAGTTTCATGTTCACAGTGCGGCAGAGGAGCTATACTGTGAGAGGTTTGAGGTGCTAGAGAGGTTTTTCTTATGGGCAGTTTTAGTTTGTAGGTTGGACACTTTGTTAGTTAAGGCGTGCTGGATACTGGAGCATAAGAAATCAAAGGACTGCACAGTCTTTAGCTGATTCTGGCGCTCCTCATATAGACTCATTAAAGGTGTGGAAGCAGCAGAAAAAGGGTCTAAAACTCTCAGACTGTAGAGAGTAGCAAACTCTATACATATATGTTAGACCTTAATGTATTCTGCGCTCCTACAAAGAAAAATTGTTAATCGAAAAAGATGTGTTTGTGAAAAATACACATATGACTCTTGAGATCGACACTTTGTATGGTTTTTCTTAGCCTCAGTTTATTGGCTATGTTGCATGAAAGAAAAATGTCTTGCCTTATTGGTTGAATTTGAATTATGTCATCATTCAAATTGTTTACCAAAGAAAGATTTTAAAAACAAAAAAAAGAGAAAGAGCTTCTTGAGTGAAGTCTGTTATAAGCAAAGTATAATTGTGGTGTCCAGCATAAGTCCCGACACGTGTTTCCCCGCCTGGTTTATGGCGGTTCCTCAGGGGTTAATAGCTGGTAACTTTCAAAAAAACAGATAATTCCATTCCTTGGTTGATTAATGATTCCACATTTTTACCTAATGTGACAGAAACAAATGGGCAATAGATAAGACACATTATATATTAAAGGCAAACTGAGAAGAGATATTCAAGACTAGTTAATGGGCATTTGGTCAGGCTGTGGTGAGAATAACTGAAAAAAGGGTCGCAACTTACATGTGCGTGATAATGGTGTTTAAAAGATTTGATGTCCCAACTGGTGCTGTATAATGGTGCCTCCTCAAAGGGAACGGTAGTGGCACTGGATGAGAAAAAGCACAGGCGTACGTTTAAGTTGACGCCATTGAAAGCACTCGTATTTTAAAAAAATAAGCATGATGCAATTTAAGGAAACTACTTCGAAGTATATCTTACCTCTGGTTCTTGTGAGGTTTGACGTGGTATGTAAAGCTCGCGTTCTTGTTATTGGTTCGATTGCCGAGCACGGAAAAAGTCTGCATTGGCTTGTTCGAGCTAGTGTTCAAAACTGCTGGTTTCGAGCGTAAATGTCATGTGATCGCGTAGCGTCTATGCGAGTGGCTGGGCGCCATGTTGGATCGGGACAATTTTGTTGTGTTTGTGGAGGAATAACGATGGTAGAGTGAAACTGTTGAATATTGTCACTTATTATCGCGGACATTCATATATAAGGGTGAACCTGTAATGGGGCGAGATCTCCCTGGTTCTATGAGGGAAATATAGATACAAAAACCATCTTGAAGATCTCATCTCAAAAATATAATGTATGTGATAATATACAGGCTAAGAGACGTATTAATGTGGCAAAGTGCAGTTACAGGGCTGGAAAGAGGCGGACAATGTCTAGTTGTCTTATTTATCACAGAACTGACGAAAGACACAGAAAAACATTATGTGGATTGCAAAATCTGCCAGAGATGTGTATGCACATGCGGAAAATAAAGAAAACAAACCATGCTGGTGTGCATAGACAATTCTCCTAATCCATATAAAAGAAAAGAAATGATATGGGAGAGCAGAAAAACACTGGAGCACCACTTTTTATCTTTGGTACAGTTTTCTTGCGGTGCAATAGGTGTTTCCAATTCTTTTAGAATAATGAACAGTTCTTTGATACTAGATTTGGATTGTGATATTCTGTTGTCATACGTCTCCTGTTTAGCTAGGAGGATGTCTTTCTTATATTGGGTTCAGATGTTGGTAAGGTTCAATTTGTTTTCTGCTGAGGGTGAGAGTCTCCAAGCACTTTCAAGCTTTCTTTTACGTAGTCTAAGGTTTTTTAGATGAGGGGTGAACCAGGTGTTAAGGTGTTTTTTGGGTTTGCTCTTCCTTAATTTGAGAGGTGCAATATTGTCAAGGGCAGAGTTCATGATTACGTTATACTGTTCAACTAAGGAGTTGGGGTCCAAGTTGTCTGGTAAAGAATTAAGATTAGGTAATATGTGGGGCAGCTGTTTGTCTACTGTCATCATTTTGTTATTCCTCGTAAAGGTAGGTGGAGCAAGCGGGGAGGTCTGGACTGTGGCTAGATTGGTTGCCAATGTAAATGCTAGGAGATGGTGGCCCGTCCAGATCTGGGGAGCAATGGACGTGATGTTGACATTACAGTTGTACTCTGCGATCCAGTCGAGAGTATGACCTTTGCTGTGCGTGGGTCAGTTTACTTTCTGAGTGAAGCCAAGTTCTGTCAGTGTTGTGGCAATGACAGTAGAGTGGGTGTCCTTGATATCATTGTAACCTAAGTTAAAATCAACTAGCACTAAGGTTTGGGAGGTGTTTTTTGAGTTGTTGGATAAGGCCGTGGATATGTCTTCAAAGAAGGTTCCAATAGGGCCTGGCGGTCTATAGTTAAGAAAGATATTCAATGTTTGGGAGTTAGCAGTGGGTACTTTGACCGTGAGCCATTCGCAAGATTTTCATAGGGGGTGTTATAACTACTCTCATATCTAGGTTGGTCTTAGCTATAATTGCTAATCCTCCACCTCGAGCGCTATGTCTATCTGCTTGCAGGATGGTATAGTTATCAGGGACTGCCAGAGATAGGGCAGGGCCTGCAGCATCATGCAACCATGATTCTGAAATGGCCAAGAAGTCAAGGTTATCTGTTCGGATAATGTCCGATATTTCAGTTGCATGAGCCACCAGAGACCTGGCATTTATGAGAGCTCCTTTTTTTTTATAACAACATTTTATTGAGGTATACAATTCAACATGACATCAATGACAATACGACGTCATTTAATTATATCATCTCAGTGGTTCCAGAGCCAGGGGTAGAGATGAGCTCCATTGTCCGCTACCATATCCTATCTTGGTGGACCTATAGGTGGTTGTAGGCAGAGCATTTATGCGTGAGATCTATGTATTAGTCAATAGAGGGGGCTACTTTGCAGCCATCTGGTTATTGGTGGCCTCCTAGACAGCGCCGGGAATCTCGCTGCATAATCCATGAAGGGATCCCAAATGTTCATAGTCTTATTGAAAGTATTGGTTCGGATAGTAGTCACCTTTTCTGCCACGCAATGTCCCAGCACTTGGCCCACCATAATGCTACTGAGGGACCATCTTCGTTTTTCCACAGCCGGGCCATGGCGATTTTTGCTGCAAGGAGTAAGTGTGTGCATAAGCGTGGAATGTGTCCGGAGATTGGAAGAGCCCCCCACCACCTGTTTCCCCTAGGAGAATAATTCCCGGGTCCCAGGGTATGATGATCCCCGTGATATCCTCAATGTGTTTGGTCACTTCCCTCCAATATGTCTCTGCCCGTGGACAAGCCCAAACCATGTGAAACAGGGTACCAGGGGTGGAGCAGCCTCGCCAGCAGCGATCAGAAAGATTTGGATTTTCTCTATTGATCTGTACTGGAGTAACGTAATATCTATAGCATAGCTTGTAACCTCCCTCCCTATTTGTGATACATTGTGAGCTTTTGTGCAGTCTGGCCCAAATGTTTGCCCATTCCTCAAATTCTATTTCCCGGCCCAGGTCCTTCTCCCACTCAATCATGTATCTTTCTTTTCCCGTGGGGTCAGCTCTATCTAGGAGGCGGTACAGAGCCGAGATTTTTCCTCTTTTTGTTGGGGTTGTGCGGGAGAGCTCCAGCACCGTCAGCACTCTAGAACATTTCTCCCGAACCGCTCTATGAGACAGCCAATGCCGTATTTCGGTGTAGTGAAATCTCTCACTCTCATTTGCCCTGAACTTCTCTTTGCATCTTTCGAATGTGATGGGGGAACCCTCCTCCAGAAAGTCACCCGTCCTAAGTAGACCTCCCTCCCGCCACGACTGAAAGCCATTAGTATCACAGCCCGGAGAAAACTCTGGATTGTTCCAGATAGGGGTTAGTGGGCTCAATGTGCCCCTTATACCCCATTTTCGTGCTGCTGCCTTCCAACTTCGGACCACTGTTATCGTGGCCGAAAGGGGGCCTTTATTCGTTGCACTTTCATTTCTGGCAGATGTGGCAGGTCCGCGGGGTTACCCGCACACCAGCTCCCCTCGATCTGTGTCCACTTTGGCTTGTTCTCATCTTGCACCCAGGAGAACGCGTTTGATAGCTGGGCTGCTACTGTATACCTAGCTATGTCTGGCACTCCTAGCCCCCCCAGGTTCTTGTCTCGCAACAATATTCGCTTACCAATACGAGGCGTTCCCCCCCCCCCCCGACAAAGCTCTGCAGTTTCTTTTGTATAGCCACCTGGGAATTATATTAATTTTTATGACTGTGATTCGCCCGAACCAAGAGACTTCCCTAGAAGACCATGCCTTTATGTCTTTCTTAAGAGTTGTAATAAGTTGCGGGAAGTTTGCAGCATATAGATGGCCCGGGTCGCTAGTGATCCGTACCCCCAGGTATTCGATTGCGTCTTTCACCCATGGGATCGGCATTAATTGGCTGAGGGCGGTTCTGTCTTGTTTAGAGATATTGATTGCCAGGGCTGATGATTTGTCTAGGTTAATTTTGAACCCTGACAATGCCCCAAATTCGTTAATTTCCTTTCATAAAGATTCAAGGGAGGAGGTCAAATCTGATGCTGTTATTAATACGTCATCAGCGTAGAGCGCTATTTTATATTCCCTACTTCCGATCTTAATCCCCCTTATTTTATCATTCTGCCTTATTTTGGCTGCAAAGGGTTCCATTGATAGAGCGAAGACCAGAGGAGAGAGTGGGCACCCCTGTCTAGTACCCCTTGTGATTTGTATTGCTTCGGATCTCCTGCCATTAACTCTCAGCCGTGACGTGGGGGTTTGGTAGTTGGCCATCACCCATGTGATGAAATTTGGGCCGAATCCAAAATGTTCCAGGATTGCGCGTAGGTACCCCCAGTCCATCAGATTAAATGCTTTATGAGCATCTAATGATATCACGGCAACCCTGTCCCCGGATCTGTGGACATGTTCGATAATGTCTATCGTTTTCCGAATATTGTCGTGGGTCCCTCTCCCTGGTATGAACCCCACCTGGTCACTGTCGATCAGGTCTGGTAAAACCGCTCCCAACCTGCCCGCTAATATTTTGGCGATAATCTTACCGTCGTTGTTCATAAGCGTGATCGGGCGGTAAGAAGAGGCCAACTCTGGAGGCTTCCCTGGCTTGTGCAGCAGGACAGTTACTGATTCTGCCATGGTTCCAGTGACCGGGCCAGATGACAGAAAAGAGTTGAACAATACCATCAGATGAGGAATCAGAAGCTTGGAATATTTCTTGTAAAAGGATGCGGATAAGCCATTGGGGCGGGAGCCGTGGATTTCAATGATTTAATGGCTTCTGTTATTTCCTCCGCCGAGATGGGCAGTTCGAGGTGCTCCAGCCGCTTCGAATGTTGTTTAGGTAAGGACTGCAAGTACAGCGATAAGTTGTCTAATACTATTGGTGGTCCCTTCATGATATCAGCATGGTATCTTGATAATTCATTGTTTTTCTCTCTATCGGTGTAGAGGGTTTTCCCATTGGCCCCAGTTAGTGTGAGGATATTGCTCCTGCTTCTAATTTTCCACAGTTTGCGTAATAAAACTGTCTTGTGAATGCTAAGGATTTAGCTGTATGATCGGGACAGTGCATTTCCAAAGCAGTTTTTGCCTTTCTAAGCCCTTTCTAAGCCCTCTCTCAACTTTTCTGGAATATCGCTTTTTCAGCTATTTTTCTAGTTGGTTCACGTTCTCTTCCAGCTTGGATGCGGCGCTGTTCGAGACTCTTCGCTGTTCAGTTCCCGCACTGATCAGAGCGCCCCTGACGACTGCCTTCATAGCATCCCAGATGATATTAATAGGAGAAGACTCAGTTGTGTTTTCTTTAAAGTGGTTAACAATTGTGTTCTCGACTTCCATCTTGATGCATTCGTCCAGTAACAGAGCGGCGTTCATTCTCCACTGTTTTTGGATCGGGCGTTTTTGCCCCGAGATAGCTAATTTTGGAGTTACCGGGGCATGGTCTGAAATCATGCACGTTTGTATTGATATTGCATCCAAGCATGGGTGAAGGACCCCTGAGATTAGTAATAAGTCGATTCTCGAGAAGCCTTTGTGCACCTGGGAGTAATGGGTGCAGTCTCTTGCGGTCCCGAGAAGAGCCTCCGGGCGTCTACGGTTTCCGTTTCCCTAAATAGCTTGGCTAGTGCTAATGCTTGAGTGAAGTCAGATTTAGTGGGCGGCAGGGTTTTGTCCATTTGGGGATCTGGCATCGAGTTGAAATCTCCGCCCATGACTAGGTGCCCTTCTTGAAAAGACAAGATTGTTGGGATTAAACTTGTGATGAATTTAGTTTGAGCTGAGTTGGGACCGTAGATAGCAGCGAAGGTGATCGGGAGTTCCTCAAATAGCCCCTTGAGTAAAAGGAACCGGCCGTTTGGATCTCTTTTTATAGTAATTTTTGTTAGGGGGATCCTGTCACTCAGGAGTATGGCTACTCCTCTTTTCTTTTGGCCAGAGGTGGCGAAGAAAGCTTTTTTGTATTTGGTAAATCTTACTCTGTGTTCATCTTCTTGCAGTAGATGAGTTTTTTGTAGAAAGACAATGTCCCCGCCTAGTTGCCCCAGTCTTTGTTCAACTGATTTTCCCTTCTGTGGCAAGTTAAGTACTTGCACATTCCATGATAGGATTATTTCACTTGTCTCAGCCATAGTCTCTTGTTCCTTTTGTCTAAGATTAAACACACTCTCGCTTGCTGATCTCGATTAGCCCTGCCTGAGGCCACTTTGATGTTTCGCTATTGCTTCAATGTCGTCGTTGGGATGTCACTATGGGAGCTTATGCGCAGGGTCGAACCGATGAAGCTCCCAGACCCTGCGTATTTGATTGTCTTTCGTTGAGCTCCCCCCCCTGTGACAAGAACAAGTAGGAAGAGCCACATCCTACAGCCACTGGGAAACTGGTGGCCTCGATGCGCTCATATTGGCCAACTGGGCCGCCAAACCAACTGTAAACTAGGACTGATGCATTCTATCCGCACTGCCATGACAGCGCCTTCAGAGCTCGAGTGAGGAATTAGACTCGACGCGAGGGTCCATCTTCTTTTGGTTTGTGTATCCTTCCACGGTGCCTCTTGTCAATCGACTCGTTCCGGAGGAAAGCCTCCGTTCCCCGCCGTCATTGCTGTAATTTCATTCTGGATCACCCAGAGTTGGGGTTTTTCTTGGGCGGGCCTCGAAGTCTACGCTTTCGAGCAGGTTTCGACCATGATCCGTCAGGAGGATTGCTGCGCTGGGATTGGGTTGGCCCTTCGGAGTATGAGCCACCCCCCGCAGCCTTGATGCCCATGAATTTGTCGGCCTCCTTCTGTGATCGGATTTGTCTTAGAGTCCCCTCCCACGTGAATTTGACCGAAGTGGGGAATCCCCATTGGTAGGTAACCTTTTTCCCCTGCAGCCATTCCGTGAGTGACCGCATGGCTTTTCGCTTCTGTAGCGTTGAATTCGCCAAGTCTTGGTTTAGCACTATTTTCGCTCCCTGGTATGTTATTTGACCCATTTTTCTTGCTTCACTCCTTTATTTGGTAGAAATTAACCCTCACCAAGATATCTGGGGGGACGCTGGATGCGGATCTCGGGATCGACCTGTGTACCCGGTCCAATTGTAGAGGTGCCTCATCCGGCAGGGTTATGATGTATCTGAGTACCCCGAGACATGGTTTCTTGGCTCTGAGTCTGGTGCGGATGCTGGAATCCCGCGGATGCAGATATTGTTTCTCTGTGACCGATTCTCTGCATCCTCTTGTTTGGCTTCGATAAGATCACATCTTTCCTCCAGAGCTTTGATTCTGTCTCTGTCAAGCTCATCCTCGAACCGCTGATCACAAACCTCTGATTCAAGCTCCGTCGTCCGCCTCTCCACCTCCCCCACTCGTTTGTCCAGGGAGTTCATTTTTCCCATTACTTCTTCTTTGCTCTTGTGAATTTCATTTGTCAGTGCAGTGAGCAGTTCCCGCAGGTCCGCCTTGGTTACCATTTTTTGCTGCGTTGTTAGCTGATGGTGCACCAATAGGGATCTCCTCCTCCGTGGGACCCTCAGCCCTCTACCCTTTTTTGGAGCGATAACTCGAGGCACCAGCCATCAATGCCGCAATGTCCGACTGCTTGGACACCTTACCACTCCTCAACATCTTTGTTTCCGTCAACCCCCAAATTATCCCCCTCTGCAGTAAATATGATTGCTTGATCTGCCCCAAGGAGTAGGAGACATGCAGTATGCGAGGGGGGGAAGTGGGGAAACCAGGCAAAGCAAATAGGTCCCCCAGAGGAGGCTAATTGCGCTCTTCCGATTGTACAAATTGCATGCTGGTATCGTGTGTTCGCACCCAGCCAATCCCCCTTATCAGATTGAGGTGGCAGAGGGGCACTGGCGCAAGGTTAATGATTTACCATTTGTTTCGCCATACTAACTTCAGGGTCGAAAGAGCGTTGCTTCGTGTGCACACTGGTGCAGCCGCTCTCATGGCCTCTCTCCCGTAGGAATCCGCGTTTCTGCTGCACCATGCGGGTCCCCCCCCGCAGCTATGGCCAGCTCTGCCCTACGTCCTTGTGAGGCATTTGCTCTGCCCGCCTCCAGCCCAGCCGCGGCTCTGGTGCAAGACCCGCAGTAAACGGGCCAGCCGGGTGTCATATCCTTAACTCCTGCTGCAGCGCTGAGTCTCGCCGCTGGCCGTTCCTCCCTCGGGAGCGTAGCTCCGATGTGCTCTGTGGGATCTCGCCGCTGGTGGAACACACCCCGGTAGGTCCCGGGACGGACTAGGAGCCTCTCCTCACTCAGGGATGCGGGAAGGAGCGCCTGCTGTCCTGGACGAGGTGGAGTGCGTTTCACCCACGCAGGTAGGCCCCCCCAGCTCTGAGCTCCAATGGCTGGGGATTCTCCTCCGCTCCTATTTTGGGCACCTCCCTGGGATTATTGCAGCCTGAGTAATGGGGAGCCGCACACCTCCTGACCCCTTCCGCTGTTCTTCAGACCTACGTCGCTCACCTTGAAGGCAGTGCTGGATAGTTCAAGTCAGTTCGCCAGGCGGCCCATTCTGTTCTCCTGCGCCCGCATTGCCCCCGCTTCACGCAGATCAGTAGCGGCTGCCATTTTGTCGCCGGGAGCTCCCGGATTCAAAAATGCATCCGAATTCAAAGATTCGGTCACCTTCCAGGAAATCATTTGCCGATCAGCATCTGTTAGATCTCCCACATGGTGTGGATCATTTGCGGTGAAAAACAGAGGGTGCAGACGGAGTTATTGCTTACTGCGCATCGGGCCCGCTTGGAGCTCTTAGGAAAACATGCCGCTCGCGGCAGCTCCAAGCCACGCCCCCATGAGAGCTTCTTTAAGATTTAGTGGGTGGCTTTCTGATGCAGAAATGGCAATGGGACTGTCTTGAGTCGTCTGTCTAGGATGGTTGGGTGTGGGTCTTTTATGATTGGTGCAGCTTGTAGTAAGCTCTGTCTACTTTATGAGGTAGGCACCTTTTTAGGTAGTTTAGTTGCTCAATCTTTTTTGCCTGTAGTTCATATAGTTTAGATAGGCGAGCACGCAATCTTAGCTTTCTATCAGCAGTGCTGCATGGAGCCTGTGCGATAGAGTATTCTTGTTGCAGGTTAGTTTTTTAGCCAAGCTAACTTCGGTAGGGCACCGGTTAGGAGTTTGTATGACCAATGGGGGTAAATAATGACAATAGGTTATAAGCCTGTGTCCTGATTGAGCCTGAAAGGGTGATAGTAGGCCAAATCAAAGGTAGGTGCAAATGGAGTGCAGAGTGGGCAAGCTACAGTAGGGTTCAGCAGTTCGCATAGGCTAGGCTAATACTATACAGCGCAGCCGATGCTGGTGCAGTAGGTAAACACGGCATTAGGTTGTAGGCTAATGCAGTGGCAACAACAATCATGAGGAGGCAAGGCTAATGCACTGGCAACAACAATCATGCGGAGGCAAGGCTAATGCAGTGGCAACAACAATCATCAGGGGGCAAGGCTAATGCGGTGGCAACAACAATCATGAGAGGGCAAGGCTAGTGCAGTGGCAATAACAATCATGCGGAGGAGGGCTAATCCAGTGGCAACAACAATCATGAGGAAGCAAGACTACCTAGTCTATTTCTTTCTCGTTTTTCAATATTTCATTTCTTTACCACATACACCATATACAATATACAGACAGACAGACAATACTGACAGACTGGCTGACCCGCATATACTTTTGTCAACGCTCCTTGTGACTATTTCTACCCATAATAATGACTCCAATGGAGTATGAAGTGTCCTCTTTAACAATCCTTGATTGTTTGTAGCCTATGTCTCTCCACTCTGACTTTTAGGACAAGTTCCTTATAAACATCCTTGATGTAGGATTCTATAGGCTCATCATGTAGAACGCTCCTCATCTATATACCTTTAATTATGACGCTCTTCGTCTTAAACAATGACATTCTTCGTCTTAAACTAAAAATAAAATACTCCAACCAACCCACTGTTACTCTTCCCCCCATCAATACTCATTCAGGTTTGCACCTCACTCAGCCTACTCACCATTTGCGTTTTCGGCATCCGACCCTCGGGATCGCCTCCTCCTCAATCAGCTGCTTCAGCCTTTGGTGCGCTCAGCTTCCTGTAGAAGTCGGGAGGAGATTCCGTTTGAAACAGAGGGACCCGCCCCACCTGTACGTGCCAGGTTTTTAAACTAACAGCCGCTATCTACAGGGAGCCTTACGTCCCTCCAGCTAAATGGCAGAGGACGTCCGATATTAACGGTACCCCAAAGCTTACTAGGTCGATGGATTTTTAACCATCAGCTCTGCTACCACGTGAACTGGAGTGTCTGACCCAGCCCTTTAAGACGAGGTAGCAATACTTTGAGATAGATGGTAATGCAGAATATACTCAAACATCAATAATCAAACTGACTCAGGAAGTAGGCAAAGTACGAATGTTTTAATTTCAATTATCTAAAACAGGGAGTTACAGCGAACATCAACGAACACGCTCGATCTTCTCACTCTATGCATGTCATTAAAAAAAACTTTTCTTCAAAACTCGTCATCACTGACGTCAATCTACGTGGCAAACTACAAAAACCTACTTGGGGATGTGATAGGATTACAGGGAACATCTAGGTATATGTCCCATACTGATCAAGGAAGTTGATTGGGTATCTAACATCAGGTGGGGCAATTAAGCCCTCCTCTAGTGCAGGTCATTCTGAACGTCATCAAATACACGACGCCCCATTGATAACACAAACTATAGGGCTCTTTATTACATGCCCCTCTATAATTGCTTGGCACCCGGGTACCCCTCTGTAATATTCCACATGCGTAAGCAGCACGCAGGCTGGCATCCAGGTGCTGGTGATAACCATAGCTTCTCATCAATTAGCCTCTCTTCCATCATCACTCTTGCAGTCTGCCTGTCAATTAAGGCTTTGAACTCAGCCGTGAACATTTTCTCTGTGCTCGAGAATATGAGGGAATATAGGTTTCGATACAGCTCATCCTAGTGTCTATTTTCATCCAACCACATGACTGCAGACCATGATTTTGAGCTTTTCTCTATTTAAAATACTTTTAAATGATGAACCTCTGACATCTTCAATGTTCTTGCTACTCATCAAAGACAGAAGTTATGTTCTTTTCACACGTTCAGCAGCTACTTTACGAACATTCAGGCCCAAGGAGACCTGGGGCCTCATTACAACCTGCCAGTCCGGGACCGTGCAAAATCTGTGATGGCGGTAAAAACGTTTCCGTGTCCGCAAGGGTGCGGAAAAACCGCCCGATTACACGCTGTCGGTCGCGCGCACCACACGGACTCGGAAACGTTGTTACCGCCGTCACGGAATACCCCACGGAAATGGAAATAACGAAGCCACAAGTGGCGCAAAACCCGTTTCCGCCGCCACGGACACGGAACCGGAAATACCATGATCGCCAAAACAGGAAACAGAGAGGCGGCCATCATATAAAAGCACAATCCATTGCCATCCAGAGCCAGCACAAGCACAATCCTGACTCTGAGAAGCCAAAAGGGACCACCAGCATGTCTGCCAGGATTCCTGCTCAGAGGCAGCGCAAACAGCGCTTCAGCGAGGCGGAGCTAACCGTCTTGGTGGAGCACATTGTGGACAATGCTGAGATGCTGTTCAGCGCCGACCAACGGCGTGCCACACAGCAGCGGAGGAAGGAGGTGTGGGCCGAAGCTGCACGCAAGTGCACCGCTGTGGGCGTGGCAGTGAGGAGCGTGAAGGACTGCCACAAGCGTTGGGACGACCTGAGGCTGAGGGTACGCAACCTCATTTCCACGCACCGCCAACGCAGCAGTGGGACAGGCGGAGGACCCCCTTCCCCACTGAGGCTGCAAGCATGGGAGGAGCGTTGCAGCAGCGTCCTCCACCTAGAGGGAATCCATGGGATTGGGCAGGCTGAGGCAGGAGTGAGCCCACCTGCAGATGCCGGTAAGTGCCCAAACATGAATGCCACATGTAAATATGCAGTTGTGAGTACTGGGCCAAAGGACCCATTAACAACCCCCCCCCCAGGCAGTGCATGTGTGGGCCAAAGGACCCATTATGATCCGTATGGCAACCAATATCACTGAATGCAGACACCAGCAATCAGATGCATGTGACTAACACTATTCAATGTACAATCTTAATGACGCATGTGATGCACCCATCTGCCACCACAACAACACTAATTGCATGCCCTTTGTGTCCCCACAGCCGTTTCAAGTGACAGTGATACTGCACAACAGGCCAGCCAATCAGCATTGGCAAGTACACTAGCCACCGCCACCACACAGGAGGATGCTGCCGGCAGTTCTGCACCTCTGGCCACATTACCAGCCACTACAGATGTGCAGCACACCACCACCACCACCAGCAACATCCCCACCATCTCCACACTGGCTGAGTCCAGACAGGTGCCACAGGAACCTATCATGGCCACCCAACACAACACCGAAGGCAGCAGCACTGCAGAGGGGGCGGCCTGCAGTGATAACAGTGCCCCGCAAGAGCACTCGGAAACGGGGCCACAGGGGGAGATGCCCACATTGGAAGACCTGTGCTCCTTCCATGAGCTGGGGTTCAGCCCCACTTCACTGGGGAGTCCCATGAGGTCGCCCACCCCATCCATGGCCGAACTGAATGCCCGCATGCAGCGGATGGAGGACCAGCAGGCTACCCTCACCCAGCTGGTGGAGAGGCAGCTAGAGGAATCCAGGCTGCAGAGGGAGAGCTACAGCGCCTCAGTGCATCGCCTGTCGAGGTCCATTGGACGCTTTGCGAGCACCATAGTGACCCTTGCACGCCATGTGCGGGAGGGCAATGAACACACCTCCAGGCTTGTGGAGGCCATGTTGGTTGGCCAACAGGCAAATTTGGCACGGATGCCCTCAATCCCTGATTCTGGCCAATCAAACACTACCACCCCATCCAGCTCCACTACTGCTAGTCCAAGGAGGCGCTCGAGTAGGCTAACGGGTCCCTTGGGCAAGGTTGCACAGAAGCGCACACGGAAGTGATGGCATGTGTGTGGGGCAGTGCAGGACACATGTGGACTACAAGGGTGTGAGAGGGGTGGTCACGTTTGGGTGGTGGGGTAGGTAGTTTTGGGGGTTTGGACAATGGGCTCTGGGTGGGGGTGGGCACGTTTGGGTGGTGGGTGGCCCCGGGTGTACAGCTTCCCTAACCAATGCACCTTCTTCCCTGTTGTTATTACATCAATACATCACCATTTCAAATCAAGACATACATGTGTGGACATTGATCATTTATTTTGCAGTGCAACTATTAATTCATTGTCATCACCATGTTTGTGCATTACTGTGAATGTGCTGTGACTCAAAAGTAAATGCGAATCAGGGCATCCCGTGCTCTCTGGCCATCATGTGCACCCCCAGGGGGAGGCGGTGCCATCCCATCCCCATCTCCATCCCCATCTCCATCCCCATCCCCATCTCCATCCCCATCCCCATCTTCCTCATCTGCGTCTGGTGGCATTGGGATGTTCCTGCGCAGGCATATATTGTGCAGCATGGCACATACCAGCGTGATTTTGCCCGTCTTCACTGGGCTGTACAGCAGTGATCCGCCAGATCTGCTCAGACAGCGGAAACGGGCCTTCAGCAGTCCAAATGTCCTCTCAATCATTCCACGTGTGCGGATATGTGCCCTATTGTATGCCTCTTCATGCCTGTTCCTTGGTCTCCGTACAGGTGTCATCAACCATGTCGTGAGTGCATATCCCGCATCACCTACATGGGATGTAGATGGGGGAACATGTCAGTGTTTGTGGCATCATGTCCTCATCTGCTGCTGTGCATTCTTGTATCATCATTCATTCATGCATATGAACCATGCAGTGTCTGGAGGGATGTTTTGGCCATCACGAGGAATGTCGCTGACTGCATATGGGCCTACACATTAACTTGCATGTTTGCTGTGCCCTGCGGGTGACATTTGATTGTGTGCATGTCATGGTGCAGTGCTGTCCACACATGGCAGAGTGACTCCACTGTACGGAAGTAGTAAATACTCGTCGTATCATTTACACGCCTCTCGTGCTTTTTGGGGCAGTGTTTCAATTGAGGGTGGGTGTCTGCAGTGGCACAGGGTTCATGGGACAGTGACGGGATTGGCTGTGGCAGCGTGTGCACGGGCACATTGTGGTGCCCTGTCATGTCTTCCTTCATGATGTTTGGCATCCGCTGTGTATTTGGTAGATGGAAGGGGGGTGATGCATGTGCGGTCACAGCGGCACACTCACAATGCTCATTGGCCTGGACACACACACACACCACTCCGACAGGGTTGTAGCATCGTCAGCTGTACTCACCCAATAGCCATGTGCTTTGTCCGGCATAGCGTTCCATGTACCGTGGCAACGTGGAATTCCGCAGTACCACTGAGTCATGTGATGAGCCTGGGAAACGTGCGCAGCAGTGTGTAATCAGTTGCATGGCATCACAAACCATCTGGACATTCAAAGAGTGATACTGTTTCCTATTGCGGAACACCGCCTCAATTGCATGTGGTACTGTCAGCTCGACGTGGGTGCAGTCAACTGCGCCTATGCAATTTGGCATGCCTGCTATGGCATGGAAGGCCAACTTGGTGGCAATGACCTCGGGGAGGGTGCGGGGTAGGGCTATGTGTTCCGACACATGGCGCAACAGGGCATCCAGTACCTGTACCAGGACTTTTGAGAAACACGGTTGTGATATGCCGTGCAGCTCACCAACCGTGTGTTGATAGGTGCCAGTGCCAAGGAAATGCAGAACTGAGACAACCTTCAAGAGGGGGGGGATGGCGGTGGGGGTGTCAATTAGGCTGCTGATGTTGTCCTCAATCATGGCGGTGATGTGCATGATTGTTGCACGGTCCAGCCGGTATAGGGTGTGGATCTGTCCTGGGGTGAGGTTCCAGGGTGAGGCCCTGATGCGTGGTATTGGTGGCTGGCGGCGGGGTCGGGCTGGCTGGGCAATGGGGTTTGCCATAGCTGCAGGGTTGGCTGGTTGCCGCCTACGCCTCCTCCTCTGCGCCATTGCTGCCACCATGTGCAGTACTGCCTGTTGGTTGAGTAGGCCCAGTCCCAGTGCTACTAGCCCTGCTGCCTGCATGGTTCTGTGTTGTGTTGGGCTGGGTGTGGCCCTTTTGTAGGCTCCCAGTGGCCTGCTAGGTCCAGCTGGGCTGATTTGGTGCACCTGTGCCCTGATTCAGTTCAGCCGGCAGTGTATAACGCCATGTTCGCGGTGGCGGCGGTTCCGCCACCGTGATCACGGTATTTCCGCCATTTTTTTCCCGGTATTTCCGTGTCCGCGCTAGTTGTGATGCTCACGGTGTTTCGTGTTGCCGGTAACGGAGGGGTTTCCGTGCAGGCGGAATTAAGGGGAACCCTATTTCCGCGGTGGCGGTTTAGGGTGGTGCTATTACCGGGGCCGCGGGTCATGATTGCGCGGACATGCAAACGGTGCCGGTATGGTTTTACCGGCAGTGTTAATTCCGGACCGGAGTACTTGTAATGAGGCCCCTGGACTTTTGGTGTTGGGACAATCAAGCCTTTCTTTGATTCACCTCTGTGGTTAAGTTTTCAATTTCTAACGGCGACACACTGAAAAATCCTTTCTACTCACGGTGTCCAGCTCTGCTAAAGTGCATTGTGGAATATCTGTAGTTCATTTATACCTATACGTAGGTGCATCACCGCAATCTATTCACTACATAGCCAGCCTTTAAGAATACTTGTCAACTTGTGTTGCTGCTACTGTACAATTGTAAAATGACTTGATATCTTCTTCATTATTTTCTGTAGCATGAGCAGCTTCATCTCGAGCCCGACCTCCTCCTTTGCTTCTATAGAATGCTCATACTCTTCTGGCTCTTCTTATGAGTGCATCAGCTCTGCTCTGTATGACATCACCAGTCTTCTCGTTTGCTCAGTTTTCCCACTTCCTCCGGTATTTCATTCAAATGGCCATCATATTGTTGGGAATGCATGTATGGCTTTCTCAGTGGGAACCTTGCTTCCATGATTCTTTGCGGTATAGGTATTTTCATTGATACTGCACGTGTCTCACACTCTGGCTTCCCAACATACAGGTAGCATGGGGAGGAGCTTTGAGTATGGGCACTTGGCTCCACCTCTACACCGGGCTAACTTCTATTCATTCAGTGGTATCCCCCAAGAGACCCATTATTGGATTTCTAGGTATTTTTTCTGTAGAATTTCCCCACTTCTGTTACTATGGCATCCCAGTATGGCATTTTGGGCAAGACAATCAAATATGCAGGAAGGTACCTATGCCCCACATCGGTACCATGAAACACATATATAGGCACGTTAAACATACCATATCATCCTCTACACCAGAGGCTTGATTCCCCTTCACTTTATCTTCACAACTTGTTTGGTGTAAGATATCATTCATACAGCATGTTGTATGATGGCTCCCTATGTGGAATGCAGGTTGGGGATTTGTGAGTACTTATCCAAACCGGTTTCCAGTCTTTTAGAAAGAGATTGCACCCCAAATCTCTATGCTAGACTTTAATGGGAGCCCCCTCCAAACTTGAATCATTAGAGAATAGCAGGCCATACATTCTAGATATTAAACCCATATTTGCGGTGATAGAGAAAGCTGCATCTTCAAATGTTGTGACTCCCTCTCCAATCTCTTTATTCTGAAGCCAATGCCTTATTTCCCAGTATCTGAATCTTTCCGATTTACCCACCTTCAAAGTGTCTGTGCACGGCTGATAGTATTTAATTCTACTATTTGTAACCAACTATTTGTAAACGCGTATCCACTCCTCCAGTCATCTCTCAAAACCAGTTTCCCAATCCATCAGTGTAAACTAGGGTTGTCTGTATTCACAAAAAGGTCTGGGAGCCCCTCTACTGAGAACGAACACAGCCAAATAAACTGCTGTTCAATGAGCAAGTCGTTGACGTCTGAATTATTCTGGGTAATTTAGGGTTAAACCCCAAGTTCCTAAATGGTCTGGGAGCCCCTCTACCGAGAACAAGCCCAGACAAATATGTTCAATGGGAGGGAGGCACCCAATTAGGCTCACAGGCATTCTGGCCATTGACCCAAACCAGACACCCATAACACAGAATGTGGATTGGAGTAAGCACCAAGTCTTTCACAACACTACACTGCATTCACTCCAGTTTCAGTCAGGGCTTGCCCAGGCATTGTGTCATACAACCAAAACCAGAATCCCACAACACAGAATGTGAGTTGACTTCAGACCCCATTCATACTGGTCCCACCCCAAAGGTGTACCCACAACACACAGTTCCATGGAAGGCTCCAGCCAGTCTGACAGCCCGAAAGCACAGCGGAGCGGGCAAACCCAGCCGGAGCCACCAGGAGCGAAGCACAGGCCCTGTCGACAAGAAGAGGCGTACACTGTGGCAGCCCCGGGAAGCGTAGAAGGTGTGGTGCAGGAGAGGAAGAGCCCCTACGTCAGGTCACAGAGGCAAGCGGAGATCAGGTGAGGAGGGACAGCCGCTACACGCCCCTAGGAGAGCAAGGAGAGCTAGTACGGGACAGGGCCCAAGCCAGCCTGAGAAGAGGGAAGAGTTCCCTGGTGGACGCCGGGCCCCTTGAGGTGAGAGGCATCCTGCATCAGGAGCGAGGAGGCGGGAGGAGTGGCCCGAGGAGGAGCAGAAGAGAGATCGCGGGTAGAGGCACCAGCACAAAGGAAGCGGAGGGAAGAGAAAACCGCTGCAGAGAAATCAAGAGGGAAGAGTCCCTGCCAAGGGGAGCAGGCGCAGGCTCAGCATCCATCACTATATGAGCACAGCCTGGGCTGGAGGGGAGCGGAGGGCCCAGAAACAAGGACAGTGGCACCATGGCACCCCCATATTGAACTGTAATACAAAAAATGTGGCGGAGGGACCCAAGATCTCTAGCTGTAAGGGAAAGCAGCCTGGAAAGAAAAGAATCCATGGGACGCCAAAGTGACGATCAAAAAGTCACACAAGACATCCTAAAACAGTATTTCCAAAAATCACAGGGACAGTCCAAACACATCTGGACAAGATGCAGGAGGAGGGGGGTGGGTGGTGGTGGGGAGGGGGGGGGAATTGAGATATGGGCTTGGTAGAGCCTGCACAAGGGTTGGGGGGGACTGGGCTGAAAGATACTCAATCCCTGGGAAGACGAGCCTGGAGGCACTAGAGATGGTCCCGTCTACACAGTCAGGGGGGTGGAGGGGAAGAGGTCCCAAACGAAAATGCCACTGGAAAGACAGATCCAAGTAGACTCCACGCCGGATATGGCCAAGAGGGTGGGATTGAGAATGATGTCTCTAATATATAAACTGGATGAACTCACCCTTAAAACGGAAGAAGTTGGAAACATTCCTCCAAAGGGAAAACCCGGATCTCCTGCCTCTTCAGGAAACATGTCCAAGACAAAACACACACAAAATAAAGATCCAGGCTTACCGACAAATCCTACAGTCCAACAGGGGGAATAAAACAGGAGATGATAACCTCGACATGAATGTTGCGAGCTGGGAAAAAGACACTGTGGGGAGATATGTGGGTTCCATGTGTTAAAATCGTGGAAGAAATGGCAGTGGACACAAAATATTGCGGCAAAAAGGCAGTGGTTTTCCTGCCACAATCCATGTAAAGGATGCGGGGGACACCCCCAGCAACCCCCATACCCATTATAGCATTTAATGGGAGCGGGGACACCCCCGCAACCCATTAAATGGTGTAATGGGGTACACATTTAACGGGACAAACCACAGCATTTTTGCCGCAATTTATTGTACAGGCGACATTTTTGCTGCGATTTTATCACTGCATACCGATATGTGGTAGTCATCTTACAAGTGAAAGGGGAACTTGATACGATTGCCACTACATAAGCACCCAACACAGGACAGGATATTTTCATCCAGAAAATCCTAGACACGGTGGAGAAATTTCCCAGAGGACAGATCATATAATCAGGGGATTTTAACATGGCCTGGGACCTAGCGGTGGACACAAGTGGTGGGCGGGCGCACAATGTAGGCCCTCGAAAAAGTTAGGGGAGAGAATAGAGAGACTTGTGCTGGTGGATGCCTTGAGAGAAAAGAAGGGGGAAACAAAAAGGGATATACTTTCTTCTCTCACGTGCACAAAACATCCTCCAGGATAGACATATGGGTGTCACTGAACTTGCTAGGCATGGTACTAGAAATAGAAGTGGGTGCAAAGCAATTTCAGCCCATGCCCGCCTAACCAGGATAGTGAAAAGGAATAACGTATCTCCTGGGTTATGGAAATATCCTGCGTATATTTAAGGACGAACAAAATTTTAAAAGAGGATTTACAGAATAGCATTGAGGAATTAACAGATAAAAAACAGGACACCTTTGAGGCAACAGGAGGAAAAAATGTTTGCGAAAAAAAGTCCAGGAGACATATAAACGGGGGTTAGCGAAGAACTGAAAAAGGTCATGGTCAAAAATGGGAGTGTGGGCTAGTGGGAAAACTCGAAGGGAATACAGGGTCATTAGGGGGCCGCTTGACATCTTACAATCAAGGGAAATAGAACGTGCACTGCTGTATCTTAGGTAGAACCATTATGTAAAGGCAAATAAATCAGACAAGACTGCTAGCAAGGTTACTCAGGAAAGAGGAAAAGGCAAAAACCATATTGAAAATTAAGTGAGGAAGGGGAGAGCTTGGAGGCGAAGGACATTATACAGGAATTCACCACTTATTACACCAAATTATACAAGTCTGAGGACCCGGTAGAGCATGCACAATTGAATTACCTAGAGGGCTGTGAGCTCCCAGTTATATCCGACCAGTAGAGCTGGAACTAGACGTCAAGTTAGAGAAAGTGCATAGGGCTTCTTGCCTCCACACTGACGTGAGGGGGGGGGGGTGAACTGAACTTTCACACGTCTATTGCTCCTAAATGTAATCAATGCGAATTAAATATCAGCTGTTAACTCACGTAGCATTTTATTACTATATCGTCCTACTAGACCAACGCCGCTCTTTGAAGAGCAACCCCTTGCATTTATTGGTGGCGCTACCAAGGACACTATTGCTTTCATTATCCTAGGGGATTTTAATATATGGGCAAACAATCCTTCGGATCAGGGGGGGGTTGTCGATGCTGCAGAAAATAATTTTAATATGAGAGAACAGGCAAAATCGAAACCCAAAGAATGGTTGGTGTTGCAGGAATTAAAAGGATTGGTGGCCAAGACTTCCACTCTTGAAGAGGACTTGTGCCAATTCACCTATGACGGTTTTACTATTTAAAAAAACAGTGCAACATCAACAGGCTATCCGGGACCAGGTTACCCTGTTACACTCTGCCGACACTCCTTTGATACCATCCAATACTATAACTAATATAAATCCTGTGTCGTTCTGGTTTAAAGTAGTAAATGAAAAGGAGACAATGGAGATTATACATAGTATGAAACCTACTCCTTGTAAGGGGGGGTGGGGGAGGGGGACTTTGCAAAACGCTTACTCCATGTGGTTCTGGGACAAAATAGAAGAGGTCATCGAGGAAATCCTGGGGGTAACAGGAAGGGAAATAAGAGGAATGGTGATCGAGGGAATAGGAGAAGTACTCAGGAACTTGGCACTAAAGGCTCAGTGAAAGGTATATGTGATATTAATGACAGGGGCATTGGTTATCGCACAAAACAGGAAAAATAGAGCCGCTGATGGAACATGAATGGGTGGGAAAGGTCTGGCACTGGAGTGGGTATCCTACTCTCTTCAGGGAGAACCTGGGGGTATTTGTGCCGATTGGGAATTGGTATTACATTTTTTTAAAGAAGGAGGTCAGAGAGGCGTGGTGCCCAAGGAAAAAAAGGCTTGTGCGACTAAAGGGACATCTATTGGTAAAGGGATTGGCCAACCATATACGAAGGAGGAAGAGGCGGAAAAGTGGACAATGGACATAAAGGTAAAGTTCAGTGGAAGAAGATTGGGAAGGGGGGGGGTGAGGGGATCCAGGGTGGAGGGAGGGGAGTAGGGAAATGTTTACTAGCTTGGCAATAAAAATGTACATGAAAAATAAAAATAACACTAGTTCGTTCAATGCCCTTCCTGCTTACACTAGTGACGAGCTGTGTGAATCGGCTGCAAGTGGAGAGACTGTACTGCTAAAAGGTTGTATTTGCCCAATGTCAGCGTTGCACACCTTTCTGTTAAGCCCCCTGTGAATCTGTTAGAGACGCATTGTGCACATTGAGATGTTCCATTTACCCCATGGGGTACTTGGCTATTCCTACTAAGCATTAAAGTGAGGTAATTTCAACATTTCAGTGAACAAGAAGAGAACATGAGCAAGAATGGAACAAAAGTATAACACTTTGGTCAAAGAACCCCACGAAAATGGCTCATAGTTTTAACATTGCATTATAAAAATGGGTATATTCAACTCATTTGGGGTTTCTAGAAAAGGTGTAGTCCCTGTCCTTACCTTGAACTCCAAAGGGGTTCCCACACCCCTAACGCAGGCTGCTCTATTTACACGACGATTTGAAATATCAGTAGACTACTGCCAAGGTAACCCTACTTGTCTGAGTGTATCCCGCTCCCGAAGGTGGGCGCAAAGGTGGTTGCCTACGCCTTTCCCTCAGACTGCCTAAGGGCCCCACAGAGTAGCCGGTTTATTCTGCGACTTTTTACTGATGGCCAACTCCTCCGTTTCTCATCACCACTCTTCTTTCTCCCCCCCGCCCCCAAAAGCCTCTCTTCACACTCCACTCTGTCTCACTGTTCTCTATTGCTCATATCTCCACCCACCAACTAGTCTCAATATAGTCCACTTCCTGGTCTTAATGCTCTCGCTCCCTACCCCTCCAGGATCCCCCCCCCCCCTTGTCGTGCCGCTCTATCTCCAACTCCCTCCTGGTCTTCCCCTTCCACTGTTTTTGTGAATGGATCATTATGAAAAGGTTATCCATCTAGCAAATCCGGCTTTCAGAAACCGAATTACCCCCATGGATTTATTTGCTAAAAAAAACATTTAAAAAAAAAATCACTAAAAGTTGTCTACCCCGCTCACAGCATTCGACATTCAGTTGCAATAGTCCCGAAAAAGACCAATCTCGTGTGACTTCTACCTCCTACAAGTTCTTTTCTACCCCTCATACAATGTTAATGTGCTATGGATCACGCAACCAAATGCCAGTGCCCAAACTGCCGTGCAACCCCCTACCACTACTGTATACTATTTAACCCAAAACACTACCTTCTAGGCCATCCTGCTGGGCAGAGGGCCAGGAGGATTTCTTGGTCTTTGGTGACCCAGTGCAGCAGTTCCTGCCAAGGTGATCTGCCACTTCGCAGAATGGCGTCACTGTTCAATGGTGGACGCTGCTTAAGGGTCAATTTCTGCACCCTTAGACCTTCAGTGGCGTCCATGCAGCTAATACCACGCCCAGCACTGGCATGTGTGAAGCACCCATGGCTGAAGCTACAATGCATATGGAGGGAGGACGGTTGGCTTTGTTGCATCTTCCTAGCTTTAAACAGTATCATGCGCCATCAGGGGGCCTTCTATATAGGTTGCCAGTTTATAAAATAGAGCAGGCAAGGATTAAATGGGGGCTGCTTGCAAAGATGGAACTTTGAGACATGCCAGATAACATGGTCATGCAAGGTTCATCTGGCATGTGTGAAGGTGCACTTTCAGACTTTGCATGAGGGGGTTCTGCTCCAGCCAGCAGGGGCGGGTCACTGATAGCGTGTAGTTAGAGCACAGGTTTTACCTGCTCAGTGCCGCTTTGCCTGGAATTACAGGAAGGTGTTCTGGGTCTTTCTTAGCCCCTGGAATGTGCACGCTGCTGCATCTCACCTTGTGTTTTACTCAAACAGCAAGTTCAGGCTGCTGATGGACCTAAAGAGATTGATCAGTTTGTGCGACCCCTGCACTTCAAGACGGAGTCTCACCCATATTCTTCCCCTCGACCCCAATCTAACAATGACATATCCATTGCCACCTGGACAATGCCGCAATGAAGGTGAACACGGAAGTAAAAGTTTAGGCCAGGTAACGTTGGTGAAGAGATACCATTGCCAGAAGTACAGGCTGTGCGGATGGCTCAGTCCGGTGATTCAGCAATTCTTACAGGGTTGCCCCTTTTCCAGACGCTGGTTTGCAGGGCTTAACTTTTGGAGCTGGTGGACATGAAGTTCCTGGCTTGGAAATCCAGGTTTTTTATTACATCTGTCCAAAGGTTGGAAGGGATTATGGCGCTGCTGTGCTATGCCCAATTCCAGAGAATCTAATCAGATTTGCTTATTATCTAGAGTGATAGTGGTTTCCAATCTCCACCAGAGAAGTGGTACAATTTGGGTCTCAAGAGGCCCATCTGAACAGTTGGGGTCCTAAACCAACCATGAGAGCATGCATCCTTGCTATTAGCTGATGGAATCTATTGCATTGGCGTATTCAAAGGCATGGCTATTGATCGCTCTACTAGAGGGACATCAATATAAGAATTCGACATGCGAGTAGGGAGCCATTTAGCTCCTGCTTGTAGCCATGAAGCTAATTAGCTTGACATCAGCTACCAGGGGATTTTGGCTCTCCTGGCCAAGTGAAAATGCAGTAAATGTGTTTGGGACAATCTATAAAGAAACATTGACACCTGGTATTTAAAGTATGGGGGGGGGTCAAATAAGGTACACAATTTTGCCTTTTAAGTCGAAGTAGGTTTTTGTACTAGCTCCCTGTTCCACAGTGGTAGCTCCTGGTCAGTTTAATGCGGAGGTGATGTGGTTTAGTGACCCAGGCAAACACCAAACAGTCACAACTTGCATAATCAGGGAGCAAACTCCTCCAGTCAAGGGGTGTTGCGCGCATTCAAGTATGCTTTGTTGCCTGGTACCAAGTTGGTGTTGAAGTAGCACTCTGGTTGTCAGTGTATACTCCCGCCATCGTTCCATTTGATATCCCTGACAAATAAGCACTTGGACAATAAAGAGTGACGTGGAGCTAGACAAAGTCCTGGGTCCATATGTCACCAGGCCTGGGAAAAAAAAAACTGGCTTTCTTTTGCAAAGAACACAACTATTACTTTCTGAATCATCCATAACATCACCCCCTGAACTCTATTAATCTATGCCCATTTTCAAAACCGGAGTATTGGTTCAGAAATGTAGGAAGAACCAAAGGTCCAAAGTAACCTCCAAATCTGCATCAATGAACATTCGATCCAACTACGATATGCACCCACATAAACTTCCACATTACTTAGACTATCCCACTCAGATTATTCTGCTTAATGGCCAACATAAAACCCAGTGTAATTAGTTGTTGGGGGAGTGGGAATAGTATGTTTGAGTGAGGGCAAATTAATTTGTTCGGATGTTTGCCCACCTGCATGCAGCATAAAAATTCTACCTCTTGATTTTCCTCCACAGCTTGACTTGTGCCGCAATACAAAGTGGTACTGTGTAAAAGTCACATAAAATAATTTTAAAATGTGGATACC
Source organism: Ambystoma mexicanum (assembly GCF_040938575.1). Lineage (NCBI taxonomy): Eukaryota > Metazoa > Chordata > Amphibia > Caudata > Ambystomatidae > Ambystoma > Ambystoma mexicanum. Next base: position 532,359,822 of record NC_090941.1, on the reverse strand, counting down.
TCTCAACACTCCTTAAAAATACAATAGAAATTAAACTGAAGCTCAGGGTCGAGATTGTGGCACGTGTCCTCCATTGACCTATTGAAGACATATGCCAATTTTAAGCTCAAAGACCTGCCCCATGTTGACAGTTTCAAGAGGATCCCGGAATATTTTATAGGCCATGGCAGAAAGCCATGCCCCATCCACAAAAACCTCTGGCTGAAGGTTGACATGGATATGATGCCGCAGACCTTCAGGATTTCAAATTTGGGCCAATTTTTTTTTGGGTACTTTGCCATGGCAAATTCGCACCAAATGACTGAAGACTAAGACCTGAGCCATTGAAGGTGCTTTATTGCGGTGAAGAAAGAGTCCAATGCAAGTCTATCCACAAAGTTCCTCTGGACGAGTAGTCAGTCATCTGCAATTTCGCACCAAGCCAGAGACTTACGAAAAGGACAACTGTTCAATGATCCAGTTTTGCAAAAAAAAACTTTAAAAACCCGAGGCATTACCGAGAGGATTCAACGCATTTTATTTTTTCAACTTAATGACAAGTTTAAAACAAAAAACCTCCACTCAAAAGTCAGGGTGAAAATGGATGAACAAAGCTGCATTTGACAGTCAAGTTGTTGAAAAGCTCAGTCCTTGTGCAGATGAAAAAGCAGCAGCCATTTATGATAAATCAGGATTGTTATCTAGCCAGGTTACTGTAATAAAAGAAAAATATGAGTTAATTACACAGGATTTACAACTGCTCATTACACATCAATTCAATTAGACTGCCTCAAACAAGCAGAACGAGCGAGGAATGTTTCTTTAGCATCTTCGTGCAAACCAAACAGCAACTACTTCCTAAAAGGTGCACTGCAAAGATCGTAGTGTGGAACAAGCATTATGAATGCACAATACACGTTACTGGAAATACAATGTAGCACACACGAACAGTTTTTCTGTGCAGCAATAAACATGCTGGACTGGTAATCCATAGACTAGTTGGTTTAAAAAGAGCTAATGAATGGTGCACGTTACGCCTGAACGGATAAGCCCATTGACTAGGGCGCACGATTTCTACCAAGTACTTGGCAACAGGCGCAGACATCACCCAATCGGGGGCAGGACACCCTCACTTGGGACTACTGCAGTAAACCAGTTGACTGTATAGAATATCCGAAGGGGCACATTTACTAAAAAAGCAGAAATTGCGAGCAGGAGATGGCCGGTGTACCGTTGGGTCCCCTGCCTTCAATGAAAAGACTCTCATGGTCCTGTTGCTCAAGAACAACTCAATCCATGTTATGGCCTCCTTAGAGAAGTGAGCTGCAGAGTCTAGGTGGCTGCATAAGACTTTATGGTCAACCAGGTTGAATGCAGCCGAGAGGTCTAGCAGGAGGAGTAGGGCTGATTGGCCCTTATCTCTGAGCTCATCTATTTGAGTCTTAAGATCAATTAGAGCTGTCTCTGTACCGTGTTGGGGACGGAATCCGGATTGGCGAGAGCCTAGTAGGAGGTTAGATTCCAGGAAGTTCTGTATTTGGATGTAGGCCACTTTATCTGAGATTTTTAAGACAAATGGCACAGTCGTCATGGGTCTAAAGTTAGTGGGTATGGCGGGGTCTTGGGTTTGCTTTTTGAGTAGTGGTAGTACCCAGGATTCTTTCAAATTTTTTCGGACAGTACCAGTTGTGAATGAGGAGTTTATAAGTTTGGTTATGGAGGGCGCAAGTTCTCTTGCAGCATCCTTAATAAGTTGTGGCGGGCATTGGTCACCCTTGCAATTGGACGGTTTGAGTCCCAGTATGACCTTGTTCACCTCAATGACAGAAACTTTAGAGAAGCTGAAGCGAGTTTCATGTTCACAGTGCGGCAGAGGAGCTATACTGTGAGAGGTTTGAGGTGCTAGAGAGGTTTTTCTTATGGGCAGTTTTAGTTTGTAGGTTGGACACTTTGTTAGTTAAGGCGTGCTGGATACTGGAGCATAAGAAATCAAAGGACTGCACAGTCTTTAGCTGATTCTGGCGCTCCTCATATAGACTCATTAAAGGTGTGGAAGCAGCAGAAAAAGGGTCTAAAACTCTCAGACTGTAGAGAGTAGCAAACTCTATACATATATATTAGACCTTAATGTATTCTGCGCTCCTACAAAGAAAAATTGTTAATCGAAAAAGATGTGTTTGTGAAAAATACACATATGACTCTTGAGATCGACACTTTGTATGGTTTTTCTTAGCCTCAGTTTATTGGCTATGTTGCATGAAAGAAAAATGTCTTGCCTTATTGGTTGAATTTGAATTATGTCATCATTCAAATTGTTTACCAAAGAAAGATTTTAAAAACAAAAAAAAGAGAAAGCTTCTTGAGTGAAGTCTGTTATAAGCAAAGTATAATTGTGGTGTCCAGCATAAGTCCCGACACGTGTTTCCCCGCCTGGTTTATGGCGGTTCCTCAGGGGTTAATAGCTGGTAACTTTCAAAAAAACAGATAATTCCATTCCTTGGTTAATTAATGATTCCACATTTTTACCTAATGTGACAGAAACAAATGGGCAATAGATAAGACACATTATATATTAAAGGCAAACTGAGAAGAGATATTCAAGACTAGTTAATGGGCATTTGGTCAGGCTGTGGTGAGAATAACTGAAAAAAGGGTTGCAACTTACATGTGCGTGATAATGGTGTTTAAAAGATTTGATGTCCCAACTGGTGCTGTATAATGGTGCCTCCTCAAAGGGAACGGTAGTGGCACTGGATGAGAAAAAGCACAGGCGTACGTTTAAGTTGACGCCATTGAAAGCACTCGTATTTTAAAAAAATAAGCATGATGCAATTTAAGGAAACTACTTGGAAGTATATCTTACCTCTGGTTCTTGTGAGGTTTGACGTGGTATGTAAAGCTCGCGTTCTTGTTATCGGTTCGATTGCCGAGCACGGAAAAAGTCTGCATTGGCTTGTTCGAGCTAGTGTTCAAAACTGCTGGTTTCGAGCGTAAATGTCATGTGATCGCGTAGCGTCTATGCGAGTGGCTGGGCGCCATGTTGGATCGGGACAATTTTGTTGTGTTTGTGGAGGAATAACGATGGTAGAGTGATACTGTTGAATATTGTCACTTATTATCGCGGACATTCATATATAAGGGTGAACCTGTAATGGGGCGAGATCTCCCTGGTTCTATGAGGGAAATATAGATACAAAAACCATCTTGAAGATCTCATCTCAAAAATATAATGTATGTGATAATATACAGGCTAAGAGACGTATTAATGTGGCAAAGTGCAGTTACAGGGCTGGAAAGAGGGGGACAATGTCTAGTTGTCTTATTTATCACAGAACTGACGAAAGACACAGAAAAACATTATGTGGATTGCAAAATCTGCCAGAGATGTGTATGCACATGCGGAAAATAAAAAAAACAAACCATGCTGGTGTGCATAGACAATTCTCCTAATCCATATAAAAGAAAAGAAATGATATGGGAGAGCAGAAAAACACCGGAGCACCACTTTTTATCTTTGGTACAGTTTTCTTGCGGTGCAATAGGTGTTTCCAATTCTTTTAGAATAATGAACAGTTCTTTGATACTAGATTTGGATTGTGATATTCTGTTGTCATATGTCTCCTGTTTAGCTAGGAGGATGTCTTTCTTATATTGGGTTCAGATGTTGGTAAGGTTCAATTTGTTTTCTGCTGAGGGTGAGAGTCTCCAAGCACTTTCAAGCTTTCTTTTACGTAGTCTAAGGTTTTTTAGATGAGGGGTGAACCAGGTGTTAAGGTGTTTTTTGGGTTTGCTCTTCCTTAATTTGAGAGGTGCAATATTGTCAAGGGCAGAGTTCATGATTACGTTATACTGTTCAACTAAGGAGTTGGGGTCCAAGTTGTCTGGTAAAGAATTAAGATTAGGTAATATGTGGGGCAGCTGTTTGTCAACTGTCATCATTTTGTTATTCCTCGTAAAGGTAGGTGGAGCAAGCGGGGAGGTCTGGACTGTGGCTAGATTGGTTGCCAATGTAAATGCTAGGAGATGGTGGCCCGTCCAGATCTGGGGAGCAATGGACGTGATGTTGACATTACAGTTGTACTCTGCGATCCAGTCGAGAGTATGACCTTTGCTGTGCGTGGGTCGGTTTACTTTCTGAGTGAAGCCAAGTTCTGTCAGTGTTGTGGCAATGACAGTAGAGTGGGTGTCCTTGATATCATTGTAACCCAAGTTAAAATCAACTAGCACTAAGGTTTGGGAGGTGTTTTTTGAGTTGTTGGATAAGGCCGTGGATATGTCTTCAAAGAAGGTTCCAATAGGGCCTGGCGGTCTATAGTTAAGAAAGATATTCAATGTTTGGGAGTTAGCAGTGGGTACTTTGACCGTGAGCCATTCGCAAGATTTTCATAGGGGGTGTTATAACTACTCTCATATCTAGGTTGGTCTTAGCTATAATTGCTAATCCTCCACCTCGAGCGCTATGTCTATCTGCTTGCAGGATGGTATAGTTATCAGGGACTGCCAGAGATAGGGCAGGGCCTGCAGCATCATGCAACCATGATTCTGAAATGGCCAAGAAGTCAAGGTTATCTGTTCGGATAATGTCCGATATTTCAGTTGCATGAGCCACCAGAGACCTGGCATTTATGAGAGCTCCTTTTTTTTTATAACAACATTTTATTGAGGTATACAATTCAACATGACATCAATGACAATACGACGTCATTTAATTATATCATCTCAGTGGTTCCAGAGCCAGGGGTAGAGATGAGCTCCATTGACCGCTACCATATCCTATCTTGGTGGACCTATAGGTGGTTGTAGGCAGAGCATTTATGCGTGAGATCTATGTATTAGTCAATAGAGGGGGCTACTTTGCAGCCATCTGGTTATTGGTGGCCTCCTAGACAGCGCCGGGAATCTCGCTGCATAATCCATGAAGGGATCCCAAATGTTCATAGTCTTATTGAAAGTATTGGTTCGGATAGCAGTCACCTTTTCTGCCACGCAATGTCCCAGCACTTGGCCCACCATAATGCTACTGAGGGACCATCTTCGTTTTTCCACAGCCGGGCCATGGCGATTTTTGCTGCAAGGAGTAAGTGTGTGCATAAGCATGGAATGTGTCCGGAGATTGGAAGAGCCCCCCACCACCTGTTTCCCCTAGGAGAATAATTCCCGGGTCCCAGGGTATGATGATCCCCGTGATATCCTCAATGTGTTTGGTCACTTCCCTCCAATATGTCTCTGCCCATGGACAAGCCCAAACCATGTGAAACAGGGTACCAGGGGTGGAGCAGCCTCGCCAGCAGCGATCAGAAAGATTTGGATTTTCTCTATTGATCTGTACTGGAGTAACGTAATATCTATAGCATAGCTTGTAACCTCCCTCCCTATTTGTGATACATTGTGAGCTTTTGTGCAGTCTGGCCCAAATGTTTGCCCATTCCTCAAATTCTATTTACCGGCCCAGGTCCTTCTCCCACTCAATCATGTATCTTTCTTTTCCCGTGGGGTCAGCTCTATCTAGGAGGCGGTACAGAGCCGAGATTTTTCCTCTTTTTGTTGGGGTTGTGTGGGAGAGCTCCAGCACCGTCAGCACTCTAGAACATTTCTCCCGAACCGCTCTATGAGACAGCCAATGCCGTATTTGGGTGTAGCGAAATCTCTCACTCTCATTTACCCTGAACTTCTCTTTGCATCTTTCGAATGTGATGGGGGAACCCTCCTCCAGAAAGTCACCCGTCCTAAGTAGACCTCCCTCCCGCCACGACTGAAAGCCATTAGTATCACAGCCCGGAGAAAACTCTGGATTGTTCCAGATAGGGGTTAGTGGGCTCAATGTGCCCCTTATACCCCATTTTCGTGCTGCTGCCTTCCAACTTCGGACCACTGTTATCGTGGCCGAAAGGGGGCCTTTATTCGTTGCACTTTCATTTCCGGCAGATGTGGCAGGTCCGCGGGGTTACCCGCACACCAGCTCCCCTCGATCTGTGTCCACTTTGGCTTGTTCTCATCTTGCACCCAGGAGAACGCGTTTGATAGCTGGGCTGCTACTGTATACCTAGCTATGTCTGGCACTCCTAGCCCCCCCAGGTTCTTGTCTCGCAACAATATTCGCTTACCAATACGAGGCGTTTCCCCCCCCCCCAGACAAAGCTCTGCAGTTTCTTTTGTATAGCCACCTGGGAATTATATTAATTTTTATGACTGTGATTCGCCCGAACCAAGAGACTTCCCTAGAGGACCATGCCTTTATGTCTTTCTTAAGAGTTGTAATAAGTTGCGGGAAGTTTGCAGCATATAGATGGCCCGGGTCGCTAGTGATCCGTACCCCCAGGTATTCGATTGCGTCTTTCACCCATGGGATCGGCATTAATTGGCTGAGGGTGGTTCTGTCTTGTTTAGAGATATTGATTGCCAGGGCTGATGATTTGTCTAGGTTAATTTTGAACCCTGACAATGCCCCAAATTCGTTAATTTCCTTTCATAAAGATTCAAGGGAGGAGGTCAAATCTGATGCTGTTATTAATACGTCATCAGCGTAGAGCGCTATTTTATATTCCCTACTTCCGATCTTAATCCCCCTTATTTTATCATTCTGTCTTATTTTGGCTGCAAAGGGTTCCATTGATAGAGCGAAGACCAGAGGAGAGAGTGGGCACCCCTGTCTAGTACCCCTTGTGATTTGTATTGCTTCGGATCTCCTGCCATTAACTCTCAGCCGTGACGTGGGGGTTTGGTAGTTGGCCATCACCGATGTGATGAAATTTGGGCCGAATCCAAAATGTTCCAGGATTGCGCGTAGGTACCCCCAGTCCATCAGATTAAATGCTTTATGAGCATCTAATGATATCACGGCAACCCTGTCCCCGGATCTGTGGACATGTTCGATAATGTCTATCGTTCTCCGAATATTGTCGTGGGTCCCTCTCCCTGGTATGAACCCCACCTGGTCACTGTCGATCAGGCCTGGTAAAACCGCTCCCAACCTGCCCGCTAATATTTTGGCGAAAATCTTACCGTCGTTGTTCATAAGCGTGATCGGGCGGTAAGAAGAGGCCAACTCTGGAGGCTTCCCTGGCTTGTGCAGCAGGACAGTTACTGATTCTGCCATGGTTCCAGTGACCGGGCCAGATGACAGAAAAGAGTTGAACAATACCATCAGCTGAGGAATCAGAAGCTTGGAATATTTCTTGTAAAAGGATGCGGATAAGCCATTGGGGCGGGAGCCGTGGATTTCAATGATTTAATGGCTTCTGTTATTTCCTCCGCCGAGATGGGCAGTTCGAGGTGCTCCAGACGCTTCGAATGTTGTTTAGGTAAGGACTGCAAGTACAGCGATAAGTTGTCTAATACTATTGGTGGTCCCTTCATGATATCAGCATGGTATCTTGATAATTCATTGTTTTTCTCTCTATCGGTGTAGAGGGTTTTCCCATTGGCCCCAGTTAGTGTGAGGATATTGCTCCTGCTTCTGATTTTCCACAGTTTGCGTAATAAAACTGTCTTGTGAATGCTAAGGATTTAGCTGTATGATCGGGACAGTGCATTTCCAAAGCAGTTTTTGCCTTTCTAAGCCCTCTCTCAACTTTTCTGGAATATCGCTTTTTCAGCTCTTTTTCTAGTTGGTTCACGTTCTCTTCCAGCTTGGATGCGGCGCTGTTCGAGACTCTTCGCTGTTCAGTTCCCGCACTGATCAGAGCGCCCCTGACGACTGCCTTCATAGCATCCCAGATGATAATAGGAGAAGACTCAGTTGTGTTTTCTTTAAAGTAGTTAACAATTGTGTTCTCGACTTCCATCTTGATGCATTCGTCCAGTAACAGAGCGGCGTTCATTCTCCACTGTTTTTGGATCGGGCGTTTTTGCACCGAGATAGCTAATTTTGGAGTTACCGGGGCATGGTCTGAAATCATGCACGTTTGTATTGATATTGCATCCAAGCATGGGTGAAGGACCCCTGAGATTAGTAATAAGTCGATTCTCGAGAAGCCTTTGTGCACCTGGGAGTAATGGGTGCAGTCTCTTGCGGTCCCGAGAAGAGCCTCCGGGCGTCTACGGTTTCCGTTTCCCTAAATAGCTTGGCTAGTGCTAATGCTCGAGTGAAGTCAGATTTAGTGGGCGGCAGGGTTTTGTCCATTTGGGGATCTGGCATCGAGTTGAAATCTCCGCCCATGACTAGGTGCCCTTCTTGAAAAGACAAGATTGTTGGGATTAAACTTGTGATGAATTTAGTTTGAGCTGAGTTGGGACCGTAGATAGCAGCGAAGGTGATCGGGAGTTCCTCAAATAGCCCCTTGAGTAAAAGGAACCGGCCGTTTGGATCTCTTTTTATAGTAATTTTTGTTAGGGGGATCCTGTCACTCAGGAGTATGGCTACTCCTCTTTTCTTTTGGCCAGAGGTGGCGAAGAAAGCTTTTTTGTATTTGGTAAATCTTACTCTGTGTTCATCTTCTTGCAGTAGATGAGTTTCTTGTAGAAAGACAATGTCCCCGCCTAGTTGCCCCAGTCTTTGTTCAACTGATTTTCGCTTCTGTGGCGAGTTAAGTACTTGCACATTCCATGATAGGATTATTTCACTTGTCTCAGCCATAGTCTCTTGTTCCTTTTGTCTAAGATTAAACACACTCTCGCTTGCTGATCTCGATTAGCCCTGTCTGAGGCCACTTTGATGTTTCGGTATTGCTTCAATGTCGTCGTTGGGATGTCACTATGGGAGCTTATGCGCAGGGTCGAACCGATTAAGCTCCCAGACCCTGCGTATTTGATTGTCTTTCGTTGAGCTCCCCCCCCTGTGACAAGAACAAGTAGGAAGAGCCACATCCTACAGCCACTGGGAAACTGGTGGCCTCGATGTGCTCATATTGGCCAACTGGGCCGCCAAACCAACTGTAAACTAGGACTGATGCATTCTATCCGCACTGCCATGACAGCGCCTTCAGAGCTCGAGTGAGGAATTAGACTCGACGCGAGGGTCCATCTTCTTTTGGTTTGTGTATCCTTCCACGGCGCCTCTTGTCAATCGACTCGTTCGAGGAAAGCCTCCGTTCCCCGCCGTCATTGCTGTAATTTCATTCTGGATCACCCAGAGTTGGGGTTTTTCTTGGGCGGGCCTCGAAGTCTACGCCTTCGAGCAGGTTTTGACCATGATCCGTCAGGAGGAATGCTGCGCTGGGATTGGGTTGGCCCTTCGGAGTATGAGCCACCCCCCGCAGCCTTGATGCCCATGAATTTGTCGGCCTCCTTCGGTGATCGGATTTGTCTTAGAGTCCCCTCCCACGTGAATTTGACCGAAGTGGGGAATCCCCATTGGTAGGTAACCTTTTTCCCCTGCAGCCATTCCGTGAGTGACCGCATGGCTTTTCGCTTCTGTAGCGTTGAATTCGCCAAGTCTTGGTATAGCACTATTTTCGCTCCCTGGTATGTTCTTTGACCCTATTTTCTTGCTTCACTCCTTTATTTGGTAGAAATGAACCCTCACCAAGATATCTGGGGGGACGCTGGATGCGGATCTCGGGATCGACCTGTGTACCCGGTCCAATTCTAGAGGTGCCTCATCCGGCAGGGTTATGATGTATCTGAGTACCCCGAGACATGGTTTCTTGGCTCTGAGTCTGGTGCGGACGCTGGAATCCCGCGGATGCAGATATTGTTTCTCTGTGACCGATTCTCTGCATCCTCTTGTTTGGCTTCGATAAGATCACATCTTTCCTCCAGAGCTTTGATTCTGTCTCTGTCAAGCTCATCCTCGAACCGCTGATCACAAACTTCTGATTCAAGCTCCGTCGTCCGCCTCTCCACCTCCCCCACTCGTTTGTCCAGGGAGTTCATTTTTCCCATTACTTCTTCTTTGCTCTTGTGAATTTCATTTGTCAGTGCAGTGAGCAGTTCCCGCAGGTCCGCCTTGGTTACCATTTTTTGCTGCGTTGTTAGCTGATGGTGCACCAATAGGGATCTCCTCCTCTGTGGGACCCTCAGCCCTCTACCCTTTTTTGGAGCGATCACTCGAGGCACCAGCCATCAATGCCGCAATGTCCGACTGCCTGGACACCTTACCACTCCTCAACATCTTTGTTTCCGTCAACCCCCAAATTATCCCCCTCTGCAGTAAATATGATTGCTTGATCTGCCCCAAGGAGTAGGAGACATGCAGTATGCGAGGGGGGGAAGTGGGGAAACCAGGCAAAGTAAATAGGTCCCCCAGAGGAGGCTAATTGCGCTCTTCCGATTGTACAAATTGCATGCTGGTATCGTGTGTTCGCACCCAGCCAATCCCCCTTATCAGATTGAGGTGGCAGAGGGGCACTGGCGCAAGGGTAATGATTTACCATTTGTTTCGCCATACTAACTTCAGGGTCGAAAGAGCGTTGCTTCGTGTGCACACTGGTGCAGCCGCTCTCATGGCCTCTCTCCCGTAGGAATCCGCGTTTCTGCTGCACCATGCGGGTCCCCCCCCCCCCCCGCAGCTATGGCCAGCTCTGCCCTACGTCCTTGTGAGGCATTTGCTCCGCCCGCCTCCAGCCCAGCCGCGGCTCTGGTGCAAGACCCCCAGTAAACGGGCCAGCCGGGTGTCATATCCTTAACTCGTGCTGCAGCGCTGAGTCTCGCCGCGGGCCGTTCCTCCCTCGGGAGCGTAGCTCCGATGTGCTCTGTGGGATCTCGCCGCTGGTGGAACACACCCCGGTAGGTCCCGGGACGGACTAGGAGCCTCTCCTCACTCAGGGATGCGGGAAGGAGCGCCTGCTGTCCTGGACGAGGTGGAGTGCGTTTCACCCACGCAGGTAGGCCCCCCCAGCTCTGAGCTCCAATGGCTGGGGATTCTCCTCCGCTCCTATTTTGGGCACCTCCCTGGGATTATTGCAGCCTGAGTAATGGGGAGCCGCACACCTCCTGACCCCTTCCGCTGTTCTTCAGACCTACGTCGCTCACCTTGAAGGCAGTGCTGGATAGTTCAAGTCAGTTCGCCAGGCGGCCCATTCTGTTCTCCTGCGCCCGCATTGCCCCCGCTTCACGCAGATCAGTAGCGGCTGCCATTTTGTCGCCGGGAGCTCTGCATCCGAATTCAAAGATTCGGTCACCTTCCAGGAAATCATTTGCCGATCAGCATCTGTTAGATCTCCCACATGGTGTGGATCATTTGCGGTGAAAAACAGAGGGTGCAGACGGAGTTATTGCTTCGGGCCGCTTGGAGCTCTTAGGAAAACATGCCGCTCGCGGCAGCTCCAAGCCACGCCCCCATGAGAGCTTCTTTAAGATTTAGTGGGTGGCTTTCTGATGCAGAAATGGCAATGGGACTGTCTTGAGTCGTCTGTCTAGGATGGTTGGGTGTGGGTCTTTTATGATTGGTGCAGCTTGTAGTAAGCTCTGTCTACTTTATGAGGTAGGCACCTTTTTAGGTAGTTTAGTTGCTCAATCTTTTTTGCCTGTAGTTCATATAGTTTAGATAGGCGAGCACGCAATCTTAGCTTTCTATCAGCAGTGCTGCATGGAGCCTGTGCGATAGAGTATTCTTGTTGCAGGTTAGTTTTTTAGCCAAGCTAACTTCGGTAGGGCACCGGTTAGGAGTTTGTATGACCAATGGGGGTAAATAATGACAATAGGTTATAAGCCTGTGTCCTGATTGAGCCTGAAAGGGTGATAGTAGGCCAAATCAAAGGTAGGTGCAAATGGAGTGCAGAGTGGGCAAGCTACAGTAGGGTTCAGCAGTTCGCATAGGCTAGGCTAATACTATATAGCGCAGCCGATGCTGGTGCAGTAGGTAAACACGGCATTAGGTTGCAGGCTAATGCAGTGGCAACAACAATCATGAGGAGGCAAGGCTAATGCACTGGCAACAACAATCATGCGGAGGCAAGGCTAATGCAGTGGCAACAACAATCATCAGGGGGCAAGGCTAATGCGGTGGCAACAACAATCATGAGAGGGCAAGGCTAGTGCAGTGGCAATAACAATCATGCGGAGGAGGGCTAATCCAGTGGCAACAACAATCATGAGGAAGCAAGACTACCTAGTCTATTTCTTTCTCGTTTTTCAATATTTCTTTTATTTACCACATACACCATATACAATATACAGACAGACAATACTGACAGACTGGCTGACCCGCATATACTTTTGTCAACGCTCCTTGTGACTATTTCTACCCCTAATAATGACTCCAATGGAGTATGAAGTGTCCTCTTTAACAATCCTTGATTGTTTGTAGCCTATGTCTCTCCACTCTGACTTTTAGGACAAGTTCCTTATAAACATCCTTGATGTAGGATTCTATAGGCTCATCATGTAGAACGCTCCTCATCTATATACCTTTAATTATGACGCTCTTCGTCTTAAACAATGACATTCTTCGTCTTAAACTAAAAATAAAATACCCCAACCAACCCACTGTTACTCTTCCCCCCATCAATACTCATTCAGGTTTGCACCTCACTCAGCCTACTCACCATTTGCGTTTTCAGCATCCGACCCGCGGGATCGCCTCCTCCTCAATCAGCTGCTTCAGCCTTTGGTGCGCTCAGCTTCCTGTAGAAGTCGGGAGGAGATTCCGTTTGAAACAGAGGGACCCGCCCCACCTGTACGTGCCAGGTTTTTAAACTAACAGCCGCTATCTACAGGGAGCCTTACGTCCCTCCAGCTAAATGGCAGAGGACGTCCGATATTAACGGTACCCCAAAGCTTACTAGGTCGATGGATTTTTAACCATCAGCTCTGCTACCACGTGAACTGGAGTGTCTGACCCAGCCCTTTAAGACGAGGTAGCAATACTTTGAGATAGATGGTAATGCAGAATATACTCAAACATCAATAATCAAACTGACTCAGGAAGTAGGCAAAGTACGAATGTTTTAATTTCAATTATCTAAAACAGGGAGTTACAGCGAACATCAACGAACACGCTCGATCTTCTCACTCTATGCATGTCATTAAAAAAAAACTTCTTCAAAACTCGTCATCACTGACGTCAATCTACGTGGCAAACTACAAAAACCTACTTGGGGATGTGATAGGATTACAGGGAACATCTAGGTATATGTCCCATACTGATCAAGGAAGTTGATTGGGTATCTAACATCAGGTGGGGCAATTAAGCCCTCCTCTAGTGCAGGTCATTCTGAACGTCATCAAATACACGACGCCCCATTGATAACACAAACTATAGGGCTCTTTATTACATGCCCCTCTATAATTGGTTGGCACCCGGGTAGCCCTCTGTAATATTCCACATGCGTAAGCAGCACGCAGGCTGGCATCCAGGTGCTGGTGAGAACCATAGCTTCTCATCAATTAGCCTCTCTTCCATCATCACTCTTGCAGTCTGCCTGTCAATTAAGGCTTTGAACTCAGCCGTGAACATTTTCTCTGTGCTCGAGAATATGAGGGAATATAGGTTTCGATACAGCTCATCCTAGTGTCTATTTTCATCCAACCACATGACTGCAGACCATGATTTTGAGCTTTTCTCTATTTAAAATACTTTTAAATGATGAACCTCTGACATCTTCAATGTTCTTGCTACTCATCAAAGACAGAAGTTATGTTCTTTTCACACGTTCAGCAGCTACTTTACGAACATTCAGGCCCAAGGAGACCTGGACTTTTGGTGTTGGGACAATCAAGCCTTTCTTTGATTCACGTCTGTGGTTAAGTTTTCAATTTCTAACGGCGACACACTGAAAAATCCTTTTTTCTCACGGTGTCCAGCTCTGCTAAAGTGCATTGTGGAATATCTGTAGTTCATTTATACCTATACGTAGGTGCATCACCGCAATCTATTCACTAAATAGCCAGCCTTTAAGAATACTTGTCAACTTGTGTTGCTGCTACTGTACAATTGTAAAATGACTCGATATCTTCTTCATTATTTTCTGTAGCATGAGCAGCTTCATCTCGAGCCCGACCTCCTCCTTTGCTTCTATAGAATGCTCATACTCTTCTGGCTCTTCTTATGAGTGCATCAGCTCTGCTCTGTATGACATCACCAGTCTTCTCGTTTGCTCAGTTTTCCCACTTCCTGCGGCATTTCATTCAAATGGCCATCATATTGTTGGGAATGCATGTATGGCTTTCTCAGTGGGAACCTTGCTTCCATGATTCTTTGCGGTATAGGTATTTTCATTGATACTGCACGTGTCTCACACTCTGGCTTCCCAACATACAGGTAGCATGGGGAGGAGCTTTGAGTATGGGCACTTGGCTCCACCTCTACACCGGGCTAACTTCTATTCATTCAGTGGTATCCCCCAAGAGACCCATTATTGGATTTCTAGGTATTTTTTCTGTAGAATTTCCCCACTTCTGTTACTATGGCATCCCAGTATGGCATTTTGGGCAAGACAACCAAATATGCAGGAAGGTACCTACGCCCCACATCGGTACCATGAAACACATATATAGGCACGTTAAACATACCATATCATCCTCTACACCAGAGGCTTGATTCCCCTTCACTTTATCTTCACAACTTGTTTGGTGTAAGATATCATTCATACAGCATGTTGTATGATGGCTCCCTATGTGGAATGCAGGTTGGGGATTTGTGAGTACTTATCCAAACCGGTTTCCAGTCTTTTAGAAAGAGATTGCACCCCAAATCTCTATGCTAGACTTTAATGGGAGCCCCCTCCAAACTTGAATCATTAGAGAATAGCAGGCCATACATTCTAGATATTAAACCCATATTTGCGGTGATAGAGAAAGCTGCATCTTCAAATGTTGTGACTCCCTCTCCAATCTCTTTATTCTGAAGCCAATGCCTTATTTCCCAGTATCTGAATCTTTCCGATTTACCCACCTTCAAAGTGTCTGTGCACGGCTGATAGTATTTAATTCTACTATTCGTAACCAACTATTTGTAAACGCGTATCCACCCCTCCAGTCATCTCTCAAAACCAGTTTCCCAATCCGTCAGTGTAAACTAGGGTTGTCTGTATTCACAAAAAGGTCTGGGAGCCCCTCTACTGAGAGCGAACACAGCCAAATAAACTGCTGTTCAATGAGCAAGTCGTTGACATCTGAATTATTCTGGGTAATTTAGGGTTAAACCCCAAGTTCCTAAATGGTCTGGGAGCCCCTCTACCGAGAACAAGCCCAGACAAATATGTTCAATGGGAGGGAGGCACCCAATTAGGCTCACAGGCATTCTGGCCATTGACCCAAACCAGACACCCATAACACAGAATGTGGATTGGAGTAAGCACCAAGTCTTTCACAACACTACACTGCATTCAGTCCAGTTTCAGTCAGGGCTTGCCCAGGCATTGTGTCATACAACCAAAACCAGAATCCCACAACACAGAATGTGAGTTGACTTCAGACCCCATTCATACTGGTCCCACCCCAAAGGTGTACCCACAACACAGTTCCATGGAAGGCTCCAGCCAGTCTGACAGCCCGAAAGCACAGCGGAGCGGGCAAACCCAGCAGGAGCCACCAGGAGCGAAGCACAGGCCCTGTCGACAAGAAGAGGCGTACACTGTGGCAGCCCCGGGAAGCGTAGAAGGTGTGGTGCAGGAGAGGAAGAGCCCCTACGTCAGGTCACAGAGGCAAGCGGAGATCAGGTGAGGGACAGCCGCTACACGCCCCTAGGAGAGCAAGGAGAGCTAGTACGGGACAGGGCCCAAGCCAGCCTGAGAAGAGGGAAGAGTTCCCTGGTGGACGCCGGGCCCCTTGAGGTGAGAGGCATCCTGCATCAGGAGCGAGGAGGCGGGAGGAGTGGCCCGAGGAGGAGCAGAAGAGAGATCGCGGGTAGAGGCACCAGCACAAAGGAAGCGGAGGGAAGAGAAAACCGCTGCAGAGAAATCAAGAGGGAAGAGTCCCTGCCAAGGGGAGCAGGCGCAGGCTCAGCATCCATCACTATATGAGCACAGCCTGGGCTGGAGGGGAGCGGAGGGCCCAGAAACAAGGACAGTGGCACCATGGCACCCCCATATTGAACTGTAATACAAAAAATGTGGCGGAGGGACCCAAGATATCTAGCTGTAAGGGAAAGCAGCCTGGAAAGAAAAGAATCCATGGGACGCCAAAGTGACGATCAAAAAGTCACACAAGACATCCTAAAACAGTATTTCCAAAAATCACAGGGACAGTCCAAACACATCTGGACAAGATGCAGGAGGAGGGGGGTGGGTGGTGGTGGGGAGGGGGGGGGGGGGGAATTGAGATATGGGCTTGGTAGAGCCTGCACAAGGGTTGGGGGGACTGGGCTGAAAGATACTCAATCCCTGGGAAGACGAGCCTGGAGGCACTAGAGATGGTCCCGTCTACACAGTCAGGGGGGTGGAGGGGAAGAGGTCCCAAACGAAAATGCCACTAGAAAGACAAATCCAAGTAGACTCCACACCGGATATGGCCAAGAGGGTGGGATTGAGAATGATGTCTCTAATATATAAACTGGATGAACTCACCCTTAAAACGGAAGAAGTTGGAAACATTCCTCCAAAGGGAAAACCCGGATCTCCTGCCTCTTCAGGAAACATGTCCAAGACAAAACACACACAAAATAAAGATCCAGGCTTACCGACAAATCCTACAGTCCAACAGGGGGAATAAAACAGGAGATGATAACCTCGACATGAATGTTGCGAGCTGGGAAAAAGACACTGAGGGGAGATGTGTGGGTTCCATGTGTTAAAATCGTGGAAGAAATGGCAGTGGACACAAAATATTGCGGCAAAAAGGCAGTGGTTTTCCTGCCACAATCCATGTAAAGGATGCGGGGGACACCCCAGCAACCCCCATACCCATTATAGCATTTAATGGGAGCGGGGACACCCCCGCAACCCATTAAATGGTGTAATGGGGTACACATTTAACAGGACAAACCACAGCATTTTTGCCGCAATTTATTGTACAGGCGACATTTTTGCTGCGATTTTATCACTGCATACCGATATGTGGTAGTCATCTTACAAGTGAAAGATGAACTTGATACGATTGCCACTACATAAGCACCCAACACAGGACAGGATATTTTCATCCAGAAAATCCTAGACACGGTGGAGAAATTTCCCAGAGGACAGATCATATAATCAGGGGATTTTAACATGGCCTGGGACCTAGCGGTGGACACAAGTGGTGGGCGGGCGCACAATGTAGGCCCTCGAAAAAGTTAGGGGAGAGAATAGAGAGACTTGTGCTGGTGGATGCCTTGAGAGAAAAGAAGGGGGAACAAAAAGGGATATACTTTCTTTTCTCACGTGCACAAAACATCCTCCAGAATAGACATATGGGTGTCACTGAACTTGCTAGGCATGGTACTAGAAATAGAAGTGGGTGCAAAGCAATTTCAGCCCATGCCCGCCTAACCAGGATAGTGAAAAGGAATAACGTATCTCCTGGGTTATGGAAATATCCTGCATATATTTAAGGACGAACAAAATTTTAAAAGAGGATTTACAGAATAGCATTGAGGAATTAACAGATAACAGGACACAAACCAGCTTGTAAGATGGGACACCTTTGAGGCAACAGGAGGAAAAAATGTTTGCGAAAAAAAGTCCAGGAGACATAGAAACGGGGGTTAGAGAAGAACTGAAAAAGGTCATGGCAAAAATGGGAGTGTGGGCTAGTGGGAAAACTCGAAGGGTATACAGGGTCATTAGGGGGCCGCTTGACATCTTACAATCAAGGGAAATAGAACGTGCACTGCTGTATCTTAGGTAGAACCATTATGTAAAGGCAAATAAATCAGACAAGACTGCTAGCAAGGTTACTCAGGAAAGAGGAAAAGGCAAAAACCATATTGAAAATTAAGTGAGGAAGGGGAGAGCTTGGAGGCGAAGGACACTATACAGGAATTCACCACTTACACAAAATTATACAAGTCTGAGGACCCGGTAGAGCATGCACAATTGAATTACCTAGAGGGCTGCGAGCTCCCAGTTATATCCGACCAGTAGAGCTGGAACTAGACGTCAAGTTAGAGAAAGTGCATAGGGCTTCTTGCCTCCACACTGACGTGAGGGGGGGGGGGGTGAACTGAACTTTCACACGTCTATTGCTCCTAAATGTAATCAATGCGAATTAAATATCAGCTGTTAACTCACGTAGCATTTTATTACTATATCGTCCTACTAGACCAACGCCGCTCTTTGAAGAGCAACCCCTTGCATTTATTGGTGGCGCTACCAAGGACACTATTGCTTTCATTATCCTAGGGGATTTTAATATATGGGCAAACAATCCTTCGGATCAGGGGGGGGGGGGGGGTTGTCGATGCTGCAGAAAATAATTTTAATATGAGAGAACAGGCAAAATCGAAACCCAAAGAATAGTTTGTGTTGCAGGAATTAAAAGGATTGGTGGCCAAGACTTCCACTCTTGAAGAGGACTTGTGCCAATTCACCTATGACGGTTTTACTATTAAAAACAGTGCAACATCAACAGGCTATCCGGGACCAGGTTACCCTGTTACACTCTGCCGACACTCCTTTGATACCATCCAATACTAATATAAATCCTGTGTCGTTCTGGTTTAAAGTAGTAAATGAAAAGGAGACAATGGAGATTATACATAGTATGAAACCTACTCCTTGTAAGGGGGGTGGGGGAGGGGGACTTTGCAAAACGCTTACTCCATGTGGTTATGGGACAAAATAGAAGAGGTCATCGAGGAAATCCTGGGGGTAACAGGAAGGGAAATAAGAGGAATGGTGATCGAGGGAATAGAAGTACTCAGGAACTTGGCACTAAAGGCTCAGTGAAAGGTATATGTGATATTAATGACAGGGGCATTGGTTATCGCACAAAACAGGAAAAATAGAGCCGCTGATGGAACATGAATGGGTGGGAAAGGTCTGGCACTGGAGTGGGTATCCTACTCTCTTCAGGGAGAACCTGGGGGTATTTGTGCCGATTGGGAATTGGTATTACATTTTTTTAAAGAAGGAGGTCAGAGAGGCGTGGTGCCCAAGGAAAAAAAGGCTTGTGCGACTAAAGGGACATCTATTGGTAAAGGGATTGGCCAACCATATACGAAGGAGGAAGAGGCGGAAAAGTGGACAATGGACATAAAGGTAAAGTTCAGTGGAAGAAGATTGGGAAGGGGGGGGGTGAGGGGATCCAGGGTGGAGGGAGGGGAGTAGGGAAATGTTTACTAGCTTGGCAATAAAAATGTACATGAAAAATAAAAATAACACTAGTTCGTTCAATGCCCTTCCTGCTTACACTAGTGACGAGCTGTGTGAATCGGCTGCAAGTGGAGAGACTGTACTGCTAAAAGGTTGTATTTGCCCAATGTCAGCGTTGCACACCTTTCTGTTAAGCCCCCTGTGAATCTGTTAGAGACTCATTGTGCACATTGAGATGTTACATTTACCCCATGGGGTACTTGGCTATTCCTACTAAGCATTAAAGTGAGTTAATTTCAACATTTCAGTGAACAAGAAGAGAACATGAGCAAGAATGGAACAAAAGTATAACACTTTGGTCAAAGAACCCCACGAAAATGGCTAATAGTTTTAACATTGCATTATAAAAATGGGTATATTCAACTCATTTGGGGTTTCTAGAAAAGGTGTAGTCCCTGTCCTTACCTTGAACTCCAAAGGGGTTACCACACCCCTAACGCAGGCTGCTCTATTTACACGACGATTTGAAATATCAGTAGACTACTGCCAGGGTAACCCTACTTGTCTGGGTGTATCCCGCTCCCGAAGGTGGGCGCAAAGGTGGTTGCCTACGCCTTTCCCTCAGACTGCCTAAGGGCCCCCACAGAGTAGCCGGTTTATTCTGCGACTTTTTACTGATGGCCAACTCCTCCGTTTCTCATCACCACTCTTCTTTCCCCCCCCGCCCCAAAAGCCCCTCTTCACACTCCATTCTGTCTCACTGTTCTCTATTGCTCATATCTCCACCCACCAACTAGTCTCAATATAGTCCACTTCCTGGTTTTAATGCTCTTGCTCCCTACCCCTCCAGGATCTCCCCCCCCCCCTGTCGTGCCGCTCTATCTCCATCCCCAACTCCCTCCTGGTCTTCCCCTTCCACTGTTTTTGTGAATGGATCATTATGAAAAGGTTATCCATCTAGCAAATCCGGCTTTCAGAAACCATGGATTTATTTGCTAAAAAAAAACATTTTAAAAAAAAATCACTAAAAGTTGTCTATCCCGCTCACAGCATTCGACATTCAGTTGCAATAGTCCCGAAAAAGACCAATCTCGTGTGACTTCTACCTCCTACAAGTTCTTTTCTACCCATCATACAATGTTAATGTGCTATGGATCACGCAACCAAATGCCAGTGCCCAAACTGCCGTGCAACCCCCTACCACTACTGTATACTATTTAACCCAAAACACTACCTTCTAGGCCATCCTGCTGGGCAGAGGGCCAGGAGGATTTCTTGGTCTTTGGTGACCCAGTGCAGCAGTTCCTGCCAAGGTGATCTGCCACTTCGCAGAATGGCGTCACTGTTCAATGGTGGACGCTGCTTAAGGGTCAATTTCTGCACCCTTACCTTCAGTGGCGTCCATGCAGCTAATACCACGCCCAGCACTGGCATGTGTGAAGCGACTATTACTTTCTGAATCATCCATAACATCACCCCCTGAACTCTATTAATCTATGCCCATTTTCAAAACCGGAGTATTGTTTCAGAAATGTAGGAAGAACCAAAGGTCCAAAGTAACCTCCAAATCTGCATCGATGAACATTCGATCCAACTACGATATGCACCCACATAAACTTCCACATTAGACTATCCCACTCAGATTATTCTGCTTAATGGCCAACATAAAACCCAGTGTAATTAGTTGTTGGGGGAGTGGGAATAGTATGTTTGAGTGAGGGCAAATTAATTTGTTCGGATGTTTGCCCACCTGCATGCAGCATAAAAATTCTACCTCTTGATTTTCCTCCACAGCTTGACTTGTGCCGCAATACAAAGTGGTACTGTGTAAAAGTCACATAAAATAATTTTAAAATGTGGATACCTCTCAACACTCCTTAAAAATACAATAGAAATTAAACTGAAGCTCAGGGTCGAGATTGTGGCACGTGTCCTCCATTGACCTATTGAAGACATATGCCAATTTTAAGCTCAAAGACCTGCCCCATGTTGACAGTTTCAAGAGGATCCCGGAATATTTTATAGGCCATGGCAGAAAGCCATGCCCCATCCACAAAAACCTCTGGCTGAAGGTTGACATGGATATGATGCCGCAGACCTTCAGGATTTCAAATTTGGGCCAATTTTTTTTTGGGTACTTTGCCATGGCAAATTCGCACCAAATGACTGAAGACTAAGACCTGAGCCATTGAAGGTGCTTTATTGCGGTGAAGAAAGAGTCCAATGCAAGTCTATCCACAAAGTTCCTCTGGACGAGTAGTCAGTCATCTGCAATTTCGCACCAAGCCAGAGACTTACGAAAAGGACAACTGTTCAATGATCCAGTTTTGCAAAAAAAAACTTTAAAAACCCGAGGCATTACCGAGAGTATTCAACGCATTTTATTTTTTCAACTTAATGACAAGTTTAAAACAAAAAACCTCCACTCAAAAGTCAGGGTGAAAATGGATGAACAAAGCTGAATTTGACAGTCAAGTTGTTGAAAAGCTCAGTCCTTGTGCAGATGAAAAAGCAGCAGCCATTTATGATAAATCAGGATTGTCATCTAGCCAGGTTACTGTAATAAAAGAAAAATATGAGTTAATTACACAGGATTTACAACTGCTCATTACACATCAATTCAATTAGACTGCCTCAAACAAGCAGAACGAGCGAGGAATTTTTCTTTAGCATCTTCGTGCAAACCAAACAGCAACTACTTCCTAAAAGGTGCACTGCAAAGATCGTAGTGTGGAACAAGCATTATGAATGCACAATACACGTTACTGGAAATACAATGTAGCACACACGAACAGTTTTTCTGTGCAGCAATAAACATGCTGGACTGGTAATCCATAGACTAGTTGGTTTAAAAAGAGCTAATGAATGGTGCACGTTACGCCTGAACGGATAAGCCCATTGACTAGGGCGCACGATTTCTACCAAGTACTTGGCAACAGGCGCAGACATCACCCAATCGGGGGTAGGACATCCTCACTTGGGACTACTGCAGTAAACCAGTTGACTGTATAGAATATCCGAAGGGGCACATTTACTAAAAAAGCAGAAATTGCGAGCAGGAGATGGCCGGTGTACCGTTGGGTCCCCTGCCTTCAATGAAAAGACTCAACGCAGAGCGAAATGAGCTCATGGCAGCGCCCCCATGTTCTTCTAAGGGTTAGTGATGCGTACCAGAGATCAAGGGGCATCCACGTTTAAAAAAAAATGACGGCAATGGAAACGTGCCATTGAGGTCAGATTTTATGGCAGAAGCCTGTGAGCAAAAGTGGCTTGGGGGCGGGGTTACATGTGATGTAAGAGTACTCACGCATTTCTCAAGTTCTAAGCCGTCCTTAAAGAAAATCATGTATGGCGTCACTCCATCCTCCCGGAAATCAAGGAATCCAACCATGCCATCTGGATTCATTTTCTCACCGGTGAAGAACTAAAGACAAAGTCAAAATTGTTAAGCAGTATCGCTGATACCTGCATTTGGGGTGGCTAAAAAAGTTGATACGTTAACAGCAAGGCATTTGGAATGAACCATCTCTATGACATTGCTGCAAGTGCGCCCAGTTACTCAGATACAAAGTGATTTCATTGAAGACTTCCTTCAAAGGTGGCCCAAGACTTATCAAAGTAAGTTGGCACAAATATTGGCATATTCCGATAATGAAATGAACGATATGGGATAAAACTTGTCTCCGCCAACAAAGCTAACTGATACACCATTAAAAAAAGGGACACAATACTGGGCAAAAGTACCGTATAAACGTGAGCTACCCCTCCTAAATCACCAGATTAAGTTGGCCGCCAGTTTACGTACTTGATAGTTTTTGAAGTTCGTTAGAATACTCTTCACTTTCTGTGCAGCCCCAGTCATGAATGGAGTCACTCGTTCAGGCTTGTTCTCTTCAAGAAACGCCTTGACCCTGCAAACGAATAAACCATATCAGATACCACCACCAAGTAACATTTGCATGACTTGCGGAGATTAACATTTCAAAATTAAATCACTGATGCACAGAAAATTTAAATCACATGGTTAGCGTGCTTAATAAACTGCATGTGTTCCTTTATTCAATCGTTACTGCGACAAGTACAGCAGATCGAAAGCGCAAGGAAGTTACTCTTGCATCGCAGTGCAAACCAAAAAGCAACGGTAAATGGCTTCAGGTCTATCAATAGATGCAGTGCTCCAAATATGCGTTTGTTGCTCGATACCTATACATTACTCCATGCTCAGTCCGAATACCCAGCGTTAACTTTAAACGCGGTTAAGGTGAAATAGTTAACTCGTCTACACGCAATGTACGGACTGAGGTTTTAAGGGCACACCTCTGGGTAGCATATAACAACCTAGTGTTGTGTCAGCTGTGCACAGAATGGTAACCGTGCATTACTGGCAATGGAAGACGGCATGTGGGTCTGTAAATTATGCTCAAACCATAAAACATTCACGCTGAACTAAAACTTACGCTTTCATGTAATTTTTAATATATTGTTTGAAGGACTCCTTCGTAAATCCCGTTTCATGAAGGTTGTGATTCAATACAATATCGACTCCGCTGACGGTGGTGGTGTCGACGCCCTCGCAGTCTGTGAACTCCGCCGAGGCATTCGCACCGATAAGTGCATCGTCGACGCCGCCTTCTGTCCTTGTAATCATCTGCGTTAAGTGGAAATAAATCACATTATATAAATAAAAACAGCTCCACGTTTGTACGAACCGGTGGCAAGGCTCTAAAGTTAAACGACCACCACCAACACAATACAGGTAAGAGGTAAAATGTGAAAAGCAGCATTTGTTGGGGGGGAATAAGAGCTTTAAAATAAATATGCAGCAAGCATTATTCTAAACTAGATTCGTCCCGCCTATCTGGGATTTGGGCATTCATTGTGTACGGGAATTGAAGTTTACTGAATAAGTAAACTCGACTCCCCAAACGAAACATAATCAAGATCCTTGGTAGGGCGTGGTTTATAGAAAGCGCAGTGGCGTTAGCCCACTTTCCTTACCTTCCCCTCCACCTCTATACAAAGGCCGTCGCAGGTCTCGCGCATTTTGTAGCTGTCAGAGAACATTTCATCCCCTGAAAAATAAGAGAAAAATCAGATAAGTTCAACATCCATGCTTCCGCACAGCCAATAAAGAGCAAGCCTGTGAGAACAAGACACACATTCCCTCTAAATGAGCAACTACTAAAAAAATATTTTTTTAAAAAAAAAAACATGTTTTTTATACCACCCGTCGTCGTGCCACCCACCCCTCTCCCCTAAGTGGTTACCGCCCTCTTCCTTAGCAGATAATGGCGACTGCCGCTTTCCATCTGCGCAACCCGCATCTGGGCCAACCCGCACAAACACGAGCTCCACATCGACCGAATACTATAGCGTGGTGCTTACCAGATACGATATCCTTGTAGATAATCATGGTGAGAGGGGGACGTGGGCACGGGATGGCCGATGTATAACGGGGGCTGGCACAGACGCCAAGCAGACAGCCCGGCGAAGGGAGGAAAGGAACGAAATGGAGCCTCCCTTCGACTCATATACAGGGCGTAAGGCCTGGCAACGTCACCGGCGCGACGCAACGCGCCAGCCAGTGCGTAAAGGAGTGTCTCTTTTCTGTGGCGTTGGATCCCAGCAATGCAGTAGTCTACTTACGAAAACGGAAAGCAGACTGGCACTGGTTTTTCTCCACCGAAGATTAGGAACGCCATTTTTATAAGGGAAATGTATCATATTTAGTAACACGACGGCTGTTTTCTAACTCGAACACTAACTGACAGAGTAATGTTTTTGTACCTTATTTACATTTGTTATTCTATTATCGGCGCCTATGTCTTTAGCCACATAAGCACATACTATACATGTACTTTGTTCGACTGAGTGCTTGATGTACTTTGCTGCGTACGTAGTTTTTGTTTGTACGGTCAACTGACACATGCACCGGTGCTATTCATTATTGCGGCTTCTTGCTTGATGTATGGGACGGTTGCACTGTTGTAAGATGGCTGCTACGTTGATGATAAAGAACGTGCTTCTCCGGCGCCGTAGAACAAAATGCCCGCGTGTACCCCGTACCGCCTGCTCAGTCACTCGTAGAACGAAGACTTAAGCTAAGGTGCATGCACGCAGTTTCTGGGTTGGTCTGACGAGTACCGTTATATGCAGTACGGTACCTGGGACGGAGATATTGCCACAGAAAGCAGGAGAAATTAATTTCCCCATAGAACTGCATTGGGGATTTAATCATTTTAGGTGGGAGAAAGTAAACAAGCATTGGCAAAACCAACAGTTTGTGCTTTTTTGTGTTGCATTTTTATTAATGATTGGGAGAACATTACTACCAATTTATAAACATACATTGTTGATGAATAATTTGTAACGTGTAAGATTTATTAAATACAATAACTATTGACTAATACATGTAAAAGTAATGCAAATTTAAGATATTTTGCAAAATTGATACTAATAACTATAAACTATACAAATTAGGACTCGGGGGGATAGAATAGATGTATAAGTAAAACAGTAGGAGAGAGGCAAGGGTATAATTAGCTGAAATAGAACTAAATGTGAACCGACAAATATGCTGTAAAACCCATGCATTTACTTTTAGAATTTTTGCCACATTTTTACAAGAAAAGGCATACATTCAATCCTATGAAAAGAACAAATATGAGTTCCAACAGAGATTGCAGGACAAATTATGAGCTGTTTTCCAGTTCAATGCAATTCGGTGAAAACAAAGTTGAAAAAACAGACTAAATCCATAGCTCCCAACCTTTTTTGTCATGAAGGCGGCTGAAAACACCAGATTTTTCTTTTTGGGGGTGAGGGGCCCATAGTAGTGAATGGGTTATGAGGGACTTGGCGGGTGATTCATCTGTTTTCATGGCGGGTGACACCTGCCAAAAGTGGGTGAGTTGAGAGCTATGCTAAATCAGTGGATTGGATTGTGGTCATATATGGGCTCACTAGAACACCTACCATCAAATTACCCAGTGTAAGAGGTTCATGAAACGAAAAAATATGTTGCATACAATCCCACATTTTCCCCCCAAAAGAATACACATATTTAGCCAGTGAGGATTGACTGGTCCAGCATAGATTAGCGACATCACTAGACATGTTTGCCAATCTAGTTGGTGTTAAATATGCTCTCTGTAAAATAAAGTTGCGGGACTGTGTAAGATTAGCAGCAACTGATAAGGTAAAAGATGAATTCCAAATTTTAACCCATATGTCTGGAGAAGGTTGTACATTCCAATCTAATTCCCATTGTTTGCACATTTTGGAGTTGAGATTATTATCTTCTTTAGGTTTATTGAGAACTGAGTATAGTTTAGATGCTTTGGTGGATGGAGAATCAATTAATAGTTTTATACATTTTGATGGCTCTTTTTGGTTATAATGAGGCGATACTTTTAGAATTAGATTTACAAGAGTATGATATGTTTTGTTATCAGAGTTATTGAGATTAGAAAGGATGCATAGCTGGGGATTCCAAAATGGTACCATAGGGAACACACTGTGATCGATGCGCTCTTGAGACCAATTAAGGGGTATCCCTGCAGCTGTTTAACCCCTCTCCAGGCGAATTGCAGCACATTGAGCACCCGGGCACGGAGAGCAACAGGGGGCGGCTTCCCGGGAATCAGTGTCTGGAAGCGCCCTGGAGTGTCGGGGCTCCGGGTCTCGGAAGAGCAGCCTGACCAGAGCGACCTTCGCTGCAGTGGCAGAAGAGAGGGTGGACCACTTTGCTTTGGGAAGGTGGTCCGAGAGGAGAGACGCCCACGGCATCGTAGGGGGGGCGGACCACGGAGAGTCACACAGGTCGGGCCAGGTGAGGACCGAGTCATCGTTCTGGCAGAGCAGCAGAGCGTTGCAAAGCTGGTGGAGGCAGTGGAGCGGGCAGAGGCACATTGTCGACGGTGGACCCCGCTGGAGAGCCCGGGCATAACCCACAGCAAACTGAAGAGAAATACTTGACACGCGAGCACAAGCAAGAGGAGCAGAAGCAAGAGCTACGTGGGCCATCTGCACATAGAAGACGACGCAGCCCCCCCCCTGCGGCTGTCAGTCCCGGCCCCCCACAGCGCAGATAAGAACTCTTGCTAATTGGATCCATAGCCACACTCAGTAAACTCGCTGCACAGTACAGCGCATTTACAATAGACAACATCCCCATTACCGTGTCCCAAGCCATCAAGACTCTAGGCGTATACCTGGAACCTAGCATGACCATTGACAGACAGGTTAATGCCATCGCTTCCTCAGCTGCCTACCACTCCAAACTAATCAATGCAGTGCGGCCATTCTTGTCACAAGACAACTGCATCACCATTGCAAGGGCCATTATAGGATCTAGGCTAGACTACTGTAACGTACGCTATGCCGGCACCTCCCAAAAGAACCTGTCAAAACTTCAAGTTGCTCAGAACAATGCCTTGAGGGCCGCAACTGGTACAGATCGCAGGGAGCACATCTCTGGGGTGAGAAAGCAGGTCCACTGGCTGCCCGTCAAAGAAAGGATCCTCTTCAAAACACTGGCCATTGCACACAAATGTGTCCATGGATTGGCACCTACCTACTTAGCTCAGAGGATCACCAAAAAAACACCCTCCAGACTGGTCAGGTCTGCGTATGCCAATCGCCTCTTGGTTCCTCATACTCGAAGAGTTAGAGCCGGTGGCTCTAGTTTCCCTACCTTGGCTGCAACTCACTGGAACACCCTCCCTGCCCAACTCAGGATGATCGAATCACACACAACCTTCTGTAAAGCCTTGAAGACTGAGCTTTTTGTCTTACTTGCCTCCCCCCATCGCCTCAGTTTATGACTGTCTGCTTATTGCACCCAACTTGTAACCTTCTCTAATCGATGTAACTTTTATTCACTGTACTGGGTCGCTATCTTGTAACCCTTAAGCAAGCCTGCATACATATTCTTCTCAGCGCCTCTATGCCCATGGGTTGCAGCGCGCTATACAAATACTAAAATAAAATAATCACAGGCGGTGCGCCGTTACCCTGCACTCTGTTGCGCTGCACCAGCAGTTGGCTCCAGGACAGCCCCAGGGGCACCCGGGCCGACACCGGGGCACATAAACGCTAAGCTGCAGCTGTGAGCGGAGTGTTTAGCCCCCTGAGGCTTCCTTAGAGTCCGGGCCACATCTTTGGGCACCCGCCTCCTCCTGAGGCCCGGGGACCTGGCCCTCCTGGTTCGGCACAAGGGAGCCACAAATGGGCAAAGACACACAGTGGCGGCCAGGCATGGTGTAAAGTGCCCTAGCAAGGAGGGAGTACGGACCAACTGCACTGGAAAGCACAACCGGCAAAGCCCCAGTCCCGGAGACCCTCGCCCCCTCCTACGTAGTATTAACGCAGGGCACCGCGCCCCCACATCTTCAGGTGCCACCCTGAGCCGGATCCTCCCCAACAAGCCCCGACAGCCCCCAGATCCCCACCCGGACATTGGGGCAAGAGGACACCAGGGCGCAGTAAACCACAGGGGCAACAGCTAGTGCAACCCACAAGAACCTGGCCTCCTCCCTAGAGGCCCTGATCTGCGCCTCCCTAAGGTTCGGCGTCCCAGAGGGGGCGATGTCAAAGTCCAGGGGGAAAGACCCCCTGCACACCGCAAAAGGCATTAAGAAGACCCGGGAGGGTGGTATACAGAAAATGTGGGAGTGAGGATCAACCTCCCCTCTCAGGGCCCTTGCAGGAACAGTCAGACAGCAAAGACCCTCCACTATTTGAAGCGCAAGACTAGGCAGTTACACATGCGGTCCTGAAGCACTTCTTCACAGAATTCGGTGACAAGATCGGCAATACCGTCCAAACACAGATGGACAAAATGAGAGAGGACCGGACTGCTGCACTTCAGGGAATGAAAACGTATGTGAGCAAAATCGAGGAGAGGGTGGACACTAATAAAAGGGCCCTCCAGGAGCTGGTGGACAAGGCCAGGAAATCGGATACGCTGCTGGAACAACTAGCGACCGTAATACACAATCTCGAGCTACAGACAGAGAACCTCGAAAACAGGTCTAGAAGATCTAACATCCGTATAAAATCTCTGTCGGAAGACGTCCTTGACAAGGACCTAAAGGGGATGATTCACAATATCTTTGCAGACCTTTTGGAGGAAGACGCAGCAACAGAAGTCAGACTGGACAGGGTACAGAGAGTGGGCACGCGTAAATCAGACCCGGGGGCTCAGCCAAAGGACGTCACAAAGGAGAAGATCCTGGCCGCTGCAAAGAATGCAAATCAAATCTCTTACAATGGGGCAGATATCTCTTTCAGGATCTATCCCTAACAACGCTGGCAAAGAGGAAACAAATAGCCTCAGTAACTAGAGCCCTCCAGGACAAAGACATTTGCTATAGATGGACCTCCCATTCAGGTTGGTCTTTGAGTGGCAAGGAAAACAGGGACGGATCAGCTCGCTGGGAGAGGGGAGAACATTGCTGGGCTTAGAGGAAGAGCAGCAAGCAACGAGTGCACTTATTACAAGCAGCCAAAAAGCTGGGAATGGTCTACGATCTGTACAAAGAGAAACAGGAAGGGGGGTACCAACCCCTTCTTAAAGGCCCAGGGCTTGGAGGGCCAGATGAGGCTGGAGTCCCACGGAGTTAAGGGCCCTAAGGAGGAGCTAGGGCCGAACTCCACATGCAACGCCTGGGAAGGGTGATCAATGGTGGTAACATCACAGGTCTCAGCGAGGGGGGCAAGTTGGAATCAAATGGGGGTTTTAGGATACCCGGCACACGGTCTTGGTAATGTTGGTAGGTCACCTCAGCTGAGGGAATTCGCGGTTGAAGTAGCACGGGGTGCCTACACCAGGGAAGGGTATGTGAGGGAGATGGGTGTCCCTTAGGGGGAGGGTCAAGGGCACACACACAGTCACCCAAAGGTATTGTACAGTCTTATATTAGGGCGGGCACATGGGCACAAATACACCCAACGTTGGAAACACTGTCCGTTAATCTCTCAGCGCTATAGATACAAGGAATGTGAGGCTGTGTTCTAATTATTTGGGATTTCTCTAACTTGCGTTTTCATTATTTGTAACTGCTGCTAAAATTACTGTTTCTCTTTATATGTTGCTTTCTGTCTAATTAATACTAAGTTTATGCTGAAGGTGTCATCTCTCCAGTAGTATGTTTATGGCTGTCGCGCAGAGTCGGACCTGTATCGGGGGGTGATAGGGTGTTTTATTGCAATCAGGGCTGGTCCCCTTTTCACTACAAGTGGATAGTTCATTCAATATTTTTTCCATTCTCAAATTAATGGAGGATAGTTCCATTGAAGGTGAAGAATAGTATTGTTCACTCATTGTTGGATGAATAAATGCAGCAACAGCGTTTATAAGAGCGCAGGAATGCATATTTAAATCAACACTGAATAAAGAATAATAGAGAGCAATACCAAGCTTGTAGCGTAGGTGTCAGACTTGAGCAGGCCTCAATTTTCACTGTAACCACGTACTTGTGTGTAACTTCAAGCCATATGATTACCTCAGGGTGTGTGAGGAAATGTTACCGGGCTGCACTGAAGATTGCAGTATTCCATTTCAGCTTCAGAAATGACATCATAGAGAAGTTGAATACGAGGGAAGATGAGGTCATTTCGTGATTTATTCGAATAAGGTGTAGGCTATGGTTTTCCTGTTAATGGATTTTGGGATTGGAGGGTGTTTGTTTTGTGTGGTTTTTGGTTTTGTGGTTTTGTTTTGTGTGGTTTTGTCTTCTTGTGGGGTAGGAGGGTGGGGATGATTTTTGATTTCTTTACATTTTTTGAATTACTGTTCACTTAGTGTGTAATTTACAATTTTAATGAACTGCAATGTATGGTGTTTTTTCACTTGTTCTCACTCTGATATTTATGGAGTTACTCAGTTGTATTGTTTCATATATACTTCCTAAATAAAGTTGTAAAAAAAAAAAAGAATGGAAACATTATAGGGCCATGAATAAGTAGTTTTAATAGCCCGTTCAGAGAGTGAGAGACTCGCACGACCATCCCGTTTGGTCGTTGGCCACTCCCCCATCAATAGCTTGGGCTTTAATGGTGGCATGGGAAAGGCGTTTGCTAGACGCTGGCATAATGGTACATCCTGGCCATAAGATCACAACAGCAGAAAAATTGAGTGAATATCTGGGCATAGGGTAGCAGTACCTGGCAAATGCTATACCGCAAGCCAAAACTGTTGGCTTTAT
Organism: Ambystoma mexicanum; assembly: GCF_040938575.1. Lineage (NCBI taxonomy): Eukaryota > Metazoa > Chordata > Amphibia > Caudata > Ambystomatidae > Ambystoma > Ambystoma mexicanum. Next base: position 532,328,585 of record NC_090941.1, on the reverse strand, counting down.
CATTGCTTGTTTTCAACAGGACTTCAGTATGTATGGAAGAGATATCTCAAGTGGATGAAGGGACAGAGACATTAGTATTAGTACAGTAGCCATTTACAGTTGTAATTAAACCATTAACTCCAACAGACTGCATAGATATAACAGTGACAGACTAAAGTTTGATGTTATCGCTACATAGAACGAGCACAAAGAGATGTGTTTTGGGCGGTGGGAGAGAGGTAGGTGGGTGGAAAAATAACCAGGCACCACCCGGTATTTGTGCATAACCTGCACTTCACTACACAAGTCTGGCACTAGACAAGTCTGAATCCTAGTCGGACCAACTATACTTTTTCTTGAAAAGGTTAACCATACTTGTCTTTCATAACCCATTATGATAAACTGATGTTCTGTAAGCCAGATTTACTGTACAATACTAGTTCAGTACTTAAAAAGCAAATATGCAGAAACCACTTTATATTGGTTTTAAAGTCCATGAGGGAACTGGCAAGATTTATCATGTTAATTATAAACTGTGCAACCAGCACTGAAATATCGGCTTCCACACAGCACTTCATGTGATCCTGAGCGAATCACTTCACCCCATTGTCAATTACATTTCTATAACAACTTATGAGCCAATGTTCTCTCTGACACTGCTAATAGAATACCTTACTGTCACAATAGCCTGAATGCGTCATTTCTACTAAATTTGAGCTTTAGAAATGCACAATTACGATCATTTAAAAAATAAAATCTCCAAGGTGGTGTACTTGCTTAGTGAATCGCTTCCTTATCATATTCGGACACCATGTGTTGGAGATTGCTCTGCAAGTAAATATTAATAGGAGGATTTTGTTGTTACTACTTCAAGCATAATGTTTGGAGAACATTACATTAAACGGGGACGAAACATCCATTTGGAGCGCTTATCTGGTGCGCAGGATGGGCTGGTCCGATAGATTAAGATGAGAATTTGCTTGAAATCCGACTACTCTTTTAAAAAAACAAATTTATTTGTATTTGGTTACTGAAAACCTTTTACAAAAAGAAAACTTCCATTACAGTTTAGCAGTCGAAAAAAACAGCTCTAAAAGAGAGAAAAGAGGAATGTGAACTATTTCTACCTGCAAACTTCTTTCTCTAATCACTAGGCATAGCTATCCAGGGCTATACCTAGGAACCCAAATAAAATTTTAAGCACTTTATGGCTTATATTTAGTACAAAGATCGCTTAAAAGAATTATATAAAAAGAACAATATTATGAAGGATCTATTAACAAAACCAATACAATGTAATAGTCCTTCTGACTACTGTTCTATTGTCCATGGATTGTCTCAGGGTGCAGATTTTCCTAAGAATCATTTAACGCCTTCTTGGTCATCAGAATGTCAAATTTCTCAAGAACTTTCACCACTGCTGTTGTTAGGGAGCTTGAATTACCAGAAATTAATCTATCCCAGAACATTTCCGGGATGTGGGATTCCCCACTGACACCAAATCTTGAAAAGAATAAGAGTCTCACCGGCCGTGTCCCTTCACAGACCATCAATAGGTGTTTCAGCAACTGATTAGAGGGTGTTTTACAGTTGCCTCTCCCCCTTTTCCTCTGACTGAATGAATCTCTCCTGTATGAGCTATATTAAGCCTTATTCTAATGAAGTTCAGTCTGATCCTCCAGTCTGGAAATTTCAGACTACTCTAATGGGGGCAGATGTCTCTAGGTGTGGAATGAAGGCATGCAGAGAGGTGAATGGGGGATTCTCTGCTTTTACAGGGGTGCAAACCTTGTGTGAGATCTCTGGTGTGCATCCGAATGATAGGTTGGAGGGGTGCTGCCCCTAGTGAGAAATAACTGTCCAGGTGTGCAGAGGGAATTCACTGTGTATGACACTACACCGTCCAAAGGGATGCTGAATTGCTGCCTATAAGTAAGTGCAAGTTAGTCGCCAGAGAAATGACCAATAAACAAGAGTACTGGTAAATTGGTTGGTACTATTAACTGGTTTTGCAGCCCTTAGAAATGAGGGGAATTCTTCATCAAGCGTTGTATGAACACCTGCTGATATTGTTTGTTTGTTTGTGTCATGCCACTTACCTGGGGTGCGGGGCGCATCTGTAGGTCCCGGCGCTTCCCGTCCTGGCGCATCTACCCCCGATACAGGTTGGGGGGATCTCGGCCATCTGCGGCTCATGCCGCTTCCGGGTTTTCCCGTTCGCGTGGTTCGCGCAGGCGCGGAAGGCCGTGTTTCGCCCTCCGCGCATGCGCTGTCCACAGAGCGCTCGGGAAGTTGCAAGCTTGCTTCCTAAGCCTCGTTGTGGGCGTGTCAGCACCCGGGGACAGCTCGGATTGCGTTCCAAGCCTCCCAGGTGCTGCCTGCCCTATATTAAGGGCCGATTTGTTTGAACAAACCGCATCTCAACGCGGTTTGTTTCCTGATCGCGTCCTCGCCTGTGTTACTCTTTAGGAGCACCTTGTCAGCCTTGCCAGCCTCTTGTTCCTTGTCCTTCCCAGCTGGTGTTTCCTTTCCTTGTCTGCCTCTGGAGTTTCTTGCCTCATTCCTTTCTGTCAGTAGGTTCCCTGGGCCTCCTTCTCCCGCTCCCTTCCTGCCTTCCAGCTCTTCTCCTTGTTCCGCCCCAGGGTTCCTAGTTTCCCCTGCCTCCTTGCCTGTTGGTTCTGTGCCTTGCCCCCTGCCTTCTCTGGAGTTCTCTGCCTACTTATCCATCCTCAGTTCCTGCCAACTTCAGTTCTCTTCTTCAGCCCACTGTTACTTCTGGAGCCTTGCTGTTGTATCCTGCTGTGGATTTTCCATCCGGTCAAGACCCGCCTTCCCTTTCAGTGCTTGCACTGTCCCGACGTCACGCAAATCAGGGAAGTGCGCATCCGTGGCGTTGGGAGCTGGTTCACCACTGACCTTGTTTTGAATTCAGGGTGGGTGTTGCGCTGGTTCCTCGCGTTACACATTCAGCAACCATCAGTCGGACAGCCTGGCTAATTCACCACGACCATCAACTGGAAGTTCAGGTACTCAGCGCCCACGAGACGCATTTCTTAACAGTTTGTTTATTTTAGTTCTATAGCGCTCCGGACCCTGGAGTAAAAGGGCGCTTAGTACAAGTTACAAGGCACAGTACATGGTAATAAACAGTGATAGTTGAACAACAGTTATATAAAGAATATACAGACAGTGGAGGTGATAGCAACCAGTAATGATAAAATGAAACATGTGCAATATGTACAGTATATAGCTAAGTCTAACTTGAAGGTTGACTTTTTGTCAGAAGCCACCCAATGGCAAGTTTCCTGAACGACTGGAAGGATTTGGATGACTTAATATTCAGTGGCAGGGCGTTCCAAAGTTGGGAGGCGAGGACAGTGAAGCTGGAGCCTCCGGCTCTTTTAGAGGTAAATCTAGGTACTGTAAGACATAAGGTATTGGAGGATCTCGTGGTTCTGGTGGAGAGTTTCATGGTGAATTTATTGGTAAGGTAGGGGGGTATTTCTTTGCCCCTAACTTGGAGTCTCCCATGTCCCACCCCATATATTCCTCCAAAAAGCAGTAAATGTGCGCTTTTCATTCTCATCTCTTCACTCACCCAAGCGACATATCCTGAGCAAAGGCAGAACACAGCCTATCTTAACCAGACGCATACAAAATATTATTCATAATACAAGCACATTATCTGTATAGTCAGCCCTGCTATAATAATTGATGCTAGTTAGTATGTAATGTGGTGCTTGCCTCTGTAACATAATGTCAGCTCAAACAGGTCCAGCACTTTGAGGCCATACCAATGGCAGTTAAGCGCTTTACAAATGCTACATAACGTAAATGCCAGACAGGTACCGCAACGCAATGAAAACAGAATGATCATCACACCCAAGTGAGAAATAGGCTTCAGTGCAGACTACCTACCCATCAAACTCACAATCTCCCACAACACTACTATTGCATTCCACCTAGTATATCGCCCCCCAGGACCCTGTAATGACTTCCCGGAAGCCCTTATCCACTCTATCTCAGACAACCTCAAAAAAACATCCAAAGTCGTGCTGCTGGGCGACATGAACCTAGGGCTCAATGACACCAAGGACCACAACACCCAATCCTTACAAAAGGCGCTCGCCTTGCTAGGATTCATCCAAGCTCTCACTAAACCCACACACATCAAAGGACGCACACTAGATTGGGTGACACAACATAACTGCCCCATCCTCATCCAAGACATATCCCCCATCCCATGGTCTGACCACCACTGCATCAACTTTCACGTCGACACCTCACCTGAACCTGCAAGGCCCTCCATCCTTTTGCCGGCAGGGCTTTCAAGGAGCTCTAAAAAACTAACGAAGGATTCGCTCCTTCCACATCTGCTCACACCAGCTCTTCAATCCCCCTTCCCGAACGATCCCACTATCCTAGCCAGCACATTCAGCCAAGCGATAACCACAGCGGTAGATGCCATTGCACCTCTCACCGCTAAAAAAGCTAAAAAAACTAAACATTCCAACGTTTGGTTCACACAAGAACTTGCGGATCTCCGTACAAAGAAGAGAGCGCTACTGACCACCTGGAAAAAGCACCCCTCCGAGACAAACAAAACTGCCTTCAAGTCTACTTCCAGAGACTACAAAATAGCCACTACACGGGCTAAGGCAGACTCCTATAACACCAGGGTTAGCAACGCCAATTCTGATACTAAGGAAATCTTCGCTATATTCAGGGAATTGGAATCCCCATCAGTACCACCCTCTACTATCACCAAAGATGAAACCTGGTGCAACCAAATTCAAGCAGCCATGCTACACAAGCTAGACACCCTACACTCCAAAATCCTAGCGCACCAAAAAGCACTATCCGCTCTACTTGATCGCACTAAAGCTCCTCCAGCCCAATCGCCAGACGTTCCCAGTCAAATACCTAAATTTGAATTCTCGAACTTGACTGAACCTGAGGTCATTGCACTCATTAAATCTATTAAGCCCTCTAACTGCAAGGGAGATACCTGCCCCTCCCACATTATCAAAGACTGTGCTCCAGCCCTGGCTCCTATCATCACTGCTTTCATCAACGCCTCTTTCCAATCATCCCATGTACCGACTTCTCTAAAAGAAAATTGGCTCAAACCTCTCCTAAAAAACCCTCTCTCGACCCCTCCATCCCAGGGAACTACCGTCCCATCACAACCGTCCCTTTTCTGTTAAAGATCTTGGACAAAGCAGCCTACCTGCAGGTTCAAAAGTTTATTGAAGACAACCACCTCCTCGGCCTACGCCAGTCAGGCTTCCGTCCTTGACATGGTACCAAGACGGCACTACTTGACCTAAAAAATCAAATAGACGACCTAAGAGATGCGGGCAAACCAGCTCTCCTCCTGCTCCTTGACCTCTCTGCGGCCTTCGATCTGGTCGAACACAAAACCCTATGCCACCATCTCACAAACTCAGCCCACTTCTCGGCCAAAGCATGCAACTGGATCTCCTTGTTCCTTCAAGAGAGGGTAATGAAGGTCTTCTCTGACTCCGCCAACGCTACGCCCAGCTCCATCAAATGCGGAGTCCCACAGGGCTCCTGCATAGCCCCCACACTCTACAATCTCTTCACAAGGCCTCTCTTCAAGATTCTGGACTCCTTGGGCATCTCATATACAAACTATGCAGATGACACACAGGTCCTCATCCCCCTGTCAGGTGACTACACCTCAGACCTGGACACACTCAATAGGATCTATGCCACCATCCAATCATGGATGGCGGAGAACTGGCTCTGTCTAAACGGTGATAAGACCGAACTACTGCTTGTTGGCTCCCCATCTACACTGGGCAAACTTGACGCCAAATATCAATCCTTCACCGTGGATAATATTCCCATCAGAATCTCCCAAACCATCAAAACACTGGGTGTATATCTAGAACCCAGCCTCACCATGGACAGACAGGTCAATGCCATCGCCTCTTCTGCAGCATATCACTCCAAACTCATCAATGCCTTCAGGCCCTTCCTATCTCAGCAAAACTGCATCTCAATTGCCAGAGCCATCATCGGCTCCAGACTTGACTACTGCAATGCGCTGTTCATTGGAACCTCCCAAAAAAACCTCACCAAACTCCAGATTGCACAAAATAATGCCTTAAGAGCTGCTACTGGCACCTCTCGCAAGGAACACATCTCAGGGATCAGGAGGCAGGTACACTGGCTCCCCATCAAGGAAAGGGTGGTCTTCAAAACCTTGGCCCTTACACATAAATATCTGCACGATCAGGCCCCCACTTATCTGACACAGAGGATTACCAGACAAACAATCAACAGACCGTCTAGAGTAGCCTATGCTAATCGCATCACTGTCCCGCGCAGAGTGCGGGCAGGAGGCACTAGCTTTCCCTCTATGGTGGCGACCCTATGGAACAACCTCCCAGCTCAGATTAGATCAATTGAGTCTCACACAGCCTTCCGCAAGGCCTTAAAAACCCAGCTCTTTGTATAAAAGAGCCCCTCAGTCTAGGTCTACACCTCCACTATATCACCTAGCACACGCTCTGTTATGCCTCGTGCTACCAAGGAAAGTATATGAGTAACCAACTGTAACCTTCACTGTATACCCACTGCAACTATGTAATAGGACTGTATATCGTCTGTAACCCTGTAACACCTAAGTATACCATATGGGGCCGCTTATTGTAACCCTCAAGCAAGCCTTCTTTAAATCTCCTTATAGCGCCTCGTTGCCTCTGGGCTGTAGTGCGCTCTACAAATACTAAAATAAAAAATAAAATAAAACTTACCCCCTCAAACTCTCTCCACCCTACCTTTCCAGGGCTTATTTGTAAATTGACCAAGTGCTCTTCAATTGCTTTGTATTTAATTATGAAAAAAATTGAAGAACTCTAGAGCACCAGGCCCTAATGGTTTTTCTAAGGCAGTGACTAAGGCAACCCCATTTCTTGGGCGAATATACTGAAACATCTTTTCCGGAACATCATGGACAGGGGGATTATACCATCTAGGCTAAAGAAATTTGGCAACAGGAGATGTGAGAAAACTTGAGCGCTTGTACTAATGAATTAGGTGTGGATTCGGCTGCGGGTGAATGCAAGGTGTGGGTCGCCTGCCAAGCTTGCCACAATTGGAAAATACAATGACAAAGCATTGCATTCACACTGCGCACAAATCAGAGAAGCCCATGCGTAAGTTGCATGTATTTAATTGATTGCAGTACAGCCTGACACGTGTTTCGAGCAATACGCTCTTCTTCTGAGGCTGACAACATCATGTACAGTTACATTTGTTACCACACAGTATGTATGATGGGGAGGAGGTGCAAGTGGATCTAGGTCACCTGGTCTAAGCCCCGCCCACCTGGTGCCTTCCTGCCTGCCGCTCTTTTTCACCACTTAGCAAGCCCCGCCCACCTGGTGCCTTCCTGCTTCCCGCTCTTTTTCACCACTTAGCAAGCCCCGCCCACCTCGTGCCTTCCTGCCTGCCGCTCTTTTTCACCACGTAGCAAGCCGCGCCACCTGGTGCCTTCCTGCTTTGCGCTCTTTTTCACCACTTAGCAAGCTCCGCCCACGTGGTGCCTTCCTGCCTGCCGCTCTTTTTCACCATTTAGCAAGCCCCACCCAACTGGTGCCTTCCTGCTTGCCGCTCTTTTTCACCGCTTAGCAAGCCCCGCCCACCTGATGCCTTCCTGCTTCCTGCTCTTTTTCACCACTTAGCAAGCCACGCCCACCTGGTGCCTTCCTGCTTGCCGCTCTGTTTCCCTACTTAAGGAGCCCTCCAGCTTCTTTTCCTTTGCAGATGGGGAGCAGGTGCAAGTGGATCTAGGTCACGTGGCCTAAGCCCCGCCCACCTGGTACCTTCCTGTCTGCTGCTCTTTTTCACCACTTAGCAAGCCCCTCCCACCTGGTGCCTTCCTTCACCATCACTGTCTTGTGGCCAATGCTGGATTTGACTTTTATGGACTTCATTCATTCACGGTGCGTCACTTTTTCTCAACTCTCATGCTGGACTTCCTTTGCATCTTGTACTCATGGTGGCCCTGAATCATGCTGTTCCCATCTTCATCTTGTATCCTGGCTTGCAACATTATGTGTTACTACTGACTTCTGCAATTGTATTCGCTCTCCACTCTTGCTTCTCCACTCTTTTTGACTCCTTACTCTCTTTTCTCTCCTCCTTTCCCTTCTCCCTTTTCCTATCTCCTCCCCTTTCTTCTATGCACTTACTCTATCAGAATTGTCTCTGGACCTAATATGATAGCAACCTCGTCTGTTTCCTCATCCCTCCCATTACTGTTTTTTTCCTCCCACCACCCCTCCAGCACTATCTGAAATGTCGTCAGGCCTAGTATGATAGTCGCTTGTTTTGTTCCTCCCCTCCCTTTCTGCACCCCTCTCCCTCACCTTTTCTTTTTCTCCGGCTCTACCAGAAATGTCGTCAGGCCTAGTACGGTAGTCGCCTGTCTGCTTCCATTTGCTTCCCACTCTCCCTCTCCCTTCCTTATCTATGTCTTAGCTCTTGCACTATCTGAAATGTCGTCAGGCCGAGTACGATAGTTAATTTCACATCCTTACTGTTCATGGCCTGTAAGAATGTGGTTGTATTTTCCCTTGTTCCCTCCCTTGCCTTGAAGCGCTTTGAAACACATTGTGTATAGGCGCTATATAAATAAACAATCATATCATATATATCATATCATATGCATTAAGCAAACCAAACCAAAAAGCAATTTGTCAAGTCATACATTGCTGTGTTGATTGTACGGTAGTCATAACCTCGTGTTAGAAACCTTTTGGCTATCAGCTCACATTCTGTTTTGAAATCATCAGTGTTAGAGCAATTCCTTCTGGCCCTAATAAATATCATGACTGCACAAGGTACACTCTCTTTATTATTATGTGTCATGTGGCCTTTGTGAACTTTGGACTGAGCACAGAAGCTGAACCATGTTTGCAACAATCAACATTTCTAAATTTTCTGTGTTTGTTCTTTTCTACCCATCCTTCTTCTCTTTTAATCTTTTTTTTTTAATTATTTTATTTTGATACAGCTGAAATCAATCAACTTTTCAAAATTACATAATAACAAAAATGAACAATACAATAACATTTTTGAAATAATTGCATTTTGAAACATTACACAATACGGAACATTACACAAGACAACAAAGACAAAAGAGCAAGTTTTTAAAAAAGGAAGAAAAGATAAAAAGATCTGCAGAATTATAGATCTTGAGATCTAATACATAATGATTTCCCATGTTCATAAGCAGATTTGACAAATGTTTTCAAGGTTCAAAATGATTATAAATGGATTTCATTAGGTAAAATGGTTTCCAAAAAATGTACCAGGGCCTTAATGACCGAAAATCTGGGACTATTGAATAAAATGCTCCATGTCTCAATTTCATCACGTTTCAAATGCAAATTCAACAGATTTGTAAAATGTTTGGCTCGAATATCCTTCAACTTCGGGCAAGATACTATTAGATGTTGCAAAGTTTCTGTCACACTATGGAATTCACAGAACCGACAAAAATTTGCATCAGAAGGAATTATCTTACGCCTCACCAGCACTTCTCTCGTCGGCCATAGGTTCATCCTTAAACGTAAGAACTTATTCCGAATTTTCGCCGAGGGACATTTCAATAGGTAGCCAGGCACTTGACCCGTGCGTTTAATACCAAACATTTTTGCATTAAAATCTCTATACTTCGTGCAAAGATCATAGTTCTGGATCCAATCCCATTGAAAGTATTTTGCTTTAGCACGTGTTGGATTTTCAATTAGAAACTGTAAAGATATATCATCTTCCGCTAAAATATTCAGGACAAGATTTCGCCATTTTAAAGGGAACGCCAGAGTGGAAGAGGTCAAATAGTGGGCAAGCGTACTCAGTATATTGTTATTGACCGCACTAAGCAAACATTTATGCAAAAAGGAGCACATTCTCCATTTGACCCTGCTAAATAGTGAGTTCAAACCCAATTTAAAACGCAATATAGGCACGGGCAAACAGTTTGGTAAATGTAGGACCTTTATCCAAAACGCGGCCTCCAATTTATCCCAGGATTGATCATTAGTGTACAGCTTCGATTCAACACCATATAATAAAATGGGGATAACTTTTTGTTCATAAAACATGAACAAATGCTTTAAAGTGAATTTTCCATACTTATATACAAGTATTTTTGCCTGTGACATCAGTGTCAAAAGCTTTGACTGTAGCATAATCGGATATCGAGTATCGCCCACAGTATTCTGAATAAATAGACCCAAATATTTATATTCCAAAACAATTTCCATTGGTTCTTGTTGCAGGCGCCATACTGCATTATGGATCTTGGAACTCCCTTTAGGTCTACAGACCAGAATCTGCAATTTTTCCAGATTAACTATTAGTTGGTTCTCCATGCCATAATCAGACAGGGCAGATAACAGATTCTGCAGACCTTTTGGAGTTTGGGATACTAATACAAGATCGTCAGCGTAAAGCAGCCATGGTATACGCTGGCCACCCAATTCGGGGGCATCCGACAAAGTTCGAAGAAAGAAAAGACCCATATCAAAAATGAACAAATTAAACAGTATTGAGGCCAAAGTACACCCCTGTTTAAGTCCCAAAAATGTGGCAAAAGATGAAGAAAGGAGACCTTCAAAGGAGAGTCTAACACGCATAGAAGTATCTGTGTGTAGCTGAATAATTACTGACAAAAGGGAGGATGGACAACCATAAGATTTTAACTTATGAAATAACAAATTACGATTTATGGAATCAAAGGCTGAATGAAAATCAATGAAAGCAAAATATAAAGATTGTTTCCTAACCGCATATTGTGATCTTAGCATGTTCAATGTGATCATATTAGGAAGTGTGCCAAGGCCACTGACAAAGCCTGATTGCAGAGGATCTATCTTACAGCAGTTTTTGGTCCACTTTTTGAGCAGTCTCAAAATTAAACGAGAATAAATCTTTCCAGGCACATCAAGGAGGGAGATGGGTCCATAACTGGCTGGGTTTGCCCGATCACCCTTCTTATAAATGGGGATGACAATCAATTGTTTCCAGGAACTTGAGATCCTCTGAGAGGCATTAATAGACTCAAACATAAGAAGTATGTCCGCCCAAATTTCTGGGAACTGTTTAAGATGTATATTGGACAAACCATCCGGCCCAGGTGCTCTGGAATTACTTGCTTGTTTTATAAAGTACAAAATATCGTCTCTGTCAAAACATATATGGAACAGAGGCAAGGTCTCAGGCATGGGAATGTTTGGATGTGACGGGTGTGCAGCAAATAAAGCAGAATAGTGCTGAATCCACATCGCCTCCGTGACATCGTTAGTTTGGACAGCAACCTGATGACCTGATGTTACTTGGTTTATGATATTCCATGACTCAGGAGTGTTTTTAGAAGCCAAGGATTTCAATATATTATTGCCATCAGTTTGATATAACTTGGCCTTCAGGCCTCTTACCCAGTTTCTATACTTGGTCTTAATACTGGAGAGGAAGATTGATCGCATGTTTTGTGGGAGCTTAAGAGCTGCCCTCCTATCTGCCCGAATGATAGCTTTCCTCAATCTAATTTCATGATCAAATATATGCAAATGGGGTGTTCGCTTTTGTTTATGTATAATTGAGCCTGGTTGAAACAATTGCATTAAATCATGATAAACTACATCTGCAGAACACAGGCTCAGCTTTCCACTATTCAATTCATTATAATAACAAGTCCTGAAAGCAGCTAGGGATGTCTCAGTCCATCGCAATCTATTCCTGGCTGGATTTACCTTATAGGAGCCCATCAAATCGATAGGTTTTACCTCGACAACAGAAGAGTTAAAACTCCAGGTCATGTGTAACACATTATGGTCACTCAGTTTTGAGTCAATTATTTTAAATTCTGTTACATTGTTTAACATCTTTGCATTTACATACATAAAGTCAATGATTCCCACGCTACTAGCACGATGCCAAGTGGGTCTAGGTGGTATGTCCCGAGGAAAGGCGCCGTTTAAGATGAACAAGCTTCGAGATTCAACGAAACTTGTCCATTTCTCAATTCGATTTCTTTCAGCTTGACATGAAGGACCCAAGCAGTGCAGGTTTAAATCTCCAGCTAAGAGTATAAGATCAGTATGGCCCTCAAGAGTGACAATATCAAAGGCCTTTGAGACAGAATCCAAAAAACAGTCATCAGAGATACCCTGAGGATTCCAATAGACATTAATAGCAGCAAATGAGAAATGTTTCCCCAAAATTTTTGTAATTTGTAAAAAGGCATTTGGGGAAAACCATGGTGCAATTTTTAAATATGACGACTGTTTAACAGCCGTCATCAAACCAGATGTAGGACGTCCCCAAGATCCTTTCAATGCTGGTATCAAAAGGACTTCATAATCGTTCCATGATGGAACACTAGTGAACCAGGATTCCTGTAAAAAAATTACATCATGATCCAATAGTGATGCACTCATATTATTCAACAAATGTCTATTCCCTCTAGAGTTCCAACTGATGACAGGACAAAACACATTCTACTGATTCATGATGCTAGTATTGACTGCTCTTGGGATCACAGTAGCATGTACGAGAAATCAGTGCTTGTTTTTTATTTATTGTCTGATTTGAGTGTGAAGCCTGTTGACAGTGTACTGAAGAAACTAGTGAGTCAGACTGGGTATGAAGGGTGAAACCCAATTCAAGGAGTTGAGATTTCACAGCCCAGATTGTATTTACCACAAGCCTTGAATTAATCCAAAGATTTACAGATGTCCGATTTAATGGCTTAATAAATTCCACAAGCTCGATGTCAAGGGTACCGATATCGTCAAGTTCTGGCACCTCGCTAAATATTGCAAGAACAGAAGCACGATTAAGATTGTATTGTTTAGCTGGAGCAGGCATAAGTGTCAATGCATGTACTGCTGGGCGCTTTGGGCCTGCAGTCACACGTTTTTGGCTTACTGGCAAAGGCAGGGCATTTTGGTTTTGTTGATCTACAGAGCATGTCTTTGATTGTGAAAAAGCAGAGGACTCAAAAAACTTGGCTAATGAGGACTGGATCAAACTTTCCATGTCTCCAGCAACAACAGTCTCAGAAACAAAGACATTCGATTTGTTCTGAACTGGCGTTTGAGAGACAATTTGATCAGGCACAGCCTTAATAATACCTTGTATAGATGTTTGCGGTAATTGTGCAACCGGCACAGATGGTGTATGTATAGAAGCTGTTTCCGCAAAAGTCAAGTTTTTGGAAACAGATTTAGCTACCATATATTCATCAATAGAATGCCTTAATTCTTTTTGATGCATTTCCTTATCCACGGCTCCCATCGATAGAGCGGATTTAAATTAAAAGCTATTGGATGTCTGACTTTTAAGGGTATTTTTAGACATATCAGTAGCCACACGTATCAAATTATTTAAAGGGCTATGATCAACAACCGGTTCAACTAACACTGGTGTTATCTTTACTTTCCTCTTGTGTGACTGTAGAGTGTATTTTTTTGCAATTACTTTGGCCGCAGCTGCAGTGGTTGCAGCAGGTATTGCAAGATTCTTAACAAAGGATTTGATTTGAGTAGTGCGTTTTGCCACTGTTTTAATGTTTTTAGATTTTTTAGTGGGGACAGCTTTTTTGAATCCCAACTTAACGGCATCAAATGGATTTATATTAACATCAAACAGTGGGTATGTTTGTTTTTTTTGCCGATCCAATGGGGTTTCATGTGCAACACTCATTAGATCTATTATGGGATTTGGAATACACAGAATGGACTGATAAGCTTGTGATGAAGATTCGTGCTGGTAGGATGTCTGAGAGCTCTAAGAAATTACCGACTTCCTACTAGTAGATTAAATATCTGCTTGTCTCAAACTTTCCAGTTTTGTGGCAAGCGTGAGTTGCTCAGCCAATAGCTGGTTCAGTTGATTAGAATGCACATCAGCCTTTGTAACTAACACCTCAAACAATTTGGCTAAAGCTAGGATAGCAGTGTTCATTGAAGTAAGAGCTATGCCAGCATTTACATTTTGAGTTTCAGCAAAACAAGACTCTTGAAAATCGTGTATAGTTCTTTTACGTGGAGTTGGTGCAATAAAAGACAAATTAGCTACAGAATTAGCAGCACTAATATTTGTGTACAAATTAGGAGTTTTAAACAGATTTTCAGAAAGAGTGTGTGCTGAAGGGACAGTGGCGTTTATGTCAAGATCAATAACCGGGATAGCAGGAATACCCCCGACATTGGGGATAGATGATATCTTCGAATTCAAAGGATCCCTTATGGATATAACAGAACTATTTGGGGTATCAACAGGGGGCAGAACAGCACCAGTCAACACGTTATTTAACAAAATACTGTCTTTGAGCGAGACATTCTCTTTGGCAAAAGTGACTGTAGCAGTAACTAATGGGAGGGTTTTTGCTATTTCATCAGTTATTCCCTCCTCCACTGCGATCCTCTTAGCCAATTGTCCATATGAGTCCTTTTTTTGTGCAGCCAATGTTTGATCCACACAGCCAAGTGTAGTAGCTGTGTTAAATCCATTGTTAAATTCAGAAGGGTTCACAAGATTCGCTTCAGAGCAAAAAGGTCGAATGTCCATCCCTAACAGTGTCTCAGCTTTTGTTTTAGGCTTTAATTTGGTATGATTCATACGAGGAGTGGAACTTAATTGAGGTTTTTTGATTATAGCAGATGACAAATTTACAAGTGAGTTCTCACCATTAGAATAATGAGAGGCCGAAACAGGGGGCATCCCTGTCTTTAATGTGTTAATATCCCGTTTCATTTTCACAAGTAAAAAATAACCAGGTGAGAGATGGAATAATGCAAATAAATTATTTACAATATTGATAAAACAAACAATAAACCTCGCCACTCACCGCGACAAGCACGGCGAAGCGGAATATCGGGACTTAACAGGGCCTTGCGCCGATACACATAAAAGGTTATTAAAGATGACTAAAACCTTTCCTTTCAGGAATATCCAATACAACACACTAGTATGCTTGCAAGGTTGTAATAAATATGTTAGTTGCAAACAAGCAGGCAAAACCTCTGCACTAGATAGCAAAGTTATGATATTCTGCGATTTTCAGCAATACCTGATGCTGCATAACTAAGTCACCACCATCCGCCAAACAGCAGCAAAGCAGCTCCTCATGTTAAAAATGCAGTGCCCTTTACTCCGCAGTCGGGCTTAACGCTGCAAGGGTGGCTGGGGCGGATTTTGTAGGTAAGATGATGTCACGTGACAGCTCACGTGACCCACGCTGAGCCCCTCCTCCTCCAGGAAGTAGCAACGGGCTGGCAAGAGTTTCTAAACACTCGCAGTGCCAGTAGCAGGTTAGTCCAGGAAATGAACGTTTTTGGCAAGGTTCTTTTTTTTTTTTTTTAAATGCAGCAAACACGCTGCTCGGGCGGCTGGGGCGGATTTTGTAGGTAAGATGATGTCACGTAACAGCTCACGTGACCCAAGCTGGGCCCCTCCTCCTCCAGGAAGTAGCAACGGGCTGGCAAGAGTTTCTAAACACTCGCAGTGCCAGTAGCAGGTTAGTCCAGGAAACTAACGTTTTTGGCAAGGTTTGTTTTTTTTAAAATGCAGCAAACACTTCTCTTTTAATCTCCATGTGCATGAATGCAGATGGATATCTTTTTGGTACATTTGCTTAATTTACATGGATGGGTATTACCCTATGGTTTCATGCATGTATAATTGTGGTACCACTGTTATCATACAAATGTTTCTATTTGTATGTTCTTTGTTGTGGCTAATGGTTGTCTGACTTGACAAATTGCTTTTGGTTGGGTTTGCTTAATGCATACATACTTTGTGTGGTAACAAATGTAACTGTACATGATGTTGTCAGCCTCAGAAGAAAAGCGTATAGCTCGAAACACGTGTCAGGCTGTACTGCAATCAATTAAATGCATGCAACTTACGCATGGGCTTCTCTGATTTCTGCGCAGTGTGAATGCAATCCTTTGTGATTATACCATCTAGTTTGCGGGAATCTATCCTTATCCCAGTCTTTAAGAAACGGAGTAGGGACGATCCCGCCAACTATAGACTTCTTGCCATGCTGGACTCAGGTCAAAAGATATTTGCCTCGTTATTGTTAAAACAACTTAACTCCTGGGCCTTAATAAAAGGCCTGATTCACAAGCAGCAGACAGGATTTCGTAAAGACCATAGCACAATACACAACATCAGTGCACTTTATTGCGCCATGGCTAAGACCGGCAGCCATTTTGCTAGGAAGCTCTAACTTTGTTTTGTAGACTTCTCGAAAGCTTTTGATCAGTCTCTCGTCCCCTATTATGGGCTAAATTAACCAATTGGAGAATTGATCCCTGTCTGCTGTACCTATTAAGGACATTGTATTCAGATACATCTGTGGCGGTATGCCTAAATAGTGAGGGTTTGGTCACTAAAGCAATGGCAACAAATGTGGGTATAAAGCAGCGATGTGTGTTAGCACCCCAGCTTTTTAATCTTTAGATATCGGATTTTAATGTTGCTATTCATGCCGCTCGCAACTTTTCTCCCTCAATTGGCGGTGAATCAATAGCACGGTTGGGTTATGCGGTCAACACCGTCCTGCTGGATTACACGCCTATTGGTTTACAGCATTCTATAGATGCGCTGGTAGCATATGCCAAACAAAATTGTCTCTGCATTAATATCTTAAAGACTAACATTATTAATCATTAGAGGCAGGTCACATTATACTTAGAAGATCGGAAACAGTCCCCTTGAGGTGGTTGAAACGTATACATATCTTAGTTTCCCAATTAAATCACGTCTTCCTTGTAACTATTATGCTATCACCATTGTCCCTAAAGTCCTAAGGAAATGGTTGGTTATGAAGAAATTCATTGGCAATAAGGGCAGGTACAACGTTGAGGGACTCGTTAACATTTACAGGACGAGCATCATACCAGGAAACTTGTACGGTCTTGTGGTGCTCTCTAAACAAAAAGTGAGGTGGATCGACAGATTTGAGGGCAAACGTCTGCGTTCAATATTGGGAGTTCCTTCATCAGTCCCAGTTGAAGCACTAAGATTGGAACTTGGGCTATTATCCTTGGGATCCTCCTGGCTGTTGCAACATTGTAATTTGTGTTATCTTTGCTTCTCCTCAATCAAACCCCGACTTGTTGCTGGATCTGATAGCAAGACAGTACAATTCTGAACAAACCAACCATTTTCTTGTTGAAGTACGGGA
Source organism: Ambystoma mexicanum (assembly GCF_040938575.1). Classification (NCBI taxonomy): domain Eukaryota; kingdom Metazoa; phylum Chordata; class Amphibia; order Caudata; family Ambystomatidae; genus Ambystoma; species Ambystoma mexicanum. Next base: position 532,311,367 of record NC_090941.1, on the reverse strand, counting down.
CACGATTACTGCTCATTTGGATAATCTTGAGATTACAATGCCACACTCGATTTCCCTTCCCAATGTATCATTGACATTAAAGGAAAAAACCTGGGTATGGGATGTGAATAATAGTTTGAACGCATTACATTATAGGAAACATTATAAAGAATGTAGTTATTAAGGCTTTCGCCCCAATTCCTTATGTAAATACCTTACTAGGACTTCCAGTGGGCAGTTAAGAAGATTCATTACCTATATGCATTTTAATATTCTCCCTACCATGGAATACATCAGTAGCCGGTCTACAATCACATATGATGACTCTGTAAAACAGCGGTTGAAACTATTTTCCACATCCTTACTGCTTGCCCGGTATTGCATTGTGTCCATTTGAAGGGTTATGCATTGATTGTGTCTTCTATTGATTTTATTGAGACCAATCAGTTTTGGAGTGGACTTTATTGTGCGGAATCCAGTTTAACCACTGCTTCCGCCTCCCATGTATTGAAGAAAGAGCTTCTCCTAATTCAATCAAATTTGGCTTCATGTAATAACCCGGCCTCTTAGTTTGGGGATAATTATATTTTGGCCATGTACTTTAGGGGTTATTTTAATTTAATCCAACCTAACTTGAACGTTCCTTTTAAAAAATTGTATTTTATTGATCATGCATTGTAATTTTATGACTGATTTTGTAACATGTTTTAACATCTCACTTCTTTTTTTTAACAATTGTTGAATGTTTTATGTGCTAAAGGTTTTGTATAACCAAATAAAAAATAAAATAAAATTGACCAACCCTACTGTGATAGCTTCGGCAAGTCATAACACATTCTACACACACCTGATACTTAAATCTGTACCTCAATGCATTAACACTCTTCCATGAGGCAAAGCTGTACACTGCACAAGAAACCCACAAAATCATCATGTGAACTCGCATCACCCGACACAAGTATTAATCATATCGACAAAGAAAGGTTGGGTTGGCCTGTATGTATATGGCAGGTATGGAATCTGGGATGGAACTCTGTGCCTGCAGAGGAGACATAAGCACAGCCCAAGAAAATCTTGGTAGGCATTCGTAACTCATCACACTTCCTTGCGCCTGTCCTGCCACCGCTTGCTTAACCTTGCTTGTGTGCTCGCTTGCTCTGCCTACATCGATTGCACAGATCGGATCATCATATGCCTCTGTGCCTTTCATAGAATCATGACCCTCCTTAACGATAGTATGAAAAATCTGTATTCTATGTCAAGACCAGAGGCTCGCAGTATCCTTTTTTAAAGCTTACTGACCACTTACAAGGAAACCTGGTTGATTGTGTGACAATAAAACAGTTAAAAGACTGATTCGCTTGACCAGTCTGCAGCCTTTAGAATATCCTCCACGCTTGCCCTGACATTATAGGCTTTGGAACCCATAGCACCTCTAACTGAATGCACTCCATACCTGTTGATATCTATGCCTGCTTGCTGCATACTGCATCTGACCCACCTGGAAACTGACTTGAAAGGTTTCCACAAGGTAATAAGAAGCTGTGATTCCCCATGTGGCTTCAGCTGCTCCGCCATGGTCTCGTAGGCTAGAAGACTCCAGGCTGACAAAGTTTAGGTTGCTCTGGGAATGCTGGATAACTCACTGACCTTATGGCTCTCTGAGTCCTCTTGATGATATAGACGGTAACTTCTTCTTTGCGAGTAGGACCTTCTGTTGATCTCTCGAGCCCTGACGTCGGAGACTCTTTCATGACAGAAGGCATACAAGAGTCATCAGTTTGGCTGAAAGGGCTTTCCTAGACAAATCACCATTGTCGAGCCACCTTTGAAACAGTCTTAAGACTTTGTTCATGTCCCAGAAGTGTGTGTATTTTGGCGTTGGAGGTCTCAGAAACCTGACCCCTCAGGAGCCTGTATACTAAGGGATGCTCCCCAACAGGTAGTCCTTGAATGTGCTTGTAGCCTGCTGGGATCGCAGACTTGAACATGTTAATCGCCCTTTACATTTTGCCTTGCGCGGCCAAGAAGTTGATGATATAGATCAAAGTCCCTTGCCATGCTCCATCTATGCCATTTGGTCCAAGCTGCTCCATAATATTTCTCTCTTCCAGGTGCCCAGGACTCTTCAATAAAGCGTTCAGCTTTTCCCAAAAGCTCTGCCTTATGCAAGGTTCCCCTGAAATCGACCATGCTGTTAGATTAAGGCCCCCTTGCAGGACTAGGGGATGTAGCACGCCCAACAGATCTCAGAGATCCTCTGATCTTGTGGGAGAAGAATGAGTCATGCAAGGCATCTCCAACAGACCTGGAAACCAGACTTCACCTCTCCCCTAAGTGTAGGGTGGCCAACTCTTTGATAGTATTTTGCGGGACACTTGCCCACAAGGCGGCGATGACGTCACAACGTCATCCACGTTTGGGCCGCCCCTTTTTTAATTTGCATTTTTTTAATGGCTCCTTTAGAGCCTGCAGGTCGAGCTGTAACACTCTGACACCAGGCTTAATTGAAATGCAAATGGTTTGTCCTTGGGAGGTGATGGTCATGTTTTTTAACTGCAAACATGACCATCACGACCCAGGAACAAACTATTAGCATTTGAATAAAGCCGGGTGTCGAGCGTTACAGCTCGACCTGCAGGTTTTAAAGGAGCCGGGGCTGCAGAGCTGCCGGGAAAGAAAGCAGCAGGCGGCAGGGCCGTGCTGTTTAAATGCCCACTTCAGTCTGCAGAGTGGCTGGGATGGATGCAGGTTGTCCTGACGAAAGTCGGGACAACCTGCGTCCCGCACAGCCACTCTGCAAACAGCGGGACAGAGTCCCTAATTGCGGGACAATCCTGCGAAAAGCGGGACAGTTGGCCACCCTACCTAAGTCGGGGTCGCTATGGTTTGGTAAATAACCAAGTCTTAAGTGATTTCTGGAAAGTTCTCGATTCTTTTTAGAACAAGGGCAATAATGGCACAGCCCTGTGTGAGAAGGTCAGAAAAGGAATGATGCGTTGGATCAAGCTTAAGTGATATTAACTAATTGAGCACAGCATTGCTGTGTGGTTCCAAGGTTAGTTCATAGTCCATCAGGATTCCAAGGGTATTGGCCACTTTGTCTGGAAACATCCAATCTCCTACCTCATTGTGCATATTTCAGTTACTTTACTTTAGGGTGGCTTTGAAGTGCCATTTAAGTCACTGGTATGCAGCCTTGTCTTGTTTTTCTTACTGTTCCTTAAAGTCTGTGCCGAATTCTTGATGATCATATTGAGGGTTCATAGTTTGTGGATGAACCGTCTGACCATTTGTTAATTGCCGGATGAGGTGAACTGTTTCGTGGGAGTGAGATTGTATAGTGCTTTGGTGATCCATTTGTGAAGTGCTTGTTTTTCTTCCCCAGGCTAGCTAGAATAAAGGATTTTGGGTCTACTTTGGTGTTCTTCGTCAGTTTCTGCTGATTAGCTTTTTTCACGCACGTCGGAGGGTGCTGATTGGCATGTGGATCACAAAAGGCATGGCGAGATGGTATTTTCATGGTAGGTGGAAGGGAGGACTGTATATTCGGCCCTCCATGCTGAAACTATAACCCAGAGCCTTTCCTGCTGTACCCGATTCTCTGTTTATGAATTGTTTGTAAGGGCAATCCCCCATGTTGAGGCAAAATGATCTAGATGAAGTCGGTCTGACTTTCGATCCAGAGGTTATTCTCCCGGTAATGTTAGAGGCTTGTGCGCCACCAATAGGTTTGCAATGGTGCCTGTACATTTCCCCCCAAAGTTTGGCTTGTAGGATGGTGGTTGGTATGTAAGCAGATGTGATACAGTTGCTTGAATAGCAAGGTTAGTTGAACAGGGAGGCATTCACAGTTCTGTTATTCAATGTTCTTGTACGGAAATGGTGCATGTGCAGGAGGGCGATACACATTTTTTTCCTGTGACGAAATGACTGCTGGGCGGAGTGCAGGCTATACTCTTATACTAGGGGCGCAAGGTGATAACTGTAGCAACCTAAACAGCTTTGGTACAATGGATCCAGAATAACATGCCCAATCAAGGTTCTATACAAACATAGTAACTTAAAAAAAAATGTAAAGAAGCTAGCTAAAAACCAACCCCTGTAAAATAAACACAGAATGCAGAATACGTAGGGGTTTCAGGCACGAGCCTTTGCAACATTGTCAATAGTACAAGATATGTCTTTGGAACTTTGCATGGGAGGCTTAGCATTCACTATGGTTCCAAAAGTGCATGTCAAGACTCTACATTTGTGACTCTGGGTAGTGTTGCCTGCAGATCCACTGGACGTTGCCAACCATCAACAGACATGATCCTGAATCATGTTCTGGCACACATCTGTATTTTCAGAAACATGGACTACAACTCCCATAATGCACCTGCAAGATACCTGGTAAACCCGGCAGGCTAATCTGGAAACTCTGTTGGACTCATGCGCACACACAGGTTCGTTCATGAGCAGAAGAAGGAAAGCGATTTTCAGTGGACTGCAACACCAAAAATGCTACAGTAATTGTGCTTTTGTTTCTATACAAAACTCCTGGTGTTTGTCAGCGCTGGCTCCTCTCCCGAAGTTCATACCAGAGATTTCCATTAAACAAACGTGTGACTGCTTGTGTGCAGCCCAGTCATACAGCTCCACTCTGGCTTTTCTCCCTGCCAGCATTGCTTATGTGCTGCCACACCCTAAAGCAGTGGTCTTCAAACTTTATATACAAGGCCCCCCTGAGCAAACAATAATTGTTCGGGACCCCCTTGTGTTGGTGTTATTTTTTTTTATAGACATTTGTTGGTGTTATTATTTTTTATAGACATGGCTGCGAAATGCATGATGTCCATACACGAGCACACTGGAATGTTTTGTATATGACACTTTGACGAGCATGCCAATCAAAGAAGTTGCAAAGAAGAAAAGCCTTGCATTGTACATCCACTAGGCCAAACACCCTTTCTACACTGCCATTCCATGATTTTTACTAGCTGCAGGCCAGCACTAATAAGAGATGCTAATGCCTGCTCTGTTAGATAAAGCATGGGCCTCCTCTTTTTTGCCGAAATAACCCCTCAGGCCTGCATAATATTGAGGAGGTAGTGGCTGAGGATCTGTGGACCCTCTACCATGCATTAGAAGACGGTTTTCTTTTAAAACGCTTCATCAGCTTATTACTGGTCAGGCTAAAGTTTAAAGGGGGTACAATCCTTTCGGTGTAGCCTTTCTGTCCATTGTTTATTGGGTCTCTCTTGTGCGGTTTCCTGCCCTGTCTGTAGATATCATTCCCTAAAGATGTTTCTGTATTGGGGTTGGGCATGCCCACACTGAGAGCCAGCCCTTCCTCCTCTAAACTTCTTCAGAAACAAGAAGCAAAAGAGCCCTTGTACCCCATTTGCGTGGCTGATGTTGCAGACATTTTATACTTGCATCTAAAAACGTAAGCAGTCCAAATGAGCACGTATGGCTCATGGTTACTAAAATATTAATGTTAGGTTGAGGATTGTGAACCGTAATGTGAGCACCAAGCCATGCATCAGTTATGAATTTAGAGATTCACACATACAATCCTTTTATCACAGACTTGTTTATCAAATGTAGTGATCTCTGATCACTGGTATAGTCCTGATATGCTCTGTGATTTAATGCAAAGTATACAAGAATCCTCATTGGTGTTATTTGTCCCCTTCCCCACTCTCTGAGAGGTATTTTGAAAGAGTACAATACAAGTGTACATAACTGTCCATCTTGGAATAATAACCTTCTATCAGAAAATAATTCATATAGTTAGTCTAGTATTGCCCCTTACGAAATACAAGTGAGGTGGTACGAACAGAACATCTGCAACACAGGGTCAGGCCAGTGGGCCCTCAGACCCCGGTAGGCTGGTCCACTGCAGTGTGCCAGTACGGACAGTTTGAAACTGCATTCAGGCAAGGCCTTTCCTAAGAACAGGTGACAGAAAAACCATTTACTTGGGCAGCAACAGCTGTGTTTTCACATTATAATTCTTCTGTAAAGTACTTGAATTACAATGTAATGAAACTAGCTTAATTTATATAGCAATTATTTATTCATATTGATGAGAGGTTTAGTCACACGACAGAGGTGTAGTTTGGGAGTGATGAGTGCCATTCGGGGTAGGGGGGGTCGAATTCTGATGTTTCCCCATGGGCACCAATTTGGCTAGACCTCCTGCCCTGACGTTGAGCAGGAGGTCACCAGAAAGGCTGTTAAAGAAAAAGCACACACCTTCTTTTGCCTAAATAGGGTCTTAATGGAGCCTGAGGCCGCACAAAGGCCCGGCCCCTGTCGCACTAAGCTTGTGTGACAGGGGCCCTGGATCGGGCTACTGCTTGATGAAGCAACAGCCTGATCCTTTTGTATCCTGGTTTTTTTCTTTTTCTTTTCAGGCAGTGGGTGCACACTCCCCTGGGCATGAGGCTGCGGCCCACCAGAGGGGCGTGCCCCACAGTTTGAATACCGCTGCCATAAAGGTTCCTGTTCGTGCATTGAGCTCTGAACATCATGCAGCTGGGATCCATTTGGAATCTCTTTGCTTTACTCAGGGTTCAAAATTGCTGGGAGGCAAATTTCCTACGGCTTACATCACAAAGTGATTTTCATAAGGCCCAGTATTTGAGGAGATATAGCATCACCAATGATAAGTAGTAACTTGGGGAAGACCCATGCCCCTTTCTACTGAATGAGAAAGAGAGATTGCATCATAATGTCCTGGCAGGAGAGTAGTACACCAGGTGAATCGTGGATCTGGGATTCACACCTATAACGAACTGTACAAGAGAACCTGGCAGGAGAGTATACCAGGTGCTTTGCGAGTCTGGGACACACACCTAAATTGTGTAAAGGAACTACATGAGAAAACCTGGCAGGAGAGTATACCATGTGTGCTGCGAGTCTGAGATCTGCACCTAATTTGTGGTATTTCTTTTTAAAGAGATTCCCAAGGTAGGTTCATCCCCTTAGGATTTGTAATTGCATTGAATGTGGAAAGGAACTGGGGAAGGGACTCATTTCCCCTAGACTGGATTACAACACAAAGAGGAAAGGGCTATGCTTTTGGGCTACAAAGAATTTGAAATGTTTGTTTTAGTGGAGAAAAAGCTGGGGAACGGAGTTATCCCCTGGAACTGTGAACATTATCCATTTGGAACATTTGTTGGATTTGTGCCTTTTTGTGAATTCGAACATTTGTGCACTTTTCAAGCAAAAGACAATGGGCCTCATTCCAATTGTGGCGGTCCGGAAATAAGGGTGCCGGCCGCACGGTACCGGCACCCTTTTTGGACAGCCACACTCCACTCTGCTTTTGGGCTATTGCTCCCGGGAGGTCTGACCTGCCGGGCGCAACGGTCTCGGTAGGCACAGTTGTCACCATTTCCACTGGGTCCTATGGGACTCCATGGGAATGGGGACTTACACTTTCCGCCGCCTGATATCCCAGCCCGCCAGGACTTGTAATGTCCCAGTGGTACCAGGATATCAGGCGTCGGAAACAGTGTTACGAGTTCGGCCCAATACCCTTAACACATTAGAGTTAGCTTTAGAATATGAGGGCTAGGATAGGATTTTGGACACAGGCCATTTTTTCTTTGGACATCTTGACCCAGGACAGACCATTCATTTTTGGTTGAGGTAGGGAAATACCTGCTAGATTAGGGACAGTGAGGCATTTTCCAACCCCCTTTACCATTTCATAAAGGTTTTTACCAACTATCATGAATCCTCAGTGTCTGTGTCTCATTCCTGATTCCTCAGAGTTGCCTCCACAGCACACGTCTTTTACACCTTTGTGGCGCCGTCTCCTTCCCTGCGGAGACCTTTCATGCTTCTGTAGCTCAATGAATAGTAGCAGGTTGTGGATGCCATGGTCCAGGTCTGGTTGTGGCTGCATGTTGCCTGGATGTGTGTTTGGGGAAGATGTGGGCCTTATGTACTCCTCCTGAGTGAAGTGGGTGCACCTGTGACTTGATTTCCATCACTTGTATGCATTTACCTCCACTTTATAGGGGGAAGAAACTGCACTGTGTTTTCTGCTGAATTACTACAGATTTTCTGTGGTATTTCAGCTCGTGCATACGTAACAAAAATTCGAACTCTGCGGTTGAAGACATTGGCTCAAAGAGAGGCATAATTTAACACAAATCCGTTTTTTGATATTGGAGGTAGTTCAAAGGAACGACCCATATGAGAACATTCAAAATAAACTTGATAGGAGAGAATGTTATTGGATTGAAAAGTTGGGGTGTCTAACTCCACGAGGATTGAATGAAGAAATCAACTGGGCATGTTTCTTATAAGCATGCATGTGATCACATGATAACAATGTGCATACTAACTGGAAATTAGTTTTTTTCACTAAAGCCACTTAATACCTATAACAGCGAAATTCAAACATACTAAGGAAGGCACTTGGCACTTGATTAAGATATAGAATGGCTGCATTAACACACATTGATGAGCTAATTATATACTGTCATCACTTATGGCTATGTTAAGTGTAATTTTTTGATCATTTACAAATATGGATTGGACAACGAGCGTTCTGTCAAATAGTGATCTTCTTTATTCTTTCCGAGAATTGCCTTATCTTCCTTATCTTATAAACATTATTTCGAGAAAATACTTCAATATACATATTACCTATTGGGATCCAATTATTCCTGATACGCATAGCCAACGAAGATCACATGTTTTGAATAGACCTATCTTTACAACGTAATGCCAACTAAGATAAACACGCGTACTCAACGCATTGAAAACGAATGCTTTCTAGATTTACATCATTGTATATTTACATGGATACCCCGACCGTCCCGTCTCCCTGTTTCCATGGGGACGCGAGGCGTCACAACGCTGGTCACGTGTGACGCGATTGTGTACGCCGAACGGGGTTTCCATGGGAACCCGAATACATTTACAACGAGTGCTTCCTACGCGACGCTCGTTCGCGAAGGGTATGTTTGTTGCTTCGCGGAAGATTAGCAGAACACGAAGGTAAGATCCATCGATCCGCTCATTATAAATAAGACACGGCAGGCTAATTTAATACTTGCATTATAATCAGGCCCATTTATTATTATTTCTTAACAGAGCGTTCATAGCCAAGGACGTATCTATACGGGTAAGCCTTGAATCTTATTTTTAAAGGCACACGGCACCTCGCACGTGTTTTTCAGAATGACTAGCAGCAATCCACTACATGTGATCTTTATCTTTGTTATTTGCAGTTGAACCACTGAATGTACTAAGTTCACTACTTTGAAATGGTGTTAGGCACCATAAGAAATTCCAAAGGTAATTGAATTTAACAAGTGATACGCATAGCACTATGAATTTAAAGCTCATCTACATAACCTTTGAATAACACCAATCTATAAGGGTGCCATATTGTTGTTTCCTCCCCTATAACCATCTCTTTTGACTTCTGGATTTTACCATCAATGGGTATGTACGTATTTATTGAATTGAATTATTTTGTTTGGTACACATTGACTAATTGTCACCAAAATGGTTGATTGTGGATTCAATATGTATGGACTTGTGCAACAAATCTAACTTTCTCGCATCATATTTAATTTGTGATTCCGAAAATATGGGACCATTGTAACACTAATGGAACCTGATTGTACACTTTGATTTATTTTCTTGTCAAATTGATTGTCTCGCACTGATGTATAAGTTGATTATAACAGTGTGGTTAACGCCCTGAAGAAGGAGTAACGCTCCAAAATGCATTGGCATTAAAACAACCACAGAAATAACCAAACAAGTCTGCTTCTTCACTAAGATTCCTAGCGGTCTACAATTTGCAATTTAGAATCTTCTCTGAATCAATTTTTCCTGAATGTCAACCTTTTCTGAAATATGCATATACACTAAGAATTGATAAGAACTTTGATTAAAATTTGACGAGCATCAGAACTAATGAATAAGCTCTACAAGAGCCTTTACGGAGAGCGCCAGACTTAGTTGGATAAGTTCATCCAACTTTCTTTTGCACAGTATTTTAGCTAAATTGCCACTTGTAATACGGCAAAATACTATTTTTCTTTCTGACGGTAATTCCGATAACGGAATTAGCCTCAAAGCTAATTCGGCCAGATCTCTGTGCTAATTCTTCCGGTGGTAATTGCACCAGTGGTAATTCCACCAGTGGAATCAGCACCAATTGTCTGGTAAGCATAAGAGTGCTAAAAGGGGCGGCGGTAACAAAATCACTGTACCTTTTACCACTTACTGCTGTACTTGTAATGGGGGCCAAAGTGTTTTTTTATTATGCCTGCACAGAGGATGAGAGGGTTCACGTGATTAAACTGATACAAGCACCAGAAAGACAATTACTGGGTAAGTAACATTTGTCTGAGACTTGTGAATTTCTTTAGGCACGCATGCTTTGCACAGACTAGCAAGCAGTGTTTGTGTGTGGTAGTGAGCAAACGGAAGGAATAGAAGAAAAATTCAGAATTACTGCTTGATCCACCTCCAAATCTGCTTGTTATGTTTATGCAATAGTGTTTTGTAAAAGTGTGCACTGATTTCCATGTTGCCGCTTTAAAAATACTGCCTAGTGGCACATTAGCCAGGAAGACAGGCAAGACATAGCTCCAGTTTTCCTGCTCTAGTGAGCTTTTGGGAGTACCGTGAGAAGTTTTTGTGCACGTTTGTAACACCTCTGAATGCAATGTACAATTCATTTGGCAATGATGGCTTTATTTACTGTGCTACCTTCATGACGTGTTACAAAAGAAATACATTATTGACTAGTCTTTTATATTAATTATTTTTGTCCATGTAGAACATTACTGCTCTACGCATGTATAATGTATGTAAAGACTTTTTTGTTTGAGACCGAGGTTTGGACGAATACAGGTAGTTCTATAGACTGGTTTACATGAAAGTTGGACATGAATTAAAGTGAAAATCTTGGGCGAGTTCTAAAAGCCACCTTGTCTATGTGTATTGCCACGAATGGCTCCTCCATTGACAGTATTTTGTATAGCAAGGAAACATAAGAATTCTAGTCTACTGTACTGAAATCAACACCCTGAAGCCTTACAGGACAATTGATCGTATAGTCAGCTTGAGTAAGAATTACAGTAAACATGATAATTTCAAAGAAAGACTCCAGGCACAGGGTTATCTGTCAAAGGTTTTAAAACAGACTCTTAATTCACACCTAGAGAGAAGTCATCCAATAAGTCAATATTTTGTGTTACTACCTTTTCCAAACATACTGTTTTGATAAAAAGAAAGTTGGTGAAACGCTAGTGGTCCTCGTCCTGACATGGTGTAACTTCACAAGGGCACCTTTGTTTGCCATTAAGAGGGGCTATAACATTAGGGGCAACTTGGTTCATTCCAAATAACATCAGACCCGCAACGACAATATCATCCCAAGTTGTTCGAATCTATAGTTAGTCCCGATCCTCGGCCATTATCCTTGTGGCATTTGTGCCGCATGGCCATTCACAAACAGAATTACTACATCCACACGTAACAGCGTTGTCTGGCAACTTAAGAAATTCACCAATTGTAACACTAGAAGTGCTGGCCACTGATCCCTCTGTAGAAGTGGCTGACACAGCTCAAATTCTCACTCAGCCAGCTCTGACTGACAAGGGTGTTACTGGCAGTTGACTTTACTGCACGCTGGCATAGACAGTCAAGGGAAGTGGCCACCCACCTGGAGGCTCCCTGTATCACTTCGCCTGTGAATCAAGTAATCTTATGCTCAGATGTAATGTATGGCACAAGGGCTACAGGGTAATACGTACAGCAGGTATGTGACACTCTCTTTAGGAGTACAATCTACACGACTTACTAGGTTTTTCACACCAAATGACAAACCTCCTTCACTTTTTAAAGTAACATGTATGAGTGGTTTGTGTGCATCTATGATGATATGCATGCTCCTTGGGGGAGATTTTAGTGGCCAAACTATGTCCTCAGTAGCACGGCTGCCAAGTTTAGTTTGTGGGGCTTCAGATGCGTTAACCACTGTTGCTTCAAAAAGGCATGAATTGGGGGTAGCTTGACTGGTGAATCCACTGCCATTTGCAGTAGGTGGGAACACCACCCCTGTTTGGCCCAGTTTGGCATGATCAGTTTTTGTGCCATTCTCTCCTATTGTAGTTTGTGGACCCATTCTGTGGATTAGAGGTGCAGGGAGTTGCAAGGGGGAAACAGAGTCAAATATGGCTGACCAGCACATCCACAGAGCATATTACCCAGGGACCCCTCTTTTGAGTACCTAGAGGGGAAGCTGTGACATTTGGCGTTAAGGCTTGCTACAATTAGATCTTTATCTGGACTACCCCATTGGGCGCAAGTAGAGTTGAGTGCTTTTGCGTTCAGCTGCCATTTATCTGCTATTTCTGCTGAGGCTGTCTGCTAAACAATTGTACACTCCCAGAATAGGGCTCCAGACTAATATTTTATCTAGAGAGCAATTGGCTTCCAAAGCAAATATTTTAGGAGTTAAATCACATTTTTAGGACCCATAATTCACAAACGATTGCAAATTCAAAAATTGACTGCATGAATCCAATCAAAACATCATTTAATCAAGAAACATGCACAGAAGATGGTTACTTACTTTGTATCCTGTGAATTCTTTTGAGCTGAACTTTAATGACTGACTCTGCAGTGCATTGTGAGCTATCTGGCCCGCATGTAGAAGTGCAGCCTGTTCACAAGGGTGAATGTGGCAGGGAGGTGCTGTAAAATGCTATTGTGTACCTTTAGTTTTTTAATAAATCAACATTGTATTGTTTTTGTCTCTGCAAAGTCAGCCCCTGGCTTGATAGGAGAGGAGGAGCAGTAGTGATCACAGGCAGTGAAGCACCCCTTTAACAACAGGAGAGATGCCCTTTAATACTGCAAGCCTAGTGGCTATTTGGCTGAATTTGAGGAGCAAACTCGCCCCAGGATTTCATGCATATAACATTACCAATAGACACAGTGAAGAGACTTCAGTCAAGGTCTTTTCACTATGTCTATTGATGATGCATTGTTTGTGCAATCACTCTATCCCCAGAGGTTAGGTACCATACATGGCAATATGCCCCATTCCAATTGAGAGAGGTTTGTCCAGTTCTTGCAGTCATGGATGTTTTTATAATCGTAAAGCAGAAATAGAAGTTCCAAAATGCAAAGACCATGGCTGGCCAACCATTTCCCGAACAAATGGTCATTTTGGGCCTCATCACGAGGTTGGCTTTAATCAGGCCTTATATCAGCCGAGTGGAATTAGCGGTACAGCCGGCACCCATGACGCAATACAACCGCATCACGACCATGCGGGCACTGGTTTACGGACCTGACGGGAACGCTAATTGTGCTCGACATATGCATTGCCAGGAATTGGCATACCAGCTGAAAACCCAGCAAAAATAGCGGTAGACTGCAGCGGCCATCTTGGAAATCACAATCCATTCAAAATCCGAGCCCCTGGCAGCCATCCACACTTTCTGAACACAAAATATGTCACAGGAGAGGGCAAGGGGCAAGGCAGCCCAAGATCGTCTACGGAAACCCACGTTTACAGATGCAGAATTAAATGCACTGGTGAATGAGGTAGTGGCCCACCATGCTCAGCTGTACGGGGCAATTCAAATAAAGACCTCCTCCCTGCAGCGCAACCAGATCTAGCTGCATGTGAGCCAAAGGGTGTCGGCAGTCGACCATGTCTCCTGGGACGGGGAAGACTGTTGAAAACGATGGAATGACCTGAGGGTCCAATTCTGGGGAATGTTGGCGCAGCATCGCACGGACAGCATGGCCACAGGGAGAGGCTCACCACCACAGCTCAACCTTCTGTCCTGGGAGGAACGCTGCAGCACTGTGATTGATATGGAGGGGATAGAGGGAGTTGGAGGAGCCGAGGCTGGCACTGACACCCAGGAGGAAGAAGGTGAGTCAACCCCCACCCCTTTAAAATGTAATGACAATAGACCACCACAGTATCCCCCAATGGAAATAGCCATGAGCCGGGCATTGTGACTGGGTGCAGTGCGTGGGTGCCAGCACAGGCACCTACGGCAGCACCCATGTGCCAGTGCACCAAGGCCACCGCTGTGAGGCACAGCAGTGGGGAGGGCCGCCAAGGGACAAATCCAAGCGCCATGCACCACACAGCCATGGCGTGGGCACAGAAGTGCCCCATTGGTGGATGTCAGTGACAAGTACCATTCCCCCCCCAATCACCATGTGCAACAGTCCAGCTTGTCATGGGGATCAGGAGCATGCGAGACAAGCAACGTTAATGCCAGCATTGTGACCCCTGCCATGCCACCAGAGCAAATTCACATCCCCAAAGGCCCCCCCTCAAGCATGTGACCCCCATCTCTGTCAATCCACTACCAGATGCAAGCAGGCCAGGCCCGTGCATGAGTCCAACAGCCCCGTGCCACACCCCTCAACCTGTAATGACTTCCATGCATGCCAAAACACGTGACAGAATGTGTCCTAGCGCCATCCCCTACGTCCCCTAAAGGCGCACAAGCATCACCTAAGGCATCATGGGAAGAGGACGCAGCTGGGCCATCTACACGTGGGCCCTCCCACGCCATCCCAGCACCACCACCCCACAAAGGGGATGTCAGTAAACGCCCAGGCGCAAGACGCACCCCACCACTCCCTGCCACAGTGGGAGCACACCCACTGACCAATGGCAGCGCGCCAGGGGCACACCACAGCTAGCCTAAACACCACCCTTCCGGACATTGAGGACACAGTCCTAATAACCAACACCCAGGATGAGGGAGGGGTGATCAGCCCCCGCAGTGATAGCCATAATGCAGCCGCGCTCCTGACACAAGTCAGCAGACAGCGCCTGCCATTACACAGACCACCCAAGAGCCAAGTTCGGCAGGCCGAGCATAGCCCAAGACCTCAGGGCCAGGCACAGCACTGACATGCGTACACCCCGGAGCCAGATACAGACACAAGTTCTTATGGGTCGCCAGCCAGAAGTTCCTCCAGGCAAGGTCGCAGCACCCCACCTACACCGACTGCTGCCTTGGGTGCTGTAATGGAGTGCCTCGATCCCATGGAGGCAAGCCAGCACCACATGGAGGACCTTGCCGCTGCCCACAATGAACATGTGCAGGCCATCAGTCAAACCATCAGGGCAGCCACAAAAATGATGTCCTGGGACAATGTGCGTAGCAGGTCTGTAGTGGAAGCATGCACTGCTTCCCTGACTGGGTTTAGCCAGAAGGTGCAGGAGCTCTGTGAGGGACTCTCTGCCTTTGTGGAGCAGATGAGGGAAAGTAATGCCCTCCAACACCAGCAGCTGGAGATGGCAGCTCAATTCCCTCATCCTCCACCACACTGTGAGAAACCAAAAGAAAGGGTGTCTCACCTACTTGTTCCCAGTGATCTCTCTCTCAGGTGGCCAGGGCACTGCCATCGCCTTTGGATCCAGACCCTGGGGGTTGACCAGTGCGGGAGGATCACCTGGGTGAGGGGTATTCTGAGAGTGGGGGTGAGGCAACCATTGGTGAGATGCGGTATTCCCCCCTTTCCCGTTCCCATATATCCTCCTATTTTATAGGATTCTCTGACGTCCCAACTCCCCCCCCCTTCTCCACAAACACTGGGTCGAGTAAGAGGGCAACTGAGAGTAAAGAGTCTAACCCTTACATATCTCATTGGACATGTCCCCCTAATCGGTTTAGGCAAAGGCAGGCACTTGACTTTAATCACATACATCTGATACCCATTAGCTATCCCCACACGGATAAAAGGCGGAACATAGAGACACAATCTAAGCAAGGTGGAACACAATAATGAGCAGATCTTCCTGGGCGAAGGCAAACCTACTGGAGCACAATGACCTATGAAGGGATGAGAGCAAAGGCTAGAGAAACCCAGGAGATCCCTGCAGGAGGTCATTGCCTCCGAAGAGCCGTGAAGGATACGTAGAGAAGGCCAAATCCCAGACAAGAAGATTGCATTGTGTTTCATGGACACCAGCAACCCTCCTGGGTGAACAACAGAGTTGGGCAGGCAGGGACAAACCTGTGGTATATACCTTGACTCAAGAATTAAAGCCACAAAGACAAAAAAGGAATGCACACAGCCAGTGAGTTAGCGAACGACATGACAGGCCAGTGTGTGTTAAGGAAAGATTGAAGTTGCAATAGTATATCTAATAATTGATGGCTTCGCGCGTGCTGATGAGACACGAATGAAAGCTAACTAGTGATGAACTTTTAAGTGGCTGATAACTTTAAAGCCAGTGATACAGAGTAGCGGAGTTGTCCGGTGAAAGGAAGTAGCCCACTCGAAAGTCTCAGCGAAATGTGAAATATTTTGTTATAAAGCGCCAATGTGAACAAACTCTGAAATTCAAAATGAACGAGATTAATCCTGGCAAAAGGGGGAAGTGAAAAGGTGAATGCTTGAAGAGAAAGATTTCTTTAAACGTTTGTGCTTATGGTGCTGAACTACCAAGACCAAAAGACACTGGGGCAAATAACATAAGTGTGTGAGCTGAAGAGAAAGTCGAAGTGGTCCTGCGGAGGTCTATAGTAAAAGCCTCGAACATTTGAAGGTCTTCGACATCCGAGAAAAGGGTATGAGCCCGACTGAGGGAGACCGGAAGTGTGATAAGTTAGGGGAAGGGAACCCCTAACGAATGTGAATAAGCCTTGGGAGAAGGGAACCCCTGCAAGTGTTGTGATTGAAAGGTCTGAGCCCGGCTGAGGGAGACCTATGTGATCTGTTAAAGCTTTGAGCGGTCCGAGCCTGACGGGGGGAGACCTACATGGACTTTTAGTTGAACTGTGAAAGAACTTTTGGAACACTGAAATAAGTGACTTTAACGTGGAAGGCCAGGCGGGCCTCGATCCACCTTTTGAACTGCCTTTGTTTTTGAGAACCTGAGCCAGAGTGTGTCATCCTGTCTAGGGGGGCCGCCTAACTTCATGCTGTCCAACGTGGGGAGGAGATCTGGCACAGCCATTTTAATCCTTTATGTCATAACACTGATTTTCCTTTGCATACATATTCCACTTTACACACTTTTTGTATAAGAGATAGGGCAGGAATTAGGTTTTGTTAGTATAGGCCATTCTGATTTGACAAAGACTAACTAAGACTGTGTTCTCTTTATTATTTGATGGCAGAGACTATTCCCATCATAGGTATAGGGCAAAGCAGGAGTTATTCCAAACCCCTACAATTCAATGAAGGTTTTGAAATTTTATCTCTTGTGTCAGTGTCATACTTGTGATACCATGCCTCCCTTACAACCCCCACCGTGTAATTCCAACAGGGAAAACCCTGGCGGAGGTCCCAGCGCTAGCTACACTGATGCTCCCCGCATGCTGGGGCTCGGGGAAAGAGGGGACGGCCTTCATGACCACCTTGCATACTGTTGGCCTGAGTGTGCTCCATATGGACACGTTGTTGGGTGGAGGGAGCGGGGATGGTTTGCTGGGGTGTTGGTGGTGGATAGGGGGAGTGGAGATAGTGTGCTGGGGTGTTGGCAGAGGGTGTGGGGATGGTATGCTGGAGTGTTGGTGGTGCGTGGGGGGATGGTGTGTTGGTGATGGGTGGGGGGGAGTGATAGTGTGCTGGGGTGTTGGTGGTGGGTGGGGTTCGGGGAATAGTGGGATGGGGTGTTGGTGGTGGGTGGGGGAGGGGGATGGTGTGCTAGGGTGTTGGTATTGGGTGGGGGAGTGGGATAGTGTACCAGGGTGTTGGTGGTAGGGGGGTTCGGGGGGATAGTGTGCTGGGGTGTTGGTGGTGAGTGGGGATAGTGTGCTGGGGTTTTGGTGGTGGGGGAATGGGGGGATAGTGTTCTGGGGTGTTGGTGATGGGTGAGGGAGGGGGGATAGTGTGCTGGGGTATTGGTGGAGGGTGGGGGTTGGGGGAATGGGGTAGAATAGGTCACATTAAAGCCAGTTGAACTAAAAAAAATGCAAGGACATTCATGATTGTGTACTTGTGCTCTTTAATCAATATGTGCAGTTTGTGTACTCGGTCAGGCTACTGTGCTACAACTAATTGTCTATCAGTGCCTGTCAGGCCAGTGTCACTTCCCTCACTTCATCCATGTGTGTGTATACTCTGACTCCGGCCACATGTCATATTCTTCATCTTCCCCTGGGTGTTGCCTGTCAGAGTCAAGGGGTAGGGGCACATTCCTCCTGAGGAAAATATTGTGGAACATTGCACAGACCAAAACAATCTTCCCTACTTTGTCTGGTGCATACATCAGGGCCCCTCCTATGCGGTCTAGGCTCCGGAATCATTCCTTCAGTAGTCCGACGGTGCGTTCTGTGCATATGCGTGTTTTGCTGTGGGAATGGATGTAGGCATGGTCATGTTATGTTCGTGGGTCACTGTGAGAAACCAGAAGGTGTCTCACCCGCTAGTCCTCGGGAATCTGTCATCCAAGTGGCCAGGACACAGCCATCGCTTTTGAATCCAGTTCCTGGGCATGGATCAGTGTGGGAGGATCACCTGGGTGAGGGGTCTTTGGGAAGTGGGAGTGGGACACCTGATGGTGAGACCCGGTATCCCCACCCTGTAACATCTTTACCCCATCCTACCTGTTAGGATATTTTGAAACTCTACCCCCCTTTCCCTTCACAAAGACTTTCACATGGACAGTCCGCTCTGGGGGAAAACAGACTCACGTCTGAGCATTGTACCTGACATGTCCCACTACTATGGTCAGGCAAGGTACAACTAGAACGGCATCGCAAGATGGCAGCCGCCGGGTTGCAGTGAGGCAGCGCAACTTGCTTGTGGCTTGACAGCAAAGACTTTGCCGACCTTGCAGCTGCTGGCGAGCCTGGCGGCTTGGTGACTGATAGGACCCGGCTACTTGGCTCACACTCTGTTTTACGGTGCTGCCTCTGGCTGGGGAAAGGAGAGGAGGGACAGGCTCAAACTGCTCCCCGGGCAGGAGAGAGAGGGACCCACAGGACGCTGTCTGTGTGGTCTCTCGTCCCCTCTACCCGAGAGCAACATCAAGCTGCGGAGGGCCCCGACGGAACGCTGCCCGCGGGAGAAGATGCAGGCGAGCTCAGTGGCTGCCACGTGGGAGAGAGAGATCCCCAAGCATCGATCTGTCTTCAGCCTGGGAATGCCAGAGGAATAGGGACACAGCCTTTGTGGTGAGTGCAGGGCACCCATTCTCCACTGGGAGCTGCACCCACCTTTTGGAAACACTGGAGTTGAGACCAGGTGCGGCCCCCTTCCTTACTTGCCTGTGGAGGCAGGGTTAGCATTGTGAGGGGGTGCAGAGACTGTTAGGCCTTCTGGGAACTGTGGTGCCCCCCCGCTGGATGTGGGAGGAGGCAGGGTCCATTAAAGTGGGCTGACATGGTGAGGAGATCGTGAGGAGGAAGGCACTCTTTGGACACTCTCACAAGTGCGAGACCTGGGGGGTGAACCAGGGCGACGCCTGACCATCATACTGCAGCCTGAGCAAGGAGTACCGTGGATATCACCTGACAATAGAGCAGCACACTAGGACATGGCTCCCGGTGAATAGGAGAGAAAGGGAGGCAACTACGTCTGCTCCTTAGCAGCAGAGGGGAAGCAGAGGAGGCGCTGTGAGCACTGACACTTCATGGACAAAAATGTGACGAGAGACTGTGGACCGACATACTGAGAAGGGAAGGGCGAAAGCAGGCAGCGGATTCTTGTGAAACAGACACAGGTGAATTGCGGTGTGGCCCACATGATCCCGGAGCTGCTCCGAGGTGCCATTGTGGAGCGGGAAACAGAACACTGTGCCGCCATAAGCAGAGCAGGCTGTCATGATCCATCGAACTCGCCCCTTCTGGGCCTCCTGGTCCCTGACACGTCGGGCCTTACACTCCATACTACTACCAACATGGCGGCAAGCTCAGAACGCTGCTCGCCAGCCTTCACGTTCTACGCAGCGTCCTCTATAAAGAAGCCACACCCCCGCGGCCCCGCGCGTCTCAACGCTGCTACTAGCTGTGATCGGACGTGTGTTCCGAACTTTCTCTAGTGCTACTTGCTATCCCCTGGCTCCTGGA
The DNA here is from genome assembly GCF_040938575.1 of Ambystoma mexicanum. Taxonomy (NCBI): domain Eukaryota; kingdom Metazoa; phylum Chordata; class Amphibia; order Caudata; family Ambystomatidae; genus Ambystoma; species Ambystoma mexicanum. The sequence goes on along the minus strand of NC_090941.1, from coordinate 532,291,346 downwards.
TTCCCTTCTCCCGACTTCTTCCCTCTTTCCTACTTCCTGGAATCCCTGTGCCGCTTCCGCATGCCCCCAACACCTTCTTGAATATTCCTGGAGTTTCCCGTGATCCTGGACATCGAAGCTGAACGTAATCTGGAAGCCGAGGACGGCCGAGCGGGCTTATTTAAGTCCCGAACCATACGAAAGAAGACTCCACCTAAGGAGGACATCAGGCAACATAGACAGGTGAGAAGGGGGGAAACCTGTGACAGATTGAGACGCCACCTGACCGAAGTCGATATAGATATGGAGGCGGCCATCCAGGATCTTATGCGTGGCATGCAAGAACTATCGACCGAAGTACAGAACTTGAAAGTGGAGAACGTCGCACTGAAACAATTGGTACTCTCACGCGACTCTGCCTCAAAGGACAGCGTGCTATTGGGCGGCATTGTTGACAAATATGACGGCTGTGCAAAAACCCTCCAAGGATTCCTGGATTCTTGTTTGCTCCACTTTACCTTTAAACCTTATTATTTTTCCACCCCCAGGGCTAAAGTGGGCTTTATTATTCCTCACCTCTCCGGGAATGCCTTAGCCTGGGCCACACCATTAGTTAACACCGGAGATTCCCTTTTGGATGATTATGATGGATTCATTCAAGCACTAAAGACTATGTTTGACCGCCCTGAACAGGTCTTTAGTGCTCAAGAACGTTTACTCGATTTCCAGCAAGGCTCTCAGGACATGCTCACCTACGTAACTCGATTCAAGCAATTGGCTAAAGAAGCGGGTTGGCCTTCTGGAGCTTGCTTCACCCTCTTTCGAAGAGTGCTAAATGAAGATGTTAAGGATGAATTAGCCAGGGTAGCAAGTCCTAGTTCTTACCAGGCACTTATGGATCTTGCTCTACAAATTGATTTCCGCATCCAGGAAAGAAAGGCAGAGAAAAGGAAGACCAAGTCAACCATCCAAAAAAATCCTCTTGTGAGCCCTTCAAAATCCGAAGATTCTCCTGCTCCTACAAATGAACCTGAACCCATGCAGCTAGGGGCCTTCCGTGGACCTATATCCCCTCAAGAAAGGCTGAGAAGGATCCATACTGGCTTATGCATGTACTGTGCCTCGGACAAGCATTTAGTCAGAGAATGTCCCTTAGCCCCTCCACGGCGTTCGGGAAACGCCAGCTCCCGATCCTAGATGGAGCTCAGTTTCGGGAGAGAGATGCAGGCTCCACATCTGTACCATCCTTGAACTCTCCTGGACAAAACTCCCTGGTAGTTTTACAGGCTTTTCTATCGTCATCTAAGAAGGAATCCTACCCCATTCTGGCACTAGTGGACTGTGGGGCCATGGGAATATTCATAGATCAGGAATGGGTCCTTAAACACCATATTCCTTACGAATCCCGGAACGTCCAGCAACCTGTAGAAGCTATTGATGGAAGACCTCTTTCTTCTGGACCCATAACCCTTCAGACTAAGGATATCGAGCTTGCTATAGACCATCATCGAGAAAGGATAAAGTTTGACATCATAAAATCTGCCCATTACCCAATGGTTTTGGGAATGCCCTGGCTACAAAAACACAACCCCTACATCAATTGGACAGCTGGTTCCCTGTTCCTAGGTTCCGAATTTTGCATGTCCCATTGTCTGCTCCAGGATCCTTCACCGACAACATCAGAAGAACATTCAACAACTCAGCAAGATCCTCTTATGGTCTCCAACATCATCCAGGTTCCTAAAACCTACCAGGAATACGCTGATGTGTTCTCCTCTGCTATTGTCCAAGCCCTGCCACCCCATAGGCCTGAGGACTGTGCTATTGAAACCGAACCTTCAGCAGTGATTTCCTTTGGAAGGATGTTCATCCTGTCTGAACCAGAGAAAAAGGCCCTTCGTGAATACCTAGATACTAACCTAAAAAACGGCACCATACGCCCATCCAAGTCTCCGGCTGGAGCTTCATTATTTTTTGTTCCTAAAAAAGACACCAAGGAACTCAGACCTTGTCTTGATTATGGAGGTCTTAATCAGTGCACCTTTAAGGATCGTTATCCATTACCCTTGATCTCGGATATCCTGGAAGCCGTAAGAGGAACCGTAATATTCACCAAATTGGATCTTAGGGGTGCTTATCACTTGATTCGTATTAGAGAAGGTGACGAATGGAAGACAGCCTTCAGAACACTCTTTGGTCATTACGAATACTTGGTCATGCCCTTTGGACTCTCTAATAACCCGGCAATCTTCCAACGCTTCATGGACCGGGTGTTTTCGGATATGCTATTTCTTTTCGTCATCGTCTACATGGACGATATTTTGATATTCTCTAAGGATCCTCTCAAGCATGAAGAACATGTTAAATCAGTGTTACAACGGCTACGTGAACACAAGCTTCTAGCAAAACCAGAGAAAGGCCTTTTTCATGTTTCCACTGTTCACTATCTAGGATTTGTCCTTAGCCCAGATGGCATAGGCATGGATCAATCCAAGGTTAAAGCCATACTATCCTGGCCAACTCCGACCTCCGTAAAACAGATCCAAATTCCTGGGCTTGGCCAATTTCTATCGGAAGTTTATACCATCCTTCTCCGAGATTGTTCAACCGATCATCTCCTTGTTGAAGAAAGATACTCCCTATCATTGGACCTCAGCCCAGGAGAAGGCCTTCCAATGCCTAAAAACAGAATTTACACAAGCCCCCATCCTGGTTCAACCTGATATAAATCGACCATTCCTAGTGGAAACAGATGCCTCTAACTATGCCATCGGAGCAGTTCTGAAACAGGAACTAGATGACGGGCTGGAACATCCTATTGCCTATCTTTCACGGACATTGACCTCCAGTGACACTCATTACTCAGTCTTAGAAAAGGAACTTCTAGCCATCCGTCAAGCCTTCACCGAGTGGCGTCATTTACTTCTAGGAGCTAAACATCCTGTCCAGGTTCGGACGGACCATCGAAATTTCCAAGTGTTACAGGCCCGGAATGCAGGAACAGCCGTCAGGCCCATTGGGCGTTCTTCTTTGCTCAATACCAGTTCCAAATTCACCATGTTCCAGGAACACAAAACGTAATTGCTGACGCCTTGTCTCGGCGCCCTGACTATGAACCTCCTGATGACCGAGCATTTCCCAAGATGTTTCCCCAGACAATAATTGTAGCCCAGGCGACCAGCCTCCTAGATGAAGTCCGCAGTCAGACTCAATCCTCGGAACTCTGGAAAGGTATCTCGGACAAGAACTAGTGGAAACTGAAGACCAAAGATGGATACTTGTTCAAAGACAATGCCTTGGTCATCCCAACACAAAAACTACAGCAAAGGATAATAAATCTCTGTCACAATACTCTTTACTCCGGGCATTGTGGTATTACCAATACCCTCCGATTAATACAAAGGCAATTTTGGTGGCCTGGAGTGAAAGCTGATGTGCAAAGGTATATCCAGGCATGCTCTGTCTGTAATCAAAACAAACATGACAACAAGAGACCAGCGGGTCTATTGCAGCAACCTCCACTTCCAACAAGGCCTTGGGAATTCATAGCAACAGACTTCATTGTGGAATTACCACCTTCCAGGGGATACACAACCATCATGGTCACCATTGATTTGTTCACCCATGTGGCCCATTTTACACCTCTGTTTAAACTGCCATCCTCGTCAGAACTTGCTGGAATTTTCCTGGAACACATATTCCGACTGCATGGACTTCCTTCCAAGATCATATCAGACAGAGGGCCCCAATACATTTCTCACTTCTGGAAACATCTTTGCCAAATACTAGGAATCCAACGCGCTCTTTCCTCAGGATATCATCCCCAAACCAACGGACCCACTGAGCGCGTAAACCAAACCTTGGAACAATACCTCTGTTTCTTCGCTACCAAGGTCCAGGACGATTGGTCCCTCTTAATACCAGTGGCAGAATTCACCTATAATAATTCAGACCACTCTGCTATTAAGACCAGTCCTTTTATTTGTAGCCAAGGATTCCACCCTTCGGTTCTACCCTCCATCCTTCCTCATCCTACACCAGTTCCAACAGTCGATTCCTGGATTGAAATGCTCATTAATGTTCAAAGAGAAGCCAAAGAACAATTAGAAAAGGCCAGGACCCAGACCAAACTGTATGCGGACTCCAAACGAAGACCAAGCCCCTCCTACACAATAGGGGATAAGGTTTGGCTGTCCTCAAAACTGCTACCACGGCATTTGCGACCACATAAATTGGCTCCTCTATATTATGGGCCATTCCTTATAAAGGAAATCATCAACCCAGTGGCCTACCGACTCAAGCTTCCAGACTCCTGGAAGAAAATCCACCCAGTCTTTCACACGTCTTTAATAAAGCCATATGTTCAGACCTCTCGAACTAACCTTCGGCCCAAACCAGTACTCATCAATGACCAACTGGAGTATGAGGTTTCCAGGATTTGCAGTTCTAGATATAGATGTGGCAAACTCCAGTACCTGGTGGAGTGGAAAGGATATCCCCCCAGTGAACGCACTTCTAAATACCCCCAGGCTACTCAGAAGGTTCCATCTCATACACCTGGGCAAACCCGGTGGAACGAGTTTCCGGAGAAGGCATGCTGTCATGAACCATCGAACTCTCCCCTTCTGGGCCTCCTGGTCCCTGACACGTCGGGCCTTACGCTCCATAATACTACCAACATGGCGGCAAGCTCAGAAAGCTGCTCGCCAGTCTTCACGTTCTACGCAGCGTCCTCTATAAAGAAGCCACACCCCCGCGGCCCTGCGCGTCTCAACACTGCTACTATCTGTGATTGGATGTGTGTTCCGAACCTTCTTTAGTGCTACTTGCTATCCCCTGGCCCCTGGATTCCCTTCTCCCGACTTCTTTCCTACTTCCTGGAATCCGTGTGCTGCTTCCGCGTGCCCCCAACACCTTCTTGAATACTCCTGGAGTTTCCAGTGATCCTGAACATCGAAGCTGAATGTAATCTGGAAGCCGAGGACGGCCGAGCGGGCTTATTTAAGTCCCGAACCATACGAAAGAAGACTCCACCTAAGGAGGACATCAGGCAACATAGACAGGTGAGAAGGGGGGAAACCTGTGACACAGGCCTGCTTTAGACATCGCTTTCAGATGCCAGACAGGGGTTGGAAGGGGAAAGCCAGGCAAACTCTCATGGAGGCCTACAAACGGAGGGACGGGAACAGTCCATCACAGCAGGGAGAAAGGGTAATGGCAGCCACAATGCCACAAGTGGCTGTTGTAAGGAACTCATGGTGGCAACAGTAAACACAGACACAAGTGATCACAGTTCAAGGGTGTTTATTAAACTGCATAATAGGTAAGAAACATGCCTAATCTAAATCTAAGATTGGAGCAAGCTATGGCCATCAAATAATAATAAGGCAGTTCTAGTCGCGTCTTGTCAAATAAAAAGGGCCTATACTAAAAAACGTATTGCCAATCCTTACAACTAAGTTAAAAAATAGTGAGGGGTGATGTTCTCAAGATAAGAAAGAAGTGTTCACCAAATGATAAGTCAGGATGGTATGGCTGGGGTCTCCCTTGCCAACTTTTTTAAAGAAGGGGTAGCATGGGACAAGGTGGGACCTTTGAGCATAGCACACTCCTGGGCCTCGCCAGGACGAGGTTACAGTTCCTTTCAATGATGCCAGGACCTTCTGGGGCCAAGTCTCTTTCCTGCAAAGTCTCTTGCCTTAGAAGGCCTGCTGAACGATAAGCAATAAACAAAACAAAAGTTCCTTTGGTAATCTATCATGTTGGGCTATTGCTCTTCGCCCCTTGGATCCCCTCAGCCGGGCTCTGATCCTTCTTGTAACTTTAGCCTCCCTCAATCGGGTTCACTATGGCCTTGCACTCAAAATCGTATCATTCAAAAGTCTCAATGTCTTTTTCAACAACTATTGTCATGGTCACTGGGCAGGAGTCCAGCCGTCCACTAAATACGGGGTCCCAATGGACCCAGTCTTGGCGCCTATGGCACCAAGTGTGCTCAGCACACAGAATACCAGGGACACATGCAGCAAGGCCGAGCGGGGCCCAATTATCACAGGGAAAGCACGTGCAGAAGGCAGAAGGAGGAGCTAGGTGGGGCCACAAGGCGGAGCCTACAGGGAGTGGCCGGGGCCAGGCTTTATAAGCCGGCCCCACCCAAATACTGACGCTTCGCGTTAGTTTGCTAACTGCAACATAACGCTTACTGCCGACCAGAAGACTCTTACCTGATCCAGCACGTGCGCTCCCAGTCTCAGGAACCTTCGCCACCTACCTGGTTCAACAGGCGCACCTCCAGCCACCTCGACCATCTTACCTGGAACACATCATCGCCGGGAGCATTGACGCTCGCTTCCCCCTTAACAGTCACTGCGCACGCCTTACCTGAGATCGCATCATCGTCGGAAGTACCGCCATCTGCTCCCGACTCGCCCGCAGTCATACTCACCTTCCCGGAGTCCACGACAGGTACAGCCCAGCAACCTTACCTGTTCCGAATTCTATCGACTCAGGACCTTCTTCGGATGCTGACTCCACGCGGATCTTCACCTCCAACCACCATTAGGAGCCGGATACTCTCCTCCAGTCATCGCCAACCTGCCGCACCTGCAAAGAGAGTAAGGGACACAAGGTGAGCCATCGCACAGACCGCAACTCGCTAAAAGCGGCATTATTTACGAACTTGGTGCAGTTTCAGAAACCACCCGCTTACCTACCAATGGTGCCATCACGCGCTCCTGGGTCATCTTCATTGCTACAGGGGAGAAAGAACAATATACCATTACGAACAATATCCCTTGGGTCAGTGTTACTACAAGGACACGGACAATAAGAAAATCATAAACACTTACCTCCAAGACAGAATGGTCGCAGCCGGTCTGGACCTCCACAATCAGGACCAGTGACGTAACTAGGTCCATCCACAGCACCCCTGCTGAAGGAAAGCAGGACGGAGAGCTCGCCCTTACATATTATCAGGTGAGCCTGTATTGGTAAACTTCTGCGCACCACATTCTGGCACGAAAGGGCAGACGGGAACCGCGACTCCACTACGCTAGCCTCATTGTCTCTCATCCTCTCGCCGGAAAAGGTCCAGTCTTCCAGGCCAACGAAAAGGCAGTCGTTGGGGGAAAGAAGCGACCAGAGGGAGTCTACTCCTGTCACAGTCAAACTCCAAATTGCCCTCTTCCTCTTCTAACTCCAACCCTCCGACCACCTCCTCACCTGTGGCGATGGTTTCCTTTGGCTGTTCCAATCTCTTCTTCCACCAAGCAGTTTTTTTTGACAGAGGATAGGGCCTACCCCGGGAGGAAGCCACCCTGACCTGGTACAACAAGGTCTAGTGGGGGCTTCTCTGCCGGAGCAAGCCAAATGGGGGAAAAAGCCTGATGGCATAAAAAAACCCCTAGCGAAGCTGTGGTAAATAGGTCCAACGAATTGGTACGGAGGACTGATGAATAGAGAGCTGCCAGATAGAAAGTCCAAAGCGCTGGTGTATGACGAGTAGCTATGGGAGCCCGGAGGAGAGAGAGCATAAACTAAGTAGGAAACAAAAGGAGACTCTGAAGAGCAACAATAACGAAGGAGGGAACGGGAGAAAACAGAAGAAAAGGGCAGGAAGAGAAATAGAAGGACAAAACCGGAGCGGAGAAAACTGAATAGCGTCTCACCCGGAGCCTGACGCGAGAGGGTTGCAACGCGCAGACTTCCGGGTGTGACGGAAAGAAATAGGCGTACCGCGGGAGACGCCGCGGAAACAACTAGACTGCTGATCACAGTGCGTGGTGGGACGTGATGGGTGGCTAATGGCAGCCCAGTCTCCACCGCGACCAAACCCCCCAAAGTTGGCGGCGCATGACAGTATGCCCCCTTCTATACCTGGACCACCCCGGTTTACCTGGGTGGAAACGATGGAACCTCTGGGTAAGGAGGGGGGCATGAACAAAGGACCCCGGTTCCCAGGAATCTTCAGAACGGGGATATCCCTTCCAAGCCACCAGATATTCCAGTCTTCCCTTTCTAAATCTAGAATCCCTAATGTGGGAAACTTCATATTCTTTAGGAATAGGGTTGGGATCCGAAGAGAGATGTAGATTTCTTTTCCTGGGGATATTGGGATCAGCCGAGCGTAGGAGAGAAGAATGGAAAACTGGATGTATGCGTCGCATGTCCTTGGGAAGACTGAGCTTAAAGGCTACAGGATTTATCCTCTGTGAGATCTTAAACGGCCCCACGAAACGAGGGCACAATTTTGTGGGATGCAACCAACGAGGCAGGTATTTAGTTGATAGCCATACGCGGTCCCCTTCCTTCCATAGGGGACAGGGCTGGCGATGCCGGTCGGCTTGCAACTTATACCTTTCCCTAGCTGAGGTTAAACTGATCAGGGCGCTCTTATGGGCAGTGGAGATGTCTGCTAATGTGGACTCGATGGAGGGTATGTTGGTCGGGGAACCGAGTAAGGGAAGAATTCCCCGGGGATGGAGCCCGTAGGTACAAAAAAAAGGGCTAAGGTTGGTAGCTGAGTGTACAGAAATGTTATAGGCAAATTCTGCAGTGGGCAGAAGGGATACCCAATTGTCCTGGTGACAATTTATGTAACACCTCAGGTATTGTTCTAAAGTGGCATTGAGCCGTTCAGTTTGGCCATTGGTCTGGGGATGAAACCCCGAGGACAGTGCTCTGTTAATCTCTACGCGATGACACAAGGCTGTCCAGAATCGAGAAGTGAACTGACTCCCCCTATCAGAAATGATCCTATCAGGGAGTCCATGTAGTCGGAATATGTCCCTGAGAAACACCTCGCCAATTCCGGAGCAGTGGGAATACCAACTAAAGGGGAAAAATGGGCTAACTTCGTGAAAGAGTCAACAGTGACCATGAGACAAGTACAACCCTGGGACACGGGTAATTCCACTATAAAATCCATCGAGATAAGAGACCAAGGACGTGATGGTGTTTCAGGTTGTTCTAATAACCCCAATGGTTTACTTACTGAGACCTTGCTTTGCGCACAAACTGGGCAGGCTCTACAGTACATCCTGACATCCTTAGTCATAGAGGGCCAAAAGAACGTACGAGATACTAGCTCCAAAGTGCCCTTCTGTCCTCGGTGACCGACCGTCACATGGTCGTGACACCATCCCATAACCTTCATACGCAAAGCTTGAGTGGGAACGAACAACTTCTGTTTGTACCAAAGGAGCCCCCCTGTCCTTGTTAACTCCTGTCTCTTATTTGGAGGTAATAAGACTTCCATACCCTCCGTGGTCGCAGATTTCATCTCTTGAAGGAATGATGATATGGTACCCACTATCCTGTTGCGGGGAATAAGGACTTCTGCCGGAGGGGTGGCACCCATCCCTGGGGAATTCCGCCGGGAAAGGGCGTCGGCGAGACCATTCTGGGAGCCAGGGATGTAAGTTATGACAAAGTCATATTGACTAAAGAAGTGTGCCCATCGTGCTTGTCTGGAATTGATACATTCCATCCCCCTGAGAACCTTCAAATTCTTATGATCAGTACGCAGAATGAAGGGTGATGCGCTACCCTGTAACAAGTGTCTCCACTCCTCACAAGCCGTCTTGAGCGCTAATAGTTCCTTCTCAATCACCGAATAATTCTTCTGATTCACCAACAAGGTCTTAGAGAGATAGGCTACTGGGTGCTCAATTCCCTGATGTTCTTGTAATAACACAGCTCCCAAAGCCTCGGCGGAGGCGTCGGCCTCAACTACAAATGGTATAGTCTGATCGGGTTGGCGAAGCACTGGAGCAGAGCAAAACAACTTCTTTAATTGCTCAAAAGCGTTGTTAGCTTGGTCAGTCCAAACAAAAGAGCCAGCTTCCTTCTTAAGTAAAGCTGTAATAGGTAATACTATTTGAGAAAAATGACTGATAAATTTTCTGTAGAAATTTGTCAAACCAAGGAAACGTTGAACATCCTTCAATGAGGTGGGTGTGGGCCATTGCAGTATGGCAGATACCTTTCCAGGATCCATAGAAACACCTTCTTTAGAAAGGATAAATCCCAGATAGGAAATTGTGTTGGTCTTGAAAACACACTTCTCTGGATTCACAATGAGGCAGTTGGCCCGAAGGCGATCTAGTATGTTTCGTAGATGCTGGTCGTGTTCTTGTAAGGATCGAGAAAAAATCAGGATGTCATCTAAGTACACCACTGCAAAGATGAAAAGGACTTCAGAGAACAGTCGATCCATGAAGCGCTGAAAAACAGCTGGGGCATTCACTAAGCCAAAGGGCATAACCCGATACTCATAGAGCCCAAAAGGGGTACGGAATGCCGTCTTCCATTCATCACCCTCGCGTATTCGGAGAAGATGATAGGCACTTCGCAGGTCTAGCTTAGAAAAAATGGTGGCCCCCTGCACTGCCTCCAGTATGTCGGCGATAAGCGGCATAGGATATCTATCCCTTATTGTGACCTTGTTGAGGCCCCGGTAATCGATGCAAGGCCTCAATTCTGCAGAATCGCGCTTGGGGATGAAAAACAATGGGGCCCCTGCAGGAGATCTTGAAGGTCGGATCAATCCGTTGGCCAGGTGGGCGTCCAAGTATTTTCGTAGGGCTTCCTTCTCTGTGAGAGACAGTGGAAACATCCGTCCGAAGGGGACTAATGCATCTTGGGCGAGTTCTATGGCGCAGTCCTCTGGGCGATGTGGGGGCAGCTCTAATATCGTTCTGTTGACAAAGACTTCGTGGAACTCCTCTAATTCAGCTGGAATGCAACAGATGTCACAAGTGGCGGTAGATTCGGGCGAGAGAACCTTCACTACTTCCTGTGACCGTTGTGGCATACAAAACTCCTTACAGAATCCAGACTCAAAGGTAATGGTATTCCTGTACCAATCAATGGAGGGGTTGTGCCTTCTCAGCCATGGGATACCCAGTATGACTGGAAAGTGGGCTGCTCGAATAAGATCGAATTTTAAACGTTCTGTATGATGTTGGATAACCACAGTGAGTGGTTCTGTAGTGTGAGTGATAGGACCAGAGGAAAGTGGAGTCCCATCAACACCTTCTACCTTCTGGGCATCCTCCCGTTGAACTAAAGAAAGACCTTGTTGATCAGCCCAAACGGTGTCCATAAAGACTCCAGCGGCACCACAGACAATGAGGGCTAGAGTAGTTAGCTTCTTGGTAGACGTTTGTAGCTGTAAAGATACCACCATCAAACGAGAGTCCATAGTGTCTCCTTGGGGAGTGACTGCTAAGGTTACATAGGGACAAGAAGATATACCTCGGAAACCTGCCCCCTTCAGTTCCGAGGTCTGTCGTTTTCCGACTTACGAGGGGGAACCGCTGGACAATTTCGTAGTAGATGAGCATTTGACCCGCAATACATACAGAGACCAGTGTCTCGCCGTCTTCTACGTCCTTCAGGTGTCAATGGGGCTCTTGCGGCTCCTATCTGCATGGGTTCTTCCTTGCTTGATGCTGAGGGTAACAGATGAGAAGGGGTTCCTGAGGAGGGTGAGTTGACTGGGGTGCGCAGCCTTCGTCTTTCAGCCCGCCGCTCGCTGAGGCGGAATTCTATCTGAAGTGCTATAGACATCATATCTGAAAGAGAGGTGGGAAGTGCCATGCGAGCCAGTTCGTCCTTCAATTCTTCTTTTAGACCACGGCGAAAAATTGTAAATTGTGCGTGTTCCGGCCACCCGGCCTCTGTCGCCAGGCGTTTGAAGGACGAGATGTAGGTCCTGAGATCGCTATTGCCCTGCTGAACGTCTAGCAGTTCTTCTGCGGCAATATGAGTTATCTCAGCCTGTTCGAAGGTCTGTTTCAACAAGGTGATAAAGGCGCCGTAGTCCTGGAGTACCGGATTGTTGCTGGTCACCAATGGGGAGGCCCAGGCCAGGGCATTTCCAGTTAAGTTCGAAATCATGAACCCCACTTTGGTGTGAGCGCTGGCAAAAGTATGTGGGCGAAAGGCAAAATAAATGGCACAAGATTCGAGAAATTCCTTGAGACGTTTCGGCGACCCATCATATTTACCAGAAGACAAGGACATGGGGGGGAGATCAGTCTCCCTAGATTCACGAGCCGTAATCATTTGTCTTAATGCGGCATTTTCAGCCTTGACATTCTGCAGTTCGACATTCATTCCCTGTACAGCTTGAATCAGCTCTTGCAGCTGTTCTGGGGTAGCCATGGTTTCTTTCTGGCGTTGCAAACTGTCACAGTCAAACTCCAAATTGCCCTCTTCCTCTTCTAACTCCAACCCTCCGACCACCTCCTCACCTGTGGCGATGGTTTTCTTTGGCTGTTCCAATCTCTTCTTCCACCAAGCAGTTTTTTTTGACGGAGGATAGGGCCTACCCCGGGAGGAAGCCACCCTGACCTGGTACAACAAGGTCTAGTGGGGGCTTCTCTGCCGGAGCAAGCCAAATGGGGGAAAAAGCCTGATGGCATAAAAAAAACCCTAGCGAAGCTGTGGTAAATAGGTCCAACGAATTGGTACGGAGGACTGATGAATAGAGAGCTGCCAGGTAGAAAGTCCAAAGCGCTGGTGTATGACGAGTAGCTATGGGAGCCCGGAGGAGAGAGAGCATAAACTAAGTAGGAAACAAAAGGAGACTCTGAAGAGCAGCAATAACGAAGGAGGGAACGGGAAAAAACAGAAGAAAAGGGCAGGAAGAGAAATAGAAGGACAAAACGGGAGCAGAGAAAACTGAATAGCGTCTCACCCGGAGCCTGACGCGAGAGGGTTGCAACGCGCAGACTTCCGGGTGTGACGGAAAGAAATAGGCGTACCGCGGGAGACGCCACGGAAACAACTAGACTGCTGATCACAGTGCGTGGTGGGACGTGATGGGTGGCTAATGGCAGCCCAGTCTCCACCGCGACCAAACCCCCCAAAGTTGGCGGCGCATGACAACTCCAGGGAGGGCTCCAACCATGCCCCAACGCCCCCGCAGAGACCAGGTGAGCGTAACAACTATTCATTGTGGACATCCCTCAACTGAGTTCATTCATGTTGCCACAATGCTCATGGGTATATTACTGTTTGCCCTCAATTCACAGGCATCACTCTGTCAGGTTCACATTTGCCAATTTCACAGTTCAATCCGTTTTCGCCATGTGTCAAAGACCTTTGAGTGTATAAGGGGTTTTGCTCGACCCTCGTAGGACTACTTTGTCATTTCACACCGGCCTCTCCTACGGCCTCTTGGCTCTCATAGCTTCAACATAACCTAAAAAAGGCTTCAGTCAGAGTCTTTTGAATGAGCACCACCTTGACGCTGGACCACTCTGCTTCTGAACCTTTTAGTGGGGTTTCTTTAAAGTTCAATTATACAAGTTCTTTGTTCAACGAGGTTGCCGCCTGCAACCTTGGGCTCAGCACAGTTCGGTTTTATTATCTGTCTTCTCCGACTCACCAGCTGTGCTGAATTGTTGGAGTTTCTTGTCTCGGGAGTCAAGGCCGGCACCACAGCGGCAATCGCCTCCCCCCGCTTTGGCTATCAGTGCGGGAGAGCCCTGTAAGCCGTTGACACCCGTCACACCACACTCCAGCTGAACTTCCTGGTTTTATGATTTCCCTTTCAGAGTCTTCGCAAGTCTGAGTTGAAAAGGGCAAGGGCAATTCCCTCCTCGTCTTCCCTTCAGGTCTCTCCACCTTTCTTCTCTGTTTGAACTGTCGGTCCGGAATAGCTGCTTCCTCGTGCGTTCGGCCTTGCCCAAAGTGTCCTTTCGTGCTCTGCCTTTTATCCCTGTGGGGACAGGAAAGGGCCGTCAGGTGTGCATAGGGATGGTCAATTGCCTGATTCTGCCTGACCATTGTGTTGGGACATGTCAGGTAAATGGCACTGGTGTTAGTCCATTGTCTGTCACAGTGCAGGAAAGTGTTCGTGTTGGAAAAGGGAGGCAGGGTGTAGAACCTCTGAATATCCTACCAGCTAGGATGGGGAAAAGGTGTTATAGTGAAGAGGTACCACGTCTCGCCCATCGGTGTTCCACTTCCACTTCCCGAGGACACCTGACCCAGGTGATCCTCCTGCACTGATCCACCCCCAGGAATTGGATCCAATAGCTATGGGCATGTCCTGGCCACCTGGATGACAGATCCCCAGGGAATAGTGGGTGAGACACCTTCAGGTTTCTCACATACCCTTCAAACATGCGATTTAGCTGCATTTGTTTCACAGGGGATCCGGCAAAGGAAGTCCACATTTCCCTGGTCTTTGCCCTTTCAGTGTTCCACAGTGAAACAATAGGGTTGTAGGTCTAGAAACCATCACATGACCCGGGGGTCTGAATCTTTGCGTTGGCTAATCCAAACTAGGGGCGTATGGTCTGTAAAGAGTGTGAACTTTCTTCCTAATAGGTAGTATCTAAGATGAATAATGGCCCACTTGATGGCCAGAGCCTCTAGTTCCAACACAGAGTAATTTTGTTCACGTGGGAAAAGCTTGCGACTAGCAAATAGGATAGGGTGTTCTGATCCATGCAAACTTGGGACAGGACTGCTCCTAACCCTGTAAGGGATGCATCCGCTTGTAATATAAACTCTTCAGAGAAGTCGACCACCTTCAGGATTGGATTCTGGCACAGCGTCTGTTTTAAGGTGTTATAATATATATCATCCTTGTCATTTCAATGAATTTTCTGGGGTTCGGCATTCTTGAGTTTATCTGTTAGTCTAGCTGTTTTGCCTGAAAAGTTGGGGATAAACCTACGGTAATATCCTATTAATCCAAGAAAAGCTCTAAGATCTCTTTTGGTCTTGGGGGTTTGTGTATCTAGGACATCTTTCACCTTCTCATGTTGAGGCTGTACATTTCCATTCCTGACAATGAAGATGATGTTTTTTACAGCTGACTGTGCCATTCTATATTTAGCTGGATTAGCAGTAAGGCCAGCTCCTCTGAGGACTTTCATGAGGGTATAAAGATTGAAGAGATGGTCCTCCCAAGTCTTACTATTAATGACGATATCGTCAATGTAAGCTCCAAAGAAATCGGAATAGGGTTGCAGGATTTAAATCATGAGGCGTTGGAAAGTGACTGGTGCGCCATGTAAGCCAAAAGGGAGGACTTTGAATTGAAACAATCCTAGAGGCATTCAAAATGCAGACTTTTCCTTATCTGGCCCATATACGGGAACTTGCCAACACCCTTTGGTTAGGTCTAGGGTGGATAGAAAGGTGGCTGCTACGACTTTGTCGATTTGTCATCGATGCGTGGCATGGGATAGGCATCGAAGTCCGAAATGGCATTAACTTGACGGAAATCTATGCAGAATCTCCAGGAACGGTCAGGTTTAGTGACCAACACGATAGGAGAGGACCATGGACTTCAAGACAGCTTGATAAGATTGGTTTTCAACTTGACTTCCTCAATCACTATCTGTTTATGGGCTTCTGGGAGTCTATACGGTTTTAAATTAACCACTTTACCCATATGATATGGGATTTATGAGATATGATATGGCATTTATAACGCGCCTATACACAAGTGTTTCAAGGCGCGACGAGGCAAGGAAGGGGAAACCGAGGGAAGACAGACAGCAATCCTACTAGGCCTAGTGGCATTGAGATCGTGCAAGCGTTAGGGACAGGGGAAGGGGAAAATTGCAGTACATAGGATGACAGTAAAATAAATAAAGACAATAAATAAAAGTGAAGCCAGCTGTTGGCAAGTGCAAGGGTAAGTGCAGACATCTAGTGTCAAGTGCTAGTGGGGGCTGTAGAGATACAGAAAACAGCCCCCGAGTGCAGGAGTTTCCGGGGGGGGGCGGTGCAGGTGTGCAACTGGCGGGGGTGGGGGAGGGGACCTGGGTCCAAGATCAGAGGGTAGCCAGGTAACCAGTGCAATATCAGATTCAGCCTGGAGATCAGCAGGGGAGAGGAGGAGAGAAAGCAGAAGCAAAGGACTTGAGGTGCTTCTGGAACCAGAGATGGGTTCTCCTCAAGTTTCAGAGAGGCAGGGAGGCTGTTCCAGAGGGAGGCCCCAGCAGAAGAGAGAGATCTGCCACCAACTCGCTGCTTGGAGAAGCGACTAACCCTGAGGGAGTTGGAGGCGGATTAGCGAAGAGCTTGAGAAGGAATATATTTAGGAAGAGAGAGTTGAAGGTATTGAGGCCCCAGAAGGCCTTGTGGACACTGCAGCGGCTTTTGAACTTAATCCTCGCCGCCACTGGGAGCCAGTGCAGAGATTTCAGTCCTGGAGAGATACGATCCATGGGCTTGAGGCCAAGGACAAGTCTCGCAGTCCTGTTTTGGATGAGTTGCAGAGGGCGGAGTGTCATCCGCATAGCACTGAAAGTGGGGGCGGAGAGTGGCAATGTGGTGTGAAAGAAGTGGCAAGTATTGGCTGAACAGCCAGGGAGAGAGGTTAGACCCCTGGGGAACACCACAGGTAGAGATAAAAATGGAGGAGAGGAAGGCCCAAGTTGGATCTAGGAGGGTCGATCGTAGAGGAAGGAGGTCAGCCAAGCCAGGGCCTGATCGGTGATACCGAGGTTATCACCTTAGGTGTTCTAATACAGTCGTATGTGCCTTTTACTCTTCCTGGTTTTTCTGAGAATACATCGGGAAATGAGGTGACTACATCATTTAGATCTTCTTGTCGTTGGATAGACGGCTCTGGGGGAATCAACTCAAAGTTATCTATCTCTTCAGGAACCAGGCAGGCTAATACTTTGGCTTGGTGGCTGATGGTTTCTCTTTCCACTCTTTCAAGAACATGATACAAATGGACCGTCTGTTTTCTGTCTGGTTGAGCTACTTTATAAGTACAGGATCCCGTTTGTTCTACTATCTCATAGGGTCCGTGCCACTTAGAGACCAGCTTGTTTTCTGAGGTGGGTAAGAGGACCAATACTTTCTGTCCTATGGAGAATGCCCTTAAGTTCACCTTCTTGTAGTAAGTTAATTTATTTTGTTACTGGGCATTTTCCATATGAGTACAGACTAGATCTTGAACCAATTTCATATGTTCTTGCATTCTGGTGGCGGTTTTCAAGATAGGAATGGGTGCCTCTTCTCGTTCTTCCCAGGTTTCCCTGAGCATGTCCATAGCCTGGTTTTCGTCCTACCTATCTAACCATACTTTTGCTGTCTCTTGGGGCGGCAACACCTCTCCTCCTCTTTCTCTCGATCACGGAGTTCCTCAAGGGTCAGTACTTGGTCCTTTTCTATTCTCTTTGTCCACCTCTTTTCTTGCCCCTATTATTTCATTAGCTCTTTCTCTCCTTCTCATCTTTTACACCTGAAATTCATCACACTCTTTCATCTTGCCTCACTGCTATTAAATCCTGGATGACTTCTCACTTTCTTACTTTAAATTCTGGAAAGACTGAAATTCTATTCTTTCCCGCCAATTTTCTCCGATCCCTGCTTCCTCCTCCTTCTATTTCTTTTCCTCCCTCTAATCTCCCCATCTCTCTCACTGCTCGCAATCTTGGTCTTTATTTTGACTCTAATCTTTCCTTTGACCTCATATCTCTCTCACCTCGCATGCCTGTCGGTTTCATCTCTATAACATACGTAATATTTGCTCATTTCTTACTTTTCATGCCACAAAGCTTCTTGTATCCTCGCTAGTTTTTTCCCTGACTCTTTTACTGTTCTGTTTTATTTTTTGGTCTTCCCTGTTCATGTCTTGCTCCTCTTAAATCAATCTATCACTCTTCCATTCGTTCACTTTGTCTTCTTTCCTATCAGGACTCAATGTCATCGTCTCTTGCCTCACTTGGATGGCTTCCCTTTTATTCTCAGCTAAAATTCAACTTTCTTTGTCTAGTTTTCAAATCTCTCTACGGTCTTGCCCCTGACTATCTTGCTTCTCTCTTCTCATTCTATTCTCCTTCTCGTTCTCTCTGCTCTGCTGGTCTTTTTCGACTTAATGTTGCTCGTCCTGCCTGTGCTCAATCCTACTCTCGCTCCTTTCAACTTCTTGCTCCTCTTCACTGGAACCTTCTTCCTCTATCTCGTCGATCCATTACCTCCTATTCTCTGTTCCATTCTTCTTTAAAAACTCATCTGCTCCTGTTGTCTGTTTGATACTGGTTGACCCTGAACACTGATCTCTATTGCTGATTTTAATGTACCGCTATTGTTCTATGTAAAGCGCTTTGGTTAACGGCGCTCTATAAAATATAATAAAATACAAATACAAAATACAGGACATCTCTAGGTTCTCTACCATAGAGCAATTCAAAAGGAGATAAACCTGTGGAGGCTTGAGGGGTTTTCCTTACGGTAAATAGTGCCCATGGGATCATTCAGTCCCAGTCTTTCCTGTCCTTATCTACCAGTTTTCTTAGAATTAGCTTCAGAGTTTTATTGAATCTTTCTACCAAGCCATCGGTTTAGGGATGGTACACAGAAGTTCGCAAGATGGTAATATGGAGTAGCTCTTTCACTTCCGCCATGAGCTTACTCATAAAATTCGAACCCTGGTCGGTTAGTATTTCCTTGGGAAAGCCGATCCTGGAGAAATGCTGTAGGAGCTGTTTAAGGATTTGTTGTGTGGTATTAATTCTCATTGGGAATACTTTGGGATATCAGGTCGCATAGTCCACAATCACAAGGACATATTTGTTGCCTAGACTGGATGTTTCTAGAGATCCAATTATGTCCATCCCGATTCTTAAAAAAGGGCCTTCTATGATCGGCAACAGGTTCAGAGGGGCAGGTAATGGAATGTACGTGCTGGTCTTTTAACATATTTTTCACGTCTGTATAAGGGTATTTATATCAGCTTGAATACCTTGCCTGTAAAACTTCCCACTAATATGTGCCTGGGTTTTAGATTGTCATAAATGTCCCCCAGTGAGGTGGGAATGCGCAATCTACAGCACAACCTTTCAGTGGCTCTTGGATATTAACAACTGTGTTTTTACCAAGCCTTCCATAGATGTCTCTCTTCTATAAAGTAATCCTTGTTTTAAAAAGAAAAAGGGGCTTCCTTTCTCTAACTTTCACTTTCCGGAATAGCTTGTAGGAAAGCTTCAGCGAGAGCTGGATCATTTCACTGGGTGAAGGCTAGTTTGGGATAGATGGTTGGCTCTTCTCCCTTCCTTTCTTTGATGTTAACAGGTTTATCAGCTTCCCCAAAGCCTAAGGTTCCTATTTCTGTTTCATCTGGTTCACTTTTCTGAAACTGAGGAAATAGAACCCTTTCCAAAATGCCTTGGGCAATTTGATCTCCCTGACGTACTTCTTAAAAGAGATCTCACCATGATTCTGTAAGAGAACCTTTATATCTCCCCGGAAGTTGTGATCGATAATCCCTGCTAAAAAATCTATGCCGAACTTTCATGCTAGGCCAGATTCTGGGGCCAATCTTATATAACAACCGTGAGGGGTATTAAGATCAATTCTGTAGGAATCATTCCTCTTTTCCCAGGGGGATAATATCCTCCCTACTGCTACAGATATCAAAACGTATCGATTCCTGGGTGGCAATGGAAGGGTTAGAAGCTCTCTGACTACGTTTTTGAAATTGTAGGGTTCCCCAATTAGTTTCAATTGAGTCACATCCCACATCTGACACCGTATGTAAGGAACTCATGGTGGCAACAGTAAAGACAGACACAAGTGATCACAGTTCAAGGGTGTTTATTAAACTGCATAATGGGTGAGAAAAACACCTAATCTAAATCTAAGATTGGAGCAAGCTACGGCTATCAAATAATAATAAGGCAGTCCTAGAGGCGTCTTGTCAAACAAAAAGGGCCTGTACTAATAAACCTATTGCCAATTCTTACAACTAAGTTACAAAATAGTGAGGGGTAATGTTCTCAACAAAAGAAAGAAGTGTTCACCAAATAAAGAGTCAGGGTGGTATGGCTGGTGTCTCCCTTCCCCACGTTTTTGTAGCACAGAACAAGGTAGGACCTTTAAGAACAGCACACTCCTGAGCCTCGTCAGCACAAGGTTACAGTACTTTTCAACAATGCCAGGACCTTCTGTGGCTGTACATGCTCGCATTGGAACCGTTAGCGGTGTTCCTAAGAAAAGAATACGAAGAAGCCAGTATCCAGAAAGACAGAGAAACACATCTGGTCTCTCTATACCCGGATGACATGTTGCTGTACGTGAGCCAACCAGAAGACAATCTGCCGCACCTGTTAGATATCATCCATCAATTCAGCATTTTTTTAGGCATTAGGGTGAAACAGAGAAATTCTACCTGCTCCTGCTTGCGGGGATTGGAGGCTGCAGCGCTGAGCAGCTACTGAGCTTGGGCCTTAAATGGGAAACCCATGCTTTTCTATAGCTAGGTATCAATGTGTGGCATGATCCGGTGGACGCACATGTGGACAACGCACTGAAGGCCTTGAAGGGGGTGTACAACTCCCTGGGATTCTGGAAAAAGCTGCCACCTGGGGGTACCAGGTAGAGCAGCCCTCCTAAAGATGGTCATACTCCCACGACTTTGTACTACTTTGTCAATATACCCTATAACATACTGACAACTTTTTTCCGCCATCTGAAGTCAATGGTGAGAGAATTCCTGTGGGGAAGTGGGAGAAACAGAGTCGCACTGAGCACATTGCAAAGGTACTATTCTGAGGGCAAGATGAAAGTGCCCAACTTTGAATGCTACCACTTAGCAGGGCAACTACAATTCACGGTAAACTGGTTGGCAGATGACACCACACATGAAACCCTGTTATTGCCGCCCAGGTTAAGGCAATACTTTTAAAAGGAGGTTCTGTGGGTCAAGGAACCCGCCTTTGAGAGACCTTCCAGACTGCTGAAACATGGTAGGGAAATATGGAACAGGGCCTGGAGGCCCCTGGGAGTGCCCAACCCCTGTTCTAATCATGTCGCCTTAGCCGAAGTCATAGGAGAACAACTGTGGTGGGACAATATAGGAGGCACTGGGAGATTAAAGGGATAGCCATGATAGGAGACCTGTTAAAAAGAAGGCAAAATATTGAGTTTCCAACCCTGGTAGACGAATACGACATACATTAAGATACATTTTTACTTTATCTAGGAATGCCCAGGAGGATTAGAGAGAGGTGGGCGGGCCCTGCGGAGGTGGTGGAGACCAACGTGAAATTAGACACCATGTATGATGTAGCGGAAGGGGGACATATGATCGCTATACTATATGACCTGTTCCTGAGTAGCTGTGCTAAGCCGCAACCAAGGGTGCGAGAGCAATGGGAGATGGATGTAGGGAGATCCTTCATGAATGGAGAATGGAAGAGAGCACTCACATGCACCAAGAGAGTCTCTAGAAATGCCAGGTTCAGGTTAATCCAACTATATGTTACACATAGGGTGTATGTGACCCGACACAGACTATCCCATTTATCTGGAAGACAGAACCACATTTTCCCGAGATTTGCACAGGAAGGGGCAGACATGATACATATGTTTTGGACATGCCCAATAATTAGGAGGTTCTGGGGTTAGTCATGGAGAGAGCAGAGAGAGGGGGCATTTGGATGCAAGCCTGGCCCCCAGAGTTTTGCCTGCTGTGGCTGTACCCGAGGGGAAGGAGAGGCGAGGAACACCTCACCAAAATGAAAGACCTGATCTGCATACTGGCAAAATGCAGGATAGCATGGAAAAAGGCAGAGGGCCCCAATTTGGAGGCCTGGTTGAGTGACCTGAAGAGATGGTCACTATCGGAAACAGCATTGTGGCTGGGAGCATGAAGCTAGCGAGGGGGCGATAGCCTGGAACACACTGATTCAGACCATGTTTACTGATAAAAGTGAAATGTTGTGTCAACTAAATAATATTGTCGAGGGGACCGAGAAGGAGTGCTCGGCCATGGACTCGATGAGCACCCAGTGGCAGAAAGCTTATACAAGGAGGCATGATGAGACCCGGAAAGGGGGTAAAAGACAATGGAAAGTGTTACAGATCCACGTGAAGCCCACAAAGGTTGAGAATGCATATATGTAATATTATGGTAAAACCTGTCTTTGTGTTAAGTTGGTTGCATGTTGTATAAAACAAAATAAAAACATTAAACAAAAAATACTAAAGTCAGGCAATTACTGGTAATCACTCACACCATTAAACTTCCCCACACTGATAAAAGGTGGAGCACGAGAGCACACTCTAAGCGAGGCAAAGCACACGAAAGAACAGTACTTTTCCGACGACAGCTGAATGAAGGAAGGAAGATGGCAAACCAAGAAGGCTATGCAAGGAAGGAGAAACCCTTGACCTTTTCAGCGAGAAGCCGTTACTTTCAAGAACCCTTCAGATTAGATAGCGTAAGGCCAGGAAACCAGACTGAGGAGTCCTGTATTGTGTGTCGGAGATACCCAGGGCTCTCCTGCACAGCAGACCCAGTCGGGGAGGAACAGGAGTTGCAGTGGTACGGTCATTGGCTCCAGGATCAAAGCAGCGCCAGAGAGATCAACACAGCCAGTGAGTTGGGGAGACCGATGTAAGACCGGTCTGTGTTGAAGTCAAGGTTGCAAGTGGCAACATTATATAAAGAGCGCAAGAACGAAGATTGAAACGCATGTGATGAAAGACGCGAGGAAAGCTTAATTGCTGATGAATGTTTGAACATTAAAGGAGAAAGATACAATACCAGTGACAGAGCGGTCCGGCACCACGAGGGTGCTCAATTGAAGGTCTCTGTAAGGTATCCAGCCAAGGAGTGGCAGAAGCAAAAGTAGAAGATTGGCAAGAACATTGAGTGAAATTTATCAAAGTGGTCCTGCAACGGTTTAAGCAAAACCCATCGCACATTCTAAAGTCTTAGATTTTTGGTATCAAGAAGAAAATGTAGAAAGCGAGATTACATGGTCCAAGCTTGAATGAGGGAGACCAATTGTGAACATTGTACAAAAGGGGTCAGAGCCCGAACGAGGGAGACCAAGTGTGAATATTGTGCTAAAGTGATCCAAGCCCGAATGAGGGAGACCAATTGTGAACATTGTGGTAAAAAGGGGTTCTAGCCTGAAGGAACGAGACCCATGATGAACACTGGAAGCAAGAACTAGTGAATGTAAAAATCCTGATAAGAAAGGAACTTTGGTGCTTGTTTGTTAACAGATCCTCTACAGTAAGAGACTGTTATTAAGAAAGAGGCTTTGGCAGAAGGCCCTAATACCTATGCTTTGAACTGCATCCTTGTGGCAGAGAACCCAGAGTGTGTGCCACATGGTGAAAATGCAGGGAAGGGAAGCCAGCTGCTCAACTATCCTCACATATTATTTCTTGAACACTTTTCTTTTTGCATACAGTATTGTCCCACACCATTTTGTATTTACAAGTAAGCATTGTCGATAGGTTTATTAGTATAGGCCCTTTTATTTTTACAGGACAGTGTTATTATTATTTGATGGTCGTAGCTTGCTCCCATCCTTAGATTAAGGTTGAGATAAGCGTTCAACCAACCCATTGAAGTTCAGTAAAGACCCTTGAACTGTGATCACTTGTGTCTGTCTTCCTTACATATGGTGTCAGGAGTGTGATAAGATTCATTTGATAAAAATTGAAAATCCATGCTGGTAATCGTCATATCACTGGAAGGGGAAAAATCGATTATTGAACTTCTTGAGTCTGATAGAATATCCACTCTAAAAGAAGCCTTGTTTTCCCAGCTTCAAGTCCCAATTGGCCAACAGGATTTGTTTTTCAAAACCCAGCTATTGTTAGATACACCTCGGATCTCCCACTATAACATCCAGCAATGGGATTGAATAGTCTTAAAAATAAGACCCTCACACATCTTCATTAGACCTTGCCCCCTGAATCTGCCTTTTCCTGAACCTTTCCACTTTGGTACCAGGCTAGTTCCGGTTCCTGGTCCATCTGGTTTAGAGATCAACATACCCAAATCCTCCCCTCCATTAGGATCAAGTTCAGAGGAGTCAGACGACTTTGAGACCCTCTCAGAAGAAGTTGAGACCCTTTTTTTTCTCTCACTCAGAAAGTATCACACAGGGAACCCTTATTCCCTCGGAACACATGGCTAACCTTGAAGCTATCATGGCCCAACTGGCTACCCATCAGATTCAGGCCGAAGCCCGTCTTCAAGAAATTTTAACAAAATTAGTCGTGTTACGGGCAAGAGCCTTACTACAATCTTATCAGTAGGGTGAAGACCCAGGGAATTTCTTTTTGAATTTCAAGTGATTAGCTGAGCAATTGGGATGGGAAGAAAATCGAAACATTTTTTATTTGGGACCCCTATTCAAAGGCAAACTGCAGACCACCTACCAACTACTTAACCATAAAGGTGGGACTTCTTAAAAGGGTAGGCAAAACCTGTAACTTCGATCGACAGAAATTAAGAGCCATTAGATTAAACCGTGGTGAAACCCCTCTTGAATTGGGGGAACGAATTAAGAACACAGTATCCCTTTGGGTTAACAACAAAACCATGGAAGAATTGGTAGAAATGATCAGTCTGGAACAATTCATCAATGCTTTGCCTCCCTTTTTACAGAAAGCAGTATTGCAGATAAGCCGACCCACCCTAGTCATGGCTATTGAGACTGCCCAAAACCACTCAGACGCAGTAAAACACTTTCGCTCTGTACACAGAAGCGTGGAGCGGTAAGTTCACAAAACCCTTTACCGCTCCCAATCCCAGGTACTAGATAGAGGGGGCGGGCACTGTAAACCCAAAGAGTGGATCCCGAAAGAGAGAATAGAAGTCAGAAGACTAGACCCGAAAAGTAGAGCGGAAAGCAGGAGAGGGGAACTTAAAGGAATTAAACCGTCACCTACTATTTGTTTGTCATGTACATAAACTGGCCATTTGGCCTGACATTGCCCTAAAAATCTAAAAGAGGAACCTATGGAAATATGGTGCCTAAGAGGGGACGAGTGGTAGGAAACAGGCAGATCTAGAAACCTTCAGCATATGTCTATGCCAGTCTTCTACTGACTTTACATATTTATTTTATTTATTTATTTGTTTAGAACTTTTATAACGCGCTAACTCGCCCATAGGCCTTAAAGCCCACAGAATGTCAAGATAAAATGCAACACAGACAAAATTAAATAATGCAGGATAAAGCTGTGCCAATATGTGAATTAGTCAGGTGCTACGTTGAAGAAAGGAGTCTTAACACGCCTCTTAAAGGTGGCAAGTGAATTTGCTTGCCTCATATGAGTGGGTAGCTGATTCCAGGATGCTGGTGCTTGAACATTATATGTAGAGCCATCAAATCTAGCCGGCTTGAAACTTGACTGTGCAAGTTTAGTGGGATCATATGAGCGAAGAGAACGATTAGAAGAGAGAGGGATGAGCCGAGCATTGTGGGGAGTCCTTATCGCAGCACTTATAAGTCAGCGACAGGATCTTATGCATGACCCAGTGTTTAACCGGGAGCCAATGATGCTCCCTTCTGGCCTCGGTTACGTGATCTCTTTTGAAGAGGCCAACGCCAGCTCTAACAGCCCAGTTTTGGGCAACTCGGAGCATGTTAAGATTCGATTTGGAGGTTCCTGCTAAGAGACTATTGCCATAATCAAGGCAGAGTTAATCAAGGCTGAGGCCAAAAGGGCTCTGCTTTTTAAAGAGATATAAGGGCAAATATAGTTGAACTATTTGGTAGTATATCTGTAGGCTGCTCGTACTTGGGCCACATGTAGCTTCATATACAACTCAGAGTCGAAGATGACAGCTAGTGTCTTGACAGACTTGGGTAATTTGATTGTATTACCGGCAATAATAAAACTTTCATAATCAGATCCTAGTTTTTTAATTGTATTGCCTGATGCTATGATTAACAATTCCATCTTATCGTCATTCAATGCTAAAGAGTTGATTATCATCCACTCTTGGATGACTTAATGGATGGCATTAATGGATGAGGTATCTTCCATATGATTGCCGGACAGTTCAATTATGACCTGGGTGTCATCAGCATAATTAGTATACTGGACACCAAGGTCATCAAGAAGTGCAAGAAGGGGCATAATGTATATATTGAACAGTTTAGGAGAAATGCACGAATTCTGCGGTACTCCACATGTCATTGATGTGGGAGTGGAGCAATCATCATCAATGGCCACTCTGGCATTTCTGGGTCCCAGAAACGAGGACACCCAATCGGATGCTGCAGGAGAGCAGTAAGCCTGGTCTGCCAGTCTAGTGACAAGCCTAGAGTGGTCGACTTAGTCGAACGCAACGTATAACTCCAGCAACATAAGAAGTGCTGGCTTACCACGATCAACAATGCTAACGATATTGGATTTCAGGTCCAAAAGTGCAGTCTCCGTCCCATGTTTGGACCTGAAGCCAGACTGTTTAGGGTTCAGAAGGCTATTGCTATGAAGAAAACTTTGCAATTGACTATAATCAACGAGGTCCAGAATCTTCAATAAAAAAGGAACATTAGTTATGGGACGATAATGCTTGGGTATATTGGGATCTAACATGCTCTTTTATAAGAGAGGGGGTAATCCAAGCCTCTTTAAGGACCGAGGGTACACTTGCTTCGTAAAAAGAAAGGTTAACAAGACATGTTACCCAAGGCACAAGCGTCTTCCTACAGGCCTTGATAACACTAGATGGACAACTATACCCTAAACAGGAGGTTGCTTTCATAGCAGCCTCTATTTTAAGGATATGTTCCTCAGAGCAAGGTTTAAATTGAAATAATATTTGCTCATGATCCTTGCTGGAGACATGGTCTGGAATATTGGGAACATTAGAGTGAATTGGTGTTGGAGATTGATAAGAACCTAACTGGGCTGCTATAGATTGTAGATGTCCAGAGATTTTCTGCTTAAACTCATCAGGTATTATCTGACACCATGCCGAATCCTTTACTAAAATCGGTTAATCTGAGGATTTTCCTTCAAATGCTTTGAGGATTGCAAATAATTTGTGTGTGCTGGATTTAGAAATGGAGATCCTGCTATTCAAACTTTGAGATTTCCGGTCAATTACTGCGTTCTTCATATGGAGACAGCTTGTTTGTACAGAGAGAGAGCGAGAGGGCAAGAGTTCCTTCACCACTTTCTCTCAGTTTTCCTCTATAGATGCCGCAAATCAGCAATGGAATCATTGAACCATGTACATTTACTGGTTTTGGGTTTAACCAATCAATGTTTTTTAGGGGTAAGGTCCTCCACGATTGCGTCAATAGTCTCGATTAGATGACAGGCCAAATTGTTGGAGTTATTAATGGTATCGACCGGTCTAAGTTTAGTTAGAAGCTGACACGATAAGGATTGTGGCATAATCTTCTTTAAGTTCCCTATAATGACATGTTGTTTGGGAGTGATTTTATAATGAGAAGGGGTAGCAGGTAATACGATAGAAAGATTCACCAACATGTGATCAGACCAAGGACAGTGACAGATGTTGTTTTCAGACATGGAAACACAATGTGTAAGGATCCAATAAATCATATGTCCTGCATTATGAGTAGGGGCGGAGAGCACCAGATTGAACCCAATAGAGTTCAGTGCTAATAAAAGTGAGATTGCTTGTTTATCTGCAACATCGTTAACAAATAGAATGAAATCACCTAATACAATCAGGAATGTGTTTGCCTTAGTGACTGACTGTGATGCTGGAAATGCATTGGACGGACAGGGCCACCATGTCCTTGTCCTGTACTCCCTTATTTTATTTATTTGTTTGTAATGCGTCGGTAGCCCACAGGCATCAGGGCGCAGAGAGACAAATTAGAGTTAGGCAGAACGCTATGTGGAAGCTGGGGTGACACATTATTTGAAGAGATGAGTCTTCAGGTTTTTCCTAAAGACTATCAGGTTAGGCTCTGCTCTCAAAATACCAGGAAGATTGTTCCACTGCTGAGCTGCTCGGACCGAGAAAGATTTCCCGGCACCCTTAGTCCGGGATGCCTGGGGTATCTGTAGCTTGCCAGATGTTTGAGATCTTAGTGCCCTATTATGGATGTATTGTGCGAATTTGGTTCTAAGGTAGGATGGAGCCACTCCGTACAGACATCTGTGCACTAGAGTCATGCACTTAAAGAGGATTCTCTCCTCAACTCTAAGCCAGTGGAGGGATCTTCTAGCCTCCGTCACATGACTTCTTCCCTTCTTCCATTGATCCCTTTTACGACTCGGACTACATTGTTCTCCATTATCTGGCATTTACTGATGCATTTTTTGGAGGCTCCCAACAGCAATGAATTACCATAGTCCAAACGTGCCAGTATAATGGCCCTGGCTATTGTGGCCGCATTATTTTCTGTCAGAAAATAGCCTAATATCGTATACATTGTTTTTATGAAGGTAGTTTGCCTGGGATTCTGATCCCAAGGACGCCTCCAGCATCATCCCAAGTTTTTTGACATGGGGGACCACCTTAATGCAAGAGTCTTTAATGGTAAACTCTTCATATTCTTTGCCAAGCTTAGCCCTTGCTTGACCAGAGCCGAAAATCATAAGCTCAGTTTTTTACTGTTCAAGCACATCCAATTATCTTCCATCCATTTGTCTATCAGATTGTAGATGGTTACATTCTTTTCCTTATCTAGTTGGTATTCTCCCTCAAGCTCAAACACTAACTGTGTATCATCGGCGTAATTAGTAAAATGAACGCCGATGGATTCTAAGAGTACACTTAGATATTTCATGAAAAGGTTGAAGAGCAGAGGGGAGATACTAGCGCCCTGTGGTACACCTGCACTTATAGGGGTGGGTGATGAGAACTTCTCTCCCCAGTGTATTCTGGCTACACGGTCTAAGGAAGGATGCTTATCATGTGTGCTCTGTGTTGTTTTCGGCACAGGAGTCCAGTTGGAACTCCTGGCAGTGCAGCTCTTCCTCTTTTTGGTTGTGGTGAACAGGGACCCTTGGGATACCCTTATGGCACCCATGGGCGGGGGTACAATTCTGTACCCCTACTGTATGTTTTTGGGCACCTGTGTGTTGCCCATGGAACAGGGTATGGGCTGGTGGCAGCTCCCTGCTGAATGTGGTGCTCTGAGTATCCTCTATTTTGGGATACCCACGCCCTGCCATAGGAATCAATGGATTCCCAATAGAAGGCAAGATGACCCATGGGGCCTTTTGGTTTCTATTGCCTGTTACCTTGTTTTCCCAAAGTCCTGGGAAGTCCTAACTCTATCCCCTCCCCTGACTGGCTATTGGGTGGAGGAACCATACATGGTATTTTGGGGAAGTCCAGGCCAGACTGGCTGGAGCCTTCCCAGTGACTGTATGTTGTGGGTACACCCTTGGGGTGGGACTTGTGTGAATAGAGTGTGTGACCAATATGCATTCTATGTTATGTGTGTCTGGTTTCTGCGTGTGTGACACAATGAATGAGACCCTGCATGAAACTGACATGAATGCAGTGTAGTGTGCTGAAAGGCTTGGTGCTTGCCCCAATCCACATTCCTTGTTATGGGTGTCTGGGTGGAAGTGAATAGCCTGAATGTGTGTAAGCCTGATTGCCTGCCTGCCTGCATGAATGCCCTTCTGTGTGATTGGCTGACTGAGCCTGGCTCAGGCAGAGTGTAGGAAGGACAGATGTGTATATCTGGGGACCTCTCACCAATTTGTTCAGAAGCTGAAGTTGAAACCTGGAGCTCATCCTTGAAGCCCAGCTGGAAGAAGAAGAATTGCTGCTGCATTTCCTTTGGCAAAATCTAAAAGCTGTCGAGTCTGTCAAGGACTGGCTCGAGAGAGGACCTGGCTAGGAGACCACTTCTCAAGCTACGAGGAACCATTGTGCAAAAAGCTGCTCTTCATCGAGGCACCCTGGAAGCCAGTCCCCAAAGGCTGTCGAACAGAGAAGGGGTCCACCAAGAATACTGAAGGAAAGTGCCAGGACATTGAGGCCATCGAAATCCATTGCTGTCGACCGGGGTTCATAAGATTTCCGTGACCACTAGGAAGCCAGTCGAAACGTGTCACCCAGAAACAGGGATACCTTGACGCTGTGCTGCTTGAAGACCAGAGCCGCGAAAGCTCCACCATTGCCTAACAACATTTGAGCAAGGGCTCCTTTGCCATCACCGTTGACCACTTTGTCCCGCCGGAGAAAGTCGAGGTCGCCGGCTACCGAGGAAAGTCCGTCGGTAGGTTTCCCGCCACCCGAAGCCAGCAAAGACGTCCCGAGGACACTGATGGAGTGAAGATCCGAGGTCCAGCCCGTGGTCGAGTCCCGATCGCCGAAGCTATCCCAAGGTACATGCTGCGGCTGCAGCACCGACAGGCCAGAGGACCACCGAAGCAACTCCTGACACCCGATGCTGGGCCTGCATCCATCACCAAGTCTTCTTTGCTGTACTGAACACTTTGCATCGAGGTGGACCACATGACTCATCTTCCCAGGGCTTCCTCGAACGATCGCCTGAAGAGCACCGCGAAGATCGAAGCTGCTGTGCCAACGCCAGTGTCACACATTTCCTCGAGGAATCTTGACGCCCTGTGGCTCCTGCTTTAAAGGGAGTCCACCCTCGAAGGATTCATCGACGAACCATCGAAGAAACTCTTCCATCTAAGGTACATTGAGCTGGTTGAACTTTTTGACCAGGAAGCAAGACTTATTTAACATTAATGGACTGGGTTTGTTAATACTTTTATTACAGGTTGCGCGGGTGGAGGATCCTGACTGAGAAATCTTAGTAGCTAAAGAAAGCATTCTGCCATTGTTTAACCTAACTTTCCTTCCTTCCCATGATCTATGTTGATACACCTAATTTATTTATTTATTCACATTTGTAGAGCGCACAACAGCCCGGAGGCATTGTGGCGCTTGTTACAGAAGGTGATCATAGCTTAGTTACATAAAAAAACATCATAAGGAAGGGGGGCAGGAAAGGATGGTGGTGTTAGTTGAATAGAGTAGTTTTGAGTTTTTTTCGGAAGGCACGTAGAGACGTTTCAGCTCTGAGTGTGGTGGGGAGCGCATTCCTGTCACGACTCGCTCCCTTCGCTCCCGTTCCCACCATTTGGGGGCATGATTTGGGGTTTATTCCCCACTGGACTTTTCCTCTGAACTTTATGCTACAGTGCTGTGATGATTTGGGAGCGCTAAATCCCTATTTTCCCAGCTACTTCCCTTCCGGATCCATTCCAGGTTTTTGGCAGCCAGCATGCTTCTTTAACCAAATGACTATGCTTCCCAGAATGCCTGGCCCACTGCTCCACCTCCACCCTTGCAACACAAGGTTGGGTGGAGGATAGGTAACAGCTGTGGCGGCAGGTGCAGCTATCAGCACACCCGAGGCGTGTGCTCGTTAAGCAGCTTTAAAAGCCTCAGTCTCACTTCAGTCCAGCGCTGGTCATCGTTTGCAGTGTTCCTGTTTTTGACTAGTCCCTGGTTCCTGGTTCCTTGCCTTTGTACCTACTTCCTTGTTCCTGTTTTCTTGTTTCCTCCGCCCTGAATTTCGGATTCATGAGCTAATTGATTTCTGCTCCCTTGATTTCCCTTTTTGTCTTCCTCTGTTTGTAGGCAGCAATTCTCAGTGCTTTCCCCTTTTAGATGCAGCCCAGTTTGTCTGTGTTCTATATTTCTTTGACTCTGTCCTTTGCTGCTGTTACCCATTTGCCTTAGCCTTCCTCTTAGTTTAGTTTCCTGTCTTTTCCTTGGAGGGGTAGGGAGAAGTTTGCATAGGTTATTTCGTTTTTCCCTGCTCCTGATCCTTACTTTCTAGAGGATCCATTCCATGTTTTCCACTGCACTTCTGCATTTATTTTCCCTTTGATTATTAGGTGTGGTGTGCGGTAGTAGCTAGCTCCTGTGTGAATGCTTATGTTTTCCTCACTATTTTGTAGACACTATTCCCACTTAGGTATTTAGTTTTCCTTCCATTGCTGTTCTAGCCTTTCGGGGTCCCAGTTTCTTCAACAGGATTCGTGGGCTAGCTGACATTCAAGAGGTTTATCTCGTCCTCGTGAGTACAGTTCTTAAGTTCCCTTCTGTAATACCATCAAGAGTGTTAGTACACAGATCCTGTCATTGCTTGCCCTCCACGTGGGTTTAGCGCTGTCAGTACCTGTAACAGCAATTGGGGGTAAGGCGCTTGCCGACTTTCCTCGCGGTCAGGTGCTTACCCCACATCCCTTTTCATATATTGGTTTTGATGTCACACTCTATTTGCACTCCTGGGTTCTAGCATACCTGAGTCGTAGTTCCTGGGTGCACATTTCCCTTGCCATATTCGCTTCCTTTGTACTCGCCTGACTAATCCTGACAATTCCAGAGCTTAGGGAAGATAAGGGAAGATAAGGGAAGCCTAACCCCCCAGCCTTAGCCCTGTGAATGCGTGGTACAACAAGTTGGTTAGAGTAATGAGATCTGATGGGCCTTGTACAGTGTGATCTGGATAGTGTTTCTGAGAGGTATGATGGTGCTGTGTAGTTTATGCATTTATGTGTAGTGGTAAGGATTTTGAACGTGATGCTGTCTTTGACTGGTAGCCAGTGAACCGCCTTTCTTAATTGTATGAAGTGATCTCTTTTAGGTACAATGAGAGCAGCTCTAAGCGAATTATTTTGTGTAGTCTGGAATCTGCTAATGTTTTTTTTTTTAGGTACCGGCTGGGAGCGCGTTACAGTAATCCAGCTTGGTAGCTCTGGCAATGGAGGGACAGTTATCTTTTGTTAGGAAAGGTTTTATGGCGTTGATGAGATTAGTGCTCAGGTCTGAGGCAGAGACGATGACACTGACTTGTTTGTTCATGGATAGCGTTGCATCGATGTGTACCCCTAAGGTTTTAACAGAGGATAAAACCGAAATGATGCAGTTATCGATGTGGAAGTTGGCGTAGAGGGAGTCTAGTTTAGCTAGAGTGGACTTTTGGCCAAGAATAAGAATTTCGGTCTTATTCCCATTGAGGCAGAGGCCATTTGTGGCCATCCATGCTTGAATGTTGGAGTAGATTTGCCTGAGGGCTGTAGCGTCCTGGTGATAAATTCCCATTAGGGGAAGGAGCACTTGCGTATCGTCAGCATAGTTGGTGTAGGTGATCCCAAGTGCATCCAGTTTATCAAAAAGAGGCTTTGTGAAAAGATTATATAGTGTAGGGGCAGTACATGATCCTTGAGGGACACTACAGTGAATGATGGTGGGTGCTGCATTTGCTATATTGGAGAAGACTTTCATAGCTCTGCCTTCTAGGAATGACGTAATCCATCAAGTAGCTTGGTTGGAGAAGTGCGCAGCGTGTGTGAGATGTTTGGTGAGTGTCTTGTGGTCAACCAAGTCAAACGCTGCTGAGAGGTTTAGGAGGAGGAGGAGGAGGAGGGCAGGCTTGCCCTTATCCATGATGTGTGTGATTTGATTTTTTAAATCTAATAAGGCAGTTTCAGTTCCGTGCCCTTTACAAAAACCTCACTGTCTTTTTCCTAGAATGCAGTTGGTTTCAAGGTAGAGTTGGATTTGACTGTGGGTGGCCTTGTCTAATATTTTAAGAAGAAATGGGACGGTCGTTATGGGTCGGTAGTTGTTGCGTTGAGAGGGGATTAGTGTAGGTTTTGTTAAGAGGGGACGCACACAGGCCTCTTTAAGGCTGTCAGGGACTATGCCTATTTTAAAAGAAGAGTTAATGAAGGCAGTCAGTAGAGGAGCAAGTGGCTCAGCGTACTCCTTTATGATCTTGGGGGGCACACATCGCCCTTGCATTGCGATGGTTTAAGATGTTTGAGGATCTCTATGACTTCTGTTTCAGAGATTTCCTTAAAGGAGAATTTAGGGACATTGCTAGTTTTAGGGTTGGGTATGGTCTGAGTGGGTTGGCTCTGCTTGGGTAATGTATTATAGTGATCTCGAATTTTAGTTTGTAGGAGGTCTATTTTTTTTTAGCATGGCAGATTTTATGCTAGTGCACCAAGCTTCATCCTTGATAATCTCATCAGTGCAAGTGGGAGGGTCTGTGAGTTCCTTATGTATACTGAAGAGTTCTTTGGTTTGCGATTTAGCGGCGGAGGATTCGGCAATTGTAAGCTTCAGATTTAGCATTGAAGATGGAGTCTTTGTACTTTTTGGCAATTATTTGGAAGTTTTCTTTGGTGTCATCACAGGGGTTTACCTGCCAATTTCTAAGCGCCTGGCGTTTGCTGTTGCGCATGGTTTGGAGCTCACTGCATGATTTGTATGCTACCTTATAACTGTCATCATTGATGCATTTTAAAGGACTCCAAAGCGAAGTGTGGTACCACATAAACATTGTATATATTTGCCTTATTAGAATTACCAGAGTACAAAGTTTGTCATTAATTGTGTCTATATCTCTGAACCTTATTTTTATATAAAGAACTGTGTTAGCACATAACATAGTGTGTGGACAATCCTTTGTGGGGGCTTGGGGACTCACTGTACTTAAGAACCAGCCTGCATCACCTCCTGAGAGCCTAAGCCTTGGCTGCTCGTCCATACGCGACCATAAAGAGACTCAGCATGTATACCGCACTCTGCATATTCTTTATATGATGTGAATACTACCACTAATGTGATTACTGCCATTGCTGCCACATGTATGCCCCATGCTGCCCATGATATGAATACTACCACTAATGTGACTACTGCCATTGCTGCCACATGTATGCCCCACATTGCCCATGATGTGAATACTACCACTAATGTGACCACTGCCATTGCTGCTACACGTATACCGCCCTCTGCATATGATTTATATGATGTGAATACTACCACTATTGTGACCACCACCTTTGCTGCTACATGTATACCTCCCTCTGCATATGATTTATATGATGTGAATACTAACACTAATGTGACTACTGCCATTGCTGCCACATGTATGCCCCACGCTGCCCATGATGTGAATACTACCACTAATGTGACTACTGCCATTGCTGCCACATGTATACCCCACGTTGCCCATGATGTGAATACTACCACTAATGTGACTACCGCCATTGCTGCTGCATTTATACCGCCCACTGCATATGATTTGAATTTTGCCCCCAATGTGACTACCGCCATTGCCACTACATGTATGCCCCACGCTGCCTACGATCTGAATATTGTTACCAATGTAATTACCACCAATGATGCCACCTGCAAACCACATTCTGGCACTACCACTACTTCCTTAAAGAATGTTAACACCACTGCAGATACTTGTATTGACACACCCATCTCCACTAACCTCTACTGCTAAGAGCAACTGTGATAGCGCACACATTCGAGGTGTTCTCTGGTCACTGCCCGCTTCATCAATGCTCACACCCTTGATATCCATGACCTCATCAGGTAGAACCGCCCCACCAAGGGCGGAGGAGTAGCTCTGATAGCTAAAGAATCCCTCTCTATCAGAAAAACGGACAAAGTGATAAACAACAATAGCGACTACCTCATTGCTAAAATCAACCCATCCCACCACTGCACTATCACTCTGCATCTTGTTTACTGACCCCCAGGGCCCGTAGGCGATTTCCAAACAGCCCTCACTCACCTGATCTCCGACAATCTGAAAAAATCGACCAAAGCCATCTTACTGGGGGACCTCAACTTGGGCCTCAATGACGCGAATGACCATGCAGCCAAGTCGCTCAACACTGCGCTCGAGACACTAGGGTTCAGCAATGCTATTGCTGGTCCCACTCACATTCAAGGCCATTCCCTAGATTGGATAGCCCAGCACAACTGCCCCCTTACTTTCACTGCCAACTCACCAATCCCATGGTCTGACCACCATGTTATTCACTTCAGTATCCCCACTGCAAGGAACAAGCATATCCCTGCGCCACACCTGCCCCAAGCCCTTTCTAGAAGCTCTCGGCAACTCACTAAAGAAAGACTAATCCCATATTTATCAGGACCAGCCTTCAGGCCCCTTTCTCGGCCGACCCAGAGATCCTAGCACGTACCTATGACAAAGCCATCAAAGCGGCAGTTGAAGGTATCGCACCACTAAAACCACGGAAGGCTAAACCTACCAGCCACACCAATGCCTGGTTTACCACTGACCAACTTGTACTATGGTCTAAGAAACATGCAGCCTTATCCCTATGGCAAACCACCCACACGGACAAAGCTAAACCTGACTTCAAAATCCGGGCCAAAGAGTACAAAAAAGCAATTATCCGTGCCAAAGCCATCTCTTGTGAAATCAGGATCCGGGAAGCACAATCTAATACCAAAGAGATCTTCTCTATCTTTAGGGACTTAGCGACTCCCACGCCCACTCCACAGAGCTTCACCAAAGACAAGATCTGGTGCAACGGAATCCAATCGGCCATGATCGGCAAGCTCAACACCCTCCAAACTAAAATCT
Source organism: Ambystoma mexicanum (assembly GCF_040938575.1). Classification (NCBI taxonomy): domain Eukaryota; kingdom Metazoa; phylum Chordata; class Amphibia; order Caudata; family Ambystomatidae; genus Ambystoma; species Ambystoma mexicanum. The sequence continues at coordinate 532,255,233 of NC_090941.1, read as the reverse complement.
AGACAACCAGACAGACCTTGAAGAATACCCCTGCCCCCGCCTCTGCATTATCACTACCCCCAGTTACCTCCAACTCCTTTTCCTTCAAGAAAATTGAAGAACAATGCATGATCAATATCATGAAACCCATTAAGCCATCTAATTGCAAAGGAGACATTTTCCCAGCCGCAATCATCAAAGACTGCGCCAGCCCTCTCACCTCATTTCGTATGCATCCTTTGCTACTGGCAAGGTCGCCTCCTGCCTCAAGGAAGGATGGGCCCACCCTCTTATCAAAAAACCCACCCTGGACTCCTCCTGACCCAATAACTACAGGCCCATTACCACGGTTCCACAAGGGTCCTGCATCTCTCCTACCCTCTACAATATTTTTACACAACCCCTTTTCCTCATTCTTGACTCACTGGGTATCTCGTACACTAACTATGCATACCCAGATCCTCCTCACACTGACAGGAGAATACGACACTGACTCCAGGACTCTCAACGTCATTTCCAACACCATCCAAGCATGGATGGCAGCAAATGGACTCTGCTTGAACTCTGACAAGAATGAGCTGCTCCTGGTAGGCTCCACTGAAACACTCGACTCACAGTTCAGCCACTTCATCATTGACTGCATCAGAATCCCAGTTGCCAACTCAGTAAAAACATTGGGAGTCTATCTTGACTCTAACCTAACAATGACCAGGAAAGTCAATGCCATTGCCTCCTGGGCGGCATACCATGCCAAACTCATGGCAGCAGCCAGACCATTCCTCTTTGAGGATAATTGCATTACCATCGCAAGAGTGAGACGGGATTACTGCAATGCCCTCTTCCTGGGTACATCTACAAAAAACATGGCAAAACTACAAATCATCCGAAACAATGCCCTGTGCACAGCCATTGGCATCCCGAAAAGGGAACACGTCACGGCCGCCAGGAAACAGACACACTGGCTCCCAGTTAAAGAGAGAGAGTCGTCTTTAAAGCCCTTGCCCGGACTCATAAGTGTATCCACCAAACTGCCCCCCTACCTCTCCAAGAGAATTCACCCCACCTCCTCCACAAGACCGACCACAACACCCTATACAAACATGCTCACAGTACCTAAAATCAAGAGAGCCCGAGCAGGAGGCGCCAGCTTCCCATAGCTAGCAGCTCTGCAATGGAACACCCTACCACCACCCCTTCGAGGAGAAAACTCTCTTCTGGCATTCCGCAAAGCCATAACACTGCTCTTTACATAAGCACTGACCACCCCCAGCTAACCTAAGATCTATTCCCGTAAGATTTGAATGTTCAAAAGTATGTAATGAATGTTGTGCTCAATTGCATGTAATGCATGTATGACTTACATGCATATGTTTTTCATCTGTAACTAAGCTGCTCACAAGTAACAGCTCTGCGATGCCCAACGGCTGTATGTGCGCTATACAAATGTAAAAATAAATAGACAAATCAATAATAATAACGCAGTTATAGTCAAGTCTCTGTCAAAATAAAAGGGTGTATACTAATAAACCTATTGCCAATCCTTACTTCTGAATACAAAAGGGTGTGGGACAGTAATGTATGTAACAAAGAATAGTGTTCAAGAAATAATATGTCAGGGCGGTTGAGCAGTTGACTTCCCTTCCCCACGTTTTCAGCATGGGGCAAGGCGGCATGTTCGAGCTTCATACACACTCAGGCTTCTCTGCCACGAGGACACAGCTCAAAGCATAGACCTCCGGGCCTTCTACCAGCGTCTCTTTTCCAATAACAATCTCTTACTGCAGAAGATTATTATTATTGGATAAGAAGCAGTTGATGCCACTGAGCCTGGTGCTCATCAGAGCAGTTTAAGAAATGCCTGGGACTGTAGAAGTCTATTTTTGAAAACCCAATGAAGGAGTCTCATCTGATTGCAGCACAAAACACATCACCGTAAGGCTAGTGAGGAGACACGCTTGGATGAACCCTGCCTTCCACAAATGAGGCATGGCAAAAACATACAGTTCCAGTACGAGAACAGAGAAAAAGTATATTGGTATGCCCTACTGTCAGTGTAGCAAAGAACACCTCCCACCAATTGCTTGGAATGTAAATACCAAGAAGTCAGAAAATAGAACACCGACAGCGCAGCAGAGGCTGTGGGGGGTGTTAGTGAGAATTCTCAAAAATGTGCTAATTCCCTCCACCTTAGAGACCCCCAGCAACTTTGCTGGATTTTGAGGACTTGAGTTTTTTTCCTGGAGAGAGTGTGACCCTTTTTTCCCACTCCCTCATTTGTGGTTATGGAGTCTCACCAACTCCATAGGCATAATCTTTTACAATTGTGTCACAAAGCACCTTCAGTGCAGTGCCACAGGAAAGTCTTCCAGATTTTCCAAGGTTTAAATACCTTCTCTGGGATCAACTACTGTTTCCCAGAGCAGTAAAGTGAAATTGACTTTACTTAGCATTGTACTTTGGTAGACCCATCACACCCTATCTTACCATAGAGTGCTGGAGGGGTTACTTAGTATCCCCTGTGTCTAAATGCTCATGTAACATTTTTTATGTTACGCTTTCCTCAATTGACTGGCTAGTGACAGTGGTTTCGTTTTGAACAATCTTGGATTGCATTTACTGCAACCGTTCGTGGCTCTGGTAAAGTAACCGCGGGAGCCATCTTTTTCAAAATGGCGTACAGCCATCTTTGCTAAAATGGTGCCCGGTCTTCTTTTTTCGCCAGTTGTTTGTAGAAAGGTCCTTCTAGAGAGATTCTCTGCGTGCCAAACCAGGTTTGGTCTCTTTGTTCATTTCGCCTTTGGCAGGGTTTCTGAGAGAAACCCGCTTCTGGCTCCAGAGTGTCTGGGGTAGGCAGGAAGTGAGGGAGGTGCCCGAAATGCCCTGTGCTTAGTCCGGCAAGGACAGCCACCCTGCTGGGTGAGTGACAGCTAGGCTGGAATGAATGGGAGAGAACTAAATAAAAGGCAAGTCTTTTGGCTTGGAAGGCAGAGTCGACCACTGGACGAAGGAACCGAAGAAGAGCTTGAAGAGGACGCCTGCTGCAACTCCTGGACCGTTGGTTTCCCCGGTGAAGTCCTGCTGCAGTGACTACTTGCCAAGTTCGCATCGACAGAGAAGCCCCTGCAAGGACCACTTCTCCCTTTTGAATTGGTGGGACCAATCAACTCCAAAGTAAGCCACCTGGACACCCATCTCGGAGCTGGTTGAATTTCCTCAGAGTTGCTGTAGGAAACCGTATAGCCAGGGAGAGGGACACCAGATTGTGTGCTTTACTTTTAAGGTGGCCTAAAGCTTTTGGAAGATCCTCCTGACTCCCACGAAGCAGGACTGACCAAGCCTGAGCCCCCTCAGCAGAGTGCGGGACCCCAGAAGCAAGGACAGTCCACCTTGACAGCCAGGAACCGCGCTTATTGCTATTTGCTGTACCGCAAGGAGCTGAAACGCGAAATAGCCACTGAAAGTAAAGTTTGCCGGTTGCCAGTTTTGACAGTGCCTGTGCAGTGGCAAGAGTCCCCCGACGTCCTCCCTCTTGTCCCCATGACTGAGGCCTATGAACAGTGAGATCTGCAGAGCTGCACAGGAACAGAAATCATCAGCTGCATCTTTTCTTCTTTACCAAGGTACTGTAAAACAGGTCTAATGTATGTATGTATGTATGTATATCAGCTTCTATAGCAACGGCAGCCCGCAGGCATGAGGGCGCATTGACAAGACAGACACAAAACTATCTAACGGACCTCCAGTGTCTAGCAAGTGAGCTAACTGACTGGGTTTTTAGCAATTACTTGAAGAGGTGGGTCTTCAAGAATTTTCAGAATTGCAGGTGATTCTTTTCCATTCTCAAAGTCGTGGGAAGGGTATTCCACAACTGAGCTGCCAGCACTACAAAAGATCTGCCCATGGCTAACTTAAGTTTATATTTAGGCACTACCAGCAGATTCTTTCCTTCCGAGCGCAACTGTCTCTACCGGGTGTAAGGTACCAGGCTCTTCTTTAGATAACTGGGAGCTTTTCCGAAGAGACATTTGTGCATGAGGGTCAAGGATTTAAACTTTATCCTCTCCTCCACCCTGAGCCAGTGAAGTGATCTTCTGGCCATGGTGGTGTGGTCTCTTCTCGTGAGATGTTTTACAAGCCTCACAGCATCGTTCCGGATGATTTGGCAAATGGCCAAGTTTTTAACAAGAGCCCCTATAAGAAGGGCATTGCCATAGTCAAGCCTGGATAACACAATGGCCCTGGCGATGGTAGACATATTGTTTTCATTTAGGAAGGGGCTGATGGCCTTCATGAGCCGTAAGTAATAAGCTGTGTTCTTCCGCAGATAATTGGCCTGTGCTTCTGAATTAACGGAAGAATTCACCATCATGCCCAAGGTTTTGACCTGGTTGGATACTAAGATTATGGCCTCCTTAATCTGGAATGACTTGTACTCCACCCCCAATTTAGCTAAAAGGCGGTTAGACCCAAAAGCATAAGTTCCGTTTTGGTGTCGTTGAGGCACATCAAGTTTGATTGCATCCAGTCATTGATTTTGCTATATATTTGCCCAATCTTTTCACTGTCTATGCTATGGGAGTCCTCTAGCTCAATTATGAGCTGCGTATCATCTGCATAGTTAGTGAAGAAAACCCCTGTTTCCACTAAGATATTACACAGATTACGCATAAATATATTAAAAAGCATGGGCGAGAAACTGGCACCCTGGGGAACTCCGAATAAGATTGAGATAGTGTCAGAGAAATTATTACCCCAGTGTATTCTGGCTAGGCGATCTGTAAGAAAAGAGACCAACCACTTCAATGCCATTTCGGAGCATCCCACATTATCTCTCAGTGCTTTGACCAACAGTTCATGATCGACCAGGTCAAATGCCGCACTGAGATCCAGCAACATCAGCATCCCAATTTTACCCCTATCCATCAGGCCGAGCATGTGGTTCTGGAGGACCAACATAGCCGTCTCTGTGCTATGTGAGGCTCTAAAACCAGACTGTTGATGATGTAGAGATGCGTGTTTTTCCACATGATTCTGCAGCTGCTGAGTAGCTATTCCATCCAGATATTAAGTATGAAGTTGGAGTTGGTAATTGGCCAAAGGTTCCCTGGATCCTTGGGATCTAATCCAACTTTCTTAACCAGTGGTGTGATGGTGACCTTCTTGATCTCTTTGGGAACTGTACCTTCCTTGAAGGAGGCATTGATAATTCTCAACAAAATAGGAGCAAATTGTTCCTTATTTTGGAGGATGATGTTGGGAGGTAACACGTTTTCCGCACAGGACGTGGGTTTCATAAGACCAAGCACTTCCAATAACTCTATTTCGGTTATGGTGGCAAATTTAAAGGTCTCCTGTCCAGCCTTATTATTGATCTCCTTACTAAATGTGTCCGGTTTTAGTTTATTTCTAGCGTTGGTTATGTTTTGCCTGGCTTTTGCTATTTTGGCTGAGAAGGCGTTTTGCACGATGTCGCAGTCTTCCTTTGACGGTGAGAAAGGCGGAGTGAGGTTTTTTTGTTTCTCTACACTCTTTAGAATTTCAAAAAGTTTGCTAGTCTTGTTATCAGCTGCTTCAATTTCCCCATTAAAGAAATTGGCCTTAGCTATCCTTATCTTGTCTTTATACTTCTTATTGGCTATCTTCCATTTCTCTCTATTTTCAGTGGACTTATCTATACACCACTTCCTCTCAAGGGCTCTTTTTTCAATTTTGATTGTGTCTAGCCCCGTATTTCTGGTGATTACTAACTTTCCTGGCTAGCTTGGTTTTAAGTGGCGCAACTTCATCAACTAGTTCTTGTATATGTGTAGTACATTTTTTAAGCAGTGTCTCACAGCTGTCTTGTTTCTGGAAGGAAGGAAGATTTTTTTCTAGACATGGCTGGAGTTGGTCAATTGTCAAATTTCTAAAATATCTACTAGCGACCTTAATGTGAGGGTTGTACTGAATCAGAGGTGCCTTCAGTTCAATGTTCAGGGAGACTAGGTGATGATCGCTCCAAATACATGGTTCTGTCTTGCAGTTCTGAGACTGTAGATCATGGGTGCACAACATACGACCCGCAGGCCAAGTGCGGCCCGTGATGCTGCTGGATGCGGCCCGGCAGGGTTGAAGACTTTCCTAATGGAAGGCGGCCCGCAAGCAGCAACGGTTGCCCTCCATTAAGAAAGTCTTTGTTTTCCTTGCCGGGCCGTGAAAAAGACTGTCCCTCATTGGCTCAGTCCGCACACACTACGTGACTCCTGTGAGTCACGTAGTGTGTGTGTATGCTGCACCAATGGGGGGCCAGCAGTGCAGCTGACGTGGCCAATAAGGCTTGATGCCGGAAGGCATTTCAGCCTTGCCTCGCCAGCCGCACAAGAAGTCATCCCCCATGCCTGCCTGCACGTCTTCCCTCTGCCCTGCAGCTCGCCCGCCCACTAGGTGAGTTCATTAAAAAAAATGCTCTGTGGACGACAGCCGGGTGGGTGGGCAGCAGTATGGCAGCTCGCCCCCCACCACATGATTCATCCAGTGCTGGATCCCGTCCTGCCAGGCTTTACCAAGCCCCGCTTCACCGAGGGAAGCTGGGGCTCGGTGACCTTATCTGCCCTGGCAGGGGCACCGAGTACAGGGGGCCTGCAGGGCCTGGTCCCCCCCTTCCCCGGCAGAATGAAGTCAGGGCTGAGCCCCCCCCGGCTGGAGAGAAGAGACGCAGTATGGATGGCCCTTTGTTCCATCCATACTGTGTCTCTCTCTGGCGGCCCGGGTAAAAGCCGGGGATAAACGATATTTAGAAATTGTGGGACAGATGCAAAGCAAGAGGCTAGGTACACCCAACCCAAAACGATTTGGGTAGTGCCAGAAGTCTCGCCAGCGTTCCAGCACGTCTGTGTAAGTACATGGTGGGGGGGCTGTATGTTTGTGTGTGTGTCTGTCTCGGGTCCATCCTGACTGTGTTTTTTGTTTTTGTATGTATGTTGAGATGCAGAGGTGGGGGTGTGTATCGGGTGTGTATGGGTGTGTTTGTATTTGTATGTCTGCAGTGTATGTTGAGATGCAGAGGTGAGGTGTGTGTTGGGTCTGCCTGAATGTGTTTGTGTGCAAGTTCAGTGTATGTTGAGATGCGGGGGTGAGGTGTGTGTCGGGTCTGCCTGAATGTGTTTGTGTGCAAGTGCAGTGTGTGTTGAGATGCGGGGGTGGGGTGTGTGTCGGGTCTGCCTGAATGTGTTTGTGTGCAAGTTCAGTGTATGTTGAGATGCGGGGTGGGGTGTGTGTCAGGTATGCCTGAATGTGTTTGTGTGCAAGTGCAGAGTGTGTTGAGATGCGGGGGGGAGGGGTGTGTCGGGTCTGCCTGAATGTGTTTGTGTGCAAGTGCTGTGTGTGTTGAGATGCATGTTGAGATGCAGAGGGGAGGTGTGTGTCAGGTGTGTATGGGTGTGTTTGTATTTGTATGTCTGCAGTGTATGTCGAGATGCGGGGGTGGGGTGTGTGTCGGGTCTGCCTGAATGTGTTCGTGTGCAAGTGCAGAGTGTGTTGAGATGCGGGGGGGAGGGGTGTGTCGGGTCTGCCTGAATGTGTTTGTGTGCAAGTGCTGTGTGTGTTGAGATGCATGTTGAGATGCAGAGGGGAGGTGTGTGTCAGGTGTGTATGGGTGTGTTTGTATTTGTATGTCTGCAGTGTATGTCGAGATGCGGGGGTGGGGTGTGTGTCGGGTCTGCCTGAATGTGTTCGTGTGCAAGTGCAGTTTGTGTTGAGATGCGGAGGGGGGGAGGGGTGTCGGGACTACCTGAATGTGTTTGGGTGCAAGTTCAGTGTATGTTGAGATGTGGGGGTGGGGTGTGTGTCGGGGCTGCCTGAATGTGTTTGTGTGCAAGTTCAGTGTATGTTGAGATGCAGGGGTGGGGTGTGTGTCGGGTCTGCCTGAATGTGTTTGTGTGCAAGTGCAGTGTGTGTTGAAATGCAGGGGGGTTGTGTGTCGGGTCTGCCTGAATGTGTTTGTGTGCATGTGCAGTGTATGTTGAGATGCTGGGGGGGAGAAGGGTGTCGGCTCTGCCTGAATGTTTGTTGTTGTGTGAAAGTGCATGTTGAGATGCGGGTGTGTGGTGTGTGTCGGGTATGCCTGAATGTTTGTTTTTGTATGCAAGTTCAGTTTATGTTGAGATGTGGGGGTGGGGGGTACGGGTCTGTATGCGTGCATGCTTGTGAGTTTGTTTGGTGAGTTGGGGGTAGGGGGTTCGGGTCTGTATGCGTGCATGGTGTATGCTTGTGGGTTTGTGTGCTAAGTTGGGGGGTGGGGGTTCGGGTCTGTATGGGTGCATGGTGTATGCTTGTGGGTTTGTGTGCTGAGTTGGGGGGCTCCAGTTTGTATGGGTGCATGGTGTATGCTTGTGAGTTTGTGTGCTGAGTTGGGGGGTGGGGGTTCAGGTCTGTATGGGTGCATGGTGCATACTTGCTAGTTTGCAGGGGTGGGGTTTGGGGTCTGTACGAGTATGTATGCATGGTGCATGCTTGGTGGCACGGGGCATAGTGTTTGCTTGAGGGGTGGGTGTCTTGGGGCATAGTGTTTGCTTGAGGGGTGGGTGTCATGGGGCATAGTGTTTGCATGAGGGGTGGGTGTTTTGGGGCATAGTGTTTGCTTGAGGGGTGGGTGTTTTGAGGCATAGTGTTTGCATGAGGGGTGGGTGTCTTGGGGCATAGTGTTTGCATGAGGGGTGGGTGTCTTGGGGCATATTGTTTGCTTGAGGGTGGGTGCCTTTGGGCATAGTGTTTGGTTGAGAGGTGGGTGTCTTGGGGTATAGTGTTTGCTTGAGTGGTGGGTGTCTTGGGGCATAGTGTTTGCTTGAGGGGTGGGTGTTTTGGGGCATAGTGTTTGGTTGAGAGGTGGGTGTCTTGGGGCATAGTGTTTGCTTGAGGGGTGGGTGTCATGGGTCATAGTGTTTGCTTGAGGGGTGGGTGTCATGGGGCATAGTGTTTGCATGAGGGGTGGGTGTTTTGGGGCATAGTGTTTGCTTGAGGGGTGGGTGTTTTGAGGCATAGTGTTTCATAGAAGTAAAGTACATAATGCTAACAATATAAAGTGCATTCAGTACACATTTCTATGAATAAAGTGCACAGTGCTTCCAAAATGAAGTGTATTCTGTGAGAAACCTGAAGGTGTCTCACCCGCTAGTCCCCGGGGATCTGTCATCCAGGTGGCTAGCACACAGCCATCGCTATTGGATCTAGTTCCTGGGGGTGGACCAGTGGGGGGGGTGGGAAGGGGAAATCGCCTGGATGGTGGGTCTTCGGGGAGTGGAAGTGGGACACCAAAGGGTGAGACGCGGTATCCCCTTCCTTATGACACCTTTTCCCCATCCTACCAGGTACGATATCTAGAAACTCAACAACACCCTTTTCCGACACAAACACCTTCTCACAGACAGTTAATCGTGAGCGACAACGGACTAACACCTTTATAGCTGACATATCCCAACACAACGGTCAGGCAGAGTCAGGCAAATACTGATAACTACACACACCTGACTTCCATTACACTTCCCCACATGGATAAAAGGCGGAGAACAAAAGCACACTCTGAGCAAGGCCAAACGCATGAGGAAGTAGCTATCCTGAGACGGCAGTTTAAACAGAGGAGAAAGGCGGCGAGATCTGAAAGGACTAGAAGGATGGAATTACCCTTGCCCTTTACAACCCAGAACTGTGACTTTCAAGAAGCCTCAAGGAAAAGAAACATAAGACCGGGAATTGCAGCTCACGAACGGTGTAGTGTGTGTCAATGGTACACAGGGCCCCCCACACTGATAGCCAGGGTGGGGAGAAGTGATTGCCATCGTGGTACCGTCATCGACTTCAATGAGTTCGGCACAGCCGGTGAGTTGAAGAAAATGATAGCAGACCAGACTGTCTTATGCTCAATGTTGCAAGCGGCAACATTGTATTAAGAAAGAGAATGTGAATATAATTGAACTTTGTGACACAAAGATTAGTTCCAGATATAGAGTGGTCCGGCGCTGTGTGGGTGCTCAATCGAAGGTCTCTGTTTGGTACCCCCTCTTTCTAAGCGGGGTACAATTGTTAGACTGTAAAATCGAAGTGGTCCTGCAGGGGGTTGCGTTGAATCCTGTGCACACTCAAAGATCTTTGATTGTCCGTAAACTGAAGTTGGTCTGAGCCTGGCTGAGGGGGACTAATTGTAATAATAAACAGGGCCTATACTAAAAAAAAACGATTGCCAATCTTTACAACTAAATTACAAAGTAGTGTGGGATAATGTTCACAATAAAAGAAAGAAGTGTTAACCAAATGATAAGTCAGGATGGTAGAGCTGGGGTCTCCCTTCCCCACGTTTTTAGCATGGAACAAGACAGGTCCTTTGAGCATAGTACACTCCTGGGCCTCGCCAGCACAAGGTTACAGTTCCTTTCAACGGTGCCAGGACCTTCTGGGGCCAAGTCTTTTTCCTGAAAAGTCTCTTGCCTTAGAAGGCTGACTGAACCAAAATAATAAACAAACAAAAGTTCCTTTGGTATTCTTTCACATTGGACGTTGCCATTCGCCCCTTTGTATTCCCCTCAGTTTCCTGTTGCAATGTTGGTCTCCCTCAATTGGGTTCACTATGGCCTTTCACTCACAAACGTATCATTCAGAAGTCTCAATGTCTTTTTAAACTAAACAGCTATCCATTGTGGACATCCCTCAGCCAGGTTCACACTTTTCGTCACACTGCTCCCGGGTACATTATTGTTTCCCCTCATTCGCAGGCATACCTCTGTCGGGTTCACATTTGCCAGTCTCACAGTTCATTGAGTTTGGCATCCCTCTGTTACGTTCCTGGATACTCCCCTGGTTCTGCCCCTCCACTCTACCGTACATATTAAGGAAAATGAGACGTACTGAAAACAAAATAAGTAAAAGCCTTACACAAAGATTTTACACATTGGGCCTCATCACAAGTTGGGCTTTAGCCCTTAACTGCGGCAGTAACGGTATTACCACCACATTTAAGGGCTGGTCCTATCACGAGTTGGGCGCTAAATGAGCTGTTTTACCTCCAGCTTTTTTCTGGAGATAAAAAATCCAATGGACCCAATGGGGAACAGGGATTTACCGTTATCACCCAACCTGTGATCCGGCAGTAATACCGTCGGACCCATGGGTGCTAAGGCTATTACAGTCAGACGGTATTACGGCCAGGATACAGCCCAAATCATGGAGAGGCCCATTGTGTTTGCAGTGCGCCAAACTCAAAGTGAGCTCCTCCAGTGAGTCCTACTCCCGCCTCTGCCCGATAAACACAGGAGACGGATGGGAAAACGTGGCGGTAAAACATTTTTTTCGCTACTCTTACGATCTCCTTCACAACACCCATGACACGCGTTACGTTGGTTGACAGAAATGTACAAAATATTGTACCATTTTGAAGCATCCGTTCGCTTCATAACAAAGGATATGGTTGTTAAGATTGGATATGTTATACACATTGAAACTGAAATATTTATTTTAAATTAAAAGGTGCTCCAGTCGGTTCATCTATTTAAAGGGTCATACACAAACAAAAGCACGCTTAATCGCGAATCTGTACACCACATTATCCCCGGCCTATTTTTTGAGGCAGTCCGCCACTTTCGGAACCAAAGCGAATAAGATACAGATAAACTGCAAAGAGAAATGAATACGGAGCATTGCTTCTGCTATTAGGAGGTGCGCGAGACACAACCAACAGGCAAAAAAATGGCAACGGCATTGGCAATCATTGAACATCAGCCCTCCAGAATCCACTTGGTCAAAGCGAACCACCGGCACCCATCAACGAGCTGCAGAGCGATGGGTGGGACTGGAAGCCATAAAGCGGAGAAAAAGACAGACGGTTCAAATTACACTCGTTGAAGGGCGTGGATGGCTCCGCCTAGATTGCGCGCCCGTGTAGCATCGAGCCACGCCCCCTTACACCTGCTTGCTTTCAGTTAAACAATGGGGCGTGGTTGTACAGGAAAGTGGGCGGGGCACTAAGCCTAGAGTACACCGGTGTGCGCCGTACTCGCGAGTTGTGGTCTTCTGGCTCGAGCCGTGGGTTGTGTACATTGGCTGTTAAGAAGGGCTCACTGATCAATCACCGACCCGAGGTACAATTGTGTTTGCTTGTGGTAGATAGAAGTGGTGTTTCTTTGCTGTTTCGAGGTGGCGAACCAATGCCTGGGAGCCTAAGGCGCCACTCAGGGTTACTGCAAATTCGGGAACTACTTTTAGGAGCATATTTCGGACATGCTTAGAGGAGCTCGATTGGTTTGACCCTGTGTGAGTGATTTTGGCTGGTTTCAAGGACAGAGACTTTTGTGTCAGGAATGGATCATCCCCAGTTTTCCTGAAGACAACTAGTTTGAATCTAACTTTGAGTAGTTATTGCTCCATGTTTAAGGCATGCACAATATATATATAATATGTAATCCATGTACTTACAAAGACCTTCTTCAAAGAGGTTGATACTTAAAGCACGATTATATTGACGATTGCAAACATTTAAAATGTTTTGTGTGTACACGTGCGAATGTCATGTACTGAAAAAAAGTGCAAACTTTTGCGTGTGTGTTTGTGTTGTCATTTGCAGGCAAGGGGTTATAATATGCTTCTCTTTATCACCCTGGTGGTGTGCAGTATATGCACTCTTCTCCGATGTTACATGTTTAACAATGATTCTGCATTGATATTGAGCTTCAGGCCAGATTACTCCTACTTTGTTGGTACTCAATGAATCGACCTCTGAAGGAGGAATGGCAGTGTTGGCCCTGCTAGAATTCAAATCTATGACTGCAAGTTGCACACACGTTAGAGGTGAGCAGCTAGTCCACAGTCAGCTGTATGCTTTGTTGCTTGGAAGAAAAAAAATCTGACCACATTATTTCACCTGTGCAATCACTATACTGGTTCGTTATCTAGCAAAGTATTTATTCGAATTTTTGTCACGCTCTGGCCGTATCCAGGGGGCCTCGGAGCACCCTACAAGGTTCAAAGGTTGAAAAGATGGGAGATGAAACAAGTTAGAAAATGCTTTAAGGATAGGATGGTAAGATTAGGATAGATCAGTCTTTGCAGGGGAGATGGAGGGCTGAGTTATGTGTGGGGAAACGGGTATGTTTTGAGGCTCTTTCTAAAAGGTGTGATGTAAGTACGGTGCAGTGCAGATATGAAGAGGTAGGGTGTTCCATAAAAGTATTATCATGAATACATTATGCTGGATTAGCTCACAGGGAATAATGGGTTTAGGGCCACAAGTACCTATGCAATTACCACTCAACCAACAGAATCTGAGATCCACCTTGAGGACAAAAACTGCAGCATCATTAAAGCATAAACGTTTGGGAGGGTACACCTTGGGTGAAGGTGGTCCGTCTGCTTGGAAAAAATCTTTGGCAATTGCTGAAATTACAACATATGCGAGTGTACATTTGCAATGCCCCTGTCTGTGTTTTACCTATTCTGTATGAGTGAAGTTTGCACTTCTGCCGCACATGTTGTACTTACGCTGAAGTGGGAGGAAGCTGTAGCAGCAGCGGACCCAATCCAGATCACTTGTGGTGTCCCACAAGGCTCATGTGTCTCCCCGACTATGTACAATATCTTTACTAAGCCTCTCTTCGACAAACTTGACAAATTAGGGGTAACCTACACGAATTATGCGGACGATACACAGATTCTCATACCTCTATCAGGCAACTTTGTCGAAGATACGGCTCTAGTAAACAAAATCTACCTCCTCATTCAGGCATGGATGGCCTCCCACGGCCTCTGCCTAAATGACAACAAAACTGAGATATTAATACTGGGCTCCGACTCTAACCTAAAAAAACTGAGCCCCAACTATCGTAATTTCAACATAGATGGCAACACAATCAAGGTGGCCACCGAGGTAAAAACCCTGGGCTTTTACCTCGATTCCACTCTAACACCCTGGCATCCTCTACAGCGTACACCTGCAAATTAATCAGGACCTGTAGACCTTACCTCTCTAAAACTAACTGCATCATGCTTGCCAATGCATTAGTCATGTCCAAACTGGACTATTGCAATGCCCTCAATGCAGGTGCCAACAAATCCATCATAAATAAAATGCAAATCCTTCAAAACAACGCTCTTAGAGCAGCCCTTGACATACCCCGCAAAGCACATATCTCAAACGTTAGGAAAGACCACCACTGGCTCAAAATCAGTGACAGAGTCCTGCTCAAAACACTATCGCTTACCCATAAAGGGCTCAACAACACTGCTCCCCCCTACATCTCAGCCAGACTGACTAGAAAATCATCCAGGCACCATACTAGGGCTACTAACCACTACCTGCTCGAAACCCCTAGATTCAGACGTTCCAAAGCGGGCGGAGCAAGCTTCCCTGTCAAAGCTGCCCAGGCCTGGAACGCACTGCCCATTGCACTGAGAGCCAACTTACCCTACTCCAATTTTAGATGCAAGGTAAAAAACTGGCTCTGGACAAACGACAACTAACTCTCGTGGTTCCCAATGACCATGATACCGTTGTCCAAAACGATTCTGTTCTCATACCTATACCTGTACACTCCCTCAAAACTACAATATGCTAGTTTTTTTCCTTCCACACGGCGTGTATTGATATGTTCTTACTGTACTGTTATGTTGTTTCTCGCCTATACTCTGTATGTAACCCAAGCTTAAGTAACCTTGTACCTGCTGCGCCCGGCTACCCCTGGGTTTTGTGCGCATTATCAAATAAAAAATAAACATAAACATAAACTTGCACTGCGATAAAACTTGTTTTCTTATACATGCAATAATTGTGCGCTGTGTTAAAATAAACAACATTTTTTTATTAGCCGTGACCTCCTTGATACTCCCAAAGTAGTGTGCACTTGCACTGTTACCCATTGTGATAACGTTTTTGTAGCTGTGTGATCGGGAGGTGTTCACTAGGGTGACTAGAAGACTTCATGCCACCAGGATACCAATTTTCCTGTCCTGAACTTTTCCATTGCAAATCATTGGTATCACATTCATATGTGAAATGTGCTCAACTTCAAAGAACAAAGACTACAACTTCAACTTCCAGAATGCATTACTTTTGTCAAATTAAAGTATAGGTCTTGCCAGGTGGTGTCTTCCTGGTTACATGATGGTGTCTGGTCACAGTAGGCAGGGCATAGATCGATTCATTATTTCATTCCAGTGGCGGCTAAACTGAAACATATTCGAGTGCCACTGGCTTAAGTGAACTTGATAAAATTAACAATGTACAAGTGTGGAAGGATCTGCTATAGCATATGCAGTAAAACAGTCTAGTGTGTAAATAAAGCAATAGTCAACCATGTCACCAGCCTTTCCCTCGTGTCCACTATAAGGTGTATATAATGGTCTTTCCTGTGGGAATATAACCATGGTCACAAGTGGCAGTTCAAAGAATGAACAAAGGGCATATCACGCTGTGGTAGTGTGCACAACATGAATGACGAATATGATTTGTATTACATATGAAGCCACACTCTGGTCTTTTCTATGTGTGGGCCTTTGTGTGTATTGCAGGGGGATCCCACTTTCGATAACCATGAAACATAAGACCCATTAGGTAGTAATTCTCTCAGATTTGCAAACTGATCAATTGCTTTGGGTCAGACTTTCTTGTTACAATGTTAGCTTTTCTTTTGGCTTCAAGCTACACATCCCCACGCTGTATCTTTAGTTGTGCAACAAAGTATGTTTTCTGCATAGTTGTCTTTCAAGAACTAAATTAGTAGTTCTCCGTGCATGGCGCCATCTTCCAGATTTACTATATCGTGGAGTGGGCCATCCAAAGCCAAACGCCACCATGCGATGATATGGAGGCCTTGGTTTTTCCCTTGGGCCATCGTGCTTGCTGTGACAAAGCTGATGCCAGTGGAACACTGTACACACATTCAGCTGGCATTGGTGGCAGTGCTCAACTGTTAAGACACTGAAGCGCCTGGAGCGGCCGCAATGGAAAACCCAACACACTATCTTTCACGGTGGTTGGACACGAGTGTTAAAATATCTAAAGGTAGTCCCTGATTGAAGAGCAGCAAATGGGAACCATCTAAAACAAATTCTTTGTACAAAATGTCTGATCAGTCTTGCTAAAGGGACAGTTTGCTTTTTGGACTCGTGTCCCTGACATGAGCTCACCCATTTACCCCCACCCAAATGTTTCGCAGGCAGTTCAAGACTTTGTCCACTCAAGTTGGGGAAGATGTGTTTTCTTTGCGGTTCTGTGTCACAACAGGCATACGCAAAGTGTATGGGAGTTTCCTGGCACTATGGGCATGAGCTTAAATCTTCACTTAAAAACAAGACACTAGGTTTCCTCAATGGTGATTTATTATTGGAGCTCATTTAATAGTCTATTAATGTAAAAGCCTTGTAGGCATACACTTGCTGGCTCAAATGTATTACTCCCTTTTACGTTACTTCTATAAAAAGGGATGTATGATTGCATTGGGGAGTGGGCAACACGCAACCCTTTGATAACCAAGACTAAAGACAAAATCCGTTTGGTTACTGCCAGCTCCTCAGTTGGCCCTTATCCACCGTTTACCCCTTACTTCAGGAAACTAGGAGTACACAAACTCCAGTGATGGGTTCTGCTTCATGTGGCCTGGAAGCATCAGTAATCGAACCAATGATTCCTCCCCAAATGCTTAGTTCGCAGTTGTAGAGGATGTACCAACGCATGAGGCAGATGACCAGGAGTCATGCAAGTCAGCAATAAGGACTGCGGATGCCGATTTTGAAAGCTCGACCGTGTGTAGCTGATAGTGTACACCGTTGCTCATCCCTACCTTTCAGAACATCTTCGGTTGGCCCCCACTTAATTCCTCGAAAATCTTTACTGTTTTTCGCTTATCTTCCCTTTGAGCACAGTTCACTCTGCTGCTATTGAGAGTTTCAGTTTACTTGAGTTATAAGCAAGGTTCCGTTTTGCATAGGGCTAACGACCTCACGTTTCCTCGAACAGGCAGGTTCTATCGGAGCCAGGGGCATTCATGAAGCGAGCAGTGCTAAGAGTTTCTGCCTTGTTGACGCATGGAACACATTGTGGTGGTGATAGGGCAAAATGTAGGGATTAATGTAAATCCGCTAGTGTGCCCAAGGAAAAACATGCAGTGAATTCTCTCGTTAAGGCTGGCCAAGCAGTGACTAATGTCGATCACCAAACTAAGACTCTTGCATGGTTGCGTGTAATTTTGGCTGCACTAACTAGGGATATGAATTGCGAGCTCCAAGTCTTCTTTTTATTATATCTAATCTCTCTGCTGTCGATTAGCCATTAGAATTTCCCTCCAGGAATTCTGATAGGCTTGGACTTCACTTTGCTAACCCAACATTTTCGAACTCTGCAAGGGTGTAGCAGCCCCTCTACTGAGAACGAACATGGGTCAAATACCCTGTTCTATGGAATTTCTTCCACTCAGGAGGGTCTACAACTACGTTTTAGCTCACTGCACCCTTCACACAGTAGAAATATCCAATTGAGTATCGGCCTGGTCCCATCCACAAAGGCAGTCCAGGAAATTCTCCTCTGAACATGAGTACAATCACCAACCCTAGACCCGTGTTTGGGCCTTGTGGGCCTAATCGGCAAGTTCAAGATTTTAATCTAGCAGGGAACGTGTTTAAGAGGCTCAGTATTTCTTAATGGCTTTAAGATTGTCAGTACATGCCACTCCCTCTTTTAGAGGAACACCCCAGTGGTTGCTTAGTAACTGAGGCTGATGTATGGAACGGATGGGATACATGTACTCTTGCATTGTAAAGCCATGAGGTGCAATGGTTACTGTCAGTGGTGGAGCGAGGAGGGTAGGTAGCCCCAGAATCCTCCCTGGTTCTTGGTGCACCATCCCTGGCCACCGAAGGTCTGGTGTCCCACTCCGAGTATCAGCTCCAGCCATGATTTATTTCAGTTGAGTAAAAAGAAAAAAAGAAATAAAGGTGGACATGCACACCATTACACTTTTTGGGGGTTGCTGAGCAACCATGTTGCTCAACGACACAGCACCGGGCCTGGGTGCTCTAGTCTTTCTGGCGCGTGCTGATGCTGCACGCCTGGATTACTTTCCTTCTGTCTGGTGCTGCAGCTGTGCCCATGCCCCTGCCCTGTCTCTCTCTCCTGCCTGAAGAGAGAACAAAGGTGAGTGTGTTTTTGTATGATGTGTCTGTATGCTTGTATGAGCGTTTGAATGTAATGCATGGTGTTTGTGTGTGCGTGCATGCTTGTAAAACTAATTTTGTAGATCTGTAGGATTGCATTTACCTGTATGTACGCATCAGTGTCTGTGGGCATGCGCGTGCATGCATGTCTTTGTATGGTGTGGGGATAAAGTAACGCTGATTTTAAATTTGGTTTTCACGTCATTGCTGGCATACATAGGTTATGGCAGCCACAGTGACCTTTACTCTCAAACGGAGACACTGGTCGCAGCCTCATCAACATGGTTTAAGTGCTTCTGTGTAGTTAGGGGTAGCACTTGGAATTCATGTCCAGAAGCTAGAAGTAGCTCCAGGGTGTCAGGAAATTCCTCTGAGCAAGATTTACTCATTGTGACCCACAAGCTATTAAAGTGAAGTCTCGTAAAGGAGTTCTTAGGGTGGTGTACATTTAATGAAGGGCTTAAATTAAATGAGTAGCACAAGAAGATTTAAAATGAATTCAGAGATGTGAAAAATGCTACTTTTGTGTAGCGATTTAATATGCAGATATAAGGATCGAAATTAAAATTGGATAAACAGGAGCTAAAAGCAGCTCCTGGGTATCCAGCATAAACCAGTGACCAGGAGCTACCAATGGGGAATGAGAAGCTAGTGCATAGCATTCTGCAAATCTAGCTTCGACATAAGATGCAAAAGTATAATGTCCATTATTTATGACCCCTGGTCCTAATGTTATTGATAGATTGTCCCAAATGCACGGATTCACACAGGTGTTGGTTCAGCTTCAGTTGCCATGTGGAGCCAAAATTAGCTCCTGGTAGCTATTGGCGTGAAGCTAACCAGGCTCTTCTAGGCTATAAGCAGGAGCTAAATAGCTCCCAGCTCTTCCCCCCCCCCCCACCCCCCACTTTCGAACCTTGCAGATGACATATGTCGAACAGCCACTCTCGAGTGCTGGAAAGGTGATGGGACTTATCTGTTTTTTTTCAAACTGTGGCAAGCACCCGAAAAAGCCATTGGCCCAATTCTATTGCTATGCTGTTTCCTTTTGCACAGTTGCTGACTGTTCTTGATTCCTCTGTCTCCATGTTTATTTACATTTTTTCCCTTTTATTTCCTCTGAACATTTCTTTCCAGTCAGTTCTTCGGTCTTACCACACCTATCTTGCAAATTCTTAATTCCAATAGACATGCAGGGCGAGTTCCTTTAGTTTACATACTTGACGTAAGAGAAATGCACTCGCCCCATTGTGACATTGACAAACTGTTTACCAGTGTTTCTGTAAAATGGTGTATATCACATTAGGCACACTTCATATTTCGGGCAATGCTGACTCCCAAAGCCAACCACGTACAGTGAAACATTTTTTGCTATTTACTGCAAACAAAGTTTCTTTGCAGTAAATGTGAAATAAAAGCTTCAGATCTCACCATACTAGCCAGCAACGTCGAATACCATGGAGATGGTACCACCTTCCATAAGTTCTCTTCTCCAAAGCAAGTGGGCAAGTAGATTTTGCAATCCCTGTTTAGTCATTACATATCTGTGCCACTACACCCAAAACTCATCAATCTCTGTTGCTGTCTTTGTACTACCACGTCATTTTTATATCTGACGCCACTTTTTCTTTGTGATACAACCTTGTTTGCTTAGTCTTTGCTGCTGCTGCAGAATGAGGAGATGATAGCATGCCACACATATAAGTTCCACATGAGATGCAAACTATAGCTATTAGTTCATTATTCTGCTTTAAATGTTTTCCAGGCTTATCCTAAATCTACATTATACACATTCTTAAACATACATGCAATGTGTCATAAGTTTGTTTGTATGGCACCAGTTGACTTGGGGATCCAAAGGTAGCTCCTGGCATTTGTTGGTGTTAAGCGTACTAAGCTGTTCTAGGGTATATTCAGGAGCTAAATAGATCCCAGCAATTTCGAATCCTGCAGACACTGGTCTCTTCCTTTCACATGGGCTTGTGAGTCATTCAAATATATAGATCTAAATATGTATCAAGGCAATCCATAATTTGAGATTATCCATAAACCTTTGTGAAACACTTCCTCTTCGAAGAGGGTTGCTTTCAGTAAGATTCGTATCCTCCTGGAGCTTTTATAAATCTTTGCAGGCTCATCCATTGATATCCCTCATAGGATTTTTAAAGACCTGGATAAAATGTTAGTGAAACTTTGCAGAGCGTCTTTCCATACTGTGAGTAGACCTTTCTGAAGGCAGAGGTTTAAGAGTTTAATTCTTTGAACTTTATTACCTTGGTTTCACAATTATATTTTTGCACCATGGTTAGGCGCAGATGAAAACGCTTGTTGAGCAGTGAAATTGTTCCATTTGGTTTCTGCTGATTAAATTACGACTAGCCTTCATCATCACACCCAAGGGAGCTACCTATATTCTTTCCATACTTTTTATTGGCATTTTCAAAAGTACACCAGCAATTCCACCCCCTTGCCTTTCCTGCACCATCCCCCTTCCCACCCAATCCCCAACACCAACATAGCAAAACCAGTCTTTATGTACAGTCTCTTCTTTTACGTGACATTCTCGAATCCCTTTCCCGTAAAACACTCTCACCCTTTACCCCACAGTCATTAGTATGGGTTACTCAGGGCCCCTCATTGCCTCCCTCTCTCCCAGTGCTGCCCCCCAACACACTCCTTTTATCCTTACCTGCACTCAGTGGTACCCCCTCCTTGGCTTTGTACCAGTACTCACCCCGGTCCCTTCTTGAATCCCTTAGCAGAAATTACAAAACTATGTCCCATTCCATCAAAACCATTTGGCGTCCCCCCCCCCCTACTAGAATCGTATAGGTCACCCATTCTAGAGCCCAAAAATTCCATACCTTGCCCACCCATTCATGTTCTGATGGCCCTTCTTTCTGCTTCCATTAACATGCCACTAGCAACATAGCTGCCACCATTGGAATTACATATGCTTTTTTATTTGCGCTCTCGATGGTAGGTTCTCTATTACTGCTCCCGTCCCCAGCATAGCCTCCCCCCACCGTCCCTTCCTCTTGTGGACAAAAAATCTCCCTTATTGTCGTGTTGACCATACCCAAACATGGTTGCAACACTGAGCCTTCCCACCATATATTGTTTCCAGGATCCCACCTCCCCGCAATCCCTCCAACAAAGCTCTGATGTATGCGGGTAGTAACTATGCAGTTTCTTGGGTGTGAGATGCCATTCGAACATGAACTTGATCCACATTTCCTGAACCTTGGTGGCTTTTGTAAGTTTGTGAATACTTGTCCAGAGCTGTGCCCATTGTTCCTCCTCCAGTCGATGGCTTGCTGCCGTCTCCCATCATATATGCCCATTTCGGGAACCCCTGCGCTTCCGAAGCAATTGGTGTTCCCACCAAGTGTTTATTCCCAGTATCTGTTGTAACATATTTCCCAAAGGGGTAAGGTCCTTTGTGGCTGCCAATTTAATCGAAGGATTCAGGAACCAGTGTCTCATTTGTGAATAACAAATTCTCTCCCCTTCTCCCAAGTTGAAATCGCGCTTACATTGCTCATAGGATTTGATTTCCCAATTTTTCAAACATATCCCGTAGCTTATGACATCCCGCCTTCTCCCACCCAGCAAATGCTCCCCTTTCCTGCCCTGGCGTAAATTAAGGGTTCTGAAATCTGATCGTTAGTGGGGAGGGAAATCAGATTTGCCCCCTGCCGCAGGTCGTCCTAAGAATCCCCTACCAGCACCGTCAACCGGCTTAGATACATATTTTTGGGTCGATCCTCCTTCGTTTGCCAGAGCACTTCCTTTAAGGGCCCATCTACTACTGCCCTATCCATCCGGCACCAAATGTTTGTGTGGTTATCCGTAAACCACTCGCACATCACTCTAATCTGAGCCACCAAATAGTAAAGTCCACAGTTTGGAACTCCTAGCCCACCCTTGCATTTCGGGGTGAGAGTAATTGCACAGAGGCCATGGGTTTAATGTGATTATAAATGAAAGCCCCCACTAATTTCTGCAGGTTCCTTATGAATCCCTGAGGGACCACCAATGGGAGGGCCATGAAATAATATGACCTTCAGTAGGATCACTATTTTAACCCTTTAAGTGCCATGGGTATTTCCCCCCCCAGTGCCAAGGCCTTTTTGGTGAATTCGGTATGTGGCCATTCAATGGCGTGTAACTTTTTTGTTACATGAGATCTTGGCCAAATTTGGCTAATTTCTTTTCCCACATGTAGGCGGTCGTAACGCCACCCAGGAATCCTATATTGCTGTAGGGGGGTGAGAGAAAATAAGCAAAAATGGCGAACATTTTGTGTTTTTTCAAAAAATGCCAATAAAATGATCTACAAAGAAGCCTGTGGTTTTTTCCTTGTAAGAGCTAGGAACAAATGGTTTGCTGTGCTGAATTCCTCAATTTCCTGGCTTTCAAGAACAGGTTGAGTGGGAACAAAAAAAAGAAATAGAAGTGGTTATCAACAGTTTTGTGCGAGGTAGGAGATTTTGCCAATTTTTGCCAATTGGACATGCATGGACGGAATGGAAGAAAAGGGTAGGAAAGCCGAATTGGAGGACAGAAAGGCATACATTTCTGAAAAGTAGACAAAATTCCAAGTTTAGGAAGGGGTGATTTGCATAGGCCGGGCAACAACTAGGTAGGGGAAAATGCCGTAGATTGTGGGAAAAGCAGGAAAATGACAGAAAAAAAGGTATATGTTGGAAATGGTTGGCTTGGTACGGCAATGGCTTCTATGAATTTTGAGAAAAGCAATGCTCCCCTATATTCCCCCGACTCTTGCAGTTAGGAAAGCACACATTTTATGTAGTGTTTTACAAAACAAGCAATACCACAAGCCAAACACTGAGCCATGGTACACAGTAGTTTTATGCTTACGGCCTGAACAGACCCACTTAGCATGTGTAAATCAGGAAAACCAATGCGGTGAGGAACAGCAAGCATACATTTCATAAAAGATCACAGGCAGACCTTTCCAAGGGTAGGTGACTTGTGCAGGTTACAAAAGTGTATGGTGCCTAAAGCAGCGCCTAAATGTAGGGCACATTTGGGAAATGTAAGGGTTGTGTGACAAAGGGCATCAGCAAGTGGGTCAAAACATTATGAAAACCACACAAACACAACAAATGTTATACCTTCGCGAGTTCCCACACGTGTACCAATGAAAACGGTACCTCACATGTGTGGGTGTACCTACCTGAGCGCCAAGGTAAAGCCTAAAACACAGGTAACCCCAAGTCTGTTATGACAGCTGAATTTCACACTTTGTCCAGATGGGCACACCATACAGATATGGGCCTCGGGTGTCCAAGCCACCAAGGAAAACAGGGAACCCTATGCATTTCCGAAGGACACCCGTGGCAATCCGAAGAGGTATGATTTGTGCAAATCGCCCCAGAATTTATTACCCAGACACCCCCGCAAAGTCGGAAATGTGGGAAAAAAACGCATTTTCTGCACATTTCACTCGGCTCACCCATCGAAACACGCTGCCAACAACACATGGCCTGCCAACAACACATGGCCTGCCAACAACACATGGCCTGCCAACAACACATGGCCTACCGTCCCGCATTCCCACAGGTGGCCCGATGTAAACGGTACCTCACATGTGTGGGTGCACCTACCAGGGTTCTAAAGGGAAAGCCTAAAACACAGGTAACCCCAAGTCTGTTATGACAGCTGAATTTCACGATTTTTCCAGACGGGCACACCATACAGATAAGGGCTTCGGGTGTCCAAGTCACCAAGGAAAACGGGGAACCCCATACATTTCCGAAAAGAGGACACCCGTGAGAATCTGCAGAGGTATGATTTGCGCAAATCGGCCCAGAATGTGTTACCCAGAACCCCCAGCAAAGACCCACATGGGAGAAGGGTGCCCAAGGCCAGGGATATTACAGCCGACTTTGCTGCAGCCCTGGCTGCCCTATGTTACATCTTCTCCCCACCAGGGATTCTCGGCAGTGTGCCAATACCTCCCCGAAGGGAAAAGCTGTAATGCAGCCCAGCCGCAACTCCAGGACGGATGGAGGTGATGTCCCTGGCCTTGTACATAAATGTACCATGGGGGTGAACCGTCTCCTAAGCACAGCACCAGCTCCAGAGAACCCCAGCAGGATCCCCATTCCACCCCGCAGGTGACATCTGTAACGTAGCACAGCCAGACGTGGAGCCTGGGCTTGCAGACGGACAACCCACATGGGAGGGATCCACCCCCAGGGAAACACCAATGTTCTGCTAGCATTGGGGGCAATTTGTGGCCTGCCCCTGCAATTGTGTCCCAGCCCACCAACATATCTGCCCAGACGGCCCATTCCCACCCACACCACCAACAATCCAGCCCCAGTCTCACCCACCCCAGTGACTGTGTCCCTTTGGGGTGCCCCACAGCCCCCCTAAAGTGCATTCCACCATTTTCACTTTTTTCCTTTGGTAACCCAACTCCCCTTGGCGCAGAGGGGCACATTGGTGTGCCAATCTGGCCCTGGGGTGCCCAAACCTTACTGCCCCACCCACTTGGGGCCCTCTCCCCCCTCACCCCAAATGGGTGGCGGGGGCACCTCATGCAGGCCTCCCTGAGCCTCCTACAAACGGCTGCGTGAGGTACACCCCCCTCCATTTGGGGTGGGGGGGAGAGGGCCCCAAGTGGGTGGGGCAGTAAGGTTTGGGCAAGAAAATAATTCAAAATGGCAGGCTGCCCTTTAGTGGGGCTGAGGGGCACCCTACACCGCTGGGGAATTTTTTTATGTGAAAGGGTGCACCTCTCCACCCCCACCCCAATTGGGGAGGCTGCGCATCTCATGTAGCCCTCCCTGGGGGCAGATAAGGGGGGCTTTCCTGCACTCCTCCCTGGGCTCAGGCATCCCTTCCTAGGAGCAGATATCTGGTCCCAGGGAGGGATGCATGACATGGCACCCACTCCGTTGCGGGTGGGGGAGACGGGGGCCACCACCCGGTCCCATTAGAAAATTCTCCGTCCCTTTGGGGTGCCCCATAGCCCCCCTAAAATGCGTTCCATCATTCTCAATTTTCTTCTTTGTTTACGAAACTTGCCTTGGTGCAGAGGGGCACATTGGTGTGCCAATCTGGCCCCAAGGTGCGCAACCCATACTGCCCTACCCACTGGGGGGGGGCCTGTCCCACAATTTTTGATGGCCCTCACCCTCAATGGGTGGCGGGGGCACCTCATGCAGGCCTCCCTGGGCCTCCTACAAACGGCTGCGTGAGGTACACCCCCCTCCATTTGGGGTGGGGGGGGAGAGGGCCACCTAAAATGTGTGGGACAGTCCCCCCCCCCCCCCGGTGGGTGGGGCAGTAAGGTTTGGGCACCCTGGGGCCAGATTGGCACACCAATGTGCCCCTCTGCGCCAAGGCAAGTTTTGTAAACAAAAAAATGGAAAATGGTACACTACACTTTAGGGCGGACTGAGGGGCACCCTAAACCGCCAGGTAATTTTCTAATGTAATGGGGGGTGATCCTCTAGGTGGGGGTAATCTCGTTCAGCCCTCCCTGTTGTCAGACGCCCCATCGTAGGAGCAGATATCTGACCCCAGGGAGGGCTAAAAGGGGTGCCCCCATTTCCCCTTGGGGTGAGGGGGAAAGGGCCACCCCCCTTTTCTGTAAAATAAATCTCTGGTGGCTAGTGGACCCCCCATTCTCACCCAAAATTCCCTTTTTAGCTTTTTTTGTTTTTTTATTTTGCCCCCTTGCCTGGGGGCAGATGATCAGCCATCTGCCCCCAGGGAGGGCCCTTACCTGCAGGCCCCATCCTTTGGGGGGCCTGCACACTTATTCCTGGTGGCCCACCCCCCACCCCCTAATTGGATGGGGGGGCCACCTCATGTACTCCTGCCTGGGGGCATAAATCTGCCCCCAGGGAGGGCTACAAGGGGTGGCCACCCTTTCCACTTGGTGTGGGAGGGTGAGGGCCACCTTTTCAGGGGGCAAAGAAAACCTGGGCCCCCCTCCCCCATTGATTTCCTTTTTTATTTTTTTGCCCCCTTCCCTGGGGGCAGATGATCAGCCATCTGCCCCTAGGGTTGTACACATATGTGCCCCCATGCTTTGTGGGCTGGAGGGGTGAGGGCTGCTTATTGTAAGCAGCCCCCACATCCCCCCGCATTCAAAGACATCCCTGGTGTCTAGTGGGCATTGCTGCCCGCGCATCGAGTGCCCTGCAAAGGCCATAACTTTGTGCTCTTTGCCACCGAAAGTAATCCCCTTAATGTCCCTGCTCGCCCTGGTCTTTGCCAATAGTGGCTCCAAATGGATCGTGTACAGAAGCGGAGAGAGCGGGCATCCTTGCTTAGTACCTCTACTGACTTTTATCCCCCCTTTTATCTGGCCGTTGATTGCGAGTTTAAGAAGGGGTGCCCGGTAATTGGCTCTAATTAATGAGAGGAACTTAGGCCCAAACCCCATGACCTTCATTGTGTGGAAAGGAAATGCCAATTCGACACGATTAAAGGATGTCTCTGCATCGAGTGCCAGCAGTAGTGTGGAGATCTTCGATTTATCAACATTCTCTACCAAGTGGCACACCTGCCTAATGTTAACGAAGGTCTGTCTCCATTTAATAAAATTAGACTGGTTGGGATTGATCAACTTGGGAAGGGGCGCTTCTATCCGGGATGCCAATACCTTGGTGCAGACTGTTGCATCCAAATTGATAAGTGCTATCGGGCGGTATGATCCGCATAATATTGGATCTTTGCCTGGCTTTGGCAGTAGTATAACTTTGGCTTCCTCCTTTGAAGGAGTAATTCGCCCAGCCCTACCAAATGAGTTATACAGCCTGACCAGTCGAGGGAGCAGCTTCTCACAGAAGGTCTTATAAAAGATTGCTGGGAATCCATCTGGTCCCATCGATTTTTCTTTCCTCTGGGGCGATATCCTTCTCCAGATCTTCCCTCTCCTGTGGCGAAATGTTGGGGAGGGGGACAGTTGTAAGATGCCTAGATAGGCGCTCCTCCTCCGGTGAGTCTGAAGAGAATAAAGTGGTATAGTACTCGTCAAACTCCTCAAGGATATGTAGCAGGGCAGTACTAATATCCCCCGTTTTCCTCTTTATCTTAAGTATCGTCCTTGAAGCCTCTTTCTTTCTTATTTGGCGTGCCATGAGTCGGCCTTATTCACCTTGACATAGTACCTTTGTTGGAGGTGTAGAAGAGCCAGTTCCGCTTCGCTAGTCTGCAGCATATCTAATTGACCCTTAACCAGCAGGTATTACCTCTGCAGCGTCCTCCCCACATTATCTACCATTCTCTCCATTATTTGTTTAAGTTAATCTTCCAACTCCTCCCGAAGCTGACCCCGTTGACTATCCCTCTGGCACTTCCTGGCCATCAGTTCCCCCCTTATTGTGGCCTTAAAGGCATCCCACACTTCGTGCCGCTGGGCCCCTTCAGTGGAATTAAATCTGAAGAATTCCTCTATTTTATCCTTCAGCTTGTAGCATATAACCTATCTCTCAACAAATGACTGGGTAATCTCCATTTTTACAACCCAGACTCTTGTTTCCCCCCCCTTGTATTTGTATTTGTATTTTGTTTATTTGTATAGCGCAAACCAGGCCCGGAGGCTACCGGGCACATATCTTCAAACAGTGGTTACAACATTGCAGGAACATATTACAAAGCATTGGAATCCAGGAACAGTGCATGTTAGTCAGGCATACATAACAAAACTGGGAAGTCGGCTATTCAGTAAGACAATTGGTCATCTGAGATGGCTAGCCAGTGTTTAGCTTTGAGTTTAAATAGGTTAAGAGATGATAGATATCTAATAGTGAGAGGCACAGAGTTCCAAAGTTTGGCTGCCACAACTGGGAAGCTAACCCCTCCGGCTTTTTGGAGCTTGAATCTAGGGATTGAGAGGCTCTGGCTATGGGCAGACCTGAGTGACCGGGGAGGGATATATTGAGTGAACTGCGAAGCTAAGTAGATAGGGGCCTGGTTATGAATGCTTTTGTAAGTAAGGGCGAGTGAGAGCCAGTGCAGGTTCTTCCTAGTTTCAGAGATGTGTGCAGATCTAGGGATGTTGAGGGCTGCTCTAATAGCGTTATTTTGAGTGATCTGGAGTTTATTGAGGTTGCACTGGTTAGTGCCTTGGTACAGTACATTACAGTAGTCCAATTTGGACATAACCAGTGTCCTAGCGAGGGTGATGCAGTTCTGCGTAGAAAGGAATGGGCGACAGGCTGTGATCAACTTACATGTGTAGGCTGATGCGGCAGCGACTGCATTGGTTTGTCTGTGAAGGGAGAGTGTGGAATCTAGGTAGAGTCCCAAGGTTTTTGTGTCTTTGGATACTTTTCGGTGCATGATCAGACAATGCTATTGCCTCCAGTTCCACCTCAGATACGTGCCCCAATATCGTGCTAGAAACCCAGGCGGTCTAATTGCGAGAACGTTCTATGGACACGGGAGTAAAATGTGTATCCTTTATCCTCCCCTTTCAGCTCTCTCCAGTTATCCACCAAGCCCAGCTGGGTCATGCGCTCCCGCAGCTCACTGGAAGGGGCCCCTTGATTATAGAAAATCCTTGCGCTCCTGTCGGCCCGTGGGTCCCATGCAAGATTGAAGTCTCCTACCAGTATTAGGTGTCCCATAACAAATGCGCCCCTGTATATACCCATCATGCCTCGTATTAGTTGCATATTGTTGCCTCTTCCCCAACGAAACTAGATATCTGCCAGCTCCATCGTTCTCACTGAAACCTGATAGGGCCTTGATTCCAATTAGTACCCCTCCAGTCTTCCTCATGGCATTGGATTGAAATAAATTATTGTATCCTTGAGGGCGCTAGAGAGCCGTCCAAGATGGTGGCTTTCCTGTGAGCTCCGTGTAGCTCCCCAAAGATCCTGAAAATAGCGTGCTTCCGAGGTGACTTGCCGAGCTGCTGTGAACACCCAGCGAGAGCTAAGGCGTTTCTGTGCACAACTCTGGAACAAGCTCGGCTGTCGCGTGAGTTTTTGCCCACGAACGACGGCCCGAGAAAGGTCCCACCCCCCCTTCCGCCATCTTGGTGGCGGCGCGACCACGGTGAGGCCGAGGCAGGCGGTCGTAAGGGAGGCGGCTGTGCCCGGCTGCAACAACAAAAGGCACCGACCGTACCACAGAGGCGTTAGACGGAGCAGAGAAGTCACAAGGCAACGGTGTGCGGCGGTGGCCCCCCTCTGAGCACCGGCCGTGCTGCGTCGAGACTCCCGGGAGACGGGGGAGGGGCCGATTGCTGGGAGGCCACGGGGCACGGAGAAGGCCCAGAGGACAACCGCGAATGAGCCAGAACGACGGAGGCTGATGACCACACGCCAGCGGAAAGCCAGGTACGAGCGCGATGAGCGCCCCCTTAATCGTCAGCACCCACGTTAAGTAGGATTGGTCTCCCGGCTCTTCCGCGCGTCAACATAGCCTGCAACCGCAACGGCGCGGTGAGGCCTACTAAGATCCATAGTCTAGAGGGTACGGGGCAGGCACCGGGAACCCAGAGAATGAGAAGGTCTCTACGGATATGTTCGTCACTCCACAATTAAACAGTGCCCCGGATTGCAGCAGAAACACTTCACCACCGGCTGCTGACGGTGAAACCGCCCTGGAGCCCACGCAAGGTCACTGCTTCAGTTCTAGGCCATAAACGGCGTCGATCGCTGAGCCTGTCCCCGCGCATTGCCCGAGTGCTCATCTAGAGGTTGGTGTTTCCGAGGGACGTTGGCGCTTCATCCACAGCCGCGACACCAAAGACCTCACTGGCGCCTCTTGGAGACAATGGAGGGGACAGAGGCGAAACCAAAATTTGTAGTGTGCGTGCCTAAGCAAGCCGTAAGAGATCCCCAGCAAGCTCGCCACAAACTCACCCAGCAGATTCTTGACTGACCCTTCCAAGCTCACTCCGTGTTGCCTTCTTGGCACTTCATTACCCTCTTCCATTGTGATCATGGGGAAAACTGATAGATCGCAACGAAAACTAAACTTTGAGAGCTGCTCCTCAGTCAAAGCGTCCTCTTCCAGCAGCAGACCGCAGTCACCCAACTGAAGTCCGCCCAACGAAGATGAGGTGACACAAGACTTCGACATCAGAGAAATTCTGTTAGATCTCAAGGCGGGGATAGGGAGCATGGGGAGCAAACTAGACTCGCTTTCCTCCAAATTTGACCTGCTCCAACATCGGTTGGATAAACATGCTGACGGACTCGACACTGTTGAGCAGAGGGTTTCCGACCTTGATGATGGGACGTCGGCCTTATCCTCCGAGTATCCCAACTGGAGGCCCAAATGAAGGCTGTAAACGCCAAAAACGAGGACTTGGAAGGCCGCTCATGCCGTAATAACATAAGGATAGTCAGAATCGGAGAACACCAACCCGTCCTGAAAATGGAGGAATACGTGAAGAAAATGTGCACGGACCTGTTTGGTTCAGAAATCCTGTCTAAATGTTTTGTTGTCGAAAGAGCCCATAGGGTTCCTAATGCAAAACCCATTCCCGGAGCAAACCCCCGACCTATCATTGCGAAGCTACTCAATTATAAGGACCGACATGCCATTCTCAGAGCAGCTAGAATCAAAGGAGAGCTCCAATACGATGGTGATAAGATTCAGTTTTTCCCGGATTTCTCCCAAGCCGTCCAGGCGCAAAGAAGTACTTTCACAGCCGTGAAACGAAGAATGCAAGAAAACCAGATCCAATACTCCATGCTTTTCCCTGCGAAACTTTGACTTCAGCACAAAGGCAAAACGCAGTTCTTCAACACTCCAGACGAGATCAGCGAATACCTAGACCGAGCCGGCTGCTGCCCCAAACAACCACATCCCCCAGAGGGGTAACATACCGAGGAGAGATCCACTGTAAACATAAGCTCCATAATTGTCGCACCAGGTATGACGCCTCAACAACAATCATTGTAACGCTTACCTTAGGCTCCGCGGGAACACCTCTACTACTCTTGTCAGGGTGCGTGGTTCTCTCACTACTTCCCTGTTTAGAGTTCTATGAGTTGAGAATCTGTGGAATTGAACGACGAGTCAACAATGGAATCTAAGATAACTGAGAATTGTCTCCTCACCAACCAACACTCCTTCCCACTGAGTTCGCCCTGCTCACCTCTTATTATGTTTTGATGAGCTATCCGTCCTGCATCTGTGCAGGAGCGCAAGTCCTGAAGATGGGATTGAAAGAGCGGGAAAAGGAACCAACTCCAATGGAAGGGCTACGGGAGTACTAATGCCTCAGGAGGTAAGTTGTATGCTGGAAAAGGTTCAATGACTGAGAGACGCTGGGTGCCAAGAACATGAGGAGAAAATCACTCCTAATCTAAAGGGAGTGTCACTGAAACATTTACTAGAGAGTGCGTTGCTCATACACACAATGTGAACCAGAAACCTCTATCGGGCAATGCACCAAGCCTATTATTTTCCTCCAATAACACCAGAGGGACTCGGGGAACCAACAAGGTGGGACTCTACATGTACTGTATGTTCCTACGTGTGTGTGAACAAACCATGTGAAACAAAAAACTGCTGATTAGACTGCCCAACTACGGAATAAACAATTCAAGTGCTATACCACAGCCACAGTAAATTCCTAGTGACACGAGCGACTAAAGCTCGCTTACTAACCAAACAGGCTAACGAGAAAACTAGATGCCCAAATAATGTTTCACAAGAAACTTTACTTGCGGTGAGAAGAAACAACACGGACAGCTTCTCCTGTTAATTCCTGACAGAAGAACACTCCTCACCGGACACTCGGAAACTGTGAACTGACAGAATTCAAGTGGGAACTAGGAAATCTACAACAAATGTGAACTGAGAGTGACACAGGCACAGGAATTTTCAATGACAAAAGGGAAAACTAAGGGCAAGAAATTCCTGTCAGAAACGAGCTGAGGTAAGCGTCCGCTAACAGCAAGAGGACGCGAAGCGCAGCTCCACCGAGGGGAGGGGCTTAAATACGCGCGGAGCCTGTACTACTGGTATGCTCTGCAGGATTCAGGGACGGCCGCCTGGCGGCCATGTTGAGTAAAGCGGGATAGTCTGAATCACAATTGGCCACTGGGTTCTCC
Source organism: Ambystoma mexicanum (assembly GCF_040938575.1). Taxonomy (NCBI): domain Eukaryota; kingdom Metazoa; phylum Chordata; class Amphibia; order Caudata; family Ambystomatidae; genus Ambystoma; species Ambystoma mexicanum. The sequence continues at coordinate 532,223,020 of NC_090941.1, read as the reverse complement.
CTACTAATAGCCCAGGAATGATACACAGCAGCCCAAGATCTTTTGGGGGAAGTCCTATGGAACGGTCCTGTGATCATGACACTCGTACAGCGGCCCTTTCACCACGGACCGTAATTTGCAACGAGAGTTGGGAGCCAGCCGCCTCTTGGAGGGCCACAGGCGCCCCTAGCACTGCTATGTTGTCTGTTCTGTTTGTAAGGGATTGTTCTCTGTGTGCCAGTTGGGGGTTGCCCACTCAAGGGTGGGATTCCAGTTCAGCCGGGCCGCTACCTAATTCTCACCCTTATTCTACAACAACTATCAGGTTCCTCGCTACTCCAATACAAGCCGGGCCCTCCGGCCACCTTCAGATCGCAAGAATCCAGTCAACACCTCCAGTCCTGATAAACCAGAGCTTAACTGACCACCCAGATGGCGGGACCAACACTTAAAATCGCCACCTGGAACATCCGTGGAAGTAACCATCCTGCGAAGACTAGGAGAATCCGCCATTATCTCAGACGCCACAAAATTAATATAGCTATATTACAAGAAACGCATCTCCTGCCTTCATCGGAACAACTCTGGGCTAAATCATGGGGCTGTCACAGGTATTTCTCATCATATTCTTCGTACGCCAGAGGTGTTGCAATCTTGATAGACAGGAAATCAAACTTTAGTCTCATCAACTCAGTGAAGGACTCAGAAGGAAGAGCTCTATTGGTGAGAGGGTTGATCTCAGGGAAAGAGGTAGTAATAGTAAATTCATACGGACCAAATACCGATGGGCCCAATAACTTCAACTGGGTCATGACTCAGCTGGGGAAGTTCAACGCAACAACCATTATCTGGGGAGCGGACCTTAACATGCCAATTGACCCCATACTCGACAAATCCCATAATACAACGGGACACCCCTCTAAAGCCAGTGCCCAAGTCCGTGAGATTTGCCACACGTTTGAGTTAGCCGACACTTGGAGGAGCAACAATCGAGACGCCAGAGAGTACACCTTTCATTCTGCTGTTCACAACACTAGTTCCCGGATCGATTACATTCTAGCATCTATCCACTGCCCTTTTGATTGGGGAGAAAGTCAAATCCTGCCGCGTTCCTTCTCTGACCATTCAATGGTCACACTAGAAGCCACTCTTCCAGGCACCACCAATCCTGGATTCCGGTGGAGATTCAAACTCTGAGCACTCACCAACACTGTCTTTGCGGATGAACTTCGCAAGGAAATAACATCTTTTATCAAAATAAATCAAAACTCGGTCACCTCGGCCAGCACCATGTGGGAAACACTAAAATGCTTTGTACGAGGAGTTTGCCTGGCCAAAGAAAATGGCATATTAAAACTGATCCGGAAGGACTTGGCCAGTAGCGAACGACACTTGAAAGAACTAGAGATGAGAGCCTCCACTACTCAAGACCCACATGTTCAGGCAGAAACAAAGAAAGCACTGCTGAAGTTTAAAGAAACAGCTGAACGAGAAATAAAGTTCACAAGCCGCAAGCATCAGGTCCGCAAATATGGGGAAGGCCAGAAACCAGGCGCCTTGTTAGCCCGTCTATAGACAAAACCCCCGACTCAAGTCGAATGTGTCAAAGACGACCAGGGTAGACTGGTATATTCTGAAGAAAACATTGTCAAGGTATTTCGAGACTTCTATCAAGATCTTTATAGCTCTAAAGGGACCTCCGATCCAGAAACCATACAAATGTTCCTCGATGACACAGAGCTGTACTGGGTTGAATCGGAGCTACGTGAACCCCTAAATGCTCCGATAACAGTTGAGGAGGTTCTGGAGGCAATAAAATCCCTCCCAAATGCCAAGGCGCCTGGGTCCGACGGGCTCATCGGAGAGTTTTACAAGGCCCATGCATCCATCCTAGCCCCTCTTCTGCTCCGAGTTTTTGAAGAATCTTCGAAGCTTGGCTTCCTCCCCCCCCCCCCCCCCATCACGTGAAGCCAACGTAATGGTGGTACACAAAGCCGGCAAACCCCCAGACGATTGTGCTTCCTACAGGCCAATCTCCTTCATTAATCTGGACAATAAAATTCTAGCTAAAATCTTTGCTGCAAGGTTACTGCCTCTTATGCCCGCACTTGTAATCGGAGACCAAGCTGTGGTTATCCCGGGGCGAAGCACAACCTATGGGATCAGGAGACTGTTTGTCATTATAGAGGCCCTAAATCCATCACAACAGGCTATAGCGGTCCTTCTCGACGTCGAGAAGGCATTTGACTCGGTTGAATGGCCATTCATGTTCGGTTACACAAATGGGCCTAGGCAAATTCTTCATCAAATGAGTGTCCCTGCTTTATAGTGCCCCCTGCTCATATATTACTCTTGGAAACTCCAAGTCCGCAGGCATAACACTAAAACGCGGAACAAGACAGGGCTGCCCGCTCTCTGCCCTCATTATGGAACCCCTGGCATCCAGGCTTCGCGCCAACCATCTGGCACAAGGTCTCAAACTGGGTCCCCATAGATTAATTGTCTCCCTCTACGCTGATGTTATGTTGTCTCCCTCTACGTTGATGTTATGTTATTTGTCAGCGACTCCCAGGCCAATCTCAACCCGGTAATGCGAGAAGTCATAAAATTTGGTCGAATTTCGGGTCTCAAAACTAATCATTCAAAATCCGTAATCTTCCCCCTGACCCCAACCATAACTGAATTCCCAGACGGTTTTAAATGGGAAACCTCAAAGGTTCGCTATCTGGGTATCTATATGTCTCGAAATCATCATGAAATTTATAGGGATAACTATGTCTGTACATTAAATTTGTTGCAGGAACGAATTCACAGGTGGAAAACTCTACCTTTAACGATATGGGGAAGAACCTCCTTAACAAAAATGGTCATCTTACCCAAACTCCTTTATTTGTTTACGAACATTCCGTTACAGGTCCCCAGGTCTTTCTTCCAAAAGGTATGGAGCCTAATACTAGAATTGGTGTGGGCTGGGAAACCAGCGCGCGTGGCGTACAACACACTTACACTGCCGGTGGCGAACGGGGGGTCTTGCGCTCCCCGATATTGAAAAGTACTATTGGGCAGCCCAAGCCCAATTTCTCAGTCACTGGTATACAGTGCACTTTGTTCGACCCCACGTGCAAGTGGAACATGCTCTAGCCTCCCCAAACCTCCTGAGGGCTGTTATTGTCAGTCAAATTCCGGTCCCATATAACACGCTAAACACAGTCCTATCCACCTACGCAATTTGGGAAAAAATAGCTAATAAATACGGGGTAACAATAAGATTTTCCCCATTATTGCCCATTAGATTTGTTCCCGGTATTCCCATTACTAATGAGAAAGTGTTCCTAATATGGACAGACAAGGTCAACATTCACTCCTTTGGTGACCTCTTCCCTGGGGGCACGTTCCTGACCCCACAAATGGCCAAAGATGGAGGCGGCAACTCCTCGTTAGACGTGTTCATCTACTTCAGACTACGCCACACCCTTCAAAAGCTGTTTCCATCCTTCCCCAAACAACCTCCCACATGGTATTTATTACACAATACGATTCAAGCACAGGGGGAGGGAAGATTAGTATCGTTGTTATGTAAATCCCTCATAGTAGCAATGCGCCTCCCAAATCCAATGCGCAGCAAAAATGGGAAACAGCCATTCAGGAAGCAGTATCGGATGAAGACTGGTCTTATATCCTCCGCCAGACGCAAAAAGTGGCAATAAACACTCGGCATAAGTTGATTCACTTTAACTTCGTGCATCAGACGTACTACACCCCAGTTAAGAGGAACAAGCATCACCCAGAACTGTCACCCCGATGTGACAGGTGTGCGGCAGCTAACGCTGACTTCCTCCACCTAGCCTGGAATTGTCCGGGAATCCACAATTTCTGGGCCTCCGTTCTACAAGTTACCGAAGACATCATTGGCGAACAAGTGACCCCAACACTCCTCGGAGCCCTGCTCTGCCTTACGAAATACTTGCAGCCGGCATCTCAAACTTGCGGCCCTGCTTCTGGTGCTGGCCCGTAGGAGAATCGCGATGTCATGGGGTCGAGGCCCGCTCCACAAGATTGAAGACTGGAAAAAAGACATTGTTTATTGTCAAAACACTGAATGCAAATTTATAATACTCCTACCGCTGCATGCTCGCCCCCGGATATCTGGGGTCCATACATAAATGATTTGCTAAGAAATGCTGATCCCTCAGACTCTGATATATCTGTGAACTAGAAGATGTGCGGTGAAGTCCAAACCCGCAAGAGGGCACTTGGCAATCTCGAACTTAAATAAGGAGAGAACCCACTGGATCCTGAAAGGGTGAAGGGGGTGGGGGGGTTTCGGCAGGGTTGTTTGAAGTTGCGGGTTTGTTTTTTCTTATTGTGCTGTGCTTGTCTCACTCTGATTAAGCACCTTAGAGGTGCTTTTATATGGTGAGAAGATTGAAAAACCAAAAAATAAAGTTTAAAAAAAAAATAATTATTGTATCCTTTTGGGTTATAACTTGTGTCTATCACGTTCTTGAATATGCGTTTCTTGTAGGGCAACAGTCTCTGGTTTCCCCCCTCTCCAAAAACTGTTTTCTTTTTCTTCTTTTGACGGAGGAATTAAGCCTTCTAACATTGAGGGTAGTGATGCGGAACGTCACCCCACTCGCCATATTGAGTCTGATTGCAGATTATTCCCAAAGCCGGCTTTCCCCTGTTGGTATCCCACCCCCACCCCTCTTTCCACCCCTGCAACCTCCCTCTAATTGTTCCCCCATCCCCAAACACTGGACAGGCTTAACCAGCCTCTTACCCCCTGACCCCCACCACCTGGGATTTGCATTCTGGGAATTGAGCCCATTTAGTATCCCAGAGCTATCCTGTGCTGGCCCCCCACGACCCATCTACTAACGAAGATGATGTGCCCCCCCTCTCCTTGATTCCATAATGCCTCTCCCTTTCCCCTGGCTGTCAGTACCTAATCTTCTTGCTACATCTCTGCCTTCTCAGTCTGGTTGATTCTTATCTGTAGGCTTGGAATTTTTCTCTGTGCTCCCCTCACTGTCAGGAGGTCTGGCCGGACCACTTGGGACCCAGTTCTTAGAACCCATCGGTGGGGCCTTTGATCATTCCCACCATTTTCACTTTGCAGCTTCCCTCAGTAGCTATTTCTTGTCAGAGGGGTTCTTCTTCCATTTTCAGAATCTGCATGCCCTCCTCACAGGTTGTTACCTGGTGCTGTCTCCCCTCCCACTCGAATAGCAAGCTGAATGGGAAGGTCCATCGATAGCGCACATCTGCCCAGGCCAATGCATGCACCACCAGGCTCATCATTCGTCGTTTGATCAAGGTGGACTGAGCCAAGTCTTGGAATAATTGGATCTCCAATCCGTTGTATGTAATCCTTCTGGCTTTTGTGGTGGCCACGAGTATCTGTTCTTTCTGGTCGTAACTATGTAGGGCTACTACCATATCTCTTGGTCTGGCCCCTGCTCTCCTCTTCCGGGGCCCACTCTATGAATGCGATCCAGACATATCTCGGACCCATTCTCCATCTCCATCAGGTACACAAATACTTGTTGCGCCGCCTCCCACAAATCTTTCTCGGCTACTGTTTCCGCCAGACCTTTTATTCTGATGTTTGCCCTTCGTGGCCGATTTTCAAGAGCTTTGCTTTGGATTTCCAAATTTAGGGTGACCGTTGCCAGCCGTTCCATCGGCTCATCTATCTTGCGGGTGTCTTATGCAATTTCTTGTAGAGAATTTTCTGCTGAATCCATCTGTTTTTCCAGGCTCACTATGCCCCCTTCACCTCTTGCAGTGACTGCGAGAGCATTTTGCAACTGGCTCATTTGCGACTGGATTGTCTGAGATGTTGTCTCCAAAGTCCTGAATACTGGTTGAGTATGTCCTGGGTGACCACCTGTTCTTTCTCTGGGCACCCAGCTGCTTCTTGTTCTCTCTCCAGGAGCTGCTCCGTCTCTCTCTCTCTCTTCGCAACAGTCTTTGTAGGTTGCCCTCTTGGGTCTTCTTAGTGGACTTGGAGGCCGTTTGCAGGGTATTGTACAAAATTGCCTACTCCCAAAAGTTGGACCCCCAAAAGTCTGACCCAATTTTCCGCATATATATAGGTGGGGGGGGGGTAAAGTGAAGAAAAAATGTATAGGGGTAAGGTGGGGGGCTTTGGGGGTCCCTCCCACATATATATTTGCAGAAAATTGGAGAAAAAAAACGGACTTTTGGGGGTCGAACTTTTCGGTTCAGTAAAATCACATAGATCCGTTTGCAGGACTTTACACTTGTTTTTGGACATTGGTGCAGCTACTTTCTATGTGGGAGGGTGTTAACCCGACCTTCTCCTGTTGTCCCACTCGGGTACCTTCCAGGTCCCTTCCTCGGGACCTTCAAGTCTCCTTGCACTGTCGCCTTTCCTTTCTGTTCTCAGATAGACCTGGGACCGATGGTGGGGTCAGGGCTAGGGGGGGGCCCGACCGTGGCTGCTTCCCTGCTGATTGAGCTGCACTCCGGTCCGAGACTCTACTCTACCTCACTGCACTTCAGCCACCAGCTGTACCTGCAGCACTGTCCTTGCTCTGGCTCCTCGCAGAACCCAGGCCACATGTCCTCTGCTCCTCCTCCTCCTCCTCCTCCTCCTCCTCCTCCTCCTCCGACTACACCAGCGGCCCTGAATTTGCCACTGCTGGTCCGCTACTCACCCACCACTATTTCTCTGCCTAGTATTGGATTTTAATTAGATCTGATGATCTAGCTTTGTTTGGCGGCCATCTTGGAAGTTGTAGCTACTTATTTAAGCTGAGCTGCAGGATATGGGCCATTGTTAGAAAGAAAAAAAGTGTCCAGTACCATTTGAGAAGGAATGTCCAATTTTGAGACAGAACAAAACAACGACTCTCCTTGATAAGCTTGGCTTCTGGCACCTGTGATGGCCCGACAGCAGATTACCTAAAAAGCAGTGTAATTCGTACCTCTTCTTCTTTAGCACTTGGAATCCACTAAAGCACTTGATACATATGTGAAGGTTGACATCTACCCTTTATGTCCAAGTGGTAATCCAGAGCCGCTTTTCACATTGTGTCAGCCACTGACATTGCAACATCCATTATAAGACTCAGAAGACCGCCAAGTTCTTTCACTCTGACGATCAGTGCAGATAATTGTATGGAGCAAAACAAACAGGCTAGATGGAACGAACAAATAATACAATAAACTCCTAATATGGCATATTCTTACACGTTGAGAGATCCTAATAGAGCAAGATTGTTACATTTTCTAAGAAACTGAGCAGCATTGAAAATAAATTGCATAGTTTTCATTATAGTTCTTAGACGCATAAGAGATCCCGCACAAATCTCTGTGTAAGAACCAATCTACAATTTATTGTTGCCAAATTTGTTAGTGAGGGAATTGACTTTTATATCAATACAGTAGAACACCTAGATAAAGTTTAACAGTCAGTATCCTTCATCTGACATGAAAGCATTGCTTGGAAAGGCAGGAAGTGAAAGTGGGGGAGAGAAGTGGGGGAGAGGTTAGAGGAGAGCCCTTAAATAAACCTGACCGATGGAAGTGAACCGGCCCATTCGCTAACTAGTCGAAAAACAATAACTGGTGTAAAACTACTAAACCATGAAAATACACATGCATTTCTTAACCCATTCTGAGGTTATATGATATATAGTACTTTTTCCCTGTATCCTCGGACAGTTCAGAAGTTGTTTTCAAATATTAGAGACTGGAATAAGCCAGGGTCTATGAGGGAATGTACATGAACTGACTTCTAGTTAGGTCAAGGGATACTCTAGGACCAGCCTGGAAATGGGCAAGAGGGGTAAGGTGGTACACCCAATCCAAAACTAGGTTGCTATATACTCTATGAAAGGATGAAGACATATAGGTTTTGACCTCATCATCCATATGAGAACAGAAAAGAACCGAAAGGTAATCCATATAGTGCACTCATTTCAAGCACACACATTTCAAACTGGATGCCTGAGATATAAAGTTGTACAGTTTCATTACACTAAAACATACCCATAAAACACAAACTGTAAACGTAGAATAACATTGTTGGTGTTCATAATGGAGAGGGTCTACTTGTAAGTGAAATCCTTGAAATTGAGACAATTGGACAATTTCCCTACGAGAGAAAGTCCAGCCAAAGAAAAAAGTGGATAAAACAAATGTTGCCAAGAAGGGTTTGGGGGGAGTGTTGTGAGGAACTCCATGGTGACACAAGTAAGATGGACACACATGATCACAGTGAAAGATGTATGCAGGTTGGAAAAACACCTAATCTAAACTTAACTCTTAAAATGGAAGCAAATGTCAACCATCAAATGAAAAATAAGGCAGTCATAGTGGCGTTGTCAAACTAAAAACGGCCTATGCTAGGAAACCCATTGCCAAGCCTCACAACAAATACATATTTCATATATTTATGAAAAGAAAGAAGTGTTCTTAAATAATATGTAAGGATGTGGTTGCCTGGGTCTTCCTTCGCCACGTTTTGAGCACAGAGTAAGGTGGAATTGGTGGAGCACAGTACAGTCTCTGGCTTCTCTAGCACGAGACAACAGTTCCAATGCCAGTTCTCAGGACTGACTATGGCCAAGTCTCGTTTCCTTAGAAAGTCTCTTGCCTTCGGGACCTGATGTGTTCAGATAATCAAAAACAATGGTTCCTTTAACAAATGAAAGTTTGTTTCCAAAGTACAATATGGGTGATGGTTTCACCCTTGGGTCCCCCTCTTCTGGGCTGACCCTTTTCATATCGTATTTCACAATTTCTGATAGGGGGACTGCTTCAACCCCGGGTACCCCCTCTTCAGGGCTCAGCCTTCTCAATTGTAATCCAGTTTAGATAGGGTGATGGCTTCACCCCTGGGTCCCCCTATTCTGGGCTGACCCCTTTTTAATAGTATTTATTTGCCTCTCTTCCTTTCTTATTAAACTTTGGCTTTGGGTGATAGCTTAGCTCTTTGGATCTCCCTCGTTCGGGCTTGGACCTCTCTCGACTGCCAGCCCTTGGGTGACCGCTTACCCCCCGGATCTCCCTCATCCGGGCTCAAACCCGTCTTAGTTTCTTAATGTCTTTGTCAAACTGTTCGGTGGACCTCCCTTTTCTGGGTTCACTTTAACACTCTGTTTCTTGGGATCTTTAGACTTTGTCTCTCTCCCTTGGCATCCCTCCTCTGGGTACACTATTGCCTTTTCAAAACTTTCTCTGCGGGATTCACGTCCCTTTCCTTCAGTCAACACTTCAGGACTCGCTACCCTTGCTTTAAGCCAGCTTACGGATCAAAGTCTTTCAATTGTACAGGGCTTTTGCCCGACCCTCACGTATGACCACTTTGCGTTCCTTTGGCATTCTTCCTATGGCCTTCTGGTTTCTGTAGTTCTATTGTAGCAGGGAGTAACCAGCCCTTCTTGAGTTAGCACCCACGCGGTGCCTGTTTCCCTCTTCTGGTGGTCTCCCGTTGACACCTTTTACAGTTCCTTCACAGTTCAATGTTGTATGTTCAACTTGCCACTTTGCGATTCTCACTCGTCACAACCCGCGTCTTAACGGTTCATCCCTCGACTCACTGGTTGTGTTTAACCGCAGGGATTTTCGCTTCTCTGTGGAGTCAAGGCAGCTATCACGGGCGAGGGAGCTTACTCTGTTCCGCCTTATCAGCGTAGGCTGGCCCCACGTACCGTTGACATTAGCATGACACTGGGGCTGTTGTCTGCGGTCTTAGATTCCCCTCGACGAAGGTTCAGAGGGTCTGGGAAGAAAAGAGCAAGGTCACTTCTTTCCTCACCACCCTCTCGTTTCCTGCTGCCTTTCTCCTGTTTCCTGCTGTCTTTCTCCTTAGTTTGAACTGCTGCATGCTAGCTGTCTCGTTGTGCTGTCTGCTGTACTCGCCTTCTCTGCCCTGTAGTCTGGCTCCACCTTTTATACCTGTGGGGAAGGCAAAGGGCCGTTAGTTGTGTGTGATTCTGATCAATTGCCTGACTTTGCCTGACCCTTGAATTGGGACATGTCAGGGAAACGGCTCGAGTATTAGTCTGTTGTCTTTTGTGTTGTGCAAAAGTGTTAGAGTCAGAAAAGGTGTGGGGTAGTGGTTTGGAATGTCCTACGTGAGCGGTTTGGGAAAATGTGTTAAAGGAAGGGGGATACCACGTCTCACCCGTTGGTTTTCCACTCCCTGAGACCCCTCATCCAGGTGATCCTCACTCACTGGTCCACCCCCAGGAACTGGATCCAATAGCGATTGCCGTGTCCTGGCCACCTGGTGTCTCACACTGTATAGACATTTCAAGTTGGGTGCCTAGGCATAATAATTCACTAACCCCACATGCACACACTTCTTACTTGCCAAGAGCCCATTCTCACATGCCGTTGGCTAGTGGGAAGATTGATGCCTGTTCCAAAGGTGAGTCTTCCCTTATAAGATACCCTTACAGTAGTTGCATGATCTGCAGACTTTATTCCCAAGAAATACTTTCACGTAGGCTCCTCCATTAAGGTGCCTTAATAACGAAGGTTGCGGCCTTTTGAACTAACATTATTTAGTCAATATTCTTGTTTACTGCTCCCCTTGCCCTCTCAAGGTCGCCTTCCATGCCATGTACATGTAGGTCACTTGAAGAGTTCAAACTATAACATGCTGTATTCTTGCAAAGTATCAGGTAAAACATGGTCCAATTTTATACTTGTGTTCTGTAATAAGACATCTTAGAACGTGGGGGCCGCCAGAGGTTGGAAGCTGCTTCCCCTGGCGATACCCATGCCGTCTCTGGCACTGCCTCTTTGACACGTTATATAGGAATTGCAGAGGCAGTGAGAAAATTAATGAAGAGGGCTCAAGCTTCCACTCTTTGTCCCTCCCTTAGACTTCTCAGTGGCATAGACAAGGTGTGACCTAAGAGGCAGTGCTTGCCATATTTTCCTCCTCTGCCAACCTGTTTCTCCAGGCGATGTTGGGAAGCAGAGAGGGTCTTCCCACCCCCTAAGTGATTCCGAATGAGAAACAAACTGTAAATCGCACATCGAGGGAGCAGGGGGCGTGGTCTACACGCAGGAGAGTGGATGATCGAGCAGCGATTGCATTAGGAGCTATATACTAGAGACAAGTGTAAATGCCATCTTAGTTTTAGCAGCCATTTTGGTACGTAATCCCAAGCACTGCGAAAAGCACCAAACGTGTTAATAGTAGATTTGCATTGCCCACACAGACATAACCCCCACCACAAGCGAGATTCTGCAAGTTACAAGCCTGCCATTGTCTCTGAGGCTGTAGGCCGTCCTGCCCTGGAAAGATTGTGCTCTGCAAGGGCACGAGAATGGTGCAGAGCACCTCTTGGCAGTTACCATTCCACGATGCAGATAGCATGATCTCTCAGTGCCAACACGAGTTACAGCCCTCCAATTCTTTGATCGCAAGACCAGCCAGGCCCAGACCACTGACCATAAAGCTGTAAGACCCTGATGGATCAGAAAGCAAGGCTATCTTGCCTTCATATTTGGGGCCTGTGATTTGTGCTGTGAGGTGCCAGGGTGGGATGAAATGATAGCTCAAAACGAGGGTGGAAGACCTTTGAGGCATCTGGGAGTGGGTGAGTGAGTGAGTGAAGTATGCAAGTTGGTATGACCTTGGCTCCCCCTCTCAGCCCATCTCTTTCTGCCAGGTTCACTATTACAGTGATGGAGTAGCATTGTTTTTGGTATAAGTAATTGTTTGTTAGGCCATGTTTTATCGCAGATGATGAGCCCAGCAGCACCCACGTGGACAGAGACGGACAAGAAGGCTGGGACCAATGGCCTAGTATCCGCTATAGAGTGGGTTGCACATGTATAGGGTCGCTCCACCCAGCCTCACAGGTTTTTACTGTATGTGATGACGACATCAATGATGCCGGGCGTCTTTTTCGCTTGCTGCACATCCCCAAGTTGGCAGAACGTTTGGCTGCAGCAGAGTTCTTTGCTGATGCATTTATGTTGTGTGGGAAAAAATCTTTGTTCTCCTTGCAAGCAGTGACTTGGGTCTTTTGTATTTTTTTTTCTCGTGTGAGCATGCAGGGGAGTGCCTTCAGCCACCACCCCCAGATTGCTACTGTCAGTCACTTGGCACCATCATCTTGTCATGTGGAGGTGCCACTCCTATTCATTCCATTTTACAAAACTGCTCCATGTGTGCTTCGAGCATGGAGCAGCTTTGCGAACTGCTTATGCATTAGTGCAAAACGCGTGGACCCCGAGAGAGATTGGACCTCCTAGGGAGCCTGTACTTGGGCTGGACTGGGAGTCTTGGGTGGTGAGCACGGCAGGAAGGGCTGTTGAGCAGCATGGGCGGTGCTGGAAAAGACGCCGTTTCACAGAAACCCCATTATTGCATGTTCCTAGGACTTGTCTGGTGTATTTTGTCCACATGTCCAAGAACGTGGATAAGCATGTTCAGCCAGGGCGCGTCTCTGGGACGCTTAACAGTGCTTGCGCAATGAGGTGCCTTCCCCGGCCCTGTCACTGTCCGGCTGCCCGAGTTGCTGGAGTTATGGGCAGGGGGCGGCTACTATCTATTAATTTGGGGCACTGATGATTTGAGCTTATTACTAAGGGCATTTTCTTTTATATGCAATGCATAGTACTTTACGGTGTTAAGTCCTCCCTGCTACATTTTGCAGCAGTTGCAGCTGGTACAGTGTTTCCTTCGGAACACATCCTCGGTTTGCTGTGCCATGGTTTCTTGTCGCCTTCTTGTGAATCTATTGTGTGGGGACCGCTTTCTGCCCTACATTTCGGGTTGGGTTCTAGAGGGTGGATGGCCGTGGTTATCCTTACGCAATGGTAGTAGGCTGTGCGGCTGGGCACTTCAGTGGTTGCATCAGGTAGTGGGTGGCTTACCTTGGTTGCCAGAGCCCCCCAGTGTGCTCCAGTCTCTCCTCCTTAATCACCCTATCAGTAGTAACTCTCTAACAGTCCCGAGTCTCCTCTTTTGGCATAATGTAGCTTCGCTCTGTTGCCATGTGCATTTTAAAGGTGTACTGTTCATAAACATCCAGATACGTATTATTCTACCCTCATTTAGCTGATGCCATTTTACTTATATTTGTAACTTTTGCTTTTTACTACTGCTTTGACCATGGATTGTTATTGCTTTGCCAAGATTATTTATTTGGATTGCAACATAAGGCACAACACACTTTGATTCTTAACTTGGCTTTGCCTTGCAGAAATCTGGGACAACTCGCTGATCGAAATGTCTACCTTTAACTGGAAACCATTTGTTTATGGAGGGTTGGCGTCTGTCACTGCTGAATGTGGTAAGTCATTTCGAAATTTAGTATGCTTTTTATAGCCATCTTGTTGGGAAGCATCAAAAAGCCCTTTGCACACACTTGAAATTTCAATTTGAGCGGGTGTAAAATCACTGGGTTTGTTGTGACTGGGTGGGTAGCAAGGGAGACTAAACACAGACCAGCTGTGAGCCACTTCATGTAGGAAACCAGGTAGGCTTCATTTACAGATGTACAGTTGCAGGGTTCCTGTTACTCTTGAGCTATATACATAACGGAGAGATCTACTTCCGGCCAACCACCGGCCCTCATTTACCACACCCAGCTCTGGCGCAACTGACACTCTCAGAACACACTCGCAAACCACCACACTCGCCAACGTTCCGCCGAGTTGTCAATCACTCCTAGCACCAACATTCTCACAACGTTCATAGATATCAGGGACAGGATAACATAAGTACATTATAACGGGGTTGTCTATAACTTCCCTTTTATGGGGAAGTGACTGCTTTTTTAACACTTCTAACTAACAGATTTCATTGGTTTGACGTTGAGGCACTTTGACATCTAATCCTTGTTCATGTCCGCAAACTACAAATACAGCCCCCGTTCTTTTGAAGCGTTTTATTTAACAATTTCCTGAAATGTCACTTTTTTTTTTGGGCCCTTGTAGTACAAACAGTATACATTACAATGGCAGGAAAGGAATTTACAAGTCTGTATTGGGCATTAACATTAAGACTGCCAGCCATGTTTTTGCCTTTGAAATAGCAGCTTGCCCATTGATACCCTAAAAGCCATAATTATAATCTCATTTTCATTTGACAGATGTGAGTTAAAAATAACCTGTGGTGCTGATGGAAAAAGTAAATGTATGACATGCGGTTGAGTAGGTTGGGCAGAGTCGATTTATTGCATACATTAAAACATAACATGCCTGTCTGATAGCACAGCGAGTAGAGCGCTCGCTTTGACATCTGTGCAGAGCCTGCTGACGCAGGTGCGAATCCCTGCAGGGCCAAACTCAGGCCTTTCATCCTTCTGAGGTCGACAAATGAGCACCACACACCGTGGGTAATAATAAGCAGCGCTCAGATACCCGAGGGTTCGTAGCGCTATACAAATGCTAAATTATTATTATTTACCATGTGTTTACGCTAAGCCTAATGCTTTATCAAGCCACCTTTTTCTGAGTTGTAAATATTGAAAGGAAGGTTACTGCATGTTATTAATTTAACCAATATGCAAGGCTGGGAAATAGTCAGCCTCAGAGGGCCAGTGCTAAAAAACTCGAATCGTATACCTTGAATAAGTGCTAGGCATAGCGTGAAACATGTTTAGGCATTTTACTTTCTTTACTCAGTTAATGGACTTTGCATTTATCTAATTGGACGGATCCAATCTACACGATCATGTGTTCGAATTATAAATGTTTAGTTAGCACAACGGTCCCACGTATGGTGTATGTATGTATGTATGTATGTATGTATGTATGTATGTATATATCATTATTATTATTTTTTAACCAACTACGGTCCTTCAATACCCTTGGACCGATTGCTGCCTTTTGGAACACAATATACAAGCATGGTTGGTTTTATGGCTACCCACTGTTATAATTTATTTGACGTTCCTTGATATTGAAATTGCATAAAATAATGCCATCTCTGCATTTATAAATGCAATGAGACGGGCACTTGATGCATTTACTAGTGTTTTGTAATACACTACAAAAAGCGTCTCCTTCGGGGCTTCAAGACTGGGGAAGGGAAGTTGGGGATAAATTGGGAAACACGAGGAAAGTATTCTGTCAATGGATCACGTCAACTTTCACAACACCCACGTGCACGCATTCCAAAGTCTTGTTTATTAGTGAATGCAATAACGCACGTTAAATGCTTAAGTGGGTGCACCTAAAGCGCATTTTACCAAACAGTTTGACCTTTCTAGGTAATTCCGAGCCTTTCAGAATTGAAGGTGATCTTGGTGAAGCAAAGCCTGTAGATCATCAACTCATTAGTTGCAATAGCACCCAGAGCCCACCAAACCTGTTTATTGGTCTGTCTTTGGTATGCTTAGGATTTTGAGTATTCACAACTGGTGAGGACCAAGGGATTCTGGTAGTTTGTGTAGCGCACATTAGTTTGATTACCGATGTATTGATGCAGAGCCGGTGAAGGCTTCTAAGAGCTGGACTTTCTTGATCCTACCAAAGTGTAATCTCTGCTGCATTGTTCCATAGGAGTTGTAGTGTTTATTTAGTTTTTTTTTTTTTCATTTCTTTTTTTTTTTTTTTTGGTAAGCCAGCGAATATGTTAAAGTAACCTGATTGGGGGGAATTTGATTTCAACTATTTCTGTGACCTTTCAAAGAAAGATTTGCTTTTATAATGTGCATTTAGCATGACTTCTGTATGTTGGGAATGAAGCATACATCTGAATCGAGAGCTATCCATTTGGTACTCTCTGTGCAGACCTGGCAGCTGTCCCCAGGTACTGGGGCCATATAAAAGGAGCCTTAGGTTTAGTAGCACCAAACTGTAGTGTGTCAGTTGTTGTGGCAAGGCTCTGTCTATTCCTGGATCTTAGGCAATTAGTGAGGCTCGGGGTGGGATTTTGAAGTGTACCTCTTTGGGGACGCTCGATATAAATATTGCCTGCATGCATTTGGAACATTAAGGAAAAGTTTGGTTTGAGTGAAGCTAGTATTTTTTTTGTGTGGTTATTTTAAAAAATATTTCTATTGGAATTTTCTTTTAAACAACTCAAATCTACCCCCCTTCCCCCATCTCCCCCATCCGACCTCTACCCCTCAGTGTCCTTGGGTATAAGTTCCATTAGTTGTATACATGTCCTAAGCTCCATTGGAACCAAAGTTGATTCCCATGCATATTTACATCAGGTCCAGTATTCTGATGTTTTACGGGCACCATTGTTGCATGTAGTCACGCTTCAGGTACTCTAATAGTTCTCCCCAATCTTTCCTGAACTATGCTGCTTTTAGTTGCGTCGTCCTTGCTTTCTTTAGTGGTTTTGAAGTACAATGTATTTCTGGGTCTACAAGCCCACACATGCTTTCTCCCAAAGAGAGGGCGTGCACTTCTGCTATCATGCAATCTATCTGTCCCTTAATGTCTTCCCAGAATCTCTTGATTTTAGGGCAGTCCCACCATATATGCTTCCAGTTCCCTTCCCCTTTACATACCCTTCAACATGCCTGGGATACTATAGTATACATTTTGTGTACTTTTTGATGTGTGCAATATCATTGTAGCATCATCTTGTACCAAGCCACTCATAGTTGAATGGGCTGGTCAGTTTTGGAATGTTCTACCACAGCTCTTCCCAATGATCCTGTGGGATGCTTTCTCCCCATGCCATGTTCCCTCCCAGGCTGTTTGGTAAGCCAGATCTTCTGAGTATTACCACCCTGTAGTATCAAGTACATGTTTGACACTAATTGTTTGTCCCCGGAGTGTGTAATTGTATATTTTTCAAATCTCGTCAGTCTTGTTGCAGTGTACCGTGTCTCTGGTTGTCTTAGCCGTGTCTCATCTATCAGTTTCTTTTAATCCTATATGTACCTTGTGTAAGGATGTCTCTAATTACGCTCACACAAGAATCAATACACCCCTCTAGGGAATTAAGATAAAAAGGCGATCTTGTAAGTATGATAACGGGTTTAATCTTACAAAATGAGGATGTGGCAAAGGACTCTGCTACCTTAGCGGTCATCTCTTGTCCCTCTTCTGTTTCTTCCTGCCATAGTGGTTTCAGGCAGGGGTTTATATAGGCCTGACTTGCTGTAGTGGTGTCACTGGATATGGATCATGGCGTCATCCCTATCCATCCTTTTTCCATAATAGGGATGCTCCAAAGCCTTCTTTCTTCGTTGTCAGCGGTTTTGTCAGAGCATGCTGTTCTACATTTTGTTAGTTTATGCAAAAACACACTGCAGCTCTGCAGACTTTTACAAGCCTTGAGGCCTAGCCCAGGAAAAACTAAACTTTTATGTGTACAAACATTTTCCATTAATTCTGTCCATATTTCAATCCTCCTGCTAACGTGATCTGGGTCCTGTAGTTTCCTCCACACTTAGTACTTATAATTGGATGCCATTCTGCATTTTGTGGCACAGAACATGTGATTCCTATTTTGAACCTGCATGGACCCTTGACTGACGATTGACAGCTGGTGAGTCAGTGTGCTGGCAATGGTGACGAACACCGCACACTTAAGCACCTGTGGTCAATTTCAGATCCCACAGGCCGCATTCCTTCTGGGAAGGAGCTTGACTCCTCTATAGCACTAAGATTTTATAATACCTAGGATCTGACATTACAAATCTATCCAGCTAATAGTTAATTGCACCTTATATTTACACAATAACTACCTTCTTCAGTGCTTTCCTATGTCTGTGTTTGTGATTATATTTGCATGAGAGAGCCTTCCCAGTGCCGCTTCTCCACCCCCCCCCCCCCCAGTCCATTGCAGTGCCTGAAACAGGTGTTCCCTGCCTCTAAAGAGCTTGGGGGTTCGGGAGGACCCTGGTTCCTTCCCAACACTTGCAATCCTCAAACGTAGCTATCTTGCTGTCCCACACAATGGCTCCTCTTTCCGTTTGCCCCTGTTCTCGCCATTGTCTGAACTTGCCCTTTTCCATACCTGGGGAGAAATTGGGATTCCCAAACATGGGAGTAAACGGAGATGGGGCATGATGATAGATGCCCCTTTTTTTTAGCCATCGGTCCCATATGTCGCACACAGTTCGGAGGACTGAGCTACATCTGGCACTCTGAGGCGTATCCTTCCCTGCAGCCATAATAGACCTGCCAATGGCCCACCCACCACCGCCCTGTCCATTCAGGCCCAGACCTTCTCTCAACCTTCTGTGAACCATTCTCACACCACTCTTAACTATGCTGCTTCATATTATCTTCCCATATTAGGTAACCCGATCCCCCCGCACCCCCTCTCTGCCTCAGAGTTATTAGTAATTCCAGGGAAGCTCTGGGGAATTTATTTTTCCAAACAAATTTTTATATCGGTGATTTTATTGTTTTAAATAATTTAAAGAATATGTACAGGAGTCTGGGCAGTATCACCATTTTTACTGTTATATGTCCCAACCATGATAGTCAAAGGGGGGGGGATCCATCTGGAAAAGTCTGCTTGTGTCTATTTAATATGTCTGGGTAGTTTGCTTTATAGAGGTGTGAAATGTTAGTGGTTAGCTTTACCCCTAGGTTTGTTTTACTTCCTCCGGCTATTCAGAAGGGAGAGCAATTGCACAGGGCAGTGGATTGCTTCTTTGATAGGCCCAGTTCTTTTATTTCTGACTTAGTCATATTTATTTTCAGCCCTGAGATGTTTTCCTGTTCCCCTAGTGCTGCCACCAGCGCCGGGACGGATGTTTCTGGTTACACCTATGTCATCAGCATGTCATCTGCATATGCAACCATTTTATGAATCTCTCGCCCCTACCCCCCAAACTGGATACCTTTTATAGTTTGTCTAATCGAGAATAGTAGTGGTTCTAAATATATTGCATATAGGAGGGGAGACAGGGAGGCACACCTGCTTTGTCCCCTGCTCGATTTGTATTTCGTTTGCTTAAATGCGCGTTTATGGATAGTCTTATTGAGGGGTCTTTATAATTTGCTCCTACCATTTGTATAAAGTTAGGTCCAAACCCCATGTGTTTAATTGCCTCGAACAAATATAGCCATTCTACCCTATCAAATGCCTTTTCGACGTCTAGGGAGATCAGTGTCACAGGGATCTGTTTGATTTTGGTATTCTCTATAAGATGTATGACCCTTCTAGTACTATCCCAAGTTTGTCTCCCCGATATATAGCCTTACTGGTCCTGACCTATCACATAGGGAAGTATGGTTTTCAATCTGGCAGCCAAGATCCCTGTGTATATTTTCGCATCTAGATTTAGTAGTGCTATGGGCCCAATAGGAACTGCAAATTGTTAAATCTTTGTTGGGTTTCCCAAAGAGGATCACCTTCGCCTCCGACATTGAGCGTGTTATACTCCGGGTATGGTGAAAAGAAATTATATAGTTTTGTTAATAATGGTGTAAGGTCTTTAATTGGTACCTTGAAACCCGTCGGGGCTCGGCGCTTTATTGCTTGGGAGTAGCTTTATAATTTTTTCCACCTCTGCTTCTGTTACTTCTCCCTCAAGGATTTTCCTATCCTCTGGGGTTACTTTTGGCACATGTAGCTTATCTAGATCTTCCAGTATTTTTGGCTGGTCTGGTCGCACTGAGGAGTATAGATGTTTATAGTATGTCGAGAAGGAGTTTATAATGTCCTCAGTTTCCGTATAAACGGTGCCATCTGTTTGCTTTATTCCATCTCTATTATGATTACAGGTTTGTTGTTTCAGTTGTTTTGCTAAGAGTCTGCCAGCTTGCTTGCTTTATTATAGTATCTATTTTTAGGTTAAGCAGTTTTTTTCTGTTCCCTGCCCATCCGAAGCATTTCTAACTGTTTTCTGACATCTTTTATCATTTTATAACTCTCCTTGTTCTTATTCACTGCTAATTCTCTTTGGGCATCGGCAAGTTGGACCTCTGTCCTTTTACAAATTATCTCTCTGTTTGGTCCTCTGTGCTTTGAGTGAGATTATCTCCCCTCTGAGCACTGCCTTAAAGGTGTCCCAAACATTATCCAGGGGTGCACCTTGTGTGTTGTTTATCTCAAAATAATCGCTAAAGACTGGATCGTATAATATTTTCCTTGGTAGTGTCCATGACCTCAGTGGGATGCCCAGTTTCCCGCTCCTCAGCGCGACTCTTATGGGAGCATGATCAGATGGTGAGATCGGATCCACCTACATTTCCATGATCGTTTCTAGCCCCCCCGGGATTCCCCCCCACCCCCCCATTCGTAGTCTTTCCTGGAGAAACTACAGTGTACATGGGAGAAACTCGTATATCCGACCTCGCTCCCTTTTTAGCTCTTCAGAAGTCCTTCTACGCCATGTCTGTAAACTTCTCCCATAGGGTGTTTGATGGACGGTAGCCTTTGGTTGTCGTTTGGCCACTCCTATCCCTCCTGGGGTCCCAGGCCAAATTAAAATCCCCTGTCAGTAGTATTTATCCTTCTGTGACATTTTCCAGCTTCCCCAGGACATAGTGTATGAATGTTTCTTGTCCCATGTTGTAGGCTGTGAAAAACCTCAGGGTGTTCTCCCAAGTAGACCTCGGGAACCCCTTATTCAAGTGGCATGGGAGGGCTGCCACTCCCAGATCCCAACCCTGGGGGTTGACGCGCGAAGGAGGATCACCTGGATAGGGTTTCCCGGGGTTATACTTGGGAGGGGGGGGGAATACCCCAGGTGAGACACGGTATGTTACCAGGATAGAAGACGAGGCAAGACCCCTGTGGCCTTAATGGGCTGTGCCACATCAGCCCCCCCTCCCATTGAATCCCTCTTATCCAAATCCGCTGACCCCTCTGTATGTAACCTGTTCCCTAGGATATCAACCCCAGTCACATACAGAAACCGTCTCTCTCAAAACCCACGTAGTACTGTACCGAACCCACCTACACCCGATCATTCCTTTCCTCGCCCCTCTGGCCACTATTTCCCACACTCCCCTTCTGTTCAACCAAAATACTACCATTCCCCCTCTTCACTTCATACTAATAATCCTGGTCATTCCGGATTGCCCCATAAACTGTACCAAGCCCGTTCTTCTGATTGTCATCTTCCGACCACCCAATCTTCTATGACAGAACACTACTGTTTCCACAATCCCCTATGTTCTGTTCTACATCCCAGTCATTTTCGTCCATTACACAAATACTTCTTATGTCCCGTAGGATACTCTGATCTGGCAATCCAACCCCCCCCTTTTCCGACACAAACACTTGCACACACCACAAACAGATTCATGTTAAACCTGTGTACGTGACCTGTCCCAACCCGAGGGTCAGGCAGAGTCGGGCAATTAACTTGAATCACACACACCTGACTTCCCTTCCTTTTTGCCAGATGGATAAAAGGTGGAGCAAAAGAGCACAGGACGAGTAAGGCGAGCATGGAAGACGGCACAATGAGACGGCTACCACGTGGCAGTTCAAGAGAAGGAGTAAGGCGGCAGGAATCGAGAGGGTGGCGAGGAGAGAAGCGACCTTGCCCTTTTCATCCCAGGCCCACGGAACCTTCTTGGGAGAGAGCCTGAGACCGTGAACAATAGCAAAAGTGTCTTGCAGCAGATGATGGTACACAGGGCAAGCCTATGCCGATAAGCAGGAGTGAGGGAAGCTGCTGCGCCCGTGATATCGGCATTGACTCCAGGAAAGCCGGAAGCCAAGCGGTTCATCACAGCCAGTGAGTCGAGGGGAGAATCAATAGGAACCGGGCTGTGAAAAGCACAAAGTGGCAAGTTTGAACCAAGTCTAATGAAATGTAAAAAGTATTATGGGGAGACCAGCTGCAGAGGGAAAACTGGCAGCACATGGGTGCTAATTCAAGAGACTCTGGTGGATTCCCATCTGAGCGAAAACTACGGTTCCGAAGGCCGTAGGAGAATCGCTGAAAGAGGTCAAAGTGGTCATACGTGAGGTCAAGCAAAATCCCTGTACAATCGAAAGCCTTTTATCTACAATCTGCTAAAGGAAGGGAAGTGAACGTGAAAGCAAGGGAAACTAATCCCGCCATATGAGAAGCAAGGGAAGTGAATCCTGCAAATACAAACTACTGTGAAGTTGGCAGGAGTGAATCCGACCAAGGGATGCTAATGAGAAGGGGGCAAGCATTGTTGCACTACAGATTTCAGTTCTGCATCCATGTTTGTTTCTGTAAGGCCTTTGATTCTAATGTTAGCCCTTCTGGAGCGGTTTTCAAGATCTTCCACCTGAATTTTCGAAATTGCGTGTTGCAATAGCAGTTTGTTCTAGAAGATCTGAGTTCTGCCGTACATCATCAGAGACTTCTGACAGGCCTTGTTACGTAACATCTACTCTGTTCCCCGGGATGTTGCTTTCTTCTATGACCTCTTTTAGGGAACCATTTATTTCTTCGATGAGGCTCGCAATTTGATTTTGAAAAGTCGCCATCATCCTCTCCTGCAGGCCCTTAATGCAATCCTCTAGATCCTCCTTATTGAGCGCCATATCGCTGATCTCCTGGAGGCCCACTCCTCCTTTGTGTTGCTTCTCTGTCCAGCTTGCAGGGATTTCCTCGAGGTGTTGTCGCCAGCACTGCTCTAGTTGGCCCCCTTTTGGGGTCTGGGGTTGCTCTCTGTGGTGCTGAGCTCAGCTTCCCATTCTTCCTTGGCATCGGAAGGGGTTAACTGGCCTCCGATTTCTCTTCTGGTCTATGTTGGCAGTCTTGCAGTATATCCCGTGGCCTTAGTACAGTTTGCATTCTTGTGGGTGTGGAGGGGGTTGGGAGCAGCACTGCCCGCAGCATTCATTTTTATCGATGCCCTTGGGGCAGGTTTGTGGACGGGTATATGGGGAGTGGATCTCCTGCTCTTCTTCGAATTTCCGTTGTCTCCACCTCACTCTCCCCCCCACCCCCTCCCCGACTCCCCTCAGCCCGTATTGCCACCTTACCTTCTGTATATTAGATTTCTTGTTTCCGCTGGGTATTGTCTTGCTCCTCTACCTTTCATGCCCCACCTGTGGCGCATTTCGAGATCGCACTGGGGTGGGGCGATGCTGGGGTATGAAAGCTTGATTTATTTCTACTATGGCTGTTATTCGCTGCTCACTGTCATGGTTTTTCTGGAATCCGCATATATCCTGGGGAACTTGATGTGTTGCATTGGAGTACCCGGGTACGTGATTTAGTGAGTTTCTTCCTCTGTGTGTGTGCTTTTACCTTTGGATGAGGGGCCAATAAATGGGACTTCGAGCGTCCCTGCGGTTGTGTCTTTGTTCCTCTTGCTTTGTTATATGCCACACAGACTGCACTCGGTCATACCAGTGTCTTTTTATTTCAGATTGTGTTCTAATATTCCTGCATATCCTGTGGCAGGGGC
Organism: Ambystoma mexicanum; assembly: GCF_040938575.1. Lineage (NCBI taxonomy): Eukaryota > Metazoa > Chordata > Amphibia > Caudata > Ambystomatidae > Ambystoma > Ambystoma mexicanum. The sequence continues at coordinate 532,199,764 of NC_090941.1, read as the reverse complement.
TATGTTCGCAGAGACTAGGCGTATTGTTACTCTTCTTGTCAGCGCTGCATATGCCAACCCAGGGGGGACCTATGCTTGTTCATTTCTAGATTCCACCCGGGGTGCTCGGCTCTCCCTTTTACCTCCCAGATAATGTTCTTCTGATGTGTTGCCAACAGAGTCTATAGCGCACTAAACCTCTTCCTTAGTTTGCCTTCTTCTCCCTGTTTGTAGGCCCCCGCCGCTCGCCACCCCTCTGAGTGTGCGCCACGCCAACGGCTCACCTTGCACTTAATGTTCAGGCTTCACGCTCCGCCTTCTCCATCCCCTCTGGAGCAGCCGAGGTTGCCGGCGAGCGTTTCGCTTCGACCCAGTATTTGCCTCTCTATCGTTGGCTGCTGCTATGTCGGCGGGGCCCCCTTCCCGACTGAGGCCGGTGCTTTTTCTCCAGGATCTGGCTTTCCGTGGATGTTGGTTCGTCGACTATACCCGCTCCTTCCACCGGTGCCACTGTAGTACGCCAGATCTGTTGTCCGCATTTTTGGCGTGCGCCTCTGATTATTCCGTCTCCTGCAGGGATGTGAGGAACTGCTCTGCGTTACTGTTCCACAGCAATTTTCAGTGTCAGGGGAGAATATCATGTGTTTTCATGTGTTTCGTGGCATAATATACCCGCTTCAAAGTCTCCTTTACTAGGCCCGGCACGGAGCTCTGGGAAGTGCGACTTCACACTCTGGCGCCCATCTTGGAATGTCCTGAAGCTAGGTTTTTCATGCATGCTTGGAAGAGCTTTGTTGATGGTGCAGAGACCTGCGGGACTCTGCATGATGTTGATTATAGTTTGGACAGGAAACCTCCCTTTTCCACTTAAGAAGAACAATCTAGGGAGATTCCAAGATGGCCGCCGTTCCGTGAGGGTGCACACTCTTGTGCTCCGTCCGGGCGGGATAAATAAGGAAACAGCACTGGGAAAAGGATGAAGATTGCATGCAACTCGGACTCGCAGAAGCCACAGTGAAAGCGGATGATGCGGGGTGAAGGAACTCCGCGCAGAATACGTTGAATTCGTGCCTACGACGGCAACCTGAGGGACAGTGCAGTGAAGCAGACGGAGAACAGTAGTGGGACCTGCTTGGAGGCCCGGGTGGGGAAGCAAACGAAGGAAGGCTAAGCTTGCCCGCCAAGATGTTAAAGAGCCTCATGGTTCATAAAGCATAGTCTGGTTCTAGAAACGTATTGTGTTTCACAATGAGAATAAAAGCCACATGGTGGCGATTGAGCCTGGATGGAAAGGAAATGTTGAGCTGGTTAATTGACTTTTCCATGAATAGGTCTTTTTGGGCTTCTGGATTTCAAGATTCATTCTAAAATGTTAGCAGACCCTCTTGTGGTGCTGAACCCAAACAGTACTGACAAACGGAGGAATTTCCTCTGGAATGTGTTTCGCGGCAGGGCTGTCCCTTATCCCACCACCCCCACCCTCGTCAACATATCCCGGAGATCTTGCTATAGAGCATAGCGTCCTAGTTAATGCCAATCTCCTCCTCCTTTTGTTACCTTCAGTATGCCATAGACCTTACATCAAGCTTTCCAGATAGCCTTACAAAGACTGGGTTGAGAACAATAGATGTCAGTGAATGGAGTGTTAAATAGTCACATGCATCATCTTTTTGGGTATACTGATACTTCCTGATGTCAAGCAGATAATTGACACCAGCGTAATAACAATCCCGGATAAGGTTAAAGACCCTGGGCCTTGGTCTACTTAAATGTCATCATTTAGGCTACAATACATATGATCAAAATGAACATACTACTCCAGTTCATGTGCTTATTTAGATATGATAGGTTATTTATAACATGCTTAATACCCAGAGGTTTCTAAGCGCGGACCCGGGGATCGAAACTTTGTTGTTCCATGTCGTCTTGCTTCCAAGGTGAGCACATTGCCCCTGAGCTATCCTCCCGAGACTTTAGCTCAATAATGTCTCATTTACATACAAGCGGTTTACAAGTTCTAGAGTGAATTCTTGTGGAGTGCAGTTAAAAAGCTGGAAATGTTGCATGCACATACTGCTGCGGATTCACACACTGTATGTGTACAGAAGGGCATTTGCCTTACAGCAATTGTCTGATCTGTAATCTCAGGATGTAACCCAATCGATACCGGGAACGGGGCAGTGGCAGTATCAACTTGATTCTGTTACCTTGTGTGGGAGCTTGCTGCATTCCCTGCACTATCTCCCATGAGTAGCAGTGGTAACTGTGGGGCAGGAGCCCTTTGAACTGCCTCCTTTCCACCAATATATAAGGACACCAGCTGTGCTTCAGTGGTGCGATAGCGACGCATGCAAGCGCGTCACCATAAGCGGGGAAGAGGAAGGCAGGGCTGCCGCCTTTACAACTGATATGGAGATGGTGAACTCTCCTACCGCCCCGATAGCAGCCAGTACAGGAAGATATACTCCAACTACAATAAGATGTCGAAAGCTATGTCTGGAAAAACACTTGCCTCTAGCTCGCTTGCATCAAGACGCGCTAGACTTAAATGCAACACCATAAATAATAAAGTAGCACACAACATTACAAACTTCTTTGCTCCTATTATGAAGATGCCCACTAGTAGGCCCAATCATGTCCAGAGTTTAGGCAGCCTGTCCTCTTCTCTGGTCTGTTTTGGGAGCAAGTTTACGCAGGACATCATTTAATCCCTCACTCCCAATGCACAAAACATGGGGAGATCAGAATTATCGTTCTCGTTCAAAATAACTTTTAGACTTAGTCATCAGGTAAACAAACGCCTAATTTAAACAATAAGTTAAAAGAATAAACCAAGGAAGTGTTCAGGCACTTTACACACATAAACACGCCACTTATGTTGAAGTCACTGAGCTTTGATAATTTCAAAGTTAAATTGCAAAGCACACAAATAATAAGAACGTAGAAATATGAATGTTAAAAGTAAACAACAGTACTTAACTGTAATGCTTTTGACTGAAACATGGCACCTATGTTCAGTGCATTCTGGGTGTGCCCAGAGCCATAATGGAAATTCTCTTCAAGCCCCAGTAAAAGCTGCATTTTAATTTGAACTCTGAATAGTGTTAGTATTCTTCCACTAGCAAACATGTTTTTCTCGCTTATGTTTATCTGCATTGCTTCAAGGCCTGTTTTGCATAAAGGTGCCAGCTGATGCCTGATAACGTTGTAGAGCTGAAGGAAATGTATGCTGTTTTTCACACTTCTATGAGAAAGGGAAAGGTTTGCCTCTTGAGGATGTAATGGGCCACTCAGGACGTGGGCCCATGGGAGTGGTAACGGGTAGACTTTGAAAGCCTGAAGGTACTGGAAAGTGCCATCCCACATATGTGGGAGGCTTACATTCAGGGGCACTGGAACTGTCGGGCAGAAGGCTTCTGTGGGAGGGTGGACGCACTGCTCCCACTGCTGTTGATGCAAAGATCTTCTGCCGGCTGGTTTCGGGGCTTTTCAGTGCATGACTGGTGAGCTGAGGATTTCTTTTGCAGTTGCTTCAACAGTGAAGTATATTGAGACTTTTTACATTCCTTAGATGTGTAGCAATTCGACATTAATTTATTTTTACTACTTTTATTCATTCATGTATGCTTGTTTTGAAAAAATAATTAAAAATCTGGCATGATAAAGTAAACAAATACCAAGATGTTGCTGAAAGGGCAGCTGTCGGGGTTGCTCAATATAAATATAAAAAGCGTTGTGCTAGTGTCAACAAGAGGTAAATTGCTGCTGTGATTGCTCCTGCATGGGCAAATTGGGACCTAGATAAATGGTATGGTGATATTTGGAACTCTAGAATGTTGACCAGAGGTGGAAGCAGAATCTGAATTGAAGCCTGACGAAGTCAGTCACTGCTACCCCACTTACAAGGCGTAGGGCTGGCTCCCATCCACATAACCCGGGCGGGGCAGGAGGCGTTGTAGATTTGACTATATTGGAAGATTACACACAACGGAAGGTTGGTGATATTATTACTCGTTTGAGGCCGATGTCTGGGGAGCCCTTACTCGCCTGGATGGTGAGAATGTTCAATGCGGGTGGCGGAGGACTGTTGGTAGATTCCTCACGCTTCTTACCTTTATCCAGTGACACTAATATACAAAAATCATTACGGGCTGAGCCTCCTCCTGATGCGAATGGCCAAGCTTTGCCGGTGTCTCTCTCTTTTGGACCTAGCAGCCCAAGGGTGTAACTGCAAATATCCTATCGCCACGGATGGTCCTACTGAGGAATGAGGAATGAGGAAAGGAAGTGGTATACATTGAAAGAGGCAATTCAGAGAACCTGCTATGAAGGAACCAATTCATGTACGTGAACCGGTACCTATGGCAGTGATGCCACTGTCGGTGTTAACCAGAATTATGGTTATAAGAACTGCCCCACTCACATATAGGAATGTGATTACGACTTTGCTAGTGGGTATGACTGGTAAGCCAACTGATGAGGTAGTGGATGCCATTCGGCAATTGTCACATCGCGGTGAATGGGACAAAGGTGAGGACAGACCGAAAAAGAGAGAGGGGCGCAGTGAGAGAAGAACAGAGGGCAGGAGACAAGATAGCAGACACGCCAGAGTGTCAAGAATGGAAGTGTTTTTGGCATTTTTGAAAGATGGTGTGCCACGGAAGGAGATTAATGGTATTGAAACCAGGGAAATGTGTGAGTGGGCTTGCAGGGAAGGAGCGCTAGAACCAAGTTAAGAGGCAGGTTGTGTCCAAGCAAAACAGGACACTTCACCTTCAGCGCCTCCTAAGGAGTAGGCAAGTAAGGCATGATATCAATAGTAGACAGACACAATACATGCAAGTTTTGAAAACCTTTATATTTGTGTTTTGGTTGGGTTGGTAGAATTCCTAACTGGCCCTAACTCTACAATGGGAGTAGTCTCAACCATTTAAACAAATAACAAACCAGTCCATGTCAGTCCAGTCAAAATAAAAAAGGCCTATACTATATAACCTTGCCCTCCTTCTCAAATGACAAATGTGTTAAGAGAATACAAAAGGAAAAATAGTGTCTTAAAAGAAATGTCAGAATGGCTTGGGTAACCACTCCCTTCCCCACGTTCAGCAGCACAGGGTCTCGAGAGTTTCTTAAAAAGGATATGTGGATGGCACAGTTCTATCAGTCTTGCACACTTTGGCTTACTGGTACCATTCAACAGTTGAGGCTTGGGCCTCAAGCTTTTGGCAGTTCTATTTGTTCCTTAGGCTTCGTCAGCCTTATCAGAAATGCACCATTCTACTCTTGACTTTTACTTTGCCACAATTCAACACATGCTTCCCTCTGCCGGTCTCGAGCCTGCCACTTTTCACATTCACCTTTTTACTTTTATCACATATCAGCACAGACTTCCCTCTGCCGGGCTCAAACCTGTATCTCTCTTTGTAAGGGTTCACTTCCCCACGTTTTGTCTTTATATCTTTTTACTGTTGAAGACTTTCAAAACTGCAAGGATTTTACATAGATCTCTGCACAACCACTTTACCCACTGTTTAAACAATTCAACAATCTTTCTCATCTCGCAATACTTCTTGGTACTTGTAGTTTATTACTCTCTCTACTTTGCCCTCTTGGCCTCTTTTAAAGTTCATATACCTTTCCCTCCCCGCATATTCAGAGTTCACATACTTTGCTTTTCGTTTACTTTTGCTCGGGATCGCGGTTACTTTCTTGCCTTCGGTTCCCGTTTAATGCACTTAAACTCAGAACATTTCACAAAGGCTTTCGAATGTGCGATTTCGCTTCGCAGGACCACTCTGTTACTTTGTATACTTTCTTCCACATTCAGCAATTGTCCTTTCCATTACGCGTTTTATCGGCACACGCGCAACCTTTAACTTTTGGTTAGGGTTACTTTGCTTTTATTGCCTTAGATAACTCACTGGTCGTGTTAATTGTGCTTCTCTCCAACAACAAGGAGGGTTCTGGGAGTTTCTCTACTACCGGTGTATATCCTGGGTTAGAGGCTCAACCAGAGTCTTTAGCTCACCATCCTTTCACAGAAGAGAAATTTCCACTACATATTAGTCTTTGTCCTGCCCAAGGGAAGTCCAGCACCGAAATGCCTGGCAATTCTCTTCTGAACAAGAGTACCAACAGCAACCTCAGACACATGTTTTGGCCTGGTTGGGCCTCATCAGTGAGGTGGAGCTGTGCCTCTCTAAGAACAGTGAGCAAGGGTTCCACATCTGGATTACCCTAGTAACTTAGGGTGAAAACCCAAATTTACTTAATATGCAGAAACAAGGGGGTTTCTGGGAGTCTCTTTGCCAGATATTTGTCCTGGTTGCGAGAGCCTTACTCAGATTCTTTAGCTCACTATCTTTCACAGAGGAGAAATATCCCAAACATATCAGTTTTTGTCCTGCCCAGGGGCAGTCCAGCACTGAAATGCTAGGAATGTGAAGGAACTCTTTCCCTGAGGCAAGAACAATTTCGAAGATTTGTCAGGGAGTGGAAAGAATAACTTCAGAGCATCTGTTGAATAGACTAATATCAGGACATGAAATCCTTCTCACGTCGGCAGTGGTGGAAGTACTGAGGGCCCTCAATCTTTTAAATTAGTAAATCGGAAAACTAGACACTGGCAGGGAAGAGGGTCGGTTGAATAAGCAGAAAGTAGAATGAGAATAAGACAAGTGAAAAGAATGTACAAAGACAACATTCATATATATGATGTTAATGTTTTATTCAGAAATGATTTTTTTTGTTTTTATAGGAACATAAGAAGAGAAAAAAAATGAGAATTTTTGTAATGGTTTGAATTTTCATTAAACCAAATACAAATCAATTAAAACACATTTTATTTTCAAAAAAAGGTTGGGAAACACCCTCTGGTTTTTCACACAGCCAACATATGCTGAGTTAAGAAAAACAGTGAGTGCAATGTTAGAGCCTGAGTATGGATACACTCGTTCTACATTTGACTAGGGTTATGGCCAAGCCCTGGCAGGTTCAGCTTGTATAAAAGTTGCCAGATGACCTCATGTTAATGTTAAGATATTTTGGAAGCCTGGAAACACACGAGGTCTGAGCTTTGATAGATACCGGGGTGGAGGCCTCATTGATTCATGGAAATCCATCAAGATTTAAAAGTCGACACTTTACCATTACTGAGCTGGGGGAAAAGAAACGCCAGCAGTACAGCCAGGAGTGGAAATGAAGATGGGCAATTTGAAAAGACAGAACTATAAAGGAGTGATTGTTCCGATCCCCGTGTATATAATTGGCTTTGACATTCTGGAAGGGTTGACTTTAGGACTTGGTGGTAACACGTATCCGTTCGGAGTGAATGCCATAACTTGTACACCAGTTATTGTAGGCAAATTGAAAATCCCTCCGATGCACGTGCTTTTGGCCACGAAGCGTGCGTTTTACTGCATTCCCGGGGGTTATAAAGAAATTTCAGACACCATTAAGGAATATGTGGAGGCAGGAGTGTTACGCCCAGCCTCTACTGCTTGGAATAATCCAGTCTGGCCTGTGAAAAAGGGGGATAGTAGCTGGAGAATTACTGTGGATTATACAGAATTGAACAAATACATTCCCCCTATAGTTCCTGCAGTCCCAGTCACCTTGATTGAAAACAACCTGGTACTCTGTGTTAGATTTTGCAAATGCCCTTTTCTCTGTACCAATTGCTGAAGATTGTTAGGAGCAGTTTTCATTTTCCTGGGGTGGGCGTCAGTACACCTTCACAAGATTGCCTATGAGATACTTGCATAGCCCAACCCTATGTCACCGGCAGGTGGCACAGCATTTAGATAAGATACCATGTAAGCCTGACATGCACATCTCACATTTCATTGATGATATTCTGATTCAGGGCAAGGATGAGCAAAGTGTGCAAAATCAGTTGGAAGTAATTGACGGGTTGAAGAAGGAAGGCTGGGAGATTAACCCTAACAAAATTCAAGGGTCAGCCGAGACTGTAATATTTTTGGGAATTCAATGGCATAATGGGCATCAAGAGATGTTGCTGAAAGCCAGAAAAAATATAATTGAATTTACCACTCCAGTGAACATGAAACCAGCTCAGCAGTTTATAGGGGAGTTTGGATTTTGGAAACCGCATATACAACATTTAGGGCAAATATTGGCCACACTTTACACAGTGACTCAAAAGAAGTTTGAATGTGAATGGGGTGAGTAGCAGCAGCGAGCGTTTGATTTGGCAAATGACACAGTGCAGCGTGTGCTATATTTGTGGCCTTTTGAAGTCGGGAGAAGTGGAGTTAAATGTATCTGTACAAGAAAATTATGCTAACTGGAGCTTATGGCAAAAGCAAGACAAAAATGTGGGGTTCATTTGGGATTTTGGATTCGCAAATTACCCAAAGCTGTTGAGAAGTACACTCCATTTGAAAAGCAACTGTTGGCGTGTTATTGCTACATAGGAACTGAGCGCTACTGGAAAGCGGTGCCCTATAATCCCAATACAAAAAAGATCCTAACAATGTCGGGTAAATGGAAGAGAAGTCGGTTTGCAGAACTTTATGCAGTACATCAAGCTTTCAAACAAGAAGTACCTGGTCAATGTCATTTGTAAACCGATTCATGGTTGGTGGCCAGTGGGCTAGCTGTGTGGCTGCCGATATGGCAGAAGAATGGATGGAAAATTAATTCCAAAGAATTGCGGGGAAATAAACTGTGGCAAGATATCTGGGAAATGTTATCACTAAGTGAGGCCACAGTGTATCATGTGGCTGTGCACTGTGATACTGACTCATTAGAATGCTGGTTCAATTCTGTTGCAGACAAACATACCAAGATTTTCTCCCTGGACACAGAGGCTCAGGACTGCGATTTGGAGGGATTGGCCAAGTGGGCCCACCAGAAATGTGGAGACACAGGAGAAAAAGCTATTTGCAGGTGGATACAAGCTCGGGGGATTAATATCCCTTTAGAGGTAGTAAAAACAATCATTTTGCAATGTCCTGTGTCGGCATCAGCATCACAGATCCATCCCTCATTTTATCCAGGGCACTTTGCGAAGAGGTAAATTCCTGGGTCAAATCTGGCAGGTCGATTATATCGGACCTCTGCCCATCTGCCAATCAGTAAAAGTTGTCAATATGCCTGTAACCTTGTGGATAGTTGATGTTTCTGCCCTGCAAGAGGGCCACTCGGGGCCACTCAATTCAAAACGATCAAGCTGTTAGACCAAACCCTATTGCATTACGGTGTGCCCTTGCAAATTCAGACTGACAATGGCATGCATTTCAAAGGCAAGTTGATTCAGGAGTATTGTCAGGAGAAGAACATTGAGTGGCTTTACCATGTACCGTATCGTCCACAAGTGGCGGCTTTGATTGAACGAATGAATGGTTTGTTGAAAGAACAGTTGCGCAAATAATTCGATGGGAGTCTGGTAGTCTGGTGTGATCGTGTGTTTGATGCCGAATAATAGACTGTTGACTAAGAATGAGACACCCATGATGCGACTGACACCTGCATTATAGATGCAACCTAATTCAGCTGAAGTGACAATACTGTACTGGGAGATAGCACCAAGTGCTTTAGCTCCATACCGTGCAACTCCAGAATCTGCAATGGTAAACATGCATTCTCGTCAGGAAGTCGGATTAGAACCCAGGGGTATAATAATAATTGAAACTGGGATTCAAGTACAGATTGCGGTAGAACACATGGGATTGATTGCCCCTAGATCTGTATTAGCATTGAAGGGCATCCAAGTACTGGGAGGAGTGATAGATGCTGATTACCAAGGAGAAAGTAAAGTCATTTTAATTCACAGTGGAGACCAAATATTGCCTAAGCATGTAGGCGACAGGATAGCCCAGCTGATTGTCATACCTGTAAAATAGTCCATGATCAGAAAGGGAGAGCCCCCTTCAGTGTTAACTACTGATGGGGACCGTGATTTTGGCTAATCGGACCGCATGGTACCGGGTGCAAAGGTGTGGGTAGAAAAGCCAAGTAGCCCACCTGTACCCGCAGATGTCATAGCGTCCGGCAGGGACCAAGTAGTTTTAGTAATGGAGCCTCGCCATAATAAATGGGATTATCTACCCACAGACAAATGTCATTTGAGAGAATGATTATCAAAACTGATATGCCTTTTCTGGGTTTACGGCACAATGCAACAAACACAAGATGTTGTGTTTGCGCAGCCAACCAGTGTGAGTCTGACGATGCTGAGGAATGATGTTTGGGGGTCGACTAATGCTGATGCCGACACGCCAGCTACAACAGGCACGAAGAACAGAATTCGCAAAGCGTTGAGAACATGTCAAGTACAAGTACAAGCACAAGCACAAGACACAATGACACCGACTGTAGGAGAAATGTCTTTAGCATTAGCATGGAAAAGATATTTACTGATGAAGACCCAAACGGAGAACATGTGGGCATATCTTGCACAGAAGTTATGAACATTTATGGATGTGCACAATGCTATGGACCTACTAACTACATGTCTGGTAGCGGTACCAACGCATGCTTCAGTTTTGAGCCATATTTTTGGAGTTCTACACAATGACTCTTTTTAGTGGAGGATTTCTATACTTCATTCCAGCTAACATTTCCAGAGGACCATGTGCTTTGACACGGCTTGGTTTAATGATGTTTCCTTTGCAGCCAGCATTACATTGAATGAGAAGATCCATTTTTGAATCTATAGGGCTATCCCCAGACTGTGATTCAAAGTGCATTTGTTGTCAGGATCAGAAGTCTTGGCCCTTGCATATTCATTGGTGGGAGTTTGGGGGATGCTGGAGGCTATTCATCTTTGATCAAGTTACCATGCCTAGTAGTGAAAAGGTTGAGTTCTACCTCTCAAGCCTTAGAGGAACTGCTGCTAGATAGCAAAGCTATGCGAAAGTAGCCTTGCAGAATAGAGCTGCTATTGATTATTTGTTATTGAAGAATAATCTGCGGTGCAACGCTTTTGTGGAATGTGTTTCAACTTGAGTGACCATTCCCAGTCTGTGGAAAACCACATTTTCCACAATTTGAAGGACTTGGCAAAACAAGTAACACAATACCACACTGCGAATTAGTCGGATTGGTTGTTTTCTTGGATTCCAGATATTGGATGAACTTTGCGTTATGCCTTTGCTTGTATTTGTATAATTGTTATTTTACATTTTTGTTGCCGTTGTATTCAATGTATTTCTAGTTTAGTTATAATGTTCCGTTGGTTTTAGACGGCGACTTTAGTGCGACTGAGTTATGGAAGTCAAATGTCCAAGAGTGGATTGTAATGCTTTTGACTGAAACATGGCACCTATGTGCAGTGCATTCTGTGGGTGCCCAGAGCCATAATGGACATTCTCTTCGAGCCTCAGTGAAAGCAGCATTTTAATGTGAACTCTAAATAGTGTTATTAGTATTCCACTAGCAAACATGTTTTTCTCGCCTATGTTAGTCTGCATTGCTTCAAGGACTGTTTTGAATAAAGGTGCCAGCTGGTGCCTGATAACATTGTAGAGCGGAAGGAAAGTTATGCTGTTTTTCTAGCTTTCATAAGAAAGGGAAAAGTTTGACTCTTGAGGTTGTCATGGGTCACTTCAGCCGGGGCCTATGGGAACTGGCAACAGGTAGACTTAGAAAACTAGAAAGTTCTGGAAAATGCCACCACTCATTTGTGGGAGGCTTAAATCAGAAACTGTCAGACAGAATGTTTCTGTGGGAGGGTGGATGCACTGCTCCCAGGCCCGTTGATGGAAAGATCTCTCTCCCAGGATGGTTTCAGGTCTTTTCAGTGCATGACTGGCGAAATGAGGATTTCTTTTGTAGTTGCTTTAATGGTGAAGTATTTTTAGACTTTTTACATTCCTTATGTGTGTAGCAATTAGACATTAATTTATATTTACTGCATTTATTGATTCATGTATGCTTGTTTTGAATAAAGGGCCGTAAAGAGCCATTTTATAGTTTAGCTGAGTGTTTGTGTTCGTAATTGCCCTTCAGTGTCCAATGTTTTTTCTTCATTTTGCGGGCACTTGTGAAGCAAAACATTATCTTAAAAACTGTTCATGAAAATCAATTATCTATACAATTTGGTTACCAGGATCAGTTAGACTGATACCACACTACATATTTTCGTTCATTATTTTCATTCTTCAGCATTAAACATCTCCTTAGCCAAGCTTGATGGATGTATTTAGCTACATTTTAATCCTATGTCAGTTTACACGTCATCATGGCATTCTCAAGACTGTAAATATTGTAGCGGTTTAAGATTGGTTTCAGGTACAAAGCTCTAAAATGTGTATAAAGATTGCAGGAAAAAATATAAAGTTTTCTACCGACTCTTCTCTGGCACCACCGGCTTGACATACACTGCTGTTTGTTTGATTCCATGATCTTGTAAACATGGCTCCGTTCAGGGTACCCATTCTAAACCTAACGTACAGGCAGCGTGAATGTGGGGGTGAAACCAAATCCAGGTACTCCTCATACCCAAAATCTATTTTACATGACAAATATTAAGGTCCAGTCGAAAGACTTCTGCATGAAACTCCATCTTGGTTCTAGACAAGAAGAGGGTGGCATGTTTGACAATGCCCTTGATTTCAGCGCTTATGTTAAGGGGATTTTGCCAATAGTGACCCAAGTCAAGCAGTCTTAATGTGGATTTGATGTGCTGGAACCATGGCAATGTTCGGCCGCCCCCACGGCCCTTATATGTTGGAAGGTGGGATTCTTTGTATTTTTGGAGGTCGGCAGATGCCCATAATCCAATCCAGTACAGCACGAACCTTAATGCTATTTCATTGACTATTGGTCTTAGATCAGTTTGAGGATGTGCCATGGTATCTGAGCCGCTCTGAGGGAGCCAGAGTAGCTTTTTAAGGAACATGTTTTCTGTCATACCTAATTTCTTGGTTCTGGCATGCCCCCATATTTCTGCCCCATATGGGGACTCAGGTTTCACCTGTACTTTAGAAATCTCAGTGGCCGGTTTCGCAGCTCGCCTCCATGCCTGTGCGCAAACCTTGCAACTGCCCCACTGTTTCTCTACAAGGCAGTATTGGCTTTGGTTAAACTGGCAATTTTCTGAGAACCTAATGTCCAGATAATCATAGGTTGATACCTGTTCCAGCTCCCCCCCCCCCCAATCAATGCTTATGTTCAGTCTCTGCCTTTTTTAATATTTTGGGTAAAATACAATGGCTTTGGTTTTACCAACGTTTTCTCCAAACCCATGGTCTTGCGTTTTTCCTTAAAAACAGCAAATATTTTGCTCCGTCTTAACGGTGTAGTAGCTAGGAAAATTGCATTGTCTGCAGAAAAAGTGCACATGTTTTCCTGTAATACAAAAATTATCATTTTCTAACCGAAGGAGCACTCAAACTAGCCTGAATAGTCTCCACTGCAATGAAACTCAACCTTCCCCTACGGCTAGTCCTATTACTGAAATTAATGCATTTGGGAATGCGGTGACATTAGAGCCAATTAGCCTACTTAACCAAATAAGTCTACTCTTGAGAAGCTAGTAAGTGTTGACGTTGATAATGGAGGAAGGTGAATTCCTTCAATTAAGGTTAATACACTTTAATTAAACAACCTTATCATTCAACAAGCAGAAAACGTATCTGAAAGGAATGATGGCCTTAACAAATCTCTGCAATTATTGGTTTTAAGCACCACAATGGTGGATGAAGAGGTGATGGTACTCTGGTGCTTATGATCATATTGTCCCTATCTTGCGGGTGCAATTCCAAGCCCTTGATTATCTCTTGACCTCTTCAATAAAACTCTGTGAAACCTTAATTAAGACAGCCTCAAAGCACACTACTCTATTAAACACTGTACCTGAGCAAAGTATTAGCAAGAGACTACTCGCCAATGTTGCATGCATAGTACCCTAGGTATTACTTTGGAGGAAGGGGCCTCACAGGATTTGTTAATTATGCTAGCATTGGCTGATGCACCAACTTCTGATTACAAGGCAAGCGTTTTCAATGCTTGAAATAAATGAATAAAGAGAGAGCAGAAAATGTAGAGGTAAACAAATAGTAATGAGCATGGCTTGATGAATACAAACCTCAGATCCGTAAAGCTTTTTATTAATAAGGAGGGCATTTAGGATATTTCTGAAGAAGCTTCTCTTAAACTAACTAAAAATAACAAATCAGTAAGCAAGAAACCTAGTCTAACGACTAAGGATAAAAACGCCCCAGTTGGGGACTTGAAAGATGGCCGCTGGGAGGCAAAAAGTAAAGCATAGCAATAAAGAGGCGGAGAAAATTGAACAAATTGAACAAATTGAACGGAAAACCGAGCGGACCTGCCCAATGCGAGCTGGGTGCATGTAGACCAGCGCATCGACTCTACAAGTGGACTGTGAGCTCGAGGGCAGGAGCCATGAGGGGCCGGAGAAGTACTGGAGGTGACCCCGGAACGGTAGAGGAGGTGCTGAGGATGAAAAGTGTGTGCGGAGGCCCGTTCCAGTGAGGAACAGCGCAAATGAGAGGCCTGCACTGAACACGTTCCCCAACACAAAGGCGTCTGTGAACTCTAGGGCAGGAACCACGAGGGGCAGGAGAGGTGCTAGAGGTGACCCCCTGATCGGCAGAGGGGGTGCCGAGGCAGACCACCGTGAGCGGAAAAGGGTGAGCAGAGGCCCGCTCCAGTGAGGGACAGCACAACGGGGTTGCTGCCACGGATGCGCTCCCTGGCAGAGGGGCAGCTCGGTGAAGCCGCGGGTTGCGCGGACGGGCCAGGAGGGGCCCGCCAGGTTGCTGGAAGCCCGGGGCGAGATGCTGATTGAGACCTCACCTGAATGCTATGAAATTGCAGAGGCAAGGGCCAGAAAACCCGGAGAGAGGAGGAGCGGGCCACTCCTGTAGCAGATAATCAGGAGCACGGTGAGAGGATGCGGGCAGTGGCACCGGCATCAATTAAGGCAGGAAACCTAACGGGATGGGAGAGGAGGCCCACGAGGGCTGTGAACAGGGGTCTGGCTAATTCAAAGCCGGCCCAACAATAGCTCAGAGACTCGCCCATAGGAAAGACTGGGCAACCCCTAATGCAGGAGAATCTCGTCCCGGGCTTCTCTTGCCACATTCCTCGAGCACCACAGGAGGGGGCTGGCACACAGAGGGCCCTGAAGAGGCAGACCTGGGGGGCGCTCCAGTGGGTTCCCCAGCAGTCCCAGTGAGACTTGGCCAGGGCACCTGGGGGCCACAGGAGTGCACTAGGTGGGGGGGCCACAATGAAGTGGACAGCGCGGAGGCCGGTAGTGGACCAAGGATTTGTGGGGAAGGGTCTAGGAGTGGGCGAAGTGCAGAGGCCCCGCGGCAGATATCTGGGGGCAGCCCAGTTGGGCAACAGCAGAGCTCAAGAGGAAGAGTGGGGGTGGGGCTCTGACCCTCACTCGCAGGCTAAGGCAGCATCAATGTCGAAGAACAAGGGTAAAGATGTACACACAGCCTCCGAGAGGGCAATTTACAAAGACTGTGGCAAAGAGAGGGAGAAATGGCCGCTGACGCCGAGCATGATCCGGCCCTAGAGGGGGAACAAGAAGCAGCTGGCGGCCCAGAGAAAGAGCAGGTGTCACCCAAGGTATACACCGCCAGTACTTTCAGGACAAGATCTCAGAGACAATCCAGTCACAACTGAGCCTGATTCCCGCGAAGCTCTCGCAGTTATTACAAGAGATGAAGGGGACATAGTGAGCCTGGAAGAATGGATGGACGCAGCAGAAAACGCGTTAAAAGAAATCGCAGAGGACACCTGCAAGATAGATGAGCTGGTGGAACGACTGGCAGCAGTCGCCCAAAATCTGGAAATCCAAAGCGAAGATCTTGAGAATAGATCACGAAGGGCAAGCATCAGAATAAAGGGCCTGGCGGAAACAGTAGCCGACAGGGATCTGCAGGAGGCTGCGCAAAAGATGTTTGCGGACCTGAGGGGCACAGAGAATGAGTCTGATGTACGGTAGGACCACATCGACATAGTGGGTCCAAGAAGAGGAGAGCCAGGGGCCAGGCCCAGGGATGTGGAAGCAGCCCTACATCGCTTCAACCATAAAGAACAGATGCTAGGGGCCGCTAGGAAAGTCAGAAAGATTACCTGCAATGGTTCGGAGATCCAAGACCTGACCCAGTCCACCTTGACCAAACAGTGAATGATGGGTTCTGGTGGTGCGGTCACTGACCCAGGCAGATGTGCGCTGCAGATGGACCTTCCCATTTGGTCTGCTGTTCGAGCGGGAAGGGAGACAACACTGGATAATGACCTGTGAGGGGGGCATGCAAATTCTGAAAATAGAAGAGGAAGAACCCACCCGACAAAGGAGACTACCAAGGGAAGCACCGAAACAGAAATGGTGGGAATGGCCGAAGGTCCCACCAAGGTGTTTTAAGAAACTGGTCAGGCCTGGCCAGGCCTCCCGACAGGGAGGGGGCTTCTGAGAATCACCTCAAATCAATGGAGGAAAGCCCACCAAACTGAAAAGGCAAGAAGAATAGGTATTGATTGCCTGGGGAGAGGGAGAGACCTAGTGGTAATGGGGGTATGGGGGTGGTGGGTAGGCAATACCATACCAACTTGGTTAGTCGAAGGGTTGTGGGAGACCCGCACATGTTGGCTCTGGGTTTTCTAAATGGCTCTACTCCCAGGATGCGAAGCTGGGGGTGGGGAGGGAATCCAGAGGCCGGTTGAGCCCATCCAGAGTAGGAGGGGCAAGGGGGAGAAGGGTGTGGGGGTGGGAATTAGAGGGGAGGATACAGGGATGGAAGGAATGGGGGCGAGGGGGATAGGGGTGCACCAACAGGGGAAACCAGGCCACAGTTATAATTTGCAACCAGTCCCAATATGGCGAGTGGGGTGAAACTCTCACTACCCTAAATATTAGAGGGTTAAAAATGTGGAGCAGTTTTTGGGGAGGGGGATTCCAGAGATTGTTGCCCTGCAAGAAACTCATATTCAGAAGTGGGATAAACACAAGCTAAAACTCAAAGGATATAATCATTTATTCCAGTCCAATGCCTAGGGGAAGATGGGAGGGGTGCTAATTGCAATCAAAGCCCTTCAGAGTATCGGTATTGAAGCCACTGAGAACGATGGACCATCAAAATACTTGGAGGATACTTTTTGCTGGGAACAGGGCACATATACCATTGCAACACTCTACCCACCTAACACGGGGCAAGAAGGGTACATATGGGGAGCACTGCGCCTTTTAGAGAAATCTGCTACGGGGCAACTAATATTGGAGGGAGACTTCAATCTGGCATGGGGCCCCGCGGACCGATAGCAGTGCAAGGTTTTTTTATAGCCAAGGGGCGCCCATCTAGTGAGCTCTGGGAGTGCATGGCCCAGATGGGGTTGGTGGACAGTTGGAGAGAACTTAAAGGGGAGGATAAAGGATACACATTTTATTCCCATGTCCATAAAGCCGGGCAAGGACCCAGTACTATACGGTTTGTACTGCCCGATAGCACTTATCAACCTGGATGCAAACATTTACACAAAGATGCTGGCATCCCGGTTAGAAGTCCTGAGTTGAACAAGTCGGACCAGTCTGGTTTTATATAACAGAGACAGACTTTCGATAACATTTGTAGGGTGTGCCACCTTTTAGAGAAGGTTGATAAATCAAAGTCCCCTGTACTGCTACTGGCACTTGATGCAGAGAAAGCCTTCGATCGAGTCGAATGGGCATTTCTATTCCAGACAATGAACGCCATGGGCTTTGGGTCCAGGTGCCTCTCACTAATGAGCACCAACTACCAGAAGTCCCTTCTTCGACTCGCGATCAATGGACTCCTGTCGCGTGGGATACTGTCACGATCCCGTTACTGGCTCAGAGGTGGCGGGCTAACAGGGGGAGGGAGCCCCCCCCCCCCTCCCATACAATAGGGAAAAGATGGACAGGGATGGTAGCTGGCTGGCACGAGCGTGTGGGGGTGCATGACCTAGCTACGGCCTGCAAGAATGAGCTGAAGACCAGGGCACTGCCCATCACAAGCCAAGAAGCACTGAGCATGTGTGAGTATTTACCTGGCACTGTGCACAAAGCCAACGCCCTTATGTATCTAGCTCTGGCAGGGTGTGGCACAGGACTATAAAGCCACGCCCTGGACTGCACCCGGTGCTTAGCGTTTCTTCTGCTCCTAACAAGAGTAGTGTTTCACTTACCGCTCCTGCACTCAAGCATCTTCCTGCGTTGAGCTGCTTAGTCGAGAGCCTTCTTCTGCATCCAGTTGGGACCCCGTCATCATCCTTCGGGCCCTGTGCATCCTTAAGCATCCTTTGGTTCTTCAGCATCCTTCAGTATCCTGGAATTCAGTCTTGGTCTTCGGCCTTCAGCATCCTGTTCAATGCCGCCCTGCGTCGGACTCCGTCCTCCTGGCATCCTGCGCGAACTTGCTCCCGCCCTGGGTCTTCCAGGCCCCCAGCTCCTGCCCTGTACGAAAGCAAGCAACAGGGTTAGCAGCCGCCTTCCGTTCTCCCCCCAATCAGGACCAAACCCCTGTCTACAGAACTCGAGAACTTACCTGTATCCAGGAACGAGTGATCCACCTCCAAGGCTCCGCTACCGGTTCAGTGCTGAAGTCCAACATCTGGGGAGAGAGGGAAAGAACATAAGACAATTAGCAGAGTGAGAGAGTGAGAGATCCACCTCCAAGGCTCCGCTACCGGTTCGGTGCTGAAGTCCAACATCTAGGGAGCGAGGGAAAGAACATAAGACAATTAGCAGAGAGAGACTCGTCAGCTTCAGTTCCCTCTTCGGATCCATTGCCAGAGCCGTGCTTGCAGACAGAACCACAAGTGAGCTGCTTCCACGCGCTCCAGCCAGCCTCGCCTTTCAGGGGGATTAGGGGAAGGAGAGAGGAGAGGGGGAACCTTGCAGTCACTTTTCCACAGTAGACTTACCTTCTGTTTGCCCCTTAGGGTTCCACAACACCCCCTCAGAACACCAGCGACGCTCGCCCCGAACACCCCCAAGCCCCTCCCAACCTCACAGCCCCCTGGAGGTTTTTCCTCCAGGCGACAGGTGAGGGAAGGCATGGCTGGGACATACGTGCGGGTGAAGGGGACCAGTATGGGAGCCACTCTGCAGTACAGTCCTGCACTCCTGCAGGGTACCAGAGGTAAGCGTGACAGAACGCTAAGCCCACGTGGCAATCCCTGCCCGAGTGTCATGGACCCAGGGGTAGATCTGCTGTCCACCCTTTTGGGAGAACTGCGGGCCGAGGTGCATGCAGCCCGCTCTGAGACAAACCCCATAAAAAGGGAAGTGGTAGTCAATCGTGAAAAAACAGAGGATTTGGCCAAACGGCTACTAGTCTCTGAAGCTGGCCAAGTCCCCCTTCCAGGGCCCGTTGAAAGGGGAGCTGAGAGGACGGCCCACATCCAGATTACCACACCACACTCAGTCCCCCTGGCCCCACCGGAACGATTCCTAGGGGACCCTCAACGATATGCTGTGTTTATGAATCAATGCAGATTGCATTTCCTATGCCGACCCGGGGCCTTCCCTTCTGACCAGACTAAGGTAGCGTTTGTCCTGTCTTACTTGGGAGGCCACGCAGCCAATTGGGCAGTACCCCTGGTGATTAGAGATGATCACGTTCTGCATGACTTTGGCACTTTCCAGGAGGAGTTAGATAAACTGTTTGCCCGTAATAATCAAGGGGCAGCTCTGGACACAGAACTACGGTCGTTACGGCAGGGGTCACAAGACCTATTGGTGTATATTACCACTTTTAACCGACTGGTGGCTGAAACCAACTGGCCGGAGGAAAAAAGAATCACTCTGTTCTATCGGGGTCTCGGGAGAATTAAGATGTCCTGGCTCAGGTGGTTAATCCGCCCGCGCGTTGCGCAGACTACATAGACCTAGTCATCCAGTTGAATCCTTGCTTACAAGAAAGGCTGATCAGAGTAAGGTGGAAGCTCGACCTGTCTATGTTCGTCCACATGAAGGGACAGAGCGTCCCTCGGAGAGCGCCCCAAAAACCCTTGCAGCTGGGTAGTGCCCGAGGGCCCCTCTCGAAAAAAGAAAGGGAGAGACGGCGGCAACATAAGTTATGTTTGTATTGCGGCAACGCAGGTCACTTCTTAAAGACTGCATGAATAAACCAAAGAAAAAGGCCTTGGGAGTCGCAGGGGAAATAGCAAACGGTCCGGAGAAGCCTGAGCAGCCGTCGGAAAACTGCTGAACTCGACAAGAGTAGGGCTGGGCTTGTTGAGGGAGGTTAAAGTAAACACGGTCCTTGCATCTTACTGTACCCGTCATTCTGATTAAGCCTGGACACCGCCATGAGATGCATGCATTGGAGGCTTACATTGACTGCGTAGCCATTGGCAACCATATTGACATGGACATAGCGCAAATAATTGGCCTTCAGGGACAGCAGCGGGGAAAGATCGATAATATTGTTTCGGTGGATGGATTGCCGCTGATATTGGGATCCGTCTCGCTATGCACCGAGGAGGTAGAAATGTTGTGTAAAGACAGCCATCGAGAAAATATAACCTTCGACATGATCACTGCTCCGCAATTTCATTTAATCCTAGGCATGCCTTGAACGTCCTAACCCAGCAATCAATTGGAGAAACCATACAGTCCTGTTCCCATCAGACTGCCTCCGTACCTGCCCCCAGGCCACGGACCACTCAAACTGGGAACTGCGGCATCCCCTAGTGCGTTGGGGCTCCTACCTCACTGGTATCAAGAGTTTGAGGGCGCCTTTCAGAAGGAGGCGGTTGAGACCTTGCCACAGCACAGGCCATATGATTGCCAAATCGACCTCATGCCCGGAACGCAACCCCCATGCATCTGCATCTACGCGCTGACAGAAAAAGAGAACCGGCATCTGCGGGAGTATTTAGACTGGTACCTCGCCAATGGGTTTATTCGACCATCCAAATCCCCAGCATCCTCCGCTCCGTTTTTTATCCAAAAGAAGGGAGGCGAGCTCCAGACCTGCATTGATTACAGGGGACTCAACAAGATTACAGTAAAACATAGGTATCCTCTACCGCTCATTCCCACACTCTTGGACCAGTTTAAGGACGCAAAAATATATATTGAATTAGATCTACGCGGAGCATACCATCTTGTTCGTATAAAAGAGGGAGACGTATTGAAGATGGCCTTCCGCACGAAATATGGGCTATTGGAATACACTGTGATGCCTTTCGGGTTGTGCAACGCTCCAACGGCCTTCCAGTTTTTTATGACAGACTTGTTACGGGAACTACTTGATGTGTGCGTCATGGTATACATTGACAATATACTTATCTACTCTGCATCAGAAGAGGAACAAGTGCAACACGTAACCGCAGTCCTGAGAAAACTTTGTCGGCACCACTTGTTCGCCAAGTTAGAGAAGTGCTATTTCCATGTCGAGACGGTAGAATTTCTGGGATTCATATTAACCCCGCATGGCATCCAGATGGATAACAGGAAGGTGGAAGCAATCTTAAACTGGCCTACTCCTACGTCCATAAAATCAGTACAAAGCTTCCTTGGTTTTGCAAACTTCTATCCGTGGTTTATACATGGGTTTTCGGACATCCGAAGCAGAGCGAGTATTTGGGCAACTCGAGACACAATTCACAAAGGCCCCTAGCCTAAAACATCAGAATCATGACCTACCTTTCGTAGTCTAAACGGATGAATCCAGCATTGCGATCGGGGCGGTGCTATCGCAGAGGGATCCTATTACCGCTCATCTACACCCCATCGCCTTCTGGTAATAAAAAATTCACCTAGCAAAATGAATTGCTCCATAACCGACAAGGAACTTTTGGCCACCAAAGCAGCATTTAAGGATTGGCGTCATCTACTGGGGGCGTGACACACTATCATGGTCTACATGGATCATAACTTGCAGCATTTACGGACTGCACATGCCCAATCACCCTGTCAGCTCCGTTGGGCCCAGTTCTTCTCTGAATATGACTTTATAATCACGTTCCGCCCTGGAGTCAAGAATGGGAAAGCAGATGCTTTGTGCCCATCGGTTGGAGTCGGGAAGAAAAAGCGCTTGCGCACCCCCTGCACCTGTGGATATCATTCCAGGAAACAAATTGCTCGGGTTAATCAGCCCAATAGTGTCACCTCTAGACCAGTTCCACCAGGACATAATACAAGCTCTGACACCAGAGCAAGGGCAAGAATGGATAACCCAAGATGAGCATCGCTCTATGGAAAAAGGTCTTCCGTTTTATCAAGGACAGCTCTATGTTCCTGTGCCTCGCCTGCAAACCAAACTAATGCATAACTACCACGATACGTTGCTAGCGGGCCACCCAGGAATCACTAAAACCTTGGGGACAATCCGCCAGTATTACTGGTGGCCCACATGGCAAAAGGATGTAATACAATACGTCAAGACATGCGATGTGTGTGCACGTAGTAAGACACCTAAGACACGACCCTCTGGATTACTTCACCCTTTAACAATACCAACGTCCCATGGCACACCATCTCGATGGACTTTATAACAGAGTTTCCCCCCGCGCAATGGATATAATACCATTATGGTGGTAGCGGACTTACTTACAAAGATGGCACACTTCATTGCCCTTAAGGGATTACCAAATGCCGAAAGGTTAGCACATGCTTTCTTGACAAACATTGTGAGGTTACATGGCTTTCCATCAGTCATCATTTTTTGTATAGAGGAAGTCAGTTCATATCCAAATTTTGGAGGCATTGCTGTGAACAAGCCCATATTGACACCCAACTATCTACAAGTCATCACCCACAAACGGATGGGCAGACCGAGAGAACCAACCAGACATTAGAACAGTATTTGTAGTGCATGTTTCCTCAGTCAGAGGGCAGATGGGTTGACCTCCTGTGGGTGGCTGAATATGCTTACAATAATTACATCCATAGCGCCACTGGGTTCACCCCTTTCTATTTCCTCTATGGACGTCATCCGAAGACCGAGTTCGATCCACCCACTGCCCTGGAAATGCCCGCGGTCACATCCCTTCATACCAACATTAAACAAAGGTTACGAAAAGCACATGCAACACTTCAGGAAACCAAAAATACACAAATGATTTTTGCAGACAGGAGAAGGGAGGCCCCCGAATATAGAGTTGGGGACAGCGTATGGCTCTCCACCAGACATATTCGATTTAAAAGGCTCAAAGTGGTTCCACCCTAAATTCATAGGACCCTACCCTATATGTGCCATTATTAATCCAGTGGCGGTGAAACTTGACCCCCACTCCCCAAATCTAAAAATCCACCCAGTCTTCCACATATCCCTGCTTAAACCCGTACACCCCGGAACTCGGGACTCCTTCAACAAACCTCCCCTAATAGAAATCCAGGAAGGAGAAAAGGAATGCGAAGTAAAAGAAATCCTGGACTCCAAAATGTGTAGACAAAGTTTATATTATTTGGTAGACTGGAAGGGGTACAGTGCTCAGGATAGGACATGGGAACCCCATGAAAACATTCATGCTCCCCGGGTGATTGCCCGTTTCACCATAACTATCCCCAGTTTTCACCATAACTATCCCCACAAACCGGGACTGGGAGGGACGCTCCTTGGGGGGTGGAGGGGATCTTGGAGGGGAGTGCTGTCACAATCCCGTTACTGGCTCGGGGGTGGCGGGCTAACGGGGAGGGAGCCCCCCCTCCCATACAAAAGGGGAAAAGGTGGACAGGGATGGTGGCTGGCTGGCTGGCGCGAGCGTGTGGGTAGGTGTGACCTAGCTACGGGCCGCAAGAACGAGCTGAAGAACAGGGCACTGCCCATCACAAGCCAAGAAGCACTCGGCACGTGAGAGTCCAGCACGTGCGGCAATTTACCTGGCACGTGCACAAAGCCAACGCCCTTACACATCTAACTCTGACAGGGTGTGGCACAGGACTATAGGCACAGGCGTGGCACAGGCGTGACCTAGCTATGACTTGCAAGAACGAGCTGAAGACAAGGGCACCGCCCATTACAAGCCAAGAAGCACTGAGCACGTGAGAGTCCGGCACGTGCTGCAATTTACCTGGCAATTTACCTGGAACAGGGTGTGGCACAGGACTATAGGTCACAGGCGTGACCTAGCTACGGCCCGTAAGAACGAGCTGAAGACGAGGGCACCGCCCATCACAAGCCAGGAAGAACTGAGCACGCAAGAGTCCAGAACGTGCAGCAATTTACCTGGCACGCGCACAAACCAACGCTCTTGCGCATCTACCTCGGGCAGGGTGTGGCAAAGGACTATAAAGCTGCGCCCCGGACCGCACCATGTGCTTGGCGTTTCTTCTGCTTCTAACGAGAGTAGTGTTTCGCTTACCGCTCCTGCGCTCAAGCATCTTCCTGCGTTGAGCTCCTTGGTCGAGAGCATTATTCTGCATCCAGTTGGGACCCCTTCGGCATCCTTTGGTCCCTCGGCATCCTTTGGTCCCTCGGCATCCTTTGGTCCCTCGGCATCCTTTGGTCCCTCGGCATCCTTTGGTCCCTCGGCATCCTTCAGCCTCCTTCAGCTCTTCAGCATCCTGGTCTTCAGTCTTGGTCTTCGGCCTTCAGCATCCTGTTAAACGCCGCCCTGCGGCGGACTTTGTCCTCCTTGTATCCTGCACGGACTTGCTCCCGCCCTGGGTCTTCCAGGCCCAAAGCTTCTGCACTGTACAAAAGCAAGCAACAGGGTTATCAGCCGCCTTCCGTTCTTCCCCCATCGGAGCCAAACCCCCGTATACAGAACTCGAGAACTTAACTGTATGCAGGAACGAGTGATCCACATCCACCTCCAGGGCTCCACTACCGGTTTGGCGCTGAAGTCCAACACCTGAGGAGAGAGAGAAAGAACATAAGACAATTAGCAGAGTCATCACGCCTGGGAGCGAGACTCTCATCCACTTCAGTTCCCTCTTCAGACCCATCTCCGGAGCCACGCTTGCTGACACAGAACCACAAGTGAGCCGCATCCACGCGCTCCAGCCAGCCTCGCCTTTCAAGGGGATTAGGGGAAGGAGAGAGGAGAGGGGGAACATTGCAGTCATTTTTCCACAGTAGACTTACCCTCTGTTTGCCCCTTAGGTTTCCACAACACCCTTTCAGAACCCCAGGAAAAACCTCCTGGAGGAAAAACCAGGAGGTTTTTCCTCCAGGCGACAGGTGAGGGGATGGCATGACTGGGACATACGACCGGGAGAAGGGGACCAGTACGGGAGCCACTCTGCAGTACAGTCCAGACCAGGCACTCCTGCAGGGCACCAGAAGTAAGCATGACAGATACAAATTAGCAGATGTACGAAGCCAGGATGGCCGCTATCTCTGCTTCTGTATGCGATCCATGTGGAGCTGCTACTGCCGAAGATTGGGACAAGACGGGACATTAGGTGGATCACCATGGTGGAGAAGAGCACAAAGTAATGGCCTTCGCAGATGACCTGCTCCTCCTGATCACTGACCCGGTTGGGACACTTCTGGCGATCTCAAGGGGATTGGGGCTCTTCGAAGCAGTAGCAGGGTTAAAAATTAACGCACACAAATCAGAATTATTAAGTCTACTTGACTCCACTTCCAGAGTCCAGAAGCACTGTGACCCTGTGCCATATAGGTGGGACGTGAAACAGGTGCTATATCTGGGGGTTCAAATTACGGACTCTCTGGATTCCCTTTTTATCAGGCATACTATATACCGTTAATAGAGAAGGTGAAAAAACTGATGGCAGATTGGGTTACTCTATCCATCTCATGGCTAGGTAGGATGAACGTTCTCAAAATGATGATCCTTCCCAAGATTTTATATTATTTCATGGCCCTTCCCGTGGCAATCCCGCAGGGATTCCTAAGGAACCTGCAAACATTGGTGGGAGCCTTCATTTGGAATCGCAAGAAACCCAGGGCCTCAATGCAGCTACTTATGGCCCCAAGAAGCAAAGGTTGATGAGAGTTCTGAACTTTGGTCTCTATTACTTGGTGGCACAGATTAGAGTGGTGCGGAGTGGTTCACGGCGACCGCACACACATTTGGGGCTGGATGGACAGGGCAGTGGTAGGAAGGCCATTAGAGGAACTGCTATGGCAATCTAAAGAAGATCGACCCAACAATATGTATTTAAGCCATTTGACGGCGCTGGAAGGGGACTCATGGGGACGACCTGAGGCAGCAGGTAAATGAGATTCTTCTCCCCTAATTACCCTATTCGGGAATCGTCACTTTACACCAGGGCGGGAAAAGGGAGCATTTGCCAAGTGGGAGAAGTCAGGGTGTCATAAATTAAGGGACATGTTCGAAAATGGGCAAATCAAATCCTATGAGCAATGTAAACAAGATTTCAACTTAGGGGGCAGGGGGGTTGATATTCACAGCTGAGACATTGGCTCCTGAACGCTTCATTTAAATCGGCAGCCCCAAGGGACCTTACCCCCTTAGCGAAGTACGTTACAACAGACACAGGGAACAGACACCTGGTGAGAACATTATTCAAAATCGCATCTGGGGGGGCAATGGACTGCAAAATGGGGGTATATGTCCCAATGGGAAATGGCGGTGGGCCACCAACTGGAGGAGGAACAATGCGCACAACTTTGGACAAACATTCGCAAACTTACAAGGTCCATCCAGGTACAGGAAATGTGGGTCAAGGTCATGATTGAATGGCATCTCACACCGGAGAAGCTGCATAGATTCTACCTACACACATCAGAGCTGTGCTTGAGGGGATGCGGGATGGTGGGATCCTGGAAATATACATGGTGAGCATGCCCAGCGCTACAACTGTTCTGGGATATGGTTAAGGCGACAATTGAGTAGATCTTTAGTATACAAGAGGGGGGAAGGTGTGGGAGGCATTATTGGGTATGGGCGCAGTATTGGAGAACCTACCCCCGAGAGTGCAAAAAAAGGCCTATGTAATCTTGATGGTGGCAGCTGTGTTGCTAGTGGCGTGCAAATGGTAGCAGAAAGAAGCCCCACAGAACTTGAATGGGTGGACAAGATATGTGTCATGATGCCTACCCCCGGGCATCTGGACCAAGCCCATCAGCCCCGGGAGCAGGCATTCAGGTGCTTACTAAAAACCCAGAAACCCTGGCTAGGGGCTGTCTGGGTACAGCCTGGCGCCATTGGCACCAGGCTCATAGAGGAAATCGGTCCTGACGCCATAGGCGCCAGGCTCATGTACATTACTTACCTCATGCTGCATTGAAGTCAAACCAACGTGAGGCCTGAATGGGACTACTTTACTTCAGTGACTATTTTTTACTCGGGTGTGGTTCTGGGGGAACTTCTTACCTGGGACTACTGTGAAGGCTATTTAAACCACGCCCAAACAGCAGCACATGATTCACGTTATTCTGCATCCAGCAGCGTAACGCTCACCGTGTCTGCAGTCCGCATCCAGTCTTCTGCCACGCCTCGAATCCAGAGCTCCTAGAAAAAGAGGAAAGAAGAAGGAAAGGTTAGAACACACTTTTAATTCCTTACCTGATTCCGGATCCATCACATCTTCGAACTTGGAAAGGACATTATTTCTGCACGCATCGCCAGCTGCAGCGCCGCGCCATACTCACCAGTCCTCACAGCATTTTTCGATTCGGCGCTGCCTCCATCATTTTCCTCGCCGAACTCCAGCATCTAGGGGACAAAAGAAAGATAACGTGAGCTGAGAGAGCCAACAAATCCAATCTCTTTTTACCACCATAGACTTACCTGATTTACCACCGGAGGCATTATTCTTTAACATTCCGCAACTTCTTACGCCGCACCTGTAAGGAGAGAGAAAACAACAAGTTAAATAGACGCATCTTTTACCGGACAGTGTTGGGTAATACAGACTCTTACCTGAACGCCATCAGCTACCACAAGACAATCTTCTCTTGGACCTAGCTGCAACACAAGAAGGGAATGGGACAAGAGTGAACATCGGACATATTGAACTCTTTGGACTTTATACTTACGGGTTCTTGCCAGGAACCTCGGAGTCAATATTCATCCGGAACTCTTCCAACGCCTTCGAACCAGTGAAGTAACTGGTATCTACGCTCCCCTGCATTCCACGCAGGATGGAGAGCTCATCCTTCAAAAACCATAAGTTGAGATTACTGAATGGGAATATCGGAGGTAAGTGGGGAGAACAGTGGGGTGCCATTACTAGAATCCACGGGTGGCTAAATCCCTTTCTCCACTTGCAGAAGAATACTTCTACAGGTCAAGCAGACGAGATTAGGTGGGCCAGTCTAGTCTGTCATCTCTGCACTACGCTTCACGTTGGAGGAGACCGCCGCTGTCCGGGTCCGATCGACGCCCCTGTGGGAGCCAGGTGACCGTAACAATATGAAACTTTGTGGCTCTAGAATGGGTAACCTATATGAACCAGGGGGAACACCAAAAATGATTGCTGGACTGTGACGTAGCTGCAAAGAGACTCAGTAACTGCTTAGAGCCCTAGGAGACTGCAACGGTTGGGGTAAACAATGGTATGAAGCCCTGGAGATGGCTCCACTCGGTGCCCATAAGGACCTGGTGAGTATGTTTGGGGGCAGCCCTGCGAAATCGGGAGGAGATGAAGTGGACAAAGGAAGGACGTGAGAAGAACGGATTATAGACTGTAGAAAGCACTGGGGGAGGGGCAGAGAGGATGGCTTAATGGAAAGGGTTATGAGAGTTGTCATGTTAAGAAGAGAATGGATATAAAGGCTAGTTTTGCCATGTTGGTGTTGGGTATAGGGGAGACGGAGGAGGGGTGCAGTGATAAGGAGGGGGGAAGTGTTGATATTATTTTAGAAATGGCAATAAAGTATGGAAAAAAAAAAGGAAAATAAAATGCCCAATTTGGGATGGAAGTTAAGAAGACTAGAGGAAAGGCGAAGAACAACACCAAGAGCACAAACCATAGTGATATTCGCCAATATTTACCAGCACCTCTCATGACTGAATGCAACCAAGAACTGTCCTTGAATCAAGAAGCATTGAGCAAGATCATCTATCTTAGAAAATGTGTTCATAGAAACAAATGGGACACGAAACATTCCACAACCATCTGAAGCACGAGAGGGCACCACCAGGACCATGTCTGTCTCGGCAAACAAATGAAAAATGGCCACCACCTATTGGCCTATGCCCACTCTTACAAAAGATTGTGTTTTCAATCGTTCCTTGTTCTTGGAGTTATGCTCCTAAATGTTACACTTTGCCATGGCCAGGGCCTCGGACATTGATTATGTTGAAATTCTGGAAGATACTGCACGTACAACCATAATTGTGCATGTTTACTGTGAAGCATTTATTTATTGATTGAATTGTGGCATGTGAAGTGAAGTTTATAGGTTGGGCTATGATTGTACTCTTGAACATATTGGTCTAATACTATGTAGACATATAGAGGAACACAGAGTGGCCTTGTGCCTCTTTGAACCTTGTAAATATAATAAATGGAAATGATACAAGCACGAGAGGAGGACTGGTGAACAATCATAACTGTAACAACAATTTAAGGGGCAAGTCCCAAAGCAATCCCTTAACATTACGGCCGTAGACCATCTCATGCTCACAGCCAATTTAAAGGGCAATAGAACAGTACACTTTGTGGATGAGGAACATGATTATAGGAAACTGGAGGAGAACAACTGGTTATGGCTGTCCTCTTTTCTACCCACTAATCCCCTTACAGGATACTGACCAGAGCATATGCCAGAGTGCATCGGCACTTATGGTAGATTGGCGCCTACCAAATCTGCTCATGCCTGCTGAGGCGAGCAGGAATGTCAATGATCCACATCTTTTGGAATGGCCGAGCTGGGAAACAATGACTATTAATATGAAGTTGTATATAGAATTTATCATTAAAGATACCTTTGTGGAAAGAGCCACATACTATGCCCAGGCTCATCTAAATAATGTTATCCCATAGGCATCACTTTGATTATAAAATTTGTCAAAAGAAAAATGAGGAGAGACATGAGACTTTTAACAAAGAGATCATTGCAATGCACAAAATGTAAGTCGAGCTCTCAAATTAAGGAAACAAGAATGCTCCAGCTGGCTAAACAAATATCAGAAGGAACTGCACAATGGCAAGATCTAGTTATGACTATTAGAACAAATAATATGCAGCAGATCTGGAAATTGACCAGACCTGGTCTCGTCTCCCATCAGTGCTGGAGTGTCCCACCAAAGATGCCTGGCAAACCTACATCTCTGCTACCATAGCTGTTTCAATATTCAAGATCGTCCTATTGATCGAACTCATGCCAAATGGGAGTATAAATTGCAAATCCATGAGTTAGCTGGTATTAAGTCTTTAACATACTCCTGTGCTCCCGGTCCTGATGGTGTATGTAACAACCTAATTAAGCTGAATCCAACTTGGTGAGCCCACAAGCTTTCGTTTTTGCTTAAAGCCATCGGCATCATAAGCACTATTCCACCTCTGTGGCGCGAAAGCATAATTGTCCCGGTACAGAGGGCCCTAGGAACGAATCAACACATTTCAGGATCCTGGCTATGCTTGATGCACCAGCTAAAATCTTTGCCAGGGTACGATTGTTAGAACTGGAGCAATGGGCTTTTGCAGAACAAAATCATCCCTCTACACCAGACTGGTTTTAGAAAGGGTACTGGAACTGTGATTAACATCATGGCCTTAGTTTGAACAGTCGAAACTGGTTGGAGAATTCACAAGCAAGCCACTTGTGGCATTCATTGATCACAGTGCTGTTTTTGACATTATCCAGAGGAGTCGTCTTCGGCACAGTTTGCACTGGGGTATTCCTTTGGGATGGCTAAGAATGATAGTTGCGTTATACACGGAGAAAAGTGTGCGAGTTAGACTATCCGGCACAGGCAAGGTTATTACTCCAATGGATACAACGGTGGGCCTAAAGCAGGGGTGCATTCTTGCTGCCATATTATTTAACATCTTTATGTTCGATTTACCAGAAACACTATTCTGCACTGCCGATGCCTCATTACCTAGGCTTGGAAATCGGTGCATACAGTGGTTCGGGTATGCAGATGATATGGCCATTGTGGATAGCTCCCAGAGGGCCTTACAATGTCTGTTCCATAAGTTAAGCACATAATCCTTTGAAAATGGCCACAAGATCCATCCCAATAAAACAAAAATGATATTTAGCCCCAGTTAGATCAAAACGCTGAGGTATTATAGCTGGCAAATTGATCAGAAATTGATAGATATTCAACAATTTGAGTATCTGGGAGTCCTGGTGTATCATAGATTGACATAATATCTAATCGGAATAAAATCGAGGCTAAAGTGCACCAACAACTAGGTGCCATTAAGAACATTGCGAGAACTCATGGACGATACTCAGTCGATTTTCAATTTTAAAAGTGTACCTTGCCAAAATCCGCCCACTGATGCTATATGGCGCAGACATTTGAAGTGGTAATTATATTCAGGAGATGATGAAACTAGACCCCACTTGTCTTAAAACTTTATTTATTCTACCCAAACATCTATCAGTAGAATATTTTTATCTGGAACTTACATTAACATAAGGGGCTCTTTAAGATTGAGAAAACTAAGCTTCTATTGCAAATTGTGCAATTTTGCACCCGATATGTTGATGAGCATTATCCATCAGGCCTCCCTAGTGGAGTATTATAGGCTGTGCAGTACTTGCCGACATGCACTAAAACAAGGGTCTGCTAAACGGTGTGCCCACCTAACTCCCAACATCCTTGACTCGACTGTATCGAGATTTAAGTCTATTGGAAAGACATCCGTACGTGACCTAGAATGGGAGCAACTTATTACCAATCTTGCTACCCTCTCACTTAGCCATGAATACATCACACACTACCAGGAAGCCGAACAGCCACTCCTTGTACCTCCAGGAATATCCCTATAACTGGATAGTTCCAAAATATATGAAGATCAAATTTAATTATATGAGCTGCATAGAAGTAATAGGTGCACGTACCGGCCTACATCTACTTTAACACACATGTAGATTGTGTGGAGGAGAGGAAATTGAAACAGCTAAACACTTGCTATTGGCATGTGTAAGATTCGTAGACCACATATCCTTAGATATGGCAAATTGCTTAGTGAGGGGTTTGATAACTCAGAAGATGAACTATGGAACATCTTTTACAGAGGTAATGATCTAAACCTGATCTACTATTGGGAAAAATACTGGTGTTTATTTGAACTTGTTATGGATAACCTGTCTGCTTAAGATGAACTTGTACTGCAAAATGTAAGACTGCTAAGGAATTTCATTTATCACTGAGAATAGGTGCATTTTAATGATGTTTTGTATGGAATATCTTGTAGTATTGTTTAGGGTGTATAAAAAGGCTATTTTATATACTAAATAAAAGAAATGCACTTTTTGACAATTGGCCCCTTAGAAAGTTGCATAAAATGATGACCATGAAAGATTGAATCTGAATATGGAGAAGCACTGAGACAACTTGACTATGCTGGCACATTATTTTCAAAGTCTACACTCTGATATAATCCTATGACAAAAGATGATTTGCAGGCATGCTAAATTGGGAAAGTTGGGTTGACCTAAAATACTCACTCAATTATTTAGATCCTTCAATTGCCACATCTTTTGCCAATCTCCTCCAAGTGAAGATGTGATAGCCAGAAAGGCCTTCTTGTGTATCTATTGTGTTTATAGATCCTGGTGGCCAGAACTGTGCCCCCAAATGTGTCCTGTATGTATTTCCAGCGCTATCAGAAGGAACCGCAAACTTGGAGGAGATTGACAAAAGATGTGGAAATTGAAGGATCTAAATAATTGGAGTATTTTTCACCAGCATCGAGCAGTGGACTCTTTACAAACAGGAGGAGGCGAGTTCTCTTAAGGAAATCCTGATAGAATGAAGATTTGAAAATGTCTTTGCAAATACAGTATCATCCAGATAATTCAATGTGATGCTATTTCTTTTCTTAACCGCTCCTGAGCAGACACTCAAGGAATTTGGACAGTTCCATTACCACTTATCCATCAATGTGTACAAGTATGTAGGATTTAATTGGTAATAATTGGAAAATAACTTACACATTCTGGAAATATAAAAACAGAAGGAACTGTATATTTATTGAACTTATTTCTTTTTGTTTTGTAATTGAATTTTGTATTGAATTTGACTTATGAAATCAAACTGAATTCTATGCGTGGAATATGACAAAATATTGTGCATATGAGAATCAATACACAAGAATAGTAAATTTATTGTATTACAGAACATGTTCACAATAGCATTATTATAATGAGATGCACTAAACAGTAAATTTTTGGTTGTTTTGGCAACGCACATTCGGTGTGCGAGGGACAGGAGAGTTGCACAATTGTGTGGAAGTCTGCTGTCTCACTACATAGATGTGTTCTCAGCTTCTCGGGGTTGCTCCTGCCGGCCATCTGCTGTGCCTCACTGCACTCCTGACGCATGTTGCGGTCCTGGCCACCAACACTGGTGTTCTCTCTCTCTCGCTGGGCACACCTCCTTTGGCCTCTTTGGTGGGTTAAGCTCTGCAGGGCTTGCTCAGCCTCCTCTGTGATTAACTGTTCCAGGGGAGCTGCTCCAGTGGGCTGGTTTAGTATTCATAAGTGATTGGATATACCTATGGTCTAAAGCCAAGTCGGCCATTATTAAACGTTGCACATGGTCATCCAAAAATCCAATCCTATCCACCCAGCAAAGGTGTTAGTGCCTCGGGGGAGGGATAGTGACTCCCCCCTCCCCCCACCCCCTGTCGGAGTCTATATCCTCTAACGGGGAGTTGCCTTCAGAGGAATCCTGCTTACCATGTCCCCTAGCGGATGTTGCGCGTAGTGGGCTCACCTCTCTATTCCCAAAGGGGGTGGCTCCTCTTTGGTGATAGGTAACGATCTCCCTGGAATCATCGCATCGTCTAACCACATAATAAAACTTATCATGTTTCCTGTATCCGAGATGCCCAGTAAAGAAATATCCTGCCCGCATCTGAGCCCTGAGCAGCACAAACGCACACCCATCCATTGGCTCATTCAAACAGACATTCGCACAGCATTCACTCGCTCATTCACACAACATTCACTTACTCATTCACATTCTCATCCATACACCATACACTAGCTCATTCCATGGTTTGAAATTGAGGGGAGCTATTTAGCTCCGGAGCGTAGCCTCCAAGTGCCTGGTTAGCTTGACTTCAACAGCTACCAGAAGCTACCTTTTGGCTCTATATGCCAAACATACCTATGTAATGTTAGCTTTGTGCATTTGGGACAATCTCTATATGAGCACTAGGACACATCAATATGACGTTTATAGCATAAGGGGGCCATACAAAATTGTCAAAAATATTAAGTTAGATTTGCAGAACCCTATGCACTAGCTCTTCATTCCCCAGTGGTAGCTCCTGTTCACTGGTTGATGCTGGATACCAAGGAGCTGCTTTTAGGTCCTGCTTAGCCAATCTTAATTTTGATCCCTGTCATTTACATGTGCACCCTTCCACCCATGCATCACTCATTCACACATGCATTCATACATGCACACACAACCTACACAATCTTACATACAAAATACAATTCTGCTCTTAACTTCAGCCTCAGTTATGTTTCTGCTGCTTGCTGTGACACCGCCTCCCATGCTGCATGCCCTCTGTCTCCCGCGCTCAAGAACAGGAACTAGGAAGCACAGATTACATCCTGGTTCCTGCACATGCATACATGTGCCAGAGTTCTCCAAAGTCATTGCCCCAGGCACTCTGAATGTGCAGGGAGGTGCAGAAGGAGTGCCCGCTATGCACATGGCTAGGTGCCATTCCCCAGCCTGCATGTCGAATTGACCAAGGCCCTGCATGGTCCAATCAACGTGTGGTAGGGATCCGCATTGTGAAAGGGGAACTGCGCGCTCCCCCAGCTGCAGCATTTGGTGTTTACACTGGTCGTGCGCAGCCTCCTCCATGATGGGCACCAATCCAAATATGTCGGCGCCCCTTTTCCTCATTATGGACAAGCTGCCCATGCCAGGTGAAGACTAAAGGCAGATGATTTGTGCTGAGTTTGCAAAACATGGTGGGCAAACTAATCTGGTAGGTCCTGGAACTGTGAACACGCACATGCTTTCTAGGCTGAGTAATTTGCTAGAGTGTATATAGTTCTGGTATCCTTTTTTGTATGTGTAAAATGATAATGAATACTCCCATGTGTGGATTTTGCCCTAGGTACTGCAGTGGCGATATAAGGGAATTCCTATTAAGAGCGATCATGGTAGGAACAATCTATTTTGTGACTTTGGAAGTCCCCAGGAAACCCAAAAGTAGACCGTTGGCTAGCTGACACGAGCACACTTGTTGACATTAGGAGATCCATTTTGCATGTAGAAATTCTTCTCTGTGAATATATGAAAAAATATGGCAACAATTTATGGAGGAGTTCCTTTTCCCTGTGCCCTATTTATTGTTGTCCTCTGCCCAAATGTTTTTGCAGATGTAAATGTTAAGATGCTGGTAACGGAGGAGATGAAGTCTTGACTAAGTTGTTCAAATTGTGTTTAATAGCTGGCTTTTGATTTTCTAGATGACTACTGACGTGCCCTCCTTATGAATGTATGTATATGGTTTTATATCTTGCCAATCAAGGTGAGGAGAAAGAGTGATGTGCAATGATAAAGACGCGTTCCTTAAGGGTGTACATCCACGTTTCAGTATGGATTCGGAGTGAGCAGCTCACCTCTGTAGCATAGGTCAGGGGATGGTTCTCCCTAGGTGAGATCAAAGCATTTGCCATGTCTTGTACGTATTCTTTAATCAGCAATATCCTTAGCCCTTTCCTGAACTGAAGGATTGTCAGAGTTGTTCTAGTTGAAATGGGGATGTTGTGCCATTTGACTGGGGCATAACATGAGAATGCGCATTGTCTTTTCTTCTCCTTCTGGACTAACTTTGGGCCTGATTCAAAGAGTGTTTTCCAATGGAATTGCGTCATTTTGAAACACTCCTGTGAATCAGGCTCTTCGTCGCAAGCCTGAAGATGGTGCGTCTCCTGGACCAGATCAAGTGCCCGAATTGGAACGTTTCTCAGTGCAATAGTTGCGGTCTTGAAAAACATTAGGTATCTTCTTCTACATAACTAGCACATGACATTGTTCTGCTATCCATTGGCATGTTTGAAAATGTAATGATTTGAATTTTTCACACAATTTTCACCTCTGACGCACGGACACCCGGGCAAGAATTGCAACAGAGTGGAATAGGGGCTTACCATCCTGCCGAAAATAGTGTTCATATTCTTCGGCCATGACCGTTTGTACAGTTCTGACCCCACTCCTCCTCCAGTTACGGCAGAGAGTTAAAGGTTCTGAATACTAAATACTAACTATGAACATTGCCTACTCATTCCTCCTTGTTGTCTCAGGAATGGATTACATGCTTGATGGCAAGGGGCTGCTTTATCGGAACCCATCCTGGTTTTACTTTTCACTAATCTCTGTACAAATCTGGTGACATTTTTAAAACCCTTAATCGCTATCTCAAAAGGAGTTTACTCCTTAACAAAGTCTGCATATCCCCACTCGGGGCTAATCCATTAACTATTTTCCTGACCAAAGTCCCAGCATTACAAACCCAATATTCAGATGCACTGTATTATATACAAAAATAAAGTTCAGCCCTGTTTTTATTTCTTGGGGATATATTAAATGGCAAGAAGATTGTGTTGGCTACTTTAAAAAGATGTATCTGGTGATGGCTGTTCCTATGTTTAAAACGCCCCAACCTAGCCAAATATTTATTTTTGACAAACCTGTAATGGATTGCGATATCTCCAAGATTAGGGAAGTTCCTCTGGGTTACTTTTATTAACCTTATCAACACAACAAAGTAATTATTTTCGGTATACTCCAAATGTGAATATGCTGGTGCGGGTATTGCATGCATTGAAGACTATTGCTCAAAACAGTTCCCTGCAAGAATATTTCCTACAAGAGGCTAAATATCTGATGAGCTTTTCTTTTTTTTTTAAAACATGTTTTTATTTAGTTTCTGTTAACATAACAACATATAGAAAACGAACAGCAAGAAAAGACCTCCCCCCCACACCTCGAGCTTCATATCTCAGTCTGTATTCATTGTTCAACGGAGGATCATTTCTCATTCACGTAAATAAGTCCAATATCCTTATATTGTGAGGGCACCATTGTTCTTTATATTCCTTTTGAAGAAATTCCAGTACCTTTCCCTAGTCCTCTCTGAATTTCCCATGATCCCCTTGGATGTTATAAGTTATTAGCTCAAGAGCCAGATGTGACCACACCCTTCGTGACCAATCTATCGCCAATGGTGGGGAATCGTGCTTCCAGTTTTTAGCGATTTCCAGCCATGCTCCTATTAGGAGGCCCATAAAATTTCTTTACTGGGGAGTGTTTAGCGTTTTGTCTTGCGGATCCCAGAAGCCCCCTAGCCATATTTCCTCTCCCAAATGCTCTGTTCCAGGGAACATTCCAATCATTTGAGTTTTAATCTCCCCCCAGTATGGGTGTATTTTAGGGCAATCCCACCAGATGTTTCCAATCTCCCCGCCCACCACATATTCTCCAACAGATGTTCAGGGAGGCCGCAAACATTGTGTTCAGTCTCTCCGGTGTGTAGTGCCATTGCACCATCATCTTTACCCACATTTCTCTCATTTGGATGGCTCTTGTCAGTTTTGGTATCATGCCCCATAGGTGTTCCCACCTTTCTTATCTGATGAGCTTTTCAGAATAGATTTGCGATATTAGACTAACTGAAAATAACATATCAACTGAAGAAGGGTCCACACAGGGGAAATAGGAAACTTGAGAGATCTGAAATTGTTTTGTGGAACATTGTGGGCTTTGATGGCAAGATTGGCAATGAAGAATTGGCTAGATTCATTAGCAATTATGATGCAACTTTGTTGCAGGAAGCCTGGTGTCTGACAGGCAGAGACTGTCTTGTTTATATGAAGTTACATAAAGACGGTATTAGGTTCATGAGAGGGTAGCCTCTTCCATACCTCCAAAGATTAATTGCATCTTCTGTAGGAACTCTTAGTGTTGCTGTGCAGGACACGTTCTGATGTCCATTTGGAATAGATGTATTAAAGGGACCTACCTAGTCTCTGAATAGATTTAAATACTACTTGATAATATGAATGAGACCACCGCTGTCAGTTTAATCTAACTTCTGAAGTAAGGATTGATGAAGAGGTAGATGGAGTGGAGGGAGGGGGGGACAAAGCCAAGGAAACTATATTTACTGGGAATAGCAACGATTTCCATTTACTCTAACCATTACGGGATAATGTCATTGGCCAAACAATGCGATATGATTTTAAATGATGTGGAGGGGGGCCGCACAAGACACACGTGGTTTGATGTGTATTGCCTTTATTTATGTTTAGCGGGAAAGCACACTGATTTAAATGAAAACATACATTTAAACTTTAGTGACTTTTGGGAGAATGGGGTATGCATGGCAAATATGTACAATGACAAATCATAACATTTATCACACTTTCGGCTGATCTGTACTTTTATATTCAAGTCAGCAGCGCTATATGTGTGGGCCACCCTGTGCAAATTGCTACACTACTGGGATTTCATTCTCCATGGTTATTAGTACTTGATAAATTAAGTGACATGTTAACGAGAAAACCCTGTTTAAGACTCAGTATATGGTGCTATGGATAGTATGGACGATTCAGTTTAGAGCTATGCACTTTGGGGCATTGAGGATTATTCTTATGACTTGCATGGAAACAGTCAGAACTGCATTCGCTATGCAATGCCTAATAGGATTTAAGTTGTGTCAATATAGATAACAGGCTTAGAATGTGAACAAATAATTATATCTGAGCCATATAACGGGATTGGGATATTGAACCAAGACTCAATCTGTTGGACTTGTTGACACATTGTAAGAGTGGTTAGAATGTAATTATGGGGTGGCATATACAGGGGGAGGGTAAGATTTGGAATAGTTTTGAAAACAATTGAAACTGTGCGGAACTTCAAGGCCTGGCGTGATAGTAAAAGGAAGTGTTTTAGTGTTGTCTCGTTGTTCCTTGTAAGTTTGTCTGTGTTTTGTGTAGTGAATCGGGCGAAGGGAGTGTTTTTTTCATGACGACAACTCTGGGCAAGTACAGTCTGAAAGTGATTTCATGGAAAGTGAATGGGCTCAATGATTTGGATAAACGCAAAAGGGTACTGGATAATTTGGACAGATTGAAGGCGGACGTGGCCCTTCTACAAGAGACATTTTTGATGGACACAAATGTGGATATGATAACGAGCAAAAAGGACGAGGGTCGGATTCTCTGTGTCAATTAAAATACAGAATTCTATCATTGGGATCTGTAATATCTAGGCCCCAAATGGGGGGGAGGGACGGTTAATTTTTCATGTCTCTTGTCCAGTTTCCTCATGGAGTAGGTCAGATTGATTTGATTCTGGACTGAGACTTTAATAAAACAATAGACCTGTATGTATATGGAAGTGGGGGGCACTGCTAATTGTAGGGGCAGAAATAATGTGTCATTGCATGCTCCGGTGGATGAGTTTCATTTTGTGGATGTGTGGAGTTAGCCAACCCCACTGTTAAAAAGTATACCTACTACTCAGGACGTCATGCTTTTTCAAGAATTGATATGCCGATCGCTGGCCAATGTACCCAAAATTTCGTGCATGCAGACATGGATGATATACTCATCTTGGACCATGCCCCTGTTTGGATAGAGATGTCATTATCTTTCATAATGCCAAAATCTAATTATTGAAAGAAGAATACTGCCTTTCTGAATGATATTGATCTGGTTGATAAGATTTGTGAAGGAGGCAGAATTCTTTGTATCTGTGAATTGGTCTCCGGATGTGTGTGTGATATCGACTTGGAAAGCATTTGTGTTATATGCGTTGCTTGCTGATAAGTCTATCCAGCAAGAGAAGCAAAATGTTGAAGTGTGAATTGAGCACCCAGCAGGCTGAAGCTCTAGAGCTAGAAAGGAGGTATGTGTGTAATCCAACCGTAGAAGCCAGGGAGTTGCTAACCCGTAGAAAATATCCTCTGAACAAGCTATTGTCTGAAAGGCAGCACATCTCCTTTTTAGAACAAGGTGTAATTAATACGAAGGTGGCAAACAGTGTGACAGATTACTGGTGCACCACTTGAGGGTCCAAGAAGCGGAACAGACAGTAAGTGTAATAAATCCATCCTCGGTAGGACTAACGTTTGACCCAACCAAGATTAATAGAGAATGCCATGACTTCTATTCTACATTACATACTTCTTATGATCTACGAGCCGACGAAAGCTTAAGGTATTACTTGGACAGCTGTGTCTTGAATAAATTACCTGACGTGTGAAAGCATCTTTGGACCTGTCTGTCGGTGGAAGAATTGATGGGGGGGGGGGGAACGTCCCAATTAAATGGGGGGTGGGGGAGAGTGTCCTGGTCCTTTTGGGCTACCTGCTGACTTTTACCGAATCGTGCCAAGAGCCGTTTTCAAGCTTCTACTTTAAGTGTTCTTCAAGTCTAGGTAGAGATGTATATTGTCAGCAACAACAAGACCTGCATCAATCTCAGTATTGCTTAAGAATGGGAAAACCGACTTCGGTTGGGTTATAGGCCATCAGTCCAATCAATACTGATAATCAGATCCTGGCCAAAGCACTTTCCCTGAGGGTTGAGAACACCCCCAAACCACTTTGTGAAAGGAAGGAGCTCTTCCACTAACAT
The DNA here is from genome assembly GCF_040938575.1 of Ambystoma mexicanum. Taxonomy (NCBI): domain Eukaryota; kingdom Metazoa; phylum Chordata; class Amphibia; order Caudata; family Ambystomatidae; genus Ambystoma; species Ambystoma mexicanum. The sequence goes on along the minus strand of NC_090941.1, from coordinate 532,159,124 downwards.
GCAGAAATTAATACTGTCTTTGCAGGAATGCACTAAGTTGGACTCAGAAGTGTGTGTATTTTCACTGGACGCCAGGAAGGCATTTGACAGAATTTAGTGGAGTTTTCTGTTTGCATTTCTGAGGTAGTATGGATTTGGTACAGATATCGTACAATGGATATCATTACTCTATTCGAAACCAACAGTGGCAGTGAATACTAATGCATGGTCACCTGGCCCGTTTGAACTGGCACATGGAATGAGGCAAGGTCGCCTCAGCTCTTTGTACTGGCAATGGAGCCACTGACGGAGAGGATCCGTCGCAATGAAGAGATAGGTGCACAGTGTGGAGATGTTTTGCAGAAGGTATGGTTATTTGCCGATGACATGCTGTTGGTGCTATGGAACCAGGATTGCACACTATTGACTCTGTGAGGGAGGCATAGTATCACAAGTAGACCCTGACAAAAGAGCTGCAAGTTTTAAAACCTTTATAGATGGTTTAAAGGGGGTTGCAATACTCCTATCTTGCCCTATAACTAAGATGGGAGTAGTCTCGACCATCAAATAAACAGAAAATACAGTCCTTAGTCAAAATAAAATGGCCTATACTAATAAACATAATGCCTGCCCTCTTTCTAATTCATAAAATGTGTTATGCATAAAGGAAAATCAGTTTTCAAACGAAATGGCATTGTGGCTGAGGAAACTCCTGTCCCCACGTTTTGTAGCACGGGGTAAGGTGGCTGTAAAGACTGGAGGGGGGTGTCTGTACTTCTACTCTCTATATGGTAGAGGAGAGGCACAGAGGACCCCAGCCAACCTTCTCTATTATTGGTATCGTGGTCGAGCAATCAAGGCCTAGCTTCTCAGGAGGTGATGCAGGCTGGTTCTTAAGTACAGTGTAGTCCCCTAAGCCCGCACAAAGGAATGTCCACACGCTGTATTGGTTAAAGCACAGTCTTTATATAATTAATATTCAAGGTTATGTACACTATCACAATAACTCACTTTGTGCTCAGAAATCAACAATGGTAAATATATACAGTTCTAAAGTGGTACCACAAATATTATCAGATCTCATTAAAGTGCACACTGTCAGAATGTCACACAGATCAAATAAAGAGGAAACCAGCAGTAGAGAGAGGAAGGAAAAAAAGTTGGTTGAACAATGGCCAGAATACTGTTCCTGCTACCTGGACACAGTTCTGTGTGGAGATTCCCCCCACCTAGGCAACCTGTAAAGCAAAGGTGTATCACAAGCCCATTCCATATATTGTTCTATGAGTCTTCTTTCCCTCTACAATAGTTCTGCAGCCCCAATGTACCTGGAAATGTAGCGTTCGTCGATGGGAAATCGACGGCCCTTCTTGAGTGCCCTCCCTTTACGGCAGGAGTCACGGGTCGTCGAACGTCCGATGGAGAACAGGGTGAACTACGGCAGTGGGGGGGCGTGGCTAGGCAGCCATGGTGTAGGCTGCAGTTCCTGTGAGCTCCGAGATCCGTAACCCTGATCCGTTCAGCGCGTGTCTTTTCATGGCTGTTTCGAGTCCCAAAAGCACACTAAAAGCACATGAACACGCTGGAGAGCGAAGGAGCCGGCTGATGGAACGCTAGGAGCATTGTAGCGATAGCTGCGCTACTTTGTATCTCGGACTTGGAGAGAGGAACGAATATGAAGATGGCGGCGGCCGGGAACAAAGGAACCTTCGGAGACCCTTGAAACCACTGGGCGCCCCGCCGTTCTAGAAGGAGCAGCTGACGGGCCCTGGGATAATTATTTAAATACGCACTGCCGGCAGCTCAGGAGCGGCCAGCGTTCATAATAAACAGCCGCGGTTATGTACACAACGCGGAGCGCAAGGCACGGACATTTCGCAACAGCCGGGAACCCCGAGGAGTGCATTGGAGGGCTGCCATAGACGTAGTCACTGTATGCGGCACGGACCGCATCTCTCACAGTGCTCCGAGTGGGCAGAAGAGCCCTTGGGGAAAGCATCGGTAACTGGTGCCGCCTGCAGCAACACAGGAAGTGCAGGCTGCTGGCACACATACAACGTGGAGAGGGAGGCTGCGGAGGCGAGACGATCGGGTGCCCTCAGTGACTGGAAACCGGATTACGGCCGTGAGCGAGCACTGCTGCGTGGGGCAGGCATATGCAGGACCAGCAGCAAGATCTAGGCATGATGATCCAGGCTGCGAGCTCTGACGAGGATGGCGCGTGAAGCACGTTGTCATTAATGTGCTTTGACCTGAAACACATGACAGAAGCCTGATGCCCGGAAGAGCTGTGCAAAACACCCTCAGCAACCGTAATACATCATAAGGGTGCACAGCATACACATTCAGCAATGCATGTGGCAAGTAGTCGGCAAAATTGAGAAATAATAAAGGCAACGCTGGGGCAGAATAAGACCGGCGTGAACCCCCTAACAAACTGCGAGATACAGGACTTCACTCGAGGGTATGGTGGTGCTTGAGACAATGCCCCCCCTGGTCTGCGACCCATAATGAAAACAAACCAGTAGCAGACGCCCACTGTAGGATCGCTTGCTGTGGTGGGAATTAATATGCGAAGCAGTGGCATTGAGGGGCTTTGGACGATTGCCAGGAGAGAGTAGGTGCCCAGACTGGGAACTGTCGTTGCAGTTGAGGTCACGAGTCTCTGCGACGTGTCCGTTTTGGCCAAACAGGCGGCGCAGCATCGGCGCCCCAAACAGTTGCTGCGGACATTGGCCTGACCCCCCGATGAGAGGCAGATGGCCTGAGGCGGGCTATTATTACGAGGGAGGGCACAACCCATTGCGGCAATTGACGGCTGGCAGAACCTTCGAGATCCTGAGGCCCCCACGCTTGGGTAAGGCCTAGTGCACTGGAACGGAGGGCGTGCCCTTCCCCCCCTAACCGTGGAGCATAAGGGGTGGGCTGACCCACAACGTGTGGCTGCTAAGTCATGTCTACTAAGCCTTCAAGGCAGAAAGTGAAGCAGCCCACTCTGGACGAATTCGCCAGGACGCCGCCTGGCCCGGAAGGTGCCAGTAGCAAGGACAAGCCTCCTGCAGGCAAGATGGCCGCTGCGGGTACTAATCATGAGGTCCTGGCTGCAATCGCGGACTTGAAAGCAGACTTGAAAGCGGACTGGGAGGCCAAGATCGAAATAGTTGTGGCTGAATTCAAAACAGCGCTGGACCTTAAGGTTGGTGAAGTGCAGGAGGAAGTGAACCTACTCCGACAGGACGTGAGGGCCCTGTCGGAGCGTACAGAGAGTTTGGAGAAAGAAGGGAGTTTGAACACAGCGGACTGCGCCTCACACAAGTCGGCACTGCACGCCTTGGTGCAGAGAGTGGGCAACTTGGAGAGCAGGACAGAGGAGGCGGAGGGACGCGCCCGAAGGAATAACATCCGCATTGTGGGTATACCGGAGGGAATGGAGGGCCATAACCCCATGGAGTTTGTCGAAAGCATGTTGCTGCAGGAGATAACCGGAGGAGTTTTGTCTCAGGGATTTGCTGTGGAGCGGGCACATAGGGCCCTGACGAGGAGGCCGCCGCCGGGCAATCCGCCTAGGCCAGTTATCGCCAAGATCCTCAACTATCGAGACCGGGAAAGGATTTTGGAATTCTTCCGTAAAGGTGGAACAATTAAGCGGGGGGAGGCAAACATAACAGCCTACCCAGACTACACCCTGATGGTGCAGCGGAGTCGAATGAACTTCGGGGCTGTTAAAAGGAGATTGAGGGAAGCGGGCCAGAAATACATGTTACTTTATCCTGCGAAATTAAAGGTCTTTCACAAAAACAAAACTCTGTTTTTTGACACCCCGGAGGAGGCCATGGGATGGCTTGATATGCAGGGAGGCCCCCAGGAGCCCGACATCCAGGCGGACGAAGGAGGCAGACGAGATAAGTAAAGTGTTACGGGAGCGCTGGCAGTTGGTGCGGCTCTGGACTATGGGACTTGATTATAGTCATTGATGTGGCCCGTTAGTAGACGGGACAAGAGTAGAACAGATATGGTATGATGCGCACTGTGACATTAGCTTTCATAAGGGGCCTGGCAGGGCTCGTCCTCACACCCCCATTTAGTATTAATAGTTAAGTGGCCATTAGGGCGCTTCACCCTACTGAGCTCTGTGTGTATCAGGCAGGGCTAGATGTGGGGGTGCCTGAGATCCAGGGATGGAGCTGGGCAACAGTTGAGGAGGGAGTTGTTGGGGAAGGGGTGGGTGGGGGGAGGGGAAGGAGGTGTGAAGTTTGACGTGTATATAGTTTCGGGAGGAGCGGGGAGTTGGGTGTTTTTTTGGGTTAAAGGGAGTCGGTATTTGGGAAAGAGCCTATGTAAGACGTGTAGAGACCTCGGAATCGTACAGCGCCTGTGGGAGGCGGAAGGCACTCGGAGGAAGTTATGGGGGACCTTAAAATAATATCATGGAATGTGAGGGGGCTGAACAGTTATTTGAAGAGGAATAAGGTTATGCTTTACCTGCGCAGACATAAAATAGACATTGCATTGCTGCAAGAGACTCACCTGACACGTGAAAAGATGGATATGATCGCCGGGAAGTGGAAGGGAGTGGTGGTGGGCTCAGCTTACTCTGCTTATGCCAGGGGTGTGATCATTTGGGTGGCTCCACATGTCCCTTTCCAGCGGTTACAAGAGGTGGCAGAGGTGGACGGGAGAATGGTCATTCTGAGGGGGCTAGTGGAAAATAGGGAAATAAGCATGATAAATACATATGCCCCGAACCAGAATACGGCAGCGTACATTAGGACGTTGTGTACCAACGTGAGCAAGTGCGTGGGGAGTGCCGTGATTTGGGGGGGGGATTTCAACTGCGTGTTGGACCCAAGGGTAGATAGGTCAGACGGGAAGATGGATAGACCAGCTCCTGCGGCCAAAGCGTTGCAAGTATTGTTGAATGATTTTGGGCTAGTGGATGCATGGAGAGCGTGTCACCCCCTAGAGAGGCAGTACTCTCATTATTCTGTCCCGCAGCAGCTGCACACTAGGCTGGATTATTTCTTTACTACGTCTGAAGTAACAGCAGAGCTGGTACAAATAGAATATAAAGCACGGGTCCTTTCGGACCACTCGCCCCTGATCCTCGCTTGGCGATTTAGCTCCTTGAGAGCAAGGATTCCGACGTGGCGCCTGCGAGCTGAGGCACTGAAAGACCCCATCTTTAGAGAAGACATGAGGGTGGAGATTGGGAATTTTTTTGAGGAGAATACAGGTAGCGTAGACTCGGCGGGATCACTGTGGGAGGCCTTTAAAGTTGTGACAAGAGGGGCAGCTATTGCTAAATCTAAAGGGTTGCAAGGTGGCATTTTGGCTGACCTACGGGAGACGGAAGAGCAACTAGAGGAGGCCCTGAGAGGTGAGGACGATACTAAAGAGAAATTGGAGTTAGTGATTATGCTGCAGCAGAAATGTGCGGAGCACTGGGACAGACTGTGTAACCTGAATTATCGGAAATATGTAGAGAGGCAGCACGCGGGGGGGGGGGGATAAACCAGGTCGACTTTTAGCATGGCTATATAAGAGTGAGAACCCCAGAGTTATGATTAGAACTATTACAAGGGAGGACGGTAGCGTAGCAGATACTCAAGAGGGAGTTAACCAAGAATTTGTGGACTATTATAAAGTATTATATGCAGACCAGGGGGACAACTGCCGAGATACAATAGTGGAGACCGTGCAGGATATCGGGCTGCCCAAGATAAGTGAGGAGGAAAGAGAAGAGTTGGACGCACCAATCACCCTGGAGGAACTGGGGGAGGTAGTGAGGCAGTTACCCACCAGTAAGACGCCAGGGACGGATGGACTCCCCAGTGAATTTTATAAAATATATGCGGAAGAGATTCTCCCTCCGCTGCTGGCAATGTTGAATGAAGCATTTGAGACAGGATGTTTGCCAGAGTCATTGAGGGAAGCAGTCATAATACCGCTTCCCAAGCCCAATAAGCCTGGGCACAGCTGTAGCTCGTATCGCCCCCTTGTCAATGCTTAATCAAGACAGTAAGATATTGACGGCCGTATTGGCAAACAGGTTGCAGAGGGTGATTGGTAGATTAATACACCCTGATCAGACGGGATATGTCCCACACAGGAATATTTCGAATAATCACAGGCGACTACAGCGAATCATTGAAGGCAGCAGCAAACACACCGGGGAAATGGCGATAGTGTCCCTGGACGCAATAAAGGCCTTTGATTCGGTTAAGTGGCCATGGTTGTTGGCGACCCTAGAAGGGTATGGGCTGGGGCCAAGATATGTACGATGGGCGCAGATTTTGTATAAGGAACCGCTGGCCAGGGTCAAGACAGGCTCGGTGGTATCGGAAAGGTGGCAACTAGGTCGGGGCACCAGACAGGGTTGTCCGTGGTCCCCAATTCTCTACATACTCGCCCTGGAACCTCTAGCGATATACCTGAGACAACAGTACGATACAATAGGCATTGAGGTAGAAGGGGAAAATCATTTGATCTCTCTATATGCAGATGACATATTGCTGTACCTGAGGTACCCGGAAGAGAATCTTCAATATATCCTGGAGGTAATGGATAGATATGCGGGTCTTTCCGGTATAGCAGTGAACCCCCAGAAGTCAAGCATGTTCCCGTTGGGAGGGTATATGGGGATCCCGGCGGAGAGGTTACCTGTATTGCCGGTGCCATGGGCAGTTGATACGTTCCGATACTTAGGGTTAGATATCTACCACACTGTGGAAGAAGCGTATAGGCGCAACACTGAGATGGCGCTGGGGAAAATTGAGAACTGCATGCGGTTTTGGGCGCGGTTGCCCTTAGCTATGATGGGGAGGGCAGCGATGCTCAAGATGGTGGTCCTGCCTAGACTCCTGCACTATTTTGCGAACATTCCATATCTGATACCTAAGAAGTTCTTCACCAGACTGAACAGTATTTGTAGGGATTTTTTGTGGCATGGCACACGGAACAGAGTGGCTTTGTGGAAGCTACAGAACTTCCACGAAAGAGGAGGGGTAAAATTACCCAACTATGAGGTGTATTATGTGGCAAGCCAACTGCAGTATGTCGCTAAATGGCTTTCTGATGAGGAAACCTCTGAACACAGGCTGCTTGGGCGGGATTGCACACCTTTTTACTTGAAGGAAATGGGGTACCCAGAGCTGAACTGAAAGGGCGTCCGGCGATGATGTTGCTGGGATGGCAAGTGTGGCGTAGAGCGTGTAAGATGTTAGACAATGCAACTCCATGCTCCCTGCAGATACCACTGGTTGCATTGACGGGGGTGGATGTACAGCTAAGGAAGATAATCGGGAACCACTGGGAGCCGGTGGGGCTTGTGACCATGGGAGACATTTGGCAGGAGGGCTCAATTGTTGCCTTTGAGGAGTTGCGAGACGTGTCCGGGTTGCATGCGGGTCAGTATATTACATACTATAGACTGGTACAGAAAGTGAAGGAAATATGGCCTGAAACCGTGCTAGAAGGTGAGCCAGATGCCACAGTGGATATGATCTATGACATAGCGGAAGGGGGACATGAGATATCTAGACTATACGAGATGTTGATGCTCAAAGTGGGGAAAGAGATCACCGAACTGAGATTGGACTGGGAAACTGATGTGGGGACTCCGATGGAAGATAGGATGTGGGAACGGGTGCAGGGGTATCATAAGAAGGTGTCCAGAAATGCTAGATTAAAACAGATACAACTGTATGTCACGCATAGGGCATATATGACACCTCAGAGGATATCGAGGTTTGCGAATACAGGTCGTCAGGCATGCCCCAAGTGCGACGAGGAGAATGCGGGCATGGTACACATGTTCTGGTCGTGCCCGGTCATTGCACGATTTTGGTGGGAAGTGGAAAGTAAACTGGCAGGGAAGGGGGTCAAGATGGTAGTGGACACGGTGTGGGCTTGTTTGTTAGGGGTGTTCCCGAGGTCTGATAAACTAAAACACGTGAGCAAACTGAAAGACTTAGCATATGTGCTGGCAAAAAGAAGAATAGCCATGGGATGGAAGACATGTCATAGACCGCGGGTGGAGGTGTGGTGGCAGGACTTGCAGAAATGGGCGGAGGCAGAAACTATGGTGTGGCAGGAGGCTAGTAATGTCGGGGGATTGGAGGGAACGGAGTCCCTGATGGCCTGGAAGTCACTGATAGCGGAACTGTTCGGGCCAATTCCGGACCCAGATAACTCCCCAGGGAGGGAGCATCTCCCACAGGATGCAGTAATGGAAATCGAAGATGGTTAGGCTCGGACCGGGGGGAGGGGCGGGGAAAGCAGTATATTGATAAGTGTATGTTGTTTTTGACGACCTATGTTTCGTTTGTTTGGTTTGTATTGTTTGGTTGGATTTAATAACATTTAAAAAAAAAAAAAAAAAACTACGGCAGTGAAGTGGCAGCTTCATTCCTAGCGGTGCTAGTCGACGACGGAGCATTGGCGTCCTGCAAGGAAGAGGCGTGCGGGCACCTCAGTAACGATAGTTCTTGACCGCAAAGAGATGATTAAGAACTGTGGCCCAGCAAGGGCGTCGAGTTGTCGGCGTCTCTGTGGTCTTTAGGTGGCGAGAAACCCACCGGCGTATGCGACTCCAGCGGGATAAGCGGGCGGCGATGCAGACGAGAGCGTCCCTGGATCAAAATGAAGTTCTTAGGCAATGGCGGTCGTCGACAGTGGCGGACAACAGTCCGGGTGCTTCTCTTTGGGATTCTGCGGAAGTCCCCGTCTCCGGTCGGCAGCCTGTCGTAGGTCTGTCTACCAGGGCGCTTTGGAAAAGATCAGCTGGTGCACAGTGGCCCCTCATAGCTCGGGAAGCGGGTGCCTTACCAGGTCCTCTCTGGGTCAGTTCTTGGAGACACAGCAGCTTTCAGATTGTGAAGGAGAGCAACAGCAATTCTTATCGTCCAGCAGAGCTTCAAGGTCAAGCTTCAGTTACTCCAGTTACTCGTCGTAGTGGACTTCAGCTTCTGAATACAAATTCTAGCAGTGAGAGGCCCCCAGATATACTAGTTGATCTCCCATTCATTCTGCTGGGTCACACTTAGGCAACCAATCGGTCAGAAGAGCATTCAGGCAGGCAGGCAGGCAGCCAGCCAATCATGTGCATAGTGCATTCAGGCCATTCACTTCTCTCCAGACACTCACAACAAGTTATGTGTATTGGGACAAGTACCCTGCCATTCAACACTCCACACTGCATTCATACCAGTTTCGGGCAGGGCTGTCTCAGTCATTGTGTCAAAAGTGCCTCTGGGTATGTGGCGTATTCAGTCCAGCATACACCCTTGTCCAATCATCAGGTGAATTTTCCAGGAATGGTATCGGGTGGATGGCAGAAAACTATATCTTCTTTTTATCCGTAGTGGTAACATGCTCATCACATAATTTAAGCGCGATGCAGATGACATTTTGATGGCATTAACCTTCCCCCATAGCGATAACTAAGTCAGACCACCTTGTAACTTCCATCTTCAGCTTCGAAATTATGCACTTCATGTTAACATCCACCATGCATCGAACTTCATTCGTTTGTCACCCAGAAATTTAATTTGTTCCGGACACCCTCAAAATCCAAGCCTTGTGATATCTGTGCTGGAGCAGGCAGATGAAGCCGGCATTGCTGCAGATTTTGCCCAATTGATTTGTATCCTGAAAAAGATTGAACATCTTCAATTTGCTGCATTAGACAGACCACCCAGCTTATGGCGATTTTGCGATTTGCAAAAAAACCGCAAAATTTGCCTTTTCCCGCTATGGCCGCTATAAATCATTAAATGAGCGCAAAAAAGACACATTAGCTTTATGTATCTTTTTCACGCTCATTTAATGATTTATAGCATCCACAGAGGGGTTGCCAATTGCAGCAGCTCAAAGGTTAACAACTCCACTGAGCAAAAAGCAAATAAACTGAGGGGCTTCAGTTCAAAGGTGTGAACCAGGGTTGACACCTTTGAATTCAAGCCCCTCCATGAAGCTGATCGAGCTGTAGCCCTCTCCCCCCTCCACACCCCAAAATGTTAGGCTGTGGTGACTCAGCCTGGCTGTCCTAAAGAGCATGGCCAGACAGAACGGGACACAAATGACAAAGGCCTTGCAATTAATTACCATAGCAGCAGCTGGCAATTCCTATACACAGTTATGTTAAAATCAAGTCAATACTGTTGGATTTGCAAATGCTTGTTTTTAGCAGGACTTCAGTGAAGGACACTCATAGAAACTATCTTGGGGAAGGAACCCACGTTTTGTGTTTGGCAGAGGTACTGGACCTGATTAAGTGTAACAGAGTTATTCTAGGGAGGGTCTGCACTGACACCAAGCTTGCCGAGACCAAGCTTCGGCAACAGCAGTATCCCATATCCTCTTCACATGGCAGCAAGCTCCTGTAAAGCGCATTGCTGCCACAGCTGTGCTGTGACCCTCACCAGTGATGTGGCCTGTCCACCGCACTAAATGACTTAAAGGATTTAAGGTGCCAGGAAACCTGGCAGGATTACTGGCAAGAGCGCTTACTGGATCCCTTGAGCTTAAGAAGCATCTTGAGGGACCCCTTCCCCAAATAACAGTGTTGCTGTGGAGGATTAAGGCTTTGGGAGCAACTCACAGAACACTAGTAGCGATGGACCGACTGTGGGAGCACCTCAGAGTGTTATGCAGTTTCGAGAGTGCTTCCAGAGGAGCAGGCAGTGAATCTGGTAGAAAGCTGGAATAGGAACTGGGAAGGAGGTGATTTTCAGACGCAGGTGACCCACAGTAAAGACTAAGAGCTAAAGGAATTACATAAATGCCCTGATTTATGCAAAACAATTCTAGCAGTGCGCAGCAACGGACTGGGAGTATAGATCTGGGGGACGAATGCTGGCGAGGGAAGTGCCTTCAGCCTTGGAGGCAAGCCAGATGGCCTGCAGAGGATGCTCCTGTCCTCCACTGAAGGGAGGATTCTCATGGCTCATTTGGATGGGAGACTGAGTCTTTTTGAGATTATCGTATCGACGTTGTCATCTTTAATTAAGATACACCTTCCATTTACTTTTATAGGGATCCCACCACCCCCATGCCATCTTTGGATTTCCTCTTTCTTCACTGCACTCACCCACTATCTATACCCAACGCTTCACTCCCCAGTCTTTTCAAATTTTCGATTTTGGTACTTATCTGCCAATTTAGGCTTTGAGGGTATTTAGCTCCACTTCAATGTCATTGTTTTGAAATGTGTGGACCTAACCCCGGAGGACTGCCCGTACACATTGGGTTCACATGCCATGACTAAAGAGTGGTAGTGAAGCAGTGATGGGCTTCCAGAAATGGACCATAAGGGTTACCTTAACTAGGGACAGGTGTGCCTGGACGCACCTGTGTGAGGATCTCAGTAGGGGGATAGCAGAAGGGGCGCATTTTAGAATTTAGGTAGATCAGCAGAGCTGTGTGCGTGTGTGCCTGTATGTGTCTACATCCCAGTACTGAAAATGCAGGGGTTATAGCTGGGCAGCATTATGAAGGTACCAAAGCAGGAGTTGCGTAGAGTGCTGAAAGTCAGGACTGAGGTCGACTGGTAGAGCTATATTTAGGAACCCACAGAATAAAAGAGGAGCTGCAAGTCAGGACTGATGTGATTAGGGGAGATGGGATTGAGACCAAGTACTGAAACTGATGTAGCTCAGGAATGGACGGGGGTGCTCAAAGCTATGCAATCAGTGCCATTATAGTGCTTATAAATCAAGTGGCAGAAGGCATTAACTCAGAAGACTGCTTTGAAAAAACAATGACGGGCATTTCAGGCTCACAGTTTGATGCTATTGCTCGATAAAGTTAGCTCAAAGGTTTGTTAAAAGTTCTCCACATCACCTCAAACATTCCTGTTTCAATGTGCAACACTCTGTACTGTTCAAGTTCTCTGTTTTTGGATAAAAAAGATGTTAAATGATGTATTTTTCGACAATAAATAATGCTGCAAAAAATGCAGTTGTGTGCCGCAATTTTTTCTTTTTTGTGCCGCAAAATTTTCCATTTCATGCCGCAAAAAACCAGAGGGTGTTTCACTGCCTAGACCCTGTGGATCCCTTACTCTGGTGGCCAGGGCACAGCCATTGCCTTTGGATCCAGACCCTGGGGGTGGACAAGTGCTGGAGGATCACCTAGATTAAGGGTCCTCGGGGAGTGGGGGAGGAACACCCGATGGCGAGAGATGGTATCCCCCTTTCCAAATACCCCTGTCCCATCCTATTTTATAGGATATTCCAACATCCCAGACCCCACCCTTTCCTACACAAACACTGAGCCGAGAATGCAATACATTGGACATGTCCCACTAATAAGATCAGGCAGGGTCAGGCACTTGATCTTAATTACATTCACCTGGTACCTATGAGCTCTCCCCACATGGTTAAAAGGTGGAACACCGACACACTCTGAGCAAGGCGATGCACGAGAAGGAGCAGTTCTTCCAGGGCAACAGCGAACCAGAGCGACAGGCCGAGGGAGGGAAACGAGGTACGGATAAATCTTGGAAACGCCGGCGAGAGATCGTGACCTCTGAAGGGCCTTCAAGGTTGCGCAAGGAAGCCCAGCCAGAGAGAAAAGAAACCTCTTGTGTTTCAAGGATACCAGCCACTCTCCCCGGTGAACCTCAGAGTTGGGGAGGTGCAGTTGCAGTTGTGGTTATCAGCCTTGACTTAAGGATCAAAGCCACGAAAGACGAAAATTAATTAACACAGCTGGAGAGTTGTTGAAAGCAATGAAAGTCCAGTCTGTGTTAAATGAAACTTGACGGCAACAGTATCTGACGAATGAAGGTTGCCACAAATGTCACCACTGGTAACACCTCTTATCGCCCAAACTCTCCAATTGCATTTTCTGGTCATGTCTTTCTATTGCAGGACTTCATCTGCCAAAATCCACCTTGGAGCAGTCTTGAAAATGCAGACTGGATCCAAACATAGGAGAACAGGAAAACACGACAACCAAATTGAACCACTAGCCTTCACCACTTCCCAACAGCGACCAGTCAGAAGAATATAGGACTCGCCCCAACTACCAAAAAATGAACATTTTAAACCCACAGTATGACAGAAAAACAGCAGGCAAACTACCATGATATGTTGTGGAAACCAGGCTGGAAAAGGTGAGGGGCTTACATGAGTTTTAAAAGCCTCTCCCCTAGGTCCTGGGCAAAAGACAGGCACTGATTGATGCAGAGTGTCGGGTGAATGCAGCAGCCAATGGATGGGGGAGAGGGACACAGAACCACCAACCCCATGCTATACAAGCAGACACAAGGAGAGGCAGCATGTGGGTGGTGAGACTTATGTTTAGACCTCTTTTATGAATGCTGTCTAGAGTGAAGTAGATCATAATAAGTACAATGTAGTATTTGGGACATTCAAGTCTCCTTTGCATTTTCCTGTGTAAAGTGCATCTAATTTAATTTTAGCTTTCTTTCTTTGACATTCTTTTAAAATATTTAGTAGGAATAGGCAATGGTAGCATAGTAAATGAAGCATTTGTGGTTAGGGGCACTTTTTAATAAGCAAGATGCTACCCATTGGTGAGAGAGGAAGCGGGTACTCCAGTGCCTCAGCTCCCTCAATCTCGTCCCACACTGAATCAAAGTCAGCTTTAATCGTAGACCTCAATGTGCATCATGTCTGAATTAATAGGGATCTGAGGGAGACCCTCTGTCTTCCATTATATTTTGTATCCTGATTTAACCATCTTCAGATGTAATCGGTTTTGTGTGATGGGTCTACGCCAGGCATAGGTAAGGTGCGAAAAATCATCCTCCTATTGCCAGCGTGTACTCTGTTTTGCATACTTAGTACCTCCGAGGAGGGGACCTTTTCTAATATGACAGGCAAGTGGTTTTTGTGCTTTTGCAAAAGGCAACAGCAACAGGCAGCCCTGCGCGGCTCCCTCAGTAATTGCAAACGTTTGTGAAATGCACTCCCTGTTTTCAATCTTTGTTGTCCATCCTAACTATACAGTTTTTATCCAGCTAAAAAGTGTCATCGGACCCATATCCCTTCCTCTTTCTATACGGGAAGGGCCATTAGTCTGTCGAAGGCCTTCTCTACATGGCTAGAGATCAGAATGGGCTTCCTCTTTAGGCAATCTGGCATATCCATGATATGAGCTAATCGACACAAATGATCAGATGGAGATTTCTGGCCGATAAAACCCACTTGGGCATAGGGAAGCACATTTATTGTGTATATTTTAACCCAATTTGCTAAGCGGATCATCAAAATTCTTAGTCTGTGTTCAATAAATAATTTGGTACATGGCTACCCCTTTCCAAGGGGTCTTCTACTGAATTTGGGATTAGGACAGTTATAGCCTGGGTCATGGAGCAGGGTTACAGTTTATCCTGCGTGCAAATAAAAAAATTAATGCACAATGCCATCTGGAACGAGGGTCTAACTGTTATGTAGAGATGAAATTACCAAAGATTTCTTCTGAAATTATGCAAATCGTACCTTTGGGCACTTCTTCTTCAGACAGTTTAGGATGGAAAGTCAATCAGAGGAATGGATTATAAACTGCAATGTTCTCGACCTGCTCTGAGTGCACAGAAAGGTAAAAACCTAAAAGCATTGCATATTTATAATGGATCAGTTAATGTCTGTTTTCTTGTCTCATTAATGGAATGTTTTTCTTGCTGACGTGTGCCATTAACTTCTCAGCGTAGTATTTTTATTCAGTATGTGCATCCTATGTGTAGAAATCTAGCTTTTGATATATGTATTTCATTCCGCTTGTTTTTCACTTATGGTGGGATGGCAAGTTAAGCTAAGTTGGTGTTTCTCTACATTGCCTCAAGCTATTTGGTGGAGGCTTCTGCAGCTGACAGCCTCGCTCTTTCTTGTTTGGTTCTCTAGCTCTTTTCTATCATAACTCCCCTAATTGTTGTTTTTGCTGCATCTCATAAGCTTCATTGGGAAATATCACCTATATCATTCAGTGACAAACTTTTAATAGTATTCTTAAGTAACTATAATGACTGATTCTGATGATGGAGTTGAAGATTCAGCCTGTAGCTGGTTTGGTTAATCGTTAAATAGTTAGCCAAGTTGACGGGTTTGATCTGCGAAGGCCCCAGCTAAAATTATTTTCCAATACATTGTGCGATTGCATTTTGGAAATGGGATAAATCCTATAAGGTAAGATGGCAAGGAGGTTGACATATGTTGCAATTTGTGGAATTAAGACATCTCTGTATGCCAATCGGGGAACAGTTCATGACCATCTTTTGAAAAGTCTTATTAGAAAGGGAGATCGAAGATGTATGGGGGAACCCAGATCTGTGAAACATAGAGACTTAAGTCTCATTCAATTCAGCATCTATGTTCATCTGATGTCCAAAGTACGGCTGATCATAACGACTGGAAGAAGGGATAGTCATTAGATTTGGTCAATGTACCAACATTATCAGAGTAGAGTGACTAGTTAGTTGGCCTATTACAATTATCCAACAGCCACCAGGATCCCTCGGTACTTTTAATCCTTGACAGGTGGCCTGTCTGCGAATAAGTATCATGATTCCATCGTTTCTTTCCTTTTCTGGACTGTGGAAGTTTTTTCCCTTGGAGCAATTGGCAAGCTTCTGTATTTCAAAGATGTTTAGATGTGATTACTGTAATAGGGCTGTGTCTGCATGAGCCTTTCTTAGGTATGTAAGGATTTTGGTTCTCTTGATGGGATTGTCGATTCCTATGAGGTTCCAAGACGGTTTGTAGTGAAGCATCTGCAATAGTTTCGTCATGCTTCAATGGATGTACGAACAGGGTAAAATGTCAAACTCCCGTTTGGTCTCCTCCTGACCGTATTGTCTTCCCAGGTCTCTTCAGTTTAGCAAAAACATCTCGAGTTTTCTTTTTTTTTTTCTCCAGAGGTTCTGTCCTGGCTCTTTCTGAGTCTCTTCAAGGGGCACCAATCCTTTCGACATCTTTTTGGAGAATCGAAAGCACCACTGTGGGCTTTGCTGGCATATAGTTTTTATTGCCAATATGAAACTTGAGGGAGACGTGGCAAAGTTCCTCACGTAACGGAACCTACGCTGTGATAATTATTTCTTGATGAATCGACTTCTCTTCTACAGAATAGCAGCAACTAAATCTTGAAAATAAACAAAATTATATGACCGTCCTAAACAATGGCATCTTTCATTTGCAAGCTGGATTCTTTTCCTACAGGAATGCAAAAATTGCACCAGAAGAGGTCTATGGTGGGGGGAGGAGTGGTAAAAGGTGGGATGATCTTGGTCATCGGGGAAGGGGGGTATTCACTAATGCTACTGTGGTAGAATCTGTGAGTTGCCCTCTGTTGACCTCATTTGTCTGAAATAAGCGTGCTTCTGCTTCTAGCCTCATACTGATTGCCCCAAGTTGGCTGTGCAATTCTTTAATATCTTTTCTAATAGAAACAGCATTTATAGCCATCGCATGGAACAGCTTGTAAATTTCTCTTTGTGTCAGATCTAGCCTTTTATTGTGTCGATTGATGTATCGGGCAGCTCATTGTCGGAAGTCTGAGAAGTGCTCTTTCTCCTTTGGTAAGGTTTCGTTTTTGCTGAGTGATGAGCCCTGGGTTTCACATGGCATTATGTTCCCACCTATAACAGGTGGGAGACGATGTACAGGACCAGTAATCTAGAGCTGACCAGGAATTTAAGGCAGTCCGAGAGTATTAAAATGTGCACGTATTGTTGCACACATTTCAGAGTAAGTATCACCTTGTATGGTGTTACAGGGGAGAGTGCAGACTTTGCATGGCCTTCCACGCAGTTATTTCATATATTGCTTTAGCATGCATTAGGGATATCAAAGCCACCTCGACGATGCTCCTCTGTCCTGATCTCAAGAAAGCCTTTGTTGGTGCTTTGAGTTCTGGATCGGTGGGAACAATTGGTCTTGGCTGTTGCTTGAGGATCTGTGCCTGCTGAGCCTTGGGAAGTGTACATGGACCAACTAGTGGACTGACAGCTTTCTCTTGGGCTACCTTGCTACTGCCTTTGCTGTTCTGAGCAGAGCCTTGGAACTTTGTAGATCTTTGGCTTGTGCCACAAGTTGCCTGCTTCTGCATCTTCAGCCATCTCACTCCAAGAGAAGCTGTGCTGGGACTGTTCCTGTGTTTGCTGCCTGAAGCTCGCCTGTCGCCTCCTGACTGTGGTGGTTCCTGTTGCAACGCTCCTTCGATCCTGTGAGGTGCCCTGAGGAGGTCTGCACTACATAAGTTTTCATCTTTCCTCATTTGGGTCTTCTCGTGGAAGCTGCCTGGAACCAATTCCTGTGGGCTGCCACTGACGGAAATTAAATCCCAACTCTGAAAAGTAACCTCTGCACCCATGACCCTTGGGACTCTCCCGATCGATCAAGAGATTGTGTCCCCAATGGACACCGTGTTCTCTGGAAGAATCTGCGTCGGGGGCGGGGGGGTTAAGTTAACCTACCTGTTTGTCCCTACCATCCTCCATAGGTTTACATTGGGTGTATAGTCCTGGCCCAAAGCTCGCTCCTACTTGACCTTTGGTGGTGCAACCTGAGCTAAGGACCCTTCTCTAGGCCTTCCCTAGGCCTTTGCTAGTTTGTTGGGTTGAGACGAGTACTTACCTGAACTTTACTTGAATTTTTATCTAACTTCGGAACTCTTTGAATTAATCATAAGCACTGGCACTACTGTTCCTGCAGGAACTGTGAAGGCATCATGAAGTAGACACAGGCCACTCCATAGTATTTGGGCTACAAACATTTATTAAAATAAAGCAAAGGTTGGAAGAAGGCCTAACAATGTGTAGATATGTCGGCATCACATGAGAAGTGTTCAAAATAAAGTTCAGAGCTTCCTCCAGCTCTTAGGCCGAAAAGAGGGTTCCCTTCCCCAAGCTTTTCAAGTCTTCCTATGTTTCAAAATAAAATAATTCCTTGGGCTATTTTCCAGCTCTGCGGGTTTGGTTACTTTTTTATCAATTTATAAAGTATAGTTTCTCAATTTCAGTTCGCACAGATTTTCCTTTATTCAATCACAAAGTGGCTTTCCCTTGGGTGGGTGTTTTTTTGGTCTAGGCATAGTTGTCGGACCACGCGGTCCACCCATTAAAGGTCACGCAACCAATGCACCTTACTTGGATCTGTTTCATAGGTATCTTGTCACAGTTTCAGCTTCAGTGAGGCTTGACTTGGTATCCTTTCAAGTGCCCTTGAAGCTTTGCTATCACAGGTTTTGTCGTCATTCACTTTTTTAGCAGCTTTCGCTTGTAAAACCAACAAAGGGTTCCCAGGAAACTTATTCTCTGTTTCATGTTTCTTGATTATAGTTCTTTTGCACAATCCATCATAATCTTCCCAGTAAATACTCCTGCTAGGAAACATATTCTGTGTTTCAGGTTTCTTGATTATGGTTCTTTTGCACAATCCATCATAAGCTTCCTACTATACACTCCTGCTGGGAAACATATTCTTTCTTTTTTTTTGGTATAACATTTTTTATTGTTTTGTGGACATAGACTAGTACAACAACAACAAAAAAAAGGGTAGTTGACACTTGGTCACTACACATAACCATTTAAACATTTAAAATCACAGGTATACATTTCTTCCCGGCATCTGATTTATGTTTGCATATATTGTAAAGTTGTTAGATCTTGAGTTTCTCGGGATCGTTCCAGTGGCTTATATCAGTTCACGGTTCGGCGCTCAGTGTCTCTTTCTGTTCTTCGCTTGCCTTTAGTTGTCCTCCCATTTGTGCCATATCTTGGCTGCTTTTTCTGGGCATCCTCTTGTGGTATACACTCTTGTCTCCATTGGAACACACATGTCCACGTCTGCTACCCATTTGGCGTACTGTGGCGGTGTGGGCGAGCCCCATAATTGGGCTATGCTTCTTTTTGCGAGACTCGTAGTCGTTGCACACAAGAGTTTTTCAAATCTGGATAGCTCTATATCCGCATCTATTCCCAGTATCAGGAGTTTGGAGTCCATCGGTATTTCTCGGCCAAGTACTGTTGAGAGCCTATCACAGCATTGTTGCCAAAAGTCCTGTATCCACGGGCATTCCCATAGGGTGTGAAAGAAGGTTCCCCTCGACTGGTGACATCTCAAGCAGTTAGGGTCCATTGCCCTTCCCCATTGGTGTAAAGCCTCTCTAGGATAGTAAATCCTATGTAGGATTTTTAGCTGTACCAGCCGGATTCTGGCTGAAATTGCTGATTCCCGGGGGTGCATAAGTGCCATTGTCCAGTCCTCTGCTTGTATTTGACACACATCTCTTTCCCATTTCTCTTTAAGTCCTGTGAGTTCTTTCGTGGCAAACGAGTTGCTGGCGTTGTACATTGTGGATGTTACTTTATGTCCAATTCGTTCCATCACTATGTTCCTCTCAATCATGGGTACATTCTGGCACATTTGGGAAATCTATTTCGCTTGCAGTAAGTGCGTGCCTTATCTGCATGTAGTGGAATTGCTCCGTGATGGCAAGGTTAAATTCGTCTTTCAGGACTTGGAATGTCTTGATTTCGCCATTCTGTATCAGATCTTCTAGTGTTTGTATCCCCGCCTCCTCCCAGGCTACCCATTTGGGAATGTCTTTAAGTTCCGGGAGGTGTTTATTCCACCACAGGGGTTGTTTCAATGTGATCTTCCCCTCCCATCCCAGGTATTTATGCGCATCCATCCAAATCTGCGTTCTCTGAGCCACCATTGTGGGTGTAGCTTGTCGGATTTTCTTTTGGTACAGGCTTTCTAGCGGGGTGACTCCATGATCCGTTTGGGCATCTGCTCGGTTATGTGGTATCTTTGGATCAGCATGCAGACTATCATTCACCACCGACATTTGTGCAGCCCAGTAATACGTCTGCAGGTGTGGAAGTCCGATTCCTCCCTCCCACACTGAGCGCTGAAGGGTTCTGAGAGCAATTCGTGGGTGCCCCCCTCCCCAAAGCTGTTTCCTGAGTGATTCATCTATTTTGTGAAATTCTGTTTGGGGTATATATAGCGGTGCGTTCTGCAGGGCATATAAGAACCGGGGGAGGGCCAGTATCTTGAATAAAGCAGCTCTTCCCAGTAGGGTGAGCGGAAGGGCCGTCCAGTGCTTGACGTCATTTACAAATCTGTCTCTTACGAATCTGTCTCTTACTGGGTAGAGGTTTTTCCCTATATACTGTTTTAGGTCTGTTGAGATTTGTATCCCCATATATCGGAACTGCTCTTTCTCGATCTTAAATGGGTTATTAGCTAAGGCCGCTGGATCAAGGCCTTTTATTGGAAAGAGCAGGGATTTATCATAGTTTACCTTCAACCCCCTAAAGGCTCCATATGTACTTAGTATATTGGTTACGATGGGAGAGGAGATCGCTGGGTCACTAAGGTATATAAGGAGGTCATCTGCGTATAGGGACACCTTGTCTTCCCAGTTCTGTGCCCAGTGGAACCCCTTCCAATCTAGGGACTCCCTCAGCATTATCGCCAGTGGTTCAATTGCAAGTGCAAACAGCATTGACGAGAGGGGGCATCCCTGCCTGGTACCCCTCCCAAGTTTTATGTTTCGTGAGGACCAGCCATTGACTCTGATTTCTGCTATCGGGGCATTGTATAGGAGTTTGACCCAGTTTGTGAATTGCTCTCCCAATCCCATTTTGCCCATAATGAGCCACAGGGCCTCCCAGTGGACCGAGTCGAAGGCCTTCTCAAAGTCAATAGTAAGCAGTGCCAATGGGTCCTGTAGAGTGGTCGATCGTTCAATGGCTGAGTGAAGTCTGCGTATATTCATTCGCGTCGATCTTTGTGGCATGAAGCCGCATTGGTCCGGGTGGACCAGGGAGGTTATCACTGTTTGTAGTCTGTTGGCCAGTATTTTGGCTAATATTTTAGCATCCGTGTTGATTAGAGAGATCGGGCGGTATGAGCTGCATGTATCTGGAGGTTTGCCTTCTTTGTGTATTACTACTATGCTGGCTTTTCTTAGGTCTGGTGGTAGGATGCCTTTCCCCTTTGCCTGTAGGAACATTTTGAGCATGTGTGGTGCTACTTCTCCGGTGCCAATTTTCTTCCATATTTCTACTGGAAGGCCATTCGGCCCTGGGGTTTTTCCATTCTGTAGCTGAGATATGGCTGTCGTCAGTTCTTCTTCTGTTATTGCGGCTTCAAGATTCAGCCTCTGGGTTTCGTTTAGTGCTGGGATGGTCGCGGAGTCCAAAATGGTGGCGTCCGGCGGAGTCGTCCGTGGGGCATATAGTCTTTCATAGTAGGTTGCAAAGGCTTCCGCTATGCCCGAATCCGTTGAGGTCCATTCAGTGTTTGTGGTGTGTATCCGGCGCACTTGTAGCTGGCCCTCTTCTCTCTTTTCCAGCCATGCAAGCATCTTACTGGCCTTATCTCCTGTTTCGTATATTTTGGGGCATATGGTTCTGTGTGCTTGGTTCGCACATGTCAGAGCCACATTATGTAATTTCTTTTGTGCCACTTGTAAGGTAGTGTTATCTTCCATCGCTCCTATGTTTATGAAGTTCGTCTCAGCTCGTTTCACCTCCGTTTCTGCAGCCTTCACGTCGCGCTGATGCGCTTTTTTGTGTGCTGTTGTCCAGCTTAGAATTTCACCTCTCAGAGTTGCCTTGTATGCTTCCCATACTATCTCCGCATCGTCCACTGTGTCTTGGTTCAGTTCGAAGTATGTTGCAGTTGCTTCCTGAACTCTCTCCGTTAGTTCTGGGAATCCCAGGTAGTATGCGTTCATTCGCCACTTCGGTGGGGGCTGTGGTCTTTCTGTCTCAAGTAGCATCGTGAGTGATCTGAGATCCCTCGGGTATGCAGGGACGCCTCTATCACTTTGTGTATGTTGTCACCGGGGAGGAAAAAGTAGTCCAGTCTGGACATCGACGCATGTGCGCCCGAGTGGAAAGAGAATTGCCTCTCTGCTGGGTGAAGGTCCCTCCATGCGTCTCTCAGGCCCAGTGCTGACGTAAAGGTAGCAAGCTTAGTTGGTAGCGCCGGGTTTCTGCCTCTTGTATGCGTGCGATCCTCACTAATGTTCATGACCTCATTGAAGTCTCCGCCGATTACCAGTGTATCCGTCGGGTTGTTTACTATTATTGGTGTAATCTCCTCGATTAAGGCTGCCATGAGTGTCGGGGGTGAATAAACTGCAAATATGGCTATGGTTTGGTTCCAAAGTGTACCTTGCATGAAAACAAATCTGCCTCCAGGGTCTTGGATTACTTTCGTTATATCTATCGGCGTTCTTTTGTTTATCAATATTAGCACTCCTCTCGAGCCCCTGGAGAACCCTGCGTGAATTGCTTTCTTGTACTTTGTTCTCTTGAAGAATTGGCAGTTTGTGCCTGCCAGATGCGTTTCGGTGAGCAATACTATATCTGGGTCTTGCCGATTTACATATTGCATTACTAGTCTTCTCTTTATGCTGTTTCCCAGGCCGTTCACATTCCATGCCATGAAGGCTAGTTTTCTTGCGTTATTTCTTGTTGTCGCCATTGCTCCTTGGGTTTGGTGCTATTTGCAGATGTGCTTCCTTTGCGATCCTCCTGTTTGCTGTGATTGCTGTAGCCCTGTTGTGCCAAGTGTCCGGTATATACCTGTGTAACTTCCAACGCCCCCTCCCCATACTCCGTCCCCAACTGAAGCATCTGTCGCCCATTGAATAAAACGTTTAACTGATCAAACTAATTTTAGTGCGTAGTGTTCTTCGGTATTGGAATACCTCTGTGTGCACTTGCTGCTGTGGGGGGAGTGTGTCGTGCTGGTCTGTGGGCCGCCAGCATTCATTTATCGGCTACAGTTTGTCAGGCTAGAATCATTTAGCTTCATGCCGTGTCTGTTACCGTTATTCATCTGTCTTCACGTTCAGTCGTCTTCTTCTTGTGGTATCGCATCCATTTCTTGATGATGTGGTCTTTCTGGTGGTCTATTTGGCCGTGGCCTATTTCTTTTCCATTCATGACGTTTGCTTGGATTCCAATCTCCTTTCAGATTTCTCTCTGCCCAGGTCCATGCCTCTTCGGGGTCAGTGAAGTCTATGGTCGTGCCATTGTGGTATATCTTCAGCTGAGCTGGGAACAGGAGACCATATTTCACGTTCAGTGTTTGAAGGCGCTTTTTGGGAGGGTCAAAGGATTGCCTCATTTTCTGCACTTCCCTAGTGAAGTCTGGGAAGAAGCCAATCCTGGAGCCGTTGTATGTTATTTCACCCTTTGCCCTGGCCATTTGTAGTATTGCATCTCGGTCTCTGTAGTTGAGGATCTTTGCTATTACAGTCCGCGGTTGTCCCCCAGGCAGTGGTCTCCCCGTCGGAACCTGGTGTGCCCTTTCTATTGAGAACAGTTTCGACAGGGTTTTGGGTTCAAACAGGTCGGCAAGCCATTGTTCCAGGAAGATTTCCATGCTTCCCCCCTCAGTCTTTTCGGGCAGGCCAAGAATGCGAATGTTGTTCCTCCTTGATCTGCCCTCGCCTTCCTCCACTCTGCTCTCTAGTACCTTTATTCGTTCTAGCGCCCTGTTCTTTTGCTGACCCATGTCTCTCAATTCATCTTCTGCAACCGATATGCGGGACTCAATCTCTCCGGTGCGGGATGAGAGCTTCTGGAGATCGTGGTGCAGTAGGGAGACTTCTGTGGAGATGCCGTCCATTTTGACCTCCATAGAGGTACGCGAATTGGAGATGGCGTTCATCACATCCCTTAGAGATAGGTTTTCTTCAGGAGTTTGTGCGTCAGCAGATCTGCCCGGTTCCATCAGTGGAGGCATGGTGGCGGTTCTGTATTGTTCCATCGTGCTTTGATTAGCCACTTTTTTCATTGTCAGCCTATCCTTGCCCATTTCAGTTTTGGCTGATGACTTGCTGTCGCCGAGTAAGGAGCGGTCTTTGGCGATTTGGCACAGCTCGCAGGACAGTTTGTGCTGTGTCTCTCTTGTTTGTAGAGGGGTCAGTATCCAAAGCGTGCTGCACAACTATGTGTCTCTTTGTATTATGGGAGTTTCTCCTTATTATGCTTTGTAGGTCTTGCCTTCCCTTTTCCCCTCTCTTCTGGTCATAGGGGCTGTGACGGTCCGTGCTTCGCTTGATGGCGCAGCTCGGGGAGGTCCCGTTTGAGTGGGGGGGGGGGGTTTGGTTTTTCGCTCCTGTGTCTTGTGTGTCCTTCCGTCTACTTGGGTTCCCCCAGATTGCCCCTTATTGTATTGGCAGTTCGCAGTGGGGTGCTTGTCCGTGGTATGTGACTTTTATTTCATAGTTATTTCCCGTGCCCCTTCCTCATTATCACCGTTCCTGTTTGGCCAACGTTATAGGGTGTGTGGGGGAGGTTGGGGGTTCCTTTTCCCCTCTTGCGTAATATGGTATCTTTATTTCAGTGTTCTGCCGCTATCTCCCCGCCGCCCCCTCTCCTTACCGGCTTGTTCCTGCAGACTGTTAGCGGGCGCTCAACGTTATACGGAGTGCCCGCGGGCTACGGTTTTGAGGAGGGAGACTGCGTTCCGGATTCCGTCGTCCTCTCTCATCACCAGTCGCTGAGCAGGGGATTAGGGCACAGCCGCTCGCCTTCCCTGTAGGGCCGCCGGGTCCCGGATCGGGTCTCTGCCTTCTTTGGAGCGGGAGACTGGGCTCCGGATTCGTCGTCCTCTTCCGTCACCAGTCGTCGAGCAGGGGATTAGGGCACAACCGCTCGTCTTCACTGCGGGGCCGCCTGTCGGTCGCCTCAGCTGTGGCGGTACGATATGTCCCCAACCTTTCTGGGCTTCCCAGCACTCCAGCGCTGTTCGTTTCCGAGGGCGCTAATCCGTTGTGTCAGCTCCTCTCACTCGGCGCGTAGAGGCAATCTTGAATTCATTCCAGCGCCGGTTACGAAAATCTTCTTTCATGGATTTCTCGGAATCCAGTCAGCAGAATGCTTCCTAATTACAACCGATTGTAGCAATGGGTGGCTGCTTCTGTTCGATGTGACTGTTCGCCGCTGTGCTAACGGTTTTCTGCAGGATTTTGCTGGCGGCCCGGGAGCTCACACGGATCACTTCTCCATGTTGAGCCCGCTGGAAAACATATTCTTTCTTGATCAAAGCATCTGGCGTCCTTTTGCCAGGTTTCTCTTGCATACAAGCTTTGTTACTATTATATTTCGTTTGCACAATTATTCTTGGCTCTTGGCAATGCTTGCTTATTTGACTCTTGGCAAGGTTTGCTTATTTGAATCTTGGCAATGTTTGATTTTATGGCTTCTCCTCGTGCTAATGACTTTTTTCACATTGGTTTCCTCATATTCAATTCAGATATTCAAAATTAAATGTTTGTTGCAATAAACAGCCTACCCACCGTGTCTGGGGACCCCTTTTCTCCTAGGCGGACTCGCCAGCCTTCTCACAGGCTGTTTTTCGCTTTCTGCAGCTTTCTGGAGAATCGTTTACACTCGTGGTCGGCTCACGCTGGTTTCCTCTGGCATACGGCGCCTTCCACGGCTTCCTCACTTAGCCGCTGCTTACTTCAAAGCTCCAGTAAACTGCAGTCAGCGGTCCTGCACCTGCAAGCATTCAGGAGTCTCCAACGCTCCTGGTACCTTCACTCCGTGCCACACTGCTTCTCAGTTCTGCCTCAGACTGCCAACGAGCCCCTCTCGCTCGCTGTACCAGATCACGCCCTCTATACCTCGCAGCGTCTTGGGAAGGAGCCTTCTCGCCATCACAACTTCTGCCCTGGAACTCTTCTTTGTGCTCTTCTCTGTGCTTCTTTCCGTGCCTCCTCAAGACTCTCAGCTGAGTCTGTTTTAAAGTTCCCAGCTCCATGATAATGAGTGCAACAACTAGACCACTCCCGTTTCTTCTTCCAGTCTGTCTTCTGTGTTAATGGTGTCCTCTTCGTCTCAGTACCTAAGGGATGTTCGTGTAAGTAAGAATTTAAAAAGAGAGGATGTATGGCTCTGGTGTGTCTCTTCCTCGTCCAAGTACCTGACTGATATTTACTGGAAGTTGATTTATGTAAAAGATAGGGAAGGGACTGGTAATGGCCTACAAAGGCCTGGGGGATATTAGATTCCGGGAAATGGGGGATACCGGGTCTCACCCGAGGGTACCTCATTCCCCCTCCCCAAGTCTCTTCCACCCAGGTGATCCTCCCTCGCATATCCACCCCCAAGATCAGGATCCGATAGAGACAGCCTTTCTCATTCAACCTGAGAGGAGCATATATTCGGGAAAGAAGTGAGGACGCCCTCAGGTTCCTCACTGAACTTACCTGAAGTATATGATTCGGAACAATGACATTTGGGCTCAAGGCTCCAAACCATCTTAGTGTTGGACTTTAAATGTGTGAGGGATGCTGTTTCGTGCTGATTCTAAGAGTTCTGCCTGTCCTATGCATCTGACTAATCGCCTGTATTGCATTGGTAATTGATTCATATTTCTATTTCTCCTCAGGATGGATGTCTATGCATGTTTTATAAGGTTGTGTGACAATATTTACCTTTTTGATTTTTGTCTGCTTAGTCTGTAAATTAAAGGCCTAATTAAATAGTTGAATTTTTATATACTTACTGTTGAACTTGAATTACTGGTGTTGCTCTGTGTGGACTCAGTGTACCCCTAGACCTCACTCGCACCCTTCCGGAGACTAAACCCTGACCACGCTCCCCTACCTCATCTTGATGGGGTTTGACTATCCTTTGTATTATCCCATTTCCCCATAATAGGGTCAACAACTCCTCGCAAGCAGAATTCAATGGAGCAAGTTCCCTTCACCCCACTCCCTTCCAGACTAAGTTACAATATCATAAATTGCCAAAAGCTGAATGTACATGATCTCATGCTTGTATTTCCAAGGTAATGTACGATATGATATGGCATTTATAACGCGCCTATACACAAGTGTTTCAATGTAATATGCAAGGAGAGCACAGGATGCTTTCTCAGGACAGAACTATATCATCCTAGGAATGTGGCCTTTGGGGCTACAAGCAGAAAACCGATAAGGTGTCGTGTTAACCAGCAAGAGGCACCAAGGGAAATTGGGGAGAACGGGAGTTTTGATTGGGGGCTGTTGCTCTAAAGCTCTTGTTTGCTTGTGTTGATGGAGAAAATCAACTTCCCCCTGCCTGCACAATCTTGCATTGTAGTACAATCCACTGTTGTGACCAGAGAATTTGGCCCTGAAAAACTGAATCTGTTATCTGAGGAATACAGTGTCTCTACAAGCCTCCTCTGTGTTGCTAGGCCCCAGCGGGCAGGAGGAGCATAGGGGGAACCAGCAGCGTGTGCCCTGATGCTTCGAATGGCAGATGAATAGACTAATTTCCCACCAAGATCAGGATGAGAGGAAACAATATCCACTGTGTTGCAGAGTCCACATATTTTGCTATACATTCCTCCGCTGCTCCGATCAGGTCTTTGTTTGTCATGTTTGTGACCAATACTAAACTCTTCGAACACTAGCTTTCAGCTATTGCAGCCTATTTAGACAGGGGCAAGGTAACTCTTCTTGCTGCAAAAGGAAGCAGTTTGATGTCACTTTGAATGGGCTACTTCACCTATAGCCCTCCTGTCAGAAACCCTGCACTTGAATGGGACTAACATTTGTTTTTGGTTTCTTTGTTGAGTGAACACTTTTTGCTTATGGCTTCTTGTGACCTTTACATTCTCGCCTGGATGGCTGCCATCGTAGTAGCATTCTCCTTTACTGGGAATGGTGCGTGAGGGAGGTGGCTGAGCCTATCAGTCTATAATGCTGAAAAGGTGTTTTTTAGGCTGGTGTTTTGCTTTTGTGTCATGTGGAGTTACCCTATACACCACTTACCAGACCCCACAGACCAAAAGTTCTTGGACTCAGGGAGACAGTAACCCACACTTAGACCAATGGTTGGAATATACGTGGCTCTTTACAAGCCCTTTATTCACATAAAATATAAACATACACACAATACTATAACTGGATAAAATCAGTTGAATATCAACATGTACATCAATAAGGAGAAATAAAACACATCACTGTTCGCATAGTTGAAGAAGAGCACTTCATCTAGGCCACGACAACACCACCCAGTCCCGAGGCAGGTGGGCAGAGAGATCACACTCTCTAACGGGGCCTGGAGCAAAGCGTCCTCCCTCTCAGCGAGACCTCACCCGGGGTTCCAAAATCTGAATCTACTACCTGAATACCCCTCGCTTATAGGGGGGGAAAAAATTCCTGCCCACCGTGAGTTGGCAACCATCCCCGGCCGAAGGACAGATGGCAAGCATGGGGGCAAAGAGTGGACATTTCCAGTTAATAGTGGAAAAACCCAGCTTGTCTCCCGCGCGCTCGCTTCCAGCACCCCTTATCACTGCACCTGCACAGCTCCGACTCCCTTCTTGGCACATCCTTCATTGAACAATGCGCTTACTAACCTCCATAATGAACTCATCTACTTCCAAATATAAACATTGCAACCATGGCAGAACTCATGTCTGCTAATTAAGCTCACAAAAACTTACTTTCATTGTTGCTATGGAAATGAATGTCCAAAATGGCTGCGCACAGGTGTCATGTTTTTTTAGCACATTTTCACATACGCATTACAGCTGGCTCTGGATTTTTTTTTCTCTTACAACCTTTGCCTCCTGTTACGCCAGCTGAGGAGGATCTCTACAAAACCGTTGGCCATCCGAGTTATCAGAAGCTGTTAGTGTCATGGTATTGCTTTGGGGAGGTTCTGACTCAGTGACCAGCACCATTGCCTAAGACAGCCCAGCCCTAGATCCTGTTGTCGTAGGTCTGCCACACTGTATATGGTCTGTGGCCTCTAGTGCCCTGTTACTAGAGAAGGCAGATATCCTAGATTTGGGTCCCCCAATGCCTGTTGTAGTTCTTCATGCTGGTAACACTTCTCCCCTGAAAGGGAAGACTCTGCACAGTTCTAACTCCCATTTGACTAAATAAGAGAAACTGCTACTCTCTGTTGTAATGTCGCCATCAAGTTGTTCTTTCCCGAACCCTGCTTCTCTATGCCCTGTTGGAAAACCCCACATCTATTTAATGGTTACAGAACACCTCTTGGCCCATAAGCTAGATTTAATAGATATGCCACATGTAAGCTACTCCTCACTGATGAGGCCGAGCCCTGTTTAGGGATGCTTGTGGTCTCGTCCAGAAGGGATGTGACCAAGTATTTTGGTCTGGACTGCCCAAGCCTGATTTGCATTTGGTCTATCCCCTTTTGTAATGGCTTGGCAGGTGAAGAACGATGGTCTGGAGGTTTGCCAGAGGTTAATATTAATTCTACATCTGTTTTTTAGCAAAGGATGCCTGCTATTAATGTTTTCCCAATTTGCCCAGGATGTTACCCATGACTTTGGCTTACTGTGAAAAAATCAAGGTATATTGACATAACCAGCACCCTTGTATGCAACAGGCCTTATACAGCCGCACAATTAGATGCTTTATTTCTGCCATCTGTCCCTGCAATAGTTAAATGCAGGGCATATGAGTCACTGGGCTCTGTTGCACAAGAAAACATTCTGGCTAATCAGTGAGCTGTGGCAGTGGCGCTCTGAGGCCCTTAATTATGTTTCAGAAAACCTGCCCCTAATTGCCATACTTTCTAGTCTGGTGGTGTTACAGGATTTAGCTCCCGAACAAGAGCAGGCATGCTGGTCTCACAGAAATTGAAGATTGGGGAGCAGTACTTTATGCTGTGGTCCTGATGGGCACCAAAAGCATGTATACCCTATCTACATGACACACTCCATAAGCCATTCTGATAAAACCGTTTTTATTTCACTTAACCATGACTGGTTTGTTTCTTACTTTAGTACCTTAGCTCAACATTCATGTGGAACCGATGCAATTTGTCTAGCACATAATTTTGGCAAAGCTGACCAAACTTTGCCTGCTTCACATCTAGGGCTTGAAGGACCAATCCGGAACATTCAGATTTCATACAGTTCCTTAGAAGTCTTATCATATGAATATATCTAGGTGTTGGTCAATGTTTTTTCAGTTTACATGGAGGGTTTTCCCAGCAGGAAGTCTCATGTGGCTAACCGAATTTGCTCCTGGTTTTGGCCCCTTTTACAGTTGAAAGTGACCAGGGCTCCCACTTCAGTAACCATGTGTTCTGGAGATATCTGAAAGGCTCTAAATATTAATCAGCACATGCATTGAACCTACTTTTAGCAATATTGTATGCTGAAATGAACATATCCAGGTGACTTCCTAGGGTTTATCAGGAGGTTGGCCTCCGATGGCCAGAGGCACTGCCATTTATTCTCCATATTCACAATAAATCCAGCCACAAGGCAGACATTTGTTTTCCAAAATGATTAGCAGAGTTTGCTAATTAAAATGTTTTTGATTAGCAAAAGACCCATTTGATTAGCAATTTTTTTGCTAATATTGTTAATGTCACTGGATGGTATTTGTACCCAAGACATGAAATGAGCAAGAATACAGCAGTTTTGCTTACCACTCAAATAAGACATTTGTGAGAGGAGTCAGGCCTTGAAAATTCTTAAAATTTCAGCTAGACCTGCAGGTCAGGTAACTCAGTTTACCTATTCAGCAATGGAGGACCATTTTATAATGAGATTTCTGTAAAATGGTGCATGTCATTAGAAACCCACTTTATGCTTGGCACACTGCTGCCACCCAGAGTCCAGCCATGCACAGTGAAACTTGTATTTGACATTAACTGCAAACCAAGTAGATGTTAAAAAAAAGTTTCAAACATCTCTTGTAAATTCTACTCGCCCATCATAAAATCTCCTCGACTGAGTGGGTGAAACGACTTTGCGAGCCATAGAGGAGTGTCTGTAAAATGTAAAAGGTTAGCTGCATGAATGGACACAAATAAATAGATGTGCCAAAAAGTCTCTGAAAATAGTTTTGCCAGCTGTCACCTGCAGTTGGTGATATATAATACAGTAGTAAAGCAAAACGAGCTCTAGAAGCGAACTACAGTGTTTGGTATTGCAGTAGATCTACAGACTGGATGGTACTATTCAGCACTACTTTGCGCAAGCATTTAGTTTGCTTTTTGCATTTGTTATGTAAGAGGAAACCAGGTGAAATATTGTAGTTTTTGGACATTTCACTTTCTGGGTACCTGGTATAAAGCAACAGGTTTATAATATAGAATGTCAAGGTGTATGGGTTCAATCATGAGTTGGGCACCAGTTGCAAGATGTATGCAACCTGCAGGTTACAGAACTAGGTTTGCCATCAAAAGCATTTGATCATGTGATAATGTACATTTTCAAAAGTTCACAAGTCAACATGATGCATCTTCCCCAACCAAATGAAATACAGTTGACACTATGATATTCAGATAGATTAACCTAAACTTTACTGTAGAGCATGGATCGATGCAAGGTTTTACAGTCTCAATGCTGTAATTATGTATTATTTAACAACTTCCATTTTAGGGATGGAATTGCAGGACTGTCTTTAAAAGATATAAAGTTGACACGTACTTGTCTTTGCCAGACAGGATATAAAAAGCTTAATAAAAGTATCATCCCAATTACTTCTGGTTTGCAATTATTTGAATTCTTTGAATAAAGAATTCTTGCACTCCTACACATGCATTTGGTACGTACGAGTGGAGGAGAGGATTACTGCTGCACTTTTCCTCCATTAGCACTTGAAGTGAACAGAGAAAAGAGGGTGACGAGAGCACAGACGACAAGAGAGGAATGCAGGGCGAGCTGTGCTACACAAGGGTTCATTTGATTAGCAAAACTACAGATTTGCATAGCAAATTGCTATGCGACACTGCTTTCTTTTATGCCTTGGGTCACCACATGAAAACCTTGCAGGGCGATCTAGGAAAATCTCTATTACCACCTGTAAAATGACAGTATTCTGAATTATTGTAAGATCTAGAAAAGTCTCAGAGATCTGACCTTTTAGTTTAATGAAGCCCTGTCCGATGCTCTTGAAGGTCCCAGCCATGCACTCAAGCCTGAGGATTGCATGCATACTTGTGTGATTCAGGAAGACTGTGCTTCAATTCAGGTGGCATGAGCCCTAATCTTGTTGATCACCAAGATGGAGGTCAAAAATAGAAATTTGTCATGGGTCCCTCCGTCACCTTTCAAGAAAGTTTTGCTGCCACCTGAGGCCCCAGCACCCCCAAACGTCATCTCCAGAAACATTAACACTATTGATAACTGCCACAGTGGCTGCACTACATCAGCAGGAGCAGCCTTTTCAGACGTCTTCTTTAGCCCACTCCTCCTTATCGATTTGCTTTAGGTGTTGTTGACTAGTTATCCGCACCAGCTCCAGCTTTAAGTTCAGTCCATGCTCCAACATCATCTCCATTGATTTTCTCCTTTGTTGAAGAAATTGAACTCCAGCACTCACCTGTTTGAGGGGCAGAGACAAATGCCTCGCACTAGAGTAACTTCTGCCCTCGACTTTGGAGGTAATCTGTCCTTTTCATCTGTTGTGAATTAATTTGCTTGCAATTCTGCTGTGAATTGTGCAAACATTTGTTGCACCAGATAGTTATCACTCTGCCTGCTTGCATTATGTTAATCAAGGTAGCGACGGGGTGCGACAGGATAGCGCAACCAATGCAAATAACTCCTCCTGTTTTTATGCTATTTCTACATTACTCTTTACAACATTGTTATACGAGTGTTTCATCTGGCTATTGGAATTCTAGTTTTGGAGCATATCCATGTGAGTAATTGCCATTTAGTGAAGTGTGAAATCCCAATAATAAAATGATGCAGGTAATTCTATCTCATAAAGGGTGGTCTGCTAATCACACGCACCTTTCAGAAAGCTCTATGCCAAGGATCTAGTGAACACATGTGCCCTCCTCACCAGTCTCCTGATCTACAGCTCTTCTACGTCAATGGTACAGACTCAGCCTTAGTAATCAAGATATACCTCCTCATTCAGGCATGGATGGCATCCCATGGCCTATGCCTGAACGACAATAAAACGGAGCTACTGATCTTAGGTTCAGAGACGGCCATAATAAAACTCAACCCTAGCTATGCCTCATTCAACATTGACAATAATGACATCAAAGTGATGCCTGCAGTTAAAGCCCTTGGCTTCTATCTCGACTCTGCACTCACCCTCATGAAGCAAGTTAATTCACTAGCATCATCTACAGCATATACTTGCAAATTGATCCGAGCCTGCAGACCATTTCTCTCTGAAACTAGCCGCATCACTTTAGCCAATGCACTTACATTATCCAGATTGGATTACTGCAATGCATTCTACGTGGGATCCAATAAGTACATTATTGATAAAATGCAAAGACTCCAAATAATGCCCTTAGAGCAGCTCTACATATTCCAAACGGAGATCACATCTCTGCATTTAGAAGAGATGTCCGATGCGCCTTGGGACCCCTGACCCCCGTCTGGAACAATCCTGAATTCTCACCGGGAAACCCCCCGCGTGACTTCCAAGCCCGGGCAGTAGGGGGCCTGGCGAAAACTAGCGACTTTCTAGAAGAGGGCTTACCCATCACGTTCGAGAGGTGCAAAATAAAATTTGGAGTGGGAGAGCGGGAAAGATTCCGCTATACCCAAATAGGGCACTGGATGTCCCACAGGACAACCCAAGAAAAATGATCTAGAGAACCAACAGCGCTGGAATTCCCACTGACGACACCAACCAGCAGGGGTAGGACTTCGAGTATCTACCGGCTCCTAGACAGGTCAGACCCCGCAAAAAAAGAAAGATACATGACAGAGTGGGAAAAGGCCCTTAGGCGAGAAATAGCGGTAGAAGAATGGGGGAAAATATGGGCCAGGTTGCACAAAAGCTCACAATGCATCATGAACAGGGAAGGGTGTTATAAACTTTGCTACAGATACTATATCACCCCAACTCAAATTCATAAAGCCAACCCAGATATCCCAGATAATTGCTGGCGCGGTTGCCCGGTCCCCAGATCACTTTTCCACTTGCTGTGGTCCTGCCCAAAGGCAGAGGCATACTGGAAGGAAGTCCTAAAACATATCAAAGAAATCTCCGGGCTCTCCATACCCTGGGACCCTGGAATTGTCCTTATAGGCGAAACTGGAGACGGAGCATTCCCGTTCTCAGGAAAAATACCCCGCCTATGCAATCACCTACTACTAGTCGCAAAAATCGCAATGGCCCGACTGGAAAGATGAAAGTGGCCCCTCGATAGCCTTATGGTGGGCCAAATGCTGGGACATAGAAGTAGCTGAGAAAATCACGTCAATACGAAAAGGCTCCCTAAATAGAACCCTGAATATATGGGACCCATTTATGGACTACGCGGCCAAATTCCCAGCTCTCACTAAGAGACCCCCACTCACCAGATGGCTCCAATGTAGCCCACTTTACTGATCACCAGAGCTCTCCAAAACACGCCAAAGACAAGACGGACACCTATCCGCAACCAAGATGAACCACCGACAATGGCCAGGAGACCAGCAACAACCCCACCCCCAACCCACAAACATTCCGAGAGACACTTCATCGTAAATTAATGTGTAATTATTGCATTGTTGTAATGAATATATTACTTTGAAAAAATCAATAAAATGTTGTTATAAAAAAAAAAAAAGAAGAGATGTCCACTGATTAAGATTAAGGACAGGATCTCCCTCAAAACACTCTCCCTCAAGTCCAAATGTCTTAATAACATAGCGCCACCCTACCTTATAGGAAGAATAAACAAGAGAACTTCTGGCCGACTCATGAGATCTTCCAACGCTTACATCTTAGAGGTTCACAGATACAAACGGATTACAGCTGGCGGCTCTAGCTTCCCAGTTATTGCTGCTCAATCCTGGAATGGACTCCCTTTAGATCTAAGAACAGTCCAATCCTACTCTAGATATAGACAGAAAGTCCTCACCTGGTTACGGACTAATGATGCCTGATCTCGACCTCTCGACCTCCCCACCTCCTAATTGATCCGCCGCTGTACCTACACCGCTACTGCACTTTCTATATAATGACTGCTAGTCCTGACCATCTTCAACTGTATATGTTCTATTGTACCACTTGACTGTATCTTTGGCATATCCACATGGGACCACCGGGATCACTGTTAACTATGTGGCGGTAACTATTTATCACTGTACATAACTATGTTTATCACTGTATGTATGTACATACCTACCCTGTAACTAAGCTTTTAAGTATCCTTGTAATGTTTGCACCCAGCTACCTGAGGGTTTTGGTTTGCGCGTTATCAAATAAACAAACATTGTCTTGCTTCCAAGGCCAGTGTGTTGCCCCTGAACTATCTACCCAAGACAAACTATCTAACCCCCCCTTTTATATTCAAGCCTAGCCAAAGAGTGATGTGTGAAGTTGATTTTTTAATTTGGGATTAATTCCGTATTCAAATTGGCCTACAATTACTATCTCAGTACCCTGAGTGCTTGTTACATTTACATTCTGCTTTCTCCAAGTCCTTTCCACAGCAGTGGGTTTTCCATAGGATTTCTATAGTCAGTTATATTGCACATTAGTGTGTTTCCTTAAAGTGGTATATATTGACTGGACATTTCTTTACTTTGGAGATGTGTACTATTGCTGTTGGGGTTGCTACTGTTATCACATCTATACCCCTCTTAAGAATATGGCCTGCCCTCTACCCGGGTTACCGCAGAGCTGACTGCAATTCTCCCACTCTGGCGCTTCTTTATCTTGACTACCATGTCTGTAGGTAGCCTTGCTATTTTTCATTTTAGTGGGAATTTATTTTGCATGCAGAATCTTTGAAGGTCTATGAGGAACTGTGGTGGGTCTACAAACTCTTTTTACAACTTTGTTTTACTGTGTGCCTGAACAGCTCCTTAGTGGAACTGATTATACACATGACTTTCCTTCGTTTTATACGCTGAATGCTGACTGTAGGTGTGCTTTTTGACACTGCTCGTTTTAAGCCCAAGAATGCTGGTGTTCATTCAAGGATTTAAAAGCAAGAACAGGGGTGCTCAATTTGGAAGTCCGGCTACATTTCGCAGAGGGGACCTGTTATGTTTGCACTTTGGCATACACGGATCCCATCTGGGTAGTTTTTAATCTTTTGCTTGGGAGTGTAAAACAGTGGCGTATCTCTTGCATGGCACCCTTTCGCACTCTGCTGTGCAAAATTAGCCCATGTCTATTTTTTTCTGATGTAAAAATCAGGAGGATTCCATAGGAATCCACAGCATGAAAGTACATGCTGGTGTAAATGCTGGAGTATTTGTATAGCGGAGAGGAAGAGGTGGAATTGTAACGTGCAATCTGCACCTCCTCCCTGCCATACAAATGGATCAAAATGAGGTATAATATCATTTGAATGCAGTAGTTTTACACGTGACTTTCACACATTAAATTTACGTTGTGTCTCAACAAACATGAGCTCCTTTGGTGTCTACATGTGACCTAGTACGCCTGCATCCAGAACATACCTGAATATTCTGTCTTTGTTTAGCCTTCTCATGGCATCTACTGTGGATTCCCAATGGTATCCATTTACTTTTATTGGGCAACACCTGTGATGAGATTTGTTTCTGAATCGGAAGTTCCAGAGGTCTGCAAAGGGAATGGGTATTCATTTTAGTTTTACTGGGCCTCCTCATTTTCTTTCTCCTTCCACATTGAATAAGAAACCTGCTTTCATAAGGTTGGCATCTCCTGCTAAAGGTCTCCTCTGTTATCTGAACCACGTTGCACTATCAGTGGTTACCAAGTGTACCTATACCCCATCAACCACAAAGAATGTCATTAATGGTGTCCCTTCCTTCTTCCAAAAAGGCTTCTACTTTATTGAGTCAGTTAATGCTGCATATATGGTACTTATTTTATCTGCGTAATCTCGGGCTACAATTTGCTTCCAAATTGTAGACTGAGATTGGGGTCTGTATCCTGTTACATCTGATACGTTCTGTCTGCTATTAGACGCTACACCAAGCCACCCGCACCTCCATGAATCTGGATCGGAGGAGTTTGCTGACGGTATGGGTTATCTATGTCTCAGGGTAGACATTAAGCTAAATCCAGACAGAATATGTGCACTGTCTTTGCTGCTAGAAAGGTTTGCTAGCAATACATTTGACAGTCTGGCCTTAATGAGCCATGAACAAGTAGCGTTGTGCACTATGATTTTGCAGAAGCGCATGGCTTTGGTACTATTTTGGCTTCCTGGGGAAGAATTATGTTATCTTGCATTTATATAGTGCCTTCTGCCATAGTTCATGGCTTTGAAGCGCCTTGCCTGTCTGAGAGGTAAAGGAGGAGTAAGATGAAGCATTCAGTAGTGGTAGGGAGAAGCAAACATCGGTATGTAGTTGGGATGTGGATGAGGATGAGGGATAGATGAGATGCACAGGAGGCATAAGGAAAAGGTAGAGGAGCTATGTGTATAATTGGACCGAATTTATTGTGGGACTTCGCTGCATTCTAAGAGGTGTTGCAAATCCGACTTTGCCAAGTTTGCAAAAGCTCCCTGAAAAGTGAGCAAAAAAACTCTTACAATTTTGGGTTTCCTCATTTATGTCATGGTTACCAAAACCCTAGGCTTGTGCGCAAAGTGCTTATGGCCAGGCTTTGAGCCATCCACCGTTTCATGGCGAGCCAATGCATGTCGAAAAGGCATGTAGAAAACCATGACCAACAAACTCTTCTATTTAACTCCCTATGCCATAAACAGCCAGATGCTTTTCTTTCTTTAAATTAGAGTAGGCGTGGACGGACCCACGCAGGCGCTTCCCCATCCAATTGGATGATGTGCACCTATCCACCATTCAGTATTCAACCCACGTAAAATTCACAATTCCTCCCACCGCCCTGTCTGCCTCACAAAATCCAACAACACACTACTCCTCCTCCTGCCACTCACCCCGTCACCTCCCAACAAAGCCTTCCCACTCAACTCAGTCATACCCTGCGCAGACAATCGAACCCTCATCAATTCTCTCTCTACAGCATGTCTCTCACACCTAAACAGAAAATGTTCCACAGTCTCAGGCACTCCACACACCGCACAATCCCTCGACTCTCGCTTCCCCACTCTAAACAGACATTCATTCAGCCCCACATGCCCCATTCTCAATCGATTCAACATCACCTCCTCCCCCCTCCTCCATTCTAGGCTTCCCGGATCTACCTTTACTGACACTTTCTCATGAATACCAAACATCCACCTACCTTTCACCCCACTCTCCCACTTTTCCTGCCACTCATCCATGACCCGCCTCACCATCACTGCTATATATGGGAAAGCTGAAAGGAAAATAGTGGCATATTTAACTGAGGGTGGTATTTCGGCCATGGCTTCCTTGGGAGCAGAAGCCCAGACCGGCCTTCCTGAGCCCTGCTAGGGCCTTTAAGTTAATGGTTATATTGGTGTGTGAGACAGGAATCCTCTTGGGCTGAGACTGGGTGCTTATGGGAGTTAATTTACATAATGCAGCCTTTGACTAGCTTTCTCATCTTGAGCTGCAGTTACTGTGTACTGTTAATAGAGGACATCATGTGAACGTTGGGTCAAAATAGGTG
Organism: Ambystoma mexicanum; assembly: GCF_040938575.1. NCBI lineage: Eukaryota > Metazoa > Chordata > Amphibia > Caudata > Ambystomatidae > Ambystoma > Ambystoma mexicanum. The sequence goes on along the minus strand of NC_090941.1, from coordinate 532,120,691 downwards.
TGTAGGGCCCAGTTAACAAATAAGATTTCCAGGTCTACCTTCTGTTTGTTTTTGTTTTTTTTGTTTTGTTTTTTGTTTAGGGGTTTGCTACCTGATGTCTTATGGCAGCTTCAAAAGCACTTGAAAATGAGACATTTAAAGCAAAACATTATAATGAAATCTCAATATACTATAACCTGACCTAACCAGCTAGTATAAAAGGAAACTACATCATATTCTCTGGCAGATTCTAGTAAATGTCTGTCTGCTTTGGGAAAAGAACACTTTGATCCCAGCAGAGCAAGACATTACAAAGATGTTTCCACACTTTAAAACATGACATAGCATCACACTGTAGCATACCAAACTGTAACATACTAACAGTGAAGCACTTCCAAAACAGAACTGGGCACACATAATAGAGCTTAGTACAGGCACACAGCAAAAACCCTCTCACACTCTCCCTGCTGACTGAATTCAAGATGAAATGGCAGCTCTTTTATAAGCCAAGGCCCTGGGTCTTCAAACGCAAGGGACTGCACCTCCCTCACACCGTCCTTCACTCTGCCCCGAGGGAAATTGTTGTTTCCTTTCATTAATGCACCTTGGTTGGTTCTGAATGTTACACTTTTTTCTCACCACCACAGCAATTTATCTGATGTCTCCTACATCCTTAAGTCTGCAGCTGCCTTACACGGAGAAATCTGCCAAAATGTAGTCCTTGTGAAGCTGGATCACCCGATCAATGGGGTCTCTAGTTGCTACCATAGTGCATCGGGTGCTGATCTCACTACCTGTCCTGGTTGATGTCTAATGTATGTTTCTCCTCCTAAATTCTGCTCTCAACTGTACTTGCAAGAGCACCTCAAGTGCTGTAAAAATGTAAGTAAGATTGTCTTTCACCCCGCCTCAATGGGTGGACATGGCCGGTAACGGCCCACAAGCCCGGGCATAGGTGGGCCTGAGCAAAGTGAGGGCTAGGGGCCGTTAACGTCCATGTCCGCCCACCGGCGCATGGGCAAAGGCCATTCGCACCTCAGGGTTTTTCCGGGGTGAGATTGGTTTATATTTTTATCTCGGGAGATTGGCTGTGCTTATTGCACAACGCCAATCTTCTGAGGAAGAAAAAGAAAAGCGAATAACAGATGGCCTCCCCCACAGGGAAAAGGGACTAAGCCCCTTTTCCATTTCCATGGCAGCTGGGAGTGGGAGGAGCACCACGACCGGAGCACAAAAATCCAGTCCGGCATGTAAGTGGGGAGGGAGAAGCTGGGGAAGGGATATGGTTTGTTTTGGGGGGGGGTGCGGAGGCAACGGGGAGAAACTCCCTGTTGCCTCCCCACATTTAAAAATTAAATTAAATAAAAATTAAATACAGTGGCTCCACCTGGGGAAGGGTCTTGGATGGCTGGAAACTGTGGGCAGAGAATGTGTATTTTCCCCCAATGTTTCAGCCACTTGATTGGCGGAGCACCCTTCCCGGGTGCAATTGATGTTGAAGTTCTCTGAAAAGTTCACAAAAGGGAGAAATGTCGATTCAGCATATTTGAAAGTATTTTTGAGGTCACTTTCACAAGTTTCAGAGGAGCGGACTGTGGTGCAAAAAGAGAATTTGAAGTGCAATATAATTCAATACACAAGGGCCTGTTGTAAAAAAGCACAGCTTGTTAATGATCGAACAAGTCAGAAGCAATCTTGGCCTGTGCATGACAATGGGAGAAATGAAAGCAAGAGCCTAAAAAATATATATATTTACGGCATGTTCATATTTACTATGTTAACAATTGGTAATACAAGCAGCATTCACTGAGAAACTTTAGGGTGTCCACCTATTGATATGACTCTCCACTTCTGCTTACTAATTCCAATTATTGATACACTCCCCTTGTCCGCTATGAGAATATCTACTGACTAACGACGCTCACAACCTTCAGCGCCCAGGCTCAGATAAAGCATATGCTTTTATTGCTTTGGGGTCCAACACATTTCCATGGTATTCTTGTATTGAACACTACGCAATCCCAAACCTATAGCATCTCTGCTGAATTGTGGCAAGGGAGAACACTCTGTTGATGCCAGGTGATACTCTGAGTTTTGGCTGCCTCAGTTCTGGGGTATTAAAGATTTCTGAAGAACACCTAATTCAAATTGATCTCGATATGTCTTGCCCAGCAGTAAATTAAGCGTTTCCTGCTTTCCTTCATACAGTTTTCTATTAATATTCTGCATGTAGATACATCATACACAATTTTGAATCATTTTTTAAAAACATTCCTCCGATCGAAATAAATATTTCATCATGACCTGAAAGCAGCTTCTGGTTATCGGACATAACTGACATACACCAGTCAGCAGGAGCTACCTCTGGGGAACAAGTAGCTAGTACATTTATGTGTTTGAAGTTTTGTAGTGCACCAAATTGCAGTAAACCGCTCTCCCAAAGAAGTACATTCTATATTACATGCTGCAAATCTTACTTTATATGATGTGCAAACTAGATTTGTTCTGTTATTTATGGCTAGTTGTGCTTTAAATGGCTTCTAGATGTGTTCTAATGCCCCTGCACATTCCCAAACCAATTAAATGTGTAAATGTTTTTATGGCACCAGTTGGTCTGTGCATTCAAATGTAGTGCCTGGTAGTTGTTGGTGTCAAGCTAACATGGCTCTTCTAGGCTTCAAGCAGGAGCTAAATAGCCACAGCCTTTTCAATCCCTGTTATTCAGCAAAACATTACATTAGTCAAAAATGCTTCATGGCTTATGCTTGTGATACATTTTGTAAATGCATAATTGTTTGGCTTACTTATTTCTGCAGGTAATCCATTCAGTCGTATCATATAACCTCTATGGTTTATCTGCAAACACATATTTAGTAACCCAAGACCTAAAATAAACAGGGTTGCATAGCAATTTGATATATAATTCAGCAGCTTTTAAATTAAATTGACACAAGTGTAGCATAGCTAGATTTTTAAATTGCCCGGTTCTATGAAAGCACAGCTCTCCCTGCATTATTCTCTTACCCCTTGGGCTCTCTCCAGTCTTTTCTCTGTTCACTGGAGGATCAAAGGAACTAAGGGGGAGCGGACGAGTGAGTGAGTGCAGCAGTAATAAGCTCCTCTACTCTTTAGTGTCAAATGCCTGTATGGGAGTGATAGCCAAGAAATTCCTTTTTTTTCAAATAATTGCAAACCAGAAGTAATCCGTATGTTACTATTATTAAAGGCATGGTCTAGTAAAATTTTTTATTGTCCCAACGGGTCGGCAATGTTTTTTTAAGCCTAAGTGGCTCGATTTTAGAAAACTTTCCTATGGACCTTACCCGAGTTTTCGTCCATTAAACGCACGCGAAAACAAGCACCAGGGAGCCGCCATTTTCTGATAATCCTATCTTTTCCCCGATCGCCCTGGCTGACCTGCTTTTGCGGCACTAAATCAATTCCCCCGCCCCTGAGCCTGTCATCAGCAGACTCGTACCGCCCATTTCCCAACGCCAAAGCACGTCTCGTGTCAACATTTGCTGCGCTTCAGCTAATGACGTGTCGCCATGGAAATGGCTGGACGCCTCTCTCCTCAATAAGTATAAACAGACCGTTTCACAACACACAGCAGCCGATTTTCGATTCCATTCCTCTCTCTGTGTTACTTTGAGTATTCTGTGACTCGTTTCAGTGCTCTGGTCAGCTACCTTCGCCGCTTGTAGCCCGTGTGAACAGATACCAGTACCACCGCTATAAATTATTTTAGTTTGTTCAACACACAATGGCTACAATAATGCCCTACATGTACGAGCCCGAGTATACCGAGGAGGAACTACTGGAAAGGGAAGCATGCGAAAACGATGGGGATTCGGACGGCAGTTGGCAGGACGAATCAACAGATGAAGAGCCTGGGCCTAGTCGAATGGACGGCGTCTCCACCTGGTGCACATGCAATCGGTGCGAGCTAATGCCAACCGAGGAGGAGAACTGCTGCTGCCGAGAAAACTCGGGATGCCTGGCCTACATTTCGGAAGGCGAGCCACGACCGCAATGCATCACAGAGCTGCCAGACTTCAGGGCAGCCTGCCTCACACGGGCCGTGTTGAGAATAATGATGGTGCTTATGCACGAACTTCGAGCAACTGTTCGTCCTCGTAATCCAAGTAACGAGTAAGTATACTCTGCTTGTCATGCCACTCCTACTTCATGTTCTTCTACTATATCCAAAATTACATCTACATATCATTGTAACGCATGTAATTCATTCAATAGTGTGCATTGTCTAGATAGCATTTGTCCGTGTAAAATGCCATTAGTTACAAGAATTGTCATTGACAACAAACGTTTATTAAACTTATCTGGGTCATTTAAAAACAGTTTGTTTCATTCCTTTTCACAGGTGGTACAGGCTGGTGGCCTATCGTTCCTTTACATGGTGGCTTCACGGGAGGCTTGGACACCGCGTTCGAAGAGTGATACCCGCCTGTGCCGTTCGTGCCATTAGAGAAACATTCCCGAGTGACAGCGGTCAGTACAGGGGATTTTCTCTCGCTGTGCTGCAACCTGACCTGTATAATCTTTAAAGTCTTCTATTTTTGTGTCATGAAAATAAGATACAAAATAAAACACCACATATATTTTAACAACGTTTGTCTCGATTTTTTAAATGAATCAAGTGTGTCTCCATTCAAGGATGGACGTCAGACACCTGTGCAGGGTGGTCACTATCTATCTAAGCTAACATAACATATTCTCGATAATGCATGCACTAAATAACACTTGTTCAAAGTCTTTCAGTAGGTTATGTCTCTATAAAAGTCACACATATATCTATACTAACAATAACCATTGGATTATACAGGCCCAAGGGTCTTGGCCACTATAATACACCGGTTGAAGTGTGGGTCTGTGCTCACAAGAATCTCCGGTATGTGGCATTTGTTATTGATAAGCAACGATATACTATCATTGATATAAAGGCGATATACTGTATATCGATATGAAGGCGGTTCACACCCGGGGATGAGCGCTGGCACGGGGGCCTGTCCGTGGCGTGAAAGGCCAAGGTGCCAAACTGCATGTACACTTCAAAAGGTGTCCCACGCCAAGGGGCCATCGGTCACATGGCCACCTCAGACCCCGTGTCTCCAGGCAGGCCTCCCCTTGAAGCAGGCCGCCCCCCTGCAATCCACATAAGTGTGTCTCCATTCAGCAGTCTTCCTGTGCCTTATCTGCACGCCCCAGGCCCATCCATCCCACCCACCCTCTATCAAAGGCGGTTCGCGCCAGTGGATGCGCGCTGTCAGGGGCGCGAAAGGCCAAGGTGCCAAACTACATGTAAACTTCAAAAGGTATCCCACGCCAAGGGGCCATCGGTCACATGGCCTCCTCAGACCCCGTGTCTCCAGGCAGGCCTCCCCTGAGGCAGGCCGCCCCCCTAATACCACGACATACATACGTCATTCATTCACAAACACACCCCAGTTTCTAATACTTTAAAAACCACTCGATATGTCTCATGAGAACATCTTTGTGCTTTGCAAGTCAACTCTTGAACGTGCTACCTGGGAACCACTGAGATCTATGCTAATCTGCTTGTCTTCGTGCTATCCGTGAACTCTGCGACCGACCGCTTCGAGCATACTCATCAGTGCGCTACCTGTGGCCATCCACCTATTCTCCCGCAACATACTGCTCTGCTTGCTGAACCCAACTGTTTGTTGGTCAAGGTAAGGCCATGTATCCTGGTTATATTTCGCAGATTTTTAAATTTCTATCTATTTTCCAGTAGAGTACAAAATAGTGCTATGTTCATTGGTCTCATTGGTATTGACTTCAGTTTCCATTGCTATGCTATCAATAGATCTATTTATTTTCATCTGTGACTATTGTGATTGAATTGCATCCTTCGGGGGTCCAGTGAATAATGTCAGCATGTTTCCTTCTCGTGCAAGACAGAACATCCAAGGGACGAGTCACATGTTCAGATTTCAGTCACATCAATTATACATTTCTGCAACTTATGCAAATACTAAGCAGCACATAATGAACTGGTATAGTTCCTGCGACCAAAACAAACCTTGCATTGATCATTGTATGATTCATTTACTTTTGTATCAAATCTTTACTCTTGAAGATTCTATATTAATGTCGATATTTACTTTTCAGATTCATCAACAATGCCTGCATGTTCGATTAGCGGTTGCCCTTCGAAGACCCATGCGAAATCTGAAGGAACTACAATGCATGTGTTCCCGAAAACTGTTGATCGAATAAGAGAATGGGTCAGACATTGCGGATATCCACTGGATGAGCTGGAGAGTAGAGTCCAACAAGTCTTAGAGGACAAGAGGGGTGATCGATACCGCATCTGCAGCCGGCACTTTTCCTTGGACATGTACACAACTTCTTGGGTAACAAAGAAGAATAAAAGGCGCACGACACGGAAATTGCGCGAAAACGCTATTCCCACTCTATTTGTCCACATTCCACCACCTGTGAGTCAAGTGTCCGGATTTAGCTTTAGGCCTTGCGGTAATGTGTAGCCGAATGGATTAATAGATATTGTAGGTGTTCTATCCCTTGTAATAATTTCGATATTGTTATGAGTGTATACTTTTTTGAATAATGACATTTATCAATATATTCTTTTTCCATTTCATAACCCACAAACGCAATGTATATATATATATGGGGACAGGGAACTGTGCTGTATTGAGCATTTTTCAAGTATTCTGTTGGCTTACATGGCTATTTTTAATATTGGCATTTCATTATCAATCATTAATTGACCTTTACAACTTCTTGACTATCCCTTGAATCTGAAGCAAGAACATTCTACATCCTTGATGTGGTCGCAGTTATCAACCACTTCTAGCGCGTATCAGGTAATCTTACTAGGCTAATCCGCTACAGACCTGTTTTATGCATGCCTAGTAATAGTTTCATTCTATCGTGTAATTATTTTACAGAATGTTTGGTTACTGCTTTCCAATTAATATACACCTTAGTTATAGTCCACTGGTGTTTGTTTTCAGTTATAATTAGTGTTATCCATACTAATGCAAGTACTGTCTTTCAGGGAGATGCTGAAGTGTCCGCCACATCTACAACGTTTCTAGATGTTCCTCACCAGCAGGAGGTACGGATACTGACGGCTCCATCGAGCGTCATCATCAGAGCTGGAATTCTTGTCGTTTGATTGTTCTACACAATGTTTCATTCGTGGTTAGCCGTTGATATGTACCTGTGCTGTCGACCCAACGTGTATTTTATGTTTTCGCAATTGTAATCCTCACTAATGCAAGTACTATGTTTCAGGCAGTTGATGGAGCGTCAACCCCTGCACTTGATGCAGAGCCTGACATTCAAGTATACGAATTGGCGCAAAAGCTTTCGGAAGTGCGCACTACATTTGCAACATCCATAGATATTCTTCAGCAGCACGAGGTATGGATAATGACAGCTCCATCATGCGTGATCGTATAATGTGATTCCATTTGCTATACTTTCTTCCCTATTAACGCAAGTGCTCTGTTTCAGGGAGACGACGGAGCTTCCACAACAATCAAAACATCTCATTTAGATGATGCAGATGTAAAGGAATCGTTGAAATAAGTCGATGAAATGTGATCATATTTGGATTTTCCTTGATTCTTTTGGACAATGCATCTTTCGCGGTTATCTCCTTATATGTACCTGTGCGTTCGAACACAAGTGTGTGTTATGTTTCCAATATTGAAAACCATACTAATCCAAGTGCTGTGTTTCAGGGAGACGACGGAGCTTCCACCACAATCACAACATCTCATTTAGATGATGCAGATGTAAAGGAATCGTTGAAATAAGTCGATGAAATGTGATCATATTTGGATTTTCCTTGATTCTTTTGGACAATGCATCTTTCGCGGTTATCTCTTTATATGTACCTGTGCGTTCGACCCCAAGTGTGTGTTGTGTTTCCAATATTGAAAAGCATACTAATGCAAGTACTGTGTTTCAGGGAGATGCGGATGCCTCCTCTCCAATACAACCATTCATGGCAGTCCATGCAGAGCCAGAGGTATGGATACTGACAGTTCCATCGAAATAGATCATCACTGGTCGAATACTTGTCCTTTGATTGTTGCACACAATGTTTAAATCTTATTTGGCTATTAAGATGTACCTGTGTGTTCGTCCTCACGTGTGTTTTATGCTAACAATATTTTGATACATATTAATGAAAGTACTATGTTTCAGGGAGACGATGGAGCCTCATTCCGTGCTGTCTATGCGGATACAGAAAATATAGTCCTTGCAGCGCAAGAGGAAGGGAGGACATGCGGAAACGAATCAGAGCTACAGCGTGCAGATGTTGAAGGTCGAGTCAAAAAAGTTGCAAAGAAAAAAACAACAAAAAAAGGTTAGTTACAAACAGTTAATAACTTAAAACATTTTTTTGTGGTGGGGACTATTTTATGTTTTTTTCCAGTCAATCCTACTACACTCCATCTTGTGTTTAAACTGAACATCCCTTTTCCAATTTCTCCTCCAGTTACCCGTGGGCGTCAGAACTATACACACACAGACAGTGAAGCGAATGAGAGATGTGGCTTGCCAGACCATGTACACCATGGAGGAACTATTAATTGAGGCGAGGCATGTTAAGGCCCGAGATGTTCATGTCCAATGGCCAGAACATGAATTAACTGTATTTGGAGACTACAGCAAAGTTGCATTGGACCACAGCTACAGTGCGACCGGACCACCACAAGAAGATGTTATTGAATGTATTGAAGATAGCTCTGAAGTAGTTGCAGATCAATTTACACAATCTACACCCGCCAAAAATTTGCCACCAAAAAACATGTCGACATTGTTGTGTTCTCGCATCAATGTTGAAGTAGCAGATGTTGAAATGAGAGGATGAACCAGCCGCAGCATCCATAGGCGCTTCAGAACTTGATAGCAGCGATATTACTTTCCAATGTGTTGAAATCTCCACAACGTCACAGGCCGAAACAACGTTGACGCAGGATGACAGTCTAATGAAAGAGAGCAAATACATTGTATTCGACAGTTGTTTGATGGAAATTATAAGTATGCTGAAATGTGAGCGTTCCATTAGAGGGAATGTATGTGGGAAGCCATTGATTAATGTGACTCGTCAAATAAAAGGCAGTAATGTCAAAATAAATGCCGCCTGTAGATTAAATCATAGGTTCTCATGGTCTGCACAACCAATGCTGGGGAAAATGGCAGCAGGCAATCTACTGTGTGCAGCAGCATCACTTTTTAGTGGCTCCAGTCTTAGAAAGTGAGAGGCTTTCTTTCAGTTTGTGGGACTCCATTTCATTTCTAAAGCGCTGTACTACACATACCAACGTGATTATCTGTTTCCGGCCATTAGTGATGCTTGGAAAATTGAACAATTGTCTCTAGCAAGTACAATCGAAGGCAAACGATTCAGGCTAGCCGGCGATGGAGTGCGATAGCCCTGGATTTTCTGCCAAGTACTGCACCTACCACTTTTAGGACATGGATAGTAAGAAAATTGTGAGTTTGGTGGTCGTGCAGGTAACACAATGTACATCGTCAGTGGCCATGGAGAAACTAGGATTTATAAAATCAGTGGAATATCATAGCCACGGATAGACACGTTTCAATTGCCAAGACAATGAGAGAGCAGTTACCACATATTAAACATCAATTTGACGTATGGCATCTTGCTAAATCTATCAATAAGAAAATCTCGGCTGCAGGAAAAAGGTTTTGAAAGTATTTTGCAGTGGTCACATTCTATCACCAACCATCTTTGGTGGAGCTCAAAAACTTGTGAGGGGTCAGTGGAAATACTACTTGAAAAATGGCGGTCACTGATGCACCACTGTACCAACGTTCACCGCTGGACAGCAAATTAACATTTCCACCAATGTGAACATGGCCCTTTGTCCCCAGAGGAGGCACGGAAGAAGAAGTGGTTGATTCCATCTTCACCGACACACAAAGCCATTGAGAAGATAGTTTTCGACAAAACTCTATCAAGAGATTTGAGAGGACTGACAGAATTCTGTCACACAGGAGATTTGGAGGTGTTCCACAATATGTGCCTAAAGTACAGGCCAAAGGGCTTGCATTTTAGCTTTCGGGGCATGAAACATCGCACTCTACTAGCGGTCTTGGCCCATAACAGCAATGTTGGACGTGAACAATCTAGGACTAGGGGCAAAGTAAGGATGCCTCGCTACACTAAGGTGTTTTCAAAACGAAGTAAGCAATGGGTGATCAAACCAGTCTATGATGAAATGCAGTTCGACTTTGTGAAAGGCCTTATTGTTGCTGTGTTAGAGAAGCACAGATATGGAATTTTGGACGTTTCTGTACAGAGCAGTGATCCATTGCCACCAAACATTGCGACTGTGCCATGCCCACCCGATGCACAGCTGATTGCGAAGTACAAATCCCGGTTTAAATAATTGCAATACGATTGTCTTTTTGTAAATAAATGTTATTGTACAGTGTACCTTTAAACCTCACCCCTAACTTCACCATCATGGGTGGCGAACAAGCTGGGTGTCATCTTTGAATTCTCTCTATTCACCTCACATATGTGTATGTATATATTTTTCTCATGTCTCATCTCATGTAAATGTAAATGCTGCGCACTGTTAACGGAGGGGAGGCTTGCGTATTGCAAATAATAAAACTATAAATCTCACTTTTAACTCAACTCCTGTGGTACTTTATACTTTCCCTGACCTTCCGCCAATAATTAAATGTCTCAATTTGGGCTGCAAAGCTCGCAGACAACGGCGACAAAATTGGGGCACTTAGAACGCGCCAGCCAAGCGGGCCGTGGCATTTGGGAGAGAAGCCAGTTCCCATTTGCACATTGAGGCGCACTACATAGACGGATTCTAAACTTCAAGTTCTCATAGATGCCCATACTACGTGATGTTGCAAATAAAGAATGCGAAGGACAGCGTCCAGATGAGGCCCACAAGTCGCACTGGAAGTATAAGCGTCTATTGTTTTTTGACCTTGAGACAGGGTCCATGCCGAAAGAATTACATTTGAAGGGAGTGCGCAATAACGTAAGAGACGATAAGGCAGAAAATTCAGAAACTAGAGTTTCTGTTTAGTTCAGTATACGAAAAATCGTTGTCAAGAGCACGGTCCGTTTTACAGACTGCATTACGAAGAGAGACAATGGAAATTTCAAATATAATGTAAGTAAATCTTTACATGCTTTTATACCGGAATGAAGATTTAATGAATGGATGCATGAACAAATGAATGAATGAAGAGCTAGGAAAAGCAAGTAACACGTGTTCGTAGTGGGCACATGGGCATGCAGGTCCACTGGTCTCACCGATCTCGGTCCTTGGCCCAGCCACTTTTTCCTGCACTGCCTAACTGCACTACGGGACTGTCTCTGTATCCTTCAGCCCCTTCTCCCGGCATTTACCTTGCACTTGCCACCAGCTGGCCCTATTATTTAATTTGTATTCAACTAACCATGTACAGCCCTTCCCCATGCGCGATCAGAAAGACACCTGGCCTAGTAGGAACGTTGTCTGTCTGCCCTTGTTCCCCACCTGCCTCGTCACGCCTAGAAACACGAGTATAGGCGCGTTACAAATGGCATATCATATATCATATCATATTCCTCACGCATGTAGACTAACTGTTGTTTATCATTGTGTGTTTGCCTCGATTTATCTTGTTACTTTTCGCATTGATTTTATAGACAAACATACTCCATTGAACTATCCTTGCAAGCAAATGGTTTCTGATCGGCCGTAATAAATAAAATGAGTAATATTAATGAAGTTCGGCTAGCGAGACTAATTATCATTTTTTTGTTTCCATAACAGGTATTTTATCCCTTTCTGCCACTGCCATCTGTTTGAGACACCGGCGGATGGATTCTTCAGCAGACACCTGCAGCTTCGTGTCAACAACTGGAGCACGATCACCATATTATGGGACGATCGCCAAGGGCCCACATGCCCTTACGCTGTACTAGTGGCTAGATGCAACATAACAACCTTTAGGCTGGACTAGTGCCTATTTGATGGAACAGCCTTGCGGTTCACCGCGCTTCCAAAGTGATTCTTTTTACGAAAATGAACACCCTGTGTACCATAAAGGAACACCGCGTGACTCAAGATGAAACGGGACAGTTATTTATTGCGGATACAGATAAAAGAAAATAAATGCCTTCCGGAGTTTATATGGCAATTGCTAAATATTCTCTAAACATTTAATGTCCAATAAATGTACTTTACCAAATGTACCGTGTTGCTGTTTCATTGTAAAGTACAGTTTCATATTCCGAATTGTGGCGCGCTGTGTTGTGAGTTGATCTGTGTTGGTTTCCGGGTTCTGTGTGGAGTCGCGCAGAAGGCGACTGGGCGCGTTTGCCTACGCAGCACAGTAACGTCACGGAGAGAGGCGGGGAATATGAATGTTTTGATAATTTCAGGCTCGGGGGCGGGGAATTGATTTAGTGCCGCAAAAGCAGGTCAGCCAGGGCGATCTGGGAAAAGATAGGATTATCAGAAAATGGCGGCTGCCTGGTGCTTGTTTTCGCATGCGTTTAATGGACGAAAACTCGGGTAAGGTCCATAGGAAAGTTTTCTAAAATCGAGCCACTTAGGCTTAAAAAAACATTGCCGACCCGTTGGGACAATAACAATTTTTACTAGACCATGCCTTTAAGCTAACTATATCCTGCTTGGCAAAGACAAGTGTGTGTGGACGTTACTTTTTTAAGACAGCCCTGGAGTTCGAGTTCACATTTATTTTAACATAATGCCTAATTACAGTATTGTACTATAAAACACTGCATTGTCTCCAAGTTTTTCAGTAAAGTTTAGGTTAGTGTATCTAAATCTCATAGTGTCAACTAGACTTTATTTTGTTGAATGAATGAAAATATACTTGGTCACGTGGCCAAATACTTTTGATGGCAAACTTAGTTCTGTGGCCTGCTGATTGCATGCATCTGTGCTACTGGTGCTCAACCCATGAGCTGATCCCAAACTCTTTGACATACTATCTTTTTTCACCCTGTTTTATTCCAGCTACCATTAAAGTGAGATAGCCGCAAACTCCAGTTCCTTCCCTAGTGTGGCCAGTTGTCTGCCTTCTACGCCATACACTCTGTTTAGCCTTACTTTCTTTCCTCTTACATAATGATTACACAAAGCAAACTAGATGTTTACGCAAAGTAATGATCAATAGTTCCATCAAGCTTGTACATACACAGATCTGCTGCAGTACCATACTCCAGTGCTTGCTTTTTTATTTGTATTTCATTTGTAAAGCACACAACAGCCCAAGGGCATTGCGGCGCTGTTACAGTGAGTCCTTACATACAGAAGTTATGATATGCAGGCATAGTCGGTGTAGGTTAACGTACATTCCAAGGTGCCTGGTATAGGGGTTGATGTGGACCTGGTCTAGTTGAACAGCCAGGTTTTTAAGGCTTTGCGTAATGCCCAATAGGATGGTTCGGCTCTCAAGGTGGGCGGCAGGGAGTTCAACTATTTGGCAGTAATGAAGGGAAAGCTTGCACCTCCCACTTTTGCCCACCTAACATTTGGTTGCATGAGGCATAGTAGGTTCTTCTGGGTCTGAAGGAGCAGGCTCTTGTGATCTTTTGGGAAAGATAAGGGGGAGCCGTTTTGGAGAGGCTTTTATGGGTGATGACCAGGGTTTTGAATAGAATACGCCCTTTGATGGGCAGCGGCTGCTCTACTAGCTGCAGATGTTTTCTCTTTTGGGTCTGTTAAGGGCAACTCGTAGGGCATTATTTTCAATGACTTGCAGCTTCTGGATGTATTTAGCAGAAGTAATGGTGAAGTGGACGTTGCAATATTCCAACCTCAGGCCTATGATTGTCCTGGCAATGGTGAGGCAACATTCGATTGAAAGGAAGGGTTTGACCGCATTCAGTAATTTGGTCGCGCAAACTGCTGTGGATGCTCCAGTTGACCTGGTGAGACAGTGGGCAAGTGCAATCAAGGTAAACCCCAAAGGGTCTTGAGTGAGGAGGAGACTGGTATTTGGATGTTGTCTATATCGAAGGCGGAGTATAGGTCATTTTTGTTTTTTATAGCGTGGGGGTTGGGCAAAGAGCAGGATTTCTGTCTTATCGCCGTTTAGGCAGAGACGTTTAGCCACCATACAAGCTTCAAAAGTGGAGTAAACCGCGTCCAAGGTCTTAAGAGTCTTCTCTGTAATTGCCAAAGAGAGGGAGGAGGACTTTGTTATCCTCGGTGTAGTTGGTGCCGATGGAGTCCAAAATGCGGTCTGGTGAATGTTCTACAGTGTGGGGGAGATGCAGGAGCCTTGCAGGACCCTGCAGAGTATAGGGGTGGGAGCCACGCTAGCCTGTTCTGAAAACACTCTCATGACTCTTCATTCAAGGAATGAGGCGATCCGTTTTGTCGCTTCTGGTGAGAAGTGAGCTGCAGTGGTGAGGTGGTGACGGAGGATTTTATGATCCACTAAGTCGAAAGCAGCTGAAGGGGCCAGCAGGAGGAGCAGGACCCGTTTATCTCTGTTGCTGATCTCGTCCATCTGGGTTTTTAAATCTAGCAGCACGGATTCAGTGCCATGGCGGAATCTGTATTGGCATAGTGCTAGTATATGGTGGATTTCTAGGAAGTGTAAGAACCTGCAAGTATGCATCTCTATCTAAAATGTTGAATAAACATGAGACTGTTGTTATGGGCCTGTAGTTATGGGGACCATGGGGTCCAGTGAAGGTTTTTTGTGGCGGGGGTGGGGAGGAGAACCCATGCTTCCTTGAGGCTAAATGGTCCCACTCCTGTGGTGAAGGAGGCATTTATGAAATTAGTGATGAAGTGTACGAGTACATCAGAGCATTCCTTGATGATAGAGACTGTGCAGATGTCCCCTTTTGCCCTTGGAGGGTGTAAGGTTTTTCATGATCGAGCGAGAATACTTCTAATTCCGTGATCTGTTTGAAATGGAACTGAGGGACCTCAGGGGTCTGTGGGTTTACCGCAGGGGTTGGGGCTATAAGGAGGTGGGGTATGATCAAGACACTTTGGTGGTGATATTATTGTTTAGCATGTCAGTTTTGTTAAGCATGACATTTTGGTTGTTGGTGCACCAAGCTTTGCCTTTAGTGAGGAGCTGAGAGGGTCAAGGGGGGGGGGTGACAGGGGTCTCAAGTTCTCTGAAGATTGAAAATAGCTCTCTGGTGTCTGACTTAGCATTGGTAATTCTTAAGTTGAAGGAGGTGGATTTAGCTGAGATAATCGCCTGTCTTCGAGAATACCAGTCTTGTAGTTTTTTTTTTGCCAGGTGGATTGGGCTAGCCTTTCATTGTTCTGGAGTTCGAGTGGGTCTGGGGTGAACCAGCAGTTGGAATGTCTCACTGGTTTTGCTCGCTGAGGCCTGAGGGGGGCAATGGTGTCCACTGCCATTGCTAAGGTAGTGGCATATAAGTCTGCAAGGCATTTGGGGGTCTTTGGGTAGAGGTGGTTTGAGCTTGGGGATGTCCAGGAATGGTTAAAGGCGCTCCTTGGTCAGTTTGCGGGAGCTGCATGCTAAAGCTGGTGGTAAAGGCACCGTTGGTGTCTTGGGTTTGATGGGGTGGGGGATGGAGAAGTGGATCACGTTGTGGTCGGTGTTTGGGAGAATTCTCATAAATGGTTGATTTCCCTTACCTAAAGAGTCCCCCAGCAGCTTTGCTGGATTTCTAGGATTTATTTTTTTCACCTGGTAACATGTGATTTGCTATGTGTATTTCTACTTTTTGTGTGATCTTCGGCACTGGAGCCTCACCTACTCTTTTTGTGTGCGTTACACTGCACCTTCAGTGCAGTGACACAGGGTTGTCTTTGAGACTTCCCACTGACTCCATTTTTCTGGGATGGACTACTGTCCCCCAGAAACCGGTAAAGTTGCCATTAACTTTATATAATCACTTTAAACCACAGACTCAGTACACACCATCTTACATGGAGTATTGGAAAGGGTTAACTCCTATCCCTTTTTGCCTGTACCTCTTGGGGCATTGTTTTGCTCCCTTAACATTAAGACTTGGCTGGTGGCAGTGGGATCTGCCCTAACTTTTCTACCGCAATAGTAACGTGGTAATGTTTTAGGCTATTATATTAGCCTCGAACATAAACCCGCTTGACCAAATACATTTTGTTTTGGCTCTGTCTGGGTTTAGTCACCATTTCTTTTTGTTAAAGTCTTTCTCGTGTTTTACTCTGTCAAACCGGGGATGACTCCTTTGTTCGTTGTCTTTTCGCGGGATTCTGCACAGAAGCCCTTGTTAAGGCACCTGATAGTGTAGGTAGGCAGGACGTGAGGGAGGAATCTTTGGACCCCTGCCATGGGTTGCCTTAGTAACCCAAGTCACACTCTTGTCTGATTGGCTCAGGGGACTGGCCTTGCCAGGCCAGCCACCCTGCTGTGTGATTTACAGCTAGGCTGTATGAATGGGGGAAAACTGCATAAAAAGCAGGTTTCTGGGACTGGAAAGACAGAGTCGCCACTGGAACGAAAGAACCAACGAGGAACTGGAAGAAGAGGACCCCTACAAGGACTGAACTGCCCGGTGAAGCCCTGCTGCAGGTCCGAATCTCCAAATCCGACGACAGAGAAGATCCTCCAGGAAACGTCTTCCATTGAGCTGGTGGGACCAACCAGTTCGCCCAAACTACAAGCCAGGACCCCTCCTGTGGTCGAATACGCTGTTCAGAGCTACAGTGGGCCGGATAGCCAGGATGGTCGGGCCCTGCTTGGGTTTTAAGGAGCGCACCTTTTATTTGTTGTTTGGCGCTGCTGCTGGTAGTGCAGGACCCTCCAGTCTTCCTACTTCTGATCAGTCCGACAGTCGCTTCAGGAACCGTGAGCCTGCAGGAAATACCAGGAACGTCTGCCTCAGATATAGCCCCCTCTCCGTTTCAAGGTACTGTGCAAATCCGGTTGTGCGTTTCATTCGGCCACGGTGAAAGTGTTTGAAATCTTTCTCCAATCCGAGGGCTTGTCCTTCTCTTCTCTTTGAACTATCTTTTCTACCAACCAACCTCGTCCGGAATCTGTGCACAAACTTTACTGCGAACTACATTGAACCTATTATCTTGAGCAAAAGACTTTTGAACCATTGACATTGGCCCTAAGCCTTTTCTATCTGATTTTAACCTTGTAGCCTCTCTTGTTCATTTGCTCTGATTACTTACCTGTTGGTGTTGCCTAATGTCTATTAACTTTGTCTTTCCCTCCCTTTTAAATTGCTGGAGTGCCATTTTGCTCCCACTTCATTTTGTGAGTCTAACTTGTCTAGAATTTAAGAGAAGTGGTGTGGTGTATTTATGACTGATTTTTAACTTGCTGAGAAAGGTGAACTGTTATACAACTGATAAGTAAATAAAGTAAATAAATATATATTCTTTTACTTAGAAACCTTTAGTCAGTGTTTGCCTGAATCATAGTAATTGCTGTCCTTTGTGTAACTATTTGTACTGATCACTTACTCTCGAGATAAGTCTGGCTGCTCCGCTACTGCTACCACTATAACTGTGTAGTACAGGCTTGTACGAAAGGTGAAATTGTACTGTCACTTGTAGTCTTAATTGTGTAGTGTTCCCAAAGGGTACTGCATATAATTCTGCCTAACAGTCGGGACAGGGGATGTTAGAGCTGATGGTTGTAAAGCACTTGAGGTCAGCAATCCAGTCTTGTGCGCGACCTTTGTGTTGGGTGGGGTTGTTAGAGTGGATACCGAAGCCTAATGTTTCCAGGGCTTTGGGCAGTGAAGTGGCATGGGCTTCTTCGGGGATCCTTAAGGCACAGGTTCAAGTCGCCAAATAGGATAATTTTGGAGGAAGTTTTGATATTGTTGCTCAGGACATGGAGATTCTCGTAGAAACTGGCCAAGGGGCCAGCAGGGTGACAATGTGGATAGTGATGGAGCAGGTGGGTGCTGTGGTCAGTTTGAGCGAAAGAATATTGCTCTTCCCCTCAAGGAAGGAGTTGACCTACCTGATGGGTAAGGATTCCTTTGCTAAGAGGGCATACCCCGGTCCTCTGCAAGAGGGGAGGTCTTTTCGAAAGATTGTGTAGCCAGTGGGCAGGGCAAGGGAAAGGGCTGTGCCAGACGTGTCTTGGAAACAGGTGTCCATGATGGCTAGGGCAATCGAGGTTGTGTGAGGTGAGTAGGTCATTGATGTCAAGGGCATGAGCTGGGAGGGAGTGGGCGTTGATGAGTGGATAGTTTAGAGGATGATTGTTGGTGCAGGAGCTGCTCTTATTTTCAGAATTAGAATGGACCGGAGCAGAAGCAGCCATGCTAGATGGGGGCAATGAGGCAGTAGTAGGGAAATTAGCAGCCGTGCGGGCAGCAGCATCATAAAGAGTCCTAGGCTGGGTGGCAATAGTTGTGGCATTTGCATAGCAGACGTGTTTTACAATGGTGGTTACGGGCAAGCAGGCAATTGCATCAGTGTTCAAACTTCTCAAGGTGTTTTTGGCATTCATTACATCAGGTCAAGTAACATTATTTGCACAGTTGACAGTGGTAGCATATTTGGTATTGGTGGTTGCCAGCATTTTTACATTGCAGTTACAGTATTTGAGGCGATTCTGATATTGTACAACACATGGCTGAAGGCGTTACTAGCAAGGTAGGTAGAGGAGGGAGGCATAGAAGAAGTAGAAGGCATATCCGTATAATTCACAGGGACTGGAGCAACAGTACAAAACACATTAGCTATGGTGTTTTCGGTATTTGTAGTTGGATGCAGGGTACCATGGATAAGCCCAAAAAGAATGATAGTCCGTGGTGTAACAGGGCAGGGCCTTGCTATTGACAAAGTTCCGGCTGCAGGCCTTTCTTGCGGTGGTAGTGGAGTGTGCATACCTCTTGGGTGCACTGGTGTTAGTGGCTGACCTTTGGCGGGCAAGGGTTTGCTAATGTCTGCTCTCGGAGCGTGACCTGAGTAGGCCATTTCTGATCTTAGTCCGTCGGACGGGCTCAGCACAGGGCAGGTGCAGGCCCTCGGTGTGCTGTTGCAGCCTTGTCAGGATATCGTGGTACAAGGGATTGAAGTTGTGAGCCTGGCGGCAGGCGCATCAGTAGGTCTGGGTGACTGGGGATTTTGCTGGCGGGAGTCCGGCGGTCCTGATTGAGGCGGCAGTCTTAGTGTAGACTGCAAATGCAGAGCACAAAGCAGAGTTGGGCCGGTGGGTACTGAGCGTGCATAGTGTTGTAGTGGGGCCTTGTTTCTGAAGTGCGGCTGGTGAGGCGGTCAGTTTAGCTGCCGGAGCATTCATTGCTGGTTGTGGGGGCTTGGAGCATGTCGTTGATATGGGATGTTCCGGGCAAGCGCCTGGATCGTGGGCAGCGGTTCTCGGCGGGATAGTGTACATAATTGAGTAAGCCAACTTTTTATTAAAGAAGTCTTTGAACAGGCGCTTAGGTTTTTGGGGCTCGATTGGCTGAACTTGAAATTAGATTGAATGGGATGCCATGAGCTGTAGCTGCTCTGCTGTAAAACATTTCACTGCAACGCTAATTCTATTTGTTTCAATTGGAGCATTTGAGATGTCAAACTCCTCTACCTTTCTTTTGGTCTGTAGTACCTTTTTTGTAAAATTCCTTAGCATTTTTCCTTGCCAAATATGTACACCCACTCTACATCATGATCAGCCTATGGATAACCATTTGTTTTTCCTTTTAAGGCACGTTCCCCATTGACTTGACCAAAACACGGCTGCAGGTTCAAGGTCAAGCAAATGATGCAAAATTCATGGAAATTCGGTATCGAGGGATGATGCATGCATTTGCGAGAATTTTCAGAGAAGAAGGACTTGGTGCACTTTACTCTGGGTAAATAAAACTTTGTATGGGGAAGTTCTTACTCTTGATTCCTTGTCTACTTGGGCCTCTCAAAAGTGAACGTATTAAATGAAAGTAGAGCTTGTTGTTTCCATACTTCCTTCAGTGAGAGATTGTCCTTGCTAAGTTACAAAGTTTATTATTGCAATTAGGAAGCTTTGGATATGCTGTTTTTTTTCTTTCTTTCAGGTGCCCATCTGCTCTCCATCGTACCATCTGTTTCAGCTGAAGAGCGTCTCTTGTTGATGGCTTTCCTAATCTCAAGATCAGGATAAATGTGTTATGGTGTATACAGTTTGGCAATGTTTAATTGTTTGCTGCTGTTGCCATTGCTCTGGATAGTGTATTATTTGAATCACAGCAGCAAATGTATGCATATTGGGTTATACATAACATAATCCTGGCTTTGAAGCAACATAGCCCTGCACAACAATGAGAAACAGTTGTCATGATCTCCATCATACCCTGCCTTCCAACCCAAAGGCGGTCTAAATGCCCACCTTAGGCTGTGGCAGGTATTTCGGCAAAGAATAGTGCTGTACTCTAAGCAAATGAGGAGGCAGGAATGATATTCGGACACAAGTTAGTGGGATAGCTCAGGGGCAAGAAAACGCAGCACAACACAGGTTCGAATCCCGATCCCGCGCTTAGAAACCAATATCAAGTATCAAGCGTGTTTAAAAAAGAACAATTATTATTATAACATAAAAGCGGTTGGGAAAAGGCCTCGCTGTCACTGCAATAGCAGAGGTTTCCCTACTTAAACTCAAACCTAAGGATATTTCGGTGTCAGAATGTCTAAAACAAAACCATCCTGTGTCCAAAGTACTATTCCGACCCACACACTCTAAACAAATTAATTCTAAGGTTAAAAGGATAATGTCTTTGTCCTTGAGTGTTTTGCAAATGTTCAAAAGAAAGGAAAAATATATATCTCCCACTAAAAGATGTCTATCAAGGATGGGTATCCTTGCTCGAGAAGGTTATTCCCTTCCTGTGGATTGTTAGTCACTTTCTTGAGTTACAAATAACAGTTCTTGATGTTTCCTTGAGTCAACAACAAAAGTCATCTTCAAATTGGTTGTCTCTTTTTATCTGTGGCTGGGGGATACCTGGTGTACTCTCCTGCCAGGGGTTTTGTTGCCAAGTCTCTTACACCAATACAGCCTGCCGGCCAATTCTTGCAGCTCATTCACTTCCAACTTGCTTGGATTATTTCCCTACCAGGATGTCTTTTACACACTTGCAACTGCCTGCTGTACTCTCCTGCCAGGCCTTCTGGACTCGCACTTTTACAATTGCCCGGTATACTCTCCTGCATGGGCTTCTTGAAAATACACAGTAATAATTGCCTGGTGTACTCTCCTGCATGGGCTTCTTCAAAACAGCCACTTGTAGCTGCCTGGTATACTCTCCTGCCAGGGCTTTTTGTATGTGTACTCTGCTCGCTCTCACACTTTTTGATGGTACCGCTTTGTAACCTCCTTGGCTAATATACTTGGTTTCTTATGTATGGTTCTCCTAAATGTCTCTTATATATGCTTGCAACATGCATTGACGAACTTGAAAGTCTCTCCTGTTAGTAAACTGTTCTTTGTCTTTCTCCCTCCGGTTTTAGAAAGTGTTCCTTTTTTTCCTCTCTCTCCCGGTTTCACTGAGTAATTCTTTCAGTTTGGCACGGCTGCCAATACGCTCTGGTGTTCCCTCTGTCCCTTTGTGTATATATTTGTATAATTATAACGCATGTAATACCGAAGAGGTTTCTAAGCGCTGGCCCTGGATTCAAACCTGTGTTGAGCGCATTGCCACTGAGCTATACTACCAGTACTCACCTGTTCTTGATGGCATCTCTCGTCTCTTCCGCCGCTGACAGTCTCTTGCTGCTTTCTGCTTCGCGACAGTTTCTCCACCGTTTTCCTGCTTCGTGAGACTTCTGTTGCGCTCATATGCTTTGCATGCAATTCCGGTGGGCAAAATGCTGTTCTACGACACCGGCAAAGGCCCAGAAGCCCTCCACTGGCTTCTGGCATTCCTGCCGTGTATCACTCGCTTCCAGCAGCCTTCTCCCTTCAGGTTTCCGAGCTGGTTGGCTACACCGACTTCCTTCCAGACGTCCCTTCGAACAGATAGGAGCAACTTGCTCCTGC
Organism: Ambystoma mexicanum; assembly: GCF_040938575.1. Classification (NCBI taxonomy): domain Eukaryota; kingdom Metazoa; phylum Chordata; class Amphibia; order Caudata; family Ambystomatidae; genus Ambystoma; species Ambystoma mexicanum. Next base: position 532,098,710 of record NC_090941.1, on the reverse strand, counting down.
CAGCAGCCTGCCTGCATTTCTTGCTTCTGTGATTTTAATGTACTGGGTACAGGTGTGCACTCGCTGCCACTTGCTGCTTGTGCTTGTGTTTCTAGGCCCCTCAAGACAAGGGAGGGGAAGACAAAGGGAGGACAAGACAAACAATCCTACTAGGCCTTGTGCCATCCGGAACGTGAAAGTGAAACAAGAAGTGGAAGGGGAAGTAGAGGGGGTGGGGGGTTGCAAGGGAGAGGAAAGTGGGGAAGTGCGATAAGAGCAGCATGGCTCTCAGTAAGTGCATCTAGGGCAGCGCGGGTCTGGTAAGTGCAATGAGGCAGGGAGCTGTAGGGGTACAGATACAGCACCCAAAGTGCGCAGTAGGCCAGGGGGCAGTGCAAAGGAAGACTATTCATTGTGGAGCCTGAACCCAGTGAGACTCCGAAGGAACCAGGCAAAACCAGTGGGTGCAGCAGGCAGGTAAGTTAGCAAGGGAGCGAGAGAGAGAAAGCAGAGGAGAAAAGGAGGGTATTGAGCTGCTTCTGGAACTTCAGGTGTTCCGGCTAAAGTCTGACAGGGGCAGAGAGACCGTTCCAGAGGGAGGCACCTGCAGAGGAGAGAGATCTATCACCCAATCTCTGCTTGGTGAAACGTCTGACCCTCGGAGAGTTGAAGGTAGCTGAGCGAAGGGCTCTAGAAGGAAAGTGTTTAGGAAGAGGGTGTTGGATGTAGTGCGGGCCCCATCCCCAGAAAGACTTGTGGATGATGCAGAGGGTTTTTGAACTTGATCCTTGGAGCCACTGGGAGCCAGTGGAGAGATTTCAGGGCTGGAGAGAGATGGTCCCTGGGCTTGAAGCCAAGGAGAAGTCTCGCAATGGATGACGGAGTATTACAAATCTACTGCCACAGAGCTCTCTCGCCCCTTCAAAATAGTGTTTTTTATTTTATGACTTACTCGATATACAATATTCATCCCCCACCCTCATTGGCTGCGGCCTATGTACATGCTAATAGTTACATATGGCTAATTTTCCAGTTGGTCACGTTGCCTTCTCCATCTTCACCACATGTGGGAAACGGCCTCTTCCATCAAAAAGTGCTGCAAAGCAATTGGTTAAACTCAAATGGCACCACCCTATCTTTACTCCGAACCACTTCATGTGCACCTGGTCATCAACATGAACTCAACACATTACTTCAAGGTCGGCCTGGCCCTTGCAAACAAAGCATCCCTTGTCTCATCCCAGACATGCAGGCATCCCAATCATGCCTCCCACTGTATGGGCATCAACCTTGGCTCTCCCTCGTACAAATCACATAACGTGTTGTACTCTGCTTCCCCCCTGTATCGGTTCCCCTCCCAAGAGATGGGCCTGGTGTTCCACTGATCAGTCCAATTCATGAAGGATTTAATACTCGTATTCCTGCACATCTGGTAGTTGAAATAGTGACCATCATTCTGTGCGGCGCTTGTGTCCTAAATCTTAGTTCATGTTTTGTCAACCCAAAACCCCTGCCCCGGTTCCCATGAGCATGGGCTTCGTACTGGTCAGCAGCCCTTCGCCTATTTGGCAGCAAGCATTCCTGCCTAATTGTTCAAAGGCCAAACTGGATACATTTATTATGTGGGGGTTTGTGCATGTTCCTTGCCGCGCCTGGGAATCGAAATGTGGTAATCAAGCAAGAGATGAAGGCTTGTTGTTCTGTGTCTTCAACACGGCCTGCAAGGTTTTGGGCCTATTCGTAAATGTAGCATTAGTTCATTTTTCAACTATCGCACACATGCAACATATTCTACATAACGCTATCGCAAACAAATGGTTACATTCCCCTATATACCTTCCCACCCCCGCCAATAACATTGTTATTGTTGTTTTACTTGTACCGCGCCAAAGCCCGTAGGCATCCAGGCGCCGAGAGACAGATATGATGACAGAAAGCTACCTGCACGAGTTAGTCTACCTGTTAAGCTCCCCCCCACCCCTGCACCACCCTTTACACATTCTCCATGTTTTAATATATTTTCCGCAGTCTAAATCGTTTAGGGGGTGTGGTGATCTGAACATGCATCCCAACATTCACCTCCTTTAGTTTAATCCTCCATTAATTAACTTCTCCCTTTCTTTACCTCTATCTGCGTCATCCTTGGGGACTCATGCCCTACACACATGCCGCAAACTGCCCCCATCCCGTGCATATTTCTCTGAGGTGCACGAAAGGTATATACTTCCCATCACATGCTGAGTCCACCATGTGCTCAGTGTAATTTTATGGACTTGGTATGGGTGTAGTTAATGTTCCAGTGGGGTAAATAGGCCGTTCAATCCTAACCATGCATGGTTTATTTGGGTCCTCTGAGCCAGTCCATACTTTGAACCCGGGAGAGCTATTCCTGCCCCAATAGTAACTATCCTCATTGCACTGTTCGGGATTTTCTTGGCACAGCATCGAAGCATCATCTGGCATGTGCAAAACACCAGCAGGAGCACCATGATCAGAACCAGCATCTTCAACAATGCTCCAAGTCAGGATGGCGCCCATGAAAACGTATCAAACCAATCTTCGGCCTGCACACCTGCTTCACGTTGCATGCCAGTCTTTAGCTTGTGTAGGGCCACTATGATATGCGTCAGGGGCCCATTCTCTGCATCATTTTGGGGTGTGTACTTGCAGCAAGACAACCCTATCTTCTTGCACACGCCCCCTTCCATCGCTGTCAGGAGATCCAGGACATACCAGTTTTGAAGCATTATCAACCGGATCGGCCTCAGCTTGCTCTTGATAAAGTTTAGGCTTTGTTCAGTGTCATTTGCCAACTGAATCACTTTCCACCGAACAATCTGCAACCACTTTGCGTTTGCTGCAGCCTGTATCCCTGGTGTTAAGAGACGCAAAGGACACAATGTCTTGGTGTACAGCCGATATTTGTTTGGAATTGCTTTGAGCAGCTTGGACGACTCTTCTGACATAATTCGATAGCTTCCTTCTCAACTTCACTGGTCGCTTCTTCCTCGTTTCGGGGGCTGAATATAGGCTGGAATAGATTGCAACACTCCATGCTTAAAAGCTATCGTCAAGTGTGCTTCAAGCACCACCAGGATAGCTGAGTGTAATGTTGTTAGTGCACTCATGCCTCGCCAGGAAGATGCAGGTATGCTTGTAGGCCAAATGCCCAGTACAGGTCCATCAGTGCCGCTGTTCCTTTAGCAAGATCTGGAATGAACATTGTCTTATTACACTTATTGTTAGTGCCTACTAGAACAGTTCCATGCCCTCGAAAACAAAACTGATCTTCATCTGCTTGTTGAACTTTTACTGGCGTTTCACGTGCTTCAATCCATGTTAGTTTGGGTATACATGTGTATAAGGTAAGGCAAGGAACCCTCTTTTTTTTTATAGGGGGGCTTGACTCCAGAGGGTAAGGCGAAAGTTTTGAGAAAAGAGTGGAGTCCGCAGCTACCCTGGTCATTGACGCTTTGGTAGGATTCTTTTTTGGGGGAGGCAGTGGAGCTAAATTAGCGCATATCTGTTAGCTCTTAACATAAACACAAAGAAGTTAGATTCTTTTTCAAACATAAAAGGTTGAGATTTATAAAATTTTCAAGAGTAAAAAACCTTTTCAAGAGTAAAAAAAGGAAATATGCCCTCCGTGGCACAGAAAAACATTTTTTACTCGAGGTTATGCAATGGTTGTGCGTTGTGGGTTAGTACATCAATAGTGACTGTAATTACATATACTGCCAGTGTTGCGGCAGTACGTAAAACATGTCGACACACACACAGAGGTCCGGTGTTTCTAGTTCGGTGAGTAGATGGAGCGGCCAGCGGTTGAGAATGTGGAACCTGCTGGTGGATGCACCGGACTGTCTTCAGGACTGGGGGAGCTTTTGAGCACAGAGGTGTTTGTTAAGTGCCATGCACCTGAAATTGGTGAGACAAAGGATGGAGTGTTATAGGGGAAGATTTAAAAACCAGGGGTATTCGGAGAAAGACACTGCGGAAAAGGAACCTACCTAGGGTAGTCGGAGCGTCATGGCTAGCGTGGTTTGATATGGGCCAGAATCTGGGTAAGTCGCTGGCGATTAGTTGAGTCCAAAAATGGACCGACGGTCTCTGAAACAAGTTGGAAAACCGGGTTGGTTGGGATGTAATGAATTACAATGAGCAATATAGGCAATGGTGGTAGGTGAACTGTTACCTTTTCTGGTCAGAAAATTGAGTCCCAGGAGGTGCTAGATGAGAAGATGTCTCTATCTAGGGCGCGGGGTAGCCACGGTCTGTTGTAGACAAAAGAGAGAAGGGGAGTTGGCCATTAGGCAGCTAGTTGCAGAGGTAAGAAGTGATTTGTGAGACGTACTGGTGCAAGCGTCGAGATGTCATGCTGTTGGTGCACACTTGGAAATTCCATATCGAGTGCCAGTGGTCAAGGTAGTTGCCTTGGTAATGAAAAGGTATACTGGTTCAGGCATCAAAATATCTTGGTGCTATTGTCCAGCGGTCTATTCAATATCGAGTGTCTGTGGTCGACTCGTTGTTTGTGATTGTTATTGTATTACTATTTATTATTGCAGCTTGAATGTGAGACTAAGAAATCAACAAAGGGCCGGTGCCTGTGCAGATGCAAGTTTCGGTTACAATCAAAAGACTGGTGTCTCACGAGGGTTGGGTCTCCCGTGATGTAGACGCAGTGAGTAGTGGCAACTAGCTTGCAGGACTGCTAAGGCTGGTGGTTCCCATGTGTTTAGTGGAAATGGGAGCTGTCTGAAGCAAAAGCTTACCTCTGCAGTCGAGCTGTGTCGGCGACTGACGGCTCTGTTTGATACGCGCGCATGTGTATATAGATCGAATTAGTTAAAGGCGCGCTCAAAAGGCGCATGTGCGGAGCGGGTAGTGTTACTGTATCTGCGCATGCTCGTTGTGGGGAACCGGACTAGTAGTCTTTGGGATTGCCGGTGAACCTCCAGGGCGTCGGGGAAGGGGCACGTAAGATGTAGTAAGGGTCCATGACGATCAGTCTCAACAACAAATGAATAAATCAATGCAAGAACAAACTGCAGGTTCATACACTTCTCCAGCATGGGGTCTGGCATGGATTCACATGCTCATGAATGGTTTATAGTCATAATATCGAAAAAATAATGTCGAATTACAAAAATGTCGAAAAAAAAATGTCGAATTCAAAAATGTCAAACACATACATATAATAGAAAAAGTCATTATTTCGAAAATAAAATGTCGAAAAAAAATCGAAAAAACAATGTTAAAATAACTATGTAAAATGTCACACATACTAACGTTTTTTATTGGGGGGGTCCCCCCCCTAAACCCCCATCCCAAAACCCTACCCCTACCCCAACCCTCCACTCCTCCCCATCCCCCCCAAAACCCCCCATGGATATAACTTTAATTTTTTTTAAAAAGTATTTAATAAAACATTAATTAAATAATTAATTATTAAAAAAAACCATCCCACACTTTTGGAGGACTCCAGAAGTTTCTCAGGCCCATCTCGGACATGGCCCAGGAGAAGGGAAGCTCGACGCCCGGAAAGCTGTTCAGGGTCTGCCCTGGATGCCAGCTTCAAAATGTCTTTAAGGAGGACGAACACTCCCTTTGTCTTTACTGCCTACATGAGGACAAGACGCACGTGGAGAAGGACTGTGCGTTTTGCGGCAATATGTCGGAGCGGACCATGAAGGACCGCCATCAACGTCTCGCCAACTGGCTGGAAGGGAAGAGCCCGTCAGGCGAGAAGAAGAAGATGAAGTCCGAGCGGTCTTCTAAGACCTTTGAGGATGCCCCGGCGACGGGGGTCCAACACAAGGCCAAGCACCGCGAGTCCGCTGGCACCGGGAGCGCCGAACGGTCGGGCTCTACGGGCGCCAGGCAGGGCGCATCCTCCCCGGCGCCATCAACCACGAGCCAACGCTCTGGTTCGGGTAAGAGGAAGGCCGAGCACCCGGCGAAGCTCCTGGAGAGACCCCGGTCGAGCTCGAAGGCCCCATCGGAGGGGGAGCGAGGCAGTGACCCTCCCCCCAAGGAGAAGGCGGTGAGCGCACCTAAGGTGGTGAAAGCCTTAATCCATCCGGCCAAGGCCTCTATCGAGACAGTCGCGGCGGCCCTGGCTCAGCCTGTGGAGGCTACACCAGTGGTGGCGACCTCGGGGCTCAGAGTCTCCCTGCCACCGCGGAGGGAGTCCTCTTTTATGCCCATCGACAGGACCCCCGTGAAACCTCCGACGGAGAGGAAAAATGGGGGGCAGGAGGTCGTCGTGGATTCGGCCTCAACCTCTGAGGAAGAGCTGATCGAAGTCTTAAGCCACGGCGTTGGCGTGGAAGAAGACCAGCCCGTCGGGAGGGACCCCGACGTAGGAGACGACGATAACGTCGAGGGTGCCGACGGGGCCCCTGACCGCCCGTCGGACTCCCCTCAACCAGTGCTGCAAGACAACTCGGCAGCCATTTTGTTGGCTATACAGTCCTTATGCTCGGAGATAAGGACAAGACTGCCGTTACCACCAGCGGAGGAACCGCTCCCGACGGGGGACCCGGAGCCAGGCCCTTCTGGGAGCCCTCCCCCTAAGAGAAGGATTCATCCTCCACCTCCTTTTCAGCCATCGCACCCTGTTCAGCCCTCCTCCCGTCCACGACTCGTGGGGATGATACGGGGACTGACACGGCCGCGACGGGTACGGACAACGAGGTTTACGACGAGGATCTGCCGTCGTCACCTCCCACCCGGGCTTCCCCGCCCGACGAGATTGGATCGTTTCACTCTATGATCGCCAGGGCATCCGAGCTTTTCCAGCTCTGCCCGGAAGAGAAGAAGGAAGGTTTCCTTTATCAACGGCGCGAGGCCAAGAGGAAGACTGTCCTCTCTGTACCTCTACTGGACGATATTTGGAATGAGGGCCTCGCCCTCCTCAAGAACCCATCCACGACGTCGGCTAGAAGGGATCGGTACGAGAAGAAGTACCGGGTCCCAGACGCGGCCCCCTTGTGCCTTCGGGCACAGCCGACCCCGGACTCGGTCGTCTCCGTGGCGGCCAGGAAGAAAGCGGGGGGGGCGCGGCCTCTACGTCGACCTCCCCGCCGGACGGCGAGGGAAAGAAATTAGATACGATGGGACGCAGAGTCATCTCGTCTGCAGCGACGACGATTAAGGCGGTCAACGCCTTGGCTATCGTAGCCCGCTACGACAGGGAGTTGTGGTACAAACTGGCCCCCCTGCTGGACTTCCCACCGGACGACAAGAGGGCGGAAGCCCTAGAGATCTTGCAGGAAGAAGAGGTGGCGTCGGACCACGCCATTACCATTACGATTGCGACGGACATCGCTGACACTGGATTTCGCCAGTTGGGCAACGGCGTGTGCCTTAGGCGGCGTGGATGGCTCAAGGCTACTGACTTCCGTCAGGACGTGCAGACCAGAGTCTTGGACATGCCGTTCGACGGAAACAACCTGTTTGGGAAAACAGTGGACGATTCCCTTCAAGCCATCAAGGCAGACACGGAGACGGCCCGGGCTCTTGGGGTTCTCCAGCAACGGCGGCCGCCCTTTCGGAGCGGCGGAGGCAAACAGGGTGCCTCCAAAGGTTCCGGCGGCGGATTTTCCACCTACCGTCAAGCGGCCCGTTCGTCGTCGCAGGAAGCTTACAGGAGACGAGGCAAGTCAGGCGGTCCCTGCCGTCGTCGCCAAGGAGGACAAGGCGGCAAAGCCTCGTCGAAGCAGGACTGAACCGGCCGTGGGGTCGGGCCCCCACCAAAGCACCCCGGTGGGAGGCCGGCTAGCGAGCTTCGTCAGCGTGTGGGAGTCCATCTCCACCGACCTTTGGGTGCTGGACGCCCTAGCTCAGGGTCACGCGCTCGAGTTTCTAAAGAGGTGCCCGCGCGTCCCCCCCCTGTGGCCAGGAAACAACATCACGTCCCTCAACTTCTCTTGGAGGTAAAGGCGATGCTCAAGAAGGGCGCAATCGAGCTCGTCCCAAAGAGGCTTCGGGGCTCTGGAGTTTACTCAAGATACTTCCTCGTGAAGAAGAAGACGGGAGGATGGCGTCCCATACTGGACCTACGACGACTGAACAAATTCATCAAGGCACAGAAGTTCCGGATGGTCACCCTCCAACACGTTCTGGGTCAGCTGGAGGAGGGCGATTTCCTGTCGTCGTTGGATTTGGATGATGCCTACTTCCATATTCCCATCCTAAAGTGACGCCGAAAGTTTCTCAGGTTCGTGGTCCAAGGGCGTCACTTCCAGTTCAGAGCCCTTCCCTTCGGACTGAGGTCGGCACCCAGGGTGTTCACCAAGTGCCTCGCACCAGTGGCGGCACAGCTGCGCCGAGAGGGGATCCACGTCTACCCCTACCTGGACGACTGGCTCATCCGAGCGAAGATGAAGGAGCTCGACGTGGAGCATACGACAAGGACCGTCCAACTTCACGGACCTGGGATTCTCCATAAACTACGCCAAGTCCCACCTGGTGCCCGCGCAAGACGCACTGTTTCTGGGAGCGAAGCTCGACACAGTGTCGCTTCTGGCCTCTCCGTCGGAGGAAAGGATGAGGGCCATCTTGGGCAAGGTGCAGCGGATGCTGGTTGCGGACGCGGCCAGAGTGAGGTCCATCAAATCCCTTCGCGGAATGATGTCTTCTTGCATTTACCTCATCCGCCTCTGCAGGCTCCGGATGCGCCCGTTGCAGGAGTTCCTGGACGCGCGCTGGATCCAGACGACGGGCAGCTTCGAGGAGAGGATCACACTCGACGAGAGTTTCCGACAAGCGATCCGGTGTTGGGGCACCCGCGCCCATCTGATGGCGGGCATGGACTTCCAGACCCCGGCCACCAGGAGACAGTGACCACGGATGACTCCTTGGAAGGGTGGGGAGCGCACACCGAAAATCTGCACGCGAGAGGCCTTTGGCTCCCGACGGAAAAGTCCCTCCATATCAACATCCTGGAGCTCCGTGCAGTGTTTTGGGCCCTCAGGTCCTTTCTTCCGTCCCTCAAGGGCAAGGTGGTGAGGATCTTCACCGACGACACCACCACCATGTTCTACATCAGGAAACGGGGGCCCTGTCCATGGAGGCGCAGGATCTGTGGCATTGGGCCGTCGCCCAAGGGATGTTTCTGGTGCCGTTTCATCTGGCAGGGATAAAAAACACCATCGCCGACTCACTCAGCAGGGAGCTGCGCTCGTGCCACGAGTGGGAACTACGACAGGATCTAGTGGACCGCCTCTTCCGACGGTGGGGCACACCCCAGATCGATCTGTTCGCGACGGCGATGAACTCCAAGTGCCGGAGGTTCGCCAGCAGGTTTCCCCAGCCGAGGAGCATGGGTGATGCTTTCTCGTTCCTGTGGGAGGGCCTGTTTCTATACGCGTTCCCTCCATTGCCATTGCTGATCCGGCTCATCAACCAGCTCAAGAGGTCACGGTGCAGGATGATCCTCGTCGCACCTGCGTGGCCGAGGCAGATATGGTTCCCGGACCTTCTGGACTTGTCAGCGTCCCCGTCGATCAAGCTGCCAGTGGACGCGGATCTTCTCTCCAGGGAAGGAGGCGCCATCCTCCATCACGACCCGAAGTCGCTGAACTTGCAGGCCTGGCTCCTGCAGCGTTAGAGTTTGGAGGATACGACATACCGGCCGACTGCAGAGAGGTTCTTGCAAAGGCCAGGGCGTCCTCAACTCTTAAATGCTACGGACACAAATGGAAGAGGTTCTCTGTCTGGTGCCACGCACAGAAGATTAACCCTCTACGGATTACGGCTCCCCAAGTACTGCCGTACCTACTGACGCTGGCCAAAGCTGGACTGGCACACGCGTCCATCAAGATTCATCTTGCTGCGATCGCCCGATACACCAGAACCACGGGGCGGACGTCTTTGTGGTCTCATCGTCTGGTGAAAGAGTTCATGAAGGGACTGTTCAGATCGTTCCCGCCGGTGAAGGCTCCGGCCCCGGCGTGGGAGCTCAACGTGGTGCTGCTGACCAAGCTCATGGGACCTCCGTTCGAGCCTCTGCACTCGGCTCCGTTGAAGTTCTTGTCGTGGAAAACAGCGTTTCTTGTGGCCATCACCTCCGCACGACGGGTGGGAGAGATCCAGGCCCTTTCCTGCAAGGTACCTCAACGAACCCTTGGTGTTGCCTGTTTTCTTCCCGTCGCCTTCGTCGCCGGCTGAAAGGACCTTGCACTCGCTGGATGTGGCTAGAGCGCTGAAGTTCTATGTGGTCCGCACAAAGTGTTTTCGGAAGACGTCACAACTCTTTGTGAACTTTGGACCTGTCAATCAGGGGAAGGCTCTCTCGAAGGCTCTCTCGAAGGCTTCCATTTCCAGATGGCTCTCCGGCTGTATCATGTACTGTCATCGGTTGGCAAACCGACCGCTGCCTGGCCGTCCGAGAGCCCATTCCACCAGAGCGATCGCAGCTACCACGGCGTTCCTATCTGGTGTGCCCTTGCTGGACATCTGCAGGGCTGCTACGTGGAGGTCGACGCACACCTTCACGAAATTCTACTGCGTCGATCGGGATTCCAGGGAGGAGTACAGGGTCGGCCAAGCAGTGCTGCGTAACCTGTTCGCCTAAGGTGAGCCTGGTGAGGAGGTAAGAATTGCTTAATGTTGAGTTTGATGTAATGCTTAATGTTGAGCCTTTGCCACCTCCCGTGGTTGTGCATGTGTGTACTGCTATGTATTCTTTATTCATGAGCATGTGAATCCATGCCAGACCCCATGCGAACCCTCCCGCCTACCCCTCTGCGGCTCTTCACTTGGTCATACTGCCACTTCACGTGCTACCAAATCTGAAGATGGCTGCCAGAGGCGGGGCTTAGGTAGAGGGCAGTCATTGGCTGTGGTCAGTATGACGCAGAGATCAGTGATTGGTTACTACTACGAAAGACAGATCAGAAACGAAACTGATACTGATTTTTTCTTTACCGAGGATTCCCAGCCTGACGACGGGGAATATTCATGAGCATGTGAATCCATGCCAGACCCATGCTGGAGAACAACAGTTACAGGTAAGTAACTTGTTCCTTCTTGGTTTGTAGTAACTGGGGTTTCTGAGAAAAACCTTTTCGATAAGTTCAGGTACTTGAAACACAGCATGAAGGAACAGGAAATACTGTTAATACTATAAGTACCTCAAACATAAATGTGCATGTGATTATTGTGGCATACAGGCAACATGTCAAACAGTGGTCCGGGGGGTGTTTTGAACGAACAGATTTGATTATATAAGTGCTTCAAATGTTAAGTTGCATACAAACAACATGTCAAAGTACATACATTTGCTGGTTCACGATAAAGTAAGTTCTCAGCAGGGCAGAACTATATAGACTTTTCAAAGGGAGCATTGAAAGACAGACGTTTCTGCTAATCAAGGATGGTATTGAGATCTGGTGGTCTGGACAAAACTCATGCGAGAGCTGTACAAGGCCCTTAGGTGAGAAGACTGAGTCATTTATTAAAGAAAAGGTTCCACTCGATGGATATGTTTAGACCTTTTTTGACAGAGTCAAGGCGGTATATCCATTTCTGCTCAAGTTTTCGGAGTGCCAGATCGCGATCACCTCCACGGAACGGGTTGTTGACATTATGGCTGTGTTTCTTCTGCTTGAAGTGAGCTACTAGGGGTTTGTCATCGACGAGATTCTTGACGCAGGAGCGGTGTTCACAGATTCTTTGTTTAATTTCTCTTTTTACATTTACCAATGTAGATCAGGTTGCAGGGACATTTTATGGCGTATATTGACCATTTTGTTTTGCAGTTGCTGAAGTTAGGAAATGTCCATCTGGTCTCTTTTAAGTCGATGTGTTTGATGTTTTTGGTTAAGCAGCACACTGAGCAGTTGCCGCATTTGAAGTTGCCTTTTACGAGGGGGAGATCCCACAGCGTGGTCTGCCTTGTCTTTTCTTTTCTTTTGTCTTCATATGTGTGCACTAGGCGATCTTTTAGATTTCTATTGCGTTTAAATGCAAATCTGGGTCTTTCTGGTTTGAAGACGTCTGTGTTCAATGTATCCCAGTGGCTGAGAATGCTCTTCTTGATACGTTGCTAAAGGACGTGAAGGTGGTTACGCATGTCATCCTTGTTGTTTGTATTTCTTTAGCTGTTGGAGTGAGGCACTGTTTTCTGTCAGTGTGTTTTGCTCTTCTGCGAGCTTGACGTATAACGTGTCCGGGGTAGCCTCGTTCTTTAAGACTTATGCGGAGATCGCTACTCGTGGAGTCCTATTCGTTGTTGGTACTGCAGTTTCTTCGTAGTCTGAGGAATTGACCGAAGGGTAGGTTCATCTTTAGGCCTTTAGGGTCGAAGCTGCTGTAGTCCAGAAGGGTGGTCAGCTACCTTGATCACTGGCACTCGATATTGATTTTCCAAGTGTGCACCAACAGCATGACATCTCGACGCTTGCACCAGTACGCCTCACAAATCACTTCTTACCTCTGCAACTAGCTGCCTAAGGGCCAACTCTCCTCTCTTTTGTCTACAACAGACCGCAGCTACCCTGCGCCCTAGATAGAGACATCTTCTCATCTAGCACCACCTGGGACTCAATTTTCTGACCAGACCAGGTAACTGTTCACCTACCACCATTGCCTATATTGCTCATTGTAATTCATTGCATCCCAACCAACCCGGTTTTCCAACTTGTTTCAGAGACCGTCGGTCCATTTTTGGACTCAACTAATCGCCAGCGACTTACCCAGATTCTGGCCCATATCAAACCATGCTAGCCATGATGCTCCAACTACCCTAGGTGGGTTCCTTTTCCGCAGTGTCTCTCTCCGAATACCCCTTGTTTTTAAATCTTCCCCTATAACACTCCATCCTTTGTCTCACCAATTTCAGGTGCCTGGAACTTAACAAACACCTCTGTGCTCAAAAACTCCCCCAGTCCTGAAGACAGTCCGGTGCATCCACCAGCAGGTTCCACATTCTCAACCGCTGGCAGCTCCATCTACTCACCGAACTAGAAACACCGGAACTCTGTGTGTGTGTCGACAAGTTTTACGTACTGCCGCAACACTGGCAGTATATGTAATTACGGTCACTATTGATGTACTAACCCACCTATATGCACAACCATTGCATAACCTTGTGTAAAAATTGTTTTTCTGTGCCAAGGATGGCATATTTCACTTTTTTACTCTTGAAAAGGTTTTTTACTCTTGAAAATTTAATAAATCTCAACCTTTTATGTTTGAAAAATAATCTAAACTTTTTTGTGTTTATGTTAAGAGCTAACAGATATGTGCTAATTTAGCTCCACTGCCCCCCCCCCAAAAAAGAATCCTACCAAAGCGTCAATGACCAGGGTAGCTGCTGACTCCACTCTTTTCTCAAAAGTTTGGGTATACATGCAGTCCATATTGTGACACAGTTCATATTAATATTCCATATAACTTCTTCTCCAAACGCTGCCAACACCCCTGCTGCAGAGCACACCACTGCCTTCTCCCATCTGTTCGACACAAACCACACTCCATCCAATTTTAAAATGGGCCGTGGCTTGCATTGGGGGCACTGTCATCTTTGGCACACTTCTTTCCATCTTTTTCCATTAGTATAACTTGTACTTTGTGCCCCTGGAATAGACTACGAACCAGACAACGCTAAATGCACCAAACGCTGGTCCCCCAAGAGCAATTCTTCTTGGGATGCTAACAGTTTGGGTGCCCAAGGCGCGTGGGTATGAGGGAGCAGACATAATTCCCATTATACCTCTGTTTCCCTACTTTGTTCATATGGCTTTACCACCTGTTACAAAATTACAAAAGAACTACTGCACCTGACAGGCTTACTATCGGACAGCAATATTGTCAAGTGTCTACCTGCTAGAGTGACTGTGTACCAATGCACATTACCCTTGTATGTATAATGAACATTAGATGTTATCAATATTTTCTCTACACTTTTATCACTAAATCAACAAGTATTTGCACTTGCAATATAGTGTCATTCATGTGCATAAATAGAATTTATTAAGATCTCTCTTTTTTAGCATTCATGTATATATTTTATCTTGTAGGGCTACTGTTCACATTTAAATAGCATATTCAAATAATATAGTAGATATCCAGCATCCTACTCTTCTATTAATTTTTTAAAATGTTACAACTGTCTACAACCAATCGCGAGTGTGTCTGTCTGCCCATTATAGCACAGTAAAACTTAAAATCATACTCCCAGCAGTAATGCTCTGCCTTGGCAAACCAGGGGACAGGTGAGGTTATACTGGCCAACCTCTGAATAATACATAATGTGAAAAGGGTTAAAAAAAAGGAAGCGTCAAGTCCATGCCTTCTATGGGCAGTCACTTAAGAACCACCTACAAATGATCTACAGCCATGGATACAAATATTATAGATAATTCATTTTAAATCCCCCTACAAGGATTCCTCTTCCCCTTCCTCTGTGCTTTGATGGGTGGAATTATCTTAGCCAAAGAAAAAAGGGCAGTACAGGCTCTGTATGGACACTGTTCTGAAACTTGCATCATGCTACATTCATTGTTGCAGCAGCACAAGGAGAGTTGAAAGGTTAACCTAACAAAAATACATCATGGTGTCACTTAATGGTGCAGTCATGGAAAGGGAAGAAATTATTAAAAATGGGTACAGATTGATTATTTCAGTCCCCAAAATGTGGAAGAAGTCACAATTGGAATTTTGAACAATGTGCAAGTGCCAGATTTTAGCCCTACGAGCAGGCATCTAAAAGCTATTTGCTTCTCGTTTCTAAAGCAGTTCAGTTTTAAATTAGTTGTGCTTCCAAATTATTCAAGCAAGCATTAAAAGTGGCAACGTTCACGTGCATAACTGGAATTCTTAGCCCAGCAGTCAAATCTTGTGAGATCAGCTCGTTCTCAGGATATAACCAGATATACGCTCCGGTGTCTTTGGCAGAAGTGCATACCTGCTGTGTTAAACAGCTGATTTATAAAGGATTGCACCCACCTTCAGCTTAATTCATTCCAGCCCCATTTCCCTGTTAGCCATTGCAATACTATCGGATAAAAGTAATTTCAGTAATCAGTTGCATTGACAGTCCTGTTGGTTTACCATGAAATGAATCCCGTCTGCTGTGCACATATAAACTGTCATGGTTGTCTTTGAACAAGGGTTTTCTTAGATTTTTTTTTCTTTTTTTTTTTTTAGTATAGTCTTGGATTTTTCAAACAGTATACATGCGTATGGGCGCAGATGCATCACAGCTCTATAGAGAGGTAGTAGGCAAAAGCACCAACTGGTTCTGAATATGTGCATTAAATGGGAAGCAGATGTAGGACATGCTTTGGAAGATACGGTGCAGAGAAGGGTTTGTCGCAACACAAAGTGTGTCGCGAAACATGAAATTCAAACTGATACACTAGAAGTGCATGCAGCATGCGCATTTGTCACCAGTTACACTGCAAAGAATATATCCACATGCCACCTTCGAACACATGTGGTGGGAATGCCCCCAGGTAAAGACATTCTGGCAGGGTGTACTGGACATACTGAGGAGGTTTACAGGATGGATGCTGCAGATGACAATAAAACAATTTGCTTTTTGGGCATTATACCGAGCAAGAAAAAAACAGTAAGCTGTACATTAAAATCGCTTTATTAGGGTCTAACATTAGCCAAACGACACATTGCAATGAACTGGACTCGGCACTCTGCTGTCAGTTTAGAGGTCTTCTATTGACCTGTTAAAATGGGCGGTGGCAGAGAGCGACATAAGGCTATGGAAAGCTGCAACGGAGGAGCAGGATGGAAATTACATGATCTGGGATGAATACAATGATGCAGTACTGGAATCCCCTGGCCTAAGGCCACAGTGAAGGGGAGACAGGGTGGATAATGGGTAAACCTATAGAGAATTACCACCACAGGGGACCGCTATCACTCCTTGAAGGCTACTAATACAAGTCGGTGCAGGTAGGTGGTCAGGCCCATAGTGCCCCCAATACGGATGGATGCAAGATGGTAAGGTAGAGGTGGAAAAGGGGAAAGTAAGGCATAGTTTCACCTGTTAAATACTCCTGATGGGAGAGAGGGTTCGTTTTATTTTATTTGTGTTTTTTCTTTTTCATCCATCATATGGTATTGCTAAAAAAGAAATATGAAACGAATAACAATCTGAATAAATAGGACAGTATCCAATTTTACTGATTCAGTATGTATCTGTTAAGCAGGGAAGGGGGAGATAGAGAAAAATACGATCTCTGGAGAAAGACTTGAGATGAAGGCAAGAATGTCATTGAAACGTTGTTTGTTTCGTCTGGCTTGTTACCTTAGCTGCCGCACAAAAGAAAGTTTCATAGGGAACCTCTCATTCGAGTTCTAGGTACATTGCTTATTTTATTAATATCCAGGCTATGGTTTGCCTTCATTTCAGATTTTCAACGTAATCTATATAATCGCTGTCTCTTATCTCATAGAAGGTGTGAGTGCTGTTTTATAAACTAGTCATGCACTTGATTTTCCTCTTCTTTCTTCATTTAAGAACAAAAGGTGCCCCCTATGTTTGCTAAACTATATTTATTTGTTTAGAATGCTTTGTATCACACTTTCATAGGCTTCTAAGGATATTCCTCCCCAGTTCCCCAGAAATTCGATAGTGTCATGTAGTAGGCATAGTTGTGTTTTTCCTGCTGTTGGACTTCCAAATGTTAGCCCTATCTTAGTCCTTATTTTCTGCCTGTAAGATTTTAGTGCACAATATCGCAGTCTGAGGATGAGCATGTCCAACAATTAAAATGAGGATAGGCCTGCAGTGTGGTCATTTGGGAGATCGGTGGCAATTGTGTAATTAAATAAAGTGGGTACGTTTCAGTCTTGAGACTTTGGCCCACCCTTGTGTAGATGTTATACAGTATACTCAGCCAGCTTTCTTTCGCTTAATGGATCATCGAAATTTGTTCTCAATGTCTCTGTACAATAATCTTGCATTCATCCCCGAAAAGGAAGTAGCTGAGTGAAGAGTATACACAGAGCTTTTCTACTGATCCCAATTTTTGACCAATATTGCAACTGGTGAAGTGGGTGTGTGGTCGTTTGATGTTGTTTGGCCAACTTTGATAGGTAGTGTGACAGCTGCACCCACTTCCAACGATCATCGTCATTTAGTCCAAAAGGGGATTGAAGGTCATGAAAGGGCTTGATCTGGCCAGTTATATAACAAGAAGTGTCCTAATAATCTGATTCAAATACACAGATTTGTGTGTTACTTGTTTAATCCTATGTTGCAATTATTTCAACTAGTCTTCACAATGTTCATAGTGATAATAGCAACTTTTTAAACAGTTTCGGAGTGGGTCTATTCATTACCCAGTATTTTCATTATTATTAAAAATATTATTTTTTGTGTAGCTTTATTTAAACTGTTGCATTATACATCAATTGTACAGTGGTGGAAAATGGCATCAATATCGCTTTATGGTAGATGGAGATGTCCCCCCTCCCCCTTCATCCTCCCCTCTCCACTTCTTCTGCTCCTCAGCGCTCCATTCCTGGGCCAGAGAGTTCTGTTGCAGTCTTGGGGTGAGGGTTGGAGGGTTGGAGGGTAAAGGTCTGGGGTTGGCAGTGCTAGGCAGTCCATAGGAAGAGTTTCGCCATCTGTGGTTGATACGCCTGGGTCAGGCAGTCTTTCTCATAGTCCAAAGTTTCTGACCGTTTCTGATACTAAGATATCCCAGAGTTGTAGCAGCGGACCCTCTTGTGATTTCCACCTGCGGTTAAGTGTGTTTTTTTTTGTTTTTTTTTTTTTTTTTGCAGCTGGGAGGAGTTGGGTAATTGGCTTCACTGCGATTACTGTTTTGGGGTAACTCTCCGGCTGTGGGGTGCCTAGCAGTATTACCTCCAGTTCCAATGGTAGCGCTACATGAGTGAAGGCTTCAATTGCCTTGATTACTGCCTCCCAGAAAGATTGCGCCCTCTGGCATTCCCACCACATGTGGAAGTAGGAACCACGTGCACCACATTTCCTCCAACACCTGGGATCCAGCACTTTCGCAAAGTTGTGCTGGCATACTGGAGGGAAGTGCCACCGGTATATTAGTTTGAGAGCACATTCTTTATTAGTCACGCATCTGGAGGCAGCTTTATTCCTGGACCAAATATCCACCCAGGCTTTGTCTTCTATGGGGTGACCCAGGTCAGCCTCACAGAGTGCCATGTATTTAGGTCGGATGGTCAGCATGTCATCCTGCAACAATTTATATAACTTTGAGATGTTTCTTACCTGAGGTCCTTCCTGCAGTGTGAGTTATAAGGAGTTAGGTTCCTGTGTGGCCCCTTGCTTGATGATTGGATGGGTGATCCAGTGACGAATTTGTGTGTAAGAATAGCTGTCCGATTCCACTAGAGTGAACCTTCCTTTGCTTTTTTCAAAGGTGAATGCTGCACCATTCTCACGGTCATGAGACCGTGTGCAATCCGCCCCGGATTAATTTCCTAAAATTAGCCGGATTTAGTCCTGGAGTAATGACTGGGTTTTGAAAAACTGGGTAGAGAGGGCTTCTTCCCTTGGAGGTCCATTTTCTTTTTAATGCCCAATCCCAAATTCTCAATGGGGTTTCGGTAGAGGAGAGATGGTTCGACCAGCTTTTATGGGCTGACTGCAATATGTGGCAGAGAGCTGAGGTTGGGAGAAAGCCTAGAATGTTCGATAATCTCCCATTTCAGGGGGTGTGTGGCATGAACCAAGCAGGCATGTTTGCGAATTGTGCTGTGGCATTGTAGTTACAGAGATTATGGACTCCCATCATCACCTTCTTTGCGATCCGCGATTTCCCTCCTTCCAAACAAACTGGCTGATCTGTCTTTGTAACTGGAGGAGTGATTTCAGGGGGATTTCCACTAGAAGTGATGTGCAAAGGTTCAAAGATCTGGGAAGCAGATTCTCTTTACATGCTGTGATCCTCCCCATGAGTGAGATCTCTTGGACTATCCATCTCTTAAGATCGGTCTCCAGGCCATCAAAGGGACAGGGGAAATTTGCTGCTTATAGGTATTTTGAATTCACCACTAATTGGACCCCGAGGTATTTCGTTGATTTGGTACTCCATTCCAATGGGTAAGCGAGTCGAAGAGAATGTATCCCTTCGGTAGTCCCACCCCAAAGGCTCTGATTTAGCATAATTAACGGTGAAGCCCACCACTTTTTCAAAGCAGTCCAGCTCAGCTAGAGCCTACGGTAGGGAGGACTGGCAGTTGGTAAAACAGAGCATTATGTCGTCCGCATAAAGAGATATTTTTATAGTGGTCCCCCTTTACTACCATCCTTTCAATGGTATTATTGCGGATTTGTTGGGCAAAAGGCTCTGTGATTAGAGCGAAGATCAACAGCGAGAGGGGCAACCTTGTCGAGTTCCGCATGAGAGTGGTATGGGGGCTGAGAATTTCTTGTTCACCCTCAGGACGGTCCTTGGGGAACTATAGTTTGCTAAAAGCATTTTGCAAAATAGGGGACCAAAATGTAACTCTTCTAGGGCCAGATGCATAAATGCCCAATTTACCCTGTCAAAGGCTTTAGTTGCGTCTAATGTTAGTAAGGCTAGTTCTCTGTGTTCTGTGTTTGCTACCTCTACTAAATAGAGGGCATTTCGGATGTAGTGACCAGTGATCCGTCCCAATATAAAACCTGTCTGGTCTGCATCAACAATTTTGGGAAGAACATTCGCCAGTCTATTTGCGAGCACTTTAGGGTAGATGTTCGCATCAATATTCAGCAACGCGTTCAGCCTATACGATGGGCATTCTCTGGGGTCCTTACCGGGTTTTAATAATAGGATGGTTGTAGATTCCTGCATAGAGGGGGTTGTAGTGCCCGTCTCCCGGAAGGAGTTGAAGAGTTCAGTGAGGGGACCCGTAAGGAGCTCCTTGAAGAGTTTATAGAATTTAGGGGAGAATCCATTGGGGCCCGGGGCTCTGGTTTTTAAGGATTTAATTTCTGACTTAACCTCCTCTGCCATGATTGGTGATTGTAGGGTTTCCCCATCTACCTCTAATATGCTAGGAAGGGGGGCTTCTTCAATATAACGTTGCTGTTGTGCCAAAGTGCAGGGTTGGCCGACCTGGTTTTATTTAGGTGTGACGTTGCCAACTGCAACTTAGCTTCTTCCGCGTATTGAGACATGCTTTGTGAGTCTTTTAAACTTATAATCAGGTTCCTCCTTTGGGATTTTGCCAGTTTCCTCACCAGCATTCAGTTTGCTTTATTGCTCTTCGTGCAAGAGCGGTTTCCTCTGCATAGTGTGCCTCCAGTTTGTTCCGGGTGATATGTAACGTACGGAAAGCTTTAGGTGACCAACCTTTCTTGTGTTTCTGTTCAGCTGCCACTACTTCACTCTCTAGTCGCTCTGGTTTTCAATTGGTGTTTTTTATAGGCCCCTGCATGGGCTATCAATTCCACCCTGATGACTGCTTTCATTGCCTCCCTTTCTTGGAAGTAATTATGGATGGCTTTAGGTAGATCGTCTGAGTGCCATGTCATTCAGCATCGGATCGTAGAGATTCCATCTGGGCCTCGGATCACTGGTGCGTGATCCGAGATCACCGTAGCTCCAATAGGCACTTCCTCAGTGTAAGGCATAAGTTGGGGACTAGTTAGTAGCAGGTCAATGTGAGAAAAGGTGCGGTGCACTTGTGAGAAGAAGGAAAAAGTATTTTGTTTCCGGGTGTAGGACCATCCATGAGTCTACCACCCCCAGAGATATAGAAAGGTGAAACAGGCTCATGGCAATTTTAAAGTCTCTCAGGGCCGCTTGATGGGATTTATCAGGTTGGGGTCTGGGACCCCATTAAAGTCCCCTCCACTTTCATTTGTCCCTCCAGGAAGGGTAGTAGGTTAGACTCCAAGTCTGCTAAGCAGGACTCCTGTCTTTCGTTGGCGGCATATACTGAGACAAGGGTATATAAAAGCCATACAGCTTACCTTTGATGACCATGTATCGCCCCTTTGGACCATGTAGTACTTCCAGTTCTGTGAATGGGACCCCTCTCGCCAGCAGGATTGCCGTAACTCTTTTTTTAGACCCACTAGACGTCCGGTATTGTTTCGGGAAAGCTCTGCTATGTAAATGTGGGAAGTCTGCCTCAATCAGGTCTGTTTCTTGAAGCAATTCTGCAGAGCTTTCCAAGTCACTTAAACGTTGCAGTGCCGATCTACATTTGCTGTGGGAGTTTAGGCCCTGTATATTAAGGGTTACAAGCTGCAGCTTCTGGTGTGGGTGGAGGGCTCCCTGTAGATCTGTCAAGTCATTCAGGAGAGAAGAGTCGGCTTGGTATTCAGCTGCCATCTGGTTCCATTATCCTTAACTTTTGCAATCGGACCGGTTTTTCAACTTGTAAACAAACGTCATAACGAAACTGATAAACCAAAATAAAATTGGACCTAGAGACCTGTTGGCCAGTGAGTGTATGCACTCTTCTAGGCTGGCGTATGCCGTGTGGAGTCCGGGAAGCTACAGTGCATTGTTTTAGGGAGCCAAGCCTGGTAATTCACTGATGTGTGCGGATGGGGTGTCTGCGAGTATCGGTCATGTCTGTTGAGAGCTTCCCGGTTTCCGACCCCTCACTACCTTCGCAGAGGCGTATCTTTGCTTGGGGGCACCATCTTTTCCCACTATAGGCGATGGTGTTGTAAGGTCTTCGTCTGTGGTCCCCCTGTTAGGATGCACTCTGCTTCCTCCAAGGCGTAGATTGTTCGTGCCAGGCCTTTGTAAGTGAATTGGAGATTTGCGGGGAACAGCCAGCGATATCTTATCTTCCGTTCCTGAAGGAGGGTTGTTGGGGGGGGGGGGGGGGGGGTCTCCGTGCATTGCGTCTCTGCACTGTCTCTGCTGCCTGATCTTGGTAGATCTGTATTGGTGCTCCTTGAAATGTTAATTACATTTGCCCTGCAGGCGATTTGCAGCCATAAGTTCTTGTTTAGTGGAGAAGAAGTGGATGCGGGTAATCACGTCTGATGGGTATTCTGTGGAGGTGCCTTTGCGACTTCATATCCTGTGGGTTCGATCTAGTAGCAGCATTGCTTTCACACTTCGGGAGGAGGAACTGGAGAAGGTTACTCACGTACTCCTGTAAAGCTTGATCCAAGGTGGAGACCCCTCCGATTCTTACATTCTTAGTTTTCTCTTCCAGAACCTGGACTTTCCTTTGCAGCTCCATTAATTGAGTTGTTTGATCCAGGGATTGATCTTCCACTTCACTGACCCTGTACTCCATCGGGTTGTTTAAGCGGTCGACTCTAGAGGAGATCTCGGACATGCAGTTACGAAATTCTGATTTGATGTCTACCAAAAGTTCTTGGATATAGTCTTTTGTAGCCCATTGGCCTGGAGGTCTCTTGGGTGACTCGATCAAGGAGCGTCCTCATGGTTTCCTCCCTTTGTCGTGCGGTTGTAGCAGGGTGGCTATATCTGCAGATTTGTGACTTTTGATGTTTAGCCATCTTGGTTGCTGTCTGCGTCTTCTGCCCTAGATGAAGAGGTCTGTGCATCCCTGTATTTGTCAGTCGGAGGCTTGTTGGCGTGCCTCAAATGGTGGAGGGGATGAGTATTCTGCTTTGGCCAGTGGGGGGGGGTGGCGGATGTTATCGCTTTGTTAGTTTCTGGATCCGGTTGCGTTGCAGTTATGCCCCTCTCCTCCCCTGCGGATGTGGCATTGGTTGCTGGTTGGGTTGCAGGCTTTTCCCCCACTCCCTTCGCCGTGCCGTAGTCTTCCCTCAGTGAGCTGTTCAGTGTTTAGTCCCCTCTGGGGCCTGACTCGACTCTACTTTGCATCCCGGCTCACTTACTTGGCAGCCTGGTGTAGTTGCAAAGGCAGCACCGCGTTCAGGTCCCTAGCTTGTGATTTCCATGAGCTAGTGGCTCCGCTGCTTCCCCTGCGCGTCGGAGGTGGCAGGGACGTGTAGCCTGCTTTGGCTGGGGGTCGGGGGGGGGGATGCTATCGCCTTATGCTGATTACTAATGCATTTCAGCTAATTTCCCCCTCCTCCCCAGTTGATGTGGCAACGACTACTGGTTGGGTTCCTGGTTCTTTCCCCTCTCGATCCACCGTGCCACTGCCTTCCCTCTGTGAGTTATTCCCCCTTGGGAGCTGACCCGGCTCTTCTTTGCATCATTCATTTCCTCATCAGCATGCTGGGGGTACAGAGACACTGCCGCTTTCGGGGCTCTTGCTTGCGCTTTCCCTGTGGTGTGTTCTGGCGGGGGTTTACTTTCATTCCCGGTCTTCTGGGACCAGTGCCATCTTGTGAGGCTTTGCTGCGAGCGGATGCCGTCTCGCGTGATCGATTTTACTTTGCAGGCAAGTGATCTCGTCGCTGCTTGCTCCAGACACCCCATGACCTTTCCGCTTTCGCTGCTTTTTACTGCGGCCTTGGTTACATTTTTGCTGATATAGGCGGGATTCAATGGGCTCCCCATGGAGGCTCTCGGAGAAGTGACTGCATTACTGGCGCTTAAAGTCACGCCCCCCAACATAATTGTTTTAATTCATTCTATTATAACCATGACATAGTTACTTTCTAATCATGTTCATTTTCTTCTCAACTGATACTGTTGTGCCTTTGTTGTGCAAGGCTTACTCAATTATTTAAAAAAACGGATATACAATATGAACAGTGAAGAAATGTAAAACACCCAACATTTAGTACTTGTCCTCGTATTCATTTGTTAAAATAACATATAAGGAGGTATATAGACCATCTGTGTGTGATCGGTAATCGAGTCCATTCAAAAGTTGGACAGGAAATACCTCTTTCGTCCTAGAACCTTATACAAAAGTACACAAAGCATAGACAAATTTCAACTGTTCACATATGCAAAGTGATCCTAATTTTGTGTGTGTGTGTGTGTTTTGGTGGGTATAGATTTCTAAGGACTATTCGTATGGTGTAAAAAAATGTCCTGTTGATGGCAATTCCTAAAGCAGTCACTTGACCAATCCTCGGTCCACATCACTAATGGTTAGCTGTGAGTGAGGGCAAGGGATCGATATTTTGGGTCCTTTTCTTTCTTTGGACGTTTTGGCAGGATTATTTGAATCAGTCTGCCTTCTGCTGGATGTGAATTGGGGTACCCCTAGTGTGGGAACACTAAATACTTAGTTATTGGATTGCTGAATGCTAATTTCATAGGTTTAAACAACAAAAGACTATTAAAACCGGGCCTCTCAGTGGCCCAAAAATCGCAGATCTTGTATAAAACCAACCCTTCCACAGAGCGTCAGGCAGAGGGACAGACAGCGGGATGCTGCACTTTGTATTGCAGAAAATAACTTCAATGGACGTGTTTGCCCCACGTACCGTAGGCCGCATTGGCATTGAATCATGTATATCACTTTGCTTGTTTTACAGTTAGAGAAATGTCTGCGTGTCCAGTCGTATTCTGCGATTTTAAATGATTTGATATTTCTGGTAAATCTGCACACTGTGCACTTGGGTGATGTCCAATGACCTCTAAGATTTCACAGGGAGCTTCTTGTTTCCTTTTTTCCCATGCGTGAATGTGTCAGACAGTCTGAGATTTTTCGATCTCTTCAGGACCATGGTATTGGTTCAACTGGCATACTTACTTGTACCAAGGGCCAACATTTCTTAATTATTGATCTCATTTTCCCAAAGGTCGTTACACATGTTTGCCATAATCACCGTTTCTGGTCTTGAGGATCAATAGAGTGTCTCTGGGTGTACATTTGGCCCTCTTTTTGGAGTTTTTCAGTTTTTTTTTTTTTTTTTTTTTTTTTTTTTTTTGGGTAGCCTCTCGTTCTTAGTTTCGTCTCCAGTTCATCTACATGATGTTGATACCCGGATAGTTCTGAGCAATTTCTGCGAATCTGTTGGTACTGCCCATATGGGAGATTCTCTTTCAAATTCTTGGGGTGGCGGCTTTTGACGTGTAATAGCATATTCCTGTCTGTGCTCTTGTGTAGCGTGCAGGATAACTTACCTTTATATGTTCAAGATAGTCATATCTAGAACGTTGCTAGAATGTGGCTACTACACATGATGAATTGTATTTCGGATGTTCTATTATTCAACCAATCGTGGAATTCCCTAAGTGTGTCTAGCTCACCTTGCCAGATGAAGATGTAATCTATATATCGTCCCCATTTCATGATCCTATGGTGTAATGGGTTTATGTTTGTGAACACATGCGTTTATTCTTCAAAAAAGCAGGGGCGAGGCGCGCACTCCAATTCCTAGCCAATATATTACCTGAACAAGTATCCAAAAACAATCACTGGGTTAAATCCCAATAAAGTTCACAGGGTTGATTCCCTTCTTGCACTGTTGTACTCCAAGCGCTTTCGTATCTGCAATACTCATCAGGGAGGCAGAGTTCAATTCAGGTGAAACCAATATAAATCAGTTGCAGCCTCTAGGAATTGTGGTCCTGAAGGTGTCTCCGTGACTAGTCCCCCGGGGTCTGTCATCGAGGTGGCCAGGACACAGCCATCACTATTGGATCCAGTTCTTGGGGGTGGACCAGTGAGGGAGGATCACCTGAATGGGGGATCCTTGGGGAGTGGAAGTGGGACACCGACGGGTGAGACGCGTTATCCCCCTTCTTCCGACACCTTTTTCCCCATCCTACCACGTAGGGTATTCAGAAACACTGCCCCTTCCTTTTTCCCAAAAAACACTTTTGCACACCACGAAAGACAACAGACTAACACCAGAGCTGTTTACCCGACATATCCCAATACAAGGGTCAGGCAATTGACCAGAATCACACACGCACACCTGACGGCCATTTGCCTTCCCCACAGGGATAAAAGGTGGAGCATGAGACGAGAAAGGCAGACCGCACAACGACTCTGATATCCAAATACAGCAGTTCAAGAGGAGGAGAAAGGCGGTGAGAACCGAAAGAGTAACCAGGAGAGAAGCGACATTGCTGTTTCTGACCCAATCCTGCGAAGACTCTGTGGAATCGTAAGACCGCAAACAATAGCCACTGTGTGTTGCGGCAGATGTCAACGGTACACAGGGCCTTCCTCCACGGATGAACAACCCAGGGAGAGACGGTTGCCACCGTGGTGCCGTCCTTGACTCCAGAGACAAGAAAAGCCAAGAAGTTCATCACAGCCAGTGAGTCGAAGGGAGAGCCGATGAGAAACCGAACTGTGTTGAACAAAAGTAGCAAATGGCTAATTGAAGAGAAGTATAAAGAACTGTTACTACGAGAGGGGAAAACCAGCTGTATAGGAGTCCGGCACCACGTGGGTGTTCACCCGAGAAACTCTGGGCAATTAACCTATTGTTGAAAATTCCAGTACCAGAAGGACTTGGGACCGGGACGAGAAAGGGGCCAAAGTGGTCATACTCCTTTGTACAGTCAATCCTTTGACCCGCAGTAAAACGTAAAGCTAAGGGAAGTGAACCCTGCATCCTAAGAACATAGAAGAAATTGTGTGCAATTGGCAAGAGTGAACCCGATGGAGGGATGCTGATGGAAAGTGGCAAACTCTAAAGTCCTGATGAACAATGTGTTGGCACGAGTGAACCCCACAGAGGGAAGTCCACACTCGTAAATGTAAGGAAAGCCATAGTGAACTCGACAGAGGGAGGCTGACGTTCAAGAGGGGTCTGAGCCCGGAAGAGGGGGATCCAGCGGTCAAAAGTCAGCACTCCATTGACAAGTGAATTCAACTGAGAAATCTTTTTGAATACAAGCCAGAGTGAACCCGACGGAGGGAGGCTGATATTTGAGAGGGAGCTGAGCCCGGAAGAGAGGGACCCAGGGGTGAAGAATCATCACCCCACGTGCAATCTGAAAGGAACATTTGTTTGTTATTTTGAATCTATCAGGCCCTCAGAAGCAAGAGGGTAAACCACCAAAGGTCCTGATATCGCTAGGAACTATTTGTGGATCGGAGCCCAGAAGAAGGGAATCTAGGGGTGAAACGTCACCACCCAATGTGTATACAGAAAGGGACTTTTTTCTTTCTTTTTTTTTTTAATCGCATCAGGTCCTCGGAGGCCAGAGACTTTTTGTAAAAAGAGACTTATCTACCAAAGATACCTGAGAAAGGAACTGCTGTCTCGTGCTGGGAAAGCTCATGCTTGTGCTATGCTCCGGAGTCCCACCTTGTCACGTGCCCAAAACGTGGGGAAGGAAGACCCCGACTATCACATCCTGATGTATTATTTGTATTGGGTGTATTATTTTGTATAGGTGACCAAGGTTTGGTGACCTATAGTTTAGTTAACAGCCTAATGTTAAAATGTACAGGACTTGCCTCGACCATGCAAGGACAAGTACCTCTCTTTTAAATTTGTGCTTGCACTATAAATTAGTGCCTACTAGACCTGCTTCTGTCTCACTGCAGTCTACTTTTATGTTGCACTTTGAATTTTTCTTGGTTTGTTCTGCTTTTTTTTTGCTTTCATGCTCTTCATTCTACAACTTTTGTGTTTTGACATAGTATAATTACATGTGTACATGTGAACGACTTGTATTTTTGCATAATAATTATTGTAAAATACATTCAAGGTACATGCCTCAAATGCTATCTTTGTTCTCACAAGTATCAAGATGACCTACCTTGATTGTTGTTGGCCTGATACCATTAGCTTTATGCAATAAATGTGCACTATGTAAAGCTTTATTTCTGTCAGTACTGTGCTTACATGTACAAATGAATGTGTCTTTACCCCATGGGGTCATTTAGACTTGCCACAAGTATGGACCAGTGGTGATCTCTGCAAACACCACAACTACTTTTTCTTAAATAATGGCATACAGAATCATGAGTATGCTTTAACTATTGTTTGGCGGCTACCCCGTATGTGATATATTGTATTATTTGTGAACACTTCTTTCTTTCTTGTGAACATTATGCCACACCCTTTTTGTATCTAGTAGTAAGGTTTGGCAATAGTTATTTTTTGTATAAATCCTTTATTTGACAAGACTCCACTAGGACTGCCTTATTTTTCTTTTGATGGTTGTAGCTTTCTCCCATCTTAGCTTTAGGTTTAGATTAGGCATTTTTCCAACCTGCATATTCAGTTTAATAAACACCCTTGAACTGTGATCACTTGTGTCTGTCTTTATTGTTGCCGCCATGCGTTCCTTACACCATGTAGTTACACGATGAAGTTTACTGGGACCCTATCTTGAGTCATATAGTGTGTAAGGTGGTCCCCAATGCATTCTTGTGCCGCTTCCTGTGGAATGCTGGTGTACAGCGCTTTGCTATCCATGGTCACCAAGAATTGATTAGCTGAGTCGAAAGGTGTATCCTCGAAGTATGTAATTGTGCTCATAGTGACATTTAAGTATGAGGCGGTTTCCTGGCACAATGGTTTTAAGAAATCAATGAATTTGCACACTGGCTTTAGTACCAAGCCACAACCTGACACTATTGGTCTTCCAGGTCGATTTCTTGGGTCTTTATGTATTTTCGGCAGCACGTGAAATGTTGGGATTCTGCCTTGAGAGTTATTCAGATAATCAAGTTCATTCTTTGTAATCCATTTATGTGGCTAGGCACTTCAATCTGCTGTGCGATTTCTGCTGTAGGATCTTTGCTCAGTTTCTTGTAGGTGCTCTCATCATCAATAAAGGTCTCTAATACTGTTCCACAGACTGGATGACTATACTGCCCCCCCCTTTATCAGCAGGTTTGATGATTATTTCCCTGTTGTCACCCAAGGCTTCAAGGCTTTTAGTCCTTTCTGTTCGTTAATCGATAAATTATGCCTTGTCTCGTGTTTGATGATTGAATCTTCGATTTTCCCTTCAGGACACATTTTTCAAAGGAGATAATCTCCCTTGGCGTCTGATTCTCATTGGGGTTGAAGATCGATTTTGGTCTTAGGCCTGCGTCCATTTCTGACTCAATCCTTGGTGTCTCACTAAAGAACGATTCACAGTGACTTTTTCGGAAGAATTGTTTCATTTCTGTTTCTGAAGTGAACCAGTTGGTTGGATTGGAGGGTACGAAAGAGAGACCTTTCGCTAGGACAGATTATTCATCTGTGGTAAACCTAATTGGACATAGATAATATTGGGATACTCAGATTTTGATTTATCTCTGTTGAGTCCGTCTGCAAGGTCTGTATGGTCTCCAATTGGTGTGTCCGAAGGGGTCCTGTGGAAGGGATCCCAGAATTATCCTCTGGGGTTCCCACGTCCTAAAAAAAGGCCTCCTCCGGTACCACCCTGTGCCATATTCATAGTTGTTATAACCCGGTTGGTACTTTGGTGCTGAATCTGAGATTGATGTTTCTGAGAACAATGTTATCCATCTTCTCCTGGGTTTGGGTCTTCCTGATCCCATCTGTGTTCTTTCTTTCTTTATTTCCTCTGTATTCTGGTGTAGGATATCAGTAAATTGTCTAAATGTTAAAGTCTTTGATATCTCTGGTAGGTTTCTTGGTCTTTTTTTCTAATGTGCTTGCCATAAACTGATCTAGTTGGGAGTTAATCTCTTTCGGTTTGTCCCTGGCCTTCGTCAGTGCTGTGTTTCCTAATTATTTCTCCTCCTCCGTTATTAGTTCATCTTTAATTTTTGCATGAATCCTTTGGACTGTGGTGATGGTTAACACCATTACATTGTGACTGCATTTGGTCATTATATGGCTATAGGCAGTCATGTACTCTTTATCGTCAAGGAACAATGCTGGCAAATTTCTTACAATGTGTCCCAATTGGACAGTATTTGCTTTGAAGTACTCCTGTAAGAGTGGCCATGTAATTCGGTGCAAAAGCACTTCTTTTTAGGTTTTAAAAGATTCTCTCCTGTTGATGTATTGGCTATTGCCTGATTCGTCCATAGGGTGTTGAACATCGACGGCCATGTGAGACTTGCAGAAGAGCAGATGAATAAAATCATCAATGTATTCTCCATTGTCGGCAGTGTAATATTCCAGATTAATCTCAGTCTCTAAAGTAATATTGCCCGTGCTGTTCCTAGACTTGTGCTCCATGGTGAGATGGTCAGTTCAAGGTCATGTGATTAAGTTTATAATCATTCTGATATGGCATTCTCCATACCTACTCTCTGTCAAATAATCCCTATTGTGACTCGCTTACCGATCACACACAGATTGCCTGTGTACCTCCTTATATTTTATTTTAACAAATTAATGTGCAGTAGAAGCACTAAATATTGGGTGCGTTACATTTCTTCACTGTTTATTTTTTTAATCTATGTTGATAATTTAGTAAGCCTTACACAACAAACGCACAACGGTATCAATTGAGAGGAAAATGAGCATGATTATAAAGTCATTGTATGTTACGGTTATAATAGAAGGAATTAAAACATTATTTTGAATGAAAATATTGGGTGATGAATAGACACATTCTGAAAGTGTTTAAAAAGTTACTATTATCGCTATTAATACTTCAAAGACTATTGAAAAAAGTGGAAAGTGGACATTAATTGCCACACATGATTAAATGAGTAACACGCAAATCTGTGTATTTGAATCGGATTATTAGGACACTTCTTGTTATAGAAGTACCTTTGCCCCAAGTCCTAATAGAAAAGGGTCTCCCTTCCGTTAAATTTGATCTGGCCAGAGTCTTGGGAAATATCCTCCAAACTATTGACTCCATTATCTGCCCCTGCTTTCCAGTGAATAGATTTGTCATGTATTGGCATGATTATATTATTCCAAATGGAGCGGGGGCTTCTTTATTGCATGTGTGTATTTGTTTCCATCCATATATATTAGTCTGCAGGATGGGATTGTCCTTGGGGAGTGTAACGGGGTTATAAATTACAATTGTGCCTTGTCTAAGAATGTTTTGCTTATGTAATGCCCACGGAGAAGGGTTATTCCCAATTTCAAAGAGGTAGGGCAGTTGGGATAACTGTCGCGCTAATTAATATAGTTCCCCGTTGGATAGACAATGGCCACTGGAACTAGTTGGTGTAGATAGTTTTGGAAATCTTAGTCTGAGTTTGGAGTCTGCCCATAGAGCAATTTCAAACCTTTCTCAATATTCTTGATTATAGTCTTTGGAACTCTTAATGGAAGCATGTCGAGTAAATATCATTTTGAATGTTTGTACAAACCGAAAATGTCAATGTACTTGGTTTTTGCAAGTAAATTTGTATTTTTACCCATATGTGGTTTTATATTTTTCTTTTTGTCCTGTAATATAGTGTTTAAATGTACGTATTTAATGCTTGTCTGTACCTAGCAAAATGGTACACTGCACAGTTTTTTTTTAATGGGTGTAAGGTTTTAGAGGGAGGGCTTCACATTGATTCTAGTTTATTTTACATCCTGAAAGGCTTGGGGACTCTCGAATCCTATTCATCAGTTATTTAATCAAATTTGCAGGATCTGTGAAGGACTGCATGATGCTATCAGCCTATAATGGCTTTTATTTGCCAATGGACCGGTCAGTTCCCTGAATTTGTTCATTATGTCGTGCAAAGACGAGGACCTCACCTGCTTGTGCCTTTTCGGGCCTGATGGGGCCAAGGGCCTGACTCGCTATCCTGCATTTCACCTACAAACTAATTGCCACTGCTACTCACCAAAAGACATCACCATGTGTCTCGTCCATCCCCAATCTCTATAGGGTTCGAATGGCCAGTTGCCCTGCAAGCTACCCTAGCTAATCTCATCAATATTGCCCTTGCCTCCATCGAACACCCATAGACCACCTGCACATATCCTCTCATGTTGGTAATTGCTTGCTTGGCAGTCGCTCACGCTGCAGAGATTGCTGACCTCATCACGTACAACAGCCTTGATACCCTGTTCATCACTGAATCATGATTAACCACATCCTCCCCACAGGTTTTCACGTCCTCCTACCCCAGGGCTACTGCATCCATCATGCTGACCTGCCAAGAAGGTCAAGAGGCGGAGTGGCAATCATCCACAGGAGCGATTGGCAATGCTCTATCATCCCCTCTTCCAGAACAAGCTCATTTGAATCACTAGCCTACCGGTTCCCTCTATCGCGCAAGGAATCCATCACCTTCCACCTAATCTACAGACCACCTCACATGAGTGACTTTGTAAATATATCCAGCTTACTCTCCTATGCCAAATTAGCACATTCAAATAATGTCTTTCTCAGTGATTTTAACCTCCTTGAGTCACAGGCTGACAACCACACTTTCTGCACTGACCGCTCGTATGGACCTGCAGCCAATTATGCTATCCCCCCTTTGCAGACCCTATCCCACTTGACTGGTCAGACCACGCTGCCATCCCACTATCAGTCACCCACTCGACTACGGATCACAAAAGTCAGTCTAAACGCCCTCTCACTCAACGCTGTTCATTCAAAACCTTATCGGCCAATGAGCTAGAAGCAAACTTTGCAGACGTCCCAACCACTGGAAATGCCTCGGGCCTTCAGGAATTATTCAGCAACTCTGCTATGAAACTGCTGGACACTCGGAGGGCCCCCCTCCTAAAATCCAGCCAGGCTAAGACCACACCATCTTCCCCATGGTACACCCAGAGCTAGCCTCCAGCAAATGCTAAATCAGAGCCCTAGAGAAACGGTGGTGCAAAAACCATAACTTTGGAGACCTCAACAACCTCAAATCCCTCCATGCAAACAATAGGATTATGACTACCGAGGCCAAAGCTGCTTACTACTCTGCCACCATTACAAACCCTCTTTGAAGTAGTACAAAATTGTACCAAACCCTCACCCGACCCAAGGTACCAGCAACTAAGGAAAAATGTGACCGGATCAACACATTTTTCATTGAATACATAGACAAAATACGAGAGACCATGCACACTGCCCCTCTGGACCAGATTCTCTCCTCTTTACCCCAGATCTCCTAAAAATGATTGCCTCCCTCAAACCTACTTCTTACTCTGACAATATAATTTCGGCCTCCATCATTAAACAATTGATGGGCCCGGTGCTCAATGTGCTCCTTAGCATCATCAATGCCTACCTCACAGAAGGATCATTCCCGGACACCCTCATGACTGGTCTCATATGACCTCTTTTGAAAAAACCAACCCTAGATCCGTATGAAATAGCCAACTACAGGCCCATTAGGAAGATCCCGTTTATTGGCAAAATCTTGGACAAAAGTCATTGCTACACAACTACTCGCCAGAATCAAATGACTCCACCTCCTAAATGACTATCAGTCAGGGTTCCACCTAAAGTGTAGCATTGGGACAGCCATCATCCTGGTGGTGGATGATGCTCTCCAAATCATGGATAAGGGCGACTTCTGCCTCCTTGACCTCTCGGCTACATTCCACACTGTCGACCACCGTATCCTTCTCTTTCTCCGTGATGACAGGATGGGACTCTCTGGCATTGTCCCGAATTGGTTTAGCTCCTACCTCTCGGGCAGACACGAGGCTGTCCAGATAAACACATTGCGTTCTAACCGACTCCTGGTCTCCTGCGGCGTCCCCCAAGGCTCCATCCTCTCGCCAATCCTTCTTTTTTTTTTTTTGTTGAAAACTTAGTTTTGCAACATGCTAAACAGAAAAAACAAGAACCATTCCTTCTCCCTTCCCCCCCTCGATCGCCCCCCTCACCCCCAGACAACGAGCCTCCCTCTCCTAAATCACCAACCTGCTAAGTAGACACTCCATATTCAATGTAGGTCCAACAGTCTAAGGCACTGCGGGCACCACATCACCCTAAAGTCATCTTTAAAAAAAACTCCAACATTTCGACCCAGTCCGCAGCGAAGCTCTGCACTTTGTTGTTCATGGCATAAATTGCCCACTCCAGAGCTACTATTTCCCACATTTTCCAGAGCCAGTCCTGACACATAGGGACCTCGGTGTGTTTCCATCTCTGTGCTATTACCATCATAGCTGCCAATGTTAGTATCGCTTTTGCTTTCTCCCTCCCTCTACGGTCACCCTCCCCATCCGTGTTCCGAATGCCCAAGAGGATTTGCGCCGGCGTTCTTTCATCTCCCGG
The DNA here is from genome assembly GCF_040938575.1 of Ambystoma mexicanum. Classification (NCBI taxonomy): domain Eukaryota; kingdom Metazoa; phylum Chordata; class Amphibia; order Caudata; family Ambystomatidae; genus Ambystoma; species Ambystoma mexicanum. The sequence goes on along the minus strand of NC_090941.1, from coordinate 532,064,841 downwards.
ACCAAAGACCTGATCCTGTGCCATCTGTATCTCCCTCCAAAAAGGTTTACTCTTTGGGCATGTCCACCATATATGATCCACTGTACCAACTAGGCCACAGCCCTTCCAACACTTCCCCGCAGTTGCTGGGTACATCCTATGGAGCCGGGCAGGGGTATAGTGCCACCCATACAATATCTTATACCAGGTTTCTTGCAGCTGGGATGTCTTGGCCAATTTTGGTATTCTCCTCCATAGCCTCTACCAATCCGCTCTAACAATCTCCCGCCCCATTACCCGTTGCCATTCCCGCTTATACGCCCATTGGATGTCAGCATTAGCACTATTCCGAATCTTATATATATTGGAGATTAGGCCTTTCGACCCGTCCTTGGTGAGGAGGAATCTCTCAAATTGCGTTGGGTCTCGGTGGCCGCCTTTTTAACCCCTGGCTGCAGCACCCAATGCGGTATCTGCGCATACCGCAGTCTCTCTCCCTCGTGAATTGCGAATTCCCTCTTGCAGTCTTGAAACGACAACACTTCCCCTCCCCGGAACATATCCGCCAGTTTCCTGCAACCCCCCTCGTGCCATTCCGCAAAAGCCCCTTTCTCCAAACCGGGGGTAAAATCCCCATTACCAAAAATGGGAATGAAGGGGGACGGAAATGTGGTTATTCCCCCCCGGGCCCGCCAGCCTATCCCAGGTGTTAGCCATAAGTTTAGTAATAGCGCTCTCATAAAGATGCCGGGGCCTACTCTACTTGGGCAGCCACAATATTTCCGCCAGGTTGCGGTGTGCCACCGCCCTATCCATCCTCGCCCACAATTTATCTTGCATGCTTCCTCGCCCTTCAGCCATTCCCTGATGATGCAAAGCTGTGCAGCCTCATACTATCGCCGAAAGTTCGGCAGTGCCTGCCCTCCCTCTCCCTTAGGGGCCATCAGAAGCCTCCCACCTACCCTAGCCCTTTTCCCTTCCCAGATGAACCCCTTGGTCAATGTTCCCAACTCTTCAAAGAAGCTTGACGGGATCGGCTGCAGGATCGCCTGGAATAGGTAAAGCAGCCGTGGTAATATGACCATCTTGACTGCGGCTATCCGCCCGACCCACGACACCCTGAGCCCTCTCCACCTTTGGAAGTCCTGTTTAATCACCTTGAGAAGCGGGGGGATGTTGGCCGCATACCACCCTGTCAATGTTGCCGTAATTCTCACCCCCAAGTATCTTATCCCTCCTGGACTCCACAAGAAACGAGTGCCCTCTTGCAGCCTGTCTCGTTCCTCCGCCCTCAACGTTAAATTCAGCACTTCTGACTTATTAGTATTAATCTTCAGGCCTGTTACTTCCCCAAACGCCTCCAACAGAGTCACACTTGCTTGCATTGACTCCCTTGGTGCGGTCAACATCAGCAGAATGTCTGCGAAAGCAGCAACCTTCTGCTGCTCCCCTCCAAAGGGGATGCCCTGTATCTCCCCCGCCTCTTATTGCGTGGATTAGCGGTTCTAGATAAAGCGCGTAGAGTATCGGGGAGAGTGGGCAGCCTTGCCCACTCAGAGGTTAGTTCCTCTCCGCAGACTTACTCGCCTCGAGGCCCTTCCATTAACCATTATTCTGATGGTGGGGTCCTGGTAATTAGCTCGAACCATCCTCATGAAGTCCCCCCCCCCCGAAAGCCCATTTTTTCCATTACTCTAAACAAGAAGGACCACTCCACGCGGTCAAAAGCCTTTTCCACGTCCAGTGCCACCAGGACCACGGGAGTGTTCGTTTTCTGCACTTTTTCGACTACGTGGGCCACTCGTCTGATATTGTCTGCCGTTTGCCTACCTCTAATGAACCCGGCCTGGTCGGGGTGGATCAGTCCCGGAATGATGGACTCGAGTCTGTTCGCCAAAATTTTTGTGAATATCTTTGCGTCAATATTAATCAAGGCTATAGGGAGATAAGATCTCTCCTCGGGATTTCTATTGGGTTTGCGTATAAGGGTGACCTTAGCCTCCTCCATGGATGGGGGAACTCTGCCTGTTTGCCTGATTGAGTTAAATAGGGATGTCATTTGCGGGGCCAGCTGCGTGATAAACAATGTATAGAATGCCGCTGTGTAACTGTCTGGGCCGGGAGCTTTGTGAGCCGAGACGTCCCTAATTACCCCTCGCACCTCCTCCTCTGATATTTATTGCTTGAGGACTTCCCTCGTGTCTCTACTAATTTCCCCCAGGTGCACCTTTTTGAAGGAATTTCTTCTGCATTTCGCTCAGGGGGTGCTGAGTGGCGTAAAGGGAGTCATAATACGCCGTGAACGCCTCCTGCATCTCTTCTTGCCTTGTGACCCGAGTGCCTGATTCAACTTTCAGCGCCGTGATTGCATTTCTCGCTCTTTTAACCCTTAATAGGGGTGCCAAGAGAGCGTCAGTTTTGTTGGCCTTCATATAGTATTTTTGTCTCGCCGCCAGCAATGCTCCTTCTGCCTTTTTAGTGTGCAAAAGTTCCAGCTGGCCCACCGCCTTCCTATATTCCCGCATTGCTGCCCGGGAGGGGGTACCACCCGCCGCCTGTCTCGCTGCTTCGACTTCGGTTTCTAACTGGGATTCCAATATTTTCAATTGTTTCACTGGGTGTGCAGCCGCTGCAATCAATTCCCCCCTAAGAATGGCCTTGAAAGCATCCCACCTTATACCCTCTCCCGTGTCCTCCTCCTTATTAGTAATGAAAAAGAGCCTGATTTTCTCCTCAGTCCCCCCCGTACGTCCGGGTCCCTCAGAATGGCCTCTGAGAATTTCCAACCCCAAACTCCCTTCCCCCTCTGGCCGAGGGGTAGGACCATGGAAACCATTTTGTGGTCCGCTATTCCTATCGGCCCAGTATGCACCTCCCGGATACCGCCCACTAAATCTGCCGAGACCCATATATAATCAATTCTGGACTGCGAACCGTGGACCGCCGATATAAAAGTGTGGCCTTCCTCATCCCCCTTGAATTCCCTCCATACATAGCGCAGCCCCATCCTACCAATCTTGTCCTTCAACTCAGCAGACATTACCGCCCCCCCCGCCCCCCCGCAGGCCCGCTTACCATCCCTGTCCCAGGCTATATTGAGGTCGCCCATAAGGACGATCTGCCCCCATGCTTGGTCTTCTAGCAGCTTCAAGACCCGGTATAAGAATTGCTCCTGACCCGTGTTAGGGGCGTACACCACTGCAACTGTATACGGGGCCTCTTGGTACTCCCCCCTTACCACTATATACCTCCCTTCTTTATCCCTAATCACATCACCGATCATGAAATCCACAGTATTTTGAATGGCCAGGGCTACTCCCCTTGCTTTACAAGGACCTGAGGCATGGAGAATCCGGTCGAAGCCACGCAGTTTTAATCTGCCCTGGTCTCTGGATACCAATTGAGTTTCCTGAAGCCCCATCATGTCTGGACCCTCCTTCTGCGTAAAATGCTCCAACTTCTTCCTTTTGAGATGGGTGTTAAGCCCCCTTACGTTATGAGTTAGCCACTTGAGTGGACCCCTCTCCACATATGGTCGCCGCTACATGGTAACCTCCTTTTGCCCCTCCCTCCAGTTGGTGCTCGTTGCCCCCACCCCCCCCAAAGGACTACACCTTCCCGCACTCTCTTCACTCCGAACTCGGGCATAACGCCCTTTCAGTTCCCAAGATGGCTGCTCCACCTGTGACCCCACCGCTTTCATCCTCCTTTTAGAGGCCCACCACCCCTAGATCTGTCCATGCTGCATAGGGTTCCGCTTAAGGTTGCTCCCTCTCTTCGCCGCGTTTTCCTGCTCCCAGTGGGTTGTTGCCTTTCGGTCCTTTCCTCCTTTGATCTCCTACTGTCGTCCACTCCCCAGGCCTCGATCTGGGGCAGCCGCCCGTGCTTCTTGGCCTTGAGCTCGCTGGGTCATCCTCCAAATCTATGTGGAGCAAATCAGCTCCTTCCTGGAGTGCTGTGATACGCCTCTGTTCATCCTCCCACTCAAAGAGTAGGCCAAACGGGAAGGTCCACCTGTAGCCAATCCTTCTTAACCTTTACATGGATCCTCTGGGCACTCTCCTCAAAGATCCCAATATAGCCAAACACCAAGATGCACACGATACCTACCTCAAACTAAACCCATCCAAGGCTGAATTAGTCCTCATTGGTCCACCTGCTAAAAAACAACTTGTCCAACAATGGCTCAATGATATGCACCTAGAAGGATTTGATCCACAACTCTCAGACTAAGCACAATCCTTAGGCTTCACAATTGACAGCAATGTGTCCTTCCAGAAACACATAGCCAAGAAAACCCAAATAGCCTGGCTCAGACTCTATACCCTCTGAAAAATCAAACCCTTCATCCCGCTGCAGGATTTCCAGACAGTAGTGCAGACCCTTGTGGTCTTGCACATCGATGGGGCGGAGGGTGGATGTTCTCCTGACGGGGATCAGCTGCTCACTTGGCTCCCCTAAAAGTAGTCCACCACACTACGGCACGTCTTACTACATGAGCGTGGACATTTGACCGGATTACCCCCATCCTACGCGAACGACATTGGCTTCTGCACCAAGCCAGGATACTGTTCAAGACTGCATGTATCCTCTACAAATCAGTCACGAGTAGCACACCAGCGTACCTGCCGGCTAAGCTCCACATATGTGGTAGCACACACTCCTCGCACAGCAAGTCAGCCAACCGGCTTGAATCACAGCTTGTTTGCAGTGGACCTACAAACACCCACCCTGTGAAACTCGATCCCAGTGTCCTCTCGGAATGCCCCCACAATTCTCCAATTTTGCAAATCTCTCAAAACATGGTTCGTTCAACACCTGACCAAGGACTAATTCCAATGGAGGCACATACCGACACACAGACCTAGTACTGCGCTACTGTTAAAAGAAGCCAGCCCAAATGCTGACTACCCACACTCTGTGCAGCGCTCTGCTGCTCTCAAGCTAGGTCTGCGCTTTAAACAATATATAAATTAAAGTCTTATTGCTAAGGGTTCTACTGCCAATATAAACGGTAGGGATGAAGGGAATCCCGGTCTAGTTCCACATCTGATTACAAAGGGGTCTGAAAAGAGAGCACCTGCATTAATCCTAGTGGTAGGATTTTGATATAGTAATCGCACTACTTTCAGGTATTCCTCCCCTCACCAGAACCTATGCAATATGCAGAATAGATGATCCCACTCGACTGTCAAAGGCTTTTTCAGTGTCCAGTGACGGCTGTTGCAGGAATGGTACCGGTTTTCATCTGCCAATAAAATATTAAACTCCTGTTATCCTTGGTGTGTCTGCCTGGAGGAATAAGGCATTTTCTTAGAGGGACTTGCGATTTCCAGAAAACCAGATCAAACGGTCTGTAGACGTAGGTCCTTGGCAGACTGTAGAGAGTGAAAATTGCTATGTTAAGGATTTCCTCCATGGGGATTAAAGGGAGAGGAAGAGCAAGGATGAGTCTGGCAATTTACTCAAGGTGGCTGGGGGCTGGAGTGGAAATTAAGGATTTGGTAGGGTGAAAGGTGAAGAAGGATGGGTTTTGTGGTTGAGTTTTAACTCTGATGCTGTGGCAATGGGGATATTTAGTTGCTGGTCCTGTAGTTTTCAGTCGTGGAGGACCCCAAGGTTGCGAGCCTTGGGAGTTGGGTTGAGGTGATCAGAAGAAAGGATAACTGGGAGGAATAGAGTGGAGTGTTGGGAGCTGAGAAGTAGCTATTTTCAATATTGGAAGAGTTGCGCATGAGGTATTTGCGCCTGGTGGAAAGACATTTTGATGTACAGGAGGAAAGATCAGTGCTGAAGGATGGAAAGCTAGGTGTGTTTCCTACAGATAGAGGTGGTAGGAAAAGCCAAAGGAAGTGACTAGTTTGCTAAGAATTGAGGTGTAGCACATGAAGAAAACAGAGCCAAGAACAAAACCTTTAGGTCTGCTGTGAGCGAGCTGGCTGTAGAGCTATCCAGGTTCCATGACATGGAGAAGAATATGTCTGATAACTAGAAAGCATTCTATTGCAGAATTGTGAATCCCAGCATTCAAAATGGGGGAGGAGGCTAAGAGGTTGAATGACGATGTCAGAAGCAGAGAGAATGAGGATGAGAATTCAAGTGTTTGCCAGGGTGAGCAGTGGTAAGGAAGTTTGAGGTGTGGCTGAGTGTAGTTTCTGTTGTGTGCCTGCTGTGAAAACGAGGTTGGAGGATCACAGAGGTCCTTGGTCTCCCAGTGGGAAGAAATATTGCTGAACTTAAGTTATGGGATTCAGGAGTAAGGTGAAAAGACAGAGCGTGGGCATTAGTTGGCAGAGTTTTTGGGTTAACAAGATTTTTTGAGGTACGGTAAGACAATAGCAATTATGTAGCATGCCATAAAGATCCCAAATGAGAGGTTAAAAGAAGAGAAGAGGTAGGAGCACGTTAGGGTACCTAATTCCTTACTGATGTGTTTGGAAAAGTGATCCACAAGCACATGGGAGTGGGGGTTCTCGGTCTGTAAGATAGGAGAGAGCAGACGTGCATTATGACTGGTATGAGGGAATGTTGAAGAGGAGTTGGTGGATTAGGGATGGGTACAAGAGGGTGGTCAGAGTGTCTGATATTTGGATATTTTTGAGGAGCAGAAGAAGTTGAAGTCGTTGGTTGAGAGAAAAAGGATATGAAGTGATGGAAAGCAAGCAGGGCTTGAAGGGTAAAGGAAAGTTTGGAAGATTAGGAGCAGAGGTGAGCTTGGGTATAGTAGGAAGATTATTCTGCACAGAGAGCAAGAAGGGATTCCTTTATAGGAATCAAAGACCGCAGGAGAACAGAACTGCACAAGTTACATAGGTGGAGTCTCAAGTTTGACTTCAGCTGGCAGATCAGAGGAGCAAACTGGGGCTAGGGCATGGTTGAGTGCGGTGAAAGAGTAACCTGGATACTGCTACTCGAAAAGAGAGTCAAGTGTTGGATTGAAATCCAAAAAAGGCTTGTTCACGATTGCTGGATTGTGGTGTAGTAAGAGAGAACGGAAGGATTGCTTTATTTCTGCTAGGTATGAATCCTGGAGTTCACTTTGAACTTGTTTCATAATCTGGGTGGAAGTGGCGAGTGGAGGAGGCAATGGTCTGAGGCAAAGAGATTGATGGAGATGTGAGTAGATGAGGGCAGAGGGGAGGAAGAGGACCATGTCAAGATGTTTGCAAGATTAGTGCCTGGGTTGCTTGGTTTGGGCCACCTCTGAATAGTCTGAGCAGAGGGAATCTCGTTATAGATGCTGAGCATTAGAGAGGTTTGGGAGGCTAAAGTCCCCCACCCCAGAGTACAACAGGAGTAGGACCCCCATTTGGGAGAGTTCCAAGAGTGAGGTCACGTTCAGGAAAAAGTGCTGTATGACTGGGTGAGAAATGCCTAATCTAAACCTAAATCTAAGATGGGAGCAAGCTACGACCATTAAATAAGGCAGTCCTAGTAACGCCTTGTCAAATACAAAGGGCCTATACTAAAAAACCTATTGCCAGTCCTTAATGTTAGGTTATAAAATAGTGTGGCATAATGTTCACCAGAAAAGAAAAGTGTTCACAAAAGTATAAGTCGGGATGGTATAGCTGGCGTCTCCCTTGCCCACGTTCATACTTCTGAGCACCATACACAACTGGGCTTCTCCAGCACAAGGTTACAGTTCTTTTCCAGATATCAGGACCTTTGGTGGCCAAGTCTCTCTCATACAAAGTCTTTTGTCTCTGAGGGCCTGATATGTCAACAATAACAAAACAAAGGTTTCTTTCTGTAATCTTTTTCGTTGGGTGATGACTCTTGACCCCTGGATCCCCCTCAACCGGGCTCCGATCTTCCTAGAATGTTAGCCTCCCGCTGTTGGGTTCACTATGGCCTTTTATTCAAAGTATTTTAATCTGTAGTTTCGCAAGTCTCGATGCCTTTTTATTAATTTTTTAAGTTCTTTTTTATTAGCATTTTGCATTAAGAACATGCCATCAGCGTAACACTATGACGGTGCAAAAATAAGACAAATCAACACACCATTCACTCTCAGTACAATGGTTCAAAACAGTCCCCCTCATGAGTTTTGCCATAACTCAGTTTGGTGCAGGGTCAGTTCGTGGAATGGTCTGCAACATAGTCCTCGGCTTGGCGAGCCTGCTTAGTGAGGAACTGCATGTATGGACCCCAGATGTGTTTGGATTTGGCTTGTTGCTGTGAGAGTCGTATATATTCAGTTTCCATTTCGTTGCAGTATAGACTATCCACACGCCATTGCTCTGTGCTTGGGACTTGAGTGCTGCCCCACACTAGTGCTACCTGTCTTTTTGTCCAGGAGTAATAGTAGCCCCGATACCTTCCTCGTGTGTTTTGGGATGTGTCTTGTGTGTCCCAGCAGCGCTATCAAAGGTGGCTGGTTTATGTTTACTCCCAATATCTCATTCAGTGTCTCCAAGACTTGTGACCAGAACTGTCTCACTCTTGGGCATCCCCATGCCATATGTAGAAAGTCTGCAGGGGACGTAGCACATTGAGGACAGTTTTTGGTAATGTCCGGGAAGAATTTATGTAGTATCACTGGGGTGTAGTAACACTGATGAAGATATTTAAAGTGTATTTACTTAAATCTTGCCTTAAGGCCCAGCCTCCTTGTTTCCCTGCAGCAGTAGTCCCATGTCTCGTCTTTTATAGCTTCCCCCAGAGATTGTTCCCATTTTGCCCGGGACGTGTCTTCCCCTCTGCCTTTAGTGTCCATGTGCTTGTTGTACAGGGTGGACACCACCTTACTGCCTAATATTCTTGAGAGCATGTATGCCAGTATAAGGGACGTTTCAGGTTTGTCAGGGAAAGCGTGGAAAATTCGTTTCAAGGAATCCTTTAGTCGGAAATACAAAACCAGATCTAGTGGTGTAAGTTTCCCCCATAATTTTTATTTCCTCTGTCGTCAAGAATCGCCCTCCTGGAAGTAGGTCTCTAAAGCAGGAAATATTCAGGCGTTTCATAAGGCTTACATATCCCTTCTCACAGGTCAATTGTACTCTGGGTATATATGGAGGGTCGGGAGTAGATGACATCCCCCTTCGCCTTATGTTCGAGGCGGGCCCAACACTGGCAGGTAAATTCTACCATGTTCGGCTTTCTCTGGGTCCTTTTGGTTGATGTCCATATGATTGCCCATAAGAGGAACGGGGTCGCGAGGACCCTTTCTATCTCGATATGCCTCCTATCCCCGACTCTCAAACCAGTATAGTAGGAATCCTGCTTGTGCTGCCACATAATATGTTTAGAAGTTGGGTAATGCCAGCCCCCCCTCCCTAAAGGAATCACTAGTTTCTCCCAGTGTCATGATCCCTGCCCCTCATGTCCCCAGCCCTCCAAGATGTCAGGCTGGAGCCAGGCCACGATCACCTACATGGCCCTCAAGGGCCTCTCCATCCCTCCAAAGATCCACTTGGAGTCAGACTTGGCGCTGTGGCACCAGACTCACTCCCTCCCATAGGATAACATTGGGGATTGGACTTTTAGTGTGTTGATGGGGACAAGATGGATGCCCCCACATATTTCGGTTCCCAGAACTGCATGTGCAGTCTAGTCTTTTGGGTGTGGTTCAGCCCAGAGACACCTGGGATACCCAGAAACTATTTAAGCCACGCCCAGGCTGAGAAACATGCTTTGTGTTTTCTGCACCTGCAGCGTGACACTCACCGTGTTCGGATCGGTCTCCAGTAGGCTTGCATCTTTCTTCTGCGCTCAGCTCCTGCAAGAACAAGAACACCATTAGGAACAGCCTTACCTTGCAGCGCTTCTGCCCATCATTCATCGCTCCTTCTATTCTGCGGGCATCTTCGGCGGTGTCATTCCCATCCCGGTATGCCGCTTCCTAAGGAAAAGGGAAAAGAAAAGAAAAAAGGCATTAGTAAGCATTCGGCACATCTTTGCTTATTTTTAAAGACTGTACAAGCTTCAAACGCTTACCTGAATCCCAGCCGCTCTGGGTGAACTCTGTCTCCGGAACTTCTCATCCATCTGCAAGAGGGAAAAGACACTCCAGGTTAGCGTGGAAACATCTAGAGGCGCCGGATACCGCGCTTACTCACCGCATTTCTTCTTCATAACCGGCATCCACGCTGAAAACGTCGCGCCACCTAAAAGACACAGAAAAAGAACTCGGTTCAATACTAATACGAAAGGGTTGCATCGTGCAATGCGCTCTCACTCACTTTCAGCGCTACTCATCTCAGCAGCACGTCGCCATCCCCGGACACCGGCCATCATCTAAGGAAGGAAAGGAACGAAGTTGGAGAACTGTTCAAAAGACTCATACTTACCTGTCGGACTCTTGCCAGTGAAGTAACTAGGCAGCAACGAGCCCGCATCAATCAACGCGCCCCTGCGCTGAAAGCAGGACGGAGTGCACACTTTCCCAAAAAACAAGGTGAGCTGTGGATCAAAGGGAAGGGTTGGACCCCGGGGAAGAAGGGGTTCAAGCACACAGAGACAATAGGGAGTTAAACTCTACCAATCCTGTGTTTCAGGCCCAGTCTCCAGTCGAGTAGACTCCAGGGAAGGGTTTGAGGTCGTAAGAGGTCAGAACAGGCTGAGTGACGTCCCCGTGGATACCAGGTGAGCGTTACACCTAGGACACCTGTGCCCGCTTCCCGGCCCATATGAATCGCAGTATCTCGGAGCGTACCTCGCAGAAGTATTCTCTGGGGAGCGAAATTGGCACATTTATGCACACATACAGGAAGCGCAGGAATAGCACTATTTCAACCAGCGATATCCTCCCATATAGGTGAAGTGGTAGTTCCATCCATTTATTCATTGACGCTTTGGTTTGCTCCAACACTATGCATTAATTCTGATTATATAATTCTTTTTCAGAGCAGGCTATATGTATTCCCAAATACCTGGTGCAGATTTCATGCCATTGAAACCCATACTTCTCATTAAAACGTTTAGTGCCCGCTGTGAGTGGAAACAGTACTGATTTCATGATATTAACTTCCGTCTGGAGTGTTGTCCAAAGGTCACCACGTCTCATCACAGGACCCAGGTTGTGTTCCGGGTCCTTAATGTAAAGCACCATATTGTCTGCGTATAGGTAGATGACCACTTTATGTTGGTATAATTGTATCCCTCTCTGAATATGTCGCTCCCTGATCCCCCTCCGCTAGTGGTTCAATTGCCAGCGCAAATAGTAGCGGCGAGAGAGGACACCCCTGTCGTGTATCACTCTCCAAGGGTATGGCCAGCGTCAGTAGACCGTTCACCCGAACTTTAGCACTGGGTGAGGTGTAGAGTAGTTGGATCAGTGTGATAAATTATTCCCCCAGACCTAGTCTGCGGAGTACAGTGAACAGAAAGGGCCATTCTACAGAATGAAAAGCTTTTGTGGCGTCTAATCGCATCACCAATATCGATTTGTCTTGTTGGACAGCTGTTTGTTTGTTTTTATTATTTATAATGCGCAAGCGTACCCGAGGGTATCAGGGCGCAGCCTTTACAAGAATTTGCAAAGCTTGGTTACAAGTCATAGGGTATACAAAGAGACAGTAAGTTACACCAATAATATATACATATCAACAACGAAGTACATGGATATTATATACATATAAACAAGTGGGCACACGTGGTTACATTGTGTGCGGGTAGCATGAGAAGGGGACAGCCTGGCAGTGGAGTATCTTTGACGGCCTACATTTTCAGCCATGAAACTACCTTAGATCGGAAGTTCTGGTAGGGCAGGTCCACTCTGAGATTAGGCGGTAGGGAGTTCCACAGTTTGGCTGCTTTCACTGGGAAGCTGTTGCCCCCTATGGTGGCACGTTTAAAGTTGGGGACAGAGAGGCAGTCTTTGTAGGCAGTTCTGGTAGGTCTCAGGGAGGACTGTCTATGGAATCTATTGATCAGGTAAGTAGGGGCAGCGTTAGTGAGGGATTTGTGAGTGAGCGATGCAGTTTTGAAGAGAATGTTGTCATTGATGGAGAGCCAGTTGTTCTGTTAACTGAGTCCTGAGATGTGATCTCTTCTGGAGATGCCCAAAGCCGCTCTGAGAGCGTTATTTTGAAGAGTTTGCTATTGGTAGCCTTGGAGGATCCCAGATAGAGGGCATTACAATAGTCCAGGCGGGACAGTATAAGGGCACTAGTGAGGGTAAGTGTCAGACAGAAATGGTTTAGCTGTGCGGATTAATTTACACGTATAGGCCATGGAGGAAGCCAGGGCGCTCACCTGTTTTCTGAACGAGAAATTAGAGTCCAGGTAAAAACCCAAAGTTTTGACCTCTTGTCCAACCCTGATGTTGTTACCATCGATCATGAAAGAGTTGTAGGCAGGGCCAAGTTTCTTTAAACTGGACGTAGTGCCTAGGATGATGAGTTCCGTTTTATCATCATTCAGGTATAGTCCATGTATGGCCATCCATGCCTGGATGATGATTTACACCCTATTTAGCAAGGCCAAATCCTTTCCATAATCTCCAGAAAGCGGAAGGAGGATCTGGGTATCCTCTGCATAGTTAGTGTAGGTGATACCGAGATGATCCAAATCATCGAAAAGAGGCTTGGTAAATATGTTGTGGGGGAGACACAGGAGCCCTGTGGGACGCCACAAGTGATTGGTATGGGGTCTGCCGCCGCGGTGGGTGAGAAGTCCCTCATGGTTCTACCGTATAGAAAAGAGGTAATCCAGGTGATGGCCTCAGTAGAGAAATGAGCTGATGTGTGGAGATGTGTGCAAAGGACCGAGTGATCGACCAGGTCGAAAGCTGCAGACAGATCGAGGAGGAGGAGTAGGGCAACTTGGCCGTTGTCTCTAAGCGTATCGATCTGAGCTTTCAAGTCAATGAGAGCAGTTTCAATCCCATGTTGAGGGCGGAACCCTGATTGTCTGGAACCTAGTAGATGGTGTTCTTCCAGGTACTTCTGAATTTGTACATAGGCAACCTTGTCCAGGATGTTTAGTAGAAAGGGAACAGTTATAGGTCTGTAATTAGTGGGCGTGGCTGGGTCAAGTGTGGGTATTTTTAATAGTGGAAGTACCCAGGATTGTTTCCGATTGGTGGGGATGGAGCCAGTGGTGATGGAGGCATTAATTTGTTTTGTGATGAAGGGGAGAGGTCACGGGCGGCATCCTTGTTGAGCTGTGCCGGGCACAGGTCTCCCTGTCAGTTGAGGGTTTCAGAGACAGGATGATTTTTTTCTACTTCGAGAATCGTGACTTTAGAGAAGTTGAAGCGAGTGAGATCTGTAAGCATGGGCTTATCTGGTGTTTTTGAAGGAAGAGTGTCATTGAGGGATACTTTTTTACGGGCGATTTTACTTTGGAGGGTCGCAATTTTGTTTGCTAGGGCGCTTTGGATTTCTGAGCACCAGTTTTTGTCTTTGGTACAGGTGTCGGGAGGTACTACGAAGGTTTCTACTTCTTTAAGGATGGAGAATAATTCCTTCATGTTTGATTTCGCATGGGATATGCGAGAGTCATAGGAGGTTCGTTTAGCCAGGTAGATTTCTTTTTTGTAAAGTGTGGCTAATTTGGAAAGTTTGAGTTTATTTACAGCTGAGGGGGATTTTTTCCAAGTGGCCTCACAGTTCCTTTTTTGCTGCCTTAAATTTTTAAGGAAAGGTGTGTACCATTTGTTTAGGTGTGTGTTCGGTTTGCTTGGTCTCAGTTTAAGGGGGGCAGTTAGGTCTAGTGAGGTGGCCATGATCTTATTATATTCTTCAACCAGGTTCTCTGGGCCCAGATTGTCTGGGAGTGTGTTGAGTGTAGGGAGTAGGTTCGGGATAGCTGACATCAAGGCGAACATTCTGCGCAACCCATAATAGGTGGATCGTCCCGGAATAAACCCTGATTGGTCCATCTGGATACATCTGTGCATCAGTGGGGCTAGCCTGCCAGTATTTTGGCTAGGATTTTATTTTCCATGTTTATGAGGGATATGGGGAAATAGGAGGAGCATTTGTCTGCTGCTTTGTCTGGCTTCAGGAGAACCACTACCACTGCTTCTCGCAGCAACTCTGGTAGTTGACTGTCTTCCAAACTTTGCCGGTACACCTCCAGTAGATGCGGAGCTATCTTGGTTGAAAAGCATTTGTAAAATTTGTCTGTGTAGCCATCTGGGCCTGGGGCTTTCCTGGATGGTAATGATTTAATCGCTGATAGAACATCTTCCAAAGATATGGGACGGCCTAGCCATTCCCTCTCTTCCGCCATGCACCAGTATAGTGCCCCCTATCCAGGTATTCACCCAGTTCCTGCTTTGCTATTTGAACGTGTGAGGAATACAGCTGACTGTAGAAGGTTTTGAATTCTTGGACATTGTCTACATCTCCATACTTCACTTCCCCCTGTGCATTTTTTTTAGAGATAAGACCCGGCCTGTCTGCATTTCTAATGTATTTGTTCTCGCTAGTATCCTACCTGGGCATTGTCCCTTCCCGTATTGTCACACTGCTGCCCTGGAGATACTTCACTTCTCTTTGAGCTAGCTCATTGAATAATTACAATTGTTCCTTGATCTCTGCGTGTGTGGTTGTGCCCACCCCTTGCCATTTCTGCTTACAGACGCTTAATCCGATTTTCGGTCTCTTCTAGCAGTTGTCTAATTCGTTTGAGTATGCCCACCTCCATGGATATACAATCTCCCCTGAGTACACATTTGTGAAGCTTTCCCACAGAGTTGCATATGATCACACATTTAGTTAAAAAAAAGTTGTCTATGGTTTTGGATAATCCCTCCCGTAATGTCCCGTCTGTCAAACCTTTGCTTTTAAATGACCACTTTCTTTTCCCCTCCATTCTGTCGGCTGTTGTCAGGGCAAGGGGTACTGGTGCATGATCCGATAGTATGCGTGCGTAAATAGTAACATTCATTACCCAGTCAGCTAGTGTGCGAGAAATCAGAAAATAGTCTAATCATGATGCCGAGCTGTGAACTGAGGAGTGAAATGTATATCCCCCTCCCCCAGGGTGCCTTACTCTCCAGATGTCTTCCACTTCCCATGACAAGCACATGTCCCGCAGTTTATTGGTCACCTTGGACACAGACCTGAGGGTCCCATCCAAACAACTAGTATTTCTATTCATTGCTAAGTGATTGTGAAGAGCAATATATGATGCCCTTCACTTTAGTGACCATCGGTCTGTCGACTTATATTTCTACAGGGAGAGGGAAACCAGAGAAATGTAACTTCTCCTACATATTTACTGATTGGATACTTCATAGGTAGGTATGTACCCTGTATGTGGTACAATATTAAATCAGACCACTAGGTATGACACTTTTATTAGTTGAAATAAAAGATGAACAATATTCATTAATGTTATTCATTTGCTTTCCATGATACAGGAGACCACAAAGTAATAAGGAGTAAAAGACACGTCATATTAAGTCAGTTTGTGACCAGACCAGAGAATATTTCCAGAAAACCCCCTGAAGAAGTCCCAACAATATTTGTCAATGTACAGTTAGGAAAGAAACATGTTGGGCTGATAACAGCCACAATAAATAGGCTGTACAATTATAGTATTGTTAACATGTAAGCACTTTAGTCAAGCACTTTAGTAGGACAGCTGATTGTTATGAATTGTGATTTGTTTGTATTTTGTTTTTCTGTAAGTATTGTTGTCTATATATTTAATCTGTGATTGTTTATATTAAATCCATGTATGTTATACTGTTTTATGACACACTGATTAGGGTGTATCTTTAAACCTACCTGTAATTTTTAAACTGGTATCCGTTTTTTATAACAAGATTAATACATTGTTGATTACATTTTGAATAACCATTCAAGAGCAAATTGAATTATTTTCCTCTCTACACTCCTTATGCTGTGGTCTCTGCTACTCACTGAAAATGTGCACTAGGTCTTTATATTTTGAAGCTGTAATTTTGGTAACACCACCAGATTGTGACCAGGCGAATAGTGGCTCTTGATGGGTTTTTTTATTTAGCTTTTTTAACCGTGCAGCATTAATGTTCTTGTTCACTGATTTAGATGCATGGCAAACATATAAGTTATGCCTGATGTGTGGAAACTTTCTTGTCTGACTTTGGCTATGCTCACATGTCTGGCAGTTGCTGCCCATTCAACTTCTAAACCTCAATTGAAGCTGTTCAATCATTTTTTTTTAAACCACTCTCCTCCATTGCAACAAAGGAAGCATGTTCTGTAACCTAGACAACAACATAGCTTATTTTTCTACTGTCAATATGCGGAGAATCTGGAATACTGTGCACTACAGCCTGGGTTGTCTCAGTGACCATTACCAGCCAACCAAAGCATTTTTCCTTAAAGAGTCTTGCCCAGTGCTGCCTGTTCTTTTCACTATGTGTCATCCGATACAGAAACTCCTCGGCATACAACAGGCTGGTCGTTCTGGGATCTTTACTAAATGAATAATAGTTTCTCCGGGGTTTTTCCACGGATCGCAACACTCCAGTCACTAAGATGTGCTGTCGTGCTACTGCTCAATCTTGTGGTGGTACCCTACCATCCGAGCTCGGGGCTCCCCTGAAATGGGAAGCCTAAAGGCTGTGCCCTGCTCTAGGCAACTTTGTGCAGGAATGTCTAAGTGTCCTTGGTGCGCCCCAAACTCCAGTGCTGCTTCCCGGTCTCTCCTTGTACACCAAATGTTTTTTTTTTTCTCCAGTCTTTACTCTTTTCTCCCTTTCCTGCTCTTTTTCACTTTTTCTCTCTTCACTCATCTCTTCACCCTCCCTTTTGATGTTCTCTCTTAAGTCTGTCTCCAGTATTATCCCTATCTAAATTTCTCTCCCCCGATTTCGCTCTGTTCTTCTCTTGCTCAGTCTCTTCTCACCTACAGCCTCCCTCTTACCAACAACCTCCTTCTCGCCCTTTCCCTCACATGCAAACTCTCTCACGCTCATTCACTGTCAGCATTCACAAGACAGTTTTCCTTCTCTCAATTGGTACCTCATTCTCCCTGCCAACACCTTACCTTCACTCCAAAACGATTTGTGCACTCCCCTCTACAAACTGGGCATCAGCTTCCTGCTCCTCTCTGGTTTTTTGGTCTCTCCTCCATTCTACTAACCTCACCCAAACAACTCACACCGCACTCTGCCTCTCCTGTTTTCTTATTGACGTTCCTCATCCTGGTTCTGGGGTGGACCAGTCTTCCTTCCCAGCCTGCTCCTTGTTTCCCCCAGTCAGTATCAATTTTTCCCTGTGGTTCTTCGTCTGACAGCACCGGCTGGGTCTGGCGTCCGTGAATGTTGACAACGGAGTCGAGATCTATCGCATTGGAATGGACTCTCTTGCACTGCAGCATTCCATGCGCCTCGTTTTTGTCCCATGGTTGGTGCTCTGCTCAGTGTTTACTTCCCTTCTGGTCTTATAGGTTTGCTGCATCTGGGCGTCCTCTGGGTTACTCTATATTTCTTGGTGTTTTCGCATCTGTGGTTGTCTGTCTCCTGGGTGATGTGCTGGATGTTGGGTCCTGTAGTTCTTTTGGGCCACAGTACCTCCTGAGTATCGCGTACATGGATATAGGTATACAAAGAAAAAAGGGAGAGCAGGACTCTGAAGGGGTGCACAGTGGGTGCTGGGTGTTGGGTTAGAGAATGAAGCACCAATTTCACAGCAACCCTCCATGTCGTCAGGGGGCTCTGAGGCTCTGGTCCCACCCCATGACACCCCGCATTTCCTGGGTTGGGTCTGGCTCTGCCCTGGTAGACCGCCGACCATAGGTTGCAAGTGGTCCAGGTACCCAAGTGACAGGGGCCACCTCATGATCCTGTCACATTTTATCTCGTCCAGGGAAAATGCATTTCTTCTGATATTTGTAGTAGGTGTTCTTGGCCATGAACTTTAGTCTCCAAAATAACTGCATCTTATGAATTTTTAGGAGGGTTGAACCACTAAACAAAACAGCACAAGAACTAAGTACATTACCTGCTGCAACATTGCCAACAAAGGGTTGAGCGGACCAAGAGAGGCTGTTGTGGTTGTCTTAAATTCTTTACAATCACATTTTTTATCAAAATAAAGCAATGGTTTCCCACAAACGGTGCAATTTTTTGGTGGTACATTTCAACATCTTTTGTTTTAACAAGTTTTATTTATTCAGCAGGAGCATATAGTGAATACAACAGTTAGTTTTACCGTACTCTGCCTACATAACATATCATTTGTGCACAACCATTGTTTTTTTTTATAACATTTTATTGTTTTTACTGAAAACATACATTAATAGACCCCGTAGGAGCCTAAACCTTATCAACAAAATTGGAGACAATAGATTCAATTAGGTCATTTGTGATACATGTAGCATGACATTCTCTACATCGACATTTCCAGATTACACCCTGTACAACAATCGGATCAGAGAGTTTATACGGTATCCACCCATCGCTGCCATATTTTGTCCGCTTTTTCCGGTCATCCTCGTGCCCTATTTACTCTTTGTTCTATAGCAATGCATATCTGTACATCTGTGAGCCATCGTTCAACTTGCGGCGTCGCCGCAGAGCCCCATAATTGTGCAATGTTTCTCTTGATCACTGCAGTAGCGGTCGTGAAGCACAGCCTTTCGTACCAGGACATATCACCCTCACCTTCCACCCCTAGCAGCATCATTTTTGGATCTCTAGGGATCGTCTGACCTAAAACCTTTGATAGTATATCACATCATTGTTGCCAAAAGTGACGTATAGGCGGGGAGGCCCATAGTATATGGAAGAACGTTCCCTCCTCATTCCGGCAACACAGACAAGTGGGTTTTGCGACCTTGCCCCAGCGGTACAGGGCCACCCTTGGATAATATACTCTATGTAGTATCTTTAGTTGCACCAGTCGTAGTCTGGCCGAGATGGCTGTTTCACGTGGATACATTAGGAGCTTGATCCAGTCGTCTGATAAGATGGTTCCCACCTCCCTTTCCCATTTCACCCTCAAACTCGACAGTTCAGGAGTAGCAAAGGAGGTGATAGCACTGTACATTACTGTAATGACTTTAGCATTAAATCGTTCCATGACTATGTTTCGTTACATTGGGGTGCAGTCCGGCATACTGGACAGGACAGGTAGGTGCTGCTGTAGTGCATGTCGGAGCTGTATGTAGTGGTAACATTCGGTTACGGAGAGATTAAATGTCGACGCCAAGTCCTCAAAGGGTCTAATATTTCCATCTACTATCACATCTCTCACTTTTTTTCTATACCACTCGCTACCCATATTGGCCAACTTGGGAGCTTATCCACCTCGGGGAGGTTCCCGTTTTCCCCCAGTGTTTGCAATGGTGTAACTCTTTTTGCAGCCTATGAAAGCGTGCATCTCTGCCCAGACTCGGGTTGTTTGTGTCACCATATTCCGTGGGAGTGGGATGGGCAATTTTGTGTACAAACTTATGGCAGGTGATGATCTCACGGTTGGCAGTGAGTGTTGCATCAGCATATAGTGCATCATTAACTACTGACATCTGGCTAACCCAATATGTTTGTAGCCGTGGCAAACCAATACCACCCTCCGTATATTCATTGATGTGTCCCTTAACTCGGATACCCAAGTAGCGGAAATTATCCCTTTCCACTCTATAAGGACAGGGCTCTGGGATCTCCTCCCCTAATCCATTAACTGGGAACAAAATTGATTTAGTCCAATTTACTCTTAGGCCACTGAAGGCTCCATACCACTCCAGCACCACCAGTGTGTCACCACTTGGCATGCTATTGCCGGGTCTCTAAGCTATAACAGCAGGTCATCCGCATATAAGGAGACTGTCTTCCCATCCTGACGGACTTGGGAAACCCCTCCAAGTCTGCGTGTCCCATAAAAGCGCAGCCAACGGCTCTATTGCTAATGCAAAGAGAAGTGCCGATAGGGGGCAGCCCTGCCTCGTCCCCTTACCCGGGGTAAAGGATTGTGATAACCAGCCATTTACCCTAATTTCAGCCAGCGGGGAGTTGTAGAGGATCTGAACCCAACTCAAGAAGTGTGCACCAAACCCCATCTGGCGCATGATCTCCCAGAGTGCCTCACAATAGACGGAATCAAATGCCTTTTCAAAATCTATTGCTAGTAGTGCTAATGGGACGTCTAGTGTCTGGGACCGCTCAAGTGCCAGATGTAGTCTACGTATATTCATTCTCGTGGACCCGCCAGGCATAAAGCCACATTGGTCCGGGTGAATCAAGTGGGTTATAACACGCTGCAGTCGCACTGCTAATACTTTTGCCAAGATCTTTGCTTCGCTGTTGATGAGGGAGATCGTCCTGTAAGAACTGCATTTTTCCGGAGGCTTGTCCGCTTTGGGCATCAGTATTATGGTAGCTTTCCTGAGATCCGCTGGTAGACTGCCTACTTCCCTGGCATTGCGGTACATGTTTAGCAGGTGTGGGACCACTTCATTTCCGCCTATCCTTTTCCAGGCCTTAATAGGGAAACCATTCGGGCCCGGCGTTTCCCCAGATTTGAGTTGAATCATGGCCGCTAGTACCTCTTCTTACGTGATCTTTGCCTCTAAGGCAGCGGTTTGTTCAGTATTCAGGGAGGGAAGGGTGATCACTTACAGTATGGAGACCACCGGTGGGACAGTGGGGGCTTGATATAAATCTTCATAGTATTTTACAAATTCTTCTGCGATATCCGCATCCGTTAGGAGTGGGTCTGCATTGTCGTGTTTAATTGCTCTTACCTGACTGTGGCCCTCATCCTTACGTTCCAGCCACGCCAACATCTTCCCCTTCTTTGTCTCCCGTTGCATAGATTCTGGCCCTCATTGCACTGTGGGCTTGCTTAGCATTGTCTAGTGCTATGTTTTGTAGTTGCTTTTGGGCTAGGGCCAAGGATCTATGTTTGTCTGGCTGGTCTTGGGCAAGATAGGCCTCTTCTGCCTGCTTAACTTTCTCTTGCACTTCCACCATCGACTTTAAGTGTGCTTTCTTTTGTGCCGTGGTCCAGGAGATGATCTCTCCTCGGAGCACCGGTTTGAAAGCTTCCCAGAGTGTCACTGGGCTATCCACTGACCCCTCATTTAGTTCAAAATATGTCTTGCTGGTTGCTTGCATGCGTTCAAGCAGTTACGGAAAGCCTAGATAACTATTCAGTCGCCACGTCGGTGGCGGCGTTGGCTTTGAAGTTTTCAATCTGTAACGCTCGCCTGATATCCACGGGGACGCCACTCAGTCTGGTTGGACCACTTCTGACCTCGAACCCTCTGCCTTGGACTCATGTTCGGCTGAAAACACAGGAATTTGGGTTTATCTTATTGTTGCTTCCTGCCTGGAGCCCACCTTTCTTGTGGACCCAACTTCCCCCCCCCTAATGCTCTCCTCACCTTGCTTTATTGTATGGTGCGCTCTCCGTCCTTCTTCTCTTTGCAGGGTTGCGTTGTTGGATGGGCGTGTCGCCACCTAGTTGGCTCACTGGTGCGGGCCCTCTAAGTCCAGACATGCTGCGACTTCAGTTTGTCCAGGTAAGACTACTGGTTTGGCAGTTTTGTCCTTTACTTGCAATTTCCCCTAGTAATGTCTCTCCTTCTTCCTTGGGTGCAAGAAGAGTTCTAGTGGTGCCGTGCTGCTTGGGGCTGCGCACGAGATGGTGAGAGAAAGCGCAATGCGCGGCGCTATGTGCCGTTTCTTATGCTGACCTGTTCTCTCTTCCTTGCAGGCCACTGCAATGTTCCCGAAAGGATGCTGCTGAGAAGATGGAGCGCGGTGAGCAAAGCGTAGCCTGCGCCGCCTTCTTGATCTTTTGTGTGCTAATCAGTGTTTCTTCTCTCTTGCAGGTCGTACTTATGGCCCGAAGTGGACGTGGGCCGAGGGCGATGTAAACCCAGGTAAGCGTGCAATATTTTGGCTATTTCCAGTATTGGAGAATAAACGCTTACTAATGCTATTTTTTCCTTCCCCTTCTTCCCAGGTTGCGGCTTCTTCAAGATCGCGGGAACGTCGCCGAGATGGAAGATTCTCAGGTCCCAGGAGCGGAGGACAGGAGCAGGATTGGCTCACAGTTAAGTGTAGACTAACAGTGTTCTTGTTCTTGCAGGTAACCGGCTCTGGAATGCTGGTGACAAGCTGAACGTGGTGAGCGTCATGTTGCCCAGTGCAGAGTAACACAAAGCGTGTTTCTCAGGCTGGGCGTGGCTTATATAGCCCCCAGGT
Organism: Ambystoma mexicanum; assembly: GCF_040938575.1. NCBI lineage: Eukaryota > Metazoa > Chordata > Amphibia > Caudata > Ambystomatidae > Ambystoma > Ambystoma mexicanum. The sequence continues at coordinate 532,042,766 of NC_090941.1, read as the reverse complement.
ATCCCAGGTACCCCTGGGTCTGACCACACCTAAAAGACTAGACCGCATAGCTCGGCTCTAGGACGGAGCTATGCGGGGACATCCATGTTGTGCCAAAGGCTATTGCCAGGCCCAGTTCTCAAGTTCTTTTGATTCATACATGAGCCTGGGTCCAAGAGAGCCTTGGGCGAGATGGTGATGCCTTTAAGGCCATGATGGAAGTTTCTGGCGCAGCCCAAATGGCTTGCCCATTAGGGCCAGGGGCAGGGGCCATGACAGCACCCCTCTCCCCACAAGGCCCCCTCTCAGAGTAGTTCTTTCCGTCTGGTCCTGACTTGGTGGGATGGTCATGTTAGAACCGCCGTATCGAACGTGGTGCATGGATATATTCGCAAGGTTCCCATGTTCTGTCCTGCGGGCCATACCCCTTCCAGTCCACTAGATAATATAGTTTAGCTCTGACATTCTTTGAGTCCAGGATGCTCTTGACCTTGAATTCCGGCTCTCCATTGACAGTGACTGGTTTGGGTGGTATTGTAACTCGAATTCCAGGTTTCAAAAGAGACACATGGAACACTGGGGGAATGTGCATGTTGGAAGGTAAGGCCAGATTAACTGCTACTGGGTTTATAATAGATTAGATGGTGAACGGACCTAAATATCGTGGGCGGAATGTCCGGGTTCCTTTTATGGGCACATGCTTTGAAGCCAACAAGACTTTGTCTCCAACCTGGTAGTTGGGAGCCCTTTCACGACGCTGGTCAGCGTATTTCTTTTGGCGATCTTTAGCCTGGTGTAAATGTTCAACTGCTTTTGTGAAGGTCTGGGAAATTATGGTGTACAAAGTCTTAATGGCTGGCATTTCCAGAGTAGTGGGAACGTCCAGTTCGCAGGTGCGTGGATGTCTGCCGTATATGGTGTAAAAAGGAGTCTGTCCTGTACTGCTGTGCAAGGAGTTATTATAGGCATATTCAGCTATCCACAGCAAGTCTTTCCAACTTCCTTCCACTTGATGTAGCATACAGCGTAGGTACTGTCCGAGTGTTTGGTTTGTCCTTTCTGTTTGGCCATCCGTTTGGGGGTGGTGGCTAGTGGATAGTCTGATATTGATTTGAGCCATGGAACAGCATTTCCTCCAAAACCTTGGATACGAATTGGGTACCTGTCACGACCCACATCCAAAAACCCCTCTGGCAAGTCCATGGGCCAGGAGAGGTCTTGGCTCGGGTCTCCAATAAGCCTTGGCATAAACTTCCTAGGCCCTCTCGGAGCCAGTCCTGGTGCCTATGGCTCCAGACTCATACACGGTGATGACATGTTCTTGGGGAACTACTTTATTTTGAAACTGCCAACCAACATGGAGGCATCCATATAGCTTGGCTCCTTGGAACCAAGCTATGCGGTATAGTGTTTTGGGTGTGGTAGCCTAGGGACTACTTTACCTGGACTACTTTCTTGAAACTATTTAAACCACACCCGACTTGGATTACACGCTTCGCGTTACTTTGCAATCTTGCAACGTGACGTTCACCGTGTCCAGCTATACCCGCAAACCTCGGAGAAACAGCACCTGTAAGGAGACAAAATTAACATTGTTAGCAGCAGCATCTTACCTGCAATTTTCATCTATAGCTGCCCACAGCTCCTGCGAACAGCTTCCTAGGATCAGCGCATCTCCCGGACCGACGGATCTGCAAACCGGAAAGAAACAAGGTATTAGAGACATTGCAACATAACGAACTGCGCCAAAAAAGCTTACCTAGCAGGTCGCCCCTCGACCAGCATCGCCTCGAAATTCCACACCCTGAGTGAACACCACGATCTATGGGAAAAGAAAATAGGTTAGCAAAGGCATGGCATCACTGCGCTGCGCATAGCGCCTACTTACCGCATCATAGCGCTCATTACACGCCATCATTTATTGGCAAGACCAAATTCAGCCAATGCACCACACTGGACTTCCGCACACCTAAGGAAGTGAAAGAGACATTATTAAACCAAGAAAGGCATGCAGGAATAACAACAATATACAACAGCAATACGACCTACCTGAAAGACTTCAAACGGGCCGGCATCAGTGAAGTAACTAGATTGCATCCGCCCACAAAGGACAACGTGCACCTGCCAAGAAGGCAGGACGGAGAGCACACCTGAATCAACAATAAGGTGAGGAGAGGCCCCAGAGGGGCTGAAGGCATACGGGGTGGTGGGAGGCTAATTACCCCAGTTGGCCAGTCTTGAACATAGCCCTCCTGTATTCCAGGTATAACCTCCCTCACTGGCCACATCTGGGAACCACAGAGAAGGATACCAGTGTCCATACGGCTGGGTGGCGTCCCCGTGGATACCAGGTGAGCGTAACAGTACCTCGGTCTGAGATTAGTACCGAAGGAAACCCATGAAGTCGTACGATATGTCCAAGGAATACCTTTGCCAGGCTAGATGCATTTGGGAGACCTTTAAACAGCAGGAAGTGTGCCATTTTTGAAAATAAATCTACGACAACTAGAATGGTATTATATCCTTGACTGGGCGGTAGATCGGTGATAAAGTCAAGAGACAATGTATGCCATAGCAACAGTGGAATTTCTAATGGCCTAAGGAACCCAGCTGGTTTTTGTTTTTATGACTTATTTTGCGCACATACGCCGCAGGAGAGGGTGAATTGAAGGACGTCCTAATGCCACGTGGGCCACCAGTAGCTTCGTTTTACCTCGGCTAGAGTCTTAGCTATCCCAGGGTGACCCTCAATCAAAGAGTCATGATAACCTGATGTGACCTGTTCCTGTAGTTCCTTTTTGGGCAAGAATAAATGGTTCCTGAAATACAGAAGTTGGTCCTTGATTGCATAGTGTTCTCCCCATGTACTCCACTCTTGTAACAGCTCGGGACTCATCAGATGTCGGATCTCTTGTTGTAGTTCATACTGAGTCGTTGTTGTTGTAATGCCCAGGAGCTTGTCTCTTGGAATGATGGGCAATGGATCGCGGGTCGTGTACACCTGTTCATCAATACCCATACGGGAAAGGGCATCGGCTTTTCTGTTTTTAACCCCAGGCTGAAACGTAATCATACTCCGTGAAGAAAAGGGCCCAGCGTAGTTGTCGTGAGGATTGAGCTTTCGCTGTTTTTAGATATTGTAGATTGCGATGGTCAGTTATCACGGTGATGGTATGCCTGGCACCTAGGAGATGGTGTTGCCAGGCCTTAAAGGCTGATTTGATGGCTAGGAGCCCCTTATCCATGATGGCGTAATTGAGTTCAGGTGGTGAGAATTTATGTGGCCAGAAGGCTACAGGATGCAGCTGACCGGTATTTGGGTCCCTTTGCGAGAGGACAGCACCCATTGCCATGTTTGAGGCATCTGTTTTCACCACATATGGAAGGTCTGGGCGAGGATGTTGTAGGATCGGGGCAGAAGTGAACCTCGCCTTCAGTTCTTGGAAGGCCTTTTCTGCTTCTTCGATCCATTGGAATTTTTTGTTGCTTTTCCTTAATAGTGATGTGATCGGATGCACTATTTGAGAAAATCCCGGGATAAATCGGCGGTAGAAATTTGCAAAACCCAACATGCTCTGGATTCCTTTGAACGAACTTGGAGATGGCCAGTTTAGAATGGCATCGACCTTGTGCACATCCATTCGGATTCCTTTTGGGGTTAGGACGAAGCAGAGGAACTCTACCTCAGTGATGCGAAACAAGCATTTCTCGATTTTTGGCATAGAGGTGATGTTGGCGGACTTTCGTAAGAACGGAATGGACATGCTGGACGTGGTCTTGTTTTGAAGCAGAGTATACGAGAATAACCTCGATATAGACTAGGGCACATACATCAATTGGTTCTCTTAAGACATCGTTCATGAAATATTGAAATGCAGCAGGAGCTTTGCAAAGTCCAAATGGCATTACCTGGTATTCGTAAAGACCATATTTGGTACGAAAAGCGGTCTTCCATTCGTCCCCCTTTTTCACTCGAACAAGATGGTACGCTCCTCTAAGGTCCAATTTAGTGTAGATTTGGGCGTCTTTAACTTGATATAACAGTTCTGGAATAAGCGGTAGGCGGTAGCGATTTTTTTAATGGTGATTTGGTTCAATGCGCGATAGTCGATGCAAGTCCTCAAGTCTCCTTCTTTCTTCGGCAAGAAGAATAGGGGAGATGCTGCTGGTGACTTCGAAGGGTGGATGAAACCATTAGCCAGGTATTGATGTAAATAGGACTTCAAATGTTGGTTCTCAGGTTCAGTAAGTGCATAGATTCGACCACAAGGGATTTGTGCACCAGGTACCAGGTCGATCTGGCAATCATATGGCCTGTGCGGTGGCAAGGTGTTAGCTTGTTCCTTCTGAAACACATCTTGAAAGTCCTGGTATTGACTTGGTAGGGTACCGGTCACACCCAGAGTTATTGTCGCTGTTCCATGAACAGATGGGCTTGTATTCGTTGACTTCTTTCCTTTATAGTAACAAGTGTGAGTACAGCCTTCGAAAAAGACCAACTCCCTTGCACGCCAATCTATGTGCGGATTGTGAGCTAGCAACCACGGCATCCCTAAGCTCAACCGAAACTGGGGCGCCTTGAGGTCGAAGGCAATAGATTCCCGGTGACCACCCTGACACAGAAGGGTTAAGACTGTAGAGCATTGAGATACTGGACCGGAAGCTATTTCCGTACCATCAACGGTGGTGACTGTTTCAGTGGTCGATTTAGGGCATAGAGGAAGCTCCATCTTTGCTGCAAGATCCTGGTCCATATAATTCCCAACTGCTCTGCTGTCAATGTATGCTTCTACTGTATGCATCCTAGACGGTTGCTGGTGGTTGATTAGGATAACGGGCAACGCAAAATGTGAGGTCTGTAGTTCACTTTCTTTGCTCGACAAATGGACCCCTACATTTGCCGGGCTTGGTAGTTTTCCGGCTCCTCATTCGTATTTTCTTTGTCAGTGGCTCTTACGATTCTCCTCGGCGGTTTCACTGGAAACTCTTTGAGGAAATGACCTGATTTTCCGCATTATAGGCATAGCTGCTGCTCCCTTCTCTTGTCTCTTTCAGCTTTGGTTAAAGGGGGCCTTACCCCTCCTAGCTGCACTGGTTCCACCGAATTGTCCGTTACTCGTGGGGCATTGTCCCTTGACTGAATGTACATGGGGCGAGTGTCCAGTCTACCCCGATCTGCCCTTTGGTCTTGCAATCTGTGATCTAGCTGAACCACAAGGTTAATAAACTCTGCACAGTCTTTTGGTGGATCAACCACTTGGGCAAGAACATCTTTTAGCTCTCCCCGTAACCCCCGGTGGAATAGCGTAGTTCTCTTCTCCACAGGCCACCCTGCTTCAACCACGAGCCTGTTGAAAGTCGCTATATATGTTAATAGGTCTTGGTTTCCTTGATGAAGGGACAAAAGCTTGTTGTCTAGTGCCTGTCCATGGGTACGACGAGCAAAGACTTTTTCCATCTCCTGCTGAAAGCTCCCGAAGTCACATAGCAGTGGATCATCCTGACTAACAAAAGGTACAGACCAGACCGCAGCACTGCCATTCAAATAAGAAAGCGCGAAAGCAACCCGTGACTGGTCATTAGGGAAGGCCTCAGGCCTACAAAGAAAATGGAGGTGACATTGGTTCATAAATGTTGCATACTTCCTGGGGTCTCCCGTAAAGCGCTCAGGTGTGTTAGACTCACCTGGTATCCACGGGGACGCCACCCAGCCAGGTGGTTGTTGGTGCCCTTCCCAATGATTCCCTGGTGTGGTCTCGGTGTCGATGGGATTCCGCCTGGAAATGAAGACTATATTAGGACTGCGCGACCAAGGTACGTTTTCCCCCACCTCTTGTGTTTCCAGCCCCTCCAGGTTCTCTTCTCACCTGGTTGTCAGAATCGGTGGGCTCTCCGTCCTGCTCTCTGGGCAGGGGCACGTTGTCTTTTGTGGGCGCGGTCGGTCCAGTTACTTCACTGACTGCTGCTCTTGTAGTGTCTTTCATGTAGGTCTTATTGCGATTGATGGCGTCGTTATTCTTGCATGCCTTTTCTCTGTTCTAAATGTCTGCAGTAAGGAGGCGCTTTGCGTAGCGCAGCGATGTCTTGTCCTCACTGACCTGTGCTTTTCTCTTTTCGTAGGTCGAGGTGAGTTCCCAGCGCAGATGGAGTTCCGGAGCTATGCCGGCCGAAAAGCAACCAACCAGGTAAGTCTTTAAGCGCTTTGTGGTTGTAATGTCTCCACTACCTCTTTTAATGATGTCTTCCTCCTTTTCTCAGGTCCTTCGATCCAGGCGGTGAACTCCACCAACAGAGCTGCGAGCAGTGAAGGATGATGAATGCAGGTAAGATTCTGCTGTTAACGATGTTCTTGGTTTTTCTGCAGGTCCGGAATTCACCAGGCTCGTGAGAAAGCTGGACACAGTGAGCGTCACGTTGCTAGAAGCAAAGTAACGCGAAGCGTATTGTCTTGTTCGGGTGTGGTTTAAATAGCCACTGTAAAGTAGTCCCTAGGCCACCACACCAAAACACTAGACCGCATAGCTTGGTTCTAGGAATCAAGCTATGTGGATGCCTCCATGTTGGCTGAAAGCCTAAATAAAGTAGTTCCTCAAGCAGATGTCTTTCCTTACTGAGGGCCTGAGAAGTGGATGCCAGGCCTTATTAGTGATCCGAGCCCTGATTCCACCTGGCCAATGGGCTTGCCAGTGGGGATCAGGGCTGAGGGTCGTGACAGCTGGGGCAAAAGGAACTGCTCCTGGAAGGGTTATCTGTACCGGATTGGTTGATGGCACTGACCTAGAGAAGACTTTCCCAGGCAATGGGGCTTGTCCTGCCTGTGACTGGAGAAGTTGCCTACTCAGGTCGTCAACTTAGCCACTATCAATTCCCTCTGCAGGGCGTTGGTCTCCTGTCTGGCTGAATGCACCTCAGCACGTTAACTGCCCCAACATCTGAGCTAACTGGTCGGTTTCTGACGTTTCGATGACTCCCAGGTGGATTATAGTTTGTGAGTCTTCGCGTTCTTTAACGCTCACCTGATATGTTATGTTATGTTATTTTGCATTTATACAGCGCCTTATATACCATTGGTATGGTCTGAAGGCGCTGGTAGGTTGAACGCCCTTGGGAACCGAAGTTCGGGTCAGTAGAGAGAGTTCAAAGGTGCGTGTGTACACCAGGTATGTGTGCAGCTGGTGCGGAATTCGTTTGGTAGCTGCTTCTTAGCGGTAGGTGTGGTGGTTGAGAGATCAGGAGTATGTGTTCGCTCTGGCAGGATTTACCCAGACCGAGTGTGGCTGCGTTAGGCCTGAGGAGAACGCCTGGCTGGGGGGGTGTGAAACCAGCAGTGTTTACTTAGAGTGATGGGGAGTGAGCGGTAGATGTTGATATGAGAACAGTTATACCAAATGGTGTCATAGTATCTCTGTGGTCTAGTTGAGTGGTGGTGTAAAGAAGAGAGTAGGCGTGGGGTGTGGTATGATATATGCCCTTTCAAATGTTCCCTGCATTCCAAAGCATATTATGTATGTCATGCAATTCTATGCAATCAGGTCTGTTCTATGCATTTTTATTCATTTCAGGCGTTCAGGATTGCCCTACACACTCCTGTCTGCTCGACACTCTCACGCACTCTAGTCCGCCTTGCGTGCTCTAGTCTATCCCTCATTCTCCAGTGTGCCCCACGCATGCTCTCATGTATTCCATACGCATGCACTCCTGTCTTCCCCGCGCATGCACTCCTGTCTACCCCGCGCATGTACTCCTGTCTGCCTACGCACTTGTCCGCTCTGTATACTCGTCCGCTCTGTATACTCACCGGTCTGAAAACACAGGAATTTGGGTTTATCTTATTGTCTCTTCCTGCCTGGAGACCACCTCCCTTGTGGACCCAACTCCCCCCCCCCCCCCTATTGCTCTCCTCACCTTGCTTTATTGTATGGTGCGCTCTCCGTCATCCTTCTTTTTGCAGGGGTGCGTTGTTGGATGGGTGCATCGCCACCTAGTTGCCTCACTGGTGCGGGCCCTAGGAGTCCAGACCTGCTGCAACTTCAGTTTATCCAGGTAAGACTGCTGGTTTGGCAGTTTTTTGTCCTTTACTTGCAATTTCCCCTATTAATGTCTCTCCTTCTTCCTTAGGTGCAAGAAAAGTTCTAGTGGTGTTGTGCTGCTTGGGGCTGCGCACGAGATGGTGAGAGAAAGAGCGATGCGCGATGCTATGTGCCGTTTCTTATGCTGACCTGTTTGTTCTCTCTTCCTTGCAGGCCGCTGCGATGTTCCCGAAAGGATGCTGCTGAGTAAAGATGGAGCACGGCGAGTAAAGCGTAGCCTGCACCGCCTTCTTGATCTTTTGTGTGCTAATCAGTGTTTCTTCTCTCTTGCAGGTCGTTCTTATGGCCCGAAGTGGACATGGGAAGAGGGCGATGTAAACCCAGGTAAGCGTGCAATATTTTGGCTATTTCCAGTATTGGAGAATAAACTCTAACTAATGCTGTTTTTTCGTTCCCTTTCTACCCAGGTTGCGGCTTCTTCAAGATCGCGGGAACGTCGCCGAGATGGAAGATTCTCAGGACCCAGGAGCGGAGGACAGGAGCAGGATTCACTCACAGGTAAGTGTACACTAACAGTGTTCTTGTCCTTGCAGGTAACCGGCTCCGGAATGCTGGTGAAGAGCTGAACGTGGTGAGCATCACGCTGCCCAGTGCAGATTAACACAAAGCATTTTTCTCAGGCTGGCCGTGGTTTATATAGCCCCCAGGTATCCCAGGTACCCCTGGGCCTGACCACACCTAAAAGACTAGACCGCATAGCTCGGCTCTAGGACTGAGCTATGCGGGAGCATCCATGTTGTGCCAAAGGCTATTACCGGGTCCAGTTCTCAAGTTCTTTTGCTTCGTACATGAGCCTGGCGCCAAAGGTGCCAGAACTGGCTCCAAGAGAGCCTTGGGCGAGATGGTGAGGCCTTTAAGGCCATGATGGAAGTTCGTGGCACAGCCCAAATGGCTTGCCTATTAGGGCCAGCGGCAGGGGTCATGACAGCTCACCATGAGCAGGGGGGAGTGGTCTGATTTGCCTCTCGGGAGAAACATTGCCTGAGTTGCTGAGTGTTGGTAGAAAGAAATAGTCTAGGCGTGACAGAGAAGTGTGTACTCCAAAGTGGCATGAGTATTCTTTTTTCTTGGGGTGCAGGTCACGCCACACATTCCGAAGTCCGAATGCTTCGGCAAATGCAGCAAGTTTAGTGCATGTGTTGGGGTTTCTACTGCGTAGGTGCGTACGATCCTGAGCTACGTTAGCAACCTCATTGAAGCCCCCCCCCCAAGATCAAAATATCCAACGTATCATTAACCAGTATTGGTGATATATCGTGTATTAGTATGGCTGACAGTGCAGGTGGAGAGTATATTGCCATGAGGGAGATTGTTTTATCCCACAGCTGGCCTGTAACATATGTGAACCTACCCCCGGCTACCTTCGACAGGGTAAGAGGAAGCCTCTTATGCACTAGTTTAAGCACCCCTCTTGAGCCCGTTGTGAAGCCTGCTTGTATTGTTGTACTAAGGTTGGTGTGTTTAAAGAGGTTGTTGCTTGTGCCCGCTAGGTGGGTGTCGGTCAGGAAGACCATATCCGGTGCATCCCCGTTCAGGAACTGTATCACTAGTCTCCTTTTTATACTATTTCCCAGCCCATTAACGTTCCAGGTGAGAAGCTTTAGGGCCCGGGTCGCAGTGTTATGTGAGGTCATTGAGTATCTGTAAGCCTGTGCGTTGGTCGTAGCGTACTGGGTAGGTACAGCAAATCCCCCTTGTTTTTCGGTGCAGGGTAATGACCACAGTGTATATGTAATGTTGTCTTCGAATCCATGACTGTCTCAACAAAACCCCCCTTTTTCCCCTCAACTGTGAATATGCATTTCAAAAAATAAAACATCATTGATTTACCCCTCCATCAATCGCCCCCCATACTCCGTTCCGACCAACAGTAGTCGTGAGGCAATTTATCTACTCGCTCCCGACTATGCCTACAACATTCACAAGACCCACTGGAGATCCAAACCCCTCTCAAACATTCTCCTTAAATCCTTCTAGGGAAGGCAATGTAACCAAGGAAGCGGATATGTAAACCGCAAACTTCGTGGGGGGGCAGCCTTCCTTCTGGCTGCTTCGAGGTTCCTCCTTGATTTCCAGTGCTGTAAGTGCAGTATGTAACATACTGTTGCACCTGTACATGGTGCAGTGCAAAGAGAGGGAAGTGTTCAGAATGCAGTATGTATTGGGTATAGTGGCCACTACCTGGCCGCTTCAGGGGGGGGTGGCGGACATCGGCTGTGGTGGTGGTAGTGGCTCTCGGCTTGGACGGGCACGTTGGATCCCATTCCTATTGTTTCGTGCGGCTTTCCAGTCTCCGTCGATGTGGAGTTATGCCCATTTCCATGCCTCCTTCGGGTCGGGTGAACCGTCATGCCCTTGTGTTAGATTTTAAGCTGAGTCGGGAAAAGTAGGCCGTATTTGACATTGAGCCCTTGCAGCTACCCCTTTAGCTGGTCAAATGATTGTCTAGCTTTCTGTACATCCTGTGTATAGTCGGGGGAAGAAGGCGATCCTGGAGCCATGGTAGGTCAGTGTGCCCTTGGCTCGTGCCCTTTAAAACAGCACATCCCGGTCCCTGTAATTAAGGAGTTTCACGATCACGGTACGCGGTGGGGGCCCGGGGGATCGGTTTTCCTGTGGGCATTCGATGGGCTCTTTCTATGGAAAAGAATTTTGAGGAGGAGTCCGGTTTGAACATATCCATGATTCATTGTTCCAGAAAAAGTTCCATACTAGGACCTTCAGCGTTCTCTGGCAAGCCTAGGATCCTAATGTTGTTGCGCCTTCAGCGTCCCTCCCCCTCGTCCACTCTATTTTCCATCGTTTTCTGTTTTGAGTTAATGCCCTGCAGTTGCTGTTGTAGGTCCCGTATCCCATCCTCCGCATCAGAGATGCGTTGCTCCGCCTCCCCTGTGCGAGATGTCAGTTTCTGTAGATCATGACGGAGGAGTGAGACGTCCATACTTATGTAGTCCATTTTTTGTTCCAGAGAGGCGCGCAAGTCCACTATGGCAGCCATAATGTCTTTCAGGGACAAAGTATTGCCCATAGCGGCAGTACGGTTATCCAGGTGAGGTTCTTCTTGACTCAACGGAGGCTGTATCGTGAACTGATCAATCTTGCTCTGCACGGCGTGTTTCTTTTGTTTGTCTTTGCCCATATTGGGTGAGAGCGTCAGGCGTAGCCCCTATTTCGTCCCAAGTTATGGTTCCAACACGTGTGCATACAATGCGCAGGATGGCGGTTCCAGACAATGGCGCACCGATGGTGGGGTGCCCCTCTCAGTGTAATCCCAGCTGTAGTTTGCTCAATATGTTGCTTCTGTTTTGCTTCTACATGTGGTGATCATTAGATTTCGCTGGGGGGGATAGTCAGTGTTTGCGTCCTTTGGTTGTTGCTGCTCCCTTAGGGTAGGCCGTAAAAGCACGGCGTGATGGCTCAGCAAGGACACCCACGTCCACACCACTACTTTTCCATTGACCAGGGTCTGTCCGTGCCTGTCCTCTCCCTGTGCCGTTCTCCGTTGGTTCTGGCGCTGCATGCTGCGCTGCAAATCAGGATTGGTTTGCTTTGCTCCAGGTCTCGCCCGTCTGACATCCGTGACTACAGACCACGTGTATTGCTCCCGACACATCCCAGATGTAGGTCACTAGCACTGGATTTGCTTTAGCGGGTCCCCAGCCCACTGCTTCGCGTGTTCAGCTTGTTACACTGCAAGCAGTGCCAATGGGCACTGTGTGTGCGCCGGCAGGGTGGTCTTGGAGTCTGTCCCCCATGCGCTCCGGTACTCCCTGTGTCACCATGTATGTTATGTCCCATATACATCACCCTCCTGTGGCCATTAACAGTGCCCCGGGGTGCCGTAGGCACGAGGACACTGCACTCCTTGTAGAGGCACTACTAGCGTTGTTGGGATCCCTGGGCCTCACCTTGTCCACGGTGCACACCCGCTGATAGATTAATTTATAGCACTTGTGTTGTGGGCGCTCTGCACCCCTGCCGGTCCCAGATTCTCAAGCAGTGCGCAGAACCTTCAGGGCTGAGAGTGAGGTGTAGCCGGTCGCTTCCCCTGCTGGACTCCCCTTAGTAGTCCAGATGGGGCGAGCCAGCAGCCCGCTAATGATGCGTTGCGTGCCCCCTCCCGGGGTGAATCCACGTAGGTGTTGCAGGGTTGGCCGGGCCGATACCCCTTCACAGCGGTATTCTCCACATCGACCTCCGCTGCTGCCGGACCGGAGATACAGGCATCCGCAGCAGGCGTGAAAGACCCCCGCCCGCAGCACCTACAGCGGCCTGACACCCGCCACTGGAGATGGGCCGCAGTCTTGTCACCGTGTCGGCAGGGGTCGCAGACAAAGGCACCGCCGCACACTCTCAGTGGCCGTCCATGCTGCGTCGCCAAGTTCCAAGGGCTGTTCTCGTCTGGCCCAGCTGCCGGACTCAGTCTACGCTGTTCCTGCCCAGACAGTAATCCACAGGGGGGCGACACACAGGACGGGTGTCTGCTCTGCAGCTAGACCGCAGGTGGTCTCCTCGCAGCGACCCGCCCACGGCCACCGCTCTCTGATGATGAGCGCTACCAGCTCCAGGTGCGGGGGGTCACAGGACGGCTATCATGGATGCAGCGTTTCTCCCCAGTTCCTGTCTGCGACCCTCTGCCGGCTGGCTCAGCGGGGTCCCACAGCCGCAGAATTTCAGAGAGTTATGCCCCAGGGAATCCTCTCACTGTACAACAGCTTATAAATCTTGTCATGCAGGAATCGGGCTGGATTTCACAGGATTATTCGGCGGCCTACGGAGCCCAGTGGACTCGCGTCCGCCTCGCAGTTGGCCATGCCCCCGTGCACAACCATTGTTAAGTTTCACAGTGGATCAATTGTTTCTGCGGTTTTACCTTATTCCGTAACAAATGTCCGTATCCCCAACAGCCAACCTCCCTTACCCCTTTTCCCCAACTTGATTGGTTTCAATGTCCTTTCCTTGGTCGGCGGTCTCAGACCGTTTCATGTACTTAGACATTTGCTTGCATTCAGAGGTTCAGCAAAGATGAACGTTCTTAAGTAGCTTTGGTTTGAGGAAGTTAGCTTCTCTGTCCTTTACGAACTCCCAAAAGAGATTCAATACGGTCAGGAATCTAGAGTATTTTTAAGACTTTAGGGCGCATATTTTTTCCATTACTATAACCCCCCCACATCTTGACCCACCACCAGGCTATTATCGGGGCAAGTTTGTTTTTCCATCCTTGTGCCAGTGTCATTCTCGCTGCCAACAATAAGTGTGTGATAAAGTTAGCGTTGTGTCCTGTTGCTGCATATGTCTCTTCCACCACCGTTCTCATTAGGGCTACTTTTGGCTCGAATGGCAGGGTCACTCTCGTTCTCTTTTATGTGCCCCAGTACCTCTTTCCAGAACAACACCGCTTTCGAGCAAGACCGCCACATATGGTAGAGGTCTCCCTTCCCGCCACATTGTCTCCAGCAGTCCAGGGGGTATTTAGCATTTATTTTGTGTAGGGGGACATGTACAACCTATAACGCAGCTTACAAGCCGATTCCTTGATCGCGGTGCATTTGGAAGACCTATGCGCCCTCATCCAAATCTGTCCCCATTCTTCTTCTGTAAACGTTTCTCCTATGTCTTTCTCCCAGTTCGTTTTATTCAGAAGTTTATCTCCAATTTGCGCATTGTCTAATAGCCTGTATATTCTAGATGCCCCTTTCGCGGTCGCCCCTTCCTGCATGGTGAGTTCGAGTCCGATCGGGGTTCTAGTGCCCACCCTCTTCACCACAGGGTGGGTGATCCAGTGTCTGATTTGCGTGCATCTATATCTCTTTCTCCCCATACCGAATTTTCGTTTACATTCCTCGAATGATGGGGGTGGGGGGACCCACCCTGGTACATGTCTGTTGGGGTCAAATCTTCCACACCCGTCCACCCCTCTCAGAATCTCGCTTGTAAACCTGGAGTGAAATCAGCGTTGTTTACGAGTGGGGAATGGAGGCCCAATCCCTGCCAGATTTCTTTCCCCCACAGCGCTTTGTCCCAGCTACAAAGGGACATTCTAGTGGCTTCCAACAGTTGACCCCTCTTTCTCAGTCTCGGGTGGTGAGGGTGCGCCGTGCTTTCAGGGAGGTTGTGGTCGCCTCCTGCTCCATCTGACACTACCTGCTTGTTCTGTCATGTCCTGCCCATTTCAACATTGGTGCTAGGTATGCCGCCAGTATGTACCTTCCTATGTTGGGAACCCCCAGGCCTCTGAGGAGGGGAGGGCGCATCATGATTTTCTTTTGAATCCTTGGTCTTTTACCCTGCCATATGAAGGTGAACATTGCTGTTTGCAGGATTTTGGACATACAGGGCAGTATATCTACGGGTATCGAGCTAACCACATAGAGCAGGCGGGGGAGGAGGGTCATCTTTATTGCTGCAATTCAAGCAAACTAGGACCGTTCTGCTTACTAGGTAAGAGGCCCCCTACCAGCCCCTCCCCCCCCCCCCCCCACGAGACCCCAAAGCATGGGGCCACATGTATGAAGACCCCTGGGGCAGATGGGTGACAAAAACAAAATAAAAGCAGAAAAAAAGAAAGAAAGGGGGAGGGTGTTGGGGACTCTAGGCACCAGGGATTTTTTTTGTGATGGTGTTTCCCCTTTCCAGCGACACCATTTGTGTAAGCATTTCTGCTCCCGGATCGGCGCAGAGCGCTCGATCTGTGGCCAGCAAAGCCACTAGACACCAGGAATGTCTTTTGAAAACAGGGGAAGGGGGGGGGCTGCTTACTAGGTAAGTGCCCCCCACCCCCCGAGGCCAAAGCGTGGGGCCACATGTATGGAGACCCCTGGGGGCATATGAAATATGTATATTTTTTTTTAAAAGTGGACCACAATGGGAAGGGGGAGGGGTGTGGGGACCACTAGCCACCACAGATTTTTTTTTTTCTTTAGTGCATGAAAGGGTGGAGGCTCTCTCCCTCCCACCCCAAGTGGAAAGGGGGGACCCCTTGTCACCCTCCCTGGGATTTCTCACCCTAGGGAGGAGTACTTGAGGTGGCCCTCCATCCAATGGGGTGGGGGGAGAGGGCCACCGGGAAAGTGTGGGGCCTGCAGGGTAGGGGCCCCCTGGGGCAGATGGGAGCCCATCTGCGCCAAGGGAAGGGGGTCAAAGAAAATAAAAAATCATGGCTGGTGTTGTGGGGGGGGGGGGGGTTTGGTGCGCCAATCTGGCCCCAGGCTGCCCAAACCTTACTGCCCCACCCACTGGGGGGGTCTGTCCCACAATTTTTGATGGCCCTCTCCCTGCCCACCCCAAATGGAGGGGGGGTGTACCTCACGCAGCCGTTTGTAGGAGGCCCAGGGAGGCATGCATGAGGTGCCCCGCCACCCATTTGGGGTGAAGGGGGAGAGGGCCACCAAAAACTGAGACCGGCCCCCCAGTGGGTGGGGCAGTAAGGTTTGGGCACCCCTGGGGCCAGATTGGCACACCAATGTGCCCCTCTGCACCAAGGGGAGTTGGGTTACCAAAGGAAAAAAGTGAAAATGGTGGACTTCATTTTAGGGGGGCTGTGGGGCACCCCAAACCGATGGGGAATTTTCTAATGGAACAGGGCAGGGTGGTGACCCCCTTGCCCCCACCCACAATGGAGTGGGGGCCATGTCATGCAGCCCTCCCTGGGGGAAGATATCTGCTCCTAGGAAGGGACACCTGACCCCACCGAGGAGTGCAGGATAGCCCCTCCTTATCTGTCCCCAGTGAGGGCTACATGAGATTTGCCGCACCTCCATTTGGGGTGGGGGTGGAGAGGTGCACCCCCCATTAAATTCCAAAAGTTTCCAGCGGTTTAGGGTGCCCCTCAGCACCCCCTAAAGTGCTGCCTGCCATTTTCAATGTGTTTCTTTGTTTACCAAGCTTCCCTTGGCGCAGATGGGCACATTGGTGTGCCAATCTTGCCCCAGGGTGCCCAAACCCTACTTCCACATCCATTGGGGGGCCTGTATGACATTTTGGGGTGGGCTTTTCCCCCCACCCCAAATAGAGTGTGGGGCGGCACCTCATGCAGCCCTCCCTGGGCAAATGGGTTTTCACTGGGGGGGGGGGGGGGGGGGGGGAAGTGAGGTTCAGCAGACCACCACGGATGGCTTTCAAGGAGGGGGGCATGCTTGAAAAGTATTGATTTGTTTTTGCTGGTGTGACCGTTTGTTTTGTTTTCAGCTTTTTCTATGTGAGCAGCTGCAACGTTATGCGAGTACTGTTTTTTTCTATTCTCTGGTTAGGGCCCACTGTCAGTGGGGTGGGTGAGACTGAGGCTAGATTGTTGTTGGTGGTGTGGGTGGGAATGGGCCGTCTGGGCAGATATTTTGGTGGGCTGGGACACGATTGCGGGGGCAGGCCACAAATTTCCCCCATGACAGCAGAGCATTGGTGTTTCCCTGGGAGCGGATGCCTCCCATGTGGGTTGTCCGTCTGCAAGCCCAGGCTCCACCTGTGGCTGTGCTACGTTACAGATGTCACTTCCTGGGAGGAATGGGGGTCCTGCCGGGGCTCCCTGGAGCTGCCGCTGTGCTTGGGGGATGGTACACCCACATGGTTCATGGATGTCCAAGGTCAGGGACATCACCTCCAACCGTCCTGGAGTTGCGGCTGGGCTGCATTACAGCTTTTCCCTTCGGGGAGGTATTGGCACACTGCCGGGACTCCCTGGTGGGGAGAAGCTGTAACGAAGGGCAGCCAGAGCTCCAGCAAAGTCGGCGGTAATATCCCTGGCCTTGGGCACCCTTCTCCAGTGTGGGTCTTTGCCGGGGGTTAAGTCTGGGCCGATTTGCATAAGTCAGACCTCCCACGGGTGTCCTCTTTTGGGAAATGCATGGGGTTCCCTGTTTTCCTTGCTGGCTTTGACATCCTAGGCCCAAATTTGTAGGTTGTCTCCCCCAAACCCTTTGGTGGTTACAAGTGGTGTAGCTTTTTTCCTTTTGCGCCCTTGCGCAGAAGCGACCCAGAATGTATTACCCACAATCCACGACAAAGTGTGATATTTGGTGGGCAAAAAACACAATGTTCACTTTGTTAGGGGTTCTGGGTAATAAATTCTGGCCTGCTTTACGCAAGTCAAACCTCTATGTATTCCCATGGGTGTCCTCTTTTCAGAAATGCATGGGGTTCCCTGTTTTCCTTGGTGGCTTGGACACCCTAGGCCCATATCTGTATGGTGTGCCAGTCTGGAAAAATCGTGAAATTCAGCTATCGGAAAAGACTTGGGGTTAGGGGTGTTTTAGGCTTTCCCCTTGGCACCCAGGTAGGTGCACCCACACATGTGAGGTACCGTTTTCATTGGGCCACGTGTGGGAACGCGGGAAGGTATGACAATTGTTGCGTTTATGTGGTTTTCATAACGTTTCGACCCATTTGTTGGTGCCCTTTGACACACAACCCTTTCAATTCCCAAATGTGCCCTACATTTAGTCGCTGCTTTAGGCACCATACACTTTTGTAACCTGCACAAATCACCTACCTTTGAAAAGGTCTTCCTATGCTCTTTCAAAAAATGTATGCTTGCCGTTCCTCACCACATTCGTTTTCCTGATTTACACATGCTAAGTACGTCTGTTCAGGCCACAAGCATAAAACTCCTGCGTACCATGGCTCAGTGTTTGGCTTGTGGTATTGCTTGTTTTGTGAAACACTACAAAGAATGTGTGATTTCCTAACTGCAAGAGTCTGGGGAATGTAGCGGAGCATTGTTTTTCTCAAAATTCATAGAAGCCACTGCCGTACCAAGCCAACCATGTCCACCACATACCTTTTTTCTCTGTCATTTTCCTGCTTTTTCCCCTAACTATGGCATTTTCCCCTACCTAGTTGTTGCCTGACCTGCGCAAATCACTCCTTCCTAAACTTGGAATTTTGTCTACATTTCAGAAATGTATGCCTTTCTGTCCTCCGATTCGGCTTTCCTACCCTTTTCTTCCATTCCGTCCACACGTGGCCAATTGGCAAAAATGGCCAAAATCGCTTACCTCTCACAAAACGGTTGATAACCGCATCAAAATAAAAAATAAAAAACGTCCACTCAACCTGTTCTTGAAAGCCAGGGAATTGGGGAATTCAGCACAGCACACCATTTGTTCCTAGCTCTTAGAAGGAAAAAACCACAGGCATCTTTGTACATCATTTTATTGGCATTTTTTTGAAAAAACACAACATTTTCACCCTTTTTGGTTATTTTCTCTCAACCCCCTACAGCAACCTAGGATTCCTGGGTGGCGTTATGACCGCCTACATGTGGAAGAAAAAGGGGCCAAATCTGGCCGAGATATCTCATGTAACAAAAAAGTTTCAAGGCATTGAATGGCGACATACCGAAATCACCAAAAAAGGCCTTGGCACTGGCGAAAAACCCATGGCACTTAAAGGGTTAAGAGTGCAATGGGGCGATAGTTGGTGCACTCGGTAGCGTCTTTCCCAGGTTTCAAGATTAGTATTGTCATGGATTTCCCCATGTCCGTTGTGACCGAAACCTTTTCCCTGATGACGCTGAAGAGCCTTGTAAGTGGTGCTAGCAGTTGTGTGCAGAACTTTTTGTAGTAGCCGTTCCTAAAGAGCCCAGAGTTTTATTTGCCGGGAGTGCTGAAATTGCATCGCTGACCTTGGGTCTTTATTCTGCCCCCTAGTGTGTTCCTCTCCACCTCTGTGATCTGGGGAAGGTGTGTCGCTAACATGTATGATTTCTGCCTTTTGGGCGCTAGATTGTCACGTTTTAACAATTCTTTATGGTATTGCACCATTATTTCTTTCTCCTATTTTCCTCTGTACATGATTCCCCCTGATCATTGTTAAGCTGAGTTATATAATTGCAGGATTTTTGTTTCTTTAGTTTCGCTGCTAGGAATGTGTTTGCTTTCCCTCTGTTTACACAGTATTATTGTTTTGTGTGTAGTAGTGTTTGAGTGCTATGTGGGCTTCCAACTGGGCTCTAGTTTTCCGTAGTTCTCGAATGGATTTTTGTGTCTGTCTGGTTTTGTGCTGTTTTTCAGCCTCGTTTAGTTCCTTTTCAAGTTTATGTGTGACTAGGGCACTCTCTCTATTGTATTCAGCCGCCTGTGAGATCAGTTCTCCCCGCACCACCGCTTTCCCTGCATCCCACACTGTCCTCTAATCTGTTTGCCAATTGTAGTTATTGCTCCCTCCATGTGTGCTCCAAGTGCAGTGTCCCTCAGTATCATCTCATTCAACCTCCAACGTGACTGCCTTCTCCCCCTTCCCCCACCCACTTCGATGTTTACTATCATTGGTGCGTGATCTGAGAGATGTATTTTGCCCCAATTTCAACTTTTGTCACCCGTGGGATCAGAGACTACCGATCATAAGACCATGTCGACCCTAAAATAACTCCTGTGTACTGCCGAGTAGTGCGTGTATTCCCTGTTCTCTTCCTGGAAAAACCTCCTTGTCTCAATTACCCCTAGGTCCCGAAAGAGTTTGCCCAGTGCTTGTCTATTTTTCCCATCTGCCGCTGTTGCAGGGAGAGTTTTGTCTAGTGACTGATCCATCATGCAGTTGAAGTCTCCGCCTATTACCACTTGACCTTCGCACCACCCTCCCAACTTCCGCAGTATTCCGCTTATGTATATGTCTTGTTTTTTGTTGGGGACATATAGTGCGATTATTCTATATGTCTGCCCCTTAATTGTGCCCTTGAACCCTAAGTATCTCCCATCTGGGTCCCTGAGCAGGTGTTTTCTGAACCCCAGCTCTTGGTTGAGCAATATAGCCACTCCCTTCGTCTTTTTCCCACTGTAGGAGTAGAATTGTTGGGGGAACATTTTATACTTGCAACGCTACTAATCTCCCCAGTATAGAGCGACGCTTCGTTGGCGAGTTCAGCCCTTATACATTCAGGGTTACTATTGTGGCTTCAACCAAAGGATATGATCAAGAGTATATGCTGCCCTCCATCTGTCCTCCTTCCTCCTTAGGTTCCTCAGTTCTGGAGGTCTATCCTCCTCTCTAATTTTTGGGACTTGAAACCAGATCCTACCGCTTCCCTTTTTTATTTTCCCACCCCCCTTCCCTGCTCGACACCCCAACTTCATCTTCTCCCTTTGTGGCTGGGGTTCGCCAGAATCCCTTCTGGCTTCTGCCCAGGGTATAGGGCCAAAATCTCTCCCAGTGTTCCCTCATGCCCGGATATTTTCATATCCTGAGTTTGATTCCACATTGTGACACACTCCTAGCTCCGTCCAGGCTCACGGTTCTTTATGTCCTGCAACCTTCCTCGTTTTTCCGGGTCGTCCGAGTAATTTAGCTTCTCGAGTGTTTTGCCTGGTACTCCATCTCTGTCCGGGTCGTTCAATTATTTGTGTGGGCCGGTCCGTGTCAAGGACCTTCCGTTCCTCCTCCTCCTTCTCCTCTTCCTTTCAGTTGTCCATTCCCAGGGATTGCCTGAGTCTTTTGTAGAGCTTTGTCTTGGGCTGCGGTCAACCAAGTTCTGGTCTTCTTTTATGTGCAACAGTGACAGACCCTCTTCGCATGTGCTAATTCGCTGTAGTTTACATTCCCAGGTGAAAGTCAGGCCAAAGGAGAAAGCCAATTTATAGGCTATGTGTTTTGCCATCAGGGCCTTTGTTACCGGTTGGATTAGCCTTCTCTTGTGAACAGTTGATAGTGCCAAATCTTGGTAAAGCTGGATACAACTTCCGTTGATCGTCCGATCTGTGTGCGACCTAGCAGCTCTCGTCATCGTGATGCCGGCTGTCTTTGTCTGGGTGGGTGCGCCTTTTCCTTGCGTGCTGGCTTAAGCTGTTTGCCCCCGTCCCTGCAGTTCCTACTGGTTGATAAGGCGGCGATAGTCCTGCTCTGCTTTTATTTTGGTGCGCCCAATGTCCACGTCCTCTTCCCCAGGCTATGCTGTGACTCCTGGTGATGCAGGTCAGGGGCGCGGCGACATACCATTTCATTCCAAAGGCTCCGGTGCGGAAAGACTTGTATTTGGTTGCTTTGGGCTGCTTCAGACTCCTTTTAACTTTCCCGCTCGGAGGAGCGCGTCTACACTAGATGGCGTCCATCTTGGAATCCCCCCCGCATTTCAACATCTTTTAAAATGTCATGCAGACAGCCCTCCAAACAATGTATTTTGGTTCTCACAACAAGCCCTCATTTCGTCTTTCAATCTCTAACACTTTGAACATTGTAGTAATTTTCTCTACACTTGTCAGACTTAAGTTCGGATCAAGTTGTTGATTATCATTAATACTTTCAACCACTTTTGAAGCTTCTTGAATAGACATTGTGGGCAAAATTGTTATGATTAATAAACTGTCCATTTAGACATGACGTATGCCTTCTTGGTGATTGCAAAAAGATTGATCTGCGCCAAGTTCCATAACTATTTCTGGCAGTAATATCTGTTGTGATAGAGACATTTGATAATAGCTGTGATCTTTATGAGCCTTCCGTGGCTCTGCACTGGTTTGCAATTCAAATTATGGCCACTGTATTGCTGCATGTTTCACACAAGTATGTTTGCTGATAGTTGTTAATGTTGCAAAATCGGATCTGCACAAGTAAATGTCGTTTGACAGCCAGCCCCTCTGGTTTGCCTTGAGGTCTGTCTACAGTCTTTTTTTCCTAGACCGCTTTGAAAAATGTATTTTGAATTATGTGGGTCAGCTGCTTTACTTTGAAAAACATGTGGTTAATTATGAAGAATGTTTTAAGGAATTTTAATAAGCAGTTGAAACCAATGCCTAATCAAATATGTTTGATTGGGTAAATATGGCAACTTCCGTATAATTTTCTCGACAAGTGATAATAGTACGATCCGACAAAGTACAAGTGAAGTCCCTTGGTACTCACCCTTGATTTTCTAGGATTAGGGGGTCAGTACAAGATATGATGGACACAGATGGCGCTAAAAAAAAGACGATCGGAACGCACTGACAGGCCACTCTATGCCTTGAGCAGTGAAATGGAAATTAATGTCTCAGTATTTTGAGGGTGCTTGAGAATGCCAAAGCTGAGAAAGAGGTAAACAAGCAATTCAGACATAGGTTCTACGCGTGGCACACTTCTTGCTTGATGACAACGATCACAATTTTACTTATTGGCGGAATGAGCATTGGTACAGAATACAGTAAAAATGTTGAAGGCATTCAGGTAGGTTTCTGTTAGATATTAAGATGTTCAATTTAGAACACGTTTAATGTGAAATATTTATGTGAATGTAGTTATTGCCTAAATAACGGATCCAAAAAGGTGCTTACCTTTCGTGCTTGGTGGAGAAGAAAAATGTGTACCCAATTAAATCCGCAGTGATGAATGCATCTTGAAAGCAAAATTGTTCTAGTGTGGCCAACTTTGTTGCTGGTCTGGTTGGCCGTGTGCAATAACGGAACCGTCTTAGTTCATCTGTGTGATTTAGTTCTGAAAAATGGGCTACCAAGGCTGCCAAAAGAGGGAACAGTGTAAAACCCGGAACGGTACCCTAATATAATAAACGGCAGCAAAACCTACCTGTAAATGATGCAAACACACATGAATAACATTTGGAAATGGGGACGGTTGCTCAATGTGCTGTCATTAACCCATTACTGCCCAAAATTTACATTTTCACACGAACAAGTACCCGTAACGCTACCCTAATATATAAAACGGCAGCAAAACTCACCTGAAAATGATACAAACACACATGAAGAACATTTTGGAAATGGGGAAGGTTGAACAATATACTGTCATTAACCCATTACTGCCCAAAATCTACATTTTCACACGAACAAGTACCCGTAACGCTACCCTAATATATAAAACGGCAGCAAAACTCACCTGAAAATGATACAAACACACATGAAGAACATTTTGGAAATCGGAAAGGTTGAACAATGTGCTGTCATTAACCCATTACTCCCCAAAATCTTCTGCAGTAAAAAGGCAGCTAATAAGTAAACTCAAAGGGGGACTTTGTGATGACATCTATATTGTACTAGAACATCGTCATCGCCCCAAATATACTCTAGTCACATAAGGGTAGAATTGTAACACATTTGATTTGATTGAAATGAAGGGAAATTATATATTTGAAAATATTACTAGGGGGTGACTACACCTTACTCAATACTAGATGGAGCAGTAACTGTTTAGTTTTGTTCATAGTCAGGTTTCCCTTTATCACTTCCATATTCTTGTTTCAGGAAGTGGTAGCATTTGACATGTTTCTTCTTCCCTTGAATGTTGCAGCTTCATCATGTCTGTGCTGGTCACCTTTACTTTAGATAAAGGTCAGATATATGTTTTTCGTTCTGTCTGCAAGCCTTGAGCCTAAGAGTGCAACAATGGATTTCTTCATGCTGACCAGAACATTTCTTATAGAAAAGCTCTGCTGCAGCAACTTTGACAAATGTAGGACCACCCTGCCTTTTCACTACTTGGTTGGACAGAGGTCTTCAAGTGGACAGGGCCCAGCCTTGTATGTGACACAGCAAGGATCATAAAAAGTCTTCAAGGCGGCTCGGCAGCTTATAAACACATTTCATGCAAACGAGGAAGGATTAATGCCTAAGAAGGGGTCCTTAAAAATCAGACCGAACATCTCTTCTTAGGAGAAACCTAGACATGCATGCACCATGAAGAAAGCAATTTCATTGTTTTCTCTGTGTAATGCGTTATGTCTTGCTTTCTCCCCTGTTCCTGTGTTGTGAGCCTGGGTGCTGTGGAATGTTTGTACAATGCCTGCCTCTGGAATGTTGAGAGCGTGTTTGAGAGCTCCGTGCAGCTTGGAGGCCGGGGCTCGAAGGATGACATTGAGGCTTCAGCGGCCAATCAGAGAGGGTGTTGTGACATTGCTAATGGCTGAGGATGTTGGATGATGTGCTATTGAGGGGCACAGCATCACGCACTGTACAATGGTTTGCCGGTGCATGCCTCTAAGGATTTGAGGAGGGTCTCAGAGGAGGAGATGTGTCCTGATGGTAATGCTGCTGAAAATAAAAAGCGGCAGGTAACATCTAGTGGGGGTGCCCAGCATTGAATGCTATCGGAGCTGGAGCTGGGAGTTGTTTCAGGAGAGCTGTGTGTGTGCTGTCAGCATAGTGAACAGCTGGGTGCTGTGTTTGAAGAGCCGTGTGGGGGCACAGTCAGCTCAGTGAACAGCTGGTGCCTGAAACAGTCAAGTTGGCAGTGATGGTGGTTGGTGCCAGCGTGTGTTGGTGCCGGGTTCACAGGTACCAGCTTGTCAGCTCCTCCAGTTATGGTGTGGATGGCACTATGCTTTATCCGGAATGCATCTGTAGGAAGCAGGAATTGACTGTTCGCTGGGAAGAGCTCTGGGGTTTTTGCTGTGGTTGTGGGGCTGCCCTGTGTGATCCAAGAAGTCAATATATGGCAGTTTTCCACGAGCTAGATCAGGACTTTGTCATTTTTCAGGGAGCTGTCCATGCTCAACCGTGAATATTGATCAACAATGTTCTGTGAAGTGAAGTCTGTTTGGATGTTTGTTGTCCATTGGTACGTTGTGGATTGTGGTGGATCTGGTACGTGTCTGGTGTATTTTGGTAAAGACATCACTTTCTGTTAGTTGAAGGAAGTTGAAATTTGGTTTGTTCTCGCATGTTGATTTAACTTTTGTCTCCACAGGTCTGTAAGAATATGGACTTGAGAATAGGCCATGGACTCACAGGGGGGTTACTTGCGTATGTGTTGTGCTCACTGCGTGGTCTAGCAAACCACGTTGTGGGGTTAGACAGTTTTGTTTGTGATTTGGGTGGCAGAGTAGTGCCAGCCACCCGGGCTGCTAGCTGCCAGCACCCGGCACATCCAGTACTTTGGGGAGGTGTTATGTGCTCGTGCCATTTGGGTTCGTGGTTGTGGTTGGGGAAATGGTGTTGAGTGTAGTTTACTTTATTAGTTTGTTTCGTGGAGGTGGACCCCACACTATTTTTTTTTTTTTTTTTTGCCATTTGGTCAAGTGTGCTTTGCCATTGTGAGTTGGGAGGACCCCAGTACCCTTTGTGGTCCCACACCTTGGGACCACACCTTGGATGTGGTGGTCTCAACCTATGTATTGTTCTTGTGGTTGGGGTGCTCCTTGTTGTGGCACTGGTGGTGCATTTTCATGCGCCCAGTTTGCAGTGCTGTAGTGTTGCTTGTCTGTCGAGCTGCCTCAGTGTTGGTAGGTTTGGTGATAATGTGGTTTTGATTGGTTGAGGTGGGTAGTCGGCAGTCGTTCCGAGTGGTGTTGGACCGGTCCCCTGTGTGAGTTCCTTGCTGTTTGGTCAACAGTGTGGATGGTGACGTGTTTTGGGTTGATGTTGTTTTTCTAGTATTTCATTGGTAGGACGGTTGAGGGGATTTTATTTATTTTAATTTTATTTATATATGATCCCGAAAGCCTGCAGGCATCGGGGCACCAGGTAACATCAACACCAAAAGCCATACAGAAAGGCGGGACAGAAGACAGGAAAGGTGGGTCAAGTGAAAGGGAGCATTACTTAAAAAGAAAGGTTTGTAGTTTTCGTCGGAATCTTGTATTGTTTTGTTCTTGACTCAAGGCCAGGGGGAGAGAATTCCAAAGTTTGGCTGAGAGGACTGGGAAGGATTTTCCCAGTCTGTTAGCCCGGTTGACGCTTGGGATGGTTTGAGTGGCAGGTTTCTGTTTTTTTTTTTTTAAGCTTTATTGAGCTTGGCGTTACAACAAGAAAGCAGTGACTTACAAGTGTTAGGCAAATCTACAATCAACATACACAACAGAAATGTGATTTATACACAGAAGCAGGGAAACAGCAGGTAGCATAGTGGGCAAGGACATATGTTCAATATAGTAGAAATTTCAAATGGCTGCAGAGGCTGGGGGGGCGGTCTCAGAATCAGCATCAACATCTGCTGATATAGAGGAAACAAAGGAACGGAACACGGGATCCAAATATTTCTGGGCCTTGACGACAGTGGTTGCTCGGCCGTCCAGGCTTCTTCTGTGTCCGAGGCTCAGGTTACAGCTCTAAGCCATTGGGTGTGGGTGGGAGCCCCGGGACGGAGCCAACACAGCAGACTACAACGCACTGCTAATAGCATGCATAGACCTGCTAGCTTCCTGGCGTTTCAGCTCAGTTTCGGAAATTCATGAAGGAGACATGTTATCGGGGACAGGCTGATGGTGGACAAGACCAAATCATATGAATGTAATTTGCATCGTCAGTTCTACATCTGGGGCACCTGGGGGGCAGGGAGGTTGGTCTTTTGATATGTGATGAAGTCTGATCGGGGTGTAGTGGAACCTATGAAGCACCTTTAAATTGAATCAGTTTGAAGCGGGAATTGAATGATACATCATGAGTTTGTGCGCACATATGACTCCAGCGCTGATCAGTTATTTCGATCCCTAGATCCTCGCCCCAAGCATGTCCGAGTCCTTCGAAGGGGGAAGTGGCCTTGGACTGCAGTAAGGTGTATAGTCTAGAAACTTTCCCCTTAACGGACATAGTGTTCAGGATTTCAGATAATATAGGATCATCTGGAGGAAGCGTGGGGAATTCGGAGTACCTCATCTTGAGGGAGCGGCGAAGGCCAGAATATTGGAGCCAATGAAATGGTCTCACGTACGGCCAAGGGCAAATCCGACCACTCAAGAAAATTGTATTGGTCGAAGACATCACGGATGGACTCAAAGCCGGTGTCGGCCCATAGGTGTATTGCAGCGGGGGATACACATGGGGCCCCAGGGAAAAAATTCCAAAGGGGAAGGGAGCCATGAAATGGATGGGAGACATTGGCCAGAGCCCATAATTTAGTGAGAGCCAGCGACGTGGAGCCCACGGGATCAAGGGGCTCTAACTTCTCACGTTGCGGGGAGATGGTCAAAGAGCGGATATCACGTCCTTTTATAGTCAGACGTTCGAGTTTAGTGTGCAGTGGGGGATCCGTGACTACAAACCAGTGTGAGGCATATTGAGCCTGTGCAACTATCTAGCATTTTTCAAAATCGGGGCCATCAAAGCCGCCTCCAGCCATAGGAGTAGTGAGTGTACCCAGTTTCAAACGGACCGCATCAGAATGCCATAAGAAGGTGTTCACAGTGCGAGTCAATGCTTTAAAGAAGCCTCTGCCCGGCCACAAAGGCACATTAGAAAACCGATACAAAACTTGGGGGAGCACAATCATTTTAAGAATACCGATTTTACCCGCCAGAGAGATTGGCAGCTTGGCCCACCCTGTACATTTCCTCGTAAGGGTTGTCCAGTATGTTCCATAGTTGCCCATGTACACAAGACTTGATTGACGAGCAACCACCACTCTGAGGTAGTTGATCTCGGTCTGTGACCATGAAAAACCTAAGAGGTCAGGGGGAGGTAGTGTAGCGTCAGTGAGTGGGAACAAAATAGATTTAGAGCAATTCACCTTGAGACCTGAAATCTCACCGAAGTGGATGACATCAGCCAGTATAGGGGCAAGGTTAACTGCAGGAGAGCGAATGAAAAGGAGAGCATCATCTGCATAGAGGGTGATAATCTCAGGAGAGCCAGAGAATCTCAGCCCTCTGTGCGCATGTCTTCAGCCAGAGGCTCAATGGCTATGGCAAAGATCAGAGGCGAAAAGGGGCAGCCCTGTCGCATGCCCCTGTCTATCTGGAACATCTGTCCTCTGTGCGAACCCTGGCCACTGGATGGGAGTAAAGTAATTTCACCCAGGATTGAAACCGGGGACCGAAGTTGTATTTCTCGAGGACACACCAGAGGTAGGTCCAAGAGACGGACTCGAATGTTTTCTGCATATCAAGAGTGGCCGCTAAAGCCTGTACATTCGGATCAATCCGGATGAGGATATTGAACAATCGACATAAATTAAGGGAGATGGAGCATCCAGGAATAAATCCTGCTTGGTCTGTGTGAACGACGTATGACATATATGGGGCCAGTCTCAGGGCTAATACTTTAGCATACATTTTGGCATTACAGTTGATGAGGGAAAGGGGCCTATATCAGCCACATTGAGTAGGGGGTTTACCAGGTTTTAATAGTACAGAGATTATAGCCTTGCGCAGCATGGGGTGGGGAAGGACGCCTATCTGACAGGACTCCTCCCACAGTGCAAATAGCTGAGGGACTAGTCGGGCCTTGTATTGTTTATAAAACTTGACCGTAAGGCCATCTGAACCAGGAGCCTTTCCAGAGGCCAGCGAGTCTATGGCCTCGGATATTTCGGCTGTCATTGGTTCATCTAGGGAGTCTATCGTCGCAGCTAAGAGTCCTGGGAGGGGGAGGCTGTCCATCTACGCCTCGGCATCAGCCATAGGGGTTGTGTCGGCATTTGAATAAAGGGACTCCTAGAATATACGCAATTCCTCATTAATGTCCTGTGATGATTCAGCCAAGGTGCCATCAGTCCTAACTATAGCCGGGATGTGGGGTAATCCGGTCTCGTGCCGCAGGAGCCTAGCTAGGACCCGACCGGGGCGTTCCCCCTTCCCGTACCTGCGAGCCATGTCGGGGACATCAAGGAATTTCCCTTCACGTTCGGCATTGTAAGCTGAACATATCTAATTCAATGCCGATGTCTGATAGGGCATCAGGCAATTGTGAAGAGGCGTACCGGGCTTCAAGGGAAGAGAGTCGGGATTCGCTCTTCGCAATGTCCTTTAGAATTACCTCAGGATCCCGACTCCTTCGAAATAGCCATGCCCCTAATGACTGCTTTAATGATTCCCAGAGAGTAGCCTGTGTGCGAACCAAACCTGTGTTCAAAGCAAAGAAGTCATCTATGGCGGTCCCCAATTCTGTCTCAAAAGCAACATCCAGAAGGGAGTGAGGTTACAGCTTTCATGATCGGCCTGCAGTAGTATCAGCGAGCCAGTCGAGGGAGATTGTTATTGGAGAGTGGTAAGACCGTGTTCTAGGAAGGATTGCCATGTGTGTGATGTTCCTAATGAGTGGATCTGAAACAAGCCATCTGTCAATCCGGGAAAATGAATCATGAACAGAGGAGTAAAAAGAATACGCTCGGGAGTCTGAATGCAACAGTCTCCATGCGTCAAAGACCAACACCTGGACCTGAACTTCTAGAATAATTTTAGCTGCCCTGGAGATCTGACGAGGCCTAGAGCCCGATCTGTCAAGGTCCACATTCAAAATAGTATTAAAGTCTCCTCTCCAGAGAATAGAAATTAGGGGGAAACCCGCAAGAAGGGATGCCAAGTGTGTGTAGAACTCAGGGTCTTCGATGTTGGGACCATAAATATTAAGCAGCACGATCTTCTTATTCAACAGAGACCCCAGTACCAAGATATAGCGACCCAGAGGGTCAACATGAACCACCTTATGTTGGAACTTAACTCTTATGTACAAGGATCATGATCCCACGGTTCTGAGTGGAATAGTCTGTGAAATATCGCTGGGGGCCCCATGATTTAGCGAATCTCACACCCACCAGTGCGTGCATGTGTTTCCTGCAAAAAAAGCAGCCTCAGTTTGTGACGCTCTGTTAGGGAGAATTCTCTGTTAAGGCTAATTTCCCAAACCTAGTGAGTCCCCCAGCAGCTTTGCTGGATTTTTGGGGTTTATTTTTTTCTCCTGCTAAGAGTGAGACTCTTTTTCTCCCACTCTTGGACATGATTTGAGATATCCTTTGACTTTGAAATGTGTTTTATGGGCTATGTGGTCTTTTACTCCACAGGGCTTCATGTGTTTTTGGTATGTGTTACACAGCACCTTCCGTGCCATAACACCGGGGTGTCATAGTGACCCCCAAACATAGACTCCGTACCCTGGGACTGACTACTCTCTCCCAGGGCATGTAAAGTCACCATTGGCTTTACTAGTCCTAAATTGTGAACAGAACCAGTACAAACCATCATATTGTGGGCATACTGGTAGGGCAATTCGATTGCCCCTGGGTCTGTTGTTCGAGGGGGCACTGTCTGAGTGAGTTTTGGTTGGTTGCAGTGGCAGTGGATACTACTTTTTATATTCGACCGCGAATATATTCCTATGGGATTTTCCCATTGTTCGAGGCTAATACTTTTTAACATAGCCTCAAACACACCGCCGGTTTATTTATTTAATATTAATTCACCGGTTGGTATTTTTTGCCAGAACTCGGTTCCAAAATGGCGTTTGTGTTCGCTTCTGTGACTCCAACCCAAGTCGAGCCCTTTGCTCCACTTTTTGGCTGGCTTCTCCACAGAAGCCTCCAAAAGTGGTGCCACTATGTCTGGGTACCACAGGGGGTGTGGGAGGGGGTTTAGGCACCCTGGACTGAGTTGCCTCGGCAACTCAAGTCGCACTCTTGTGTGATTGGCCCAGTGGTGAGCCGCCCGGTTCACCACTTAGCATGTTTGAGTGACAGCTAGGACTGATGAATGGAGGTTTTCTGCATAAAAGCAGGGCTTTGGGGACTGCGACTTCAGACGTCGCCACAGGACCAAAGAACCGACTCACCACTTCTTCCAACGACAGAGGAGATCTTCATCCCGAAGAGTCTTCTTCCTTTGACTGGTGGGAATAACCAGTTTGCCCACCTTTTCGCCTTCTCGGATCATCTCGTGGCCGCCTTGCCTGTTCCAAGCACCCCGGCAACCGGGATACCACGTTTTACCACTACCGTGAATAAAAGGGTGGTACCTTTTAACTGGAGAACTCCGCGGCTGGTTTCTTCCCTGGCAGTGCAACGACCTTCAGCTTTCCTCCATGTTGAGATCTTCTCTTCCTCTGGACGACGCAGCGACTTGCACCCACTGCCAGGAACAACTGCCCCCACTGGAGGATTCTCTCACTTTCAAGGTACTGTGTCCACCTGGCCTCCCTCGCAACGGTCTGTGTGGGGTGTCTCTTAAATCCTCAATTTACCACTTGGGTTGGCCCTATGCTGGCTAACTGAACTTTTCTGAGCTGAACTGATTCCTTTTTAAACTCTCTGCAAGACTCTCCAAGCCTTTTAAACTGTGTGATCTTGGGCGCATTGGTGTTCTACTCTCTCCAAGAGGGAGCCTGGCCTCTGAACATTTTGCTCACAAGTAGACTTTGACTTTCCTGCCTTGCTGAGTGCTTCTAAAGTATTGTGTTGTGTGCTGTTCCTAATTTCTGCCTTTTCCCTCCCTTTTTCTTAACTTATTGGAGTGCCATCTTTAGTTAAGCGCTCACCTCTGTCTGCAAATAAGTGGTGTTAACTAAGACTTGTCTAATAAGGAATAAGGTGTGTATATATATTAATAGTGGCTGTGTTTTTGAACTTGCTTACAATAATAGTGCTAGAGTGTTTCTAAGTGTGTCTTTAAATAAATATATACTTGATACCAAAGCTCTTGTCAGTGTTTGCTTGTGCTAGTGTATTTTGGTACCTATCTTGTATACTCTATATACTGTCTAACTCTTCTTGAGAGAAGCCTGGCTGCTCAGCCACAGCTACCAGGTAAATCTGGGTGGTACAGACTGCTACCAATTGGGTTTAC
Source organism: Ambystoma mexicanum (assembly GCF_040938575.1). NCBI lineage: Eukaryota > Metazoa > Chordata > Amphibia > Caudata > Ambystomatidae > Ambystoma > Ambystoma mexicanum. Next base: position 532,011,296 of record NC_090941.1, on the reverse strand, counting down.
TGCCAACACCTGTAGTCTTAAGCCTTTTGCAGTGGTCCCTAAGGGAACTGCACAGGTTTCTGCCTAACACGCTCAACATATAACTGTACCTTGGGCATTTTTGCATAATTGCCCAGGCCCCTAACATTCCAACTCATAGCAACAAGATTGTCATCAGCCGTCAGAACGGACAGTGACCATGATGTGTGAAACGTCGGGCCGTGAGTTTAATGACACCATGGGCTGTTCCCCGACTCCTATATAGGGGTCTGAGTATGTCGGGACATAGTAGCTTCCTATTGCACGCCAAGGCATTTTCAATATAACAACCGAGAAAGCAGACCGAGAACGAAGGCACGGGCAGCCGGACATACAGGTAAGACTCCAGAGCTTTGGAACTGCGGGAAAGAGAATGCCAAACGCAGCTGCAGCCGACAAACTCTGCTCTGCCACCTGATGAGACTTGAGACCACCCAGACGCTTCCCAAAGGTAGGGAAAGGGTTGGGCTGGTGGCGAGGGCATTAAGGGAGCTAGAGCAGCTGAAAACCCATGCAGGCATATCCCAAAGAGCACACAGGGATACAAGTGGTGCTATATTTGATACAAACTTTGTAAATCATGCAAAGATATTACGAAGAGCACAAGGGACTAGCAGTGGCATTATACGTGATACAGATTTGATAAATCATGCAAATGCATCCTGGAGACTACAAAGGGTTGAAAGAACTATGAGAATGTCGTAAAGCAAGGAAGTCAGCCTAAAGATTTCAAAGGGATAAAAGAGAGGATACTCTGACAAATGCCAACCTCAAGAAAATGCCTATTTGTGATCGTACCTGGCAGGAGAATATACCAGGTCTGTCCGAGCGGTTGGTATAGTTTTTGGGTTGTTGGGCTCAGCCATATGGGTATTTAAGAGGGGTATGAAAGTGGCCATCTAATGAAAGGAACGGGATAAAATAGGGGATAGGGGGGTGCAGTTTAGCGATATTGGTCCTTTAACAGTCTGGGGTATGAAGGGGTATGAAGGGGTCTGTGGGAGCACAGGAAGGGGTGGCAGAGCAGAAGATGGGAAGTGTGGAAAACATCTGAGTAAATGGGGGATGAGAATGTGGAATAGTGGAGAAAAGGTACTGAGCGGTGGGAGGGATAGGAGGCTAGTGAGATAAGGGGTTCTTAAGCCTTTTGCAGTCGGAGACAAAAGAATGAAGAGTGGTTTGGGGGGGGTAAAAACTGATGGTCCTGGATAGTTTGTGACAGTAAAAATGGAGAGAAGAGATGAGGTTTGTGTAGCAGTGTGATGTGGCACAGTGCAGGATGTAACAGAGTATGGGGAGTGATTCCCATACCTAGTAGGACCCATGATCGATGGTGTCAAAGGTGGCTGACGGGTCCAATAGAATCAGAGCACTGACGCTGCCCCCGTCATGAGTCCGTGCCAAGTCGTCCATGACAGAGACCAGGACAATCTCAGTCCCACGTCCTGGGCGAAACACCGATTGTGAGGGGTGAAAGAAAGAGGATTCCTCAAGAAAAGTGGAGAGTAGTGGACAGACCAGGGATTCAAGAGGTTTCTTCAGGAAAGGTAAAAGAGAGATAGGACAGAAGTTAGAAAGGATCAGTGGATCCAACAAGGGTTTCTTTAACAGTGGGATCACAGTGCCCAGTTTAAGGGAGGCCGGGATTACTCCAGCAGAGAGTGATGTATTAACTGCTTCTGTCAACAAATGAGCAATGCGAGGAAGGATATCATCAATAAGATGAAGAGGAACAGGATCAAGAGGGGATGATGACCTGAGCTTAGTAACAGCAGTGGTCACCTCCAGAACAGAGAAAGTAGGAAACGCAGATCAAGAAGTGGCCGGCGGAGGCTCAGATGGCTCAATATTATTTGCTGCTATTTTAAAGTTAGCTGTTTGTACCATTTGCTACTATTTTAAAGTTAGCTATTAGTACCATATGCCGCTATTTTAAAGTTAGCTATTAGTACCATCTGTTGCTACTTCAAAGTTAGCTGTTACTACAATTTGGTGCTATTTTAAAGTTAGCTATTAGTACCATGTGCTGCTTTTTTTACCTTGGCTGCGCCTAGTGACTACTGTGTGCTATCCTCACCCTGTCTTTTCTCCATCCTGTCCCCGCCCCAACCATCCCTACGCTACTCTCTTTTCTTCCCCCTCCTCCACGACACCTATGGCACATTCTGTGTCTCCTATTATATTTCTAACAGTTTCTCCATTGACTATTCTACCCTCCATTGACTATTCTACCCTTCTCACTAAGTCTGGTAGGAAGTTGTTCAAAATGGATATCTTGGACTCTAACCCTGGTCTCCCTATCGTTGACACCTACTCCAGCGCTTCCTCCAGACATACTCACTGACATCCTCTGTCGTTCTTTCGCCAGACCTTTGCACTCCTCGTATGATCTCTGTACTCTCTCCCTTCCCTTCTCTTCCTTCCTCTTCCTCACCCATTAATGGTGGCCCCCAGTGGGAGGCACTCCTGGACCCCTTCCACTCCTCTAAGGTAATCATTAATGTCTACTTTAATGGCACCATCATGGTTCAAGACCCTCAGGCCAACCTTCTCCTCTTGATAGATGCTTCCCACACCTCATCAATTTCCTTTCTTCTCATGCTGTCCCGTCTCTCCCTTCTTCAGCTTCCTTGCCTCCCCCTCTGCATCCTCCTTGGCTACCTTGACCTCTCCTCCTTCCTCTTCTGCCCCCCCCCCCCTCGAGCTCCTTCTACACCTCCGCAGGGCGTACCTCTGATTTGTACCCCTCCCCGGAAGTCCTTCAAGGATGGCAACCTTCTCCATATTACCACTCTCAACTCTCGCACAGCTGTCAAACACTCCTGACATCTGCCGCCTCCTGGAAGAACTTGACCTAGATGACCACGGTCTCACAGAGACAAGGTTCACGGCCAGCTCTGGTACAAGCCTTGACACTCTCGTCCCCAATAGCTACAAGATACTCTCCACGCCCAGATCCAACCGGTCCGGAGGGGGTGTAGACTTGATCTTCCCGGAGTGGATTCCTGCCTCTGTCATTCCTACGCAGGCCTTCTCCTCTTTCAAATGCCTTGTCTGCAGGCTTTCTCTCTCCCTCCTGGCCACTCTCTTACCGTGGCTATTTTATATCGACCACTTGGTCAAATCACCTCCTTCCTCTCTGAGTGGGCGGACCTCACCTCCTCCCTCCTGGCCTCGAACACTTAACTCCTCCTTCTTGGAGATTTCAACGTCCATCTGGATGCTTCCTGTCCCTCTGGACTCTTTTGTGACCTCTGCAACTCTCTCCCTCTTTCTATTCTCTCCTCTGGCCCGACTCACTCTGCTGGGCACACTCTGAATGCTCTGATCTCTTCAAACCTGTCCCTCTGACCACTCCTCTCTCCTGTAGTGATCACTCTCTCCTATCCTCCCATCTCTCCCTCTCTACTCCTCAGGCCAAGCCAACTCCAACATTGCCACCTACCTTCTTGGTCATCCGACCCATGAACCGTGTGTCAGTTGAGGCTTTCACTACCACTTTCTCTCCCTCTCCTCCTCCTCTGGCTAACTCGCATCCTGACACAGCCCTTTCCATGCTCTACTCTTCTATCTCTGGTACTCTTGATGTTCTTGCCCTTGTCTTGGACATCCGCTTGAAGCCCATAGCCAAGTGCAACTCTTTGTATGACTCTGACATAGTTACCCTTAAACGCAAGTGTAGGGTGGCGAAAGGAAATAGCGGGCTTCTTGTGCATCCTCTGACAAACTGGCCTGCCGCCTGCTCCAAAGGCAATACCGGCTCCTTGTCCACACTAAGAAGAGAGCCCATATCCAAGCCTGCGTCTTTGCGGCATCTAAGAACTCAGCCGAACTCTTTAAAATCTGCAAGGAGCTGGCCAACCCTGCTGCAGTCTCTACCTCTCCTGTCGCCGCCCAAGCCATCCGCATGGCCCTTGCCTTTCATTTCATCAAAAAAATCCAGGGCATCCTGTCCACCCTTTCATCCTCCTCCTCCTCCTCCTCCTCCCGCTTCTCTCTCTGCTACCTCTGGCCCCTCTGCAGCTGCCTCTCCTCCCTCTTTCTCATTTCTTCCTCTGTTCTCCCCTGACGAGATTTCCAGAAAGTCCAATCTATGAAATTCTCATCAAAACAGGTTATTTCCTGTTCGTCCAAAACTATCAAGGACCACATCGACACCCTTGCTCCTGCTCTGGCTGACTTCTGCAACCACTCCTTCACCCCTGGAGCCTTCCCCTCCCCTCTGAAGCACTCTGTTGTGCACCCTCTTCTCAAGAAACCCATAGCCGACCCCTCTTGCCCTGCTAACTATCGCCCGATCTCTATCACTCCTTTCCTGTGCAAACTCCTGGAAAAACTGGCCATGTCCAACCTTAATGTTGACACCGATTCTGTTGGTTGTTTCCATGACCATCAGTCTGGCTTCAGAGCTGCCAGAAGCACGCAAAGTGCTCTCCTGAGCATCCGTAAATACCTGCTCTCCAACTTTGATTCTAATATCCCATCTGTCCGTATCCTACTCGATCTTTCTTCTTCCTTTGACACGGTCAACCATGTCATCCTGCTCAATTGCCTCCATGATAACCTTGGTATCACTGATCAGGCACTGGCCTGGCTGACCACCTTCCTCTCCAACTGACCCTCCCAGGTCCAACTTGGGTCCTTCCTTTCCTCTATCTCACTTTCTACCTGTGGTGTTCCTCAGGGGTCTAACCTCTCGCCTTGGCATTTCAACCAATACCTGGCAGCGCTTGCCCACTGCATTGCTGCTCTCTGCTCAAACTTTCAGTGCTATGCTGATGACACCCAACTTGTTTTCAGGCTGCCCTCTGCCACCGCTTCTCCCTCGCCCATCTCAGACTGTCTGCAATCCAGGTGTGGTGTGCCTCCAACAACCTCTTCCTTAATGCCAGTAAGACAGAGATCCTCCTCATAGGCACACCTGCACCTTCCTTTCCTGTCGCTCTCTGGCCGTCCTCCCTTGGCCCTCTTCCTGCTCCCACTTGCGAGGTTAAGATCCTCTGGGTCATGTTTGACTCTACGCTTTCCTTTTCTCCACAAATCTCTGACGTCTCAAAGTTTAACTACCAACTGCACCTCCTCAGAGATATTCTTCCTTTCCTCTGCTTCCCCAGAAGCTCACCGTCACCAGAGCTCTGGTTCTCTCTAGGCTGGACTATTGCAGTGGCCTCTTTCTAAATATGCCTGCAACCACTCTCTGCAGCTCATCCAGAACAGGACTGCAAGACTTGTCCTTGGTCTCAATCCCTGGGATCGTATCTCTCAATCCTGAAATCTCTTCATTGGCTCCCAGTGGCTACAAGGATTAAATTTAAGACCCTTTGCATTGTCCACAAGGCTTTCTGAGGCCTGGGTCCACAATAATTTGAACTCTCCCTCTGTAAATACCTTCCTACTTCAGCTCTTCACTCCTTCACCTCCAACTCCCTCAGGGTCCGTCGCTTCTCCAAGCAACGAGTTGGTGGTAGATCCCTTTCCTCGGCTGGGGCCTCCCATCTGGAACAGCCTCCCTGCCTCTCTGAAACTTGAGGAGAACCATCTTCAGTTCCGGAAGCACCTCAAGACCTTCCTCTTTGCTTCTGCCTTTGCTCTTCCTCTCCCCTGCTAATCTGCTTTGGCACCAGGCTCCTGGTTATCCTCTGATATTGGGCCCAGAACCTTGCCCTCCCAACCACACACCCGCACCGCCTCCTGGCAACCCTTGCACTTCGGTCAGTATCTGCTACCCTACAGTCCCCTTCCAGCACTTATCATACACCCGTTGTTTACACCTTATTTTCACAATTACACCTGCTGGCCGCACTACCTGTTGTTCTATCACGTGTTCAGCACTTTCCACTCCCCCTGCCCCTCGCACTTCCCCCTTCACTCTCCCCTGCACTGCACGTTCTCAATGTCACTGGGCCTAGTAAGATCATTGTTTTGTCCTCCCTTGTTTCCTCTCCCTTGTCTTGTCGCGCTCTGAAACACTTGTGTATGGGCGCGATACAAATAAAATATATCATATCAATATCAGCCTCAGAAGGAAGGTGAGTAACAGCAATATTCGGTTGAATAGAAATGATTTTATCCATAAAACATGTGGACAAGGAATTACAGAGGACCTGAGAGGAGGGAACAGGAACCTGTAAGATAGTAGAGAGATTACGAACCACTCCCTGGGGTGATTCACAGAAGTTTCAATAAGAGATGCAACGTAGACACCTTTGGCACGTGAAATGGCAAGATGATACTGGGAGGTGACCAGAGACCAGGAAAGCTTGTCCCTGGTGGTATAAGAGCGCCTCCACTTTCACTCCATCTGCCTGCATTGTAGGCGAAGGGCACGCAGCTCGTCCATGAACCACTGCTGAGAGGGCCGTGAAGATGGCCTCGATGTCTTGAGCAGAGCAAGGCTGTCTGCAACTGTGGTCAGGGTACAAGTTCAAGAATTTATGTCCGCAGGGGGCAGCCCTGAAAGTCAGGCAAGTATAAAAGAGGTCATATCAGATTTAGATACTGAGCGCCATCCACGCCATTGGAATAATTTGGCTGGTGGAGCAGATGGCGGGCCCTTAATGCCCAAGGTGAAGGGAACAACAAAATGAACAAACCACAGGATTTCAAAGGCCACAAAAAGAGTGATCTCAGCATCTGCTGAGAAAATCAGGTCCACGGTGTTACCTAAGGAATGGGTCTGTTCATGAACCTGCTGGGGGAGGGAAAAGTTCTTTCATAGAGGACAAAAAGCTTTAAACCTTAAAGTTCTCGACCTCATTGACCCTAAGATTAAAGTCGCCAACAATTGTAGTTGGTTATTTATAACGCGCTTAATACCCAGAGGTTTTGAAGCGCGGACCCGGGGATCGAACCTGTGTTGCTCCGCATTGTCTTGCTACTAAGGCGAGCATGTTGACCCAGTGCTATCCTCCTGACACAATGGTATATCATCCTGACAAAGACAGTTGTTTACTTGAAGGAGACAAATGTAAAACCTGTTTTTTACTCCAGAAGGAGTTGGAACCTATCACTTCTTTTGGTACATTGTTGATACAGCTGTCATGATGCCTACCCCCGGGCATCCGGATCAAGCCCGTCAGCCCTGGGAGCAGGCACCCAGACATTTACAAAAACCCCAGCAGCCCCAGCTAGGGGCTGTCTGGGTTCAGTCCTGGCGCCGTAGGCACCTGGCTCATAATAAAAATCAGTCCTGGCGCCATAGGCGCCAGGCTCATAGACATTACTTCCCTCATGCAGACCATGCTGCAAATAAATCCAAGCCAACGTGAGGCCTGGATGGGACCATTTTACTACAGGGACTATTTTTTACTCGGGTGTGGTCCTGGGGAATTTCTTTCCTGGGACTACTTTGGAGGCTATTTAAACCACGCCCGAACAGCAGCACATGCTTTGTGTTATTCTGCATCCAGCAGCGTGACTCTCACCGTGCCTGCAGCCAGCATCCAGTCTTCTGCCATGCCCGCGTGCCTGCAGCCAGCATCCAGTCTTCTGCCACGCCCGCCTTGAATCCGGAGCGCCTAGAATAAAGAGGAAGAAAAGGACAAGGTTAGAAAACGAACTTATTTCAAATTCCTCACCTGATTCCGGATCCATTTCATCTCCCGACCTGGAAAGTACATCAGTCCTGCACGCGTCGCTTCGCCAGCTCCAGCACGACGCCATACTCGCCAGTTCTCACAGCATCTTTCGATCCGGCACTGTCCATTTCTTCGCCGTACTCCGGCACCTAGGGGCACAAGAATAACAAGGTGAGCCAAGGGAATCAACAAATACCTCTTACCACCATAGACTTACCTGATTTACCACCGGCGGTATTATTCTCCATATCTTCAGATGCCGCATCTGTAAAGAGGGAGAAAAACAACACGTTAACGCATGCAATAGTTACCGGACAGCGTTGGGTAACACAGACTCTTACCTGAACGCCAGCAGCAGCTACGAGACCACCTTCTCACGAACTCAGTTGCAACTTAAGGAAGGAAGGGGACAAGAGTGAACATCGGGCACATTGAACTCTTTGAACTTGATACTTACCAACCCCGCCTGGGACTTCAGAGTCGATGCTTACTGGAACTCTCCCAACGCCTTCAAACTAGTGAAGTAGCTGGTATCTACGCGCCCCTGCAAGACACGCAGGATGGAGAGCTCATCTTTTACAAACATAAGGTGAGGTTACTAAGGGGATATCAGAGGTGATTAGTGGGGGAGAGCGAGAACAGTTGGGAGGCCATCACTAAAACCCACAGGTGTCTAATCCCGGTCTCCACTTGCAGGAAAATACTTCTTCGGGTCCAGCAGACAAGACTAGGGGGGCCAGTCCAGGCAGTCCATCTCTGCACTACGCATCACGTTGACGTAGACTGCAGCTGTCCAGGTCCGATCGACACCCCTGTGGGGTCCAGGTGAGCGTAACAACAACTGAACTTTTTATTATGAAGTTTTGAATCCGCAAGAACTGTGTTGGAACTTTGTGGCAAAACAGAATTTCCTGATTTCTTATGAACTGTGGAGCAAAATCTTGATCAAACCTGGGGAAGGGGAATTAACCCAGGTTATGAGAAGAGGCAGTGGCCATATTGTGAATGTTGTATATATTTGTTGGATTGAACTGCCATATATTTCCTTATTGATTTATTGAATGTACAAGTGTGAGGGATAGATATCCTTTTGTTAGAGTGTTTTCTTTAGTTTATTTTAGATGGGGAAATCCTTGTCAGGGTAGGGATAGTGACATGTTTATCCAACCTTTTTATTTAATAAAATGGCTAAAGTTGAAAACTCTTTACAAAGTTGTCCACCTCCCATTTCTTACTCCTCATAGTAGGTTCTGAGATGCTGGATGGTTGGGGAATTCCAAGGTTCAGGACACGGGCAAGAGGGATAATGGTACTCAACGAGAGCACTAGTGCTAGGTTAAAATCTTGGAAGGCCTTCTCACTGGAGTTGGTAACAGATGGAAAGAGGCTGATTGTGGAGGGTGACCAGAAAATAGTCAGAGTATGAGGAGTAAAGATGAAGACAGTGGCTGTAGTCCTGTTCGGCAGGTTGAATTGCCAGGAGTTTAGTGGCAGAGATTTGATTAAAAGGTCCAAATCATTGGAAAAGAGAGATTGATGACTCAATAGATGAGAATTATGCAAGAGGAGGTGGAGCAAGGAGCTGAATACAAATGTACTCAAAAGAAAATTAGATTAAGTCATTGCGGAGAGAGGTGGATGGCGTGAGCTCCAGGGCAGCCTTGCCTGAACACCATCGGCTAAGGACCAGAGGCAAAGGGAAGCGCCCAGAGAGCTGCTCCACTCCCTGTTTGCCCCCGTTAGCCCATGGACCCGTGACATAGACAACCTACAGTGACTGACAAGGTAAGAGTGGTGTGGGCGGGGAGTACAGCCATTACTGTACTCCAGGAAAACACCACCACTCTTATTACCTTATATCAAATATCTACCTGCATTCCATATTTTGCATTTAGCCTAAATGTGTAAGTTAGACATGTGTTTCTTCTAACTAACTGCACTAAAAACATTCAAATTCTGCATACTCTACTGCAAACTCTGAACTGGACACAACCATACCTCTACCGCACCACAACCTGCATGCACTTCTCAACACCCATTCCAGCATAAAACCAAACCATGCACACTCGTACCTCAACACCACATGAAGGCTACCAACCGAAAATGCACCAATGCTCAGTGGCCAATTTCTCCGAACTGAAGCTGCCAACAGTACATCAAAGCTCTCTTGCTCTTTTCTCTCTCAATCCTACTAACAATCCACCCGCCCCAACACTCCTTACATTGCAGATCTGCCAGTTTTCCACCATATGCTCAAGCACTTCTTTGATAAGACTGTGCTCTTCTATCATACAGCATACCCTCATACCTTTAACTGACAAGTCTTATTCCATATATCCAGGTACTGGCAGACACATCACTATAGACCATGTTCGTGAGTAATGGGGTGTTTGCCTCATTTTCAGCTGAGTTTTGTTGCCGCTTTATATATTAGGTTAGCGTTCCAGCCCGTTCCGGATACTTTTTCGTGATAAAATGTAGATTTTGGGCAATAATGGGTCAATGACAGCATATTGGTGCACCTTTCTCATTTCAAAATGTTTTTCATATGCGTTTGCCTCATTTTCAGGCGACTTTCGCTGCCGTTTTATATATTAGGGTAGCGTTCTGGCCCGTTATGGGTACTTTTTTGTGATCTAATGTAGATTTTGGGCTTTCTCATTTCAAAATGTTCCTCATGTGTGTTTGCATCATTTTCAGGTGAGTTTTCCTGCCATTTTATATATTAGGGTACTGTTCCGGCCCGTTCCGGGTTTTACACCCCCCTCCCCCCCCCGAAAGAGTATGGTTTTTGATTCTAGACCTGTGTTCGTCGATTCTCAAATGCACTGGTCTTTGAGCCTTCCCCACATAACGCTTGTCGGACGGGCACAAAATAATGTAAATTACATTCTGGGTTTGGCAATTCATGTGAATAGGACAGGATTGCAGTCTGAGTATATGTTGTAAATATGTTAATGTGTTTTTAGCTAAGTGCCACTAGCACATGGCACTTTATAATGAGCATGCTTTGCACTTCCTATCTTGGCTTCAGGCATCAATAGGCATAGGATACCCAGGGACGTTATTTACCCAAAATGCCAGAGGTTGCGGAAGTGAAATCACAGGATCCTTGACCTCTGATGACATCACCGGAAGTTATGTCATTTGACCCAACCCCAAAGTGACATCACAGGAAGGATGGAACACGACCTTTAACCCCTTGTCAAAACAGGAACAGGCATCACATAGCATGGTTTCTAAATAAACAACGAAAAATATGGTTACGATATCACTATAATGTGATATACATTTCATATAAGAATGGATCACAATATGTATCGTTAATATCAGTGTGTATTGGCCCATTACCAAATTACTGTGAATGCAAGCATACGTCCAAGGCCAAATGATAATGACGTATTGTTATGAAGTACTTCCGCTTAAGCGCTTTATATAGAAACATATTTATATACAATATCACCCAACCTGTGTTGGTACTCATTTATGAACCTCAGACTAAGGGCCTCATCACGAGTTTGGATATTAGCCCTACCGCCAACCCCTCTGGCGCTATTAGCGCCGGATCACAGGTTTGGTGGAACGGTTATTGCCCATTCCCCTCTGGGCCCATTTGGGAATTCCTCATTCCCCAATGGGGAAAATGCGCGCTATTAGCACCGGCGGATTTCCCGCCGGCGGTGATAGTGCCGAAAATCGGCAAATTTGCCGCGGATTTTCCCCCAGCTCAGAGCTGGGGGGAAATCCGCCAAGGCCATGATTTGGCAGACCCTTAAATGCGGCGGTAATAGCGCTACCGGCGCATTTAAGGATTACCGCCAGACTCAAGATGAGGCCCTAAATCAGTGACTCGCCCTCTGAAGTGTGACTGAAATAAACCTTTAATGAGGCTAGCAATTATTGTATAGGATTCCGGAAAATTATTTTTTAGGGTCTCTGCTCAAAGTTTGAACACTTGTGCACCCCCGTTTTTTAGAGGCCTGAACAAGAAAGCCATCGCTCCAGAAACAAAGAGCCGAATTGCACTGGCCACAGCCAGCCTAGATTTAATAAAAAAAATAAAAAATATAGTGCTTTTTTACATCTTTTTAGGGGTAACAAGGGAGACCTCCAAATGACGTCCCTGGGGATACCTGCGATGTCTGGTATTGCACTAACGACGATGTTTTGCATTCGTCACTTTACAGCACTTGTCACTTTAGTTAGTTTTGGATGTGTCAGGTTGTTTAGTCTTTTTTAAATGCATTTTTTGTGATTGCAATATGTCATGGTGTGAACTAACCATGCTATAAATGTTCTTGGTTTCATAAAAATTGACCACTGTGTTAAGTAAATGATGGGACGATTTAACCAAATCAAATTATTTTGTTTTATATTCGACAAATGCCAAATTAGTGTCATGATGCCTATCCCCGGGGACCCAGACCAAGTCCTGCAACCCCGGAAGCAGGCATCAAGTTACCCCAAGCAAGCCCAACAATCCCTGCTAGGGGCTATTTGGGTGCAGTCCTGGCGCCTATGGCGCCAGGCTCATAGATTAAAACTTACCTGATGCAGCCCATGCTGCAAGAGCTCCAGGCCAAAAGAGGCTTGGAAGGGACTATTTTACCTAGGGACTATTTTTTTTTACTTGGGCGGGGCTGGGGAGGAATACTTACCTGGGACTACTTTGGAGGCTATTTAAACCACGCCCGAAGAGCAGCACACGCTTCGTGTTATTCTGCATCCAGCAGCGTAACGCTCACCGTGCCTGCAAGTCTGCATCCAGTCTTCTGCCACGCCCGCCTCGAGTTTGGAGCTCCTAGAAAAAGGGAGAAAGAAGGAGAAAAGGTTAGAACAAGAGCAATACCTTTTGATCTTTACCTGAATTCCCGATTCATCGCGCCTTCGAGCTGGAAGAAAAAAGTTATTTTATGCGCGTCGCCTCGCCTGTTGCAGCGCCGCGCTGAACTCACCGGCCTTCACTGCATCCTCCTGCATGTTCCCGCCGCACTCCGGCACCTAAGGAGAAGACAAGAACAGCAAGGTGAGCCAAGGGAATACACAGAGGAATACCCCCCATAGACTTACCTGATTTTACCATCGGGGGTACTATTCTTCTTCACGGGTCGGCACAGCTTCCACTGCATCCTAGCCGAACCCCGGCCCCTAAGGGGAAACAAAAGGACAGCAAGGTGAAACGAGGGACTAACAAGGGGAACTCTCCTCACCACAAAAGACTTACCTGATTTTACCGCTGGAGGCATTATTCCCCGAGACTTCATATTTTCTCTCAGCGCCTGAATAAGGGAGAAAGCAACAGGTTACATATGGACATTATTTTATCGAACTGTGTTGGATAATACAAATCCTTACCAGAACATTACCGGTTGCCACGAGGAACTCTTCAGTAAGGTCAAGCTGCAACCTGCAAGGAATCGGACAAGAGTGAAAGTCAGGCATTTTGAACTCTTACGAACTAAATACTTATGGCGTCTTGCCGAGAATATCGGAGTAAATATTGTCCTGGAACTCACCAATTCCTTCGAGCCAGTGAAGCAACTGGTTATCTACGCGCCCCTGTGCTCAATGCAGGATGGAGAGCTCATCTTTTCAAATCAGGTGAGACTATAAGAGGGGACATCCAAGGTGATCAGTGGGGAGAACAACGGGGAGGGGGGGGGGGATTTACGCTCAACTCTGCGGGTGGTTAATTCCCTTTCTCCACTTGCAGAAGAATATTCCTACGGGCCAAGCAAACAAAGCTAGGTGGGCCAGTCCGTCATCTCGGCCCTACGCGTCACATTGGTGGAGATCGCTCCAGTCCAGATCGACGCCTCTCTGGGAGCCAGGTGAGCATAACAATTAAATCCATGAGTTCATTTTTAAAGAACTGTTTAGTGTATTTAATAAACTGCCTGTGAACCAATCTTTCAGTGTGCTAGTGACTCGAGAAAGGAAGGCTATGGAGTAATTCTTAGATTAGCTGATTATTCATTTAATGTATTTTTGAAAAAATGAAAATTAAGTATTTTTATCCACTCTATTCAGACCCACGTAGTGTTGTCTGTATATTGATTTGCAAGTACCTCTGTTTTTCTGTGGGATTACAGGGAACCTTGATGTAGGCTAAAAGACAAGCTGGTAGCAGCAATTCTATTTGTAACATTTTTGTGTGGGAAGGTCCGTTTCTGTACGTCTTTCCTCCGTTTCCTGCTATGAGTCATCAACACACTCCACAGTTTCACTGCAGGATGATATTTATCGCCTCGACGTGGCCGAGGCAGATTTGGTACCCGGACCGTCTCATCCTGTCATCAAACTGGCAGTAGTGCTGAATATTCTTGCCAGTGAAGGAGGCGCAATCCTGCATAACGACCCGGGATCCCTGAACCTGAGGGCTTGGCTCCTGCAGCCCTAGAGTTTGGAGGATATGAGTTGCCAGTGGAAGCATTTTGCGGTCACAAAAGATTACCACAGACTCATCAAGGAGTTTCTCAAAGGACTTTTTAGATCTTTCCCGCTGGTGAAGACTCCTGCCACAGGGTGGGAACTCGGGTTCAGACAAGGCACATGGGGGGGGGGGGCCTTCAAGTCTCTGCATCAGGCCCTGCTCAAGTTTCTCTCGTGGAAAATGGCTTTCCTGGTGGCCATCGACTCAGCCAGAAGGGTAGGTGCGTTTCAGGCCCTATTCTCCAAACAACCATACCTGACTTTCCACTTATCGAGGGTGCTGCTACGTATGTACCCTTCTTTCATGCTGAAGGTTCCGTCTGAGTTCCACCTCAACAAGCCTTTTTTGTTACCTGTTTTTTTTCCTGAAACCTTCGTCTCTGGCGGAAAGGGCCTGGCACTCGCTGGACGTTGCTCGTGCCCTGAAGTTCTATGTGAAATGTATCAAGAGTTTTCAGAAGACTTTGCAAATGTTTTTGAACTTTGGTCCTGTTAATCATGGGAAGGCCTTGTCCAAGGCATCCATTTCAAGGTGGCTCTCTGGGTGCATCATGCACTGTCATCGGTTGGCAAACCCGACCGTTGTTCGGCTGTCCGAGAGCCGGCTCCACCAGAGCGCTCGCTGTGACGATGACGTTCCTGTCTGGTGTTCCCCTGCTCGACATCTGCAGGGCTGCTACGTGGAGGTCCACTTGCACCTTCATGAAATTCTACTGCATCGACAGGGATTCCAGGGAGGAGTCAGTCGACCAGGCAGTGCTACATGACCTGTTTGCTTGAGGTGAGTCTGTTCCAGGGGTAAGTGTAATTGCTTCTGTTGAGCCTTGCCACCTCCCGTGGTTGTGTAATGGTGTACTGCTATGAATTAGTTATTCATGAGCATGTGAATCCATGCTAGGCCCCATGCTGGAAAAGGTTTAAGTTTCTTACCTGTAACTATTGTTCTCCAGCATGGGTCTGGCATGGATTCACATGTGAACCCTCCCTCTGATTCCTCTGCGGCTCTTCTTGGCCCTACTGCCACTTTACGTGCTTACCAAATCTGAAGATGGCTGCCAGAGGAGAGGCTTAGGGAGAGGACTGTCATTGGATGGAGGCAGTATGACCCAGAGGACAGTGATTGATTTAAAGGAGAAAGACAGTTTGTAAGTGAAAGTGAAACTGTTTTTTTCTTTTACTGAGGGTTCCCAGCCTGACGACGGGGGAATATTCATGAGCATGTGAATTGTATTTGTTTAGTTGTGAAAGCGCTTATACACAAGTGAAGTGCTTCAAATCGCTTCACGGCGGGAAGGGAACAAGGGGATATCATCGTCATTCTTAGGCCTTGAAGATTCCCAATGATCTAACAATAATAAACATACTAGGCCAGAGACATTTCTACTGGTATAAGTGCGTGAAAAAGAGTGGGAGAGAGGGGAGGTGAGGGAGAAGGACATGGAGAGACAAAAAAAGGCTGGTCATCAGTGCACCTATGCATGAGTATTTCAGACACAACCAAGCTAGGGAGGGGAGACAGAGTGAGGACAGGACAGATGAACCTGATAGGACTAGTACATTCATGGTCGTGCAAGTGCGCAGACAGGATGTGCGAGGGAGGGGGGGGGGGAGTGTGCCAAGTCCAGCAGGGGACTGGGTTAAGTGTATAGTGGTTGCCACTCTTATGGAACATGTTCCAAGTGCAGTAGTGCAAAGCAGAGTGCAGAGCGCAGAGGCCCAGAGGAAAGTGCAGGACTGGCAAGGGACCCTGTGACCTGTGAGGTTCTGGAGGTGCACCAAGCGACCAGTCGGCGAACTGAGCAGGTTGGGGAAGAGAGCGAAGGAGGGAAGCAGGAGAGAAGAGAAAGGAGGTTAGCAGGGGAGAGGGAGAGAGAGAGAGAAAGAGGAAGAGAAGAGGATGGTCTTGAGGAGTTTCCAGAACTTAAGGAGGTCTGGCTCCAGACCGAGAGAGGCAGGGGGGCTGTTCCAGAGGGAGGCTCCTGCAGAGGATAAGGATCTACTCTCAAATCTCTATTTGGAATAACTGCTCACCTGCAGAGAGTTGGGCTCTGGAAGGAGTGTATTTAGGAAGAGTGCGTTGAAGATAGTAAGGGCCCCGGCCCCAGAAACCCTTGTGGACTATACAGAGGTACTTGAACTTGATCCTTACAGCCACAGGGAGCCAGTGGAGAGATGGAGTTCCTGGGCTTCAGGCCAAAGATAAGTCTTGCGGTTCTGTTCTGGATAAGTTGAAGAGGTCGGAGAGTAGAAGTAGGAAGATTGAGAAAGAGGCTGTTGTAGTAGTCCAGTCTGAAGAGAACCAGGGTTCTGGGGACAGTGAGCCTCTGGGGGAAGGTGAGAAAAGGTAGAATACCTCTGAGGAGGTGCAGATGGTAGTGGGACTTTTTGCACGTGTCCGAGACGTCTGAGTAGTGTCGAAGATGGCCCCCAGATGTTTTGCCTCACTAGTGGATGAGGGCGCAGGACCAAGGGTGGCTGGCCAGAGTGAAAGTAGGAAAGCGGGAGCAGCAATGGTCCCAATGAGGATGATCTCTCATCTTACTGGCATTAAGGCAGAGATCATTAGCAGCACACCAAGACTGGATTTCGCACAGACAATCACGAATGAGCGAGGAGGATGAAGAGGCCTGGGGTAGCCTGAAAGAGAGCTGTGTCATCCCCATAACACTGAAAGTTGGAGGTGAAGGCAGAGATCTTGTGGGCCAGAAGGACCATGTAGACATTTAAAAACCAGGGGAATAGATTAGCTCCCTGGGGGACATCAATAGTAGAGAGAGTGATAGCGAAGAGAAAGGACCCAAGTTCCACCTGGGAAGGACTGTCAGAGAGAAAGGATGCTAGCCATGCCAAGGCCTGATCAGTGATGCCCAGGGGATTACAGAGACGGGAGATCAGGATGTTGTGGTTTACCATATTGAACGCAGAGGAAAGGTCAAGAAGAATGAAGACAGAGGGAGAGTTAGAGTCAAGGTTTGAGAGCTGGTCTTCACGGGTGTTCAGGAGAGCAGTTTCCGTGCCTCTGGATGCTCTAAAGCCATACTGATGGTCATGGAGACAACCTACAGATTCAGTGTGGAGGGTAAACTGAGAGATTGCCAACTTCTCCAGGAGCTTTTCCTGCAAAGGAGTGATGGAGATCGGGTGATAGTTTGCCGGAATAGTAGGATCGGCAGAGGGTTTTTTGAGCAGAGGGTGCACAAGAGAATGCTTGAGAGAAGTGGGGAAACTTCCAGTAGCGAAGGAGAGGTTGCAAAGGTCTGCCAAGGCTGGAGTTAGAGAGTCAATGTTTTCCTTGATGATTTTGAAGAGGCAAAGGTCCTGTTTAGAAGAAGTTTTCATAGTCTGGACTTGTCTGGGGTGTGACAGGAGAGAGGGAGGAGAGAAGAAGGGGGGTGGTGGGGCGGCCGAGGGCGGCCCAAGAGATGATGGTGAATGAGTGGGTGCGGAGGAGAGAGAGGAAAAAATGTCCTGTGTTTTGGTGGCGAAGTGTGCAGCCCGGGCAGGGAAAGGGCCTGGGTGGGTGCAATAGAGGGTGAGGCAGCAGTAGGGTTGGCCAGTTCTATGCCAGACCCATGCTGGAGAGCAATAGGTACATGTAAGTAAATTAAACCTTACGCCACGTCTGGTACAGAAACTTGTAACACAGTTAATAGATTTTAGCTTTCTGCTCTTGATCAAAAACACTTGCTTGGGGTAAGCATTTTCTGCTTTTTTGGTGGTTTCTCTTCCATGATTCTTTCCTCATTTTCTCTGGTGCACAAGCATCTCTTCCTAGGCCTGTCGTTCCCCCCTGCCAGCCCTTATTGCAACAAATGAGGAAGAAGCTCAGAGACCTCTTTCCTGTGTCGCCTGGCTTCTATTTACATTGGGGTTCTGCTTTTGAGCGTGAACATCACTTGTTTGGGTGAAGTATTTTCAGCTTTTCGGGGTTTTCTCTTTCTCTCCTCCATGATTTTCTCCTCCATTTCTCCAGTGCACAAGCATCCCTTCTTAGGCCTGCCCCTCCCCCTGTCTGCCCTTATTGCAGCATATTAGTGCGTGCTAGAGCACGAGACCAGCACTCCCATCAGAGGCGCTCCCAGAGCAGCCTTGCTCGGGCAGCCGGCGAAACGCCACATGGCAAAGGGTGGGTCCCTATGGCAGCTCCCATCTCCTGTTAGTCCAAGGAGCCAAGCCGAGCCCGAAGCTGTCTGCAGCAACCTCCAGGTAAGAGATGACAACATGTGTTTCTTTAATGTAATAAAATGTACATAGCTGAAAGCTGCTTGGGGTTTGGTGGTTGTTAAAGTATACCCACTGTATTGTTGGCAGGTGCATATCTATTCCATAGCCACTGATTAAATCACGGTGAACTCTTAGAGCATAGACTCTTCTTGCCGGGCTCTGAAGCTAGCCAGTGTGCCGCATCTAGAGGAATTTTGGGGGTAGCAAATGTTGCACTTAGAAGAATTTTGAGGGTAAACAATATGTTGCACTTAAAAGAACTTGGCTTTTGGCAATGTGTTGCACTTGGATGAAATTGAAGGCAAGCCTACCTGAGACCACCCCTCTGCACCCTTCCACTACATGCACTTCTCAGTGATACTCTGTACAACACCTCTGCCATTAGCATGCAGCTATCCCCCACAATAACATTTCGGTCTAGCTGTTCACATAATGTCTCTCTCGCATACTCTGCAGTCTACCCTCAGCACCCATGCACTACTCTACGACACCCTGCACAGCACCTCTGCCTTTAGAATGCAGCTATCCCCATGATAAAATGTGTTCTAGCTGAACACATGTCTCTCACATACTCAAGACCGCCCTTAGAACTCACCCACTTCTATAAGACACTGTGCATAGCACCTCTTCCATTAGAATGCAGCTATGCCCCACAATAAAAATGTGGTCTAGCTGCACGTATAATATATCTTTCAAATATTCTCCAAACGACCTCTCTGCACCCACCCACATGCCTGCTCAACATGGGTGACTAGCAGGGACTTGGCCAGGCCTGCGTTCGTATTGTCTCAAATGCACAAACGCATTCTATAACTCTGACAAATTTCCAATACTTGGACTTCGGTCCACAAGAGCGTTCAACCTACAGTGTGTTGAAACTATGCCAATGGTGAAAGGTCCTATACAAATGCCCATTACATTACATTTCATTACATAATATACCTAATGAATATAAGAAACTAGGAAAAAGAAGCGTGTACTTGGCCAAATCACCCTCTCCCTTTTTGAGAAGGACCTGATGACATTCCAGTTTAACTTTATAAACTCAAAAGAACTGCAGTGTACAAGGTACAAATTGGTCCCTGAAGGTTCTGTGGAGCAGACCATGGAAGTTTAAAACATTTAGTAATGGATTGTGAAGACCTTTTAAGTGAACGTATACTGTGCTTCAGTCACATGATTCACAATCATGTGTTTGTTTTAAAAGAAGTGTTTTGGGCTAGGATTATTCAGGGCAGTTCCCTAACATTGATACATGCACTCTTGCATTTTCTGATGATTGGTTTGCTGGATTGAATACCTATGATCATGTCTAATATTGTTATTAATGGTATGTTGATCAGGGTGGTGGGGTGATTATTAGGGGGCTGATTGTGAGGACTTTTCTCAGCGAGTATTAGATTTGCTTGGTTTTTAGTTGAATTTATGGTTGAATTTTAATGAATGCATGAATTTTATGGTAAGGTATAATGTCTGAATTTTTACTTATGTATGTACTTCTTAGTGGCAAGATTATTGCATAGTTGTAGGATTTTCTTTTTAATCTGATTGTATTATGCATTTGATGTGTAAGGTTTAATGAAACCAAAATGTAATAATTAGGGTATATTGTTTTGTAATCTTTGACTTTGCACCTTGTAATTCTTGCAGTTCAGATCATGTTTACCTTCTGTTTAAGCAGTAATATTTGATATCCTTCCTGTGGCCCTGCTCTAAAGCAATCTGTGAAGTTTTGTGGGTGGAAGAAGGGGGGCATTGTTTTCTGTGCTTTTTGGGTTTGTCTTTTTTCTTCATTTTTAGGGCGTAAAGTTAATTGGTATGCTACATACCTGTTGGGCTGGCAGTTTTTTTGTAGGCAGATCAAAAGAATGTCAGGCTACTCTGGAGTAGGTCAAATATATATGGCAGTTTTTTTGTAGGCAGATCAAAAGAATGTCAGGCTACTCTGGAGTAGGTAAAATATATAATGTGTGTGATAGTTTGAGATATGTAATGAAAAACTGTATGCTGCTGCTCCAGAAAGGACCAGAGGTCAGCTTTAACTCAGAAAATCTCATAAGTATTAAGATAACTTCTATTTTCTAGGATAGCACCAGCTGTGCTTCGCCAGGCCTCTTATGGAACCATAAAAATTGGCACATATCACAGTTTGAAGAGACTGGTTGTTGAACATCCAGAGGGTGAGTGATTGTTGTCTACATCAGTTTTGAAAATTGCTTAAATGAAAATATGATCCTGCATTTGAATGAACAGTTTATGAAGCTCCCTCCATTTTTATGAACCTTATCACCATTGGCTGTTTGGTATAGTGACTGCAGTATGCATGTGCAGTTTTCTGCCCTTTGGCATATTGTCCTTTCTCCTGGAGGCACTTTGTGTACTAAGGTACAACAGTCACCAAACCTCCTTCCTGCCCCAACCTCCTGCTTGACAAACCAAGGCTGACACGTTTTTCATTTTAAGGATAAATCATAATTTCTACCTGGTTTTCCATTATTTGTAATGATTTCTAATTTCTGTATTTGCCACTGCATCTGCTTGATGTTAGACTGTAGATCGTGCGGCAGCCAGATGCCCCTCTTTATCCACTCCCACACATCATCAGTCATCAGAGGGTACTGGTCCCTCATTTTCCATGCCCCATGATCGGTGGTACCCTCTAAACGAATGCCGTACTGAAATCGGCTTGGAATTGAAGGACTCCTCTATCAGAAAAGGCATTCGATTGTACTATGTGAGGGATTCATCCTTTGTAGGCTTTTACTCAAAATTCCCAAAAGGTTCTTTCCTTTATTCTTTTTCCAAACATTCATGGATGCAGTGGTATGTTCTAAAGCAACACACTGTCATTAGATGTCGTTTTCAGTTCCTGCACCAAGCAAAGGTCCCTCTAATTATTTTTCCCTAAGTGCGGAAATGCTTAGCTTTCGTGCGCACATTGTTTTCCATGTGTGCAACTGAACTACGAGGTAAGCCGCTTTGTGAGCATGCATAGTTAGGTGAGCCACCATCTCCAGAGGTTGGAAGGGAATTTCCCCTTCCCAACCACTGCAATTCTTTATAAATCAGTGTCTTATATTGTGACTATAAGGCGAGCTCATCAACCAGTCCAAGACATCAAGATATGCCATAGTACCTACCAAAAGTACTCCTTTGCAGAGAAAAAAACTTGTATGCACAAAAAAGCTTTGTATGCTCAGGATAAACAATAGGTTTATTTGTGACTATTAATTTGTCGACACTGCATTTGAGACAATGAAGAAAGTGTCTAATACTATTGGGGCAAAAACTCATGTTTATTAAGAAAAAAAGGCAAATCTCGCTCATCACTGATGCAGCTGCCAACAAATTCAGACAGGATACTATTTTTGTAAATGGAATAATGGCAACTAAAAGGAATGTGTCAAAACTTGACAATAAGAATTCATGTGCCACTTTAATGAAGTAATTCAAGGCCAGGAGAACATGCCTCATAATTTGTGTAAGGATGATGATTGTGTGAGAAGAACTGCACCACAGAATATGATTATCCGAATTCCTGGGCCTCGGCTTGCTATTCACATTACGTGATCCAGTGAGTTGTGACAACATTTGCTCAAAACCAGCCTTACAGCTAAGAGGCATATACACCATCCATTGTTACTCCCTAAAAACAGGAAAATGTGCCCAACAAGAAACCATGAACATATAGGAGCCTACCCTTGCTTCTACCCACAAAGTTCCACTCATATTTTTTCGAATCAGTGACCAGCAGAGCAGTCGCACTGGCAGGAAGTAGAATAATACTACTGCCCAATATCAAGATGAATTTGAAGGGGAAAGAACATATTTTATAACCATGAAACATCCCTACTGCTAATTACTTTCTCACTCCCTGAAAAATCATTTGATTTCTAGTTGGGAATTAAACTATATCATAGCCCTCCTTGTAATCCTGACCTAGGAAGTGATATGACGGGGTACATAATACAGCTTATAGTTTTGCTCACCCTTCCTCACCACAGCCTAGACCAAATTCAACAAGAGTCTTACTGAGATTTCGTCTGGAGCACCATTGAAGAAAATCACATATATTTGCCTTTTAAGTCAATAGCAAAAATGCTCACAGGTACAGCTTCTTTAACTAGGGACGCCTCTTCTGAAATTCACTTATCAGTTGAACAAGATGCATGGAAAAAACACAAACACATGATGATATTGAAAAGCCCTCAGCCGCTGAGCATAGAAAGGAACAAAAGCTGCAGTTTCCTAGACTGTTACTAGAGTTCATATCTTTTAGCAATCAAACACATTTCTCTCAATGTACTGCCAAAACGTCTGATTTGGTCGTTGAACATTGCTGATGTGTTATTCACCTTGAAGGAGTGTTCTCCTGTGCCCTTCCATCTGTACCTCACGCTGGCTCCTGTGCTAGCCTCCAGTAGCATGTGACAGGGCTCTGTAACAGGTGAGGGATTGTAGCAGTAACACACTAACATATATTTGCATACCCACAGTACTTTGCAAGCAAAACATATTTAAAAACCTATTATGTGCAGTTTAAGAAAATGCCATGAATCTGTATGTGCACAATTACTATAAAGTGCATTCACAATTGTTTGCAACATACTGCACCTTTAAATTGTTGGTTAGGATTATAAAAATGCTCAATGGAACTGTGTCTGTCTAGCGGCGAGTTAGCATATAATTTGTGAAGGCCCATGGAACTCTGAAAACTTGGAAAGGCTATAGATTGTGTGAAAAGCATTCTAGTTAGGACTATCTGATGCAGTAATACTATATACGAATAATGCCAGCCAAAGTCCATACTCATCACCCCTTGCAGGCCAAGTAAATTATATTGCAATGTTGCTCTCCGCTTATAGGGTAATGTTTGCAACGCTAAAGTAAGAGATGCTGAGTATGACATTTGCCTACTCAAAATCCTTAGAGGGCAAATTAATAAATATTTGAGTTTTATAATGCATTAACTTGCAGGGGTACAGCTTCCAAGTGCTTGTTAGACATATGTACAAAAAATAGGAAGCATGGGATGAGGTTACACATCCAAGTAGCCTGGTGACTTACACTCAGTATCTGATATTTGAGCTGATAGTTGGTTCACATAGTCTGGGTGACGCTTTTGCTAAGGCACCAAAGGTACCATGAGTAATAAAGGTACTTGTGCTTAAACATCATGCATATTATAAGAAACATAAAACAAGTGAATGTAGTTACAAGTCTGGTAACCTTTAGCAGAGTCAAGGCAGGCAGAGTCAAGATTGTCTGGTAATATCTGAATAAGGCCTGGGGCGGACGTGAGAGTCATAAGGTGTAAGTGTGGTAGAGTCAAGTATAGTAGTCCTGGGCGGGAAGGGGAGATAATTCAGTTATGCGTGCAGGTATTTAGTTATATCTTCTGTTCATGGAGTTAATTTTCCATATTAGTTTTTAACCTTTTGTGGGTGTATTCTACATTAAGGGTTTTAGGGTTTTTAAGGTCAAGCTTGCATAGTAGGGTCAGATAAATAGGCTAGACCAGAATATAAAGACTAGTGAATATAATTTATCTTCATTTGGAGAGAAAGCAAATATTGGGTACCTGCTCTGGCCTTATTAAGTCTTTTTGAATAGGTGGGAATTTTCTGTGTGTGTTCAGTGCTAATATTCTTGTGAGTGGCACCAAGAAAGAAGCTGGGCAAGCGCACATGCGCACAGCTTGGAGGGAACATTGGCAGCAAGATATTCTTCTAGCATTTTAAGATGACCGCTACCAAAAACTGATTTGTCCTTTTCAGGTCCCATTAAGTGGGACACTGGCAGATTATCTGAGGATCTTTTTTGGAATTGGCCCTTCTGAGTGCAATAGTAGAGATAAACATGGCTTTCTCATCCTAGTTTACCATTATCATTTATCACCATATTGTATTGTAATTTAGGTTTATCCCATTTGTTCTGGCCCACCAACACAGATTAGGAATTGACTGCCCTAAGCCTCTTCCGAAAACGTGCATAATATCTGGTATCTGCCATTGCACCCAGGCCATTAATGTCACTGGTGTAAGTACCTTATATGGAGATTGCCATCTCATACTCTTTCCAGTGCACATTCTAACCTTGTCCCCTTGGTTTGCTCTAGCAGGGTCCATATGCCATTGGTGCTTCTTAGCTTAAACCCAGTTGCTTTAATCACCCAGTGTCCTCACGTGTAGAGACTGCTGTGATGAATCCAGGGAATTCTTCCTTGTCACTGAAGGGGTAACCATTCCCTATGGGACTAGGGAGGTGATGCAAAACCATTACTAGGGAACCGGGCAAGCCGGATCTGACTGTGGGTGATTTTCCCCCTCCCCCTTTGGGGACAAGAAATGCCCAAGTAAGTGTTGTATTACGCCCAATCCAAAATATGTTTTGGTTACTTGGGGGGAGGGGAGGGTTGAACTGGGCAGTAAGGTATGGGGGGCTCTTTAAGAGGGGAAGGTGTGGTTTCTGACCCAGACTTTTTTTCCACCTGTTTGTGGAGTACAGAACCATTGCATTCTCACCTTTGGTTCCCAGGCGATACATAAAGTACCCTGGAAGTCAATAATGGGAAAGCAAGAAATGCCTGTCTGCACAACACAGAGGAGGGAGTCCCGTCCTGACAGGAAGAATGAGAAGGAGGAACCACTTCATCAACGTGTTGGTCGCCTCGAGGAGGACTGCAGAACGTTGCCGCTTGTTGCAAGGCATAGAATCCGGTAAGCCTGCTACTGCAGCATCAAAGTCCTGCGGAAGCTACGTTGAGAACCCATCAGTCCTGAATTGGAGAAACCTCAGAGAAGCCTGACCATGCAGACCGAAGCCAGTTCTGAGACATGCAACTGCGCTTGCCAGAGACACGGAAGCCCTGGATGAGCACTGCTGATGAAACAAAGGTACACAACCTCGTACCAAGAGAGGGTGGTGAGTCCACCACAGAGCACACACCGGGCTAAGAATCGGAATAACCCACAAAGGGGTGAAGAAACTGAAAAAGGAAGGTTGAGAAAGCTGCAAACCCACACAGAGCTGAGAGTCCAAATAACCCATGAAGGGGTTAAGAGGCTGATATAAGGAAGGTTGAGAATGTCACAAGTGGGGCTGAGAGTCCATATAGCCAACAAAGGGAAGAAGGAAACTGATGGAGACAGGAAAGCTGAGTAGGCCTATAGTCTGGTTTGGACTGAGAGTCAAAAGACCCCACAAGGGGATAAGAAAAGCACTTTACCCATCGAAGCTGACGAGCCCAGGCCGGTCTATAACCACGTCCACAATTCGAATAAGAGGAAACAAAGAAGGTACTGCAAGACACCAAACATTGCCAAAATAGGTGAGAACTTATCGAGTATTGTCGGGAAGACCTCCAAGTTACACAGAGGAAAATACATCCTGAGGGACTGGATAAGTGTTGAAGTGTTTGTTTCCTTGTGGCAAAAAGGTCTCCTTAGTAAGTTCAGAGAGTGATTGTTTGTTGTTTTAGACTAGGACTGGCCCAGGGCCATGGCCAGAAAAAGACATTGGGAACTCTATTTAGGTGAGAGTCTGAAACCAGCCACCAGAAGACCATGTATAGGGGCAGTGAAACATGCTTAGTCCAACGTATGTTGAATTTTAGTGGTAGGGTGAGCATATTATAGACTAGCTTTTGGTCAGAGGACAGAATTTATGTGGCTAGGAAATGCCTCATCAAAGGACAAGATTAATTTGCTTGTTTTCATCTCTACAAAATTCCACTTTAATAAATGCCTACACGCGTTTCACTCTTCGGCCACTAATCCTATATGTGGACCTTACGTGAGCTTCTTCGGTGCTCTTCGATATGTCCTTCAATTTCCTTTCTGCATATCCTTTAATTTGAATTGTATAATGAACCTTCCTGCGTTTTGTTTACTGCGTGTAATTCCTTGTTTCCATTACAAAACGTATTTATCTGTATTCCGCACATTCGTACTTGTATAATGTCCCAATTACTTCATTATTCCAGGCCTTATTCTTGCGTTAGACCACATAGCATGATAACCGCTTGGTTTTTGGTTTAATTTCATTGCACTTAAGGTCAATTTTCTTTCAGAATCTATATGCACCAACTTCTCAATGTTCACCTTTATGCAAACCCGACCCATCAATTTTAAACTTTGGTAACAAAATGAAAATAACATAACTCTGAACATAAAATTGTTGACCTGTTGAAATGTCCTACAAACCTACATTTGGTTAAACCCTCTTTACCCAGTTCCCTCCTCCCTTAATGTTTAGCAATGGACCCTTCTACATCCATTCCTGTTCGTTACAGCATCGAAACATTTATCAGCCATCCATTTTGCCTTATAAAAAAATGTCAGTCTCCTGTACGTATTCCTGAAAAGGGAGCCATACTTGTACAAATCTCTGAAAGCTTCCATTAGCAAGTGCAGTTATTTATTCCACGGCCAATACTCTCCATATCTACACCCACCACTTCCAATATTGTGCCAGTGTTAATCTGGCTGCATTCAATAAATGTGTACGTAAATCTTCCCTTATTCCCCCATTACATTTTCCAGAGCCAGAACTCCATAATCCATGGGTAGTTGAACACGGGTTATGGCTTGAATGTGTCCCAATATCTCCTTCCAATGAATTTGCGCTTTTGGGCATGTCCACCAAATGTGACCTAGACAACCTATTTCCCCACATTCCCTCCAACATAACTGTGAAGAGGTAGATGTGATCCTGTTAATTATCAATCGTGTGAGGTACCAACGATAGAAGATCTCATGTGCCATTTCCCTGAAGCAGTACATTTAGAGGACTTGTGCACAGTTTCCTAAATACATTCCCAGGACTCACTCCTCTGATATGCTCATCCCTAACTCAAGTTCCCATCTTTCCATATAGGGCAATCGATCTGCAGGGGGGGAAGGCCCAGCTATTAATTTATATAACTTGGTACTACCAAACTGAGTTCCCTCTTTCCTAGATATCTGAAGACCATAAGGTGTCCTGCTACTCACCAGTTATATCGCTTTATTAGTTATCCAGAGTCTTATCTGAGTAGGGCTGGGTGATATTTTGAGTTTTGGAGATATAGCAATATATTTTCAAAATCGATATAGAATGAGACAATATCGTTAACATAGAGATATAAACATTTATACATTATTGCTTATACTATTTGTTTTATTTACATTTTGATATTTACACAGCTGTGTGTATTCTCAAATGGGAAGAGGAACCCTGTATTTGCGCTTTATTTTGATTAAATGTCTTAAGGTGTTTGACACATCTCACATAGTTGGCTTACACCTGAGCATTTAACCCACATCCACAATATTGAATCGCCATTCAGTCCAAAAATATTGAGATGTTGAGATGACTTTTGGCCAATATCACCCAGACCTTTGAGTGTACCTAAAACATTCCTGGTCCCGAGAGGTTAGCTCAGAGGCAACGTGCTCGCCTTGGAAGCAAGGCGACACAGAGCAACACAGGTTCAAATCCTGGGTCCTCGTTTAGAAAACCTCTGGGTATTAAGCGTGTTATAAATAACCTATCATATCATTGAAAATTTTGTCTTTCCTAAAATGTTAAAGGATTCCCATCCCTATAATAGGTCTGCTATGGCTATGTTTGCATTTCTTTCCCACTCATCTTAATAACCCATATTCATTTCTGGTGAGAACCCTGGGTTATGAACAATTAGCAAGTAAGGACCCAGTCCTGGAGTTATGCCACAGAATCTCAATCCTCAACATCACTTTTGTAACAAGCATATTTGTTCGATTATCGCAGATCCACTACCTCCAACCTTCAGTTGTGATCAGGCATTGCTCTATGCCTTTGGAGTTCTGCTTCCTTCCTCCTATCTACACTTCATACTCTCTCAGCAGAATCAGATATGTGGTCGGGGCAGGTGTCGCCCCTTCCCACATGGTTCACGTCTGTCTCAGACTCGTTGCCTCCCGCGACCAACCTTTGTCACTTTTTATTGCTTCGAGTTCCATCCAGGACATGTATGTGTCAAATGCACCGAAATCTCTGTAGCAGCTAATCGGGAGATATCCCAGGCAGGAAAAGGGGGTTGGGGAACAGGATCAGCTGACCCTCGGTTTCACTCACGGCAAGGGTTCTCACCTCAATTTAGCTGGGTCCATCTTGTGCGTTCAGATTTCCCTTGCTATCTATCTGTCTCCAGAGGCACCATCTGTTTCTCCTGCGTCCGGTCAATCCACTGTCAGTAGCCAAATGCCAGTAAGAGAGGAGCGGGATCTCGACCCCTCTTTTTGATGGGAGGTTGTGGGGTTTTCAGCATTCTTGACCTTCACTGCTAGTATGGCTCACTCATTTCACCTTGCAGGCACCATTTTGAATCCCCGTTTTGAGATCTCCGTTGAGTCTGTGGCAGACCAGTTTTTATGGGGAACAAAACTCAAACAGCATATCACCGGGGGTTTTCGAATGTCATTGTTGTGGAGTGAGTGTAATTAGCTCCATCTCCCAGTGCCCGGGACTCCTGTAGGCACAGGATTTACGGAGCCAGAAGAGGAAGTTTATACGTGCCTTCCCTTGTTGGCCCCGCCCCAATAAGGTCAATTTTCTAAGGTAAGATGTTTGTGATCCAAAATCTCAATGAGATCTTAGAGAATTGTACTTGTACTATTTGCACTAATGCGGTTCTTAATGTGAAATCAGTCTGACCCTCTAGTGAATTCCTGCAACTGGCATATAATCAGACGGAACCAGAGCATAATGGTTGACAGCAGGCAATACATCCTTCCCAATCACACACTTTTCGGTGCTTCCAGGCGAAGCAGTGGACTTCTTGTACAACTTAATCAAGTTTTTGCTTTCTATGGCCTTTCACTCATAAGTAATCCATTTGCTGTGAGAGGAGTTTTTTTTCTTTTCAATCCCATGACTACTACTTGGCACATTTCCAAGTAAGCCAAAGCAACACATTTTCAATGAATGCTGCACTCTTCTGGGTTCTCGCTTGAGAATGTTGATTCCGTAGGTAGGCACATGGGAAATAAATGGCATGTCATTACTGAGGACGACTTCTCATCTCGCATTTAGAGCGAGACCTGGTTTATGGCTATATTAAGAAATCTGGGTATGACCCTCCTTCATTTTTTAATGTCAAGAAATTACTGTTTCTTCTGTATTTTCAGAAAGGGATGGAAAAGGCAGTTTAAATGAAATTCAAGGCCACAAAGACCGCAGAGATTAGGTTGTGTGGAG
Organism: Ambystoma mexicanum; assembly: GCF_040938575.1. Taxonomy (NCBI): domain Eukaryota; kingdom Metazoa; phylum Chordata; class Amphibia; order Caudata; family Ambystomatidae; genus Ambystoma; species Ambystoma mexicanum. Next base: position 531,981,825 of record NC_090941.1, on the reverse strand, counting down.
GGAAGAAAGTCCTACCAGTGGCACTCCCAATTTTCCAGGCGGACCTAAAGGATGCAGACCCTTAAATTCCAAGAGGGGGCGACCAAGATGAAAAAGCCCCCTACAGTGCCAGAGGACCCTGAATCAGAATCCAGGAGCCCCCCCTGATCCGTCACTCTGGGTGTCCTCCTTTTGGCCCTTTTTTCTTGGTCCTCTGCCTGTCCCTGTAACAAAGGTTAAGAATCTCGGTATTACCCTCTCTGCTTCACTGTCTATTAATGATCCAGTCTCAGCTGTGTGCAAAGTGGGTCATTTCCATCTTAAGATACTGAAGAAGGTTCTACCGCTTCTGCCAGTTTCTCTCCATCCCCCAGTTGTTGCTGCCATGGTGCTCAGCCAACTGGACTACTGTAATTCATTATATCTGGCGCAACCTAAAGGCTTAGTCCAGCGGCTTCAGCGCCTGCAAAATCTGGTTGCACGCACTGCTACTGACTCTTCCATATGGGGCACATATCAACCCGGTACTTCGTACTCTACACTGGCTCCCTGTTGGTCAGAGAGTGGAGTTCAAATCTCTGTGCATTGTGCACCGATCAATCCATGGACTGGGGCAGAATATCTCCAGTCCAAGTTTATTCGCTATCTCCCCTCCCGTTCGCTGCTTTCCTCATCTGCCGACCTGTTGGTGGTCCTCCCTTACCGCTGTGAACGGATTGGAGGTCTGGCTTTTCTGTGGCCGCGGCTCAATTTAGGGCTATTTCCAACCACCTAGCCTTTAGAAAATCTGTGAAGACCTTGCTATTCTAACTCTGCCTTGGCCTTACTGGTTCCTCCCTCTTCTTCTTAGCGCCAAGATACCTCTGGTGATAGCGCACTTTAAACGTTCACATAACATAACATAACATTCTCAGTGAAGTGTGGTGTGCGTTTGTAGGGGCAGTCTAGAGAAAGGTTCTCCAGAGATTCCCTAATGCTTCAGGGATGGTACACGAGGACCTGTGGACGTCGGGGAGGATTAATTATTTGAGGTTCTCCTCTAACCCTGCCAAGGGTCAGAGCCTGCATCGTGTGAATTGGAGTCGTGGTTAGTGCTCATTGCTCTGTCCTTGCGACTTCCTCATACTCGGGAGCAGGAACCCACTGTTTGGATCAGCGACAGAAGACCCCATGGAAGATTTTAAGACTATTTGTCCTGTAGCCCACACTGAGGGCGAGCCAGCTACCTGCATCTCCGGTTTGAAACCAAGGTGTTTGCCATCCTTCCCCAGAAGAGGAAAACCAGGTCTAGTAGTACCGGACAAGGCTGAACCATTTGCAGCAAAGAAGCTCTTGCTTCTGGGACAGGGGGAGAAGGCACATCCAGGAGCTTCATGGAGACTGGGGTTTGATCCAGCTGTTGCCACTAGATCAGAGAAAAGGTGTATGGCACTTTGCTGATTTTTGGCCGCTGGAGAGGACGATTACATTTCTTGGATTGTTTGAGATGCTGGTCAAGAGCTTCAGTCCCTTTCCTCAAGCAGCAAGTATTGTGTGGCAGACGTGTAGGCCTTTGTTTCAGCAGCAATACAAGATCAATTGATAAGGGGTTGTCTTTTATCCCCACATGGGAACCTGGGGGTACACCAGTCTCTTATCGCACCCAAAAATATAGTGTAATATTTAGCGCTGGTTGGGGAGGGAGGGGGGGCTGTTCACGAGCTGCGACCAAGATGGCAGTATAACAGCGAAGGTCTGGAAAGCGCTTGTGTTTATCCTGTAAAACCCTCCTTTCAGGACAGGAGCCTGTCCTCCGTGCACCTTCAGTGTGAAGGGAAGAGAAAACGACCTTCTGTCCTAGCGGTCCAGTGGCTGTAGTGGGGCATCCTCTGCGCCTGTGTTGGGGATGTCTTTGCTTGACTGCTGGCCGGTCTTTGACCATCTGAAGGCCTGGAGAAGACTGTAGCGGGGAAGGCACAAGCCGGCAGCAGTGGGTGTAGGAGAAACCATAGGGAGTCCCACAATCCACCCCATTGGGAGTCCATACCGGAGGATCTCTGCTGCACGCCCGAGGCAGGCAGCAGTGAGAAGAGGCACTGCGACTTCTGCAATGCCAGAGGGACAGATGCCATGCATGGCTGATGCGCACCGGGGACTGAGGGATGAGGCATGCAGTACTGCCTTTGTCCTGATGGGGAACACAGCTGCAACACGGTTATCTACTCTAGGGTCTGTTGCTCTGGGCAATTAACACTGCGCTGAGTGCTGCTGGTGTCTTGAGACCCATAGTGGCCAACTCCAGGTGCTACCAGTATCCGTATAAATGACGATTTAAGATCTTTCTCAAACAATCAGGTCTCACAACGCTGCAACTGAGTGCTTGGGCCAATGCCACACTCCACCAAGAAATTAGGAAGGCAAGGTAAACTGGACAAATTTACAGTCGCTGCTGGAGGAAAGTATGTGGCTTTGAGCCTGCCACCCTCAAGATCAAAATGGTGACCCAGATGGACCAGCAAACCTAGATGTGGCCAAAGTTATGTTCGAAATTAAGGGCATGCTGCAATCTTTAGAAAATGGACTCCCTCACCAGCAAGTTTGAGGCATCACAAGACAAAATCCTACAGCTGTACAGCTGATCGGCTAAAGCAGAAAACGGCATGAGAAGCACTGCAGACACAACCCGTAGGCTTGTCCTGGCACTAAACAGTGTTAAAAAAGACATGGCAGATGGGACCGCTAGGGGGCGGGGACCGAGATGGCCACGTAAGGAGGCCGCTGTCGTGTACTGTTGGGCTCTTGTGTGTAGTCCTTCCCCCCCTCGTGCAGAGTGGGCAAATTGGGGGTCTTCCAGTGCCCCCCCCACCCCCGAGACCCAGGGTGTGTCAATGTGAGCTTTCCCCTTGGATCCTTGGAGCAACTGAGGAACAGCAAGCCGGCCGGGCGCAGGAGAGAGGAGCTGGACCCCATCGCCGGGGCACCGAGAACAGAAGTGCCACCTCTCCGTGCATGGTCTGACAGCGGAGAGAGGAGTGAACATCCGCGGAGCAGTGTCGGTGGAAATGTGGGGGCCGCGTGCTGAGGGAGCTGTGGTAGGAGTGACGAGCCGCAGGCGATGCGTGAGTTGCGAGCAGAGACCGGGGCGCACACCCGCTGAGGATGACAAAGACACAGACCGGGGGCAAGCCCGTCCTGACCCAGGAACCAGTGCCTCCAGGCTGCGCTGCCTCAGTGTGGGAGAGGGGGAGACACAGGGCTGAGATCCGGCCCGAGAGGGACGGGGAAGGCCACTCCGGACATCTGCCAGACTTGAAGAGGAGCTGGGAAGCGGACGACGGAGGAACCTGGGTAGACGAGCAGTGATCCCACGGTGGTGTGTACCACTCGCCACTCCACGTGGCACCAGAAAGTGAGGGACCCCTAAGGCTCATAGTGCGCAAGCAGAGGCAACAGCTTTAACTGCTGCATGGGAACAAATCGGGGCACACTACCAGGTGCTGTGCCACATGGTGAGTCCACACTGGGACCTGTGGACCATACAGAAAGGCCCCAGACGTGGACCTGGGAAGGAGGGCCCTGAAACCACTACAAGCCGGGCCATAGAGGTGAAATCTCTCCTTGGCAGCAATCTTGACCCATAGAGGTCGTACTGGTACGCTGCACAGAACACGCTACGCCATGTTGGGGAGGCAGCGTGGGCCTTCCCCGACCAGGAGGTGAAGGACACCTCACTGACACTCGGAGACTTTGGAACCCCCACACCGAGGCTTGGGAGGGGGGGGGAACCACCACATTGGAGACTGTGCAGTAGTTTTAATAGAGGGGGAGACGCCTGGCCTGGATTGAGGGTCCCACCTTGAAGCAGCGTGACGGTGGGAGTCGAGGGTGGAATCAGCTGGCGCAGCTGGAGTGAGGGGAGTAGCCAATTGCAGTGCTGGTGTTTGGAGGAAGAAGAGAGGACAGGGAAGGAACTTCCCACTCCTGAACTCAGAAGGTGGGTGAGTGGCACTTCACAAAGACCTCTAAGGGGCCACGCCTAGCGGAACGACTCTGCGTTCGCCTTGGAGGGGCCTGGTGAGCAATCTGGGCAGTTTGGAGGGGCCCCCAAAGGAGTCATATCCCTTCAACGCTTCCGCAGAGGATTGGGGAGCGAGCAAAGGGGACCCCCCCCCCCCCTGAGCTAAGCAGAATGGTGGCAGGGGAAGCAACACCCTCACCAGTCTTGACTAGAGAGGATCTCAGAGACCTCTTCCAAGAAATCAGTGATCAGGACAGATATCCAAGCATCCATTGGCGAATTTGTGGGTAGAGTTGATAAACTAGAGGACAAAATGGAAGGGATGGAAAATGATCATCTACAGATGGATCTCCTGGACATGTATGAGACGCGCCTGGCCGTCTTGGATATGCGGGAAGAGGAGACCCTCCTGAAGCTGGAAGATTTGGAGAATAGAGAGCGACGTAATAATGTGCACGTCCTCGGAGTCAGAGAGTAGAAGGGTGAGTCGGCGGCAGATGTGGGATGGAAAGTACAGTGGCTAATTAACCAGCTGGTTGCCCTGGAGGGAGGCAAAGAAGTGCAACTGGAAAGAGCACACAGAGGTGGTAAAGGTGGTAAACGTCCGAGATCAATAGTGGTTTGCTTTTGGGACCTCTCAGGACTCACTTTGATGCGCTGCAGGGACTGTCGCCCCCTCACGCAGTGGCTAACTGACCATGGGATTAGATACTGCTGGTCTTTCCCATTTGCCCTGTCATTTGAACATGGGAGGTGGACTATAGTGACCACCGGGCAGCAGGCACAGCAGGTCCTATAGAATGAAGATGGCGCTCAAGGCCAGGGAGGAGCGGATGCGGCACCTATGGAGCAGTGGCGGCCGGTGGGCCATCAGAATACCAAAAAGAAAGCTGGGAGTAGGAAATTTAAGAAACTCAACACCTCTCCTCAGAGGGGGTCTGGTGACGCATGAAGGAGGGGGGTGGGGAGGTTGCACCGGTAAAGAGACAGGGGATGTTATGTAAGTAATGCCAGCACCGGGTGGGAGGTGAGGGAGGGGAATATTGAAAACGGGGGAGCCGGTTCTTCGTCCCTGGTGGCACACCTTTATGGTGTGCATATTGAAAAGGGAATTGCGGGTAGTTGGGTTGCGGGGGGGGGAGTGGGAGGGGTTTTCAAAGGGTTGATATGGAAAGGCAAAACTAAAGCTCACATGGGAGAGTGCAGTACGATGTGAGGTCAAGTGGTTACGAAGGAGAGTCATGTCCTTAAATGATGCACTCTAAGAAAGGGGGTCGGGCGGAGGTTCTCAAGATGGGGACGTTGAATGTTAAGGCCCTAAACTCACCCATATAACGTTCACTGCTGGGGAGAGAAATGCGGAATCGAGACCTTGATATATTGCTGGTACAGGAGACGCGGATAGTCCAAGGGGAGGGGAGACGTATCCCAGGAGCTCACGTGGGTCAGACCATCTGGGCCTCAGGGCCCTCCAAGAAATGGGGCGTAGGTATTATTTCAATCGAAGATTGAGGGTAGTTGACCTAGTGGTTTGGAAAAGAGCTGACTGGCAGGCTCGTCTGATATCGGGGTCGAAAGAGGGCTCTAGGCTGACCTTCGTCTCTACATACTGCCCGAACATGGGACAAATGCAGTTTCTGTGAGAAGCCATGGGCGAAATACTAGATGCAGCTGAGGGTTTACTCCTGGTGGGGGGTGATTTTAACATGTGGGCGGACAGGGGGGGTGGATCACAGTTGCAGGCAGGTAATTCTGGGGAGCGGAGAAAGGCACTCGGAGGGCAGATTTATATCGCCCCATCCCCTTGCTTAACGTCGATGCCAACATTTTCACCAGAGTGCTTGCCACACGCATGGAGGGTCTCATGCCGAAATTGATCCATTCTGACCAGGTGGCTTTATCCAGGGTAGGAAGGGGACTGACACCCTGCGCAAAACGCAACACTTAATGGGGGCTGCAGCCAAGAGTGAGGGGAACCCGATACTGGTGGCCTTGGATGCTGAGAAGGCTTTTGACCGTGTGGACTGGGGCTTTTTCCATGGGGTATTGAAGGGATGCAGAGGGGGATACGGGCACTCTATGCAGCTCCGATGGCCCGGGTCACAGTAAATGGGTGCCTATCACGGTCCTTTATACTACAGAGAGGGACAAGGCAGGGCTGCCCCCTCTCCCTGCTCTTGTTTGCTTTGACGATGGAGGTATTGGCCGAGTACCGGAGGCTGGATCCGCAGGTCGAGGGTATCACGGTGGGTGGTAGAGAGTTCAAACTGGGACTTTATGCGGATAATATTATGCTCCACTTAATGAATCCGGGCAGGACTGTCCCAGCAGCCTTGGCTATAATCGAGGAGTATGGGAGGTTCTCTGGTTTCAGGGTCAAGGGAGATAAGTCTGTAATGTTCCCCTTTGCTGCAGATGGTGCTTGGGATGAAGACGCTCAGGCCCCTGGGACTGCAGATCCAACGGGAAGTTTCCAAATATCTAGGTGTCAAAATAGTTAGACCGGGGGAGGATCAGTGTACTGCTAATTACCCCCCGCCCCCGTCCCCATCCCCTATTTGAGAAGTTCTTTGCAGAAATGACTACGTGGGGGAGGGGGGCAGCTCTCCTGGATGGGGAGGTTCAATGCAGTAAAGATGAACCTTCTCCCGAGGGTACTATATTTGTTTCAAATGTTGCCTATTAGTGCCCCAGAAGCACTCCTGAAGGAATCAAAGTTGCGTATCTTAAAGTTCCTTTGGCAAGGTCGTAAACCCAGTGGTGGGATATGGGATAGGGGAGGTGTGGAAGGATTGGGGACTCCCAGACCTGTTAACATATTATAAGGCAGCACAACTGAGGGCTCTTGTCCCACATTTGACCGAGGATACAGAGGGGCAATAGGTATTTTTTGAGAATCCGAATATGCTCCCGGCAATGGTGGGTGAATGGCTCTGGGTCCCGAGAAGCGAATCCGTGAACATCCAATCCTGGGAGTCCACTGGGGGGTGCTGGGCATGGGTGGGAAGAAGGAAGGGATTACTACCTGGCCCTCCCCAATGAGCCATATCTGAGCTCCACCAGTGAGAGACACTATACCAGAGGTTGAACGGTACCAGTCATGGTTTGAAGGTGGGCTTGCCAGGGTAGGTCAGCTGTGGAAAGGAGGACTTCATAAGTATTCAGGACATGGAAAAGGTGCTCAAAATAGGCAAATTGTCGGTACTCTTGCTCATCAGGTTGAAAGGAACATTCATTCCAGAGAAGTGGAAAGAGCGTATACAGAGAGACCTCATGCCGGTTGAAAAGGTCCTCGATGGACATGAAAGGCCTTATCTCACGTCTCTATGGGGTTCTCTTGGAACCAAAGGAGGGAGCCATATTGGGGCTCCAAGCAAAGTGGGAAAGGGACCTAGGGATGGAGGTGCGGGCGCACCTATGGCAGCTGATGTGTAGGAGGGCCTTCAAAACCTCTATAGTGTACCAGTACAAGCCCCACGCCGTGAAGTTGTTACACTGGTGGCAATATGATCCGATGCGTCTGTCCAAAATGTTCACCACGGTTGACCCTCATTGCTGGCACGCTTGTGATGCCAGGGCTGACTACTGGCACATGTGGTAGGGCTGTCCCAGGGTACAGGTGTATTGGACGGAGGCCCTAGGCTCGATCATGGAGGCGGGGGGAGGGGCATTCATGCTCAATCGCATGTTGGTATTGTTTGGGTTAGAGAGGCGGGAGGATCAGTGGCATCCCCTCACACCACTAGTTCACTTTCTCCTCCTGGCGGCAGGAGCCTGCCGTGCTGGATATTGGAAAAGGATAATCCTACCCACAGTAAAATAGTGGTCAAATACAGTAAAAGACAAATGCACAATGGAAAGGATCACAGCAGCGATTCATGGGGGAAGTGCATCTATAGAAACGGAATGGCTCCAATGCATTCGGTGAAGGGGAAGAGGGCGGACGGTTTGTAAAGAGAGTACCGGCCCAGCCCAGAGAGAGTTTAAACTGTAGGGGTGCATCAAGGTCAGTGATAAAAGGTGAAGTACCTGTTTATGGACCACTTGACATTTATCAAACTTTAAGTGCACAGCTTGTCATACTTAGTTTCTTAAAGAAGAGTTTAATTGAAACTAAGAGGGTTTGGGGGTGTGTGGAGGGTTTCGGGGGAATAAGTAGAGTCACCCGGAGGATTTGTAGAGGATGTGTTCCTCATGTGATTGTTTTTCTCAATGCTTGTCACTGTTCAAAACTAAAACTTCGATTTACAAAGAAAAGAAAATACATGGCAATGGTCAGGGCCAAAAGCGAGGACATAGTCGCGATCCTGCCACATTAACATCTGCATGGTGAGACTCCCCTAGGAGGCTGTGAAAGGCTCGATGGAAACCTGGAAAGCACCTCCCAACTATACTGGGGAACATAGGCCTTTCTGCTCAATTTATCATCGAAAGGGAGCACAGCGTGCCCCAGGGTGCACCCGACGCCGCAAATACCACCAATGACTGTCATAGCCCACGTCTTCAACTGCAGGGACTGTCCCACAATCCTGAAGGCAGCATAGTAAAAAGGTTTGCAGTGTGATAATGCAAAGGTGGCAATATTCCCCGACATGAGCCCTATGGTGCATGAGGTCAGGAAAACATACTTGGATGTTAAAAGAAGACTGCAGAGTAGAGGAGTGAAATATCAAATGTTGTTCCCTGCTAAACTAAAGGTCTTCCTTCAGGACAACATTGTTTTTTCTTTAGCAGGCTCCAGGTAGCAGCATCCTACCTGGACAGTCAACACCCCAGGGCACGTAAGATGCCCAAGAAGGCACATTTGATTTGGGCTGATAGTCCTGGACTGGCTACAATCCATATGTACAACATGGGCCTCTATTAAACTACCAGCTACACTACATTAATGACCAGGCCCTGCTTCAAAGCCAGATGAGCGCCTCTTAGTTGAGTGTGGGTTGCTTGTGATGAAGCACCTCTTTAAAGGTTGCAGCAATACTGCACGAGGCGGGGAATTCTACTTTCCTTTGCGATCGTAATGATGGTTCTATATTGTCATGACCTGTTATACCATAAGCTTTATGGGAGGAGAGAGGTTGAGGGGAGACGAGAGTCCAGCACAACTACAATGGAGGTCAGGGTTTTAACCATAGAGGGTGAGGGCTTGGATATATATTTTCTTTTTCAATTACACTTTGTTGTTTTGTTATCAGTGTCAAGGCATGTTTTATGCCACAGTAGCAGATATGATTCACTCCTCTTTAGGAAAATACTCAGTGGGACGGGTGGGGGATCATCTCTTGTAGTACATCACAACTCCTTGTAAGCAACAGCCTGTATAAGCTGTGACCTAACAAACCCCACACGCAGGTATCGGCCATGACGTGGAATGTCTGGGACCTTAGTAACGTAATCGAAGTTTCAGAAATGTTGACATATTATGACATGACATTAAATAGAAGTGCTTCAAGAAACACATACAGCCAAAGGATCCTTCCCCACCTTTGGCCAGCAATGGGCGGAAAAACAGATGTTTGCTAACCCCACTGCAAGCTCATGGGGGAATGGGGGGGTTGTTCTCTTCATTTGCTACTTTTTTCGTTTCCCATTAGAAGGTTGCAGGAAAGGGTAGGTATATTGTGGTACTGGGCATTGTGAGGGGACAGAAATGTCTGCTACCTCTGTGTCTATGAGGCAGACACAGAGGTAACGTTTTCTCAAAGCTTGCCATTTATTCAAAGTAAAAGGGTTCTGACAAACGCCTCACTTTCCTTAACCTAACGGGGAAATCCCTGCCTAGCAAACTAAAACTAAAGAAAACCAACCTAGTGCTCATAATCCTTCTAGCCCTGACACTAATACATACAATGAATTATCTATTTCTGACTTCTATTTCGAGGGGATTGGGTCCTCCGACGTATTCCATATCTATGACAGTAATCGCCACAGCTGTGCTGCTTGGGAAAATCTTTTGGCATCCGCGTCCTGCCTCGATACGCCGCCCTCGAGGACCTCCTCCGACGGCCGACGTCACTGGATGTTATAAGTTGGACGCACGACGCCCGTAGCCTCAGTTCTGTTTTTTCTGCGAACGTGTTCGCTTCGGAGATCTTGGTGCGCCTCGACTCTTTGAGTTTCTGTTCTTTATCGGTTCTTCGAACCTGTTCGTTTGTGAAGTATATTCTTCGTGAGATGTCTACCTCATCTTCCACCCTGCGTCTGGGTTTTAAGAAGTGCGGGGACTGTGGGCCCAAGATGTCGGTGACGGACTCACACGATGCCTGCCTCTGGTGCCTCGGGGAGGTCCATGACATGGATGACTGTGTCGACTGCCAGTCGCTTACGTCCAAAGCCTTGCGGGAGCTCAAGAAGAAGTTGTCGGTAGGTAAGGTGTCCAAGCCACGGAAGTCGAGGTCTGCAGGGCTTTCAACGGACGATTCGAGGCGCGACTCTCTGCATCGGCGTTCAGAAGTCCAGTGGGTCTCGGTCCCGGAGTCGGTCCCGCCACTCCTCTGCCTCTTCGAGGCACTCCTGGAAGTGCCGTCATCGGTCGCCTTCCCCTGTCGGCGGGTCGCTTATCCCACCAAGCATGCGACGCCGGAGGAATGGGCTTCCTTCAGGAAGAAAATGTTAGCGATTCTCGAATCGCAGGGCACTGGTCCGTCCGCGCCTCCGAGTGGGGTCGGTCGTGATCGGTCGAGAGACACCGCTCGCACGCCCTCGGGCTCGGGTGGTCGGCACGATTCGCGGGAAAGGTCCTGCTCGGACAAGGGGAATCGTTCTCGTCATGCCCGTTCCAGGTCCCGGTCCTCGATGCGCTCAAGACCGTGTGCACCTGTGGTGTCTTCGTGGAAGACGTCGACGCCGGTGGCGCTGAGGCCGTCGATGGACTCTTTCGAGGCCCCGCCTCCGAAGAAGTCGTCGGCACCCAGGCTGTCGAGGGACACGCTCATCGGTGCCCAGGCTGTCGAGGGACACAATCGAGGACTGTGTCGATGCCCTCGACGCCTTTCGAGGCTGTTTCGACGGGGGTACCCCGGGGCTCTGTGGAACCCCCTAGAAAGGGTCTGGCCAAGGTCAAGCATGGCTTTATTCCACATTCTGTGCCTTCATACTGCCATCTTGAGCTTATTTCAGAGGTGGGTGAGGGCTCCGGAGGTGGAGTTTTGTAGGCCTGAGCCTGGCACTCATGCCGACTCCTCGTACCGGCGCCTTATGTCTAGGGTCACCGAGTACTTGGGGTGGTCTGCTCCCCGAGGGGAGTTTCTTCAGGATGACCTTACGGATATCCTCGACCAAGGTCCACCAACTGACCCAGTACTGCCGTTTCATATGGCTCTAGAGAGGAGGGTGGCGGCGGTGGCTTGGACTGCTCCAGAGAGTCTCCCGGCAGTGGGCAAATCTTTGCCGCGAAAATACCGCTCAGCCAGTAGTGACCCCTGCTACTTGACCAAGCACCCCACCCCAGAGAGTTTGGTGGTGCAGGCGGCTACAGCCCCGGCAAAGCAGGCGTTTTGACGGCTGGGCGAAGAAAGTGTTTTCTTCAGGGGCTATGGCGCTTCAGGCGGCCAACTCCGTATGTGCCTTGTCACGTTTCATGCACACTCTGTGTAACTGTGTTTCCTTAGCGGCTGAACATATTCCCGAAGGGGACGAACGGGATGGTCTCCTTGCCATGGTTCAGGATGGCAAGGATGCCATGTGTGAGGCCGTTTGGACATGGCAGATTGCGTCAGCCGATCCATGGCGGCGAGCACCATAATACGCAGGTTTGCGTGGTTGCAGAAGTCGGGGTTTGCTCCTGATGTGCAGGCCCGGCTCCTCAACATGCCCTTTGACGGGGAACATCTTTTTGGCAGCAAGGCTGACGAGAGCCTTGAGAGGTTGCAGACCTCCAAAGCTGCAGCGAAGTCGTTGGGCGCTGCAGTTCGACAACCTCCGCCTTTTCGTCCTAGGGGACCGCAATGGAGGGGAGGTTCCTTTCTTTATTACTCATCCTTTGGTAAAGCGAGAGGAGCTGCCACTCAAAGGGGCCACCGTAGGAGTGCCAGAGGTGGAAAACAAGGTACTTGAGGTGCCAAGGCCGCTCGGGCTGTTGCCTCTTTGCCCTCAGGCAACGCCGCAGCCGCTTCAGCTCAGTCATGAGGCCATGTCCCATGGTTCGCCGGTTAGGGGAAGGCTGGCGCAGCATCTTGTAGAGTGGCGTGACATTACTTCAGATGTGTGGGTTCTGGAGATCATAGCCCACGGTTACTGTCTTCCTTTCCGGCAGAGGCCTCACGACAATCCACCAGGGAATCTCTCTTTGAAGAGTCCGGATCTGCTCCTTGCGCAGGAAATTCAATCCCTGCTGGAGAAAGGTGCCATAGAACTGGTGCCTGTACCGGAGAGGAACAAGGGATGCTATTCCCCTTATTTTTTGATTTCCAAGAAAGACTGGGATTGAGACCCATCATGGACTTGCGCGGTTTGAACAAACTCCGCAGGAAGGACAAGTTCAAGATGGTTACTCTCTCTCAAGTCCTCCATGCCCTTCAACTTCAGGACTGGTTGGTGTGTCTCGACCTCAAGGACTCTTATTTTCATGTGCCGATCATCCAAAGCACAAGAAGTACCTGAGGTTCGCGGTTGGCGACTCGCACTTTCAGTTTCGGGTCCTGCCGCTTGGATTGACCTCCGCCCCGAGGGTCTTCACCAAGCTCATAGTAGTGGTGGCAGAGCACCTCAGGAAAGTGGGGATTCACGTCTACCCCTACCTGGATGATTGGTTGATCAGGGCGCGCTCTCCCGAGCAAGTCCTGGATCATCTGTCAGTCACCTGCCACTCCCTCCACAAGCTGGGCTTCTCCCTCAACTTGAAGTCCCATTTGACACCAACTCAGAGGCTCCAGTACATCGGAGCAGTGCTCGACACATCCCTGGGGCAGTGTTTTCCTCCCCAGGCGAGGGCTCATCACATTCAGCAGATGGTGCACAAGTTTCAGCTTGCCCAGAGTCTCCCAGCGTTCGAGTTCTTGAGATTGCTCGGCCTCATGGCATCCTGCATTCTTCTGGTGCCAGAGGCCAGGTTGCGGATGAGATCTTTGCAATGGGCACTCAAGCGCCTATGGTCTCGGTCCTCCGGCAGGATGTCGGACCCTATTCAGGTGCTGTCCTCGGTCGCCCAGGACCTTCTGTGGTGGGCCGTCGAAGACAATCTGATGAAGGGGGCTCCATTTTGGCTACCCTGGCCGGAGGTGACGATCGTGACGGACGCATCCCTCACGGGATGGGGAGCTCATGCCAACGAGTTGACAGTCAGCGGTCGTTGGTCTCTGTCGGAGTCCAGACTCCATATTAATCTGTTGGAGCTGAGGGCCGTCAGGCTAGCCCTGAAGGCTTTTCTGCCAACTGTGCGAGGGAAGAATGTCCTGATCCTGACGGACAATACAGTGGCCATGCACTACCTCAACAAAAAGGGGGGGACAGGGTCACTTCCTCTGTGCAGGGAGGCGATGCAGCTCTGGTTCTGGGCAATCCAGCAGGAAGTTTCGATCTCGGCAGTTCATCTGGCCCGAGACGAAAACGAGACAGCAGACGCTCTGAGCAGACAGAGCGCGATCTCTCACGAGTGGGAGTTGGCTCAGGAGATTTCTCCTGTAGATCTTCACCCTTTGGGTGACCCTTCAAGTGGATCGCTTCGCCTCCAGTGTCAACCGGAAGTGTGAAAGGTTCTGCTCGCGGGAATTTCCTCCAAGAGGAGCCTTGGGAGACGCGTTTGTGGTGGAGTGGTCTTTCCCACTGCTGTACACCTTCCCTCCAGTCCCCGTCATCCCGCAAGTGCTGCAGAGGTTACGGAGGTTTGGTTCCCGGATGATCCTCATTGCTCCGGTGTGGGCCCGGAGGACGTGGTACTCGGACCTTCTCGACTTGTCCATCTGCCCTTCACGTCGTCTTCCCTACCAAGACGATCTGCTCTCACGGGAGGGGGGGTCAGTTCTCCATCCAAAGGTCAGATCCCTCAACCTTCACGCTTGGTTTCTGAAAGGTTGAGGTATAAGGATTGGGACCTCCCTGAAGACATGATGGAGGTGTTGCTTTCGGCCAGAAGGCCTGCAACAAAGTCCCTTTGCCGTTGGCGAAAGTTCTGCGACTGGTGCAGGGTTAAGAATGTTGATCCTTTTGCATATGACATTCCCATGGTTCTGTCTTTTTTGCTTTCTTTGGCCCACAGCGGCTTGCAAGTGGGTATCGTTAAAGGTTACCTGGCGGCGCTGTGCATATTTAAGTGCTCGTCTGAAGAGTGTTCCTATTTTAAAATTCCTTTAATTTCTCAGTTTCTGAAAGGGCTCACTAATGTGTTCCCTCCGTCACCTTTCCTGGTGCCCGGTTGGGATTTGAACCTTGTTCTCAAGTTTCTGATGGGTGCTCCGTTTGAGCCTTTGCATTCATGCCCTTTGAGACTATTAACTCTTAAGACTGTATTTTTGGTTGCGTTCACTTCCGCTCGCAGAGTGAGTCAGTTACAGGCACTTTCAGTTAAGCCACCCTTCACTGTATTTCATAAGGACAGGGTTGTCCTTAGAGTTCGTCCTTCTTTTCTTCCGAAGGTGGTGTCGGAATTTCATTTAGGTAGAGGGTTGTTCTTCCGGCGTTTTATCCTCCTCCACATCCTGGTAAGGAAGAGGAGAAGCTCCATAGGCTCGATCCTAGGAGAGCTTTAAGCTTTTATATTTCACGCATGTCCTGGGTCCGAGTGAACAATCAACTCTTCATTGGTTACGCTGGACAGCGTTTGGGACAAGCTGTGACGAAACACACTTTGTCTCGCTGGATTATTCTGGCTATTTCTGAGTGTTACCGCTTGGCGGGTAAGGACCCATTCTACCACGGGTATGGCTGCCTCTTCTGCCCTATAGAGGGGTGTTCTTATTCGTAACATCTGTGATGCAGCCACCTGGGCTTCGGTCCATACTTTTATACGTCACTACTCCCTCGATTCCATCCGTGGGCAGGATCTGTCCTTTGGCAAGGCGGTCCTTTACTCTGCAATTTGATTGGGCATTCTAAATTCTTTTCCCACCTCCTTGCATTGGTACTGCTTTGGGAGTCTGTCATAGATATGGAATACGTCGGAGGACCCAATCCCCTCGAAGAACAAGTTACTCTCTTACCTGGTAACATTCTTTCGATGGGATGGTCTGACGACGTATTCCATATCGCTCCCTCCCTGCCTTCCCCGCTACAGAATTTCTTATGCGATTGCAGCTTACGTTTCCGCAAGGCTTTGTGTGGTCTGACTGGCAGAAGACTGGTGCCACACGTTCTGGGAAAAAACTACAACTGAGGCTACGGGCGTCATGCGTCCTACTTATAACATCCAGTGACATCAGCCGTCGGAGGAGGTCCTTGAGGGTGGCATATAGACGTCATCGACGCAGGACGCAGACACCGAAAGATTTTCCGAAGCAGCACAGCTGTGGTGATTACTGTCATAGATATGGAATACATCGTCAGACCATCCATCGAAAGAACCTTACCAGATAAGAGAGTAACTTGTTCTTCAACAAAGAGACAGTTTTGCAATTCAAACTTAAATGTCTTGTATTCCCTTCCCCTGGATGAATTCAGGAGTTCTCAAATTATAATTCTGTTCCAACAAATTTCTGTTCAGAAAAATATGAACGTCTTTTCCAACCACAGATTCTTCCTTGAAAAAATAACAAATGTCCTTTTTTTTACCATAAATCTCTTATCAAGGATCCTTGACTTTCTTCCAACATACACGTTTCAAAACCTAAATGCAAGTGATCTGTTATCATAGAAACCTTTTGGCATGATAGCAAACAAAAACTTGCTTCCTTAATGCTATGATGTTTCTATAATAAAGTATATACATTGTTTTTATTTAACAATTTTTTCTGCCACAAGATTATCATATTACCACTGTCTTTCCTGGTCCACTCGTTTGCCAGGAAGAAAACTTCGACCACTAACTCCCAACTTATTGGCTTGTTTCCAGTATTTTCCACACCAACTTTTTGGCATAATTTCACTATTTCTTGTCTGCTGGTAATTTGAGATACACGCTTCTCCAGAAATATATCTCTTATAAGAGAACTTATGCCTTGGTTGTACTATTAAGTCTCGCTGCTGGTAATACTGGACATTAACATTTCCCAGATGTTGTCTTGATTTGCTAGACCTGTAGTTTCTTGGTGATACCCAATGATGGTTAGAAACGGCCACTGGTAATTTTGCCACTGGTACTTTGCCTGAAGTCTCTTGGTAACCTCTGGTTAGAAAGCAACACTTGTTAGTCTTTCTCTTCTTGGTGTTTACAGCCTTTTGGTTATAGGCAATTCTGGTTACAACCTTTCCCTTCTCAGCATTTGTACAAATATTTAGAATGGCCTTTTGGCTGTAGGCAGTACTGGTTCCACCTTTCCTCCCTGGGGTTTTCCCCAAAGACTTTCTTCTTTGCCACATATTTTGTTTGTTCTCATTAAAAGATATTAATTCAATATATTCTGCTTGGATTCATTAAGTGGTCAGTATTCAAAAACATTAAGTGACCGCTTTCTTTCACAGAGCGCCCCGGTGTCAGTATTCCCTCTCTGAACACTTACCGGCTCTTTGCAGCAGCTCTTTCCAGTTGTCGGGTCTTGCGACCTATGTACCTCTGTCCCTTCTCCTGTTTGGCGAGCCTCGGGTAAATAACACAGCAGTCTCTGGGAGCAAAAGAATCTCAGTTGGTTTTCCGCAGTTTCTCTAGTCTGCTTCACGTTGCTTCTGTAACGCTTCTTCCTTACAGCTGAGCTTCTCTTTAGGTATGCCGTCTTCCATTGTGCGTACTCTGCAGTTCTTCCGATTTTCACCAGTTGGAGTGACTTTGCTGGCGGGCTTCTCTCTTTGGCTGCACCTTCATCGAGGCTGGCTGGAGCTTTCTCTGCTGTGCCTCCTGCAAAAATCCGAACTCATTCTTTGTCTGCTTCAACTTCATCACAACACAACCACCACGACTACTGCTTCTTCTTCCCCTGTGTCTTATCCAGGGTTTTAAATATCCCGCTCAGGTGCTCTTATTGACAATGATTAGACTGCACCTTTGGATATTCACACTTTTGAGTTCCCATGGCCTCTGAGCTCCTCTTCTTTGTCCCAGTACTTTTGGCATTATGGGAATTGGAGTTCTTAATAGAATGAATGATATTAAATTGGTCTCTTTTTATTTTAAATTACATTAGATTGTTCTATAGACTGAAAGTTACCAGAGGAAGGGGTTTTGTGATAGAGATTGCAATTTCACATTAGAGGGAGATGTTTTCTTTAAGATAGAATCCTGAATTTCAAATGATCTTCTCTTTAATGCCTCCGCTTCTAAGGTCCTAACTTGACTCTGTTTAACTGGTTCTTTATATGAGGTATCTGGAACCTTGATGTTGGGAGGATTGGAGCATTTATAGTATGCCATGTAATATCTGGGAATGATTTCCTACTCATCTTCAGAAGATGAGTACTGCGTATTTCCTAGTGAAGTCGCCACTTCCCCTGAATAGCCATCTCCTCCCTTGTGATCCTTCCCCTCTGATACCACCCCCACGGTTAGGATCAGGTAGCGTCTGCCTTCCCGGTGGCCACATGGGAGGGACTTTAGGCTGGGGTTTAGTGATGATTCCACAGGATTCATCACAGTAACGTATTTGGCGGGCAGATAGCACTGCTGAACACCTACGCCCTAATATTGGCCGTGCAGATTTTTTTGGCGCCGTTTCGGTGGGGCTACTGCAATGCACAGACTGAGACATATAATGATGGGAGGCAACTTTATCACTATTTTGGATGTGAATCTAGGTGAGTCCACCAGCCAGCCTAGTTCTCCAGGACAAGCATCAAAGTCTTATTTCACTTTGCGAGATGTGTGGGCTAATCCATGTATGGGGAGACTAAAGAATTCACATTCTATTTTTCCGTCAATGATTCACTAGCCAGGATTGACAGGTGGTTACTTTCTGGGCAACTGTTTGTGACAGAAAAGAAATGCAACATACTCCCAAGGACTATGGCTGACAATTCTTGTTATGGAGGTTTGCTGGTGAGGGTCCGGGGGGATTCCCGCATGTCGAGATTCAAAGCGGGGGTGCTGAAAGATTGGGCATAGAAAGTGGGGTAGCAACAATGAAATGTAAACCGACAACTTCAGAGACCTGGAAGAGCGAAGAAATGAAATATATGTGGAAATATATAATGGCCCTGAAATATGGAGAGGGAGAATAGACCAGGTCAAACCCTAGCGTGGGTGATCGAGAATCAACATCCAGGTAGTTGTGTGGATGAGATAGCTGGTCTTAATGGTATGTCCAGAACCACATCAGGGATTGCTGCCATATTTTCAGAATACTACACCAACCTCTACACTTGTCAAGCTGACTACCAGCAGAAAGAACTGAGTGGTTACTTAGATGAGTTTGTCCCAAGACCTTTACAGAGTAGCCCTGAGCTCCCCTGTCAATGTGGCTGAAATCAACAAGGCCATATCCCAACTAGATTCTGGCAGGGTGTGTCGGACAGACTAATTGCTGAATATTATAATGAGTATAGTGATAAGCTGGCGGCAATATTCCTTGAGGTGTATAATTCTAATTATAATTGGTTATTTATTACGCACTTAATACCCAGAGGTTAACCTGTGTTGCTCTGCGTCGTCTTGCTTACAAGATGATCACGTTGCCCCGAGCTATCCTCCCGAGACAGTAGCATCGGATGCAGAAGCATTGGATAAGAGTACTCCTCCCCCCCCCGACCCTGAAAGAAGCCTCAATAGTTGTTAACCAAACTAGGTAAGGACAAACAAAATGTGCTTATCACCCACTCTCCTTATTGAACTTTGACAAAAAGCTCTTGGAGAACTGGTAGCTTTGGGCTGGAAACCTTCATGGATAAACTAGTCCTCCCTAACCAATCAGGTTTTGTAATAGGCAGGACCACCAGCCAGAATCTGAGGCGCTTCTTTATGGTTATATCCATGCTAAACCCAAATACTTGAGCAGTGGCAATGCAGCTTGATATGGAGAAGGCATTCGACACCCTGGAGTGTCTATTACTTTTCTCTGTGCTTTAGAGAATGGGTGTGGGTGAAGTTTCCTGAACACTAGTCAGACTGTTGCATATGCAGCCTTTGGCTGCAATTCGATTTCCTTAATTACAATAATAAATGTACACAATCCACCATATAAAAAATAAATACATAAGTCCATTATATGGAATTCAAATGACTTAATGGGCCATTACTGAATTCAATTTGCAAATGGTACACCAGGCCACTGCGCCCTACCTACTGACACTTGTTGATGAATAAAAGCACATCTTGGTTGTGAGATAATCACAAAACTATTATTAATAATCCATGAAGATTATTTAATGAGCAGCCAATGCATGTTTCGACCCAATGTATGGTCTTCCTCAGGGAGTTTAATACTTATTGAGCTGTCAAACTCTTTTCATATATTGACTGTTCCTCTATGTTTAATATGCTGGCTTTAATGTCACTTCAAGCATTATCCATCTTTGTCCCTCACATTGTATTGTAGGGAGCGTATCTCGAGTTGAACAATTAGACAGCACCTATAACTTTGAAAGGGTTGGTTAAGCCCAGGTATAATTTCCATAATTAAATAGTCTTTAACGTAGAAATGTCACTATCATATTTTTAACCAACAAATTCAAAAACAAAAATGAAAATCAAACCTAAATTGCAGTTAAATTATGTACATGTACCTGTGATGAGGTTTTGTACATTTGTTTGTTTAGTATTGAACATTCACCTTTCTATTGATGTCCCAAGAAGGGAAAATAATGATAAAATGTTGGTTAAAAGGCCCATTTTCCTTCTGTTTATGAAGCATGTTTAAATTGCTCTTAGTTTTTATGCCAAAAGGTTTCACTTTTTTATCGTTTAAATGTATTTCTTGTCTTCAAGAGTGATGATTTCCTAATCTCAATTCCAACTTTTAAACTGTTTTAAAGTCACTGCAACCAAATAAAATTGAATGTAAACTCCAGTCTCTGGATTAATATTTTTTTAGTCTACTTAATTTCAGTAGCTGAAAAGTGGGGGCAACATAGGTATCAAACGGCAGATGGGTGTGCTACCCTCTGCCCATTGACTGCGCTACTGGGGGGGGGCAGTGGCGGGGGTGAATGTGTGGCTGAGCCCCTGGGGGCCAGCAAGTGGAAAGCACTGCGGTGGGAGTGGCGGAGAGAGACATAGCAAGGCATGTGGATTAGGAGAGGAATGAAGATAAGACAGCATAAGGAAGAGGGGTTGGTCAAAACATGCAGGAGTATTCCCCGGATTGAGGCAACTGATTTAAGGAGATGAGATTTATTAATGTATTTATTATTTGATAAAAATCACAGGGAATGCAATGCATTTTTGGCACAAACACGCATACATAATTTACCATGGATAACAGAGCAGAGGACGTGGGTCCTTTACAGTGGGGTGAGAGACTGACTTGAAGATCAGATGTTGTAGGGGAAGGTGGAAACCTAAACCAGGGTTCTAGGACAGCTCAGAATAACCTAGGAATGGGATGATGGAGAAAGTGCTGAATTAAGGATGGAGGGGTGATGGAAAAGTGCTGTTGGGTTGTCCATGAAGGGTAGGGAGAGTGGAAAACGGTGATGCAGTAGCACAGAGCCATAGGAAACTGGTTCTTCAGAAAGGAAAGCCGTGAGGTTGGATTTGAACATTGGTAGAGTTGGAGTGGTACAGAGAGGAAGAGCATACCAGAGTAGGGGGAGAGTGGGAGCAGAAACAAGAGGCAAGTGGGAGCAAGGGGGCTTGAGTGGTGGCAAAGAGGTGATCTGAGGATGATCTCAATGACCGAGGAGGAGAGTAGGGAGTGAGATGAGCAGATGAATTGGGGTGAGGCGAGTCCATTGAAGGTTTTGAAGATGAGAAGAAGTTTATACTTGGCCCTTTGTTTTATAGCTAGCCAGCCAAACTTGCGAAGAGCAGAGGAGATGGAAGTAAAGAATGGCAGTTTGAAAAGAGTGTGGACCGCGAAGTTGAGGACTTTGTCCAGATGTGAAAAAGCATAGTTTGGAAGGCCATAGAGGAGACTGGCACAATAGTCAGACGTAGAAAGGATTAAAGAGGAGATTAGCTATTTAGCAGTATTGAAAGGAAGAAGATGACATGAGGAGGTGAAGTCTGGCTGCAGTGGCAGGAGTGGAGTAACTTTGCTGAAAATGTGCCGATGACGACATATCTAAATGAGAGGCTTCTGCCAAATGAGTGGGACAAAATGGTGTGCCACAAATGATGGGGCTGGGAAAGAGCCAACCACCCCCTCCACCCCCAATATAACACCCATGAGTGGCAGATTTGGAGAAGAAGAGGAAGAAGTTGTGTGAATGCTTGAAGATGACATCAAGGTTACGAGCGGAAGCAGAGAAAGGATGCTAGTCGGGAGAGGAGAGGAAGGGATAGCCTGTTTGGCTGGGAAGTAGAGCACCTCGGTCTTAGTGGAGTTGAGCTTGGGAGAGTGAGACGCCATCCAATATATGATGTCGGAAGACAGTTTGAAAATTTTGACAACAGCTCATCTGATAAGGAGTGAAAGGAGAGGATCAGTGTCACCAGCAAAGAGTTGATGGGAGAAGCAGTAAGAGGAGATCAGGGTGTTAATAGCTGAAGTATAGAGAGGGAAGAAAAGTGGACCTAAGACAGACCCATGGGGAACTCCAACAGAAAGAGGGGTGAATGAAGAGGTAAGGCTGTTCAAGGAAACCAAAAATGTCTGGGGACAATGTATGAAGCAAACCAAGTGAGGGCCTTATCTCTGATGCCAAGGAGAGATAATGTCGAGAAGTTCAGAATGGTCAACAGTATCGAAGGCAGCAGAACAATAGGGAAGAATAAGAATAGATGAAAGTTTGCATGCCAAGAGCAAGAGCAAGAGATGAAGTTGCTGACATTGAGGAAAGCTTCCCTGGTAGAATGCAGAGGTCGTAAGCCCGATTGAAGAGTCCCATAGGTTGTGAGTATCGAGGAACTCAGTGAGTCGATTGAATACTACTCGCTCTAGGATTTTGGAATAGTGTGGTAGAAGAGAGACGGAGTTAAAGTTGGCAGATCGATTAGGATCTAGACCAGGTTTATTAAGGAAAGGTATGACGGTAATTGTCTTCTAGGATGAGGGAAAAGTGGCATTGTCAAGAGAGGAGTTGGAGAGGGAAGTCTGATGAATCAATATATGTCGCCACTTCTCCCTGTTTTGAAGAACAGTGACAGAGTTGGAGATCAGGAGTGTTTTGACTTTTGCCAAATGCAAAGCTTTTTCTACATTGTTGTTTTCAGGGTGCAGATGAGAGGTGTAATTCAGGGATGTGGAAGGGTGGATTTAGGAGTGAGAGTAGTAAGAGGGTAGTGAGAGGAAAAGGGAACATAAAGAGCACTGTTCACTGTTAAAGTTAGTGAAGGCTTTTTCAGTGAATGGAAGGGTGAGGTCAGAATAGGAGGATAATGAGTGGTGTAGGTCAGAGAGTTAGAGGGCAGTTTGGGGAAGGCAAACTTGCGCTTAGTAATAGTTGTTGTAGATGGGGGGGGGGGGGGGGGACTGTTGAGCAGCTTGCAAAATGGCTGCTTAGCTCTTCAGCTCCACGCCACACCGACATGAAACTGTACGAGGCGGCGTATCAAACAGCCTGTTGGATTCCAATACCCGGGCTCCTGTCTGCCAACAACACAGAACACCGCTGGTTCGTGTACCAGCGATACAGATCATCCCCCCTGATGTGCTGGGAGCTCCATCATCTTGTGTGACCGAGGCGCACCTCATCACTGGGCCGCAAGGCCACATAGCAGAGGAGGTTCAGGATGACTCCCCCCCCCCCCCGCCTGCTGACCTCCTGGGACAAAGCTCGATCGGAGCTGGTTGCCTGCCCCTAACTGCAACACTTGAGTATGGAGACCCGAGAGGGGCCCACATCACCAAGCCACCCCGACCACTTAGTCACTGCTGGATTACCGCTGCTGGGAGCTGGGGGCGGGCACACCGGCTGGTCTGCTGAACCGCTGGGATCCCATCCTCCCTCTGCCGCTAACATACCCTGCCTACCTTCTGGAACTCTGCAATGGTGGAGTCGCAGCTTCTTTGTCCGTGCCTGCTCCGCGCGCGCACCGCCTGAGGACCTCCGGCAGGTGCAGCGAGGGGGGCTGAGAGGGATATTGTGAGGCCACCGCGGGATCCACTCCTCGCCATCTTTGGCCGGTATCATTGACCGCATGGGTGCGGCCCGGCTGGCCCCGACACCACGAGTGTCTGCCCTCTCCCCAAATCCTCTGTTTCGACTCCAGCATGGGGGCTCACTGTGCAGGTAAGTGATTGAGGAGACTTTCCACCTCCCTCGATCTCCCCGGCGGCCCTTGGGACTCACTGCTAACATCCTGATTCACCAGAAGAGGGCTGTCCTGAGTGACCAACATGAGCCCCGGACCCTTTCACAATACTGCTCCGACGGCTACTCAGGGCTTCGAGATCTGTTTACTGGCACTCACATAAGGGCCACGACATGAACGGCACAGCAGTGAAACCGCGGTCCTTGTCTCGACATGGTGGAGGCCAGAGATAACTTGGCAAAACGTCCTCCTCTATGGGATCTACTGTGCCACTACAACCCACCCATCGCTACTACACCAGCATCCTGCGCTGGCTGTCCAAAGTCAGTATTGGGGTGAGTAGGGAGCCCCTATTGAGACCTACCAGTGACCTGCCTGAACACTGCTGGTGGCACTAACCTCTACAGCCCATTACCTCCCTGAGACACGGGCTACCCCGCGTACAATCCCCCGCTCCTACGGAAATGCCTGCTTCATCCTACAGGCACCTGAAGATCGCCCTGTGCCGCGTGGGATCACTCATCCAGGGCTGCTTACCATACTGCACTACCCACCTGTGACCCCGCCAGCATCTTACACGCGATTTTGGGGGCCTCAACCACCATGATACTGCTAGGCCTTAAGTCCTGATGATCACTATCGTACCGCTGGCTCCCCTCAGAGCTCTGTGGTCCTCTACCTCAACTCCCACGCACTCCGAGACCCCTACAATTACCATAGGAAACCCTAATCGACATCAGGTGTTCGCACCTGACTTGTATCCTTAAGCTCCTGCGCTGCTTTACCTGGTGAACCTGTCTGCCCACAGCCTTTGACTTGACACCGGTTGTCAACCCTGGTGAGTACTATGACACTGGGCAGACGCAGTTACCTGGTAAAAGAACTCACCACCTACCATGACTAGGGGCGCCCGTGGAGGAAAGCAGACCGGAGCAATGGACAAATCCGCTAAATCTACGCCAAGGCTGGAACATCGGCAGTTAACAATGAGTCAAGGAGACCCCTCCATGTCTGTCATCACCACCACCCCCGACCTCACTAATTAATATGATGGAAGCTATGGCCAAAAATGTTGCAGCTGTACACGAAAAAACTGGACGATATAAATGCAAATGTGGCCTCCATCAGATCCCAGCTGGCCCACGAGGGTGCCAGAATCACAGAGGCCGAGACCAGGATAGGGGCTAATGAAAACAGACCGCATGTACTCCAGGACACTAACTGCCCTTGCTCGAGATATGAAATTTGTTAAGAGCAAGTGTGACAATCTCGGATCTCGCTCACGTAGAAATAATATACGAATCATTGGAGTTCTGGAAGATGCACTTACTGGGAAAATGGAGTTGGCCACCGAGAACTTGCTCAAAGACCTCCTGGGGAACCCTGCTCTTTTCCCCCGCGACTTCTCCACAGGAGTACAACAAGAATGTCGCCAATTCTTGGGGGTGAAAAAGATGCTTGGAGAACGCAATATCCAGTATGCAATGATGTTCCTGGCACGTCTTAAACTCACCTTCAGGGCCAAACTCTACTTTCTTACCATTTCAGATGACGCTGTAAAATTTATTGAAGTGCAAATACCACTAGACAATCCTGCCAACAACCAAATGGAGGACAACCAGGTTGAATGAAAATGTTTAGATCGTATTGCTCCACCTGTGAATCTCCTATCCTTGTTAATATGAGCTGATAGTGGCGTACCAAAACTACAGCCACCTCACCCTTAAGGCATAGACGCGTGTACTGCTCCAGATCCAATACCGGTGGCTGTGCGGCAACGGCATAACCCCTTACAGTTGCAATGTTTAATTCAAGGGTTAAGTTGTTTTTGAGTCCCCGTTGGACTTTTTGGAGAGATATGACAAGTTGGGGTGGGCCATCCGAGGCCACAACGGGGGGGTGAGGGGGTGGGAAGTATACATTGCTTGGTTTGGGTGGGCAGTGAGGGAGGTGGGTGTTCGTGTTGCGGGATGTAACAACAAAACAGGCACGAGCTTTGAGGCACAACGCATGTTCGGATTGGAATGCATGAGCATAACAGATGCACTATCCATTGAGAAAGGGTGGGAAATCTGGGATGTTCCCTGAGGTGTGAAATGGCGACTAAGTTAATGTCATGGAACGTTAGAAGGTTGAGCAATTTTACTAAAGCATGCAGGATCACCGCGTATGCGCAGAGACACGGGCTGAAGATACTCCTTTTACAGGAGACTCGCGCCATGGGTCACATAGCGGCTGGCATGGCACCTTCCTGGGGACTGAACCATTTCTACACTACCTTCTCTACTCACTTAAGGGGAGTATTGACGTTGATTCACGAATCGATTAGATTCTTGTTGAAAAAGCTACATAGACTCCGAAGACGGGTATGTTATCCTGCATTGCATAATTGCTGGGGGAGAGTATCTACTAGTAAAAACGTACTGTCCTAATGTTGACACCCCCTAAGTTTTTTGATAATGTGGTTTCCATTTTGATGGGATACATCGGGGTACAGATTATCTGGAGGGGTGGACATGAATCTGATACTCAATGTCTCTGTCCTGGGAGGCCCGTAGATTAACTTCCCATATGGCAACGCTGGGCCTGCGAGATGCCTGGAGAGTGCTGCATACCCACGCAAGACAATACTCATTTTACTCATCGGTACACGACAGTTCGTCTCGCATCGACATGCTCCTCACATCTGGTACCTTAATGGGCAAGGTCGATAACCCCGAAATACTTGCCGCACGCTGACCACTCCCCAGTGACACTGTCCATCGCTCTGGGAATATCACCACCCACTCCTTCAATTTGGCGCTTTAAATCGGAGGCTCTGTTAGATATAGTATTCAATGCGGAGATCCGATCTGATATCGAAACATTTTTGGAGTGCAACACTCAACAGGATACATCTGCGGGAATTAGATGGGAATCATTCAAGGCATATATAAGGGCCATGGCCATGTCCATCTCCAGGGAGGCAGGCATATTAAAAGTGATTAGAAATGATCTCCGGCGCTCAGAAGCTAGACTTAAGAGCCTGGAACGGGAATGCGTAACCGCAGCAAGCTCAGATAAAGTAGCACAGAAACATGCCGAACTAGAGGTCTTCGAATCGCACGCCATTAGGGAAAGACAGTATTTCTCACACTCGCAAGCGGCGAGGAAATATGTGAGGGTGAGAGACCAGGCAGGACACTAGCTAAGCTGATCAGATTGGAGGGAGTTCAACCCCAAGTGGATTAAGGCACCCTGCATTGGGCAGATCAACACATTTTGGATACTTTCTCCAAATTTTACAGTGCCCTATACACATCGAGCCAACCACATGACCATTCTTTTCGTACCTTGCTCGACCAGTTTTCCATGACTTCCATTAGCCCCCTAACAAGATATACCTTAGAAAACTCCCGCAAGGTAAAGCCTGCAAGCTGGACGGGCTCACTCCAGAGTTCTACCAGGAACATTTGACGCTCCTTGCCCCGCGACTACTGGTGGTCTGGACGGAATCATTAAGTGAATCTATTCTCCCCCCTCACCCCCCCCTCCCTCCATGCGTGAAGCAGTCATCACTATCTTGTGGATCATGTAGGCCCTTGTCACTAATGAACATGGATAGCAAAATCTTTGCCAAAAAACTTGCTAAGAGGTTCTTACCACTCATGCCACACCTAATGCATGCTGATCAAGGAGGGTTTGTTCCCGGCAGGTCAAAGTCTCTAAACGTAAGACTTTTTTTTTCTTTTTTATTAAACTTTTTTATTTTTTTTTATTATTTTCATCATTAAAAAAAACAGATCATGACAACAGATCAAGACAACATCAAACCCCCCCCCCCCTCCCCAACTTCTGATTGGTCCTTCCCTGTTCTTTCCCCTTCCAACAGCTTAACCGTGGATGTTCAACAGCTTGAGTCTTTGAGGGCACCACTATTCCCTAAATTCCCCTTTCAAATAGGCCAATGTCTCGCACTAGTCCGCTGAGAAATTCTACAACTTATTGTTGGCCGCATACGTTGCCCATTCCATCGAGACTATAATCCCACATTTTCCTTAACCAGTCTTGCTCTGTCAGGATCGTTGGCCTCTTCCACCTCTGTGCAATAAGGGCCATCGCAGCCAGAGGGAAATGACTTTCGCCTTAGTACTCCCTCGCCTCTCCTTTTTGGCCCCAGTGCCCTCTTCCCCAATAGAATCTCCCGGGGATCATGGCTGGCTCCCTCCCCCAAAGCCTGAGACAGGGCCTGTGCGATATCGCACCAAAAAGGCCAGGTGTGGGGCAGTCCCACCAAATATGAGTTGCTGTGCCTTCTCCCCCACAGCCCCTCCAACACTCCCCCGAGGTTGCCGAGTACATTGCATGCAGTCGGGCCGGGTTGTAGTGCCAGCCGTAAATATACTTATACCAGGCCTCCTGCAACTGGGTTGCTTTTGCCACCTTTGGTACCAACTTCCATAACCTCTCCCAGTCCTCTTTCCATTCTAAACCCCGGCTGCTGTTCGCATCCCATCATGTACGCCCAGGTGATTTCCAGGCCGGCTAGAACTGCCTGTAGAGGTCTGAAATTAACCCTGTCGACCCTTCGTGCGTTGGAAGAAACCCTTCAAACTGCGTGAGGTCGCGTCTAGCGGCCTTCCTTAACTCCACTGACATAACCCAGTGCCTAATCTGGAAAGATCAATGCCTCTCTCCCTCGCCCACCCCGAACTCCTCCTTACATTCCTCAAACGTTTTCACCTCTTAGCCACGAAACATGTCCCTCAGTGTCCTACATCCCCCCCCCCTCTCCCACTTCAGGGACGCCCCTTTTTCCATCCCCGGGGTGAAGTCCCAGTTATTGAAGATGGGGGGTAAACAGCAATGGGAAGGTCGTGATCTCCCGCTTCTCCACCGCCCTGTCCCAGCTGTCCACAACTCCCTTCGTAATGGCACTCGGGTAGAGGTGAGGTGGTCTCAGCCTTCGTGGAAGCCACAGTAATTCCCCCCCAGATGGTGTCGAGCTACAGCTGTGCCCATTTTCACCCAATACTTAAGGTAATCCTCCGAGAACCATTCCCTAATTACCCTAAGCTGTGCAGCTTCATGGTAACGGCGGAAGTCGGGAAAAGCCAAGCCCCCCCTACCCCCTGGATGCTGTAAGTAGTTGCCTAGACAAGCGCGGCCTCCTGCCCTCCCAGACAAACTCCTGGACCGCCCAATCTAGTTCCTTTTAAAAAAAAGCTCACCGGGAGAGGTAGGGGAATATTTATGTAGTTAAATACATAATTCAGATCCCATCCAGAAAAGCACCCACATTTCTCTTCCTACCACTTTAACCCACTGGATTGCCCAGCGCCGCAATAAGGAACCATGAGGCCGACAACCCCCTAAGATGGCCGCCTCTTTCAACTAAATGTGTGTCCCTGCCTAATACCCCCATCTACCAGCATCCTGAGTTCGGATTGGCCCAAAGTGCGTTTTTTGCACCAATCACGCGCTGTCAAGGCACACGCCATCCCACAGCACGAAGGCACAAGCACAAAGGCTTGTACCTGTCCAGAGAGTGCCCAGAGGCCAAGGCCGGAACCCCTGCTCGAATCTCCCTCTGATGATCTGGTAAGCACTACAACATGCTCCTCAATGCCTTTGATGCATACTCTCCCCATGCTTCGCTACAATAATCCCTGGCTAACATAAAGACTAGAAAGCGACGCCTATTTCAACATCTACTGGTGTCCACATCGGCAGCTACCCATGGCTACTTTATACCCAAGTGCCCCTTCTCGGTGATCTTATAAGAAGAAGAAAAACTGTATGCATTGTCCAAATAACCTGTCATGCCTGCTTACGAGCTCTTGCACCTTTAATGTCCTGCCATTCAGAGTCAATGTCAGAATCTTGTTGCCCGCTTGCCTTAACTGCCTGTGATAATGTCCTGCACTCCAGCTTGATAGATTGCCTATTGTGGCTACTACCCGTTAATTGCCCACTGTACTGTGCCAATCACTACCATAGCCTACACCAAGGAAACTGAACCTAGGTTAAAGTGACCTACCCCACATCTTGGGTTTGTAGTCTAATGGTACCTGGAATTTATACAAACTGGTTTGCACACTGCATTTTTTCCTACACTGTGATCCTCGAGCTCAGCTGAACCCCTATCATTACAATTGCATCTACCTGTTTGCACACTGCATCTTTAGCCTTTACTGTGAATTTTGGATCTAGGTGAACCCCTATTGCTACAATTGCACCTACCTGTCTTGCACATTGTTTTGCACCTGTTTTGCACAGTGCATTTTTAGCCTTTATTGTGAATGCATTTTGAATCTAGGTGAACCCTATTGTGAATTTTGAACCTAGGTGAACTCCTATTGCTACAATTGCACCTACCTGTTTTGCACATTGCATTTTTAGCCTCTACTGTGTATCTTGAATCTAGGTGAACCCCTACTGCCGCTACTGTACCTTCCTGTTTTGCACAATGCTTTTTAAGCCTTTACTGTGACTTTGAAGCTAGTTGAACCCATTGTCGAAATTGCACCAACCATCTGTACCTCGCTTTCTCTCAGATTGTATGGAGACATTGAACCTAGCCGTTGCCCCTTATGGACTCCCATTGCCAACCATAACTAACTTATAGCGCTAGCGTAGTATTCACTGCCTACCATTACCCTGCCTACCATGAGTAAAAACTTAAATACCCAGACCGTCCTACTTACGATTGGACTCTTCACCATCATGGCCTCTGCTACCTTGAACACAAGCCCACCCATAGACAGAAACATGAGACTTGGAGCAAGGCTACCTTGCATTTATGAGGCCAAAAGAAATAATATGAATAATACCAGGGGAGCCCTCTCTACCCATGACTACCGGGCTAAGCGTGCACAGGCAACCAAAATCGATATCCCAATTCCGGTGCCTGCCCAACCCCACACAAAGAAGCACCCGAGTCAAAATAGACACATAATCAAACCTTCACACAATCCTAGCCCCAAGAGTACGCTGACATTAACTGGGTCACTCATCAACGCCAGATCTATGGTTGCCCATACCACTGAAATTTCTGACATTCTAAGCAACGGCAGCCTGGACCTACTTGCCATAACAGAGACCTGGCTCCACGAGGCGGCAGGACCTACGTTGATGCTAGCTGTACCTGACGGCTACCATATCCTCAGAGTCGATAGACCTAATGCTAAAGGCGGTGGCCTAGCCATCATCTCTAAAACTACCTTGCCTATTAGGCTTACCACCTCACCTCCTTGTTCATCCTGTGAAATACTCACAGCTAAATTGCTGTTATCCAATAACTGCACGCTGACCATTCATTTGATTTACAGGCCCCCAGGACCATTAGGAACCTTTGAAGATGACCTTACCAGCCTCATAGCGAATAACACGCAAAAGCATTCCCAAACCTTGCTGATGGGCGATTTCAACATCGGCCTTAATGACCCAGGCAACAAGCATGCCCACTCAATTACAGTTCTACTTAATGACCACGGGCTCACCCAAAAAGTCCTCTCACCTACCCACATCAAAGGTAGAACCCTCGACTGGGTATCCGAACTTAACTGCAACATTGCCATCACCGACATCGTCCCACAACCTTGAACCGACCATTACTTAATAAACTTCACTGCGACACTCGATCTTCTCAGTCCCAAAACTATCAGTATGGTACTCCCTCTCCTTACTAGAAGTAAAACAGATATTACTGCTGAAAAACTCATCCCGCTCATCCTCCCCGCTATCAATGATCTGGAGAATAACACCACAGCACTAGACACCATTGCACCAACTAAATTGCGCAAAAGCAAACAGGAGGCACCCTTGAATGCCTGGTTCACACCCCAACTTAATGAGCTAAGAAAGCAGAAAAGAAAGCTTCAAGCTATCTGGCGCAACTCGCCTACCGACAATAACAAAGCCAAATTAGCCCAGTTATCCAAACGCTATAAGAAATAAATTATCAACACAAAAATAAATCTATTTGACGACAGAATTACAAAAGCCAAATCAAACACGAAGGAACTCTTCTCCATCCTCCGGGAAATGGAATCCCCCCTACAACCACTAGTCACTGTCCCAAAGGACAAGATATGGTGTATTAACATACAAAACGCCCTATCGAATAAAATCTCCACCCTCCAACTCAAAATAACCAAAAAGAAAGACTCTCTGCCCCTCTCTGATCAACAAACGCCACCGCCCATTGAGCACAATACTGGTCCACCTTTCAGTTTCAAAACAATCTCAATCATTGATACAGAAAACGTCATTCTCTCCCTGAAACCTTCCAACTGCAAGGGTGACAGCTGCCCAGCGCAAATAATAAAGGATGCAGCCAGAGACGTAGCCCATTTTATCTCGAAGCTCAAACTCTTCCTTTAAATCAAATACAGTACCTACCAACCTAAAAGAATCCTGGGTCCTCCCCTTACTTAAAAAACAAACCCTTGATCCTGCCATCCCCACTAGGTATAGACCCATCACTACCGTACCATTCCTACTCAAAACTATTGACAGAGTAGCCTACTTACAAATTCAAGATTACCTGGAAGCTAATTATCTGTTAGGCTCTCAGCAATCGGGGTTCAGCCCTCTCCATGGTACCGAAACAGGCTTGCTAGACCTTAAGACAAAAATTGAGGAGTTAAAGGATAGTGGCAAAACAGCTCTGCTACTGGACTTGTCAGCAGCCTTTGACTTGGTGAACCATGCAGTTTTATGCAGCCGTGTCCGGCTCGCTGCTAACTTCACGGGAGAAGCTATAGCCTGGGTCCAATCCTTTCTAGTCAACCGGACTGTGAGTTTTCTTTACCTCCACCTGCACTGACCCTATCCAAATAACATGCAGAGTCCCACAAGAATCCTGTGTCTCACCCACCATGTATAACATTTTCACCAAGCCACTATTCGACAAGTTGGACAGACTGGGCGTCAACTACACTAACTATGCAGACGACACCCAGATCCTCATACCCCTTTCGGGCAACTATGAAGTGTATCTGGCCTTGGTGAATAAGATATACATCCTCATTCAGGCATGGATGGCGACCCATGACCTCTGCCTGAACGACGATGAAACTGAAATTCTGCTCCTCGGATCTGACTCTAACCTAATAAAACTAACCCCAAACTACGCATCTTTTAACATTGACAACAATATCATTAAGGTTATGCCTGAGGTAAAAACTCTAGAATTGTATTTGGACTATTCTCTCACCGTGAAGAAGCAAGTCAACTCCCTCTCCTCCTCAACAGCCTACACCTGTAAATTAATCCGAGCTGCCAGACCATTCCTCTCCAGTGCCAGCTGTATCACCTAGATTAGACTATTGCAACGCCCTGTACTCCGGAGCCAACAAGTATGTCACTGACAAACTCCAAAGATTGCAAAACAACGCCCTAAAAGCAGCGTTGAACATCCCCTACAGAGAGCACATCTCTCAATTCCGGAAAGAGGCCCATTGGCTAAAAATAAAGGATAGAATCCTCCTCAAAACCAGATCTCCAAATATCTAAACAATCTAGCACCTCCTTATTTATCGGAACAAATCTCTAGGAAATCCACAACCCGACCTTTGAGATCTGCCAACACATTCCTGCTCGAAATCCTCCAGCTGTGGTCAGTTTAAATCTAGCGAACAAGCTTCCCAGTCAAAGCTGCGCAATCATGCAATACACTCCCAATAGACATTCGACGTCCCCTACCCTACGCCAGATTTAGAATCAATGCTCTCAAATGGCTTTGCTCTAATGACCCATAACCACTCTACCCGACAGCACTGCACCTAATATTATTACTGCGACTTACCTGTCATGTATCTGTTCAGTTATACCTTCTATGCTCCACGAATGGCAAATGTCTATACTGTTTCATTTACTGTACTCCCATTGTATTCACCTGTATCCACGAATGGCAAATGTCTGTACCGCTAATTTACTGTATTACACACTGCATTCATATGTATGTACCAGACTGTGACGGGCGCTGCAACTAAGGGCTTGGAGCGCATTACCAAATTAACAAACAAATAGCCTGAAATAGATAAAGTACCTGGGGGAGAACCACCATTTTAAGAACTGGCCCTCTTCCCAACCAGGATATCCTTAGGGCACCCCATTTCCTTAGGTCTTTTTTGATTGCCGATAACATGGGCTCATAGTTCGCTCCGTACCAGCCTGCCAGCGAATGGGTTATCCTGACCCCCAAATATCGCAACCTAGCCGGACTCCACTTGAACAGGGAAATTGCCTTTGTCTCCTCCGCTTCATGCTCCCCTAGGGACAGGTTCATCAACTCTGATTTCTGAAAGTTAACCCGCAAACCCGATAGCTCCCCGAATTTGGTCAGTAATTTTATGCTTGCCTTGCTGGACTCCATTGGGTTCGTCAATTTGAGCAGCATGTCATCTGCAAATGCCGCCACTTTATGCTGGCCTCCCCCAAATGGTATACCCTGCATATTGTCTGCCTCTCGTATTGCCAGGAGAATGGGCTCCAAGTATATTGCATAAGGCAACGGTGAAAGGGGGCACCCCTGCTTCAGACTGAATGGGTGAGTCATTTCTCCATTTACTAAAATACGCGACGTGGGATTCTTATAGTTTGCAGTAACCATATTTATGAAACCCGTCCCCAGGCCCATCTTTTCCATAACCTGAAACAAAAACGACCACTCCACCCGATCGAACGCCTTTTCGGCGTCAAGCGCTAGAAGGATCGCCAGAGTGGTCGTCTTTTGTGACTTCTCCACCAAGTGAGCCACCTGCCTGATATTGTCGGCGGTCTGCCTTCCCATCACAAACCCTGCCTGGCCTTGGTGGATCAGCGAGGGTAGATGCTTTTCCAGGCGCTTCGCCAATATTTTAGTGAACATTTTTACCTTTGTGTTTATAAGGGCGATAGGACGATAAGTACATTCTTCCGGGTCTTTTCCCACTTTATATATGAGCATAATTTTGGCCTCCTCCATCGAAGGGGTAATTCCCCCCCAAGCCCCAAACGTATTGAATAATTGTGTTTAAGTGCGGGTCCAATAAGTGGGAGTAGGTTTTATAAAAGGAAGCTGGGTAACCATCCGGGCCGAGAGCTTTGTTACAGGGGAGTGATGTAATGGTAGCTCTCACCTCGTCCTCCGTGATCGGTCGGCCCAGATCCTCACCTTCCTCCCGAGATAGTGATGGGAGGGGCAGGACCCCCAAGAACTCTCTCTGCGTCCGAAGCTGTGGGCCCTGTGAAGTATACAGCGCCTCATAGAATTCAGCTAGCCCCTCTCATCATTGTTGGGCGTTATAACATTCTGCTCCCTTTGTCCCCTCAGAAAGCGAGCCAGGAGTGAGTCTGCTCTATTGTCCTTCGCATAAAATATTTGCCTCACCCGGAGTATTGCTTCTTCCGCCTTTTTGGTCCTTAAAATCCCCAGTTGGCCCTCTGCTAACCTATATTCCCTATACACCCTCCTTGTAGGGGTCTCCCGTACCCACACCCTAGCGGCCTCCACCTCCCTTTCCAACTGAGTTTCTAGACCTCTCATCAGCCTTTTTCTTTGCGCTTTCATAGCGATGTTCCCCCCCCTGAGTCGCCTTGAAGGCGTCCCACCTTGTGCCCTGACTCGTGTCCAAACTATTGTTCCTCTCGAAAAAGTCCTGGATCTTGCTTCCAATCTCCTACCACAGCACCTGGTCCCTCAGGAGTTCCCCCGGGAATTTCCAGCTCCAAACCCCCGGCCTTCGCCTCCCCAGCCGCATTTTCATCTGCACCACCTTGTGGTCGGCTATCCCAACAGGACCCACCTCGACCGACTCCACCTCCCCGACCGAGCTAGCGGATACCCAGATGTAATCAATTCTGGACTGGGTTCTGTGGACATCAGAGAGAAACGTAAACCCCTCCTCGTCTCCCCGTATTGCCCTCCATACATCGCCTAGTCCAGCCTCCTCCCATCTTTCCTTCAGCTGGGGAGAAGCCACCACACCGCCCCCACCCCCCTCATGCTGGGATCTGTCACGCCTCCTGTCCCAGGCAAGATTAAAATCTCCCATCAGTATCACTTGTCCCCTCGCAAAGTTCTCTAGAATGCCCAGAGTTTCGCGCATGAACTGGTCCTGACCCGCATTTGGGCCATACACTGATGCAATAGTATACGACGAACCCATAATCTCCCCCCTCACCATAATGTATCTCCCGTTAGTGTCCCTAAGAATATCCTGGATTCTGAAGTTTATCCCCCTCCCGAAAGCCAGGGCTACCCCCCCTTTCTTCGTAGGACCCAATGCAAACAATATCTGTGGGAAGCCCTAAGTCGCAAACGGCCCTGGTCCTGCCTTAATAAATGGGTCTCTTGCAGCGCCAGCACATCTGGCTTGTGGGACCTGGTCAATTGCTCCAATTTTGTTTGTTTGAGGAGGGAGTTTAGCCCCCTCACATTATGTGTGTATTGCGCTTCCCCAAAAAAGTGCAGTGTCTCCCTTCTCTAAAAACACGCTCCACAGAGAACAGCAACAAGCCATAACAATGTTAGCTTTCCCAGCAGAAATGGCCTTGACCGCATACCAGGTTTGGAAAAGCATGTTTGTCTCAGCACTGTGAATCTAACACTCAGCAAAATGTGTGCAGCGTTTCACTGCGGTATGAAGTAAATATCCAACATGGCTCCGAGCGCTCCCAGAATGCATTGCGCACCCGCGCCATTTTGGATCCAGCATAAATCAAGCATAACAATGTGTTAACCACCTAAAGGTTGCATTGAAGCCCGGTACGCCCTCCTTGGCCATCCCGCCATCCCTTCACCGGGTTTACCCTGGGCGTCCCGCCCCCCCTTTCTGTGGGGGCACTGATCTCCTCTCCCTCCTTCTCCACCTCCTACTGCCATCCTCCTCTTCACCCAAGTCCACACTGCTCCAGTGGCTGCTATGCCCCCCCCCCAATCCACCCAACCTCTCCACCCCACCCCCTTCCCCACCCTGAATCCCCAACTTAGGGTGAGACCTCCCCCTCCTCCCCACACCACACCCTCGGACACTCCTGCCCTTACTCGTTCCAGGATGTTTTCAGCTCCATCCTCCTAGGCCCCCATAGAAAGCCCCTGTTCCCACCACCCCCAAAAATAAAGCCTTCTATCGGGAGTCTATGCACCCAGGCTCCTCTGCGCTGCTACTACCCTTCCCCACTTTGGCACCGCCTGACTCCCCCGCAGTTGGTCCCCGCAACGCCATCTTCCTCCTACCTCGATTCCCCTCTCCCACCGTAGACCATTCCCATGGTCTGCCTCTCTCCCTTTGTTTGCCTCAGGTTCGGGCCCCCCCCGCCCCCCTCCTGGCCCCCACCATTTTCCAGATCCAGACAGATTATACCAGCTGCCTCCTGAAGGGTAGTTGCTCGCCTCTGGCTCCCTTCCCACTCAAACACCAACGCGAATGGGAAGGACCATTTGTACTTTATCCCCTTCTTGGCCAGCTCCCTCACACTGGGCCCATGTGTCTTCTCTTCACCAGCGTGCTGGCGGCCAAGTCCTGAAACAAAGAGATTTCTTGTCCTTTATAAAACACTGGTTCGCTCTGCCTCGCTGCCCTCAATACCGCCCCCTTTTGGCTATACCGAGCAAAAGCCGCCAGAACATCTCATGGTCTGGCGTTTGGTCCTCCCGGGGTCTGGCCCACCCTATGGACCCTATCTAATTCAATCGTGCCCAGGGATTCCTCCCCCAGGAGCCCCGCAAAAACCCCCTGGACCACCTCCTTCAATTGTTTATCGGTGACGGACTTCGGCAACAATTTAATCCTGATGTTAACCCTTCGGGATCTGTTCTCCAAGTCTTCCATCGTTGCCTCCGAATTCCTTGTTGCAATGTCTAATTGATCCATGGCCTCACAATTTGCTATTGTGTCTCTTTCGCACTCTTGGAGGCCCCTTTCCAATAGATCTGTCCTCTACCCCAGCTGAGCCGTTTCCTGCTGCAGTTCTCCCAATGCCGCGTTTAGGTTGCTCCTCATCAATTGGAATTGTTCTTGGAAAGTTTTGGCCAGGGAGTCCCTCAGGTTCTGCATTTCCCCTCTGAGGTCCTGACTCGTCATCTGCATCAGTGCCTCAGGTCCTTCCTTATCCCGTGACTCCCACGGCTGTTCACCCCCTCCTTCGCCCGGGTCTCTGCCCTCCATTGTGGGCCAAAGCGCAGTCAATGTTCCCTGGCGCTCGCTCATGAGATGAACAGCTTTCCCTGTCCTCCCCTTGGACCTGGAAGACATCTATGGTAGGTCAGCTCTGCGGCTCTGCAGCTCTGCTGCGTCGTTCACTGGTGGTCGAGACCCCCGCTGTCCAATCGATTGCTTGGAGGACCTTTCTCCCTGCGTGAACCGGGTCCTCCTCCCTGTAGATGGCCGTTTCGACCGCTATGTGATGTTGCCCAGTCTCTTGCGGTGGACTTCCACTCACCACCGCTTTATCGTCCTTCAGGCCCGTGGGCCGCTCCTCCCTTTCTACCTGGTCCTTGCCATTCCTGAGTCAGGGTGCCCCCTAACACCTGTTTGCGGCACACAGCTCCCTTCAAGCTACCGGTTCCACCTTCAGATCAGGCCCAGGAACTTGTACTACTGCCTGCCTCCGTGGGGACCAGGGTGGGTCAATCCCACTGTTGCACCCCCGACTCGGGGCTTACACCACCCCTTCACTATTGTATGCTTTGCTGGTGCCCCCTCCCTCGTTTGGGGGCCTCGCTGTCCTCCAGACCCCTGGTCACTCCTGCTGCGTGGGGGTCTTCTGCCCGGCGAGGACCACACTCTTGCTGCAACCACCTCTCACCTCTTCAGTGGTGGCTGGTGCTTGCTCCTTCCCAGCCCCTCCTCTGGGCACCCCCCACACCCTGCACTCCTTCCCTTCGCAGGGGCCTGCTCGCTTCACTTGCTGCTCAGTCCACTTCTCTTTCTCTCCCCTTCTTTCCCACTGCCACACTCCTCACCTCTGCTCCAGTGTGGGCTTGATGCGGGTGGAGGCACCCCAGTGCCTGTCCTTTGATCACTTCTTTCCTCCCCAAAGCTCTGTCTGCTGATCATTTGAGTCCACCCCTCCTCTGGGGCCTCCACTGTCGTCCTGCCTCCCTGCTGAGCCGCGCCGGTGGGCTGCTGCTGGCTGCTTTGTGTGCTTTGTCTGTGGGCTGGGGGCTATGGGGCCCTGCCCCTCCTGTCCGCGTTCCTCTAGAGGCACACCGGTGCTCCGGCGCCCCACTGCCAACTTTGCCTGGGCCGGTGGACTTTCCCCAACGTCCTGGTCCCCTGGCTCGCTCTCCGCCCGGGGGGGAGGGCAGGAATTACCCACTCCTCCCTCCCGCGTAGCTCCGGTGTGGTGCTGGAGCCTCGGCACCTCTTTGCGGGCTCCCCCCGCCAGCCCGCGGCGAACGTCCTGCCTTCTGGGGGGAGACGGGAGGGATCCCCGCTCTACAAACCGTGTCTCTCCAACGCCGCCTCGGGGGTTCCGGAGCGCCGCGCCCTGCACCGCTGGGTTCTCCGGTGCTTCTTAGCTCCTGCACTCGGACCTCGGTGTGGGAGGGGGTGGGGGGGCCGCCCGAACCAGGCCACAGATTCCAGAGCTGCCGTTGGCACATCTACACCTTGCCGGCGGCTATCTTGTAAACCTCGTAAGGAGACTCTTTGACGTGCTCTCCAGGATCTACCAAAAAAGCAGAGGCAGTTGCTGTTACACTAGATGCCCAAAAAGCCATTGATATGGTCTTATGGCAATACATGTGGGAGGTCCTGGAACAGATGGGTATCGGCCCAGAAGCAATTAGGTACATCAAATTACTATACACATATCCTACAGCAAGTGTACTGGTCAATTCCCAGAAATCCACCCCTTCACACTGGGGAGAGGCACCCGTCAAGGTTGTCCTTTCTCCCCCATTCTCTTTGCACTCGTTGTAGAACCAATGGCTGACTACATTAGAGCACAGCATGCTCATAAAGGAACATGCTTG
This sequence comes from Ambystoma mexicanum, assembly GCF_040938575.1. Classification (NCBI taxonomy): domain Eukaryota; kingdom Metazoa; phylum Chordata; class Amphibia; order Caudata; family Ambystomatidae; genus Ambystoma; species Ambystoma mexicanum. Next base: position 531,942,534 of record NC_090941.1, on the reverse strand, counting down.
CACTGCCAACCTGAGATCTCGTTACATGCAGACGATGTCCTGTTATATGTCAGAGACCCTTCCATAAACCTAGATCCAATATTGAGAGATGTCATACGGATAGGCACCTTCTCGGGATTCACAATCAATTACAGTAAATCCGAAATGTTCCCACTCACCGAGGTGACTCGGTGCCCCACTAGTGAGTACCCTCTTCGTTGGTCGCCAGATGGTATTGGGTACCTGGGGTGCAGGTGTCCAGGACGAGACCAACGCTACTGGCTGATAACTACTGTGCGACAGAAAAAAAAACATTGAAGCCAAAAGCGCTCTCTCCCAATCTCTATGGCGGGCAGATTGTCACTGGTAAAAATGATCCTGGTTCCAAAACTGTTATGTCTTTGCAAATGTACCCATCTGGCCTGGAAAACAATACTTTGACAGGCTGCATAGCGTATGCATGCAGTTCCTCCGGCACGCAGGAGCAGTGCGCAAAAAGTGGGCACATATGACCCTACCCTACGAGACAGGTGGCTTCACTGCCCCAACCTTCAACTGTATTGGATGGCGGCACAGGCCCAATATGCCTCGTACTGGTATGCTGACCCAGGAGGTCCGCCCCATGTCAGGTTGGAGAAGTTTGCAACAAGGGAAGTGAATCCTAAAACCCTAATTTTACACCAGACCTATAGAGACGACTCCCCGCCAGACCCCTCGTCTGCCACATTGCTAGCATGGTGGCGAGTGCTACCATCATCGACCGAGTCGCGGCCCTATTATAAGTGGCTACCGATTTGGAAATTCCCTGGCCTGGAGCCCACGCACGACACAGCGCTAGCACAACATTGGCAAGGACTGGGTAATGGGGCCCTTACTGACTTATTCCCTGAAGGGAGGTTCATTACACCCCAGACATGGCGGGCGGGGGACACAGGCTCAGCACTGGAAATGCTACAATACTATAGGCTCCGTTCCTCCTTTCGCGCCATGTGGCCCTGATGCCCAGATGAGCCCCCGGAAACATGTTACGCTCACCTGGCTCCCACAGGGGCGTCGGTCGGACCCGGATGGCTGCGGACTCCACCAACTTGATGCGTAGTGCAGAGATGACTGACTGGACTGGCCCTCCTAATCTTGTCTGCTTGACCCGTAGAAGTATTCTCCTGCAAGTGGAGAGATGTATTTAGCCACCCGTGGATTCAAGTGATGGCACCCCGCACAGTCCTTCCCACTAATCACCTCCGAAGGGCCCTCTCAGCAGTCTCACCTTATACTCTTGAAAGATGACCTCGCCATCCTGCATGGATTGCAGGGGCGCGTTGATGCCAGTTACTTCACTGGTTTGAAGGCGTGGGAGAGTTCCGGAGAGTATTGACTGAGGTTCCTGGCGAGGACCAGTAAGTATCAAGTTCATAGAGTTCAATATGTCCTATGTTCACTCTTGTTTCCCCCCCTTCCTTCCTTGTCTTGCAGCTGAGTTTGTGAGAAAATGCTCTCGTGGTAGCTGATGGCGCTCAGGTAAGAGTCTGTATTACCCAACGCTGTCCGGTAAATGTTGCATGTGTTTAACGTGTTTTTTTTCTCTCTCTTTGCAGGTGCGGCACATGAAGATGTGGAGAGTTATAGAATAATGCCTCCGGTGGTAAATCAGGTAAGTCTATGGTGATAAGAGTTATATTTGTTGGTTTTCCTGGCTCACCTTGTTGGTTTCTTTTGTCCCCAGGTGCCGGAGTTCGGCAAAGAAATGATGGAGGCAGTGCCGAATCGAAAGATGCTGCGAGGACTAGTGAGTATGGCGCGGCGCTGCAGCTGGAGATGCGACGTGTACTGAAATGATGTTCTTTCCAGGTCCGGTGGCGAGTAGGATCCGGAATCAGGTGAGGAATTCGAAAATAGTTTGTTTTCTAACCTTGTCCTTTTCTTTCATCTTTGTTTTAGGAGCTCCAGATTCGAGGCGGGCGTGGCAGAAGACTGGATGCTGACTGCAGGCACGGTGAGTGTTAGGCTGCTGGATGCAGAATAACGCAAAGCGTGTGCTGCTGTTCGGGCGTGGTTTAAATAGCCTCCAAAGTAGTTCCAGGTAAGAAGTTCCCCAGAACCACGCCCGAGTAAAAAATATTCCCTGTAATAAAATAGTCCCATCCAGGCCTCACGTTGGCTTAAACTCACTTGCAGCATGGTCTGCATCAGGTAAGTAAAGTCTGTGAGCCTGGCGCCTATGGCGCCAGGACTGATTTCTATGATGAGCCTGGCGCCTAAGGCGCCAGGACTGAACCCAAACAGCCCCCAGCCGGGGCTGTTGGGGTTTTAATAAGTATCTGGATGCCTGCTCCTGGAGCTGATGGGCTTGGTCCTGATGCCCGGGGGTAGGCATCATGACAACACACCAGAAATACACTATATTGCCAACTCCAGTGATGCCAGGGGAGTAGTCTCCTCCCTATATAAATTACTACTAAAGAAGATACTAGATCAATCATCCAAAGTGCGTGATATGTGGGCAAGGGACCTCAACCTCGATATTTCGGACACCGTATGGAAGGACATGTGTTCCCACACAAGCAAGGTCTCCCTTAATTTCCAGTACCGTTGCATACAATACAAATTTCTGAATAGGCTATATTACACTCCCCATAGGCTCAATAAATTCAATCGACATCTAACCCACACTTGCCTGCGGTGCCAAGATGATGAAGCCAACCATATACACATGTTTTGGCGTGTGCTAGACTCCAAACCTTTTGGAGAGAAATCCTGCAGGCACTCTCTGAGATAACGGGTACTACTATAGAATCAGACCCACTTGGGGGGTCTTGTTCGGAATATGGAACATTGCCATGAACAAAAAATTGCTAACCTTTTTAAATGTCAGTTGTGTTGTGGCCAAGAAATGGCTTCTTCAACACTGGAGCACTGCCCCTGCCCCTGCCCCCCTTCCTTTTGTAATGTGGTTAAATGCACTTACCTGGACTCAAACGTGTGAAAAGGAGTACCTAAACTTGCTACCTTTGCAATCTCGCCCTAAAAACATATGGACTGAATTCTGCACCTACCATTCCAGCCGTTCTGAGGCAGACCCGTGATTTCCTGAACTGCAAATAACTTACACATTACTTTATACGATGATATGTATTCTAAAAGTATCTTGGCATTGTTGCAACTAAGCCCAGTACAGCTGCTTAAACATGTGTATTGCATCTGTTCACGTGTCATGGTTTAC